>NC_053461.1:5748113-8167858 GCF_015227805.2 Hirundo rustica | reverse complement strand
AATAGCTAAAAGTTTAGACAGTTAAACTTTCGTACTGTTAGAAAAAAAAACAAAAAAAACCAACCTCAATTTGTCCTCCTTTGCCATCTGGAAGCTTTCTCTTAAACAAACGAATGAAACACACACATCACAGAAATACTTCTCATTTTCATCTACATACCCGCCGCAAGATCTCTGCACGGCAAACCTCAGGATGTGACACTTTCAGCCTTGCACAACTCCATGGAGACCCCTGGAGCTATCAGGGATTATCTATAGCCTTCCACTCATGTGCTATCAAGTAGAACTTCATAAAAATATGGAAATGTACAATGTTTCGACGTTAAACACGTGGGGAAAGTAAATTTAATTATCCCACACTGAGTAAGCAGGAAAAGATTTCCTGCACATGAACCACGTAATGGTACTGGGAAAATAATGTTATTTTCTCAGCCTTTTCCTTCAGAATTGAACAGACTCTTTAATGAGAAATCCTCTTTTTTTTTTTTTTTTTTTTTTTTTTTTTTTTTTAGGGAGTAATGATGCAAAGGAGAGCATCTCAAAACAAAAACACCATCCTAATTTGTCCCTGCCAGCAGTGTAGAGCACACACACAATCCACAACACTTTTCCTCTGGAAGGAGATCAGACACACAGTTAATTTGTGGGACTGCTCACATCTGCAGGTGATTAAAGAGATGCTGCCACTTTCCAGGTGAAATGAGGAATTTGCTGCTCCTACTTCAAAGAACTCTTTCCTCCCAAGAAGTCTAAAATGCTCCTCAAGAAGGGTTTAGTGACTCAGAAGGAGGGAGCATCCTACTGCAGCTTGGAAGCTGCAGGCATCTGCAACACGTTGATTATTCCATCTAATTTAGTTGGCTAATTAGTGAGGAAATGGGAATTGCCCAGGGTTAGGTGGGCCTGATCTCCACCTGGTTGCCTTTCAGGCTGGGTTTTCTATTCCTTTTCTTTAGCTATGATGTTAAATATGACAAAAATGAGGTCAGTCTAATGTAAAAAAGGTGTTTTTTGGGGGCGGGGGGCAACATGCAACTTTGATGTCACAAAAATTTCCTCTGCTCTGGCTTGGCAGGGTCTCTCCACCAGCACAAACTGTTCTAACCCAGGAGCTGCAGCAGTGGCCATCCAGAATGGAGCAAAAATGGGGCTCTCACTAATTTTGGTGGCTAAAATCCCCAGAGGACTTTTGGCCATGCACCGTGTTTTTAGAACCACAGTGCCAAAGAGTCCTGGTGTATTTTAAACATCACACACAAGACAGGTGCCTCAAAGAAAGAGAGGGGAAAAGAATCCATTTCTTCTTTCATAAAATCCTTGAAATCCTGCTCTCCTTGATTAAATAATGGGAAATAAATTAAGTACATCCAAACAGGAAGTAATTGATTTCTACAGGTTAACACAACCAGTGGCGTGCTATGTAAAGCCTCAGAAAAGTGAATACAAGATTATTCTTCTGATTTCATGCATGAAATCAATGCTTTCCTCTTCCCTGGCACAGGCTTTCAGGAGCTTACTGCAAGTCTATTTATATGATCAACAATTCTGTCATCAACACAAGTGTCCCTTTCCTCTGCTCACTGATTATAATGATGGGTATTTTGTCAAATTTTAGGGGATTCAAGCTTTCCAGAGATTTTGATGGACGTTTTTTGTCAAAACTGAGTGGTAACATCAATCAGGTTTCCAGGTTCTTGGGAATTCAGAATTTACATCACAGACAGCCCACTGACTTTTGTTTTCAGGAGCTCAGCTGGTGGTCTCATGGTAAAATCTTTCAAATCTACTTGTAGCTGAAGTGTCAAAACAAAGCTAAAATCTATCAATATAATGTTCATTTTTGCTTGTAAAATTGGGCATCTGCTCATTTGCATTTAAATCTCTCTCTTTCTCTCTTTTCCAGTGATCCGAGCAAAAATATCCAGTGAAAAGGTGGTTCCTGCCAGTGATGATCCCCTTGATACCCACAAAATGATCCGGTATGAAATCAAACAAATAAAGGTACATGGAATCACTCAGCTTTTTTGAAGTTCAATGCTGATAACCTCTGCATATTCAGCCCAAACTAGTTTAGTCCAAATGCGGGGAAGCTGGAAAAAGGCTCCAGCTGCCCCCACAGACAGACCCAGATGAACTACACAGAAATACATCAAAATTAGGGGAGGGATTAAAAAAAGGGAAAGAAAAAAAGGAAAGGACAGGAAGCTGTCCTGACATTCAGGAGGTTTTTGCTAAATAGTGATATTTTGATGAGGAATTTTGTTATTCATAATTTTGAAGGTGCCAAAAAATGTGCTTCATTCTGTGAGCGGTGTCAGACACATCCGGTTTTGGAGGATTCCTGATCACCTGTGCTCTGATGGTGTGGCAGCTCTGCATGAGCCAAACTTCCCAAAGAGAGGAGAGCATTTCCAGCCAAGAGAGCAAACCCTTTGTTCATTGTGAACAGGGATATTTGTAGGGCCAGGAGTCACAAAACCAAAAAATCCGTTTGTGTGAACGTTGCTGGGGAGGCAAATACCCAAAGACACAGATTCAGAATCTCACAGGATTTTCCTACTCATTGTTCAGCTCCACTAAGGAGCTATAAATGGTGTTTATTCACATTAATACATTTTAAGATAACGATAAACACCATTGCATTAATGCAATTTAAGAAGACAGGTCTTGAGCCCATTGAAGTCACTCTCAAACTCTCACTGACGTTAAAATTATCTTGATTTACCTTTTTCTACATAAGAAGTAGGTAATATCTCTAAATTAAAATGTGTGAATGTGCACAGGTGAGGTGGGTTGGTTGGTTGGTTGGTTTTCAAGGTAATTTCATCTCTCATTTTTCACTGAATATTATTTTATAATCTTTGCACTTCTACATTTACTGGGAATGCTTAAGAAGATCATTATGCATGGCTACATGCTTTTTAAAAAAAAATGCAGTTATTTAAGCTGTATCCACTGATCCAATCCTCTCATGGGAGTTTGAGCAGGAAGAATCCTTGATAAACAAGAATATCTCAAAGTATTTATGTGGATGGGTATCACACATGACTTCTGTTGAGGTTTTATAGCAATTTCAACAAGCCAGTCTCTACCTTGTTAAAACAAACCCCGAAGCTCTTCATCATCTGCCACTTTCTATCTTCTTAAATACTAAGAATATATTCAAATATTTCTTTACAGAAATAAGTACATCAATGCCAGAGAATTCCCTTTTCTCCCACTGGCACTTAAATGTTCTGTTGCTACTCTGCAGCACTTTGGGAACCTGATAGAAATGCAAATCACTTTATACCTCAGCACAAACAAGAAGAATGAGAAGTCTAATCTGAATCATTATTTTCAGCCTGCAACCCCATTCTTGAGCACCCTGAAATCTCCAAAATACATTCGTGTATTGAAGCTGCTTTGGAGTTTCCCCCTAATTTTCACCAGTGGAGGCCTGTTCAAAATTCAGGCAGCAGGAAGAGGTGTTTATTTAATTCCACTCAGGTTCAGAGGGTAACTCAGCCAGGCCTGGACAAAGCAGAGATGTGGTTTTTAATCAAAGATGCTCTACATCATCACACACAAGCTTAGACTGACAACAGAAGGGTTGGGATAACCCCCACACCTCAAATCCTTCCTTCTGACCAGAGGAAGCTCAGGACCAAACCCTCCCCTGCCCCAGGACCCAGATCCCTGCTCCAGGGAGGGAAAGGAAGGATTATGGTTGGAAAACAGGAGCTCTGTGACCTGCCCACCCTCTGTGGGGTCACCTGTGCACCCAGTACAGCCCCAAAATAAACCCAGCAAAGCGACTGTGCCTGGTAAACCCCTCAGCAGGGCAACCTGACACATCCAAAGAATGTAACTGAGGTATGAAATTAAACATGCTGAACAATCACTCAGTTTGCTGAACTGCTGAGGACAAGGCAATGGCTTGGTGACACTATGTGTCACCTCAGGTGATGGCATTTTAAAGAATTTAACTCCACAGTGGGTGTGAAAGGTGAGGATATTCTCTGCCCACCATTCCAACCTTCTCCCAAGTGGTCTGATGTCTTCTCCTGTTGCCCTGCAGTCCCACAAACTGCAGGGTCCTTTGGGTGCCCAGTGGCTCTGGGTAATCCAGGGCAGGAGCACTCACAGGGAGAGGGACAGGCCAAGAATTTGCTTTATACAACACAGCAAGGAAAAAACAGACTCTCCAATCATCCCTTTTGAGCTATAAAATATATCAAAAACTATCACCAAAAATTCACAAAAATGATCACCTCACTGTGAGTTTTGGGGAGGGCTTTTAGAGCACTCAGATATTCACACTCTCCTCATCAATCCTCCCCTCTTGGAGAGGCAACACAGAACCCTTGGAGGTTGTGTTGGACTGTAACATTCAGCACAACACTGCTGTTTTCTCTGCTCTATTGCTCTCAGGGCTGTTGAGCTGTTTCATTATTGTGATGGCTTAAATTCTGTTTCTCTCACTTTAAATACAGTGGATTAGGCTTAGCATTAAAACATTGCTATTCTAGAAAAATATTCATTTTCAGAAATAAAAAAAAACAACAACAAGGGGCTATTCATTTTATAGGGATGGGTTGGCATGTCAAGAAGCCATAAACCTTTTCAATTACTGTTCTTTTCTTGCAATATTTACAGCACTGTATTAAAGAGAGAAGATAATATGTGATTTATATGCAATTGAATATTTCTTCACGATATTTTTGTATTTTGACTTGGTCATCACACTCATTCTAAAATTTGAAAGCAAAACCATGTGCTGGTGCTGGTTTGCACCCCTCAGGAAGTCAGGGACAGTGTCCATACAGGCTTCAGCAGCAGCTTCACATCTCTCCATCCCCCAAATCCTCGCCCTATTTTCCTGTTTCAGTAAAGTCCCACCAGGAGCTCAGGTGAACCTGGACCATGCACCAATGCAGAACCAAATCCAACCACCTTAGCCCTTTACAGAGAAATATCCATGCTTTTAGGAGAAGGGAGAATGTGATTGAGAAGATCAAATACAATTTGCGGAGTTAAACACAAGATTATAATCCTTAGAAGTGACTGTTACAATTATACAGGTCAAAACCAGAGATAAGTCAGCCGGTAATTTAAAAAAAAACCCAGCCAAGAAACAAAAAAAACCTGCGGCACAACAAACGCTAAACTCATTTAAATATTAACTAAACCTCCATTATGCCTTGCTCTGGATATTTATAGGGTTTATAGCTAAATCAAGGTGTGTTGGCAACAAAGCTTCCAAAGTTGAGGTCAAAGGCTGAGATACCCATGGAAAAGCTGTTCCCTACAAAACCCCGAAGGTTTCTGAATGTGGAGAGGCGAAGGACACTTGCAGAGCTCATGTGGTGGCCCCGTACCAGACACATTTTCCTCATCATTTTGAGATTTCCTGTGATTCCCACTGCTGCTCTGGACAGAGTGCCAGTGTGTTTTGTGTTTTGCTCTGGCTGGGCCTGTTTGTTTTTTTTTCCTCCACAGTATTTCAAATCCCAGCTAATATTTTTGGATCAGCTGTGCGGTGACAACAGCGTTGGCCTTTTTCCCCCCCCCTCCATAAATAAGGCTTCAGAAAAACCAATGTATTACTGAGTATTTGCTAGTGGCCTGTGCTATTTAAATCCCTTGGGAGGGCTTGAGGAGCACAAACACATTTTCCAGTGACACCAGCTGCGGCTGGGAGAGCTGTGAGCCCCTGCCATTGTCCCCAGCTGTCAACACGTGGCATGATGTCACCGTGCTGGTGGTGGCACATGAGGTGATGACAGCAGCACCTTCTGCTCCCTCCTCGCTATGCTGGGACACAGCTAAGCTTGTTCTCATCTTTTAATGGCTAATTTTCGATTTCTTTTCGGGGTTTAAACTGCTGGTTAAGGGGCAGCCGGCCTGAAAAGAGCTTTGATCCCAAATCTCTCCATTTTGGGGACTCTCAGGGTGTAAATCCTGAGGGATGGCTCACGTTTTCCAATGGTTATTTGAGAAGGTCCCACTGGTGAGAATTTTGGATGTGGAAAACCACGTTGCTTAAGTGACCAAATCCGAAAGCAATGCTCAGGACATGCTCCTCAGCATGTTTGGTGTCCCAGGAGATCCCAAGAGCCACAGTGACCAAGAGAAAATTCCCCATAGGAATGCACTGAGAAATATATGCATTTTGGTCAAGGTGAATTGCTGTCTCTGCATTGCTCCTTGAATAGAAGATGCCAGTAGAATAGGAATTTAAGAGAAACTTTAAACAATCCATTAAATACACTGGAAATGCACATTTTAAAAGCTATAATTTAATAAATTAAGACCTACTTAATTCCCTCCTGAAATCCTTGGATGTATTTCATGAAGTGTAGAGAACAAGTCCAGTCTTTGGTGTTTTTCTCACACTAATTCAGACTTTGGAGCTTTCTTTAAAGAGAATTCACCCTGTACCTCTTCCAGCTCTTGTTTGCAACTGTTTTTTCACGCTTATTTTCCATTACTGACTGACTGTTTCTGATCACTTTCAGATGTTTAAAGGATTTGAAAAGCTCAAGGATGTCCAGTATGTCTACACCCCTTTTGATTCATCACTCTGTGGAGTGAAGCTAGAAGCCAACAACAAAAAACAGTATCTTCTAACAGGTAAAATGGAGCAAAATTAATAAACCTGGAAATTCAGAAGTAGCTGCTTAGAGTGAATTTTGCAAAAATATTCTAAAAAGAAATGCATTCATGTGCTAAATACAAACATGATGGGATGTAAAAGTTGTGTTCAGCTGTAGTTATAGTGTGATATTATGTGTTTTCCACCCTTCCTCCAGCACTCCTAGAGCAGTTCCAAAGGAAGTAAAGATCAATAATGATATAAACAGCAAATAGAAGGAGTTTTGATTCAGCATTTGTCTTTATTATTTGATTTAAACCAACAGCACTGATTTTCCCAGTAATGCAAAGGCGCATAATGAGCAAACACGTGCCTGTGGGCCTGCAGGTCTGGGATTCCAAATAACTACAGGTTTTTCCAGACACTCTTAAAATCCAGTTTAACTGCATTTACATCCACCCCTTGCTGGCAGATTATCCACATATTTAGAAAAATATCCTTCTTCAATCTTTTACATCCATACAGCATGCAATGAAGAGAATATTCTCTTTGCCTTAATTAAATTAATTTTAAAAAAAATTAAAGCATGACTAATTTGGTGCAATTATTAAAAAACCCAACTGATAAAAAAACTTCTGATATTTAGGAAACACTTTAATTGCTTTGATTTTTTGGTGTTTTCCATGCTGCAGGCCAAATTTTAAGTGATGGCAAAGTGCTGATCCACTTGTGCAACTACATTGAACCGTGGGATGATTTATCCTTGTCTCAGAAGAAGAGCCTGAACCAGAGGTACCAGATGGGCTGTGGATGCAAGGTGAGTGCAGAGCAGATAAATGTTAATAAACATAGTAATTTGTATTTTTGGGAATAAACCCTGATTCAGAAGAAGCTGCAAGGTGAGTGCAGAGCAGATAAATGTCAATGAACACCGTTGTGGTGGATAAATGTCAATAAACACCATTTAGTCACATTTTTGAGAATAAACTCCAGTCCAAAAAAAGCTGCAAGGTGAGGGCAGGGCAGAGCAATGCCTGTTGTCTTGCACACCATTTACTTGTATTCTTGAGAATAAACTCCACTCAAAAGAAAGCTGCATGGTGAGTGCAGAGCAGATGAATGTAAATAAAAACCGCTCATTTGTATTTTTGAGAATAAACCCCAGTTCAAAGGAAGCTGCACAGGGAGTGCAGAGCAGATAAATGCAAATAACCACCATTTAGTCACACTTTTGAGAATAAACCCCAGTCCAAAGGAAGCTGCAAGGTGAGTGCAGAGCAGACAGATGTAAATAAACACCATTTATTCACATTTCTGAGACTAAACCCCAGCAAACCCCAGGCTGCAGGGTACTGAAGGAGCTCTTTGCCCCCAGATCACCACGTGCTACATGGTGCCCTGCTCCATCACGGCCCCCAACGAGTGCCTGTGGACGGACTGGCTGATCGAGAGGAGGCTCTACGGGCACCAGGCCAGGCACTACGCCTGCATCAAGAGGAGTGATGGCACCTGCAGCTGGTACCGAGGGGGGCCTCCCCCCGAGAAGGACTTCATCGACATCAGCGAACCTTGAGGTTCTCACTTCTCCTGAAAACCCAGCCCTGGGAGGCTCGTTCCACCCGACCCTGCACGCTCACGGCTCTGAACAGCCGCGGCCTCGTGTTACCTTGCTTAGAAACAAACGCCAGTTCGTCCCCAAAGGCTCCGCGGGGTTGACACTGGTGCAGGACGAGGGACAAACCTCCTGGAGGCACCTGCTGTGCTCTGTCATGCTTTGCACAGAGGGCTGGCAATGTCCTCCGAGGCGTAACAAGTTCCCTTTTTTTTTTCCAATATGAATGTACAAGAGCAAAAGAGTCGCCAGTATTTTGCCCCTCCCCGTTTGATAACCTGCAGATTAAGGGCTCCCCGTGTTTTATTCCAAAATCTCCCCGATGAACTACGGAATGTTTTACAGAACTATTATTTTTTTTTTTTTTCTGTATGAAAGTCTTGGATATGAAAGAATTATTGTACAGTGTATATGTAAAGTATTATAACAATGTGCTATTAAAAAAAAGAAAAAAAAAAAAAAAGATTCACAAATGTTTCCTTATCTGTTGAAACGAGTTGAACACTTCTGTGATTAAAACAATCTGTGCTCCACATTTTGTATGTTCCTTATGTCACAGCTTCCTTTATCCACAGAGTTGTAACTTCCATTGATAACTAAATTAAGAAACAGCCTCGATAATCAAAACCCCCTTCCCGAGTCAGCCTTCCTATGGACTAACCACAGCTTGCTGAAGAAAAAGTCAGATTTTTAATCCATGGGTTAAAGCATTAATCCATGGATTTCAGCATTCCGTGGAATAAATTCCAAGCCCCAAATGACAACAGGCTAAAACTGCTCAGAACCACAAAAACCATGTCCATGCTCAGGACAGCTCCAGCCCTTAACACCTGCCTAAATACACCACCAGGTATTTGTACCCCAGCACTGACAGAACTTCAGAAACTCGTGTGAAAATACGCGCAGTAAATATTGCATCACTTACCCTGCAATGATTTCTGGAAGCCCACAGGTATTTGACCCTGTTTAATGGGATTTAATTGTTTTTCTTTCACAGACACCCATCACACTCTGTCAGTTAATTTGGCTGCTTGTGAACTCCAACTGGAGAGGGGTTACAACATGTTTTGCCTGTCACTTCTTTAGTGTCTCAACTTTCTTGAATTGATGACTGGAGCTAGTAATTGATCCCTCACACATGCATTGAAGTTTATAAAATTAATTCAATTCACAGTGGTGAAACTTTGGGAAGTGTGAATGCCAAAGTCCAGACTATTTGTGCTCCAGAAAAAGGCGAGAGCTCTCAGGCAGGAAGGGAATCTCCAGTAGCTGCCTTTCCTGACAGATTTTACTATCTAAAGGACAGGTTTGGAAATGCTCCTCTAAAAAGAGATTTACTTTTTCTGTGACTGAGTTTATACATTTCCAGGGAAATGCAAGTGGTGCAAGGCCAACAGGAAAATATGTCATTATTCCTTTGAGGAATACGTGTCCCATAATAGATAAAAGCTAATGTTCCACTTTTGATTTACTATAAATCAGTCTGGTTCTTTTAATTGACAACCCTAAATTAAAACCATATCAGTGTGCTGCCAAATGTA
Organism: Hirundo rustica; assembly: GCF_015227805.2. NCBI lineage: Eukaryota > Metazoa > Chordata > Aves > Passeriformes > Hirundinidae > Hirundo > Hirundo rustica. The sequence continues at coordinate 8,158,128 of NC_053461.1, read as the reverse complement.
AAGTCCAGTTTGTTTTCTGCTTTACTCAAGACAAACCAAAAATTTCCTAACACTAACAGTTTGGACCATAGACTTACATAAAAGAAACAAGAAGAATAAAAAGCTACATTTCTTCCAAAAAAGAATTGGTATTGCAGTGACAATATTGGCAGAGCTATTTATTGACAGTGCTGTGTATTTATATCACTAATTTTTCAGAAAGATTCGAAGCCAGGCCTTATTTCCTCATGTCAGATGAGGCATGAGACTTCCTAGAGAAGCCCACAGAGCTTAATAAGCACAAAGGTTAATATTCAATGGTCAGTATTCAATACGAGTCCTGGAGCATTTGTCTCCAAATCCATTTGGATGGGGGGTGCCTTTTGGATCACACTCTGCAACAAACAGATGTTTTCTGCTTTTTGACTCACCAGAGCTCTGCTCCTATTTCAGTTTTGCAGTAATTAGACCTTAAACTCATCTCACCCAGTCCAGACTGCCTTCTCTGTGCACCCTGCACAAAGGAATGTTTTCTCTGATATTTATGGACAGACTGTAATACAAATGGAGTGCCACAATTAGTTTTAAAAGCAAATTTTCTATTTGCCCTGCTATAAAATATCCCACATGAGGTGTTTCTCAATGAAGGCCTGTCCACTTTGATTTCTGGCTGAGCAGAAATCTGCCCAAACTTCCCACAATGGATGGTACAAAGAAAAAAAAATTTTTTTCCCCTCATATCAATAAATGTGGCAAGAAAAGCTTTACAAAAACCCAGCTCGGAATGAGCCAATTTTACTTCCCCGAGGAAGATTCTCAAAAGGCTTGACTGCAACATGGCATTCTGAATATGTTATTTCAGTACCAGGATTTTTACTGTAGTGGCACTGATACCTATCAACAGCAGATTCTTTCTACAACATTTTCTTTTTACTTCTTGAAACTGTGCTTGTGTCATGTGAGAGGGTAGAGCAGAAATGCAGCCTGGCACAACTTTAATTTGAAAATGTCTCACATGACTTTTGATAAGAGTAGGGAAAAGAAGAGAGAAGGCAGGCTGTACAGGTGAATAGGTGAAAAAAACCCACCACCTGGAATATTGCTGGTGTTTCCTCCACGTTCCAGTTAGGTTTTAATTAAATTTTTCAGCAATTAGGTTGAAAAAAGCCGTGTTGTTTTTGCAGAGAGCAGAAGAGGTGGGAAAGCCGTGAAATAAAGGGAACTAATTACTGATGGAAAGGCTGTGGATATGACTCAACCAGCAATGAGTTCAAAAGCCTCACAGCGTTTTTTTGTGATCAGTCTTCGATGAATGTTTCTGTTTCAAAAGGTGTTTCATTAAAGCAGCTGCATTTTTACACAAAAGAATGGCATCTTTGTTTATTTACCTTGCATTGCCTAAAGCCTCGACACAAATGATCAGCAGAGGACGAAAGGAGCTGAGGCATGCTCAGCTGGCCCTCAATTCCCAGAGATTTGGGGCTTTTTCCCCCTCCCCACATTCGCCCTGAGCTGGGCGGAGGGAGGGAAAGCTCCAGGTTCCCGTTTGGAGAATAAAAAGAGAAGGAGAAAAAGCAAGAGGAACACCAAAAACATCTTTTAAACTGTAACTGCCAAATTCTGCATCAGCAAATGCAAACGAGGCCAGCTGCTGATAAAAAGTGTTGAAAACCCAAAACAAAATAACATGATATGATTCCAGTGCAGCATCAGAAGACTCTGATTTCCAGATCATTTTACAACCCACTCCCAACTAAATTCAAACAAAATGTTGCCTTGTACCACATTGCCTGATTATTTCCCAAGCCACAAAGTCCCAGATACTTTCTTGAGGAGGAATAAAACCAAACAAATGAGTGTCATCACAGGCAGTTCTGAGTGGCAATGCAATACCCACACGGATTAATTTTCTCTAGATTAACATTTATTACCATAGAAATAAGTTTAAAAAAAATCCCTGGGCTGTGGAGAACAACATCCAAAAGTTCAAACAAAAGAGAAATAACTTCTAAGTTCTGACTTTAATGAGCCATGTAGAGGAATGGAGACAGAGAAAACCACTCACAGGGTTGCTACACTCAGAAAAATATGCCATGTAGACTTGTAAGTCTGACATATTTGTTCTTGCCCCAAAATGAAATGTTCTTTGTTTTCATGGACTGCAGTTTAGCAATGCACCCAAAAGTCCTGCTTTTTTCAATAAAATCACAGCCAATCTCAAGTCTGAAGGATTCCTTAAGGGTCATTGTGTCCCACTCCCTGCCCCTCACTGCTGTAAACCACACCCTAAAACATCATCCACGTTCTCCTTGGGCTCTGACAGGCTCATCACTGTTGTTTTTCTGTCTGTAAAGCACTGGGAATCAGTGTTAGCTCAGGCACCTGACCATCACCAGTCACAACCACCTTGATTTTGGCTGAGCTCAAAAGCTCTGCAGTGCCCAGTGCATCATCTCCAAAGACAACAAACACCAGAACGGACTGGAGGGAAAACAAACTGTCAAAGTGATTCCTGCACTTTCAGAGCTGCTCAGTGTCTTTGGAAGCATTTAATCTCTCCAAGATCTGCAGCTGGGCAGCTGAAAAATTGCCACTTCCCATCTGAGCACCCGCCAGCTCACCATCAGTGTGATTTCAAGTGGTCACCCTGTCCCACCCCTGCCAAAATGGCTTTTGGAGCAGACAGCAGATGGGAAAAGGAGACTGTGTGTCCCAGGCCCTGTTTTAGAGGCACAGAAACAAGATTTAGCCCTGCTGCTTGCACCTACCATCTCCTTGTGGTTCGGGTAGAACGTCTGCTCGATTAGAGGGAACTTCTCCGGGCCCAGAGTTTTGTAGACAGACACCAGCTGGGCAAACTGCAAAACAAAGCAGAAAGCTCAGGGGAGAAACCACACTATGCCCAAATGAACTCACACTGACATTTTGCTTCTTGTCTTGGGGTGTTTGATAAACCCAGCTCATACAGCCTCTCTGCTCCTCCTCACACCCCTCTTTAATCCACCCAAGCTGTGACTTCACATACACACCAACACAAAAAAAACACCTTGAAGAGTGAAGCCCTCACAGGCACAGAAAATTAAATACATGGGAATGCTGGAGTTCAGATATCTCATTGGCTGTAGATTTGAAGGTGATTCCTGGATGCTAAAATTATTATAATCTCACCTTTTCTGTCATCTTAAACCTAAAGCCCAGGCATATTTACCATTTATTTAGTGGCGGGCATTGATACAGCAGTGTTGGCAAAGAGATAAAAGCAACTGTGTCATGCTAACAGGTCAGGTGAAGTACAAACAGGAGAGGCATCATCTCCCAGGCTGCAGCCATGAGCCATTCCCACATGGCCGTCCTTGGATGGGGATGATTTAAACTGCTCCATGTTACCCCATTTCTATTCATATTTTTAATAGAATGTTCTAATATAACTCGTGGCCATCCTTGCACCACCACCAAAGATGGGGATGATTTAAATTGCTCCATGTTACCCCATTTCTATTCATGTTCTCTATAGAATATTCTGATATAACACATGGTCATCCTTGCACCACCACCAAAAATGAGAATGATTTAAACTGCTCCATGTTACCCCATTTCTATTCATGTTCTTTACAGAATATTCTGATATAACTCGTGGCCATCCTTGGATGGGGATGATTTAAACTGCTGCTTGTTACCCCATTTCTATTCATGTTTTTAATAGAATGTTCTAATATAACTCGTGGCCATCCTTGTGCCACCACTAAAGATGGGGATGATTTAAATTGCTCCGTATTACCCCATTTCTATTCATGTTCTTCACAGAATATTCTGATATAACTCATGGCCATCCTTGGATGGGGGTGTCATGGGTTAGTACAGTTTGGGTTTTTAGTTATAGAAGAATGTAGAATGATTCTCCGGGTCAGGACCTGGGAATTGCTTTAGAAAGGACAAGGACCTATCAGAGGGTTAGTTGGAATATTGGCATCTGTTCTGACCACTGAAAATTGTTGGCTATGACTTTGGGAAGTACCATATAAAACCCCTTGATTTCCTGTAGGGGGGTCTTTTTCCTTCTTTCCTTTGGCCAGAGAGAGACAGGTAACCTCGAGCTGGGCCTGCTGCTGTCCCCTTCTGGGGGGAGCTGGCCTGACGCCTGGCAGGATTCTATCAGCTCCTGGGTCGGAGGGGGAAAGAGAGGTCGCTGCTTTACAGCAACTACTTTCTCCAAACTTCCCTGGCGCAGGGAGAGATCTCTGCTGGGCCCATGATAAGAGTTATGGGCACCATTTGGGCTGAGGCTGCCCCGATTTACAGCGAGGGCTGGGCTGAGAAGGCATTTATGATCCTGCCTGGTTTTTTCGTCATTCTGGACTGTCAGGGTGCTCTGATCTCTGATGTTTCTGTGAGTTCTTCCTCCCTCACCAGCACGACCTTGAACATCTAATACCATGAGCTACTGCAGGAGAGAAAGACTCTGGGCAGATTTAACCCTTCCTGGCAACATGAAGCTTCCAGAGCTTGGCCCTTCTCTGAGAGAGAAAAGAAAGGGACAGAGTGAACATAAAAGAGAAACAGCATGGAGTCAGTAGAGCAAGAGTGAAAAGACTATTGGGACAGAGGATTGAAGAGTTGGTTGTTCCATTCTTATTTGAGCCATGGAAATGAACTCTATATTTGGATTATTCCTTTAAATCATGGGAAAGATATGCATTTGGGGAGATGATTGTTTAGATTTGTGTGTGGATTTGAGCAAAAGTATTTGTGATGGACTAAGTAATATTAATCCTAAAAGATGCTTGAACAGAGAAAGAAATGAGAAGCCCTCTGTGCCAGTGGAGAAGTGAGAAGATATCTCTGTACCTTAAGATGAAGAAACCTTTTCCTTTAGAGTTATACATCTTTAAACGGTAACACCTCAATATGCAAAAGTCTAAGTCCCATGACCCGTAAGCAGCTTGGGAACTGCTAATGCGAGGGGTCACAAAGGCTGGTTTCCCCAGGCGGCTGTTTTTGTCACAGTTTAAAACCCACAAGAGAACTGTTCTAAGTTGTCAGTGGGATCCATGACTCTAAGAGAGACTCTTCCCCTAAAAAATTGATAAAAGACTATTGTCAGATAGTGAAACTGACTGAAAATTACAAGTTTTGTCTCTTTATGTTGTTTTGTAGGAAAGTTAACAGTTTGTAAGAGAAGGGAAGAGTGTTTTTGGAGTTTCATTCTGTTTTGTTTTAGTTTTTTTCCCCAACTTTCTTTTTCCATTCTTTTAGTGTATGTTAATAAAACTATTTGTTCATTTTAAGGATGAGCCTGCTTTGTTTTTCTCCTAGTCTCTCTCCCACAGAAAAAGAGTAAGTACTAAGACCAGAATTTAGTGAACGTGAAACCACTACATTAACTGGTGTTTCTACCCGGTTATTTGAAATTAAAACTATTACAGGGGGTGATTTTAACTGCTCCATATTACACCATTTCTATTCATGTTTTTAATAGAATATTATGATATAATATTCTTTTAATGCTCCTGTGACACATCCTTCCTCTCTATACTCTGGACTGCAACAGCTTCATACAGAACATTTTCATGTAAAAAGGAGAATTATTTATTAAACAGAGATGTATTTGGGGCTGTTCCTTCTCTTTACTGAGCAGATAAACTCTCCTCTGGTAAGAGCAGGAAAACTAAATCCACACCCCCCCCCCCATTCTGAGGCTGGGCTGAGGTTTCCAGGGAGCAGGAGGGCTCTGGCAGCCAAGGGCCAGAGTTGTTCCAGGACTCCAAAGCTCTGGCTTGGCCGTGCCTGTGATGTGTTCAGCTGTCACCGTTCCAGCATGGGACATAAACAACTCAGCACAACACTTTGAATAGTGGGATTTGCTGGTTGCAAACAGCACAAAAAGCACAGAACAATAGAACACTTTCTATAATGCAGATAAAACACCTGCTTGGAGGAGGGGCTCAGGGGGCAGGGAAAGCAAAAACTGTTTGAAGGGGGGGGGAAAAAAAAAGTGAAAGCTTTGCTTGCATTTCCATCTGGCAGAGAGGACTTGTTTAATTTAGTGGTGTTTACACAGGTTTGGTAAAATACATCTTTAAATTCGGAAGGCCAGTGGAAAATACCTTCATGATGAGCAGTCTTCACCAAAAGCCCAAGAAATTGTAATTGGGGTGTATGCTGTGCAAATCAGGCCTCAAGGAAAGGAAATATTGTCACAGCTACCAAAATAAGGTGGTTTGTGAATAGGATTCCTGACAACTTACTCAATATTTCAGTTCTGATCCAAGAGCCAAATTCCAAATTCCACAAGAAAATACTTATTATTAAATACATGATGTTTTGCCAAGCATTGTAAGGTTAAAATAAATCTATTTACCTATCTTTAAGCAAAGACCTCCAAAGAAAAAATAAAATCACATGATTGCATTTCCTATGATTCTTTCCCTACTTTCTTTTCCATTTTCACTGGAAGGGATCGAAAGATGCCGAGAAAATGGCATTTTTTTGTAGGGGTTGTGTCATAATTCATGCAAGAAGTGAGAAAGCTGTAACTGAGATTAATTGCTTGCAAATGATTGTTTACTTAAAATAAAATACTATCAACTGCAGATGACAGTCATGGATCACTCCAAAGTATCCTCTAATCCAGCAATTGAGCTAGGAAATGGCAGGTAGGAAAAGCAGGATTCCATTTTTGAGGCAAAGGAGAGAAATCTCTCAAATTGCCACAGACGGGGGAGTAATTTACCCTTTATTACCCTTTACCCTGCTGAGATGCTGCTTCAGCTCTGTGTCTACAAATCTGGGCATCTCTTGTCAGCCATTTTTCCCCCAAAATGCAACCTGATAAATTCAGCCCCAATTCACATAAAATCTCAGCATTCTACTTGTACATCCATAAAGTGCCATAAATATTTGCTATTTTCCCTGATTGCTGCTGGGCAAATTTATAAAGAGGAATTTAATTTAAGTTTTGATGACTTTCTATCATTTCTTAAGTGGGATCTGGATTATATATATATTTTTTTTTTCTGCAGCTAAAGGAAATAAACTCCAGTCCTGGTGCAGGAACATTATTTTTTTAGATGATAAATTACTGAATTACCTAATCCGATGTCAAATGTTTACAGACATGGGATGTTCATGAAATACAAAATAGTAACAGAGCCACTGAAGTATTTTATATGGATATCAAAACCCATAATAATCTAAAAACCCCCAACTCCTAAAGCTTAGTATTTCAGCAGAAGCCATTTTTACATCTTAAGAAAAAAAAAAGAAAGTGGAAAAAAGTTCTCAGTTTAGCAGGCTGAATTTACTTCTCATTTTCCAATTTTGCATCTTATTTTCAGACAAAAAGGGATATCCTCAGGTACATGTGTTTACAGTTTGCAGATTATTGTTTAAAAGGAAAATGGTTGGGTTATGTAGCATTTGTTGCAATGGCAGCTCTTTTCTAGTCTGGATAAAATCCTTCCACGCCCAGGCCAGGATTGTTCCTTTATAACAGAACAGGACAGTGACAGCTGGGCTTTTTCTCCTCTCCAACAAGGTGTGACACAGAGGAGAAGTATTAAGTAAAAAAAAACCACTTATTCCCTTTGATTCCATATCAAATCTTTCTGGGCTTTCAGCACCCCAGGACTGGAACTCTAAATGTGACTGCACAGATCGTGCTGTAACCAAGCAGGCGTTACCAAAAATCCCTTTGCTATCTTCATAAAGAGTCGGATAATTACTTTCCTTATCACTCTCGAGGAGTTAAAATGTGCTTAATTCCATGTATGCCATCTCTGAGAGGCTCAGACCTGTTCCTGAGCCAACCGCACCAACTTCTCCCTGGAAGATAATCAGATATGATATTTAAAACTAATTACTGCAGATGGTGCTACCTTTAATTCCGGAAAGCTGCTAATTCCTCTTGCCAGGCTGAAGGATTTGTAGCACAGCCCATTCCAGGGAGGAATATCCTGGGATGTTGAGGAGGATTTTAACTCAAGGAATTGCATCTCCTTCGCCTGCTCCCTCCCCAGGCAGGACCCCTGGGCTGTGGGTTTTACTGAACCCTCTCTGTCAGAGATTTCCCCTTTTTGAGGATTCATTACCTGTCCTCTTTACAAGCTGAGAACTCCAGCTGGCCATCTAGTGCTTCCTGGGAGCTAAAACAACATCCAAACTCTCTGGATAGTCTGTTACACCCACCCAGAGGAGCTGGCATTCTCTGGGAGCAGAGAAATGGGAAAACTTGGATGGGTGAACACTTCTTCAATCTGTCTGTCATTAAAAAAAAAAAAAAAAAAATCACTTTCAGCTGAGACGACTCATCTCTGGCTGCTCTAAGGTGTGGGTTCATCTTGGTAGTGAAGAAATGCCATGAATTACCAGTTCACCTCTGGATATTGCCTTCCAAATGTATCAATGAGGATCAGAATTTGTGACTGAAATTCCTGAAGTAAATTTTTCTCATTTTCTAGTGTGACCTCAGTGTTCACCATGGACAGGAGCCTCTGCAATGGGATTTTCCCTTTCCATGCACAGAGGGAAGGTCCCTTTTCCCCACAGTGACCTGCACAGGGCCCCTGGAGGGTCTGTGGGTTTGGGAAGCTGAAAGATAAGCTGGTTTGCCTTATGGCTGGTTATGTTACAATTGTCCTGCCCAAGGCGTACCCTAGAGGCCTTTCAATAAATACCTACTCTATTCTCTAGCTCTGTCCAGTCTCTGTTTCAGCTCAGCCTGCCCAAGGCATCAGTTTCCTGAGACTTTTGCAGCCCAGAAGAGCAAGGTAATTTCTTGTCTCTGCAGGACAGGAAAGAAAGGTGAATGACCCCAAATATTTCATAAGGCAAAGAGAACAGAAGGCTTTATTGTCTAATTCTTACTACCTTTTATAAGGCGTTCCGATACAGACCCAGCATGATTGGTGAATAGGAATGACACCTCTCTAATCCCATTGGTGAAACTAGAGAAACCGCAAAAGAGAAAGATTGTTTTGGGAAAGGAGAGTTGTTTTGCCAAGATTGTTTCGAGAAGAAGCTTTCTCGAGAACTTTTCCCTTGGGAAACAGTTAGCACTGCTAGCAGGCTAAAATCCCTTCAGACTCAGAGATGTCAGGCCCACAACCTCTGCCTCTCCGAGATGAGATCTGTCCCTGACGCATTTTTCCCTCAAGCCCAGCCCTGGGATCAGCAGCATCTCCTCCTTGTCTTTGACTGCAGCTGATGTTTCCTCACCTTCTTGACTTTTAGCTCCCTCCTTGGCCTCTGGGGTTCTTGCAGCACCTCCTGAGATGGAGCTGCTCAGCCTCCGTGGGCTGGGCTGGCCCTTCCCAGAGGGATTTGGGCTGTCTGCTCCAGCTATCCAGAATTTCCAAGGGCATTTTCTGGGCTCCTGCACCTCCCCTGCAGCATGAGAACTGCAATCCGAGAGGCACAGCTTTCTCACTGTTAATCACTGCTGTAATTAACTGCTGGAATATTTTCACATTAGAATTACAGCTGATGAGATGCAAACCAGTAAGAGCTTCCACAGGATGAAAAAAACAAAACAAAACAAAACAAAAAAAACCCCACAAACAAGCATTAAATAAAAACCTCATGCCCTTGGAAGAACTGCCTGTACTGGCTTAAAAATTACCAGAGTGCATCCATGAGACAAGAAAATAAAAAAAAAAAAAAAAGTTTTCTACAACAGTTGGAAAAACAGAATTAAAAAAAATCCCAAAGAACCAGAAAAGGGTCACAGTCAGAAACATAAAAACATCTCCTGGCTTGCAGGGTTGGGCAAGAAGGCATCTGGCAAAGGGAGACACCTTGGCTGGTGGAAGAGGCACTGACAGAATGTGTAAACAGTGAGGAAACTGAGATTTAAGGAAGATGTGTGAATTAAAATGAAGGAAAACAGCCTACGAGCATAAAAGGGTAGAACACAGATCAAGACATGCCTGGTGTAAAAGAATTAGCAAAAGGCAATACCATGAGGTTTAGGTGGAAAGGCCTTCTGGAACCCTTTATTTTGGAATGAAAATTTAGGGAAGGAAGAAAGTTTGTGGAAGTGAGAGGCTCTGGGGACTCCTTCCTGGGTGCTCTTCCAACAGTGAGAAAATGCACTTCATTCCACTGTTATGGGAACAGGGAGTTCAGTGTTCTGACCAGGGAAACGTTTGCACTGTTGTTTATTTTGGTGGGACTTGGCCTTGTGCTTCAGAACTTCTCAGAAAGGTTTGGGGCTCACTGCATCAGAGAGAGATTTTCTTGTTTGTGGGGCTTTTTAGAGATGAGGTTCAGTTCGGATAGGAGGTTTCCATGAAAATATCGAGTTCAGTGAGAGTTGTAGAGGAAGAAATCAGTGGTGGATTTCCAGGGTGGGTTTGCAGAGTGCATTTCCAGGGTGGAGATTTCCAGGGTGGTTTTCCATGATGGATTTCCATGGTGGGTTTCCATGGTAGTTTTCCATAGTAGTTTTCCACGGTGGTTTTCCAGGATGCATTTCCAGAGTGGATTTCCATGGTGGGTTTCCATGGTGGATTTCCAGGGTGGGATTCCATGGTGGATTTCCAGGGTGCAAGGCCATTCTTCAGACACCACCAGCCAACCTGTGCTAGGCCCAGAAGGGAAAGCCAGAGGATTCCTTGGGGTGGCTGATCCCCAACCAGGGATTTCACAGAATTTTAAACTGAACCAACTACTAAAAACCCCTACAAGAGCAGGGGTGGTGCTCTGGACACTCTGCCTCCATCTCAGAGGGAGCTGGAGCTAAAGATAGGAGTGGGATATCCAGGAATGTCAGAGGGGAATGGCAGTGATGGTGGGAGCTGTGGAGATCACATGGGAGAACTGCACTGGAGAAGAGGAAGAGGATGGAGTGGGCATTGCCCTGGTGGAGCCATCACAACAGGAGGGATTTTCCTGGATGGGTCAGGAAGGGGAGTCTCACTCCACTGATCCTCCTCAGCTCTGAGTCACCACAGTCACACATCAAAGAAGCAGATAGAACCTAGATTTGAACTGAAAAAAAAATATTTTCTAAGCTAATTTAATAAGGAATATAACACACAAAGGGTTTCCTTTGTAATTATATTTTAAGATTGCACAAGAAATCAAACTTAATTTCCATAATCTGGCCTTCAGGTGTGGATATTTTCTTTAACCAAGCACAAAAAGAGTTTCTGAGCCTCTACTCTAACAGGAGCAGCAGAAGGACATGAAGGACATGAACCAGAGCTTTACAGTCCTGTTTTTAATATTAACTTTCCAGCCTCTCTTTGAATACAGCTTCTTTCACTAGAAGGTAAGAAACAGTTAAAAAGTCCATTTGAATTTTCTGCCCCTAGAAATGTTCAATGAAATGAAAGTCTGTAATGGATGTCAAGAGTACTGCTGCTTTTTAGTGCAGAGGAGAACGGGGCAAAGTGGCAACAACCTACTATGAAATTCAGGAATGCAGTCAAAAAATCTGAGTCTACTTTTGCATTAAATTATCCTGATGGCAGTAAATGCCGGTCAAAGCAAAATACTGCCATACTCAGTTTATGTATAACACACTTGAGAGCGCAAGCAAGGATTGATAAATACAGAGCTGAGAGAATTACTGGCTGCATGGAACAGAAAAATCATCACCACACTGAGATTTATTTATGATTTAAGTATCTCTGCCTTTTTTTTTTTTTTTTTTAACAGGAATTTCAAGTGAGCTTACTTATTTTAGGAAAGCAAACTCAGCAAGGAAGGCTGGAATATTCCCTTCCTATTCCAAGACTGGAATATTTCCTCCATATTCAAGACTAGATTAAACTAAACCAGCTCTATAAAGAGGTGCAAACACACTACTAGGTTTAATGTATTTAGATTTCTAGTTATGCATTTAAAGTTATTATATTTATGAATTTTGCTCCAGTTCAATGTTCAAATCTGGCATTTAATTGCCTTTTGACCAAAAAGCTTACAGTGTTTTCACCTCCCATCTGACATGGTTTTGTGAATTTACTTTCAGCTCTTGCAGTACAAATTCATCAACATGTTTTGCATTAAGTGGCAGACTGGGCAAAGAGGCCAAAATCTTCACTGGCTGACCGAGAACTAAACCAGGTTTTATTCAGTTTTGTTTTGTTTTGTTTTTTTTAATGCAGGTTTTTTATTCTTAAGAAAGCTCTGCTTGGAGGAAAAGCACCTGCTTGTTTGTTCTCCAAGCTGCCCTGGACAAGCACAGTCCTCTGACTTCACTTGAAAACTGCAAATCCAACACCCTTCTGTAAACCCCAAAATTCCTATGAATAAAGGCCACAAAACGGGCCACTGGTGCCCATATATGCTGTTGGGCACACGGAATTTGATACAGAGACTGCCACATGTAATCACATGGGGCTGTTTGAGCCCTGCCAGCCATGTCCTGGTGTCTCAGGAATAACTCTGCCCTGCCTGGGAGGGAAGGCAGCTCCTGCTCCAGTCCTGGGGCAGAGAAAGGAAATCCAGCAGCTTCCTGCAGCGAAAGGGCAGGAAAAGGTCACTGCACTCCTCTGGCTGCCCTGCCTCTACCTGTCAGGGAGATCAATCTGGCCAGAGTGGCTGGAAGAAGAAAGTTCAGTGCCAGCTGCAGGTTTGATCTAATGAAACACTTTAACTGGCTAAAATACATCTCCAGGTTTCTAACACTTGTCATGATGACAGACATTAAATTTGAGCATCCTTAAATGTCTTCCCTGCCTGAGCTGCAGACAGATTGCAGGTGAACATTCTCCAGCCTTGACCTTTAAGAAGATCCCCTCTGGCATATAAAAGAGAGAAATAACCAGCCAAATTCTATGCCATTGCTCAGCATTATTGTACAAATCTGATTTTTGCTAATGAGCACAAGGTTTTCTTAGAGTGAAATAAACATTTAGAATTTCTTTCCTTAGACCCAATGTGGAATAGCACTGAAAATCTCCCAGATTTGCACCAAATAGGTTTTCAAAATGCTTCTCTTTTTGCACACATTCATTTTGTTTGTTGTTTGCTCTCCAGAAGATGCTTTGACATGAAATTGAATCTCCTCTGCGTGGTTGTGTCTCCCATTAGCATAGCTTCAATAATTTGTGTCAACAGGAAGCTGGAAGGAACAGAGCTCATCTCATTTTTTTCTGCTCCTCCCTGCAGAGTCCTGACAAATGTCCTGCCAGTGCCTCAATCTGTTGCTCAAGATTTTAAAAGTATTAACTGGGAGAGGAAAAAGCACAAGAGACCAACTTGGAGCAGCAACACAGAGGAGAAAACAAGGTGGGGAAGAGCACTAGAAACCATCAAATAGCAAGAAAGGGCAGTTAAAGCAGGCCTTCCAAGAAAGCAAGGTAAAAATGGAGACGTTAAATGTCCAGTTAGAGCAGAGAGATGAAGACAGAAAAGGATCTGCAAAAGAAATGCAAAGCAGAACACAGCACATGGAGCCACAGAGTTGTTTAAGCTTGACAAGAGGAGCACAACAAGGAAAATATCAATAAACTCACAGAGAAGAGTTTGGCTGTCTGCTCCCAAACTGAAGGAAAAGAAACACTCAACAACTGTGAGATTTACAATACTACCAGGTTTGACAAAAAAACCCATACACAGCCTTCCCTCGAATGGCTGTGGGTGAGCAAGGAGATAAAATCTGGCATAATCAAATGTTGTGTGGCACTTTTCTGACATTTCAAAGCCCTGATAACAATAAATTCCTACAATGGGGCAGAGTGTGACATTTGAAGATGTTTCAGCACAGGACGGTTCCCATCTGGAGCTCTGTGTGGAGAGCACCAGAACCTTCCAGCTCTCTTCACACACTCCCTGGTATCTCTGCCTCCCTCTCTGCCAGCTCTGGCCCAGAAAACCCTTCCTGCCTGGTTCCTCTGTTCCCACATGCCTGGAGTGATGGAGCAGAGTGCCAGGAGTGCACTTTGATGGGGCCAAGCTGCTCAGCAGCAGCTCCCACCCTGGCAGAGCCAGCTGCCTCTCACAGCCTGGAATGGCTCTGCCCAAGCTCGGCACACCTGGGCTTCCCAAATCCCTCTGGGATTCCCTCCACTCCCCATTTCCTAAACACAGCCCCTTCCACCACCCTGGCAGCAGCCCGTTAGGGTCACAGTGCTCACAAAAGCGGGTTGTGCCCCCTCCTTCAGCAGAGTGGATGTGTGATTGGGGAGTCAGCAGATCCTTGATGCCTCCATACCACCCCTGCAGCCTCCCAGGAGAACAGATGTGCAGCCAGCTGCAGGGGCTGGGATGCTTTCTCTCTGCCCTAAAGGAATCAGGGCTGCACTCATAGAACTGATTTTTGTGAGGGTTTTCTGCCTCTCCAGCCGTGCACAGCTGCTCTACACAAGTGCAGCAGTTCTGGAGTCTCTGCAGGCCTGGAAGGTTTGTCACTGTCACAAAGAACCTGGAAGTACCAACCCAGCCCCTGTATTGCTTGTTATTATCATTTCACAGTCAGCTTGAACTGAAATAAAACCCAACCCTTTATTCTATCTACAGCAGTCTTGGACATTGAACCCTGCAGCCTCTGACAATTAAATCAGAGTTTGCCTGTTTGGTGTCACTCAACTCCACCTTCTTGCCTGACTCCACTTATCAGCAAGCTGCTGGACACAGTGGGGTGGGCAGGGAATAAACTGGGCTGTTCCAAAAATGCTGCACCCCTATCGCCAATATTTGCAACTGAAGCTAAAATCCAGCAGGGTTCAATTGAAGGAAAGCCTTCAGCATGCAAGTTTCACATCAGTCATTACAAGAATCATGCAAATGGACTCATGCAGGAAGAATTTATATGGGGTTTTTTTGGTTTGTTTTTTTTTCTTTTTGTAAATTCAACACAAGACACTGGAAAATCATATTTTGTATTTTTTTAATACATGTTGTTTCATTGGGGCTTTTAAAATATTATTTCCCCAGTCTAAATAATGAGATTTTACCCGATGCTGCAAGCACTGATATCATCACCACATTTTCCAGTTCCTTCTGGCCTCCACAATCACTTCACACACCTCCATAGAATCACAGAATCATTTAGGCTGGAAAAGCCCTCTAGGATCACCAAGTCCAGGCACTAACCTTGAACTTCTAAGTCCACCACTCACCCCTGTCCTTAAGTTCCACATCTACATGGAACTTAAATCTTAAATCCCTCCAGGGACAATGGCATCATGTACTGAAACATGATTTTAAAGAGTTAAGATTTTAGCTAAAGGTTAGAAGAAATTTATATTGATCAAGATGTAGGTTAGATTAGTAAATGGTAGGTTAATGATTATTAGATGCCCAAGATAGAGCTAATTGTTATATTATGAGCTTGTTTATAGAAAAAGTGGAGTAAGTGAACCGTCATAAGAACAGATTGAAACCACTAAGAACAATGGCCAGCACCTGGGCCTCATATCAGTCAATCATGAAGCAGGGGACCTTGGACAGTGCCAGAGGGTCAAAGAGAACTGATGAAGACTCTCCTGACTTCATCCTTTGAGACCACTGACCCAATTTGAGACCACCGACCCAATTCAAGAGAAGGATTGCACACACGTGAAGGACTAATATCCTCATTTTAATAGGGAGCGGGGATGGGAGGTGCTGGGGTTATGCATAGGTATTGTATGTAAGATCTTGGAAAATAAATAGAGAGCAAAGAGCCTTGTTCGGGGTCGCCACGCCTTTCGGAGATGACGCCTGTGCTGCCCACCGGTAAATAAACATACCACCTTCTAACTTTAACTAGTTAGAGGGTCTTTGTCCGTGATTATATCGGTTTTCAATGACTCAGTGCTATGAGAAAGTTTGCACAGAGGCTCCTAAGCCTCAGTTAAGGGAAGCCTCCTTTATTTCCTGAATGACATTTTCTAAAGGAAAACAGATAATTTAAACGATATCAAATATTAACTTTGGATCATTAATTAGGCTCCTTTTTTTTCCTCTTTACTTTTTCTTTTCATAAATGCCTTACAGCAGGATATGCACCCCATTAAACATGAGTAAAACTGTCAGGTGAATTGGGAATACTACAAGGACAGTGAATGTTTTTGCCTCACCTTAACTCAGTGTAAATTGAACTAGGTACAATTTTGGTCTTGTTTGATGGGATTATTTAGTGCTCAAGACAATTCTTTTGCAACATGACCCTGCACTGAAACATTCTAATGTTTTAATGATAATTCTTCAGCGAGGGCATGAACCCTAAAATGGTTCCTCCACAGCTCTGCATGAGCTCAGCAATAAAGAACTTACTCTTTATTTATAAAGCCCATGCTTTCCCCCCCAGCTTTCTGATATCCTTGCTAGTGAAATTTAAGTGAAATCCACCTCGAGCCAGGGCCATGAATTCTCCATGAGCTAAGTGTTATCACAGAAGTGAAATAACCCGAGCGCTGTAACGACCCCGCACCATAAACATGTTTCAGAACTCAAACATCTCACCACACACGCTCATTCCAGCATTTTCTTCCCCCCTGGTTTCTCACAGCCCAGCTTTTCACAGAGCTGTAGAGTGCTTTGAACTTCTGCTGTGCATTTGGAAGAGCTGTGCATGCCCTGACACCAGGGAACACGAGCTTTAAGACCTGTTCTCAGTACGTTCCTGGTAATCGTCCTGCCACACCTCACCTTTCAATTATACACCTCAGATCAAACACAAATTTGTTCACTGTCTGTTGCAAATGCACAGAAAGCCAGAGCACAAAAGGAGCTTTCCTGGGAAATTAAGGGCAGGTGCTGCAGCTTGTGGCACAGAGTGTGAATCTGCCCTCAGAGCTGAAGAGATGTTGTACATCTGGAGCTGTGTGTTCCAAAACCACCAGAGACCTGACACGGTGAAGAGCATTCATTTAAAACCCATAGACCTTGTAATGCTGAGTTCTAACTCTCATTTTATTTGAGAGCCCTTTCATTGCCAGTCTCACTTCCCCAACTTCCCCTCCTAGCAGATCTACACTACTGATTTTGCTCTGATATAAGGAAGATTCATTGCCCATGGTTAACTCAATACATTCCCATCCTTTTAAGGCCCCATTCTATTGCACAGACCCTTTTTTCCCCTGCTGTTATCAGGGCTGTAATTCCCTTCTTCCACTCCACATCTTACCTGCAGGAAAGTCAATCTATTTCTCATGAATTAATAAAGGTTGTTACTTATGGCTTTATGTTGTCACCGAGACACACAAAGCAGCCACACGCAGACAAGCGGTTTTGCAGAGCAGAGGTTTCTCTGTCCAGCCCAAAAGCTGAATCCAGGCGGAGAGAGCGCCTCTTTGTTTTATTTCTTACTTTTTATACATTTGTGGGTCTAGCAGAAGATTGGCTTTTAGAGTTTTCACCTCTCAAGCCAACTGGCCAGACCAGCCATCAGTTACAATTGTTTTCAGGTTAGAAATATGCAAACAAAGGACAGAGAATGAAAAACAAAGGATTTGTTTATGTTACATATGTGGGAAAAGGTAGAAAGCTGGTCTTAATATTGTACAATAACAAAACAATTGTACAATAACACTAACAAAAATCTGACTCCATTTATGAAAATCAAAAAGGCTATAAAAACTCAGAAAAACCAGGATAACATTATGTAGTGTTCTGTTTTCCTGTCTTTCACTTGAAATGTTTGTAGAGAGAACTTTCACACAAACACCAGGGCACTGGTGTTGGCAAAGGGATTGTGCAGGAAGAAATCCCTGCCATGCTGTGAAGAGGAGGCTAATTGAAGGTAAATCCATGGCCATGGCCATGTAGGAGCACAGTGGGTTTTACCTTTAATTTTAGCAGGCAGAAGCAGGCTGGCGAGTGCACTCCCAGGCATCCACAACAATTTTCAGCAGGGATTTCACCCAGGCAGGGAGCACACACGAGATTGGTCCAGCCAAAGAAGGCAGACGATGATATTGGCAAAACCAATTGTGGTTTTGTCAATATCAACCTTTTGATATTACCAATTTGCCTGGATTCTGCTGTGCTATCTGAGCATCCATGAAGCTGGCTGAGTTATAGATTTTTACCCCTCAGGGTAACTATTCTGGAATGGGTTTACAAAAGCAAAGAATATCCTGAGTTGGAAGGGACCCACAAGGGGCATTGAAGGTCAAATCCTGGTCCTACACAAGACATCCCAAAAATCCCCCCATAGGCCATGAGTTTTTCCACTGTTTTCCTTTCCTAAATCTGAGGAGGGTTTCACGATGCTCTGGGATATACACAGAGGTCTCTACACCTCCCAGCACCACCAACAACACAAGGCAGGATATTC
This sequence comes from Hirundo rustica, assembly GCF_015227805.2. Lineage (NCBI taxonomy): Eukaryota > Metazoa > Chordata > Aves > Passeriformes > Hirundinidae > Hirundo > Hirundo rustica. The sequence continues at coordinate 8,139,941 of NC_053461.1, read as the reverse complement.
AGGTTAAAAAGCCAAACACAGCCCCTGGTGTTTGCACAGAAATTATTTCTGTGCTCACACTAAAAGCCCACACTCCTCACTAGGACCCACCTGGAGGGCAGTGCTAAAGTGATAAAAACACAGGTATGGCAGTCTGTAAGAAGGAAATATTCCTTTACTTTTTATTGCATATAAATGCTCCTGGCTTTGCCTCCCCACCTAGCTTTATTGCACCCAGTGAATCAAAGCACTGGGAAGTGCCACACAGCTGGAAAATGTGATGCACTAAAATAGTGAATTCACTAATGTACAGTGTGTACTGAGAAGTTGTAAATGCTCTATCAATTATTTATTCCCTCTCCCCTGCAGCAGTTTACTGCAGAATAAAAGGATAATAAAATAGGCTGCAAGAGGAATATGTTAGAAACTGCTGACAATTGTTTGGATGGGTTTTCATAGTAAGTATTAAAAAATTAACATCTTCAAGGCAACAAAAAGTAGTGTAGTAAAACTTCCCCACAGTGTGAAAAATATTGACAACTGTTCTTTTCTTACCCAGATGCCAGAGGGAAAAATGGAGTTTTGGCTGTTTACAAGAAGTGGGGTTTTTTAAAGTTTAGTTGGATGCTGGACAATGGAACTATAGGAGGAGTGACTGCGCCGTGGATCAGCACATTTTACAGCACCACATTTTAACTTGTTGCTGCTGATGCTTAGTTCTTTATGAACCATAAGGATCATCAAATTCTACCTCAATCTCTACAAAACTCATTAAGAAGCCAACAGGGTTGGCTTCTCCAGTAAAGCTGGCAAAGATCAGTGGCTCTCCAGGGTACCTCAGTGCTCCAGGGGTAACTGAAAGGACCAGCTCCTACACCAGAGGCACAGCATTATGAAAAGGGCTTTCAAATGAGGAAACGAGTCACTTCAGATTTCCTTGCTAAAGCAAAGCCCCAAAAATTTCACAGGAATGAGGAAAACACTGGCTAGAGCCTGTTCAAATTATGTTCAAAACCACAAATATGAGAAATATTCCCTGCTTGCTTTTCCCAGGCAAATTGTGAATAAACACTCTTTCCTCACTTGAGGAAGTGTGTTTGCAGTGGGGAGGCTTTCCGTTGGATGCTCCTCTTATTTCTCTGTTTTTTTCTCTACAAAGATTTTCCTCTCTGTCTCTACACTGGCTCTTTGAAAAAGAAAAATAATAATTTTAATGTCTTAGTTTGGTTTTTAATCCTTCCACTATTTCACTGCTCAGTGAGGGAAGATTGATAATCAATGTTCATGAAAAGGAACGGAACATGCAATTAAAGAAAGTTTTTACAGCAGCTGAATTGTCAGGCCCAGGAAATTTCCAGGTGCAGTGATGCCTTAGGATTTAGCTTTTACATTTTTTCAAATCCTGTACTGCTCTAGTGGATAACTCTAAACTCCATATAAAGTGTTAGTTACTGTTGTCAGGTTTTGGTCAGAGAAAACAATTCCTCTCCAGGCCTGGAACTCAAGGACACCTCACTGCCTCAGGGCCCAAAGAGTATAAACAAAAGTGAATGGGGAGGAGCAAACTGGGGGTAAATTACTTCATTACCTGCAGCTGTAATTGGAGGATTAACTCCTGATATGTAAATGAACCAAGTTGATAATTGTCTGAAAAACCCATGACCATTGTCCGTGCTGAGTGCAGCCCCTGGGAGGCTCTGACTGCCCAAGGTGAGCCTGGTGAAGGCCTTCAATAAATCCCCACTTTATTCTCTTTATTCTCTTTATTCAGTTTTTTTAATGCAGCTTTTTTATGCAGGTTTTTTTATTCTTAAGAAAGCTCTGCATGGAGGAAAGGCACCTGTTTGTTTGTTTGTTTGTTCTCTGGCTGTCCTGGCCATGCACAGGCCTCTGACTTTGCTTAAAATCTCTAAATCCAACACCCTTCTGTAAACCCCAAAATTCTAGCCTAACCTTGCCTATCCTCTGTCCTGGGGAGCCAGCCCAAGGCCCCAGCAGCACTCACCACCCAGGGCTTGTCACAGAAGTTGTAGATGGACTCGAGGGAGTTGACGCTGGGGATGCCGGCATACTGCATCCCGATGATCAGGTTGCGGAAGTCCTCGTTCTCCGCCATGCTGTAGGAATGCTGCCGCACCAGCACAAAGTCAGGCCGGAACGACCTGCCGAGAAACAGGCACAGGGGTGATCAACTGGTACAGCTCAGGTTTCTGTATCTCTGCTGGGGTCAGGGTGAAAGACACCAGAAACGTAGATTCGAGTTCGGACTCGGATGTTTATTGTTTCTTATCTAACTTACGTTATTTACAGACTCACCAGCCATGAGCTTAACTAGCAAGCTAGAAAAATGGGGTAAAATGAAAAGCTTCTAACTCTTTCCAAGGTTATTTAAGTGATAATCCCCCAATAACAAGATGACACCTATATCATGTATACTTTTGACCCAATAATGACCACCCAAGGCCCACATGCAGACCTTTCACAGAAAAACACCCAAACCCATGAAGAAGAAGGAAGAAGGTGAAGAAGAAGAAGGACTCAGACAACACCCAAAATCCTCCATCTTGACTCATATGTAGTACTATACACGAAAATCCCAAAATCCAAGTTTACAGAATTCCAACAAAAATCCACCAGAAAACCGGTTTTCTGTTGGAACCCTGGGCACTGAGAATTTTAGACTTTCTGTGCTGACTGGCACTGACACCCAAGAAAACACTGTATTTGACCTGAGGCCGTGGAGAAGGCTTCCAAAATTGAGTGACAGCACTGGGATTGTGGGTGTGGAGTTTGAATTGAAGTGTGTGATATCACAGGGTGCAAAACTCAGAGTTTAAGGTTTTAGTATATAGTAATATATAAAGCAAGATGGAAGATTTAGGGCATAGGCTAAGTTCTTCTTTCACTTTCTTCTTCATGGGTTTGGGTAGTGTATTGTAGTTAGGTAGAAAAAAAAGGCATTGACGACCACGGGTGTTTGGTTATTGGGTTAAAAGTAAAAATAATTTAGGTGTCATCTCGTAATTGGATAATTTATGCTTAAAAGACCCTGGAAAGAGTTAGAGACAGAGCTATTTTCTACTTTGTTAGCTAGAGCTCACAGCTTGTGAGACTCTACTAGAGATAAGAATTAATAAACAACTGAGTCTGAACATGAACACTGTGTCTCCTGAGTATTAATCCTGACTCTAACAGAAGAAAGAAGATAAGAAACCCACAGTTTTCCTTCAACAGCAAAATGTGCAGAGGGGGGAAAATGGCAAGTGGGTGAAGCATGGACGGGCTGGAAGAACTGCAAACCAAAGGGTAGTGATAAAATGTGGAAAGAGCCATGATGGCTTCATGAAAAACACTCAGACCAATGGGAAGTGATAAAAGGTGGAAAGAGCCATGATGGCTTCATGAAAATCTGCAACACCCTTGATCTGTTCAGCATCCCCTCAATAATGGGGTTCCAGTAAGGGGAGAGAGAAATTATCATGGATTTCAGGTTGTTTTCCTGCTGACAGCTAAATCACATCTATAACCTCTAGGTATGTCCTTGGTTTGTGTTCTCCAGTTTCTGAGCAGTGACAAGCAAAACTAAAGCAGGCAAAGGGCTCTGCCACAAACTCGGGCTTTTGGAGAACAATTTTTTTATTTTTTTTTTTTCCCCCCCACAATTATTGTCAGGCTGTTCTAAGGGCAGTAAGGGATGAAGCAACCACGTTGCTGACAAAAGGAATCAGACCATAATGGAGAGAATCACAGCTGAACTTTTGATCAAGAGACTTGTCAAAATGAATTTTTAGATTTACAGCTGCATTTCCCCCTTTTCTCTCTGGTACCTGATCAGCATTTCCCCTGCTGCTTCCCACACCTTTGCCAACAATCTGACACCATCTTCACCTCACTCCAACCCTGACATTTTCTTACTGGAGAAGGTTATGGGAAACAGAAAACACAAACCAACAGGACAGAGCCTCCAGAAAAGGGACAGTTCACTCCTAAATTGGACTGTTGAAAGAATCTTTTTTGCATTCCAGTTTTATTGGGGAAAAAACTTTGACTGGCTTGAAGATTTCAACCTCCTCAAAGAGGTATAACTGCAGGGAAATTAAATTAGCCCAGTAAATTGGTGAAATTATTTACATGTCTTGAATAAATACAATCTGTTTACTGGAGTGAGACACTCTAAAGATTACAAAATGATTCGGAAGTCTCAGTCTGGTAGAACAAAAACAACAAAACAATTAAAATCCATGTTAAAATTGCTTTAGCAGTTCTGAGATCCCAGCTTGGATGCAATAGTGAAAGTAGATTAGCTGGATTCTTAAATTTCAAGAGTCATAGAACTGTTTGTGTTGGGAGCGAGCTTTTAAAGCTCATTTTGTTTTCTAGTGGAAGGCAGGGCACCTTCCACTATCCCAGGTTGCTCCAAACCCTGTCCAACCTGGCCTTGGACACGTGCATTAATGGGGCACCCATAGCTTCTCTAGGCACCCTGTGCCAGCGTTTTACCACTGCCACTGTAAAAATTAAAAAAACAAAAACAAAAACCACCAAACCTGGGCGATTTGGCAAAAGCAACACTAGTTTTGCTGTGAAGGGTTGTTGAAACGACACTGAAGCTCAATGAGCAAAACCTGTAAAGAAATCCTTGCCTAAAATACTGTAGGAATTTTTTAGATTCCTAAAAACAATGAGATGTTTGGATCGAGGTGTCATGGGCGGTGCCAAGAGTTTGGAACATGGAAAACCGATTTAGTGGCCCAGCATGAATGTAATACTTAGAGGATTAATGATACTTTCATCAAAGTTTCAGATCCCTCAGTGAAAGAAAGAGGCAACTTTTAATTATTAAAATAAGGGGGATAACACATCCCAGACAGCGGTGTTGTTTCAAATAAAAGAACAGAAGCTGTCCTCTCAAAGACCAATTTCATGAAACAATCGGGGAAGGGAGGGAATGTACTTTTTAAACACAAAAAAATCAAGAAACAGGGTTTGCTTTGCAAAAGCTCCTCAAAGGAATATGATACATTCCCATAATTGTTCTAGTTCTGTAATTAATGGTGGATGTGGTAACTGTATACAGATGAAGGTCAGGAGAAAAATTTTAATCGTGGTTCAAGCATCAAGTTCCAAAAATCTCAGCATTATGTTACAGAAAATACAATTTTTCATGGTATGATTTTCATTCACAAAAACCAAACAAGTTGGTGCCTGTTAAAAATTTTTTCTTCCTCCTAAGCAAAACCAGCAAAATTTTGTCATTGAAATTTCCAGGATTTTGCTAAGTAGTAATTTGCTCATAAATCTATGATAGAAGGTCACTTTGGGCCTCAAATAGATGACAAATATCTCCAGTTATCACAGAAACAGAGAACTGCTCTCCCATCATGTCTGCACCCCCCTCTCACACCACAAACCACACCCCCAGGTATCTCACACCAGATTTGAGGGAAAATTATCAGCTTCAGGTAGTTCTATTTGGGTAAATAAATTGCCCATAAAACTACAATATTATAAAATCCCTTGTTATCTCATTCTCAGAGTTATCTGATGGCACAAGGGTCTTTTTTTTTTTTTCCCAACATAAACAGCACTTTTACCAAGTTTTCTCATGTCCTGCAAAGCTTTGGAGATGTTTTCTGGAGGTTCCCAGCCCTTATTTTCTCCTGATATGTTTTGATAATAACTTGGCCTTGATACTTTTTAAAATACTTTTTGGAATACTACAGAAAAGCCACTGGGGAGCAGCGAACAAGATTTCTTGGCTCCTAAATTTCCATCATTGGGTAAAAAATTCCACCAACCCTAAGAAAAATCAAATCTCTCACTCTTCTAAGGAAATAATCTTGTGGATTTGGCATGAGATCATTGTTTTTGTATTAAACTGCAATATTTTTAAAACATGCCAGAGATTAAAGAGTTGGAATTTTGAAGCATAAACTTATTTTGAATATTTTTTCCTGGAGTTTTGTTCTGGGATTTTTTATTTTTTTTTAACATGAATAAGTAGATATTTTCAAATCTTTTATTCGGAGACATATTCTGCAAACCAGGAAGGTCCAGGACATGCTTGTGTGGCTCTGCGTTTAAATTCAAATTTTCAGCCAAACTACTGCTACAATTCACTCACACATAACTGCACCAGCCAAAATACAAGCAATTCTCACAATTTAAATAAAATATTAGATATAATTTTGCTAGTAATTTTGCCAATATAATAATTTTGCTGATATAACTTTCCTAACACTTTCTTAAGTTTTACTTTGCCCTGTTTTCTGCCTTTACATTTATGAGGCTGTTGATGTCCTCACTGAAAAAACCAGAAGTTAAATTTACCCTGCCTTCACTGGCATCATCCTTTTTAGACAAAACAGCTGGGAAATCTGAGGTGTTTAAACTGAAATGTTTCAAACGGGCTGAAATATTCCAGGAATTGCCCTGAGAGGGCTGTTATGACTTGGTATGTTTCAATAGAAAATATTCCGTGTTGGAAATAAATTCTGCTATTCTGGGAAAGTCTGACATGTACAAAATCTCCAAATCTGGCTCTTTCTGTAGCAAGCATAAAACCCAAACCAATAATCCCAACTACCAACTGAGTATTCTTTTTTCTGGACTTCACTCCCTTAATAAATCCATTTTCCCCATGATTAAAATGTCAAGACGTGTCCTCCCTGTCACAAAGAGGTTGTCACAAATCAGATATTTTATTTTCTGCTTTCCCTGAGGGGCATCACTCAGAATCCACCAACACAACCAAAGCACTCAGCACCTTTCCCATCCACACACGATGCCATTTATTGCTTTTTGCTGTTATTCCGTTCAGTTTTCCTTACCTGACAACCTTCGTGCCATTTCGAATAACTTGGATATCAACTGCATAATTGCCATCAGCATGGGCTATCAAGTTGATTTCTGAAAATTCTGCCTATGAAGAAAAGACTCCCATTAGTTAGCCTGATTTATTTTACCTTTATTTTCCTAACTCCCTTATTTTCAGCCCTGAAGTGCTGACAGGATACATTTAAAATAAAACTAGCACTGAGAGGACATTGATTGATCCAGCTGTATTTGTCAAGTACGACACATTGCATTTTAAAAGGTTTTAATCCAAAGAGAGCAAAAGGTAAAAAAAAAATGTTGTGAGAATGGATTGTGGGGCCATAGCAAGAGGATTTACTCTTCCATGTCTGCATAGAAAAGTAGGGATTATGTTTTTGCTTTGCACAATGTTATCAAAGAGATTAATACAGGCTCAACATGGATGTAAAGTTTTGAAGAAAACAGCACAAAAGCAGAATTTAAACAACATTTTCTTATAGAATTGAGTGCCTCCTCATACTGCTCGCCCCTCTCAATTTTCTTCATGTGCATTTACTCTTCTTTTTAAAAAATGTGGTGCTAATGAGCAATTGTCTCATCGAATTCTCAATCAGAGCACTTTTTCAAAAGTCTTCTCACACTGGAAATGCGGAATTTAAAGGGAGCCGCTCCCATACTCTGAGTCTGCAGTTATTTGAAAGGAAAGGACAGGATATTTTTCATTTATCCCCAGCCTTTCACCAGCTTAAACTCTCAAGGCACTTCACAATAACATTACCCAGCAGAAGAATTGAAATGCAGCCAACTGTCTTCTGGTGGATAAATAAAAGTGTCTTTGCTGCTCCGGAGAGCAGCACAGAATAGAGAGTGTCACAATGCTCATTAGTCTGTTCCTGAGAAATGGAATCCCTGCAAGTCCTCCTCAGGCAGATTTGGGAGAATTTCACACCCTGCTGCTCAGGGAAGGGAGTGCTGAACTCCTCCTCCCACTGCTGCACCTCGGTGAGGGCTTGGTTTGCAGCACGGAGATCTCCTCACTAAACCCAGACACCCTCACACCTCTGGGATCACTGGCACAGCACAGGGAATGCTTCCAAACTACTGCAAAAACACTGCAGATGGGGAGAGAAGGAAATATTTGTATAGGAACTAAAAATATCAGACTCAACCAACTGACCCCAACACTCAGAACGGGCATCTCCAATTAATAAATAATTTAAAAAGCTTGGGGTGTGATAGGAGACACTGTACATTGAGAAAATATGGGTAAAAATGAAATAATTACTGATATAATAAATGGCAGCAGGGCACTGCAGCAGTTATTTGTATGTTGATGTGCAATAAAGGGATTTGTGTGGCTCAGGAACTTCCAGTCTCTCTCTAATTAAAGCTCTGGTCCCACTGTGCAGCACAGGAAGGGAATTCCAGGTTCACCCTGAGTTTTTGCTCCTGTTCAAAAGAGATGGGGTGTGTGCTGTCAGCTTCCTGCTCTGACCTAGGTGTGAATGGACAAATCCTTTTGCTGCCTCTCCCTCATCACTCCTGAAGTCCCCTGGCAAAGCTTTCCATGTTCCCAAGCCAAGGGCATCAGATATTCAGCTATTCATTCAGATATTGAGTGGTGTAAAGGGTGGGTGCTGGACCATTACAGTGAATTTAGATCAGCTGCATCCACAACGTTAATGAGAATTTTCCCTCACTCCTCAAAAATCCAACGACAAAACAAGTCAAGGGCTGATGCTCTGTACAGCAGCATCTATTTGAGGAATTAAAGATTCAAAAGCAGTGAAAAGATTTCCTTAAATCCCTAGTTCCATCTTAAATAAAATAGGCATAATTCTAGACCACCCCAAATTATATCTCCATATTTATTCCTATTTATTATGGATTTTTTTTTTAACCCCCAGAAACCAGCACTGCACCTAGAGCACATTTATATTCCTGAGTGGAGAACTAGAGATACAGAGCTGCCACACGTAATTCATGGAGTGTCTGGGAACTTTGCAGTCTCTAAGCAACAACATCTGAATACAAGATGTTTTCCATGCTGTGAAAATTATAGTCAAAATCCCCTAAGAAGAGCCCACTTTGGGTGCCAAAAAAGGGCTGTTGTAGTTTAACCCCAGCTGGCAGCTCATCACCACATTTATTCCCACCCAGAGGGATGGGGAAGGAACCAGAAGGGTAAAAGTGGGAATTTTTGGGGTTGGGATAAACAGAATTCAAGAGATAAAGCCAAAGCTGTGAGTGGAAACAGAGGAAACCAAACCCCACAGCAGCTACAGGGGGGGAAACTAACTCTGGCCCAGCCCAAACCATCACATTTCCTTAATTGTGAGGGGTTTGGGGTACAAAGATTGTGAATTTATCTGTATATGTATGCACAGAGAACCATGGAATCATTTAGGTTGGAAAAGCCCCCTCAGATAATATCCATCATCATTAGTCCAAGGCCACCACCAAACCATGTCCCCAGATGCCACATCCACACAGCTTTTAAATCCCTGTAGGGGGGTATTATATACATGTATTAAATAGAAGTGTTTCTATAAATGCACAGATAGAAAAATAACATCCAGGTTAAGTCAGTTACCTGTTCCACCTTTATGTCGTACTCTCCATGGACCTTTTTTCCACGAAAAGCCTTGGCCCTGCAGATTAAAAAAAAAGGAGAGAAAAATCAAGGATTTATGTCTCTGTAATCAGTGTCTATAGAAGACTTCCTGTATTGCCTTCAATGTCTTGAAAACACACAAATATACTAATTAAAACACACAAATACTCTAATTACATCTACCTGTTGCACATGCACAATTCCCCTTCCTTGCCATCCCTGTATTCTTCATCCCATCCCACAGTATTCTGTAGGAAAAACACAATGAAGTGAAAGTGCACTGGAAAGATGGAACATTCTCAAGCACACATTTCACAGTTGTTAAATAATAGAAAAGGAATCCTATTAACCAGGTACAACTTTGCTCTCATTAACCAGGTACAACTTTGCTCTCAAGGTCAACAATGCCAGTGGAAATTAATTTCTATGTGAACAACTTCCCAACAACCACTCATGTTCATCTTTATCTGCATAGTTATTTTAGAAAAACTGGTTTATTTGGAACACTGTGATTAGGAACTTGACATTGTTTTTAAAGTATCAGGGCACTGGAGACTGCTGTTGTCAGATATTTGAGTGTCTGGTTGGTTTCCTAATCAGTTTTCCTTTCTCTAGGCTGACTTGGTACGAAATAATTAATGCGAAGGAGAGTTTACGAGCAATTATTATGCACCAGGACTGCTGTGATAAAACAGAAGTGAATTCACTGATCCAGGCCTTACAAACAGCAATGTAAGAATCCAGCCCTTGTATCCCTCAGGCTGAATGTATCTGCTTTGGACTAAAAGAGAATTTCAACAAAAAAGATAAATCTGTGGATAAAAAGGAATTATTTTAACACTCTGACATTGTTGAAGGATCAGCCTCTCTGCATTTTCTTTGCCCAAGCCAAAGCTTAGACTATGTTTCCCGCTTTTTTTTCTTGTCCAAGGAAAAATTTGCTGCACAATTCAAAACCTGAACACCACAGAACATCAGTTCAGGTGTTAAAGGAAGAGCAGCTTTGTCCATTTCCAACAGCTAACAAAATTATATTTTATTACACGAAATCTACCTCACCCATGAAAGCAATATCAATACATATATGAACAATGTATTTCCACTGTGGTTTCAATAGTGGATGGCCAAAATTTCTCAACAATCAAATGAAGACACTGCCTTGGGCAGCATTTCATAAGGAATAAGGATATTTCTTTAAGATATTTCTCAAGGATATGGATAATGGATGGTAGAAGTATTTATACTGAAATCACACACAAAAATATTGACCAACCATAAACATGCAATTGGGAAGAAGAAAAGGAGGAAGAAAGCATTTGTATTATAATTATTATTATTTTAACTGCATTCTTGCAATAAATACACAGGAAAGATTAAGTTTAGAATCCATTGTTCTGTTCCAGGAGGTGCACACTCAGCTTAGTGTTACCAAATATTTTTGCCAATACTAAAAGTATATATATTAAATATAAACCTAATTTACAGAAATATCATTAATCACTTGATCGTCTTTCCAAATTTATTTTGGAATCCCATGAAGAGGAATGTGAGCATCACCCCTTGAAAGCTTTGGAGGTTCTGGAGGTGTTTTATAGGAAAACCCAGGAGACTTGTGCCAGAGCAGGGAGGAAGGTCTCACAATCAGGGACCTGCCTCGGGAGGAAAGCACCCAGCTCACACCAGCAGACAGCTTCAATGCCTCTCTGAAAAACTAGAGATTCACCACTGCAAAAAACACTTCAAACTCCAACTCTGGTCCCCATGAATTCAATGGGATTGTTCTGGCTGAATTCTGCTCGGAACAGAATGAGCTCCTGGGTTTTGTCTCTGATGCAGGAACAGGAGAGGTAAATGCATTATTGGACATCACATGACACAGTTAATTTAAATAGAATTATCTTGGCTACATTGTCTATCCCTCTTGGACAGTGGTAAATAAGTTTGAATATTCATTTTATTCAAATTCAAATGGTAACTTGGCCATTCAGAGATTAAACCTCCCCCAAGAGCTGCCCTAACAAATAGCAACTGGTGCTTTGAGAGAAGAAATGGAACTGGGAAGCCACAGAGACCGAGACAGACCCTTCTACTCCTTACTCCAAGTCCTCTGCACATATGTGTTGGTGAGATAACCAAAATATTCATTAACTGTTAATTAGTGAGATGTTATTACTCTAAAGTCAGTCTTTCTACTTGAACATGAGGCAATCTCCAGAGCTAAACTCTGGCATGATTCACATTTCAACAAATGACTTCAGCTTTGAAAATAAACAGTAGTGAGGACTCAAGTTAAGCAATCTGAGGCTTAAAAACAAACCTGACATTCAGTCATTCGGAGAATCAATTTTGTAGCAGCTTTAGCCAGCAACTTTTATAAAAATGTATAATATTCCACAATATTCTCCAAATGTTGAGCCGTAGACTGCAAAAATTTATCTTGGTACCTCTAAAAAAAATAACTGAAAGTTTCATGACTAGAACAAAGTCTAAGAATTACTTAGCATATGCTTGTTGTGAAACAGAACCCAGTTTTCATTTTATTCAATCTGCCTAGGAAATTCAGCCATGCCCTGCTTGAACTATTTCTCATTTTAAATAAAAGGAAGAGGCAGTCCTATAATAATGACATTCATTACATACATATGGTAAATATTTATATATTTATTTTTACTGAGGGGAGCTGAGGAATGAAATTGTTTGGTGTTACTGATTTACAGAATTCCACTCAATTGTAGTCTAAAATTCCTGTTAAGCCTTACTCCTCTTGGCACGGAGTGTGGAATGGCTGTAACCAGCCCTCAGAGCTCTGAGGAGTGTCAGGTGAGCTGCCAGCATGACTGAAATTAAAATACAAACCTGCCCCAAATCAGGTAACATTTGTCTGCCGTTGTTGATGATTTTTTTGCACTGTAGCTAAAGAAGAGAAGGAAAGAAATCATCCACCTGAAACTCCAGCCCTGCTTCCCAAAGGCCACAGGGAGAGGAGAGCTGTGGGAGGGATGCTGCCCATTGCAGGCACTGCAACAGCCTCTTACAGCCAGGGACTGTTCAAAATACCTGAAATATTGATGCATTTCTTGCTCAACAATTCATATTTAAAATTAAACCACGAGAGAATATGCAGTTGCCATAGAGGCAGCCTGCTATGAACTCACTCCACTCACTGAACTTTGTCAAGGACAAGGAATGAAGCAGTCATTAAAGGTGTTTCAAATGTATAAAAATCTCATTTAGTTCCCTATTCAGCTACACAGCATCTACCTACAGTTCCACAGTATCTTACTATGTCATGAGACCAACCTGGTTTAATATGCAAAAATTGATATATTAATTATTAATTATATGCATATTAATGCTAACATGAGTGTTACATGTGTTAATATTAATAATATACATAGCATAAAATTAATAACATACATAACATTAAGTTATATATGAATTAATATACATAATAATTTTATTTAATTATTATTAAATAGAAATTATGTCGATATGATCATATATTAATATTGATTTTTTAATGTGTGTGTTTGCACACACAGAATATTCCCAAATAACTGGTTCACTGGAATTATCAGTGAACTGCATGTGAAGATACTGACAGACAAATGACACAGGCCCAGCCAGAATCCCATGCACTTAAAAGTTGCCTCAGTGACAGACCAGAAGAAGCTGAAGAGAAACCAAGTCTTGTCTTCAAGTTACGATTTCAAGTTGAGCCCAGTCTTCAAGTTCAAATGGAATTAGAAATAATTTGTCCTTTAGTTCAATTAAAAAAGACTTCTGTAAATACAGGAAGACCATAAGATGCTGTTAACAAAAACGAGTGTGTGATGAGATCTGCACAGCATTCTCATTTTATGGGAATTAAACCACAACCCGCTGAAGCCAGTTGAGATGTCTCTGTTAACATCCACGAGCTCTACAACTGACAGCACCAACATTTGCTGTGCTGCCTTCCCAATCAGCCAAGCTAATGAAACTCATCATTTGCATAAGTCACCTCTGATGAGGTTATCATGCTTAAATAGAGATTATCCAGAATATTGTAAACACAGTGATTTAAGGCTTTCTTTTATTTACTTGTTCCATATTTCTGAAAAAAAAAAAAAAAAGAGAGATTGTTATGAAACAAAAAATATCCTACTTAAAACCTGACACTGGAAGACTTTGATATCCCTGAATGTTACTCAGGTTCTGCAAGGACCTGTCTGGATTTAAACCACGTCCTTTCTGTTTCTGCATGGTGCAGTTCCACCCTTGGCACCTGAGCCAGCCAGTTTTTCACTCTCACACACCACAGTGATTGCTCAAGCTGTTACTTCACACAGAAATGGCCTGGGGAGGAGCAGCTCACCACCACAAAACAAATGCCAGAACACAGCAGGCATGTGACCTGGGGTGACTTTTATCTTGAGGGGTGCTCCCTGCTGAGCTGGGTTTTGTTGGGTTGATGTTCATCTCTGTTAGCAGGCGCTGTAAACCTGCACGCAGCATTGGCCTGGCTCTGGGACAGCACAGGTGATTCCAACACCTTCCATGGCTCCCACTTCCAGCAGCTCTGCTTTGCTCTTCATCACCCAGCTGGGTAAAATGCCCTCTCCAAGGCAAGCACAGCCACGGCAAGGACACGGGGATTGCCCTTCAAAGCTATCCACCCTGGGAGGTGACAACTCACAGAAACCCCCACTGAAATTTGATTTATTTCATACAAAGTTTTTTCCCCCAGCGTGTCAGGTAGGACAGGACTGATGCATTTCTTCACTCTCAGTCCAGCATTTTGAAGGGCAAAAAAAATTTGCTCATTAAAAGAAAAAAAAGTGCTTCTGCCAAAATGTCTGAGGCTTCCTGGTGTCTCTGTACCTGAAATCACTGCATTGAATATCTCTGCACCAGAGTTGTCAACCAGAACAGATGGAAAGAGAATTACTGGGAACAAAGACAAGAATTCCTGTCAGTCCTGACAGTCCTCCCAGCTGGCCTGACCTGGCACTACCACAGGTGTGATATTCTGATATTCTGGCAGGCTGCAGGATTTCTTTATGACTGAGCTGCCCATTTTATAGAGGATCACGAGGGTACAGCCACCCTGCAGCTCAGAGTGAGCTGGGCAGCAGAGCAGTGAAGGAACCACCGCTCCTCTTCTGCAAGGATTCAATCCCCTCACCTCTGCAGCCTGGAGCAAAGATCTTTATGAAAAACTTGGTAAACCCCAAACCTCCTGCATGCACATTCCTGCCCTTCCCCAGGAACGGCCAAACTCCTGAAAAACCACAGGAAACAATTCTCAGTGGAGAATTTCCCTGCCCAAAGAGAGTCAGCTCTAAAAGTTTATTTAAAAACAACGCACAGCCTAGCTAGAAGTAAAGAACACAATTTTATCAAGCAGCAATTATTCCATTTCCCTGTCTGGGCTGCACACAGCTCTTGCTACAAAGGTGGGATATTTTTTTCATGACAGCTTTATGCGGCACCTTTGGAGGCATCCATAACCTCCAGCTCAATCCCTTGTTTTATTCTCCTAATTTATTGCCAGCCCTTTCTTTTTTAACAAGTTCTCCCATCCCTTGGCATGTGTCTGATCCCCTCTACTCTGATCATTTAAACCGAACAAGAGCCATTTTACACTTCCCAGCCCCAGAAGCATCTTTGCTGCTTTAATCTGGAGGGTTTCTGTGTGTCCCTCTGCTCTGTGCCCGAGCAGTGTTTTCACTGGAGATGCAGGAGAAAATGATGCCTCCTACTCCTGAATGTCTCCGTTGAGCTGAAATTTTCTAGCTCTTTTAAACAGCATGCTCAGCTGCAAAAGCCTCATTTTCTGCCCACTCAAGGTGAAACAAGTCCTCTTTCATGCCCAAACACCAGTCTGCCTTGCTGGTAATGTCTCAAACCCCCCACCTCCCATTATGTAATATTTACCATTAGCCCATTACTTCTCTGCAAGATTTATGGTCACGATGTAACTTCTGTGAGCTCCTTTTTTTTTGCAAACTGGATGACAAATGAGATTATTTTTAAATGTTCATTCCCTCTCCAGCAGAAGACCCAATACGTGATGCAACATATTCCAAGCTTTTCCAAATCTGGTAGACTCATTAGGATGACTACTACACTTTCCCAGGGTTGGGGTCATAAAAATATTTTGTACTCATGAGATGAACAGAAAGTTCCAACTTTTCTACAGGAAAACATCACCAAATTGTGAAATGTTTCTGTTCTGAATCCAGCTTTTATTGGTGCTTAAGTCTCAAACTGCATCTTCTGCACCAGCTGCCCTGAATTCCTTATCTCCTGTAGCAAATGTAACAATAATCCAAGATAAAGTAGCACATTTTGGCATTTCCCTACCAGCTAAGGAGTCCATTCTTTCCATTCCATCTGTGATAACCAAGATGAAGGAGTTATTGAGCAACCCTGCTTAGGAAGGAAGGCACATCACCCTGAATAAGTGGCGAAAATGTGTAGCCCCTGGTGAATATTTTGTGACAGATTAAACCCACACCAACTAATCAAAAGGCACGTTAGTTTATTTTTTCTTATTGAGGTAAAGAAAATAAAGTGAACCTAAGGACTTCACAGTCCCAGGAGGTCTTTTGTGGCAACATCTGAAAAGCCAGATAAACCAGTATGGGGTGAAAGAGCCTCTGAGATGGAATCCAATCCATTTTTTCATCAGAAATGCATCTGCCTTTAAATTTTTCTCCATATACTGAGTTCTCCAAGGTGTTTCAGACATTTCTAAGGAAGATGTGTGACTCTGTGAGGTAAATTTGAATCATTTATGCCTGGGGACGCTACATACTTCATAAATAATGTGTTGGACTATGACATTGTTTGAATTTTCACCTCTGAGGATCCTGAATTTAATAGAGAAACTGTATCTCAAAAACCACCCTGAGGTTCTGAATGAACCTTCCACCCAAAGGGAGGAAGGAAAGAGGGGGAAGATCCAAGTCATGCACTCCCACGAACATCACATTACAGGAATACTTGAGGCCCACTTGAACAAAAAGCCCAAATAATCGGTGTAAAACAGCATTTGATTTTTTTTTTTTCCATGCAGCTGAAACGTATGTTTTTATGTTTATACCAAAGACAACCATGTACTGCCCTGGGGTTTTTTGGTGTTTTTGTTTGTTTGTTTGTTTGTTTTTGGGATTTTTTTTTTGTTTTGTTTTGTTTTGAGTGGATCAATCAGAAAACCTCCTCTTGGTTTAGCACCTGCGCAGCTGCAGGAAGGAAAGGAGTTTATGCTTTTGCTGCCCCCTCCTGTAGGAAGAAATGCAGATGAGATTGGCTGAAGGCTGCTTTCCAATCACTGATAAACAGATCCATGATCAAACCCCTGCATTTCCTGCATCAGCCCCTCCTGAGCAGGAGGTGGTTGGAAATATTGGAAATATTTCAGTGCCTGCCTGTGCTCAGGGATGGGTGATGGGCACTAAAGGCATGAACCCAGCCTATAAATTGCTTCAGTCTGCCAGAAAAAAGCACAATAACAAAACAGTCAGAACACTCTCAATGTGTTTCATGCAGCATTAGCAGCAGCTCACAAGGAAATTCATCGCTGACATGTGATGGATTAAATTACTGCTAATTGCTGATGCTTTCTATGATCCTCTGCTATTTGCAGATGAATTAATGAATGTTTTCAAGGTGGGCTTTTTTCCTCACACATACGCAGAGTTTCCATTGGGTTCCCGACAGTCTCCCCTGACTCTAAATGTGGATCTGAAAGCTGGGTGGTTCTTCCAGTGCAATTTCCCCTCCTCAAGGGAAGAATTCCATGCACTGTGTTCAGCAGAAAACCAGAATTTATCAGTTATTATGGAAGAATGAGCCTCAGAAACATGCATTTCCAGAGGAAGGTCCAGAAAGCTGCCACAAAAACTCCATTACTCCAAGATACTCAAGTTCTAATAGCCATGGGGATTACATTGTACAGATAATTGTCTGTGCAAACGGATACGAAGAAAGCAGAAAAGGTTTTTTGCCAGTATCACCTTCTCAAGGTTTTTAAGCTTCCCAAGTGTGTTAGAAAACTAAACTCACCACCTTGTAGTTTAATATTACACCTTGAAATACAACCACATCATTTTGTCAGTACTTCAAATGCCCATGCTTGGTTTATTGATTTCAATCTTCTCTAAAAAGCCAAATAACCAAGAGCCTGTGCTTTGAGGTTTTTTCAGCTTCTCACTACAGATTAGGGAACAACAGAAATTTCCAGTCCTGCTAGCCAGTGAACTGTGTTTACCACAACAATAAACTGGTAATGCTCCAGACACGGACATTACACCCCTTCCCCACGTGAGCCTGACCTTGGGAATACGGACTTCAAAAATTCCTACACAGAAACAGCCCATAAAGCTCAAAGCCAAGTAAATCTGTTGGGATCTGTACCACAAAACAGAGC
Source organism: Hirundo rustica (assembly GCF_015227805.2). Classification (NCBI taxonomy): domain Eukaryota; kingdom Metazoa; phylum Chordata; class Aves; order Passeriformes; family Hirundinidae; genus Hirundo; species Hirundo rustica. The sequence continues at coordinate 8,122,116 of NC_053461.1, read as the reverse complement.
CCAGGGTGAGGATGTGACAAAGCAGAAGCCACCAGAGATGAGAAAAAACTTTGCTGACACTTTATTTGCTCGTGGTGCATCTAATTAGGAGCTGAACTAAAACAAAAAAAAATCTCTGTCAGAGAGGGGCACACTCATTTTGGTGTAACTGTGCAATGAAATAATACAAAATCCCACCATGGCTCACACGCTTCTCATCATTTGTTCAGCAAACACGAGCCAAGATTTCAGTGCTTTAAAGACCACTGGAACCCAGACAAGTTCCACACTCTCCCACGTGTTTGGTGCAGAGTTACTCCAGCCAAGGTCTGCACCACTCAGGTCACGTCCAGCTCTGTGCTGGAGGAACTGGGAGCGCCACAGGTTTGGGATTTGGGAAAGCAGCAGTGTCCCAGAGGTTGTGCTGCAAACCCCCAGCACCCTGAGCTCTCCCAGCTGTGAGGAGCAGAGGCTGTGCTGGACACGGGCTGGGGTTCCAACAGATCTGCCCTTCCCCTTCCCTCCTTTTTTTTTTTTTTTTTTTTTTTTTTTTTTTTTTTTTTTCCCCACAACTAAGTGCTGTCAGAGCTGAGATTTACTGCTAAAACATGGCAGTGTAACCAGCATGAGGCAAATAAGATGCAAACAAGCATTCCCATCTGACACACACGTAGCAAGAGTTGCAATAATTACATAATTGAAGGACTCAGATCCATAGGATTAATTCCCCCCATGCCTACAGGGGGAGAACAGGACCTCTCTGTGTTCTTTTTTGCTCACAACAGCAAAGCCTCTTCCAAAAATCTCAGAGGTTTGAGTAGGGCTGATCCCTGCCTGCTCATTCCCTGGGAGAATTTCACACAGCCCTGAGCCCAGGGAGCCCAGGAGATGGACAGGTTCCAGCTCATCCTGTGGGATCCACCCGTGGTCCCCCAGGAGATGGACAGGACCCAGGTCATCCTGTGGGATCCACCCGTGGTCCCCCAGGAGATGGACAGGTTCCAGCTCATCCTGTGGGATCCACCCGTGGTCCCCCAGGAGATGGACAGGTTCCAGCTCATCCTGTGGGAGCCACCCGTGGTCCCCCAGGAGATGGACAGGACCCAGCTCATCCTGTGGGATCCACCCGTGGTCCCCCAGGAGATGGACAGGACCCAGGTCACCCTGTGGGAGCCACCTGTGGTCCCCCAGGAGATGGACAGGACCCAGGTCACCCTGTGGGATCCACCCGTGGTCCCCCAGGAGATGGACAGGACCCAGGTCACCCTGTGGGATCCACCCGTGGTCCCCCAGGAGATGGACAGGACCCAGCTCATCCTGTGGGATCCACCCGTGGTCCCCCAGGAGATGGACAGGACCCAGCTCACCCTGTGGGATCCACCCGTGGTCCCCCAGGAGATGGACAGGACCCAGGTCATCCTGTGGGATCCACCCGTGGTCCCCCAGGAGATGGACAGGTTCCAGCTCATCCAGCTCATCCCCTGGAAGGCTGCCTGAGGCTGTGGTCACCTCGCTGCTGCTGGATCCTTGGTCACCCCCGAGGCTGCGCCCCTGGAGAAGGGGATGGGAATGCTTTTCCCACGGAGGAGCTGCCATTTGGCAGAGCCCTCCGAGCAGCCCTGGTTACGTAAGGGCCCGATCTGCAGTTGGTTACGGGTAAATATTTTCACTTGTGAATTTACAACTCCGGGCAAGGACGATGCTCCCGGCGAGTAAACAACAACGGCACTCAGAGGGAGAATGTGTTCCTGATTATCCCACAATGATCCTGTTGGGATGAAAGTTCAGGTTGTGTTGAAAACCTCTCGGAGCTGGAGACCCCGGGGTGTCCATCCTGCAAGTTTAGGAAAGGAAGGCTGCTCCTCTCAGTCTGCTTCGCTACTGCATCCACACAAATTAGTCTGTGGCTCTATCAGATATTGCTCCCAGGCAGCTCTCCTATCAAAATCCCACACAATGGCACCCTGCCAGCGTCTTCTCAAATCCTTCTCTTTTTCATTTGTGACCAGGGAAGAAACTGGAGCAGACAAAATGAGCAAGTAATGCCTAAGATCCTAACAACACAATCAAAAGAAAATTCGCGAGGATTCGCAGACATGGCCATTAATTTTCCTGAAAACAAGTCTGAATCTTTCTGACTACTTTTGAAGTCAGGGTTTTCTATCTTTTCTCCCCTTCTCCTCTTTTAGAGGTTCTTTCTTACCCCCAGTAGTTTTCATGACTTTCTGCACCAACCCCTATTTATTCCATAGCAACCAGAACACACCTGGTGAGCATTGTGTTCATTAACTTCATTGCAACCTCCTGCAGTCTGAGTTTCTCCATTCTCATTAATTACTTATCCTGTTCCATTTCCCAGCAGCTAATTAAAAATTAAAAAATTGCTCTGCTGAGCTACAGACAGAATCTGAAGTATTATTGCGTTTTGTTTTGAGGCTATTTTTAAGATTTCTTATTAGTGGATGCCATTTTTTGGATAATCCAGCCATAATGTGCACTAACAGTGCGAAGCCAAGAAGGGCAGATTCCTTTATGAGGATTTAAGGGCAACCAAAGCCAATCCTAGTGACTTTTAGTAAAGTTCTTTGTGTTTATGGGCATTTCTTCTAAATGCATTTCGCATTCTGTCAGCTCCACCAGGATTACCCAAGACAAAAATCCTACATTTCTTTACCTGAGTCTGTATCTCCAGCCAGTTCAGACTTCACCTCTTTCCCAGGAAAGGGAAGTGAAGCAAACCGAGATCCATTTCTGCAATGCGCGTTTTTTAGGGAATAACGAATCCCTGGAGTGAATTTGAGCTCCTGCCCCCTTTCCAGGCTGGAGGACAGCAGGGCCTCACCTACATCCAGTCCAGCAGTGCCATCTGCCGGGAGCTGCAGCTCTGGAAAATCACTGGCAAAAACGCCCAAATGTTTTGGTCTTGCCAATTTGTCAACATAATTACTGATTGAAAAGTAATGGTGGTTTAATTTTTGCACCGAAATATTAATCTCTGTCAATAAAATCGGAGCAACCAAAAGTAATTTGAGCAGTAATTTCCATCTATTCACCACTGCTACCTATTGGGCGCTAATTCTGCCCCTGCAAGAGTTCAGAGGGAAAGGAAGGAGCTGAGGTCAGTTCTCAGCTGGATCTTAGATCAAAATTAAGCAAATGAACTTTTCACAATCCAAGCTTCCACAAGACACAGGGATACAGAGCTGGCACTGACCAAAATCCATCTCTGCCTTTTGCTTTTACATTTTACCTCCGTTTGAGACACAAAAATTCAAAAACGTATTGATAAAAAAAATTCATGAAAATTATCGAATAAAATAATAATAACTAGATTAGATTCCCTAATGTTTTCCTTCTTCCATCGTAGTAAATGTCATTTTTTAAGTTTTGCCAGGGGTGGAGAGCCTGGTCCCCCGTTATTGAAGTGAGGCCTGGGCCTGCTCTGGCTGGGACTCAGCTCCTGGAAAAACTCCACTTTGGACAGGGAGGGGTGGAAGGAAAGCAAAGTGGAGCCTCGTGCTCAGAAATGAGCACCAGACAGGTCTAGATGCCAAAACCAGAGACAAAGAAAGCGGGGAAACTCTCAGCATCAGTTTATGATATTTTTTTGCGCCACTCATCCAAAAGAAAGAAGAGGAAACACTTTTAGTCCAGTTTATCATCAGTTATCTACGCAAGCAATAAAGAATTCAGCAAAATTCCCCAGTTTTCATCATTTGTAAGAGACTAAATCTTTATTTTAAGTGCCCTCATCTTGCCAGCAGCCCTCAGTGGCAGCCAGGACAGCTGGGGACAGTGACACATTGATGGCTGCACCCCTGCTGCTCTCCATCCTCCCTTCCTAACCTTCCCTCAAATTATCCCCAGCACACATTCTTTGTGGCAGGAGAATCTGAAACAATTCAGAGCCCTCGTTTCCAACCCATGTGCTCAGAAAGGAGCAGACTGAGGGGAGCAGCTCTGTCCAGGGCTGGGTCATCTCCTTGGTGAGCCTGACAGAAACCAGAGGAGCATTACTGCACTTCCAGACACAATCCCCAGCTGGAAAAACACCTCAGACACGCTTCCACAGCCACAAATTGGGCTGGTTTCTGCACTTTGCTGCTGGAGAAGAGGATAATTGGGAGGGTTTGGTATCGACCGTTCTCTCAAAGATGCCTTTAATGACACCTGACTCCAGCACGGCCAGGCGTGCAGAGCAGCTGAAGGAATGGGAATTACTGTGTTCAAATGATTCCCAGCCCAGCCAGCCCAGCAGGACTGGGAACACCCTCTCTGCATCCCCAGAGCTGAGCTGGGACTGAGAGACAGGCACAGGAAGGGAAGTATTTATGAATCTTGCTAAATTGCAGATTTTTTTAAAAAAAAATCTCCAAAGGCAGCGAGACAAGGCTTCAAAATCTCATCCTTTCCATGCTGGTGTGAATCCCTGTATTTTGAGCCTCTTTCCTGGACCGACAGCTCGAGCCAAGCAGCTTTTTAAGGGTGTAATTCCAACCCACAATATTGTGATACTTTGATTAATCTGCAGTTCCAATATGAGGCATCACTTGGTTTTGACTTTCCCGAGGGCTTGTTTTGGTACTATCCCCCAATAAAAGGTATCACAACTCTCTGTCTCATCCCTGGATTCACAGTTTCTCACTCCTTTTCCCTTCTTTCCCCTCACATATTTGAGAGTTGAGAGCTTGAACCCCTCTCAGTCCCCATGTTTATTCAAGGTTTCCATTTCATTATCACACATATCCTTTTTCCCCCATTCTGTAGGCAAACTACTGCTCTCATTTTCCTGCAAGACAATCTCAAATTATTTATCCTATTTGCCTTGGATGGAGTAGTCCTGGCAACCAAGTTTAAGCAGGCTCCAAGGACTAGTGGTGTCTCGAGAGATGAAATTCCTCCCTCAAATCCTGCAATATGCTCCTTTCTGAGCACAGGCAGAAAGCCCATTAACCTGAACAGATGGGAGGTAGTCTGTGGGCAGGCAAAATCTGTTGGAGCAAAAACTTAGAATACAAGGAAAAAAAAAAAAAATTTGACTCACAGGCCTAATAAGAATCACAAGATTGGCATCGGAGATCCCTAAATTTTGAGAGGAAATGTGTATTTTAAAGAAAACAGATGCATGATTCTTTATTTTTGTTGACTCTCCTCAAAGGAAGGGTACCGTGATTTATTTGAAAGGAGAACTGGGGTCATCATTTGTTTACTAAAGCTTTAACCCTAATTAAAAAACAGCAACAAAAAGAGAGGGAAATGGGCACACTGGAACCTCCCTGAACAAACACTCTCTGGTCTGCTGCTCAACCTCCCAGCAAAGGCACAGAAAAAATATCCACAATTGTTACCCTGGTTGTTCTGAGTTTTTTATAGACTTTTGAATTTTCATAAATGGAGTCAGATCTTTTTAGTTACTGTAGAATATTAGAGCAGTTTTCTACCTTTTCCCACATATGTAACATAAACAAATCCTTTGTTTTTCATTCTCTGTCCTTTGTTTGCATATTTCTAACCTGAAAACAATTGTAACTGATGGCTGGTCTGGCCACTTGGCTTGAGAGGTGAAAACTCTAAAAGCCAATCTTCTGCTAGACCCAGAAATGTATAAAAAGTAAGAAATAAAACACAGAGGCGCTCTCTCAGCCTGGACTCAGCTTTGAGCCGGATCGGAGGAACCTCTGCTCTGTGAAACCTCTTGTCTGCGTGTGGCTGCTTTGTGTGTCTCAGTGACACACAATGATGAGGATTTATTTTTTTCAAGCCTGGTAGTCCAAGGCTTTATGGTTTTCTGCACGAAGCTTAACTGGACTTCTTCTGAGCTTCCCATTCCCAATGAAATTCATCCCGGAACTCACAGGGCACGGAGAAAATATGTGGAATTATCCAAGGCCTGATAGTGACAGGATGGAAAGAAGGATGCAGGAGGAGGAAGGAGTTTGGAAGGAAAGTACCAGCAGAAGAACACAGACTGAAAGGTGATTTTTTTCTCGCTGCCCTGAGAATGTTTGTGCTGTCAGTGGAGCAGCAGGGAGGCAGGGACAGGCAAGGACAGCCTCAGACTTTAATTGGCAGCAGTGGTAGGTGACCTTAAAGAAACAAAGAGATGGATCCACAAAATTCACTTTGGTGCAGTTTGTAATTCTCCATAAATAACACAGTTCTACACCTCATAAGTAATTCCTTTTAATTTTTTAAATAGATGCATATATATAAAGAACCTCTATATACTTTTGTATCTATTTTTATATATTTTTGTATCTTTAGTTCAATGTTAAATATATTTATATACCGCATGTATTTAAACCCCTTTTATATTTATAAATTTCAGTTCAATAAAAAGCAATTTCCATAACCTAATTCACTATGATATAAATGCACCTTACTCTGAAAAATACCAGGCTACAAAAGAAATATGCTAATGTTCCCTTATTGAATTTTTAGCATTTTATCTGACTTTAAATTTGTAAATTAAAACTAGATAGGGCAGGAAAAAACACTGCAAAAACACAGGTCATTTAACAGAACACAAAAAAACCCCTAAAACTGCAGTTTTAGAGGCACAGGGGAACAAGAAAGTGCCTGTAGGAAAACTGACTCTTAGGTAAAACAATTTATTTCCCTCTACACAAATTCCTCTTTCAATTAAGAAGGAACATTACATCAAAAAAAGGAGTTCTCAGCTGGGGAAAAAAACCAAACAAACAAACAAAAAAACCCACAAAAAAACCCCCCCACAACCCACACAACAAAATCAATACAAGATTTTGATTAGGGAATACACCAAACCAAAATGATTCTGTTCCTTTATGAACACACGGCTGAAGTTACCGTGGCCCTGAGAGACTCTTGAAACAGAAAGTTTGCCCAGCACGAAGAGCACTCTTCAAAATAGTCCATGAAATTCCCAATCATTTACACAACTGGTGTAAATTCCACAAGAAAATTATTCCTGATTGCTAGGGGTCATTTGGGTAGAATGATGAATGAAAACCTAAATGCAGGTAGTTAATACATGGACCCATGAATGCTCTTAACAGACTTCTCTGTTGCTGACCTGGGCACTGGAAATAGGAAATTTCAGTGGTATATTTATTATTAACACTATAATTTGATGAGAATTTAATTTACAGCAGACGAGAATGGGAAACAGAGAAAGGATTCTACATGACAGCGCTGGAGGAAATACAATTTTTGAGATAAAATAAGAAAACAGAGCAGCATTTGGCTTCGTGCGCCTTCATTCTCTTAACTCATCTGTGCTAAAGCCTCACATGTCTCAATAAAGTGGCAGTAGTTTTTAGGTACTTTATTATTTCTGCACGCTGAGGGTTGGCAGAACTGCCAGCATTGTGGCGGGCATAAATGACCTAGACAAAAAGGATCACCTCTATTTTTCATTACTGCCACCACTCTAGGGAGTTCTATCTTCCCTGGGATGAAAAAGGAGGAATTGCCACAGCACAGAGGCCATTTCTCACTCTGTGTTCTCCCCAAACTCAATTTCTGTCACGGCTTCAGCACCAGGCTCAAGATTGGAGATTCCACAGCTGAAGGAATTGTGTGTACAGTCACCGAAAATGGGCTGATTCCCTCCCTCCCTGCCCAAATTTCCCAGCCTCTTCCAGTGGGATCCCTGTCCCAAGGAGCCCACAGCCCTAAAATCAGAGCTGGCAGGAGCTGGTTATTCCTATTTATTCCTGCTCCAGCCCTTGGTGCTCCTCTCAGCTCTCTCTCCCAGAGTTTATATTGATAAAATTTATATTGTAAAGTTTATGTTGTGTGGGACAAGGCGGGTTCTGTGCTCAGAGCCCCCCGCACTACAAAGCCAAATGCCACCAAAATGCATTCCCTGCAAATCCCAAGCATCCTTCAGATCCCAGTGGCTTTCAAAGCAGAATATTAGATGGGTATTTAGCTATTATTTACCACTCTTTTATAATGCCAGCATCACCTTCCAAAATGCCATCACCCATTGCCTCAACCCACAATCTAAGAGCATGATTATTTCATGCACAAATGTCTCTGTTGTGCTAGAAAATATAAATAAATCCCTCAAATCTGCTTGACACGAGAATTATCAGCCCCAAACCCTCCTCTGACCTACCAAATTTGCACAGCAAGGCATTCCTAAGGATGTAAAGCCTTGCCTAAGCCAGGTTGTGAGGGTCTCCTGGCTTTTGCAGAAGTCCTTTTGCACATGATTCCACAATTATGGCCAGAGCTGCATTTGCTTTGGTCAGAAAAACGTCAGCACAGGTGGCACTGTAGAAAAGCCCTCAGAGAAGAAAAGCTGAAAGGAAATTTTAAAAAAAAAAATATATATAGAGCAAAGTGTGGCTTGATAAAGCTCAGTGTGCTGAGAGGGGAGCGAAAAGGGATGGGGACAAAAGGAGCTGGTGCCAATCCGTTTGGAATGTGAGCAGGAAGGATTGCAGGGATGGTGGAGAAGCTGGTGACTCAGCCCTTCTCCCTCTCCTCTGTGCTCTCAGGGGTTTCAATTCCCTTCTCTCCATTTTTACATCTGCCCATGAGTGAGGAGCAAGCTGATGGAGGCACCTGGTAAAATCCAGGCACACTGAGAGCTCTGCTTCAACCACCTGGGCACAGCAGCATCCAGGGCTGCCAGGGTGCTGTGTTTTATCTTCTTTTTGCCAGGGTGGGGATTAAATGCATCAGATGGTGTTTCTTGTTTGGACTCGGATGTTTATTAATTCTTATCTGTATCACAGTCTAACAAACCATGAGTTCTACAACACTTCTAGCTAACAAACTAAAAATGGCCCCCATCTCTCTCTCTCCAAGGCCTTTTAAGGATAAATTATCCAATTATGAAATGACACCTAAATTATTTTGACTTTTAACCTAATAACCAACCACCTGTGGCCCGCAATGTGGATTTTTCGACCCAATTACAAAATCCCACCCAGACCCATGAAGAAGAAGGTGAAAAAGAAGGACTAAACCTCCATCTTGCTTTATCTATTTATTACTATATTCTAAACCCTTAAACTCTGAGTTTTGCACCCTGTGATATCACACATTTCTATCCAAACTTCACACCCACAATCCCAGTGCTGTCACTCAATTTTGGGAGCCTTCTCCACGGCCTCAGGTCAATGCAGTGTTTGCTTGGGGCTCAGTGCCTGGCAGCACAGAAAGCCTGGAATTCTCAGTGCCCAGGGCTCCAACAGCCAGGGCTATTTCACATCTTGCTGATGTTTTTTAAATCAGTAGATTTGTTCCATCTTAAGAGAGAACAACTGTTTTTCTTCCCCTGAGGATGTGAATGGATCCAAGTGAGCTTCACACCAATTTCCTTTCGTTTACAGTTTTATTAAAGCTGAAATATCACAATGGAATTACCAGGTTAAAAAATACCAACAACCTCACCTTTTAGAAAAAACTACATTTATGCCAAGTAATCTTTAGAACACCCTAATTCTTCTAAGATAATTAACCTTATAATCTAAAGAATTATTTCCCATAATACAAAAAGGTTTTAAAGGGATTCAAGACCAGCATTTGCTAAATGATGGCCTTCCAGATTGGGAAGAGGATGTGGATTTGTCTGTTCTGACAGCTGCCGTGTTTTAATTTATTCATTCCAGAGGAGCTGTTGTCACAGAGAATGGCCAAGGCAAAGGGCTGGCACTGCCTGGCACACAGGACAGGGCATTTCCTGACAAGCCAAGGTGCTGCAGAGCTCTGTGGATGCTCCCAGAGGTTTTAGAAGTGGGAATTATAAAGCAGAGTACTCAGAATTTAACACAAACGGGTTGAAGTTCAAATCTTGAAACCACCACAATTATTAATCCCACAACAATTCTTCTCTCTCCCCCACCCCTTTCCCCCACCTGTGTCTACAGTGGAGAGCAGCTGAAGGAATGATTTTTTTATTTCCAGGCATTGAACGACATAGGAATTTCCTCAAAAACATTAACAAAAAGCTCCTCACAGATCTAGAATCCAGCGCTACCAGCACCTCTGTAACAAGAGGATCCATATTAGAAACGGTGACACAAAAAATTGAACTGCTAAGAACTGATGTAATACACAAATATCTGTGGGTACATGGGCTCACAGTAATATTTTATCTAGAATTCATCAACCCCTGAAATAATTGGTGATAACAAACAATGGATTATTCTGTGGATTATTATCACATTGCTTAGTTACAAAAGGGAATTTTGTGTGTATATTCTGTATCACTCATCTTCCCTTCCTTTCCCAGTACCTCTCCAGTGGGACTTTTCTGGGGGATTTTGAAAAGAGCAATATTTAATTTCCAGGGTGACATTTTCCAAAACACTGTTTTGTTGCTTTTTGCGTTCCCAACTTAATTATTTTGCAATAACACTGAGTAATTTTTTTGTGCAGCCAGCTTTGTGAATCTGTAATTACACCGAATGCCTACAAATATTACAACTGCAGATATATTGCAATTTAGAAACCTCCCATTTAAGGAAAGTGTTGCAATTTCTTCACAGCATTGCTCTATCGATGTTAAATAATGGCTACTTTTTAAAAGCAGCACTAATAAAAATGGGGGGAAATCCAATGTGTGCTGCTCAGAAGAAAAAGCCATGCTTTTTTTTGATATCCTCAAATCCAGAAAATGTGGATTAAAAAAAAGCAATCCAAACACGTCCTTCCACACTGACTTCAGAGAGAGGACTGGCTATTTCGTATTATCTTTATTATCTAATACTTTGAATATGTTAAAATCATCCATTTGATGAATAAAATCACGTTGCTTTCCTGCACTTTGAGAAGGGATTTATTTCAGCCGTCAGTCTAATTGCACACAAAGGTTCTAGAAAGAGATGGCCTTTGCAAGCAGAGATTAATTCACTCTACACACCCTGAGTCAACTGGAAGGGGTTGAGCCTCAAGCTATGCAAGTTACAAACCCAGCTGAAATCCTGATTTCACATCCTGCTTACACAGACCCCCCTGTATGTAGACAGATGCAAATCACTTTATTCCAATTCTCCAAAAGCTCCTGTGTGGTAAAGACAGGGAGATCTTCTGTCAGTGAGCTGTGCACAGTCTGACTTCTGAGTGAGGAGGAAATTAAATCCTGCCTGAAGGAACAGTCATAGCTGTGCATTATTGCACGGAAGAGAAGGGCCACACATGAAAAAATGAAATAAAAAATGCACTCACATTCAAAATACCCCCCTGGAATTGTCATCACAAGGCACTGTGAGTAGAATTCAATGCAAAATGTGGGTTTGTTTCCTCCCCTTGCTCACACAGCTGAATTTTCTGACAGATGGGAGGTGAGTAAGTGGCCGTGGGCTCTCCCTGCAGCAGCAGCAGTTCCCAGAACAGCCCTGCCCAGTGTCTAGCTGACTCAGACTCTGCCACCTGAGCAGAATTCCAAAGCAGAAGTCCATCTGGGCAATTTGCCCAAATGCCACGCAGGAAACCAAGATGTGACAGTGCCTTTGCTGCAGACAATTTCTGTCTGAGACAAGCGGGAGAATCCATTGCGTCCGAACGCGGGGCTGAGCATCCACAGCATTTCTGTGCTCCTTTCACAGTTTGGCTGCTCACAAATCTTGGTGCCAAGGCAGGCAGGGGTGAGGTAGCAGGGAGCAGAGCAGGGACAGGGTGAGCACTGTCCTGCTGTCCCTGTGTCACTGCATGTCCCCGTGTCACTGCACGGGGATGCAGCACTGGCACTGCCGGACACAACCCCAATGCCCCCATGGTGCCCCTCCCCGTGCCACACATGGAAATTGATGCCTTGGGATTTTAGCTTTTATATATTTCAAATCCTGTGCTGCTCTAGTGGATAACTTTGAAGCTCCACAGCCTGTCATCTGCTGTTCTCCCATTTTATTCAGACAAAAACAATTCCTCTCCAGGCCTGGAACTCAAGGACACCTCACTGCCTCAGGTCCCAAAAAGTAGAAACAAAAATGAATGGGAAAGAGCAAACTGGGGGTAAATGACTTCTTTACCTGCAGCTGTAATTGGAGGATTAACCCCTGATATGTAAATGGACCAAACTGATAATTGTCTGGAAAACCCGTGACCATTGTCCGTGCTGAGTGCAGCCCCTGGGAGGCTCTGACTGCCCAAGGTGAGCCTGGTGAAGGCCTTCAATAAATCCCCACTTTATTCTCTGAACCTTGCCCAGCCTCTGTTCTAGGGAGACGCTCCAAGGCATCAAAATCTCCATCCTGGAATGGTGCAGGAGGCTGAGCAGTGCAGACTGGGGAAGGCTGCAGTGCCTGGTGGCAGGTGCTGAGTGTCCCGTGGTGAATAAACCTCACTTGAGTGTCCTGTGGTATATAAACCTCGCCCTAAAAACAGCTTTGTGAGACACTTTTTCATCAAGAAAGTTTAGCCTCGCCTGAGGGAGGAGGATTTAGAAATCCTTGAACTGGTGGAGAGGAATTGCATCACCACTCGTGCCCCTGATTGGTGATTTTTGCCATTAATGATAATTTGTTAAATTTATAAATCTGTAGTCACCCTGTGACTGGGATACACAAATCAATCACATGGAGTCAAGAAGATTTTCGCAGGGCAGAAGGTTCCTCTGAGAGAGCCAAGGCCGAAAGCCCAAGGCGGAGAGCCCTCTGCCTGTTTATTTCTTACTTTTTATACATTTGTGGGTCTGGCAGTGGATTGCCTTTTGGAGTTATCACCCCTTAGCCGAATGGCCAGACCAACCGTCAGTTACAGTTGTTTTCAGGTTAGAAATATGCAAACAAAGGACAGAGAATGAAAAACAAAGGATTTGTTTATGTTACATGTGTGGGAAAAAGGTAGAAACTGCTCCTAATATTGTACAGTAGCTAAAAGGTCTGACTCCATTTTTATGAACAATCAAAAGACTTTAAAAAACTCAGAAAAACCAGGGTGACATCACCCCATTGTGGGGTGGTTTTTGTGGATATTTTCCATGTCTGCCCCTGGAGGCCTCCAAATAAAGACCAAACTTTACAATACTTCTTATACTAATATTATCTCAAAAGTGTAGCAAATGAGCATCATTGACAAAAAACACCAAGAAGCTGTCGAAGAGTTGGTTTTCAGCCTTGGTTCCCAGAAAGAACCAAGACAGGACAGAGGCTTTGGAATGTGCTTTGTCTTCCTGCCTAGGGAAAAGGTAGGGAAAATTACAGGGAAAACCAGCTACAAATAAACACAACAATAAACCATATGCCAATGTACGTGTGAAGAACACAGAGAATATATTAAAGAAAAAAAAGGCCAAAATCCATCCGGCATCACTTATTTACATACACTTCCTCCCGTGTAACATATATTTAACCAAGAGCCGTGGTGTTTTTGTTCTCTCCCCTGAGCTGTGCTTCAGTCCTGCAGCACGACTTCCCCTGCAGTCGTGCCTCAATTTTCACCATTTAGGCATTCAGGCACACAAGTGCCCAAAAATAAAACAAGTGCTTCCATTAGCAGCAGCACTTGGCAGCTGGGAAAAATCAAGCTTCACATTTAAATTTCGCTTTGCAGAGCAGAGTCAGACCTTTCTACCTGCTGAGCACCAACTTTGGTTGAGTCTTGAGTCTTCCTCACACCGGCAAGGACAGGGAATGTTTTGGGTACAAATATGTGAATTTAATTATTGTAAAGTCGTGAAATTGTAAAACCTGAAGCAGCTGATGAAAACAAATTCAATCGAAGAGAAATCATAAACTACTAACAATTATTCCAGCTGGGAGGAGACAAGCTTGTGGCTTGTGTAACTGGTAGGATTCTGCTCCTACATTCTTCACCGTGTTGGATAGAATACCCAGAATTAATCTTGATGTTTTTGGACATGTTGTGGGGTGCTTCACACAAGGGATTTCCACATCCACAGTCAGCCCCATCTGATGGGCTGTGTTCAGAACACCTGCACACAAATTGTCAAAAAATGTCTTTTTTATAGGCTCACGCTGAGAAAAGCATGGAGAAATTTTTTTTTTTTTTTGAGTAAGGCTAAGGCCTAACTTGTGTTAGTTCAAGAACTAAAATTCTGGCACTGCAGGTCTGAGTCCAGGAACAAAACCCATTTTAAGTCATGTCCTGCCAATGGAACTTCAGACTAAAACTAATTATAGTTCTTAAGGTGATAATTTCCCAGTATAATTAATTGCATCTTGTACCTAAGATATAACAGCTATGCTGTACTTGATATCCTGACAAATACCTCCAAAAATCAGTTACTAGTCATGCGCTTTTCTCACTGACATAAAAAGGAAAATCACACGGAATGTGTATTTAGACTGATAAATTTCACGCACAAACACACAACGTTTTTAATTAAAAAGTTCAGCTTCCCATAAAAGCCAGGCTTTTGTGATCATCCTGCTGCCCTGGTAACTTCCTGGGCACTTCCAACTAAATTTGAGGGACAGATGGAAACTTGCAATCCATTTAACTCTGTGAAAACAATGCAAGGAGGTACAAAAATACCTAAACCAGCATCTCTTCACAGATCACTAGCTGGACAATGTTGAGAATTTCATCCCAAACAAGAAGGCAGAGCCACAAACAGATGCCAAGCAGTTGAGTACCTGGTGTTGACTGGCTGAATTTCTGTAACAGCTCGTAAAACTTCTACACAGCCGCCTTGTTGGAATCCAAAACAGTCCCACACTCTGGGGAAAGCAGCTGTTCATGCCATCAGCTGATAATGAAGCACACAATAGAAATTAAAAAGAACCTCACCCACCAGCCACTGGTGCTCCTGAGGATTTGACAGATTTCAGAGCCCCCTGGATAGATTTTTTTTGTTTTCAGGTAAAAAGAAGTCAGTACAGAAAATAATTTCTCCTTCCCTCCAGTTGTTAAATCATGTGTGAATTAGAAATGCTCCCTGCACTTGCCTGCTTTCCCAGGAATTATATTGATGCTTTTATTTCGGTTTTCACTCGCTGGGGGGATGTACCCTTCATAGGTCACCAGGAAGCTGCGACAAGCCAAGGGTAAAAGGGGAGGATGGAAAAGCACAGCAGAGCAGTAACCAAGACTACATGATAAAAGAAGTATGAATTATGTAAAAACCACAGAAATGAGATTTTAATAACCCTTCTTCACTTTGACAAGATTTGGCCCCACTCAATGAGAGGGGCATTCCTAGAATTCAAACCCACAAATCCAAAAATTAAATAAAGAGAGTAGAAATTGTCATTTCCCTGTGTAAGCATCCTGGATATAATGAAGACACAGCTGAAGACATAAGGTGTCTTTTGGGAAATATTATCTGTGTAGCTCTTTAATAGTCATAGTTAATTTGGCAGGGAGTGTCTTCATTTGGATCGAAACACGGGAGAAAATTTCAAACTGAGCAAACTGTGCCTGACTTTGAAGAAAAATTAAATCCATAAAGAGAGTTTCTGTGCCCTTCCTGGGTTTAGCTTCTGGCCATTAAAGAAAGATGTGTTAATAAATAAGGCCTTTAATAGCATCACTTAGTACTGATTACTGAAATACCAAGGATTGTATTTCATAAGTCCTGACTGTGCAAGAGAAATTAGACTGAAATAGAGTGGCACAGAAAGGAGAAAGAATTTCTCAAAAAAACCTGCTAAAAAGCAAGTGTACCAATGTTTGAAGGTCTGTGATGACCACAGCAAGGTTTCTTCAAGGAAAATGTAATCATTGTGTCACGCCACAAGCTCTGATCTACAGATAATTTAAAAGCCTGTAATTATTTTTTTATTAGTTCTGATTTTCCAATGATGAAACAAGATTTTTGAGGAATATTTATCTTCTCAGGTAAAGAAATAAAATACTTCTTTCATCCTCCTCTTTAACTCCCCACATTGAGTACTGAACATTGCACCAGGGGCCTTCTTGTCAAGTCTTTTCTTTTTTTGTACTGTAATTTTGTCTTTTGAAGGCCAGTATTGTCAATGGGCTGAACCAGGCCCAATTTTTTAAATGAATACAAACCCTTTAAAAAATCTTGAAGCAATTTCTTGGAGGTAGATTAAGAAATTATTTATACTTCTGAACCAACCATTCCACCCAACCCTGACCTTTCTTATTTTCTGCAGAGTTATCACCCAACACTGACAACATTTTTGGAAAGAGAGCGTTCTGAGAGCCATCGAAAATTTAAAATACCACTGCAAGTCCACAGCACCGAGTTTCTCAAGTACTTCTTGCAAATCAAACCCCAATTAGGACACTACTCCAGCTTTTCGACTCTAATCACCATGGGCACAAATACCCTAATTTAAAAGCAATTAGCAAGTTGCATCATATGTAACAGAACATTCTGAATATATCTGAAATCTGGCTGTGCCCTGCAGTTTGTTTTTTAATGCTTTAACTCCATTTTTATCACTATCAGAAAGAAATTGTCAGCCAAACCTGCAAAACCCTGCTGTTGCATTATTACCAAAATCCAACATTTTTTATCAACATAAGCATATTCTTGTTGGAAAAACACATTTGAATAAAACTGGACAAGTATTCTGTAAAAAAATTATTTAAGGAAAAAAATAAGTCTGTATTGTGGCAAAAGTCCTGAATCTGCCTGATTCTAGCTGACAAAAGTTGGTGCTGTCATGCATAAATTTCAAAAAAAGAACAGGACTATCATTAACTGTCAGGGAAGAACCCAAATTAAATAATCCAGCAATTCAAAATGGTACCTAAAAGCAGCTGATCAACTTCAGCTCCAAAAACCTGGGTGAAAACACCTTTCACACAGCCGTGGCCCGCTCTGCCCCTCCAAACCAGATTTCACTGTCTTTCAGCTCTGAGAACTGCAAATAGTGTTTTACAGGAAATGTGTTGGATTTTAGCAGGAAATACAACTTTCAGAGGAGAGGATGGCAAGAGACCATCAACACCAACAGCACCTTGGAACTGTTTTCGCTGAGAAATGTTGGAATTCCAAGGGATCTCTGGAGTGCCAGACACTGATGGGCCAGAAGAGCTTTCATCCTGGCATGAAGAATGCACAAAATTCCTTCAGGTCTTTGAGAGATGGGAGGTTTTTCCATGTACAGACACTGACAGATGGGATTTGGTGGGGAAATTGGATCATCTGACATGGTGTCCTGCTGGAAGGACTCCAAAGGGTTTGCTGCCTTTGCTGCTCCCCTCAAGATTTGCATGTTTCCCTTAAAAAATAAACAAAAAACAAAAAACCCAACCTATCAACCAAAACTGAGGATGACAACAAACTTTCAGCAGGTACCTCTGCAAGTAGCAGATGGAAAGGAATTAACAGCTCAAGATGCAAGAGGTTCTGGAGGAGCCACCCCAAAAAAGAACCAACCACAAAAAGAACCCTCCACAAGCAGAGTGCAGACACAGGTACTCTACAAAAGAAGGGCCTGAAAAACCAGGACAAGGAGAAAAAAGAAAGGTGTGGAATTATTCTCATTTTTGCAGCTCTAATTCCACTGAAAAAAACCAGATTTCCAACAGACAGCTGTGATATCAAATTCTGACACTTTGGCCTGACCTTCACATTTCTCAAAAGCCATCAATTCTAAAAAGTGGTATTCATCCTTTCAGCTCTGGAGCTGTGCAAACCAGATTCCATTTCTCATTTCACAGCTTATCTTTGAGGCTGTATGCACAAATTAACATCAGTAATGCTTGAACAGCTTAAAAAAGAGGGAAAAAGGGAAATCAGCAATCTGCAGAAAGCAGTGACTAATGTCCTGGAGCTTGTCTGGGCCTTTATCACACAGGAACAGATGAACTACAAAATTTGAGCCACCTCTGCTGCCAAAATTTTACTTGAAATGCAGCACATTTACAACAGGTGCACAAAAGAACTTTCTTCTAACTTTTAAATTTTTTTTTTGAAGTAAAAATTAATCCTGAAGGAACAAGAAATGCAAAGAAGATAAGCATCAGATACCTGAAGTCCTTTCAGGCCCATTTTGCTGGGAATGATATCATGACTATCCTCAGATGTCAAAATGTCATTTGATAATAGAAGTTTAATATAACTTAGGTGTGACTTGCTGCTGACAAGCAAAATAATCCCAAAGTTTTGTCACTTACACTGCACATAATTTTGCTTTTTAGTGTGTTCCACGCAGAACTCTGGTCCTAAAAGAATTATCTGTTTCCTCAAGAACTCGCAACATTAACATGTTAATTCAGAAATTTCTCTTTAATTCCTGTGGTTATGTCATGCTGTGGAAGCATAATCAGTGGAAAACACAGATATTAGCCTGGTTCATCCCCATTTTCACAGGAACCTCAAAAACTTGCCTGAATAAGTTCCAGCTTGGGCTAAAATAACTGGACTGTCAAACAAAAAATATGTAGGAGAAAAGTTTTGAAAAAATATATTAACTGGCAAAAAATCAGAGGAGCAAAACTCCTGAGCACATAAATCTGTGAGGAATACCATGATAGAAAATGGGAGCAGAAATTTAAACCACAGCAAAAAGCCACAGGAAAATGAAGGAAGAATCCAAGGATGAATCCATGATGTGTGTGTGTATTCACTGCTCCCATACCACACAAACACAAATTGACTTCACTGCCATGGAATATCTCATTTTCTGTTACTTTCTGCACATAGTGTGCCTGTTTAATTAATTGGCTTCTGCAAACTGGACAAGAGTTTCTGCTGCTGATAAGCCTAAGAAGATTCCAATAATTCCTCACCCACGGGGAGCTGGAAATCTGCATTACCTTGTATTCGCTCCAAGCTAACTTATTCAGAGCATCTCTTTTTTCCCAAATGTCCTGAGCATCAGCATTGCTTTGCCTTGATGAAAAGCACCTTCCAGAAGCTGGTGAGTTGACTCATCCACTCGACTTTAATCTGAATATTCCTCCTTTGAAGTTGGTAGCTGAATGCTGACTCAGACCTTCTAAAATCCATAGACTGCCATGCAAATTAATAAAAGATTTGATTAACTTGACCATGAAATTTTGGTTTTGTAGGCTACCCCACTACCGGGAACGCGACAGAAAAATTAGAAATTATTTTATGTTCTTGAGGCAGCCACCAAATGAAGGATGACACATCAAAACTCGAGTTTGCAAATAAAGACACTGTTAAAAATACAGAATTCTGTTGGTTCAAACAAATGTCCAACCTCTGCACTTTTGTAGTTCAGCTGTAAGAGACATAATGCCTTTTCCTTCCATTTTAATTCTGCTTTTTATAAAATACTTGGCTTCTGACTGGAGGCAAAATGTTCAAAGGCAAATGACTCAACGCTTCAAAACTGAAAAGGGCAAAATTTTGATTACTGAGAGGTGAGGCATGAAACAAATGAAACTTGCACCAAACTGATCAGCACATCAACCTATACTCAGAAATCAGCAACAGAAGTTCCTTACAGCGGGCTGAATAATTGCCATATGGTGTGTGTGGAAAATATATGCAAATATTCTGCATGCAGCATGAGTAGATCCTGCCATAAATTTGTCTGGCCTTGGGTCTTCTCTTTTTCCTTTTCCTGGCAATGCCAGCAAAGCCAGTGCTTGATATTCACTGGATTGCAGACCTGTCTTTCCATGCCACCAGGTTTAGGTAGCACTCACAGGTACTTTTATTGATTTTTTCTTTTTTTTTTTCTTTTTCTTTTCTGGTTTATTCAGGTTTTCTGTGCTTGAGGAATTCAACAGAGCTCCAAATTACTGGAAAAGGGAACTTCCTAACCCCTTTCCCTTTAAATATTGATGCCTAGCCCTCCAACCCAGTGGATTCAGCACTTTGGGAGTGCAGAACCTCACAGAACAGTGGGTGGAAAAATGTCTGGCAAGTTCCCTTGGGAAATCACAGCTGGCCTAAATACACATTCTCAGCTCACAAGGAAATAAATAGAGTTTTATTGAGTTAGTTAGTGGGAGCAAAACCCTGCTCCAAGGAAAACCGTGAGCTGCGGGAAAACAAATGTTGAATTATCCTGCTGGAAGGTGTCTGAGGCACTCAGTTGCTCAATTCCTGAATTCCTGAATTCCTGAATTCAGTGCTTCAGCCCACCGAATTAGTTCTACAGTCCACGGAACACGGTCATTAAAAGACATTTAGAAGCCCTGTGGAATGTAAACAAAACAATTACCTGCCTCTCAGGCATCAGCATCTGGATAATACTGGCAAATTTTGTTAAACTGATCCATAATAAAGAAGAAAAAAGAAGAAGAAGAAAAAAAAGGTATACAAACAAACAAACAACTTCAAACCTGAAGCCTGATTTTTAGCCTTTCAGACCTGAGTGACAGTGTAATCACCCTTCATAAAAGCAAAGGGAATGGTACCAGAAGTGTTTATTCACTATTACCACCATAATCACCATGTGTCACCTATAGAAAAGTAAAATAAACCTGTAGAAAACTAAAATAAACCTGATATTTCCAAGCAGTCCCTCCCCTCTCCATCAGAACTTCCCCAGGCTAATTTTGTAAAGGAATTCCCTTGTTTTTTTAACCCTCTATTGCAGGACTTTCTGGGCTTTATGAAGATTTCCATTCTTTTACGCTGAAGGAAGTTCTGTGATCACCAAGACAACAAGTTGGATAAAAACACAAACCCTTTCCTTCTGGATAATTCCCAGCCTATTTCAAGACCCGTGCTCCTTGAAAACAGCTAAATGGAATATGCAACCTGTAACCAGATTTATTTATAACTGCAGTGGTGCTGTTTTCCACCAGCTGGGATGATTACCTGGCTATTAATTAGTTAAAAACATCCTTTACATCAGCCCTGTCTATTGACACGACAGCAAATTTTGAAATCCAGTTTCTCCTGCAGGGTGTTCTGGGTTGTGTCTGTTCGGTGCTTTTGCAGCATCCAGCACGTGCTGGGGAGTTCTGGTCCCAAACCCTGGCACGAACCAGCCACGACAGGGAGGGCATAACCTTGTTCTGAGAGGGATGAGTGTGAGCAGAGCCCTTCCACAGCCTCAGCCAGCCCTCGATTTCCCCTCATGATCAAGTAATTCTGACACAATCTCAGCGTTTCTTAATTGGGCCGAGGAACTGGTGCAGATACAGCGGAGCTGAAATGCTGAACTCAGTTACAGCAGGACTGAATCCTGTCAGTGATTTATGGGAATAGAGGTATAAAAATGAGATTTCCCCTTTTTAAAGAGTGTTTAAGAGTGTTTTCAATACTGTATCTTAAAATTTCTTCCTTTAAATACAGTTATTCCAAGGAATAAGCTGCTGAGAGCACAGCTCACCTTCCTCTTGCCATGAGCCCACTTTTCAGCTAGGGGAAGTGGAAATATACTGAGCATCCACTTAGCACAACTCAAAATAAAATCTCCTGGATGTCAGAGAAAACTGTCCCCATTCTATTCAATCAGCTGCCACTGAGTAAGCAACTTTTATATAGGGGAAATCAATTTTTAAAAAATCATTTAAGTGGGTGGACATTTAGAGTTACAGAGGATTTGCTTCCCACCCTGACCTCTGTTCTGATCAGCAGAATTGTAAACAGAAAATACAGAAAATCTCTCTTACTTTTTCCACGGATGCTTTGGGAATCATAACCTGCCCTTTTATAAGAATAAGAAAATGATTTCCACTTCTCTCATGTGTCCCTGTTCTAGATTTTAACAACAAAATTTCATCGCTGCAGTGGCTCAGCCTTGCACTAGCTGGACTAATATTTCTTTTAGATTTTCCAGTGGCAGAGGTGACCTTCAGTGTTTTAAATTCTGCTTAAACAAGGCTTAGACACCTTGAAATGCTTATTCCAAAAGCAGTTTCCTACGTTTCTGCTTATTCACACAAAAAGCTCACACTGAAACCATCCAAGTTTCTTTACAGGTCTGCTCTTCTCTCACTTGATTTCCTTCCTGAGCTGGAGAATGGCACATACCAAAACCAGCAATTTACTTTGATTTGTTCACCACAACTAGAATGGATTTTGAGAAATTTATAAATGCGTGGGATTGGTGGGGAAAAACTAACAAACTGAATTTGTATTGAGAGTTTTCCCCAATAACCAAAATAAAAACCAATGAACCCATTCCTCAGCTTCATGGCCACAGCAGCTCCTGCTCCTGCCTGGAGCCCTAAAGATTTCCTTTCCTCCTTTCCTTCCCCATCACTGCCATCAAATTTTACAAACTGTTTTTTCCCCTCCTGCTTGCCCCTTTCTGATTGCTCCTACTGCAAATAAATAATGGTTGTGCTGCAGAGAAATGCCTCAGAAAGTACACAAGAATACAAGGGGAAAAGAGAAAACCAACCAAAAAGCAGACAACAAAACCAAAAACTCCATGACAAAAAAAAAAAATCCACTCAAAAGATAAAAACAAACCAACAAAAAAGAGAAAACCCACATGAACAAAACAAAAGGCACAAGCCAAAAATCTTACACATTTTCCTTTCATAGTGCATTCTACAGTTCTTTAAACTTCAGTATCCAAATCTGAGTTTCCAAATGTATTTTTATCTGCAAACACGGGGTGTTTGAGCAGCAGAGTTGTGGCTTTGACTTCTAATTTTTGCAAACTGAGCAGGTCCCTGACAGAACCCAGCCTGCAGCCCAGGCGTGCTGGATGCCAAAGTTTCACCCCAGATCCTTCTAGGAATTTCAGGAGTGGAGTAAGTGGAGCCTAAAATCGATATCAGTCCATTCTGAGAGCAAGGTTTGGATTTCAAGTGGCTTCATTGCTTTTTTGGAGC
Source organism: Hirundo rustica (assembly GCF_015227805.2). Classification (NCBI taxonomy): domain Eukaryota; kingdom Metazoa; phylum Chordata; class Aves; order Passeriformes; family Hirundinidae; genus Hirundo; species Hirundo rustica. The sequence goes on along the minus strand of NC_053461.1, from coordinate 8,099,541 downwards.
TGTGAGACCCAGGGCGCAGCATCTCGTACAATGTGAAGCACACAATACGAATGGTCATGGCCGTGGTTACACACACAGAACATTTATGCAAAGTTTGGGTTGTTCCACGGGCTGTCAGAAGTCATTAACACGTAAATATATTCAAATCTTGTCAAATATACTGTATCTTAAAAGTGGAAGATGCTGTCCTCTCAGAAAAGCCTCTAGTATATGAGGACCTGATATTTCACCTTTAAAATAAATAGAAATAATTTTATATGAGAAAATAACTTGAAATACTAGGTCTGTAACATCCTTAGCTCTGGATAAACACTGAGTTGCAATCTGCGTCAGCTAAAACAGCTCAAAACTCGCATTTTTGACCCTTTTCTCCACATGTACCTAAGACAGCAGGTCTATTATAACCTCTAGAAAAAGCCTGCACTAATTATTGTGTGTCAGCCTCAGAAGAGAAGCCCTGCCTGTGAATTTAGCCAGCATCATCACGGGAGGTGATTTCCCTCCCAAAACCAGAAAGCCTTGATTGCTTTGAGCCATCTCCCGAAGGAAACTTCAAAAGAGCCCATGCGAATTTCCTCCCGAGATCTGCACTGCCCGATTTCAATATTGTCACTGCTAAATGGGCATTTAGCAATCATTTAATGCTCCGTATTCTTCCCCTTGTATATTTACTGCAATATACCTGAAGGAGGCTATTTTTAAATCCCTGATCTGAGTCACAGGGAAAGCAGCAGGGCAGGAGGGGATGGCACGGGGATTTTGTGCCAGCATCACCTCCCTCTGAAAGAAATCAAAAAGGAATCCTCTCACAGCCCCAGGAATCCAATACACAGCTCAGAGGTGAATAATTCCCACTATCCTGTAATAAAGTGTTGAACTTTACCTGCACAGTTTGCAATTTTCTAAATTCCATTTTTACCCCCAGAACCGATCTCATTTGTAAATACCATCCCCTTTACAAATCAAGTGAGCATCATAACCATACTACAGAAGATGGAGAATGGCTTTACTCACACCAGAGTAAATCCAAACTGATAAATCCAAATAATAATAATCCAAAAACTGCAGAGGGCTGGCTCTCCTGTAATACAACAAAGCATGGTGTTGGCAGGAGAGAAACGGGACTTGTCAACACTGACACAATTATCATAGCTGGAGGCTCATTTTTGGGGTGTTCAACCCTGTTATCAACTGCAATCAATGCCAAGGCACCTAAATTCCACCTATTGCACACATTATTAAAATTACTCTGTGAATGCCACAGCCATTAATTAAAGCCAATAGCAGGGGGGAAGGGGTTGATCAGAAGCCAGGCTTTTAGTGAGGTCCCTCCTTCCCCTTTGTGGAGATGGGTAAAACCTTACACATTTCTAAATCTCGTTTCTAAATCCCATTTCTAAATCAGGAGGAGCCAGGCAGGGTTCAGGGCAGATGAAGATCCTGGCAGAACCAGGGGGAATACAGAGGTGACAGCAAAGGACAGCTGGGATGGCAGTGCCACTGGGTGACACTGCCAGGGGCATTGGCACACCCTGCCCAAAACCTGCTCAGCCAATCCAGGATTTTAGTGGCAGCACACCAGGGAAAAACCACCCAACAGGATAAAAATTTTCAAGGAACACCCCTAAGGACCCTCGGGATTTTACTGGTGGAGGGAAATAACTTCAGGGACTCAGATGGCCCCATCCAGCACATCATGTGGAGCCTTTTTCATCCTAAACCTGGTGCTTTGGGATTTGAATTTTTATATTTCTCATTTATTTGTACTCCTGCAGTTCTTTAGTGTGTAACTCCAAACTCCACACACAGTGTGAGCTGCTGCTCTCCCATTCTGGTCACACACAACAATTCCTCTCCAGGCCTGGCAATCAAGGACACCTCACTGCCTCAGGCCTGAGAGATGGAAACAAAAGTGACTTGGGGGCAGCAAACTTGGGGTGAATGACTTCATTACCTGAAGCTGTAATTAGGAGATGAACCCCCAATGTGCAAATGGACCAAACTGATCAAAGTGTGAAACCCATGACCATTGTCCATTTTTGGGTGCAGCCCCTGGGGGGCTTTGTCTGCCCCAAATGTATCTGAAGGCCCTACAATAAATAGAACAGCTTTTTATTCCCTTAATTCTGTCTGGGCTCTGTTTTTAGGTAGCCCCAAAAGGCATCAAACCTAAAGAAAATGTGGGATTGTTTTGCCAGGCGCTGTAAGAAATACAATCCAAGGATAGCACAGGACAGCAGACTTTCCATTTGCTTAGAGAAGCTGGGAGTTGAAACAAACAACATGGGCATTATTACATGCATTATCAATCAAATGCTGACGTTAATTAGCAGAACAAGCAGTAAAGAAAGGCAGGAACAGCCTTTTGGCACCGGGGTAAATGTTGCTGTCAAAATTGGTCTTGTGAAAAAATAATTAATGTTGTTGTATCTTGGCTAGTGCACACACAAGGTAAGAGCAGCAGAACCTGAGAAATAAAACATCAGAAATACCTGAGAAATTCATAAATCTGATCTGTTTAAGTATCACAAACTGCTGGCTCTACTTTCTTGACGGCACTCATTTCAGGAAGTATCAGCCCATGATGGTTCCAGGGCTGCTGTGGGTGTTTGGGGATGTGTCATCTCACCAGAACCTCTGACTAAACCAAAAAACCAGCTCATGAGGTGATTCCAGCCCTTTAAGGCATGCACAGAAGCTCTCTAAGATAACAGTGCACAGTCAAAACTTTAGGATGACTTCTGCACACACAGAGTCTCTCCTCGGATGGAATGGTTCATGGCATCAGTAATGTCAGTCAAGGTGTTGGTATTTTTCTCAGCCAGTGATTTTTCCATGCATTTTGAGCCTTTGTGACACTCTACAGTAGCATCTGAAGCACTTACACTGTTTACAGAAGGAAAAATGCTGGATTAAAGGAAAAATTTCCACACAGGAAACTCCATCCTAAATTGTGTCAGATGTAGACATTATTTTTGCCTCTTTGCTTTCTTTGCAAACCTGTTCTGGAGGAACATTATAATTTTCCCCTTTCAGGGGAAACTGCTGCTTGATTTTTGGGTATAAAAGCAAAGGCATTTGCTGATGTTTGTTCTTCTGCCACTGCCCTTTACGTAATCATCTCCTCCACACACCTTCACACATTCCAATGGCGTAGGAAGCAAATTAAAATTAAGGATGCCAGTAAAAGCAAACAACCTGAGATTTGATCCAGGCTGGAACTCTTCAACAAACTGCCTGCAAGGCTGGTGAGAGTCGTGCATGTGTTATATAGGTCAGTGCATGGAACTTGCTTATTTTAGATAACATTTTATTCCCCAAAGGGAATGTGAGCTACTGAGACAAAACCAGACCTAATTGGAATGGGAGAGTGAAGATAAATAGTTTTAGAGTGTCAAACAATACTTTTCTATGCTGCCCAGCTTCCAAAAAGTGGAGGAAAAGAGGCTTTTTTAAAATCCAAATTAACAATATTTCAGTCCCTCTCAAAAATGCTTAGCATTTCCTTCACCTAACTTTGGACAACCACTCAGTCATCAGGAATGCAGCTGGTAAATGGCCTCAAAAAATCTCTGTATGCACAGAAAATCCACTGAACACAAAGGTTACTGGCAGCTTTTATTCCCAAGGTAGAACTTGGCAGGTGCTTTGCAAACCACTTTGTGAAGCTAAAGGGCTGGTGCCAGTGGGCAGGATCTGGAATGGGAATTCAGAATTCAGTTTTTAGCCTGTAGTCATGTAGTAGATTGCTAGGGGAGGCTGGAAATAACTCCTTTCAGACTTATTTTAAAGCACTGAAAAAACAACATATTTTCCTCTCGAAGCAACAGCTTCTCAAGACAGAGTTTCTCACAGAGCAACCATGAACTCCCTCAGAAGACTCAGTTCCAGTCTCTTCCTGTCACAACCTCCACAGATCGGCTGTGATTTCCTAAGCACACACAAACAAACAGTCTTGCTTTGGTCGAGCCACTATTCCTTAAAGGATAAGACAAACAAAGCCAAAATTACAAGGTACCTCCAGAAAAAAAAATAAATCCATTTTAGCTTCTTTTTCATTGCTGTTCTTTAACAGAAGGGAATTATTGGAGAATTTGCATGGACTGCAACAAGGATATAACAGCCATCTACTGTTTGAAGCTATGCCTTGGACAGAAATCCCACTAAAAATGCAGGGTTTGATACTTCAGAGAGAAAAACTGAGTCGTCACCTTTACCTGAAGATGTGAAAACTCTGAATTATGCACTGAGGGCCAAGCTGGTGCAGTCACCATCTCCAGTGACCACTCAGCCCTTGCTCACCAATTTCAGAGGAGCCAAAATTCACCACAGAATGCACAGCTGAAAACGGTTTTGCTGTCCTCTCTTCGACTTCCCCACTTCTACTCCCTGCTAAATAATTTACAAAATCATTTTATGCACTCCCCAGCAGTGTGGTTGGTCAAGTACAACCTAGTGGTGTTGGCAGTCCTTGCTGGCTCCCTGGCTTCTGCAGATGTGGATTGGAATTAGAGAGCAGCTCTGCTGGCAGCACAGCCCCAACTGGAGAGGCACTGGGGGAACTGGGAGGGAAGGGTGGGAGCTCCAGACTGGGGGGCACCGAGCCCTGCCCACGCCCATCCCCATCTCAATGGGCACACATGGCTCAGGAGTAAATGGTATAATTAATATCATATATCATATCATATCATATCACATATATATCATATTATATCATATTGTAGTACTTTTATTGTATTATATTGTATTATATCACATTACATTAATATTCCAATATATTATTATCATATCATATCATATCATATCATATTCATTCAGCTATAGATAAATATCTTTTTCAACGGCACAAACCAAATAAATTCCTCCCTTCCTCACTGATCTCACTTTGCATTCCTTGCAGCTGGCAGCTCCATGGGGTGACTCTCAGCTCTGGCTGAAGCCTCCAAAGTGGTTCAGTTCTCTGGAGGTTTCTGGGATCACAGCAAACAAAATCAGGGGTGCTGAAGGGAATGGCTCAGCTGAGGTAGAAGGGATTCTTCACAGGAACACATAAATTAATCAGAGCAGAACATTCAGCATGTTATCTTCATTACTCACAGTATTTAAAGTGATTTCCACCCCTAAATTAGATTTTGTTTAATTTATAGATGAGTAGTTCATCCCAGACACTTTGAGGATGCCTCTGAGGTCACTCTCTGGCACTATTAGTACATTCCAGAATTACCAGAAGGCCTTAACTCACAGAATTTTATTACAAAAAAACCCCACGTACCAAGGCATTAAGTTTGCACACTCCACCTGCAGAAATTTCCAAATATTTGGAGAGATTTATGAGCAAAAAGAAACTAAACTTAAATATTTCATTTTTTTGGTTATTATTTTCCCTTCTTCAAATAAATCAATTTAGATAAAGAAGTTACCTTATAAAAATCACTCTGACTCAGATACAAGGAGCCTGTTATTCTGCCTTGTGGTACAGGTTCTTTATTTTGCAGACAGTAAACATTTACATATGCTTAAAACCCTCTTTTCAACCTGCTTTCCATTAATGACATTACCTCAATTATGCAAAAATAAGCTTTAGAACACGTGAGCAGGTGCAGTGCAGTGGATGACGCATCGAGCAAAACTTCTCTCACTGCAGAGTTGGAAAAAGTAAAACCAGATTCTGAAATTGTAAATATGAAAATTTAAAATGCCTACGAATAATTGAGCAGAAAACATGGTTTACTCAGCAAGATGATCTTGCCAAGGTGGAAACCTGTATGCCACTTGGAAAAGTGAGGGAAAAATCCATAAAATTGTCAATCTAAAGACAATGTAAAGAAAATCCAAAGGAAAGAACAGAAGTTCTCAAGGTTTTCAATCAGTAAACAGTGGGGAATTTCTTAATGCCTGCCCTTCCAATCTGAAATGAAACAAATCTGTGATTATTCAGCCCAAAATAATTTTCTGCAATTTGTGCTTTCATGTTGTCACTGTTACTGACAAGAACTAAATCTAAAATCCTGATCTCCCTGGCCGCAATAAAACATTCCCTCAAACCAGCCCTCTGCTGCCACTTGTTTATCTAAAATGGACCCAGAAACAAAAAGCTTCATCTCACCAGCCAGCAGAACCTGTCCAAATAATTTCCCACTGAAAATTGATTTGGAATCCAAGTTGCTCATAAATATTCTGGCCCGTTCTCTCATGGTTAAACATCTCACTGCACCCAAGAGCTCCTGAAGGCAATTGATTGGGAAAAGGGCTCCACAATCAGCTGAGAGGCAATTGATGAATTGTTTACCTCAGGAAAGGGTAGGGAGCATGGGGAATGTTCTGTTGGTTTGCCAAAGGAGTTTAGGGGAAAAAGAGCAAGAATAATTGGTTAGATAAGATTTAAACACTTGTACAGTAGATGAAATGAGGCTGTAATCCCCTAAATCTTTCAGGATCGCATCCCAAACTTCCCAAAATGTCTTCTCAACTGGCACGTTTTAAAATAACTAAAAGCCCATCAGATTAACTTAATCTTGAAACCTCAGATCTTTGCTGCGTGCTTAATCTCTACAAAACATGGTTTAGAATGCCAACACCACCAAGGTGTGTTCAAACCACTATAATTAGCCCCATAATTTACAGGTATTCAATGAAGAAAAACATTTTAAGAGGTAAAAAAGTTGCCGGTGAGTGAAGAGAGAAGGGGAACTTTATTAAAGCAACAACTCACCACTTTTTCACCAGTCTGCAAATTGAAAAAGGTAATGTCAGTTTATCACCCGATAAATGGGTACAATTGCCATGTCATGCATGGGTGTAATGCAGAAAATTGGGACTTGGGCTGGTGTCTGAGTTGGTTTTGAACTGGATTTGGTCAGTGACATTCGACTTCAGCACTCGATACCCACACGGTCAAGTCCACCTGATAGGGTGCTGACGCTGGGTAGGAAGGACTGGATTTGCCAGGTTGGATGTCTGTGGTGGAGCTGTAACACAGGTGCCACAGGAACAGATCCCCTGGAGGAGAATGAGAGCACACACACAAACCCTCAAGGACTTCCAAACAGTGCGACAAGTCAGGAAATAATCTCAATTTTTGTCATTCTGTCCAAGCAGGGACTCAGCTCTAAACTTGAAAACCAGCACAAATGAGAACAGAGAGCCAGGAATCAATGGAACAAGAGCTAAGAGTTGCCACACCAAGGAACATGGGAAATAGATGTTTTTTCCTCTTCCTTTCATTCCCAGTGACACAGCAATACAGAGCCTGAACCTTTGCTGTGTCCTCCCAAAAACACAAGCAGCCCTGACCTCCCTCCACTCTCCATCTCCTGCAGATTCTGACAGCTGCCTATCATCTTTAGCCTTTCAATGAAAACCAGTTTCAATAAAGCCTCTGACAGCTTTTACAGCAATGTAAGCTATCTTAGCATAAAGAAATGAGTCTTTATTCAATCAGTTTCTTCTGAATTAAAAAAAAACAAAAACAAACATAAACCCCTGCTGAAAAGCACGGCCACACTTTGCACTGGAAATGTGATAAACACACGGCGTTTGCAGAGGATGGAGGTGTCCCAGAGGATGGAGGTGTCCCACATAAAGATTTTGCTGTTCCATTCTCTTTTCCACCTTCCTGCCTGTCTGCTTTACTCTAGGAATGTGCTGTCTGTAGGACAATAATTTTGTACTCTCAGGCTGAAGCCTCTCCTATGTGTGAGCATTCCCGGATGGCTGTGGGGGACCAGGGCAACACCATCAGCATCAGCAGCAACAGCAGCAGCAGCATCACTATCATCATCAGCAGTAGCAAAATCAGAAGCAGCAGAAGAAGGAGAAGCAGCAGAAGGAGCAGAAGAAGGAGAAGCAGCAGCAGAAGAAGGAGAAGCAGGAGAAGGAGCAGAAGAAGGAGAAGCAGCAGAAGGAGCAGAAGAAGGAGAAGCAGCAGCAGAAGAAGGAGAAGCAGGAGAAGGAGCAGAAGAAGAAGAAGGAGAAGCAGAATCAGAAGAAGGAGAAGCAGAATCAGAAGAAGGAGAAGAAGCAGCAGCAGAAGGACAAGCAGCAGAAAAAGGAGAAGAAGCAGCAGAAGAAGGAGAAACAGCAGAAGAAGAAGAAGGAGAAGAAACAGCAGAAGGAGCAGCAGCAGCAGCAGCAGCGGCCGCCCCCGGCCCCGTGAGGCAGGAGCTGCAGCTGAGTCACGGCTCTGCCTCTCCCCCCGCCAGGGATTTTCTCTCCAAGCTCACAGACGTCTCTGTGATGAGAGATTCTTCCTTTCAGGGCCGAACCGCCGGCGTTTTGACGTCTGAATCAGGAATTTGTACGAGCATCCCTGTCTCTGTTCCGTGGTTGATGCCACCGCCCTCCCCTTTCCCCCCGGCATCTCTGCTCAGGTTTTTGCTGGAATCCAAGGATGAAACAAAATCCATCATCATAAAAAATTAGTGTACGCTTCCATGCCCGTTAATTTATCCAAACAGCTATATTTATTTAAACTACAAAGTATTTGCCTTGGACTCAAGTTGTTTTTTAACACAATCCGAATAAGCATAATTTTATATTTATCTCAAAATCCTTACCAGCCCTGGGAATTCAGGAGACAGATCCAAACTCTGAACTTACAGTTCCTTTGGATAAAAGCTTCTGTTTCAGAAATGTGGCAAATCTGTTCCAATGGTTTGCTACAATGGACGAGGTTTAGTCTTTGCACTCCATCAGCTGCCAGGAGGTCAAAGCCTCCTTCCCTGAAATGCTTTCCAAATTATAAGCCAAGTGAAAGAAAAAAAACTCCGAAGGCAAGGTTCAGAATTGCACGAATTATATCATAATCACTAAAAAAAAAAATGAAAAAAACATTTGTAAAAGTCAAATGAACAAAAAATGCTGTTTGCCACCCAAAACCTTTAGTATTTCAAGCTGGTTAACATATGGAACACAAGACTGAAGCCAGTTTATAATTACTTCACTGAAAATTCTATGTTAGCATTTATGTATTTAATTCTATGTTTGCTAGATGCCCGTGGGGATAAATATGTTTTGCTGCTCATTCTGGATGTGCCTGAAAAGCAGCAAAGAAATAGCGATAAATCATAATTCAACGCAGGAAAACTGTTCCTTGCGTTTATTTTAAATCCCACCGCTTTGTACAATGTCACTGCGTTCCACAAATCTTTAATCTTCCAAAAATAGGCAACAAAAGTCAACCTTGGTGCATCCTGGAGGTATCCAAGGAAGGACTGGAAGCGTCAGAGCTCTGGGCTGGTGACAAGGTGGGAATCGGGCACAGCTTGGATCAGCTTGGATTTAAATCCATTTGCTTCATTTGATGGAATTTCTTACTCATATGATAAATCCATATTGCTAAATATTTTTTAAAAATCGAAAATTTAGGGAGTTCCCTAAATGTCATCACCAAAAGCACTGCTGACTTGTAAGAAAACTGAAAACCAAAAAGGCAAATGTGGGCTTGCCTGCAATTCCTGTACTGATTAGCAATAAGTTGTGGTGTTTCTAAGTAATTTTCTGGATCAACACCTGACCAAGAGCCAATTTATCTTCTGTCCCAACTCTGCTCATCCTTGCAGAACTGGAGCCTTAAGTCAAAGCTGTCCAACTCTCAATTTCACCCTCCTCTTGATTTATTTTGCAATTTGTAACTCTGTGCCCTGCAATTCAAGCAAACAAATCACAGGTTCAGGAAAGGCCTGCCAATCCTGACAAGGTGAATGAGATTTTCTCTGCATTCCCCAGCCTGCCACGAGGATTTGCTTCTCCAGTAATTCTTGGCCTTAACAGCAAAATATAAGCAGTTGTTTCTGAGTGTTGTTAGTTCTTCCATATAATTCTGTCTTTAATCACAATCCGGAGTCAGATGAAAAATTTGAGCTTATTAATGGACGTTCCTTCTCTAGCAGCATCCTGCAACATACTCGAAAAATTTAGGACTTGCTCAATCTGTCTTCTCAAAAGCTGAACTGCTGGAATGCTAAAAATGTCTACGAGAAAATGGCACCAAGAATTGGAAGAAGTTGCTGCACATTTCAAATGCTCCCCTATGAAAATGTGGCTCCAGTGTTCCTCCAGTGTACTCATAACTCACTAAAAATCAGCTTGGAATATTGGATATTAAAGCAATTTATTTCTGACTTGTGCTATCCAATTATGGGCACCAAATTGCTACCCAAGTCTGCTTTGCTACTGAGACTACAAGATGTTGTTAGTGCACTGAACCAACATTTAAATTTAAGTACTCTACACATCTTGCCTTATCTTGAATCTTTTTAAACACCAGGATCATCACAGGGAATCTGGAAAGTCAGCTGGGCTTTGAGGAAGGAGTAGATATTGGGATAAAGAGCAACATGAATGTGTGGTAGTAAGAGATTCTTACAAGTAAATATTCCAATGAATTAAGAGCGCTGGTGTTTTACCTTTGATAAATTCTGTTAAGGAGGAACAGCAAGAGGAAAAGGTAATTTCATCCAGACAGCAAGAGCGCAAGGAAAGAACTCTGAATTATGACATTTGATCCTGTAATTTAAATGTATGGCTAAGCAATAATCTGTTCAGGTACTGAATGTAATTCAATGTGTCTGTGATGAAATGGGTCTTTTAATAACCAGTCATGAGAATTTTCAAATCCATTATTGCAGCTTGAGCAAGGACAATTGCTTGCAGCCCTTTACAAGCTGAGATTTTCTAATCAGTGAGAGCTGAATGACCAAAGGAATAAACAAGAATGGGAGAGGGGAAGAGATGAGGAGGGAAAAGCAAACCCAAAACTTCTGGAAACTTCTGGATTAGGAGCAACTTGGCTCTGCTATAAACTCATACATCCAACAGAACTGAGGGAGGGAGGGGAGCAGAGCAAACAGCCAATTTCCTACTCTCAATTTCCAGTGCCTTGTGCCTTTTTGGTGGAACCATCATTTGCATTTAATCATGCTCTTCATAAAAGGCTCTTGGAAGGCTACAGAAATAGGAGAATGTAATCCCATTATTCCAACACAAAGAAATAGGAGACTGTGACCCCCTTTATCCCAACACAAAGAAATTCCAGTAAGGTGATCTCTCAGTGGCTGAGCCACGAGGGAATTGCAAGCTCCAATCATCTGATTTTTCTTTTCCCCAAAGAGATGCTATAAATGGATGGAAAATTCCTCCAAGTGAAAAAGGTATAAACTGAACACATATTTATCCCACCAAAGTATTGGAGAGGGGATTTTTTAACAATGTCTCCATTAGCTACAAGGATACTTTATGCAGAAATCAGGCAGGTACTTTTGAGAAAATGTGTTTGAACAAAAGCAAGTATTTTACTTTTTTGGCAACTTCTTGAGCTGCACTATAAGAATTATGTCACTCTTCCTTCTGTTATGAAGTCCTGTTGTGAAAGTCTAAATTTTCCTTTATCTTCCAACTTTTTCTGTAAGATGACTCCAGAAAAACAAAAGGTAAGCGGGAAGAGAATTTCCCAGGTGATAATTCCTGGTGGACTGCTGCTCTCCCACCCTCTGGGGCTGGTTTGGAGGGGTGGTTGTTAACGGCTTGTTGGAAGGGGAACTGGAAAATGTCACAGAGATCACGGAATGAAGCTCTCCTGGTCACAGAGCTGTGCTGGAGCTGCACTCCACTGATTACTTTTATTTGCTTGGAAAAGCCTCGAATTCCTGGTTTCATGGAGGTATTTACACCAGATTGCAGCTTAAGCTAGAAATTTATCAGCAGAGTATCACCTTTTTTGTCGTAGTAACTCAATGTCATAACTTTTGCCTATTTGAAATGAAGTCTGACAGATTAAAGTCAGGAATCAATTCCTCAGAAAAATCAACAAGCATCTTGAAACAGCTCCTACAAAAAGGAACAGCAAGTAGAAATGTCATGACTCACCACAGCACATTATTTCCCCAAAAACGTCATTGCTGTCACATTCAGATACTTCACTGCTCATGTGGAAACAATACACAAGTAAATAAACACAGGAATTGTGATCAGAACATGCCTAATCACTATTTCATGCCTTTCACTGCCACTTCCAAGCCTCCACAGTAATTTCACCCTAAATGTCCAATTTTAGTTTCAACAACAAGGGCCAGATTAGAGGTTTATAATAAAAAATGACAATGCCATGAGAACTTCATACACTCGGATTTTTCCTCTTCACCCTTTCCAAAAGGTTTCCGTAATGATTGGTTTAAGCAAAACAAGTTCTGAAATGTTCTTTTTAAGTAAAAATTTCAACTTTTAAATAGTTCTTGAAGTCTGCTCTATTTTGTTTCAATGTGGCTAAGTGACTGCACACTGACCTTGAAATGAGCAGCAGCGTTAGTGGGGACAGCTGACAAAGAGAACTGTAAATGGCAGTAACTGGGCATCAGTTTGAGTTTGGACAGAAAAAAACCTAATTCCATCTGGATACAATAGAAGAATCTGCACAGGCAGGTCCTGCACACTGGAATCTAAACAGAAATAATTTTGGGGAGGGTATTAAAGATGACTGAATATTTATAATTTTAACTATCTGATCAGAGCTGTTTATAATCAATTTATTTTCCATTTACAGATGTACAGAACTTCTGCTGGTCCTGCAGCCACGGGTTTTTACCCTGAGCTTCCAGGCAATGTTTCAGACAAAACAGGAATTTGTCCTCATTATGCAGAATAATTGTATGCCTCGGACAGAAAATGCTCCTAGATTAGTGCAGACAGAGATGTGCACACGCTTTTACACATGTGCAGATTAAGCTGCCTCTTGCCCCAGATGAAATTAGCTGTGTGTGTTAATGAGATTAGCAGCACACCACTCCAGCCCTGGTGCAGTAGAGATGGGGACTTTGATACTTTACAACGAGCTACTTTTGCTGATTAACATCATTAACTCTGATTTTTCTATTACACATAATCCTCTTTTCCAACATGAAAGTTATTTGCTAAAGTCCTCAAAGTGAAAATACTCTGTTCTTATCTTGAGGAGCCCAGTGTCTAGATCTAGAGAATATCAGTCATCTATCAAAGAAACTGCTCTAAGACACAATTAATTAAAGAAATGTGCAAGTGACTTTTAGAACTACTGTTCATCCCTCAAAAATAAATGTTTTTCTTGGTCCCAATTAGATTTGCTTCCTTTCAAACACCCAGTTGAAAATTCCCAGTCGGAAACAATCCTTGAAATGAAGTCGTGCTTTAAACCTTAAAACCTTTAAACCTTTAAACCTAGTGTTTTTTAAAGAGTTACATGCATGGAGTCTTCATCCCATCTTGACAGACAGACAGAGAGCAGTTTGCCGTGTGTTTTTCCAAAGGCTGGAACCACTCCTAGAATTCTGCCCCACAGAAAGCGTCACAAATTCACTGTTCTAGATCACCCGGCTAAGAATTGACTAGCAAACGTTCAGGGAAAGCCTCCATCAGCCCAGTGACAAGCCCAGCAAACCAGAAAATTGAGATTTAATCCTATTGTTACCACTTAAAGTCATACAGAGCCTGGATTTCAGGCCAGCAGCACCTGGTGCGTTTATTCGACATTTAAAGCCTTCCAGAGAGCCGTTCCTGAAATACAGGGACATAATCACCGAGGGATTTGGACAATAACAATCACACTCTGTCATCTCCTTTTACTGTGCAGGTGTGTTTTACTCTAAAGGCCACTTAGGAGCTGATTTGTCATCAGTGCATAGCCCAACAGCCAAGGATCTGGGAGCTGAAAAAGACATTTATAATGAGCCACAATATTCAGGGAGGAAAAAAAAAAAAAAAAAAAAGAAAACAAAAAAGAAACCCACCAAGCAATAACTCCATTTAATAATAACCCCCAATAGCTGCCTGATTTTTTGGAAAGGCCTTCTAGCAAATGAAAGAATAAAACAGCTGCAAGACTTAACAGAAAAGTGCTGTGAGACCCTCACCAACCCAGTGGAAGAGATTTGAGTAGAAATAATGTAAACCTCTGAGAGGAATGACAAGATTTGTCTTTACAAACAAGCCCTGGGTCTGCTGGTAGATAAAACTAGCACTGAAAGATAAAAGAAACAATGGGAAGGATTCTACTGATTAATGAATGGAAAAGAAGATACTTGCCTTTAGAAACAAACTATAGGTTTGTTTGTAAATGAAACTGAATATTGAAAGATGAAAGCTACAATGGGAAAAACCCATAAATCCCTTAAGAATTAAAAATTAGGGGTGTTATAGACTAAAAGGGGAATCTTAAGTCTTAGGCATTTCGGGAAGTCTGTACCTCTCAAGTACCTCAGCCAATGGAGAAAGAGAGAGGGAAATGTGGCCGGGAAATTAGGATAAAAAGGAGGCTGCGTCCTCTGAAAAACTGAGAGACACCAGGGGGAATGTCCCATGGCCTCTCCCTTTATTTGTATAAAGAAAAAGGACTCCTCTGTCTCCTTTTTGGACATAACTCTCTGGTACTTGTGGATTAATTTTCCTAACACCTTCATGTGCACTAGTTATATTTTATCTTAGTGTCTCCCTTGACTTCTCCCATGTATTTCTACTGCCAGGGAAGTTATCTTCCCCTCGTGTACACTGAGTTCACATCAGACATTTCTTCCTTAGTAAGAAACTGAATCAGCACAAAAAATCCTAGAACATGGGTCCAGCTGAAAGAATTGAGGCAGAGAACAGCCTGACACAAATCGTGACTCCCTAAATCCCATAACTTCTGCATTGTAACCCACAAAATGGGTGCTCATCAGACCTGCGTTCAAAAGAGCTGAGTGACTTTTCACTGGCACCATGGAGGAGCTTCCTTTTATTCCAGCCATGAGCTACTTTCTGTCTGGACAACATCCACCTGTGAAAATTCCTATAAATTCTTCAAAAAAAAACCCAAAAAAAACCCGCTGCATACAGGTAGACATGACTACATCCACACAGACACATTCTAAAAGGCCTATCACAAACAATCTTGTCATTTATTGATATTTAGTGCATGGAACAGCCACCCAAGACTCAGGAAAATTACTTTTGGTTATCTGTTCATAAGTAATTTTTCCTCATTAAAAGTGTCAAGAACAACTCTTGAGTAAAACAAGTTCTGCACTCTCAGCACACTAAGAAACCATATTGCCACTCAATGGAATTGGATGTATTTTTCATATTTTGTGATTAAACCTTTTTATCACCCTTTCCGAAGCACAAATTTGACGTGATGGCTTTTCTAATATTAATTTAGAAGCCTTGGACATTTTTTAAGGCTTTCTCAATGCCGAAGTGTGTGTATACATAGAAAGCTTCCATTGGAAATGATCTTCGGTGCAAAAGAAACCACTGAAATAAGTGAGAGGTAGTGAAATAATGTGGAATCTTCCCCTCTGGAACCATTCTGGTTTTCCTGAGCAAATGTGAGATTTAAGAGATTGTGACCGATCTCATATTGGAGTTAATCCCCTAAATCTGGGCCGTTTCAGTGGAATTATGATCAGTTTTATTAGTAAGAAATCAGAAGGAATAAAGAAGAAATGAGGCCAAAGAGAACAAGCGTGAGGTCAGGCGCAGAGCTGTGAACACACAGAGCTGGAGTGAACAAAATGAATCCCACCTCCATCTGAATTCCAGGAGGAAGCAGCTGTGCCCTGGCAGCAGGTGATGGGTGGGCAGGATCCCAGCAGGATCACATCCCTCAGCATTCCCCTGCACTGCCAGAGATACCTGGAGTCTGCAGGTAAACCAGGATTAACTAAATTCAATGTCCTCTGAATTAAACCCTTCCATCACTTCAGCTTGAAAAGCATGAAGAAGGATTCTATCCCAGCCACCTGATGCCTTGGGATTTCAGCTTTTATATTTCTCATTTATTTGTACTCCCGCAGTTCTTTAGTGTATAACTCCAAACTCCACACACAGTGTGAGCTGCTGCTCTCCCATTCTGGTCACACACAACAATTCCTCTCCAGACCTGGCAATCAAGGACACCTCACTGCCTCAGGCCTGAGAGATGGAAACAAAAGTGACTTGGGGGCAGCAATCTTGGGGTGAATGACTTCATTACCTGAAACTGTAATTGGAAGATGAACCCCCAATGTGCAAATGGACCAAACTGATCAAAGTGTGAAACCCATGACCATTTTCCATTCTTGGTCCAAGCCATTTTTGCTGGAAGTAAAGGAAAGGAAGAAGATAATGAATTTCAGGGAGGTACATTTCAAAGTAACAAGACTGAAGTGAGAGATGAAAGGAATAACAAATTTCTTGGTAGACTATGGAACCACGTAAAGTAAGAAACTCCACTTGCAACCTACTCAGAATTTGATAATGGCTTGCCAGTAGCAAATTGTGACCTGTTGAAATAAGAAAGGCATGGAACAAAAGGGTATAAAAACTGTAATATTAGATGTTTTATTCTTCTCATTCTGGGTATTAAAACTGCATAAAATCAAGTCACTACTTTTAGAAAACCCTGTGGGAATATTTAGCATCAATCTTTTGGGGAAACATTCTTTGCTTCCAACAAAAATGGCTTTTCCAATGTCCTGCAGTGTTTACACAATGGTTTACGCAAACCCCATCCATATAAAACAGGAAATCCTCTACACCCTGGAAGCCCTTGGGGGGCTTTTTCTGCCCAAAATGTACCTGAAGGCCCTTCAATAAAATAACAGCTTTTTATTCCTTTAATTCTGTCTGAGCACTGTTCCTAGGTAGCCCAACCAGGCATCACACCAGCTGTGTGCTGGGAATCTGTTCATTCACATTTGTGTGTCAGCCAGGGAGGGATGACCTGTGGGGCCAGAAAAAAGGACCAAATCTTTGCACTTTTTGCCCAAACCTGAAGCAGCCTGCAGCTGTCCTTGCCAGCTGAGAGCACGGAGCTGTCCCTGGGAGGGCGGCTATGACTAGGCACAGATAAAGCAGGTTAATTAGCAGGAGCAGTGCAACCAAGCAAGGAGTTTTCATTCCAGACCCGGGGCTGAGGCTGCCCTCCCACCCATGGTGTCTGGGAAGTTTTATCACCTCACTGCACATTTTTGTCACTCCACAAGGTAAGCTGGCTCCTCTCTGGAAGCAGTGTCATTACCGAAGGTAACATTTTACATCATCATTTATGGCTTCACTTTTTCTTGTCTACAACATTGCTTTCTCTGCCAATTTACTCTTTCCCATTCTTGACAATTTGTCCACCTGCCTGTAATTACCCTTTGCTGCTGTGTTCAGCCAAGCAGGTCCAAATTCCTTCTGTGGAGGTTCTGTATCCAAGCCTGGCTGCCTGCATTCGTTAGTCCCTTCCTCCAAAACAAATTTATACTCAAACACGGATTTTCAGTGGAGTCTTATCACATCTTTAAATGCAGACTGCAGTGTACCTTATTTAAAAATGTACAACCCCACCCAAATGTCAATTATTTTGGTGGTATTAAAACAAATTTCTGTAGTAGAAAGCATTCCTAATGGGATATAATTATGTGATGTTGGATATGGTATTTTGTGGGTCACTCACAAGGTGCTATTAAGAACTGGGTGCTAAAACTGCATAAAATGAAGTCACTACTTTCAGAAAATCCTGTGGGAATATTTAGCATCAACCTTTTGGGGAAACTTGCTTCCAGCAAAAATGTCCAGTGTCCTGCAGTGTTTACGCAGTGGCAAAACCCATCCATATAAACCAGGAAGTCCCCTACCCACACTTCTGCAAGACGAATAATAAAACATCTAATATTACAGTTTTTATACCCTTTTGTTCCATGCCTTTCTTATTTCAACAGGTCACAATTTGCTACTGGCAAGCCATTATCAAATTCTGAATAGGCTGTAAGTGGAATTTCTTATTTTACATCATTCCATAGTCTAACAAGAAATGTGTTATTCCTTTCATCTCTCCGTTCAGTCTCATTACTTTGAAATGTACCTCCCTGAAATTCATTATTTCCTTGCCAATTTTTCTATTTCCTTTATTTGAAGGCAAACTTTAGGAGAAAACATCGGCAAACTTTTTTTCTCTAATACTACCCATCCACCTAAAGGTGTTACTACCGCTTTCATTCAGGCTTCAGAGGCATTTCTATTGTCCCTAAAGATAGGGGAAAAATTTAAACAAACAAACAAACACGAAAAATCACACACGCCACCCAAAACCAAAAAAAACAAAAAACAAAACATCAAAACCAGTTGGATCTTGAGCACGGGGACTGGGATGGGATGGGATGGGATGGGATGGGATGGGATGGGGGTGACACCAGAATCTGCCCAAATTTGTGGCCAGCATCTCATTTACACTCAGCCGCCTAAAATAACATTAGAGCCTGCAAGAGCTTGTTTAGATGGAGCAACACACAGAGCATGGAGGAAAAAGTGTTTGAGAGATTCGGTCCTCATTTTCTATCTTGTCAAAAAGGTAATCTCTCTCACATACTGAGTTTGGCTATTTATACCAACATAAGCAAGTATTACACACGACAGAACTGTGGATAAACAGAAAAAAAAAATCAGCAATTCTCTTTCTGAGATCGTCTTAAAATACCAGCACAGACCTTGTCTGGTGCTGCACCAGCTGGCTGTTGGGAGGGGAGACAGGGAACACGGCTTGGGTGAGGCTGCTGTACGCACAAATTCAGATTTAACACCTTCCACACTTTGAAATGAAACACAAAACACGGCTTGGGTGAAGCTGTTGTACACACAAATTCAGATTTAACACCTTCCGTACTTCAGGTAGCTCAGCTGCACACCCTGCTCCTCCAGCCCAGTGTGGAACGAACATTTAAAACACGTCAAGGTCCCATGAGCTCTACTTTACCCCTTGAAACACCTCATGCAGGGGCTGTGGACTCAGAGCTCAGGATGGAAGTGCAGAAACCCTCGTGGTTTCCTGCGTGAGCCCTCCCAGCCTGCAGAGATGGGCTGTTTGTGCCTGCATCCCTCCTTTAATTGTGTTTTTATTGGGATTGCGGAGGCAGAGAGCCCTTAATGCAGAGCTGGGAGCTGCAGGCCGTGCTGGGAAGCAGGGCTGATCTAATTTCCAATTACCTGCTTGGAAGAAGCACGCACTGGCCTCATGCAAGAGCTGCTTGCCAGCTTCTTTTTGGAGGGCTGGGAGCCCACTCCAAAGGCCACAACTCGAGTTACACTGAAATGTCTCACAAAGATAATTTTGAAAGGCAGAATTTTTATACAAAGTGAAAATTAGAGAGAAACCAAAGTCAAGCCTTTTTTGCTCCTGCTCACTTTCAGAGGTTTTAAGGAACCTCTTGCCTCCTTGAAATATCACAGTGTTATACCAAAAGCAAGGTTGTTTTCCCTTAATATCCTTGTTGCAAAGGGCATTTTAAATTCATGAAGGTGATTTAGGATATGCTTTTCTTCCCATATAAAATATACATATTGATAAAATTATCTTTTCCTTACACTCCACATTTGGTCATAGTCTTGAGAGCAGAGACCCTTCAAAAACCTCCTTCCTCCTCTACAACACTGCTGGATTTGCCTCCAAACACATCCCACCCTCAGCCTTAGTGCCAAGGACTCCTTTCAACCCCCTCCACCAGCTCCACACTTGTCCCAGATTGGGTTTCCTTCCCCATTTCCCATCTGGCTCTGGATTTTCTGCTGGTAGCAGTGAGCTGTGCCACACCAGGGGGCTGCAGGGACATTTTCCTCCCCCAGAGTCATCCCAAAGGACTGGAAAGTGCTCTGGCAGAGCAGGTGCCCTCATTTATGCATTATTAAAATCAAGCGACACCTTCTAAATTTGGAAAACTCGCTCACTGAAGGCTCACAGTGAATGAAATGAAAGCTGCAGCTAATGAATCAACACGTTACAACCGAAAACATGAGAATTCTGGGCCAATTGGAGTTAGGAACTGCTAATTAGTTATGCACAATTGAGCCATCCCTAATGAACAGAAGAACTGCAGTGAAATTGTCATTGCAGCGTGTTCGTGCACGTTTGGTAGTTACAAAAAACAACAGCACACACGGTTTTAATTGAAACTGGTTTCCACCTTCCAGTGGACGAAATAAAACCCCAAACCAAAAATCAAACCCTAAGAAGCTCCTGCTGCTCACTTCATGGGATTTTTGTGTCACCAAGCAGTGCTTTCCTGCACTACCACAACAGTGCTCATATTAAAAATGTTTCTGATGAGCAATGCTGGCCCGTAAATGACTGGGTAATTTTTAAACCAGAAAGTTTTCTCTTCATTTAACATTTGTCCCAGCCATTTGGGGTTTATCTTTGGAGCCTGTCACAAGCTGAGTAACTACTCAGGCAGTAAACATGAAGTGAAATGCGTAATTGTCTGCTAAAAAAAAAAAAAAAGATACTGATACTTGCAACCAGATTTGCACTTGAAAAAAACACAAGAAGGAAATTTCCCAGCTTTGTTCTTTTTATAATTTCACTGCTGCTGCCAACAAGTCTCATATTCAAGCTTTAAAAGACAAGACACACTAAGTGACGATCAGTTTTCAATATTGAAGCAGCTCTCTGAGTCTTACACGTAAGTTTTTAATAAAGATAATAATATATACATAGCCCCTTGGCCCTTTGCCACAGATGTATGGCCTCTCATCAGCTGCTTGTTCAGCACGGAATATTCAGGACTTCTTGTGTACAGAACAAAATGGTTGTTTCCTGAGGAAATCAAACACATATTTTAAAATAAACCTGTCTAGCTGGAAATTTTGGACACTTAATGCAGAATTAAAAGAGAAGCTGAAGCAAGCTGTCTAGGTTTAATTTAGCTCTGTCAGCAGTCGCTTGGATGACCTTGAGTGAATTATTTCACTCCTCGGTTTTTGTAAAATATCAACAAAGATCCTCCAAGCTGTGAAACACCCATGGAAATCTGTCACATCCCATCACCACTAAAACTCACAAGTGGTTCCTGAAGCTCTGCCCTCCCCAGCAGATCCGTGGGGCATCTGTGCACCAGACACATTCCCACTGCATCCCAAACCCATCCTCCAGGTGTGGGACTCACCACAGGGGTCTGGAGGTCAAGATATTGGAAGTGTCTGCTCAATGTGCAGCTGCAGGTGGAAAGGACATCCAAATGTATAAAGAACAGCCCTGGAAATAAAATCAGCTTTTCCAATGCCTGGGTGTGAATTTATATAAATGACTGGTCCACTGGAAGGGTTTGCACTCCAGGCCACCTCTTCCTCATGGTGCCGCTCTGGAACGACAGGGAAATTCTCAGTTACCTGGGGGAAATGAATTCTGGCTCTTTGCTTCCACCTGTGGGCCAGAGGGTCATTTATTGTCCAAAGTGACCAGGAGAAAGTCTTCCATGAGAACCAGAACCAGCCAAGACCGCTTGCCATAGATTTATTGATTACAGCCTTTACCCTGTGCTCAGTTTCTCCCTTCACTTGCCACTAAGGCTGGTGGAAAATCTTTGATTCAGCTTTCTTTACAGCCCTATCCTCAGGAGAAGCACAACCACTAAGTGTGGATGGAAGACTCCAAAGGAGCTGTAGGAAAAGAATCATCCTTGACAGCTCTAACACACCCTGGACTGAGGAAGGAGAGTGCCTTGGCACAACTGCATTTACTCATCCCTTAAGAAGTCAGGAAAATGGTAAAAAATATACAAATTAGTATAGATAAACCATATCTATATGGTTTTCCCCTGTCCCGTGCCATAAAAGTGAAGTTATTGAAACGGAGAATTGCAAAACTTGCAAAAGGACAAACCTCTTAGAGCAAGAAACTGAGGGAAAGATGTCACTGAGAAAAGGATTATAAAATGCAAGCAACAACTGGGATTTGGTTCTAGGCAGAATATCCCAAATGATCCCATGAGCAACAACAACAACAACGTTGGGTCACCAAATCTTAGACTTGATGCGTGAGCCAACCTTTCACAGAAATAAAATATGTTGGAAACAAAACGTCCCTTTATGCCAGTGGTAAGAGGGAATATCCTTTGCTGACAGAAAAAGGTTTAGGTTTCCTCTGGGCCTTGCTGAAGAGAGGATACTGAACTAGTAAGGTTTCAGTGTGACACAGACAGAAATCCTTTGATTTCCATTCAAACTGCCATCCACAAGCAATAGACACATTTTCAGTTTAAGGCAAACAAACACAGCACAGCTCATAACACCACAAAAACAAGGGCCAAGCTCTGATCCTCCCGTCAGGATCAGAGCCCAGCAGCTGGGAGGGCTTCGGGAGGCTCTCAGAGATGCTGTGGTGCTGTCTCTGCTGTTATTGACGGCGTTTGCTCACAGCATCACATGACAGAGCTCTGCCAACCTCCCCTTGCAGCACAGCCCAGGGGTGCCAGCAGCCACTGGCACTCATGTGCTGCCTCTCCCAGCCTTTCTTTTCCTTGTCCAAATCACAATCCGTATTCCATGTTGGAGTCAGGTACCCCAGAAGATCAATGCATGCCTACACAGAGATCCATACCTGGAATGAACTCTTCTGCGTGAATTACCAGAATTCACACATCTATGGAGTTGGAGGGACTCACAAGGGTCAGATACGTAGTTTTTCAAAATGTATTTTAAAATCTTCCGCTACAAAATGACCAGTTTCTGGGAAAGAGCCAGTGCCACAACAAACTCTTTTTTCTAGAACTACTGTGTATCCATGTCACATACTATGAGGAGGAGAAAAAAAAAAAAAAAAAAAAAAAGGCAAAAGCAAGCAGGCATGAGGAGTAACCTTGTGCAGATCTGTGAGGCTCCTACCTGGAGTGCCCTTGGGGGAACTCCCCAAGCAGGGCTTTCAAAGCTCTGCCCCAATCAAGAGATTGTGTTAATTCAGGGTGCATTGATCAAGGATGTAAAATCATGTGTGCAAAACCGTGCTCACTCAGACTGGCAAAGCAAAGAAAAGCAAAGCAAAATCTCCCAGAAAGAAACCTCGGGAAGAAATGCAGTTATTAAATGTATCAGGCAGAGAGCTGTGCACGGCAGAATATGAAATAAATAGATGTTCCTGCGAGGCAGGGAGCAGTGTCCATGGATGCATCTCCATGACGTAGCTACAGAGGCTGCCTCAGTCTGGCTGATACAACCACCTTGTTTTTTCAAAAAGGAAAAAAAAAAAAAAAGGAAAAAAAAAAAAAAGGAGAAAACCACCACCTCCTACACACAACCAACCACAAAACCAGACAGAAGAAAAAGCCTGGAAAAATGTAATAGGTAATGTTATCCTAACGTAAATACCCAATCTGCTCTAGTTGAAGGCTTAAATTTTCGTTTCCAGTATTTTATTAAAGGAAGGTTTTAAAGCAAACTGGATCAGATCACAGCACTGCACGAGCCCATCCAGACAGCGAGGCTGCAAATTCGAGACGTGGAAGATAAAACCCTAAACCCACAATCCATTACCGGATGATCTCAGCCTTACAAAAACAGACTTGTTTTACTCCGTATTATTTTAAGGCGCTGCTAAGACCTTCTGCACCGTAATTAGCAACAGCGAATGAGACGATTGTCAGCTCCATGTGCAAACACCCGTCAGCGAGGGACTGATAGGAACGTGTCCTTCCCCTAGAGCACAGCATCCAGCAGGGACGAACAGGTCTGGAACAGCCATAACCTCTCCTGCTGGTACCAGGCACGCTCACGGCCAAGTCCCACGCTTGGCAAATCTCACATTTTTCATGCTCATCCCATTTCAGTGGGAGCCGAACAAACAAAACCGGTTGGGTTAATGAACCCCAGGGCACGAATTCGCGGAGCCAGGGGCAGAAGCGAGGGCTGGTGCCCGGCATCCTGAGAGACCTTCACCCGAACGCCACAGGAGCAGCGGGGGCTGCGCGGAAACGAACCGGCTCTTAAACACGAATTAACACCGGCAACGCCACGACCACACAGAAATCCGTGCCCAGGACACCGAAAACCAACCTGCCTCTACACACGGGCTCCGTGCTTCGCCACAGAGCAAAGGACATGCTCGCTCAGGGCGCTGTGTGTGTTTTATTTAGTGTAGCGATGGGAAACACATTTCACAGCTAGCAGGGAGCTCCAGGGCTCTCTGGGTTTTGGGGTTTATTTTTTGCTCCGTCTTCCAGTCCGTGAGGCTGCAGCCCCTCAGCGGGGCCGGCTGAGCCCGCACCTGCCGCGGAGGGACCGCGGGGAGGATGGGGACGGAGAAGCATGAGGATGGTGATGATGATGATGATGATGAGGGCGCGGAGGGGCACGCAGGGGGGGCACCTACCAGTCCGTGTGCGGCTCGTCGATGACCAGGAGCAGCTTGAACTTTCTGCCGACGGCCGCGGAGACGGCGGCGGACGCGTCCACCAGCCCGGCCGAGGCCGCCGTCTGCTTCACGGCGTTGGAGAGCGAGCTGAAGAAGCTGCTGCCCGCGGATTGCTGCGGCGGCGGCGGCTGCTGCTGCTGCGGGGCCGCGGGCTGCGGCGGCTGCCGGCGCTCCGAGGCCGGAGAGCCCGAGGCGGGGCCCGAGGAGCCCGCGGAAGGCGGCGGCGGCGGAGGCTGCTGCGGCTCCGGGCGCTGCAGGTCGGTCATGTAGCCATTGGGCAGGTTGGCGATGAAGCTGCTGTCCGAGAGCCTGCGCCGCAGAAAGTTCATCATCTGGCCGGGCGGGGGGCTGCGGCGGGGCCGGGAGCGGGCTGTGCGATGCGCCGGCGGCAGCGCTCCGAGCCGCGCTCTGTGCGCTCCGAGCCGCGCTCCGTGCGCAGCGCTCCGCTCCGAGCCGCGCTCTGTGCGCCCGCCCGACGGCAGGGGGCGGCAGAGGGGCGGGCGGGGCGCGGGGACGGGCACCGGGACAGGGAGGGGACAGGGATGGGAACGGGAACGGGGATGGCGACAGGGACAGGGAGGGGAACGGGGACGGGGATGGGGATGGGGACGGGGATGGGGATGGGGACGGGGATGGGGATGGAGAAGGGACAGGGAGGGATGGGACAGCAGTGGGGACAGGGATAGGGATAGGGATAGGGATAGGGATAGGGATAGGGATAGGGATAGGGATAGGGATAGGGATAGGGATAGGGATAGGGATAGGGATAGGGATAGGGATAGGGACGGGGACGGGGACGGGGACGGGGATGGGGACAGGAACGGCGACAGGGAGGGGATAGTGATGGGGACAGGAATGGAGACAGGAACGGGACAACGATGGGAAGGAGGATGAGGATGGGGACAGCGATGAGGACAGGAATAGGGAAGAGAATGGGCACGGGAACGTGGACAAGGATGGGGACAGGAACGGGTACAGAGATGGGGACACGGAGGGGACAGCGATGGGGACAACGATGGGGATGGAGCTGTGTGTCCAGCCGGCACAACCAGGGCCGCGGTTCCACCCTCCCCACCCCCTCCTCCCACCGCGGCAGCAGCCGTGCTCAGCGCTGCGGCGGGCGGCGCTGGGTGAGCAGGGACAGCGGAGCGGTGCTGGGGACAGTTCCGAGCTGGCTCGGGGCACTGCGCCTGAAAGCGCATCCCGCGGACAGCTCCTGCCCGAGCATCCCGGGACAGCTCCATCCCGAGCATCCCGGCACAGCTCCATCCCGAGCATCCCGGCACAGCTCCATCCCGAGCATCCCGGGACAGCTCCATCCCGAGCATCCCGGGACAGCTCCTGCCCGAGCATCCCGGGACAGCTCCGTCCCGAGCATCCCGGCACAGCTCCATCCCGAGCATCCCGGCACAGCTCCATCCCGAGCATCCCGGGACAGCTCCTGCCCGAGCATCCCGGGACAGCTCCATCCCGAGCATCCCGGGACAGCTCCGTCCCGAGCATCCCAGGACAGCTCCTGCCCGAGCATCCCAGGACAGCTCCTGCCCGAGCATCCCGGCACAGCTCCATCCCGAGCATCCGGCACAGCTCCGTCCCGAGCATCCCGGGACAGCTCCTGCCCGAGCATCCCAGGACAGCTCCATCCTGAGCATCCCGGGACAGCTCCTGCCCGAGCATCCCGGGACAGCTCCATCCCGAGCATCCCGGGACAGCTCCGTCCCGAGCATCTCAGGACAGCTCCTGCCCGAGCATCCCGGGACAGCTCCATCCCGAGCATCCCGGGACAGCTCCGTCCCGAGCATCCCGGGACAGCTCCATCCCGAGCATCCGGCACAGCTCCGTCCCGAGCATCCCGGGACAGCTCCTGCCCGAGCATCCCAGGACAGCTCCATCCTGAGCATCCCGGGACAGCTCCTGCCCGAGCATCCCGGGACAGCTCCATCCCGAGCATCCCGGGACAGCTCCGTCCCGAGCATCTCAGGACAGCTCCTGCCCGAGCATCCCGGGACAGCTCCATCCCGAGCATCCCGGGACAGCTCCGTCCCGAGCGTCCCGGGACAGCTCCATCCCGAGCATCCCAGGACAGCTCCTGCCCGAGCATCCCGGGACAGCTCCGTCCCGAGCATCCCGGGACAGCTCCTGCCCGAGCATCCCGGGACAGCTCCTGCCCGAGCATCCCGAGACAGCTCCAGCTCCATCCCGAGCATCCCTCGGGCACTGCAGCGTGCGAGGCAGTGACAGCAGCACCGTCCCGAAGCGGTGGCTGGGGGCCGGATCAGGCACTTGCACCCCCCCAAAATATTAACAAAACCTCGGTTATTACAGACCCCCAGGCTGGTTTATGTCAGAAATCCCTTCGAGGAAGAGGTGTGCTGAGGGTCTTCAAGCGATTTTACATTGTCACAAGAGTGATGGGTGCTTTTTCTGTGAGAGAAATTTGAATCCTCCATCCCCTGAGTTTTGGGGTAATCACTGTGTGTAACATAAAACACATAACTCAGCCCTTATCCTTTTATCCAACACACAGTCACAACTCCTTTTGCTGCTGAGCTTTACAGGCCATATTGATTGTAACAGTAATAATAAACAATAATAAACAATGGTAAATCCATGCAACAACTCCTTTAGAGTTTTAATAAAATCCCGGGTACTGACACTTCCGCAGGTTAAAGTTTACACTTCGGAAGGTGGAACTGCACAGGATTGTTTAATGAAGGGCTGAATTTAGAAATATTTATGTACTGTAAAATGGCAAAATCTATAGGGCTAGTAGGCGATGGTTGTAATTTAAACACCATGGACACACTGGGGGTAAATTATATTTTAATATTTGTTAAATTCCTGTTCCAGGCTGAGGGGTGATTGTATAAAAACAGTCCCTCTTTGGAACACAGTGCTTCCTGCCTCCTCAGGACCTGCCTCTTGTCCTGGCAGCATTCCTGGGTGGTTTGGCTCTCTCAGAGCCAAATTCCCCACGGCAGGATGAGCTGGGCTCCCTTTTCCTGGGCACATGAAGGGGTTTGCCAGGTTCCCTCTGCAGGGCTGAAAGGCACCTCCAGTGTCAGCTGTGCTCTCTGTGTGGCCACAGGGTGCACGTGGTGACCGATGGAAGCAGCCTGAGTGTCAGGTGCCACTGCCATAAAACAAAATCCAAAGGAAGATTAAACAGATTAATTATCCTGCTTAGATGTCAGTGACACAAGACACGGCCCTGTTTCCTGTCTGTGGAAAACTGGTTTTTTATTGATGAGATCTGATTTCTGTCCCAGGTATTTCCTGGTACAGTCTCAACGTTTACTCGCGGGTTTTAGGGACTGATTGTGGTTGTAACCATGGCTCTCTGACTCTCCAGATTGCCCATTATGGTTTCTCTCACTCTCACATGTTTGGGTGAGCAGCAGGAGCCTTGTTCAATTTGTGCACTCTGAAGATGTCATGTCGATATAAAAAATAAATGGTATTTCCCACTTCACATGCTTTATTCCCTTTGAATCTACTGGAACTTCCCTATGAGCAGCTTCTCAGGGTTGGGTTTTTTGTGTTTGTTTGTTTGTTTGTTTGTTTGTTGGTTTGGTTTGGTTTGGGTTGGGTTGGTTGGTTGGTTGGTTGGGTTTTTGTTTGGTTTTTTGTTTGTTTGTTTTGGGGTGTTTTTTTTTGTTTGTTTGGGTTTTTTTGGTTTTTTTTTTTTTTTTTTTTTTTTTTTTTTTTTTTTTTTTTTTTTTTTTTAGTTTTATTGTTGGTTGATTTTTAATTTCTCTCTTTATGTTGTCACCACTAAGCTGGCAAAAATCTTTTAAAACTTTCACCCTTCTCAAATGCCAGAGTCAGAGGGTTTTTAAAACATCTTGTAGGGTGTTGCAGCAATCTTAAATTCAAACCTGCACTGAGGCAGCTGGCAACCGAACTCGGTGAAAGTGTCAAAACCTTGGTTTTTAATGCAGAACAACCCAAAATGCAGAGCTCTCTTTGTAGGACTGTTGTCACCGTGAGGGAAAACTTTGTTGAGAGAGTGGCAGTAGATATTACAGGGAGCTTGATGAATTTAATAGCACATACACCTGTTCCTGAAAAAGAGCAAAGGGCACTTTTTTTGTCCAAACTACTGTTTGTGATGTTTGAACCCCATGCTGCACATTTGTGAGGTAATTAAACACAGTTGTGTCTAATAGGCAGTGAGAATACTGAATTGCTGGTGTGTTAAATGGCAGGAAGGCCCAATATCAAAGGAGAGAACACAACAGCAATCTGAAATCCAGTTTTGTTTTCTACCACTGACATCAAAACGCTGAAGGAAATCGAATTATTTGCTATTAGCTGTGTTGACAAACTGAGAGGAGAAGGAGAAGAGGAGGAGAGGATGGAGCATCCTAAGGGGCACCCTTTCAATGAGTTTCATTAGACACTTCAGTGAATTCTCCTGCTGCTGCAATGGCCCTGAAGCAAAAACGTGTCGGCTTCCTATTTCTGCTCTCCCTGGCTCTTGCCTGGCCAAGGTGGCAGGAGTGCAGCTGGAGCACCTGAGGGTGTGACAGAAATGGGCACAGGGTGAGGGACTGCCTCTCTCATCGCTCCCAGAGGACACGAGGCCAGCTCCAGCCTCCCTCCCCAGCCTGGGCTCCCACTCTTTGATTGATGGACGTTATCAGGGAACATGATTAAGCAGAATTGGGTTTTGTCAGCTGGTCGTTTCCTGAATGATGGCTGTGCTCTTGAAGGAACAGCAACAAAACTTGTGCTGCATTAGACATCCCCTGTGCTTGACAGTCCATTAAACCTCATCTGGAAACCCCATGACAATTTATTTCATAAATCTTCACTCATTAATGACTAGACTTTTACCTCTGCAATCTTTGAACAGGGATGAATTCCCGCTGCAGAAGAGGGATTTGTACTCTCATGAATAATTCTTGCTGAGATGTGAGACAGAGTTCAAAACAAATCCTGTGTGCGATGTGAGAAAAAACCTGCAACAGAAACAGGCAGGTGACAACCCACATGAGCGACGGGTCAGATAAATAATTCCAGGTGATAAACTTCTCTCTCTTCTAAAACCTGAAGTTATGATAGCAGTAGCAGATATCTTCCCATTTCCTACTAAGAACTTATCTGATTCTTTTGGTTTGGTATTTTCTGTACTTTAATCATGGTTACTTTTTTAAAAAATTTATTTATTTTTTTAAATACCTTGCTACAAATACAAAGGCACTTCAGGCAATTTAAAGCTCAAATACCACTGCCCTTACTCAAACTAATCTGTAGAGGCTGAAGGCAATCTTGCAAGTATTCCAGAACTCAAGCCACAGATCTCTAAATAATTAATTTTAAATACAATTTATTTTAAAAAATCACAACCATTACACATTATGGAGTGACAAACTGGATAGCTGAAGAAGAGGTGTGTGCTGCACATAAATTTGTGTGACAATATAGATAGATTTAAATATATATAAATAGCGTTTTACTGGCATTTTGCATCTGGAGGAATGCGGCAATAAATCTGCCCTGCCCATATCACCTGCTGTACCTCCTGTTTTTGCACTCTTTTGGGTTTGAGACCACAGCCTTTATTTTGCTCCTAGAAACAGCTGGTTTATTTCTTCTCCTCTCTCTGCGCGACAGAAAAATCGGCAAACCAGGAACCGCAACCAGCGAGGCACACTCAGCATCTTGCAGAGCAGTAAACACTCATCCTCTGGAGCAAACTGTTTGCAAACTCCAGGTACCACACGGGGAGAATCCCAGCAACGAAACTTGGCCACTTCACAGCCTGGAGGAGAGGCACCATCGTGAAAAGCAACAAAGAGCAGATGTTCCGAGCCGCAGAAATGAACTGGATATGAATGGGGCACTGAAATGAGATGAAGGCAGCAGAATAAACAGATTTCTCACAAAGCAGGAAAATCTTGGTTCCTCGTAGGCTCTGGTCGCTGCTTGCTGTGTCATTTAGGGCTTTACTTGGATATCTAAAGAATAACACTAACAAGGAATGCTATGGAAATGTTGGAAAAAAGGGATGGAAGACAAAAAAAAAAAAAAGAGCAGGGGTGGGGCTGGAGTTACGCCGGCTGCACTCCTGTGCTCACACAGCCCAGGATTCTTGGCCTGTCACACCTGAAGATTTTCCTAATCCAAGAAAACCCCACAACAAAATAACATTTTCATCCTCCAAGCAGGAGGTTAAACAGTCTGTAAGCATCCTCTGATGTTGAAGAAGCCCGCCAGGTAAATCACAGATAATCAATTTAATCAGCACAGAAGTGGTTTGGTCTGGGTTTTTTTAAATGTTTTTTCTTTTGCAAATGTTTTGTTTGTGTTATGAAAATTAGAGTGAAAGTGCCCAACCATTCTGAATCACATTCTGATTGAATGAATGGACAAACGTGAGATCAGCTGCAGCACAGTTCTGTACTGCAAAATGAACCCAGCGCTGGCTGCTCACAAAAAAGAATAAAGCACTGCAAACCACAATTTGAGATGCAGCAAACAAATATGACATTTAAATCCGGTTTGCTCATCACAATAAAACTGTAATTTTCTTTTAAAATGACTAATCAAATGATTAAGAGGAATACACATTTACCTAATTAATTGCCTGCTTTAGTTGCTACAAATTAATCTGGAATATCACATATGTGAAAACCTGATAAGTGTAACATGCAGAAGGAGCAGAAGATTGAAGGGATGAAAGCACAGAGCTGAACAATAAAATTTTAACAAGTTTAGCGTTGTGTAATTCACAGGATTTTAATGGGCAACAAGGCAAAATGGGAGAGGGTTTGCCTTGTGGCCCATTAAAATCCTGTGAATTGAGGAAGCTGTTTTCCAGTGAGCAGCCAAAAAAAAAAAAAAAAGGATCCTCTCCTCTTTCTACAAATACACAGAATTCGCAGATTCTCCTTTACAGACATTTAAGCTTGGATGTCCTCACACTGTAAGGTCACGAGAGAAGGGACAATCCCCTTGCCTTGGAGCTGACAACTTTGGGCTGAATCCTTGATTTAATCTGCGCAAGGAATGCACAATAAATGGCAATTTATTTGCTGTTAGCAGGTGACTCCCATTCTGTGTTTAACCAGAATAATTCTAGTACCAGTTGTGGAAATTCAACACTGTACAAACTCCTCTGTGGTAAATTCTGGATGGAGTGAAGCCCTCTGGCACCACCTGTGCCCTGAAACACTCCTGGGGCTACACCACCATCAATTTGTGAAGCAGTGCAGCTGCTTCAGCTGCCCCCTAATCAGAGAACAGACAATTTCTGAGGGTTTTAATTTCACCAGACAATCGAGAGAGGGCTCTGTCCCAGCCCAGCCTCACTGCACTAATCACAGCCTGAGCGATCCTGCAGCACAACCTTCAGCACGTGTTCCATTCTCCTCTGGGGTGCAGAACCCAACCAATAATCAGCTGGACAAAATAAATGTGGCTGACTGCTCCCTAAAGGCTGATCTTCACCATGTTCCCAGACAAAAATATTGTAAACAGCCATACAAAACATGATCTCCCCAGGGTGTTTGGGTGTTGTCGTGAAGACTGATGCATCACACTGACGTGTTGGTGTGAGGTTGGGAGCTGAAATCATAAAGCAGTTGTTGCTAATGGGCTGTAATTACTCCTAAAGCTGTCACATCAGGTATTAAATTTTGCCTGTCTCACAAAGTGCCAAGCTCAGAGACCATGAATGAAGGAAAGAAATCTCCTTTCCGCCTGCTCTTGGAGATCAATAGGGCTAAAAGATGCAGGTGCAGGACAGGACAGCAGGTTTAGGTCCTCATGAAGATTTGAAGGTCTCAGAACATCGGGCAGATTTCAAAGTTTTGATGTGTTATCATTATTTTGTTGTTTGTTCTAATTACCCTGAGGGTGACTGAGTTTTAAGCATTTGGTTCCTCTGAGCCATTTTGGAGTCTGGAGTTTAATCCTGGTTCTTTTACAGATCTGAAAGAGAACAAGAGGTAATCTCAGGCATCTGGCACTCAGAAATGTTACAAGATGTTTTAAAACTGCTGCAGTAATCACCCCTCTCATCCTTTACAAAAGCTATTCCCATTCTTTCTGGTGTGAAATCAAATAAAACTACTGTATAAAGGACATAAACTAAGTTACATTGCTCCTGCTTGCAGGGATTCATAGTAAAGCTGTTTTAAAATAATAAAATAGGTTATTTTTTATTTTTACTCTCCAAAAGTTATCTCTGTGGGATTTCCACAATCAGTCACTGACCTTTGTTTGTCTGCAGCTCCTTCTCAGCTGCTCCCTTTCACACCTTTAGAACACAAAGCAATTTGCAGTGGCCTGGGATGAAAACCCCTTAATTTTACCTGCCTCTTCATGGAGAAACAATTACAGCTCGTGAGAGAAAGCCAAACCAGAGCATGGAGGGAAAAACACGAAATGTCACAGGATGGGAAATCAGAGCTGAGATAAGAATGCCTGAAGAAGTTTTTCTCTTAAAGCAAGGTCTCAGCACTCATGCAAAATGCATTTATTTGATTTCTCTGTTCTAGAAACACGAGCAGAACTCCAAAGATGAGCTGCTCTCACTGCCATCTGCCAGGACCAGGAGAGCTGCCCGGGCTGGACTCACTTCTCTGCCCCAGCAAAGAGGTAAATCAACAATTTTGACGGCTGGCAGGAGCTCTTCCAGGAGAACACTGGGATGAGAGAGGTGCCTCCTCCAAAAGCACCAAACAGGCACTGGATGTGTAAACACAGGGGGTTCTTCCACTGCAGGAATCCTAAATGATGATTACCTGTGAGAGAATATCAGCTTTACCAGCTAGGAAAGCTTTGAGGGTGTGGTATTTCTTTGTCGGGACCCAGACGACCGCCGACGGCAAAAGGAAAGAGCCTGCTCTCTCACCGGGGGGATATCACAGTTTTATGCTGGAGTCCTTTCCCCATCCCTGCCGGTGCCAGAGAGAGCGAGCCCCCTCGTCCCGGGGCTTTTTCCCAAGGGGGACGGGCCCAGAGGCAGGGAGAAGCCATTTTCCAATCAGGGATAAGGTGGGAATGGAGCAGAGTTGGGTTACATTCCAGTGTGGGGGATGGGAGCAGCTGAGCAGGGACAAACCACATGACACAGTTAAAGGGGAACAGGGAAAAAACATTACAAATCCGATGAAACACAGTACAAACCCATTAACACATTACAGCATGAGGGAAGTTGTTTGGTTTTTTTTTAATTTCAATGGCTAAAATTTTGATTTCTAGAATAAAACTCTTTGTCTAATAGGCACAGCAATTTTAACTTTCTGTCAAGGGCTTAGTGTGCTTTCCAGAAGATGCTTCTTCCCCTACCTAAATCCATGGGTAAACATGAATACTAAATATAAGGCAATGAGACTGACAGGAAAAGTCAGGGTCTTGCACTTTGCAAGAAATCTTGATTTCTCATGGAATTTGGCAAAGTGCTTGGAAGTGATTAGCTAAATTTACGTGTCATTAATATGGATTTCTGTGCTTGTCTGTACATTTATCCTGTGTTTTGGTGCCATACACAGGCAAAATATTCAAATTCAGGTGGAAAAGTCAACAATTCAGCTTAGCTGAGTCACTCTATTGGAGCAACAGTCACATCTCAGTGAGAAAAAAAAAAAAGGGATCAGGGATCCAAGAGCTGAGGGCAACACCAGAAAGGAGTAGGATCAAAAGCAGCCCCCAAAACCCTCGCATTGTGAGCACCAAGGTCATTCATGAATATCTTTATAAACATTGGTAATGTGTGCATAAAACAGAGCTGAGGAACAGATGCAGAGCAGGAAAGGTTAAGTTATATAAATAGAGCAGTGGGCTGCACACTGTCAGGGTTTCAGTCAGTGCTGGGTTTGTGCAGGGAATTAACCCTTAGATCTGACATGTCTGTCTCCAGGAGTCCTTCACTGGGTGCTCTCTCAGCCCTCAGGTCCTTCATGAGGCAGCAGAGGCTTGTGTTTTCTCCAGTAATGAGGCTGCAGGCTCACAAATAGCTCTGATTATAGTCCTCGGGGGATCAGAGAAAACAACAACAAAAAAAGAGCAAATAAGATTATGCATTTGGTCATCCCAGTCACCTGGCTTGAGTGGTGGCACCCTGCAGCACACTGAAAGCTTCCCAGATTTGATGGATTCTTATTACTGTGTTAATATAGTAATATATTACTATGTATTAACAGCATAAAAAACTCAGCAAACAGACCATGTAAAGCCTTGTCAAAAACATAGATAAGTTGCTTTAAAAAGACTCATTTCATAAGAAAATCAGTTTCCATACACTCAGCCACCAGGCAAAATTATTATAGTGTAGAGAATTCGTTCCCTGGGAGCATTAACCAACATCTGTGTTTTCAACAGCTGCTCCTCTGTGGTTCCTTCATGTTTCATGAGAGCTCTGGACCTCTGGCAGAGGATTGTTATTTATATCTGAGTTGCAGTGCCGCATCATTTTGAGCACTGAAATGAGCCCATGAGGCAGCTGTGACACGTCTGGAGCACCTGGAGTGTTTCAGACACACCAAACCTGCAGCACCTCCCAGCCAAGGGGTTCTCCTATCAGAGGGATGAAAAATCCACCACGGCTTGCAGTGCAACCCCACACTTTAACAGCAGTTCCTACAGCAGGAAAGAGTTTGAGGTTCACCCCTGAACTTTTAAGGAAGAAGAACCATAAACTTCTATGCTCCTCTCACCGTAATTGGCCCAGTGCACTTGTTGGATCCTTGAGCTGTTCCTCAAAGAATGTAGATATTTTCTATTGAGCAGCATGCCAAAAATCCCTTCTGGATCATTGGATACTTAACAGAGAGCGTGGAGATTCTTGGGGTTTTCAGGGTGTCTTAGCAGGTGCAAGGAACCCCTCTGCACCGTGCACGGCTTTTGCTCTTTTGCTTTGTACAGTTTGTTACTTTCTCTTTAATCAAACCTTTTTGTTTTTCCAGAACACACCCGATCATGCTGTCTCACTGATTCTTCCTAAGCCAGTTCAAGCTCGATACACCTCTGTGGGGCTCAGGGCACGCTGGCACCACGCAGAATTGTATCGACCTCCTAACTGGTGCTCGAAGTTGTGTGACGTGAAACAGTTCTGGAAAAGCAACTAACTGGGAGGAACAGATCTTTGTGTTCCTGCTCTGCTCTCCCAGGCCACCAAACCTGTGTTTTTCTGAATTCCCCAATCACTTCCAGGGCTGCATATCAAACACTGATGAAAAAACGCAGGTCGTCAACCCTCCCACAGGGTGAGGAGGATTAAGCTGTGTAGGGCTTTTGGGAAGGAACTTACCAGAGAGATGTGCATGTGAGAATTCCCCATTTTGGTTTTTAAATTGCTTTTAAATTAATTTGGTTTTTAAATTTGAATTTTGTTCTTTTAATTTCTGACAGACAGACAGACAGAAAGTGCAGCATCATGCTAGGGCAGCATCACCCTGGCTGCTAATTCCTAACTGGGCTGGAATCCCAGCTTTGCAAGGTGTTGTTGTTGTTGTTTTTTAATATATATTTTTATTCGGGAAAGGAAGGAATGACAATATGACAGAAAAGCAATATTAATATTTATCTTACTTGGCAAAGGAAATGCTGTGGAGCAGAGCAAGCATTGCCCACTGTCACTGCTCCCCTGTGTATCGTTTGATTTTATATCCACCCACTTGAAATGTGGATATTGCTGCTTTCTATTTCTTGCAGCACAACCCAGTACCCTTGGGGAAGAAAAAAACAAACAAGGAAAGTCTTAAAAAGCAGCACGACCTTACTGTGTAAAGTCATGTTGTGTCATTTGACAGATCTTTATGGAGTCAAATAACAAATTTTTATCAATATTTTTGAATTCCATGAGAAAGGAAGTTTGGTTGAAAAAGAGAAGACAAGGTTTTTTGGGGGACATGAGGAGTCTAGCACTTTGAGAGGCACCTGCACGAAAGTGGCAGCCTAAATGAAAAGTCACAGTGTCCTGTAGGTACAGAAACAACACAGGGTGAGGTATGAGCAGGTCAAAGCCTGCAAGTTGGGCATTCAATCAATAATTACCACACAAAATGCTAAAACTTTCTAGAGGAAAGCACCATTCTTTACATCAGATGAGTGATTTGGGATGAATTAGAGTGGGGGTCATCCATTTTATGCCATAAATCTGGTGAGAGCAGCGTGGACAGGTGGGTGGTGTTCAAGGCAGGAGACAGAACACAGGTGCACCCTCCCTGCATCCCAGAGTCTGGGTTCTGCTGCATTCCAAGGAAATCCAAGGAAATTCCTGCAAGGCAGGCACACAACCAAACAAATGCTGAGAACTGAGCTGGAGTTTTCAGAAAATCCAGACCAAGTGATTATAAAGGGAAATTCTCCCTCGTTTCAGTAGATGTTGCTCAGACCAACCGTGGTGCATTCCCTGTTAATGATTTGGGGGATCCTGAGGAGAGATCCACATCAAGAGGGTAAGATATGTGTGAACACAGATTTTCCAGGTTAAGACAGTTTACTGGGCTGAGATTTCATTAAATTAATTATTAGCTATTCAATTCTTAAATTAAAATATTATAATTATTATATTCCTAACTATATATATTATATATAATATTATATGGTATTATTATAGTATTATAAATATTATAATATGGTATATATATGGTATTATTATGGTATATATATGGTATTATTATAGTATTATAAATATTATAAGCATTATATTGTTTCTATAATATATTCTAGATTGTATTGTATTGTTATATAGTTATAAATATTATAATAGTCTACTGTAAATATTAAATTAATAATTGTTAGCTATTAAATGCTGCCTTCAATGTAACAGCATTAATGCCTGGATTTTCAGGCATCTGCTTTGTCGAAACCTCAGGACTGCAGCTCTGTTTTACTGAGCAACTGATCTGCAATAGCCAAAATAAACGAAATTTCCAGCAGATCCACAAAAACATCAGCAGACCATCATTTTGTGATGCGATATTAACCATGTTACCTTGTAAACCTTTGAAAGCCTTGGTCAGAAACTGGAATTCTTACCAAGCAGGTGGCTCAGTCCTTGTGCTGCTGCCTGGGGAAAGGATGTGTTTGTTCACACCACCCTGATGGAAATGGCTTTTTGCTGGTTTTGTTTTCCCAACCATGGAAGCAGCAGGATCGTCGTGAATTTTTTGGTTCACATTTCAGGAACAGGAAAACAAACATTGCAATTCACAAATGAGGGAAGGCATTAATTAGCAACCCACGTAATGCCTAGCTCCAGTTGTGGGTTATTCCTCCTGGATTTGTTTTCCAGGCTGCCTTCACCAGGTGCCGCTCACAGCCATCCTTATTTGTCTGATGACAACTTTTGTCTTCCTGGCACAGAGGGAAGGAGAAAGGCACAGAAATCCAAAAGAATGTCCAAAACAAATTGTTCTTGGTTGAGGTGTGATAATAAACTGGGAGTGCAGCTAAAAGTTGTCATCAAACTGATGAGCCAAAGTCTTCATCTCAAAAAAATAAAAAAGGTTATTTCAACGAACACATTCACAAGTACACTAGGGTAATTAAAAATAATCCTTGTCATTGGTTTTACAATCCTAAAATGTCTCCAAGGTTCCCCAGGACACCTGTTCACACAAGGGGCTGAGGGAAAAACAAATCCACGAACACATAAATAAAAAGCTTTTCATGCTGAAGCTTGCTGGCTGTCAAGGGAAAACTGATTTACTTAAAACTACTTTTACTTTCAGTGAATTTACAATGAAGACTGCATCCAAAATGCACAATGAAAGATAAACACAATCCTGCAAATTAGAGGATTAATGGCAGATTGGATAAAGACCAGCGGAGTCTGTACGTTAACTCTCTATTCTACTATTGCAGTTTCTAGTTTATTGCTATTCTAGTTTATTTGCTGCGGACATATAACAGTATGAGCAGAGGAATGGAGAAGATTTAAATTATAAGGCATAAAATGATCCAGATTTTTAAATTATAAAACTAATTAACTCTATTTTTTTTTAAATTACAGCAGCTAAACCAAGGGAAAGAGCAGATCTTTGGTCGTTGAAGACAGAATGACTCTAAGAAACCCGCCTCAGTTTCACTCTACATTCACTGTTGTTTCACACCTAAAACAGATGAAAAATTGGCAGGATTTAATGGAAATCTCCATTTAAATCATCATTTTACATTGCTTAAAGTTAATTTAATAAATTAAATGGTTGTGGGGAGGCAACACATAGAAAACACCCTGCAGCTTTATAATAAATCCCTTTCTGCCCTTCATTCACAGGCCAGGCCATTAAAAAACAAAACAAAACAAAAAA
Source organism: Hirundo rustica (assembly GCF_015227805.2). Classification (NCBI taxonomy): domain Eukaryota; kingdom Metazoa; phylum Chordata; class Aves; order Passeriformes; family Hirundinidae; genus Hirundo; species Hirundo rustica. The sequence continues at coordinate 8,061,129 of NC_053461.1, read as the reverse complement.
ACCCCACAACAGAATATTTTGTAAGAAGTTTTGCCTCATTTTTTCCTGACTATTTAATTGTCACTGGTATGTTAAACAACCAATTTGTTGGATTTAAACTGAAACTTCACAGGTTGCTCTAGACACAGAGCATAACTTAGGGGAGAAACACAACAAAACCTGCTCCAATTTTCTTTATTAATAAAAAAAGAAAATAAGAATTAATAAGAGAGCTGGAGCAGCTCCTGTGGCAATGGTTCCAAAAGAGAATTTAAGAGATAAAGAAATAAAACACCCTCAGTAGAAACGTGCAGATTCAGAGAACGTTTCTGGGCCAGTTACAGGGGGGTTGTGGCAGGTAAAATGCAAAAAGAAGCCCCAGTGCTGCAGCAGAACCTTCCTGAAATGAAGCTGCACCTCCTGAAAGCCAATTGCTGCAAAATCCGTCCTGAGGATGGATTTAATTTAATGTATTGATGAATACATCTGAAAGCAGAATACTTCTGAGGTGCTGTAGAAATGCGTTGGACTAATTGAGTTGTGTGGACACATCACAGATCTGCTGCTGCCTGCCCTGCACCTTTCAGCTCCCCTGTGCTGCCTCTGCGCTCCTCTTGTGTGTCAGCATTAGGAAAACAAAATATCTGGAAAAGTGATTCGTTTTGAGGCCCCTTTAATTAATTACAGCCTGCAGATACCAGCACAACAAACTCAGCAAACAGACTGCCTAAAACCTTGTCAAAAACAAGGGTAAGTCTCTCCGAAAAGACGTACTTCATAAGAAAATCAGTTTTCATACACTCAACGACCAGGAAAAATAGAAACAAAGTAAGTTTGGCAGAAGTTTAAAGATAAAATTTAAAAAAGAAAATTAATTATTTTACACTTATAATAAAAATTAACAGAAAGTTTTTATGTAGGAATTAAGAGGTGGAGAAAGGGCACTTTGTTGTTCCCGCAGGAAACCCACTGCTATGCTTGGCCTAAACACCTCAATGTCTACTCTGAACATACCATCCCTGAAAACCTTTTCCTAATTCTGGCAATAAATCCCATCAGAGAATCTAATGGAATTTATTTTCCAGAAGCAGAAAGGAAGTCTGAAGGCAGGCTGGAAAGTTCTACAAGGTCCCAGTGCTCTCCATCTCCCTCCTCTGATATTGCAGACAGCTTCTTTCAGCCGAGGGCTGGGTTTGCAAACACACGCACTGCCAGCTGCTACAAACCCGGCAGAACAAAAAGAAATAATAAAAAAAATCACATATTATCAGAACTAAAGTGAATAAGAGAGCCAGGGGGATTTCATGGATGTATTAAGCTGATTTAAACCGAAGAGATTTGGTCGGAAGGAAAATCCCGGTATTTCATCTGCGGAGTCTGAAGGACTCGGTTGGGGCGTATTAAGATGCCGACAACAATTCCTCTGCCCTAAATAAAAAAGCTGATGGGTGATGCAAACGGGACGCCTCTGGTTGCACTGCAGGGTGAGTCACTGCCTGAGATAAAGCAGCAGAGGAGATGAAAACCAGGACACACTCAGAGCCTGCCTGCTCCAGTGGTGCACGGACACCGAGACTTCCCTCCCCAGCTCAAAAGCCAGAGGAGCCACTCAGTGAAAGTGCTACAAAATCTCTGTTCCACACCTTTGGCTTTCATTTTCAGGCAGGTTTGTGGAATTTCATGTTGGAGATCCTTTAGGAAACGGTGGTTTTGCACAGATATGTGTAAATAATGCACAGGCACAATTAGAGGACCATGGGATAGGGGAGAGGCTCCAAGTGCATTGCACAGCAGTAAAGAGGCACCCTATGCAAAGGATTTCTTTGAAAATGCAGCAATTGGACTGCTTTAAAGCCCATTAATTTGATCAAGAGCTGTGGATATTTGATAAAAAGCTATTTTTTTTTTTCAATAGCTCAGAAAAAAAAGGGGAGAACCTCTCCCCACCAACCTTCCCAGCAGGTCAGGAGCTGCGACCTCAAAGTGAAATCTTCCTTAGAGATTTTGTTCAGTCAGTCATTCCCCTCACTGTCCTCCACAATACGCTCAAAATAACAAAATGCTGCTGTTATTTCTGTTGGATGTACCAAGCAAAAAGTCCTCCAAAATGAGGCACTGTGACTCCAGGTGGATCCTGTAAAGTAGAATTCACCTTTGGGATGCAGTCCTCATGGGGAAAAGGCCACAGTTTTCAAACAAAGGAGATTTCAATATTGCCAAATATTTTTCAGTTCATTTTCACATTATCATTTGATCTTTCAGAAAGCATTGTTTTAATTAAGTTCCTGTGTTCTTTCACACCAAGTTGATTCCAGCATTTCAGAGCTTCTTATTTTAATTCTTCTTTCTGTATGAAATAATTAAGCAAGCGTTGAGACATTAAAAGCCACCTTTGCAATAGCTATCCTGTTAACTTCTATTCATCTCTATTTTCCATATTTTATGGCTGTAGGAAGGATCCTCCCCAATCAAAAGAATAGTGCTGGTAATTTTAATTGCATTTGCAATGAAAGCACTCCAGGCTTAAGGCTTAAATGCAGTTTTATCCTAACTGCTTCATTCTTGCTATCTTGCTTCATTCACTCACCTGAGGATGATGTAAACCAAATTATTTTAAGATTTAGGATTATAAATTGGAAGTTTTGCAGTCATAGCTGAGTAGAGCTGCACAATCTCTGCAGTCACATCTTTTCACTGCTGTCAAAACAAGAGAGACAAGGTCACAAATCTTTAAAAATTTTAGCATTATTTTTCAGCTCTGCTGCTGGAACAGGCGAGTGTGGAGAATGCAGACTGAATTCAGCAAATCAGGCAACAACTTCATTTTAGACACAAGGAACCATCCAGGCTGACACTTAGGTCTTATGTTCTCACAGCTTTGTCTTCTATTTGAGCTTTGATTCAAAGTGAGCTTCAGTACTGATGCTTATCTGAGAGCTCAGGATAGTCAGAAATGGGTACAATAAATAAATAAATCATCACCCATCAAAGATCTCTGGTCCCTAATATAACACATCTAACTTCTGCCTCCCTTTTGATAAACCGGGTTTATCTATCATCTGTCCATCAAAACATAAAACGTTGTGACCTCTGCAGTCATTCTGCCCTCCATCCATCAGTTTACTCCCAGAGGGATTAATTCTCTCTTTTCACAGTTTCTCAGAACTCCCCTGGCAGAAATTCTAGCCCAAATTTCATCATTATTTCACCCTCCTTTTGTGGCTCCCCTGTTAGAACTCTAATGGGGCAGCTTCACTAAATAAACTCATTTTAACACAGGTGGTCTAGAGCAAGTAGAAAGTATTTAACCAGGGCTTAAGTGATTAAAGAAGGCTTTGCTCCACTGAAATTGGTGGAATTAGGTCCGGACTTAAAACAGTTTGAAAGTTTTGTCAATTACTGCCAGGGGAGAAAAACCCAGGGGAGTTATTGACAGTCAGACTGTTCAAAATTATGAATATGAAAAATTTGGACTCAGTAACATGGGGAGGACCCAATATTTAAAGGGGGGGGGGAAGATATTTGAACATTTTTAAGCCTTAAAAAAAAAAAAAGTTCTTTAAGTTCTCAGACTCCCTCTGAAACCCCACCAAAAAACCCCAAAACCCTGAACCACCCAACCCAAAAAATCTCCCAGTGTTTCCCTTCTCAGGTCCTGCAGAGATCCTGCCTGGGAGTAGAGTGACATCCCACTCCCCTGAGTTAATGAGTTAATTAGTTCATTATCTGGGCTGGTTCCCATGTCCAGCCCAGAGAAGCGACACAACCTCAGTGGCAGCAGGGCACAAACCACCCAATTCCACCTTCAGGGCAAAACCATCCCGGGTGGATTCCAGAGGGGGACTTCCCCCTTTTAAGTGAGGAAAAATTCCTGTGAATTTCTCTCAAAAATCCAGAAAACGGGACTCACTGCCACGCATCCGTTTGGTCCCACTGCATGGATTTTATAGTAATTTATGTTCATCAGCAAGCTTTCATGACTGTAAGTGTTGTCCTGTGAACCATCTCACACTATTTAACTCTTACACTAATTAAATGTCTGATTTTTTTGGTAACACACTGATTTTCATCCTCCTGGCTGGAGGTTTCTTGGCGGTGTTGCTGCCTTTTTAAAATAAAAATGATAAATTTTGGCTTTTCAATTAATTGTGTAAATTAATAATTCATTTTTTTGGTCATTGCTAGAAATAAATTATTGATTTAATGGTAGTTTCCCTAAAGTTAATTATTTTGATCCAATTAGGCTTTGGCAGAGAACGACTTAGTATTTATCAGTATTGTGATTTACTGAGTTCACCAAAGGGGCTAAATAAAGAAACTCTGTTTTATAGTGTCATCCAAGCACGGACAGAGACTTTACTCACATCTCACACCTCTTGTCTCATAAGTACTTATTTAAACAAAATAGCTCATCCCAGCACTCATTTCCTCTTGGAGCAGATCCACGGACTCAGGTGGTTGAAATGGACTCAGGTAAGCTTCCAAATTTATTTTATTTTCTCCATAAAACTGATCACACAGAAGAGAATGCACTGGTCGCCATCAGCCCAAAAGTAAATTTGCTTTTGGAGGTAATTTATTACAAATGGAAGAACTTTAGTGGTTCTTTAGTGGTTCTCAGCCCTCATTTCAATTTGTAGGTATTGATTGATACTTACAGGTTGATGCTGTCTCTTGCTGGTGTCACCACGAACCCATGAAGATTCATATCCTTGCATAAAAATAAACACTGGAAAAGGTGCTGAAGTGAAAGCAGAGTGTCTGCAGGGCTGAAATCCAGCAAAGCACTTAAACACACATCCATATTCTCATTTACCTGAGGGGAACTCCCCCCGTGCCCTGAGCACTCTGCTGGGGCCAGGCCAGCCAGGAGAGGATTTCTGTTGCCAGGACTGTGCAGAGAAATCTGTGTAGCAATCAACTCCCTGTAAATAGCTCATTTCCATTAAATCCTGTTCAGTATCTACATCTTTGCTCCCAACCTGTTTCGTGGTGGTTTTCCTCTCAGGAAGTGTCTGACGTGTAAATTTTGTTTGGTAGGAGTGAATGAAAGAGGAAATACTCTACAAATCCATTATGTGGAACTCGGGGAAGGTGTGCGGGGCTGCAAAGAGCAGCACCTGGCAGAGCCCAAGGAGCTGCACACAAGAAAATCAATAAAAAATCAAAAATCATTGACAAACTACCACAGTCCTTATCCCTTCCTTCTTCAGAGACAGTGAGAGGAGCACAGGGTGACTGCAGAGGAATTAGAAATCTCATCTCAAAGGCACTGGCTACTCACACCCCACAGAAATTCTGGTCTCTGCAGAGCTTGTGAAAGACAGAAGCTTCCCAGTATCTCCATCCCATGCTGCCCTTAAAGGTAATTCAGTTTACTCCTGAAGATATTCACTGTGTGAATGAACTCCCTGTGAGTGAAAGCTCCCAGAAATGCTCATTCCTGAGAGGGAAAGGGAAAATTCTCAAGGGCTTTGATAAAGGTTCTCCTCTGTCTTTCCCTCACATTTCTACACAATGAATTCATGAGATGGAAAAGAATTTTTTTTGCTGTAGGGAAACAACAAATGAAAATGCCTTTTACTTAAAACTTGAGTACTATGGGTTTATCTTAAGCTACTGAAAGACTGTTTTCCTGTTAGTCTCAGTAATGCAATCAATTTCTTAATGAAAAGCCAAGCAACAGATCTCAAGTTTTTTCCTCAGTAGCACAACACAGGGAACTGAGCTGAGCTGAGGAAATCAGTGCAGTGCAGAGCGCAGTGGAAGGGTGGCAAGAAAAATTTAGGAAAAATAGTAAAGATTCAGGGGCAACGCTAATGCTAAATTCATCATTTTTAATTGCATTACAAGCCTACTCAAATCACTCACCACTTAAAGAACTAATTAAGGAATTCAGGACCTCTGGGAGGAGAAAGTGGTACCCATTCCACTGAGGCACCAAGGCTGAAGCATTATCATGCCCTGGATTTTTATTTTGCTGTCTTCCTGGTAGTTTGGGGAAATTGCACCTTAATAACCTGTAATGGCTTTGCATGGACTCGTTCTAAACTGATAAAGATGTCAATTTGCAAACACAGTGCACTGAAAATTCAGCAGAGTGTTGATGCAGTAATGCAGTTTAATGTAACTATTTGCTTCTGTCCTAATAAATTCAATCCCATTTCTTGTTATCCCTCCCAATATCTTGAGCTGTCATTGCACAGGGAGGTTGTGCAGTTCTTGTCAGACAGAAGGGTTCAGTGAAAGTGCTTTGGTTAGGAGCAGACCCACATGTGCACGTGACATAAAAAGCACAAATTGAAAGCTGAGGAGTTATAAATCCCCAGACTATGGGATCCAGTGATCCAGCTCATCTCTCTGTCCTCCATCCTCAGCTCACCTCCCACTGTCCATCATCCTACTCCCATCTTCTGCTCCCTGCTCTGCTCCCCCTGTCCCAAACATGGGGATTTTGCTGCTCCAAACTCACCCTCATCCTGTCCTCCCTTTCATGTCACTGCAAGCCAGCAAATGACAGAGATTGCTCAGGATCTCATCCTCTGAATAACCTCTCCTGCAAACCCTCTTGCTTTGCTCCAGCTTTGGTGTCATTTCAGTCCTGCCCAAGCTTGGATGGATTAAAAAACCCAAAATACTCTCCCTCCCCTGGCTCTGCAGGCACAGCTCACTTCTCAGCTGTGCTACCTTCTCCTGCTCCTTGTATTGAGGATTTTCCACGTCTGGCATTTAGCCCTCAGCTTCTCTACCCCAGCCCCCAGATACTGGGAGTTGTGGCTCACTGTGGTTCTAGGCTAATGCTCACCTCTGCCTCCAGCTGCTCTGTGCAGTGTTTTAGTTCAGATATTTTTTTTATCTGTCTGCTTGCCAAGAGCATCCTCTCATTTTGTTTAGGTGGTGTTGTTTGGTTGTTTTTTTTTTTTTGGTCATCCTCTCTTTAATTCCTGGTTTTGTTCATTCCTTCAGTGCTGATTTTCCAGTGTGTACTTATTTGACAAACTTCCCTCCATACCAAAACAGAGTTTCCTTACCTAAAGCTCTCAATATCAGTGTAAAGTGTATTTATATCACCAAATTTCTGGCTGTGGCACAGGCAGAGCCCCCACCTGACAGAGCATGTCCTGAAGGGAAGGAAAGGAGGCATTGCCAACCTTTGCAAACCAGCTGCTCCTCCCCAGAGGAAACATGGACCATCTCAGAATCCCTCAGAGCCTTGTTGACTCCCCATTACTGCTGTTGCCTTCTGTGGCCAATCCTCTTTCTTTTTAAGCCTTTGTACCTTTACATGAACAGAAATTAAAATAACTTAAAAATTGAAAAGTCTGCACTGAAGCGAGTCTGGAAATTTTCATCCTCCACAGCTGATAAAATCCATTTTACCATTTGTAGTCCCTAATAAGTCTGTAGTTCAAAATTTGCCTGTAAAATTCCCTCTTTTCTTTTTTTTTTTTTTTTTTTTTTTTTTTTCAGTGGTGTCTTTAAACTGAACTCTACTCTTTCCTCACATGCTGCATACATTGCTATGTAAGAAAGTGTCATAATTTCCATGTGTCCCAGGGTGGTTTTTCCAACCCTGTCCTGTGTTCTGTGTGTGGACAACCATGCTGAGGTTTATGAGAGCTCTTGGCTTGTTAAAAGCCGCTGACTGGAGATGCCCACCAAGCCAAGCAGCAGCTGGCTGAGCTCTGCTGAGGCGTCAACAAACCCTGCCTCAAAACTTCACATGGAGCCTTTAACTGCCATCAGTGCTGTGGTATCAACAAATTTCAATTATTTGAGTGAAATTCTACTCCATCAAAGTGCCTTCAGCCTGTGTCCTGACTTACATGTGCACATAAACACACCAAGACAGGGTCCTGGGGAAGGCAACAGTGTCTAGCTGGAAGTCGTGTGGGTTAAAGAGCTGGACCACAGCTTCTCTGCATGAGAAAAAAAGAGATTTTAAAACATTTGAACATTGCTAGAACAACACAGTGAGAACGAGAAGGCTGAAAGCTGCTTGCTCCCATTGAAACCTTCAGTGTTTAATTCCTGAAAGTATTGGTGTTAGCATCCTCTAACGATCAGACAGCGATTTGTGTTCAGGGCAAGGACGATTTTTGTTGCTTGGTTACCCTACTTTTTATTCTAAAAGGCAAACCCATGGCTTTGTTACATAAGCAGCAGTGTTCCATCCATCCTGAGAAAAACACGACCAAAACCTGCCTGCCTGAGAGGAGGGGCTCACCAAACAGATTTCCATAAGGAACGGGGAGTTTTTTTCCATTTTTCTTTTGCGCACAGATTCGCTCCAGATGGTCTGAAAAGGCTCTGGATGTAAATGGTACGGCAAAATATGCAGCAAAAGAGGAGATTATGGAACCTCAGAAAATTCCTTGGTCCCTTCTGCAAACATAGAAGGGATTAAAATGCAAAGCCTTCAGTGGATCCCATCCCAAACACTCCCTGCACACCAGGAGCAACTTGGTTTCATTTCCCTTGCTGCCTGTTAAGAAGAATGAGAGAACAAAAGAACAACAAAACCCCAGGAGCGCGGCAATGCCATGAAATGAGTCCTCCTTGCTCTGTCTGTTCTGGTACACAAACAGCTCATTTCAGATTAAATGGCTGCTTAATTACCAGCTTGTACACAAAACAAGATTTAAATCTTGGGTTATACCTTTAAATGCAGGGAATTCAAGGCAACTTTGAGGGAAGAGAGGAGCAAGGAGCCCTGCACAGAGTTGGAAGTGTGGTATTCTCCCTGCCAGGGATCGGGATGGCTCTAGATGAATAAAAGTGGGGTTTTCGATGCCGTTGTAGAATATTCCTGTTGCAGAATATTTCTGTTCCCTTTCCGGCTCACTTTCAGCTTCAGCATCACCTCTGCAAACTTCCTGACTTTGAAGAGGAGACAAATTTAAAATAAAAAAGGAAGGTTGTTGTTCCTCTGTGTCCAACAGAAGAGGAAGTATCAGAAATACTTAAAGGAAAATATTTTTTTGGTCAAGTAGAACCTTTGGATTTTAATACCAGAAAAGGATGGAGTTCTGCTGTGACCACTGGAGAGCTGTTAGAGTCCTAACTTTGCACACATTGTATATTCAAATTTGAATCTACATCCAGCCTGAATAGTGGCAGAAAGCTCAGGGGGGTGTCAGATATCAACAGACACAGTTTTTCTCCAGAGTTTGTACAGTTTATTTCCTATATAAGACACATTTTTCTCAATTTAGCTATGAGTAAAATAAGCTAAAGTAACAGTGAAATGAGTTAAAACACCCGGGCTAATTTTAGGAATGATAACAAGTGAAAGATGCAAAACACAAGCACTGTATTTTTCTAGTCTAGTCTAGTCTATTCTTCTTCAAAGTTTTCTTAATGACTTCTTGAGATCATTAATGGAATCTTCCAAATACCAATGAAATGCCATGGCAGTCTTTCAGCACTGAGAGTCAAAGACCAGCACATTTAGTGCAGTAGTTAGCTGACATTAAAATTTTGTTACAAATGTTTCAGCTCTGCTGACTAAAAACCAATTTATTGTTAATTAGGCAAAGCCCATCCTTTCTAGATTAGAGGAGGTGGTATTGTTTTAAAGGGTTTTTTTGTTGTGAAAGGATCTGTGACATCAGCTGAATTGCAAGTCTCGATGGAGGAAGGCTCAGAGCACCAGAAATAATTTGGGAGTTGCTAAGGAAAGATTGTTAGCAGATCCTCGTTTCAATATTGTCTTTCTTGTCACCTTCGCAGGACAATTCTCAGACAACTTATGTCAGATAGGATTAAATACATGATGAAATAGTTTTGCCTACTATTCTACAGAAAAGATCTCCCAAATCAGACACTGAATTATCACAAGTGAAATCTGATTTTCCCAGGAATCCCCTCTCTATGCCAGCACTGGGTTTGCTTATCTGGCACTTCATTTGCCAGATTTACTTTCTTAGCACTTTGCAACCTGCTCTGTGTCTATTGAGGGAAATTTAATTGTGTCTTTTACTTAATTGCATTGACTGTGGCATTATTAATGCAAATGGGATTTGTGCTGCTGACGTGGGAAGCCAGCATCTCACTGCCTGCAGAGAAAGGAGAGCAAACCCAAAAGCAGTTCAGCTCTTTGCTTTTTTAGCAGACAAGCCCTCCACCAGTGACTTCTAATTTTAACCTAATCTTGAAAGGTTAGATGAAGCTCAAGGGAGCATTATTTGCTAACTATAAATAAAAGCTGGGTGCACTGTGAATTAATGCTGCACAATATCAGTATTAGCAAAGGCTTCCACACCAGAATCCCACTCTGGGCTCTGCTCTAGAAGTGATTTCTATTTTGTTTCTAGGAAAGCAAACCAGACTTTCTGCCTGGCTGGTCCTGCAAGCCTTTCATGTGTGGCTTCCCAGGATGAAACCCAAGCGCAGCATAACAAAGGCAGCGAGAAAATTGAGATATCCAAGCATTTCCTCTCGGTTCAGAATGTCTGTGTCAGACGGGGAGCAAATACTCTCCAAAGGAGCAGCACACAAACTGTTCCAGCATCCTCCTGAAGGCCAAGAATGGCACTTTCATTTTCCCTCAGCCAGAGGCAGCTCGACTTCAGCAGAGCCCTCTGCTGCTGCTCTGATCTTCCTTGGAGGGACATTCTGGGGCCACTGCTCATTGCCATTCCCTCTGGGCTTCAGTCGGTCTAGCTCTGCACTTTAACCATCAGTCTCCGTTTATTATTTTGAACATCTCTCACATTCATCAGTAAAAGATGACCTAGCACAATATTGCTCTCAATGGAGTCAGAGAGGCTGAGTCAGGACAGGATGCTGATAGATAGCAGCCACCAGCAGCACAGAGCATGTGGTCCAGGTGCCCTTTTGCTCAGGGAAAACACAAATCTGGAGTTTAGCCAGTGAAATAAAGAAAAATAACTACTCACAATATTGGCACCTTGGTAGCTGGCGAGGTTAAACACGAATAAGTGAGGTCCAGAAGTTGCGTATTTGATTACAATAATCAGGAATGAAACTGCTTCTGTTGGGTGCTGCCACGTTCAGTTTTTCACAGAGGTTGTCACCCTTCCACCCTGGGGTTCTTGCCCAGGTCAGGTTATATTGCAACAGAAAGTCTCTAAAAAGAGGAAGGGTTTGCCAGCAAATCAGTGCTGTGAGAGGAAAAGAACTTTATCACTGCAGGACACTCTAAACAATGGTAAGGAGTAGACTTTGAGTAGGATAGAGAATAATCTTTAAATGCTGCTGTCACTGCTACAAAACTAAACTACAAAATCCATTTTATGCATTACTGCAATCAGTGTTTATTCTGCCAAACCTTTGTGTCATCAAATGCATCCCTCATTGTTCTGCCCTGTTTCCAGTGGTTCAGTCAGGCAGTAAAACCCATTTAAATCCTCTCTGCTGTGTGTGTTAAACAGCCTGATTTACCTCTGGCACACACAGGTTATTTCCTGTCTCATGCCTTGTCCACACTCCCACCACTCACAGCACACTTAGGACTGGGGGAGGAAATGTGGAAGTGCTGCACTTCATACTTGGAGTAGAAAATAACAAGGTTTGTCATAATCCTTTTGCTGGGATTCTTTCTGCACTCAAAGCGGGAGATTAAAATAATAATAAAAATTACAAGTGAATTGTAAGGAAATTTTCTCTGATAAGGTTCATTAGCTATGGATTGATCCTACTGGTTGTCCAGGCACCTAAAATAAAATGCAGGCTGAGTATTTCAGAGTGATTATCCAAAGTATTCCACTCTTTCTGCTTCTGGCAGTTCCTCCTGCATGTCGCTGACAATCCTACAGACACATTTGACTAAGTACATTAAAGATGTTCTTTAATTCTTCCAGGTAATTTCAGTGTGTCTGTAAAACATAAATATTTCCTCATAATTCAGTAAAAACCCCAAATATCTAATAAGCAAAAGACTAATATTTTGATAGAAATGTTTCACATGATTAAAAATTAGTGAAAGACTTGGTAATTCCAGGATTTAAAACAGCTCACTGTGGGTAATCTCAGAGCATCTCTTGTGCAACACAGGGCAGTTAGATTTATGGAAAATCCTGAAAACAGGGCAGAAGCAAGAAATTACTTGCAGGAATATTTTGGGGTTTATTTCATTAAGGTCCATCAGAAGTGAACCCACATAAAGCACAGATCAGAGCAGATTTCAATGTTCTGTCAGCAGATGCCTCTGAGACAAACAGCACAGCTCCCCTGGGATGTTCCTGGGTTCAAAGCGTGGCTGGGCAATCCTGAGCCCCCAAGGGATGCAAGATGGGAACGTTTCCCTGCCACTCCAAGCCAGAGAGCATTTACAGCCTTCATCCACTGCTCAAACACAGCAGGAGGAGGCTCCAGATCAGAATTGATGTGTCTGCTCCTAAGGACAGCTGCAGAAACACTGCCTGCAGTGCTGGCTCCAAAGCTGCCCAGGGAATGAGCAGGGAACGAGGGGATGAGGGTCTGTTAAAGGATTGTGTGTGCTGAATGGAGGGACCTCAGCTGGTCCTGGATTTACGTACTGGGCATGGCCCAAAGCTACAAAATTAACACCTGACCTGCAATCCGATGACAGCAGTGTCAGCGTTTCCCTTTAGAAATGGAGAGCCAAAGTATAAGACACAACTGAATTTTCCAAGGTCATGATTCAATGAACATGGAACATCCCAGGCTGCCTTTCTCCAGGCTTCCTTTCCTCTCTACGAAATTGCCAACAATTGCATTCCCATTTTTCACTGATTGGGAAAATTCTGATAAAGTGATCCAGGACCACAAATGCCTTAGCTATGAACTCTTCTAACGATTCACCATGAAAAAATTATAAATAAAGATTATTAAAATCAAAGGCTACAGCAGGAGCTTTCAAAATTGTTTCTAAACTTGCCACACAGAAATGCACAGTTTGCTGTGGGAAATGCTTCTGCTGTGGCTCTCCTCCCCACCTGCTCTGGCACAATGCTACTGCAGACCAGCAGTGCTCAGAAAAGGATTTACAGAAATAATGGGCATTTTCATTTCCTTTCATTGTTTCAAAAGATGACTAAATGGATGTCAGGAAGTTTGAAAGAGAAAGAAAATTTGATTTTTAGTTCTGTTCCATTGAATTTCTGCAGAGGTCAGAGTAAGAAATACTGAATAACCCCAAAAAGGGAGAGCACTTTGCCTGGGGATTCCAAACTCAGTTAAATTTTAAGTGCTTAACGAGTGTTTGACAATATTGCCATATCCTTAATAAGCTTTCATGAATGAGTGAGATAAACCCATATATTTCATATCTTTCCTCCTCAATATTTACATATTACCCAATGGCTTGGCCATGGCTATTTGTATCCAAAAGCCTTAAATAATTAGCATTAATTAGATTTATCATGGCTGGAATATTCAATGATTTCTTTATAAAAATTGGATTGTACAATTCCATTCCTCAGTCTTCTTATTTCTTCAGTGTCACTCCATTCACACAAGTGAGATCAGTATCCAACACAAGCTTTCTTCTCCCTCTCCAAATTTTTCCTGTTAGAGAGAGAAAGTGTTTGTAGTTTCTTTGTTTTTAATACTTATTTAAATTGTACAACTCAGGTTATCTTATCAGGACAAGCCATGACATTTTTTAGTTACAATGCAAACCCACATGGAGCTGGTTACAAAAGCCCGTGATACAAATAAAAACATGTAGGAAAAACATCTTAAAACCTGACACAATTTTAAACAAACCCAGTTTGGAACAGTTACTGATTCTTTTTAAAGGACACATTTATTCTTTCTTCTCAACTCTTTCCTGATACCACTGTCACAGAGAAAGAGACAGCAAAGCTCAGGGATAAATCCCGTTCTTATTAAAGAATGCATCATGGAACCAGCACTGCCGGGAATCTCCACGGAAATCCTGGAATTTGGTCTGGATCCTTGGTTACAAAGCAGAAATAGTCTTTAAATGTCCTGACCGGGCAGAGCTTTAATGATTCCATTCATGATTCAGATTTAACTGCAGAATAAATGGTTGGAGAGGGGAAGGCAAACTGTGTTCACTCAGTGCCCCTTTAAGCAAGCTTGGTTTAACCTCACATTATTCAATTCCTTAAACAAGAAAAAAATCATGGCAAGACCAGAGAGATAATGTTTATCAGATTAAAGATCCATAATGAGAGCCAGCTCACAGGACAAGAGCTGCTCCATCTCTGGGATTTCCTGATGAGATCCATCCAGAGCATTCCCCCAACACCAACCTGCTGTGTTAAAAAAAGAGAATAAAAGCACTGGGTTCAGATGGGCACAGCCACATTACCTCCCCTTGAGGAGAAAAGGGGGGAGAGGAATCACAGAACAGGAGTGGGAAGGTGGACGGAGAGATAAAAATACACTACATTTATGTTGCTTTTATTTCAGAGGAACCACTCTGACGAACAGGGGTTTTGTTCTGAGCAAAAATTGGCATTCAAGCCAAATCAATATACTTCTGTATTAGCTTTGATTTTCTTCAGTGGCAGGTTCTGAATCTCAGCCACATCTATGTCTATGTCTTTATTCATTTAGTTTGAAAAAATATATATTCAGGAAAAACTACTTTATATTCCTCTTAGACTTTCCTAATGGAAATTATGTAGAGGCCTTCAAAGAGATTGATAGAACACACCTGAGGACTTTTGCCATTAACACAAATTAGAGAATGTACAAATGATTTTCTGAAGATAAATATGCATGAGGAGAAAAATCAATTTTGTTGTTTACCTTTTTCAACAGAAAAGACTCAACACCAGTTATATGTAAAGATTTTTTTTAAAAAAAAAAGCAATACAAGCAAAACACACAAACTGCTGATTCTGTTTTACATTTGGAAGCAAAAGGTTTCCCTCTCTCCCCACCTCCCAATAAAACCAAAGGCTCAGAAAGAGCCCAGCTCAAATCCCGTGTTCTAGGGATCTGTATCCTGTAATAGGGGCTGCTGGAACAAAGCAAATATCAGGGAATTGCTGGGTCAGGGTGGCTGCAGAGCACGGGAACAGGCTGTGCTCAGCGGCAGCAGCAGATGATTGTCTGTAGGATGATGCTCTGTCCAAAGCATCCCTGGGGGCAGGACATGCTGCTCCACCTTTCTGCTCACCTGTGCTATGCTCTCTTCTATCCTGGGGGAAGAAAAATTGATACTTTGGAGCTGAACAAAGAACATCCTCCATAATTCCCCTCCACAATCCCTTTGGAATTTTTTTCTTAAGCTTTGTGTTTCTTAAAAGCAACCACCACGCATGAAAAGGTGGCAGGGACTATACCTATGACAAACCTCAAAGTTTTATTTCATGCTGCTGTCTTCCCTCAAAGCTGGCACCAAAAGAAGATTTTTATTCAGTTTATCTGTTGGAAAGAGGAAACTGCACCTACCTAGCAGTATTAATGGGAGATAGGCAAGTTTGTGGTTAAACTTTGAGATCAGCCATTGAGAGACAAAACAGGAGCAACCCCGTACCTTCATGGGGAGCTGGAATCAAATTCTATAATTTCTGGTCTTATTTGAAGACATTTCTGGTATTCACATAAGACAATTGAAAGATGAAGAGCAGCAGTGCAAAGAATCTGGGCTGCCAGATTTTCTGGGGGAGGACTGGCATGAAGGACACGGAGACATTCACCTGAACCCTGGGAAAAGCAGGGTACCCAGAGGTTTTGCTGCATCTTGTAATTAAAAGCACTTCCCATTGCAATATAAAGCACCCACTCATTACTCTGTGTTCCCTGCCTCTTTTCCAAAAGTATCCCTTTGCCACAAAGACAGCCTCAGGTAACTGTGTTCTCATCTGGAAGCTTTTCCTGACACAGATGAACACTTCCGTCATTTTTGAGCTTTTTCTTTAGATATCTTTGAGACTGGAGCCCAGCCCTCCTGAAAAAGCTGAGAAACCTCCCAGATTAACTCCTCCATCTCCGGGGCTCCGGTGGCACTCACTGTTTTTGGAATATTTTGCCAGCAGTCACATTCTGATTCACATGATGTTGCTGCCTTCCCACACCATGTGCCGCTTGAGGAGACAGTGATCTGTAAGAAAAAGACCTGCTGAAAATATTTAGGGCCCTTTCATTTGCAGGGATTGTGAATGACAAACACCAGTGGGTAATGAATCAGGCTTCTGCTGCTACATCTGCTGGATCAATCCAGGCTGGCGATGACCAGCTCCACGTCAGCCCTGGGAAAAGGGTTTGGGGTTCTCCGGGTGAGAGCTGGACCTGTCCCAACCCAGAAATCCCCATCCCTGCGTGGGCAGCAGGAAAGGGATTGGGATTCTGCCCCTCTGCCCCCTCAGGTGAGACCCCACCTGCAGAGCTGCCCCAGCTTAGCTCAGGGAGCAGCTGGAGCTGCTGGAGAGAGCCCAGAGGAGGCTCCAGGATGATCCCAAGGATGGAGCAGCTCTGCCTGGAGGAAAGGCTGGGAGAGCTGGGATTGTTCATCTGGAGAGGAGAAGATTTGGGGTGAGCTCAGTGTGGCTTTGCATGGCCTGAAGGGGCTGCAGGAAAGACGGAGAGGGATTTTCATGTGATGGGACAAGGAGGAACGGCTTCAAACACTGATAGAGAGTGGGTTCAGATTGGGAATTAGGAAGGAATCCTACCCTGTGAGGATGGGGAGCCCTGGCACAGGTGCCCAGAGAAGCTGTGGCTATCCCTGGATCCCTAGCAGTGCCAGGTTGGACATTGGGGCATGGAGCAGCCTGGGACAGTGGAAGGTGTTCCTGCCCATGGCACTGGATCAGTTTTTGGGACCCTCCAAAACCAAACTATCCTGTGATTCCATAATATGGCAAAAGCCATCAGACTAAGTTAGAGGCCATGGATATAAATCTGCCTTTTAGTAAAAATAAACCCCACACTTGAAAGTGGATCAATGCTGTAAGTGTGTACAACCACCACACTCAGGAGAGGTTTTTTTGGGCTGAAATGTGCAGATTTCCAGCTGCTGGAGGTGTCTGCTGCACAGAAGAGCAGCAACATCCCTTCATGTGTAAGTTACCAGTGTGTGAGTTCTTTCTTCCCTTTCACATCCACAATTTATTAAATTTCCTCACAAACTCCCTTGTTGGAGCAGGTGCTTCTACTGCACAGTATCTGATGCATCCAGAGGAAAATAAAATTGGGGATCATGCAGGAAACTGAACACTGTGGAAGGATTTTTCCATATTGGTCAGCAGTGCTTTTACAATTGTAATTGATCAGAAATAGAAGTCAGTGCTTTGCAAAGTCTGCCCTCCTTGCAGGGCTGTGACTGAGTCAAACCCTGCCTTTGCCATGGGAAAATGTGGCCCTTACCACTCAGGTTTTAGATGGAAAATTGAAAGGTTAAAAATAGAAATAATGTCCTCCCTTTTGTGGCTCCTCTTTTCCTCTCTGCGTGGGGATTTGTGTCACCACAGCCTCAGGGGTTTGGGTCTGGTCTCCAGACAACCACTAAGAACAAGTACTTTCATTTTCACATTTGCAGCAGCAGTCAATAAGTGTCACCAGTGTCACTTCAACAAATGACAAGCTCATACCTTGGGGATGGCTCAGACATTTAATTCTCTTAAAGAAAGTTGGGAAAATCTCCCACAGTGAGTGAAAATCCCATCCATATACAGTGACAAACTCACTCATGTAACAATATCTGCTCCAGCTGTAAATTAAGAAGCAGTAAGCAGCCACAAAAAATTGGAATAAATGCAACTCTGAAAATTCACCACCTCATCTGTAAGATTGTGCACAGAGAATTTAACCCAGAGAATTTAATGTTTCTATTTAACCAGCCAGACCTAAAGCACTTTCTGCTGCTTTCAGTCCAGTCAGCTTCTGTAACATTTTCAGACATTGTTTTGAAAGCTGCGTTTATTAATTGGCTTCTCTTTAAAAACTACAATGACAGCTCTCCTATTCCCACAATTTAGCTCATTCTCTGCATCCCAGATTTGCTTGAAATAATCTAAGCCATGTTATTAGGCTTAATAGCTAGTGGGAGGAAACCAAACAAATAAGCAAATAAACACTAAAGGACTTTAGGAGAGCAGAAAATTCTCTGGAAAAAATGTAAGTTAAAGCAAAAATGGAAGATGTAGCCATTAGAGAAGGGCTAAGTGAAGTCTTGGGAGCTCTTAGAAGAAATCAGCCAGTGTATCAGCTAAAATTACATAAGTGTGCTGTAATGGGAGATGTCAAACCTCTGACATCTCACCAAAGGCTCTTCAGGAAAACAAATTCCCTCAGAACAAAAAGAAAAGCCTCTGCATGGACTAAGCTTTTCAGAAACAAAAAAAGCTTAGGAATAAGTGGAGAGTTTTCACAAAGAAGTGATATTAATACTGAGGTCATGAAGCCCAGGTTCTGGGTCTGGTGCTGTTAAGCACATGCAGGAATGTTCTGCAAGAAAAGGTGAAAAACACTGAGTTTTGAAAGGGTAAATGCCAGAGTTTTCCAGTGTACTAAAATCTAAAGCAGGCTTCAAGGATCTCATTGAGTGATGAGAAAATTAAATGTACAACGTCAAGAACTGCAAAGCAATGCATAGTCAGTAAAAACTACTTTTCTTACTCAATTACAGCTTTAAAATTAGCTGTTAGCTCTCTGAAAAGATATGGAAGATATTCTGATGGGTCTCTAAGAGCAGAGGATTAACAAGAAAAGACACTGAAAATGTAAAGAAATAATAGGAAAAGGATTAAGAAGAAATTGGAAGATAAGGAGGTGTTCTGCTACTTAGTAACAGTCTTATAATGAATACCTGGGGGAACTGTGAGTTCTGTCCCACCTCATAAAACACAGATGGATTGGAAACGATAAACAGAATGGGGAAAAAACCCAGTGAGGAGTGCAGGGAAGCTCTGCTGTGGGAAGGGCTGAGGAAGCCGGGATTCCACAAGCAGGAACAGCAATGGTGGGAGACAGGAAACTTGAGGAAGTCCTGCAATGTAAGTGGGGAGCAGCGACATCCAAAACAAAACGGAAATAACTTTCTGTGGGAGACAGAGCAAAAGTGCATTTGTTTTTAATGAAATGGCCTTATTGAAGATCTGTCAGTTGGTGGCTGTGAAATGCAGTCGCTCGTGTGGCACAGAGGAGGGGACAGAGCCATCTAACACCAGGTGACAGCTGGAAACACAAAACCTGAGAGGGAGCAGAGCTAGGGCAGCTTTCACAGCTAGGAGCACGGACCCTTCCCACTGGCCATGAAGATAAAGATGTCCAGCACCCCTGCAGCCCTGAGCAGTGCTCATGATGTCCTGGAGGAGCTCCTTAGAACAGAGGCTGGGCAAGGTTCAGAGAATAAAGTGGAGGTTTATTGAAGGCTGTTGGGGCTTAAGTTTTCCCGTGGAATTTCCCCCCCCCCATAAGCTGCTAAGAGACTAAATACTGATGCTTAGAGGGTGCCTGACCCACACAAAAGAAGTGGATCACTTAGTTTGGTGGGGAGGGAAAGGCTCAGGCCCTGGGAGATGAGGGTGGTTTTTTCTGCTCTTGGTTTCAGAGAGGATGGTCGGGCGACTGCTGCGTGAGGAGTCCATTGTTGATGGAGGGTCCGGTCCTGGGAATTCTATCATCTGCTGGAGCGCCCAGGAATTCGGGGCCCCTCACCTGCCCTGCTGGAGCTGGGTCAGCCCCATCCAGCCATCGCGGCCTCTGCAGCACTGCTCACTTTGCCTGCCAGGACACCCCCTGCCTGCTGGGGACGACCCACCGTTTCCAGTCATCAGCCCTGGGGTTTCTACTGTTTTGGCTTGGGTGCTCTCGGGGTCCCAAGGGATCAGACTGCCCGGGGCTTGTGCAACAAAGCCCCTCGGGGTTCTTGGTTCTGTTTATTATTATTATTATTGCTGTAGTTGTTGTTGTTTGTTTGTCCTGTTATATTTACTAGTAAAGAACTGTTATTCCTTTCCCCATAGCTCTGACTGAAAAGCCTCTTAAATCTTCTAAATTATAATAACTTGGAGGGCAGGGATTGGAATTCCCCATTCCTAGAGAGGTCCCGCCTCTCCCTAGCAGATACCTGTATTTTCAAACCTAGACAAAGGCCTTCACCAGGCTCACCTTGGGCAGTCAGAGCCTCCCAGGGGCTGCACTCAGCACGGACAATGGTCACGGGTTTTTCAGACAATTATCAATTTGGTCCATTTACATATCAGGGGTTAATCCTCCAATTACAGCTGCAGGTAATGAAGTCATTTACCCCCAGTTTGCTCCTTCCCATTCATTTTTGTTTCTACTTTTTGGGGTGTGAGGCAGTGAGGTGTCCTTGAGTTCCAGGCCCAGAGAGGAATTATATTGTCTGAATAAAGTGGGAGAACAGCAGCTGACAGGCTTTGGAGTTCTAGAGTTACACACTAAAGCAACATAGGATCTGAAAAACAGAAAAGGTAAATCCTAAGGCATCCGCCAGAGGGATGGGGTTCTGTCCATGGGCTCACACCCATGGCTGGCTCATGCAGGAGCAGGGACATCCCTGCTTTGAGTGGGAACTCAATCCAGGTGATCTCCAGAGACCCCTTCCAGCCTCTGCCGCTCCTCTGCTGGCTCACCCTGTAAAAATTCTATTCCTTCTGGCTTTTGCTTGATGTCCACCACTGGCAATTACATTGCTGATATTATTTGACTCACATGAATGTTGTCACAGTCTCTTTCAGTTGTGAAAAATTCCTCAAATTGAGTTTGCTTTGAAATCCCTCATGCCTTTCCCTGGTGAAAACAGGCATTTTCACCAGGCAGGATTTCCTGGGCCTTGCTGGAGCTGCTCATGGTTCTGACACTTTGTTTAGCCCTGCTCCTGGCCTCTGCTTTTTCTGCTGGATCTGGACAAGATGAAGCTCCTACAAATAGAAGCAACACCCAGAGGACAGACTCTGGGCATTTAGTCTCATTAATTACAATTACCAGGCAGCAAAAGCATAACAGGAACACTCAGGGGTCCTTTCCAATCTCTGATTCTGTGAGGGAATGATAAACTGGAGTGATATGTAAAGAAACTTCCCTTGAGAATATTAAGAGTTTTGTTGTTGTTGTTGTTGTTATTGTTTTGTTTGGGGGTTTTTTTGGGTTTTGTTTTTTTATTTTTTTGGGGGGGGGAATGTTTTGTTTTTTGGGGATTTTTTGGTTTGTTTTTTTTTTCCCACATAAAAACCTGGAACAATACCGAAACATTAATTTTGTTTCCCATAGAATGACTAGCCACATGCCAAATTAGCCCTTGAGATAAAGATTCTGTTTTTTGCTTCTCCAAAACACCACCATTACTAGAGAACATAAGAAATCTTTCAGTGTTTACCCTCTCTCAGGATAAGAAATAAACTGTGATATTTTTATGTCAAGGTTCTCTCATTAAAAGATTCCTACCTCCAACAGTTATGAAATAGATTCTTTTCTCTCAGGTCCTGTGAAGGTCAAGTGGGAGAAGGCTCTAACTAACAAACCAGCATCAATTTCATAATTCCTCCTTCTGGAAAGCAGTCAGAAAAGTGGGTTGTTTCTCCTTTAATTAGAATGTAAAGGGCAGAATTGAGAAACTGCAGCACATTTATCACTCCATATGCCAGTGTAAAAGAATGCCAAAGAGATTTGAGCATTTTAAAAGCTAAATGTGTCAAATACGTGTTTAGACTGAGCTAAACAAATATTTTCACCCCGTTTTAAATCAAAACAACTATGATCATAGAAAGGTGCTTTTCTCCATCACTTTTCACCATCACTTGCTCCAACAACTATACTTCAAAGTAATTTTAGCCTGATTTTTTTTCTGCCTATAAAAAGGCAGTTGTGTCTTAAAAATTCTCCCTTGATGTCTTCTCCCTGTTGTGCCTTTTTTTTTTTTTTTTTAATTTAATGGCCTGCATGACTCAACATTTTCCACTGTTTTTATCAGTCTGTCCAGGCAGACTTTTTTTTTTTTAATGCTCTCAGTATTTTCAAGCAACTGGTCTATTACAGCAGGGTTAAAATCCTCTTGAAAACCACTTCTAAAATTTCAGAGAGGTGGCTATTTAGACATAGGTGATACAACTTTTTTTAGCATAAGAAGGAGAAATTTAATAGTCTCTGTTTACTGAACAGCTCTGACTCATCTTGTCCAAGCTGTCAGTGCTCTCAGTGAGGTGGAGGCAGGGAGCAGAAAAACAAAAATAAAACAGAGTGTGCACAAGAGAGCAAGAGAAAACCAATGTGATCATGTCATTAGAGACTGCATTCAAAAATGTGGAGCTGAATTAAGATCTTAAATCCCCTGTGTTAAGCATTAAATTTGTCTTGCTCAGAGAGCAAAGCCATGTGCTGACATTCTAACTGGGACTTTCTGAGGGAAGTGTGCGAAGGAAAACAGTATCACTTCCACAGGAAGCAAAATCCTCCTCCTGCATCTCCTCCAGACGTGTCTCCAAGCAGCACATTCATGTTTCAAAAATATGGCACTCAAAAACCCCAGCTACCTGTATCACACTGGCTTTTGTTTTGCCTGAAATTTTGATAGAATTCATCGACCTCTAGCAGACAAAAATGTAAGCGTGTGCTCAATTCTCTTCCCCCAAACACCCTTAAAACCAAATCTATGATTTCCTCTATACCCACATCCTTCAGAGAAGCCAGGACATCTGCACAGGATCTGGGTTAAACGGGAATTGTGTTGTTCTCTTCCAGAAGTGTGGCTGCTCCCCTGCAAAGCCTCACAGGGATTTGTCTCCTGAGGTTTAACTGACACAAAGAATTCCGAAAAATTCCTGCAAACTCCCCGGGCCTGCATGGGGAGTTGGCTCAGGCTTCAGGAGTTTTTCACTGTCGATCACAGGGCTTGTCAAATATGGAAGTGAGAATATAATTTCTATCCCGTCTCATCCAGTTCATTGCCAAAGTCTGCCATTTAGCTTTCCTTTCAGTGCTGTCGGGGATGGATGGATGGATGGATGGATGGATGGGTAGAAGATGGATGGATGGATGGATGGATGGATGGATGGATGGATGGATGGATGGATGAATGGATGGATGGATGGATGGATGGATGGATGGATGGATGGATGGATGGATGGATGGATGGATGGGTGGATGGATAGATGGGTGGATGGATGGATGGATGGATGGATGGATGGATGGATGGATGGATGGATGGGTGGGCAGAAGATTATTTGGACCACAGAACAGATGAGTGCTGAATATGCATTAGAAAATAAAACTTCTGTTTTTCATTTCAGAGCAATCATTGACATGCGGAGCCAGGTGAGCAGCCCAGGTTCCAAGTGAAAATCTTCCCAGTTTCCGAAACACTGACTCATTAAATAGGATTTCAATTTAAAAATCCCATCGAATGTTTTTACAGCAGGATGCTAACTTTGAGCAACAAACAAATTCTGACTAATGAATTAATATTAGCAACTCAGTTAAATTATGCTCTAATCATTTACTGCTGCGATAGGAATTTCTGGAAAAGGCCATTCAGGCTGTATTCACTGTATTTATCAAAAACACTCTACAGGAATACTTTTCACTCTTACAGATTTAAGAAATGCTGCAATTTAACACAACACTGTTATTCATGTGCTAGTCCTACTACTGAAGGAGCAGAGTCTGCATTTCTGAGTCCAGTTTAATCTCCTGCCTAGATATCACTGTATTATGGCTAAATGGCGAGCTCTGCCTCCACCCAAACTGCTGCAAGCTCTGAATTTGCACTTTTTATAGTGCCAAGACCAAAGGATTCTATGAAAATAAATTCTCCAAAAGTGGGTCTTGTCTTTTGCCAGTGCAAGGGGAGCAGCACAGGGGAATTACTCTTGGACTTTCTGCTGCCAGTTAGCCCAAAGAACAGATTTTATTTAAAGCCTTTACATGCATTTTGGCCAGGCAGCAGTGTCCTTCAGGCTTTTTAAGAGACACTCACGCTCTCCAGGAGACAATCAGCCTGTTCTGAAGAGATCCCCTCTCAAAATGCAGATTTGTTTTCATCGTTTCAGTTGGCGGGGGGAAAAAAAATCACTTTGTGGGTTAAGGTGTTGGCACAACTGCCAAGCAATTCATTGTGAAGTGGTTTTCTTTGTTCACCACCTAAGGCGCCCATAATTTTGTTAAAAGGAGTGTATTAGCTCTGACTCCCCATCGTGTAGAACCTTCCCAGTGCCTGCCCAAGGGCCTAGCAGTGTTTATACAGGAATATTCTTATATATCACTTCTAGAAATATAGAAACACCAGGAGTATCTGGCAAAAGTAAGAATTGAGTCCAAAAGAACCAGGTTACAGCTTGTTTGGAACCACTGTTTGACACTCCTGTCAGCTTTCATTGTCATAATTAATTGTTATTAATGATGCTGTTCACTCTCTCATTGCCTGAGGTGAGAGACAGGCCCAGAGAGGATCTCAAACCCTGCAAGGATGTACGAATTTCAGTGAAGAGACTGAGGGAACTCTGCCTTAGCCCTGCACCCGCCTCTGCCAGAACCATCCTTACCTGTGCTGACAAAAGCTCCACTTCCTCTCCAAGGACCAGCAAACATTCCCCAAAACACTCCTATTAGAGCTGAGCCATAAATAAGTACAAAAGTGATCAATGGATGTAGGAAGAGCATTTTTATCTGCCTGACGTTGCTCTGTTACATCACCTCAGTAAGTGGAAACATAATGAAATTGCCAAACCGATTTGTTACAAATCCTGCTTTATTAACTGCACTGACTCCTTTATTCCTTCCCCTTCTGCATAGATCCTCTCCTCCCCGGAGTGATTTAGTTGTAGGAACAGAAAATAAGTGCTGTTGGACTGCTGCGAATTATACCTGATTTACAGCTATCAAATCCCAAGCAGAAGGTTTCCAGAGCTTTTTATAAGTACACATTATAAATTATTTCCACATCTAATGCCAGAATGAAGTAGTAGGTTCTGAAAGAGCCCTGCAAAGGAGACTGATTCTGAAATTAAAGATCCGATATCTTGTTAGACCCACTTAGATTTTCACAGAACACCATAAAGACATAAAGTTCTGTATTTCCCTCCTCCTTTTGATGAGTCACTGCTTGTGACACAAAGACACTGTGCAGACTTGGTGTCTTCATGAAGACTAAGTAGTCTTATGAAATGCAATTAGAATAAATATGTACCTGTCAATTTGTAATTACATTCAGAGCAAACCTCACGTTAACAGCAGAATTAGGAGCCAGCCACGGAGGAATACAGTCTGCATGGGTCCAGCCCGTTTCCCTGGAGCAGCAGGCAGAGATTTGCAGACAGCCTTCCTTTCTGGTTTCAGCATTAATCAATTTATGCCCCAAAGCACAAAATGGGAGGCATTAGGGCTGGCTCTAAAAATACAGGGATATCTGGTTCACATGGCTGCTGAATCAAAGGCATCTCAGAGGCTCCATGGGAGGGGTCTCTGGATAATCCAGTAAGGGAGAGGAGTTGGAACAGAAAGAGCTCTGGGAAGAGCCAAAGGAACTCCTGTTTGCTGTCCATTAGGTGAGAAAAGGAGCATGTGTGAGTGGAAGAGCTGAGTTTGGGTATCACCCTACAGAATGCACAACTCAGGCAGTGCCACCCATGCCTCCACCCAGAGATTTCTCATAAACTGATCTTAAAAATTGAAACCAAGATTTTTTTGCTATTTGCTACCTTTTGTACCTCAGTCAGCCAACTCTGAGCTTTCCTCTCACCTAATTTCCTCGGAAGGCATAGCTACAAAGCAAAACTATTTAGAGACAAAATGAGATACCACTGCTTTTACTGCCACTTCTACTTTCTGATGCAATGACGGCTGTAACTTGGGAAAAAACAAAGCAGGAAAGTGCTGCAAATGCTACCAAACTTGCCCCCAGCACAGATTTGACATCTAAGCAAAAGACAATACTTCAGTTCTCTGAGTCAATACGAAGAAGCAATCAAAACCCAGGTTTGTCTGATTTTTTTAACCACACAGAAATAATGACTGCTAATTACCATGCCCAGCTCTCTGTGTGTTTATTTACAGAATTTCCTCAGGAGCTCTGCACTTCACCTTGATTAAACAGTGAAATAACAAAGTTTCAGTTCTTTCACGCAAAGAGAAAAATATTCAGTGTCTCTGCATGGGCACATTCACTGGTACTGCAAATTACGTGTACAGAGTGCCTGTGAAATGAGGAACTTGTCCTGGGGAGGGCAAGAGGGGAGCAGGGGCAGGCAAACATCTCTCTCAGGAGGAGCAGGAACCCTGAGCAGCCTGATGGAGAAGGAAATTCAGCACTCTCACTGCAGGTCGGTGGCCCAGCAGATGCTGCGTGCAAGGCCTGAAACAAGGAGAGCACAGTCAGGCATTTGGATATGCAGAGAGGAAACATCTCACCCTGTTTGATTTGTATTGACCATCACACCCACTGCTCAGGGAAAGTTTTAATTAGACGTGGTGGGGAGTTTACCAAAAGAAACTCAGTAGTGTGTTGACTGTGACAATTGACTGCAGAGTGAAAACCATTACTTTGAGCCCTTGTTCTGTCCTTCTCCCATACTCTCAGGTAATTCCCTGGCCAACAGTTTCTCTGTGGCTAGCTCTTCCTTAATGCACATATTTAATCTTCTATAAATGTTCACTGTTCAGAAAAAAGGCTTTCCAAGCATAGGTACTTAAAATCTTGGCAACATAAATAGGTACACAAAGCTCCAAAAAGGACAACTGAGAAAATTTGACAAAATGTCAGCCATGAAGGCACTCAGCATAATGGGATACCAGTGCTTCTGGAGAAAGGGAATATGTTAATATTTCAGGTAATTTATTCATTTATTCTTACTGTTCTCAGAAATGTGTTTGAAAACCTTGGGGTCATCCCAGTGAAGAATCGGGATTTATATTTTCCTAAGATTTTGTAGAATGAAAGAATGTTTCTGTGAGCAACTTTTAATATATTGTCCATTTGTGGTTCTGCACTTGGAAGAGTCTTTTGTTGGCTCACTACGCATGTGTGGTAATCAGAATATTACAAGTGCTAAAGGCTACAGACAGTGTTAAATAAAAACGAAAGCTGCTCCTGAGCTTAGCTAAACAAAACTCATCATATTATATGAACTAATTCTCTTCAACTGCAATGCCTAGAAACCTCTGGATCCAATCCAGGTTCTTTCCCACACAGAAATTTCAGCCAGGTTGAATGCACTTAGAGCTGACAGTTATCAAACTCCCGTTTCACTCAGAAAAAGCAAAGTCAAACAGGATTTCATTTTGCTCATTGTCTTGCAGGAGTTTGTGTCTATTCCTGTGTTCCCCAAAGAAACTCCAGTATTTACCCAGAGCTTGCAGCAAGTAAGCACAAATGAATTGGCAGTTTAGTAGGACAGCGCAGGATGTTCCTCCCCAAACACAGTTTTACATCCATAACCATGAGTTCAAGTGTCTCTAACTGTGCTCCACATTTACAGGTACAGCTTAGCTTCATGGCCTTATTCTTTGGCTTTTGTAGAAGGCCCAGAGCTCTGATTGAATTTCTACAGCATTGGCTTTGGTTTCCCACTATTTAGCAGTTGAATATCACCTGCAGACCAAAATGTGTTCACTTGCCTACCAGTCTGATGTACAGGCGTGCAACCTGTTTTATCCCAATTTGCAAACTTGTACACGAGTGCACAAAACAAAATTCCTACAGAAAACAGAAGTTCAAGTGACTTGAAACATTTCAAAAGAATGTTCTTTTTTCTCTTTTGCCTTACCATCCTCTCCTGTCACAGAATACTCGGAAAAATAATGAAAGCATTGCACAATGGAAAAATACATTTGCTCGAGCATGCGAGACTTTTTTAAGGCTTCTACTGCCTGACATATCAAGTGAGACAAATTAAATACACACCAAGCAACAGCAGACAAAAAAGCACGAGCCACAAACACAGAAAAAGGAGGATGGAAAATACACTGGTGCTTTAAGGATGTGGTTGTGAGTTTTCACACAAAACACCTCAATGAATTTATCAAGTCAACAACTCTATTCATGCTAAGACATTCTTAAGTGTCGATTTGCAGTTCTGACTTTGTGCTCTCTCCAAGTGAGAGCCCTTCCAATGCTTTTGCCTTCAGCAGGTTTGTTCTCCACTGACGCCGTTCTACAAGGATGCCCATGAGAAAAGACAGTTTTTCCTTGTGTGTTTCGTTGTAAAAGACTGGCAGACAAAGCGCTGTTCACCAGGACAGCTGACCACTCACAAGCATTCTGAGTTTGTCTTTCAACAGGAAGTAATTTCTTCTCCCAGCTATAAAAATATAAGAAGCAAATGAAGAGACCACCTTGCTTGGGATTCAAGGATTCAACATACAAATAAACACAAAGGTGATTATGATTTGTCAAGAAAAAAACAGACAACGAACGAAACAACCGATCATTTTCCAGTTTTGCAGAAAAAACCTCTTGCCAGCACCTCAGTGTTTAAACACATGGCTCATGCTGTAACCTCCCTGAGTCAGGCACGCTGCCACTGCCACCATCAGCTGCTTGGCACAGCCAGCAGTGAGGTCAGGCGAGCGTTGCAATTCCTGAGACTCCTGCCAAAACCAAAGGCACCTTAATAAAGGGCATTCTAATGCCTAACACAGGCTATATCCTCATCATAGATGGGCTGGCTCAGATTCCATGCTTTTTGTTTTCATCTTGTGGGGTTTTCTAAGGCTTCAGTATCATCTCTACGCCGTGGAAGCTCCTCCAGACTCTCTGTGTTGCCATAGGAACAGATTATTTCACTTACGCTGCTCTTTTAAATGGTCAAATTGGGTAAATGCAGAAATCATCAGCTGCAAAACTGAACTGATTACTCTTTTCAAGTTCCTTCTGAGCATACCAAATTTTAAGAGAAGTGATTCAGCAAGACATTTGGCAACTGAAAGCAAAATTTGATCTGAAGACAACTTTACTGGGTATCTTAAAAAAATCTCTTTAAATAAGCTATATAACATATTCTCTTAAATTAAAATTAAATTCTCTTTGATTTCTCTTGAAGTCTTCTTGCTACTCACTATATCATCATTTTTGGACTGTTTGTAGAAATCTAGACTGAAAGAATACACATTTCCCACCCCTTCTTAGAGTTTGGTATATTTGATCACCCCCAATTTCCTGTTAAAATTCAGCAAGGAAAGGAAACTTTAGGAGGAGAAGCATTTTAATTATTAAATCATGCTGTAATAAGGGTGCCATCGACTAACCATAAGGAAAAAGGCCCAAATGATATTTCTGTTCCAGTGACCAAAATAACTCCATATAGTCATAATTTGTGGTATTGCTCATATATAGTAAATAGAATATTGACACTAAAATTGAGGAGAAGAGGAGGGAGAATGAAGGTTGTTATTCCATGGCCAAAAAGTTAAAACAATCTGGAATTCCACAGAAAACTTCATTTGCAAGCAAATCAACATTTGGGTTTTTGTGATGGTAAAGGTTATAGACTTTTTTAATGGATAGGATACATAAAATTGGGATTAAAAAACCAAAACAATAAAGAAGTGATGTGTTTATATAACACACAGACACTGATCACCTTGACTGTCCTCATACATTGGAAATACTTTGTGTTATCTGTGGTACATCTGGATAATAGTGTGGTATATTTTGTTTTCTAAAAGAACTTTGGACCTCTGAGTATTTTTTCATTGTGCAAGTGTTATTCATATATTAAATGGCTTTCTACCGTCATTTAAGGGCCAGATTGCTGAAACCATCCTGAGTAAAGGAATGGGAAACATCAGGAATATTCTGTTTGGACTTCATATCCCACCTTTCTTCTTGGAAAGAAGAGTGCAATAATTCTTTCAGAGCGCAGAGCAGGTGGAGAAGACCAAAGAATTTTTTTCATCCACAGAACAGCCCTGAGCATTTCTTCTGCCTCACCCTGTGCATTAGCAATGTCCAGAGGGGATGGGGCCAGCAGATGGTGATGCTGCATCCCAGGAAATGCCAGACTCACCACCCTGCAGGAAGTCCCTGGGTTGATGCCTTAGGATTTCAGCTTTTATATTTCTCATTTATTTGTAACCCTGCAGTTCTTTAGTGTGTAACTCCAAACTCCACACACAGTGTGAGCTGCTGCTCTCCCATTCTGGTCACACACAACAATTCCTCTCCAGGCGTGGCAATCAAGGACACCTCACTGCCTCAGGCCTGAGAGATGGAAACAAAAGTGACTTGGGGGCAGCAAACTCGGGGTGAATGACCTCATTACCTGAAGCTGTAATTGGAAGATGAACCCCCAATGTGCAAATGGACCAAACTGATCAAAGTGTGAAACCCATGACCATTGTCCATTTTTGGGTGCAGCCCCTGGGGGGCTTTGTCTGCCCCAAATGTACCTGAAGGCCCTTCAATAAATAGAACAGCTTTTTATTCCCTTAATTCTGTCTGGCCTCTGTTTTTAGGTAGCCTCAAAAGGCAACAGGGTTGTCCTTGGGCAGTGCAGGAGGCCCTCGAGGCATGTGGAGCAGCTCCAGGTGAACATTTCCAGAATGTGCAGGGTGAGATGTGAGAGAGGGAGCCCAGGCTCAGCTTAGCAGAGCTTGGAGAAAAGGCAAAAATATTGAGTGTTACATTCTGAAGGGGAAAGGGAAGGTTGTGACAAACTCTGGAGATGAGGGGTGGGTGATGGTATATTGAGGGAAGAGAGGGGAAAAAAAATTAAAGGAAGGTCCTGAAATAAAACATTAGGAAACTGATGTAATGAGATGTGTCCCAAGAAAAATCTGTGTGTGAACAATCTCAGACATTTGATTGAGTTCAAGATGGACATTCTTCCAGGAGTGAATTTGACAGGGATATTCTTTATGTCTGTCTGAATCCCTAATCAGTATTTTTTACCTGCAGAATACACTAGACTTGAATTTTTGATGCCCAACTAAAAAATAAATCTGTACCTGCATTTAAAATTCTGGTTGTGCAGTGGATGCTCAAGCTCTTCTGCAACATTTTGACCAATTCACCTTCCCTTCAAAATAACACAAGTTCTTTCTTACACATTACTTTATTATTCTTCATCCTACAGCTGTATTAAGGATATGACTCACTAAATAATAGGCAGTTTCACATTTTAGTAATTTTCTAGCAGGTTAGATTTTAACTCTGTGTCCACAGGACATGTCACAGGCAGAAAAGGTTTGTTCTGCACAGCCAGGGGCAGTGCAGACACTTCAATTCTCACACTCTGCTCCCCAGCAGGTCTCATTCTTGCAGGCAGGACGAGCTCCTGGCTCCCTGGAACTGATGGGCTGCATCTGCCCAGCTCAGAGCTCAACAAAAGCCACACTGTGAGCCAGCAGAAATTTCTACAATCCATTAAGTGTCTTCTACTGAACAAGACCCTAATATACTTCCCTCTATTTGTCCTGTGGGAAAAGTCTTTTGGTATTTTGCAGTTCTATTTTTCTCCAGTGCTCTCTGTAGGAGAAAAAAATTCATTTGCTCATGATTCATTTTTGTCTGAGAAGCTCTGCACATGTCACCCTGTAAAAGAAAGCACTCAGTGCCAAGCTGTGAAGTATCCTGCACAGGCAATGTGTTTCATTATCTGGTTACTTGATGTATATAGGGTTTTTTTTTATTTAAGAATGAAATCTTTGCTTTGAAATCCATCCCTAAGATTGTCAGAAGTCTGTTGTTTTTAGGGAAGGGAACAGGGTTGGGTTTTTTTAAATAACGCCCAAAATGTCAACAGAAACACTTGACATTGATTCTTGCTCTGGAATGGAGGAGTCATAAAGAAGTGATATCTGAGCCAGCTTAATTGGCTTGGATTCTTTACAAATCTGGCCTAAAGTGGGTGAACTACTCAGTCAATAGAGTATTTTGGGAGACTGTGCATTTTAATCTGAAAACATAAGTTTGAAGTGGTGACATTTCAATTCTCTTGGAAGACAGCAGAAAAATAGATCAGAGAATTAAACCTCCTACATGGCCAGAGAGCAGCAACAGAAAGCACAGAGCCTGCTCCAACTTCTCCTGTGGTTCTGCCAAAGAACTGCAGAGTTCACCTTGAGAAATACCCCTGTGCTGCTGTGAAAATACTCAGAATTATAGCAATAACCTACACATCTTATAAGGGCATCCTTTCTTTGGATATACACAAAGAGCAGGAACTGGTCATGAACTGGGCGGGTTCCACCTGGCCAAAGATGGTCACCTGCCATGTGAAAGGTGTCCCAGTCACTGCTCAAACAGCAGCTCCATCTAATGACCCAGTTTATGTTCTACTCCTTCACCTGTAAAGGTGAGGATATCTTTTCTAAAACAAAGAATTCTTTTCCTCCTGAATGTTATGTGATTAAGTCTGCCAAACAGACCTGTAAAATTTTTAGCCGCCTGTTGAAATAAAAACCTTAAAGCACTTACCCCATGCAACTTAAAATAAGTGTGGGGAAAACAATCTAGCACTGACCAAATCTCTAAAAACTGCTGTGCAAAATTCAAGAATATCAGAATTTAACTTTAAATTTGGTCATATATTGGCAATATAATCACTTATATTGAAAAGAGTGTTAGCAGTAACATCCCATAGGCTGGGCTCAAAATGTATCCAAGGTTTCCAGCCCAGGTATGCATAGAATAATTAAGTCACTGATGTTAATGAAGGTAGAATTCTGTGATGAAGAGCTAGCAGAGCCCTACATCCTTTCCCAAAATTTGCCAGAGCATCTCAAACACACAATGATGTCTAAATCCTGGCATGATTAGAGTAGAGAGTGACCCTTCCAAGAACCGCTTTTATCAACCTATTTATCTGCACAGAAGCTGACCTACATCATTAGGCCAGACTGTTCCTAACAGGGCACTCAAATGCAGCATTTTTACTGAGAAACAGTTGTTGTTCTCATTTACTATGAAGGTAAACAGCCAGCCCAGGAATCATCTGAATTTTCACTGTGTTTTAAGACGCTGCTAATTAGAACCTAAGGAAAGGACTAAAAATACCCAGAGATGCAGCTGACATCTCCCTGAGCCAACGTGAGAACCTTCTGTGCTAGCTGAGAGCAGTGACTAACGCAACTGCTTCAGTGTGCGCTCTGCCATCAACACTGGCACATACTTTTGCCTAAATAAGATGGATAGCTTAGGTGAGATGAGTTTTCTTCCCCCTCCTGAAAGCAAGTAATTATTAAGTTATTCAGGAATTCAGTGAACAGAGCAAGCAGCCAAAATTTAATATATTCTGAAAGCAGTAAATTCAAGTTGCTGGGAAAGACAACTCCTGATCTGTATTCTAAGTCCATCAACTGCAACTAATATTTTAAGCAAAAGCTTTTTAGTGTTTCACAGACTTCTGGTAAAAGTCTGTGGTTTTGCTCTGACGAAACAGCAAATGAACAAAGCAATAGTCCAAGGAGTGAACAAATAAATAAACCCCAGATAATGTCATTAACACTACCAGATCAGAAACCGTGTAACTTTTGGTTCTGTGTGTCATAAAACCCTTCAATATTATTGTGGCTTCAGATTAAACTGAAATATTATCTCAGGATTTCTATGGGTTTAGATTGATTAGAATGGGATGACACCACTTTCCTCATTTTTACTGACACACCAAAGAAGGGAATCAGAACAACATCCCAAATTACTGATCAAAATTCAAGCACTCCCATATATAGTTAGAATAAAGAGACATATTAGAAAAAGAATTAATTACAATTTACTGGGCAAAATTGATTGAAGCAAGGTCCCACTCCAGCAGAAGAAAGGTGCCTAATATTCTTGTCAAAAATTTGCTTCTAAATCAATTATTAAATCTATTTATTTATTATATATTAAATCTAATAAGAGTAGTTCTAAAAGCAGACCAAACAGGAATAGGTAAAGTAAACTATTTGTAGGACATGAGTCTAAGTAACAGAGTATATAATTGTCTATTTAACAACCTTGTATTTAAGTAAATATGATTCATGTTAGAGAACATGTCAGAAAGAACATTTTATGTGTATCAGAACAGACCGAGGTGATTTGCATCTCCATCCTTCATAGCTGTCAAAATTCCAGATTCTCTGCTGACAAGTAGAAATAGAGTTTCCCACTAACCCTAAACATGAGGGCAATAGAGCACCACACAAGTGGCACTCAAATTCAGGTTATCCAATTCAAAAGTTGTCTTGGAGCTCAGAAAAAAATTGGAAACCTCTTCAAGCTCCTTAAAAAAAACCTTTTATTTTGGATTGAAATTCATTGTTTATCTGCAGTTTGCTTTTTTGTTGTTGTTGCTGTTTTTTTAAACTGGGCATATTAGGTGGTTCTCAGCCTTTGGAACACAGAATTTTTGCAAAATAAATAAGAATTTAAGAACTAGAAGTAAGCAAAACTTCTCTGAAATTCACCTTTATGTGCCTCCATTTCTGCAGTAGCTCAGTGCAGTTTGCACTGGAACGTGAGCCTTTCAATTTAGAGAAAATCCAACAATCAGAAATTACTTCTCTCTGTTTTAGTATCAAAAAGAATTTATTTCACATTGATTTCTCCATGGCTGCATGCTTGCATTCAAACACGTTAACCTGAAGAAAAGTGGCAAGTGATTTAACTCCCTAGTTACAGACAAGGGATATCAGGCCAAATTTCAGATTTTTGTACTTCTCTCCCAAGAAATTCTTGCTCCCTCCTGCTCCTCTCCTACCCTGTCTGAGAGAATTCTAAATTGGTGAAACAACACTCCTTTTACTGTTTCCTTGGGGAAGTCGGTAGGCCTGTAATAAATCATTTATCCTGGGATGCATTCATCTCTCTTCCTTTTTTAATTTCAGTTCAGCAATGCTAAATCCCCCAACCACTTACCTGAATTAAAATTATATCTCTCCATACCATTTGGTACCATTTCCATCATGAAACACTAATGAGGGTTTGTGAAACATCCTGATATGAAAACATCGTGCCAGATAATTTAACGCTTCCATCTAGAGCGTCTCGAAGATTTGGGGTGGATTCTCATAGTTAAGATTCCTGGGGAATTCTCACTTTTCCTGTAATAAAAAGTTTCCTCCCAATGTAACTATTTATGATTAGTGTTACTTTGGACATGACACCATTAAGATGAATTTTACGGATGTATACTATTGATTTCTTGCTTCAGCACCTGTGTTCACGACTGCTCTCATCAGCTTATCACAAATACTTCAAAGAAACTCAACAGTAATGTCCTGTTTTGTTTTGGAATCTAAAGCAGACTCGAAATCCAGAGTCTGCTTTTTACAAATATTTTACAAAAAACATATGTACAAACAGAGACAGAAAGCAAAGGGGTTTTTGAGAATCTCAGAGTATTAACAAGGCCAAGAACATCTAATAACTTCCCCTCTGGCAACAACGAACCTTACACAGACCTAAAATCCAAACTGCTTTATTGGCCATGCTGGAATGTTCATGGTCTGCATGTAGAAGCTACTGTTTCTATTCTAAATATATTTGAAAGGCAAATAAATAAATAATTATATTATTGGATATCTTATATGTTATCTTGATGAATGACTAATTATGTTCATGCTCTATTGTGCTTTTTATAATTCTAATTAATTATGAGATTCATGTAATTTTTAACACATAGAGTCAGGTAGCTCCACCACCCCAAGCTAAAGTTAAATTACATTCTTACAGAAGTTTAACAAAAGTTAAATGGTATTCTTCTTATGTATAGATCACATAAGGTAGTTTAAAGCCTGTGAGATTCTCCTAAATAGGGAAAACAAAGCCTTCTGGAATGAAATGCAGAACGGGAAACTAAATAAAACCGCAGCTCAGATGAAGTACACATGTGGACTGCAGGCATTTCAGGCAGAACTACATAGGCACTTCCAGGAGCCTGAAAAGAATAAAAAAAAAAAATGAAACATAAATCCTATAGGACTGATTAGCCATGTGAAAATGGTCTTTCAAATATTTTTCATTTCCACTGCAGATAACAAAGTTCATGTGAAATGCAGATAAGTATGGTCATTTCTGAATTATTACAAAATGTCAAAAGATGCATATTCTCATTTTTCATGATCATGACGCATTATTGCTGTGGCATTATAAACTGCACTCAGTATTAAAAGTTCCAATTTTCACAGAATATTAATTCCATTGATTGCATCTCCCACTATAACAATTGCAAATAAATCTGCTTAAGTAATGGAAGAGCAGCTAGGATT
This sequence comes from Hirundo rustica, assembly GCF_015227805.2. Lineage (NCBI taxonomy): Eukaryota > Metazoa > Chordata > Aves > Passeriformes > Hirundinidae > Hirundo > Hirundo rustica. Next base: position 8,025,096 of record NC_053461.1, on the reverse strand, counting down.
CCACTGATAGTACAATACAAGTGAATATTTTTGTAAATGAAGAACTAGAATGACAGTTTTTCCTTTCATCTATGGAATGAGGTTGTTTATACCAACACAGAGCCTTCAGGTGGACTAGAACCTACAAAGGATAAAGAACATAAATTAACACATTTTTAAGGACAAAAAAATTCCTCCTGATTAAGACCAATCTCTTTATTAAAATTAAAGGGTTTTTTAAATGACATTTTGAAGAAATGGTCACCAACTGTGTGTCAGCCAATTTCTAGATCAACACCTTCCATCATCTTTATCCCCTTTTGTAGCCCTGTCACCTTCTTGTCCTTCCTGCCTCACTTCAGAACACGAAGGGCCTTGCCCAGCCCAGGCAGGTAAAGGGAAGCAGCAGAACAAACCCCTTGTTTAGTACCAGAACTGCAGAAATCCTTGGAGGAGATAAACCCTTTGTGCTTTTGCACAGCCCACACAAGCATTAGCTTAAAATATCACTGTAATGTATTTTTCAGTGTCACTTGCTGTTTATTCTGCTTCATGATCCTTTTTATTCTTTCTTATGTGTGTACAGAATTTCAATTCTGCTTTGGTAACTCATCATGGTGAGAATATGCAGCTTGGTGGCTTCAATTATTAGGCTAATAAATAATGTCCTGTATTGAAGATGTATAACTGCCTTCCTCAGGATTTAAATATATTAGCATATTAGTAATAACATAGTCTGTTAAATCCACTTTAATTCAGACACTTGAATTCAAGCTGTTGTCCAATAAAGTTCCTCCAACACACAAATTGTACAAGGTAACTACAAGATTTCATGAATTAGCATGCAATCAAACGTGGCTAAGCTGTAATTAAGAGCTGATCAATTAAAATACATGAGAATACCACTGCAGAATCCAAGGGGATCATTCAGCATCTCCAACCATCACACTCTCAACCTAACACCCTAGATATCACCATCTACACATATTACAGGAACAAACAAACATCATGGTTAATCACCAAATTATGTTTGGAAATATTCACAAAGTGGAAGTTAAAACTAAAGTGTGGTAAGGAAGTATCGTGTCACAGTCAGTGCCCTTGACAGCTTAGTCATCACTGAAATTACTTCTTTCTGGAGTCACCTTCAGATGGTTTCATCACTGGCCTCACAGAGCCATTGAGGAGCTACCATCTGGTGTGGCTGTAGGTCAATGCTGCTGGGAATGCAGCTGGAATGCAGCTGGGATTCTGTTATCATTCCAGAGCCAGGGCTGTGAATAATTCAGGAGTACAGAGCTGAAATTGAAAGTACTGAACTGGGGATAACCTACGGCTTCTATTTGTTCTGTCTAATAACGGCACAAGGGAACACCCTCATTTGTTACTTCTTGATGTTTCCACAGAGAGGGAAAAAACATAAAATGTGCTTTTTTTCCTATCTCTTCTCCAAAATAAGGTGTAACTTCCCTAAAAGCGGGGAGATGGAATACCGGTTTAAAGAATTCAGAAGGAAGAATGAGTGCTATTGATCACTTCTGCAAAACAGGAGCTCCCAGCTCCCAGGGGTTTCAGCTGCTCCCATAGAGAGAGGTCAGAAGTTTTTTTTCCTGAGCTCAGAAGTTGCTGGGAACAAAATAAATCTCCCTGGCCCAGGATGGAGCAGCCTGCAGTGCACCACCTGCAAGAACACAGCACGATTTTCATCTCCCAGTGCTTCACTGCATCCCACAGAGCGATGTGTTGCTGTGTAAAAATATGTTCTCTCACACATTGCCAGTCTGTCACAGAAATCCCTTCCCGACTAGAACAAGCAAGGAGACAGGACCAAAGCGAGAAGAAACTACACAAATTTAGCCAACTTCTATGCTCATTTTTATATCAATTATCTTGAAATAAGATAGATATTCTAGCAAAAATCCATTTGTTGATTGGTACTAAGTGCTCGGTAAGAGAAGGATGAGCCCGTGTGTGGTGATGGCTGAGCTGCTTGCAGCAACAGGTCTGGAAGAGACAACTGGAAACATCCAGCTACTTCTCTGTCCTTGCTGGAAAATGTTCCCTTGGACACTTACGAGTCACGGGGTGACAAATAAGATTGTGGGGGTGAGGGGGAAAGCTCTGCTACTGAAGTGTAACATAGAGTACAAAACCCCTAACGCTCCCAAGTGGCTGCACACCACAACCTCTTCAAAGCTGAGGAAAAGGGTTGTGTGCCACCCCTCACCCCTGGGGCTGGTTTAAAATGAGTTATTTTCCAATCCAGAGGAGGATCTCCAGGAGGTAATTCAGATCTGGTACAGAAACAGAGGACACCTGGTGGTGTTTAGTTGTTAGCATATAAAAACAGCAATCCAAGACGTTTGTGCAGCTGCACCAGCGACAATTAACAGAAACCATGCTTTAAATAAATAAAAGATGGAGTGATGGAGAATTTCAAATAGTGTAATCACAGAAACACACAGAAATTTCAAACAAACAACATGAGTTGCTGATTCCAGATGCTGCCACTACATAAAGAAAATGATTTTTTTTTTTACTTACAACAGTTACAGGCAAGAAGTAGCAACTCTACACTCATAGGAGTCTGCCACCTCCACCAAACAGACACATGCTATGGAAAAGTAGGACAGATTCCCCACTACTACAAAAACAAAGGGCACAAAGTTGTCGGTTTTGTTGGAGAAAGATCCACAGAGGCAAGAGCAGAGGAAAAACCAATTGAGCAGACTCTGCGCAGCAAAACCACCATGAGTGAGGCACTCAGCACCTCCCAAAGCACGGCATTCCCAAGCTGCAGAGAGGAGCCACACAGGAGAGCTGAGCCCAGCTCCAGACTGCCACCAACTCACACCAACAGACTGTGAGTATTCAGATTCCCATATCAGTTAGTGAAATTATTATTTTAATTGAAGATGCTGGTATTAAGATAACTCTGTGAAGACCCAGACTGGAATTTTCTCTCATGCAGCAGACACAGTGAGATGCAAGTATCTCTTGGAATTCAGACACTGAGCAGAGTCAACCTCTGTGAGACTCCTTTACTCTAAGGAGTTGGAGAGCACAGGGGTGGCAAGGCAGAAAAAACCCTACACATGCATGTATGTGAGGCCTATTCAAATTGTGTATTTTATTGCCAAAAAGTGAAATAAAGGCTCAAGGTCACACTCCTGTCATGCTCTCTGTAGTAAGTGTTAGAACTGACTTGGCTGGAAAGGAATGAATAAAAGCAAAAGACTGTGGAACATGCAGAATGTTGTTCCCTTTCTTGCGCAAATTTAATGCATGGAGTCAATCACAGCCAAGATTTTAAGTGCGAAAATTCTGTTAAAAAATCCCCAAACAAGTACTTTTCTCTTTTGAACCAGCACTGTCAACAGAAGAGACCGTCTCATCACTCCTGCTTATACCAACACAAATTTGTGTGGGGAAGCACATTGGTGACCTGGTTAAAACGAGTCTGGTTCAAAAAGCCCCAACAACCCCAAACAGTTGGTTTTAACCCACATCAATTCCCCAATCTGTTCTGATCTGCAGCCACGCAAACACCTACACTGATAGAAGCTGGTAGAAGAAAACTGCTCCCTTCATCAGCAGTGCTGGCTGAGAGTGAAAATCAAACCGAAGACCTTCTGGTGTTTGCAGGCTTTCTTACCAAAGTTAGCAAAGCAAAACTTCCACTGAAAAACAGATTAGAGGCCAAGTTCAGAGTCAGTATGAGACGTAATAGAGCTTTACATAAACTTTCAGATGAGCTCTCAGTTTTATCCCAGATGACAATTAGTCTCGACACTGCCTGTGCTGCTGGAAACAAAATCAATTTATAAGACGGCAGCAGATGCAAGAAACAAACATTAGATTTAGCTGAAAATACATAAAAGTCAGCTAAGGAAGAATAGCAGAGAACAAGCTGTAGTGAAGTTAAAAAACAGGGCCTTTAAGTTTTTGAACAAAATCCACCTTGGAAGCCTCAAGGAGAGAATTTGAGCTGACAAGGTAGAGGTGGAGATGGCCTATTCTGCAATAATTTGAGCAACCTTTTCCCCAGATTTTCTCTAATATACAAATATCCAGGGAAAAATGCCCCAGATTATACCCTCTCAAAAGTTTGCTTTGTTACCTTAATTTTTAATGTCAGCCAACAGTATCATTTCCTTCTAAAAGGTTACCTGCCTGTTAATTTTCAAAGAAATCCCCCTTTCATACTTATTTATTACAATAACTGTATTCTAGTTCCATACCATCCATAAAAATATATAAAAAGTCCTTCAGCTTCTATTTTGGTTTTATAAAATAAGACTTCTTTATAGCAGCAAAGAAGGTGAATAGAATTTCTATATTTTCTAAATAATGACATAAAGAACCAGCCAAGCAACACCAGTTGCTTTTATCACCAAAATGCTTCTTTGTGTACTTCCATAAAATGTTCTATAGAGTTAGATTGTTCTCTCAAAAGTAATGCAAAATCTTTGGCTAACCTAAGCAGCAGGGAAAAAACTTAAAATGCAAGCTCAACAAATCTGCTGTTCTTTATATTGTGTGCCATGAAGTATTTAAATAACACTCATTAATTATAGTTAATATATATTGATGTAGCATTTAATATCAATGTGTTATTAATATCTTTAATAACTAAAATACTTTTGCTAAGGAAAGAACAAGGTCTATGATCTGACTTATGAGTAGTTAAATCAGTTCAGAGACATTACTGGGCGCTGAATCACAGCCCTAGGGGAGAAAAAAAGTCTCCAAGCCCCAGCCATAATTGGACCTTTGGGACCTTATTATTTGAAGTAATAAAAATTCATTACTTATAATGTGATTATTTCTAATATAAACACATTCCTCCTAGCCTGCTATGGTTTCTCCTCCAAAAATGAATATTCAGAAGGGTCTCTCTGGCTGCATCATTTGATGTAGAAAATCTCAGAAAAGTAGAGATCTAGTGCAGTTTTATGGTGTAACCTGCCTCACATCGTTAAAGTTTCACACTGTTTACCAATACAAGATTGTTCTCTTGCCTCAAGTGCTCTCTCCCCAAATTCCCAATCCCCATTTATCATACATTTATCTGTCTTCAGAATTACAGTTGTATAGAGGGTGACTTAGCTGTGCATATCAAACTTTCTTGGGTTTAACAAAGTTATAGAACATTTCATATTTGTTTTCAGCAGAGCCCAGTGATGTCTAAAGATCTTACAGTGTTTGGAATTCAGTGAGATCATAAATTTATCTCCGACTGCCAGCCTTTGCTTAGACCTCAGGTAGGGAATTTTGAAAGCCATAAACCATAGGAAGATAAAATGTGATTTTTGGGTACCAGATGCAGGCAAGTGTAAAATCATGAAGGAACAAGGCATGCTTTAATTTCATGAGGCACATTTATACATTTAGTGCTCACACGGAGCTCAGATATGTTTATTATATGTAGGACTTGAACATTCAAACCAAGCCAGGCTGAGCACGAGGAGTGCGTGAGACAGCCCAGAGCACAACGATGATTAAGCGCTGTGGGTTTGTGTTTGTGCTCCCCGGGGGGTGTGTGAAGAACTGCAACGCCGGCAACAAGTCCTGAGGAAGGCCTCGGAACAGGATAAAATATGAATTAAAAAAAAAAAAAAAAAAGGAGGAAAACCAATCAAAGATGGGGTGCAGAATTGTGATGACCTAATAAAATGAAGATGAAGCAGTGGTGGGCAGGAAGACTTAATGTTGGGCCCACATGCTGAACATCACCTCACTCTGCTTGGTTTGGTGGGACAGCACAGCTTGGGGGGCCCTGAGGGGACAGTGAGGGGGCAGTGAGGGGACCCTGAGGGAAGCATGAAGGAACCATAAGGGGGCTGTGAGAAGAGTCCTGAGGGGGCACAGAGGGGAGCACTGAGGGGATGCTGAGTGGAGCACTGAGGGGATGCTGAGTGGAGCACTGAGGGGATGCTGAGTGGAGCACTGAGGGGATGCTGAGTGGAGCACTGAGGGGATGCTGAGTGGAGCACTGAGGGGATGCTGAGTGGAGCACTGAGGGGATGCTGAGTGGAGCACTGAGGGGATGCTGAGTGGAGCACCGAGGGGATGCTGAGTGGAGCACTGAGGGGATGCAGAGTGGAGCACCGAGGGAACCCTGGGTGAAGCATGGAGGGGATGCTGAGTGGAGCACTGAGGGGACCCTGGGTGAAGCGCGGAGGGGGTGCTGAGTGGAGCACTGAGGGGACCCTGGGTGAAGCACGGAGGTGGTGCTGAGTGGAGCACCGAGAGGACCCTGGGTGAAGCACGGAGGGGGTGCTGAGTGGAGCACCGAGGGGATCCTGAGTGGAGCACTGAGGGGATGCTGAGTGGAGCACCGAGGGGATCCTGAGTGGAGCACTGAGGGGATGCTGAGTGAAGCACTGAGGGGATGCTGTGTGGAGCACTGAGGGGATCCTGAGTGGAGCACCGAGGGAACCCTGGGTGAAGCACGGAGGGGATGCTGAGTGGAGCACCGAGAGGACCCTGGGTGAAGCACGGAGGAGGTGCTGAGCGGGTCCCTGTCAGAGCCCCTGGCCAGCAGAGCCCCCGGAGGCCCGGCCAGCCCGCCATGCCCACGCCGGGCTGCAGGGGGCGCAGCGCGCCGCCGCCGCTCCCCCGCCGCGGCCTCTCCTGCCGCCGCCGGTGGGCGGGAGCGCCGGGCCGGGCGGGCCCGGGGCCGGGGCCATGGCGCTGCCCGTGCTGTCCAGCTCGGCCGTGAAGTTCCGCCGGGTCCTGGCGCATTTCCCGCAGGACCTCAGCCTGGCCTTCGCCTACGGCTCCGGGGTGTTCCGGCAGGCGGGGGCCTCGGCCGAGCACGGCGAGGTGAGCGCTCGGGCCCCGCGGCGTTCCGGCTGCCGGAGCCGCCTCCGGCCCTGCGTGTGAGCGGCGAGGGGCGAAGGTCCCAAATCCCCGAGCGAACGGCGGCGTGGCGGGTGTGCGGTCCGTGCTCAGGGGCTGCCCGGGGCGGTCCCGGCAGCGGGGTTCTCATTGTGGGGGGCTCGGCGTCCGTTTCAGCCCAGTGTGTATCGACTGTGTGTCAGGTTATTTACCACTGCTTTTAAAGATAGTTATTACAGCTTGTCCCAACTGCTGTGCACCGTATGAGGCGTATTTAAAATACGTTGCCTCGGTGAAATGGTAGTCTGGGGGGCTTCCTCATCTTCCGAGGGCCAACAGCTTGGAAATAATGTTTAGTTTTGTTTTTTGTGTTTTCTTGACAAAAGCACAGGAATACACTACAAAGGAATATCCTAGAAATGCAGTTCCTTGCTGCTAGCTCTCACGTGGTGCCTTTATGTGTCCATATTTCCCCATTCATGGCCAAAAAGTGCTGCTCATTAACACCGTGAGCTGTTCCACTGCACTGTGAGTTAGGGTGGTGAAGATCTCACACCTGCTCCCCTGTTTTGGAGGGTTGAAGTTTGCCCATGACCAGGACAGGAAAATTTTGGACTGCCTGATATACCTGACAATAAACATAAACTTCACTGGAACCTTTAAACTGTATCTGACATTAATATTTGTGGTTTGGGTTTTATTTTTTTTACTTATGAAGAATATTTAGCTGGAAATTTGATACCGTGTATATCTTAAATTATGATAACATTGGCTCTTCCTGACATTTAAACACATCACTCCTCTTGTTATCCTCAGACAAATATGCTGGACTTCGTGTTTGCAGTTGATGATGCTGTGACCTGGCATATGACAAACTTGTTAAAGAACAGGAGTCATTATTCCTTCCTTAAATTTTTTGGACCCAAAAAGATAAGTACCATACAGAGATACGGAGCAGGAATTTACTACAACACCTTAGTGCCATGCAATGGCAGGGTAAGTACAAGTAGTCTGAGTGAATTAAGTCAAATATTTATGTCTGCAAAGTATTAAAATGATTAGCTTAAAGCAAATTTCAGGAAGCAAATATTGCAGATTGTAATTGTAGATTAACTTGTGGTATCTTCAATATTTATGTCTCAAACTCTTTCACTAGCAGCATTTTAATTAAAAAGCAAACAGAGCAGCTGATCTTGCACCTTGGAAGTGTGAGCAGTGTTTGGAACTTACATCCAAAGCATTTCAGGAATTGGATTTATATTCCTTGTTGCTTTCTGTCTGCCAGTTTTGGTGGTGGTAAAGTTTTGGTGGTGCTTCATTTCAGCAGCTGACCATGTGGTAACAGCAAAGTGGACTGTTTGATATAAAATGCAAGTTACAACAGCCAAGCTGAAATTGACATTTGTGTTGTTCAGTGTCTCGTATCCTGACCTGTGAGGCTTGGGTGTAATTAATAATTCTGGTGAGTGGTTCTTGTCCTGCAAGTCCTGTTCCTGTGCCTCTGTGTTTGGTAGGGAGGAGTGAGGGAAGCACTGTCAGTCTTGCTGTCCTTGTCCCTGTCCGAGATTTTGGGGTTTATTTGTTCGATGTAAAAAGGGGTTTGGGATTTCATTTGAAGGACCGATGGTGTTTGCCATGACATTGTGTTCTTGGGTCTTTATGCCCTGGTCTTACGTTCTAATGACTCAGTCATATCGTGGGCTGTGGTCCTTTGTTTCCAGAAATTCTGGAGCTGGCTGCCTTGCTGTGGTCTTTGGAAATTCAGGTAGTGCAGACTGATAACAAGCTGTGGAAAGTCCCATGATTTTTTCTAGTTACTTAAAATAAGATGCAAAATCACAGGTTTTTTTCCCCTAACATCAAAGAGCAAAAGAAAAAACCTAAAAACTCCATTATACAAACCCCACCTCCCAATAACAGGATACATAAATGTCTGCAGGTTTTAATTTAGGTCTCTTACAAACTATTGCTTGAGGTTTTTTTGATATCATAAAGGGTAATGTGGATTATTCCAGCTAATGTAATATTTGATTGCTGACTTTATTGCAGCTTTGATTCTAGAAAGGATCTTAGTTTCATGTGTTCCATTTTCTCCCTGCGGAAGTTTGCATGTAAATAGGAGATCTTTCTTTTGCTTTGTGTGTTAGTTAAAACATAAAAATGTTTTCCAGTTTTCTACTGGAGTTACATGTGCCTTAGAATTAAGGACAGTCATGGCAAGTAGTAAGTTCCTCGTAAGGAAAATGGTGCGGGTATAGGTTTTTTCAAAAGCCTTTATTTTGCTTTGGTTTTTTCCAGGTGATAAAATATGGGGTAATTAGCACCGATGCCCTGATCGAGGATTTGTTTCACTGGAAAACTCTCTATGTGGCTGGGCGCCTACAAAAGCCGGTAACTGTTCAGTTTTCTCTCTGGAAACGCAAGAAATTACAGGGCTGGAAAAGAAACAGTTGGAGTTTGAACTTTATCTGTTAGGGATCCGTGCAGCAGTAATGCGCAAATAATCTGCCCTGATTTAGGGCTGTAGCCCCAGAGGGATAATCTCTCAGAGAGGAGGTAAAATGTAGTTCTTAATAATGTTCTGTGGAAAAAGAACCCCTAAAGGTGAGAATACTAATAACAATTTTCTGCCTGTAGGAAATCTTGAATAACTGGACTCTATTAATGCCAAGTCCCTTTAATGTTAAATGTATTATTTGCCTTTTTCAACAGATTAGAGGGGTGGCCAAAATTTAACACAGATGAAGAATGGAAATCTTTAAAGGTGGAAGCAGCTTTGCTGTGCAGTTACTGTCTAGTTCATAACTGAATGAACCATGGGTTCTGCATGTTGGTTTTTCTCCTCCATATTAGGATCATAAAAAATAATCTTTGATTTCCCCCTTTTGCCTGCCTCGATGTGCTTTCAGCAGATGGCAGCAGTGCTAAGGGAAAATCTGTTACCAGGGGAGGGGGAGAATTAGAGAACAAATCTCTTCAGGTCTTGGAACAGAAATTAATTATTTTTTTAGCTAAAAAACTTGGAGTGAAAGTTGGAATAGATTGTCTCAGACTATTGGCTTTATCTCCAGAGATGTAATACAGCATGATCCAGGTTAGAGAAGCTGTTATCTTTGTAAAGAATGAAACTTAATCCATTGAGAAAGATAACTGAAGGGAGAATTCTGGATGTCACAACAACAGTGAATAGTGAATAGCTGTTTTCAGTGTAAGTGCATTTGCTGCTGCTTTGATTTGTGACATGGTACAGGGAATATAAATTCTCTGAACTGTGGAAAAGCTTTCCTTAACTGTGGTGCTCTGTCATATTTACCCCAAGAATCAACATTCATGTTTTTCCAGGGTGATAACCATTGCACTCTGTCTTCCTGGGAGATTTGTAGCTCTCTGAACAGTTCAAAATTTGTTCATAAATGCTACCAGTGTTTCAGGCATTCAGACTTTGAAGCCTGGTGTATTATTTTCTTTTGAAAAAAAATCCTGCTTTATATTAGAGGGGATTTTTAGAAGAGGAGGAGGTTATTTTTTTTGCTTCTCTAAGGCAAGGCTGGTGTCTTCCATGAGGAGTAACAGAATCTCTGCCGAGTTTTGTGTTTTAGAGTGCTCTATGGTGTCCTTGACATGTCCATAACTTGATGTTTCCATGGCAATCCTAAGATGTTGCAGTCACCTGTGTGACTGTGTGGGGTGCCACAGATTTTTCTGTTCTGACTTTCCTCAAATTTCCCTGTAGCAACAAGTTAGGAATGTACATCTAAGTGAATTGCTTGATGATATTTGAGAAAAATCAAGGGGGGTACCTTGTTTACAGTGGCCAGTGGGAATCTTAAGGTGTTGTAGAGTAAACAAATATTAAAAAGCTGCCTTTTATAAGCAAGGCAGTATTGCCTAAGCAAAACACTTGAAAAAGACAAACTCACACCAAGCAGGGATTCCTAAGGGAGTTGTTTCTAGAAGTGCACAGTCATCCATCTCCTAAACCCGCTTCCCTTCGTCTGCCAGTGTGTTTCTATCTTCAGTTCTTACCAAAGACCTGCTTTTTATTCCAGTATATTTCCATGTCCTAGGTGATTGGATTCTCTAGTCTGTCTTGAACAGTTTCAATGTTTCCTAAGAATAAACACTTCTTGTGGCAGACAGAGGCATTCAAGGGATCTTTTCCTCATGGATAAGTGAAGATCTCCTCCAGTTCGCATTCTGCTCATGCAAAGTGCAAAAATAAAGCCCAGCTTCTTGTAGGACAACCCCCGTCTGAGAAACTGCTTGGAGCATTTGGCAGGAGAGTCCTCTATTAAAAAAAAAAAAATTGAAAAGGATGAAGATGAATAAGAAAACTTAACTCTGTCAGGTGTTCTTTTCTCTTTTAGTATAGTCTTTTTTCCTATTGCACAATCACATGTGAAGTATTTCTATTGATGCATTCATATTTCCTGTTCTGATTAATGTTAAATTTACGAGTATGAAAAGTTGACTAGCTCATGTCTGGTGCATACAGCACTTCCAAACCTGTGTGTGAAAACTGCTTTTTATAGCAGAGTGTTAATTATTAAAAACATATTCCTTTCTCTCACATAGTGGGGATGCTCTAGTACTTGTTGTACCATGCTAATAAGAGCTAATCTTAAATTAATTTCTTACTCAATCCGGCATGAAAAATAAATAACATTTCTAGCTCCAGCTTCAGTAGCACTTTCCTGAGGTCTTGCTTCCAAATGGCTCTGCTTTTCCAGGTGAAAATCCTGGCCCAGAATGAGAACAGCAGGCTGCAAGCTGCTCTTGTCAGCAACCTGAAGAGTGCAGTGACGGCAGCCTTCCTCATGTTGCCAGAGAGCTTCTCTGAAGAGGATCTTTACATGCAGATTGCAGGACTCTCCTACTCCGGTGAGTGTGGGGCTCTCCAGTGCCTGAGGAGAGCTGTGTGTGGAGCTGTTGGAGCACAGCTGGAATCTCATGTGTGAGAAATCATATCCCTTCTTGCTTTGGGCCTGCACTGCTGCATTCACTGAGAATTCTCTCAGAATGGTGGTTATGTAACAGCTCCAATAATTGGGCTTATTCACAGGAAATAGGTATAGCTACATCAGCAGCGCTGCCTATACCTACCTGATTTATGAACAGCTAAGTGTGAGTGATTGGAGGTGATGAAATAATGGGGCTTCTCTTCTGTTTGCATGGATTGTATTTTGGTGGAATGTTTCAAAACCTTGAGAAAAAAAAATTCTTTCTACTCAGTGCAATGTTGAGTCATCTGATAGTCTGACTCATACCTTGTCATCTCTTTTTGAGGGTGCTGTGTTTAAGGTTCTTGTTTAGTTAACTTAAAGATCCAGGTTATGATTCTTTGATTTATAGTTTACACTACTGGTTGGTATCTGTTGAGTTTCTTTTTTTTTTTTTTTGCTAAGAAATTAGTAAGGAAAAATATTGAAGAAACTACTGCAAATTGTTCTTCAATATAAGATGTAATTGTTACAATTTAACTCAGCATTGCTCTTTAAATGTTGACATGCATACTGGAATTACTGTGAAGGAGTTTGGTTGGAGTTGTGCTTCACACAGCACTTCCTTGGCTCATACAGAAATGCAATTTTGGCTTTTACAGGAAGCACAGGGGGATCGGAGCTGCAGCTTGGCTGTACTGAGGGGTGTCACTGTTTTAGGTAATGCTTCTCAGGGCCGTTCAGATTGCAACTGGCTTTTCCAGAGTGGTTCCTTCCTGCCTGTTTTAAAGCAACAAGAAGAGGGTGCTGACAATGGGATTGCCAGCCAGGGGTGTTTGCTGCTTATCTGCCCACCTGAAACCTACCCAGCACTGGCACTGGATTCTTGCTGGCCACTAGTGAGCAAGATACATTTTATCCGTGCTTTGAAACAGTGCAGTTTAGCAAAAATCAGTAAAATGCTGAGATTGGCTGTGCTGTGTGAACAAAGCTGGAGCAACACAGCTCCCAGTTGGGAATGTACATGAAAAAGGCTGCTTGTGGATATTTATTTTGCTGCCATTTCGTTAAGTCTTTCAGAGGCTGTACTAGTAGACAAAATTGATTTTATGTGTTACTCTAATCAGTCTCCTTGGAGACTGCTGAAAAGAGTTGTTCATGCTTTAATTTAGGAAATGTTCATCCTTTATTTTTTCCTGCATTTTTAGAGAGCACTGAGTCAGTACCATTTATACACAAACTGTTTGTTTTGTGGCTTGGTATAAACTGAAGTAAACTAAAGGAAGGCTAGCAAGTTGCCACCTTTCAACAACATTTATCTCCTGAATGTGGGAAGTGGGAAAAGGAACTGATTCAGAGTTTTGGTTGTTGATACAAGCTACACTGAACATCTAACTCCTGGCTGGAAACTCAGCAGGCAGCCAGGCTGGGAGCTAGCAGAGGTACTGGAATGCTTTCATACAGACTGACTGGCTTTTCATTTATTCTCTTTGAAATTTTTCAGTCACGTATCTGAAAAGAAAATGTAAAAGCCAGTAATGTAACAGTGGTGTTAAAAGGAGTTTCTTTTTGAAACAGCTAACACAATGGATGGCTGAGAGGAAAAGTGATCCAGTGATCTTACCATGACTGCCATTAGTTGAACTCCAAGTACTGCCCTTGGAGTGTGGAAACAATGCAATTTATTACCTCTCAAATTGGAAAATCTAAGTTCATTTGCTTGTGGATACAATTTGTTTAATGGTTGAGACTGAGGTGTGGTTGCAAAGACTGTAACTGTTACTGTTACTTGACAGCTGGAATTATTTTATTGTCTATGTGAAGATGTTGACGTGTGGGGTTGATGACACTTGATCAGAGGCCATATAGCAATATGTGCCTCCAAGGACATTTTTTCTGTGCTTGAAGATGTTTGAAGAGTGTTTTTGACTCTTAGAAGGTGATTATTGCGGATTATATTGGAATATCTAATACTGGAGAATAGAGTTTTAGATGGCAGCTCTGTACTCTGTTGATTTCTGTTATATTCTCCTTCATGTTTTGGGGGTTTTCCTAATGGCTTAACTCTCTCTTTTCCTGCCTAGGTGATTTCAGAATGATAATAGGAGAAGACAAATCCAAAGTGCAGAACATAGTGAAACCCAACATTGCCCATTTCCAGAAGCTGTACAGTTCCATACTCCAGGACTGCCCTCAAGTGGTGTACAAGCACCATCTGGGAAGGCTCGAGGCAAGGGTTCTCCTTCAAACAGCTTTACAACAAGTGCTTTATCACTGACAGAAGGCAGGAATTATGCCATGCACCACAAGAGCAGTTGTAGTCTCTGTGCTTGCTGTTTGTTATGTTTCTGTTTTTCAGTTAATTCTGCGACCAGCAGACTTGCCTTAAATAACAGTTTTTTTCATATGGAGGAACTACTGCTCATTTTCTCTGAGTATGGGCACAGAATAGAGCCCAGCAAGGGAACCAGAGCAGATCATTGTAAAATGTGTGTTCTAATGGCTTCCATATGGAAATAACAGGCTAGGAAGTAAGGAATAAACAGATGGTTTGTGTTAGAGAGATGAGGCTGTAACTCAGAGGTGCAACTTTCTGCAGTCAAAAACTGCATCTCACAAAAAACCTTCTCAAGCTCTAGCTGTGCAGATCAGCTGACTAAAGCCAAGTGAAATTCTGGCATTAATACCCATACCAAACCCATTTTTTCCTTAGCTTTTTGGGAAATCCAGAGTGACAGAAATCTTGAATTCCATCTTTCTGGTGTAACATTGCAATTAGGGGAGAGATGCCACAGTCAGCAGCGTTTTTTCCTTTTGTAATCTGCATGTCCCTGTGTGAATATTCTAGTGCGATAAAAGCTTCATGGTGAAGTCCCATAACATGGGCATCTCTTCATCCTCAAGACTTGGTAATTCTCTCCCAAGTGCCACCTTTTAGGATGTGTCTTTGTTAGAAATTGATTTAACTGCAGGCTTGAGTACAGTAAACAGTTTTACTGCAATGCTTTGGGATAAAACACAGGCAAATCTGTATTATCCTGCAGCTGTCTCCATGTTTTCTTATTGCTCGTGAACAGTTTGGTGGAAGCAATATTTAAATGAATTTGGGAAAGAATTAGTAACACTTCCTTCAAGAAAAAAAATCCTTTAAACAAATCCTGGTAGCATACTGCAAATTTATTGCTGGATAATAAATCTCTCCACAATCCCATAACAGTCATCAAGACTGCTTCTAATCAGCAGCAAAATGAGGGTATTTAATCAACAAAGTGCTTTAATGCTTTATTGCTCACACCTTCCTGTGGTTATTGGCAGTTACTGCCCAGCCTGAGGTGGCTGAGTGCTGCTGGGGGTGCAGTTAACACAGAATAGAGCCCCCTTCTCCAGGATATGCAGAGCTACAGAGAAAATTCCTTCTTCAAAGGTCCCTCAGAACTGAGGGAAGGCAGAGCCCAGCTCGGAGTTCTGGTTCAGGCACGGATTCCTCCCACACAATGCTCAGAGCTCCTCACAGTCGGTGCCTCTGGAGTTGTGGCTGACTCATCTGGAGATCATTTTCTCCACACTGACAAAAGGGAGTGGAGAGGGCAACCAGACTTCTGTCTGATGTCTCCATGAAGTGGCTAAAACCTTGTGTGGGAGAAATGGAGCTGTTCAGATTTTCCTCCACTTTCAGAGAGCTCTGCCCCATCGTGCTTTACCTTTTGGAGAAATTTGTCTGGGCTTGTGTGTTGGTATCATTGTATTCAAAAAAGGCTGGTTGGATTTGTGATTTAGATTGGAAAATGTGGGATGAATGTTTTCTTCAAATTATACAAACCAGATGTGGTTTGGAGTTGAAAGCAGAGAAAATTGTTTTCAAACTAAACAAGAAATGTGTGTGTGTCTGCAGTTTGATTATGCTCAGGCAGAAGAAACTCAGCTGAGTGGTCTTTGGGGAACTTTTTTTATTGTCCTGTACTTACATTTCCAAAGGAAATCAGATACAACAGAAATTACAGTTTCAATGAAAACTTACTTGCAGACACAGCAAGATCATGTGTGTCTTCACTTGAATAAAAACCCTTGCATGAGTCACTCTTCAAGTTGAGAACTGAGATACTGCATTTCCTTGTGCTTGGGAAGTTTTTATTAGCATTGTCAAGGACCTTTTCTAGTGAAATGGATCAGGTTCTGTGAGATATTTATCACAGGTCAATTGTCTGATTTCTTTAAAAAAAAAAAAAAAAAAAAGAACTCAATGCTTTTAATTTCTTATTTTTATAACATTCAGATTGATAAAAGTCCAGAAGGTCAATTTACACAGCTTATGGCTTTGCCAAAAACTGTGCAACAAAAGATAACTGCTCTGGTAAACCCTCCTGGAAAGAACAGAGACGTGGAAGAAATTTTACTGCAAGTTGCCCATGACCCTGACTGTGGATTTCTGGTGCATCAAGGTAGGTCTAGGCCAATGTCTGTAATGTCCTTTAAGACATGATAGATACACAAATCTATTGGATGTGTTCTATTTCAGAAGGGTGGGTTAAAGAGGAGGGTGAAAGAATCCAGGAGATTAATCATGAAATACTTTCCTTAAAGCCTGGTTTGGATTTGATTGCAGACAGGTTATCTGAAATATCATCAGTAGCATTCCTAGGGATACAGGAAGATGTGTTTTGGTTTGTGTCCTGAAAGAGGCAGAATTCAAGGAATAATAGTATGGCCTGCTTAGATAACCTAACTCTTGGTGAAGTTTTGCCTGAAGATGGAAGCACCAAACCCTGAGCTTTGTATCCTCCCAGTCACAGATGGCGAGGCTGAGGTCATTTTCTGACTTGCTGACATTTCCCCTCGCAGTCATCGTGGTTAGCCCAGACATGTGAGCCCTGGCAGAGAGCTCCAGCTTGGAGGAAAAAGGCTGAGGTGCTTCTCATCAGCACAACTGCTTTGAGGCAAGATTATGTCATATGAGCAAGTTAAAGCTGATGCTGCAGACACCAATGTTCTGGTACACTGCAGGGAAATGAAAAAGCTTAGTACTTGGGGTCCTGAATGCATTTTAAGAACTTGACACATTTTCTGTTCCAGGTAGCAAATTTTGCAAGCTCCCTGAGCACAGCAAAAATTCCCAAGAAGCCTGGGAGCCACCAGACACTAACCAGGGAGCTGAGGGAGCTCTCAGCCTGGTTTCTGTGAGGGAAATAAAAGTGGTAAACAAGCCTTATCTCCAAAAGCTGTAATTTAGAAAAGCCAGGGAAGAACTGCACAACAGAGGTATCTCTGCTTGATCAGAGAAGTGCCAAATCCCAATTCCATGTCAAAGTAAACAGGGAGTATCATTTGTTCTGCTCCAGGATGGTGATTTACCAGCACTTAGAGGAAACAACTCTGAATCCTTTGTGATTGATCATCTTAGTAGAGATCTAATGGGAACGCTAAATAAATGGATTTGATCAATTCCTACTGCTCGTTGTCTGTTTTAATACTGATTTGGGGATTTTTCTGTATGTTACGATAAAATAAATTGAAATAATTCAGAGAATACTTTAATTAGTATGGAAAAGCAGAGCAAACCCAAATTTTCTCAGTGTATGTTTTACTTTCAGGCTAGCTTGATTGTGTAACTGGAACAATATTTAACTTGTGCATGGTGGAGGGGGAAAAAATACTCCACACCAGTGCTGAGATGGGTAACATCTGTGTGCTTTTCCCTCTGCAGGCATTTCAGGAATTGTGAGATCCTCCAGTATAGTGCAGAGTGCTAAAACCATCCTGACAGCTGGTAAGAATTTCTATCAACGTGGGCCTTCTGATTTCACACAGGAAAGATGACAGGGCCCCAAGACTGTCTCGTTACTGGAGTTTAAAGAGTTACCTTTTTGTGTGTTTCATTAAAAGTCCCTGGAAAATAAAAGCAACATTTAAAGCAGAGGCTTTATTGCAAAATTATAAAATGCTGAAAGGGACTTAAACAAACAAACCAAGCAACAACATCAGCTTTCAATTTCTCTGTTTCTGGATCTGTGCAGAGGCGATTTTGTGGAGCAAAATAATTTGAATTTCTGTTGAATTCAAGTTATCCTGAGTGCCCCGTGGGGCAGAGCTGGTTAAGTGCAGGAGTAGAACAGAAATAGTTAAGCTGTGGTGATTATTTGTGCTCTCTTTCTCCCTGTTCTGATGGACACAAAATCACCTCTGGGGCTCCTTGTGCAGTAAATCACTGACAGCCTCTCCTGGCACTGGGACTTCGGGGGTCCTTGAGTAACACTTGGAATTTTTATCGTGGTCTCTGGTTCGTGCACCTGAAATCAGTTATTTGTGAGATGTCTCTATTTCCCTTGGTCTTAACTGCTTTTTGCTTTTTATATAGTGGCTTCCCCCCCCTTTAAAACAAACTGTTGTTTCCTTCTAATCAGCTATGTAGAGTTGTATTTAAAAACTATTTTCTACTAGTGGTTTTAGTGGTGAAAACATATTTTTGTGATTTGGTTTAGGTAGAGCAAAGCAATTTTGGTCCTTTGCCTCCAGCACAAGCCAAATTCGAGCAAGGAGGTTTGGGGGAGTGGATTTTTCTTACTGTTTGCATGATTTAGTTTTTTAGTTTTGGGGGTTTTTTTAATGTGTTTACACTTTTCTGCCAGAATCTGGTTAATTCTTAGGGACAGAACTCAGGAGTGAAATTTAACTGCTCAGGGATGTCACCTCAGTATTTTTGAGGTTTGATGTTCATGTGATCTGCCCTGGAATTGAGGAGGGATGAGTGTCCATAGCTCTAGAGTTAATTAGCAAAAACCTTTCAACCTTTTTTTTTTTTTTTTTTTTTTTTTTTCAATATTTGTATCCAAACACTTTTGACTGAGTTTATATTAAATCTGTCAGTATCTTCTAATGACGATTTTCTCCCAATCACGGTTTCTTAATTTAAAATGCATCACTGGGGCAGCATTCCTTGCTGTGCCAGCTCCTTGGACTCTCCATGTTCATAGGATACAGAATTTGCACAGAGAAAACAGGAATGTGGCTCCTGCATGGAAATATTTGCTTGACTCAGGCAAAGAATGTGTTTTACAGGAAAGTGTGGAGCTTTAAATTCAGTCCCTAAAGATGCTGCATTTCTTTCTTTATTCTTTTTCCAAATCTTGTCCAATATTCTGCTCCCCTAAGACCTATTTTCACACTTTCTGCTAGAGACTTCAGGAAAAATGTAAGGCTCTGACTTTCTGCAGTGCTTATATCAGGAGTAATGGCTTAAAATAAAAGAATTATGAAAGAGAATCATGAAATCTGTGGCTCCATTAAGCTCTGACTTTTTATTGCTGTTCCTAATAACTGTACAAATACTTTGCTTGCAAAAGAAAGTTTTCATTAGCTGGCCATCACTCTTTTTGAAGTGTTCTAGGGGACAAAATCTGTTTTGTTTAGCTGATTATTTTACCTTAAGAGCACCAGCAAAGGTGAGATGCCTGCTCTGGTCCAGAGCATGGCAGTGCAATGTCCAGCATTTCTAAATTCACTGGTAAATCAGCAAGAGCTGTGCTGAGATGCCATGCTGGGTATTTAAAATTACTGGCAAGGAGCACAAGAAGAAATTTCAACCCCTTTTAAGAGAACTTTTTTCATCTTTTCTCTGCCAATGTGGTTTTGCAGTGGCGCTCCAGCTCTGTGTTTTTGTTTGTTGTTAAATGCCCTATTTATTTTTTGAGAATGTGCCTGTGTGTCTCTTCGAGGCTGCGGTGAGGTTGCCTCTGTTTCCCATTAGAGATGGCACCAGGGCTGGATTTGTTTTCCCACATAGCCAGAGCCTGCCTGAGCTTTGGGAACTCACTCTGCAACTCTTATATTTAGCTCCTCTGAGGGAGATGTTGAGACTTCTTTAGCTTCTTTATATTTTACTCAAGGAATGCTGCGAGCCTTGAAAATTTTTCTATAAATACCATCTTACAGATTAAACCATCAGTTGAAGCATTTGTCCAAGATACTTTTAAGTTAGCACAAATGTTCTGAATAGCATTTGTTTTCAAGGATTCAAGGATTTGTTTTTTAAGGAGCAGGTTTCATTTGTTCAAGATACTTTTAAGTTAGCATGAATGTTCTGAATAGCGTTTGTTTTCAAGGATTTTTTTCTTTTAAGGAGCAGGTTAACATATAAAATATTCTGCTTTTGTGATAACTGCTCTCTTCCTCAGCTGCCTGAGCAGATAACTGTAAATATCTGTAAATATGCATGTGTCTGTGCATGCCACACTACACATACATATTTTTTGCTCCACATGACAGCTGTCCAGCGGTACATGCATAGAAAGGAAATCCAGGACACTGCAGCCAGGCAAACCTAGCAGGAAGCTTTGGAGGATTCCCAGCCAAATCTCTGCCTCACAGCACTGACACTTGCACAGAGCCCAACGTGGGTTGTTCAGTGAAAGCAGACACGAGCTGTGTTTACCCTGAAACGCTGTGGGCTCAGTCCCACATGCACCGGGGCTTTGCTCTGTGCCCTGGAGTGCAAAAATGGAACGGGGAGCTGGAGCCACCAAGTCACAGATTCAGAGCTGAAGCAGAAAGGTGTTTTCATGTGGTCCAGCTGCTGCAGATTCTGTGAGAAAACCCCAGTTCCAGCCATTAACCTCTCCTGCAGCCTGAGGGTGCTTTGGGGGAGCAGCTGGATGGACAGAACCGTGCTGGGGGGCAGCATGGGTGCAGCTCAGGGGGAGCACAGGGAGGTGAAGGATTTGGGGCAGAGCAGGTGGGCAGGCAGAGAGGAGCGATTTCCCTGCAGTCCTGCAACAGCTGTGCTGCAGTGGAGCTGCCACACGCTGCACTGCACTTTCAGAAGCGCCTGGAATTGATTGGAATGGCAGAGCAGCAATTCCTCTGTCAGAGGGGCTGCATCCTGCAGCTTGGGCATTTTCAGAGCCACGGTTTTCACTTCTTTTATTTGTGCTGTGCCAGAGCTCAGCCTGGCTCTGTGCTGCTGCAGGAATTGTTGCTCTGTGTGTAATCTCCATGCAGATTTGTCAGGCACATCAGGATCCACGTGGTTATTTACTTGTTATTTGAGATGCTGCAAAGAAGAGCCTGTCATGACTTCATTAGTGTGCTTGCTTTTGCAAAAACCTAGTAAGTGTGGCAAAGTTGGAGCGTGCATATGGGGTGCACATGGGTTTGTCAGTTCAAAATACATGTGCGGATATTTTCCTACAAAAGGTGAACCTGAGTTTGTTTAAATTGCATTTGGAGACATGAGAAGTGCAGAACTGATTCTCTGCAGTCTGTTTGTTATCAGAGGCTTCTTACTCTGCCACATTCCTTCAGAAATAACTGCACTTTTCCCACTCATTTGACTTCTTGCAACTCGACTTTGAATGCATCTGTCACTTAAAATATTACATCTTTAATTGTTTTCTTTCTTTTACTCTCCTTCCTTCATTTTTTGAGGTCTTTCCAAATCAAGTATTATTATTCCTGTCCCACTCCCCCCCCAAAAATAAAAACAACTCAGTGCAGCATGTGGCTAAACTTGGGCTGAGGTTCCTTGTTTGCTGCAAATCTTTCCTTGTGCTCAGGGCTGTGATACTGTGTGACTTTTGGCTAAATTCCGTGTGTTTTTAGTCAGGCTTGTCAGGTGTTCAATTAAATAAACCTAGGAAAAGTTGTAGTAAATATAATCTACACTTTTAATCTGTGCAGGTGTCAAAATTAGAGCTTTTTGTGCAGCATTAAGAAGTTGTCTTTTCGGTTCTGAATTTGTAAGGGTGTGATTAGACACTGCTGTAACCTGAGCAGTCACTCTCTGTGTTATGTTGGGTTTTTTATTTGTTTGTTTGGGGGTGTTTTTTGTAAACAGAAAAGGAAAAGCAAGTAGCTGCACTGGCTGGGATCTCAGACCCCCCCTGAAATGCCATGACTGAGTGTTTTGTTTTTAAATTTACAAACATGACTAAACCCAGCCAAAGGCTGTGGTTTTTTTTACTCTAGGTACGTAAGAGAAGGCTCATCTCTGCTAGAACTTCAGAAATCTTTTAACTCCAAATTTTCCAAATTTTGTGGGAGTCATCCTCAGTCCCATCGTATCTAAATCCCATAAATGCTTGGAGGCAACGACTGCTGCTGGATCTCTGAAAATTGAGATGTCTGCCTTTATTGCATGCCATGGCATGGTATTTACCAGAATTGTGCTCTAGTTGCTCTGCTTTGATAGCATTGAAAGTATTTCTGGTGGCATTATTTACCGTGTCCTGCCTGTGACAGGAAGGTTATTTGCATGTCTGCCTGCTGGATTAGGCTGTCATTCCCCCAGAGAAATCCTTCATTTGATGCACTAAGAACTTTCTGGCTGAGTCAGCCTTGCTAAATTGTTGATATTTTTTCTCTTTTTTTCTTCTTTTTTTAGGGGCAAAGAAGTCAGTAACTTACAGTTTGAAGAAATTGTATAAGATGACGAAGGGAGGGTTAAAGAAGACATCTTGAGTCTTACATACTGTGTATGGGTAAATAAATCGTACTTTTTCTCTAAATGTTTTGCAGATGTGACTTTGCATATTTGAGAAGAATACAGTGTATTTAAGAAGTCTGTTCTGATGATTTACATGCCCGATTTTCCTAATGAAATAGACACTTTTTTAATGGGAGGTTTGTTGGCAATGGGGCAAAGGAATTATGCTCTGTAAATACTGCAATGAATTTTCCAGTAGCTTTTGAAGAACCTTAAGTAAAAAAGATTGATTGTACAGACAGATTAAAACCCAAAGTCACTCATCTTCTATGTGTTGGTAGCTTTACTTCCCAAAGTGCCCTCAGAGTCTCTGTCACAATGCTCAATATCCCCAAATTTAGTTCTTTCAGGGCTTTACAGAACTGGAGAATCCATTGAATTTTCAGTAGATATGAAACTGTCCTCTGACATTCCTGCCCTGACAAGTTCATCCTTGGAATTCCTCTGGGGATCCTCCCTGTGACATCCTGAATCCCAAAAACTGCCACAGTGACTTTCAGTGTGAGAGAGGGAAAAGAGCAGCTTGGCAGGTGTCACATCCTTTAATAAGGATATTTAATAATATTAATAAACAAGGATATTTAATAATAATAAAATTGTGTGGTCCTCTCATGAGGCAGAGATGAAAGGTGCCCAAATTCATGTGCATTGTCACAAGAGTGGGAAGGAAAATCAGAATTCCATGGATCTGTTTGGGCAGACCTATGCAATATTTGTTGTTTGGCAGAAGATTCCATCAAAACACTTGAAAATTGGGAAAAGCACAGATTGTTTGATTCTATTATCTTTATTTTTTTTTCCCTTAAAATACTACCCACAAAGATGAAACTTGAACTCCCTTTAAATTAGCTAAACTAAAGAAAATTCGAGTTTTACATGACTTGTACCATTAATCATGCCATGAAAGGATGGGCATTGCTGGCAGGATCCATGTCTGGTGCAATAAATTGGGAGGATCTTTTGTAAATAGAATATTTTTCACACTGACTTGGGTGGGTTTGCTAATTTGGGAAAGTTTCCTTAACACATATAAACTCAGCCAAGAATTAATTTTATTTGTGAGAATGTCAGTGATAAAAATAATTTCATGGTAAAAAAAGGAAATAAAATGTATCTTTCCTTGGTATTTTCAAAGCTTGTTTGGTTTTTTCTTGTGTTCTATGTGGTCATCAGGGCCATCTCTCAAGCTACATTTAATCTGATCTCACTTTAAAAAATAAATTATTGCAATGAAGTTGTCTGCTAATTGTTTCCAGGGAGAAGTTCAGAGCAGAAATTTAAAAAAGACAATAGAAAATACATTGTTGTATGTAATAGGATTCATACGGCCTTGCTTTAATCACAGGGAAACTGTGATTAAATACTGATTATTTTCAAATATTTGAATTTGAAATTTCAATCCAGACTCAGGAAGTGTAATTACTGTGAAATAGGAAATAAATCACTGGGAAACTTTCTAAGGTTAGAGGCAGGTTCCCAACACTTTGCATTATCCACTGGCGATAGATGTGTAAAACAAATCCCCTCAAATGTCCCTTTGCTGATGGTACAACCTTTTTTATGGGGCCAGCGAATGTTTGTATGGCCATGGCATCCTCTGGCCCTATTAGTAAGAAGGCAAAGTCCCCAGTTTGCAAAGTTTATATTTTATATTATAAAAAGTGAAACCTGGGGGTTTAAGCCACTTTGAGGTAAATCTGGAATTTTTTAATGATGAAATGCAGTTGCTAACATTTCAAAGCAGCTTTCTTTTAAAAGCCTTTAGCAATCCAGTTAAAAAGAATGTTCTGAATATTAAAGATAAAAGTGGGGTTTGGTGTTTCTGAGGGCGCTGGGTGCTGAAATGGTGGTTCAGAACATTAGAGGGCAGTGACAAATCAGCTGGTGTGAGATGAGCCGGCCTCACCCCCACAGTGAAACCCCAATCTCCATCCTATACCTCGCCGGCTGAGCATTTATCCCAGAAATTATCTTCTTGTGGGGGAAAAGAAAAGAAGTAAAGTAGTGCTTGCTGTTCAACAGCCAGTTGACTATTTTTATGTGCAGCAGATGCCGAGGCATGCCCTGCCCAGCTCTGAGCTGTTACTGTCACTGTGCCAGAGGATCCCTCTGTCCCTGCACAGGTGGGACTTTGCTGCACTTCCTGTAACCTGAGCCGCCTCTGTTTGTCTGGTGTTGCTGGATACCCACTGCCAGGCTTGGTTTGGCTTTATGAACTCTGTGTACAGCAATTTAAGAGGTCATTTCTTGCTCTTTGGGGTGAGTTTTGCAAATCCCAGCTCGACAGTTCCCAGTTCACTCCATCTGTTGATGCACTGCCAGCATCCAAGGCTGCGCCCTCAGTCTTTGGGAGACGTAAAAAAGTCCTTCCTCCTCATCCATATAGGCTGAAAACTGGATTCTGCTCTGTAAATCATTCATCTTGTGCTTTTTAAAGAGTGGCCTACCTTTCCCCTTGGGGCCACTGGTCTTGAATGTATTTATTTTTCTGGCAGGGAGCCAAGAATGAATCATAGCCCTGAGCAGCTCGCTCTGAACTCCTCGCCATTGTTAAGAGAATACTTGGGGCAGTTGTTACAGAGCTCTGCTATGTAAAACTTTTAAGAGAAGAGAGATTGATTTCAGCCTTGTTAGCTGCTTTTGAAGTTCCCCACTGGTTGTGTGGAAATGATTTCTTCTGCTCATACAGCTGTAATCCACTAAAATAACCGGGAATTGTTGCACGGGAAGTTGGG
This sequence comes from Hirundo rustica, assembly GCF_015227805.2. Classification (NCBI taxonomy): domain Eukaryota; kingdom Metazoa; phylum Chordata; class Aves; order Passeriformes; family Hirundinidae; genus Hirundo; species Hirundo rustica. The sequence continues at coordinate 8,000,125 of NC_053461.1, read as the reverse complement.
ACATGGGAATATGTTGCTGCCTCTTTGTCCTAATGAGGTGTGGTTGTTCTTTCACCAAAAAAAAGGCACTTCAGCCTTTCATTCCATTGATAACTTTCCTGTTTATACCTTCCTGCTCCATTTCCATACTTTATTGTTTCTCTTCTTGACTTAATTCTCAAGTCTTTCATTCTGTTCTTCAGACATCCCTCTTTTCTGGCTTGCCTGTTCCACCGTGGATATTGTTTCATGCTCCCTCCCCCTCTTTCCTGTGTAACAGAGCTTTCATTAAAGGCAACCAGGCAGATGATTTATTTCTGGTGTCTTAAAAGACTTCTTTGTAATGAAGAGCCTGGACCCAATCAAACTGCTGAGGGTTTGTGTAGGTGAGTCAGCAGCATGGGCCTCAGTGCCTCTGACATCCACACTGCCAGGGGAGTGTGGAACAGCCTCCTGCTCCAGAGGGAATCAACTGGATGACACGGGAGGAAGGGGAAATCAAAAAAAATCTAAAATTTGACTGCATGCATCCTCATTTGGCTGCTCCTAAACTCGGTTTGGAAGGGCATGAAGCTGAACCACACAGGGTGCTGACCTCCACCAGCACACGTATGACGTATTCTTCATCGCTTGCACATTTCCCTTTTTTCCAAGTGTTGGAGCAGGGAGTTTCTCCAGGTGCCTGACTGTGTGTGGGACCCTCCAAATTCCAGCTGTCTGTAAGTGCAGAGCCTTTGTTTTTCACCTGTGCTTCCCTGACGCTTCTCTTTTGGTTTTGTTGACCTTCCCTGTCAGCAGAGCCTGAGCACAGGGTAGGTGCCCAAAGGCAGCAAACAGTTGAGCTGGGATCCTTTTCTGGCAGAAATACTTTGCAGCACCCCAGAGCTTCCTGATGGTTGCAACAAACATCTGTGCCAAAATTGGGAAGATCAAGGTGGATACAGAGGCTGGGATTCCTGGATGGCTGAGGGAGCTGAACCCTGTTCTTCACACTGAGGTGCTAAAGCAAGAGCCTGCTCTGACTTGGGAAAGTTCAGAATAAACACAGCCCTTGGTGAGTGTCCAGTGCAGGGGGATCTGAGCAGGGCTGTGACTCATTGCTTTTCCCAGCAATTCATTTAAAAATAGAATTGAAGTTGAAATATGCTTTGAAGGTCAGAATACCAGGTCAGTGTGTGTCTGATGGTTTTTCCTGGGTAAGGTGTTGAGAGAGGACAAAATAATCTACATTTTCAAAGTCACTCTGCTGGCCACATAATCTGTGTAGAAAATGACTTTTCTAAAATGACTTTTCTTTGTATTCCCTGCTGCAGCAAAAAGAGACATTACCTCCACATAGCTCTTTTCTGGTCTGCTTTCTGTTTGAGCCAACAGTTGCTCTGTCACGTTTGATACTGTGGTTTCACAAAGTTTTGCAGTGCCCTTATTTACCTGTTTTTCTAGATAAAAATCTCCACCACAGTTGCTAACTGATCCTGAACTTAATGAGTGCCTTAGGGAGAGGCAGTAATCACTTTACTCCTGCCTGTTTTAACCTCTTACTCAGCCTGCTTCAATCAGAAATGTTTAGAAATGGATTAAGTTTTACTACATGAATGGGATGCCTCTGACTATATATTCTGAAATTATTCATGCAAACTCCAAATATTTTATTTACCTCTTTAGTCTAAGAACTTCCATGTAGTTTTTGCCTTCATAATCCAGCATTCTGCCAAATCCTTTCCAGTAGTGGTGGGGACTGTTTGGATGGTCATACACTTTTTTTGTTTTTCCCTGCGAAATGGAAGGTCTTGCAGCTGCAAAGAGAGACTGAAAATCTGTGCAAGTGTAGTGGGTATAGAGGGTTCTTCCTCATTTTGAATTTGACTGAATTTGATCTTGAGGAGTTTGCAGCCACAAGGAGCTGTCTTTAAAAGCAAAACAAAGCAAAAACTGACCAAAAACAAGCACTCTGTGTTTTGGTTCCTTCACTTCCCTTTGTTGTACTGAAACCTTCCTAAATGCCTTGAACTTGATATTTAAGATCCCTCCCCATTTCAATTAAATAAGCCAAGCAAACAGTAAAACATCTCATTACTGAATTAATTTGTGTTACTTCTCTACATGGGATCTCTTTAGCTCTGTGGTGCACTTGGTAAATTTGAAAGTTTATGTTCCCACACAGAGATTATTTGCTTAATCTCTGCCTCCTGCCAAAGCTTCTTCAAAACTCCTATTTTAAAATTCATAGTAAAGTATGAGAGGGGAGCATTCAGTGGTTTTGGGTGGGTTTTTTTGGTTTTGTTTGTGATTTTGGTTTTTTCTTCCAATATTGCCATCCTCCAGTTGTGTTGCTCTCTGCAGTGAAGAGTCTGGCTCGCTGTCTGTACAACAGTGAGAGCCAAGAAGTTTTTCCCTCCCTTGGATGCTCCAAGCATGGCTGACACAGAGCAGCTCCCAAAGTCTGCCTCACCACGCTGTCACACTGCTTTGGCTTTACAGCCTGGGGCAAAGCTTTTTAAAACCAAATGATCTGCACAAGAAATTCTAGACTTTTTTTTTTTTTTCTCTCTCTTTGTTTCTTTCCCCTCGTTGCCTCCCAAGTCTGGGGTTGGGTGAGATTGTGCTCATTCTGCACACCCCTGTTAATTCTGTCCCTGCAGCAGATTCTTGCCAAGGAGGAGACTGAGTCAGCAGCACTTGGGCAGTTGGAGGGTGAGTTCCCTGCAGACAACTGCAGATGATGAAATCCATCACTGCCCTTTCAATTCTTACAGCATTTTTAAGTGGATCATATTTAAGGGTTGTACTCGCACAGCTGCTTTTAGAGCAAGGATTGGTTTATTTTCCTTTTTTGTTGTTTAAAGAATGTCTCCTCTATTGTTTGTCTGGTTTAACAGTGACTTATTTCAGCAGGATTCCCTTTCCAGTATAGCACTGAAAATTGGGGTGTTATTCGTATTAGAGAATCACAGCATAATTCAGGTTGGAAAAGCCCTCTCAGACCACTGAGTCCAGGCTGTGCCCAATCCCTACCCTGTCCCCAGTCCAGAGCTCTGAGTGCCACGTCCAGGAATTCCATGGACACCTGCAGGGATGGGCACTCCCTGTGCAGCCCCTGCCAATGCCTGAGCACCCTTTCCATGAAGAAGTACTTGCTGCTGTCCAACCTGAGCCTGCCCTGGCACAGCCTGAGGCCTTTTCCTCTTGCCCTGTCCCTGTTCCCTGGGAGCAGAGCCTGACCCCCCTGAGCCATTTAGGAAAAAAAAGCCCTGGAAAGGGCACACTTGGAGAGTGAGGAGAGGATCCACTTGTGCTGAGGAGATAACTGACCTTAGTCCAGAAACCCCCAGTCAGGAAGAATCCTAATTTCTCAGTAATTAGCAAGATCAGGCTGTAAGAACTACAGAGTTGGCCCAGAGGAGCAGTGTGAAAGTTAGGGTGGGTGTTTTCATCCAGCAAACCTGAGCTTGGTTTTTCCAGACTGATTCCATCCTTGAGCTGATAGATGGATATTCCAGAGGGCTTTAGACATCACTGGGTACCCAGTTCCTTCTGTCCAGTGACCTGCTGCTGGTGGCTTTGCTTTAGAAGGAATCCTGCTGACTGAAGAATTCTCACAGCCTGCAGATGTGTGTAAGTTGTGTCGCTTACCATGAATGAATGTGGAAACTCTGAAAAGAATTTGGCATCTCATCTTGAGCTGCAACCTATTGGTGATTTTAATGATCCCACTTGGACTGAAGCTCACCTGGTCCTGTGTGAGAGACAGGACACAAATCAAACAGGAAGTTAAATCTATTGTGTGGCTGTTTACTGTGTAAGAAAAAAGTGCATAATAAAGAGTTTACTCTGAATATTTACCTTCAGCTGTGGATCATTGATTGTACTGACTTTTCCTTTACATTACATTTGCCATTTGGAGTTCTGCTGTGAAGCATTTGTGGTCTTTTTATCAGTGTTTAACAAAACTTTTTAACAAATTAAAACCAGTGGGTTGCGGCCATGGGTTGCTTTTAATTTGTTCATCTGACACCCCTTTTGTATTTAATTTTTTTTCAGCAGTCTTGTCTGTCTTCATCTTATGGGAACCTCCATGGGGTGAAACATTTTCTAGAACAAAGCAAGCAAAAAGTACCTGTGGTTAAATGTTCTGAACGAGCAGAGTCAGTGGTGTTCATGGTTCTATTTGAGTCTGAAAGTATCTCATTGTTTGCTTGAGAATGATGCTGCTGTTCTGACCCTGCTCCAACTGAAAAGATTCTGTCTCTTTTCATATTCCCTTGGATGATGGGGCAGACAATTACGAGGAGGGCAAGCTTTGTCTTGAAGCAGGTAATAAATAACCATCTCCATCAACTTACAGTTTGGATCAACTTGTCTGGCTGGAACTACTGCAATTTAACACATTGTGGTGTAATGAATAATAAACTATCTTAAAAAAAAATTTAAATCTTAGGTATTTTGAATTTTGGGCGTGTTTTTACTTGAGGCAGCTTTGAGCTGCAATGCAGCTGAGTGTGGATTTTTGCAAGGAAGGGTTTTAGATTCAGAGTTTAGGAGTGTTAACATTGCTGAAAAGATATTTGCTTCTGAGGCCCCGTAGTTTGTGTGTGATAAAGCACGCTTTGAGACGGATTTTAAAAGCTGCTGTCACTCGGTGTAAAATTCACCTGTTTTATTAAAGAAGGTGTGGATGGATGGAAGCATGCACTGTAATTGGACTGACAAGGATGGCAAAGCACTGCCATGCCTCATTAAACCTAAATTGACAAATAAGGGGGGCTTGTGACAGCTTGGAGAAAATGTTTGCTTTTTGCATCATCTTTGTGCAGAGTTTGGTGCACACTAGCTTCCCTCCAGACTCCAGGGAACTTCAGGCAATCCTGCCTGATGGAAAAGAAGTATCCGTATTGTTGCTGTTTGAAAACCAACATGGGATGGCACTAACAAACTGGATGAACTTCCATAAATTCCTTTTTTTTTTTTTTTTTTACATGCAGTGATGCCAGCTGGCAGATTCCTTCCTTAGATGGGCACCTGAGGAAAAGTTTTTTTGCACCTCTACACTTGCACTGTTGATTGGAGCCACACACCACTTGCCCCTTTTCTTGGAAATCCCTGAAATCTCTCAGACACAGTTCAGCAGGCCAGGTTTGGGTCCCTTTGTGGTGGGGAGCACTGCAGTCTGTCCCAAAAGTGAAGTATGCCACTGCTGGGGCCATGTGCAGGGAGAAACTTGCCCAGGGCATTTTTAACCCACTCCTGTTATAATGGAAACACTTTATTTTCTTGGTTGGTCTTGGAACAGATGTCAGACAATTTCAATAATAATTACAGCATTAATGGTTGAGTAGAGTGTGTAGGACTAGGCTATGGGATCTCCCTGCAGGCTGCAATTTGCTAGAATATGGGGTTTTGCCCTCAGGTTTCAGGACTTTTCCTGCCTCTCTACTGAAAAAAATCCCAAAAAAGTCTTAAAACGTGGTCCTCAGGCAGCTGAGATCCACGGCCAGCCACAATTCCAGCTCCCCTACACAGCGGTTAAACCTTCTGTTGCATTGGCCATACTTTGTGAAGAATGTGATTAATTTTTGGTGATTAATGTACTTTTGGAACTGGTGTAGCATCCCAGGATTTGTATCATACCTTGGGTGCCTTGCATTGGTGCTGAAGCACGATTTTGATTTTATTTCAGCTACAGACCCTCAGCTATCCTTGTGAGATTTTGGGTTTCAGCAGAGTAAATTTCTGCTGGCATCTGAGTCAGCAAAGAGCCTTTGAGAGCACTGGGTTAGAAAGTCCCTGCTAAATGAAAATGAAATTTTAACACCCGAGCAAAACAAAATGCAAATCATCACCCAAGACTGGGTTTGCTTTCCTAAGCTGTGAATTCCCCTGGTGAGCAGCATGTGTTGAGTTCAGCAGCTCCAACAAGGTTTTCTTGTGCTAAGATCTGTTTTCCAAGATTCCCAACGTCTGACAACTCGCACTTGTTTTTTTTGTTGTTTTTCACAGATGTTGACACCTCACTGCAGTGCAAGTCTGTGTGCAGGGAATGCACGGGGTCAGTGTTCCCAGCCAGCTGATGTTCCTCAGATGTTTAATAAATATCCCGCTCTAAAACTTCTGCTGGGAGCTGTAATAGCAGCTCCAAAGGATCAAAAGCTGTTTTGACCTCTCCTTTCTCAAGCTCCTCCTCATCCCAGGAGCTCTGTCTGGTTAAACAAAGAAACCCTTCCCACCTCTTCCCTCCAGCAGTTCCAAACAGGAGTGGCAGACTTTTTTCTCAGAGATACATATTAAAAACTCTTGTAATTAGTCTGCAGCAATTAATTCTTGTGATACGTACCAATGTCTAGTTCAGATCTTTTCTCGGTGCCTGTGGTTTTGTTTTCCACATTTCACGGTATTTTTCTTGTCCAGTGTCTTGTTTTCTCCAAACAAGTTTTACATTACTGTTTTGAGTACTTTTTTTCCCAGATATTAGATCATCAAACTCCTCTTCTTGCTTGCTGGTAATGAAAATAATCTCCAGTAGTCTATTAATGCAACATCAATTTTTAAATTACCTTGTTATAGATGTCACAGATGAAGGTTTTGCAATGTGTATAAAATCATGTTCACGGTTGCTTTGGCACTACATGCATTTCGGTTTTTTATCAGCTGAAGTGTTCCTATTAGATATCCTGAGTCCAAATCTGGATTTAATTTAGGTTTGGAATGTGCTTTTGGCTAGCTTTTGGTGGCCCGGAGATCTCATGACCTGTCCTTGCAAGGGTATGAAAATACTTTGGCGTCAGCATGATTTTGATGGACTTTTGAACGAGATCTGGACAGCCCAGAGCCTCCACGGGCTCGGAATCTTTCAAGGAATCCAAGAGCAGGGTGTGTGGGTTCATCCCCGGCCGTTCCCTGCCCGCACCTCCCACACCCCTGCCTTTGGCTGCTGCTTTGGCTGCACCTCTGGCTGCATGTGGGAGCCGTGCTCCCTCCACCATTTCGTGCACAAATCCCAGCTCCAGCATCTCAAACTAACCCCGCTGTGCCTCGGTGCTTCTCCTCCTTGAGCAAACACAGTCGCGGTGCCTTTTCTGTGCATGTGCATTTATTGTCACCGCGAGCGAGGAGGAGCTGGACAGGAGAAACGCCCCGAGAGGAATTCCACGGAGACACTCTCTATTTCTGCTCTTTTTGGGTTCCACCACAAAGCTGCAGCCCTAAGGCTCTTCACGGGGCTCAAGTTGATTTATTGTCCCTTTCTTTCCCTTCGCAATGCACTCCCAGAGCCGCCCGAGACCACCTCAGGTCCTTGGGAGGATAAAATCACGTTCTGGTGGTGACTGATGTTCAGTGTGGACAGCAGAAGATCAGTGCAGCGCTTTCCCGTGTCCTCTCCTCCTCTAGAATTAATTTCTGCAAGCCTGGGAACAGCGTTCCCAGGTTCTTCAGAGTGCCTTGGAGAAACGTTGACTTGGCTGCGGGCATGTGTCTCCTCCAGGTGCACGAGGTGCCCGACAGCCTGATTTGATAATACGGCTAAACCCAGGCAAAGTTTTAGCAAGACGCGCTCCTAAATTGCTGGGAACGGCACCCGTGGCATGAAGGCTGCCATGGGAATGCCCGAGGATGTGCCGGGATGGTGAGAACAGGTTGCGATTCTTTCCCAGCAGCGCGGCGCCCGGGGACGGGACGCTCTGGCCGCTGGAAATCGGAATATCCAGATATTCAGGAGAATATTCGGATATCCGAGGAGCTCCTGCCCTGCAGGCGGAGGGGAAAGGAGCAGCTCGGTGACCAGGAGGGCTCGGCTTTACCCTCGCTCCAGTGTGGCGGTCGGCAGCCCCTCCCAGGCGGAGCGAGGCACAGCGGCAGAAGGGATCCAGAGCGAGCAGTGAACAGGAAAGCGCCGGAGCTGCCCGCAGCGATCCCCGTCAAACCGTGCGGATGTGACCGCCACCCTCTAGCCGGGCACAGGCAGCGGCAGCAGGCTCTGCAGCTCGTCACTCGGGCGTGTTTCAGCGTGGCTGGGGATACCGAGCCGCTTCGTCACACGCTCCGACAGCTGCTATAATTCGAAACGCACATTTCCGCTCTTAAAAAGTGTTTTGTTCTTGAGGGGTTTTTGTTGTTGTTGTTGTTTCCCTGTAGTTTTTCCTGCGGGGGGAGGAAAGGGTTTAGGCTTGGAGCAGGGTGGCAGAGCAGCAGCGTTGTGCCCTCCCGTGCTCTTCCGCCCCCCGATGTCGCTCCCGGGGTTCGAACCCGTGACCCTCCGGCCCCGCGTCCCTCCTCCCCCGGGGGCGGGGCCGGCGCGCTCCCTACCTGCGAGGATGTGACGTCAGCGCCTCATTACCCTAATTTCGCTGACGTCACGGCGCCCCGGCCAATGGTGGCGGGCGGCGCTCCCCACCTGCTCGCCGCAGAATTCCATCATTCCTGGGATTCCTCTGCGGGCCCGCGCAGCCAGCGGGGCCGGGCGAGCCGCGCCTGCTCCGGGCCCGCACCGCCGCCGCCGCCTCCGCCCGGCCCGGCCCGGCCCGGCCCGCGGGGCGCCGCGGCCACGCTGCGGCCCCCGGCACCGCCCGGAGCGCCGGTGAGTGCGCGGGGACAGCGCGCACAGGTGGCCGCGGGGGCGGAGGGAGCGGCGCTGGCGGGCGGGACGGGGCTGCGGTGGGATGGCACGGCACGGGGCTGGGACGGGGATGGCACGGGGCAGGGACGGGGCTGCCCCGGCCCGTCCTCTCCGCACGGCCGAGCGTTCCCCGCGGGAGCCGCGCCGGGCCGGGCGCTGCCGGCGGCCGGGGAACCTCCCGAGCCCTCCCGGCCGTGTCGGGATCCAGGCGGGGAGGGACTCGCTCCGCCCGGCCCCGGCCCGGGGAAAGGCTCCGCTGCCCCTTTTTCCCCGGGGAAAGGCTCCGCTCGCTCTTTTTCCGCAGCAGGAACGGAGGAAATGCCCCGGCAGGAGCGAACCTGGGGGTACCCCCGGCACCGGGACGCTCCTTCAGTCCCAAACTCGCAGCTTGGCTCCCTCTCACCCAGTTCTTCCTGCAGGGAAATTCGCCGGCACCGTACTGGTAGCAGAGCTGAAACTTCCTAGAACGCGTCCCAAGGGCGCCGTGAAGGCGCTGCTTCTTTTAATGTTCCATTGGCGGAGGTTTTTTGTGTAGCCTTTAGCAGCGTGGTGTCACGCTGGCTGCGTGCTCCCCAGATGTGATCGGCCGTAATTAATTCCCTGAGTTAAGCTGTCCGCGCTGGTGCCAGCGCACCCCTTTGCTGAGAGCGGATGAATGGGAGTTTAACACGCGTTTCCACCGGCGCTGGGGAATCCATAAAGCCAGCTCGCTTCTTTTCTGCTGGGTGGGTGCTTCAGGATTACCAGGAACAAGAAATAATGGCCGTTTTTTTTTAATTACACCAAAGAGGGCTTGGCTGATCAAGAGTTCCAGGATTTCTCCTGCAGGGTAATTTCTCTGATTGGTTTTTCTCTGACTTTAGAACACAGAGTTGTTTAAAGAGTTTTCCTCTCAGAAAAACAAACTGCAGTTTGGGAAACCAGAGCGAGTGAAACTCTGCAGGCAGTGATACTGAGAACCCTCAGATCCAAAACTCGATAAAACTGGGCAGCAATATCCCTCTCCTGCCTTAATTATAAACTTTCTTAAGGATCTTCTCCAGACTTGAAGGCCCTTCATTTGTATTTTCCTCTCTGAACTTGTGAGATTTCTGATGTGGAATGTGTTTTGCTCAAATTCTCTGTATTTCTTCTTACTGATCCACAATTCCAATCTGATTATTGGGGATCAGGCTGTGAGACTTTTTGGGTTCAGTTACAAGAACTGCTTTGATTCACAAGAAATGGATTTGACCCGTTAACTCTTGGTAGAGTTTGTGCCTGCCTGTTGTGCATTTGCATTTTCCTGTTGAAATGACTGGGCTGGAGCAGTTGCTGCTGCTGTGGGGAGCAGGGATGGATGGTTTTCTGTAGGATGCTGTTTCTTCTCTGCTCGGGAGCCCCTCTGGGGGGGATGGGCTTGGCTTCTACACCCACCCTAGAGCAGGAACCGGGCCAGAGCTGAGGTGATGAGCACCCAGGAGTGCTGCTGACATCTGACAGTCTGCTATAAAAGAAACCTGGTAACTAAAATAGGACAGAAAATATCTGTACAGCTTAATTAAGAGCATTCACATCACAAACCATCAGTTCCTTATTTCCATACAAGTGGCTTTGATAACCTTCTCAGCATTTCCACGTTGCAGGGGTTAATTGGTTTGTTTCCAGACAAACCTGGAAGTTTTCTGTAGGAAAAGGGAGCTTTGGTTCAGTTCTCCTTACCGTGGCTAAATGTCTCATGTGTCTGCAGGAGATTGTGTAACACCTAAAATGCTCTGAGTGATCTTGCAGGTACAAGACAAGGTCAGCTTGGACTTTCCCACCTTAAATTTCTTAGCTTTGTTGGCTTTCAAAAGTTACTAACAGCTTGCTTCTTGACCTGTTGCCTTATTGAGGGGCATTTATGCAACAAGACAACAAAAAGCATGAGGTAAAATACCAGAGCTCTGCTTTAAGCTTATAATTTTCTGTGTGATGAGTTAAATCGTTGTTTCTATTTGAAGATTTGCCTGTTCAAACAGATTTTCCACAGGCATAACAAGTGGTCTAAAAAACACCCAAAGTAGGAGATAAATACATTAAAAAAAAAAAAAAAAAGAGGTAAGTGGTATTTAGCCAAATAGCCTGAACTTACTCTCAAGGTTTTGAGTTGTGAATGCAGGGGATAATCAGTGTTACTTTGGAATCATGATCTAAAGTGAGCATTTGCACGTTCACATGAGTATCTCAACACAGGATTTTTCTGTTCACAAGTAGAGGCTCTGGTCCAAGCAAAGCTGAAGAAATTGAAATGTGTTGTGACTGAGAAAATTGTTGTTTTCCAAGGTGCTTGTCATTATTCTCATTCATGGGGCAAATATGCTTTGCTTTCTCCTGTCATAAGCATTTAACGATATTTACCTATTTTGCATCAAACTTTGGCTTTATCCTCCTTCCCTGTGTGGATTTACTGATTGTGCTGATCACTTGTGTTTGGATTTCCTGTTCAGTTTCACCCTCTGCCTTTGAAATCAGCAAAGTCTGTTTCTTCTTGGCATTTCTGGGTATCGATTTGGGTGGGTTTGGCTCTGCCTCTCCCCAGGTGGGAGCTGCCTTTGACCTATTTGACTGCTCTTTTCAATTAATCTCGTTTTCCTCGAACTTGTGTTTATCTACATTTCGGTCTTGATGGCTTCTCAAGTGTCTCGTTATTCACGAATTGCTTTTACATCGTTGTAATTAATGACCTTTGTTTCTTCATCCCGATGTTTTCCCTCCAGCCTTATCCGTGGGACTTCTCCCGGTGGGAATTCAAGCACCAGGCCGTTCTGTCTATCCTGGAAAGGCTCAGGCTGTCTCTCTGGCAGGGTGTAGATGTGTCCCAGCAGGCTGGAGCCTGGTTTTGGTGTTCCTCAGGAGTTTGCAGAGGCTGTGTTGCTGTTCTCTCACTGTAATCCAGGCATTGTCCTGCCCGTAAATTCTCTTTGGGATTTCACATCCAAATTGTGTCAAAATTCTTCTCATTTTGTCTTGCCCACACTCTCTGTTCTCATCACCCAGTTTCCTCCTTGTTTTTGGTACCTGACTTGAGCTAAGCCCTGTCCTAGACCCATCCTAACTCAGTATGAGATCACTGCCCAAACATCATCTTTGTTTCTCTTTCCTTTCTTTCCCCCCTTTTTTAAAATCAAATGTGAATTCTTCTCTTTGTCTTACATCTTTCCTGACATTCCCCATTATGAATGTGAACTTCAATTAAATATTTATTAAGTAATAATTAAATAATTGTGGGATGAAACAGTTGTCTCCGTTTGGGTCGAGTGAGTGGTGCTCTGCTGCCTGTGAACTGAATTTCACACAAGCAACCTCAGGGTTTTTCCCTGCGTGCTGCTCCTGATGCGTCAATCCCTGAAAACACTGAACTGTTCATTTTCTAAAGCTTTCGCTTCTCTATAGCCTTCAAAACAAAACCCCATCAGCAGGCATTTGTAAAGCTGAGAGTGCTCTGTTCGTTCCTGGATCTTGCAAAAATGTGAGGAGAGGGAAAAGGAAGCGGAGGAGAGGGAAAAGAAAGAGCTGTTTCTTTCCCCTAATGGGTATTGTGTGCTTCAGGTGTTGCATAAACAAATTACAGGTGGATCAGTGTTTGGATCAGTCTTTCAGACATCTCTGCTTTCACATTTTACGTCTTTCCTTTTTCCCAGAATGTTTCTTTGCTGCTGTGCAGGAAGGAATAGGGCAGCATTGAGTGGGAGCAGCAGCTGATAAATAAGAGCACTTTGGAAGATATTAAACTAATATTTGGAATAACAGCAGATAAAAATATCTCGAATGCTTGTAAAAGTGCTTTTGGCTCTTGTCTCCTGAATCTAACAGTTGAGACTTTGTAACCAGCGAGATTTCCTTGGGAAACTCTTCCCAGGGTGTTTAAATCAGGTGTAGCCTGGGGAAATCCCTCCTATCTTGTGTTTCACTCCTCACTTGCTTTCCCTTACCAAGCACTTGCTGTGAGGTTTTTTTTTTGGGGGGACACATAAAAAATTCAAGGTTGAGTTGTGCTGCATAGACAGGTTTGTGTCACACTGAGAAATAGCTGGGTTTGGTCAGGAGCCTCCTCATTAACAGGTTGGTTTTGTTTGGTTTTTTGTTTGTTTGTTTTTAAATTTTGTTTCTTGGAAGCCTGGGAGGTGGTTTTGGTCATTGCTTTCTGAAAGGTGACTCCTCTCAAGGCAGCGCTCCTCTCAAGGCAGCGCTCCTCTCAAGGCAGCCCTGGCCCAGCTGCAGCATTTTCTGACCTTGCCCTGATCAAATTTGGGGTTTCAGCTTGGAGCTAAGAGAGGATCCCTCCTCTCTCACTCTCCTGGGCGATCTTCATTTCTTTCCTGAACTATAATTACTGATTTGTTAGTTTAATTTAGAGATCAAGAGATATTTAACACTATTTGAAAAATAACCTGGCAGTGCGTAGCTCCTTGCAGGTAGTTTTTGTTCTGTGTTTAAAAAGTGCTGGAATATCTGGGATTTCACCCTGGGAATTGCAGTTTTTGAATGAACACAAGGCCCTGATGTCAGGGGAGCGCCTCAGCAGCTCTCTCATGGTATGGACTTTAATAGCACACAAAGCTGCAAGGCTCTATTGAGGCCACTTTTAGTCAAGTTGTTTTTAAAGTGTCTAATTTCCTGAACTGAATTAAGACTTGGTTCCTGTTTCCTTCTCCCAGTGTGGGTTGCTGTCACCAGTTAAATCTCTTACTGGGAGCACGGTCCAGACAGGGATTGGGCATCTGCTACTCCCATTATTTGAAAATTACTGGAAACCTGAAAGAAAAATAAAGAAGTTTCTTAATGTAGTTAATTTGTATTTAATAAGACATTTTGCTATCCTTTACATTGTTGTTGATCGAGAGTTGATTTTTTTTTTTTTTTTTCCTAAGGACTTGACCAAAAATACTTGTATTACTGTCTTTGAAGTGTGGGATGAAGTTAGCACTGAATCCTGAGTTATCTCAGCATCCCCTGATCAGACAAATCTCAATCATTTTTCCAACTGAATTTTAACCCTGTTAGAGGAATTTGTATGAGAGGCTCAGTGAACTCCCAAGAAAACAAAAAATGTGAAAGAAATTAAGCCAAGGTCTGAGGCATGCAAGTGGAATTGTGCTGAAGGCTTTTCAGGGAACCTCCTCTTCCAAATCCTTGCTTTGGTTTGGAGGAGGATGCGGCCAGGTGTGAAAGGAATAAAGATTTAATGAAGACAGAATAGTAAAATAAGCTAAGATCTTGTTTTCTAAAACCTCTTGCCCCCAGGTATTGTCTTTAAATTAAAGAGTTAATTGACTTTATAAGTTTAGTTAAAATATTCTTGAGCAAAAGCTGATTCTGGCAGGGAGAGAGAAGCACATTTTAATCCTCAATACACTTGGTTATTTCAAATTTGTCTCTTGCATAGCTCTATGGAAATCTTCCTGGATTTCATTATTTAAACTTAAAAATATACGCTTTAAGCTTAAGAATACATTTTTTAAACTCACAAAATTCTCTCTCTTACACTTTAAAGTCTTTAATCAAAATCTGACTTATTTAGGAAGAGGGAGTGAGGATAGTGAGGTTTATTGTTTTAGTGCAAAGTCAAGGAAATTGCTCCCCAAACATGTGCTTGTTGTTAAGTCCATGTACATGTTGGACATGTGTTTGAGATTTCTGCAGTTGCCACTACCTTTTGTCTTTTTTTAAGACCATACTGTAAAGTGAGTTACAATAAACAGTTCTTATGAGAGAAGTTTTTGCTAAGGTTTTTTTTTTGTGGAAAAATACCAACAAAATTTAGTTGTTCTGGGCTTTTTCTCTCTCTCTCTCCCTCTTTTTTTTTTTTTTTTTTTTTTTTTTAACAGTTCTGCCTGTGCTGTTGCCTTTCTGTTTGAAAACACGTATAAGCTGTTGGCCTTGTAGTAAAAACATCTTTGACAGCATGTTATTCTCTTCCTTCCTTTCCCTTTCATATTTTTGGATTTTCATACTACTGAAACATCTTTTTTAGTTCTGAAGCCATTCATGTGAAACTTAGAGAAGCTGCAATGCAGTCATTGGTTTTGTGGGAGTTTGTTGCTTGATATAGTGCTAGAAAAGGCATTTTTAATGTGCTGGGAATTAAGTTTTCATGGATGGGCATTGTGTGTTGTGTGGGGGGGAATCTAGGAAAAAGCAGCTACTGAGGTGTGATTACGACTGAAAAAAATACAGTTCTGTGTGTGGTTGTGCACTCACACAGAGTCAACTATGTGTCTATTGATTAAAAAAATATCTTAATAAAATGATAAAATTTGGATGATTCTACTCTGGGCATGGAAGAGGGTGTGGAGGGGAAGGTTCTGGAATCCTGAGGGTCTAAAGCAATCCATGGCCATGCACTGCAGGGATATAGCTTGGATATATTGATATTGTTGACTTGGGTATATTGATATATTGATTTATTAATCCAGCTGTTTATTAGGCACTACAACAGGCAGTAGATAACCCTGTCACACCGTGTGTGAGTAGTGGAACAGTTCCAGCCCTTGGCAATTCGCTGTTCTGCTTTGTTTGGGTGGGAAAGCCAATCCCAGCATTTCCCTGGTTTCAGCAGTAACGCTTTTAACCGGTTCTGTGCTGCTGTAACGAGAAAGGAGCAGCACAAAGTCAGATTTTGGATTCTTTTTCTTACTCCTCCTGTCAACCTGGTGTGTGTGTGTGTGCGCTCTGAGTGTGAAATTTACTCTCTGAAACTTTGCTTCTGGATTTTGCAGGATCCAGAGAGGAATGGAGACTCCCTTGGATGTTTTGTCGAGAGCAGCATCTCTGGTCCACGCTGATGATGAGAAACGTAAGTTCCCTGCCTGCTTGGATCCAGCTGCTTTGTGTTTGCACTGTGCATCAGCCTGGAGACTGGTTTCATCCAGCTTGGAATTTCACTAAGTCCAGGATGTGTAGGAAACTCTTCAGTGTTGTGTAGATGTGTAAGAAACCCTTCAGAGGTTGTTTTCCAATACCTTGCATTTAAATTGGTCAGTGGGCAGGACTGATTGACTGATTTTTAATTTTTTAATTTCTCTCTCTATATAAATATAAATATGAATAATATAAACATAAATTTATTTTAAAATGTATTTAATTCACGTGAAGGTGCCTCTCTTTTCCCACTTGCATTGTTAGCAGACATCAAGTTGTGGTGGAGCTGCTGTCAAACTAAGGCCAGGCTGAGAACTCAGGCTCCCAGATAATTTTGGTTAGATCTCATTTGAGAGCACATAAATGGGTGGGCATCAGTGAGCTGCAAAGATTTCAACTGATAGAAACTCTCAGGTTAATTGTTATCATTGGTAAGGAGCTCTCCATTTGCCTTTCTCTGCCAGCAAAAGGGAATTACGGGATTTTAAAGAGTTAGAGGCTCATGTTGCCCATGATCTGGGTGATATTTTTGATTTTGCTGTTCATGGTAAGAGTTTCAGATGGGTTAACTCATGTTAGAATAATCTTTTCAATTCTGCCAAGCTGCAGTGCCACTTCACAGATTGGACTGTTACCTGCTCAGTAATAAATGTCTTTTCTGAGTAGTGTGTGCAGTTTGGGTCTCAACCTCAGGAGAAAAATGGTATTTTGGATTTCTGACTAGAAAAATGGTATTTTGAATTTCAAACTGCTTTTGTGAGTCACTTCTGTGCATAAAATCACCCTTTAAGATGAATGCAGCTTTTCTTCTTTATTCTTTTGTTCTGTATATATTTCTGAAAATAATTTGTCTTGAATATTGAATAAAATAATCGGTTTACTGCTGTAAATCTGCTTTTTAATGAACGTTGGTTTTGCTGTTGTTGCACATTTGCTGCTGGATAAGTACCAAGTTTTCAGTGGTGCCACTGCAGAGGGATGGTTTGGTGGATTTGCCCCAGTTATTGACCATTACTGGTAAAAGGAACAGCAGTGGAACTCCTTGAGGAAATAATTTTAACCATGATTTTGACCTGGGGGGGATGGGACTTCTCTTGGCTACATTTAAAAAAGTATATTTTGAATATGTATTCTCAATTTTCTTGAGCTTAAATGTGTTCTTTTTCTTTTCTTTAACTATTGCCTGAGACTGTAACTTGGTTTTGAGCTCCACACGGTAGGAATGTTGGATTTCGAGACTCCAGAGGAAGTTTATTCAGTGCAACTCGCATGTGAGGGAGCTGATGTGGATCTGGTTCTAATTTACATTCCTTTAGTCTTACCACTTAGACTTAATTAGATTTATGCCACTCTGCAGCTTCTTGTGCTGTCTGCAGCTTTGCCCTGCTGCTGTATCACACCCCAAAGGGCTGCAGTGGCAGGAGCTGCTGAGAGGAAAGAAACGAGCTCATGCCTTTCTGTGCCAGCTTTTGGAACTCATTCTGGTGAAAAGAAGTTAGTTTGGAAGTCAGTTTTAAATCTTGAATTTAGCTGTTACCTCTGAGCTGTCAGGGAGGTTCTAGCAGTGGTGCTCTCTGCGTTTCTCTATCCCCCCCTAACTTTGTCTAAACCAGAATTCTGCAGCGTTTCCAATATTCCAGTAATGACCAGGAGTACAGCAATATTACCAATATTTATGAATTTGATGCTTTGAAATGTGAAGGATCCTGCACCCACTGCAGGGCCAAGTAATACTGAAGTGTCTTAGTGTGTAAGCAAATCATGAACTGTGTATAACAAATACTTTTCAACTCGGCAGCACGTAAAGAAAGGAGCTTCACCTCAGCCAGCAACCAAGTGCCACACAGCTCCTCACTGACCATGCCCCCAGAAAAACCAGAAAAAAGGGTAAAACCTGTGGCTTGAGAGAAGAACAATTTAATTATTGAAATAAAAAGTTATAATTATGATAATGAAAAGGAAAAGAGGGAGGAATAAACCCCAGGACAGCTGCAGTGAGTGATGCCCAGCTCTGATGGCGGCCCCCAGCTGATCCCCCCCAGTTTCCATCCTGGGCAGGATGTTCCTTGCTCAGTGATAAGTTAACCCTGGGTGCTGCTTTCGGTCTCATCTCTGGTTTAGCTCAGGAACTATAAACTGTATTTCAACAGCTCCCAGTTGAAATCATCCTGCACTTGTTAGCAATGAAAATTTATGAACCACATTTGTTTAACTGCTGTGTCATGGGAAGGATTAATTATGGAGCAGGGATGGCTACTGCAGTTTGGGGTTTTAACTCTTACCATGGAGATGGAAGCAGTTATTTAGGTCTGTTGTATAGTGGAGCTGTACTTAAAAACACCAAAAGAAGGCTGAACAAGAGAAGGCAGGCAATGATGTCATTGTTAGCCGGGCGTGTTAAAGGCTGGTCACTGATTTCTGACTTGTCAGTAGAGGAGGAAAGGCCATTAAAAAAAAAAAAAATCTGTTTCCCCTGATGAGGAGCTACAGGTAATGTGCAACCATTTCATCTGTAAATGGCACCTGGAAGGCTTTGCTGGGTTCTTTTCAGGGTTTCAGAAACAGGATTTAGAAGTGACCACCTCTGTGATGCGCGCTCGTGCTGGGTTTAAATTTATTGTTATCACGGCCTTAAACCTCACAGGACGTGGGTTACTGTAAACTTGAATTTTGCAGCTTGCAGTGAGATGCTTGACACTCGATACTCTTTTTTTCCCTGCACTGCTCTTACTTGGGCTTGTTCTGATTTCTCATTGGCTTGGGGTTCAATTTGGCTGCTTGTGGAAGAGCACAGGATAAGCTGGTAGGGTTTAAGCAAGCGTTCAAGCAGTGAGGAGGATTATAATTTCATTTATCTGGTATAAGGGGTTTGGGAACTGCTCTATCAGTTATAAATAGGGTTTTAAAAGCATAATCTTGGGAATAATTGAGAGAATAATTGAGGGAGCAGTGAAGGGAAACACTAATTGCAGATTTTATTGTAAGCATGTTGTACTCAGTCTGTGTGGATTTATAGGAACACTTTATTTACACTTCCCTCCAATATGTAAACCCAGTTTAAAAATATGGGAAATAATGAGGAAAAAACATGTTTATTCTCACTCTCTCAGGGTAATATAGTGAAAAGTTTGCTGTGAGCAAGTAGGAGAAAATACACTTCCAGAAGGAAATGAAAGGTTTGGGAACAGCTCATAAATGGCACCACCAAGTCCCGGGTAACACTTTGTATTTTAATGCCTTGGACCAAATCCATACCTGTTGAGTCTTGATGGATGTTTTGCAAAACTGATAAGAGAACTACGTAAAAAAAGAAGAAGAAATAACTGTCTTTGATGAATCCATACTCCTTGCACATGTGCCATCAGTCACGTGTGGCAGGGAAGCCTGGAACTGCAATTCCACCCTCCTTGCCTGTGAACACTGTTATTGTTTGGCAACAGTTGCTTTTATGTGGTTTAGTTTAATCCACTTCAAATAATTAAGCCAGACCATACAGCTGATATTTCTAGTACAGAGGAATTATTGTGCTTTAAAATCCCTGCCCTAATCCGCTCTGTGATAAAACCCTCGTGTAGACAAGAGCCACCAAGCAGATTTTACTGCTCCTCACTGGTAGCAGGAGTTCATTAGGAGCATGAAATTTGTGCTGGCTGCCACCCCCTCATGAGTAAATACGCAATGATTATTTGTTTTGGATAGCTGATCCCAAAAAAAGATCCTGTTTCAAGGCTGAGCTGAGGAGAATTTATTGTTTTTTAGCACTATTGGAGAAGATGGTGTCTCTGTAAGTTTGTTTTAAACACAAAAAAACCCATGCAGTATTTATAGCAGAATTAGACTTGAGTGTTGTTATTTGTGTTGAAGATATTAATGATGAAATAATAATGGGACTGTCCACCCACGCTGCCACTGTTTGTTGTGTAAATTTATGGCAAATGATGGGCACTGAGCCTGAGGCAGGATTTAAAATCAATGTCTGCAGAACTTTAAAGAGCTTCCAACCTACTGGGAGAACAGTTACCTCAGCACTGAAAATACTCCAAATCCTGAAGGTGTTTTGAATGAGTAAAAGTGAAGAATTGGATGGAATTTGATCTTGCAGTGTAAGGACAAGAAATATTCTGTAGTAAAATATTACTCTCAAAACAAGGAAAGACTTCCAGTAGAGCACAGTCTTATTGTGAGACTTGCCCAGGGCAACACAACCACTCAAATTCAGATTTTTATTTTGCATTTTGTTAATAAATTTAACAGTATTTTGTATGTGTGGGGTTTTTTTGAGTGCTCTCAGAGTTTGGGAGGGTTTTAATCAGGCTTTGTCAGCTCTTGGACATCCCTTATTAACCAACCCAGATTTTCATTTTGAGCTTGGCAATTGCTTCAGGACTTTGGTCGAGGGGAAGGTGAGAAGTTCTCCAGGGTAATTTCTAATGTGAATAAAGCTGGATTCACCACATGGGCATTTGTTTGTTTCTTCTTTTATGGCTAATGAAAATATTGATTTACTTGTCTTTTTGCCGGCTTGGTTCAGAGAAGAGGCAGATACTTGATATCACAAAAAGTTGGGTCTTAAAAATTAGAGGTGTGATTAGACTGGTGGTGTTCTGCAACTCACTTTAACACCCTGGATTCCTTAATTGTGGAAATTAATGTGTAGTTAAGTAATGGAATAGTTTTTATGATTTAACAGCTGTGCTTGTGGTCAGAGCTTAT
Organism: Hirundo rustica; assembly: GCF_015227805.2. NCBI lineage: Eukaryota > Metazoa > Chordata > Aves > Passeriformes > Hirundinidae > Hirundo > Hirundo rustica. The sequence goes on along the minus strand of NC_053461.1, from coordinate 7,979,940 downwards.
CTGTGCTGTCCAGCAAAAGAGAAACTGAAGTTTCCGGGAGGAGAAGCTTTAATTTCTAAGGAGCAGTGTCAGCACAAATCTCCATTTGTAATCCCTTAACAGCCATGAGAGGTGTTAAAAGTACATTTATTATGTAAGTAATGTTTGATCAATGGTGGAGGGAGTCCTGTTAGTTTTGGAGTGGAACTTGTGACATAAATCATACCTTTTTTTTTCTTTTTAATTGAAGGGGGGAAGGTATGGAAATGTGATGTTTCAGCATAGTAATAATGTGATGAAAAAACATAAGTGGCTCAATGCTCAATCATCTGATGTCGTATGAACACCAAAAGCTTGAAATAATAAAACTCTGGGTAATGATGTGCAAAGCGTTCTGCTTTAAACTGATGAGCCCCACAGAAAACACGAACATTTCTGTTTTAAATATCAGTAAAGCTGTATTTCAGTAAAATATCTGAACGGCTGAACTCCTGACCTCCTGCGTTTTGTCCTTCCAAAACCTTGATCTGTTTGTATCAGCCAGGATCTCACAGAGCAGCTTCCTCTGGATGCTGTCAGGGCCATCCCATTAATTTTAGGATTTTCTTGGAAGCACCGGTGTTAGATAGAACAACTGCTTGCTTGGCTTGTTTTGTTTGAAAAAAACCCAATGGATTATTCTTACCCCCAGAAAGTTTCACACACACACACCCTCCCCCCCCTCCCTCCGAGTTTATTGTAGCAAGAAAACAAAAGGATGTTTTCAGCTTGTTAAACAGGCTGGAAAATGGGGCGATTGTCTGCCTGGAGCCTCGATGTCCCCCTGGAGCAGGGGAACCCCATTAGCGGGGCCAATGGAGGGATGGAAATTCCTGCAGGAACAAAGGGCCTGCGTGTTCCTTTGGAATGTTTTTTTTTTTTTTAAAAAAAAAAAAAAAAAGCTCAGCTGCCTACAGTTTGTAAACACATCACAGCATCCTTCAGGCAGCCCAGATGTTCCTGCCCAGATGTTCCTGCCCAGAGCTCCTCGAGCAGCGGCCGCCACACAGCTGCGGCTCTTCTTCCCTTCTCCGTTAATTTGGGATAAAATACGCGGGCGTTTGCTGAAACTTTATCTCCCTAAATGCTGTCTGGCGAGTGGAGGGGGAGGAATCTCCCTGCCGGGATGGAATTGGCCATCAGATACCGAGCAGAGCTCCGAACATCGCAGCTGGCTGAACAGCAGGCTGGCACACCTCGGATGGAACTTGTCAGCGCACGTGCTCCTGAAAGGATTGCCATTGCTCAAACGCTAGCCTTGGGATTGGTCTGTTCGACCAGAATTCCTGTTTGTTACAGCCTCAACTCCCCACCGGCGCAGGGAAATCATTCCCTGCTTAGGTTTCATCTGTGGGGATGGAAACCAGCGTGGAAACCCGGCCGTTCTTCCCGTGGCACGCATTATTTGGCGAGTTTAATTTGGTGTTAGAAAGCAAAAAAAGAAAGTTCTTCGTTAATTCGAAGTACTGCAGGCTGACTAGGACAATGCAGGGTGTCCTTTAGGAGCACAGAGAACACCCAGGACATTCCTGGGAATGGCAGTGCCGCACACGGGAAGAACTGCTGGGAGGAATGGAGTTCAAATATTTCAGCAGGACTTTGGGATTTGGCATATTTACCACTTTCTCTACCTTTTGTTTTATGTACTCGTTTCTGTAGGTGCTTATTTCAGCGCTTGATCAAGTGCTGGAATAGAGCATTTAGCAACTTCCCTGTTGCCTCTAACTCTGTGTATTAAACCAGGCTCAACATTATAAACCCGACTCTTCTAGCAGCAGTTAAAATTGCCTTTAAATTAAAAGTTAAAAGTTAAAATTGAGGTGGTCCTATGCAGCCTTCACTCCTTGTTCACTCACTCAGTCTTTAGTGGAACGATCGTAGAAATTTTACAGTTCTGCTGTAAAAAAAAACATTGCAAGTTCTTAGTTAATGAGCATCTGTTTGGGATTTTCTTTTTGCCCTGGCTGGGAACCCAGACTTTATTTATGGTATGCCATCCAAATTCTGACCCGGAGGAGGAGGGATCTGAACGTGGATTTTCCAATGCAAGGTGAGTGTCCTGATGGAATGGCTTGTGAAACAAGGAGAGGATACAGTCAATTAACACACTGCTTTACCAACTTCTGCTTTTTGTTCTGCTGTTCAAGAAGAAGAAAAAAAAGCAGCAGTGCATTACTTCAGCCTGAAGAGAAGCTTATTTTTTCCTCCAAGAAGCAAACACCACAATTACTTTATTTTTTATTAATTTTCCCTCTTTTGCTGCTGACTCAAAATTCAATTCCCCGTGAAAGCAGAATCTTGGCTGCAAATCTGCAGGGCAGCTGTAAACAATGTCACTACAGAAAATTCTGTCATCCATAAGCTTAGAAGGAGAAATGCTTCTTATTTAGCAAATTGACAAGTGGAGAGTGATTTATTACTCTCCTCTAATTTGTTTTCCCCTTTCTGTTCTAACTTTAAGCTTAGTGAGATGTTCATTGAAAGGTGGCCCAAAACACTTTGGAGTATTTTTGTGCATCCTCTACAACCAGTGTTGTGCTGGGTGGTGATAATTTCATAGCACTGGAGTAAATTTTCTTTAGATACACATTTATTGCTGTGTAAGGCAGAGAAATTCCAAACAGCTGGGCAGAAATTGGGCAAATAAACACCCCAAATCCCTTTGTGCTTTTTCTTCTTTCAAAGGGAACAACTCCAGTACAAGCGCTGGGATTTTTCTGGAAGGATGCCAAGAGCAATAACCACTTTTATTTTCTGGGTCATGCCCACGTTGTCTGTTTGGTTTGTGTGAACACATCTGCGTGTTACAACTGTAACTTCATTATTGGAAATCTCCTGCCTTTATTTGCTTTTTTAGGGGCAGGATGGATCTGGGTCTTGACAGAAGAGTTCCTCGTTCATCCACGGCTCCATCTGTCCTTATTCCCAGCTTCTGCATCTTCATGCACCTCTTGCTTAGCCTGGCCTGGAATAATATTCGATTTTATAAACATGCAAAACTCATAATTTCCCATTTGAACTCGCCTCCAAAATATAAGGTCTATTAAGGACCTCTTTCAGTTGTTTATATCCTTAGATTTACCTCATCAGCAGACAGTATTATGGTTTTCCAACAGTGCTCTGGAATTTCAGAATATTCAAGTTGAGCAGTGTTAAAATCTGTGATCTTACTGTGCAAAGATCTGTCTTTGGGAGAATTTTAGGATTTTTTTTTTTTTTTTAGGATATATATATTTTTTCAGAATATTTTTTTTCCTGATTTTTTTTTTTTTTCCAGGCTGTATTTTTTCAGGACATATTTATTGCAAAATGCTGGTACTTAACCATAATTGTATCATTTTATGCTACACTTCTACCTACTCAGATTATTCTTTTATTCTAAAAGGATGGACTCCAATTTTAGAAGTATGTTTGAAAAGTTACTTAGCTTTAAATACATCGACACTGATAGCAGTCCTTAACAGAATTATCAATCAATAATTCATTTGTATGTTGAATAAAATAGGTGCACAGCTCATTAAGAATGTCGTTTGTCAGTGTTTGAGTATGAAGGAAGGTAACGGGCTTTGCACTGTTGTCATCTGTGGAAAGGAAGAAGAATTTGGAAAATTAAAAAAAATATATATTTTTTTAATTGCATTTTTTTAAATGATAGTTCCAGTTCTCAGTGGAAAGTTCTGAGCTGTCTGGCTGTTCCTGAGGAGCCTCAGTGAGATCCTGCTCCAAGAACAGTGGCTCAGCTCCCTGAATCCTTCAGGCTCAGCTTCTCATGACTCCTGACAGATGTTTTGCCTTTAAAGGTCACTTTAACTTTCTGTCCAGGCTGGCTCCTTGCTCCTCAGAGTGTGCCAGCAGAGTTCAGAGCTGGAATGTGGGTTGACATCAGGAATGAAGTTTCATGGATTTCTTGTTCACTTCCGTAGTTACCCAACCAAATCTCACCATACCCACTTGGACAACAACTGGCAGAGCGTGATTCAAAATGGTAATTCCATGTCAGAACACAGGTTATGTGAGCAATTGGGACGTGGTGGGGTTCTGAATGGGTTAAGACACAGTCTCTGGAGTTCTAAGGGCTTTGATTTTTGAATTTTTAAAAAATTTTTGCAATTTAAAGATTAAATTTAATCTTCGAGATTAGATTTATCCATCTACAGGTAGAGCAGAGGCAACCTGGCCAACCCCTGTGACAACTGCAGCATCATGCTGTAATAAAACCCTGACTATTGTTACCTGCCTGCACTCCGATGTGTTCCCACTGGACTCTTTTCTCTGGTCATCTGTTCAGATTTGCATGTGTCTGTCTGATCATCTGGCAGCTCCATCCTAAATTTATTCTTCTTTTTCCTCCTCAGAAATAGGGCAGAGTGGCATTAGGAGCCGTTCCACTGACCCTAATGCAACCCCACTGATGCCACTTTCTGCTCTGCCATCCTCAAATATTAATTAGGAACGGGAGGAAGGCTGGCAGTAGAAAAATGTAGATTTTTTACCACTGCTTGTGGCTATTCCCTCCTGCCCAGCACTGCTCTGTTCCAGCCTGTGCCCTTGTGCTGCCCTTACAGTTTCAGTTTTTGGTAACAGCAGGTTCTGGGAGCACTCCAGTCATTTCAATGAACAGGTGTAAAGTACTAAAGAGCGAGGTTTTAAAGTATTTAAGAAAGAGAAAGGAAGAGCTTTACTTATTTCTCAGATTGGATTCTGTCCTGGGTTTGGCTGGAACAGTTTTTTTCCTTCTGTCGGGACAGATTCCAGATATATTTGTACAAACTCCTTGTTTCCCGTTCCTCTTTGGATTCCTGCTCTTCATGAAGTTGGAGAGGGTCAGAATTTTCCTTTTTAAATGGCTGAAATTGCATGTTCACTGAAGTAAGCGGAAAATATTTATGCAAATGATACTACCTTGTGACTTCTTTTGATTGTTAAAACACAGCGAAGATAAATAATTTCTCCGGTAGCTGTAGAATAACTGATGTTTCCTCAGAAATAGAAGCTGTAAATGAAGATTCTGGTTTTTTAAGGTATCTTTCAATTTACTCTCTGCATTCTCTGAGGTCTTTTTTTTAATTTTCCTTCTACCTGCCATTAGGAAGGCAGTGGTCTGTGATTAATAGATTGGAGGCTGCAAATGAGTGTGCAACTTATTGCTGGAATTAAATTCCACGGTCCAGCTATTTAATTAAAATGTTCCATGGGAATTTGAGTCCTTGATTTTGTATGGCCCTAAGGAAATCCACATAATGCTATTTGTCAAGTAACTGAGGTTATTTTGATTGCACAGAAATTGTTATTAATGTAATTAAACATTTAAAATACTCAATGCTTTTAAGCGATAGTAATTTTTTTTTTAAAATGAGAATTTATTTTGCATTTTGTTGAAATGGTAAGAAAAAATTGGAAGGTGCTTTTGTTTCGGTTAGAGGTTGATGTCATCAGCTTTTACTGGAGTGTACCTCTGCAGTTTGATGGCTGCTCTTGTGAAGGTGGAGAATTCTAACAGTGAGTGAAAGAAGAGGTGAGAATGGGGGTGAAGGAAGGACAAGGCTGTCCTGTGCTAGAACATTCTTAGCACAGTTTCTTCGCCATGGTGTGAGGTGTTGTTTTAGCCCATAATTCCTAAGAGTTTAGATATATAAATATTTAATGAGGTTTAATATCTGGGTGCTTCCATAGGACACTGGTGAAGCACAGGGAATTCTATAAGGAATGAAGCTGGAGGTTGGGGAGAAAGGAATTGACAAAAGTTCCTTTAGATCTGCAACATCATTTCTTGAAGTCTGCTGCGATCATATTTTAGCCCCTAATTGTTTGTTCAGACTGGGGTTTGGGTTTGTCCCTGTACTGAGAAGGAGGTGTTGAATCTGTTGTGATTTATATCAGTGACAGCCGTTTGTGCTGTGCGATGTCGGGGGTAAAATAATAATATGAGGGATGAAATAACAGCATGACAAATGCTGGTGTGTCATCAGTACATCCCCTCCCAGCTTGTTCCCAGGTTTAGGCTGTGTGTTATCAATTTTACTCAGAAACCAATACAGGAAACCAACTTTGGGCAGCTACCATGACACAGTAGTTCAGGGAGTTCACTGGTATGATGAACACACGCTGTAGCAATATAAACCATTTGAATTAGTTCCAACGTGCAGAGCTTTTACTGCACATCAGTCAGAGCAGACCGAGAGTAATCTTTATAACTGGAATATTAGAGGAGATGTGTGAGTGTGTGAAGAGGAGAACTTGATGTTTCTATCGGGATTTTTGTGTCATCTGCTGACACCCTGCACTGGGACCTGTTTGTTGGCAATCACTGCTGTGCTGAGCTTACCCTGAACAACATTGCCCAATCCTGGCATCCAGAGGTGCAGGATTTATTTTCAACCTTCGTTATGCAGCACAGCAAACCGACTTGCATCTCTTTTTTATAGTATCTTGTGGGTCTCTTGTCTTTTTTTCTGTTAGAGCGAGGATTAAATGCTGGAGAAGCAAGAGTTTGTGTTCAGACTCAGATGTTTATTAATTCTTATCTGTGTTACAGACTCACAAGTTGTGAGTTCTGGCTAACAAGGTGAAAAATGCTCTATCTCTCTCCAAGGCATTTTAAGGATAGACTGTCCAATTATGAAATGACACCTAGATTATTTTTGCTTTTAACCCAATAACCAACCACCCGTGGCCCACAATGTGGACTTTTCTACCCAGTTACAAAATCCCACCCAGACCCATGAAGGAGAAGGTGAAAAAGAAGGACTAAAGCTCCATCTTGCTTTAGATATCTATTACTGTATTCTAAACCCTTAAACTCTGAGTTTTCCACCCTGTGATATCACACATTTCTATCCAAACTCCACACCCACAATCCCAGTGCTGTCACTCAATTTTGGGAGCCTTCTCCACGGCCTCAGGTCAATGCAGTGTTTGCTTGGGGGTCAGTGCCTGGCAGCACAGAAAGTCTGAAATTGTCAGTGCCCAGGGTTCCAAGAGTATCTTTTTTTCTGTGAAACTTTGCGAGCTGTTGGGTGTTTGATAACCTCCGGCAGTGCTCGGATGTCACTCCTGCTGTTGAATCCTGACATAGCTAATTGGTTTCTTTGGGATTGTCTTCACTGCACAGACATTCCTGACACAAATTCATTCTTCCAGCAAGCAAAGGAAAGCTAAATCGAGCAGGCTTTAAGCTGAGCTGGTTGGCCTGTCTGGGAGTATAAAATAGAGCCCAAATCAGCTCAACAGGAACTGTGGTGTTGGAATATTGTGTGGTGTGATGGTTGTCTCTGGAGTTGGTCTGGCTGGAGAGAAGCTTCAGCACATTTTACCAACCCTTCTGAGGCTGACAGAGCTCTGAGGGTTCAGTATTTGTTCAGTATGTGGAGAACCTGAGCAGAAAGTGGGGTGTAAAAATCCTTCTGTCAGTGCCTATCAGTAAATGAGAATTATGTGAGAGTGGTGGCTGCAGTGGGAGCAGCGTCACTGCCAGGCTGTGAAGGTTGGGTTTAACTTTAAAAATTCACGTTCCGCATGTACACAGAGGGGAAAAAGGAGGAGTGTTGAGATGAGATACAGCTCACCAGAGATGGATTTTCTTGGTGGCATAAGATTCCATAAAACAATAAAAATCCAGGCAGGAGTTCTGCCGGGGGTGATGCGTGAGCGTTGATACACACTGCTTTGTGCTGGTAGTGACATGAACTTACTTGTGGCAAATCTGCTGCAGCCTGATAAAATATCAAGGACTTCACTGGCTTTGGAGCTGGGAGGATTATTTGTTCAGGAAAATCGAGGGGCACCTGGTTTGTGTTCTTTTGGTGTTCCCTGTGGAAGCGATGTGTGCACAGGGAGAATCTGTTGGGATATCTGATAGAACAGACGGAGAGTTTCCCTTTGTAGCTGCATCCTGCTGCTGATAACTCTGTGAGGTGAACTTTGATCTCGGGATCATCTGCACTGCAGATTTTTTTTACTGAGGCTGCTGCCTTGCCAGGGCTCATTCCCATGAATAGTAATTAATCCTAATTATTGTGAGTTCCGTGGACATGGAGTGCTCGTTCTTATATTTGATCAGAGAAACTGTGCGAGGACGTTTTCCTGAGACCAAAGTCAGGCTGGGGGGGGATCTTTTAGCTGAAGTTAAGGAGCAGATTGTGCTCCCTGAGACATGTGAAGGGTCACAAAAATCCAGGAATGTCCAACTCAACCAGCAACATTTCAAACGGTCTTTCCTGGCCCAAATTCCCACCTGAAAAAGGCTGTGCAAGGACAGCAGGTGTGTTGAGTTTGGGGTGAGAGACAAATGATTCTTGCTGATGAGGGCAGGTTTGAAATAATCAAAAGCTTTTTGAGTTGATAAATACCTTGGAATTTTCTGCTCTGGTGTGCTGGGCTTGCAGATCAGCATGGAGGGGCAGGAATTGGCTACTTCTCTCTCATGCAGAGGGTAATAAATGCTTCACTTCCTTGTGAGATCAAACCTTCCTTGTGGGCACTGGAAGAATCTGAGTTTCTGTCCAAAGATAAAGAGGACTTTGCAGCCTGAGCCCAGTCTGGAAGATTTATCCATCTACAGGTAGAGCAGAGGCAACCTGGCCAACCCCTGTGACAACTGCAGCATCATGCTGTAATAAAACCCTGCTTATTGTTACCTGCCTGCACTCCGATGTGTTCCCACTGGACTCTTTTCTCTGGTCATCTGTTCAGATTTGCATGTGTCTGTCTGATCATCTGGCAGCTCCATCCTAAATTTATTTTTCTTTTTCCTCTTCAGAAATAGGGCAGAGTGGCATTAGGAGCCGTTCCACTGACCCTAATGCAACCCCACTGATGCCACTTTCTGCTCTGCCATCCTCAAATATTAATTAGGAACAGGAGGAAGGCTGGCAGTAGGAAAATGTAGATTTTTTTTTTTTTTTTTTTTTAAAACCACCTCTTGTGGCTCATGGGTGTTCCATTCCACCAGGGTTCCTTTAATAAAGCTTCTCCCCTGGCTGGTGGCTTTTTAAATCCACTGTCAGTGCATGAACAGGTCAGACAGGTTCTGCCTGAAAGGAACAGCCAGACCAAGAGTGCTTTTATTTGTAATTAGGAGAGTGGATGAAAGTGAGGCGTGGTCCTTGCAGAGTCAGGATCTGACTGGCTTCTGTGCCTTCAGGGAAATCTCATCTTCCTGCCTGTGTTCCTCCAGCTGCCACAGAGGTGGATCCTTGCCTCGGGTGAAAACTGAGCGTGTTCGTGTTTGCGCTGCTCCTTGCAGACAGAAATAAATATTAGACATGATATTTCTGATCTGCTGTCTGTATTCGATGTTAGAAGAATCACCTTTCAAAAGTAAAAATATTGATCACGTGGCTTGGTTTGGGTGCATTCTTCTCTTTATATAGAATAAAAAATATAATGATCTCTTCCATCTTGTTTATGGGTGTTTAAAGTATCTGACTTCAGAGAAAGCTCAAGATGGTGAATTTGTTCTGAGACAGAAGATCTCTACATGGCTGAGTGCATTTGATGAATGGGACACCAAAGGAGAAAATGTGTTTTGACAGTCTTTATCATCTACACTTTTGAAAAATTGTTGTGTTCTGCCCAACCCAAACATTTTGGCACTTCACGATCGGCCTTCAAAAATGTTCAGTTCAAAAGTTTTCACTAATTCCCAGTTCTGAGCTTGTGGATTCACTTTGAGGCCTAATTTACATGATTTTTTTTTTAATCTGTTAGATTTAAAAGCTGAAAAAAAATTAATTAATTGTGTGCAATTATCTTCGGGTGCCCACAGGAGAAACAGGCCTTTAAAAAAAGCATCAGCATTGCAAAACTTCGCAATATTATGGAGTTGCAACATAAAGAACCTGGAGGGCAAAAAAGGAGCAATACTCTTTGAACATTTCTGTATTTTAAAAATGATGTATTGCAATATTTATCCTGAAAACTGATTCCTAAGACACGTGATGGTAAAGAGTAGAATGTCTCCAGCTCAGGAATTTGGGCTTTTTGTTAAATTTATTTTATTAGTAAATTAAAAAGTATTCTACAAAAATGTATTAATTTTATTAAATTATTAATTTATTTTTATATAAAATTACATAAATGTGAAATTACTTTCATCAGTTAATAAATTAAATGCTTTGTAACCTTTTTTGCTGCTGATTCTCTTCAAACAGAAGCTCAGCAGGGAGTGCTGGCAGCAGCAGGGTGTGAATTGTGGATCTGCAGGAGCTCTTACCCAGGGCTGCTCCCACACCTGGCAGCCAGTCCTGCTCCAGACCCATCACCAAGGCTGACACAAACTCAATTTTAAGGTCGTAAATCGGGAGCTTTTGATTTTGAGGCTGCGCTGCCCTGCTTTGATTTCTGGCTGAGACGCTTGTTGGTGCATGCCGTGTCTCTGCCTCTCCTCTGTCACCCTTCCAGCAAACCAGCATCTCTCACCAGGGATGTGACTCCTCCTGAAATCATCCTGGCCCAGCCCCAGCAATCATTTTCATATGACACTTCAGTTCCTCCAGCTTCTGGAAGCAACAAGCCCAGAATTTCTGGCAATGATTTGATTTACGTAATTAGCCCAGCTCACCACCTACAGCTGGTTTTTTGGCTTTTTTATTCTTGCTTGGGGATCTGGGATTTGTTTATAGGGGAATTTTATCTCAGTGGAGAGCTGCTGGGACCATTAGGACTTCTTCCTCTTTAGCCACTAGTCCTGTCACGAAATAATGCCTTTTTCCCCCTTTCCTTCCTTTTCACTATACCCAGGACATTTCTTTTTCCAGCTTTTTGGAAAGGAGGTGGAATATCACTGGCTTAGAGAAACAAACATTGAGTTCATGCATCTGAGAGCACCTGTAGCTCAAGAGAAAGGAAATAAAAGGTCAGGGGGAAAAGGATGGAGACAGGGAGAGATGAGGGGGTACTCTAGAGTGTGATGTGTCACTTCATTTTTGGGATTCCAGTGTCCCATGACCAAGTATCTTTTGGTGCTGTGTGTGCCTTGGCCTGTTCTGTGGCTGGTCCAGAGGGAATCAGGGAATTTTAAAGCCTGGAAAGAGGGAAATTTCAAAGCCTGGGTCATGAAGAATTAATCTTTGATTGAGAAATCGTGGTGAGACAGGATGGGGGGCTCTGGGTAAGGTGGGATTGACGGGAAAAGCTCTTTGTTTAGGGTGGTTGGAGAACACAGCTTGAGGAAGGTGTTGAGATTGTTGGAAGGAGAGAGAGGAGCTTGTAGGTGAGTGAAAGGGGATGTTAAGATGGAAAGTATTTTAAAATATTTAAAGGCTGAGGAAATTTTGGGGACGTCATGGAATATTTGTCGCGTTTGGGAAACACCGAATTTCAGGAAGTGAAGTGGTGGTGGATGTGAGCCTTGGGGGGGAAAAAAACCTGATATGTACCCACAAATCTGCCCAGCCAAGGCTTTCCTTGTGGTTAAAATTTGGTAGCTGTGATCCTTTCCTCTCTGCCTCTGGGTTAAAAAACAAGCGAGTGCTGAAACATGACAAAGCTCAGGTTGTGGTCACTGCAATTTCCTGCAGGACCTGGGATTCCTCATGGAATGTTGAGGACAACCTGTGGCATGCGCAGTGCTCACCAGAGGGACATTTTGGCCGCTTTTTGGTAAATTAAAAGGCAAAAATTCGGTTTGAAGAATGGTCTCTTCTTTTAAAGTCGGTGAGTGATGGTTGTGTGATCCTTGAGAAAACCAGGGTAGAGCTGGCAGAGGGGAATTGATGGGAAGTGTAAATGCTGACTTTACGGGTTTGTCAGAAAGCTGGAAGTTAACAACAAATAAATGTCTTTTTTAATCCAAAACATGAAAAAACCCTTCTTTTCCCCACTTCTTTTTAGGGTGAAAACAGCAAAAGCACAGTAAGAAAAAGCTAGTGTTGATTGCACTGAGAAACAGTTTTGGTGGGGAATTTTCAGGGTTCTCTAGGTTTCACTTTTGGAAGGAAAAACGCCTTGTGTACCTGTAGAATTCGAAATGGGAGCTTTGATCCATTGGAAAAAGGGTTTCATCTTCCATTCCCTGCCAGTCCTTGTCCTGGCTGGAGAGAGCGATGTTGGAAGGCTGTGGTTTGGAACAGGGTGGGCTTTGTGACTGATTTGGTAAGGTTTTACACTGCTGTGTCTCTGTTTCTGAGACCTGAATTTGTACTTCTGGACAGCAAGGGCATCCTCTGCAGGATTTAGTGGAATCAGGACAATATACAACATTCCACTTGTGTCCTGCAGAACCCAGCACACATCCATGCGTGCGAATAAATAATATATAATATTATACATTTATATGATAAAACATGCTCTTCTTTATATTAATGCTTTAAATAATGCAAGGGCGTTGGTATTTTTTCTTGTTTTCTTAGTTTTTCTTGTTTGTTTGTTTTGTTGTTTGTTTGTTTGTTTGTTTTTGGGGGGGGTTTCTGTTGATCCAGAGGACACCCCTCTGCATCCTGAGCAAAGGGTTTTTGAGTGGCAAAGGTTTTTTGTGAGCACTAAAATTTGGGATAAGTGAGAGTGCGTTTAAGATTGGAGTTGGGGTGGTTTTTTTGTGCGTGTTTGTTTGTTTGGTGTGGTAAAAATATTAGTGTCAAATACTTTTGAATGAGAGAACAAGATCCTCAGTTGGAAAAGAGTAGTCTTAGAGCTTGAATGAAATGTCATTTTAATTTAATGGAGTAGGTTGCAAGTTACATAATTGGGTTTTTGCAATAGATACTTATTAATATTTTAATCTTAAAATTTCAGGTAAGTAATTGCTGTGATGTGTTGAAGCCTAAATTATTTTGTTTCGTAAGAAAAGTTGTGATTGATTTTAGTGCCTGGAACAGCATTGGGAATGCTGGTTTTATGTCATTTCTAAGGTGATTATAATTATTGGAATATTCAGTATAATGTGATTATAATTATTGGAATATTCAGTCTGTATGCAAGCAAGGTTGGCTCCACAGATTTACATATGTTGACATCTAAGGCCAATTAGGCCCTGTATATATATATTTATATATAAAAACGCGTATTTTATGTCTTGCCAAGCAAGCTATAAGGGGAAATGTTTTCAAAGACTTTAGCAATCTCGGAGCTCTCTGCTTTATTTCTGAACCCTGTAATTAGTGGCTTCTGGAAACTGGATTTGCTTCTTCCCAAAGCTGAGGGATACGCAGAGTAATTTTGAAATCTAACCTCTAAACATGGTCTGGCTCTTCATTTTCCTAAGTTAAAAGTGGTTTAGATGCCTGAGCATCAAGCTGACTTAAAATTGGCATTTTTTTCTTTAGTAATCGCCTTTTTTTTTTTTTGTTTTTTTTGTTTTTTTGTTTTTTTTTTGTTTTTTTTTTTTTTTTTTTTTTTTTTCTTTTTTTTAATCCTCTTGTTTCTCATATTGGAAGAACATAAAGTAATTTTTTGGCCCTGCTAACACAATCTCAGGGCATGGCAATGTTTACGCTTCACTGTTTGCTTCTGGAGACTCTGGTGGTATTTGAGACTCTTTGTAGTTCAAGTTGAATTATGTTTGTGATTATCATCAACCCTTCAGAAATTCAAATTAGTATGCAAATAACAGTAAAGGTTATCGAGTTTTTAATTAGCACATCACAATTTTTCCGCCCAGATAAACTAGATTTATCTGTTGTGTGCTTTAACTGCATTTTTGAAGTGTTCTCAGCCCAACCGAAGAAAACAAAAGAACACCAGCAAACTGAGAGCTGCAGGGATACCAGTGAGAAATGGAAAATATTCTGGATAAACCAGAGGCCTCACCCAGCACCTCTGTGCCTATTTTATATATTCACTCAGAATTAAATTGATTTTTGCAAAAAATAAAAACCCTACAAGGGAAAGCTCTGTCTGTGCCCTGCCTTGGATTCTGCTTTTCCTGGCCCGAATTCCCTCCTGAAAAAAGTTGTGGAAGGAGAGCAAGTGTGTTGAGTTTGGGGCAGGAGACAAATGATTCTTGCTGATGAGGGCAGGTTTTAGTTAGCCAAAAGCTTTTTGAATTGATAAATACCTTGGAACTTTCTGCTCTGGTGTGAAATAGCTGGTCCTAAACCGCTCAATATTTACAAACAAGTGATCTGAAGTTTTTATTTACCATCACAGTGAGATGCTGTTTGAAAATCTGTGTGTCTTTAGAGAAGTGAGTAGTACAGAATAAGAACTGCAGTACAGCAAGGCATTTTTAAAAAATAAAATTAAAAAAAAAATCCATCTGCCAATTCAGACAAACCATTTATTACATCCATTCCTGGGCCTTACAAGTGCTTGCGACTCTGGACTTTCTTAGGCATCACTGTATTTTTGGTTTCCGTGGCATTTTGTTCAGTGGAGATTCCTATCGTGAGTTGCCCAGCATTTTGTGATGCTCACACACCCCTAAACAGATTTCCTCACTAGATAATGCTGTGCTTGGGTTTTTTAAGCAGCATTCCCTGAGTTTGGGTTATGACAAGAAAGATAGAATGCACATATTATTTTGTCACAAGTCGATTTGGGGTGTAAGCTTCCTATTTCAGTCTTGAGAAGCTCCAGTGACAATTGGAAAAGCATCTTTTGTGTTCTAGAATGTCTGGCAGGTTGTTGAGACCTTTAACTAGGGGACAGGTCAAACAGGAAGGCGCTTGAGCTCAGAGATGCTCTGCCTGGTGAGGCTTTAATTATTGATTTAAGGGAACAGGTAGTTTGGTGTGATTAAAATCTATTTGCAATGCCAACTTCATGATTAAGCAAAAAGCAGTGGAGGAATGCACATGGGAATAATGTGTGTTTTGATATCTTCTGTTCGCTGGTGTGAGTGCTTAATGCTTTGTAAGAAGTGTGTAAAGTTATTTTTTGTGGCGTCTGACTCACTGAGGGAAGAGCTGTGTGTGTGGATCTCAGAGGCACAGCTGTGAGATTGCTGCTTGCAAGGAACTTGAAATGTCATTTCCCTTGTCGTACATTTCTGGGCTCGTTCAGTCCATTTTAACTGTATTTCCTCATCACACCTGAATGGATTTCAAAGCAAACACCCCAAATTGCTTCATGGAGAATTTTTGTTTTGCTTTTTTCCTGTGCAACACGTTCTAACAAATATAAGAACAGGGAGGTTGAGAGCAGCTTCTCACACTGCAGTGGAGTGTGTGGAAAAAGAAAAGCCTTTTCCTTCAGGCACATCGCCACCTAGCAACCCTCAACTCGAATTTGCCCTTTTCTTAGGGAAAGAAAAAAGGTAAACCTCGTTTTAAAATGTTCTTGCTTTATTCCTCCACCTCCTCCTTGGTGTGCATTGAGGTTTTCAGTAGGTGCCTGTCTAACCTGAGGAGCTGCAGCTGATAATTATCTGCTCAAAAGTGGAATTATGCTGAGCAGCACTGTGTGGCCACTCAGGCATATCAGAGTGGGTCTCCTGTCTGGAAATAGTACTTTTTTTCTCTCAGTTGCAGAACTGGCTGAACTGTTTCAACAGTTGCTCTCTGCCGATGATCTTCATGGGTGGAATTTCAGTTGTCTCCCATCTGTGGGGTTGATTCTCAGCCAGTGGTGCCCATTTTCCCCCTGGAAGAGGTTGTGGAGTGCAGGCACCAAAGGCATTTTATTTTCTCAGGCTCTTCAGCACTGTGAGAGAGGAGAGGGAGGAGAGGGTCGAGGAGGGCAGAGAAAAGGCAAAGAGAAAAGCAGCTCCCTCTATGTTTGTAAAACATACTAAAGCAGCTCAGTCCAGGTTCAAATGCTCTAAACCCCGCATAACCTCTCACTGTCAAATCTGGTATCACAGACTTGATGTATTAAGGATTTTTTCCAGGTGAACGAAATGATATACAGTCGTAAGGATTTATTTTATATCAAGTCCTGTTATTGACAGTGGTGATCTACCCGCTCTTTTTGCTTTCCTTACTTTGCTTTTTGTGCCTTCTGAGGTGGTGAGGCATCGCTGTGTGCAGACTGAATTTGCTTTCTGTGTTGAAGTGAAGCAGATCCCTGAAGAGGCTGAAGCCTCTCCCGTGCTCTGCGGGATAATTAGAATAAAATCCCGTGTAAATCCCCCCGGAGCCCGTGGCTTTCCCGTTACCTCTAGAGGCTGCTGTTGTGTTAAAGTTCAGTGGGCTCACGCCGGATCCCAGAGCTGGGATTCACTGCCAGGGGCAGGGAGTGTGCAATCCGAGAGGAAATACTCCAGACAATGAGAGGCAGAGATGCCTCAGCTCCGTGTTTGCAGCTAGCAGGATGGAGAAGGAACAGATGAAAACCAGCTTTTTTTTTCCTGGCCCACTGATGCGCTGATTATTGGTTTCATTTCAGTGGAAGATCTCTCAGACCGAGGAGCAGCAATCTGACTTGAGAATTTGCTGACAGGAACCAAGTACTTAACTCTGACCCTGACAGTATTTGAGGTTAACGTCTGCTGAGCTTGGATTTGTTGAGCTGATAAAATTTTCTTTCAAAGAAAGTTTTCCTAAGAACGGATTCAGGGTTTAAAATGCAATGCAAGAGATAAGTTTACATTGATAATTCCCCCCACGCTCTTTCACTAGGCACTGCCTTGTTTTCAGCATAGATATTTTAATGTAGAAGTTCAAAAGGCTCTCGGTGTTTGGTGCAGTTTATTATTATTTATTGTGAAGCATGTTCATTATACAACATTTGACAAGTCCAATCAGAGTTTGTACTGAAATGCTGAAAGCCATTCACCTAACAGGGATCATTACTGCCTAAAATCTGCACACCAGTGACTACTGCTGTAATAAGGAATTAACTCCTTTATTAGTGTCTGGACAGCGCTCCTGAGTAGTCAGTGGTTTGTGGACAACACCCAACCACTTTTCCAAACAGCTTGAAGAAATATGAAACTTTGCATATAGAGAATTCAAATTGGAGTTGTAATGCCCCTGTGCGCCCCTGTCTTGTAGAGCACTGCTCTAAAGGAGTTTAAATAGTGTTTTCTTCCTCATCACCTGCACCTCCCACAAAAAATTTAAGTACTTTAAAGTGAAAGAATTGAATATTTATCTTCTTGTCCTTCCCAAGCGCCCAATAAATGTGTTGCATTCATGTGAATTCAGGGACGCTATGTTAAAAACTTTAAATATCAAAACATTGTCCCCAAAATGGGTGAGCAACTTGCATTTCACGCTGAAGAAACGTGCCTCTCTTTTTTTAATGTTGTAGGTGTGGATTTTTATTGCTGTTTATATCTTAGAGGGCTCAGATTTCTCTTGATGTCTTTATTAGATGACTGCTTTAATTTGATGGATTGGTGTGGAATATCTCTGAGTATGCACAATGTGCAAAACTTCTCATGTCCTGCTTAAAAATCACCATACGCTACTCTTTATTAAAGATACTTCTCTTTCTGGAAAATATCATGGGCTTGTTTTGGTCTATGTGGTTGCAACTTTTCCAAAACAACTGCAACTTTTTATTAGATACCATTCAAGAAATGTGTTGCTATCTCAGCATTGTGTATCTGAAGGGAGGAGAAACCTTTTTTTATGTTCTAGGCAATCTTCCTTAGATTATTGAGTAGACACCAGCAGTAAATTTAAACTGCCTGTTCGTACTGAAATACCCAGCGCGTTTAAGCTGTAACTCTCAAAATGCCATCACAAAGTGTCACTCTGTGAGCTGCCTCTGCCTTGTCATCCCTTCCCCTTCTCTAGCAGACGGGAGAAGTTCTCAGGGTGGGAATTAAAGTGTTTCGCTGGTTCTGCCCGTGTGTCTGTCATGAAGATTCCCTATCCCAGACGGGCAGGGATGAGCTGTGCTCCAAGCTGAAGAGGGCACTGTGAAAATTCGGATTCCATTAGCTTTCCTCATTTCTCTTTTCACGTCAGCCCGAGACTTGGGGTGCTGCTCAGCCGCAGGAAATGCAAACCGGTGCCCATCAGGTTGGCACATGCTGCCACCCGCCCAGATGTTCTGCCCTCGCAGGATGCGCCGCACACATCTGTGCGGGCAGCTCTGTGCTCCGGGTTGGGGCTGCAGAGGGGCAGCCCACATCCCGAGATCAGAGAGCTGCAGCAGCACCAGTCTCCATCATCTCTGTCATCTCAGCCGGCAGCTGCTAAAGATCCAGAGCCCGGAATGTTTAACCACTAATAGCCCTTAAAAAATCCGATCTGGCTGTGCCCTGATGGAATTGTAGCAATGCGTGCGATGCCTGTTGATGCGCAGTGTGAGAAACATGTTTAAACTATTTATATATGAACTGTACACGCGGGGAAATGGCCACTACCTCACGCCTTTTATTTTAATTGTCTCTCTCATTCCTGTGATTCCATTTATCATTCCTGTGATGCCATGCCGTGATTCCGTGTCTGCTGTTGCCGCAGAACCGCATTGCTTCTCGCTGTAAGGCGCTGAGGCCGTGCTGGGGAGCGAAGGGAGGCAGAATTCGTTTTAACAGAAGGAGGGCACCCTCCCCTTCCCCCGAGCCGCCGCGCTGCCGCCCGTGCCCGGAGGAGGCCCCTCAGCGCCGCTTCCTCCCCTCGCAGCCGCCGCCGCCTCCTCCTCCCTCCGCTGTTTCCTGTGCGAGCGGCTCTGACGCGGCCGTGCCCTCCCTCCTTCCCTGGTTCCCTCCTTCCCTGGCTCCCCGCCGCCGCCCCCCGCTCCCTGCCGGGCCGCTCCGGAGCACAAAGCAGCCCCGGCCGCCGGCAGCGCCTGCGCGGGGCGGGCCGGGCTCTGAGAGCAGCGGGCTGGGAGCGGGGCCCGGCGGGCAGTGCCGGGCACTGCCGCTGTCAGCGCCGGCGCTCGCAGCGGGCTGTGCCCTCCTCCCTGCCTGCCCTGCCCCGCCGCCTTTCGCTTTGCTTTTACGCTCTTATTTTTAATTTTTTTTTTTTTTTTTAAACTTGGAAGAACCATTGGGAAGCCCCCGCACGCCTTCCCCCGCGTACCGCAGCGCGTTCCCCTCGCGTTCCCCGGGCTGTCGGAGCCCGCTCCCCCTTCCCGACCCGCTCCAGGCTGGGCCTCTGCCGGGGTTTGGAAGCCGGGAGCGCCTCGGCACCGTCTGCCTTCCCCTCCCGGAGCCGCTCCTCTTCGCCAGCCCGATAAATGCTGTTTATGAGGATGGACCTGTTGAACTACCAGTACTTGGACAAGATGAACAACAATATCGGCATCCTGTGCTACGAAGGTAATAGTGCCTCGCCGCGGGAAATCAGTGGTGCCCTCGCACGGGGAGGGAATGGATCCCTCGATCCCTCGCATGGGAGGGATGGATCCTTCTCCGAGCACTGCTCGCTGCTGTTTGTCAGCGGGGATGTTTTTGGAGATCGCCGCTGCGGGACGCCCCACGGGCTGTTGTCAGAGCTTTGTTTCAGGGCAGGGATTTCTTTCTTTCCATGTGATTTTTTAAATTTTTTTTTTCTTCTTTTTTTTCCTGACAAGCCTCGTTTTCAGCGCCAGGTTTCCTTTCCCTCGCCGGCGGCGCTGCTGGCACTAAAGGCTGGGGGGCGGGCGGGGGCTTGTCCGTCCGGGGTTTGTAAGATGGGGTTTGTCCGCCTGGGGTTTGTCCATCTCTCCCGGCGCCGCGGGGCTGGGTCGCG
This sequence comes from Hirundo rustica, assembly GCF_015227805.2. Classification (NCBI taxonomy): domain Eukaryota; kingdom Metazoa; phylum Chordata; class Aves; order Passeriformes; family Hirundinidae; genus Hirundo; species Hirundo rustica. Next base: position 7,960,417 of record NC_053461.1, on the reverse strand, counting down.
GCCGGACACGCGTGGGCCCGACCCGGCCGCTGCCGGAGCCGAGTGTCCGGCGTGTCCCCCGTGTCCCCGCGGGGCCGCGGCCATTGTCCGGTGTCCGGCGTGTCCCCCGTGTCCCCGCGGGGCCGCGGCCATTGTCCGGTGTCCGCCGTGTCCCCCGTGTCCCCGCGGGGCCGTGGCCATTGTCCGGCCCCTAGCGCCGCCCCAGGGATTACACAAGGCCCGTTGTGTCCGGCGGGGCTCCGCGCTGTCCGGCGGGGCTGGGGCTCGCTGCCCTCACCCTGTCAGCCCTCACAGCCCCGCTGGGAAGGTGCCTGAGGTATCAGGGCAGAATCAGTTCGTGAATCTCCGCGGAGTTTTCTCTACGTGCGGCTGCGAGAAGCGGTTATGGCTTGGCTTTGCCTGGAGAGAAAGGCACCACTGAGCTAATTCGGCTTGGCAGCGGGGCTGCTTTTGCTGTAGCCATACACAAGCGCCGTGAAAAGCTGCTTCTTTTTTTTTTTTTTTTTCTGATTCAGCAGGAACGTTTTCCATGTTCGTTCGGAAAATAAAGTTACTGGAGTTGTCAGGAAAGAAACAATGAGGAGCGTACACGGCCCAAGGAGATTATCTGTTCACACTGCTCACAAAAAGGCTGGGCCAGAACACAGGCAGCTGAATCTCACTTTGGAAATTACAGTCTTTTCTATCCCTGAACCAGCATGGCCATATTCCTGCCCTTCAGGAAGTGGAGGGGCTCCCTGTTGTACTGTTAATATCTTTGTTTCTCCTCCTTTCCTGCTTTTTCTTTCCTCTACGTACAAATATGTATATATTCATTTGGATAAAGCTATTTTACAGAAGATTGAGCTAAATGATACAGAGCTGGGGTTCCATGGACTTTTCCCAACTTTTTTCTTAACCCATGCTTTCTTTGTTAGAGCAAGAAAACTTGTTTAAAAGAAAACAAAAGAAAAACAACTTTCAGGATCCTTTAACTTTTTCACTGCTCTCTGTAGTCATTAGTGTTTTCTTTGGAAGCAGTTGATAACTTCTGATGAAGTTGATGATTTCTGACGAAGACCATGGAATTTTGTGCAAAGCTTTACTTATGTAATACAACTTTCTGAGTGTTTTGTTGACTAAATTTAGTTGCTCTGTAGTTTTGGCTCATTAGTTCAATTCGTTGTAATTATGCTTAATATTTATGGAAGATTTCTTTCCAGCCCCCTTTTTATTCCCCATGCTCTTCTCCAGTAATTGTTATTTAATCAGATCTTAGCTTTAATAGTTCAAAAGCAAAAGAACAGCTTAAGGAATATACTCTACTGGAGCAGTTTTTGTTTAGGTTAAACATCTGTTGCTATTTTCCTTATTCTGGAAGTTAACATTTTTAACACTAAAATAAACACACACAAAATGAAGAGAAGAAAAGCAAAACTTCAGTGGTGTTTATAGTGAGGTGTTTATATCCCAATGGTTTCAAAAGTGTAAACACTGGCAACATCTGCTCTGAACTCAAAGGGTGTTTTAGAGATGCCTACAGATCTTCCAGGCCTCTGCCATCGTATTTATTTTATAAGTGAGTTGTGTCAGAGGTGATGGATCTTGTCTTTCCAGGGATATTGTTGCAGTAGTAACTATACTGACAACAAAATGCCCTTTCAAACTCAATTAATTGGGATTTATTGAAGGCCACACTTGAACTGCTTATAAATTGATGCCTTCCTGAAAAGTACTTCTGAAGATGTAGGATCAGATACAAATACATTGTGTGGTGGGAAAACAGGTTTGAAATTTCAGGGGAAAGAATGATGGGCCTACCAGCCTCAAGAAATAGATGGATTCCTTGTTCCTTCACATTCTCTCTTGAAGCATTTGTTTTTGGTTTTTGAGATGTTTTCTGTGCTGGTGAGGTATGTTGGTGTGTCTTATGAAGTTTATTGGTGGTTCTACTCTTCTGGCACTGGAATTGTTGGATTTGCAACAGCCTGTGGATCAGAGATGTGTTGACAACTAAGAAATAGGAAAAGTTCCTCCGCTGTGTGCATGTGGCAACCCTTTAGTTCGACATGGAGCAGAGGAGTGTAATTTGCATCCTGAGAGGTGTCCTGCTTTTTCTTGCCCAGCGAGAGTCACAGATAACAATTTGTTATATGTGAGCTCCAGGCTGCTGAGTTAATGCCAGCCCTGGAGAGCCTTCCCTGGCTGGGAGGGGCAGGAACCTCCCAAGAACCTCGGATGTGTCTTCATCTGCTCCTAAATTGTGCCATTCATGGTCACACTCCAGCCATGGAGATTCCAGCAAGGAAATATTGTCCAGGTGCTGTTTGCTTCATTAAACACATCTCTGCTTTTGGCCTCCTCTCTGGGGGAAGAGAAGAAATGGTGATGACATCGATGTGGGCAGAAAAGTGTCCTGCTGGGGCTGGGCTGGGAATGGGAGAGCTGGAAGTTCTCCCATTAGCTGTTCCAAAGTGAGGCTGTGCTGCAGGTTTAGCTCTGCAGGTGAAACCTCACCCGAGGTTGGCTGTTTTCTCAAACATGGGATGAATTCTTTTATTTTTTGTTGTGAGGTTGGTGAACCACTGGCACCAGTTCTCCTGAGGGGCTGTGGAGTCTCCACCTTTTGAGATACTCAAATCCCACCTGGAGCCCTGAGCATCCCCACCCTGCCTGAGGCTGGTTTTGAGCAGGAGGTTTCTGAATGACCTCTAAAGGTGCCTTTGTGGCCTCTTGCAAATTTCTGCACACTCAGATAGTTAAAACAGCCACAGCCAGGAAAAGGATTATAACCAGAAATGTAGGGAAAGAGTTTTAGAAAGGAGGTTTGTAACTCTGAAGCACAGGACAAAGCCATTTCCTTTCCTCAAGGTTGTTTGTTTTACACTGATTATTTGAGTCCTTCAGGGGGTTTTCTTAATCTAATTACTAGCTTTGAGGCCCCATGATGCTCCATGGTGATCTCAAATCCAGCTGATGCTTTTGGAGGAAAATCTGACTTTTAATAAGTTGGTGGGGTTTTTTTAACAAGTTGCATAAAAAAGACATTTGAGTTTTGTCTCCCTCTCCAGTGAAAGAAAAATTTTAAATCATTCAAATGGGAATGCTTGGTCCTCACCAATGGAAAATGACAATTATATTAGTGATGATCAACCATTTCAAGCAATTTACTGTAATAGTTGTGGTGCAATAGGAAAGAAAAGAAGAAATAATTAGAGAATTGTTGCCTTGGCATCTGGATGCTCATCTTTAGCGTGAATACATCTGATATCCTCCTTCTAAACATTTGCTGCCAGTGATTGACAATGGCCAGTTTAATGAGTGGTGCTTTCAGATCATTGTTTTCTCCCCAGTGAGCTCCTGGGAGCCCTGGCTGAGGTGCAGAGGCCAAGGGAGCAGCACCACTCTGAGGCAGGCTGGCATTCCCAGCGCTTCCTATCAAACGACGGCCACTTGATCCGGGCAGGTGTGCAGGGCTGCAACATCTGCAGCTTGTTTTGTGGTGGAAACTCACTTAACTCCAGCTCAGTATTCCTTCTCAGCCCGGTGTGTGAGGTAATGGAGTGCTCAGTTAAACAAAACAGAGCACAGGTAATGCTGCTCTTTGACTCCAGGGCTGGCCAGCGAGTTTTGGCTCCTGGTTTCCCACGGAATATGCATGAGGAGGTGCAGTCTCCAGGCAGATTCATTTCATTCTGTTTATCACAGATGGTGGTGTGTTGGAAGGCAGATTTCTGCCTTCCTTCCTCTCTCTCTCCCAGTTTCAGATACTCTGGGTTATTGCTGCATTCTCAGGGCTGGAACTGCTGTGCAGTATAAAGGTATAAAGAAATGCAATAAGATGCTAAGAAATCCCCCAGGCATGTTACTTGGAGCACTCAAAATAGTTATGCAGAGTTCTCTGGATAGTCCAGAAGACTGGGATTTTTATTTATTTATTTATTTAAAAATGAAGAAAATTGGATCCAGATTTCTAGCAAAACCCCTCTTTGGTTTCAGGACAGCTTTCATTAGTTAGTGGCATATTACATAATTATTCCATTGACTTCCTGTAAGGCTGGAGCATCCCTTGGCTTGCAGAGCTGGGTGTCATCTCGGGGCACTGCAAGGCATCCTGAAAATGTGTCTGTCTTCCCCAAAAGGCCGCTTCAGATGTTTGCTATCACAGATGCTGCTAACTTCATTTGGTTTTTAAAGAAATGCAACGTGTTTTCTTAAATTCTAAAGAAGAGTTTCCATCAGCTTTCACTGCTGACCTTGCATTTTTCTCTTTCTCTAATATCAGTTTCTCCTGTTAACTGCAAAGTTTGGGTTCGTTTCTAAATATGTAAAATGCCTAAAACATTGTTCTTCTGCTAAGAATTGGATAAGAATATCCTTTACGGCAAATCAGGTGTTCTTATTTGTAGTGCAGTGTAAAATTTCTGTTCAAAGCCATGCAAATTAAGATGCACCTACAGAACGGTTCCCCATTTATAGAACGTTCTGTGGGTTTTCCATTTTCAGTCTCTTTCATCTTCAGTAAAGAAACAAAGAGCCCCGGCTTCACCGTTGGGCTTTCCTTGCTCATTTCCTCCTAGCACGAAGTTGGGAATATCCTCTTCAGGACTGACATCAAAATTCGGTTTGTTCTCCTTGTTCATCAAAGGCAGGATAGATTTAGGTCATAGTTTAACTTTTTTTTTTTTTTCCCCCCCCTGGAGTTCTGTTTTTCTCACCCTAGATGCTAGTTCAGCATTTGTACTGAGAACTCAAACAAGGAAATTAAAACCCCAAATATAATAGAGTGTTATCCCACAGCTTTCTGTAGATAAGATAGGCAGCGTATTTTTTTTCCTGAGATAAAAGGTAGTGAGGTTTGTAGCAGTAAGTTGAATTCTCTGTTAATGAGCAATTTGCTTAAAGGCTGTAACTTGTTACTCACAAGTCAAATTTGTTACAGTGCCAGGTCTCTTTGGATATAAATCCAGGGATTTTAGGAGACATTGAAAGAGCTTAAATTGCTCCAGAGTCTGAACAATGCACTGCATTGTATGGAGAGCTGTTAGAGAAGAAATAAAGCTTAAACAACAGTCTTCATTGTGTGGCATCTAAAATTATGAATGAAAAAGTTCATCCATATGTATTGGCTTTGCCTTTCTAAAATATCTGCTTTGCATGAAAATAGTTGTCTATTAATTTCTTCTTGAGGTTTAATACAGATGGGCCTTTATATTTGATTTTGGCTGAATAGACTACAGAGTTTGAACATGCTGCATGCAGACTGAGTGCCAAGCAATTCAGCAAAGTTGTTTACACTAACAATAATCCAGCAGGACAGAGCCTATAATTTCTCACTGATAATAGTGTGAGGTAGCGGTGAACACAAGTTCCTGCAGAAGTGTTTACAAAAATGGCTTTATACTTCCTCAGCGTTAAAGAACCGTGAGGGCTTTGGGGTTGAATTCTTTCTTTAAAGCCAGCCGGTTTTTCCTGCAGCCTGGATCATCCTCCTGGAAACTGCTCTCCAGATCAGCACGGATAGCTGCACACACAGGGGCATTGTTTGTCCCTGCCTTTGGGGATAGCTGTGGGACGAGGCTGGGGGCAGGAGCAGACACCACCAGGCTCCCTTTGGATTTCCTGGGGGCAGATTGCCCCTGGTGCTTCATCTCACAGCTTTTTTAGATGTTCTCATTCATTCTCAGCCTGGCCCTTCAAGTGGGCTCAGCGGTGAGTGGAGCTCAGGGAGCACTGGTGTGTGTCCTGGGAGGGATGGGGGGAGATGGATCCTCCAGGGCACTGAACAGGCAGTTGAGCTCTTAATTAGGGTTATCTCTGCCCACTTGTAAACCTCCTGTCACAGATGGATGGAGCTGGAAGAGGTTTGGTCTTAATGGCAGGAGTAGCTGGCACTGATTGTAGGGTTAGGCGAGCTTGGGGGACTTCAGTTCAGAGAATCACCGAATATCCTGAGCTGGAAGGGGCACACAGAGATCGTGGATCCAACTCCTATTCCTGCACAGACACCCCAATAATCCCACCCTGGGCGTCCCTGGGAGCTCCTGGAGCTCTGGCAGCCTCCAGGCCGTGCCCACTCCCTGGGGAGCCTGGGCAGTGCCCAGCACCCTCTGGGCTAGAACCTTTCCCTAATATCCAACCTAACCCTCCCCTGATGCAATTTGAGGCCATTCCCTTAGAAAAGGTCATTCCTTGTTAAGAAATAATCTCAGTACAGCTTCTTGTGCAACCTTGGTGAAGTTGAGCGCCACTGGCACCACCACAGCATTGGTTCCAGCCAAAGAAAAAGTCACCCGGAAATCTCGGTGAGGTGATGGGACTTCATCAAAGATCTTGAGATCCAGTTTTAATAGGAATGGCAGTCTCAGGGTGATGTGAGTGGTGGGGACAAAACTGAAACTGAGGTTGGAATCATTCCTTATCTAAGTTTCACAGCACTGGCTGGTAGCAGATTTTTTTTTTTAAACAAGAGTTTAGAATGTTTCCTTGCCTAAATTTTATGGCACTGTGTGGTCGCAGCTTTTTTTAAGTAACACTTTATTTCCTTTTCTTTTAAACTTGATTGTTGCTAGGGCTAAAAGCAAGAACTTGTTAAGTGTAGTAGCACTTGGTGCAGTCCAGCTTTTCCCCCCAAAAATGTTGTGTGATGCTTTGTGCCTCATTTTGGTTTTGGAGAAAAAGCTCATCCACAAGTGGTGGTCATGGACAGAAGTAGGTAATATCTGGGATAAAGTGGAATGTTACAGCCTTGGTGGCACACAGGGAGGAAGGGAAGTTGCCTTCAGCAGGCTGGTGCCAGCTCAGTTGCCTCACAAAACCTGTGGCTCTTGTCCTTTCCTAATTCCCATTGTTACAAGAGTGTCTGATTATTTAAAGACATGTTCCTTTTCACTCCTCATCACTTCGGAGTGTTCCCTGTCAGCTGTGAGAACCGGGCATTGTAGTGTGTAACTCTCCTCCTACTCTTCCAAATGTTGCTAGCTGTTTCCAGGAAATATATTTGCTCTCCCAGGGAAAGTTTGGAACCAGTTGTGTTTAAAAAGCAGTAGTTTTTCCTGGAAACCCATTTGACAGGGCAGGCAGCACTGCATTTTCCTGCTTTGTGAGGCTTAATATTTCTTTCTCAGCATGCAGAAATAGGTTGGTTTTTTTTGCCTACTGTAGGAATAGCGCTGTTGGATGGGAATACAAACCGATTTGGAACATTCATTGTGTTTTGTTGTAACTCAAAATCCCAGAACAGCCGATTGGCAATACCCTTTGTAGTTACAACCTACAAAGTGCCCAGCCCAGTCAGCTTTTGCGTGAGAAGAGTGAAACCCAAAGCTGCCATATGGATCTTTTTGAGTAGCTGTTGTTCTTTTTGGAATGAGCAGGGATTTACTTCTTTTGCAGTTGGTATCAGCACACTGTGCTTGCACTTTAGAGATGGTATTGAGACTTCCAGTTTAGTTCTTTAATTGCTAATTTTAGTAGGTCTCTCTTCTAAAAGTAAATTAAGATATTTGTGACAGTGGCAGGTTTGGACACTTTCAGAGCAGAACCTTTTGGGAAAATTGTCGTTTCTTGGTTCCAGATTACAACATTGGAGTTGTTTTCTGTGATGCTCTGCTGATTATAATTAAATGTCCCTGTAAAGAAAATTAAAGTTGTCCAGGCAAAAGGAAACTATTTCTATGAATCTCAATGATCTAGGAAGATCAGTAAATGCCACACAAGAGCAAGCCAAGGAAAATAGGACTGTTTAGTTGTTCTGTTTATATTCTTTGGAAAGCAACATCTTCTAAAGCAGCTCGACAGGAACTGCTCTTACATAGAGAAAAAGAAGTTGACAAAACTGTGGCCCCTCCTTTGTGGTGCTTTTATCCAGAACACATGAAATGAAGACAGGCTGAGGGAAGTGCTGTATGATTCACGTAGGACAAGTCTGAACTTGGCCAGTTCCTTGGATTTAGTATAAATATTTATGGCATTGAAGGGGAATTTTTTAAATTTTTTTTTTTAATATTCTTCCTTATGCCCGGATCTTTTTGAGATGTCCTCCTCAGACATCTGGTGTGCACTGGTGCTTGTTTAACCCCCACCCTGCAGTTTTCCTGCTGTGGCATCACGGAGCTCTCGCAGCCACTCTGTGGTTGGCGTGAATTAAATCTCCTCGGGCCAGCTGGGGCAATGCTGACGTGCACACTTTTCCTGCTGAAAGCTCCAAACCCAGAGGTGAACACTCTGCTCTTGTCCTGCTGCAGGCATTACACTGAGCTATTTACCAAAGGTGGCAAAAATAGGAATTCCAGCATTAGCATGGATGTTTACAGAGCCTTGGCTGGGTTCTCGATCTTTGAAAATGCTTCTCTCACTAATGTTACATAACACAGGTATTTAACTCAGCTCATCGCAAAAAAAAAAAGTTTAAAAAAATTATCTTTCTTTAAAAACTCTTAAAAGTCCAAATATCTAAGGCTGTGACTGCTTTGAGGTACATTATGTTTGCCTTAACAGATAATCTGTGGATGTTCTGAGTTTTTCTTTGTGGTACAGTAAATTGAACACTACCCTGTTGGAGTTCAAGTGTTTCTCAATTGCTGCATTTAACAAGTATGACAACAAACATTTTAATGCTCGCATTTGCATATATTTTTAATCCTCTCTGCAGAATCCTTGCTCTCACCGAAGCCCAGTTAATTCAACTTTCAGCCAGCCCTGTGAAATAAACAACGAATGTTATCCTTATTTCCAGCAGGGGATAAAGAGCTATAACTGGTTGAAGTCTGGGATCAAGCTGACAGCAGCGTTCCAAGTGCCTCAACTGGAATATTTTGCCACAGCTGCTAAACCTTACTGTGACCTCTTATTAAAGAAAATTGCTTTTACCTGTTTGAGATGTTCAAATAAAATATGTCATGAATCAGCTAAGCAGGTAAAAACAGTGATTCTTGGACTGATGCTGTATGGGCTTGATCTTTACTTTGTGCTCAGCAGTCATGGAGGGGGAACAGGAGCTTTTGGATCAAAATATTGTGATTTTGGTCCCTCTGTAGTGGAGCCCAACCAAAGTGAGGTGATGGAATCTCCTTCAATGGATGTAGTTGAGTCTTTTTAGCTGAGAAAAGGACTAAGGCCTTGCAGACAATGCTGGGAAGAATTTGAAGTTCCCCTGTCTGAGCCACAGGATGTCCCCAGGTCTGTTCCTTTAGATCAGAGCCTGCTGAGTTGGATAGAAGGAATGTGCCCACAGATGCTGGCAGTTAATTTTAATATTCTCTTTGCAGGATGAGTTGGGATCAGGGACTTAATGAAATAGCAGTCCAGCTGTGCTTGTGCAGTGCAAGCCAGGCTGAGCCCATTTCTGACCTGAAGCAGGGCTTCCAAACCTTTTAATTAATAATGCAGAGTCTCACTGCCCCCAGCATTGCTGTTTGGTTCCATTAAAAACTTCACAGTTAATACAATCCCTGCTTAATTATGGGGTGGAACATCTTAAATATGTGATAAGGGGGTAGAGATCTGCAAAAATGTTTTTGGGTGAGATGGGGAAGGATTTAACAGGTGATTCACTGGGAATTATATCAATAGTAATGCAGTGAGAGGTTTGATTTCTGGCTCCTGTGGGGATACTGTGATGTGAGTGGTGGGTCACAAACACACAGCTGGCCTATTTTTGTTACCTTTGTTTTACCAACACATCTTCACTTCCCTGTCTTTTCTGGGCTGTGTCAGGATCAAGTTGCTTCTGAAATAAAGCTGCTTCAAGTTGCAGCTGTGAAATAAATAGAGAAGGAGCCTGGAGTTGTTTTCAAAAGGGAGATTCAGATAAGGTCTTGTAGGTATAGGGCAGAAAGACACAGCCTAATTAAAGGTTTTGAGCAGCAGAGTGTAACTTCAGTGCCACTCACCCCTTCCAACCCCATGACTGTCAAGATAACTTCAAAAATAAGAACCTCTGCTTGTTCTTGTTTTTCCAAGAGTTCTGGAAAACCTGTCCTCAATGCCCAGAAAACTGTGAGAAAGGCTGCCCAGGCAGCATGTAATTTCTTGGTAGCAAACACAATCCCTCCCTCTATCTGCCCTGCCTTGGCTTCCCCTTGGAGAGAACATTGATTTGAAGTGAACCCTGCAACTTGGCCCCACAAACCACCCCCTGGTTGTGAAATAAACAGCGGGACTCTGAGCTGGGCAGTGCTGCCATCCATCCCTGGCACCCTTTTATCCCTGGGACAGCCTCCAGCAATCCCAGCGCTGCTGCTGGGCTGGGTGGGAGTGCTTGAATTCACATCCACCACCTTCAGTCCTTCTGGGCAGGAATTCATTCTCTGCTACCAACTTTTCCACAGCTAAACCTCAGAGTGGAGCAACAGTTTCAAAGCTTTTGTGCTCTCTGGTTCCCTAAAATTTTCCTGTTCCTTTCTTCATAGCCATTTTCTTTTTTCCCAGTAAAATTAATTTAATTGTTTGTAGTGAACCCAGGATTAAAAATTGCTCTCTCAGAGGAACGGATTTTGTTTTATCTTTTTCCTTAGTGGTGCCGTGTGCCTGTTTGTTTTGGAAGACAGTGCTGTCAGGAACAACGGTGATATTTTAGCTTTTGTGTGTTTCTTTATACCAGCACCCATAACCCTGGAGAAATTATATGGAATCCTCTCCTCTGAATCTCATGAGCTGCAGTTTTCTCTGGCCTCTTCTAGAAGCCTTCACAAGTTCTTTGTTGTTAAAACACTGCAGGAGAGCAGCATCTGAGGGAGTGTTGAGTTGTCTCTCAGAATAATACAAATCCAGATGACTGAAGGATGTTGTTATAATATAATATCCTATATTATGCACTCTACGGGGCTTGTGCTGAGCTGAATTTGCTTTATTGTGCTGTCTGAGGCAGTGGCCGGCCCCGTCTCTGCCTCAGCACAGCCCAGCACATGAGGAAGGGGCAGGCTGGCACGTCCTGCTCATTCTCCGTGGCCAGAGCGTGCTCAAAAGCCCATCCTGTTTCCCTCTGCAAGGCTCCCGTGGTTTGCTGAGGATTCCCAATGTTCCACCGCCCTGTGCAGTTGTCGCTGCTCCCTCGCTCTCCCTCTGCACAAGGGATTTTGGAGCCCGTCCTGAAGGACAAAGGGATGTTGTTCTCCACAATGGATTCTTTGTGGGAGATGGGTTGGGATTGTTCTGCTGCTCAGCGGATTAAAATCTTGGATGTTGTGTCCGGCTTGGCTGGAGCGGCTCAGTGTCCCTCGTGTGGGAGACCATGAGGCTGCACATCAGGTAGCAAAACCAAAGTGGAAATCCAACTTTTTCCTGTGTTTGTGGTGCCAAATGTGATTTTTTTTCTCATTTCACTGTGGTTTAGGGAGAGAATTTGGTCACTTGGGTGCAAGTCCCAGGGATTCCCTCAGGATCTTGCACAGTGCCCTGAACGGTGACCCTGCTTTATTCCAGATCCATCCCAAAGGCATTACCCACCTGTGCATGTCTTTTCCTAACATTTTAAATACATCTGCTTTTCTGCTCATATTTTAAAGCATTTCTGTCCTCTCTTGAGGGCTGTTTTACCTTCCAGGTAGGGAATTTGGGGAGAAATAAAATGGGAATAAAAGAAACATTGCTGGAAAGTGCGATATCAGATTTCACAGCTCTTTTAGAGAGCTCATTTTCTTGATGATCTGAATTTTTCCACATGTAGCAAAGAAGAATAATGTGAGAAAAGGTTTTCAGAGCTTGTTTATTTTTAAACTGCAATAAAATCCTGTAGTACTTCTAAAAATAGGCTCCAGTTGAAATAAGTGGAATATTTTTTTACCTTCACCTTTCGCTTCAAATCCTTATGAAAGAAAGTGTGCACAATTTATTAGATTTACTTTTAATATGACTCCACTGCAAGTGAACATCTCAGAATTAATGTTTGAAGCATGGTTGCTGTAAGAACATCCTGACTGTGTTCATATCCACAAGGGATACTGAACTCCCAGAATTTAATCTGTCTTACAAGATCATATCCATGGAATATCAGCCATCGGGGAGGAGGGGGGTGTTTAAACCTGAGTATCCACTAACAGAAATAATACCCAAAAAACCCAAAAACCAACCAACCAACCAACCAGAGGGTAACAAATATTTTTTCTTTAGGGGGAATTATTCAAATCTGAGCTTTCACAAATTGAATTTCTCTCTCTTTGCGATCAGATGACAATCCAGCTATAAGGTAGGATTTAGTGTACTGAAATACTGCTTTAGCCCCCAATCTTACAATTTCTTCTGTCATGACCTGGCTGTGACTTTGATTTGCTTTTGAAATTGATGGCGAGGCTTCTGGCTTTGATTGTTTCAGCTGGCCTTTGGTTAGTTTAGCTTTGCCATCTTTTATGCAACAAAGTAATTTAAGATTCTCAGTCTTGGTGACCAAAAAAAGAACACCTAAATCTGAAACCACCTTTGGTCTGGGAAACAACATCTTCAACATGTTGCCTTAATTATAGTTAATTGACCAAAAAAAAAAAAAAATTGACAGTGCTTTTATATTTTCAGTAAAATCACATGATCACGTTTGTCTTTTGCTGCCCAGTAAAGACGAATGTCGTGTTTTGTAAGCAAAAAAGAAAATGGAATTTACTGCAGGAAGTACAGATGATTCTTCTCCCTTTGTCGTCCTTTCTCCTCTCCTGTGTTTGGGCTGCCCAAACTGCTGCCCTTGGCTGGACTCAGGAGCTGGGCTTAACCCAGAGCTTGGTTCTTCTCTGAGCAAAATGATAATTGTGCTGATTTTTAGTCCCTCTTAAGTGACTTTGGATGGTTGATGCAGGTTTTTCTTGGGAGAGCTATCAGATAGGCCCAAAGGTTGCTCCTGGGGTGCAGCCCTGCTCCTGGAGCACAAAGCCATCCTCTGTCAGAGAAATCCTCCTCTGCCATCGATGTTAACGAGTATTCGAGTATTGCAGACAACTCTGGTGTTACTTCTCTGGAGGTCAGTGTAGTTCTCGCATTGACTACATCCAAATCTTGCCTGCCAGGTAACTGAAATCTTCTTTTAGCCACAGTCTGCACGAGTACAGGTACTCTAAGCAGGAAAAGCAACTCTTTTTTCAGAGTTTTGTAAGAGTTACCTAAATGGGACATTATCTTAAGAGAGAGCTGTGAATTTATGAAGTAATCTCATGGTCTAAAGTTAGACCCAAGCCTGAGTTCATTGTTGGGCTGTTAGTGAACACAGCTTCGCAGTCACAACTCTTGAGGTGTGAAAGCTGCAGTTTGACAGAGGAAATATTAGAGAGCTCTGCCAGACCGCAGCATTAAAAATTATTCCACCCTGCTTTCTTTGTGGCAAATCTGCTGCCCTTCTTCTTCTCGTGCCATCAATTCTTGCCTCCTTACCAAGGAAAACCCCTCAGCTGGTAGCTGGTATTTTCAGGTACCAGGAAAAAATACCAGGTACCTGAATTTTTCAGGGGAATTTTTCAGCTGTTGTTGAAGGGTTCAGCAAAGGTTTTTTATTAATCTTATGTGTTTGTGAAGTAGTTTGTGAAACTGACACAGTTCCCCAGCCAAGACAGTTGATGTAGCAATGGTATTTTGTACAGCTGTGCTTTTATAGTGTGAGGAGAGAGAATTTCAGATGAGTGGTCTGTTTTCCACACTACCTGTTACTAATAGGGTGATGTTGGCTTGGGGGAGGCAAATTTGCCATTTTCTACCTGTTGCACTGTAGTTTTTGGTACATAATAGAGCGTTTTCAAGACCTATTAAGTAGAAATCTCTCTAAATTTGATCAACAATGTATTTTTGGAAGCATCCTCGAGCGAGCCTGCTGCACCAAATTCTGACTCCTTTGTGAGGCTTTTGAAGGCAAGAGGAGGAAAGTGAGTGGAGGTGGCTGAATGCAGAGGTCACTATTTAATGTCCCTGCCTGCAGTGTGGAGCAGAACGTGTCCCTGCTTGGCAGGCAGGGGCAGCTGGAGGAGCCAGCACAGAGCAGTCACTTTAATCACTGTATTTTGGTTTTGGCCATGGGTTTTTTGGCGTACAGATCTCTGCACAGTGGTAGCCAGAGCTTGCTTCCAGGAGTAAGTGCTTCATATGTTTTGTAAACGGAGGAGAAGGGGCTTTTGCCAATTCTTCTCCACATGTGTATGTGACTTTTTGGTTTCCTAAATTAGCTTTTTGTTATCATAGCAGAAAGTCAGTAAAATATGTGGCAGATAAAGGAATCACTGAGTTGGCTGCGGAGAGAATTATAATAAAGAATATTTCCAGGATCTGACTTTAATCAGGCTGTTGCCATTAATACATAATTTTTTTGTTGTTCTGTAGTTTGCTGTTTTATTATGCTCTCCAGATAGGTCTGTTTAATGTACTCTAAAGGAAATACAGACTACTGTCACTCTGTTTACAGTGGTTGATCTACTACTTCCCAGAATTAAGTCTTATTTAAGCTCATCCTAAATCATATCTTTTGTAGGAGCAACCCAGAAATAAAGTCATGGTGCAGAATGCTGGGTTTTGGGATAAGAGATTTAGTTTGTTTTTCCGAGTGGGGGTTGCAGAAGTGCTCAGCAATGATATAAATAATCTGTGATTCTTCTTGGGATGTCTTTTTCATGGTGACCAAAGATTTCCCCCTGAGAGTGGATTACTTTGTTGTCTTTGGTCAAGCAAGTGAAGCAAATCTGCCTGGAACTACACACTTTCCAGATTGTTTGCAGCCTGTTTCACACAGATCTGATTCTGGGGGAATTTCCCAGTGCCAGGGCTGTCAGTCCTCTCCCACTGTACATACAGTGTGAGGTGAAATAATAATGAAATAACACCCAGAGCAGGCAGCTGGCAACATCTGCACAGGGACTCTGCTGCATTGCAATTCTGTGCTGATAACTTGTTTTGATGACTTGTTGAGTTGAGTAATTTGTGGTCACTTCCCTGCTTGGTATTTGATATCTCAAATCATGTGATTATTTTTATTTTGTGCATGAATTGGAATTTTTATGCCATTTATCCCAATTTATGTTGGCACAAACTGACTTCTGTGTTTGCCATAGTGGAATAAAACATGTAATAGTTTAGAAATTTGTTCCAATCAATTTGTTTTTTAATCTCCTAACGATTTTTAGAATGTAGCAATAGAAAGTAAAATAAATTGTATTTTACGGTATCTTTTTCACATCTGTATTGCTTTTGTGAACATCTCGGCTTTTCAGCATTTGCTATGAAATGAAATTTTTTGATCTAGAATCAATTTAAAAAACTGCCCTTGAAGATCTTCATGTACTACTCATTCCTGGGAATCTGGCCTTAAGAACATGAAGCAACTCCTCTCACTGATGAGAGTTTGTTCGCAGGTATTGGAAAATGTAATTAAAGGTGTGATGCCCGTTAATTAGAGTCTGCTTAATGCTCTTGCCCATGATTTTTTTAATTGAGTGGCCTGAGGTCATAGTAATTTGATCCAAGACCTTAAAGGTAAGGACCTTGATGACAAACCACCGCAAATGAAGAATTTTAAGGTTTTGGTGTTGTTGTTGTGGTTTGTTGTTGTTGTTGTTGGGTTTTTTTTCCCCTAAAAGTTAAAAACTTGTCTGGAATTCACTCTCATGGATAAATCCATCTGTCAGACGCAGAACAAAAAACGGGCGAGGGCAGTGCCGGGATTTTCTTTCGAGGAGTTTTATTCTAACCTGCCTAAGGTCTGCACCGTGTCAGTCTTCTGCTGGCAAGACAAAGCCTTTCATTTGTGGCTTGTAATTAATGCTCAGTCTTTGTGCATTAAAAGCAGCCAGCGGGAGAGAGGAAATTGGGAGGGGGGATAGGACATGGCAGCCCTGTGTTGGTGCAGCCCATACCGAGTCACAGGAAGGAAGCTGCTGCCCAGAGTAGTGTATATATATATATTTTTTTTTTTTCCCTGGTGACTCCTGGAGCTCTCAGACACATTTCAGACCCCTCTGGTGTCTCTGTTGAGGCACACTTGTAAAAACACGACTTTTGCTGTTGTGGACGTTCCAGTGGGGCCGTGGCTCCTGCTGGCCAGAGAAAGGCAAACAGAGCTGGACATCCTCTGTTTACAGAGAGCTGGCCCAGGGCTCTGAGGGGCTGGGAAGAGCCCTGCTGGCCTGACAGACATCGTGTTGAGTGGAAGCACTTTCAGCCAGGCTCCTAAGTGGTTAAAATAAAGCGCATTCCTGCTGACTGCATGGGCTGGTGTCAAGGGAGAGCAGAGCTGCTCTATAGGCAGACACTACGTCACGGTGTTATCTTTGTTTAGCTTGTCTGTGCTTTATCGTGTTGCCCAACAGTTTTAATAAAAAAAGAGAAGGAGGAGGAGAAGGAAAAAAAAAAAAAAAGACTAGTATGAATAGATGTAAGTAGAAGTATCTGAAAGCAGCAGATCTGGAGTGCCTTCCACCAGCTGCTGGCTGAAACAAAGAGGAGCATTATGAGAGGCACAATAAATGTGTTTGCTATCTCTGCTCTCAGTTGCGGGGCAGACACAAGCCGTCACAGTAATGAATTTTGAAGCCTGGAGTTTGGACTTAGGGAATTTATAAAACACAGTTGTTTTATCAGAGTGTTGTCTTGCCAGCTGTGTGATGGGAGTCTGGTTTCCATGGAGTGTGGTCAGCTGGGGGAGACAAATCTAGTCCCTAAAACAGCATTTGGGACCGTAGTCTCCTCTGTGGTTTCTCTCCCTCTGCTTTAAATTCACATTTGGTAAGGAGGAAAGTAGTAGGGAAGGAATTCTGTTTAAATGAAGAGCAGGTTTAGACCTAATCAAATGTGTTGGCCCCATGAGAACTCAGGGTACTGTGCAAAACCGGTATAGGAATTTGCATTTTATCCCTCTAAACAATGTAAAGAGATTTTTTGTTTCCTTGATTTTCCCTGTTATCTAGACTCTTCTTGGCATTGTTCTCCTCCCTGGTGTGGGCAGGAGGGGCTGTACAAATTGAACTGTCCTGTCTGTCCTGTAAAAGACTCTTACTGCTCCCAGCTGTTCAAAGTTTGGTTAATTTGATTAATTTTGGCCTAGTGGTGCTGGTCAGATCCTGGTATGTTTAGTTGAAGTCTCTGTGTTCCCTGCATAATCAGGAAAATGCACTACTAAATTGGATAGGCTTTGAAAATTAGAAGCCCTTCCTTTCTTTGCTAAATTTCTTTAAAATATGTTTCTTCCAGCATTCAATAGCATTTTTGCCAGATTTTATACTCAATCTGAATGTTAATATATAAATGCTGTTACCATACATAGAAGAAACGAGGTTTTTAATGTCAAAACAAAGAAGCCTCATTTTGGTAGTTGTATACTATCAGATCCTATTTGGGGGGGAAAAGGGCAAGTTTCTGATTTACAGAATTGAATAATGTCTAGAGATTTTGGGGTTTTGTGAACGTCCAAGTTAGCTTTACGTGGTATTTAAACTGCCCAAGGTACTGCTAGGAGTTGCTCAGGAGTCAGTAGGAGTTAGGTGCCCACATGGAAGTGGCTGTTGTGGAATGCTGTGTTGGAGTCCCCAGAAGTGATGGGAGACACTGCAGGGAGTAGAGTGATCGTGCACGGGTGGGGGGACACAACCTCCAGCCTCGGGTGCTGAAAGCTTTATCTTTTGACATTGCTCTTAAATTATTCCTTTTCAAAGACAGGAGCGAGGGAGATTCCTCGTGGAGAGGAACTGGTGTGATGTGGTTTGCTTTGAAAGTTTAGAACATGAACGCTCTGCAGGTGGGGGTTTCTAGTGGCAAAATACAAAGGAAAAATGCTCAGATTTACTGATCTGAAAGCAATTTCCAAGAGACGTTGTGTTGATAAAAGCTTTTTTCGTGGCACTGAGGTGGATGGGGGTGTTTCTCAATTAATGTTTGGTTGGAGCAGGAGAGCTGTGGGTGACTGTCCCAGAGCATTTGCAGCAGGGCACAGTTTTTGCTATTTAGAGCTGAGATGGAAAGTTCCTATTTAGATTCGGTGCCAGAGTCTTTAATAGAAATCATGGCTTGTGGTGTATTATAGGTCAGCGTATATTTGCTAGTTTATATTATGCTGACTAAATTGGCAGAATGCTTATTTTTACTGGTAAACATTCAGGAGGTTTTCTCCTCGTTCCTTTTTTTTTTTTTTTCCCAACAAAATGTTACTTGTCGTGTGTGGAATTAAGGCAGCATTTTATAAATCATCTGCCTCGGTGATGATGTGAAAATGTGTGGTGGCACACAAAGATTTCCATTGTCAGGTACCACAGGGCTGTAGATGGAGTTAACTGAGGCCTAATTTTAGGTCTGGAAATTATGGCTGTGTAGAAAACAAAATGCTTCTGGCAGTGTAGGAAAAATACAAATTTTAAACTCCAGCAGAAGTGGCTATTTCAGGGATATTACCAGAATAAGTAACCCTGGTTAATTTAGTTCCTTTCCAAGCCCCTGATGGAGCCCCAAAAGCACCTTTTTAACATCTTTAAATCCCTGTGAGGTCTAAATATGACCTGAGGATGTGAGTTCCAGTAAAGTCCATCTGTGGTGAAGTTCAGCACTGTGCTTTGGGCTATAGGAGCAGTGAGACATTGAATTGAAATGGGAAAAGCTGTGGTCACGCTTTAACGCCTGCTTAGCAACGATCTGTCTGTGTGTTTGTGCACAGCCAACTGTAGCATTGCTGGAATTATTTATACACAGCTCCCATATGCTGGGAATGGCTTTTTCTGGGAGCTGTTAGATTATATGAAAACTTAGCATCTACTCAGTCTGCCGCCAGTTGGAAATTAGCATTTCTGTGATTCCTCTGCTAAAGAATTGCGCTCTTTTGTTCGTGGGCCCAAACGTAGTTTTAAAGTATAGAGAAAGACATTTAAGGACATACGTAAAACTTGAATCAGCAAGTTCCAGTTTCCCCCCCTAATTTTTCCCTTGCATAGTTATATACCAGACAAGCTTGTTTTGGACAGCTTTTTATAAAGGGAATCATCTGAGAACCTGAACGTTTATTCAGTTTTAGCTCTGGAATATTTGGCATTAACTTGAACTGTGGCCCTGGAATTTATAACCACGACCGTAAGAAGAGAAACAAAGCTTTTATTTCCCTGTGAATAGTCATGGTTTGCAGAGTGAGGTAATCACAGCCCGGCGCTGGCATTGCAGCCTGCAAGGGGAGGAATCTGAGTGAAAAAGCTGATGGGGAATCCGAGTGAAAAAGCTGCTGCAAAGATGGGTTAGTTCAGCCTTTGGGATCATCCGGGGTGAGGTACCCCTCTCCTGCTGCTTTTTCTCCCCGCTTGTTCCAGCATTAAAGCGCGGTTTGGGATGCCCTGTCCATCCTACAGCCGTGTCACACGTGTGCGGTTCGGGAGATGTTACTGGGCAATTTCGGGAGATGTTACTGGGCAATTCCGGGTGATGTTACTGGGCAGTTCCGGGGGCTCTTGCTGCGCGCTCCCGCGGGGGCGGTCGTGGCTGTTGTCCCCGTGGTGGTGACCCTGTCGTGTCTCCCCGCGCAGGTGAAGCGGCGCTGAGAGGGGAGCCCCGAATGCAGCCCCTGCAATCCCCCGCGCTCAGCAACCACCGCACAGGCCCGCCGCCCATCAGCCCCAGCAAGAGGAAGCTCAGCATGGACCAAGGGGACGAGGAGCTGGACTGTGAAAACGACCACGTCTCCAAAATGAGCCGCATGTTCAACCCGCATCTGTAAGTGTCTTGCGTCTGTCCCCGCACGGAACTGAGCTAAAATCCTGTCCTGGCTCAAACTTGGCGCTGGGTTTTTTTCCCTTTGTTCCGGCTTGTGTGGGAGACCCGCAGGAGAGCCGCCGCGATTAGATGAGTTTTTTATGTTTTCTTTTGTTTTCGTACAGCGTGGAGTAACAGGAATTAGCTCAGCTGAACTATTTATAGCAGAGCCATAGGTACTCGCCGTGCGATTTGTGCGGTATTGTTCCCTCGTTCTTTGTACCGTGCTCCTTTCACTTCCCCCGTTCTGAGGCTCTCTGGCTGGGGGTGGGGAGGCGGCGGCAGCAGCAGCAGCAGCAGGAGGAGGAACAACACAAGTGCTTTGCATTTTTTCGAGGCCAGGAGCTCAGAGCCAGCTGCTTCCTGGGCTGCCTTGACAACTGGGTAAGCATTTGTTGCTAAACATTCCTGCTGTGACAGTCAGGTGTGGAATGTGCCGGCCAGGTAAGGCGTTGATGAGCCTGTGTTGGGCAATCAGCAGATGCCATTCCTGGGAATGCGAGCCTGGCTGGCACTGCTGGAGAATTCCTGTCATTCCTGCCTGGAGGAAGCGATGGATGGAGCTCCTGTGGCTGCTGCCTCAGCTCCTGCAGCCCCAGCATTCCACGCATTCCGCAGTCATGGGATGTGGACGGAGGGATTTATCCTCCCATAAATCACCGCAGCCTTACTCACAGGCTGGGCCTGCAGTCTGCAGCCTTGGAATTTATTACAAATTGGGAATCCAGCGCTGAAGTAATGCAAAACAATAAAAGCTGGCTTCTCATTTACAGCATACCTCCTCCTCTGCCCGAAAAAATTAACTGTTTATAGCCTTTCTCTGGGGCCAGGAGGGCTTGGAAAGAGCCCTTGGAAAGAACCATGTGCTGCGTTTCTGGATGCATGACACAACTGAGGAGATTTATGGCATTTTTGAAATGTTATGTAACTTTACGGGGGAAAAGTGTGATTTTTTTTTTTTTTTTTTTGTTAAGGCTCATTTTCTAGTGATGAAATAAAACACAGCTGGCAGTTACATACATTATAACACTTTATATAGCGGAGGCCATAAAAGTAATGAAGTCTGAACCAACAGACTCATGTGCAACCAAGGTTCAAAACTAAATGATGCAGGCGGTTATTTCATGTGATCCCATACCTGTATGTCAGAGCTGTCTAATATTTTCCAGTGTGGCACATTTTTATGGGTTTTCTCAATAGATTCTTTCTGTGATTTTGTATATGAAACATGCATCTTTTCTTGTAATAAAAAGCACTGGTTTTCTGCCCAGGGTTCATGTGACTTAATCGGTTTCAATTAAACCATCTGCTGCAGATGAATTATAATCTAAAATAGCACCCATGAGGCCATCTCTTTTTCTGCTTTACTTTGTAAGTTTGCTCTGGCCATACAAAAATACACTTTCAGCAGAACATTACAAAAGCTCAAACATTTGTAATTAATCTGAAATAGCTGAATTTCTGTCTATTTCAGATACAGCAGACAAGTTCACAAACATTCTCTGAATTTTATTCTCATTTCCCTGCCCCTGCCTCCAATGAAGTTACTTTTTTGACTGTTTTTCATATTTTCCATTTTTTTTGGATTCTGACGTTCTAGTTCAGTGGTGGAATTGGATTACTCAAACCCTGTGGATCTGTCCTAACAATTTTGGTTGAGAGATGGGGAGGTGTGTTGTGGAAGCTTGGTTTGTTCACACTGAAGAAAACTCAGTAGATTTGGGGAAAGAATTACTTCATGGAGCATGATAGCATGGCAGCCTTTGTAGTGACTTGGAGGTTCTAGAAGTGTAAGGTTGACAATGTTCAGTTTAGAAATCCAAAAGTGTAAGACATGTGCAGTGTGGAGATCAGGTGGGACGGTGTCTGTGGTGACAGCAAAGACATTTCTGAAACTGGGACTGTAAAGATAAGTTTGAGGCTGTGTATTTTGAACTTTCCAGGACCCTGAAAGCACAGGATGAAAGTGTTCATGATAGAAATCCTGGGCACAGCTGACGGAAGTCTTCATAACCTGCGGCAGCAGCTCTTGTTCAAGCATTTGGGTCTTTGTGATGGTGCTGGTGGAACTGGGAAGCAGTTGTGTATTTGTTCTCTTAACACCAGCATCTTGTGGCTGGACGTGTAATTAAATAGGCCAAGAATTGTGTGTTTGGTTCATTATAAATGGTGGAACCTTTTTGTGCGCAATTTGATCTCGACTCTGAGGTAGCAGCACCCCACTGTGCTTCAGTGGGAATGAATCCATTGAAAGGCTTTGGATGTGTTATTAGAAATCCAGTTACGTCAGCCCTTTGTTTGGAAACGGAGCGCTTTGAGACATTCCCTGCTCAGGTGTAATTCCCAGAAGGATCATTTGTGAGCTGTACTTGGGTATGTTTACTTTTATTGTGGAAAAACACAACTATTGGAGTGCAGTCTCTGGAGCTGAGTGACTCAAACGCCCTGGCAAAGCCTAGCAGGATCCTCAAATGTGTAAGGGAATTAATGTGCAAAGAACAATTTATCAAAGGTGCTTTTTCAAAGGAGAGAATTTTCAGGTTAAGATAGTAAAATATACTTTAGAGCTTGTGGATTAATTAAAGAAGACCCCAGCATGTGACACTGCCTCCCTTTCATATACTTTTATAGCTTCTGTATTTTTGTGGTGATGGAAGTCGTGAACACCCATAAACTCCTCGGCTGGGAGGAACAAGTACTTCCAAATTAAAATACAGTGACAAGGAATATGGAATACCCTTACTTGAATTTCACACTTTCTGGTGTGTCCCTCAGGTGTTTTATTTGAAATGCACTCACTGAAGTTAAATCTTGCTGAAGTAAAAGGTGCTTTTGGCTTCGTGCTGCTCTGTGGAGGAGAAGGGAGCTTGTTTTGAGGCTCAGCTTGAAACATGGCTTTGTTTTCCTGTGAATTCACTACAACCACCTTGGTTTACAGCAGAGTAACTGGGAACTAGGAGTGCATGAGGATTCTGTGCGCTGCAGGGGCGAGCAGCTCCGTCCTGAGCCCTCCGGGGAACGCTTGGGGCAGCGGGGCAGCGCTGCCGCCCGAGCTCCTTTCCTCTCTCCTTCCTTTCCTCTCTGCTTCCCAAGCTCCTTCCTTCCCTGGCTCCCTTCCTCTCTCCTTCTTTCCCTGGCTCCTTCCCTTTCTCCTTCCCTGGCCCCTTCCCTGGCTCCCTCCCTCCTTCTCTCTCTCCTCCCGGGTTCTTTGCCTCCCTGCCGGGCTCCCCCCTTCCCTCGCGGGTTCTGTGGCTGTTCCCTCCCCGGTCTGTCTCTCCTCTCTCCCTCCCCGTTCGGCAGCCCCGGGCACACAAAGGCCGCCTTGTCCCGGCCGCCCCGCCGCCCTAAGAGTCCCCAGCCCGGCCAGCGGGCACAGCGCTGCCCCTTCCAAAGAAACGGCCTTTGGAATTCAGCCGGGGACCATTATTTTTGTTCCCTTGAGCAGAGTACGTCAGCCTGGAAGCTGGGGGTTTGGGGCGAGCTGGCTTGTCCATGGAGAATTCCTCCCTCGTTCCCGTTTGGTTTGGTGACATTAGGATTGCGATGGCAATTAATTTCTGTATAAAAATCTTCCTACGGCCAAATGTTCGCAGCTGCGAAGTCGAGGGAATAATTGTCTCTTGGCTTGTGTAGTAGATAATTTGGATTTTTCTTGTAATAAAAGATCTGCGCATGAACAAGTTACTTTAATGTAATAAGTTACTTTAACATAAGTTATTTTAATGTTTCATGTAAAATGATGTGTAGTTTCAGAATCTTCAAATTCTGGGCTGTCTTCAGTTTTGTTACACTGAAGAATGATGTCAATCCCACCCAAAGCACCCCTGAAACTGCCTTACGCAAGTTTTTTACCAGGAATATCCAATGGCATTTGTTCACTTTAATGACACTGTGATAGAAATTAGTGGGGTATCCTTTAAAAAAAGGTGTGCTAAAAGTTACCTGTTTGAAGACCGTGGAATAATTCAGGTTAGAACAGACCATTTCATCCAACCTCCTGCTCAGAGCAGGCTCAGCTGCATCTTCAGCAAGTTTAGAGTTGCTCAAAGGGAGAAATTTCGAGTAAGATTTGAAATACTGAATAAATGAAGTTCCTCATTAGAGGAAGATTCTTGTCACCCGCCTGCTTAGCTTGGTTGAGAGCGCATAGTGGAAATGTTCTGCAGAAAGTCAGGTTCCTGTTGTGGAGGAACATGGCTCCAGCAGGGCTTGAAAAGATGCAGAGCTGGCTCTCAGAGGTAGTCTGGCAGTTGTCAGAGAAGCTCTTTGCTGCAACTGCTGCTCTTGGAGTTCCAAGCTTCATGTGGTATAGAGAAATATGTTTTCACTGTCATTTTATTGTGAAAAATTGGAATTGAGGAAAAAACCCCAGCACGGAGTTGAAAACACCCAAAGCGTCTCTCATCTAAAGTGATGACTTCACTCACTGAGTGTCTTCACCCAGTCCTCGGCACAAATGTGCCCTCGAAGGATTTTGGGGTTCACCTGGGGCTCTCAGAGTAGTCCTGTTGGAGCTGAACTCCTCGGTGGAACTGAGGCTATGTGGCTCTTGTTGATTAAGTGGACAAAGGATCACAGAGCAGGTTTCAAACTGCTTTTCTTAATGTTTTTTTTTCCTTTTTTTGTCTCTGTTGCTTGAATGGTGGAGCGAATCAGACATTTTCTTATTTCCTAATGGAGATCACACACTGCACAAAATTAAATTGTTTTCAAGAAATATGTGTTAAATTGAACCTTCAGAGGCAGACTTGAAAGAGCCACCATAATCTGAGTTAATATTTAACACAGAGTTCTGCACTTCTTAGCCAAGGGGGAATTTCAGAAAGTACTCCAGTCCCTTTCAGTTGAAGCACATGTGAAAGGTTTGTTAGGAACAGTTTCAGGCTAAAAGCAATGTGATTGATAGCTTATCAGTACTTCACAAAAAGACCTATCTGTCAAAATTGGGGTAGATGTTGAGGTACTTGAAAAACCAGGCAATGTTAGCTCAGGTGTCTCCTCCACTTGCAAACAGAAGGGGTTTGTTAGTCAGCTCTGGATTTCTGCTTTGATATCATGTTTTCCACTTTCATTTTCCATCTTTTGTGGAGGAGCATGACCCTTCCATGGTGCGGCAAGGCTCCAGGCTGCCTCTCGAGGGGAAAAGCCGTGTTAGTGTTGCACAGAGGGGTTTGGTCACACACTTAGGGAAGGCATCCGGGGTGCTGTGTGCTCAGGGATGGAATGGGAACCACAGAATCACAGAGTATTCTAAGCTGGAAAGGACCTACAAGTATCATCGAGTCCAGCTCTTAAGGGAATGCTGAATCCTTCCAGCCCTGGTGTTGGATTTTTACCCCAGGGTAAAGGCAAAATTTCATATTGTGTGAATCAGCCTATATCTACATGGGGTGAAATTCAGCACCAATCCAAAAGCCTGAGATCTCAGAAAGAAGCAAGAAAAGAACCAGTAACCTTTGCAAACATACTCTGGATGTATATCCAATCCCATGGAAACAAAGGTTTAATCTCCCTTCTTTCTCTTTAACCATTTTCCCAGATGTTTCCTGCAGTTTGACAGATGTGTCTTTACTAGAAAGCTGTGCTCTTGAGAACGAGAATGTTATGGACACGGTTGCTATAGACAGTGAGTGTGTGAGGGTAAGGTTTGGAATAAAACCTTACAATAATTTCTGGTTGAATCAGTAGTTTTGTTCTCCAGGCTGGCAGTGCTGATGCTGTGGGATGGCAGGCACAGCCTGGCAGGTTTAACTCCTTCCTACAGCATTGCCAGGTGCTGGCAGACTGCTGGAATTCCCAAACAGTGATCTGGGGGAGGAAGCTGAGGGATCCTAGGGAATCTTTGAGCTCTACAGGGCTGCGGGTGGGTTGGTTTGAGGTTTATCCTCAAAGAAGGAGGAGGGGAATAAAAGGGCTTTGCTGCCATTGGGGTCTGGAGGGTTTGATCCCAGTGATGGGGCTGCTTTCCCAGTGGGAATTCTGCAGAGATGGATCCCGTATGGATGGATCCCAGTGAGCCGTGTGGACGTGACTGACACCGCTGACGCCACTGATGTTCTGCTGCCCAAATGATCCTTCATAAACCTTTGTCATGTTTTTTAATCAGTAACTGGCATAATTCACAAATCAACACCTTCAGAGGGGAGTAAGCAAAATCCCCAAACATTTTTGCTTGTGATTTGCTTTTGTAATTAAGTCTTCCCTAAACCAGAAGCTGTTGTGAGATGAGACTGCTGATTGCAGAATGTGGATGCCTGAGCTGCAGAAATGCCCTCCAAACACTCTGCTGCTGCTGCTGGGGTCCATTTGGTTCCCAGCTTTTCAAGGAAATATTTTACTGTATTGGTCTGAATACTTGTGCAGTGTACAATGAAGCTGTTACTGTTTTTATAGTGCTTCTAGAATTTTCGGTAATTCAGATTTTATTAGCAATTACAAACAGTTTCAATAAACTTTTAATGAAATGTTTATTCCTTCTTTAAAACAGCCTGTGAAAAAAGTCTTATTACTTTAAAAACAGTTGTTTAAACACTGTTCTTGGTCTAAAGGCCTGAAGAGCCTGGAGGTTTTTTGAGAATTTTTGAAATGTCTGGAAGTGAATTATTGTAGTTTCTCAGCTTTTCCTGCTTCATCTCAGCTAACGTTACAGTGTGTATCTGATGGATAGAGACTATAATCTGTAAGTTTTAAGGATCCCAGGCCCTTTTCCCTGTTTCTCATTAGACCCAGTGAAGCTGGAAGGGAAGGCTGTGTAGTCCCATTTTCTCCTGACAATTTGGCACAGTTAATTCCAGCACTGTGACCTTATTTTCAGAGGTTGGTTTGTGTTGTTAAAGCTCTTACCAAATAAACTGGCCATGCTTGTGCTGTTGATATTTTTCACTTCCCCTATCATCCATATGAAGAAAATTATTAATCAGCTCCTCTGCTGTAAAATTCAACCTGATGTAGTCTTTTAGGTGGTGGAACTAGGGAAAACCCCGCAGACTTGGGAGAATTTGGGGTTCATGGATTGGTTTAAGCTGGTACCGATTTCTACAAAAACAGTTCCATGACAGGCATTGGGTGATGATCAAAAGTACTTTTTCCAAATAAAAAAAGTAAAATATGTTGTAAGGAACAACCCAGCGAATCCTCTAAGAGAACATAACTGGCATTTTCTATTTCCTTTAACACTCCTGCCAGGTTTCAGCACTGAGGCTGACCAGCAGCAGGTTTTCCCAGAGCCTGCAGCACAGCCTGTAGTGCCCTGGCAGTGCTGAATGCCCCTGGCTGATGCTGGTGCCCTGGGACACGACCCGGTGCTGCATTTGATGTGCAGCCTTTCCCCTGACACCGGCCCAGGGCCTTCTCTGGGTGATCATAAAGAGTTTTTACAGTATTTTCCAGTGACTGGGTATAAAAGGCTCGTTGCGTGTGCCAAGTTTGACTTCAGAAGGAATTATGAAAGCTGCACATGACCCCTCGGATGGATGGGTAGAGTGCAGGAGGAAATGTGTGCCAGAGGTGTTTGGGTGGGCACTGCAATGGGTACGAATGGATCCCTTCACAGACTCTGCCCCTCTGGACCCCCCTGACCTTGGAGATGTTTCCATTAAAGCCTTCCTGCTCTTTTCCCTTTCTCCTTCCTGCTTGTTTGAAATTTGGAGTGTCTCTTTTACCTCATGTTTTTATCATTTGCTCTCCTGGAAGTTCTCCCCTCCAAGCATCCAGAGTGCCTTAAGCACTTGAAGAGCTCAGAGTTCTGCAAGGATAGTTGTAGTTTCCCTTCCAGAAGTGATTTGCTGTCTAGATCCCATCCTGTTCATCCCAGTGCCTCCAGTATCCTGCCTTGCTCCACTCCCTCTGCTTCACCAGCTTTGTTTCACTGCCTCAGGTACCTCAAAACACCCAGTCACCGCAGCACTTCTGCAGCGTTCACTTTTGAGCCTCAAAGCACACCTGAGTTCTGGGCTGGACTGGCAGCTGTGGGACGGAGTTTCTGGCAGGCTTTGATGTGCCTGAGTTTTGCAGTTTTGCAGAAACTGCCATCCAAATGCTCTCCAAAGTGCAGTGGCAGCATGTCCCAAGGACAGACCACATCCTCTGCAGGGCCTTTCTCAGCTTCCCAAACACTCACGTCTTCTGTCTTCTGTCATTTGCTTTTCACACCTGGCAGAAATCATTCTTCCACGGAGCATTTTTCTAGTGTGTGGTGCAGGATTTTCCAGAGGCAACTGGAGCTACTGTTGTTCTTTGAGGAGAGAATTACGGGGAGGTGGCTGAATCAGATAAATCCCAAAGAGGTGGTTACTTGTCCTGAGCCAGCTTTTTTGTGATTGCTGCAATATTCATTTATACCTAGACACTAGTTGTTGTGGTAACACTGAAATCTGGAGCTTTCTCTTGTTCTAGTTCCACTTCTTGAGCCATTCGTGATTTTTAAAATTTACTTTACAGGCTAAATTATGTTAAAGCTACTTCAGCAGAATTAATGACATCAGTTACCATTTCAGAAGTTTCCTGGGTATTTATTATAAGTTAAGTTTTTGTTGTTTGTGTCTCAGAAATGGCCTCGCCTATAGGGTCTTCAAAAAATGATGGAAATTTGAGAATGAGACATCAAGCCAGGCAAAAGAGAACCTAAACATAAGAATTGGAGTAGATTTGGAGATGGAATATGTTTGGAGCTGAGCAAGGCAGCAGCAGTGCAGTAATTAGAGAGATTAGTGAGTAATTTTCTTCCCCTTTTTAAAAAAAGTTGAATTGCAGGTAACCTGCAGTCTGTACCTACTGCAGCAAGGTAACTTTGTCATTGTTTCTATATTGTATTTGTACACATTCCAGCAGTGACAGAACTTGTAATTTAATAAATCCCTTATAAAGCAACCGGTGCTGTCTTCTAAACCATCCTGTGAGTGTTAGAGCAAAGATGGTCAAACATTACAAAAGAATCTTGTGAGAGAAACAAGTATGCTCTGAGATTGTGTTAATTGATTTTACTGTACATTAGATTTAGATTTCAGTTTTGTGGGTTTGGCTTTGGACTGAGGTCTTACATCATGCAGTTCTCTTGCATTCTCTCATACTTGTGAATATGAAGGCTTCAGGAAGGGAAATTCATCTGTATCTGAATGTTTGTGCTCGGTGCAGGCTGTAATGGGACACTCATTTGTGCATTTCACAGCTTGTTATTGTTTTCTTTCTTCTACTGAAATCTGTTCTCCTGGTTGATTCCATTTGCAAGTAACTGTCTGGTCCAAGGTTTATCTCTGAAAATCCTGTTTTGGTGAGGATAAATATAGAAAGTCTGACTTGTGTTTGTTTATATGTGAGATTATCCCATTTCTTTTTAATGTTTGTTCAGCGGTTTAGACTTAAATGTCTTTCCTTTGACGGAAGGTATTCATTATGTTTCTCAGGAAAGCATACCTGGTTCTGTGGCAGGAGTGACTCCTGCAAAAAACAGGGATCTCTGCAAGTTTTCGGGATGGAGTACTGAGCCAGAAAAGGAGAAGGCTGCTCAAAGGAGCTGGGAAGCACAAAGCTGATAAAGTGGGATGGAATGGCATTATGTATTTAGATGACAGTCATTCAAGAAGCCATTTGGGCTGCCTGGAGTATTTTTTCATGTTCTGAATACTTCATATAATTGGCCGACACTCAGAGCAAATTGCTGCTGCTTTCAGGTTTCGTTGGGTTTTTTGTTTGGTTTTTTTTTAGTGAATTTGTATTGCTTAAGAATTCTGAATAAGGAACTCTACGGATTCTTCCCTCTGGATATATATAATCTTATTTTGAAATGCCACTTTAAATTCTAGTTTTCCCACCTGACAGTAACAGAGTTAATGTGTGCAAGTGGAGCCTTTTGCAGGAAGTGATGCTCATCATGTGGGGCAGATATTCAGTATTAGTGGGTTAGAAAGCCTTTAACAGAAGCACTGCCCTCTTTCAGACTTAGTGAATAAAGGAACGATAAGATGTTTGGAAAACAAGTACAAAGTTGCTGAAAGTGTTCAAATCACATCGGCATTAGGTTGCAGAAATAAAGTTCTCTCTTAAGCGCTGCATTGTGTTTGTGTGAAGAGAAGGGGATGGTTGTTCTTTGTGCGAGTGAAACTCCTCTGGAGCTTCCATTTCAAGCCAAAGGGAGTGAGAACCGCCTGTGATTCCTTGCCTTGGAGGTACAGTAATGCTTTTGGCAGCATTCCTGGAGGCTCTGCGGGCTGGAAGTGAGTGCAGGCAGCGCTGTCCCCTTCGTGGGCCTCTTTTTTCCCTTTTCCTGCAGCAGCTGGCAGAGGCCCCTGTGCCTGTGGGCCGGCTGTGAATTCCCCCCTGGCGGTGCCAGCCAGCAGAACAGCCTCGGGGGAAGGCTGTGCGGCACAAAACGCTGCGAACAGAGGGGTTCCTCCGCCTGGGAGCTGCTCTGAGCAGGCCTGGGACGCTGGCATGGGTGTGGCTTTGGTGACAGCCGCCCCCAGCGCATGATGCTCGGTAAGCGCCCCGCTTCACTGGGGAGCAGCTGGGAAGCCAAGGCTGGTTTTTATGTATTGGAGAAATTCACCGGAGGTTGGGATTGTGTTTAATTTTGCTGAAAGAAAGCTGGGAGTAGCCGGGATAGCCGTGTTAGCAGGGAGTGGGGGTGGCGGGCATGGATCCCTGTGTCCGGGCCTGCTCCGGGCTCACCCGTGGGAATCGCTGGATTTGAAGCGCTGGAATTGCACTGGCATCTCCCCCACTGCTCAGGGACTCGGGGTTGGTAAAATACGCTGAGTTTTAAGCAGACTGGAGTCCAGGGATGGCAAAGCTGTTTGGACAGCTGGATTTGTTTGTAGTATATATATTTTTAAGTTCTTTTTCAAGCTTGGTCAGAAATCCTTCTTTGTGATTTTGAGCCCTTATGTTTGACTTGAGGGATGTATCTCTGAGCTTGTCCAGAGTGAGTGGAATGTCTGAGCTCGGGGACTTCAGTGAAATACAATTATCTTCACACACTTCTCTTCTGATTGCCCCTTCAGATAAAGTCTTTAATAGCAAAACAAGAATCATCGTCATCACGATAATAACAACAACAAATTTTCCATAGAAAATTGGTTTTTAAGTGACACTCTAAACTAAATCACTTAATAACATGAAATTGATGATTGCCCTATAAGTAACCTTACAATAGTTTGACAAATCTGTGGGATTTTCTATTTATGTGTGAACAGCAGGGACTCACAAATGCTGCTGTATTTTCATGAGGGCAAAGCTTTCGTGGTACTGTCCTACACAGCGCTGGAACATTTCCAGAAGAAATATTATCTGATGTGGAAGTTTCAGGTGTTTTTCATTTTTTCCAGAGACTGTAGGAGTTGAAGGTGGATGAATTGAGGAGAGGATTTTTAGGGAGTGGATTATAACCAGTTCCCTGCTTGGAAGAGGAGTTGTTCTAATTTAGGAAGAGGGAATTATTTGCCCACAGAAAGGCCTGGGGTGTGGTCTGCTGAGATTGCTGAGATAACTCAATAATTTTAGGTGTCTTTAGGGAAGATCTGCCTGCTGGGCTTGTTCCTGAAGACAAGTTGATCCCACTGCCCAATTTTTTTGTTCCTTCTTCCGAAAGTCTTCTGGGAAAATTTTTGATGGGTTTTTCTGTGTTACAGTTTTTGTTAGGATTGGGTTTTTGTTTGGGTGTTGTTGTTGTCAGTTATGTGGTATTTTTGGCAGAAAAACTGCCAGTTCAACAATATTTTGGGCTGTGACTCTTCATTTAAAGTGAAGATGAGTGAAATAAGCTCTGTTGTGTAAAATGGAAAATTTATTTTTCTTGGGAATTTCAGTAAGTTGGTTCATCCGTGGTCACTTGACAGCCCCACCCCCCAGTAAATGCAACACTAGGTTGTTGAAAAAGAAGTTCTAAGACAGCCCCAAGCAATTGGTGTAGGTACATGTTTTGTTTCATTTCATAAGCATTTTTTGGGGAGTAAACAAAATTTTTGCTTTGAAAATCAGTTTCTTCTTACTAAAACAGAACAGAATAATACTGAGTAGAGATTCTGTTTTTCTTTGAGGCAGTGAAAAGTAGGAGTCTCCCGGAGTTGTTGGTGGTTTTGCAGCTTCCAAATTGTAATTTTAATTGTAGTAGCCCAGCTAATATTTAGTTGAAAAGTGAGAATTTGGTTTGCAGCCACCAGAGGTTCTGCACTGCAGCATCAAGAAGGAGCATTTGCTGAACCGTGATTTTCGCTGTGGTTTTGGTATTGCTGTTTCCCAGGATATCCCAGGCTTTGTCCAGGCTGTGTATGAGGTTCCTGCCTCCTTGCTCAGGGCTGGGGTGGGATCATTGCCGTGTCCAGGAGCTGTTTCCATGCTGTAATCCAAGAGGAGCTACTGTACGTTAAATACAGAGCCCCTTGTGCTGCCATTAACTCACATTTGCATCAGTCATTAGCTCAGAGCACTGCAATTCCAAACTTTCCTGCGACTGAATTCTCCTGGAATTGAGCTGGGGCAGGGATTCCTGGGGAAATTGTGAGCTGCTGGTCAAATCCAGCCTGAAGAATGGGCTCGGGGAGCACACAGGACCAGCTGTGAAACCTCCAGGCTTGGATTTTACGGTGAATTCTCCTAATCTGCAGCTGCTAATTTGTAATTAGTGAAAAGGGCCAAGGGGATGCAAAGGGTTACAGATTGTATTGTTGTGCTCTTGGCTCTTCCCTCCCCAGGCTGCCAGGGGAATTTGGCACAGAGTCCCTGTGTCCTGAGCTTCCTAAGTCACTGGTTGCCTGGCATCGTGTTAACCCAACTTCTACCACGAGAAACGAGCTGAGATTTGATTCAGCAGCAATAATTTCTCTGCAGCCCAGTGACTCTTGAGCAAGCTGAGGAATTGCACTGAGGAATCGTGAGTAGTTCAGCCAAGGTGCTGTTCCTGAATGCAGCAGAGATCTGGAGCCTCATCTCCAGAAAGGAGGGGACTTTTAGCTCTTACCTGACAGGGGCCACAAAGATGACAAAGATACAGGTTTTATTTGAGGAAAGTGTTGTTGGAATAAAAGGTTGTTGAAGGGATGAACTTGGGAGTGGCATGAAGATGATGAGAGGGGAGCAGTGGCTTTGTCTCTCCCCTAATTCAAGAGTCAGGGCTAGAACAATCCAAGCCATTGGATTTTAGCTTGAAAAGAAACAAAAAGAGCCTGTGAAGAAAAGGTACTTTAAAAAGTTTGTAGTTCAAAGCCTGGAATCCATGACCACAGGATGTTGAGGCTCAAGGATTTAGGGCTGGGCAGGGTCACCATGGGATATCCCCACACCCTGTGTGGGTGTTTAGGGGCTCCTTATTCCCCTCTATTTGCTGGACTTTTTTCCCTCTGCCTTGCTTGTGGAGAGACTTCCTCAGACACTGAAATAAGCAGTAGCTTTTTGGACTTGTAACTTACTTCAGCGTTGAATATTGATTCCTTTTGTGTCTCTGCCTTTCAACAGAGCATTTTTAAAGATTGTTCCTGCATTTTAATTTGCCATGATAGGCTTTACAAAATGGGGCGGGGGGGGGTGAACCACCTTGAATTTCACACAGTTACAGACAGGACACAGAGGGTGTTTCACTGGTACTCAAGAATGGTCTAAAGACAGGTTGTTATTTTTATTTTCCATAGAACCAGTGCTCTCCTCTAGTGCTTTTGCAGCTGGAATTTGCTGTTCCCCACGGCAGTGTGTGAGCTCTTCCAGCACTGCTGACTTCAGGCTGCTGGGGATGCCTGTGTTCACTGGTGGTCAGGGAAGTGCTTTTCCCTTCAGTCACTGGTTTGCTTTTCATGACAATTCTGTTGCAGTGTGGAAATTGAAATCCCTCATCCGCAGATACAAACCCAGCTTTCTTTTCATTGCAGTGCATGATGGGCTCGTTATGTGAGCACATGTACAGGGATTTACTCTTCAGGAGTAGCTGGAAATTATTCTTTTGAAAGAGCAGTTGTTAATAAATTATTCTAAGTACAGTGTAGTTTGCTTTTCCTTCATTTTCTCCTGTGAAAATTTTGCTTCCTGCCTGGACTCCCTGCATTTTTGCTGATATCAGCCATGTCTTTTCAGTAAAAAATCTTTCCTTGGGCTTCAGTCTTGCTTAGAGAATATTGCAGTGTTAGATTAATAATATGGTAAAGAGGAGCAGTCTGATGTTAAAATAAGTTGTTTCTCAGTGCATCTGAATGAATATCTGGAGAAATTCTAGGCTGAAGAGAAATGTTGGTTGGCAAAGCTGGCAGATGTGAGGGGTTGGCTTCTCCTGGGACGTCCCACTGGGGGATTCCACCTCGAAAAGTGAATTCCTGACAGGGCTCATGGAACGCTTTATGTCTCAGGACAGCCTGGAACCACGATAATCCCTTTTCCCCACTTCCCTCCCTGCCAGAACCAAGACTGCCAACGGGGATTACCGGAAGGAGCATCGGGAGCGGAGCCGCAGCCCCATCGAGCGGGCGGCCGCCCCCACCATGAGCCTCCACGCCAACCACATGTACGCCTCCATCCCCAGCCTGAGCATGGAGCAGCCCCTAGCACTGACCAAAAACAGCGTGGATGCGGCCAGGACAGTCGGCATCGCCCCCAGCCTGAGCAGCGTGGAGCGGCAGCAGGTACGGCACCGGCCCGGGGCGTGGGGGGCTGCGCCTGCACCCACAGCCTGCGGGAGCTGCAGTGGGGAGCAGGCTGCTCCTCAGGCAGGATGGGCTTAAAATGCACTCTGAATGTCACAGTTGGCTGGGACACCCACTGTGACATTCCCAGGCTCGGGAATGCATGGGAAATTGGGAATGGATGGATTGCATATGGGAATGCATGGGTTGTATTTGGGAATGTGTGTATTGTATTTGGGAAAGTGTGTGTTGTATTTAGGAGTGTATGTATTCTATATGGGAACGTATGTACTGCATATGGGAATGCATGGGTTGTATTTGGGAATGTATGCATTGTATTTGGGAATGTGTGTACTGTATATGGGAATGCGTGTGTTGTATTTAGGAGTGTATGTATTCTATATGGGAACGTATGTACTGCATATGGGAATGCATGGGTTGTATTTGGGAATGTGTGTATGGTATTTGGGAAAGTGTGTGTTGTATTTAGGAGTGTATGTATTCTATATGGGAACGTATGTACTGCATATGGGAATGCATGGGTTGTGTTTGGGAATGTCTGTATTCCCGTTGTATATGGGAATGCATGCGTTGTATTTGGGAATGTGTGTACTGTATATGGGAATGCGTGTGTTGTATTTAGGAGTGTATGTATTCTATATGGGAACGTATGTACTGCATATGGGAATGCATGGGTTGTATTTGGGAATGCATGTGTTTTAACTGGGAATTCAGTGTGGTTCAGGCAGGCTCCAGCACCTGCTAGGCAATGCCTGGGGGCGTCCCGTGTGCCCCTCCTGGTGGTCCCTGTGTGCTCCCCTCCCCTCTGTCCCAGCTCTCTCCACCCTCAAGAAGGAGTACAACATAAGGGAAAATTTGACACTGACTGATCTTAGTTGTTTTAGCCAGCCAAAAGCATTTGCTGCATTGCTTAGAGCAATGTTGTATCACTCATCCCCTTTTCCTAGAACCAGGTCATTATTTTTGATTATTTTATCCCAATTTCCATGTGCTGGCGTGGTTATTAAGGTTTTTTTGTCGGATGTTCTTTGGTTTACTGTCTTGCACGTGGCATTTGTTTTGCTGAAGCTGAGCCATTTCTGTGGGCAAGAACAGTTTTCTTACGTGTCAAACTCACTTTTATCCCTCCTACAAGTGGAGAGACAAAGAGAGTTAAGCTGTGATGAGAAATTAAACTGGCCCATCTACCCAAGCTCTGCCTTCCTTGGATCCTTCTCTTCTGTTCTTTTCGACATTTTGAACCAGATTGCAATCATTTTTCTTAGGAAAATAGAGTGTGGAGGTTTCAAGGATAGAAATCATACAAAACAAAAAATGTACTGAAAAAAAGAAATCCTAGTTTGATGATTCCTTGTTCTTGGATTTTTGTTTTTTTTAACCTTAACATGTTGAATAAGATTTCATCTGACT
Source organism: Hirundo rustica (assembly GCF_015227805.2). Classification (NCBI taxonomy): domain Eukaryota; kingdom Metazoa; phylum Chordata; class Aves; order Passeriformes; family Hirundinidae; genus Hirundo; species Hirundo rustica. Next base: position 7,924,730 of record NC_053461.1, on the reverse strand, counting down.
CTCTTTCTAATAAAACAGGTAGGAGAAAAATACTTTATTTGCAGGAGGACAGGGTTATTCAGCTGTTGTAGTTAGTGATTGGTACTAAATTCCCAGTTTATCTCAATATTTTTATGTAAGTTTCTATATTCTGTATACACACAGCCATAGCAGAGGATTCTGCAAGGAGCCTAATTGAATTCTTTAAGGTATTGGCATGTGCATTTCGGAGACAGTGTTACCTGTCTCTCTCTACTTCCCACTCCTGCATGTCCAAAATACTCTTCTGAAGAGAATTAAATACAAGCCTTTCTCAAAAACCACTTCAGAGAGGCACAAAATGCTGGCCCATATGGAAAATAATTACTCCCACATGTGATCTGCTTACAGAAAAATCAAATAATTCTTCTGTTTTTCTTTTTTTTTTTTTTTTTTAAACTTTGCTGCCAGTGCAGTAAGATGTAAATAACCTCATTGCTGTTTTGTTCTGACAAAAACTGTGTTAGACTTCCCTGGAAAGCTCAGCTCTTTATTGGCCTTGCTCTTACTCTGCCTGAAGTAGCATCAAAGAAGGGAAATTCCCTCCTTTCTCACTGACCTTGTAAGGGAGTAGGTGATTTTTTGTGGGTAAAATTTTGTAAGATGGTCAAGAAATTAACTTATATCAATCCTGTTAATCTTTTGAACACTTACTATTTAATTTGCGTTGAATATAATGGACTCCTTGCATCATCAAATATATGGAATTTATTCCAATACTTGTGTTATTTCCTTTCAGCCACCTGGAGAAACTGGGACATTTCTTTTCCCAGGCCCTTGTGTAAATTTCCATAGTAAACAACAATGAGAAGAGTATTTTATGGTTACAGTTGAAGTGTAGCTGGTGGAGTTCTGATGTAATGCAGCTGTGAATAGCTTGTGATGTTAATTAAGTATGAAGTATAAATGAATTCACCTGCTGGAAAGGCAGATGAGTTCCAGCAGGAAAGGATCTGTGCTCTAGACTGGCTCAGAGTTCTTCATATTTATTGTACATCCCATGGCACTGGGATGCACTGTGGAATACAGAGGTGGGGCTAGGAAAACTCAACTTCTGAACAGAAATTACAATACTGAGACAACAAATATCTCGAAAACCTGCAAACCCCTTGTGTGTGGCCATAGCATGAAACAAACATTTAATATGTTGGCATTTCGTGCCGCATATGGAACTCAGTGATGTTGACACAATCGGTGTAAAATCACTTTTTAAGATTTGCTTTCGCACCGCCCTTTTTCTGTTCACCAAAATAACAAGAACCTCTGTGGAAATGCAATGTGGGCTGTTGCTTTAAATCAAAGAAACAGCTGAATATTTGGGGAGTTGATATGGATTGGATCATTAATGGGTTTAATTGCTGGGGCTGTGTAAACTCACTTTTTAAGATTTGCTTTCGCACCACCCATTTTCTGTTCGCTTACACAGGAGCCGTTGTGGAAACGCGATGTGGATTTTTGTTTTTAGCCAAAGAAACAGCTGAATATTTGGGGATTGATCTGAAGTGGCTTGAATTGCTGCTGCTAAGTGTGCCCCTGTGCTTGTGTCCCCTGCAGAACCGTCCCTCCGTGATCACCTGTGCTTCTGCCAGCAACCGCAACTGCAACCTGTCCCACTGCCCCATCGCCCACAGCGCCTGCTCCGGGGCTGCCTACAGGAGACCATCCAGCTGTAAGTGCCATCCCCAAAGTGCCCTCCCCAGGGTCCCAGCACAGCACTGTGCTCCCCAGTGTGACAGGGAGAAAAGGAGGTGAACAATGGACACCCCTCTGTGCCACACAGAAGGTGGTGCAGATCTAGGGGGAGTGAGGTGTTCTTTCCTCTTGTTTTGAAAAGCTGTTTAAAAAAAAAACAAAACAAAACAAGCACCCCACACAGACAAATAAGTCATTATGTTTATTTTAGTCTAGCTGACAAAGAGTAGGCCGGGCCAGCAGATCCCCCCACGCTCTTTATTTTAGGAGCTGTAGTTTCCCCCGCTCTCTCAGTAGCCAGGAGACTCTTGTGATTCAGCTGCAGCGGCAGAAATCTTTTCCTGCTGCCACAAATACCCTTCCAAAGCCTGTACCCTTGCACCCTGCTCTGCAGGGATAACACAAAAACCTTTGCAGGGCAGTTGCTACAGCAACCCAAGCAAGGAGCTTTAGCTTTCTGCCTTCTGTGCAATTAGTACTGCTCATGAAATCTGCTCAGGCAGAACTTGCTGGGAAAGCTGGGCTGTGTCTGTTCACTCTCACTGCACAGAAAGCTCAGGGGAAGCTCAGCCCTCTCTTGCAGCTCCTTTACCTGCTGGGGCAGAGCTGTAACTGGCAGCATTGCCAAAAGCTCAGGGCAGGGGGGCTCCAGCAGCCACGATGTGTCCATGGAACAACACTAGCATGATGTAAGCAGCAACCTAAAGCCCAGAGCAGGGTCATTATTAGTATTTTATTATTAACAGTATTTATTATTTTTATAAAGATCAGCATACTGTTGATAACTAGAATTGGGAGTTGAAGGAAACTTTTTGACTCTTGGAGAAATTAATCCTTGGAGATCTCAGATGTTACAAGTTTTCCTCACAAACTGGTGCTGCTGGTCCCAGGAGAGCTGCCCCAGTGGGCATGGGAACAGGGCTCGATGTTTCCAAGAAAGATTTGGCTCCTGTCAGGTGAAGAGCTGTCTGTGCATGACCCTCATGTTTATTTTAGGATCAAGCAGGGGGGCTGTGCCATGGATCCCAACAGTTCCAAATATTTTTGGAAAGACAGTTCTTACTAAGACACAAAAATGCTGATTGTAAATTGTAAAACTGCAGTGCTCTTCTTTTTAGTCTGAGGAATTACTACAGTTCTTGTTCAAAATCTGTCTTTTAAGGCTCTTGAAACAGTCTTAACAGCACTTTGTGCGGTGCCCATGATTCATTCAGTTCTGACTGCTCCAGCACAAGTGTGTGTAGTAAGATGAAAGCCTGAGCTCAGCTTTTGGCATGCTGTGATTTAGGATGAGGCCTTCTCACACCTGACTGCTATCAGCAGGCTTGGGAGCTGATTGTAAACAACTCTTTACATCATTAATTCCACTTAAGCCTAAATATAAGTTCTTTGTGATTGTTTTGGGAGAAGGTTTCCATAGAATTGGGGCTGGAGCTGTTAGTTGCCTGAGGGAGAAATACAATTATACATAAATGCTCACCTGTTCCAGGTCACAGAAATGCAAAAATACTTAATTCCAGTTGTTCTTTTTTTTTTTTTTTTTTTCATTTTAACTCCCTCATTCCCACCTTCTTGCCTACCCCTTTCACTCCCAGGTCTGTAAATGTGTGAGGAAGGCCATCTTTGTGACAGGGACTTGCAGTGACAGAGCATTAAACTACAGGGGAGATGCTTTGGGGGCTGGAGCCTCTCTGCTCTGGAGACAGGCTAGGAGAGATGGAGGTGTTCACCTGGAGAGGAGAAGACCCTGGGGAGAACTTGGAGCCCCTTCAGTTCCTAAAAGGGCTCCAGGAGAGCTGGAGAGGGACTTGGGATGAGGACCTGGACTGATGGGACAAGGGGAATGCCCCAGAGGTCAGGGCCGGATGGGATACTGGGAAGGAATTCCTCCCTGGGAGGGTGGGCAGGCCCTGGCACAGGGTGCCCAGAGCAGCTGTGGCTGCCCCTGGATCCCTGGCAGTGCCCAAGGCCAGGTTGGACACTGGGTTTGGAGCAGCCTGGGACAGTGGGAGGTGTCCCTGCCCATGGCAGGGAGTGGAATGAACGGGATGAGCTTTAAGGTCCCTCCGAGCAGAGCCATCCCGAGGTTCTGTGAGGGAAAAGGGGCTGAAGCGCAGGCTGTGACCGCAGGCTCAGCGGCAGGGCTCTGACCGCCCTGTGCCTGCTGTCCCTGCAGCCAGCGCTGCGTGTGACCCGGTGGTGGAGGAGCACTTCCGCAGGAGCCTCGGCAAGAACTACAAGGAGCCCGAGCCGGTGGCGAACTCGGTGTCCATCACGGGCTCGGTGGATGACCACTTTGCCAAAGCTCTGGGGGACACGTGGCTGCAGATCAAGGCTGCCAAGGACGGCGTGGGCAGCAGCCCCGAGTCGGCGTCGCGGCGGGGCCAGGCGTCCCCTTCCTCCCACATGGTCAACCACAATCACTCGCCCTCCGTGGTCTCCTGAGGACAGGACCCTTCCTGTGGTGGATTTGCATGGTTTGACTGAGCTTGGAACAAGTGCTTACATAGTGCTGGGGGAGGGGAGGTTAGTTTTGGACGCACGTTTTTGTGTACTCACTTTGTTGTTGGTTTTTTTTTGTTGTTGTTTTTTTTTGTAAAAGGGTGCCCTTAAAGACAATAGCAGGAACTATTTCATAAAGATTCATATGATGTAGCATCCTTTTTTTCCTGCCTCAATTACCAAAGAAACCTCTGATGCAAATCTGCTGCCCCTTAAAAAAAATAATGCACGCTAATCCACAAAAGCCATTATACTTAGTTGGTTGACCCAAGTGCTTTTTTGCTTTTCTTAGCTTCTCAAGACTAGGATTTGTCTGGTTGGCTTACGTTGCTTTTTTTTTTTTGTTTTGTTTGTTTTTTCCCTCTGTGAAGTAATTTTGTATGTATATACTTGAAAAGAACTGTCATGTATGATTTGCACTATTGGAGGAGGACTGAAGTTGCGCAGCAACTTTCTGGAAGAGGCTAATATTTCGAGGGCAAACTGCTGAAAAAAAGGTTTAAGGATGACATTTCTATCAGTTTGATTATTTTTCTTAGAGCAAAACAGCTTTGGAAGGGGAAGTCTCATACAGGTTATAGGTCTTTCTCTCTTTAGATTTCAGGTGCTTAGTGCTTGCAACTGGACTGCATAATTTACAGAACACGGGCATTTTTTCCTAAACACTGCAGTTTGTTAGACTAGAGCTGAGGTTGGAGGGTTCCATAGTGCTTAACGATGCATGTTTTATGAAAAATAGCTGGTATCTATTAATGTATAGACAGTAAGAATCATAATACGTATTAGCTTCTCTTCAGAATTAGTTTATTTTTGTCAGTAACAACCCTAGATATACTTACTGCTGGTACAGTTGTACTCTATGATATTTGTATTTGCTATTCACTTTAGTGGCAGCAGCAGGAGGGCAGCTCAGGACAGGCCTCGTGCAGCACTGCTGCTTCACAGGGATCTTCTTCCCAAACCCCAGTTCATGTAATCCACCCTGAACTAGCTGCAGGAACTGCTACCCTTACGGATCTTGGCTGGACAACAGATTGTTACAGTTTGTGAAAGATGAGTTTTCGGTTTGTTTATTTTATTTTAATTTTTTTTTTTTTCCCTAAGCCTATCCATCAGCCTACGCCAAGTCGCAGCATACATTCCTCCAGTAGATATTATACAGGTATTACTGCATTTATTATCATTTGCTATATTAATAGCTACTAACTAGAAATTAGGCAGTAGAGGCAGGCATAAAACCACAGCTGTGCTAGCGCTAAGAGCTTCTCTTCTTCTTGTTAAGTGTAACTACTCTCCCCAGTACATTCCATCTTCCCAGGACAGTTGCAGCCAGGGCTTGGTTTTCACACTGGGCTCTCTGAAAGGATGGGCTCAGTGTAAGAAGTGAGAACTGGTTGGAAGATGAACTCCACGTGATGTATTATGGACTGTGTTACAGTATTGGGTCCATTGTGGCTTTTATTTTATGCTTTTTTGGGGTTTTTTGGTTTTTTTTTTTAAAGTTAAGCTATTTAATTTGGAAAAGGTGCAGGGTAGAAAGAGATCGGGAGATTGGCTCTTACTCTTAGTGAGAAGGTGGCTGCTCAGTTTTCTTTAAAAAAAAAGGAAAAAAAAAAAAAAACAAACACACAAAAAACCCCCCAACCCAACACCTAAGTCCCCACTTTTACACATTTCACTACCATCTTACTGGGTAGTCAACGCTTCCTTGCTTTGGCATTCAGTACCCTACTCTCTGTAGGAAGATTGTTAAAAGAACACTTTTTTATATAGGTAACTTTAAGACCATCGTTACGCTGTGCGTAAAGAATGTACAGAGAAATTTGTAGGTATTTTTTGAGGAACAATTAATTTGTTAATGATATGTAGCTATTTAATTTTTTTCCCTTTCCTTTATTGTAATCATTCTTTTTTTTTTTTTTTTTTTTTTGAGAAAAAAGTTGATCTTTTTTTTGTTGTTGTTGTTGTAGATTTGTCTGTAATACAGTAAAAAGTGCAGGAACACAGTTATTCTATGAGAACACTGCATTAGCATTAATAGCCACTCGTTTGTTATTGCTATGGGCTACTGAGCAGTATAACAGTCAATACTAATACTGTAGATGGACTCTGTGGAAAATGTGACTCCTCTATTTCTTTGTAAACACAAATAAGATAATGTTTTTAAAGCTAATATTTTCAATAATAGCTGTTTTACAAGGTTACATTTACTTATCTGAGATAGGTAAATGGATTTGAGGGCAATAAAGATTTCATGTGCTATGTCCAGGAAAACAGAGACTGGACACAACAATGTCATGAAAGCCAAAGGGTTGGGGGGTGGTGGAAGGACACTAAACTGAACTCACCATCACAAGACGTGGTGAAGTTTCTTCACAGAGCCAGGTTATCTACAGTTCAGTTTGAAAGATTCTCTCTGTGTTTGTAAATCTGTAATATACCATTCTTTTGTGGCCTTGTTTCACCTGGAAAAAAAAAAAAAAAGAAAAAAAAAGGTTTGGCAGGCCATCTTTTTTTTTTTGTACTTAAAAGTAGCCTTAAAGAACAATAAAGTGCTCTTAAATCACAGGTGTGTTCTTAAGTGTCTCTTCTGCCTGATGAGGAATTGGTGTGTGTGAGGCAGGAACAAACCTCTGGCCACGTCCTGCTTTCCTTCCAAGCATCCCTGCCTTTTTTAGGACCATAACCCCGCTGGTGGGGCTGCCACAGCCAATTCATGGCATTCAGGAGGGTTTTCCCTACAAGAGTTTGTCAAGAAATCCTTTACAGCAATAAAAAATTCTGGTGCTGCCCCAGCAGCCGTGAGGAACTCACCTGGACAGGGACTGTTTTGGCAAACACCAGCTGGTCCTGCACTGCTACTCCTGTAAAGACCAATTTTGTGGCATTTTGTTCATCCCTCAACTCCTTCAAGGAATCCCTCCCTGGTGAAAACAGCTGAATTTCGGATGTCGACATTTGCCGTCCTCTGCTTCGGGTGAGCAGCGCTCCAAAGGCACTGCAGATGGTTAATTCTTACAAAGTAGCTGTAATTACCTGGCTTTGAGAAAGCCCAGGGAACCAGGCAAGAAAAGGGGCTCCAAAATGGAAAAAAAAAAAGAAAAAGCCTTTAAAAGGAACGAGACCTGAAATTCCTCTTGGCTCAGCAGGGCCTGAAAGGTTTGCAGACCCAGCAAACCTCGGGGTGAGGGAGATGCCTCGAGAACAGTGCCAGGAGGATTGGTTTGACACATCTGAAGCACATCCCTGGCTAAATCCCTGTGGAAAGAGGCCCAAGTCCACAGTGTGAGGGTGTGTGGGAGGCAGGCCAAGGCCAGGGAAAAGGGAAAACGTCCCTGCACCATGGATTTGGGGGCTCCACACCACAGCCCAGGCACATCGCCGTCTTCCAGGTCAGTAACTTCCAGCAAAGTCCATCTGCTGCGTGGTAAAAAGGTTTTTCTGACTGGCACAGGTTTTTCTAACAGCCCAGACACACATTTTATGAAGTACCCCAGTATTTGTCATGGCATCTTCTGTGAGCTAAATGAGAGTCACTTCCAGCTGTGCCTCCAGTCTCACACATGCGCGTTATTTCTGCCAGTTTCAATCGTTTCCATTTCAGAAAGCAGACCTGACTCCACAAACATCCTCAGGGATGCACGGCTCAGGGAGTGCCCTCTCCTGAGTGCACTTTGGGTGCATTTCAGGCTGGATTGGATGTACAAATCACCTTTGCAGACAGATGCATCCAGAGCACGGAGAGAGCTGGGCAGTGCTGTGTGACCAAGAGTGGCACCACTGTCACTGCCGTGTGTGGGCACCATGGCTGTCCTCACTGCACAGTGACCACTGAGCTGCCCAGCTGGGCTGAGGGGACCTCAGGAGCCTGCAAGTGGCACTCTGAGGCTGGGGATGATCCCTGTGAATGGAGGCTTCTCCAGTGTCCAAACACTGCCACCAGCTCATGTTCTAAATGTGACACCCGGGCAAGACGCACAGCAGCATTTCCAGCGTTCTTTCTGCACTCTCCAGGGCTGGCACACGTAATCTTGGCCCAGGGGAGCGTTCACACTATCTTTAGATCCTTCTTGAAATGTGAACCCCTCTGCATCCTCCTGCTGCGTGTCCTGTGGCATGGACACAGCCCAGGCGTGTTCCCCGCTCTCTTCCCTCAGCACACAGCGATTCCCACAGCTGGATTACAAGGTGTGATAAAGCACATTTGATCCCTGAAGAGCTCTCGATAGAAATTCTATCAATTTCCTAATTTTTTAACCTCTGGAACAGGTACCTCAAGTGCTTTCTTGGTATAAGACAGCCAAGATAATTAAACTGCGTCTTTTTAAGCTGCAGTTACACCCAGTGTAAAACTTCAGCCGATTCCCAGCCCAGGCTGTTCCCTGGGGACAGTGTCCTGCTGGAGGCTCCATCCCTGAGGAACCCAGGATGGGAAATTCTCCTTTCCTTGGGGAGGGGTCAGCAGCCCAGTTCTGCAGGCAGCAGTGGGCAGGCTCAGGGGTTTGGAGCTGCTGATGGCTGCGTCACTGGGACATCCACAGCCAGGGACGTTCCTCTCTGCTGGGAACGGTTGGCATGGGATTAGCTGTACATGGATATTCACGCTGGCATGCATTTTTACTGCAGCACAGCTGGAAAAAGCAGAATTTCTTTTTCCACAGACTAATTTCACACAACGACAAAGCAGTTAGTGACTTCCACAAGAGCACACGAGACCCTTTCAGTCTTGCCTTGCTCGCAGCCCAGCCAGTTCCACCGCTCTCTTCAGTCTAATTTTACGTTTTATTTTGCTAAGCAGCAGCTTTCTTAAATGCCAGGGAGAACATCTGTCTTCCCTCCATCACAAAGAGATACAAAAGCATCTGTCAACACGAGGCTGTGTCAGCCAAATGCCTGCTACATTTAATAATCAAAAAGCTGCTTATCTTCAAACTGTTTACTCAGTTTGGGGAAATAGTCTGCACAAAGGGCCCTTCTGAGAGCCCCTGCGAGCATCGGGAATCGAGGTTACCTTTTTTAATGCAGGAAAACACAAAGCTCTGATCTGCTTCCTGAAAACAGTAAAATGCTGTGGGTTGAGCTGTGTTAAAGACACTTGGGTTGTGTGTTAAAATATCAACAATATACCACTGAGGTTTGAGTAGTTCTAGGGAGTTAAAAAATACAGGATTTTTAAAGAATTATTATTATTTTTTTTTCTTTCAGAGGAAAAAACCCCAATTCAATACATTTTAAAAAATAGTATTTCTCAGGCTAAGCCTAGACCTTTGCTCACACTGCAATATTCACTTACCTTTTTTTTTGAGGGGGGAAGTAGAGATGAAAATAGTGGAAAGAACTAACAATACTCACGGATCAAAGCAAGGGCTTTTCCTTTTGCTTTTTCCTTCCAAGGGACGAGTTCTTGGTCTCCTGCTAAGAAAATCCTCCAGAAAATCTCAACTTCCCCAGAAGAAAGTGTGTGAGTTCAAACAGCACCACAGGGAACAAAGGCTTTTCTCTTGATTTCCCTGATGTAGCTGGAGTGAAGTTGATGCAATTTTTACTCCTCACAGGCTCTGAGGGGTTCCTGGCCCTGTCCTGGCTGCTCCAGTGTCGTGTTCCATGCCCTGACACAGACACACCTGTTCAGGAAACACACCCCAAATCAGAGCTGCTAAAAATAAAATCACCCTCTGCTGTGAAGGTTTTCACCTTAATAGCAACCTTTTGTTGCTTGTCAGTCCCTCCTTCTCAGCGGCTCTCATGCCTCCCTCAGGAATTGGAAAATCAGGATTAAAATAAATCATTTATTAACCTGTAAGTCCCATTAATAAAGTAACAGCAGAGACCAGCAGACCCAGTTCCTAAATGTAGGCAATATTCTCATCTTTTCCCGTAGAACTGTCACACATAGGTCCATAACTCACCTTTTGCTGTGAGAAAACCTCAAGGATACCTCAAGAAAGTGTCCAGAGGAAAAGAACATCTAAAAGCACTCCAGAGGTTTTCTTTGTTGTGATCAAGACGTGACTAAGAACAGGGCTCAGAATCATCGACCACATAAAGGTAAAATGCACTTCAGCTTTTAAAGGTGTTGCCTAAATTGTCCCTTTTCAGGGTTCTTTGTTTTGCTCCCCTCCTCTGACAGCTCCAGCTCCCTGCTCTGGGGAATGTAATTAATGTCATTAATGTCATTAACATCATTAACTCAAACGTGGAGTTTTCAGGTGGGGAAATGAAGAAAAAAACCCAAGAATTGCAAAGCCACCATTTGAAACAATCCCAGGGCTTGTTTTAAAGATTTTCACCAGAATTTCCTCACAACAGAAAAGAACGCTTTGGTTGCTGCCAGCCTTGCAAACGCAGCCTGTGAGTCAGGCTCTGACCTTTCAGGATGATGCAAAATCAGCAGCACTAAATCAAATCATGACTTTGCTGACATGTCTGTGCCTTTGAGTGATTAATCCAACAAATAAACCATTTCTGCCTGGAAGTGCAGGGAAGAGGAGTGTGGGATTCTCCTCCCGCTCTGCCCTGTGGCTGCTGGGCTCTGGATGCAGTTTTGGTCCCGCCAATTCTCACAGGAAGTGTGAAAAATACCCGGGCAAAGGCTGAGGGTCAAACTCGATACAGACCCACCCATCAGAGATCATTAAAGACAAACCAGGGAAGGCAGGAAATATTCTCCATTTAGATGAAATCTTGTTCCTTTTAACACTGCCCGTGACAGATCCCATCTCCTCTCTGTGCCGTCCTCCTGGGACGCATCCCCAAAGTAAATTACATGGATTTTCCCCTCAGGAAAATCATTTTACCAGCACAGCTAAATGAGCTCACACATCACTCTGGACTTTGGAGGCTTCTTTACACAACTCGCCAGCCATTCAAAAATTGGTTTTCTGTCGTTCTAATGCTAAAGAACAGATAGAGACCATTGCTTTTATATTACTTGCACAAATCTCCTCTGCTGCGTGGCTGTTTGCCCTGCACAAACACCCAGGGACAACAAATGGAGCAACATCAAAGCACTGCAGAGCCTGGAGAACTTTCTTGCTATCACTTATTTGGGTTCTAAATCATGTGATCACTTGCCTTTTTTTTTTTTTTTTTTTTTTTTTTTTTTTTTTGTGAAAAGTTTAACTGGGGAAAAGAGCCAATGACAACACTGGGAAAAGTTTTTAAAACACAAAAATACCACTAACACCACTGCAGAGCCCAACAAATTACAAGTCACGGCAACTTATTGTACCTCACAACTGTGTTAATGCTCTCCCAACGCTCGGAGAATATTTCACTCAGATTTTTAAGGGGTGCAATTAAAATCAGGTTATTCTGAGTAACACCATTTGGAATTCGTTCTGTTCTTTGAGGCATTTAGCTCCACGTTTTCAAGTCTTTTTTGACACGGCCGCAAAACAGATGGGTTGGTTTTGAACGGAGAGGAAAAAAAGAAAGCAGATCCTTGGGAATCGGAGGAACACAAAACAACAAAACCCGAGCGCTAGGAGAGCAGCAACATTTTGAGAGTTGAGAAAGCTGCAATTTACCCAGACTGGTGGAGAGCAAAGATTGTCACCTCAGGAAACCTCCAGTGCTGAGCTCTGCAGCCCCAAAGTGGAATCAGCTCCGCTCCAGCCTCAAACCCAAGCAGTGCCAGAAGCCCCAGCTGGGAGGGTGTTTGGGGAGCACAGGGCTCGTTCTCTGAACCCCCAGGGAACCGCCCAGGTTTGGATTGATTTCACTTGTGGCTGGGGAGTCTGCTGAAGCAAATCTGTTGCTTTAATTGCTCTGTAGGTGCAAATTCAGAACAACACTCCTGCCCTTCCTGAGGGCACCAGAGGAGCTGGGTGACAAGAGAGAAAGAAGCAGCATTAAATTTCTGCCACAGGGAGGGGGAAAGATGGCTGGGTGAGCTGTGACCCTTTGCAGCCTTACAGCACTGTGACCCTTTGCAGCCTTACAGCCAATTTCCTGTAGTTCCACAAAACTCTGGAAACCCCACAACGGTGTGGGAGCCCCCCAAAAGAAAAAAAAGTTGATGCTGAGCCTCAGGAGAGGTCCCCAGAGACAAACCCTGGGCAGAAGAAGGGATGTGCCAGAAGGCAGGGAGATGAACTGGAGCTCCTCAAGCCATGACAAGATCCCAAACTGGGGCAGCCCTGGGCCAGCCAGGCTCCATCCAGCTGCTTGTCCTGGCTCTCCTCCAGGTTCTCCTCCTGTCCCTTCCTATCTCCCATCTAGACCTGGAACAAGGGAGGGAAAGAAAACATTAACGTGGAAGGACAAAAGAATTGCAGGAGCTTCACTACAACAGAGATTTGGGGCACTGGGTGAGGCTTTCAAAGGATTTTTCAGTTCATTTGCTCTTCTCTCGTAATGGAAGTTTTGTCCTTTTTTTTTTTTTTTTTTTTTTTTTTGGTGAAAAGTTTAACTGGGGAAAAGAGCCAATGACAACACTGGGAAAAGTTTTTAAAACACAAAAATATCACTAACACCACTGCAGAGCCCAACAAATTACAAGTCATGGCAACTTATTTACACTTGGTACTCAGTTCATGAACACTGCTCTGTAGTTCACTCAGGAAGTGAACAAAACCCCCTTTTTTCCCTCTCCTCTGGAGTATATTTATAATAAATGATCAGAATTAAGAAATGCTTGTTAATTAAGAACATTTTTAAAAACCCAAGCCCATTATGTCCATCCTGGACACTGCCCAGAACACACCTGCAAGAAAGAGTCAAACTGAAGCAGAGGGCAGTTAAAAGAACAGATTTATTTAATCCTCTTTTACACACACAGCTTCTAAAAATACATGCTTAGTGTAAGATTGTCTTTACATCTGACATCAGACTTCTCTCAGAACTTTGAAACCCAGTTTAAGACACTATCAAAGAGCATCCCAAGACTGAGGCAATGAATTCCAGTAAGCACTCCTGGAGCAGCTGTCCAAATTCAGCTGCGAGGCTTTGACAGTGCTGGAGGTGAGGCAGAGCTGCATCTCCTCCACAATCTGCACTGTTTATTCTCTCACCTCTGCTGAGATTGGTGCTGCTCTGCCCAGCCCTTTCTCTGCAGAGTCTCTGTGAGCCAGCTCAGACTCTCAGGGCCTGTCCCTGGCCTCCCCAAGCCCAGGGAATTCTGCCCATCCGCCTTCCCATGGCTGGGACAGGTACAGAGGGCTTTAAACAAGCAGTGTTTTCAAAAAGCTCAGTGATTAATGACATTAAACTGTGAAAGCTGCAGGGTAACACCTTGGCTTAGAAAATTCCTGAAATCACCTGCAACTAAAGCAACAGACTAATTTAAAAGCAGTGCTTTGGTCACGTTCTGGAACACATCGTGCTGCACGTCAGCCCCTCCTGACACCCCGGTGACATTTGAGTCCCATTCTTTTCCAGTATCTCACATCAACAGGTATTTTGTTATCCTCTGCTCCCAGAGGACTTCTAGGAATTGCTGTCTTGAAGTTATCTCTCGGAATCTCTTAACGACATTTCCAAATACCATCGAGAGGAAAAGAAATGAACGAATCCCATCATGGCTGAAAATGAAATCAGAACTGGGCAGAGCTGGGACCTGCTCCATCCCTCCCTGGCAACTCAGGGCTAAGAAAAAGCTGCCTAAAGTTTGGCTTAAACTGGACTGGATTCACAGGGCAGAATTTACAGCTCAGCCAGCCCAAGCGAAACATCACAAATAGAGGCAAAATGCATGCAAAAGACAATCAACAGCAAACGTTTTAATTAGAGGAAAATCGCTTTTAAGTAAGCAAATGATTGTGATGTCATCACACTGACACAGCCTGCACCTCAGTGTCCCCAGCTTGGTGACAAAAATGATAAATCACTGGGATATGGGGTATAGCCACTGGGTGGGACTGGAGGGAGAGCTTTTCATCAAAAGCGATTTAAAAGGTGATTTAGAAAAGAAAGGACCCAAGGGAAACTCAACAGCAACTTGAGGAAGGTAAGATGAATTAAAAAAGAAATTATCAGAAAAAGCAGAAAGGGATACAGAAGAGATACAGAACCCTTTTTTTTTTTTTTTTTAGAACTTTGGTCTAACGCATCATTGGAAGAAAATCCATTTCCTGGAGCAGCCACTGACCCCACTCCCCAAGAAATAATGTAAATATAATGGCTATGAGACTAAATAAATAGAAATAATGGCTATTTTAGACACTTGGTGCAGGTTTCAGTAAATCTTCTTTTCTGATCAGAAGATGGGAGTTGCAGATATCCTCGACCTGACTGAGCTTCTGATGAGAGAGAAGCTGGGAAAGTCTCTACCCAAAAAAAAAAAAAAAAAAAAAAAAAAAGTATATATATATATATATATATGTGTGTGTGTGTGTGTGTATATGTGTGTGTGTGTGTGTGTATATATATATAAAAAAATATATATATAATATATACACACACACACACACACAGAGCTTATGTTAAGGAGGCAACTCCAATAATTGGATTGACCAAGTGATTTTCCTACTATAAATGGGAAATAGAGGCTGCTTGGCAGATAAAGTGATTTGCATTTCTCCTAAGTGAGTTAACTCATAAACCCCACAACATAAAGCTGTGAATGGGATTTCAAACTTTCTTCTAAAACCTCTTCCAAGACCAAGAGATGGAGTTTTGCTCTAAATGCCACCAGAGGGGCTCAGCCTGCTCAGTGAGGAGGCAGCCCGAGGGCTGCACGGGCTCTGCAGAGCTGCGGAGCCGCTGCTGCTCAAAGAGCCAAAGGGATCTGGGCCCTGCGCCGCAACAGGCGCCAAGCGCTGAGAGGTGCCCAGGACACGCTGATCCATCAGGACACACACACACACGTTCCTGCCATGGCCAGGATTCCTCCCAGCAGCGTCCTGGGCAGGTCCTGCTGCGGTGATGGGGCCCAGGGCCCCCCAGAGCTTCCTCCTGCCCTTGGGGACAGCCTGCAGTGCCCCAGAGCTCCTCATCCAGCCAGGCACTCACCCCGAGCGCTCCTGGGGAAGGAAACTCCGCATCCCCGCCGTGGTGCAGGGACTCGGTGCTGGGAGAGCCACTTCACTGCCCACGAGTGAGAAACGTCACCCTCTGTTTGCACTGCTTCCAAAAGAACGCTGGAAAAAGATGCTCAGGCCTTTTCCTCCCCTCACCTGCTCCAAGCCCGACTTGCAGCAGAGAACCCCCTCAAAGGCCTGACTGCAATGATTTCATCCACAAACAGCTGGTGCATAAATACGGATCTCCCGGCTGGTGTTGGCAATTTCAGCAATTCAAAAGCCAAAACGTGGATCCTTGGAATGGCAGGGCTGCCTTAAGGAGTGAAACCCCCTCATCCCTCCCCCTTCACGCACAAAAAAACCTCAAAGCAGAGCTGGGAGCCGTAAAAGCAAAGCCAAGAGCCCCGTTTAGGAAAGCAGCAGTTCCAAGGGGATCTGCGGTGATGTCACGGCCTGAGTCACAGGTTCCTGAGGAAGTGGCAACACCTACGGAATTACTGGATAAGAGTCAGCCTTGGAAGCACGAAATGAAAATAAAGACGCTCACAGACAAAGCAAAAACCTCAAGGAAAATGATGCCTGCTTTAGAGAATCCCTCCCTGCTAATTTGAGGGAAGTCTGTCACTGGAAATGAGCGTGGGTGTCACCGAGAGCCCTGCTCAGGGAGGCTGCAGCGCTGGGGTGTGGGGACACAAGGAAAAAAGAAAAGAAAGAGGAAAGGACACCAAAACTCATCAAAACCCAGAGTCCAAATGCTTTCAGAGCAGCAGACATGGAAGCTTCCTTCCCTCCTTCCCTCCTTCCCACTGAGGAAACAATTCCAGCAGCTCTGCTCCCGGCAGCTTCAGCCAGCGCTGGTTTCATCTGCGAAGCAAAAACATTCCAGCAATGAGACTCCATTGAGAGATGAGTGGAGACCGTCAGGAGACCAAAAGAGAAATTAAGGCAAAAAACTATAGATCTGCAGCTTAATGCATCCCCTTTGGTACTTCCGTAGTGCAGAACAGTATCTCACTAACAAACCAAACAATGAATCATTCTGCTGAGATCCTGCAAAAGCCCAGAGTCCCAGTGCCAAAGACTGAATTTCTGCATGCTCAGACTACCGAAGCAGCAGCCCACAGCCAAGGAATGCAAGAACAGAAAGTAACTAGATGGGAGAGAAGGGAAATGACAAGGAATCAATTTCACTGATTTGGATTTGATTTGGTTTTGATTCGGAGCAGCAGAGCGCTGTACCGTGGCTCCTGTCCCTTCCTGTCAGCTCATCACAGTATTTTGTTAAGAAGCAATCTGACGTTTTTTACATTTGAATGAACGGCCCGTGTGCATGTGGCCTTGACTGCAGGGACAAAGCCCACTGTGCTTCCTATCAGTGTCCCACACCAACAGCCAGGCACAGAGCAGAAGGAAGCAGGCATCCTGAGAGCTGGAGGTGATGGATGGCAGGAGTGTGTGCTCCCTGCCAGCCAGGAAACACAAGCCAGGTTGGTTTTAAACTCCTGATTGTCCTTTCTCTCCCTAAACCCAAGGAGCTCCAGTAGCAAGGGGGCACTGGCTGGATTAAGCAGAAAGAACCTGTGCTGGTTAAGTTCTGACAAATAACTGCTGGGTGCTGAAAAATTTACCCCAGATAATTCCACTGTGTTTGAGAGAGTGCTGTGGTTGACTCACAACAGGCTGATATTATAATTAGTGAGGCTGCAATTAGAGCTTGAGCCTAAATATGGCTGGAGCATCCTCATGCTGGGGTGAGATCATCTGGACTGGGAAATGAGGTGAAAAAATTGCTGCCCAAAGACAAGGAATAGCTGAAGGTTCTTAGAGCACATCACTGCCACTCCAGCTTAGTGCTGCTCATCCTTCTGGGAGGAGCTTCAGCCTGGTTAAAACAATCCGCCCGTGACCCATGGCAGGGATCCCTTTGCAAGCTGGACTGGCTGAAAGGATGAGGATTGCTGGGTGTCAGGAAAAGGGGAGTCACAGCCTGGTTATCAACCCTTCAACATGGCAACAAAACAATCCTCTGACCCAGGATAACTGAGAGTAAAGCCCAGAGAGATTCTTGATAGGTTCTTGATAAAAGTGAAATGAGAGAGGGGGGAAAAAAAAAAAAGTCAATAAACTGTTAGGGTTGTTTTTGGTTTTTTTACTTCCAAACCAGCCAAGTGTTGCACAGGTAAGAAAATGAACTTTCCAGAAATGATTCTACTGGAAAGCTGAAGAGGCAACAGAGAGGGCAGGTCCAGATGAATTTCTAACCTGAAGCATCACCCGTGTGGTGTTTTGAGGCTCTGGAGAAGGCCCAGGCAGCTGCAAGGGAAGGAGAGCTGGAAATGGGACAGGTAGGCTGGGTTTTCATGGGTTAGGAATTTATACCCTGGCACAGTCCAAAGTCCTCCTGGTCTAGTATTTCTGCCTTTTAAAACAGTTCATCCAGGTGCTCTGCAAGAGCAAAGGTGCACGAGAGGCTCTGGAAGGAAAGTTTCATCCTGGCAGGATATGCACGAGCACATCAGCTGCACTGAAAATGGAATAAAATGTAAAAAAAAAAGGAATTGATGGAGCCAAATGGCAGCAGGCTGGAGACAACTTCCAGACTCTGCTTCTTATGAAGTCAGCTAAAATTTCCCATGTTGCAAATACTTCTTTAACGGCTCTCTTTGGAGTATAAAACGCTTATTTGTTTCTAAGGAAAGCCTTGCAGTTATTGCAAAGAGAAATTCAAAATTTGGCAGTAAAATCCCAACACTGAGCTGCTCCTGCTCTCTTTTCCTGCGTGCACCCTGAATGCAAAGTCCCAGAGCAGCAGTGCCTGAGCCAGGGACACCAGGAATGGCCTGAAGCATGTGGGAGGAGCAGCCAGGCTGGGACTGTGCCAGCTTGAAATGGATTTTCTTCTCCAGGAATGTGAGCAATCCTTCCTATTCCCACAAGAATCGAGAGCTGGGACTCACTGGAACCCTTAGAATTTGGTTGTACTTCGAAGAGGAACTCAATAAAAATAAATTCATGGATTCTATGAGAGGCAGAGCATCCTTGATCACCTCACCCATCGCTAGCCTCGACGAGAATCCTGCACAGCGAAGTCTGCTCCCCAAAACCATCTCAGAACCTCACTGTGTTTATGGGGTGGCTGGAAAAAGGGGAGGAAACTCAGAGGGGGACTGGGAGCTCCAGAGCAGTGTGAGGATGGGCTGGGGTAACCCTTGGACTCGACCTGAAGGGTCTTTTCCAACCAAATGCTTCTCTGCTTCCATCACCAATCCCAGCTGTGCCAGTTAACAGATACTCAGGAAGAATCTGAGAGGGAGAAACAAGTGTTATCACAGGATTCCATAGCGCCAAGCTCAGAAATAAACCCCATTTCAGTGGGTTTTCTAAATAAGAGCACAAGTGAAAAACTAAAGTGCTTCTAGATGGCAGTCACTCAATTTTGCTCAAGTACTTCTGTTGCGTCTGAGGTGAGCAGCCAGAATTGACACAAAGAAACAAGAGCAGAGTCATTTAATGTTAGGGGCTGGAAAGGACCTTTAAGGTGATGCAGTGCCACCCCCTGCCATGGGCAGGGACAGGCAGAAAGTGGGATAAGGATACCAAAGATGACAAAATGAGAATTTTCGTTTACCTCACTGGGCTTCTCTGAGGACACAGGGAAGAGAAAATGTTTTTCCAAGCTCAAACTCAATGATTTCAAGGTGTGGAACAGTCACTGCAGTTTCCTTTGCTGTGCCAAAACACCTCCAGTGCTGCTGCCTTCCACTGAAGCAGAATCTCTTTAGTTCTTGGGAGCCATCAGCTTCCTGGGAATGGAACTCCTGTGGTTCCTTCTCAATCTGGGCTGTCATGGATGTTCCTCCATGGATCCCTGTGGCATTCTCAGCTGTGCCTTCCTCCCTTACACATCCCAGTGCTGAAGGCTTCAGACTCAGAGGAGCCACTTCAGGAAGGGTTCTGGCCATGGCTGTGGTGGCACTGGGAGAGCTCCCTGAGGGAAATCCCTTCCCCATGGTCCAGGTTCCAAGGAGGAAAACTTCCATTTGAGAATCTCAGATTCCTCACTCTGATGGATCTCGTAACAAACTGTAAACCTCAGCCAGCAAAACACGCTGCAGGGGTGATACTGAGGCAAAATTCCAGCTGGCAGAAGTGTGGAATCACAACAGAAGCTGTCATTCCGGGAGTTTCCTTAATGCTCAAGTCCAGAAGTGGCATCAGAGCTCTCCACTGAGATCTTCTGGCAGAATTAAAAGTCCCCAGATGAGGCATGGGGGTGTCACAGCTGCAGGCTGCCATAAAATGCCAGCATATTCCTATTAGATAATTCAGGAATATGAGCAGGATTCTCTGAGGCTGCTCATTCCCTCTTCCAGCAGATTTGGTTCACACCTGAAAAGCCCTGCCTGGGTTCTCCAGTGAAAGTTCAGGTTCTTCACTGTTTACTGTTTAAATTTACTGTTTAAAAGGAACCATAAATAGCATTTTATGAACTGCTGACTGGCACTAATGGAGAGAATTGAGTATTTTTCTCTTCAGTGGTGCCATGGTGGGAGAGCTCCTGGCAGCACAAATGACATTAAAATCCCAGTTCCTCCATGAAGAAAGGGAAATTTAGCTTGTCCCATGGAACAGCAAGTGCAGAAATCCTGCACTGAGTGCACACAAGGCAGCAAATAAATGTGTTTATCTGCCATTAGCATTTGAATGTACATTCATTCCTTCACTGGGACGGATTCTCGGGATTCCTCACTCAGTAAAGGCCCAGAAATTCAGTAAAAGGCAAAGAAGAACAATTCTGCTTCACGAGGAGAAAGGAAAGAACATTTCAGTCAGACAAGGGAAGTTGTTCCCAGTCAGAGGGAAGTGTTTGTGCACCTCAGGGACATGTGGGAAGCACATGGCCAGAGAGAGCTGGCTGGCACTGCAGCGGGGAGCTGAGGAAACGGGGCAGAAACCTGAGCTCTGAACCCTCCTGCTCCCCTGCACTGGCACCTCCCAAGCTGAGTTTTGGTAGCTACAACAATTATTAACGTTCACCAGGAAGATGTGCAGCTTTCAAGTCTTAGATAACCCCGAAGTGCAGAGCTGCTCACGCTGCACGGTCAGCAGCTCCAGAAGATAAGAAAAGCTGATTATTCCTTTTAAACTCTCCTGGCACCAACCCACGGCACCAGCTGGACTGTGGCATGGCTAAAAACATGGCTGCAAAGTCATGATGGGTTTAAACTGCTTTAAAAATGTAGATTTCGGGGTTTCAATCTCAGTCTTCAGTGCCTGACCACCAAGAGATTACTTGCTCTGATTGCCAGCTATGATTTCCAAAATATATTGCATTCATATATAATTTTATATTACACTGAAGTTACTTAAGCTAGGCATTCCCCTAGGTAAGAAATAATGTAAATATTATGACTATGAGAATAAATAAATAGAAATAATGGCTATTTTAGACAATAATGCCTATTTTAGACACTTGGTGCAAACCTCAGCAGGTTTCACTAAATCTTCTTTTCTCATCAGAAGATGGGACTTGCAGATATCCTTGACCTGACTGAACTTCTGATGTGAGAGAAGCTGGGAAAGTCTCTACAAAAAATAAAATCTTCAGAGGTCATGCTAAGGAAGGAACTCAAATAATTGGATTGACTGAGTAATTTTCATAATATAAATGGGAAATAGAGGCTGCTTGGCAGATAAAGTGATTTGCATTTTTCCTAAGTGAGTTAACTCATAAACCCCACAATATAAAGCTATGAAAGGGATTTCAAATTTCCTTCTAAAACCTATTCCAAGTTAAGACCAACAGATTCAACTTTGCAGTAATGTATTTTGATATTTTAAGACTCCTTTTTCCTCAAGCAATGTTTTTAAACTCAAGGGTTCTCAAACTCCTCTTTATGTTCAGCCACAATCTCTGAAGCCATTTGAGAAAATCAAACGAACCAAAAATGAAAAGAGAATTGCTCTTTTTGAACACCTGCACACTTCTGCATGACCACACCCAAGAACAGCAAAGTCAGAGAACAAATTTCTCATTTTAGTGAATTTCCCTTCATGTTTTGACTGAATCAAAGACCCACCACCCCCTAGAGCAATTTTTTTACCATATAACAGAGTCTTCCCTGAGCTTCAGAGGAGCCTCATCATGATAAAAATGCATTTTGGTCTTTCCTGGGCAAAAAAATCAGTCAAACCACTTTGTTTCCACGGCATGAAAAGATGGGGTCTTTACAGGGAATAACAATTCCATGGACACATGCAGAACAACTGCACTGAAGTTCATGTTTGCAAATAATTCCTGTGGTGCAGGCAGCGGCTTCAGGTCCTTGTCCACTCCTGCCTACCTTTAAAGATTAAATTTAACTCCCAAGAGAAGAAATCATCAATGATCAATCTTTGATGAAATGATCAATCTTCACAAATTCCAACAAAGTGCCCCAAATCTGAGAGAGGTGAAAAAAAGCCATTCAGAAATGCTGCCTGGACATGGCCATTGATAAGCAAAATAAAACCTGGCCCAAACCAACCACCCAAATTTACTTAAGCAGCATTTTTTAATATGTAAGCCATATTTAGAAACTTAAAAAAAACCCAAACCAAACCAAAAAGAGAGAGAGAGAGAGAGAGAGAGACCAGGTTTAAATATAAGCGCATTGCTCCAGTTATTTACACAATAAAAATGAAAACATGGTGAGTTCTGTCCACAGGAGACTGCTTTGAAAGTGAAGTTATTCGTGGCAAAACGTGGGTTCTGTTTGTTTGTCTTTCCAGCAGTCAGGAGGGGTAAAGCAATCATTAACTCCTCAAAGCAGAGATAAAAGGCAGGGCTGCAGTCCAGAGCATCCTCCTCCTCCTCCTCCTCCGCACCTGATTTCAAACAGTTTCATCATCACTCATGTCCCAGATCTGCAACAAAAAAAAAAAAAAAGGAATTTTAGCTTGTGGAGTTGAAATATGCTCTTAAAACACTCTTAAAAATTCACATTGCTGTCAAAAAGAAATTTATAAATAGCATTTTATGGACTGTTGACTAGCACCAGTGGAGCTTTACAGAAAATTCAGTATTTTTCCTCTTCTGTTAACAACCTACACACCAATAATCATTTGTCATCTTGGAGGTATTTTTAACGTTTACTTTTCAGCATTTGTCACTTTGGCTATTTGGCATTTATTGCCATTTACAGATGATAAATAAATTTGGCTATTTGGTATTTTTTGTCACTTACAGTCAGATCAATCCCCAGACATTTTGGGTTGGTTTGCTGACTCATGGGCACGCACTTCATGTGAGTAATCACTTCTAATAAACAGCTCATTTTACTAAACACTGCACAAAAACTTCTAGACATCCATGAAGAATTAATTGGTCATTTTACACTTAAATATTAGATCTCATAAACAGCAGCCTAAGGACAAGGAGTTCTATGGAAATTTGTACCTTTCTGCTGCTTAGAGAAGAATTAAACTAAACCACTTTTTTTCTGCAGTATAACACAATTGTGCTTTTACTTTCTGACTTGCCCTTGGCCAATAAGTGGTTACAGAGTGGGGAAAAAGTGAGTATTTTCACAGAATATCGAGGTGTCCCTGAGAACATGCTGAGGTGGAGCGAGAGAAATTCAGAGCAGGGATCTGCAGAGCACTTTGGGAGGATATTCTCAATGTATCCTCCAAGATTTTTCTTCCTGAGAAACAGGGATGCTCCTAAAACACTTCTGCTGATGTTTCAGACGTTTAGCTCGTGGCAAAGATCCTCTTTCCAGCCGGCAGGGTTTAAGCTCAGGACTAACGTGGGTACTCAGCTGAGATTTAATACCAATAGCTGGATTTAATACCAGTGACACCGAGTGTACAACACATAAAACTGCGCCTGGGACTGGGAGCATTTCAAACTTGCCTGAATTATCTGCAACGCTTGTGGGGTGTGCAGATGACACATGACAAGAGGTTTGGACGAGAAGCACAGAAATGCCGTTTTTCCAGAGCACACAGCCCCCAGAAATCCCTCGCTGGCCACGGCCTGACCAAAGGAGCAGCAGCATTTCTGCATCCCAGGGGAAATCAAATCCAGTTCCTTTGTTCCAAAACACAACTTGTGTGTCAGCATCAAGTGGCCAGCTGAGTTATTCTCTCATTTTACATCCTGACCACTAAAATATATCAACTGCCCCCCGGTAGCAGAGCACGAACGGTTATTTAGGCTGTAAATTCTTCAGGGCACAAAGCAGTATTTTACATGCGCACAGTGCCTGGGACAATGGGGCACTGTTCTCACCGCACTGGGTAGACAAATAAAAAATACAAATAACCCCTTTTCTATACAGGCAACAATGCTTATTGACTTACAGCTTTAATAAACCCTTACAGGAAAAAAAAAAAACAACAAAACCTGACCATTTCTGGAATTTAAAAATGTTCTGAGGAAAGCTCTTCGAATCCCACCTATGGAAACACATAAAATCAAACATTTCCCTGCAGTGCTATGAGCTGTGTAAAAGGAAAGCTCTGAATGGCAAGATCTGCTCCATTCCTAGATGCAGCACAAAATGGTGGTGTAAATCCTTCTGGAAAATACTGGAGGAACAGTTTGTTTACAAAAGGGGAAAAAAAGTTTTCATCCTGCCCTAGATGAGCAGCTCGGAGCTTGCCAAGGCAAACACAAATGTCCAGCTCGCCAGTCAGGGTCAAGGATGTGGAAAATAAATACAAAACCCAAAATCTTTAAATAGAGTTTAGGGGATGATTCAAGGCAGGGAAAAGCAGAAATCCCAAGTTCAGACAGTGCCCCTAGCGCAGAGCCTGACAACAAAGCCCACAGACTGCAGTCCTGACAAGGAAATTCTCTCCTCTCTAAAGCACAGCTCCTTCCTAGGAAACGTTAAAAAAAAAAAACCACAACAAAAACACAACACAAAACAAAACAAAAAACCACAAACAAACAAAAAACCAAAAAAACCCCAAACACAAACAAACAAACAAAAAAACCCCACCAAACAAAATTTCACAGAAACCACTGAAAATGAGGTTCCCAGGTATTTAACCAACACTCAAACATCCTGGATGGAGGAGGATGATTTTTAGATGTTTTAAAAGACAGTTTACACTCCATGCAATCTCAGAGCAGTCAGAACCATCAAACCATAGAACGGCTTGGGCTGAAAGGGACTCACAGCTCATTTTATTCCATGGCCAGGGACACCTTCCACTAATCCCAAATTCAACTTGGCCTCGGACACTTCCAAAATTCCAGCACAGCATTTTGTGCCCAATTCACAAAGGTTTACAAAGAACAAAGCAGTGGTGTCTTGACAAAGCACATGCAGGGGGAAGAGGAAAACACAAAACAAAAGGGGAAAAATTCAATACAGAAGTTAACAATTGCAAATTACCTTCAAGAAAACAAGCTCCACGGGATTGTGCAAAGGAGGTTGTGTGAAATAATGACAGCTAAATTATCACAGGCTCCAGACTAAGAGCAATAGATGCTTTCAAAAAAAGGCATTTACGCTTTAATAGATGACGACTACGCAAACTCTGGGGATTACTTCCAAAGACTGAACCTTTTAAGAGAGGAAATAAAATACAGAAAGCCGAGGAAGACAATGTGTGAAATGACTGTCAAAAGAGTCCGATTTCCAAACCGAGATGTGAATTCGGATTTTTTTCACATCTCCTCTGTCCTGCAGCACACCTGGGTGAGGCAAACCCAAACACAGCTACGGGCAAAGACAGGAGCAGTCAGAAAATGGGGAGATAGTGAAGCAGCTGTCAGCCCCACCCCAGCCTGCACAAACCTGGGCAGATTATCCGAATGCACCTGTTCCTTCAAATACCTGCTTTTAGAGTCAAACTCCTTTGGAGAGCTTCTTAAATTTCACATGCAAATTGTGCCTCTTCAGCAGAAGAGAAGGATTCCCACACTTGTTTTCTGGCAAGTCCAACCATTATTTTTATTAATAATAGGAAGAATGAGGAGGGGGAAAGCCGACAAATTCCCACTGATTGACTTTCCAGAGCTCTGGATTGTGCGTTCAATAAATCCAATGGAATTGAGATGTTTGCCTTTCCTCCCCACCACATTAACAACTGGTAAACTGAACTTCCACAACAACAGCTCCGAAATCGGTGCTCACCAACCCAGGCTTTGCATCTGCAAATTAACATCTGTGATTCCAACAGATAACCACTGTTTATCTCGTAAATAAACCTGCAAGAATAGAAATGGACCTTGAGGGGATTCTGAGAAGTTTCTCGCCTCCAAACCAACCGAGCAAGCTCCACTCGTGTTGCTTGCTACACACAACTGAGATGACTCTACTGACACGTGGACCAAAACACGCTGCCCAGGAGGACCTGGAGGAGATTTTTTTTTTTTTTTTAGGCAAACCACAGGATTTGCTGCGTTATAAACACTTCAAATATGGTGAGGGGTAAGGAGTAAAATTCTGAAGGCTGAAAACGAAATGTTTCGAACAGCACAGCTGGGGATCACATGAGAATACGGCTTCACAGAGTCATTATCAAATTTCAGACTAGGATTTAGAAACAATCAGGATTTTTAATGGAAAGAGAACACGTTCAAGCAACTTTTTGCTATTTTACAGCAATAAAATGTGAGTTTTTTGATGGATATGAGGTGAGTCCCATTTAGCTCTGTGCTTTACCACAGAGAGGACACATCAGGGTTTTGGGCAGCCTAAATCACTTTACAAAGTGGATATCTGGCTAAAAATCCCCCTGAAGTGACCCGGCCAGAGCAGGCTGCGTGAACACCTGTGGGACCTGCTCCATCCCTGCCTGCACCTCAGCACCAGCCCCAAAAACAAAACTGCACCTTGGAGTTCATTAAATCCCTGCAAGTTCCAACCTGCAGCCTCTGCAGACAGACTGAGGGGGATAATGATCAAGTTCAGCACCCTCCTTTCATCTCTCATCTCCCCCAAACCAGGTACACTCTGAGCATTTTCCACATGCAGCAATTCCCTCCCCATCCCCCTTTCCCACAGGAAAGGTGAACACCCAAGAGGAGCAGCGCCCTGCTAAAATTAACTAACACAAGCAAATTATGCATTATTCTAAATAATTCCAAACCCAGCAACAGGGATCCTTCTCAGCTCAATTCCCAATTATCAGAAAATAACACTTGGCAGAAAAAATGAACACGTCCCGCATCAGTGACATCATCTCCCACGTGAATTTTGTGCGCAAGGGGAGATTTTGCTTTGCTCAGAGCCTGCTCAGGGCACTCCTTGCTGTTTATGATCCCAGAATAAATAATAAACAATAAACAAGAAACAATAAGAAGAGTGAAGGAAGAAAGTCCACAAATTCCCACTGATAGATTTTCCACAGCTCCAGACTTCACATTTAAGAAATCCAATGGAATTGAGAGTTTTGCACTTCCTCCCAACCACATTAACATTTGGTACCTGCAAACTGAACTTCTGCATCAACAGCCCCAGAACTGGTGCTCACCCTCCCAGGCTTTATTCTTTTCCCATTTTATGACTTCTCCTACGGTTGTCTGTAGCTGTAGCTGGAGAATGCTCTCCAACAAGGATCCACCTGTGCTCCCAGTGCAAGACTTCCTCCGACACTCATTCTCCCCATTTTTTTTTTCCAAACTACCTTCTAACTTCCTTTAATTCAGCTATACACAGAATCAGGCCATAATCTGAATAATTAACTATCAGGTACTTCTTCCCTCAGCTGACACACAGATTCCAAACTTAAACACACACACAGAGAAATTAACCTAAAAAAAAAAAAAATCAAACCCAAGGCTTGTAAAAACTGCATTTCTTTCTTTGAGCTGCTTTATTTAGGCACAGGTGGAGAAAAAGGTGGGTAATTTCTCCAGATCCCTGCACACAGTGGCCCTGCCCCAGCTAGCTGATCTGACTGACAAATCCCTGCCACTCCTTGTACCTCCAGAAATTCTCTTTTTCTTTGTCTGCCCCCACAGCCTTCCCTTCACTATCCTGCAATAAAATCAAGTCCATCAATCTTGTACCTTTTCTTTTTTCTGGCCTTTTTTTTTTTTTTTCCCCAGTGCTGGTGGCCCTGACTCCTGCTGGTTTTGCCCTTACAGCCTTTCCAAAATTCTGTATTTTCAGCCCACAGCCAGAGCTTGCAAGGTCAGGGTGATGGAGAATTCTCATTTTAATCTCAACAAACAGCAACTCTTCGACAAGTTCCTCTTGTATTTTTTTTTTTAAAAATATATGTACAATGCCTAAAAGCACAGAATGGTTTGGGTTGGAAGGGACCTTAAAGCCTAAATATCTTGTAGAACTGATATCTGAAGGACTTTCAAAGCTATTTTTAAGACCAACACAGAAAAAGGCAAGTAAACAACACAGGAAATATTTATTTACAATAAACTTTTAGCTAGAAAGGCTTTTTAATATCTCCAGTTCCAAGCAGATGCACAAACAGTAGCACCAAGCAATTAGTAATTAGTTCCTCCTGGGTTTAGAGGAGTTTTCCCAGGTATTCATCAGAAAATGACACGAAAACATTCCCCAAAAGAATTTTTTTTTTGGTCACGACTAACAATTAACGAAACAATACCAAAAAAAGGAAATAAACAAAAATGCACACGAGGGTTTTTCTGCTATAAAAATGCCTCAGACAGATTTCCTTCCATTGTTTCTTGTTTTATGAGGAAAAAAAGGTCCCAAAGCACAGAAGCAGCAACACAAACCCAATTTCTCTCCTGTCTGGAAGTGCTTTGAGCTGAAAAGGGCATTTTTCAGGGCACAGTCTCCTCTAAGAGGAGACTTTCTACTGCTCAACCTTTTCTTCAGGCTCCTAAAAACTGCAAACAAATGGGAAAATAAATAAACACACCCCCAAGCACATTTGGTGATTGCCATTATTCTGTTTTGTGGGGGATTTTCAAGTACATTTTCATACTACCAACAGGCAGCTATCCAAGGAGAACGTTTGAAGGAGGCCACAATTAATGGAAATTCTGTCACAGGAATGATTAAATCTGATAGAAGGCCTTTGACTGAAATGAAAATAAAGCACCATAGTATATCATAGCATAGATTAGAATTCTTCTATCGCCTTCCCCCTTTGATGTGCCTAGGATTTACATTAAAAATAAAACTAAGTTTATATTCATCACATTTCTAAGTCCTGAAAAAAATGAAAAAATTGATAACACAAATATAAAAGCAAATTTGCTTTCAAGGCTTGTAGAGGAAATGTGGATTGGCTTCATAAATGGATTCAGAATAATTAAACCATTTCTACACCTGAGTCTGTGCCACTCCAACTGCCCAGATTTTATTTGTGTTGCTGTAAATCCTTCATTTGGATTTGTAAATCCATCATTTGCCATGTCCCGCTGCATCTTTTTAACTCCCAGGTGATGCAGAAGTGCTGTCAGAAAATGAGCTTTCAGGTCAGAACAATCAGAGTTGGTGGTTAAAAATGAGCGGCAGCTCAACTCCACCACTGCACTGCAGGAATAAACAATGCAGAAACAGCCGAGGGATTATAAAAGATGGGATTTAAGAGACACTCAGTGCTCTACCCTGAGCTCCAGAGACACCTCTGGAAATCATTTTGTCCATTCTTCGCCCAAACCAGGGCCAACAACCTCCGGGTGTTCAGGCTCCTGCCCACAGAATCACCACACAACTCCAGAATGGTTTCTCCAGCTGAGTTTTCAACACTTCTGAGACTCCACAGCCTCTCCAAGAACCCTGCTCCAGTGTTTGTACATCCAAATATGAGATTAAATCATCTCTCGAAGCAAGGATCATCTTGGTTAAATTAGCCCATAGCTACCACATACTCATAAGTATGTCTTCTTTATCATCATCATCCTCACCATGCTTCTTTACAGCCCCTGACAGAGCAACAGCCTCCTGGCAAAACCAGCACACTCATCCAGTCTTTCCAGCAGCTTAAAGATGCTGAATTCTGCAGTTCTGTTCACCTGAAAACCAGATAATTCTCATTTATTGCAAAGAAATCTGGGCTGGCTGGGCAGGCAGGGCACACCTCGCTGCGGGGAGGGACAATCCCACCACTCCCCATGGAATCAGAGAGAGATTCCATGGGAGAAGGAACCTGGGTTGACACCTGCAAAACAGATCACAAAGGGACACTGTCCCTGAGAACTGGGAAAATCTTCCTCTTCTTTTCAAAATTCTGCGAGGGGGAAAAAAAATTATAGAAATCCTTGAGACTTTAGTGACTGATTAAAGAGCACAGATCATTTTCAGATGAGACAGAGATTCCCATAACAATAAAAAGTATTATTGGAAGGTCACCTAACCCAGGTAAGAGTCAAGTTTCAGCGTTTTCGTCTTTGACCATCCTCACAAAGTATAGCTTGCAAACACAAGCAAAATATGCATTATTCTAAATAGCTCCAAACCCAACAAGAGGGATCCTTTTCAGGTCAATTCCCACTATCAGAAAATAACATTTGGCAGAAAAAATGAACGTATGTCCCACATGCAGTTATGTCATCTTCCATGAGAATTTTGTGCACAGCTTTAGTATAACCAGACTTCCTCTCGTGCACTGGCTGTAACACATAAGGAACAGAAAACTTGAAAAGCAATCAAAATATTAATTCATTAAAACTTTTGATTTATCCAGTGACCTCACTAATCTCATCACTGCTTCCATGGAGATGCACGTGGTGTGTACACAACATTTCTGTCTTGTGGAGGAGGCAGTGAGAAGGAGGGGAAAACTTTCTCCTCTCTCCTCTTTTGCAGGAGGAATGCTTTCCATACAGTTAGAAACGAAAATAATTTCTGAAAATATAAATTGAGGAAACAAAAGAACACAGTTTGCAGTCGTAAATGCTCAGAGGATACTGGATGATCAGATTTATTTCATGCTATATGCTTTGGAAACTCAGGGAAGATAAACCCATCTGTATTAAAATCTTGGGTGCCAGTTTCCCTCCTTTACTTTTCCCATCAGGTTTATCAAAACAAATATTACCCAGAAAATTGCAAGTGCTGGTATAAAAGCACAAAGAGGAAAAAAGAAAAATCAGTAATTAAAGGTAAGGTAATGATATTCTAGAAACAGAACAGGCAGCTCAGGTTTCAGGTTTGGTTTTGTTTCAAATGGACAGAAAAACCTGAAAAAGCAGAAGGTGCCTCAGCAGTGAGAGACCTCTGCAAGCACCTTGCCTTGCTCTGGAAACATTTGCTAGGCCCATGCAACAAATAAACAATAAATTAACAATAAATTAACAGTAAATTAACAGTAAACAACAGACGCAGCCTCAACTTCACTCAGAAACTTATGTACTGATTTAAAATTGTATGTCCAGCCCAGATCCAGCCGAAAATTTGTCCAAGTGTCAGATTTATTCCTGCAGCACTTCAACTCATACAGAAACAACTGAACAAACAAGAATTCTGACGAGACCTTGCAGAGATTTTGGGCCTGGAGGGTCTTGCACGGATCTGGATTCTGCAAGCCCTTTCCAAATTGCTTTTGATTTTCTGACCACAGAATTTCAACATCTGCTGGGCTGACAGATTGTCTGCAAGTAGCTGTGTCCCAGCTATCAAATCTTATTTAATTCCCAATTTTTATCTGGAGTTGCTGGAACAAAGCCAGCGCCCACTTTCCGTACTGTTGGTTTTTCATTCCCAGGAATGAAGCAATGTTTTCCCAAGCTCCTGATGGAGGGTGAACCTTATTCCAAAGCTGCTGGAAGGGTCCACGACCACCCCAAACCAGTTCTGTTAGTCCAGGTTAATTCAGCCCAGTCAGGCTTAGCAAAGCCCAGCTGCAGTTCCTCCATGGATCCCAGGCCCACGAGCACCCCACAGAGCTCTGGATGTCCCAGATGTGCTCCAGCAGACGCTCCTAGTTGCTGACAAGGCAAACAGCTTGTTTTGGCTCCGAATTCCCTTTTCCCCTCCCATCTGGGATGGCTTTGATCTTTTGGCCTCTTCTGTGACTGCGATTCCCTGAGTTTATGGGAGCACAAAGAACGCCTGAGTCCAGCTGAGAGTGACAGAGTGAGAAGCCACTCTAAAAATGTGATTGCAGTGGGAACACAGAACTAGGATGTCTGAAGGATTTTCCATAAAATCCATCTTAAAACAAACTACAGATCTCCTGTACTACGAGAACAAACTTTGCTTCTTCACAGCACTAAATCTACATTATGCTAAGTTTTTGTCACTTCATCTCTTCCCCCACAAAGAAAGATCTGGATTACACCTATGAGGTTGTTTGGAATAAATCTCAACAATTAAGAGTTTTAAGTCAAACAGAAAATGGTCAAACAGTGCAGGGCCCTCAGGGCTATCCCTCTCATGCTGGGATTCTCAGCAGGATGCATGAGCCAGGTGATTGCAGGCTCCATCAGCTTTCAGCAGGGACAGAGCACCCAGCACAGAACTGCCAGCTCTTGGAGAACAGAATATGCCATGAGTGACACCTTCACAGGTGCCAAAAAACAAACAAAAAAACCCCCAACAACCCCCCCCCCCAAAAAAAAAACCCAAACCCACCCCAAACCAAACCAAACCAAAGTATTTTTTTTCTTCAAAACCAGGTTTATACTCTTTTATAAACATTTAAAATCATATTAAACTTCTGGAATCACAGAATCCCAGACTGGTTTGGGTTGGGAGGGACCTCAAAGCCCATCCAGTGCCACCCCTGCCATGGGCAGGGACACCTTTCACTGTCCCAGGCTGCTCCAAGCCCCAGTGTCCAACCTGGAATCACCTCATCCTCAGCCTGATTCCACACCACTTCTTCATATCCCTTTTTCTGGCTCAGTGGAACATTCTCATGAAGCGCCGGTGCTGCGTTCAACTGTTGTGCAATGCAGAGACTTCAAAAAAACCCAAACCCCAACCCAAACAACCCCACAAAAGACGTGAAACACAAAGTACAGTTTTCCCAGGAGCAGGATTCCACCCAAAATATCCTCACTGGGAGCTCAGAAAAGTCAGTTTTGTATTTTAAAACCCCCTTTCCTGCATTAACCTTTCAAGTGCTACTACTATAGCACAAAATTTATTTAGGAGCTGTTATGTACCTCTGATATTTCTCATCTGGTGTGATAAATAAAAGTATCATTATCCTACTGAAGGAGTTCTTTGTCCTCAGAACCATATAAAAATTTTATATTGCACCTAAAACCTGAGGTTTTGATTTCCTCCACATCGGGGATGTGGTTTTCCCCATTTTATTTTTTATTATGGGTAGCAGAAGATATTTTCTAATGAGCTAAATCTGAATTAGAGACATTCTTCTTTGCCCCTCTGCACAACATTTCATATAAATAAAAGTTTAGTTGCATTGTGAAGATTAGGGAAAGTTTTCCTTCATCTTTCAAGTCGTGACCTGTTTCTTCCACAGATAAAAGTTTGTAGTCACCAACACCTGGCACAGGCAACCTCAATAAATTACTGCACACACACATCTTTATAAGGGAGAGAATAAACTTGTTTAAATTGGTGATTTTTACAAATCAGAGCTCTATCAGCGCTCTCTTTAAGATAAAGCAAATTTTAAGAATTTTCCTGCTCACATATAATTCACCTAAAGGAATAATCTCCTTTCAAAAAGCAATTTCTTCCTTCTATGAGACAAACAAATTTCATAACTTCGGTTATTGAACAAATTAAGCTTATGACGTTACTGAGATGAATTAGTCATATTTGTCATGAACAATTTAATCCTCCAGTGGGTTTAGCATCCTATCTGAATCTTTTTTATTTTAAAGCTTACTTCTCAGTGGCAGAGGGGGGATTGCTATGGGAAAGAGGGGGGGCATTTATTTTTCATGTGCTGCTCACTCCACTGCAGTGAAGCTCCATTTCCAGCTGAACAATCTAAACAGCAAATTAAAATATTTAACCAAATACTGACTACTTATTCTGATAAATAAATAAATAATCTATAATTAGGACAAACCCATGCTTTATAATTCTTGTTTTGAAAGTCAAGGAGCTGGTTTTGATTTCAAAAGGTTCCTGAAGAACTAAACGAAGATGTCCTAGTGTGATGTACTCCTTTCCTACTGATCTGATACTTAAATGTTGTTCAGAGCCACGCTGGTGATGTGAGGAAGGAACTGCTCATGGAAACTTTTGTATCCCTTTGTGCAGCCCCATTAAAATCCCAACAACAACCACCAAAAAGCTCCATAACGTTAATCAGCAACACCGAGGGGCTAAAAACCACCCGGGCCTTTAACAATCCTATCTCAGGGTTGCATCTGCACGCTGCATTTTCTGGGATGAGGAGCCGTCAGGACTTCAGATTCGCTTCAGAAAACTTCCCCAATGACCAGAGAATGAGGGCTATGAGAGCATGAAGCCCTGGCCAGAATTCCCTGTGTGCGTGTGTGCAGCTTGTGAGCCTTCCTCTGAGGTGAAGGATTCTCCATCACAGCACGGATCGCTCCCAAACCACAGCCTCAAGTGCCAGGGGAGCCAGGTGATCACCCCATCTACCATGAAAAACCTCATTTGTTTCTGTCTGAGCTTTAATTAGTGATTTCCCTGCTCCTTCTCTTGTGAATGACGCAAAAAGCCGCCCCTGCCATCGGCTGCGGGCCCCAGCCTGCACCCTGGGGATGTCACTGCAGAGCTGAGACTCACGCCCAGGAGTCTCCACAGAAAACAAGGATCTGAGCAGAGCTGCTCAGGGTCTTTCTGTGAGTCACGATGACAGAAAGCTGTTGTGGTCATGAATACACAGCACTGCGTTTTCTGACTTTGTTCTCATCTGAAGCAAGGCCTGCTTTTGGGCTCTACAAAGCGCTGCTTCCAGGGAACTCAAAAATCCAGCGGCTGGAAGGGAAGACTGAGGTGCTCCTTGGAAAATTCAAGTTCTTGAGCAAAGAACAAAAGGAAGAGTTTGTGAACAGCTCGAACATTTGTGCACAAGCTGAGAAACTCCTCTCCCAGTTGGGAGCAAGCTGGGACTTGCACGGGGCCCTGCACACCTTGGCAAACTCCTTTTAATTGTTGGGAGCAGACAAAGTCTGTTTAGTCATGTCTGCTCAGGGGGAAGAATATTACAACACATCTGCACTGCCTCTTTCCACACAGGTCAAGCACTTCTCCAAAGCTGTTTTTCCACCCCTTTTTTCCCATTTCAGAAGTCCCCTCAGCCAGGTTGGCCGCACACCTGGTGACACAGGAGGCAGCTGTGACCAGGAGCTCACAAATGAGCAGAAGAACTTGGGAGACACTGATGGAGATAAATAATTACTTTCATCGAACCTGATCGTTTAGGGTTTTTTGCTTGTGAAAAATAAATCCTCCTCAGTTCTTTAACAAGATATGAAACCTAGACGTAGTTTTTTGTTCAGGTACAAGGCTTAAAATTCTCCAGGATGCAAAATGAAGCTGAAGGGAGGAGTGGATATTTCCATATAAATCCCCAGCACTCCTAGGGATGTCTGGAGGGATTTTGAGTTTGGGAATGGCTTGGAGAGATCTCCAAACTGAGCTGCAGTGCCCACTGAGGAACCACAGGTCAGACTGGGACAGGAATTCAAACTGGTGTCTCCGTTCCTAAAAGGATGGAGTAGGTAGCAGGATTCTTTCTAAAATATTCTAGCAAGGTTTCTAATCCGTGTTCCCAACAAGCCAAAAGCTCTTCCTGATCCACAAAGCTGGGTTCATTTCCCACAACCAGCAAAATATTAAACCAAATAAGATATAATATATAAATTAGCACTCAAATCTTACTGGTTTGGATCTCTCTGTCTCACTGGGAGCACGCTATGACCCAAAGGTGGACTGATTCTGTTAGACTTTTCACATTTATATGTGAATAGCTACTCTTCCCTTCAGCTTCATTTTGCATTCTGGAGAATTTTACGCCTTGCACATGATACAAATAATTTATTTTACCAAATTCTTAATGAATAAGATACATTAAGAATACAAAATACATTTAATAAATACAAAAATACATTTAATAAATAAATTTAAACTTCATCCCTTCTGAACAAAAAACTATGTCTAGGCTTCATGTCTCATTAAAGAACTGAGGAGGATTTATTTTTCACAAGCAAAGAACCATAAAAGATCAGGTTCAATAAAAGAAATTATTTCTCTCCATCAGTGTCTCCAAGTTCTAATCTGGGGCAGTGATAACATCAGTGCCATTAGTTTAGAGACAATTGCTGTTTGCTTTATTTAGAGCAGCCAATCAAAAAGGGATTTATCTCCAGACTAGAACTTTTCCCACACCAAAGAGAAATGAAATTCATATGGAGCCCAAGTACAAAGCTGGGAAGGCACATCCCATTATTTCATTGGGGGGAATTGCGTTTTTAAATTCTGGCACCGCTGCTGACACGAAGGAAAAAGTCAAACCCCAACAAATCATTCGAAAGGCAGAACAAGTAACAAGTTATTATAATTATATAAGTTCATGCAAAGATAAGAAGTGCCATAAAAACATGGAAAATTATGCAGTGAGTCAAGGGTTACTAAAAGACAATGGGGAATGGGATAAGTCGTGCATTTCTTCATGTTTGTAACAGGACTCAAAGGACATCAGATCAGCAGGATAATGGGCCACGATTCTGTTCCTTGACTTACTCACTATGGCACAATTACATTATTAAAGGGAATTTTTGTTACTCTCAGAAAATGGTGGTGTCACTTTGATTTACAATCCATAAAAAAAGGAAATTAGAAGCATCTCCAATATATGCAGCACCTGAACTGATGAAATCATGCAGCAGTGAGACTGAAGGAAAAACGTGTTTAGGTTGTCTGATTATTGGTGTCAGCTCTCTGAAAAATGAGTTAAAGGAGATTTATTAGATGCGTTTCATAGAAACTGAGATGAAAATGTATTGACTGGGTCCTAAAATCACTACAGAGTGGAAGCATCCTGCAGGAGAAAGAAGGTGTCAGATTGCTGACAGTGCTGAGGAAGAGAGTTCAAAAGGAGACAGAAATAAAGTCAAATCATTTTTAAGACAAGCTGAGAGTTTAGGCACGAGATGCACAGATCAAAACATGGACAAGCTTACGGTGACTGACAACTTAAAGGACAAAGAGGTGCTGGAATGAAAAAACCCTCTGTGCAAAACATGGGTGAAACCCTGGAGAGAAAAGCTGGGAGGACGGTGCCATGTGGGGCTTAATAAAAGAGAAAATCCTGCGGAAGAAAAAACTTCAGTGCCACACAAAGATCCTCCTGGATCAGTAAAGTGACCAGTGAAGTCACCTTCAGTACCGGTGGCACATTTGCCTGAAGAATTAATTTTCCCTCTGGAAGGGTCAGAAAAATGAGGTGGACCAGCATCTTTGAGAAATATTGGGATATATGAGCATATTATGATTTTTGAAGTTTAAGAATCTGATTAAACAAAATAAGTGAGTTTTAAGTACTGGGATCTATGGGAGTATTATGATTTTTAAAGTTTAAGAACCGGATTAAACAAAATAAGTGAATTTCAAATATTGTCATATATGGGAATATTATGATTTTTGAAGTTTAAGAATCAGATTAAGTGAGATGGGTTAATTCTGACAGCTCTAACAAACCAGATGGCAAATGTTGTGTTCACGCGACGAGCTTGTCCCCACCCCAGTGGAGCTCAGCTGACAAAGCAGGGCAGTTTTTATCACTGTGATAAAAGCCTGCTCCAGCCTCCTATTCCCAAAGGGCTGCACAACGGGAATTCCAGCCTCCTGCTGAACCCCGTCCCTCCAAATTGCTTTGTCTGTTTTGGCCCTAGGCTGTGTATTAGAAATGATAAAAGTGCTTCTTTCAAACTCCAAGCAAGACAGCTCCAGTGCCAGTGTCAACATGACAGAGCGCTCGTGGCTACGAGGGGGAGCAGGGGAAAGAGGGGCAGGAGACAACTCTGCACTTCATGCTGGGCAAGTAGGAACAGAATTTTTCTCCCTGGCTGAAGCCCAGGCTTATCCCACCATATTTTTAACCTTCTCCAAATTGACTAGGCTGGAATAGCTGCTCTGGCAGCAGCTGCTAATCAAACTCGTTATAATTATTCTTACAACATAAAAAACGAAGGAACGTCCCTGGGAACGGTTCTGCGCCTTTGATACGCGTTCAGTGGTCCTTTAATCAGGGTTTGCCTCGTTCAGAGACACTGAAAAGAAACGACCAACCAAGAAATAAAAGAGGATTTCTTGAAAGGAAGCCAAAATGCAATGTTTTATGTTGACCTACACATATAAGGTAAGGAGGGGGTTTTTTTCCCCCCCTCAGTGAGTGAACCAAAGTTCAGTTTCAGGAGGAGAATACCTTTTTGACAGCACATAAATTAGAATTTGGGACAGACAGACACACAACCCCAAGAGACTGTAGAGGCTTGTCACAGCACTCAAGAATCACAGAATATTCCAAGCTGGAAGGGACCCACAGGGATGTCCAAATTACACCCAAATAAGACTTTTCAAATGTAATAATTAAAATCATGACCAAGATCACAGAATCAGAAAATGGCCTGGGTTGGATGCACACAAGTGTTCACCAAGAGCCAGAATAGAAAGTCTGAACAGTTATTTAATCCTGAAGAATTATTCCCCTGCCCAAGAGGAAATATTTATAATTGCAGACATTATAAGGTCCACAGAGAACGTGTCTGAGGAATTTGCAAAATTCAAAGGGAGTTCACAACACTGCAATGCCAATTTGAATTTTTAAATGTTTTGACTCACGCTGTTATTAATTTTTATGAGCAGAAAACACTCTAACAAACACAGGCAAAACATCCTGCAGATAAATGCAGGTATGATTCCATTTAAAATAAAATACTTTTTATTTATGTGATGTGCATATCCCTGTGGGACATGGCAAACTTTTCCACGGAGCACAAAGCCCAAACCAAGGCCATGAATGCAAACCCAGCAAGTCACCTGGATTGTTCCTTTAAGATTCTCCATGGCATGCAGGATTCTTACCTTGGATTTCTGTTTATGTACAGTAAGCTTCCACAGATTTTATTTATAAACTCTTGCTTGGAATTTTCAATTATTTTATTCCCCAGTGCTTCTCATTTTATGGCCATCTGTTTCTTCCCATATTTTGCCCCAAGGCACATCAGCTGTCTCCACAGCTGAATGAAATTCCCATCTCTGGCTCAAAGGAAAACTTTTAAATTTTTTGTTTATTTGTTGAACTAGAAAGAAACCACTCATTAAAAGGAGAAGCCTTTGCTTATGAGCTGGGTCTTGGGATGCTGCACACATTCTCCCCACAAATATCTGTATATTCTGACTTTGAGATGCAAGAAAATAAACAAGTTATTGAGTGTGGGAGACCTAACTATTGTTATTAATGTTAAAACTGCTCCTAAATGTTTTATGATAGAGTTAATTCTTGAAAATTTTCTCCTCAATCTATGGTTTTTATATGAATCATTTCTTCCATGTATTAACTGAGCAGTGAACAGCAACGTGCAGAAGGAAAAAAAATGATCTCAATCAGTACAACTTAAAAAAACCCCTTGTGCCTGGCTTGGCATAACGCAAGAGAATTATGTTTAGATTAGAAAATTATAAATGGGCATAGGTGCCATCATTGACTCGGAAGAGAAAGTGAGACACAGGAGGGGAGAGGAGATGTGGAGGATTTGGAAGGAGGAAGTTAAAAAGAGCTCTATTTAGGCTTTTGATCTAAAATTTTCCAGAAAATGTTTTACAGCCAGGAATCTCAAGATGAATGAAAAGCTGCTTGGAACAGGAGAAGCATCCAGCTATCAACAGCAAAAGTTTCCATCAAACCATCCAACAATCCCCACCAAATCAGCCCAAATCCACCAATCCCCACCAAATCTCTGAGCTCATACTCCTTATTTTGGCCTGACCACTCAATCCTCTCCAGTCCCCTGCTGAATTCCAGGGAAATGGAATGGGAAAGTGACCCGGGATGAATAAAACCCAAAGAGAATCCAACACCAGTCCTAGAAGGCAAAAAGGGGATGGGGATGGCTGAGGATGGAGCTGCGTAGTCAAAGTCTCAGAGCAAATGAGTGAGCTCCAGCCCCACCCAATTTTGCAGCTTTTTCTTGACACGTAAATATTCTGCATCAAGAGGTTGTTTTGCTTTTCCAGCTACTCAGTGCCCCTAACACGAGGTACTTCCTTCTCTCAGAACCTTGCTGTGCTTATTCCTTGCCTGCCCCTGCTGTAGGACATTCACTGTTCCACGACTCCAGCTGGAGAATCAGATTAAAAAAGACTGAAGCAAGCAATAATTGGGACAATTGGATCACTGAAGGAGTTTTCTTGCGCAGTGCAAGCTGGTCCATCCTGACTGCTCAACAACACAACTAAAGAGAGAAAAACATCTTTAAAACCAGGCTCCAACCAGGCTCCACGCGCCTCCAGTGATTGGGACACTGAGGAATCACTCACCTCCCTGCATGTCCTGATTCCTGCCTGTCAAACAAAGCCTCCCACGTGATCCTCCTGCTCAGGAGATAAAAATCACACCGTGTCTTTTGGGGACTGAGATCTTAATTCTGCTCCCTTTGAAGTCAACCGGAATTTTGGCATTTATCTCAACGATGAGGGATCGGATCCCTAAGTGTTTGTTCAGCACTTCTGGAAGGATGCCAGCCTCAATAAAATCAATCGAAATGCATTTTAAAGACGTGGCCAATCCAAATATTTATTTGCAGACTCCCAGGCTCATCCCAGTATCTGGCATTTCTTTTCCAGCTGAAATGCACAGCCATGCTGCTTGGCAAGAGGCACCGACATGTTCCCCACATTTCACGAGCCAACATTCCTGTTCCTGCAAGCATTCAAACCAGGAGCTTGTAAAGACTCAGCAGCACTGAAACACTGCTCACTTTCTCATCCTCACTAATGGACTCATGCATTTGAGAAATCTGGCCCAGCAAGATCTTAATCCTACCGTTGGAAGGAGTTCATGAACTTAGCCAGGTTTTCCCCTTGAGAAAGGATCCTCCTCAAGATAAGCTATGATATTTTTTTTTCCAAAAATTAATTCTATCGCTCCAATGAAAAACAAGAAGGCTAAAAAAACACCCCCCCCCCCCAAAAAAAAAAAGCTGAGGGTGTTATTACCAATACTTTCTAAAAGCACTGAGTACTAATTAATACTTAAATTTTGGGAAAATAAATAGCTTATCCTTTCTCAAGGGGAAAACCTGGCTAAGTTCATGGACTAAATATTTACATGCCTGAATTCTCCAGAATTTCAATTTCTACAGTCCTCCGAAAGCTCCAAGATTTCTATAAATGTCAGTTTCCCCATCTTGCTGTCTCTGCTACAGGCCTGAAGTCCGGCACATATTCTCCATCTTCATACTTAATCCAGCTTAAAATCTCCTTTCATTATGTCAAGAATTATGAGAGCTTTGCTTAGAATTATAGAAAAAATTAAGTTAGGGACAGCTGGAGGTCATTTATTGTATGGGAAACTCATCCCGTTTAAACCATCTCCCCTGGGATATTGTCACTGTCTTCAGTTTTTTGCTTCCCCACCTGTGACAAGAGTTTTCTGCTTGGAAAGACAGAAACATTGTGTTCCAAGTGCAGTGCCCTAATGATGGGATTATTAAAAATTTATTTAGACTATATAAAAGTGTGAAAGTGTGGAATGAAATCACTTTTAAACCCAAACCCACTCCTCAGGATCTAATGCAGTTCCCTCAGAATGAAGAGCCCTCTGCTTGCACTGGAAATTTAAAATCAAAATCTCAATGCTCACCACACTCCTGTGAACAAAACTCAAAGCTTCTGCTTTGTAAAATCACAAATATTTATGACTAAAGGCTTTTTATTCACAACAGCAGAATGATTTTTTGCTCAGCCTCACACAAACGAAGCCTGTCCTGTAAAGTTGCCCCTTCTCTTTAAGTTTAACCTCAATCAGAAACCAGGTTTCAGTGCCAATTCAAGGATGTGACTTCCCTCTAAACAATGTCATAACAAACCCTACAGCAAAGGAAACAATGGACAGGTGTAACCCCACTTCTTTAACGAGAAAAATTGAGGCAAAACGAACATTTTAGAGGTTGTTTTATTCAGTTAAGACTAGCAAGTCCAAACAAGCTAAAGACACCTCTCAATTAAGCATTATTTTCCTCCTGGCAAAAAAGGAAAAAGAGTATTTTTACCGTCAAATGACATTAGATTTTTTTTTTCCTTTAAATAGTAAAAATATCCCCCACACTTAATTATGAAAATC
The DNA here is from genome assembly GCF_015227805.2 of Hirundo rustica. NCBI lineage: Eukaryota > Metazoa > Chordata > Aves > Passeriformes > Hirundinidae > Hirundo > Hirundo rustica. Next base: position 7,883,373 of record NC_053461.1, on the reverse strand, counting down.
CCCCAAAAGACAACTTTGACACAATAAAGAACAACTCCCTCACTGCTATATATTTTTCTATTTAAGACAACTAAAACAAAGACAGCATGACAGCAGAAATAATTCCAAAATCCAGCACTGACTGAGCCTTTTCAGAGAAGCTTTTCCCTGTTAATTTTCAAACCACCACACACAATAGAAGCTTGAGTTTCGATGTGCAAAAATATTCTAATACACTCAATTTTGGTCAGCATCTTACATAACCCAGAGCCAGAGACATATCTCTACAAAATAAGGCAAGAATACAAGGAATTCCATCTCTGTCCCACATCCCCAAGGCCCACGGTGCCACAGCTCCAGTTCTGATTCACAGGTAGTTGGAAAAATTTAATAAAAAGCCAAAACAGAGCAGAATAAGCCTGTATCAGGTCCTGGAGCTTGGAATTGCACCAGGAGCCTCCAACCACACTGGGGATGAGCAAGGGAGGAGCAGCAGGAGGAGGAGGAGGAGGAAGAGGGAAGGATATACTCCACATTTGCTCCTCATGGAACACCAGGCAGGTGCATCTGCAGAAAGTTTTCATGACTGAACTGCAATCGTTGCACTGAGTTTATTCCGCAGCTCGTGCCCTTGCTGGGTTGCTTTTGGCAAATTGCTTTCCTGTGACTCTCCCTGGAAACCAGAGAGGGCTCCTGCTGCACGCAGGAGCTGGGAATGATCAGCCAAACCCCTCCTCTTCTGCTCTCACCCAAATATCTGCTGAATAACAGCATCAGCACCCCAAATGCTGAATCCCCACGCAGAGGGCGAGACAATCTCCAGCTGTCAGGTTTTGGGGTTATTTCCCCGACATTCCTACATTCGCAATTCTCTATTTCAATTGTGATCTGAAGCTCTACAGACATGAAACTCCAGCAGTTTGTCTGGAGAATTAACAACATAACCTCCCTTGGAATAACAGCAGCAGGAATATCACTGGTAGCACAGTTCAGGAGCTAAGTGCATACAAGAGGCACTGTCCAAATCTGCACTTAATGTTATTTTTTATCCCACAAAAACCCCCAAAATACCAAAGATGACTATTTTAAATCCTCAAAATTTTAATACATCTGAATGTTGAATGGAGAAAAATAGATTTCAGCCACTTCCAGCAGTTTTTATACTTTGATTTTTCAAATCCTTCCCATAGGAACTGTGCACAACCGAGACAAATACCAAAGTGAATTTGTCTCCTACATCTTCACTGCTAAAATGTCTTCTTTTCTCTCCTAGGCAGGAAAATGTGCCAGATTTCCCTAAAGTGAACTTCAGTGAACTGAAGGAGAAGTTGGAATATTGGGGTCCCAGTTGTTGAAAGTACCTTTTTTTTTTTTTTTTTTTTTTAATTTCTTCCTCCTTGGAGAGGGGAAGGTGAGAATGGTGTGAAACCTCTGACACTGGAGACATGAGAACTGAGCTGAAGTGTGAGACAATGCAACTAGGCATCAAATTTTGTAATACTTGCAACTCTTGCCAAGTTTGAATTTCTCTGATTTTCCCTACAGAAGTTCTGGAGGACAGCTGGGAAAAGCCTCCTACACGAGCAAGAGCTCTCAAGACTTCATTAATTTCTGTCAAAATTCTACTATGTTAATTAGGAACTAATTTATAACCTGAAGATATTGACTGGAATTGAGTAACATCAAGGTGTTCAAGATGCCTGCGTGTGAAAATTCTGATAGATATTGAGAAACACCCCAGGGGCTTCACTTCTCAAATTAATCCTTCAAAAAGACACAATTGTACTGCAAGCATCACATAAAGACTGCAGATGTTATCTCCTCTAATTCCCTTCCACGGAACAAATCAAACAGAGCTGGATGTTGTAAAGTTATCTGTAAATATGTAAATTGTTTGAAATTACTCAAAACACAGGCCTTGCAGAGGGAGAGTGGCTGCAAAGTTACTGCACCTTATGACATTAAAGAGAAATACCACTAAATACATTGAAATTATAATTTTTCAGGATTGCATTGTTACTTCAGATACCTACATTAAACACAAATAACAGGATCTGCCTGCACTTTGGAAAGAACTGCAAGAATAAACTAACTTTAGAGTTATGATCACAAAAAGACCTTGCCCCAAAGCCTGACTATTATTAATAACCACAACAGGAAAGCTTGAATGAGCATTTTTGAGAACCGCAGCCCTCAGCAACTCTTTGATTCTGATTTTTCAAATAAAATCCTTTCATTAAAGGGCCGGTTTTGCTACAAGTTTTGTGCAAAGACGCTCCAAAATCTCACAGTGTTTGCACAGGAATATTTGATATATTTGATTAACACCAGGTTCCTGTAAAAACATTCTTGTTATTTGCTGCAATTATCGACTGCCATATACATTTCAGAGCTAAAAGGAACACAAATATCATTTAATTCACCGTGAATTTTTTGTTGTGCTGTTGTCAGACTGTTAAATGCCCATGGCAAATCAAATACAGCTGCATTTCCAACCAAGCACACAAAACACAGCAATGCTGAAATAGATGGTGATTGGAAAAATACATCTCTTTTGCTGGACTATAGAAATAAATGGCAAAAGAATGCATCCCCAACTCACAATATGCAATTTCAATGCCATTAGTTTTCTGTTCGGAACTGGAACTATCACACAGCAAATAAAGATCAACATTTGGTTTTATTTTTTCTTTTTTTTTTTTTTCTTTATTTTAAACTAGGTTTTGCTTGCTTTCTAATTTTTCCCTTCTGCCCTGAAATTATCATGTTATCTGGTAGGATTAGGTATTTAAATCAACTTCATTAATCTTCATTATTCTGTGAAAGCAGACAAGCAGATATGTGATGAAAATATCTTAAGTATATATTTATTTGAAATAACATAAATCCAACCCTTAAGTGGCCCACACAGGGACCAAAACCAGAAATGTGGTGGTTTTAGCACCATGCTGTGATAAACTGAGCCAATTATAAAATAAATCACCTCAGAATACCTCTGGGGACACTCCTGATTTGATTCAGTTTGCATCCAACACAACAGGAAAATAGTCTTATGAGCAGAAATTGTTGCCTTTCAAGTCTGTTCTCTCCTCACCCTCAGCAGCTCTCATATATATACATATATATATATAAATATAAATAATTTTTTTTTTCCCCTGAACCAGGAAGAGCTCGGGATCATTTTTCTCACAACTCCCAGGGAGCCACAGGAGCAATTTTCTTACCTCAACCATAAATTCTCTGTTGGCTATGCACAAGCACCCAGTCCCCCTGGACAAATGTGGAGTTACACCACTCAGAAACCTGGAGCAAAACCCTTGCAGAAGAGAGCACTGATAAACATCTGGGCTCTGGAAATCACTTTGGGATGTTTGGAGTCTGTAGCTGCTCTCACACACTGTGGTACATCATCACATGATCCTGCACTTGTCCAAGAAAAACCCCGTCAAGTGAAAAGAGTTCATTACCATCAACTCTTTTTTCTTAAAAGTTACATAATTACCGTGCAATCTCTTATAAGATCTCATTTATTTTAGCTTTAATTACTCACTTCAATGAGAGGATTATTTCATAAAACGTATCTTTTCACTTAAATAAAAAGTACAGGTCTCTTTCTCTTTGCTGCATGTATTTTGTTTACCACTTGCCAAGACGTTATTTCACATACGTGAAAAGAAAACTGGATGGAATACATGTGAAATAAACTCCTGGCAAGGGCACCACGAGGGCTTGCCATGGAGAAGATTAGATTCACAAGAAAAGCCTTCTACTTTTTCCAAAATCAACAAAGGTATTAAAAAAAAGAAATCTTCATAAAAAGGAAAAGAAAGGATTTTTCAGGTAGCTCTGAATTTCCTCAGAAGACCTGAACATCTCAATTGTGCGTCCACAAGAATGTCAGGATTCCCATGGGGAGGAGAGGTAGAATTATAAAGTCCTGCTTTTATTCCAGTCTGTGTCCCCCACTTGTTTAACAACACTGAAAACTCCTGATTAAATCATCAGCAACTCTGCTTAGAATTTGTTTTATTGATTAGAATTGTTGTTGTTAGAATTCTGATTAGAACTGTGGGAGAGGGGGAATAAAATTCTGCAGCTTTCCTTGATTTTTGCACCATCTTGCTTTGTCCACGACCCACAATTATCATCGATTTTAGTCCATTAGAAATGTCTGAATTACTAATTTGAGAGCTCCAATTTGGGAGATGTTAAAAAGCAAATTTCTGACCTCCTGTATGCACAACTCCCGCAGACCAGTACTGAACTGCAAGACAGGAATTTGTTGCATGCCCAGAGTTTGCAACTCCCAAGTTCTCAGCTGAGGCAGAGATGCTTTGTAAAATTGAAAATGAAATTATTTCATTCAGCAGCTTCACCTCACCAATCGTGCACAAATTCAGCTGCCAGGAAAGTTTTCCAGGTGCAGATTTACTAGAAGGTATCTCAAAGATGGAATTTTAGGAGACACAAGTTCAGAAGTGTTACAGAGCTGCTACGCAACTTCAACTTTATAAAGAAATATTTTCTAATATTTATTAAATTATCGTGTATCTACTTTAGGTTATCCATAAAATACTGCTAAAATCAGACTAAATTACACCCTCAGCTATGCCACACTTGTCCATTAAGAGTTCAACTGTGCAGCTTGGACAAACTTGCATTTATTTCTTTCAACTTCCTAACGGCCAAAATATGAAAGTAATTGGCACAAGCACCCATGAAGAACTCCCTTTTAAAGTAATTTTAAAGCTAGCAATTTTCTCACAATTTTTCAAAACCTTACAGGTGAAAAAAAAAAAAAAAAAAAAAAAAAAAGCAAGAGTGAGATTGAGCTCCTTGATAAAACACCCACAAGAGCAGAAACAAAACTTGGAAAGGATTTGAGGATCCCTGACTGCTCCTTTTCCGCAAGAAATTCCCAGTTCCTTCTAACCTGAAACAAAAACCAAAGATCTGAGGAGATTTATGACAAATCAAACTGCCCTTTTATCCCTGTCACAAAGCACAGATTTTGGTTCAAACCCAGTTATTAAAGGAAAAAAAAAAATCCCACTTCCACAGCACAGCACAAACCACTGGCAGATTAGAGCCCTTCAAGGTCTTATGAGCAGAAATTGTTGCCTTTCAAGTCTGTTTTCTCCTCACCCTCAGCAGCTCTCAGGAGATGCTAGCAGGTATAAACATGCTTTCTTTTAATTACAGAACTGGATTACTGCTGTAACTGATTCCCAGCTCCAGCAAATTATAATCAAGTGCCCATTGTGCATAACAATCACTTAATGGCCGACAAACCATAATAAAGCGAGCTTTAATGAAGAAAGCTGGAAAGCTGCCCAAATTTTATGGCAGCACACTCCAAAAGAAAAGAGTTACAATCTGTATTTAAGATTAAGAGAGCCTTTTAATCCAGATGGCCAGAATTAGACGAGGCAGCGCAGGGAAATTTTGATCAAAAGCTAGTGCAACATGAAAGTCCCCAAATTCCCCCAGTAAACCACGGCTAATTATTTCAAACAGAGGCTGCACGTTCCTTTTGTACTGGGAAGAACTCAGAGGGAAATAGAATGTGAATATGTTGCTGTCTCTGTGATAATTGACTCACCCATTAGCTTTTCTATCATCTCTGCAGGCAGAACTGCTTGGACAGTCAAATAATAAAATTTTCAAGAAGTTCGCAAAACAAATGACAAATTATTTCAGATTTTCAGCTTTAAGATACAGCTGAGTAAAACAAAAGCTGCTGCAACTGACAGTTGAAAAGGTGCTTAGTTTTAGTATTGCGTTGTTAATTAATAAATGACACCCAAGTTTGCTCCTCTCTGCTTTAATTCCCTTGGAAGTGCTGGCACTCCCCAGCACTGCTCAGAAGATGTTGCTTCCACTGTGATAATTCACTCACCCATTAAGTTTCCTATCATAAAAGAAAGCAGCAAGAAATCTCTTTGCAAGCATTTGTTTGGGGGAGCTGCTTGGACAGTTAAACAATAAAATTTTCAAGGAATCTGGAAAATAACTGACAAACTATTTCACATTTGCAGCTTTAAGATAGAGCTGACAAACTGAATCCCTCTAATTGTTCTCGAGAACTGCTCATAACCAATTTTTAGTAGAGCAGTAAAGCAGCAAGAGGCTCTGCTCTTCAATGGTTTCTTTCTGCTGCTGGGGGTTTTGTAGAAACCCCAGTGTGGGGAGGTACACAAAGAAGTTGATTGCTCAGCTCCTCTACAATGAAAACATTTGCCTTTTGCAAAGAGGTTTTATGTTGATGAAATAAAATCTCTGTAGAATTCATCAATTAATTAGAAATTGTAGAGTCCTTCCAAGCTTGAACTTGCACAAACCCAGCTTCATTTCACCTTCTAAAAACACCCAACAGGACCCATTTTGGACTCCTGCTTCCTCTTGCCCTGTTTCCATCCATTTCTTTGATCCGTTTGCTGAGGCCAAGCTGGTGCTGAACTGTGACATATAAATCACTTTGTCACAGTCAGAAATACTGATTCAGACAGAAAAAGAAGGAGCTCTGTTGAGAGTGGGCAAATCCCAGGGAATGATGTTGCTCCACAGCATCCTGCTGAAGGTCAGAGCGGCCCCGACAGCTCTGCAAAACTGAGAAGTGATCTGGTGCCTGCCACAGTAACTTTGTGCTCTTGCAGAGCTGGAAGGAGACCACGATGCCTTTGATTTGTATTTTTTTCCGTTTCATGATTTTCTGACAGCAGGAACCTTTGAAGGACTGCCAGGCTCCCTCGAGTGAGGAGGGACTGACAAAATCTGATCACTGATGGCACTGCTGTCCATATTTATATTTTGTGCACACACACAAGGAACTTCAGGTCTCCCTGCTCCCAAATACACACCAAAAAGCTGCCAGTTAATCTGTTTGGTTTTTTTTTTTTTCTGTAAAAAACAGCAACATTTCTACCTCATGGATTAAAGGAGTTGAGGGAAAACTTGCTGAGAACGTAAGTGACAGGTTTGACAAAAAGGAAATGAAGACCCAAACATCTGAAATCTCAGGTTCATCCTGGCTGCACGTTTCATTTCCTAAATGTTATCATTTTCCCTCTGAGCTCTCTCAGGGTGAACAAAATATTATTGACATGACTGAAAATCAGAAAAAATCTTGTAGCAACTGAGTGTGAGCCGAATCCCAAACAGTGCTGCTGGTGGCAACAGCATCTCCTGGATTATTTACAAACTGAGCAGTAAAAAGCAGGTCCTGTCCAAAAGCAACAAGGATGGAACTGCTGCTCCTTCTGGGACAAGGAGCAATCCAGGATTGCTCAGTTCCCCTTACCCCAATTTTTCAAACAAGCCTCTTGTGCAATGTCAGGGTTTGTGCTGCTGCGGACACCGACAGGGCACTGCATCCTTGCGCCAGGAAAATCAGAACTGTCACTCACAAGGGTTCACACAGAGGAAAAACCAAATCCAGTGGAGCTGGGACTACGGTCAACTGTTCAGCAAAAACAGGAAAAAATCCAACAAAAGGAAAATCACACGTGAAATTTATTAATGAGCGACACGGGAGGAAAATCGAATTGAGGAAAAGAGATCGAAACTGCCAAAACAAGATGCAAAAAGAAGTTGAAAGCAGCTGGCCTGAACTATTCCAGCTCTTCTTCCAGGACTCATGGCAGTCAGGGAAAAATATCAGAGTCAGGCCTGTGTCTGCACTTGGGAATTGGCTCCTGCTCCAAAGCTCTGCTCTCTGCTGTACAAGGGAATTCTTGGGATAACTAAGTTTAAAATTACAACATACCATATGAAATAAACACTGGAGAACAAATAATTATAAAATAGCCATTAAAATGCACCCCCCCCCCCCCCCCCCATCAATGTATTGTTTATTTGTGGAATGCCTGCAACTGTTGTTTTAAGGGAATCATAAAAATTCTTTGCTCACCAGGAGTCCATTCATGAGGGCAATGAATTTCCAGAAAATCCAATTTTTTATATAGCTCAAGAGAAATATTTTTGGATACAAACGTAAAAAAAAAAAAAAAAAAACTAGTGCTTTTAAACTAATAGCTTTATTCCTTAAAATGAACAAAGACTTGCCTGCAATGTAAACGATCAAAACAAAATAAGGAAGACCACAAGCCTTGTAACCTAAACACAATACCCATTGTCTGGACTTCCCTATTTCCAAGAAGAACATCTGATCTTCATTTTGGCTTAGAACATTCTGCTAAAATTACTAATATCCTGGGCTAAAACTGAATTTAAAATTTGCAGATGAGCAACTTCAGCTACGATCTGATGGCTGTTCCGTCAGGGAGAATTCCCACTTTAACTCCGGAGCACCGATTAAAATCCAATATTGAATCCTTGCTGCAGTAAGTTTTGATGATCTCAGAGAGAACAGTAGAAAAAACCATCCCATAAAACTCAGATACACTGGCAGGTTCTGTCACTGCCTAGCCAGGGAAAGCTTGGCTCGTGGCCTGGTATGTCTACAATTCCAAGAACTTCCAGTATTTCTCAGTGAAGAGATACTCAACTGCCAGGGATAAAAATTTGACTTTAAATGTGCTGGAGTTGATTTTGAGAACAAGGATGACAAACTTCTCTCTGATTTTCACCTTCTTGGCTCTTCAGCTCAATAAAAAGTTATGGAGAGACCTGAGCTGGACAACTGGGACACATGGGACTAGAACTGGGACAACTGGGACAAATGGGACTAGAAGGGACTCTTCCTCCTTTTTGTTTGTGTAGGGGGTGACACAAATCTGGGAATTATCTGTGATGTCAACATGCTCTGCTTCGCAATAAAAACACACAAACCCCAAAAGCTGCGGCGCCAGAGATTCGGCCCAGCTCTTCCTCGTGCTCCACTCTTCCCACGGAATTGGGGTGAAATAACAGCAAAAGTGGAAAGTCCAGGAAGGTCTGTGCAAAATCCCAACAGAAAAACTGGGGGCAGAAACAGCTGGACTCACTCTGGTCTGACTGAGGGCACACATTTCATTCTGACAATGGACTAGAATATTTTTTTTAAAAAATGCTATCTGAGGCCATCAGTATCCCGTGGACGGCCTTAAAACTTCCAAGGAATTACATTAGTTTCGGGCGTGAAGAAGATAAGAGGAAAAACATGATGAAAAAGAGCTTTTTTTAAAATATAAATGTTAAGGCTTAAAGTGTAACTTTTGATGTTTAATTGTCAAACGTGGAGGTAACAGGCCTTGGCAAGAGCTGTGGATTAGAATAATTCCCCAGGCACACCGGGCTGAGGGAGGCTGCTGACAGGGGCAATGGGCTGAAGGAATATTTTCCAAAAATGCCTGGTAAATTACACCTGATACTCGAAAGGCAGGAAGAACAGGTACTGACAATTCCTTCTTGCTCAACGGGGATGCAAATATTGGAGGGTGCATGTTTGTACAAGGAGGATGGAAAATCAACCAGAATATTAAATTGACTTCATAGAGAGAACGGAGTAAATGCTGGGCAAGGCAGTCACCTCTCACTAAAGGAAAAAACAGACTAAAACACAGGACCTGATCCTAACCTTAAGGCCACTCTTTGTACAGAACAAATTTAAATATTTAAATGCAAACAACAAAAAAATTAAGTATAAAAATTAAATATAAATAGGTTAACAGCACCGCAGTATTACTGATGTAATCCATTTGTCCAGCTGTTTAAAATGGAAGTGTTTGCAAAGCATAAATTGAATAAATGCTGCATTACTCAACCAGATTATTGTGAAAGAACAGAAAAACTGAATTTTTTTTTTTTTTTTTTTAAACATGTCAAGGCTCAGGAAAAGTGCAAGAAAGGGCCAGTAATGAACAGAATTTTTTATAATTTTCTGATAAAAAATCAAGTCCATTATTGAAAAGTAAATTGTTTAGAAGCATTCCTCTATCAGCTTACAACTACCATTAAACAAAAGAATACAAAAACAACAGGAAGCTGCAAGTGTTGATTCTGAGAGTTTACCATGAAATAACTTGAAGTAAGTCTGCAAATCTGGAGGATGAAAAGAGGAACATTTTTATTTAAAATCCAACATCCAGAGCACGCAAAGGAGACATTCAGAGCCAATGGAAGGAGGTGTGAACCACACAGAGAAATGACGGAGCACAGAGGAAAATGAGAGCAGGAGTGTTGGGATGCACGGAAATCCAGAATTTAGTGATGAAATTCTCCTGGAAATCCAAAGGAAGCGAGAGATGGGATTGAAGTGAGTGAGTGAGGCAGGAGAATTTCATCACTAAATTCTCAGCAATGACACATCTCAGAGAACTAAAGCAAAACTGAGAAAAAGTCAAAAATACCAGGAACGGAGGAAGGTTTAAACTAAACCCAATTGGATGGGGCTGGAGCACTTCATAGTAAACTGGAAAAGCACAATAGGAGGATGGGAGGTTTTGAATGCTTAACAGAAAACACTTGTGGCCCATGAATGAAATAGTTCCAGCTCCCAGCAGCAATGACAAAATTGTCACAGCAAAAGGGAAACCAGGAAAGTACTTAAGAGCAAAAATAATACCCGTGGTTTGCATAGCAATAGCATCTGTGACTATGTCAATATAAGCACAATAAAGAATGAGAGCTGTCTCCATTCAGTTTTAAAAATACCTTTGGGTGGGAAATGGAGAGAAAAATGAGCTGAGGGCTTGCAGGGCTGGAGAAATCCCAGCTGCTGGGGTTTGTGGGCGAACAGATTTCTCCTAATTGCCACTGATTTATAATCAGGGCAAGAGATTATTTCCATTCTTCCCTTCTGCCCTCCAACCCTTTGCCATGCAGAACAAACAGATCTTTGCCTTTGAAGGTTTTGATTCTGAGATGCCCCTCACAGCACCGAATGAGAAGACCTAAAGGAAAATATTCCAGGGCCACTTGGACAAAGGGCTCTGTGAGCCAGCACTTCAGAGCACGACACCCTTTCCACACATCCGGCTCTGCAGGCTCTGATTTACCTCCAAATGGTGAGAAAAACACATTCCAGCACCAGGATGGGCTGGTTTGGTCCCTGAGCCGTGCTCCTGCAGGATCAGGGATGACCTCTGCGCTTCCCCATGTGTTTCCTGGGAATAGGAGTGTCCTGGTGAGCCTCACACGGATCACACCACGCGGTGTGTGAGGCTCCTCAAAAACGCCTACATTTGGTTTTTTCACTTGGCTCCTCACTGTGTAAACCCCATAACCCCAAGGTGCTCCCAGAGTTCACCCAGCTCCTGCAAATCCTCTGGAATGTGTTCAGCTTGTCACCCCCCCCCAAAACTGCAATGTGCACCTGGATTCCTCTGTGCTGTCTGCTCTACCCACCCTGGGCTCCACCGCCCCAAGAGAGAGACTTCAAAAGGTACAAAAGACAACAGCTATGAAAAATTATAGGTTTTGCTCTGCAGGGAAATTATTTATTAATGCTGACAGCTTAATTTAGTAATCAGACACTATCTGAAGAGAAAAAAAAAAGAACCCCACTCGGCCATGGAATAGTTAGATGAGGAAGCTATTCCAGCTTTTGATGTAGTTCTGTCCCAAATTCAAAGTTTAAAAGACTGAGATAAGTTATCCAATTCACTGAAATCCAATCTCATACTGGATTTCACCCAGGGCTCTATCTCAAAGGCAAAAGGGACTTAGTCATATTTTTACATAACTAAATTCCTGAGTCACACTACAGAGGGGAGAGTCAAAGGGAGCTCAAGAACAATTCCTGCCATTACATATTTTCTCTTTATAGCATTGCTTGTAAGGAATTGATGTTGTAAGACTTATTTCAAAACTTAAAAACCTTTCATCATTGATTATGGCTCATTTCTCATTCAGACTCACATTAATTCCCACAGCACGAATTCTGCATGGTGGTATCGAGAGCAAATGATGAGCGCTGAGCAAAGTTTCAGAGAGCAATAAATAATTTGCAATTAATCATCTGTTTGAGCAATAATCCTTCTGAAACGTCTCTGCAGCACTGCTCTTTCACAGAAAGGAATGGAATGCAGCTGTCTAGAAAGCATTTCTGGATGTCACAGCACTCTCTGAGCTGGGCTAGGGAAGCAGTGTCAAGAGCTGCCAGTTTTATCCAGCTGAGATGAATGAAATGATCCAGCGGGTGTGAGATGCCCTGAACTCCTGGTTCACACAGAAGAGACCTTACAGCATCCCAGCACACCACAGAACTGTTTCACATCTGCATTACGCCTCTAGTTACACTGCCTGTGACTAAGTTTTGCAGGGAAATAAAGCCAATTTCAGCCCTTCGTTCCTAAAGCCACGGTTCCCCATTTCCCCTTGCCATGCTCACACCCACAACCATTGCTGTCACCCGTCCTGCTCCCACCTCTGCAGATCCCCACTGCTCCCAGACTGTTCCAGCCCGTCCCCAGCAGCTCAGGCCATTTCCTCCCCCATGAGCTCAGGCAGTACAAATCATTTCAGAAATATGATCTTGATCACATCCACCCTGCTGCACCTCACTGCACTCATTAAGCCTCATTTCTCTGTGCAAAAGCTGGATTTATTCCTTTCTGTGCATTATCCAGCAATCTGGAGACCTAAAGAACGCTCCCATAAAATTCATCAGTGGCTCAGTGTCAGTTCAAAGCTGTCAAACCTGCTGACTCATTTCAGCAGCATTTACCGTGCTTCATTAATTCTAGATCTCAATGTTTTCAACAAAATAATGAAGTTATATATAACTCAAAGCAGCAGCACCAATAAATCCTTCAAGCCTTTGGCAACTCCTTTAATCCAAGGTAATCATGTTTCCTTGTATAACAAGTCTTGTGATGTCTGTAATAGCATCTCACTATAGTAACAACAGCCTTCATGTTATAGCTCTCTGCATGCCTCAAGTATTAATCAGATCCCAGATTTAAATATGAAATTAGAGAACTCTTGATACTCTTCCTGAAGCAGATATGCTAATCAGAGCCACCCCTTCCTCTCAAATAAAAAAAAAAAAAAGTCCAAAAAAAGATCAGGCCCGTGGAGTTGTTGCTGCTGGAATCAGAGTGCAGCTTGCTGGTTATTGCTGTGCTCTATTACCTCATCCCTTCACACTAAAATAACAATTCAAAACAGCCAGTCTATTCTATAGGAAGCTTTCTCTGCCACAAGTTCTTTTTCTTTGCTTTTAAACAGAAGAATAAAAAAATAAAAACATCACTAGAACGAAGGATCACAGACCTCATACTAGAACTGGGAACTATCATTGGCCTTCGAATGCAAAGGACACAATGACCAAAGCATTTATTCTTCAATTCAGAAATTTCTCAATGAAAGCAACATTGTTCTATTTCATAACTGAGCTCAAATCCTAGCAATTTTCCCTGACTTTTTTCTGGTACTGTCCTGAAAACTCCTGCAGCATCCTCCAGCAGCTATTACTTAAAGGGAGGCCACTACTGACAAACCTTGCCTGAATTCAACCTCACTCAGCAGAAAACTTTGTGACCTTCATGCCTCAACTTAACTAAAATGATATTTAACAGCATTAATTCCTTTTCCCAAACCTGCCATAACCATCTCTAATTTCCACAGTCGGCTCCTTGAGCTTTATCAACATGTTTGGCTATAATCAAAGATTTTACTTTGTTGAGCAAGCCAAACATAATCTGCAGGCATAAACCCACAAATTAAACAATATTAAATTGCATATTAAATGCATTAAACAATTCGATCCGAATACTAAAATAAAGATTAAATCCAGAAAGCAGCAAATGCAAAGAAGTTTCTTTCAAAGGCTGGAAATAACATCTTATTTTGCATTTGCATCTTCTTTGCCCGTTACCCTTTTCAGATCTAGTGCGAATTAAAATCCAGCCTCAGTTTCATGACTGCCCGTCCCTGACAAGAAGCCCAAGGTATCAGGATTTATTAGATATAAGACTCTTGCCGTGGAGGAAGAGATTAAATGAGTTTTAGCGCTTGAGTTGCTCTTGCAGAAAGGTGAGCACGGCAATGCCAGGTACAGCACCAGCAGTGTTTTCATAGACACCGTGTGTGGCAAAGGCAGATCCAGAGATTAGCACATATAAATCACTCACCCAGGGAGGAAAAAAAAACAAAACCTCCTGGATTGCCAGCTAAGACAGCTAACACAAAATGCATGTTTTTACAAGGGCTATTCAAAGAAATAGCATTGGTGGGGAGGATGAGTCACGGGCCAGCTTCACTTCACACACTGCAGCTACTCAGAGTGAGAACACAAAGGGAATTAGGACTCAGATGATTATTATTTTTTTTTTTTTAAATAACCAAGAAGCATTAGCAAAACCAGCTGCTGCATTGTAATATTTCTGAACAGCTTTGTTATGCCTTCATATTCTCTTCCAGTAGGAGTTTTCTCTTTCGAACTTGCATTGGGTTTGCTGTTGTTGGCACGCTGTCTCAGTAGACACTAGACAAATAAACTTTTCAACAACATAAAGACTTTTAAAACTGTATCTCTTAACCCTTATCCCCTAGAGGCTGGAAAGTGGTTGCTTAATTCTTTACAGGTTTACTTGTGCCTCCCTTCTCCATTTCTGTGACTGACTTTCTTGAGTTCCCAAAAAATAAATAAAAAAGCCTCTAAGTAGTTATCTCCACCTAAATCACAGTTTGCATCTCTTTCCTAAGCACGGATTTTTCCTGTATTTGTATTTTTGGAAATTTTTTTGGATTTTTTTGTATTTGTTGATTAACCTACTGGATTTCACACTTGACTTGCAGGGGATTAAATTCATTGCCTGGTGGGCTGGAAATTGTAACTTTACAATTACAGGAGTTCATATTGTTCTTCAACAGAACCCTTATTTTCAGATGACAAAGTAGTGATATACTTGCACGCATAGAGTTGTTCTCCAAATTTATTTCCATCATCTCCCAGCTTTAGGGTCATTCCAACTAGGGCAATTTTATTCTGTTTACTTTTGTGTTTTAACTGGAGCGGAGTCAATTCACCTCTTGCCTTAGAGAGTCCTGTGCCATTAAATGGCCATTTTGCAATATTTTACATTTCAGTAATCAGACATCTGCACATACACCTTCCTGCACAGAGATGGCAGCAGAACTGCTGCACACAGACTTCAAATCAGCTCGGGGAGCTGACCCTAATCCTACATTTGAGCCATGAATTTCCTTCCTACCAGGACCTGCAGTTCAGCCTAACTTTTCAAAATTCTGTGGCTGGATTTCCAGGTCTAGCATTTTCTATTTCCCTAAACCACTCCTATTTATCCAGAAAAACTGCATTATTTTAAGGTTGCTGTGTAACAATTAAATGACTAAAAATCATCACCACACCTGCAGGATAACAAGTTTTCCTGAATAAAAATAACAGACTCAGTAACTCACGAGCAGCTTTTGCTTTGTGAAAATATCTTGTGTAGGAAAAGCTTTGGTGTCCCAGACTCAACACCACAAAACGCAATAACTCATCACTCATTTGAAGCACATTATTTAATACCTACAGTGGGGCTTTTAAAGGTTGAGAGACCAAGAGAACAGGAATTCATCCTAAAACTTTTTTTTTTTTTTTCAAGTGAGACACTTTTCTCTTGGCTAATTTTTTATTACATGCAGAACAACGCCGACTTTTTTGTTGCCTCTTCATGAGGTCAAGGACAACTTTAATTTACAATGTACAAGATTTAACTTTCCAACTAATTTGACCTTAAATCAACCAAGAGAAGTCACTGCTAAGGAAAAATTATCACTGAAGAGATAAGAGAGAGCCAGTCCTTATCTTCTCAGGCACAAAGTGGCTCATCTTGGAATCAAAGCTGGCTTTTAACTACAGAATTGGTCATTAATTTTTATCACTCCTATGATATCAGGTGGTTTCTCCAGGCCTCTAGCCAATTCCATAAAAACAGCTATGTTGCATGGCCGATTTCAGCTGGAAGCCAAGTTTTAATGTGTTCCAAAAAAAGTGTTGGAAAAAGGAACCTTCAGGAGAACCCGGACTACAGCGAGGGAAAGAAACACCAGCACTTTGCGGAGACGTTCACTAAAGTGCAAACACCAGGAAAATATTCAAACAGAAGGAGAGTTCAGGCCACTAAGAGGTTAGTATTAATTTTAAAGCCTCTCAAATCTGCCTGTTTTATAAATTAGTGTCAACCAAAACTCAGTAGCAGCAGGGATGCAAATCTTTAAACGCTCGCACTGGTAAAATTAATTCCACTGTTGACAAAGGAAGAAACCCTGAGTGACGGTGAAAATTTCAGCTGAGAAGTTGCTAACGAACAGTTTTCCGGATGAGATTTGCACACAGAAGCACATCTTAAAATTGATGTTCTGTTCTTAAAATTTGTGGTGCTTCATTTCCTCTGTGAACTAGCAACTGCTGGCATTAAAGAGAGGCTGGTACTAAACCCACAGGATTTTCCAGCAGCTCTTCCCATTTCTATCCACTTCATTTATTACCATTTCCTAGTTCCACCTCCATTTACAGGAAAATCGGTTCCAAGGCTGGAAAGGAGCCACTGCAGCTTGTGCAGAAAGGTTTTGTGGCGTGAATCAGGTGGTGGCAATAACAAAGCACCAATGCACTTGGGGGATGTGATAATTGCCCGCACGGTTTGCTCGGACAGAAATGCCCTCCGAGAAGTTCAGGAGATGTTCCCAGAGGAAATCTGGACTGTCAGGAGGAGGCAAACACGGCTAACAACGAAAATATTCTCGTGGTCAACACTTCACAGGCTCCAAGATGAGCAGAGCACATTGATCCCTAACGAAGTAACTTAATTAACACTTGAGGGGGTGCTGAGGCAGCCCTGCCTCGGGACATTCACAGCACCTCTGGGTGAGGCTACAATAATTGGTGTGTATTGGAATCTGCACTGATTTGGCCAGCAGCAAACTTTGCTCTCTCTCTTTCTCTTTCTTTTTTTTTTTTTTTTTTTTTTTGTTAATTTGAATGATCTACAAGGGCTCATATACTCTTGGACTGAGATGCACAGCGTAGAATTTATGGTCTTAATTAGAATTTAAAAAAAGTTCATCAGCGTGTTTGTGTTGTGTGATTTCTTATTCTTCATATGGGAATAACAGAGTGCATCTTGAACAGTCTATTCATTCTTCTTTGGGACAAAGTACATTGGAGAAGAGATTTAATCCCTGAATTATATAATTTCTCCTTTACTGGAGATTTTTCCTTCAGAGGAAGAATAGCCAACAGAGCTTGAAACTCTTTCTAAAAGAGAATTGCTTCCCCAAAATAAAGATTTTACAGCTTCAGTCTAGCAGCTCCCTTCAAAATTTTGAGGTGCTGTGCTCATCATTAGCTAAAATTACTCTAAAATCTTCAATAAAATACAACTTAACATCATTTACTACCAGGGCACAAATCAAAACATTACCTCATCAGCTCAAATACTCCTTGTTTGGGTGCTGATCTAACGAGGGCAATTAAAATGAGTCACAAAACCAGCAGAGCAGCGCCTCGGTGATTGGCCTGGAGGTGGAGATTATGAAAAGAGGAAAGCCCAGAAAGCACAGAGAGAATGGCTGATATTGATCACCTCCACTGATCAATTCTGCTCAGAAAGAGAAAAACCAGCCAGGAATCACTGCCTGCGGAAGCTTCATGAAGAACACAAAGTGCACACGAATGCTGCTGCAGGTTTTGTCCAGGTTATGTCTTGCAAAGCCTCTTCCCCTCACAGAAAAAGTTGTAAGAGAGAATAAATTTATTCCTGGTAGCACTTTCCATTTCATAGTTACAGGAGATTGACTGTGAAAGTCTACACAGAGATTTAAGCTCTATTAGTGTTTTGACACTAATTCAGCAATTCAGTTAAATCCATAAATATATATATATATATATAAACCAACAAAACCTGTTGCTAACCCAAATGGCATTATTCCATTTCTTCCAGTGGGTTTTTATTTTCCCCATATATTTGACATTTCAAAACGAAAATGATAACTGGACCTTCCCCCTTCCAAAAAAAAGAAATGTCTGCACAAGCCCCTCCCTGCCCTGAAAGGACAAACACACATTTATTCAGATATTTCATGAAACAGGAGGATTTGTGCACATCACCTGCTGACGTAAGCCCCAGGAAGATCATGTGAATATAATTAATGATAATAACTGAAATTATCAGTGAAGCTATCAGGGGAAAGGTGGGAGTTCATGTTTTGGTAGTAAACAGAGGCACCACTTTACAGGGATTTCTAAACCCTTCCAAAAGCAGCAGAAGGCATCAGCAGGAAAAAAAAAATAATTAAAAAAAAAAATAAAAATATATATATATATATATATATAACCATTATCCAAAGAGCTGGGAAGCATTGCTTGATGAATGAAGAAAAATTATGATACTAATTGACATCATGAGAAAACTCAAAAATAAACAGCCCACCTCCTGAAAGAAAACAAATTAATCTCTTAATCTCTTAAGAAAGAAATTCCAGGGCAGGCCTGAATCTGTCAAAATGAATTCCTCCAGAAATGCACCAGATTAAAAAACACGAAGGAAAACAAAAAAAGCTCACAGTCACAGAGAAGTCTCAAATATTAATTTTGGGCTACTCATCAGTAATGATTTCTTTAGGAAGTTTTCATAACACCAAATAAAATAAAATAATGAATAATACTTGGCTACCAGAGAAAAATTGTCAAGTTACAGAAATTACTGTTACAATATTGTTGTAGCTGGGTTTTTCTGTTTTGCTTGGGTTTGGTTGTTTTTTTTTTTTTTGGCTATTCATATGTTATTGTTTCAGCATCAAATACACTGCATAATATAATGCAGAATCAGAAACAAGCGGGATATTTTTAATAGCAAAGCACATTGGAAATTCTGAATTTTCTTCCAAATTAGGACAAGGACAAAGCTCTTTTTAAATACCAGCTGCTTATTCTACAGCTAAGCCTTGTTCCTCAAGAAATGATTGAAAAAATGGTCAGGCACAAACCTCAGGTAAGTGCAGAAATGATAAAATGGGGTTGTTTGTATTTTTCTGAGTATTTTACTAGCATGAATTATTTTTTTTTTTCATTAATAAGGATTGTCTGGGATACACTAAACCAGCACAGGAAAGGGATCTTGGAAATACCAAAATTTCAGGCCTCATTCACTGACTACAAGAAACTACAGATAGCACACTTTTTGTGAGAGTCAGAAATGTGAAATACAGCATTACTGAAGTAAAATAAAATAACACAGACATAACGACTGCTGGCACCAATACCTGACCTTTAAATTCACATTCAAAAATAGCAACTCTGCTCCAGATTTGATTTTTTTTTCCCAAAGCTCTTTATGACCCTCTTAGATTGCATCTTCTGCCCCTTCTTGTTTTTAATCGGAAAAGCCAAGTGAAAATTTTATTGCTGGTGCGCGTTTTATAATCTTCTTTCATCCTGATGAAAGCAGGAAATGCAGTAAAGCATCCAAGCAATTCAGGAATTGAAATCTAAAGCAAGAAAAGTGTATTTACACTTGTGTCTTATTACAGAGGGAAATGAGAATTACAGACGATTACAGAGAGAAATGAGTTGAGCATATCAGCAAAGCTGGGATTTCAGATGAGAAAACTTTAGATTGAATTAGGAATTTTAGACTGAATTAGAAAAATTTAATCGTTACACCCCAGCACCCTTTGCAGGGTTAATCTGGAATATGTGGGGAGCAAACCAGTTTGGTTTAGGGATGCATTGATCTGAAACAGTCCTGGGCAGCCCAGCCAAGCTCTGACCTGGAAATTATTCACATTTCTGCCTCCAATCCCACACCTCCAGCCCCTGATTAACAACCCAAGGATGCTAAGGCTGTCTCTATTTTAAGCCCAGCCATTAAACTCGACCGCAGGGCGAGCAAGGGTCAAGTTTAAAAGTTGAGCTTCGCAGAAAGGAACCAGAAGTGATGTGGAAAACAGAAATTCAGAGCTTCCATCAGCTCGGGCAGCTCCCCAGATGAACTGGGTCCAGTGGAAACAGGGCCTGAGTGCTGACATGGGAGTTTCCCACAGCTCCCATTGGCTCTCCAAGCCAGCAGTGTCATCACAGGCTGCTGCCCAAGCTGCACACAGAGATCGAACTGGGGGAAAAAACAGCCCCAAATGTTCCAGAGACCCTAAATTAAAGCCAGATGTGGAAGGAGCAGATGCCTGAAATGTACTGTCAGTTCAAGACGGGATAGGAAAGCTTGCTGGTGTTGTTATTTCTTAATTGTCAAGCTAAGGAAGTCACAGAGAACATTTTTGATTTCCTGATGCAGCTCATGTTGAAGAAATAGGTGTCCTGTTGATTAAAAATCCTGCAGTTTGTATCAACTTCGAACCACACTCAATCAGTACGAAAATATTTTGGTGAACAGCCACAGCCCTGGAATAGGGATGAAACAGTGCAAGTAAAAAAAAAAAAAGATTTTCACTGAGTGAAAAGTCTCCCATATCTCACTGCAAATCGTGTTCCTTAAATCTGGGCAAACACACTCGGTGCTAATAATGTGGGAGGAGTTTTCCTGGGAATTCAGGCTCTCCAAAAAGATTGTATTTAACAGTCACTCCTACAGGACACGCACAGCTTATCCAGATTCCCTTTCGGGCAAACTCAAAACTCAGGAAAAATTTCTCATTAAAGCACTTTTACACTTATATCATGAAAACAGCTAAGCATTTAGGTGCATTAAAAATAAAAACTATCAGAAAATAATTGAAACATAAGAGCAGTACGACAGTTTTTCTGACCACAACAAAACACTCTTGGCAAAATGCTCAGTGAAATGCTCTGAGTGAATTCACATTTTGCCAGTGAACCTTTTAAAAATAAGCACGAGATTGAGTAGTTCCCCTATCAGATACAGGTTTATTAGTGAAATACCAGGGGTTTATATATGGAATTACAACCCAATTATGATGTTACTGCGTAAATATAAGGTTGCATGACATCTGACTTTACAAGTCTATTTTCTTTATAGCTCTGGACTAGCACTGGATAGATTTTACTAGACAGGAGGAAAGGAAAATCTGCAGTTACCAGAAGCCATTTTTATGGTCTCCAAACGCACCAATAATCCACAAAATCTCTCTGAAGAGTCTGAGCGGCGAAAAGCAGATGACTTCTCGCCAGGAAAATGAAATATTCCCATCCCAAACCAGGCCATGCACACCTGATGAAACCTCTCACTGCCTTTGCTGCAGTCTTTGGAGTGTAACGAGAGTATCTCTAATGAAAGGAGCACCAATCTCAGCAAATCTAATGGCTCTATTTTAGGGAATACATTCTGCCAGGAGCAGCTCCAAAAGCAGCCAGAAACCCAAGAAATCGTTTTGCAGACCTCACACTCCCCAGCTGCAGCGTGAGAAAAAGGAGCTCGAAATACAAGAGAAAATGAGCTCAAGATAGGAGAGAAATTCTACAGAAAAGCTATTAAAGGCACTCTCCTGTGCTCCTAAAAAACTTCAGAATTGCCCCAGATGATGAACCGAGTGACTTGTGGAGGAGCACAAAACAACCTCTTTGCTTTCCAGAGCCAACAGTGGCAAAATCTAACAAAAGAACCGGTTTTTAATCCAAAGCAAGCAAGAGCGCTCCAGAATCCACAAATAATCTGCCTGTCAGCCCTTGCCATTCATAAACACAGATTCATCAAGACTGTTCCACTGGTTAACTGCTAAAAGAGATGAATTTCCCCCAAAATGCAGCAATCCTACAGGGAAGAATCAAGCAGGCTCCCTGGCTTTATGGCAGTTAGCCTGATTTGAGAGCATTGGCTCTGCAAATCCTTTTTGTGTGTCAGATTTTCCACCTCCGAGAAGTGATTTCACTGCAGAAACCTCACTGAAGTACCCCGGGATTTTTGAAAAGACACAAATTCTGGGTTCTAAGCAAAACTCTGAGCTTCAGTAAGCTGCAGTAAACTCACACCAGACTCTGCATTTTGTAGAGAGTATCTAAAACTTCATTAACACCTGTTCTGAGGCTGCAAAAGGGATTAATTAAGGGATAAATATAAATTAATAAAAAAGGGATTAATACCTGCAAAATAATACAATACTAATTTTAATTGTTTTTGCATTTTACATTAGCAGCCTTGACGCTAAAAGTCAGGCCTGGCAATCAGACTTTAATTATTCTTGCTGTTAATGAGTGGCACGTGTTAAAGGCTGCTGGTTTTCCCTTCCTGGATCCCTCTCATACATGTATTTAATTTTTTCCTAGGTATGACCGTGCTGATTCCGGAATGCATTAGGTATTTTACAGTTCATGTTTCCAGCATCTGCTACAATTATTTTTTTAAAGGTTAAAACGTGAAACAGAGAGCCAAGTCATCATTATCCACCCCAATCTGTATTAAGAAACACTGTGGAGCCCTTTGCAGCTGAAACAGCAGCTCCAGCCCTTACACAGGTTGCAGGGACTGAACAATCACTGCCTCAGAGCCACACCTGGGAAACAGCTGGGCCAAAATGAAATGATGGTGCAGAAGGGCAGAGATGTTGGCAGAGGGAGGAAGGAACACAAATCATTGTTAAATACAACATTAGGAGATACCTGTTTCACCTGTTATGGAACTCAGCCTCACAACTCAATATTGAGTTTTCACCAGTGCTGCTGCCCATGAGATCAAACACACCCCAATTTCTGCCCAAATTCCATTTTTTTTTTTTCACTGGGCAAGAAAACAGCATTGTTCCCCCCTTATCACGATACATCAAGCGGCATAATTACATTTTAATTGACTTGAAATTGCAATTGATTTCTTCACACCACATAACCCAGGTCAGCTGTTTCCTTTAAAAGTTAATATTTAAAGACTCAGATACAGAAAGTTACAATTAATTTAAGAGAATGTCTAAATCTTTGTGTCAATCATTCTGGAAATCAAATAACGCTGCTTAATTCTATCATTTGATCCCGTGATTAATTAACATCCCAATTTTATTTGCTTACCTCAGCAGCCTGGGTCTCCTGGTGTAATAAAGTCAGACCTGTCAAGTCTTCCAAGAAGGAATGTGAAGAATTAAAAACTTTAGCTAGGAAATTAAACCCTTCTCGTTCATACTGGTCCAGGACCTGCCAAATAAACAAACAGAAAAGTATTTCAAATATAATACCCATAATCTGATTCGTCCTCGTATTGGGCTCACAAAATAAAAGCAGGATCTTTCTGAACACTCAGAAAACGACTGGATACTGCAAAGAGGCAAAAATGACAGAGAACAGAACAATCATTTCCCCCAGCTCAATCTCTACAGTGAGGAAAGGTTGGAAGCACGAGGGAAGATAAGTGGCGTTTAAGATTTCCTGCTTTAAATACATTTTTAAGCTTATAACAAGACAGATGACAGGGCAAGAAGGAAAACCTGGCTGCAAAGCCATGAAAGGAGCATTTGAGTGCCACGAAACACAGTAGAAGTCTGTTCCAGTGTATCAGAGGGAAAGAACCATGCTGGGACAACCTGGAAAAACTCCCCGAGTAGGTGTCCAAGGCCAACATCCTCCCAGTCCCCAGAGATTCCTGGTTCTGAGGCTCTTGTGTCGTGCTCTATTTTTCTGCTTTAATTTTCCCAGTTTGTCTTTTATTTGGACAATCTTACAGTCTCCAACAAGAACTGTGAGGTTTTAGTTTACGTTCCTTTCAAGCCCTGACCACGAAGAAGTCTTATTTCGGCTTTAGGGGAGGATTTGCCAGGCTGATTTCAACCCAGGGAGATGCAGATTGAGGGAAGAGAAGATAAATATCAAACATGAACACAATTCGACACCTTCTGTGACAGCAGGCAGTGAGAAAATGGCAGGAATTGCGTGAGCAATCCCAGTATCCACTGTTTCCTTATTTTTGTTCCAAGTTCTGATCATTTCATACCCTGCTCGCACAGATGAAGCAGCTGAGCTTGACGCATTCCAAACAACTTTTCCTACAGAAACAACTTTTCCTACAGAGCTACAGCACAGGAGCAGAGCAGGATTTATACAGGGACCTCAAAGGCACACCAATTTAATTAGAAAGGAGCAGAACATGTGAAGGATGACCAGGATCACCTGGATCCAGAAGAGGCGGGATTTTCACAAGAATAGAAATATTCCCATCAGAATTCATTAAATCACAACTGACTCTCAACAATCTTACTCCTCCCTAATTTAACAATTCCTAATGGTCTCAAATAGTCACTTCATTGATAAAACTGTGGGAACTTGCCCAGCCCAACAACAGTTCTCAGCAAATCACATCCTGTGAGCTTTTTACACTGAGTCCTACAGGAATTCAAGCTCATTAAATACCATATTTATATTTAGCTGCCAGGATTCTGAGTTTGTTGATAGGAACAGACTGGGATCCTCACTCAGCTCTTCATGCAAAACTATCTAATGCATAATTTGGTTTAAAAAACACAAACAGAGACAAAACACAGCTATGGAAAGGAAGACAGATGTGGGTGACCATCAAACGTTTGGCACCTTCTTGGCCACACTTGTTCTTCTACAATAAACAAAATCAGCACTTCACCCTCTCTCCCTGAATCTACAGAAATTGTTCTTCAGGCTTTAATCTGCCATAGGGGTTTGGGATGTGTGTACAATGGCTGATAAACATAATCATGAATTTAAAAAGGGATTTAAAAAAATTACTGGGAGCATTTCTTTGTCTTTTTCTCGGGTTTTTTCTTCCTGAGATGAATGAAGCCATGTGAGTGTTCACAGTGCAATACAGAGAACTGAACAACTTCAGCATTTTAGCTGCGATGTGTCCTCTCAGTATTATCCACTAAATATCGTGGGATTGCACCGTGGATTTACACATTTAATGAGAATTCTGGGTTTCAAAATTCCACTAAAATAACCCCAGAGAAGCAGTCTCTGGCATCTGGCTTTGTGGAGCACACCAGTTTCTACCCCTAGAGCGTGCTCCCAGTCCTGCCTGTGGGAATTCCTGACCCTGGCAGGGTTATCCAAGGTTTTTGGGGGAATCACAACCCAAATTTTGGTGCTGTAGGACAGATCAGAGCTCATGACATACTGAAAACATACCCAGCCTGCACACAGCGAACCTCAGCCTTACTTTAAACTGACTGGGATCAGTGCATGGCACTTAAAAGCAAAATTGGGTCTCAGTTTCTTGTTCCAAGGGCAGTTACCCGTGTATGGTTTTATTAGATGTAGTTTGTCATCTTGGTTTTGCAGCCTGCTTTAGTGGAAGATCTGAAAAAAGAAGCAGCAGTACACTTTTTATGACTTACTGCTTAAAAGTATTAATTAAGTCAGTACTAAAATATCTTCACTACAGCTCTTTATCAAAATATGACTTCATTTGTAGTTCTCAGCTGAAAGAAAAGGTTGTGAGGAGAAAACACTGTCTCATTATTTTAGTCACTATATATCTAAATTTTTACAGCACCTCAGAGAAGTGCAGGGACAACAAGAGGGAGATATTTTGGTCTCTTCCCAGGGTTAAAACTTAGTAAAAGATGTAAATCACCTTGGGCCATGCAAAAATTATGAGCAGAGCAGGGAATTGAGTGCAACCTTTCTGTACACAGCTCGTCCATCAAGCAGCCCTTGAACCTGGCTGGGTTTGTTATTCAGCAAACTCTGCTCTAATCCTCGCTCTGAAAAACTGGGATTTGAGCCTGGAGTGATGCTGGAGCCCTGGGCACTGAGGATTCCAGGCTTTCTGTGCTGCCAGGCTCTGAGCCCCAAGCAAACACTGCATTGACCTGAGGCTGTGGAGAAGGCTCCCAAAATTGAGTGACAGCACTGGGATTGTGGGTGTGGAGTTTGAATAGAAGTGTGTGATATCACAGGGTGGAAAACTCAGAGTTTAAGGGTTTAGAATATAGTAATAGATAGATAAAGCAAGATGGAGATTTAGTCCTTCTTTTTCACCTTCTCCTTCATGGGTCTGGGTGGGATTTTGTAACTGGGTTGAAAAATCCACATTGTGGGCCACGGGTGGTTGGTTATTGGGTTAAACGTAAAAATAATTTAGGTGTCATTTCTTGGTTGGACAGTTTATCCTTAAAAGGCCTTGTAGAGTGAGACATGGGGGCCATTTTTACTTTGTTAGCTTGAAGTGCTGTAGAACTCACGGTTTGTGAGACTGTGATACAGATAAGAATTAATAACCATCTGAGTCTGGACATAAAATGCGGTCTCGAGCATTTAATCCTGACCCTGGCAAAAAGAAGATCAAATACAACGGAGTTAAGAATTTCCAGGTGCTGCTCCCTCAGTCTGTGCACAAATCCAGAGTGCCAGGGCGCTGAGCATGAGGAGCCCTGGGTGGTGACGGAGCTCACCCAGATCCTCCCTGACGCCCCCAAGGTCCTGCAGTGCCTGGGGTGGAGCAGCTGGAACAGCTCCCCTGAAATCCAAGTGCCCTTCGTGTTGTCCTCAGCGAGGACGATGCCAGGAATTCTCTCATTAAATGCCTTTTGAAGTATTAATATTAATAAAATATTAATAAGGTTGCAGATTTTTACATTTTGTTTTGGGTTTTTTTGTTACGGGTACACATTAACATGACCAACCTATCGCTATGGAAACATTTCAACATTTATTTTCCCCCTGTGTGGCAGAGACCTTCCATGGCACCACAATGCCAAATTCAAGTTTGGCATTAATAATTAATTATTAATTTAGATTATTAACTAAATTATTAACTAAACTACTACTTAAAAAAAAAAAAAAAATCTGACCATGCCCACCGGATCTTAACCTAAAGAACAACAACAAAGAACATTTTTTTTTCTTCCAGCAGTAACCACAGAAGCCTGAAAAGCTGTATTAAAAAGTGGACTTGCTGATTAAAATGACTTGCTTTTAACAATGAGGACAGCCTGCTGAATGGAAGTACTTGGTAAGTAGTTTTCAATCCAGAATACCAGGCAACAAATGGCATATCAGAAAGCCCAAAAATCACCTACAGCTCCACATCTGCTGCCTGAGCGGGTACCATTAAAGAAGATATCCCCTGTAACGAAATCCTTTTAATACAGGCAGTAACTGGGAGAACATTTTGTGAATTCTGTGAACATTTTGTCACCCGCAGGGACTCTATTTCCCAGCTGAGATGATTCAAACTTTCCAGTGCCACAGAAGGGAGGAACTCCATGAAACTGCCCACATCTAACCTTTCCCACCCAAATTCAGTAGCAGATTTCGCTGATAAATGGAACAGGGCACAGATTTGTTCAGCAGTCACTGACTGCTCAGAAAGTAAAAAGAATGAGGCAAAATAATCTCAGATTCCTGTGCCAGGAGACCACACAGGGAATAATCACACAGGAATAAAACCAGTCTGGAGAACAAATGGACACGAAATAATTCTAAAAAATGTTTCCAGATTTAATAAGTGACCAATTTGTTGTTGCATGGAAAGGAAATTTCTCCTACTTAATCATGTCCAGCAGAGCCCAAAGGCCCAAGGCTGGCATGAATTTGCTTTTGCATCTCTGAACAATTCCCCACCATCCTCTGTCCCACCGTGATCCTCCTGAGGAGCAAAATACTTGAGAGATGCTACAATTTGTGTGATTCTTGATCTCAAACCAGTCAGTATCTGACCACAGATGTACAAAATCCCACCTGAACTTCTTCAGGGAATAAACCCAGTCATTCAGTGAGGAGCAATTCACTTGCCAGGCAGAAAAAAGACCCTTTAAAATCACAATAAAAAGAAACAGAAATAAATAATTCGTGCATCCAGCCCGGCAAGCTGAAGCAGGAAGGATTTATTAAGGAACTTTTATCTTTTCTTCACCTGAAGGTCACTTTTCAGAGCTCAGGAGAGCTGGAAAACATCAATCCCTTCTGAATTTCATGGCTGCTACAAACACTGCCGGGAGAATCCACATTTTCCTCTTCTGGCATTCAAATCTCTCAGGTTGATGCCACAACCTTGATTTCAGTCTCCATTTCACAGAGCCAGAGCTCCAGAATTGGTTTTTTTGTTGTGTTGTTGTTTTTTTTTTTACACAATGGCATTTTAATAGAACAAATCAAGCTGTGGATGCACATCATCACAAGAGGACCAAACCCATGGATTGCCAAAGCTTTCTGAGTAAATGATACCCAGCAACCCATCTCATGAGCAATCTTTTTATTGTGGCTTGTTTGCTGAAGTTAAAACTCCTCCAAATCTCATGGCAGAAGGGAAAAAAAAAAAATACAGGCTTGGAGTAAAAGGAGTTGCTTTGAAATGAGAAACAGATGTGCAGCCTCAGTGTTGTATTCTTTTTAACAGCATTCTGCACAAAGTCGTCTCAACTGCTGGGTACAGAGACATTCAGAAGGAGAATCTGGCTCCAGAACTGCTTGACAGCAGAAAAGTTAATATCTGGTTAAGCAAAAGCACAAAAAACAAGCTCCTAACCCAAAGAAACTGGCTACTGATGCAAAAATTTGCTCTTGTCTTATTTCTGTCACATCAATTTCAAACTTTTTTTTTACCAGCATTTACATTTGGTTTGGCTTTTCCCCCCCCCTCCCCCCCTCCTTTTCAAAGTAGTTTGCACATCTGAGGAGTGCATCTGAACCAGTGCTGTTTACTTTCCAGCAAAAATAAAATAAGGAATGAATGCTACCAGCTGGATTATTTACTCTAAAGAAGATTTCTGGGTTACTTACCCCCCAGAAAAGTTCCTCGAGTTAAACAATTCCCTCCTTTAAATGGGGCAGATACTTCAGCAAACATTTCAGAGTCACAAAAAATCCCAAAATTCAAGGTTCTGTTTAGAAATTGGACAGGCCTGGATATATTTTTACATGCTGTTAACTCCCTGCTTATCACAGGCCATGCAGCAAGGATAGAAAATTACAGTTCACCTGCTGAAAAGACACATTTGGAAAATAAGACAGGCATGAAAAAGTCTTGCCAGCTCCACTCTTCAAAATTCTATGTACCTGCTGTTAAAACAGCAATTTAAACTGAGCCACCGAGTTAATATTCAAACTTTTACCACAAAAGCCATAATTCTGTGTCCCTCAAAAAAATCCTCATTCCCAGACTTTTGCCTTTTCACAAAGTTCTCCGTTTTTATTGCCACCTGATCCTAAAAAGTTGTCACGGGAAGTCTAATAAGGCGTTGCTGTAGCACAGCTATGAAAAAGAAGGCAATAAAATTACACTTTGGTGAGGATCATGGAATGATTTTTCAGGGCCTCAATTCGTGGGTTTGGAACAGGAGAGTCTGACAATATTATATGAAAAAAGATAATACTCCAAAAATGACCAAAATTACCCAAAGCTTGCGCATTCAGACGTGATTAAGTCTGAAGAACAGAGCTCTGCAGGAAGCTCCAGGTGTGCACTGACCACGCTGAAAACACTGGAAATCCAAAAACCACGAGGTAAAGAATGACCTAATGATGGGCTGGTGTCCAAATCGTGAAATCACCCTCTGCATATATACAATTCTCTCCTTCCCTTCCCATAACCAGTATTAAAAATGAAAGCAAATCAGTATAAAACCTTAACTAATCCAAGTACAATGCGCTGAAAAATCATTTAAGGAAGGGATTATTGTTTTAATTCAGAGTAGGAAGGGAGTGATACAAATGAGCTTTGCCTGTTGCTGTTTCCTACCCTGATTTTGAATTGCAATGGGCAGAAAATGGAGAATTAATTCACTGAAGAATCAGCTCTGAAAGATCTCAACAGGATCTTTTTTAACTCAGGATTTTTCTGTTTCTTTCAAATAACGAGAAGACGGAAAGTGGAGTTCTTAGAAATTTAAGAAATGCCAGTTTAAGCACGGCCTTGTCAACATTTAGTTCTTGGGAGATGCATGCATTATTTCCTGGAATAATCTCGATGTGCTTCATCAAGTAACCATTTTCTCTGATAATATCAGACAGATAAAACCGCAGGGTTTGGATTTTACCCGCTCTTTCCTTTCTAGAATATTTCTCACAGCTCATTTTAAACGTAACGGCATCCCCAGATTCCAGGCAGTCTAAGGAAGTTGCACTGCACAGCACACAAGCTGAAAGCATTCCCAGCCTGAAAACAGGACCACAGAGATATGAAAGGAAAGAAAATTGATCAAAAAAATCCATTTGAGAGACTGAGGAAGAGGCACAGAAGGGGGTTTCTGGTAGCCAGCACCATCAGATCGTGTGTCCTGGCCTCCCTGAACGCGACCTTCAGTCCCCTCCCTGCTCACTCCACGTTTTCTACGGGATGGATATTTACAACTTGGATATTTACAACTTCATTTATCCCCACTGTGCTTCCTGTCCAGAATTTCTGCTGCTGAGCTCCTCAGCAGCTCTGGCATGCTTGCCTCCAGCTCCTTCTGGCATCAGCCACCCTCAGTTGTCCAGGGAGGCAGAAAACCATCATCCTTCCCAGCCACATCCCACGGGAAGGACAGTTTGGGGCTGAATCTCGTGTTGTACGTGCACAGCTACCTAATCCCAAAGTTTTTGAAGGAACAGTCCAGGAGCAGCATCCAGTGACTGCAGAGAACCCCTAAAGCTGGGAGGGCATTTCCCAGTGTCTGAAGGAATGATTTTACTCCCTGGTGCTGAACGATGCTTTGGCTGCCTACACAAAACTTGGCTTTTCCAAAGGCAGGAGTGGCCCAGCTCTGCAGGGTTGGTTGGAGCCAGGCAGCAGGCAGCAACGACCGGGTCCTGCCCAGGAAAAGTCATTTATTGCAGGCAGCCCTCCCCTGCCAGCAGCACTTCAGCACGGAGGCAGATCTGTCACGCTGAGCACCCAAAACTGGCACCGCCTCAGGGAGAAACTGCAGCTGCTCAGTGGCTCCCAAACACACAGCTCCAGCTTAAAAATCCACATTTTGTGGGTACTTCAGAGCAGAGGGTGTTATGATCTGGATGTGCTGCAATACCTGTGCAAAACAGCACTGCAGGAGCAAGAGCACTTTCTTCAAAACCGTATTTCATTGGTTTCTGCTGTTTTACCATCCCTTGAATCAAATGCCCTCCCCTCTTCCAATTTCAAACAAAACAAACAAGTCTGTAAGGACAGATATGTCAGCACTGTAAAAACGTGGACAAATTGAATAGAAGCCAAACTTAAACTTAGCTTAAACTGTTCAAAAATATCAGCAAAGCTTTCCAATAAAGCAAGGCTGATGATCAGCCAAGTCTATGAAAACGGGCATCAAGGCAGACAGACACCTGTCAAAGACTGCAGTGAAAATGCAGAAAAACATCTGAAAGACGAGTACAATAATTAAAATGATAAATGATAATTAAAATGAGAAACAAATAATTAAAAATACCGTGTCTCCACGAACATGCGCTGAATGCTTGGAATAACTGAACAATAAACTTGGGAACAGAAAGCGCTAGGCTGCAAAAATGCAGAAATCTTATGGAAGGAAAAAATTACAGCTACAAACTGCTCATATCCAGCAAAACAAACGGATCTTTTGAGTTCCAGAGGGAATCCTACAGTGTGAGGAACGGACACCATCATCATCATCATCATCATCCCAGCGCCACACATTGAATATTCCCGAATTTTAGTCGGGTCCAGTGTTCTCCAAGTTTGTTTTTGCAGCTCTTGTAGGCAGATATTTCAAGGCAAAGTATTTTAGTTCAGTTTTAAGTGACAGAAAAGGAAAGGTGTAAAAGCTTCAGAGAGATGACATGAGACCACACAGTTGCTGTTAATATAACTGATTAAAAATCATATTCTAGGCACAGGTAGATATTGAACAGGTCAGTAACAGAAAACTGCAGTGATGCTGTCTTTTTCCTTATTGATAGTCCTTTACTTTGTCCTAAATGTAGTTACAATTTAATTGAATTAGAAGAATAAGAAAATATTGAGGGGAAAAAAACCCCCAAAAAAACTCCCTTTAAAACCCATAAAATTTAATTTAAATGCAACAGAACTCCAACCTGTCAGAAATGTGATTCCACTGTCTTAAACAATGGCAGGTTTCTTCTTTCCCTTAAACGCTACTATTCTGAAACTTAAATGTAACAATGGGAAAATTCATTTTTATTAATTTCTAAGAGAAGTCCCACACTAACGTTAATGAGGCATTCTTCAAGTCTCAATGAAATCGCTCCCACATTAATGCAGAGGCTGCACTGTAGAGAGACCTGTCAAACGTTCACATACGTAAATTCAGGAAATAAGGAAAGTTATAAATGGGCTCAGTTTCACTGAATTCATGTTCCAGCACAGCTACAGAAACAACTCTTTTAAAACATTCTCTTAAATTTTTGAATGTTCATTCCTGAAGGACAAACATTTCTTTCCATCTCCTTCACCATTTCTGCAAGCTCTGCAAGAGATTTTTTTTAGCACAGGAAAGACCAAGGCCTTTTCCCCCCATGACTTTTACATCCACACAACACTCGAATTGAGAAATGTGTAACAGAAAAAGATTTAAAGGAGTTTCAGTGACAGATCATCCACTGCTACTGGGAGAAAGCAAATAGGAATATCTTAGTGCAGTCAGGGCAAATCTAAAGGACCTGGAATCAAAATCAAAATTATCTCAACTGAAAAACATCAGCGAGTGACTGAATCTCGCAGATTGCTGTCATAAGTGATCAGAACAATTCCAAATAAAAATGCAGGCACAGCAGTCAGCAGAGGAGAACAATGAGAGCATTGCTGGGGCTCCACGATGGTAGATTTCAAAACTGAAACGCTCATAAATAACTTACGCAACCCAAGCGTTCAGTAAATGTCACAGCAAAAGGGTTTAATGTATTCCTGAGCTGGTAAAAAGGGAAAACATCTGCAAAGGCAGGGGAATGTCCCGACTGAAAACAGAAATTGTAACCTAATGCCAACAGTACCATCCCCGATCCCAGTGGCTGCCCCTTCGCAACATGCAACGGAACTGAGAAACATCCAGCATCAACTCAGTGGGTAAAAAGCCACTTCAGCAGCTCAAGTTCCCAGCACACCGAGGAGAAAGTTGGGAAAGAAGCTGAAAATGAGCAGAGATCCTCGGGCTGATTTTTATAAACTTCAGGCGGGGGTAATTACACATGAGAATTTCTGTAGTAGGGGAAGGAGAGAAATCTCTTTAAGGAAAACAAGTCAGATTTCCAGCACATGGGTGCTAAATCCTAACTCTGGAAGAAATGTGAGCTACGTGTTAAAACAGAGGGCGTTTACATCTTTACATCCAGCTTGGTTGGTGGCAGTTATCTTTCGTGACATTATACCCTGGATCTGTGGGGTCTCCTCATTCGTTCTGTGATACACAAGAAGTAAAGGGGAGCAATAAAAGGAAATTTTCATTGCCCTCATTAAAATAGGAACACTGGCAGTTTTGCATTAAAATACGACCATATTTTAACATCCATGATTTAAGGCTTTAACTGCAAGGTTAAAGTTTGAAGTCAGACTGGTTTTTTTAGTTTAACTGTTTTCTGCAGGGGTCAGATCTGTTTCTCAAGGAACTGCAACGCTTCTCACCGTAATATAACGAACAAACAGCCTCATTTTGCTCCCAACAGGGTAAATACATATTAATTAGCCCAGTCAGTAACAAGCTAAACGTTGTCTCCTGTAAGTACAGCAGTTGTTACAAATAAATATCCATCCTAAAGAGCTCTGGAGTTTCCCTTGGTGGTGCCAGAACAAGTTTGGCACCAGAAGAGCTCTCGCTGTTCTCTCAGTGGCCTGAGCTCTGACAGAGATATTTGACATTCCAGCACAGCTTCTGCAGAACCAGAATAGGACAGAGGGGGAATCATACAAGGAAAAATTGGCCCAGAATAAAAATAGATTGGTTTCCTGCTGCGACCATCCCAAAATTCCTGAACAATTGCCTGTGAGAAGCTTCTCTGGCACGTGGCCTGGGCAGGATAATTCTGGGTAGGGAAAAGTTGGCTGCTTGCATGTCTGGCCTCTGCAGCTTCAAAAGCAGAGAAATGAAGGAATGACTGAGTCAAAATGAAAAGGGCTCCAATCTCCAAACATGCAGATCATTAGCAGCTTCTCCTGAGCCCTCCAGCTGGACTGGATGGCTGCAGGATGTACTGGAATTCTCCTAAAATTCCTAATTCATTAGTTCTGTGCTTTAAGAGTTAGAGAGTGACAAGAGCTCAGGAAGAATGCTGACAAAAGAAAAACACAATGATCACAATGCCAGCAAACTCAATTCTATCTGTGCTGAAAGTCTGAATCTCCAGAAATTCTGACACAGAGCAGGACGAAATACGAAATCAACTTATTAAAAACCAAACAAACCCTCACACAACAAACCAACGTACAGACTACAATTAAATCGTAATTGGATTTGTCATTTCAAAGAATCAGCATCAGATTTCCACATAATGCAGGGTGACATAGTCTTATGCTAATAAATAAAGTTAGCAAAGTAAACAAAGGCTGTGTTTCTACTGTAAGGAAATCCGTGAGCCAACGGAGCAACCTTTTCAGCACAGAAGTAATTCAACCCCCAAACCACATGAAAAGTGATCTCTCTGGGAACAGCACAGCTGCTAAAATCCAAGGCAGTTTTTATTAAATCATCAAGTCTGTTTATGTAAAAGGGGGCTCTCTTAAAATTACCTCCAAGAGGAAATGATTTGCTAAGGAAAAATTGATCCCTGCATCGAATTTATCTGAGTGGATGTACATTTTTATTGTTTTTACATATCAGTGTTTCCTGGATTGGAGATAAGGAGAAAATAAGAGAAAAAGAAGGAGGAAAAAAGTCTGCTCTAACAGTTTAAATTCTCTCTTAGCTACTGCTGAGCTTTTGGCTCTTCAACAGGGCAGATAAAACAGCTGTTATTTTTAGAAACAGCCAACTTCGGTGCTTCGACTTTTGAAGAGAAAATGCACATTAAGAATCCTTCAAGACTTGTCAGATGTACCCAGATAGCCCAGAGGAAGAAAAGGAACACTGGATAAGGAGATATTGTGCAAGTTCTCCAAAAGATGCCAGTGCCCCATTATTTTTTGAAGGCTGCTTGGAAGGAGTGAAAGGAACAGAAAAAAAACTTCCTGCAGTCAGTCTGAAGGTACAGGAGAGCGGAAATAAATTAACGGCACTCCAAGCAGCTCAAAGCACGAGTGAAAAACCCTCTGAATCTCCCTGCTGAGATATCCCAGGGAAAACTTCTGGAAGTTGCACCCCACGGCCAGAAAAAAAACTTGCCAGGGGGAACTTTTCAAAGCCACGGGAGAGAGAAACAATGCAAGAGCTGCCCCAGAGAGCCAAGAAACAGCTGGGAACTCTGAGGTGACTCAGGACTGGCAGCACCAGCAGCAAAATGAACAATCTGCTCAATAAAGAAATGGTAAGAAGCCATTTTTTTCCCCTCAATTGTTCACTATTTGTCTGTTTTGTATCACAAACCAGAAATTTTGCCGTTTTTGCCTATTTGGAAAGACATTAAACTCCAGAAGGCTGGCAAGATTTATTCATCAGACATCAGAAAGGATTTCTTAAATAATACCAATCTCATTCCTTTCTACAGAGCTGAAAGATAATGACAATGCTTCTGTCATTAACTTTTCAGAAATGTCTTGGTCAATCTGTGCTTGGATCCTTCAGCTGATGGCAGCATTTAGGCGGAGCACGCTAAGAGGTGGTGCCAAAGAAATTTGGAAAACAGCTAAAAAAAGGCGGCTATGAGGGAAAAAGAACTTTAGCTAAAGTGGGAACAGATTCCAAGCTCTAAGGAAGTCAGAGAAAATGTCAAAAAGTACCCCAAAATTGAGCTGGAAATACAAAAATAATACGAGGCACAAACTCAGCCCTACCTTGGCTGAACAGGCTGTGCACTTATCAAATGCCAGGCTGACTGGAAGAACATTATCAAATCTGGATAAAAATCCTCGGATCTGGAAGATGAAAAAAAAAAATTACATTGTTATTTTAAACATTTCCAAAATTCAACATGAACTGGACACAGATTCCATAAAAAGAACATCTATCGTGTTCTAACAGTAAAACTTGTAGTGATTTTACACTCAGTACATATTACTGTTTTTTTAATGTACAAATAATGACACAGCTGCCTAAATGCAGCATTATTTCACCAGAAATGGAAGCACAGCACCATCTGCAGTTGGCCTTTGCTCAGTGCAAAGGTCCATGAAAAATAAAAAGTCATGGTGTGACCCCTGAAACACATTTTTTTTTCCCCTGTAGTGGTTTCACGTTCACTAAACTTTAGTCTTAGTACTTTTTTTTCTGTGGGAGAGGGACTAGGAGAAAAACAAAGCAGGCTTAACTTTAAAAGTGAACAAATAGTTTTATTAACACACAATAAAAGAATAGAAAAAGAAAGTTGGGGAAAAAAAACTAAAACAGAATGAAACTTCAAAAACACTCTTCCCTCCCCTTACAAACTGTTCACTTTCCTACAAAACAACATAAAGAGACAAAACTTGTAATTTTCAGTCAGTTTCACTATCTGACAATAGTCTTTCATCAGTTCTTTAGGGGAAGAGTCTCTCTTAGAGTCATGGATCCCACTGACAACTTAGAACAGTTCTCTTGTGGGTTTTAAACTGTCACAAAAACAGCCGCCCAGGGAAACCTGCCTTTGTGACCCCTCGCATTAGCAGTTCCCAAGCTGCTTACGGGTCATGGGTCTTAGACTTTTGTATATTGGGGTGTCACCTTTTAAGGTGAATAACTCCAAAAGCAAAAGATTCTTCACCTCAAGGTACAGAGATATCTTCTCACTTCTCCACTGGCACAGAGGGCTTCTCATCTCTATCTCTGTTCAAGCATCTTATAGGATTAATATTACTTAGTCCATCACAAATACTTTTGCTCAAATCCACACAGAAATCTAAACATTCATCATCCTAAATGCTTATTTTTTCCATGATTTAAAGGAATGATCTAAATATAGAGTTCATTTCCATGGGCTCAGATGAGAATGGAACAACCAACTCTTCAACCCTCTGTCCCAATAGTCTTTTCACTCTCGCTCTACTGACTCCATGCTGTTTCTCTTTTATGTTCACTCTGTCCCTTTCTTTTCTCTCTCAGAGAAGGGCCCAGCTCTAGAAGCTTCATGCTGCAAGAAAGGGTTAAATCTGCCCAGAGTCTCTTCTCTCCCTCTGTAGCTCATGGTATTAGGTGTTCAAGGTCGTGCTGGTGAGGGAGGAAGAACTCACAAAGAAACATCAGAGATCAGAGCACTGGGGCAGTTTGAAATCACAAAAAAACCAGGAGGATCATAAATGCCTTTTCGGCCCACTCCTTGGTGTAAATCGGGGCAGCCTCAGCCCAAATGGTGCTCATAGCTCTTATCATGGACCCAGCAGAGATCTCTCCCTGCGCCAGGGAAGTTTGGAGAAAGTAGTTGCTGTAAAGCAGCGACCTCTCCTTCCCACCCCCGACCCAGGAGCTGATAGAATCCTGCCAGGCCTCAGGCCAGCTCCCCCCCAAAAAGGGGGGAGCAGCACCCTAACTGGATGTTACCTGTCTCTCTCTGGCCAAAGGAAAGAAGAAAGGACCCAACTGCAGGAGGTCAAGGGGTTTTATATGGTACTTCCCAAAGTCGGAGCAGACAATTTTCAGTGGTCAGAACAGATGCCAATATTCCAACTAACCCTCTGATAGGTCCTTGTCCTTTCTAAAGCAATTCCCAGGTCCTGACCCGGAGAATCATTCTACATTCTTCTATAACTAAAAAACCAAACTGTACTAACCCATGACACCCCCCATCTCTATAACCTAGAGAGTCTGAACGTTTAACTGTTGTGCAATCCTCAATTATGATGTGAACATGATATTATTGATAGGCAATTTTAAAATTCCAGGCCACTATTTCTGCTAACAGAGGGAGCACTGAAAACACTTCGCAGCAGGGTTTGATCTCTTCAATTGTGAACTCTTTGGAGTACTGATCATCCTTTTTATTCTGTTTATTAAAATGAAGAGACGTCACCAGGAACAGAACTTAAATAACTCTGCAGTACAAATAAGAATACCTCAGTTTTGAAATTTTAAAACTGAATTTTTGAAAAACTGTAACATTTGTGGGTAGAGTTGAAGGAAAAAGTGCTGTATGGTGCCAGAACAACATGAATATCTTGTGATAATAATAATAATAAATAATAACTAAAACCAGCCAACTCAAATAATAATTGGGAGTTGGCTGATTTGAATTGTTTTCAGACTCTGAAGAGATTTAAAAGTGAATTTTAAGATACTCATATTGGCAGCTCTGAGGGAGAACAGAAGAGTCAGAAATTGCTTTATTCACGTAATTTCTGCCCCAAACAAATTCCTGCTCAGTGGGTAGCAGGGATTTTGTGTCCATGAGCAGCACAATGCCAGGAACACCCTGCCTGGGCTGCGTGATGGGTTAATATTACTTATATTTATTTTTTAATAGACATGGAGAGTCAGCCCTCTGGGGAATGGAATCAGCATTTTTTTAAGGAGACAAGATCTATGATGATCAGTTCCCAGCTCTTAAACAAAAGTTTTTATCACAAATAATTTACCTGGTGAGGAACAAGCCCAAGAGAAGTGGGTGGTTCATTCATTCTGTCATCACTGCTGCTGGCCACAGCATAACCACTGCCAAAAACCCAACAGGGAAAATTAGAGCAAGACAACACACTCAGAATTTCCAGTCAGCTTCCAGGCATTTTGCTACAGCTTAGAATGAGGCAAGGAATCTATGTGGAAAGTCTGTTTCATAGGAACCAAGATTCAGCAGGATAAATATAAATAAATCAGTCTGAGACTCATCTTCAACTCCTAAGTCACTTTTTCTTTCACAGGTTTTAAACAGCCTCACGTTCTAGGTGCAGAATTTCAGTGTAATTTCTGTGTCACACACACTAATTTTTAAGTAAGATTTGCTGATCTTGAAGCCCTTCATGTGCCACACAGCTGCTCATCACACCCAAACACTGTTCAGCAAAGGAAAGCCAGGACTACTACTACTACTACTACTTTCTTCTTTTGAAAGATTCTTAATACTTTTCTGTGGTTAAATTCAGAGAGAGAAGAAGAACTTCACACTTGATGAGGCAGCTCCCTCAAACACTGCACGTGGCATTAATTAACAGACATCAGCCCTCACAGAACTGTCCTTCTTGAGATGTAATTCCTCCTCCTCCTTAAAGATTCTGTTCAATTTCTCTGATTTCTCAGAGAACACCTGAGAACAGCAGCAATGGCTCACCCTTCTGGATGCTGCAGGACAGAAACCATTAACTCCACTGCCAGGGCTCCAGCCACCATGGCCAGTCCAGGCCGGCTGACCGTGCACTGCTGGTCCAGTGTCCGATCCCTGGTGGACTACAAACACAGACAGTTCTGAAGGGAAGGAAAAAGAACTCCAAAGTAACCAGCTGCCCTGCACAAAACACCTGGAGCACTGTGCAATTCACACCTGTGATCTTCCAGATTAAAAATCGACCATTTCTTCACCTCACGCACACCAACGCAGCACAGCTCCCTTTATCAAACACCATTAGAACCAAACAAAAATCCGAGCAGCAACGAAAGAGAGCCGTAAGCACTGTTTGCATAAGGTTCTACTCACATCCCCTGGTGCCACAACATCATTGCAGAAGTAGCAGCCCAGCTTATAGCCAGGGATATTTGAGAAGAGTGAGGACCCCAGCAGATCAGAAGAAGCGGAGGCGTTGCTGAAACGCGAATCACCGTGTTCTTGCTGTTTGGGTTTCTTCAGGCCATGTCTCATAACAACAAAAGTGTCAAATCCCAAGGCAGCATTGATGACCAACTGTGAAGGATAAAGAGAGAACAACAGATTTTAAGTGAGCCAAAAAAGGGGAGGGTGGGGGGAAAAAAAGCAGCCTGGAGGCTTTTATTCACTATAAATGCCAAAAACCCCACACGCAGTAGATGGATGAGCAACCCATTAACAGCATATTTACCACCTTAGCCATAAACAGCAGAGTTTCTGAAAGCTGGAGAATTCCAGATGTCAAGCACTTCGAAAGCGAAAAACCCAAAATAAAAGTCTGTTTCCGAAAGTCACAAGCCCTTTTCTTTTTCTGTGCTTTTCAGGGCGACCTGATCTGAATGAATGACTCCCTCTAGTTGTCACACAAACTTGTGACCAAAAAGCATCTTCAAGCAGTGGAATGCCATCTGTTATCCAAAACAGTTCCTGCTCAGTAAGGAAAGCAATTAATGACTACTTCTGGGCTTCATCTGCATCTCCTTAGTCACATGGGGAGCAGGAGCAGCTGTGCTGCACAATCCCTCTGTCCTCACGTTCCCCTTTCTCTCCACTCTGCGGCACAGAGGAATCTGAAGCACAAGATCAACACAACCATGACTGAGCAGGTCAAACAGAAAGGAAGATGCACTGCTTCATCTGCAGATACTGTTGACAGAAGTTCTGGTGCAGCTCTTCCTCATTTCCCATTCTTCCAGCCAGGAATTATTTAAAAGAAGAACTCTGAGGGAAGCTCTCTTAAGAATTAGACATCTTAATTAGCGAGCTAGAAGTCTCATCATCATTCTCAGTATTTCCAATTATTTCTGCATACTCTCTTTCAGCCTTGGAGTAGTTTATTGCTCCTCAGTCCTGAAGTGGACCCCTGCTGTTGAATCCATGCAGGCCTACAGCAATTAAAAGATTGCATCTTCTCACTGCATCGACCTGTAAAACCTGAATATGGTGTTCCACTTCCAAAGTATCAGTAAGAGCTGGTATTAGCAGAAATTAATAATATTGTTAAACAATTCCCACTGCAATCAACAGTTTCTCTCTTCTCAGTTTACTGGCAGGTAACTGTTTCATTCTGATGGAGCCTTAATTAAAAAAATCATCTGGTTTTGATAAAGAGACAATGGAAAAGTACAAGAGACAAATGGACAAGTAACTTTTGGAATGGATCAACACAAAGAAAAAACAAGAAAATTTTACCAAGTTCCAGTGCTCATCAGGAACAGAGACTGAATGTGTGACATTAGGATTTAGCCTTTGAGAGGTTTGTTTGTCTGAGTGCTTGTTTTGGGGAAGGACTGCAGGGATGGCAAAGATCACCAAGTGAATGATGGAGTGGGGAGAAG
The DNA here is from genome assembly GCF_015227805.2 of Hirundo rustica. Taxonomy (NCBI): domain Eukaryota; kingdom Metazoa; phylum Chordata; class Aves; order Passeriformes; family Hirundinidae; genus Hirundo; species Hirundo rustica. The sequence goes on along the minus strand of NC_053461.1, from coordinate 7,842,498 downwards.
GACTCTTACTGCTACCCACGGAGTTGGGCTTGTGCATTTTACACCAATCATCACTCACTGTTCTTTATTTTCTGTGAGCCTTTTTGAGATCTTTGGGACCAAACTGTGCAGGGCTTGAGATCTGCAGGTGCCACACAAAATCACATTTGGAGCAGAGCTCTCACTGAGTGTTTACTAACATCAAATACCCATCATTTGTTTGGACACCTCGAGATTTCCCTGCTGTGTTTTCTCCAGTGATAGAGAATTCCATCTCCTCAGATCAATGTGATGTTCTCAAATCAACCAACTGCGTGATGCAGACACACTACACCACTGAGTAACAGAGAAATGTCACAAAAAAGTTTCATAATTTATCCTCAAAATTATTTGAATGCTGCAAGTAAAAGGTAGAAGGGCACCACTGGCTAAGAAAACACGGGAGGGATGTTTTGGAGTTCATAAAACCACTCTGTCCTGACTGAACCAGACAGGATTCATACAGAATATACACATAAAATCCCACATATTGCTGAAAATTCCCAACCATCATACAATGGAAGAGTAGGCTAGCCCTGGCATTTCTCAGTTCAACACCCAGCTCTGCAAGTTTGCTCTTTTTGTCATTTCTGTGCTGTTTTTAAACAGCTGAAATACTGCTGCAAGACCAGAGGTGCAAGCTGCAGCAAGGCCGGGAGGACTGAGGAGGAACTGCTGAAGTCACAAATTACACACACTCACACCTGAGCCTATAATTCAGCGAAGCCCTCACTAAAGGGACACTGAGCTGCTCTCCACTGGCAAAGAGAAGCTCATCTGAGCTATAAAGAAATAAAATCCCATTGTTCAGGGCTAGAAATGCATTTAAAAGAAAGGAAGGGTGTGATTGTGACACGCAAAGCAATCACACGAGACGAGAGATTTTTGCAGGACAGAGACTTCTCCGATCCAGCTCAAGCTGAGTCAGGGCGGAGAGAGAGCTTCTTTGTTTATTTCTTACTTTTTATACATTTGTGGGTCTAGCAGAAGATTGGCTTCTGAGGTTTTTCACCCTTCAGCCAAATGGCTAGACCAACTGTCAGTTACAATTGTTTTCAGGTTAGAAATATGCAAACAAAGGACAGAGAATGAAAAACAAAGGATTTGTTTAGGTTACATCTGTGAGAAAAAGGTAGAAACTGCTCCTAATATTGTGCAGTACCTAAAAGGTCTGACTCCATTTTATGAAAATTTAAAAGGCTTTAAAAAACTCAGAAAAACTAAAGTAACAGAAGGGAAATCAATGGATCAGTACAGTACCTTCCTCTTGCTGGCTGCAATGACGGCAGGCAGCCAGCGACTCTCCCGAGTGTCCATCAGCAGGAAAACAACATCGTGGGCATTGATGAGCTCCTCCAGTCTGGCCACATCCCGCTGGGCCTGGGCCATTGTCACCTCCGAAAAATTCACTGGGTGGCCTGGCATGGGGATGCTCATGTTGTAACCTTCGGAGCTCTAGGGGAAGGCGGAGAGAAAATCACGAGTTCAGAAGGTAACCTCGTGACTGAACTGGTGGAAAATTCAATATAAATCACGGTCCAAATTCAATTCCTGCTCATCAGAACGGCAGCTCTGCTCCTTCCACCCCTCTGTGCGGCAGTGCTGTGCACCAAAGCACAGCGCTGGAGTTTCTCAGTCTGTATTTATGCAGAACAGCCTCAAAGTCTTAGCGGGCCTGGCAAATCACCACAAGAAGAGAGTGGAACTAACTGCTCCTGATCCCAGGGGTTACAAACATCACCCCAAAGCCAAGCAGCCACGTTTACATTTGATCATGATCTGTGATTAAAAGATCATAATCCACACAAGTGTCGTGGATTCTCTTTCCAGCCCCGTCACACATCAGTTTAACAGCTGCAGTTTGTATTTCTGCTGCTGAACACTGACTCAGTCCCAGTCAGGGACACGCAGTACCACACTGCTCTGTGTTTTCAGTTCCTGAGGAGAGGAACAGCCTCAGATGATTTCCCTGTAATGCCCCAGCCATGTGGGAACCCGAGACAGCAAAAAGCACTTCTGAGATGGTCACTGCAGAGCTGGAGGCCTGCACTGTGCAGATGCTGCAGGAGTTTGTTCCCGTGGCAGAAACATTTCCCTCTTCCAGCCCCTTACTTGGGCAGGACGGACTGAGAGCAAATACTGATCCAAATAAGCATCTACACAATGCATGCACAATGCAAACAATGAATTCACTCCTTTGGAAATGTGTCAGTCCAATCTGCCAGCCATCTGCTGCAAGGGAAGGATGGATCCTTCGTTCATCTTACAGAAGAACAAGCCTTGCCAAAGCCTCCCTGCTTGGCACTGCAGGAAAAATGAAAAACCAAAACGTGAAAACCAGAGGAACCAAGCATGAAATTGCAAGGGAAGAGAGGAGAAGAAGGCTGGTGGAATGTGCTTTTGCACAGACCAATCAATTACCAGCACAACTCATAAATCCAGGTGAGCCAAATAACCAGAAGGGTGAATACACATAAATATCCCTGAGGACAAAAAGAACCAGGCCCATTCAGCAGCTTGGAGAAATGGCTGTGGCTAATATCTGCATTAACCATACCAAAGGATTCACCCTTTCTTCCCTTCTTTGTACCATCACCACAGACATCAGAAAATCACTGGGGCAGGCTTTAATTTCAGTGTCATTATCTCCTCCAAAAGGTTGTGGTAGGAACACAAAACTTAACCCAAGCTGTGCCTGAGTACTCCTGGGTAACTCATCAAGCCTGAGCTGCAAAGTGCTGATTGATTAGATCAGCTCAACTGACACTGCCGGTGTTTTAGGAGGGCAGTTTTTGTTTAATAAATTCAAATAAAACATTAGCTGCACCCAAAAACGGTCAATGAAGTTCTAAACACTAAAATTCTGCCAGCATTCAAAAAAAAAGCTCAATCCAGGTATTGGAGCTGTAAGAATACAGACAAGTCTGGCAGCTTCCACAATTTTATCTGAATAACTGTCCCTCAAAAAAAAGACAGCAGTCACCAGCCAAAGTGGCTGAGGTGCACTTTGGCAGCCAAACAACGGCAAAAAGAGCTCAGAGGGCACATTGGTATTATTTTAAGGAGGAATAAATGTCCATATATATCCTCAAAGAAAGATCTTGCTTATTCCACAGAATCCCAAAATCTCAGGAATCCGAGAAAAGTTTTAAAACGCCTCCAAATTATCCAATATATTTGGCTACCATCTCATAAAATATTAAAATTACATTAAAAAAAAGCGGGCTGTATGTTGTTCCCTTTGCTGGAAGTTCAAAATGAAGCTATTATCTACTAATATAGAAAATTAGATTGCAAATTTGAGGTCTAAAACAACAGGAAATCTCAAAAATACATTCCAGTGCTTCCCTCAAGACCCGCTCCCAGAGTTAATACGTCTGACCTGGCATTACTCAGATTTCCTTAGGACATCCTAGGCAGCAAAAAATCACTTCACTATCACTAAGCAGCCACAAGATGACTTAATGATCCTTAATTACCTTTCACCGCTACAAATATCTCCCTCAATAAAGTTACGAGGAGCAGAGATTTGAGATAAAACCAGTAACCAACAGAGCACCCGCGCAGCGTTCTTAACGTTTCACCGCGAGAACTTGGAGAAGCAATTTAAAGTCACTTTTTTTTGTTGTTTGTTTTTATATATTACCAGCGACAGTCACATGGAAATAATGATCTTACCACTCCTGGGAAGATTTTCTGCAGCCTGTCTGCTGCTGCCAGAGCCTTGGGCTTGCCCCCGCTCAGGCAATCCTCGAACTCGTACAGTGGCTGCCGCACGGGGTTGGAGTAGGAGATCTTTGCATTGTCCACAAAAGTGATTTTCCTCACCCCCCAGCCCTAAAGGAGAACAGGATTTAATAAAGATAATTACAACAGCCTTGGGGAATCTTTTTGAGGAATGCCACACACTCAGTTTTGTCCACTTTTTTAAGCTACAAAAGCTTTTGCAAGTATTCAAAGCAACTGAAATAAGGGAAGAGAAAATTTGGTTGCATTTAACAGAAATCCCTCAAAACCTGCTGAATTCAGTGGAATGGGGTGAACATCCCTGAAAGGAATTATCAGCACAGTTATTCCAAGTGTTTCACTGTGAATTTGATCTTTATATCTTGTTGATTTGCTCCAGAATTTTTTTTTTACATATTTCCAAAATATTCTGCCAAGGTTCCCTTGCTATCTCATATTAGCAGAACATTAGTTATTTATTTCCATCAGCTACAGCTCTCACCTCTTCCCTGCAGTTTAGAACACAACTAATGTTATATTCTGTGTGTTTTGATGCAGAGAATGCAATTTGTCTCCGATGTGCCACGACAGCTGGACAAAAAAATAAAGAAATACAGGATTTTTGAGCTTAAACAGGAGATTATTTGTAAGATTAAGGATTTACCATCAAGGTCCTTGCAACACTACAGCCCAGGGTGCCAGCTCCCAGCAGCAGACACTTGGCAGCCACAATCTTTTCCAAATCCAGAGTGGGCACCAACCTCCAGCACATCAGCTTCAAATTAAGATCCACGGATGATTCTGCCAACCTGTGCCATGGAATAAATAACAACAACTTCTGAACCCTCCTGTACTTCTCCAGCAGAGCAATCACTGGTAGTTCAGATGATTGAGTTAGAGGTTTTTTTGAAGGAGAGAATGAATTCAGCAATTTAACACATAGATAATATGAAAAACAAACAGACAACGGCTTCTGAAAAAACAACAATCCAAAACTAAAATTTTAGTAATGAAGTTGATGCAAGCACGAAAATAAAAATGGTGTCTCAGCCAAGATTCCTGTTAAGCTCAGTGCAAAGACAGATGATTTGTCCATAATTTTTTGTTTCTCTTTTAAACTACCTGGTTTTCTGTATCCAGTTACGCCTGCCCTTGACATGCAATATTCCACTCATACCCTAAAGCATGTGGGCAGTCCTTTGTGGAAGTTTGAGAAAGAAAATGAAGCAGGAAATATGTGTTCAAGCAAGGGGCAGATTTTTACACCCATCAGAACACAGGCTGTTAAAACTCTCACCAAGCCAGGCCACCACAGCTCTGAGATTCCTGCAAGTTTCATTCCCTCACACACACCCTCAATAAAATCCCTTCAGCACCCAGTAAATGATTTGTGCAACAAGGATTTAAACAGCAATTGTCACGGCTGCCTTCTTACCAACACCTCTCTGGGAAGGTAAATTAAATAATTTACACAAGGAAAGAAGGTCAATTTACCTAAAGAATTAAGAACCCTGAGATGAACTTTATCGAGTATCTGGGAAGACACTGAGAACTTCCACAAATGCTTGACAAAAAAAGGCTTTGCCTGATGGGCAAAATGTGAACCTGAACCAGCAGACCAGTAAGTTTTTCCAAGGCAAGGACACAGATGCAGACACTCTGTAACCTCATTCTTTTCAATCCATTGCCCAAACATTATGTACAGAATGATAACAATTATTAAAGTCACATTTCCCGAGCTCTTTCCTGTCCCACTCTGACAAATCCCACAGGAGGAACTTTCCCCCATGCTTATTTTCATTATCACCCTGCAGGTGAGAGAATTCAGTGAAATTTCCACAGGCCTGTAACACTCTGACCTACATTTCACCCGGTTTTAAATAAAGGCATTCCAAATTTTCAACCAGAGTCCAAAACTGCCAAGATCTCTGCTGCATGCAGTGCACTGCTCTGTAAAGGTCTTTACCTCCAAAAGGAAAGTCCAAACAATATCCAGTGCACGTTTTACTGCATATTCTTACCTAATTCACATTTTAACTTGCTGTGGATTTAACCCAAGTAAAGAAAACTATGGGAATTTAAAAGATAAAAACCAAACCTTTTTGGATCCATGCATTCACTGAGATTCACCATCCTTGGCCCCAGGCCTCCCTTTTGGTTTTTCTCCCATCCAACAGCTTTTGGACAATCTGTTTGAAATATTTAAAACACAAAAAAACCCCAACCCCAACACAAAACAAAACAAAAAAAAGAAAGGGAAGAAAGAATGAAAACCTTAATATCACAGGACAGAGAAAAGAAATTTTGTTGGATTTAACACTGTTGGAAAAAAACCTTATTTTAAACCTGCCCTGATATACAAATTTTGCTGTTTACATCAACTGCAAGTTCCTGGAGAATTTCTTTGCTCTCAGGTGTCCCCTGTGCTGCTTTTGCCTGTTTAGCTTCAAACCCAGCAGAGAGCTGGCATCATTCCCCCTCAGGACTTTAATGTCAAGCCAGGTAAATTCATAATTCAGGAAATTTTGCCAATTTCACTCATCATTTTATCGCCCCTAGACCCCATCTGCAAATTCAGTGGAAAATGATATATCTTAAATTATACATAATCAAATAATTTGCCACAATGACATGTCAAACATTCAGATTTTTTTGCTTGAGGTAGAGAAATTCTGTGATACTGTCCTGCACCTACAAATCAAATCTGAGATTATCCTCTAACATTTCAAGTCTATTGCTTTAAAATGGGATTAAAAGAACAGTTCCACCCTGGGGCACGTTTTACTCAGTGTAAAAATTCTCCAGAAATTTTGCATCCCATAAATTCACGATCACTTTTTCCCTACCTGAGGGACTGTATACAAATTCAACAAGAAAAAATGAGACAAATTGCTGCTTCTTTGTATTTTTTCATGACACTAGCAGGAGTTTGCTTGCCTTTCAATTAGAAACAAAATTACAGGAGGAAAAAAATGAGCTAATATCCCCATCTCTTTCTTTGTCAAAAAAGGAACCATTTCCTTTAGAGACATCAAACAGAAATTCAAACAATTTAAAATAACTCAGCATAAGCAATGATTCCGTAGTAGCAACTTATTTTGCCATGTCAGCAGTGATCAAGAAGAGAAAAAAAAAAGTTTTGAATGGATTACCTGTGCCCAGGGGTGTCTCTGGCAGTTTGATTTCAAAGATGATGCTGTGTGTGATGTCTCTCACCCCCTGCATGGTCCTGTCTCTGAAGCAGAGCACTTCAACCCTCTGCACAACGCTGCCCCTGCCATGAAAATAAAAGATAAACACAGATGTGCAACTTCTTTCATAGAAAAGGGACTTGTTTCAAGCAGCATTTCACACAGGTTTAGTGCTCTGCAGGTTCTGAATGAGGCTTTTTGTCTTGGTATTGAACTATTGTTGCCTTTATCAGAAAGAGAAATGATTCCTCAAGTGTAAGAAAATGACTGGTTTGGTGTGAAACAGCTCCAAAGCAACGCCACTGTCAGCCTGTCCTTGCATTCATCCAGCACTGGACAAACTGCAGATTTAGAGGAATAAAAAGCAGAAAAGCACCAGAGCACATATCAGGTGACACGTTGGGACTTTTCTGTGGCACCAAGATCCTCTGAGCTCTCAATATAGATAATTTTTCCTCCTTATGATTCAACCCCCCTCCAAAAAAAAGAGAATTTCAGTGCCTGAACCCCAAGGCTGTGTAAATGTAACACTCAAAACTATGGAAGTGCAACCTAATCACAATTTTGTTACAGCAACCCAAGTTTATCTGATAATTTAAATCCTTTCTTTCAAAACCCAGAGTGTAAAACTGTGTCTTGTCTTCCCATCTTCTCCGCAATGAAAATAATCAAGTGGTACAAGAAGAAAACCCAAGAATATCTGATTTTTAAAATTGTAAGTTGGCTATTTCTTGACACTAATTAATTATATAAATTCACAGAGCATTCTAAACAAGATTTGACACAGCTGGAGGGTATGGGCAGGGTGTGAAGCTGGCATTTCCAGGTGCATGCATCCCTGTGAGGATTTGGATTAACGGGAATTTGTGACTGGCAGAAGTAAAAACCAGAAGAATGCACAAAATCAGAACCACTCCGAGTGGGTAAGGTCAAGGGAAAAAGCAAAATCTTGGGGGGGGGGGGTGAGATGAGCGAAATGCCAATCTCATTTAATATCAACCAATAAATAATCTTTGTCAGAAAAATAAACACCAGGTACCATTTGTGAGCTGCCAGGATCAGGAAGTTTCTCAGTGGCCATCCTGGATACTGAGATAAATTACAAGGATCATAAACTCCAACCGTCACCTGCAAAACAAATTGTTCTATGTGAGAAGTCATCTGTCCATGGTCATGCAAAGGTTATTTGGCACTTTTAAATAAAAATTCTGGACAGAGCAGGCCTACAAACACGTCTTGCATATTTATAAAAATTTAATCTGTGGTCAAACCAGGTTTTACTGGAGCTTTTGCCACAGCCTCGAGATTTATTCAGTTTGGCCTCTTTAGGGACACTGGATGTTCACTGCAATTAATGCACCTTCATTACCTTAAAAACACAACTATGAGGGAAGCCCAGCAACTGAAGCCTTGCTCCCAGCCCAAAAATCTGCACTGGTTTTGGAATGATCAAAAAGTGAAAGGGCACAGGGCAGCAAGAGAACAAATTAAAGGAAAAACGGCACAAAAATCACTTTATAGACACCCTCAAGAAACAACCACTGTGCCCAGCTCAGTATCAGAGCTTCAAACCATTCCCAGAGTAAACGCTTAATGATGTAAAATTATATAAAATTCTCGTTACCTTCCCTCCTCGGTCTTGAAAGAAGCCATCCCACGTTTTCAGCAGGGATATCATGACAGAATTATCATGATACTTAATTAAAAAATAAGGCAGGGCTGTCACCCCCTCCTCCTGGCAGAGGTCATCGTAGGCTTTCTGCAGGGCTTCAATCTGAAAGTGGAAAGACAACTGAACCACCAGTTTTAACAATTCTGCACTGTGATACGAAAGAAATTAAAAATTGTTCCACTTTTCTCCTAAAATAATTTAAAAATTAACTTTTTTTGTCTTGTCTAATAATGAATTTTATTAATGATTTTGTCATTTTAATGAGTTGGCTCACTCAGGGGATGCCCCTTTATAAGGGTTTCTTTTAAATGAGTTTCAAAATCAAAGCTACATACATAACTACATATTAATTTTAATATGCAGCTTAACATATATTCTCCAAAATAAATATATAATATATAGCTTAGCATAATCATATCTTCAAGAATTGTTTGCCATATCTGCATCTCAACTGAGACAATTTAAACAATCGTGGAACAAAAGGTAAACAAAAAACCACCATGGAAATTAAAAAAAAAAAAAAAAAAAGAAGATTTTAAAAGAAATTGGAGTCTCCAATTAATTTAGCTAGTGGTAACAAAAAATATTGAGTTTTAAAGCTGACAGAAGTTCTCAGTATTGCAGAATTCACAATATTTCGGATTTTGAATACCTGAGTTAGTGAGAACCTGTCCCCAAGACACACAGGTTTCTGAGTTAGATGAATTCCATCAGGGAAGCAGAGAGCAGGGTAGCAAAACCAGTAATAGAAATGGTACTTTTTTAAATCCTGTGGAGGGAAAAAATTGTAAAATTAGATAATAAAGAGATATATCTGAGTCAATTATATAGTACTAATTAAAATTAATGGTTTGTGATTTTAACCATGGGAACCACAGGGATCTTTAACCTCACAAAGACTTTAGAAGATCACAAAAGTACCAAAAGATTTCCAGTCTCTGTATAGTTTTTATTCAAGATTTAAACAGACAATGTGTGCACAGTCCTTCAGGTTTTGTTAGCTGAGGCATTTAGTAAAACGTTCAGTTTATCAAAGATGAAGCAGCTGCTCTACTTCTACTGATATCTGCAAAGTCATCAGGTAATCTTCTACATTTGTGGAAAATAATATAAAAATATATTAATGCAGTGTTATTATTAATACAGAACACATTAATACTCCTAAAAAGGAACTATTTTGCTATTTCCACTACAAGCAGGAGACACAAATGATCTGTACTCACTGCAAATGTCAGCAGCAGGAACCTGTTCAAGAGCATTGGGTTCTCCAGAGCAGCTCCAGATTTGATTGATTCCCAGATCTGCCATGGGTTGTGGGGACAAGAAGGAAGAGAAAGGGTAGAGAAACACCAAGAGAACATGAGAACAGCTGCAAAAATCTGCAGTTCTTCCAGCTACCTTCAAATGCAAATTAACATTCCCTGTGATCTTTTCTAACTGAATTTATCCATTACTATCCGTGTTAAAAGCATTTTAAAGGTCAGACAACAGGGAATTACGAGCCACAAGAAGGCAAAAAATTCCTAGTCTGGAGTGACGATATGCATGAAAACTCAAAGCAATTAATGGAAGGAATCGAGGACTGGTCAAAGTAAAGCATCTTAAATTTGCCTTTCACCTCTCCCTGAGCCATGACATTAAATCAACTGGTGACAGTGCAGACAGAGCAGCTCCTTTGACCCATCTTTTTCTTACTTTATCTCAGGCTTCTCGCTGCTGTGGAGCTTCCCCATCTCTTTGTCACGCAGATAAACTACACTAATCTGAGATTTAAACCAGGCACTGCTGGTTTTTGGCTATGAAGACAAATGTTAAAAATGTATTCTACAGAATTCAAGTCCCTGGCAGCTCTGAGAGCACTGTAGAGCTTAAAATGCGATGGAGTTCTCCAAGTAGAATTAGTTCTCATTAATTAAATTAGGTTCTACTCCCTTGTAGAGAATAGTAAAAAGCAAACACCAAACTCTTCCTTCCAGAATAAGCTAAATCCTGAGGCTACTCACAACTGGAGTATCTCCAAATTTGGAGCAGCGTTAAAGCTCTTCAAGTGGAAGAAAGGATTTGTAAACATTTTGTGACTTGATTTTAAATCTTACCTCGTTTGCTTCCTTGTCCAGAAGAGATTTCTTATCGCAGGATTTGAAAGTCTCAAAAGTGTTGGTGTTATACAGCGTGCCAAAAGCAGGACAGCAACGTGCTGGTATTGAAGCATTCCTGAAAGAAACAGAAGGAAGACTCTGGGAATTAACACAGCCATCAGCAGCAGTATCTGCCTCATGGTGTAAACCTCAAACATCAAATGATGAGGAAACAGAATTAACACCTTCTCTAATGAAAGCATCTTTATGAACGTGGATTGATGGCACAATAACCAGTGCAAACACATCTCCATCGAGGCTCTTCAAAAATACATCTGCCATCTGCATTGTCTCCAAGCAGAGAGACACTGAATCAGGGATTGAAGCTTTTAAATTCTGCTCAAATAGAAGCTACCTGTGACAAATGGGATTTGCACTGAGAAAAACTGATTTAGGCTGAACTTAGATGTCAGTGTTGCACTCACATGAAGAGTTACTTAAAATCTGATGTTTAAAACACAAACCAAACCAGACAAAAGATTGAGCAGCTTCTATGGTTTGTAACATCATCAGCTGGAGAAGCTGGTGCCTGCAAACAGGTTTTGAGATAAATTAGGTAAAAACCCTACAATATTCCCTTAATTTACAGGTCAGATTGATTTCATTGCCTCTTTTAACACTTGTTCTCAAAACCTTATTCTTTTCCAGTCATAACAGATAAACACTTTGGAAGAGATCACAGTGTAACAACCAGGGACTGTAAAAACTATTTGAAGTCCTACTTAAAGCTATAAGGGAAGGGCTCAAATAACTGAAAAAGCCTCCCTAATGAATAAAGCTGAGGAAATGTGAAAAAAAAAAGGTATTTTATATAAACATACATGCAGAAAGTTAATGAATCTGAGAATTCAGAATATTTTAAATTCAACCAGAATGAGTTTTTTGTGACTCAAAGCAGTCTCTCCACTGTTATAAAGTTCATTAAAATATTACTTATTCTCATGTGGAGTTCCTCTAACATATCAATTTTAAGCCAGAAAAGGGTCTTCACACACAAATGAAGGTAAATTACAGCCTGTACTTACATATCAAAGGCACTAAACTCCAGTGTCAAGCGAGCTGGCAAACCCAAAGGATCACCTGGACAAAAAAGCAGCAACAAAGCTCCTTTTAAACTGAAATACGCCAGTTATTTCCCGTTGTTTATTGTGATGTAAATTACCCAGTGAAACTTTCAAAATTCACAGCCATGCTTCCCAGTGCTTCAGCAAAACATCCAAAATATGTCAAATTAGAGGAGAAACCCGAACCAGTAAAACAAATGAGCTTGTACAGACCATTGTAGTAGTAGCCCTTGATGACTTTGGGGGTCTCATCCAGGCGGTACTCGTTGAGTTTCCTCTGGGTCAGCTCGTGCCAGAACCCGGCATCCAGGGCACTGCTGAAGGGAGCAAACTGCAGCTTGGAGAGCGCGGCATGGCTGGGATCCCCGCTGGCTGCAGCCATGGCTCAGCTGCTGATGGGAGCCCTGGGAGAACACAGAAACCGCTGAGTCCATGGGAACGTGACACGGGATGGACACGGGACAGGGAGAGAACAGGGACACGGGACAGGGACCAAACAGGGACATGGCACCGGCCCTGTGTACTGACACAGGACAGGGAGAGAACAGGGACACGGGACAGGGACCAAACAGGGACATGGCACCGGCCCTGTGTACTGACACGGGACAGGGAGAGAACAGGGACACGGGACAGGGACTGAACAGGGACATAGTATGACAAGGGACTGACACAGGACAGGGAGTGACCAGGGACATGGGACTGACACGGGACCAGGACCAAACAGAGACATGGGACTGACACGGGACTGAACATGGACACAGGACTGACACAGGACAGGGAGTGAACAGGGACACGGGACTGACATGGGACTGAGACCAAACATGGAGACGGCACTGGCCCTGTGCACTGACACGGGACCAGGACAGAACATGGACACGGGACTGACACAGGAGACAGGAACCGAACATGGACATGGCACCAGCCCTGTGCACTGACACAGGACCCGGACCAAACACGGACACGGGATTGACATGGGGCTGGGACTGAACGTGGACACGGGACTGGGACCGAACATGGACATGGCACCAGCCCTGTACATTGACACGGGATCGGCCCTGCACAGCAACATGGGACCGACACAGGACCGGGATCGAACACTGACACGGGACCAGCCCCGCACAGCGACACGGCACCGGGACCGGGGCTGACACCGGCCCCGCACAGCGACACGGACCCGGCCGCTCGGCACGGGGCAGCCTCCGCCTCGTCCACGCGTGACTGCAGCCCCGGGAGCCGGCTGAGGGCCGGACACACCGACCGCGGGACCTGCAAGGGGCAGTGCGGGGACGGTGCCGGTGCTGTGACCCCCGGGGGCTGTGTCGGGGGCAGTAGCGGGGCTGGGGCAGCGCCGGTGGTGGTGCTCAGGGCTGACAGGATCCGCCCGCTCCACGCCCGCTCCAGCCCCCATCCATGTCCCGCTCCACGCCCTCTCCAGCCCCGCTCCACGCCCGCTCCAACCTCCATCCATGTCCCGCTCCACGCCCTCTCCAGCCCCGCTCCACGCCCGCTCCAGCCCCGCTCCTGCTTACCAGCTGCACCGCTGGCTCTGCACTTCCCGCATCTCCGGCCGGCGCACACCGGTGACGTCACCCACGGCGCTCAGGTGACAGCCGGGCGGCGTGGAGTGATTACGTAACGAGGGCCGTGGTGGGCAGGGCCCGAGGCGGGGTCGGTCTCGGTCCCGGGCTCGGTCCCGGGCTCGGTCCCGATCCCGATGCCGGTGGCGGTGCCGGTGCCAGTGCCGGTGCCGGTGGCGGTGCCGGTGCCCGCGCCCGCCCGCCCGCCCGCCCTCGATAGCATCCCTCGCAGCCACAGCCGCCGGCTCAGGCGCGTCCGTGCCCCGCAGCGCTTGGAGCTGTGCCCTGCTCCACCTTCCCCGGCACACAACAGAGCCGTCAGAAAATCTAATGGGAGTCATTTCAGATGGTGGGAAAAGGCCAAAACGTGCGCCTGCACTATTGCTTCCTCTCCTGCCTGCGGCATTTCCTGAAAATGTGGGGAAAAGCAGGATGAGGATCCTGGCACGATGGAGATCCCCTCCTGTCCCACCAGATGTCCCCACTGAGGCAGGGAACGCTCCCAAGGGAATTCTGTCCCCGCAAAACCAGGTCTGCTCCCGCCACACCTTCATCCCAGCACATCTCCAGGAAATCCCCAGACTCTCCTTATGTTCTCTGGAAGCTCCGTGTCCTCTGAGCTTTGGTTGTGAACTGAAAAACGCTGAAAACATTTTGCAGGAAACCATGCCTGAAATATTCTCTTGAGCCTTGGCCCCACGTTAGTGGGAGACTTCCCCATTTCTTACCCTGATTTGCTTTCCTCTGCTTCCCTCACATCCAGAGCCACTGGAATTGCCTGTTCAGTGAAATAAACGGAGAAATTTCCTTAGGTACATGCCATTTAAAATAGTCATCATCCCATTTTTCTGGTTTATTGTTGTCTAATAGCTATAAAACGCGGCTATCACAAATCCCTTGTCTTTGCTATTAACGCATTTACACAAAGGTCATTGGTAAAACGACTTGAGATAAAAAATATTCCAGCAGCTTTGTTTTCCTGGGTTTAGCTGTCTGAATGTTCTTTATTTTTACCAAATGTTTTTGTTGTTAGAGTCACCATCATTTTTAGACCAATTTTCAATGATCCTGCTGAGGTTTTCTTATGTACATTTTAAGGTCAGAAAAGGCAATTTGTGTGATCAAAAGGACAGATTTCTTGATAGCTCTCAGCAGCCCTTGGGTAAATTTGTTTTTCAGCACGAATAACTGCAGCTGACTTTTATTTCCTTGGGGATCATCTAATTTGGCCATCCATTTTGGCCAGAATTGCTGTTGCAAATCAGAATAGAAAAAAACCCCCAATTTATGGCTGTGAAGCTCAGCAATTGTTTGTGAAGGGTCAGGGCTTAGAGCATGTGTTTCAAAAGGTTCTGTTCTCTACTCCACAAAGTACTTGTGCAGGTGGTCCTCCTGCAGGAAAAAGTTGCCTGAGTTCTGCAATGAATTGTGCTCTCTCTCTCTGCATTTTGCCTTATTTCTCCTAGATTTAAGTTTCCTAATTGCAGTTTTTCCTGTGAGCAACTTGAAACCAAAGTCAATTAATCTCTGAACCTTGCATGATACACTGAAATGGACCGAATTTAAGTTTATTCCTTCAGTACATTTCCCCAATTTATTAAAATGCAGATATATTAGGGCTTAATTTAACATCGAGTCCTTTAAATACAATTAAGAAAGTGTTCAGGGGTGTGGGAAATTGATCAGCACAACAAAAGGGATGAGAGGACTTTCTTTTTAATTTGTAACATCAAAGCCAGCCCAGCTTTCAGTTGTGCTCCAACATCTTCTTGGTCTCTTTTTCCAACATCGAGTATTCCATTATTGTGTTTTTCTCCTGAAATATCTGACAGCAGGATTTATGAAAAGATAAACATATTTCATGTACAATCAACTATATTCTGCAAGTCCAGAAACAGCAGCACACCCTTCTGGAGCAGATGGTGTCAATACATTGAGCATGGAAACTCTTTTTGGGACATAAAAATTCTATTTTTCAGCAAAGTTAATGTACATGATAATATAAGCATGATATCAAAGAGATACAGTTGGATAAACACTAAAACTTGACATTTGATGAAAAGTTTGTGATTTGGAGGAAGATATAAATAAATAGGGGAGTTTATTTAAATGGTTGGAAGTTCTTTCTTTGACTGTGCAAAGTACCTCCACTTGCAAATCTCACTTCACAAGCAACATGTCTAATGGAGTAAGCTGAGAGAGAAAAATGTTTCTGGCCAATCACAGAAACATGATTTCTTCCTTTTCTGTAGCTCAATAATTTATAAAGACATCTATTTGTATCTCCATTTCTGTGATGGAAGTGGTGATCTCAAATGGTAAAAGGTTGACAGCAATGTAACAGTTCATACATTGACCTTGAGATTTTCAGATTCTTGATCTGAAGTTACTCTTAAAATGTGTTAAAACTATTAAATGCACATTTCCCACTTTTACTAACACTTCCTTATAGACTACAATTTGCCAAAGCCTTTTACTGTACCCATCCTTTGAAACTGGCACATTTTGGTTTGGTTAAACTCCTGAGCTGCACTTGAGCTCCAAAACCCCAGGCCAGCATCAATGAATGTGAAGGATCTTTTTAAAAGTTTTCTTGAAGTTGTGGTTACAGAGAGGATACAGGAATGGATTCAAGGTGGAGTTGATGTAGCCGAGCCATATGGTGACCCTGTGCAGTTCTGAGAGCTGCTCCTGGTCGTGGAACGTTATCACCAGAAACAACACGAAGTAGGGGATCCAGCAGAGCATGAAGACTGCCATGATGATCCCCAGCTGCTTGGCTGCCTTCCTCTCCCTGTTCCCGTGCCGGTGGATGCTCCTGGAATGGCTGTGCAGGGTGTGCCAGGTTTTCCTCAGGAACGTCAGTCCCCTGGAATCCCTGCGCTCCGGAGGACAGCAGGCTCCTTTAGGGCTGGCATTGCCCTGCTCTGCATGGGGGGCCACCTCAGTGAAGGTGTGGTCTGATGCCACGCTGGAGTCACTGTCCTGGCAGCCAGGCTGCTCCTTATTCCCAGGCTTTTTGGTGGCACACACCCCCTTCCTCCCTCCTCTACCCATGCCAGGCTCAGGCTTGGCTGTGCTGGGAGAGAAACAGCTCCACTTGGGGACCTTCCCATTACTCAGAGCCTTCGAAGCCTTGTCAGGATTGCTGAAATGAAGCTCTGCCTCCACTTTTTGGGGCTCTGGGGGGCTTTGCTTGTCCGTGCCAGGGGTGTTCTCACCTGAGATTTGCTTCTGGAGGAAAATACTTTTCTCATCCCTCATCTTAGCTTGATGCATGGTGGTTTTATCCATGGAAGGCCAATAAGATCCTTTGGGGAGCTCTCGGTGCTGGCAGTGGTTTCGAACCGCTCTGAAGATCTTGCAGTAGAACCACAGCATCAGCAGGGAGGGCAGGTAGAAGTTGAAGATGGCCGTCAGCACTTTAAACCAGGTGACATTGAAGAACTCCGTCTCGCACTTGTCTTCCTTCATCTTCCTTTGCCCGTTGTTGGCAAAAACGTGCCAGCCCAGGATGGGGACGACCCAGGTGAAGGAGAGCAGCCAGGCCCCCAGGATGAGGAGCGAGGCTCTCATTTTGGTGCGGTACTTGAGGTACCTCAGCGGCTGCTGCACCGAGCGGTACCGGTCGACGCACAGGACGAAGAGGTTGAAAATCGAGGCCGTGCTGGCCACGTAATCCATGGAGAGCCAGAACAAACAGGCTGCCAGCCCCAGGGGCCACCTGGGGCTCAGCAGGTCCACGATGTTCAGGGGCATCACGGCGGCGCCCACGATCAGATCCGCGATGGAGAGGCTCACGATGTATAAATTACCCACGGTCTGCAGCTTCTTCTCCGTTTTCACGGCGCACAGCACTAAAATGTTCATGACAATGGTGGTCAGAGAAATGCTTCCCAGGAGCAGGCCGAGGACAGCTGAGGGAGCGTTGCTGGAGTTCTCTGTTGTGTTGTTGGACATCTTTTTGCGGGCGCGCAGAGTGACAATCCCTGTGGACGTCCAGGCCTTGGACATTCAGTCATGGTTTGCGCTCCTGGATGAAAAGGTGTTGGGTTGCTTGGGGATTTTTATTTCCAGAGCTAGAGAAAAGAAAAAAAAAAAAGACCCATACTCAATCGCTGTAATAATAAGATAATAAGATAATAAAGCTAATTTGTGCCTCAGCTTAGCGCTTTTAGGGCTTAGCACTTAGTCCCTTTTACAGCTTTTCTAAATGACGAATTTTTACAACATTTTACATACAGGTAATCTGTGTTTTATGAAGCCCCACTTAGCAACCCCAAACAGTTTTCATAGAGCTTCATCTATTTCCGGCCCCAGAATCTGAAGAAGAAATTTGATTCTTCACAGTTTTAATTCATTATATCTCATTAAACAGCTGATCATGAACCATAACATAAACTCCAAATTGGCAAACCAATTTAAAATGTGGTAGTAAAAATCAATATTAACATATTTTATACTAAATATTGTGCTTATTTACAACCTTTATCTAACAGTTTGGGACTCCAGCAGTTGGCAGTCAGTGGGCAGTTATTCAAATTATAGGTAATGAGTAATCTCTTCCTACACAATTTAGGCTCACACAGATTTCAAACATTTAAAGATGCCAGACCTATTTGAGATCAAATACAAAATAATGAGATTTTTCAGGCTTAATAAGCATCTGCTTCCCAACTGCTAACTTCATGTATTGATCCACAGTGCAGAATTGATTAATAATGTTTTACATCTTGGAGCAAATGATCAATTGACCAAATTCTGCCTCCAGTCCATTGATAAAAATTGTCAGTGAGTGACACACATTTTGTGCCATTTCATAGCTTGTCTGAGTTTATGTTCTGGTAAATCTCTTAAAGCAATAAGGACGGAAATTGAGATTGTAAATGTATTTGCTCAAAGTATTTACACAACTAACATTGAGATATGCACGGGATTTCTCACCCTCATAACTCTAAACATGGCCGGAGCAATACAATGCAACAGATTGCTCAATGATCAGGATTTCCTATTGAAATTCAATGATGCAATACTTCATTTAACTTTATCTTTTTTATTCCAGTAATCAGGGTTTAAGCTCAAATGATTGATGCTTCCTTATGACAGGTCAAGTTCCTTCTTGCCTGGGCTTTTCTCACAGCTGGGTGTTGGGAGAGAAGCTGTGCCCGTTGTGCCGGCAGCATCCATAGGCAGAGGAATGAGGAGCACCCTGGGGCATGCTGTGATCCCAGATTCCTTCAGGCTCTGCCAAGACAATTCCTCTGGAGCAGCTGCTCACAGGTCACAGAGCCCTCAAGCATCTCCTGAGAACAAGGACAGAAATTATTCCATGAATTATGAGGACAGAAAATACTCCACGGATGTTGAGGACAGAAATTATTCCATGAATGCTGAGGACAGAAAATATTCCACGGATGTTGAGGACAGAAATTATTCCATGAATGCTGAGGACAGAAAATACTCCATGGATGTTAAACCAGCACATCTGGAAAGTGGTTACATACCAGTCTGTGTCTTTCTCTCCACCTCTTCAAGTGTTTTTAAGTTTAAGTGTACAGGGCACGGCCAAGGCAAGGGGCTCATTAAGAACTTGGCACGACTGATCTTCACCCTCACATATTTCTGTATGGTAAAATAAAGGGAGAAAAGGCAGCTTTGTTGAGTCTTCAGCTGGAAAAAATACCACCAAAGCTCCCTGGTGAGACAGCTGTCCTTGGGTGTATTTTTAATATAGGAGCTGCATTTGGGCTTGGACTGGATGGTCTGCAGAGATCCTTCCAACTCTAACAATTCTTTGGTTCTGTGGATAAAACAGCAGAATGCAGTAAATGGTGTTCACTGCTTCCCAAGGATAAAACAGCAGAATGCAGTAAATGGTGTTCACTGCTTCCCAAACTTTCTCCTTTGCACTGCTGTGGTTGGATAAGGCAGAATTTAGGGAGCAACTTGCAGAATTGACCTGGGGTACCCTTGCTCCAAAGAAGGTTAATGTGCCCTTTCTTCAGGAACTACTGATGTAATTCCTTATCTCTAACTCAGTTGCCAGTAGAGGAAAGTAGTAATAATGAATAAATGGGGTTTAATGTTTGCACAGTTTACACTGAAACAAAGTTCACTAAGAACAGATTGAAAAAAAAAACCACCCCCCCCCCAAAAACAAAAAACAAAAAAAACCCCCAAACCAACCAACAAACAAACAAAACACAACCCAAACTAACAAACAAAACAACAACAACAAAAAACACCCCCCCCCCCCCCAAAAAAAAAAAAAGAAAAAACCACCAGCCCAAAACTTTGGATTGCTTTGTGGAAATTCTAAACTCTGACCTCACCGTGAAATGCCTCTTTAATTTTTGCTGTCTGTGAAGAGCTTTTTCTACAGGGAGGCTCAGTAATCATGATTTGTTATTGTATTCCATTTCCAAGGAACAAGAATCTGCTGGGAGATGCTAAGTGGATGCCTGGGTGCCTCATTAGTGCAGGTGCAATCTATTAAGCCCTGACTGAGTGGGAGTAAGTTTCTAGAAACTGACACATCCCTTGCTGATAGATTTTTAAGAAATTACAGCTCCGAAGAGCAAAATTCTTGTTCATCAGACTAAATTAAGGGCAGAAAGTGAGATTTTAATTCAGATGGCTTTTGCTCATTCTGTTGTACTTCAGAGACTTAATTATTTCTAATGATTTCTTTTCCCCCTTAAATTATTCTTAAGTTGTTGAAAGTATTAACATGTTAGAAGTTTGATTAATTTCCCTCTCAAAAACTCATTCATTTCACTGTAAGGGAACAATCCCTATTCAATACCTGCAAATACTCAAGGAATGTTTTTGATAAAAAATAAATGAAAAAACCTGGTAAACCTGCATGTTGTCCCCTCTCAAATGACAATTTGCCTCAGTCCAGCCAGGACGGTTTGGAAGTGTAGCTTCAGGATCCTTAGTGCAGCATAACCAGCTACTTAATTAAACAATTTTCTACACACCACTGTATTTACTTCCTTTTTTTTTTTTTTTTTTTTTTTTGTTCTGGGTAAATTTATAATTTTAAGTTTCAGCCTTAACCGGAAATTATCAGGAGATAGATACAGAAATTTTTTGACTCTGGCTGGCATTTTTTAACAACTCTCTTTAACACTTGGCCTATATTCCATGAATATTAAAAAGGGCTAACAGAAGATGGACACACTCCAAAGAATGTTTTGGCCTTCCAAATGTAAGCTCAGACTTCCATGAAACTCCCAGTAGCTCCATTTTTTTAGTTTAAGTTTTTCTAAATGTCAGTTTTTCCATGACAAAATCCAGTCTTGTTTTTCTGATGGCGTTTCCCAAGTATGGATTATTCTTGCCAAGAGATTGGAGGAAAAACTCATCTTATCTAGAATCCCAGTGCTTCCAGATATGGTATTAATTTTCCCTGCTAGTCTAAACATCATCAATATCAACTAATTGATCATCAATGTCATCTCTTAGCAAAACAGCATTTAAATGTCATTTTCTTTAAGTGCTGCCTTACATTCATTACTCCATTACTTGTGCGTAAAAAGAGAATTTGCTGTAGGTGTCACACCTGTGAGATCACTGCTGCAACAGAAAAAAAGTCCATTGTGCTGTGATGCAGTAAATAAACTCTGAGGTGTAAAATCCCTTATAAACAAAGGGGAATTTCCTTTAAAGCTGAGCAGCTGCAGTGGTGCCTTTCTGTTCTGGGTTTGGAACCCATTATCCCAACTAGGTCTAACAGGACATCTTTCCTATAAGGACAGCAAAAAAAACCCTTGATTTTTTTGGACTCCACCGTGTGCTACTCCTGGCACCTGTAAAACTTGGTGGGGTTAATCACTCTGCATCAGAAATACAATTAACTTTTAAAATTGTGACTTACCCTGTCATTCAAACATTGAGATCTTGGGAAATCACTACTCAACGAAAGTGAAAAACAACATATGTGACTGAGAGTTGGGAGTTCTTTCAGTGGTGGGGTTGATCACTGTGAAAACTCTTTGGGGATTTACTTGAATTCAGCTCAAGTGAGCTTTCAGCGCTTTGGAACTGTAAGAAAACCATCCCAAAAATGCACAGATTTAAAAATCCTAGTGAGTGTGGGGAGGCACTGTCTCCTTGTACTGGGAATAAAAGTAAACCTTGTTACTGAGAGATTTTTTATTTTTTTTCATCTTTAATTTGGAACCCATATTTTCAGTCTCTTCAAACACCTGAATTTACTGTTGTTTTTTGATGAGTTACTTCATATTTCAGCAATAACTCATTGAAAATACAGAGCTTTTAATTTATAGAAATGCACATCTGACTTAAACAAGCTCCCTTTAAAAAAAAAAAAAAAAAAAAAAATCCAGGCAGCTTTAATGTTTTGGTTTTTTTTTTTTTCTTGGATGAAGCAGATGGCAAAGGGGCGCAGGGTTCTCTTACAGTGAGAGAGCCTGGTGCCTTGCAAGTAAAAACTTTAAAAACATCCAAGAATTCCAATTCCTCTCCATCATTCCTGTCTGTAAAGGAAAGCTGCATCAAGAACGGGATAAGGTTTAGGGTAAATTATGTCCCTGCTATAGTGTCACCCCCCTCAGGATGTGCTGTATGAAAATAATGCATTTACGATTTTTCCTCGTAAGAGCACCACTGTTTTCAGAAGGGGGTGAGGCTTTAAGTTCTTTCTCTTCCTCTTTCTTCAGCCAAGCCACTGTTCTCCCTGGACGAGGAACCAGCCCCTCCCTGCCCGTTTTTCCCAGCCGTGTACCCTTCCCTTCCCTCACCAGAGAGACGCTTGAAACAAGGGCATAAATGTTTTGCGGGCAGACAGGAACTCCCTGGAACCATCTTAATTCAAGTGTGGCCGTTAAGCTCAGTGGAGAATCAGGACTTTGTCCATCCGTTTCCCTTCCCTTGCCTTCATTTCCATCTGAACATCCCCTCCGTGCTCTGGCCCTTGCTGGCCGGACCCGCAGCGACTCCTCTCGCTCCAGGGGCAGGGGGCAAACCTGGGAACCTCTGGAGCTGCTGGATCTGCAGCTTGGACCAGCGTGCTCCGGGGAGGAGAGCTGGCTGAGCTTCCTGCGGGGTATTGATGCACTTTTGAGGATTTTTCTTCAGCTTTGTTTGCCCCTGCAGGAGACCCTCTGCTCCGCGCTCCCCTCTGCTGCTCTGGCCTGGGATGCGCCGGGTAAGGAGCGGCCAAAATCTGCCGAGGGCTCCCAGTTTATGCTGAGGGGGAGCCATCAGAAGCGGAGTGTGTTTTTTGGCGAGTTGTGTGTGCTGCTCCAGTTCGCTTTTCTCCCCGCTCCTCTCGCTGCGCTCGGGTATCGCCGCAGCCTCCGCCGGGACGGGCGAGCTCCGAGGTACCGCCCGCGCTCCCCCAGCTCCAATCCCTCCAACCCCTCCAACACCTCAATCCCCTCCAACTCCTCCAACACCTCCAACCCCTTCAACCCCTCCAACCCCTCAAATCCCTCCAATTCCTCCAATCCCTCAACCCCTCCAATCCCTCCAGTTTCCCCTCGCCCCTGCTCCCTCCTCCCTCTCCCCGCCGTTCACTCACCAAAGCGAGGAGGAGAGCGAGGAGCGGCTGCGGCAGCTCGGGCAGTGGGACCGAGCCGGGCGGAGCCGGGCGGAGCCGCTCCTCCTGCCCCGGGGCTGGGATGGACACGGCGGAGGCGCAGGGCTGGGCCGCGGTGGAGGCGGAGGATGCGATGGGATGGATGCGATGGGATGGATGCGATGGGATGCGATGGGATGAGATGAGATGAGATGTGGTGGGAGGCAGTGGGATGGGATGCGATGGGAGGAGGTGAATGAGATGGAATGCGATGGGATGCGATGGGAGGAGGTGGCTGCGATGGGATGCCTGGCCCCGTCCCGCCCCGGGGCTCCGGGACGCTGCAGAGGGATGCTCCCCTCTCTCCGGGGGCTCTGGCTCTGCCCTCCCCGCCCGCCGGAGAGCTCCGGGTGTGGCTGCGAACCTGTGGGAATCTGAGCTGGCTGCAGCGGGGAGGGGACGGGGGGGGTTCACCCGAGGTAACCCCAGGAGTCTGCGGAGGATCAGACACCGCATCCTGGTCTGGGATCATCCCAGCCCTCATCAGTCACAGCGCTGTCGGTCTGATGACCACCACTGGGGCTGAAGTAGCGGTGCCTGGAGTTTCTTTTAGAGGAGCTGCCTTACTCAACGACTTTGAGACCTGGAAAATCCCAAATGTCTACCACGTTATTGCATATTTAGCTAAACGGATGTTTTTGTGATTCACGTAGGTGCGGTATGTCTGCTCTGTGTTTAACATGCACACAGGGTTTGGGGGAATTTTTTTTTTGCCACTAACTTGCCTGTTTTCATTCCTTTCTTCAGGGTCATGCATATATTCCCCTCCTTTAAAAAAAAAAAAAAAAAAAAAAAAAAGGTTTAGAAATATGTTGCACAAAAGTCTCCACGGATTCAAAGGGGTAATTTTGTTGTGTAAAGTCACAAAGAGTCTGTGCAATGATGTTTTTGCAAGCAGCATTGTTGGGCACTTGATAACTTCATTGTTTGTGAAACTGGTGGAGAGGAATTGTAAACTTTGCCCAATTCCTCTCCACCATGAGCAAACAGGGAAAATACAGGATATCCCCGTGTTCCTGCCCTCAGTCTAAGATGATAATATCCATTGCCATCAAGGGCAACTCTCAGCGAACTGTTACATCCAGTAACTCCTTTTCCGATGATACTAAGGCAATCCTTCTGCTCCTGAGTTGTTCCCTGTGCCACTGCAATTACTATAAACCCGGTTTGTAAGGAGATGTTAGCTTGGGTGTCTCTGGGTGTCACAGCAGGGGCCAAGCTCTGAGAAATACAAGAGGCAACAGGCAGGAAGTGATGCCCAGGAAATTCCACCTGCACAGGAGGCAGAACTTTTTCCCTGGGCAGTGACCAAGCACTGAAGAGATTGTCCAGAGAGGGTGTGTGTGGAGCGTCCCTCCCTGGAGATATTCCAGAGCTGTGTGATCACAATCCCGTCTGTGTGCCCTGGGACAGTCCCAGGTGGCACCAGCTGAGCCCCATCCTGGGATTCCGTGCTGAGAGGTTTCACCCTGGAAAATGGTTCTGCAAGAGAGGAATGCCTTTTCTGGCTCGTGCCTGTTACACAGGGCTTGAAGCACGACTTGTGTGCTCCCAGTCCCTCTGCCCACTCAGTGACGTTTAACTTCACTTCTGCAGCAGTTTCCTGCTCAGCCTCCTTTGCTGTTTGACCTTTGTGCTGAGTGCAGACAGGTTTGAGGTAGCACACTGTAAATCAGGGATGTTTATAACTTTCCCTGTAACACTGATTTGCAACTGCTCAGTGTGTTTATTCTCCTTTGGACCTCTTCCATCCAGACAATGCTTTCTGCAAGCACAACCAGAGATGGAGGCCTTAACCCCATGCTGAAGAGTTGCTGTGAGATGTTCCTGTCTCCCAGCAAACGTGGTTGTTCCAAACTAATTCCTTTAGAATGGCAGGGCCTTTGTGCTGCTGAAGGTACAACTGGAATTTGCATTTATAGAGAAAAGACCAAAGCAAATCACAGAATGCCAGGGTGGGTCAGGCTGGGAGGCACCACAGGGGCTCAGCTGGTGCCACCTCCCTGCTCCAGCAGGGCCATCCCGGGGCACATGGATGGAATTGTCCACACAGCTCTGGAATATCCCCATGGAGGAGAGCCCACAGCCCCTCTGGTCTCTGTTCAGGGCTGGGCAGAGGGACAGGATCGCTCCAGATGTGCCCCCAGGGCACAGTAGAGGGACAAGATCACTCCAGATGTGCCTCACAGACTGGGCAGAGGGACAAGATCACTCCAGATGTGCCCCCAGGGCTGGGCAGAGGGACAGGATCGCTCCAGGTGTGCCCCCAGGGCTGGGCAGAGGAACAGGATCGCTCCAGATGTGCCCCCAGGGCACAGCAGAGGAACAGGATCGCTCCAGATGTGCCCCCAGGGCTGGGCAGAGGGACAGGATCGCTCCAGATGTGCCCCCAGGGCTGGGCAGAGGGACAGGATCGCTCCAGATGTGCCCCCAGGGCTGAGCAGAGGGACAGGATCGCTCCAGATGTGCCCCCAGGGCTGGGCAGAGGGACAGGATCGCTCCAGATGTGCCCCCAGGGCTGGGCAGAGGGACAGGATCGCTCCAGATGTGCCCCCAGGGCTGGGCAGAGGGACAGGATCGCTCCAGATGTGCCCCCAGGGCTGGGCAGAGGGGCAGGGTCACAGGGAGGAGCTTGGGGATTGTGCCTCTCTTGTCTCACTACCAGAGTTCTGGATTTATTTTGAAATTGTAACTCATACTGCCAGGCAAAGCTACAAAAGCTGCCATAACATGTGAACGAGCTCACAGAGGCTTATAAATCAGAATTTCACAAAATACTCGTTCAAATTTCACAGGCTTTTCAAGCTCCCTCTTAAAAACTTCCAGCCCCAACTACTTTTGCTGGAGGATTCTGAAGAGATTCTGTTTCAAACAAGCTCTGATGGAATTTCAAACAAAGCAAATTAATTCTGGTTTGGGACATGGAGCCCTCTTGATTTATGCCACCATTACTTTTTATTTGGGAAAACTGAGCAACAGGCTAATAATAGTACAAATGTTTGAGTGTTTGTCAGGGGTTTTTATAAACATTGTTTAGATGTTCATTAAGCGTCTGCATGCGCACTATTCTTGCTTTTAAGTCTGCATATTAAGAGTACTGCAAGCAATTATTAAAGTGGATTTTTGATTTAATTTGCAGTTTCTTCTTAATAAAAAATAAACAATAAACAAATATTAAATAATAAATTAATCCATCCATGCAGAAGAGTAAATCTTTGTGAAGTCTTTTTGGTGTGCATTATACCAAAAGTAGCAATATGTGATAGCTCAAATACCTGCTGGGGTTGTTTTTCTGTATCTTCTTCTATGGATTCTTTTGGATGCAGGCAACCTTCTGTTGCCAGCATATATTTGAAATATCTGTGATCTTTATATCTTTAATGATATTAAGTTACTGTGCACAACTTGCCAATTTGGGAGACTACTTAATGTCATTAAAATCACTTAGCAAATTTTTTTTTTCTGATTGGAGATCTGCCTATTGAATTGTCTTTATTCCCCCCCTCTATCTTTTGGTTGTCTCTCTTTTTATAATTACTATAACATTTATTTAATATTTATTTTTATATATTTATATTTATTATTAATATGTAATATGCAATATAATATATATATAATAGATATTATGATCTAGTATATTATTAATATAACTCATATTATATTATATTACATGATATGATATGATTGATATTATATTTTAAATTTAGATTTGTGTGGCCATTCCTGACACAGCACAATAAATGTGAAGCTGTGCACCTATAGATTCTGAAACTGGAAAATGAAGCCCACTGTTCTTAGTCTCAAATTAAACCTCTGCAAAGCAAAAGCTGAGGTGCAAAACCTTAAGAACATCCTAAGCATTCATTGGAAAGGAATTCATTCATTCATTCATTCATTCATTCATTCATTCATTCATTCTGCATTCATTCATTCATGGAGCTGGAGAAGGAGGCAGGTGGGTCCCAGCCACGTTTGTGCATTTATAAATGTTTTTATAAATTAATTTATAAATTAATTTATAAATTAATTAATAAACGAATATACAATGGGCTCACCCATATCCCCTTTCCCTCAGGTCAAGGCTGCAGGAAAATGAAACAGGCATGTTGAATTTGGTATACTCCATGACCAGGAGTCCTGGATTGAGGTTTGAACTCTGGCTCCACATTTGGTATTGACTTTGGCCAACCTCTGTGCTGGCTCTTCATCTGTTGGGTGTTATTTTTGTCCTTAGGGGAGTTGCTTTGTTATCAATGGATCCGTGGCATTGCTAGAGAAACGTGAAATATTTAGTACAGGCAAATTATCTGGTGCTGCCTTCAATATAAATCAATAAATAGAGGTATAATGGATATTATGGTATCTTTGCTAATCAAGTCTCCAATTTTTTGTTTGTTTGTTTGTTTTTAATGTGTTTTTGGTTGGTTGGTGGGTTGGTTGGTTTTTTGGACAGTCTGGTGGGTGCTTTGTTTGGACAGTGCTGGGTTCTGAGGAATGGAGCTCTGGGATGGACATACCAAATTCTCATTATAGTTTCAACGTGCCAGGTGCCTCTGGGAAATCTGCTTAAGTGTAGTTGAATGCCCAACCTGCCCATTTAAGTGGTCAATTTTTCAGCCACAGATCAAGCACATTCACATGGAAAAGTTAACTCCAAGTTCCTGGGAATATTAGCAGAATTTACACTCTTAGAGATTTACGTTATGGTAAAATTTCTCTAGAAATCTCAAAATAGTCATCTTCAGAAAACACTGGGGAAAGTGGCTTCTGGCACTGAAATTGCCTGATTTTTGTCTTGCAGATTGTGACAGGCCCTTTTCCTGATAAACGGGAAGATTTATTCTATTTTATAAATATGCTCAGTGTTTCTTTGTGCTTCCAGCAAGGGATTTATTCTGGAATGGGATAAAACACTGCTGTCAGAGAAAGTGCGTAGTAAAGATAAACCAGTGGAGATAAGAAACAGCTTTGCAGCCCTCCAAAGGGCTCTGTTGTGTCACAAGGGCTGAAAATATATTAACCATAAGCAGCAGGGGAAAAAGAAAAAAAGAAAAGGAGTTTTGCTGTTTGAAAGCTCCTTGGTTGTGGAACGGGGGGTAAGCAGGGTGCTGAGGGACAAAGGTTTGGTGGAATCACTCAACTGCACATTCCCAGACATCCAGAGCCTGCTGGAGGCTGAAAACTCAGCTCATTCCCTGTCTTCCAGCTCCCAGTGGATTGTAGATGTTGTATGAGCTGGGATATTCCACCCTGAGCTCCCAATTCCAGCTTTTTCAGGCAGAAATCCTGTGGTTTCTGCTTTGCCTTCTGTGCTCTGCAAGGTGCGAAAGGAAACTCACGGAGAGGTCACCCAATCCAGACTCTGTCCCAGTGGGATTCCTGCCCCTCCTGGAACTGCCCAGCCCCGGTTTTGTTCAGTTTTAGGGACTTCCAGGGATGGGAATTCCACCTCCTCTCTGTGCAGGTCACTCTGGTATTGCACTGCTGCCCTAAGGTGAGGTTCAGGCCCTGAATCAATGAGATTGTGGGGAAAAACACTAAAAAGTGTTGTGGTCATCCTTCAGGGGTCTCATTGGGAATGGAAGCGGAGGAAGGAGTGAGGTGGGCAGCCTGGAAATAGCCTGAACATTTTTTTAACACCATCAAATAAATCTATTATGGCAGTGCATATATTTAATAAACCTCCCACATTTTAAGCAAAGAACAAGACTAAGAAAGTGTCATTACAAATCCCTTTTTAAAATGCTATTTTAGTTATTCAATTTAAATATGAAAAGATGAATTTTTGGTGTGGGAAATCATACTTTGGTCCTGAACTCACTGTTTCCATCTGTGGGTTTAAATCTCTTTGCGTGGTTTGTGGGTAGCTGCGAGCCAGTGAAATTATTATCAGTGTCAGCCTACAAATGATGGTGGTCATTGGTATGGGATTGAGTCACAGGACAAGCCAGTTTGGGAAGGCTGGGCAAAATTTCCTTGCCATTCATTTCCTTGCCATTCAATTCAATCTGAGCATTTCACATAGGGATACAAAGGGCAGAGACTGAATCTCTGGTGGAAACAATTCCTCCCCCTTCCAGCCCCTCCAGCTTCTCTTTTGTGGACAGAGCACAATCCAAACACTAAAAGGTTACATCCGTGATTAATGACAAATAAATAAACCAGATTCAATTTTCTAATGCAATCAAAGTCAATATTTCCTAGTGAAAATACTTCCATTTCTCCAGGCATGGATGTTGATATGCAGAGTTTTCTCCAATGGAGATGAGTTTAATTTTTTTTCAGACTGTGACAAGAGAAAAGAAAAATCGGTTTACAAAACGTGGAAGCATTGTGGAAGCTCCTGGAAGGAAGAACTAAAATAACCCTGATTTATGTCAGATCTGTGACTATGCAATTCTTTTCTTTTTATAGTTTTTGCAAAGAATGGAAACACCTTGTGGGGGAAATTTTGGGGGGATTTCTTTGGTTTGTTTGTGCTTATTATTCAGCCACCACATAAATAGATTATTCTTATTAATGCTCCTGCTAAGGACTGTTCCAGCATCTCTGCTTTTGAGCTTCTAAGAGTTGGCTCTGCTGGAGATTTCCAGAAATTCTGGACTTTGATTGCTGTTTCCCCATCCTTCTTTATTTCTGATGCTGTTGAGTGAATGTTTGCTTTACATTGATGCAATCTCCAACATAAATGTTATTTATATACTTGCCTCCACGCTGGAGCTGTTAAGGTGGGTGATTGCCCATGAATTTTAAACAGCACTGGCTGGTTGTCTCTGTGGATGAGCAGAAACTGGCCAGGAGGAGGTTTCTGTTCTTTTCTAATTCCATTGATGGATCTGTTTTTAGCTGAAGCTTGTTCCACACCAGGCACTGCTAGCTACATAAACGCTTTTTAAAAATACACCAGTGCTTTGTTAGTGAACCACAGAGCTCTTTTTTAGCCATTAAGCCACCCATAAACCACAAGAAAGTACTCACAGGCCACTGTCTGGTGCTTATGCTTTTAAAATATGAATTTAAAGCTGTGTCTTAGAGATACTAGAAAACTTGAGGAGTTTCAAAAGTTGAAATTTGAAAAGCGAATTTCAAAAATTTGAAATTTGACTGCTTGAAAAGCAGTCTGAGGGGATGTGTAATCTTGAGAAACTTCACTTTTCCTGGTCAAAAGTCCTAAGTTTTAGATACTTAGGGAAGTTATTAATGTGTGGTAACTGTGTTTTGTGAAGGAAGAAGAAAGATTTTCATGTTCAAGAGAAGGGAAACAAAATCCTGTTCTGCCCCTGTGTATTGAAGGAAGGTGGTGGAAATGAGAACATTCAATTGGTTTTTGTTGGCAGGGGGCCAGGGGCAAGAAGAAAAGAAATTATTTTAGATCCTGAAGAGACTTGGAGGAGCTGAAACTTGCATTTGGCCTTGACTGAATTCAGCAAGGAGAAACAGAGTTGTTTTCACAAATACCTTTGGGTTTTTAGGAATGAGAAGTTGCTTCTTCCACCTCCCTGCTTTTCTTCATCAAGAAGTTTTTGGTAAACTTTTCATCCTGAAAATTGCCAAGATAGTCCTTGCCTCAGGAAATCCAACTTATCTTGGATGTGTGTGCGTGTATGTGGGCAATATATGTCAGATATATGTAAATATATACATTATTTCTGGATGATATATTGAGAATTAATCACGTAGGGAATGATATGGACCTGACAGGAGATCTCACTGATTTAGGATGTGTTTCAGACTCTTCTGAGATGGTTTTAGTAGGAAGGAACAGTGGCTGATGGCATTTCCTGTGCAGTATTCCACACAAATCCCCAGTTCAGCTTCAGGGAATTCTGGAGCTCAGTACTCCAAGGGAAATAAAAAAAGAAATCCATGTTAGGAGTCACTCTCCTTTGTGCCTGCAGTGGCCACAGAAATAATTCCTTGGAGGAGGAGCAGTGCAGGGAAGAGTTCACAGTTTTTTCCCTTAATTAAGGTGGTTCTCAGCAGGCTGTTCCTGAGCTGTGCTCAAGGTTTCTTATCCCAGCACCTGGAGAAGCTCTGCGGATGGCAGTGAAGGGTTCTTCTGGTCTCTGATGGAAAATAATTAGTGATGCTCATTTTGGCGATGCTGAGGAACACCCTGTGAAGTGGAAATGTGTAATTTTCATTGGCTAAATCCATAATTCCCAGGGAATGGGTACATTAATATTTGTTTTATTTCATGTGGAACTGTGTGGCTGTTCCTCTGTATGGCTTTATGTGCATCAGAAGGATATGAGTGTGGTTTTATTCCCATTACATAAATGTAGTCATTCTCAATTGTAGTTTTTCCCTCAGGGCATACTATTTTTCATGTTTAAGTTTCTTCCTAAGCTCCTCACGCAGGATAAGAAGCAAACATTGCATGTATGAATTTATGACTGCAAGTAAGTGATGATAGATAATATTTGTAATATTTCATAATTTGCCGATACTGACTTCTCCCACTCATTTTTCACACACTTGATTAGGATTCCTAATTACATTCTCCCTTCTGCCCCATTTCCACACAAAAACATAAAACCATGAAACCTAGCTCTGCTGTATTTCTTGTCTAGATTTGATAATCTTAATTAAATCGATATTGTTAATATTTTTAATAATTTAATAATTAATTTTAATAATTATCAATTAAAATGAATATTTAAAATTAAAACACACACACACAGACACCATAAAAGTTCAGGAGACTCTTCTATTATGGCTGCATGCTGTCTTTTATACAGTTTTTACAAACCTCGAGGGCAACCTCAAACTGGTTAACAGCTTTCTTATTAATTATTCCATTGGTTAGTAAAAGGTATTTTACTTGTCTATCAATTCTCTCTATTCTTGAATTGCTTACATATTTTTTTTTACTGATTCTCATGGGACAAATCCCTTGTTATTACAGGTGCACTTATTTTTTACCTTCAGAATAGATTATTGTGCTAAAGGAACCTCTCATTGTCAAAACAGCTTCACATGGAAACGTACAGATTGCTTGTTATCTGCACTTAGCAGAAACGACAGGCCAGCTTTTTACACCATTCCTACAACTTTATTTGGTTTTTTCCCTCCTGTGATGCTGGGTAATTTTTGTGTGCTTTTTACTCTTCTGAACCCTGTAACAACCTGTACAACATCTCCTTGCTCTGCCCAGGTGAGACCCCACCTGCAGAGCTGCCCCAGCTCAGGGAGCAGCTGGAGCTGCTGGAGAGAGCCCAGAGGAGGCTCCAGGATGATCCCAGGGATGGAGCAGCTCTGCCTGGAGGAAAGGCTGGGAGAGCTGGGATTGTGCACCTGGAGAGGAGAAGCTTTGGGGTGAGCTCAGTGTGGCTTTGCAGGGCCTGAAGGGGCTGCAGGAAAGATGGAGAGGGACTTTGGACACGGCATGGAAAAGCAGGAATAGCTTCAGACTGAAAGAGATCAGGGTTGGATGGGACATGGGGAAGGAATTGGTTCCCTGTGAGGATGGGGAGCCCTGGCACAGGTGCCCAGAGCAGCTGTGGCTGCCCCTGGATCCCTGGCAGTGCCCAAGGGCAGGTTGGACACTGAGGCTGGTGCAGCCTGGGACAGTGGAAGGTGTGTCCATGCCCATGGAATGGGATGAGCTTTGAGGTCTCTTTGTACCCCAACCAGTCAGTGTCTTGCCAAACACATTTCCTCTGAAGTCAGCAGACGTTGCAGAAAGGAACTGCTGTGGGAACGTTGCACACATCAGGGATCTTAATGACCTTCAAAGTCGCTAATTGCCATCCAGATCTACATTTGTTGTCGGAGAGGTGAATCAATTTCAAAGAAGCAAATGTACTGAAATTGCCTCACTTACAAGAATTGAAACCGTAGCTGATTTTAATTAATCTGAAAAGTGGAGAGGATATTATTCTAAAAATATTGTTGTGAGTCTGAGTGCATTTTTCTTTGCTTGGTGGTTGAGTGTTGTTCTGACAGGTTCTTAGTGCTGGGATTTTTTTTTTTTTTTTCTCATTAGACATTTCTTTTCCATAAACCATGTCTTTCAGATGTGATCAGCTAAAATCAGCCCACCTTTCTAATAAATGATTCTGCATGCTTCTAGGTCTTTTATCTGACAGAGGAAAGTGCAGGAGATCCTTGTCCTTGTAATGCAGAAAATATTGGATTTTTTTGCAAATTGATGGGTGTTTTAATATTTGTAAAATGTGACTTGGTTCAACCTAATATCTGCAAAAGTACTCAAATTTAACCAGACTTGCCAAAACAGCTTTTAATTTTTTTTTTTCATTCTGGATTTTGATTCCAAAAACTTGCAGGTATTTTGAGTGAGAAAGTGAAATCTGTGCACACTAAGGATTAAGGTTGAAGTCAAGGTGCCTTCCTAACTAAGCCAACAATTTTTGTGAGGAAAATTATTTTATACAACCTCTGAAGGTGATCACTTGTGGGGAAAGGTGCTGTAGCTGCAACAGGATGGGTTAAAAGGAAGCACTCTGGATTATGTCAGATCTCTGTAGTTTCATAAGTACAGAGTCTAAACCTTGAACCACTGACTATTTCACCCCTTTGAAATTAATTTTTTCCCCCCAAATTATTACTTGGTTCTGAAGAAGCAGTAGGAGGAAACCCGGCAGCCAGAACAAAAGATTTACCTTTTAATTTTACATTAGGCTGTTTGTGGCAGAGGAATAAATGTGTTTGTGCCATTTAAAAGGCAGGTGGCACTCAGGGATGTGATTTAGTGGTGGACTTGGCACTTTCGGGTGTGATTGATGCTCTTCGAGGTCTTTTCCAACCCAAATGATTCTCTGGTCACACACTGGAGTCTTACAAATGCTTTCAGGAGAGAGGAAAAGGAACCAAGGTGTTTGAAATGTTTCATTAATGCTTCCTGAGGATGGTTAGGGCATAAAAAGCATCTCCAGAACCTCAGAGCAGGTTGGCATCAGCTCCATCAGCACTTTGGAGGGTGTGGAGCTGGCAAATACCTTTACTTTCAGCTTACACCTCCTTTACAGAACATGTATTAAGGAATACTGAAGGAAAAACTGATAAAAATTCCAAAATCCCTTTTCAACAGAATTAAACTTCAAAGGAAAGCATGAGGTTCAGCTGTTCTCAGGATGAAGGTTATTTTTGGAGCTTTTAGAGGGGGAGATTGTTTTCCTCGTTGTTTTTGCAGCTCTGGGAAGGAATCTGAGTCACTTTAAGGCTTGGTTTTGGCAGCATTTTGCATATTTCTTTGGGAATAGTCTCTTCCCATCAACAAAATCCTCCGTGGCTGCTCCTCAGGGCTGAAAGGTGATAAATGCTAAAGAGATTTCCAAGTGGCTCCCATGCAAATCATCTGAGTTCAGGTGTGGTAAATTTAACCAAAGACGATGCCAAAAATCTGGTGACAGGCTTAATTTAACATCCTTGCTTGTTCTTACAAAGTTCTTCAAATGGAGAAATGTAGAAAATGGGCAGATTTTTTTTTTTTTTTTCACAGAACCTCATGCTACAGACACAAATTCACTTTTCTAGCTGATTTACGGCTCTTTCCAGTAAAATACAGGATAATATAAGAACATAGGATAATATTAGGTGGCATCCATGTGTCTTGGCCATATCTAGAATTGTTCTCCTCATGAATCAGACTGATTTTCTGTGCCGTGAGGAAGAGCAATCAGGCCACCCTGGAGAATGGGTGGTAAACGTCTTGGATTGTTCTTGTGAGGGGAAAAAAAAAAGCACACTGAGAAGTGCCTTATACTCTTGTAAGAGTGTAAAATGTAAATGAGATTAGATCCCAAATCCCCCCGGCCGTCCCCTCCTGTCAGGGAGTTGTGCAGAGCCAGAAATTCCCCCTGAGCCTCCTTTTCTCCAGGCTGAGCCCCTTTCCCAGCTCAAAGTGTGAAAACCCATGACCATTGTCCATTTTTGGGTGCAGCCCCTGGAGGGCTTTGTCTGCCCTAAATATACCTGAACGCCCTTCAATAAATAGAACAGCTTTTTATTCCCTTAATTCTGGCTGGCCTCTGTTTTCAGGTAGCCCCAAAAGGCTCAGCCTCTCACGGGTCTCAATCATCATTCCATCGTTCCAATTTGCAGCTCTTGCTCTAAACCCAGAATATTTCCAAGGACCGCTTTTGATGGGCATTGTCCTTGCTCTCCCCCCGGTAAATTAGCAGGGATAAATCACCCCACTTGTGCAGCCACAGGGCTTTAGGCTCTCCCTTAATCACAGCTCTTTCCTTCCTGAGAGCCCTCCCACTCCCATTTCCGTCCTGGGCACTCGAGGCTGGAAATCAGAGCAGGAGCAGGGAACAAACCAGCCCCGGCTTTGCCCCCGGGGAAATCGTCGTGACCCTTTGACAAGAAGTGATCTCTTCATTCCAATGGGCCACAGGAAAGGTGGAAATCCATTTCTCCGCATATATTTTAGGAATTTTAGCTAATTATGGAATGCTCTCGTTTATCTAGGAGTGGCTTTGAACAGTCGCTGATTGCATCAGGTGTTTTATGGAAACACGATTACAGTGCAGCAAAGTGCCCCACAGGGTGCTGCTCTCATTTCTTCTTTAAAAACACCTTATTTCCTGGGTAATACGGGAAATTATCACCATCATAATAAAAAAGTAATATAAATGTAATATAAATATAAATATAAAGTTGTAATATAAATATAAAGTTGTAATGTAATTGGTGCATCATCACCAGCAAATACTGAGAATTTTTAATTACAGGCAAGAAACACCTCAGGTGAATGTCTTACAAAAGAATTTAATCAGATATATAATTCCTTTTAGCTGCTTTCTCGGAACTGAGGCAGCATCTTTGTTTTACAGGAGGATTTTTCCCTTTTTCCATCAGGAGGAATTCTTTAGTAAGGTTCTGTCTAGACTGAGATGATGTAATATTTACAGCAGCAAATTACTTGTTTGAAAGATTCACACAGTAAAGATATAAAATATATCTGTGTGAGTGGATGTACGTCATGGAAATAATCAGGAGAAACTTCAGTAGAGTCATGATCCTGGTCAGGACTGCATGGAACAGGGTTTTGCTGCTGTTCCCACTTTTAATGTGGATTTGTAAAAATCCACAACTCCTCCCGAGATGGTGACCATGGTTTGCCTGAAGTCCTGTTTGTGTCCTTAAAATTGGTCATTTTTGGCTACTTTTGGATGCAAGGAAGGAGCTTTCTGCTTTTTAAATTTTTTTCATGAACCTAATTTCTTTCTCCATTTGCCTTGTCATAATGATGAGGAAGACATCAGAGGAAGGACGAATTCTGGGACAGCACAGGGAATGGGAAGAAAGAAAACTACAGGAAGCATCAAGAAATAGAATAATTTATTATAATTATTATTATTCTCTGTAACTACCAGCTTCAATGAGGAGAAAAATCCAAAAGAAAGAGTGGCTGAAGACTTTATTTTGAGTTTAGGAGAAGAAACAGCCCAGGTCTGTTTGGTTTTTAACGCAAACAAACCAAAGTGTTGGGAGTGAAAGGAAATAATGGGCTGTCAGCAATATCAACAAACCCAGAAATGTGCTTTGCCACTGCTGCTTTGAGTCAAACAAGGAATATCTCCAAAACCTGCAGAGCTGGAAGGCATTTAATGCTGTGACTTGGAAGTCTTGGTCTTGGGGAGGGGATGCAATTAGAAACCCGTGTGTGAATGTCTTTGCCTGGTATTTGTGAGGTCTGTTTGGTGCAGGCTGGCATAAGCGAAGGACCAGCTCATGTGCACAGAACTGTGGCTGCCCTGAATTCTTTTTTCCCTAGAATTTGTTCCTGCAATAAGCTGGTGATGAAAAACTCAGTGCAGGAAGTGTCTGGGTTGAAGCAGCAAGCAGGTGAAGGAAAAGTCTGGCATGGTGTCCAGAGGCAGCATGGATTTCATCCTGGATGTGACAGATATTCACAGATTTTTGCCCATTTTCTCCAAGTTTGCACAGGACTTCAACCCTGGAGGAAAGCTTTTAGAGAAATAAATTTAAAGGCTTCCCTGCTAATGCTCACAAAAAAGTAAAACAGGCAAAAGCACGCGCAGGGATTCTCTTAATTCAAAACCTGCCTGACACTTTTTGCACAGAGGAGTGTCTTCTCAGTGTTGTCTCATTGAAAAAAAAGAAAAAAAGATGCAGAAGTACCTTTTAAAAACTCACTTTCCCCTCTGTTCCTGTTGATGTGTCATTTGGCACAGATTCACTGAAAGTTTCACTTCTCACTGCCTCTTCAAAGAGCTGCCAGTCATGAGCGAGAGCATCCTGCTGTCCCTGCCAGTGGGACAATTTATAGGGGTGAACAGAAAAAGGAGGAACTTGAACCCCAGCCGCTGCCTTTGGGGTCAGTGAGTGTCAGGAAAGGCCCGTGAGGAGCTGAGACATCAATAAAAGCTGCTGCTGGGACTGGGAACGTTCATCTTTCAGTGCTTTTGGCACCTCCAGTTCTAATTGCTGATTAGGTATCTGCAAAAAAAATCCCTGTGATGATCCATGAGGAAGCTCAAACAGGGTATGTCTCTGCAAGTTATCAGCTGAAAGTATAAACAACATTCTCATCACTTTTTGCAGACTCCCAGAGAAACTGTGTGGCAGGGAATGTCTCATTGACAGGTCTATATCAGCCAGGCACATTTTTTTAGATAAAATTTTAAATGTTTGATGCTTGTGCTGATTGCAGTTGCTGAGGGCAGAGTGCTGAATTTATGGGGAAGTTGCAAAGGATGGGTTTGATTTAATACTTTACAAGTTATAGCCCCATAATCAGGTTGTTAGAGGAAATCATAACCTCCTAAATCCGGGCAGAAGCACTGCAGCTGGGGATAAGAATTCGCTTTTTCCCCATGTCCTGCCCTTTTCAAATACATCCGTACATAGACAAGTATTTAAAGCGGGGCTCTGAGGTGAAAATGTGTTAAAAATGAGTGTGTGAGGAAGAAGAAAGGGGGTTTAAAAATCCTTCAGGGTTTAGATGAGGAATTACATCTTGATTTCTTGTTGTTGGGAAGTTAAGGGGAATAAAAAACATGGATGCATTTTCACCTTGCTGTGTTTGCTTCCCCGTCTTTGCCTCCTAACCTGCTGCAGAATAAGCATCTTACTGGAATTAATTGAGTTCATCACCTCCAAAACTCCTTCCAGTACGTGGAATAATGAGCGCAGGTTCTGCTGCTGCAATTTATTTTTTGCATGGGTGGTTCTTCTGGGAGTGTTTACAGCTAAAAGCAATATTTTAATGGTGATACTCAGCAGGAATAAAATGCAAGAATGTGGACGGGGATGTGGAAAATCACTAAGAACTAGAGTTAATTGCTAAAAGTGAAGAATTCTTGTTTCCTTTTGGCTTTTCCTCAGAAACATTCTGGTGAAAAATAGAATTGAGATCATGACCTTTGCTTAATGTAGCTACTTACCCTCCCTTTCTTGTCTGACTGTGTTTTCCTGTGCTCCTGGTTACGGGTAACAAACCTCTGTCGTTCTGAGGAAGCACCAGCACACTTCTGAAGGATTTCTTGAGGTGCTGAAAGAAAACTCTTCTTCAGAGGGTTTAAATATCGTGCATCATTTCACATGATGATAAGACCTTGTGAGGCAATAATTTCAGAATGAATTCCGACAGCTCTGCGAGGAGAGCTTTCCCAGACTTCAAAAGGCAGCTCAGAAATTGATAAGGAATTGTTTTGAAAGCTCTGCTGGCTTCAGAACTGCTCTGGCTAGTGCCTGTGCCATTTTTTAGCGGCAAATGAGTGTGGATGGGCAGAGGTGGTGGATGGAGAGGACGAGGATCCCACCCGGGGACACGGGATGGAGGATCTGATGTGCGCACACAGCAGGGCTGGGAATTCTCAGGTGCTTCACCTCTTGCTGCACTGACGCACAAATTCCTGCTGAAAACTCCTCCCAGACTCCGAAAAGGGACAGGTAAATTGTCACCGAGACACACAAAGCAGTCACACGCAGACAAGAGATTTCACAGAGGTCCTTCCGATCCCAGCTCACAGCTGAGAGCCGAGAGAAGAAGAGACCCCTTTGTTTATTTTTTACTTTTTATACATTTGTGGGTCTAGCAGAAGATTGGCTTTTTGGGGTTTCCACCCCTCAGCCTCAGTGGCCAGACCAATTGTCAGTTACAATTGTTTTCAGGTTAGAAATATGCAAACAAAGGACGGAGAATGAAAAACAAAGGATTTGTTTATGTTACATCTATGGGAAAGGTAGAAAAACTGCTCTAATATTCTACAGTAACTAAAAAGATCTGACTCCATTTATGAAAATCAAAAGGCTAATAAAGAAACTCAGAAAAATCAGGGTAACAGTAAATAATCCCAGAGCCTGCCAGCCCTTGCATGCAAGGTCTTGTAGGTGAAAGTTTTAAAGAAATCGAGAGTTTCTGTCCCTTCAGTGCTTCCTGAGACCTGGGCATTTCCCTTCCAGCAGCTCATCGTTAGCTCTGCTCTTTCTCATGGCAGCCGTGAGGGAGCTCTGCGGACAGATGCTGCTGCTGCCTCCACAGCAAACAGCCTTTTTGTTCTCTCTTTGCATTTCTGAGATGCACAAACACTCTTATTTTTCTCTTCTGGACTGTCCAGGACAATATAAATACAAATGCAGGCTCCTGCCACCCACAGAAAATCAGGGCCATGTGAATTGGCTTTCTCTGGCCTCTCATTTAATCTTTACCTTTTTCCCATGAATTTGGTTTGCTGGATCAGAAAAAGATATTTTCTGTATGCATTTTATACATAATTGTAACAATTGTAAAAATACAATGGGGGTTTGGGGTTTTTTTGGGGTGGAGGCTTTTTTTCCTTCTCTTTTGGTTTGCTTGTTGTTTTTTTTTTTTTTTTTTTAACTGTAAATGCTCTGTCCAGCTCTGTAATACCCCTCTCATGAAGAATGAGCAGAAGATTTGATTCTTCTATCAACTTCAGCAAACAACTGAATTTTCCTTTAATAGCAAGAAAATGTTGACATTTAAAGTCCCGTTTTCCAGTCCCAAACCCCGTGTTTCAAACCCCAAAGTGTTGTTTGGACATTGATATTCATCCTGCCACCTAACTTCCTGCGTCCCTTCTAATAATTCTGCTGTAAACGTTTTGCTGAATGTTTATTCCACAATCTTTCAGCTTCCTTCTCGTGTACCAGAGGCCTGAACAGTGCCTGCCAAGTTCCCTGGTTTCTTCCTGACAGCTTCTGGTTGACCTCTTGCTTTTACACAAAGACCAGGCAGAGCACTAATCATCCAAAATATGATTCATTAAGGGTAATGCAACATTAAATCACTCTGACAAAGAAGCCATTTCCTTTTCCTCCTGACAGGCTGCAAAAAGCCCTCTGCTTTGGATTTCTCTCTGAATTGCCCCGGATTTTTCAGTAGTTTGGCGCCCACAGCTCTGCTGGAAGGTGGGAACTCCCAGCCTCGAGTTCCCAGAGGGGATGGGCAAGGTAAATATTGCACATTTATATAATAATGAGGGGTGAAGGGGATCTTGGGCCATCTTCTGGTCCAATCCCTTACTCCGGATGGAAAATGGATAAGAATTTTCTCCATGCTGCAGAGCTGAGAAATTTATTTTCTCGGTTCTACAGCATGGAGGGACTTTCTTTCTCCTGAGGGAGATAAATATCTCAGCAGTAAATACTGTAGAAAAGCTGATAAATATTGCTGAAATTAATATATTTGCTGAAGGAAGTTGCCGCTTTTAAATTCTTTGACCTGAACAAAGTAAACAGAAATTACTAAACTTCTGCTGAGAAGCATTGGAGGACAAATGAGGTGGGTAGGGTTTAGAGTAAACTACATGTTTGTTGTCTTAATTTCAAGTGTTCCTGATTTCATGAGAACGAGCAATTTCCACAAGACTCGATTCCTTGGATTTTTGTGTTTATGGGACTGGTATGTGTTTTCTGAACTCAAACGAAAGAGCAGCCTCTGCTGGCAAAAATCCCAGATGAAAACAACAACAAAAATTAATAAAAACCTACCCAGCCTCCTAGAAAAAGGAACTTTCGCGCTGCCTGTGTCAGCTCATGGGGCTGAAAGTGTGAATAAAGCAAATAAAAGGTGCAATTCTCTGTGTGATTTGATATCGTCTCTTAGGCCACCTGATGGGCTGGGTTAATCCTGCCCTGAAGCTTCCCAAATTTCTGAGCAGCCTTTTCCAGAGCTGCACCCATCCCATGCACGTCCTGCTCAGCATCAGAGGAACTGAGAAACTTCAGGAAACCCGTGGAGATCTCGAGGTTTTGAGGCTGCAGTGAAAGAAATTGAGATTGTTTTTTAGCAGCACTCAGTAAAGTGCAGTTTAAGTATTTATTCCTTCCTCTTTTATTCCTTCCTCTTTTATTCCTTCCTCCCTTTGCCATCTCTCAGAGGAAAGTTGTATTCTGCATATTTTTTGTGTGTGTGTTTGCCTGTGTTAAATCTTTTTTCTCACTCTGCACCCTGTGCGAGGTTTACCAGCACAGCATCCACCTCTGCCAGCAATGGGCTGAGGAAAAACTTTTTATTTTAATGTGCAAACTCACTTTCCACTGTGTTTGGCCCTTGAATGTGTATTTTTTAATCTTGTTATTTGGGGTAAGTCTTGGTGTATTTTGATAAATTGCTGTCAAGCAAGGGTCCCATGCTGTGTCTGGAGACTGTTGATAATTCAGAATTTGTGCTACAGGTGGAATTCCAGTTCCATTTGTAACAACACTTTTGTGTGCGTGTGTGTGTGTGAACTAAAATAACCAGGCAAAAATCCCACTGGGCTAGGATGCCCAATGTGTATTTTTCTTCTAAAAAATAAAACTAAACTGCCAAAAATCTTACTGTTTCTACTGACCACTTCCCATCCTTTCTCTTGGCTAAAATATTCCTTCTCAGGAAAACCAACCACCACTTCTTTTAGCAGCAAAACGCCCCAGGAAATTTATTGTGATGTGGAAGGAATTTTTTTCTTACCCTGCCTAAGAAAATCAGCATCGGCAGCTGCTCAGATGGGAATTTGGAATATGGGAATCGTATTAATTCCCATATATAATTGTATTAAATTAATTGTATTTAATAGTATTAAAATATTGTCTTAATTACATGATACTATTATTATTATATTATGTTATATAATTGTATAACTATAGTATAGCATAGTATAATTATTATATTAATTATAACTATATATAATGAATATATAATATTTACATATTATATATACTTGCATATAATATATATTATTATATATAATATTTATGTATAACAATATATATTATTATATTGATTATATGTGAATAATGGATAACTTCAATGAATGTGTAGTGAATTTCAAGAATTCTAAGCCACCTTCCAATTGTTAAATGAGGAATGAGGAAAGATGAGTGAAGCCTAAATTATTGGGCTGAAACAGCAGATTTTGCTGCTCCAGAAGCTGTTCTGTAAAAATCCCAGCCAAAATGAGAGATTTGATGTTTTCCAGGCAGACTGGGAACCCAGAACGTGTCTGAGGATGTTCCTGAGCACCACACAGTGATCGGGGCCCTGTGGAGAGAGATTAAATGCAAATTCTCTCCTTGTGAGCTTTTCTTAACAATGGCAACGAGCATAATTGGAGGATTCTGCTAAAAGGTTAACAACTTGCAGAACTTTTGGGAATTTTGAAGCGTATGGATTTTTATTCCTTCCCCCAGTTTCTAATTAGAAGTCTCATCTCCGGATTTTTTTTTTCCCCCTGAAAATATCCCACCAGGACATGACTGTGTATGCTAAGGAGTATGTATATCCTTGCTTAGCTTTCACCCCGCATTTTTAGTTTTATTTTTATTTTTTTAAGGAATTATTTAATTTCCAGCAGCCCTTTAATTAGTGGGTGGTTAAGTGTTCTAAGGGGAGGTTTTCTGTAGGGGAAAAAGCTGGAATCTGCAGGAATCCACTGGAATCTGATGCGGGAGAAGGAAATGAAGGGCTCAGTTCATATTTCCAGCCCAGAGCGGGAGCTGGGACAGGCTCTGAGCTGCCGCAAGTGCCATCAGAAAAGTCTCAGCTGAGGTGAAACATCAAGGAAAAGCTAAAAACTGCTTTTCAACTGGCAGCATTTGCTCTGATGGGCTTTTTCGCCTACAC
The DNA here is from genome assembly GCF_015227805.2 of Hirundo rustica. Taxonomy (NCBI): domain Eukaryota; kingdom Metazoa; phylum Chordata; class Aves; order Passeriformes; family Hirundinidae; genus Hirundo; species Hirundo rustica. The sequence goes on along the minus strand of NC_053461.1, from coordinate 7,799,437 downwards.
AATCCTTCTGCTGTCTAAGATGAAATTAGAATCCACTAATGTGGCAGCAGGAAATAAAATTAACAACTTAATTTGCCTGTCTCATTTTGAGGCCAGGTGGCACTAGGAAAAGAGACAGGATCTATTGCTGGCCCTGTTCTTCCTGCCACTGGATGGCAATGTTTGACTTAAAAAATGAAGTGTTTGTGAGGAGATAAAACCGATCCCCTCTTTTTTCCACACGTCTTCCTTTCGGGTCTGCGGCTTTCTGAAACCCGGAGGGGAGAAAACCACAACATTACATTGAACTGCAGCTAAATTCCTTTGCTCTGCTTGTTGTTCTTATCCCAACGCTGCTTAGAAAGCTTTTGGGCTCTGAACTTCGGTGGGTCGGATGATGGAGAGAATGCCGGACTCCATAGAAAATTCACATTTTACACAAGTGCTGGCAGCTGTCTGTGAGCTCAGCACCGTGGAGAACACAAAAAAAATCAGCTCCCCCTTTGCCACCCTGCCTCTTGCCATGAAAAAGCGGGTTGATGATTAGCCCGCGTTAATTTTGCCACAATGAATATTTATGCTTCCAGTTGCACAGGTGCTTTAAATGCTGGAAGGCTCCGGTGCGCCAGGTGAGGTTACAAGTGGTGTTTGTCAGACAGGATTAATTTGGGGGAAACAAATGGAGGTTAATAGAGCTGTTTATGCCTGCCTAAGTGGTGAATGTTTAATTTATGGTGGAACTCAGAACAAGTTTAATTGGGCGGGTCAAAGGGAATAATTAATTTGGCGCTTTAGATGTCTCCAACAAGGAATAATCTAAGAGTTTGGTAAAAGAAGATCCAGAGGTTTCCTCTTTTGAAAGACTTCTTCCACAAATTTGTTGGAGGTAGGTTTTTGTGTGTGTGTGTGTGGGGGGGTATTTATTTATTTATTTATTTATTTATTTTAATGCTGAATCTCTTCAGAGGAGTTCCACAGCTCTATTACATTTTTGTGCAAACACCTGATTTCTTGTAGGTTTGGACTTACTTTGTGGTATAAAAAGCATGTCAGGAGCTTAAAAATTCTCATTCTTAGTAGCTCTGCTCTGCCATCAGCCAGAATTTATGTGGATTGTTCAGCTTTGGGCCAAGTCAGCAGTTGCCTGGGGACGCATTTTGTTTGATTTATTAGCAAATGGCCAATGAGGAAGGAAAAAGTGAATTGCAGCGGAGACAGAAAGGAATTCTGTGACTGTGTCTGGACCAGGGCTTGTTGTATCATTTCCCTGAATCACTGCTGTCTAATTAATTCAATCTAAATTAATCTTATCTTAGTCAAGCACAGAATTCCTTTCTTTCTTGAAATAAACGCTCCAGCAGGTTTGGGATCTATGCTGCAGCGTAAAAGCATTGGCAAATGTTCTTTTTCAAAATTTCTAGCTCCTCTTTTAACCACAGAGAAGCAAGTTCACCCCTCTACGCAGCCCTGAGCACAGTACAGCGGTGAAGAGTTCTCCATGGCAAGGTCCTGGCAGGGAATTTGGTGGGCAGAAAGGTTTGAGGTGCAATTTCCTGCGGAATGTGGACTCCAGTAAAATCAGCCCCTTTGCCAGGCTGGCTCCCATTGAGGGAAATATATTATTTTGTCTACACATAAAAATTTATGCTCTTTTCACAGGGAATAATATTTGATGGACTTGTAGCTCCTTCAGAACTTTCCCTTCATGAAGGGGATTTTCTCTTCCTTGCAATAATCTGCTCTAATGTCGAAGTCTCAGGGAGGCTTTGGACAGATAAATTATCTTTAAACTCCATTGGGGCTGAACATGATCCACTGTAAATGTCTCTGCTTCCATTTGCCTCTCCAGCTCCTGAGACATGGAGCAGGGAACTGGGAAAAAAACGAGGGCAAGTGGTAAAATTTTTATTTGCCATCAGCTCTGACACCGTGGAAACATACGGGTTTGGAATCAGACGTGTTGGGAACACCTCTGATTTCTGTAGCTGGAGAGGAAGAGCAAGGAAGAGAGGATTCTTCTGCAGTTCCAGACAGTGTCTAATGGAGATAAGAGGAATGTTATTCTTTGGATTCACTCTGATGTGCTGCTTTTTGTCCAGATCAAGGTGTTCACAGGATTTTATTCTGTTTCTATGCTGCTCCAGTGCTGTGAAGTGTCATTTTTAAGGTCAGGTGGCCACAGACTGCTTGGGTCTCCTCCTTGGGCTACAGGTAGCACAAAGACTTTTTTTTTCCTTTTGTTTTTGCCTCTGTACCTAAGCTCTAATTGCATTTTGGATTTGGGAAGCATGATGTGTTGGAAGAGAGCATTAACAAATATATTTGACGTGGAGAAATAGAAGAGGCAGGATCAGACAACCAAGCTGCTGCTTGTGATATTTCTATTTTTCCATTAACATCTATTTATTCTATTTCACTTTCCCAAAACTCTTCTTAAGGCTGTTTATCATTAAAAATGCTGCAACTGTACTGTGGCTTTGGTCAAACTTCCACTTCACACCTTGGATTAATTAAAAAGGCTTGGTGATTAAAGGGAAAATTGATGCTTTGGTTTTGGGGTTTGGTGGCTTTTTTTTTTTTTTTTTTAATTTTAGTTGGTGGATTTTTATTGCTAAGGGACAAAATTTGTCTGAACACAGTTCCCAAAGAGAGAGAAAATAGTCTCAAATATTTTTAAGAAAGCTTTCCTAAGAAAAAAAGCTCAATTTCCTTAATTTTGGTCAAGAAAAACAGGCTGAAAAAAAAGAAAAAAACCCAGCCAGGAGCTTGAGCCCTTAGAATGGCACCATTGAACTGGGACGTTTCTGCAGGTGTTGTCACTCGCCAGGATTTCCATCCCAGCTGCATCCTGGGGATTTACTGATGTTAAAAATCATCTGAAACTAGTGATGTGTAAAGACCAAAGGCAGGCTCTGTGACTGTGCACATGGAGAAACCTGAAGGGAGGGTTCTGAGAGCATCTGACCTTTCCATGACCTGCTGCCTGTTGATCACCAGCTTGGCTGAGCTCAGAGTCTGCTCCTGATCTTGATTGGTGGTGTAGGAACAAAATTTTAATTATTTAATTTGTGAAATAATAAATCTTGACTAATATTTTTAATCCTGGTGTGAATGTAAGAATCCATTATAAAAATACTCAGTGTTAAAAGGTGAAACTACAGCACTGTAAAAGAGCACCCTTAAAATAAATTCTTTACCTATGAAAGTAGCTGTAACTCACCCCATTTTGGTTCATGATCCAATGTCGTTGGCTGTGGTGTTCAAGCTACACCAAGTGTTTATTTCTGATTTAAAAATATGTAATAATAATCTTCAAAATAAATTCTTTACCTATGAAAGTACCTGTAACTCACCCCATTTTGGTTCACGATCCAATGTCATTGGCTGTGTTGTTCAAGCCACACCAAGTGTTTATTTCTGATATAAACACATATAATGTTCTGTTATTTCTGTATGGAGGTGGGAGGTCTCATCTCAGGAAGAGCTAAATGGAGTAAAACATTCCCCCGAGCAGCTCAGGCTTTGTGTGTGATAATGAGGCTGCCACAGAGGAGTGCAGCAGTGGAATTTTTCTATCCATCACTGTCATCCCCGAGCATGTGGGGCTCGTGGCAGCTGCAGGAACAGCTGTACCCCAGGTCCATTGTCCTTGTGACCACCCCGTGCATTTCTACAGCCTATTCATGGCACTCTCAGGGCTTGGAAACTGGGTGGTACGAATGAAAAAAAAAAAAAATCTGAATATTCTAAATGCCACTGGCTCATTAGGCAGCGCTTCTCACAATGATATCTAATTTTTGAGAGTTCACTTGGCAAAAGAAAAGGCATTTGCAATGGGACAAGTGTTTCACGGCTTTACAAATGCGAGCAGCGTTTCCCGGTGAGCACAAAAGGGGAGGAAAACTCTCCACAGATGGATTTAATTGCTCCTTCCACTCCCTGGGCTTGGTTCCTTCCCAATTCCTGAGGGAAGGCTTGGCCTTTATGGCAAGGAGAATAATTCTTGGAATGGAGATCCAGGTGCAGGTAGAACAGGAGATCCCACGGGAGGATGGGGAAGGTGGAGAATTTTCTGTCCAAGTCTGATCCCACAGACACGAGAAATGAGACCTCTCCTGTATTTGTCACGCTGGTCTCCTGGAATTTTGGGATTTAAGCTCCACCTTCCACCTGGTTGAATTTTTCTGTTTGCTGAGTCCTCAAGGGTTTTGTGCCTTGTGGATTTTGAAGTTTTCAGACAAAGAGCTGGACTTTTCTGAGGCACGCGGAATCCAGGCTGGTGGCTGTGTTGCAGATGGGATTTTTGTTTAATTAAAAGAGGAAAAGAAGGTGTTGGAGACCTTTGAAAAGAACTTTTGAGGAGGGAGAAAAAATGATTTTAGCTCCTAGGTAAGGAGCTGTTCCAATCTAAGTTTCATAAGCTCTGGAGGCTGAGCCCTGCTTTGCCTCTTTGCCCTCGCTTCAGCAAATTGAAGATATTTAATATATTTCAGCATTTTTTTTTTCCTTCAGGTTGAGCGCCTGCTGAACTTTCTGTAGGGTTTTATTTTGGTCTTGCATATCAAACAAAACTCTGTAGGCACTCCTCCCTTTCCAAAGTTCATCATTTTGATGCAGTATTTTGGCTGCAGAGTTTGATGAGTGTATTTTGCTTGGCAGTCGTAGGAGCCATATGGAGCCCTGCTGAAAGCTGAGACAGGCTCGAGACTTGGAGAGAGATTGGGAAAAAAAAAAATTAAAATCTGACAGCTGCTATTTCTACTTAGAAATTGGAGGGAGTTTCTTACATGGCACTGAACCTCAAATCTGTACGGCAGTAGTGAGAGTTGATTGAAATGGAAATATATTGAAATTTGTATTTTGATATGTGGTGGAGCACTTCATTTCCAGTTCCTCTGGTCAAAGGCTATTTCAGTTCTTTCTGTGGCTCTTACTTCACTTATTATAACTTCATTTATTGTAACTTCATGGCAACCTTCAGTATTTTACTTCAAGCAATGACAGAATTAGCACTTGCTTTATATAATTATACAATGTGGAGAGCGTTGGCTAACAATGGTTTTCACTTATTTATAGCAAATTTATTTCCTCTTCCTTTTTTAAAGTGTTTCTGGCTCAGAAGAAAATGAGAAGCTGCTGAATCTCAGAGCCTCTTTACTGACATGTAATTCCTTTTATGTTTATCTGTTCCAGCCCTCTGTTCTCTGGAAATAAAGTTCTCTGTTCCACAATAAGATCTCGTCTGAGCAGAGAGCAAACCTCTGATGATGTTATATGCATTAAAGAAATTTTTAAAAGGAAGGGTTTGGGTTTGAGGGCCAGAAAAAGAAAGTGGCGATGTTTTGGTGTTTCCTGTCACTGGTTGTTGGTATCTCTTACGCCCTCATTTTCTTTGAATCTTTCTGAAAATTGGGCAGACATGAATGGTATATCTGAATAATGTATATAACCAAAATAAATGGAGAGGATTATGGTTGTATAGTATTTGCAGCTACTGAAATACACTAAAAATCCATTTTTATTTGGGTAAACTTGCCCACATTTGTAGGATTTCACACCTCCCACCAGCAAGATTGCTTCTGGTGCATGTTCGTGCTGTTATTTTACACATGGATCAAAGCAACAATTGCCATGTGTCCTCTAATGTTATGGATATTAAAATGCAGCAGAGTATTTTTGGTCTTCTATAGCGATCTAGTGCATGGAATAATTACAGAGGATTCAGAGTTATGGGTCAAGACTCAATCTTGCAAATTTAGCCTTTCATTTTGGGAAGATAAATGAAATATTGTACGGCAAGGAAGCAACTGTAGCAAAGCTCTAGTGGCTTCTGAAAATAAATATGTGTGTGTGTTATACCCAATAGGAGTGGAGTACCTGGGATCCAGCTTAGCTGAGAGCCAAAGGTGATCACAGGATGGTCGATTCTGCCACTTCAGAGGGCAATTATTCCTCTGAGAAAGGGGATATGGGACATGGATAGATCAGATATCAGGGAAAATTCTTGAAGGAACTCATTAAGAGGAGCTGCTTTTAAGAGATGTTGGTGTTTTTCATGTTTGGACATACTGGAGCTTAAGAAGGAGGGAAGTGTAAGTGCTCCCTGTTGTTACCCTGGTTTTTCTGAGTTTTTTGTAGCCTTTTGATTTTTCATAAAATGGAGTCAGATCTTTTTAGTTACTGTGCAATATTAAAAGCAGTTCTACCTTTTTCCCACACATGTAACATAAACAAATCCTTTGTTTTTCATTCTCTGTCCTTTGTTTGCATATTTCTAACCTGAAAACAATTGTAACTGACGGTTGGTTTAGCCCCTTGGCTGAAAGGTGAAAAACCCCAGAAGCCAATCTTCTGCTAGACCCACAAATGTATAAAAAGTAAGAAATAAACAAAGGGGCTCTCTCTCCACCCTGTCTCAGCCTTGAGCTGGACGGAGGAACCTCTGCTCTGCGAAACCTCTTGTCTGCGTGTGGCTGCTTTGCGTGTCGTAAGCTGTGAAACACCTGTAAAAGAGAGGGAATAAATAGGAACATTCATATGCACATACCAGGGAATAATCTTGCTGATGGACAATCCTCTGTGATGTGTGCATTCACATATAAAAATGAGTTTTTATTTTAAATAACACTCAAAGTGGTAGGGCTGTAGGGAGCTGGTTACTGTTTTTCTCTCTGTTGGAATGCTTGTTTTCCCATTTATAAACAAAAGGAATGATGCTCAGGCTCTCTTGTGGACAGCTTGAACATGACACCTTAGAATTTAAGAGATAAGTGCTTCTCCCTTACTTATTTTGTGTCATGAATTTATTTCTTCTGCTCCCTGGAGTTCTCTTCCTCCCTTCTTCATTCTCCTCACTAAAAGCTCACCTTTTTTCTTTTTTTTTTTTTAATGGAAAGCATGGAGCAAATTCCAAATTTGCATAACTGTTTTCCTTCCCATTTGATATTTTAAAAATGAGTGCTTTGAGAGGCACCTTGATGGACTTGCCAGCCCTCCCCACGAACAGCTGCCTGTATTTACCAGAACATTTAAATGATGTCTTTTGGCACATTCCAAAGACTCTTTAGAGCCCTGGCCCTGGAATTTTTTGTGTTTCCTGAAACCAGGGTGGCCAAGGACAGTGTCCAGAGTAAGGATGGAAAGTTCCCCTTGTCTTGTTCTGAATCTTTCCTGCTAAAACCTCTGCTCTGAGTGTGAGCGTGCAGTAGAAAATTACCTTTATTGGCAAAAGTGCAATGTTAAATGAGTGGGTTTTCCCCATTAAACCAGACTTTTCCCATCCCCAGGAGGTGAACAATCCTATTGTGGTCCATGGTGTCCTCTGAAAGTGGATTTTAGTCCAATGCATTCTCTCATCTCATTTTAGCTTAATTTCACCCTGATCTTGAGGATAATAAAGATGATACGTGTTAATTATGCACATTAGAAAGTAACATGTCTTACTTTATTTAGTTAAGTGATCAGAAACAGAAATAGAAAAATACACAGTCTATATTTACCAAGCTGCTTTACTTAGGAAAAGGCCTGAAAAAGCCCCACAAGCTGGTGCTGACACCCAACACAAATTAATTTATTTCCATGAGATAATTTTACTTGTAAATCCACTGCTATTGCTTCGTTTTCAGATTTATTTCCTGGATACTTATTTCTCCTTGATTAAAATATATCCTGATTAACACTGAACTGGAAGGCTTTGACTGTTCAAGAACTGACATCGCAATGAGTTTTTCAACTTGCAAAATCGCCTGGAGGAGATCTGCTCCTTCAGATTTGTATTCCCCCCGCCATGGTAGCCTGATTAGAATATCCAAACACATCTTTCCTCATGCACAAGCTCTCCTGCTTGCTTGGGAAAAAAAAAAAATATATTAGAGTGATTATTCATCAAGGTGCACAAAATAGAAATATATTTGTGTCAGGCAAGAGCATGGGAAATGTGTGTTCTGCTTCTCCCACTGAAGAATTCCGTGGCTCTGGCCCTGCCAAAATCCATGTCCCTCATTTTCTAAGCTCAGCTCTGCCTGGTGAAGCAGACAGCGTCACCTGGAGTGCATCAGCTTGGAGCGTGCAAGGGGATTAAAAACCCCGAAGCCTCTGGATTTCAGAATTTACTGGCACAGAAAATGCTAATCAGCAGGGAATTTATTTACAGAGGTGTCAAGGAGACAATATGAAGGCTCTTTACTGAAGAAATGTGTAAGTAAATAAATAGAAACTCGATCCAGAACGTAAATTAGGGATCAATTATACAATTTATCGGGTGCTACACAGATTTAACTCGGTGGATTTAATCTCTGCTGCACCGGATGTTCGACAGGTCCTAAACAGTGTGTGTGTCTCAGAGAATAAATGAACAAATGATTTGTTTACCAGGAGATGTTTGGGAATGTTTCTCTTGGCAGTCTTGCTGTGTTGTAAACCAATATGTTCAAATATCTGCAGCCCCTTCCTGTGCTGGGGAAAGGTTTTTAATTCCCCTTGCTTGGTTCTCTCTTTAAGAACAGCTATTATGACCCTATCACAACAAGAGTATTAAGACAAAGGAGATTTACAACATTTCCAATTATTGAACTTTACTAGAGAATAAAGCAGCAGGAAATAATTTCTTAATAACTGGCTTTCAATAGTTCTGCATTAAAGCTTAATGAGGTGATCCTTTACCTGAAACCATTCAGTTTTGCTTTAGATCAGAACAATCCTGAATTGAAACTGGATTCCATCAGCAGTTCCTGATCCCCTGATCTTTTTTAGGAGGCATTGGTTTGGGGATTATTTGGGGAAAGTCATTATTTTGGGTAAAAAGACATAAATTTATGGAATTAATGGAGCTCTGATAGGAAATATCACATGACAATCTGCACCTTTATATTTAAGTATCACAGGGATGTTTAAATCTGTTTGTCCAAACCAGGCTCTTGCCTCTCTTCAGGAAAATTCACTTTGCTCTCTTTGTGCTGTCCCTGGCAGTCAGTGTAGTCAAGTTTCCACCATGGGAGGTGGAACCTGTTTGAACACATCTGGGCAGAGAATGTTTGGTTCAGAGCTGAACCCATTCTAGCAGAGTCTGCACTGGACTCACAATATCACACAGAAGTCACTGTTTATTTTAATTATCAGCTATTCAGCTCATCTATGCCATATAAAAAAGTTCTTTAGATGTCTTGTGGCATCTCGAATGAGGCAATCACAAGCCAGCCTGTGATTTACATTTCTCAGGCCCCAAGTTTATCTTCCCTGTTAGCCAGCCTCTCCTAAAATGTGTTGTCACTGTGACAGAGCTCCGAGATGCTCCTGCCCTTTGTGGGGTTAATGGGCTATGTTTGGATGTGAATAAAGTGAACAATTAGCAAGGATATTAACACTGATGTAAGCACTGCACAAAGGACGGCTTGAATTTTTAAATACTCACATGTGGAGTGAGGGAGAAAAACCAAGAAAATGACAAATATTTCGGTCTTTATGGTCACTGGAACAAGGTGAGCATAGAGAAGGAATAAGTTCCTCACTCTTCCCGTCTTGCTGATGGGGCAGAGCTGATGAAAACTGCATCCTCTCAGCAGCACCTCCAGAAGGAGAGCTCCTGAAGATGTAATTTCTAGGAGTTCACGTCAGCGTCTGAAGTTCTTGGAAGATTGTTTTCCCTGGCGGCAAAGCTTTTGGGAGGGTTTCATCAGATCAAGGTATTTTTTGAATCCATGGAGACAGGTGCAGCTGGAGGCAAAGTCACTTTGCTGTGTATTTACAGGTCTCCTATTACAAATGTGCTCTGGGTTCATGTTCATCCACCCTCACCTCCGGAACAGAAAAATCCCAGCCCTGACACTTCCCCACATGCAATTTGCACACGTTGGGCATGACAACAATCCAGAGGGCTCAGAATCTTGATAGGATCAGCTCTTATTTGGTCCTGACACAACAGCCCCATGACAGATGGTTCAAGGAGCAGCCTGAAAATGGCCTGTCCAGTGCTGTTAAGGTGAACCATCTCCTCAGTGTTCCTCCAGCCCCTGGCAGAGTGGTGGGTCTGAAAAGTCCTGGCTGGCCCTGCAGCAGTGTCGTGGCTGGGTGCCTCTTTGGTGGGTTTGTTTGTGTGGATTCGGAGCAGGCAGCAGCACGGCTGTGCAGTGTGACACGTCCCATTAGCCTGAGCCCCGCACGCAACAGGCACGGCAGAGCTGCTGCAGCGACAGTAATGACTCAGGAAGGTGTAGGGCAGCGATGAGAATGCCACTCTAGGGAAATGTTCTGAGCTCAGCGTGGCAACAGGCTGTGCTGTGCTCCAGACAAAATTCAGAGCTGGTGGATTTGGTGCAGCCTTTGCTGGGAGAAGTGGGAGTGGCTGTATAATTGCCCCAGTCTGAAAAAGCATTTATCCCAAAGGGTTGACTTCAAGGACTGGAGAAAAGGGCTGCAGCATTTTAGCTGGGGCTTAAATCAGCTGTGTTTTAGCTGTGGCTTGTGATTCCTGAATGGGACACGAGGAGTTCCCCAGTGATCTAAATATTGGCATGAGAAGCCAGTGCAAGGAAGGAGGAAGGCGTTTTCCTTTATATGAAGCTTCAACTCCAGTTTCTGTTGTGCTCCCCCAAATCTCCAACTGCTACAACAGAACAAGCCAGGACTTTTGTAGGTTTAAACACCTGAGGCTCTCCTTTCACTGCTCCTTTAGGCAAGGGAGAGATGGGCAGCGTTCCTTTCTTCTGCTATAAAATGTCCAGAGAGCTACAACTGTGTGAAAAGCAGGAAATCAAACATACAACCTGCAAGTCATTGGACCCCTCAATTATTTTAGCTATAAATTGAAATCGAGTAGCTGCAAGCTGCAGTTGGTTATTTTTAGATTGCTTTGATGGTTTGATGATTTAAAGTCCCATCACTGCCTGCAGTATTTATCCCAGCAATCTATTTTAAATTTTATCAGAGACTGTGCAATCCTCCAGAGTTTGCTCTGGCTGGCAAGGCAAGAGGCTGCCCGTATTTCAGTGTTCAGCAGCAGTGTGTGCAATGCAAAGAGGAATTTTGGATAAATCCCTCCCCGATTGCTAGCTTTCACCTGTTGCAATATTCAGGGGATATCTGTGAGAGCAGGAAACCTCCAGTGATGGCAGAGTAAAAACAGTCAGGCTGCTTTGGCTATGGGCAGAATCTAAAGCTGAAAGAAGGTAGAATAGAAGGGGAAAGGCAGGGAAGGGTAAATCCATCAGAGCTTGGGAGAACTCCTGGAGTTATAAAAAGGTGAGCCAGACCTTCATGGTAATGTCAGGGTTTCTCTCTGTGATGTTCTGAGGAGGACAGCCGTGATTTATAAACCTTTGTGTCCAGATGAATGGTATATAAAAAACAGCTTAGCAGTTTCCAGCTCTCACTGTTAATGACTTCAGAATCAATCCTGAGATTCTTCTTAAAATTATAAAAGTATAAAATTATAACTTACCAAGTTAAAGTAGAGGGCTCTTGCAGTCTTTACTAGGGAAGGGGCACGTGGGGTTTTTAGTCCTGAGGGGATGAGTAACTGCAGAGCCAGGAGTTCATTGCAGCTCACTGTAAATAAATTCAGAACCACTTGGTTTGTTTTTCTCAAGTTCTCTGTTTCGTAATTCGTGCAGTATAACCTGCAAACATTGTGACGGAGACTAACTGAGTTGCAGACTTTGATTTAATAAATTTAATTTTATAAAAGAGAAAACAGGGAAGTCTTGCTGCTGGTGGGAGCTTTGGGTTCTTGTTTGCCCAAAGGACCAGGCTGCCATGAATAGCATTTGTTATTGATGGTGAATCAGTGCATGGAACTTGTTTTTACACAAACCAATGTGAAATAACTTTTTAGTTAATTATTACATCCATTGCTATTCATTATCAGGATTCACTATTACATTTTCCTCTATAGGTATGAAACCCAATAGGGCTTCATAATTGTGAATTCCACCAACAGATTTTCTTCATTGTTGGTTTTTTGTTGGGGGTTTGGAACTCGATCTTTGAGGTTCTTTCCAAATGATCTTTGAGGTTCCTTCCAAACCATTCTGTGACTCCTTGAAAATCCCATAAAATTATTTACTCCCCCACTTACTCTGCTAGAGATAACCATCAAGTTTGTGACACTTTTCCTGTTGCAAGACCATCACCGACAGCTCCTTTTTTCCAAAGCTGCCATCCTGAGGTCAGCCTTTCCAATCTGGCACAGCCGAGCTAGCACTACTCCAAAATTGCCATTTTTGTCATTAATACCTGTTGAAGCTCTGTTTAACCTGGGAGCAACTGCTCCAATTTTTCCTTTCTATATTTTATGGCCACTAAACTGTTGACTTCTGCCACATGCTTGACTAGAGACAGATTTGTATTTCACTGCTTTGGAACAGCTGAAAAATGTACAAGGGAAGATTTGTGCTGGGCCAGTGAGAAAATCCAGGAAATAAATATTTAAGGAAGCATTTATCAGATGAGTTTAATGCTGGATTTTGCATAGGCTAGAAAACTAGGAAAATATCCAAGACCAGAAGGGATTGTTTATGTTCCAAGTGTAAGTTCAGGTATGCTAATGTCTGTATGAGCCGTGGAATTTGTTAAAAAACAGTGGAAGAGCTTTTTTTGTTTTTTGTGCTTTAAGTCTTTTTGGCTGCAGAAATTTAGGATTAGAGAGGGCCAATGGCTCTGGGTTAATTTTTAGTTTCAGGGAACCAAGAATTGTCTTTTTTTAAAATTTTGAGTGGGAGCAGGTTGGTGGGAAAAGAACAGATTTTCAGATTTTCATACACTGAAGGGTATTCAGAAGTAAGTTGGGGTTTGATTGAGAAAACCCAGAGCTGGAGAACATTTTCCCTGCATTTTGTCTTCCATTCCTTGTTGTATTAAATCTGTTCAGCAGCACCCAGGAACTTCTTGAGCCTAATGACAAGAACATTCTTCTTGGGTGGGTGCCTTGAACAGAATTTGTTTCCAGCTTCATCAAGTACTTCCCACACTCAAAGGTCTGCAATAAAGGATGAATTTTTCTCACTACATGAGAAGTTGATGTTGAATGAAATAAGTTCTTTCCAGTTAAAGAGAGAAATTACAAAATTTAATGTAATTTATTTTTTTTTAATTGGAACACATATTTGATATACAATATTTAAGCTATTTTGTGTCGTTAAGCAGCTTAGTTTGGATTTTATATCTGAAAGGCTTTTCGGTTTTTCTGTTCAGTGAAGGAAACACACTATGACATCCCCTGGAAAGAAAAGAAAAATGTTGGCACTCTGCAACTTAATAAATATAAAGGGTAAAAATATATAGAATATGAAAAGGGTAAAAATACAGAATAAGAAAAAGGTAAAAAAATAGAACATGAGAGCTAAGTGTGGCATGAAGAAAGCAAAGAATGGCTATGCAGCCTAAGGGAGAGAACAGCTCCTTGCCCACCTTGTCCCGACCCCTCTCGATGGAGATCTGATATCTGCCCTGCAAACCTGATGGAGTCATGGCCTCGTTATTTCCTTCCCACCTCCCCTTCTCTCTGTGAGGCCAGAATTTCAGAATTTCAGCAGATTATTGCTTTGATTCCCAGGCACATTCAGGGTTTATTGGGAGGCAAACGAGCTCCTTGCCCACGATGCTGTGGGAGCCAGCAGGATATGGGGCTGTGGGGTTTTGTTTGCTGCCAGCTCAGATGATCCCCTTGCAGATCCCTGATATTGAGGTCATGATTTGGGTGGCATCAGGGGAGTGTTGCTAAGCGACAGGCAGTGACTTGGCAGCCCACTTTTGGTGCCTCTTGATTTGGTGCTTTGCATCTGTCCCGAGGCGTTCGTGTCCCAGACCTGGGAATGGTGCTTTGGTCTGGGATGGGCTTCTCACATGCAGGAATTGTCCAGCTCATCAGGTCCAGCCTTTTGGGTTGGGGTGGACTTGAGCAAAACTTTGTGGGCTGAGATACCAGCACAGGCTGTGGGAAAAGAAACAAAATAAAGCACTATGGAAAGAGAAGATGGAGAAATAAAGTGATACGAGGAATAGAGAAACCCACTGAATCCTCTCATGGGTAACATCCCAGCTGGTCCCACAGACACCTCTTTTAAAAACACATATTTATTTAAAGCTGCGTAGTATTTGTCCTCCTCCACACAGAGCAGGCTAAAAATGGGCTTTAAATTGTGCCACGCATTAGCGGAAAATGAGATTCATGTACGTGCCCTACATTTTGCATTCAGCTTTGTTTTGAATTGTATATGCTCTCCATTATTAGTCCTTTCTGTTTAATTCCACATGAACATTCAGCAGTAGTTCATAAATGTTAATTAAACTTTACTGTTCACCAGTGGGGAATTATTCTTGTTTGGTAGGCAAGAACGGATGAGCATAACCTGCGTAGGTGGGGGACCAATAAGCAGAATGCACTTTTCCTGGCATTTTTTGGGGTTTGAATTAGCACTGCCAAGGCCAGGAGAATTCCAGGGATCTCTTCCCCGCAGTGGCTGAGGTCAGTGTGACCACGGTGACATAAAGCTGACCCCTGCAGAACAACCAGCTGAGGTCAAGCTGCCTTTCCCAGCTGAAGCTCCAAATTGCTAATTAATTTTCCCTGCCTTGATGTGCTAATTTCAAGCACATGGAGTGAGAGTTGTCTAGCTCTGATAAACATGACAGGCAGCAATTTTTTCTCCCCAGATATCAGTCTAACGAGGCAGGAGGGGACTGTTAGCTCTGGAGGGTGCACAGGGTCAGGAAGCAGCAGTGAGAATTGGGTGTTTGTTATGTCCTCACAACAACCCAAATTGGTGAGCAGCTACCCCTAACCCTCCCAAACCCCACCTGCCTCCTCCAGCTCAGCCCCTCTCGTTACACCCTCAGGAGCAATGCCAGTTGAATTTTTCATGTGTAAACACCTCAAAATGCAAGTTTTTGGGAGAAGTGTCCATGTTGAATGCTGCTGGTTTGGATTTTCTCTGGTGCTGGAGCCTACCTTGAGGCAGATATTCCCTGTTGTAAAGGTGAATCTTTGCACAGCAGCACTCTGCATGCATTTTTGGTACCAACAAACATTCCTTTCTGAGGGGAATTTGCTTTCTGCTCCCACCTGGAGTCATGAAAATGCATCCATGTGCTTTATGCTCACAGTGGTTTTGGAAGACAGGTGTCTGCCTGGGAAAGCCGGAGCTTCCCTTGGAATGGAGAATGCAAACCCTCTCCATCCAAATTATTATAATTTTGAAATTGAGGAGCTTTCAGGAAAAGACATAGGAATAGGAATACCAGATCTTTACTAGGAATATTAAAAATAAAAATGTAGTAGTACCAAAAAAAAAAAAAAAAAAAAAAAAAAAAAGGGAAAAAACCCAAACCAGAACAAAACAGAGTCAGAACCCAGCCTGACACCCTGTTGACACCCTGTTGGTCAGGGTGTTTGGAGCAGTGCAGTCAAGTCCTCCTGCGGTGGTGACAGATGTGGTTCTGCTGGAACAATGATCCTGTTGGAGAGTGTAGTTTCCCTTTGAAGGTCCAGTGGTGGTGAGATGGGTCCAGTGTTCCTCTGGAGATCCAGTGCAAACAGGCTGTGCTGGTGTTCCGAATCTCAGGTTTTATTCAGGCAGGAATTCTGGGCTCCTCCCCCTGGGTGGAGCATCTCCCAATGGGATGATGTAATTGTCTCAGCCATGCAGTGAGTCTCGATGGCCCATGAACAGCAGATATCCCCTGGAGGGAGGATGGGTGCTGGAAGAGATAAAGAACACTGCCCCAGCTGGTTTAACAGCTGCCCATTAACAGAAGATATCCCCCTGGAGTTATGAGGGATGGGTCATAGAAGAGATAAATAAAACCAAACTCCCCAACCAGTTTCAGGAGATGATAACAGAATACACACTTCTGGTTGCATCTTGCATTGCAACTCACGACCATTTTCCTTCGCATTACTCTGCTGCGGCCACTGAATCAGTGCTGCTGAATCACTCCACAGCTCATTCAGCTATAGATTATTAAAACTGGCTCTTTGGGTAACTATTGGTTTCACCTTTTTTTTCCCCAAGAAACGTGCTGCAGTCATACATCTTCCTTATCAAAGCCAACCAGGGCTCATCAGTCAGCCAGAATGTAATATTTGGTTCCCAGGCGAAAACAAATCCTCCTGGGGTGGTGTTCAAATCTACTAGGGCAGTATAATCCTCTTTTTTAGCCTCCTGAATATCCCTCTTTCTCAGAAGGTTTCTCATTGTTCCATTCCATCTTTGTTTCAAGCAGATGGTTTGTTCCTTTCACTTATTCTGCATTCTTAGTTAAATTCTAATTATTGTCTCTCTCCCCAAATGCCTCATACTTTGAGTGCTGTCGAGCGCACATTTGTATTATCCCAGGAGTGATTTTAATTCTGTTTCTTCACAGCCAGTGTTAAGTTCAGTCTGTACATTTAATAAAAGATGTTGTACAGAGAATAGGGCTGTGTCTGGACTTCTTAAAGTCACTGTGTGTATTTGCAAAAATGCACGAAAAATCACAGCACCTCTGCTGCCAAAGGTATCAGGATTTTGCTACTAAAATAAGGGCTAGATTTAAAAAAAAAAAAAAAAATTATAAACCCCAAGGCCTTGGAAGCTGATGGGTAGAGTTTTAGAAGGTCAGTGATCAAGTGTTGATGGATTCTGTGAAATTCTGGCTCCTCACATCGTGTGCCTAATTAGGAGATTGGAGGCTTTTGGAAAATGAAGGCCACAGAGTTCAGTCTCCTCCAGAAGCAGCAAAAGGAGCTGGATTAGGATGCTGAGAAGAGACCTACAGGCTTCAATTAAACAGAATAAAAAGCCACGTATGTCTTGAAGAGCTGCCCAGAGTGAGCAAGGTCAAGCTGGAGCACCTAGGGAGAAAAAAGTCTCCTGAAAGGGAGACTGCAGGAAATGCTCTCCAAGGGTTGGAAAAGAATACAGGACTAAAAGGAGAAGATGAGGGAATGTCAGAGGTGGTTTTTTTGTTTGTTTGTTTGTGGGTTTTTTTGTTTGTTTGTTTGTTTGTTTTTCCCAGCAAGTGGATGAGGAACAGACTGGCCCTGTGCTGATAACTGGAGTTGTTCACAAGGCAGTCCTGAAATATTTCTAGCTTTACTTCCCAACAGGAAAACAGCAAAGGGGTTAAAAGGAAAAGCCAATTTTCACAAATTAAATCAAATCTAATTTTTCTTAAGTATGCTCCACCATTTTCCAAGAGAGGGGTGAAACAGTGAAGAAAATAATTATTTTCTTCTTGTGCTGGAGTGCTGAATGTGCAATCCTCAGTAGAGCTGCACCAGAGGAAAGGAAAGTCCCAGTGACCCAATAGTTCCGGGACCCTGAGTTCTAGGAGTGTGGTGGTAACTTTTCCATGCAAAGCATTTGGACATCACCTTTCTGGAAACCTGAAAATACTGAAATATATGCACTGATTTCAGAGCAAGAACACAGAGAAATGTCAATATCCAGTGTTGTCAGTCAGCACTGACGTGGCTTGGTGGCACTGATCCTCAAATGGACTTTGTGTCCTTGCAGGGGAGCCAAATCCCAAATCCCTGAGATGCCCTTGGAGGGTGAGAACCTCGAGGGCTTGTCTACGTACTCTGCTGCTTTTGCTTTTTTATTTGCTTTAATTTTTTCTGCAGCTTAAGAGCTCTTCTTGAATTAATTTTATGTTAATTTGAAAATAGCATACTTAAAACAGGTTATGAACAAGGCTTCCTGTGAAATATATATCCATATAAGAATGGAAGGTGGTTCATTTCCAGGTGAAAATAAATGATAAATTAATAATTTAATTGATGAAATTAAATTCTTCCGATTGGGGAAGGGGAATTCAATGCAGTGGGGCAGCTGTAAAATCATCATTGCATGGTGCTCATTTGGTCTCAAAAGTCATTGGGTACCATTTAATTCTTTGGGTACTTTTGGAAAGAAATCTGAAATACCTACAATAATGTATAATATATATATATATATATATTATAAAAAAACAAACAAACAACTATTGGTTTTTGCTTAATGGGTAATTATGACCAGGTGATATTTTGTGGTCTCTTGCCATTTTAATTTGTGAAAACCCAGGAATTTATGCCATGAAAAATGGCAAAATCTGTGACCTGGTGGCAGACGGCACAGAAACACTTGCTTGGGAAGAAAAGGGGCAGTGAGGTGAAACTGAGGGACCCAAACACCTTGGAGGTCAGTCCAGAATGTCTGTAGAGTATTTTTTTCCCCCTTTTATATCTTCTTGAGAAGCAAATTCCTTTTGACTGGCAGGAGCAGCCTTGCCATGAGCTCAGAAGACATTAGGAATGTACCAGGTGCGTTCTCTCAACTTTGGCACTGACACAGGACGATAGAGGTAAATAAATTCTGTATTTTCATGACTCACCTGAGGAATGGATGGAAAGCAGATTTTTAACACAAGCTAAAACAATATACAGTGAGTAGCAACATTACTTAATGCTGAAAAATCATAATTATAACCATTTGTGGGGGGTAAAATAATCATTTCAGAGCTCCAAAGACTCACTTGTAGCAGCACCTTACAAGGCATAGCACCACAGAAGGACAATCAATTAGCAGGACCAATTAAGTCGGGAATAAAACACGGAATTAGCTGGGTGTGGTCATTGAAAATCTGCACTGTATGGACAGGCTGGACTTTGCTGTTTCCTGAGAGCAGCTCCCATGGATTTCCACCTTAATAAACCCAGAATTTACCACAGATACAGGCAGACATCGAAATGCCTTTGAAAGTTGTCGCTGCAGGAAAATTTCCAATATTACAGGAAATAAATGTATTGTATATGCCACGACTTGACAGAGTCCAAAGCCATCCAGAAAAGAGATGGAAATAACCTGAGACATGTCTGGGATGATGTGGAATTTGGGAGAACATATCAAAGGAGCTGATTGAAGCAATCTGTTAAATCACACTGATGGAAGAAAAACCCATTGGCTGGGACTGGACAGCAGAACCTTCAGCCCTGGAGGAATTCCCAAAGGAATTAGCTTAAATGAGGAAAATTTTAAAATCTTTTTCTGTCTTTATAAGCATTTTAAGAGGAGAAATTATCTTTGCTGGCTCTTGAGGAATTTAATTTTTACTTGGAGACTGAGGAGAGACCAGTGAGCAACCCCAACCTTCACTGAGTAGCTGCACCACAAGCACTTCCACTTCTGCATTTTAGTAGAAAAATAATGGGATTTTTATTGTTATTAGGAATTCATTTTTTTGGCTGTTATGACGTTCATCCTTAACTTCAAAAACTTCTTTTCTTCAAGTTTTAAAGAAGGCTTTACCTGTACAAAATGAGCATTTTTCTTTATCCTGACGCTGTTGGGCTAAACCTGAATAAACCCACCTTTTCTTCTCCCTAAAATCCTTGCTTCCCTTAAATCAACATTGATTAAACAACTTTATTGTGCCAGCTTCATGAGCTTTATCCAGAGGGGGACCACATATTGCCAGTGCGATTTTGAGTTGCTGTTTTGTATAAACCAAGCCAAATCATTATTTATTTGACTACTGATGAGCTTTGCACTTTGGTTTTCCAGCGACAAGGAAAACTTATTGACTGAGAACGAATTTGAGTTTTCTTTAAATTTACCTAAACTGCCAACTCTGGCAGCAGCTAATAATTCAAAGCTGCTGTAAATCAGTTATTTTTAGGCTTTATTGATTTGTACCTGTAAGCAAGCATCCAGTTATTTTCCCAAACTGATTTCTCCATGCTTTTTAATAAATTTTGCTGGTTTGTTTTGGCAGTTCAATCCCTTAAAACTTTGGAATGAATGTATCTATACCTACCTGGGAGCATGCTTTAGTTTTATTCCTGTGCCCCTTTGTTTGTGGAGAGGAAAAGAGACAGAAACTAATTAAAATATAACTAGGGAAATTTGTTTGACTGGTGGCCAGAACAACATGGATCCACTTTTGTTTTCAACCACTTCATTAGAATTTATTTTCTCTGTGGTTCCACAGTGGTTTCCCACTTTCTCTTCTCAGTGTTCACACCACGAGGTGATAACAGGATAACAAGCAAGAAGTTGTGTGCTGGGAAGAGAGGTCACTCAAACATGGGCTGCCAAACCCTCATCTAGGCACTGAGGAAAGATCAGGTTAATGAGATCATTAATGGCTTTGTTGTTCAGAGGAAAGTGAGAGGAAGAAAAGTTCTGATGCTGCAGTTACTTCCCAAGGTTTCAATTACCTTCCCATTGCTGCTGGGTGTAAATGAGGATTATCAGGGCTCTGAGGCTGCAGAGGGCTCGTGTTTAAGGCTGAGGATGGCTCCAAAGCTGGTGATGCTCCCGTGCAGAAATGGAGTTTGCTGAGTGAAGGCTGAGTGACCTCTCCAGAAGGATGAGAGGCAATGGAAGGTGAGAGGTTGGCCCTTGGTGTAAACTGTGACTATTCCAGCGGCCTTAAAGGACCCTGCCTGTTTCCCCAAAGTCCTGCTGCCAGGAAAAGCCCTGCTACAAGCAGCTGCTTGTGCCAGATCCCAAACATTTGTATATTTTGGGATATGAACCAGTCAAAGCTGTTCAGAACAGTCTGGCCTGGGAGAGCACAATTCTCTGTGGCATCAGAATGTGGCATCACTGATCCTGGTCAGTGTGTGCAGGGAGAAATCAGGGCTAGTAACGCCTGAACTCTTACATACACATGGAGTGGATTTAATTACTAAAGTTATTAAAATTCTGAAAGCCTCTGTCTCCTGAGAGGAAGGAGGTGCAGTCTTGCAGTGTTGGGTATGTTACAGAGCTGATACTAGTCCTGGGGTTTCCCGGGTGGGAAATCCTGTTGGCTGCAAGGGAAGCTGCTCTGGTCCTGTGAGGAGACTCAAAATCCATCTCTGCAAAGGGAACTGAGCAGAATCCTCTGGAGAAATAAATTTTCTGGAGATTCCTGTCTGATGCTCCTTTTTCAGCGTGACTAAAATCACTTTTTCAGGATCTGACCCAGAGGATGCTCCCATAGAAACCCTCTAAAAGTCTGAATTGTCTACAGGGAGTTGCTTTGTGCCCTCTGTAAAAAAGTCATATAAATCCTGTCCTCCCTTCCCTTAATTAGGAGAAGCACAGGAGATTGTGCCCCATTTATTCCACATCACCAGTGCAGCCTGTGTTCTCTCAGCACTGACTTAGGGTCTCGATGGAGTGGAGGAGGAGTTGGCTGATGTGGATCTGTCAGCAGGACTTTCCCCTGCTCCCACAGCTTTAGGATCAACGCAGGAAAGAGCTGAACGCCCTCTTTGGGCACTCCCGCACTGTCCCCTCTCCTGCCAGCCCCACCAGCTTTGGGAAGCAACTTAAAGAATGAAATAAAGCCCAAACGTCTAATCTGGCACGACCCTGCCATCGAAATTTATCACCACGATGGTTTTATTCACTGGCTCAGAAAGAAATCCACTGGTAAAATCACTTTTAATTTTTTAATCCTTTTTTTGTTTGCGTGTTTTTGAGAGGAACTGCCCAGTTAGCAGCATTCTCCAGCACTGCTGTCTTTGCAGCTGGAGGAAAGCATGCACAGCCATGCCATGTAGCTCCAGGATGTTTTCTGGGGTCACGGAAGAAGGACATGGAACTGTTTGAAGATGAGAACTTAACACTTTCCCAGCTCCTCTGGAAGAATTAAACCAGCCCTCAACAGGGGCAGGTTGGAATTCTATTTAATATGTGTTAATCATCAGTGATTATTATGTTCTGAGATGTAAAGGCTGCTCTTACATGGAGAAAGTTTAGGAAAGCGAAGTGATTTATGAGGAATAACGTTTGCATTAGCAGTTTGATGTTATAACTCAAGCAATCCATCAGATTTTACTTTGGTCCATTTATTTTGTACTTGCCTTGCCCAAGGCCTTGTTTCTCATTGCAATAAAAGGTCAACTCCCAGCACTGAGCTAAGCAAGAGCAGTGCAGAAGAGAGTTCAAAGACAAGGTAACACACAAACCAGAAGAATCCAGACAAGAGTTGCTATTTAAAATACACTCATTTGAAATATAAATACAGATAAAATCAATACTTAGGAATAAATCTGTCCTGGCTTTTCAAACCATCTCCCTGCCGCTTGCATTTGGTGTGTCATTTTGGGGACAGCAGCTGGTTTGAAAGCCACGTGTACACGTCAGTGTCCATCTCTGTCAGGTGCCACAGATTCTCCTGAAACCTTAGAGGCTGCAAGAATCCTCTGTGAGCCCAAAAATCCTTCCTGAAGCCCGACCTGGGCACAGTGGTGGCATCAGCCTTTCACAGTGTCCTGCACCCAGGGTCGTGGCAATGGTCTGCACTTGAGCACTGCTAAAAATGGAACCAGGGAGCCTGGGAAAAGCAGAGTTTGTGTGCACTGGGAGACAGTGCAGCAAGCCGAGTTCTTGTAGTGAAGATGCTGATCAGGATTATTGCTGCTAGCAGGTAAAACAGCCTGAATGGAAAAAAATGTCAAACAAGGCTTAAGAGGAAGGGAATGTGGACAGGAATGTGGAGAGGAAGAGGTGGAAAATGTTTTTGATTTTCACTGCTGGTGCATTGGAGCCGTGTGTGGCACCAGAGCAGCTGTGGCTGTAGTTTCTGGATATGGCCAAGCGCAAGGGAGAATGGTTGTGTCACATTTGGTTGGTTTGCAAACGATTTTGTGCCAAATTGAATCAGGGCTGCCATCTTCCCAATAAATGTCTTTGCAGAGCAGCAGAGGCAGTTTTTGTTTGCTTGTGAGATATTTTCTTTCTCCTGCAGTGGCTGGATAAATGCCAGTGCCCGAGCAGGGCAGAACAAAGAGGTCAGGAGGAATGAAATGTTGCCAAGTCTCGTTTTCTGGAGCTGCTCCTCCTGTTTGCTGAGTACCCAGCCCTTGCTGTCCCACAATGTCCCCTCAAAGTGGCACATGCCACTTTCTTCATGTCTCCTCGGGCTGGTGGGAAACTGCAGAACCATTCTCTGGCAGCCTTGAAGGGTTCAAACCAGGGCATATTTAGACATCAAAAGAAAAATGCTGCCTGTGGATTTTAGCTCCCTGGAGAATGTCTCTCATCAGCACCCTGCCTCACTTCCACAGTGCCACCATGGCTTTAGATTTGCTTTTTCAACTCTAAATTCATCAACTACTCGAACTTGACAATGTGTGGTGCACATTTAACAACAGAAATCTATGAATTAAGTTGCAAATTAACTCACATAGACACATGAGTCTGAGTCCTTTATTTTGTGTTAGCCAATCCTTGGTTTCCAGTTGCTGTCTAAATATCAAATGCATATTTATCTAAATATAAACCCCACAACTTGTTGGCTTCATTATTTAATCCATTACACACATAAAACCCTCATCTGAAAGAATCAGAGGGAGAAACTGCAATTAGCTGATCAATGAATGGGGATAAGCTGAGAAAAAACTGGTGTGGGGCTCACAGGAGAAAGTGGAAAGTGTCAAAAGAGGCGTTCATGGTATTTATTGACAAATGAAATAATTAACAATGAAAAACTTGGTGGATATTTCTGTGCATGAAAGGGTTGGGTTGGATTTCTGTTCTACAGTTCTCTGATTTGCCCATTAAGGCATAGTTGCTGCTCATGATCAGTTAGGTTTTGTTAAATTTTGGATGAGTAACAGTACTAAAAAACTACTGATTTCACCCACTTTTGGGCATCTCAAGTTGTTCAAGCTTGGAAAGCAGCATCCCACCAAGATAACCAGATCTGTGCAGAAGGGTTTTAACTGATCAGCTGAACAACTCAGTAAATGAAAATACACAATATTTAGGCTAGGAATTAGTTATCTAAATATTTTTCAGGTCAAATGCATTTTGTGAAAAGCAAAAAAAGTGCAATAAGAAACAAAACCAGTGTCAATACCCAACCATCGGCCCAAGTGTTGAATGTACTATTTCTCTGGTCCTATCCCCACATCCTACTAAAATAAAAAACACCTAAAAATATATATATATAAAACCAAGTGACAATAATTAATAAAATGTATACTTTATATAAAAATAATTGCAAAATTTTAATAATAAAAATATATAAAACATATGAAATCCAAACATGACACAAATAACATAGAATAAAAGCTAAAAATTATGTTGCTTCTGATCAAAATAAAGCTCACAGCCCTTACAGAGCTGTACTTTGCATTAATAACTGAAAACAAATATCAATAACAAACCAATATTTTGAGTACTACCGAACAGCACTGTCCCCCTGACAGCTGGCGAGAGGCCTGTGTGAGGAGCAGCTCCTTCAAATTTGATTTGAGAGCGTGATTCAGACAGATATTAATATTTTGTTATGCTGATATGGGTGGCAGTTTTAAGAAAATACTTTCACCCCTTCAAAAATCAGCTTTTTGTATATTTCTCAGCTCTCCCAGCCTAAAGCCACTAATCCTCTAATCGCCTTAAATTAGCTCTGAAGGTCTCATTTCTTCATCATTGAAACCCTTAGGATGCTTTTAAAGAGCATTCTAGCCACCCTGCACAATGCATTGCACCCCTACGTGGCTGTGAAAACACATTCTTCCCCTGCAAACATCACATTTAACCACTTTTAACTCTCAGAACTGAATGCCTCTTTCCTCTCTCTTGAGTGAGATTTATGTTCCCCTCTCATTGAACAAGCAGGTGAGGTACAGCAGTGGTGTGTTGAAGAATAACCACTATAGAATTCAATGTTTCTCTGAGCCTGCAGGCTGAGGACAAAATATATTCATTTTATGACTGTGGGCAAAACACCCTAAATCTGTCTCTACTTGTTTCTCCCCCTTGCTTGTGGTAGAGAAATTGAAGTGATGGCCCTCTGCACAACATCATCGGCTGGGATTTGTGTTTCCAGTGCTGTGAATCAATACAAGGTGATATTTATCCTTTGGTGTGCGGTGACAATGCCACAGTGTCACGAGATATGATCCCATCCTGACAAGTGTTGGGGGTTAAGTTTTCCTATAGAATTTTCCCCCCCATAAGTTGCTAAGAGACTAAATATTGATGCTTAAAGGGTACTTGACCCACACAAAAGAAGTGGATCACTTAGTTTGGGGGGGAGGGAAAGGCTCAGGCCCCAGGAGCTGAGGGTGGTTTCTTCTGCTCTCGGTTTCAGAGGGGATGGTTGGGCAATGGCTGGCTGCGTGAGGAGTCCACTGTTAATGGAGGGTCTGGTCCTGGGAATTCTACCACCATCCATCATGGGCTGGAGCGCCCAGGAATTTGGAGCTCCTTCACCTGCTTTGCTGGAGCTGGGTCAGCCCCTGTCCAGCCATTGCAGCCTCTTCAGCACTGCTCACTTTTCTGGGACACCACCCCCCTTTTGCCTGCCAGAACACCCCCTGCCTGCTGGGGACCCTCACCATTCCATGCACCAGCCTGGGAGTTTTCTACCATTCCAGCTTGGTGCTCTCGGAGTCCCAAGGGATCAGACTGCCTGGGACTTGTGAGACAAAGCCCCTCGAGGTTCTTGGTTCTGTTTATTATTATTGCTGTAGTTGTTGCTGTTTGTCCTGTTATACTTACTAGTAAAGGACTGTTATTTGTTTCCCCATAGCTCTGACTGAAAAGCCTTTTTAATCTTCTAAATTATAATAACTTGGAGGGAAGGGATTGGAATTCCCCATGCCTAGAGCGGCCCCGCCTCTCCCTAGCAGATACCTGTCTTTTCAAACCAAGAGACACAGAGTTTGCTTATGAATGGAGCAAGAGATGCACGGGGATTGCTGAAGGTCTCATGGAGTAGAAATCCAGGGAAGACACCTGGCTGTTGGAACCCTGGTCTCTGAGAATTCCAGGCTTTCTGTGCTGTCAGGCACTGACCCCCAAGCAAACACTGCATTGACCTGAGGCCGTGGAGAAGGCTCCCAAAATTGAGTGACAGCACTGGGATTGTGGGTGTGGAGTTTGAATAGAAGTGTGCGATATCACAGGGTGCAAAACTCAGAGTTTAAGGGTTTAGAATACAGTAATAGATATCTAAAGCAAGATGGAGGTTTAATCCTTCTTTTTCACCTTCTTCTTCATGGGTCTGTGTGGTGTTTTGTAACTGGGTAGAAAAGTCCACATTGCGGGCCACGGGTGGTTGGTTTTTGGGTTAAAAGTCAAAATAATTTAGGTGTCATTTCTTAACTGGACAGTTTATCCTTAAAAGGCCTTGGAGAGGGAGAGATGGGGGCCATTTTTTACTTTGTTGGCTAGAAGTGCTGTAGAATTCATGGTTTGTTAGATGGTGATACAGATAAGAATTAATAAACATGAGTCCGAACATGAAACACCATCTGGCATATTTAATCCCGACCCTGGCAAAAAGAAGATAAAATGCAACACCTGGGGTTGGTTTTGGGGAATTTTGGACTGAAAGACCCTGTGAGGAAAAGTGATGTTGGGAGAGTTGAACCCCTGATACCTTCAACCCAAAAGTAACCCCAAGGTCCCTGCTGATGCATTTCCAGAAGAGAAAGTTTGAACTGGTGACCACTGCAGGGACGTCCTGTCCCTTCATCACCTGTAGGATTGGAGAAATGTGATAATCCCAGGAAGGGTCAGGGGGATAGAAATGTGCCATGGCCATGCCAGGAGTGGGGGGCAGCCTTTTGTTCTGGAATCCACCTCAGAAATTCTGTCTGGTCCTTGTGGTGTCGCAGACACCCAGGCTGAAACCACAGGGGCTGCGGCACATCCACTGCTCTGCCTTCTAACGCTCTTACTCAGGAAGTAATTCAGAGCCAAAACCCAGCATTTCATGCAACCATGACTGCCTCACCTTGAAACTCCAGAAGACTTGGAAATCTCATCGCTTCCTTAGAAAATTGAAGGTTGAATTATATAAATTTGTCTTTGAGTCTTTGTTTCTGGCGATGCTCAGTTGGCTTTATTCTGAAATGCAATATTTGCTTGTTTGAATATTATTTTTTTAATTTGGCAGAAGTCTGCCACCAAGTTTGACTTTTTACCAGATAGTTTGGGTGGCAAATATGAATTATCTGATGGAAACGAAGCTGTTGTAACAACCAAAGTCATCCTCTCTGCTGAACAGTTTGGATAAAGGAGGGAAGCAAAGGGCTTAATGTGTTTTACTGATGGTAAACTGAGGCTCAGAGCCAGACCTGTTCTCCAGCCTATTTCCAAACTGGGGTGTGAGAACAAGGAAAAGTGTTCTTCAATGGTGTGAAGCAAAGCACAGGAATATATTGCATTTTGTGGTACTTATAAAGCGAGCTTGGCATTGTGTTGGTTTCTGGGAAGTCCTGAGGGTTGGGAGTGAGGTGTGGACCTAAAAATTGGGAATCAGTGTTGCTAAAGGAAAGCAGAGCAGTGCAGTTGATCTTTTTCTCCGCAAACATATCTCTACATATGAAGTCGTAAACTTATTTTTGTTCCAAGTGTAGTCCTGTGAGATTCCCTCGGATAATTGGATTACACGGGAATTGAGGAGCATGTAAAGAGGTTAACTTGGAATTTGCTGAATAGCTTAAGTGAATTGTATTTTTTATTATTTCTTTAAGATGTTCATAGTCTGTGTGGGTGGATAACAGGAGAGAGAGAGAGGGAGAGTTCAGGCAGCACTCCGACCTTGCATTAGGAATAAATTGCAGCCTGGAGGAGTTCTGCTTTATGGTCAAATTTTAAAGCCTTTGATAATAAGAAAAGTAAAGAAAATGGATTTGCCATTGCTGCAGAATACACAAAGCTCTGTGTCCATAACCTGTCCTAGATTAGCGTGGCACGTGCAGGATTTGTTGTAGCAGCAGCATCCTGTGGGAGCCCTTTGTTCAGAGGGAATTTCAGCGCTTGCAGCAGGAAGGGATCAGAATTGAGAACTCTCTCCTGTCTGTTTTTTTTTTTTTTCCCTGAGCCCATCCTGAGTGTGCTCTGGTTTCCCAAGGTCTGTGCTGCTCTGGGGAGAGCAGAGGTGAGATTTAATGATTTAATGTGCTGTGAAAGGCACTGAGCATGGGAAGGAGTGGAGGCAGCGCAGCAAAAAGTTTATGCTCCCGACTTGTCAGCACAATTTTGCCACCACAGGATCTCTTTTTTTCCCTTTTTTTTTTTTGGGCGGGGGGGTGATGCAGAGCATGTGAGACAGGCATGTTGCCTGGCAACTGGAGGGGAGCAACCTGAGCAGGGAAACAGCAGCAGGGGAAGAGAAGGGAGAGGGAATAGATGTGGCCCTTGTTGCTCCTGTTAGGACTGGGGCAGGAAATCTTTTGCTGAAGGTCTTTTCTTCTGCATTTCTTTCCCCAAACAAGCAACTTCTTTTTCTAAGCAGGATGCACCCAACTGATGAACTGTTGTGATAAAGGAGGCTGGGGATCTGGAAATCATTAAAATTTAGGGTTCCAAGAGTGAATAAAATGTAGAAATGCACTGGAGGAAATTCTGGTTGCTGGGATGGAAAAGGTTGAGCGGCTTGGGCTGAACTCTGAATTGGGGTAACAAAGGAAGGACATTCCTCCCATCAAGAAGTGGGATGATGGACTCAGGAATTCGAGGAGATAGGCCTGGTTAACAAATCCCATATTAAGAGTCAGGACTGGGGGTCTGGGATTTCATAGAATTATCTTCATTGCTATCTTCTGGTTTGTGTCAAGTACCAAAAAGAGAGGTGGTGTGTCACCCTGCCAGATTCTGTGGGTACAGCAAAAAATATCTGGCTCATCCCCTGGGAATTTTAGGAGGAAAGCCAGGGAAAGTATCTGCTCCAGGCTCTTTATTATCAGACAATTTTAGAATCACAGCTGAGACCATCCAAACCACACTCGAAGCATAAAATTCCCCTTACTTCAACTTTTATTCTACAAGTGTAAGCAGAAATAGTAGGTTTAAGTTGGCCTCTGATTGCACAGAACGTCACTGGTTGCCTGAAAAACTCTGCAGAAACAGCTATAAAATGGATTTTTACCAGCAGGTTCTGTGGGCAGTGAGTCCACCAAGCACTGCTGTTTGAAATTCATGGCTTCTTTGGAATGCAGGAGCTGAAATTCAGGTGCTCTCCTGCAAGAAGCAGAAACAGGATGCCCAGAATATTTATTTGCATGCAGGACACTTGGTGCTGACAGAGCTTGGGAGGGAGCACTTAACAATTAGCTCTGGCTGGGCATGAAGCAGGATGACCTAATGCTGAGATCAAATACTTCCCCAGCCTGTGGCATCTGCCCCACTTCTTCTTTGCCTGCTAGAAAATGTCAGAATAATTTTTTTTTTTTTTTTTTTTTTTTTTTTTTTTTTTTTTTTTTTTTTTTTTTTTTTTTTTTCCCAGGAGTCTGGAATAGTCCTTCAATTGCACAGATGAGCTGCAGGTTATTTTCATGGAATCCCAGGATGGATTGGGTTGGGAAGGACCTCAAAGCCCATCCAGTGCCACCCTTCACCAGGCTCACCTTGGGCAGTCAGAGCCT
Organism: Hirundo rustica; assembly: GCF_015227805.2. Taxonomy (NCBI): domain Eukaryota; kingdom Metazoa; phylum Chordata; class Aves; order Passeriformes; family Hirundinidae; genus Hirundo; species Hirundo rustica. The sequence continues at coordinate 7,770,123 of NC_053461.1, read as the reverse complement.
CCCAGGGGCTGCACTCAGCACGGACAATGGTCACGGGTTTTCCAGACAATTATCAGTTTGGTCCATTTACATATCAGGGGTTAATCCTCCAATTACAGCTGCAGATAATGAAGTCATTTAACCCCAGTTGGGGGGAGTCCCAATTCACTTTTGTTTCTACTATTTGGGACCTGAGGCAGTGAGGTGTCCTTGAGTTCCAGGCCTGGAGAGGAATTGTTTTGTCTGAATAAAATGGGAGAACAGCAGATGACAGGCTGTGGAGCTTCAAAGTTATCCACTAGAGCAGCACAGGATCTGAAATATATAAAAGCTAAAATCCCAAGGCATCAAACAGAGCAAAGGCTGGTTGTACCCAGTTGTCATTCCTGGGGGGCTTTACCTGGGTGTTTCCCTTTGCCATCTGAGAGATTCCTGTCCCAATCCCTTTATCCCAACATAAGAGCAGGCACAGCAACTGCAGAAGGGCACAGAGCCATTAACTCTGGGCCACCTGAAAGCTGTGATGTGACATCCAATTTCATTAACGTCTCAAGTTGCAAACCTCTCTTTTTAAGATTCTTTTTTCTGCCAGATTTACATAGAAACAATTTAGATTAAACTCAAACCGTGTATTTTCAGAAACAACTCCAGTAAATCACTTTAATCCCCAGTATGCTCTGTTAAATATAGTTGTTGTAAAGTTGATATCATTAAAAGATTTAGCTGAGTGATGTCATACTCTGCTTTATCTAAACTGCCTTTTGCAGTTTAAATAATTAAGCACTGAAAATTTTTCTCAGAGGGCATCCTGAATCCAAGAATATCCAGATATATCTTATTTTTCTCCAGGTTTTGGGATTGTTTGTCTGCAGTTAAATACTTTAAGGAGTAAGCCTCGCTGGTACTATTTTATTTGGGATTTCTTTCCTTTCTTCTGACCTTGGTGTGTCCTTAATCTTTGCTGGCGAAGCTGCTGGATTGCTTGGAGGCTTGTCTGAGTGAAGAACCTCATGTATGTGATGGCAGCTCTGTGCCAGAAGGCTTGGAAGGTGAAGAACACTTAGATTTTCCTCTGAAAGGCTTTCTGAAAAAATATTCTTTCACAACAAAAAAATTTCTGTCGCTGGGTTTTGGATTTTGCTGAGACGTGAAGGAGGAAATCAGCAGCAAAATGGGAACAGGGAGAGAAAAGATTGTAAGGAAATATCTGAAATTACTCTACAAAGTATTTATGATTTACTTAGCAGAAGACATTATAAAACACAAAAGGCTTGTGATTAAAAATAATAAAAAAGAAAGATGAAAGGAGATGCAGTTAGAAGCTGCAAGTGTTGTTCTTTGAGATTAAGTTGGCTGATCAAATAATAAGAACTAAAAAGTGTGATTTGCTCTGTTAATAAACCTCTCTTGGATTAATTAAATCCACCATTTATTTATTTTAAATACATGTCACATTGCCATATTAAGGTTTCTACCTAAAACAAAGCGGTTGCCAGGGAAAACAGAACAATTTGGTTCAAAATCAAAGACATGAGCACAAGCTGAAGATCAGAAGGTTTTATAATTCCACCTGTGGCTGCCTGATCCCAGCACCCTGGAATTTATCACCCCTCAGAGCTAGATGGGCAGTGTCCATCTTCTCCTGGAGCTTTCCAGGAACACCTTAGGAAATTTCACTTCAGTTTAAAAGGTTGTGCCATTTAATGTTTTTGTCTCCATGGTCTCAGTTCTGCCGAGCTTCTGTGAACCAACCAGACTATTTTCCTTTCATCATCCAGACACGTTCTGGTGATGAGGAAACCCGAGTTTGTGCTGAACTCTGTGGAGCTGCCTCATCAAGATCAAGCCCACAGATGACAGTGAGGCAGAATTCTGGTGTTGGGGCTTTGCAGAGCAGCAACCTGAGCAGAAAACAAATGTTTATTTCCCACTTTTCACAGAATCACAGAATTTTTAAGTTGGAAGAGACCTTCAAGATCATCGAGTCCGACCCATCTGCCCTGGATAAGCAAACACAGCCGGTCTGATGTGAGGAAAGGGAGGAGTCTTTTCAGACAGGCCCTGGCACCTGAGCTGCAGGTGCCAGATGATGCTTTGTGAAGTTATTTTCCAGGAATTCTATTCCACAGTCTGGCTTCCACTGGCTGCAGTGGAAATGCAAGTTGGTATGGGCAAATATTTCCAAACATAGGGAAATATTTGTGAAATAAATGAATGTTAAGTATAAGAACAGTGGAATTTCAGACAAAGTCTGAAGAGTTATGTGGTTTCCTTCCTGTGCCCTTGCGTCAAGTCACCAGAAACTGAGATTTTCCACGGAAAATTACTGCAAGTTACAGGGAATGGCACGAGTGAACCAGAAGAATCTTAGACTCCCCATGCTTGGTTTGTGTTTTATTAGGAGTTTGAATCTTTTCAGATTTTCATAGCGTTTGTGAACATTTTGAAGCAATCTGTGTATGAGTGTGAATTTCAAGCCAAGATTTATTACAGATAGAGGGAAATTAGTGAAATGTATCACGTCAGCAGTTTCAGGGGGGTAGTGAAGCCGTTGTCACTACAAAAATACTGTCAAACAGGTTTATAGAAAAAATGGTGTTCTCTGTGAGAGGAAATGGTGTTTTCTGTTTCCCTCTCTGCTCTCCACACAGGTTGTGACTTTCATCTTGTGCATCTGAGAAAAGCTGCCCAAAAATCTTTAATGAGAAATGCCTTTAAGTCTCTCAAATCCCACAGTCCAGAGGTGCTGCTGGGGCTGATTCTTCAGCAGGTTCCTCAACTCCAGCTCTCAGCAAGGCAGAAACAGCTGGGGGAGCCGATGCAGGACTGACAGAGAAAATACCTGAATATCTCAGAAAGTATCAGATGGTCAAAGCACAATTCTCTGAAGAGCTTGGGATGAGTGCAACTGCCTGTAGCAAGGAGAAATCAGGAGAAGATGGAAATTGTTCACCTTTTGGACTCGTTTTCAACTCCAGGACAGAAGTGATGGAGGCACAGGCTCCAAGGAAGCTTTTGTGGTGTTTGGTTTTCATCTCCAGCTGCTTCCCAAGACCTCCCAATTTGTCCCAGCTGCAAAGCTCATATGACAGGGTGATTATCTTAATTGGCAGGCAAAACAAGAAGGCTGTGAGACAGACTAATGAAGTCAATTGTGCTGCTGCAGGGGCCAGTTAAACACACTTTGTGGGAAATGGGTTCGCTCAGCTTCTGCAGAATATGTGGAAAAAAATCTCAATTCTCCTAAATTCCTACTCCCCCAGATTAATTCTGAACTTTAATCCTGTTCAGAGCCATGATACATTCTGAAAGAAGAAGGTCCAGGCACCCTTCATTTTTCATAAGGGAAGAATATTCTGGTCCTTTGCTCACTGCATCTTGAGGAAAGGGATTTTTCCTGTGTGTTGTTTAGGCAGTGATGTGTTGGGGTGACCCCAAGCAGAATTCCCCAGGGAATTCAACACCTCTGGAGTGCTGGTTTGCAGCTGCACATGAGGGCAGTGATGGAGCTGCTGCACTCTTTAATCTTTTAAAATCCTGTTTATGGATAGGTGGGATCTATACCTTGAATATCCAGCCTAGAGTGTGCTGTTGGTACAACTGAGACCCCAAGGATCTCATTCAAGGGTCACGAGAAGCCTAGATGGAGGTGATGATTTCATCTACTTCACTCTAGGATTAATTTGTGGTCATTTTTTTCATGTTTGTCAACCAGCTTTTATGTTTTTATTTTCTTTCTTCCCTGAACTGCAGCTCCACAATTCATCTGAATTTAGTATGCATGGTGCCTTTCACATATTTTAAATGACTTTTTTTTGTTGTTTTGTCCCTCTCTAGGTCTGCATCTCTCAATATTGATGAGCTGTTTATTGCCTTGGAGGTCTCTTGTGCCCCAGATTTTCCCATCCCACGTGTGTATTCCTCCTCCTGTGGCTCCAGTTCTCACTGCTGCACCAGGCCCGAGTTTCTCTGCATTTTATCTTTGCATTACAGTCATTAAAAAGCCCTTTTCACATAGAATTACTGCTGTGACTAGAAAACTATGTTTGTAGCACACCAAGATAACAAAAATAAACCAGATTATCCATAGATAACTGGTCATTTAGAGGAATTGCTGTCACAGCTAAACCAAGTAAAACAAAGCTGTGGGCAGGTCAGAAGTTCAGACTGAGCAGCCCTGAGGTTCTGCAAACCCTGCATGAAACTGATGGCTTGTTACTAACGCAGAAAATGCCAAAAATTTCCAGTTCCTAAGGCCTCTTCCTGCTGGTGAAGATGATCATGTGTTCCACAGAAGAACTTCCAGTGTGTTTTCCCAATTTCCATTCAGATCAGGGTTTTTTGGATGCACAGAATTTGCCTGCATGCACCCCTCTTTAGTGCAGATGTTTTTAGGGGTGATGTTTTCCCCCTATAAAGGGGGGAAATGATGACTGAAGTTTTATCTTTCATGTATTTCAGGTTTTATGCTGCCCAGGGTGCAGTTCTGAGCTCACATACAGTGTCACTCAGCTCTCTGCACACAGCAGGGACACAAAACAAATCCTTGTCCTGCTGCACACCAAGGACAACTTTCAGCCCAAAAGCACAAACAAGGGTGGCTGGAGGGAGGAACAAGAAGGATGGGACCTCACAACCTGGAGCTGGAATTGGACAATTAAACCCCTGTAGTGGTTTCATGTTCACTAAATTTTGGTCTTGGTACTTACTCTTCCTGTGCAAGAAAAACTAGGAGAAAAACAAAGCAGGCTTAACTTTAAAATTAACAACTGGTTTTATTAACATACACTAAAAGAATAGAAAAAGGAAAGTTGGAAAAAAACTAAAACAGAATGAAACTTCAAAAACACTCTTCCCTCCCCTTACAAACTGTTCACTTTTTACAAAACAACAAAAAGAGACAAAACTTGTAATTTTTAGTCAGTTTCACTATCTGACAATAGTCTTTTATCAATTCATTAGGGGAAGAGTCTCTCTTAGAGTCATGGATCCCACTGACAACCTAGAACAGTTCTCTTTTGGGTTTTAAACTGTCACAAAAACTGCCTGGGGAAACCTGCCTTTGTGACCCCTCCCATTAGCAGTTCCCAAGCTGCTTATGGGTCATGGGTCTTAGACTTTTGTATATTGGGGTGTCACCTTTTAAAGATGAATAACTCAGAAGCAAAGGATTCTTCATCTCAAGGTACAGAGATATCTTCTCACTTCTTCACTGGCACAGAGGGCTTCTCATCTTTATCTCTGTTGAAGTATCTTATAGGATATTACTTAGTTCTTCACAAACACTTTTGCTCAAATCCACACAGAAATTTAAACAATCATCTCCCCAAATGCATATCTTTCCCATGATTTAAAGGAATTATCTAAATATAGAGTTCATTTCCATGGCTCATGTAAGAATAGAACAACCAACTCTTCAACCCTCTGTCCCAACAGTCTTTTCACTCTCGCTCTACTGACTTCATGCTGTTGTTCTTTTATGTTTACTCTGTCCTTTCTTACTCTCTCAGAGAAGGGGTAAACTCTGGAAACTAAGAAAGAGTTACATCTGCTCAGAATCTTTGTCTCTCCCTGTAGCTCCTGGTGTTAGATGTTCAAGGCCACGCTGGTGAGGGAGGAAGAACTCACCCAGAAACATCAGAGATCAGAGCACCCGGACAGTCCAGAATCACAAAAAACCCAGTCAGGATCATAAATGCCTTCTCAGCCCACCCCTCGGTGTAAATCAGGATGGCTTCGGCCCAAATGGTGCCCATAGCTCTTATGAGGGGCCCAGCAGAGATCTCTCCCTGCTCCAGGGAAGTTTGGAGAAAGCAGTTGTTGTAAAGCAGCGACCTCTCCTTCCCCCTCCCACCCGTGATCCGACGGAATCCTGCCTGGCCTCAGGCCAGCTCCCCCCAGAAGGGGACAGCAGCAGGCCCAGCTCGATGTTACCTATCTCTCTCTGGCCAAAGGAAAGAAGAAAAAAGACCCCCCTACAGGAAATTCACAAGGTTTTATATGGTACTTCCCAAAGTCTCAGCCAACAATTTCAGTGGTCAGAACAGATGCCAATATTCCAGCTTACTCTCTGATAGGTTGCTGTCTCTTCCGAAGAAATTCCCAGGTCCTGACCTGGAGAATTATTCTACATTCTTCTATAACTAAAAACCCAAACTGTACTAACTCATGACAATCCACCCCTCAACTCTCTGTACCTCAGTGTGAAGAATCCTTTGCTTTAGAGTTATTCATCTTTAAAAAGTAACACCCCGGTATGCAAAAGTCTAAAACCCATGACCCATAAGCATCTTAAAAAACTGCTCCTAAGAAAGTCACAAAAGCAAGTTTCTCCAGGCAGTTGTTTTTGTAACAGCTTAAAACCCACAAAAAACCTGTTCTAAGTTGTCAGTGAGATCCATAACTCTAAAAAATACTCTTCCCCTAATAAATTCATTAAAGACTATTGTCAGATAGTGAAACTAACTAAAAATTACAAGTTTTGTCTCTTTATATTGTTTTGTAAGAAAGTGAACAGTTTGTAAAGGGAGGGAAGAGTGTTTTTGAAGTTTCATTCTGTTTTAGGTTTTTTTCCAACTTTCTTTTTTCTATTCTTTTAGTGTATGTTAATAAAACTAGTTGTTAATTTTAAAGTTAAGCCTGCTTTGTTTTTCTCCTAGTTTTTCTTGCACAGGAAGAGTAAGTACCAAGACCAAAATTTAGTGAACGTGAAACCACTACATTAATTAATGTTTCTGCCCAGTTTAAAATTAAAACTATGACAACCCCAAAATGCAAATGGACCAAAACTTATCAAAGTGTGAGACCTCGTGACTGTTTGGGCATTTTGTGACTATTTTGTGTCCATTTTTGTGACCATTTTGGGTCCACCTTTGGTGTAGCCCTGGCCAGGCTCTTGTCCTGCCCAAGGCGTATCCTTAAAGGCCTTTCAATAAGTATCTGCTTTATTCTCCAGCTCTGTCCAGTCTCTATTTCAGGTCAGCCTTCCCAAGGCATCATTAACTCTTGGACAGCATCCACCCATCGGTGTAGGTTTTCTAACAAGGAATTCCAGACTCCTAAAGATGCCCAGACTGACTTCATTAGAGGCAAACCCAAAGTCTGCACAAGGGAAGAAAAACATGCACGTGGGAAGATGGGTTGAGAAAACATCCAAGGCAATCTTCAATTATTCACAGACCAACCCAAAGAACCCCAAACCACATTGCCTGTTCTCAAGGAAAAGGTTGTTTATAGGAAGGAGTAACATCTGCTCAGGCTTGTCACCAGCCAGTAGGATCCTGGAGCACATTTCCCTCCTCCTCCCCTGGTTTTCTGTTTCTCAAGAGGCTTTGGAAGAGCTGGTGCTCCCCTGTGTTTGGATTCTGCTGTCATCACCTGCCCACACAGCAGATCCTCTGCATTTAGCACAGAAAACACCCTAACCCAGAGAAGGGGAATTTCTGGATGCAGGCCCACTGGAATTCCTGCTCCCTGTTTAGCAGAGGTGAAATTTTCCAGGTTTGTAGAGGAAAGGATTTTTTTTTTTTTTTTTTAACAAGCTCCTCAATTCAACCCTGCCTCCCTCTCTGCACTCTGTAGCTGCATTTTTCCTGTGATATGTTTTGTATCCCAAAAGGAAATGGTGGTCTCTTAGAAAGTTCTTGGGATTAAAAATATACTTTTTAAATTTACAGTTTTGTAATTCTCCTCATTACTAAACAGAGGGGAAAATCAGAAAATCATTAAGGTTGAAAAAGACTTCCAAGAACCTTCAAACCTTCAAACACCACCGTGGTGCAAAATGCCACATATACTTAATTGTTTTACATTTCCAGGGATGGTGACTCCACCACCTTGCAGGGCACCCTGTCCTAATAAATACCTGAACAATTTGATTTTATGGAAGTCATTTTTAACTTTGAAATGAGGACATGTATCAAAAACATGTTTATCTGTGATTCTTCAAGGGAAAAGAAAGTAAAGGTTCTTTTTAACCATGAATAAATCTTTTAGAAAGTATGTCATCTGGAATAATTTATTCAAAATATTTTTGTTCTAATTAATTTCTAAAGTGCTAGGAAATATTTGCATAAGGAAATCTTTGTAGTTTTGACTCCTTTAAAAAATAAAATCAGCCATTCATGATGTAATAATTAGAGAGAAGTACAAAGTGATCTAATACCCATTCTTCTGCATCAAACTGGCTTTCATTTTTAATCATAAATGCTGCCATTCTTAGCTCTGGAATAATTGTAATTTCCATTGAGCTGCCTAGGGGATGTGCTCAGCCCTGGGAGAAGGAAAACAGGTCACTCCTTTGTTCTTTTTTACAAAGACCAGACCCAAACTTTTCCACCCATGGTGGAAAAGGTGTTCAGAACCTCATCCCATAAAAACACAGCCACTCTTCCCGCTGAGTTTTTTGGCATTGCTGCTTTGCCTTCTGTGGCAAATGTGGGTCTGGAGAGCCTTAGGAAATAAAATCATCAAGATCTGTCTCATTAGCGTGTCATTAGGGAATGTTTATTACTCTTAAATCAGCTCATTGCAGCCCCTCAAGTCCAGCAGGTGCCTCCAGGTTAAAAATCAGCCCAATAGTTCCTAAAGCAGTTTTATTTTGCATGTGTATAAAATAATCAGGCTGCAGAGTCACAATTCATTGCTGAATTTAGGGGCTGGGTGTTGGTGCTGATGCTTATTTTTGGGACCACCTAAAAACAGCCCAGATAGAATTAAGGGAATAAAAAGCTGTTCTATTTATTGAAGGGTCTTCAAGGTCCATTTTGGGCAGACAAAGCCCCACAAGGGCTGCACCCAAAAATGGACAATGGTCATGGGTTTCACACTTTGATCAGTTTGGTCCATTTGCACATTGGGGGTTCATCTCCTAATTACAGCTTCAGGTAATGAAGTCATTCACCCCAAGTTTGCTGCCCCCAAGTCACTTTTGTTTCCATCTCTCAGGCCTGAGGCAGTGAGGTGTCCTTGATTGCCAGGTCTGGAGAGGAATTGTTGTGTGTGACCAGAATGGGAGAGCAGCAGCTCACACTGTGTGTGGAGCTTGGAGTTATATACTAAAGAAATGCAGGATTACAAATAAATGAGAAATATAAAAACTGAAATCCCAAGGCATCAGCGCCTTTTTTCTAAGGTCTCCTGGGCAGTTTGAGTGGGTAAACAGCTGCTTTTGCAGAAAAACATGATGCTCCTTTCAGAGTGATGGAAGGAAAAATGAGCTGATTTGAGTCATCACAGCCACCAGTGATGTCCCTGGGAAGAACATTCCGTTGAATGTGGGAGGTGTGTAGTAATATTGAGTATTTGCCACATACAGGTGGCACAAATCCTGTGGATTTAACAAAATTTTGTGGAGGGATGTGTGTGAAGATTTTTTCCTATCTGAAACAACAAGATTCAATTTTCTGGAGAACCCTCTGAAAAACAGAGCTGGAAGCTGGACCTGGTGGGGTTTAATTATTAAAAGATGATGAGTGTGGTGGTGTGCAATTTGTTTTATTTGTTTTATATGATTTTAAATACATTTTTATGTAATGGTTCGTTCCTTGTACCCCCCATCTTGTGTAATGATTTCAACTTGTTTACAGTTAAGAGGTCTTTGTTCGTTTTATGTCAATCGTCCCTTCCCCCTTGTCCCGAGTTGTCAATCCCCTCTCTCTCCCCTTGGGCGCCCTGTCTATCACTCCAGGACCCTTCCCTGGCTTCTGGAAACCTCCAGGGAGGGCGTCGAGTGATAGGCTGGGGCCCTGGAAATCCCCTCCCTCCATTTTGTGATTGGTTCCCTGTTGTGAAGTTCACACCCCCGGTTGAGCCCATCTTTTACGTAATTGGCTGACCGGTTGTCGCCACCCCTGTTTACACCCTCCCTTATAAGCTCTTGCACAGCTGCTCTCTGCGCTCTTCTGGGCAGCAGGTGCAGAGGTGTAGAGCTCCGTGCTCCCCCTACAATAAACCAGCTTATACCCTGCACAGAAGAGTCGGCCCTTCCTTTCGCTGCCGTGGTCGCGTTCAACATCTACCACCTGTCACTGTGTGGGGGAAAAGCCCCCACTGGGAGGAGGTGGCTTGCGTGGTTTGCCGCCCCAGCCTTCGACGTTGCTGCAGTGTCACAGGGACTGAGCTAGCCTGCAGTAGCGCTGGTCAGCGCTCACTCGTAGGAAGGCACTGCGACAGATGAGCACCTTCTGTGTTGATGTTTCTCTTTCCTTGTCCCTTGGGATGCAGTTGGTGGGAACGTCACCTGATCCTGTCCTCACCCAAAGTGGGATGTCCCTCTGCCATGAGAATGCAGTATTTGGATTTGTTGTTCACAGACAGACAGAGCATGAGGGGGAACCTTTCACTGAGGTAAAACACCAAGCCCTGCTCATGGCTTTGAGTTTGTGCAGTGCTGAAGGAATGAGAGCTTGGCTTAGCCAAGACCCTTGCGCTGCTCCAGGAAAAATAAGGGAATAAGTCAAAAATAAGGAAGTAAGTTAAGGGAATAAGGAAATAAGTTAGAGAAATAAAGAAATAAGGAAATAAGGAAATAAGGAAATAAGGAAATAAGGAAATAAATAAGGAAATAAGGAAATACTGAGTCAAGGAAATAAGTCCTTGAGCAGATAGAGTTGACGACCTTACAAGTGGTGGCAAAGTCAAAATGCAACTGGTTGAGCTCTGATATGAATGATCATACAACTTGCAATTTGTCACCCTTTAAAACCCAGCAGGATGTTCCCAGGACACTGTGAGTGGATGAGGTGAGGTTAAATGGGGAATGTTGTCCACTCTGTCCCGAATGAGGCTACTCGTCTCCGGGACGCAGGAGAGGAGCTGCCGGCCCCCCGGCTCTCAGCATATTGACCCACCAGGGACTTCAAGGGAGATGAATTCGCCTCCTCTTTTGCCTCCCCTCACTCCCATCAGTCCCTAAAAGGATGTCCCTGTCTGGTTTGAAGGCTTAGGCAGTTGTGGCATTTGTACTTGCCCTGACAAAAAGCTGGGCTGCGCAGAGCAGTGCGGGAACATCATTCTGACAGCCCAGTGAGTTTTACACTCCCAAACTTTCCTGGTTAATGTACCACGGGCTCTGGCCTGATCCCTGCCTCCCTGTGCTGACCCCAGGCCCCAGGATGGGCTGGCACACATACCCTGGGATGGATCCTGGCAGCTGGGATCACTCAGCAGGAACGGGAATGGGAGTGGGATATTGCTGACCTCCCCACTTTGCCAGGGGAAACCTGCACAGGGGTGCAGAGAGAAAAGTGGCCTTTGCAGGAGTGGTAAAATGCTAAAAAAAGCAACAATGAAAAGGTTGGAGCAGGGAGTGCTCCTTGGAAAAAAATGGGAGTTTCCAACGCTTGGACAGTGGTGTGCCGGTACTGTTCTGTTATTTGCATTTTTGTTCTAATGAAAGCTGCTAATGAGGCTGCTCCTACAGCAGTGATTTATCTTGGAGAATTTGGAATGAAACATTTCCTAAAAAGCCAGCAGTAAATAAAAATAACCCCCTATCCACAAATCCCAGTTTCATAATCTTGGAGAATCGAGGTTCATGAGATAAAGAAAAAATCAAAGCAGAACGTGGAAGTACAAAACAAGAGTGCCAGCAATCTCTGGGGAGGAGTGTGGTTTACAAAGGAAAAAGATGAGCCAAACCCACAAGAGATCCTGAAATACTGGATGGTAAGGAGCACAGAGCATGTAAAGAACAAAGAAAAAAACTTTTCTGAGTGTATTTGTGTGAGTTTCCTCTGAAAGGGAGAAGGTTAAAAGTGACACACACAATGTTTCATGCTGACACTTACATGTCTTTGAGTGACGGAGCAGAGCAAAATTCCCCTTCTCCACCAGCAAGAGGCAGTGGGTTGGTTTCTTTGTGTTCTCCAGACTTGTTTTATTGTGCCATTTGCTCATAAGCTGGCATTTTATTATTTAGTTGCAGCCATTCAAATCTATGTATTTTTTTCCTCCTCAAAACCCCAACAGCAGCCCCATAAAATAGTGTGTGAAGAGAGCAAGTAATTGAGAGCAGGTCCTGTGAGGGGCTGAGGGAGCTGGGAAAGGGGCTCAGCCTGGAGAAAAGGAGGCTCAGGGGGAATTTCTGGCTCTGCACAGCTGAAGGGAGCAGCCAGGGGGGGTCCAGAAGGAGAGGGAATGGCCTCAAGGTGGACACCAGGAGGAATTTCTCCACAAAAAGTTAGAACACTGAAGACTGTTTCCTTATCCCAGTTGGGCTGGAGGAGCTGATGGATGTCTGGAGCAGCTGTTGGGAGCTCAGTGCCCGCAGTGGGAGGTGGACTGGAACTCATTTCCCCTCAGCACCACTGGAGGAGTGAGGCAGAATGGTTTTTATTGCACATCCAAGCCTCAATGCCTAGGTTCGGAGTGGATCCTGACAGGCAAGTTCTGTCATGATACAGGAGGCTCCAAACAGGAGGAACCAGGCTGGGAAAGGTCACCCTCAGCCCCTCAGAGGGAGGCTGGATCTGGGGGAAATCAGCAGGAAAGGTCATGTGCTGCTGCTGTGTGACAGCTAGGAAAGAGCAGGTTAAAAAGCGCTGAGCTCCGTCACTTTTAGGCAAAGTTTGCTGCCTGCAGTGCAAGTTGGTGTTTCTCCCCAGTGTTTTGATTAATTATTTTGGTCATTCACTCAGCACAGTGTTTGCAGTGCAGTGCAATGAACTGAAACAACCTAGAAATAATTCCCTAACACAACCTGACGCTCTGGCTTATATTCAGAGAGAGATTTATTGTTTTGCTCACAGGGGATCTTCATCAAAGCGCTCCTCAGTCATCCCAGGGAAGCTGGTGCTGTTCCTGCAGGACCAATCAGCTTTTATACCCACCAGGTGATTTTCAGTGGCTTTCTGCTCGTGTGTTGGGACAGAATTTTTGCTGTCGGAGCTCTGGAGGAGCCCTGTGGGACCTGCCCAGTGGTTGAGCCTCGGCAGCAGGAGCTACAGCTGATTTTTGGGAATCAGGCCTGGAACAGCAGCTCCTCAGGCACAGCCAGGGCTGGGGGAACTGCTGTTTGTGGGGTCTGGTTAGGTTTTAACCAGAGTCACTGCCCTGCAGGAGCTGCAGTTAACTTTTGGTGACTTTCCATCCACTGGGAGCGCTGGGATGCTACGGCAGCTCTGTGTCTGCACATGGTGTGGCCAGTAAATGATAGTGCCAGTGGGGCCTAGGAAAGCTTTTCCTAGACTAAACCCAGCCTCCAAGGCTTCTTTTTTTATGTTAAACATTTTTAGACATTCCCAGGTTACTTTAGAATAATTATAAGGAGCAGGAACTGCATGATGTAAAGGAATGAGGCAGCGACTGGCTCCATTCAGTTTTATTCCCCTTCCAGCACTACTTGGGTTTCCAGTTTGGTAAAAATGCAGAGGGAGCTCCAGACTCCAACTGAACATGTATATTTCGGCTATTTTCTACCCTTTGTTACTTTGTTTGTGGCCACCTCTCAGCTGCTGATCCCCAAAGGCACGGCAGGCAGCTCTTGCAGCCTGACTAAAGCACCACTGCTGGCAAAGCACATTAATTTTTGTCCTGGTGACAGTGCCTGATCTGTCCTGTCCTTCTCTTAGGCACTGCTGGACACATTTAGCACCAGCATGTTCTTATGACTCACAAAATAACTCACAGGATTACTTCAGCCTGCTTGAGATTCCAAAATAATCACTCAGGTTTTGCCACTGAGTTCAGTGTGAGACCGTTCACGAACCTGGGGGGAAAAGTGGGATATGAAGGTGCAAAATCATGGAATCATGGAATCACTGGATGGTTTAGGTTGGAAAGGACCTTAAAGATCATCGCATGGGCAGGGACATCTTCCACTACCCCAGGGTGCTCCAAGCCCTGGCCTTGGACACTTCCAGAGATCCAGGAGCATCCACAGCTTCTCTGGGCACCCTGTGCCAGGGTTGGAATTCCTTCCCAATAGCCCACCCAACCCTGCCCTCTGTCAGTGTCATTCCCTGTGTCCTGTCACTCCAGGCTCTTGTAAATAGGCCAAAAATTCTCTCCCACCAACCCATACATTTTAAAAATAATGACAAATCCTGAATGAAAATGCTGGTGTGGTACGTGGTCAGAAGGAAGAACAAACCACAACACTACAACTCTAAAAGTTAACGGGATTTCCGTGAAAACAGAGGAAATTTGCCTATTCTACATCAGTTGTCAGCAGAAAGAGGTGTAATTATTGACTGGCCTCAAACTGTAAAGGCAGGAATGGGAAGTGGCAATACCCAGATCAGCTTCCTAAGAATAGCAGGCTGTGTGGAGGGATGAATATTTTGTTTCAATTTACCCCATTTGTGCTTCAATCTTTTTTTTTTTTTTTTTTTTTAATTTTTTTTAACTTCACAGGAAGAAGAGAGGAAGTCATTTAGATTACAGAAAAACCCCAGCATATGGGTAAATCCCTTCCTCCCACTTAGTTTTTCCTGGGTTTATTTTAAACACCCCGAGCGGAGCGAGAAGCTGGGAAATAAGAGTGAGGGGGGAGTAAAAAGAGCCTTTAGGATGTAAAGGCTGGTGCCTTCCTTCCTGATCAGTGAAAGCGGGTAATTGTGGTGCTTTGACAGTGTCAAGCAGGGGCTGGCCGCTCGGAGCTGATCCTTTCAAGTTTGCTGGGAGGGAGGGTTTGATGTTGCCCTGTTTGTCCATGGGTGTCTGTTGGTGCAGTGCAACTTCTCTTTCCTCTTCCTGGGTGTGGAGCAAATCCATCCTGGAGGGGAAGGGATCAAGAGGTGCATGTCCAAATGCTTTAGTGCAGCCCCTTTACGCCGCTGCCTGCCGGGTTGTGCCCATGGAGGGGTGTTGGCAGCAGGAGCTGCTGCCCTGTGCCATGGGATCACCCCGCCTTTGGGTTCCAGCCCTCGAGAATCAGCCAGTAGTGGGGGCTGAGCAGTTCTAATAGCTAATTGTAATTGGCTATTGTGGCCTGAGCAGGACAAAACAGAAATAATCAGGCTTAAAACAAACAAAAAACCCCCAAAAGCAACACAGTGTTATTTTAGAATAAGAGCACATGTAGCTGAACTAATAGATGAGCAAGGACATGGATTTCTCCCAGGGCATCCTGCAGTCCTGCAGGGGAGAAGTGACCTTATTTGCATTTTTCTTGTCGAATTGCTGTTGGGATTTCTGCAGCACAGCAAGAGCAAATTCCTCCAGGAGAGCATGGAAATATCACAGCACTAACGCAATATCCTCTGAGTAGCTTCCTGCTCCTCAGCCCCTGCTGCCCCCCTGCCCTCCCACCAACCCCCAGCCAGCAAGGACAGCCCTCAGCCTCTTCCTTTCCCATTTCCCTCTGTATTCCCAGAACTGCTGCTTCCCCTTTTCCAGAACAATCTGGGCCCTCCCCTCCCCACAGTGCCCTCGCTGCGCGCTTCTCCCGAAGGTCAGCACTTGGCAGTTGAAGTCTGCGATTCCAGACGCCTCTCTCAGGAGCATTTTCCATTCTAATCAGGTCCTCTAAATTGCTCAGGCTCTTCCCCAGCATGAAGTCCTGCTCCAATTTTGCAGGCAGATAATTAAATCCCAAGCCCAGGAGCGGCGTTGCAGCTGCGCCACAACTTCTTCTCCACATCCTCTCCACGTCTTCCTGCCCTGACAGGGTAGCTGAGACAGAAGCACGGAGCTGTTGGAACCATGGATCATCTGCCTGTGGAATATCCAGCACTGGGATGGCTCCAAAATCAGGGAGGTGCTGTGGCTCACACACCAAAGCAGCAGCAGAAGTGCAAACCCAAGGAACCATCCAAAACATTCCAAAATCCATGGTTTTTTCCCTTCTCCCAGAGCTCGGGTCTGCCATCTTCCCGCAGGAGAATTAAAGCAGCAGGATGCCAGGAAGGGCTATTAACTGTGACCCCTTAAGCTCCCTGTGTAATGTATGCACATACTAATTACATTGTAGGAATAGCATGGATTAATTATACACATCACAAATGGGATAACAGCGTTTTGGTATTTAAAGGATATTTTTATAGGAATGACACATTTGGAACTTGGAAATAGCACAGATTGGGTTTGTCCAATAAAAGACTGCAAAAATTCTGAATTTAATGTATAATATAACCTTTATTCTTTTTCCTCTAAACTCTTGGAAACTTACATAACAATCGTGCTTTAATTATGACACCGTTTATAGACATTTAAAATGCATCTTAATTTATAAATATTTTACATTTGGTCCATAGAACAGGTTGCAATTTACTAAATAATACTGTACTCTTTTAAACAGGCTCTGTATATATTTTTGAATATGCATATATTACATATATATTTTTATATAGAGATAGATTTGCTTGGTGTTGGATATTTCCTTATTGCAAAAAGCATATATGATCATACAATAATCTTTCTTTTTAAGGGCAAGTACTACAAAAAAGATACAGCTATTCACAGTTTACACACAGTAGTTCTACAACACTAGCTTGTGCTATGTGATAACGTTTGTACAGCTTTTTGCTAAAGAGCAGGTCTGTCAAACATCTGTCATAATTGTTTACAATCAAACATTAAATACTGCATTTTTCTTAGAACAACATGGGACTTGGTTACATTAAACAATAAAGAGAAAGTTGGAGATTTTTATCCTTAGTCTAATAAAATCCACAAGTATGATATATCATGTGTGATGTCTGCGTAGGATGTAGGGGTTCCTCTAAATCCCAAAGACTTACAGGACGTTTGCATCTCAGCTATGGCTGTTTAGGATGGAGCTTAGATCTTGTAGTATTTTACATTTGACCTAGGTATGAAACAGTTTAAAACCTACCCAACATACTCTGAGAGTTTAGGATGTAGTTTGAAATACATGTGTATTATATATATATTATTTCTACATAATGTGCTTGACATTCTGAGAATAATACCTTATTGCAAGAACATGTTTGTCACCTTCAGACAAGAACAACAAAAACCCAACATTCACAGGTAACATATTTTTTTGTTGTTTTTCACGTTGTAGTTCTACATAAATTGTGCTATCTAACATTGTACGGTGCACAAAAAAAGTTTTGCTGAAAAGCATGTTTTCATTGCACAGTTCTGTCACAGTCATTTACAATCAAACATCACCCTCCCAAAAAACAAAAACAAAAACAAAAACAAAAAACAACACCCCCCCCCCAAAACACCTCTGTGCCTGTCTTATAGCTGCCAAACGAGAATTGCCAACCGGGGCTCCTACTGCATTCCCCGCACAGGGAAAACTTCCAGGGGCTGGCCGGGCTCTCTGGCAGTGTGGCAAACGCTGGACAGAGCCCAGAGCGGGGTTGCATCAGGATCAAAGAGCTCGCCCTCGTGCCCTCAGCACCACCCAGCCCCTGGAAATGGGAATCCACTGCTCTCAAAGTGCTGGCCAGGTGGAGTTTGCAATTGGGAACTGGTAAAGTTCTGTGGCGGGGTTTCAACCGAGCCCGAAATTGGAACTCACAAGGAGAAGCTTCGATCTTTAAGCCGTTGTTTTGGTTTCTATTTTGGTGGCAATGCAATAGTAGTGGAGTGGTAACAGCACAATAGAAGCTCAGGGAATCTGAGCTTGAACGGCAAACACTTTGTATTTTACTCCTGGGAATCTTTTAGAGCTCTTGGCTATCACTTTGCTAAAAAAGTTAAAAGTCGTACTCATGCCTCTAACATTGATTCACAAAGATATCTTCTTTTTATAAGAAGCAAGATATGTATTTTTAAAGGAATTTATGACCGTGTTTGAAAGTCACCCTGAAAGGCTGAGCACAGCCAGTGTGTTTGGCTTGGGCTGCTCTGCCATGAACAACTCAATTTTTGCACTACGAATGCTTATAAAGGCTGTGCCTGCTGTTAATCGAAGGAAGAGTCTCCCCCTCCTCAAATAACCTCAGCTGGAACAAATTTTAAGGGCAGAATTTTGCACTGGAAATCACTTGTTTACAAAATACTCCGTTCTTTTTGTACAAAACAACTCCAAACTCAATTTTACTCCTGCAAAGTCAGAAATAACAGTCTTGGGATTCAGTGGTAAGAAACAGTGATCAACTACTAAAAATCAGCAGCACAAAACTTCAAATAGTCGTGCTAAAAGGTAGATTAAAAAGGTCTTGGCACATCAATATACAAATTCCAAGGTATGCAACTACCATTGTGAAAGGATAAAAACATTAACAGTCTGTGGATTGCCGGAGAACACAAAAACACTGTCAAACATCTGAGCTCGTGACGGCTGGATCTAACCCACGGTGATTCCCTCGGAGTGGAGATGACCTTGTTGCTTTTTTTCTTGGTTTTTTTCTCTTTTTGTTTCTTTTTTTTTTAATGTGTAATTTTTTATTTTTTTTTTTTTTTCCACTAGAGGTAGGTAATTATATTCTCAGACGTGAATTTGTGGTCATATTCAACCATATTTTTTGTTTTTCTGGAGGAGGAGCGGTACTCGGATGAGAGAGGCGTTTAGATGTAGGCTTCTTTGTTGGCAGAGTTGCTCTGTTGGGCCTGGTCCGGCCCATTCTCAGGGTGGGTGATGTCTTCACTTGGCTGAATCATCACCTGGATGCGCTGTTCAAAGGACGACAATAAATGTGAGGCAGCCAAAAAACTCTTTCTAACCTTACTCTAAACTTGCTTGCCTTTTTTTTTTTTTTAATTTTTCTTTTTTTTTTTTTTAATTTTTCTTTTTTTTCCCCCTCTAATATTTAAAGACAGTTCTTTACAGCTGCCTATCTTCCCAGGGACCAGCCACGAGCCATTTCCGCTAAACGGAGTTCCAGCTCTGTCCTGAATGTGGCACGAGGAGCTGAAAAACCCTGTGCCAAATGCTGGATGCCAACAAGGAGCTTTCCTGGGGAAAAGAAATGAGGAGAGGCTCTGCTGTGAGCCCAGGGGCTGCAGTGGGCAGCAGGGCTGGGCACCAGGGTGATGGGCATCTCCCCAGGAGAATGGAGAGTTCCTCCAAGGATAAAACAGCTGAAACATGCTTGCATTTTAGAGTGGTTTATTCCTATTCTGTCTTTCCCCATCCGTTTGTCCTCTGTTCTTTCAGCTTCTCTGCCCAGCTCATGTTTATCACGTTTATATCTCAAAAGAAATCCCAGTTTGGCTCCTCCCATCACTTAATAATCATTTGTCAATACTTTCAAAAAGGAGACCTTAACCCACGACAAGGCTGAGGTGAGGAACTTTTATGTGGTCTCACACAATGCTGCCGAAACAGCAGCTGCATTTTCAGCCAACAGTTCTCCTTTTGCGCCTAAAAGTTTCCGTAAGACCATGGGAAATCTATTCAAAGTGTAGGAGCTAAGAGCAGGCAGAGGGGAAACAAAAAAAAAATCAAAACCCAGATTTTTTTTGCAGTCTTCTTTGAAGCCTCACTGAGTCCTTCAAAATTTGCTGAAGACAAATATTTGGATCATGATAAGAGCATTTCGTGAGGCATCACTCGTCAATTCTGCTTAAGATCACCCAGCCCTCTGCAAAAATTGCTCTGTCAGCTGGTTTTAGAATATTCCAGAAATTCTGACAAATTCCTTCTGACAGTCTTTTGTTCCCTCAGTCATAGAGTGTTTCAGTGCTTGGGCTGGAGAACTGGCTCTGATATACAGGAGCAGCTGGAGAGGCAAAACTGAGGATCCACCCGGGTTAAAGAAAATGCGGTGTGGTGATTGCAGGTGGTTCCTGAGCAAGTGTGTGGGGCACTAATGTGGTCAATATTCCCCCTCCTTTAGCGGCACATCTCTGAGGACCTCAGATCTGAAATAAAACCTGACCGAAATAAAACCTGATTTAAATAAAACCTGACTGAAATAAAACCTGACTGAAAAAAAACCCTGACTCTCCTCCATGAGAAGTGTTACCTCCTTTTGAAAAACAGGATGAGCAACCAGGGAGAGGCTGAGGGCAATGAGAGAAAAGCCCCTAATGTTCTTCATGGAGTGACTGCTCACAGAAATCCCATAAATAAGGGGATATTTCCTGTCCTCCCTCCCAGCTGCAGCATAGCAGGGCAGGTGTGACCCAGAGCAGGTGAAATGCAGGAGCTCAAGCCTTGGAGGCCATCAAGGAGATGCAGAACAGGCTCACTGAGCATGCAGACCGAGAGCTGTGTGGATCAGTGCCTGATTTTGATTCCAGCTCCCCAGAGCATCCCCTGCCTTGATCCACGGCTGCATGCCTCATGTTAATCAGGACAAATTTCCATATTCTGCAAACTGTTGCTCTGTTTCCTAGGTGTGAGGAGCTGAAATGCCAAGTGTCTGCAGCTGCCAGAGCAGATATAAGGACCCTGTGGAACGTGGGGAACTGTGTTCAACAACAGATGGCTCAGACACTGTCTTGTCTTTCGGTCGGCGCTTTTGTGGGTTTTTAGCTCAAAGCAAAATAACTGGGGGGAAGTGGATAACAGAAAAGAGGTGCCCAGCAATCTTTGCTTGCACAGGTCCCAAGAGGGCTGGGACAGGCAGACTTACCTGTTTTAGGGAGCCTTTCAGGGTTAGGAACATGTATGCCATGTAGCCAGGTATCAGCACCATAGAGGACAGGGCCATGAACCAGCCAACCCCCTGGCCCCATTTTGGGAACACGTAACTCCCCATCGTCAGCGGGGTCATCTGCACTGCACTGAAGATGAACACTCCCTGCAAAAGCAGAAGGGGAGGTTTTGGGGTGAGATTCCCAGAGTGTTCTGGCTTCAGGAGTTTTTCTGGAGCTTTCCAAGATGCCTCTTACCAAAATGAGTGTTTCGTGTTAAGGCTGTATTTTGTATTTTCACACATAATCCTGCACCTCAGATAATCCAGGTGTGCTGCTGGTGCCAGTAAAGTCCTTGGATAACCTGCACAGGGCCAGAGGGAAGGGGGCTGCTGGGGGAAAGAGGGATCCTGGGAATACCTGTGGACACGTACGTAGTGCCACTGAGCAGCGGCACCCCGCCTTGCTTTTGGGATGTTCTCCAATGATGCCCTGCAGACCTGGCATTCCATAGGCTATTCCCAGGAAAAACTCCTGGCCTGGCCTGTCTCCACTGTCTAAACCAGCCAGGAAAAGCTGCTAAAGTGAACCAGGAGGGAGGGGGGCTGGTTCTGATCCCAGGCTGAGGCCTTGTGAGGGACAGATTCTCAGAGGAGGACGCAGAGGCAGATTTTTAACCCTGCTCTGAGCTGGGCTGGGCACCACATTCTGCTGAGGTCTTGACAAATCTGGCCAGTTTTACAATGTTGGGCATCTTCCTCCTGTGCCACTAAAATAAAATGTATTTCATACGCCTTCCTGAACATTTGTTTTTATGAAAATGAAACCTGCCTTGATCTGGGAAGGGATGACTCGAGGAACCCTCAACCTCAACACATTTCTGTGTGTCCTTAGTTCTCCTCATTTGCTTTTCTCTGGTCAAATGCTGGCTCATGTGTAATAGTGGATGCTTGATTAGTTTGTTACATTGCATATGCGTTCAGTGTATGTGCAGTAAATTTTATGTTTCTTTGTCCATGACTTCCCAAGGTACTGAATGGGATTAACTGGGTAAAGTCTGGAATCAGGAAAAGGCTGTCCTGTGGTTTTCAGTACAGGTTCCTTGCAGAGTTTGCCAGAAAACCCACAGCAATGTAGTATAAAATGATTAACATATGCCACAGAATCCCATGAGGGAAGAACACATAAGTTTAGAACCCTGCTCTGTCACCAGATGTGCCTGTGGAGGAATTCAGTTTACAGAATGTTGGTATTTTTGTGTATGTGAAAAATTTAGGTTTTAGATGGCTAAATTCTACTTTAGAATACCAAAACCAACCAAAAAAAAGGGCAGAATTTGTTCCTTACAGTTTTTTTTTCTTACTCTGCCAATCAACCTCTTTAGCATTTCCAGAGGTCTAATAAAAGTCTTGGCATCTCTTTTTGGGGCACAAGCTTCCTTTAACGACACTGCTTATTGCCTTCAACGGGATTGCTCAAATCCTCAAAAAAGGAGCAAGGGCAGAACTAATATGAACCTGTGGGGGTGGAAATGACAAGGCTGCAGCACCTAGGCCGCCTCATTTACATCCTTTCAACCAGAGAATAAAAGTTTGTTCCTTACTGCCACAATAATAGGAGTGAAAAAGGACCAGCAGAGTTTCCACCAGATGCAGGGTCTGTATCCCACCATCTCTTGGATGTTGTCATAAAATCTATTAACACCTGGATGTGGAAACAAGAAACAGCACAGAATCATATCAGGTGATGGAGTTGACTGGTTCTGAGAGACATTAACATAAATTGATTATATTTGGAAGCTCTACAAAGACCTCAAGATAACTTTTCCTCTGTCTGGATGGGGAAAGAAGTGTGCAAGCTCAAAAGCCCCAAAAATCACCTGTTCTCACTCTTCCCATCATAATTAATTAAATAGAGACTAGCAAACTTATTCCCGTGCAAAATGAAGAAACTGTACTTGGCAAGATCAGATGCAAGAAACAGCCTTGACTGATTCCAACTCTAGGTCATATTAGAGTGAGAAATTGCACACCATGCATGGGCAGGAATGGATCTGTAATCAGAGAGGCCCTCCTGCTGCTGCTGCTCTTCATCAGCTTCCCAAAGCTGTGTTTGTCACAAATTTATGGCCTTGGTTTCTTCATGGTCCAAACCTGGAGCTGATAATTTCAAGGTGTGGCTCAAGCCCTGTATGGACCCTCCACTTGAGCTCCTTGTTGAGTCCCTTCCACCTGAGAATATTCTGTGACTTCTGGGAAAATTTGGGGGTATTTTCCCATGTGCTGGGTTCACTGGCAGTGCCCCTCCCCCGTAAAATGCCCTTCCATCCTCCTCAGGCCCACTAAAATCCAGAAGGAATTCTCCATTTCTCCAGCTCCGGAGCAGCTGGAGTGCCTCGGTGATGATGGGAGCAGCTCCTCAGAGCAGCTGACACAGCCCTGAGGTCAAAAATCACTTCACAGCTCTCAGGCCTCTAGGTAGGGTGTTTAAAAGGCAGCAGCACATTCCAGAAGCCAGCTCTGAATTATATCCACAGAAACCAAGGCCACTTCCAGTTCCACCCCAGGACGTGCACGTTCAACCACAGATCAGAGGATGAATTATCCTGGGGGTGAGTAAAGCTTTGGGAAAAATTAGAAACAGGCTGTTTACCATAGCACCAGGATATCGAGATGCACTCAAAGAATACAAGGAACAAGAGACTCATTCCACTGGCAGAGTAGTAGTCAAAAAGCTTAAACACATAGATTCCACCCTGAAAAAGAAAAGGAAGTATTAGAAACAGAGCAAGGCTTCCAGCTTCAAAATGTAAGATACGAACTAACAGTGGTCGATAGGTTAGGGGCCTATTAGTGTCAATTACACAGGTTAAATTATTTTAAGGATTGAGGTGAATCCTGACAAAATTGAGATTGCTGCTGTTTAAGCTGCAAAGTTTAATTTCGCTTTTTGCTCTTTGTTTGATAATTTAATCATGATTTAATCATTAATTATTTCCCTAAAATAATTTGCAAAGTCAATCTCTCCAGCTGCCAGTTTTTGGACTACAAGAGTGTGGGTTTGTGCATTTTGCTGTCTCCTGAGCCCTGCAGGGGACAGCCAGGTATGCCTTGTTGGGGCTACCTAAAAACAGAGCCCAGACAGAACTAAGAGAATAAAAAGCTGTTCTATTTATTGAAGGGCCTTCAGGTCCATTGTGGGCAGACAAAGCCCCCCAGAGGCTGCACCCAAAAATGGACAATGGTCATGGGTTTCACACTTTGATCAGTTTGGTCCATTTGCACATTGGGGGTTCATCTCCTAATTACAGTTTCAGGTAATGAAGTCATTCACCCCAAGTTTATTGCCCCCAAGTCACTTTTGTTTCCATCTCTCAAGCCTGAGGCAGTGAGGTGTCCTGGATTGCCAGGCCTGGAGAGGAATTGTTGTGTGTGACCAGAATGGGAGAGCAGCAGCTCACACTGTGTGTGGAGTTTGGAGTTATACACTAAAGAACTGCAGGGTTACAAATAAATACAAAAAGCTATATATATAAAAGCTAAAATCCTAACATAAAAAAACCCCTAATATAAATAAATAAAATATAAATAAAAAATATCAAAGCTAACAACCTAAGACGTCAAAAGGACCACAGGGCATTCTACACTTAAACCGCCAAAACCCCTGGGTAGCACAAATCCCTGATAATTCCGTGTCTGGCAGTGATTCCTGGCTGGACTGGGGAAGGGAGAATGCTGATGCAGACCCAGAGCCCTCAGCCCAGCAGTACCTGAGTGATGTTGGACAGCCCTATCACGTAGGACACGATGCACACAACGGCAATGAAGAGCTCGCGGCGGTTGCGCAGCAGCTTGGGGAACTCATCCACCAGGGCTGTGATGAACCCTTCCACGGTGCAGAACTGCAAGGGAAAGGCACACAAAGCACAATCTGTTGGAACCCTGGGCGCTGAGAATTCCAGGCTTTCTGTGCTGCCAGGCACTGAGCCCCAAGCAAACACTGCATTGACCTGAGGCCATGGAGAAGGCTCCCAAAATTGAGTGACAGCACTGGGATTGTGGGTGTGGAGTTTGAATAGAAGTGTGCGATATCACAGGGTGGAAAACTCAGAGTTTAAGGGTTTAGAATACAGTAATATGCAGATAAAACAAGATGGAGGATTTAGGGCATAGGTTAAGTTCTTTCACCACCTTCTTCATGGGTTTGTGTGGTGTTTCGTAATTGGGTAGAAGAAAACTCATTAAGTACAATGGTTGTTTGGTTATGGGGTTAAAAGTCAAAATAATTTAGGTGTCATCTCATAATTGGACAATTTATGCTTAAAAGACCCTGGAAAGAGCTACAAAGCCATTTTTCACCTTGTTAGCTAGAACTCACAACTTGTGAGACTGTAACACAGATAAGAATTAATAAACATCAGAGTTCAAACACGAACGCCGTCTCTCGAGCATTTAATCCCGGCTCTAACATAAGAAAAGAAGATAAGAAACCCACAACAATCCAGAGCCCTGCCATGGCAGAATGGAGTTTGGGGGAGAAGTTTGTAATTGGACCCTTCGCTGGCCTTAGGCTGCAGCTGTCCAACGAGAAGTGAAAATTCACTTGACGGCAGTGGAAGCTCTGCTCCTGAATATCCTTGTTTCTGTCGAAAGAGATCTGTGCAAAAAGATTTCCAGCTCAAGGAACACTCAAAATTCTAAGCTATGAACTGTTGCTTTCGCTCTGTGAACAGCAACAGCTCTTTCTTTGGAATAAAGATGATAAATCTACAGTTGAGGGCTTTGATCCCACAACACTAAAAGATAAACTTTTTTATGTGATTTACTCACATACAAGAAAGCCAACACACAGGGAAAGTCTAACCAGGCTATTGCTTCATGCAGAAGATTAAAGATTCTCACATGATTTTCATATGTAATAAATCGAATATTCCTTTTGTCCCCAGAAAACATTTTTGTTGAGGCCATGTTCTCCAAATGGAAATCATGGCCACACTCCAGGATCCTTCTGTGTGGATATATTCATATAAATATTATCATTATGGTGGCTGAAACAGTGAAAACCAGAAGGTAAGTAAAGTTTTATTCATTTTCACCAGAGCAAGTAGAATTCCACCAATGGTTACAGCTCCTGTAAATTACAGTGTCAGAAATGTTTCAGTGACAGACAGAAAATGCAGAAAGCATGACAGCCTGTAGATATATATTCTTTTTATTAATATTAGACCGCTTTCCTCAGCTGTTAGTTGCCTAGAGACAAGTGCTTTCAAGAATATTTTTGACCAAATTAATTTCACAGCAGTTTCCCCCCGGATTGAGCAATGGGTTTTAATGTCAAGCCTGAAGCTCACTGAAAAACAAAGAAAGTGTAAATTTTCAACTTTCTTTCATCTCCCAGGATAAAGTACCCTCTTGGTTGTTTTGTGTTCACAAGCTGAAGCCAGCTTTATAGAAAATGATGGCTTTTCTCTCCTGAAAGGCTGGTGCAGCGCTAAGGCAGTAAATCCCACATTCCTTTACATGCTGGGAGGGCTGTAGGAACTGGGAAGTGCTGGTCTGCCAACTGCAGCTGAGTGCAAGTAAATTAACACATCTGCCTGGGATTGGTCTCATAAACAGGATCCAACAGTTCAGCAGCCAGGGGGCACTTCCCTGACCTCCAAGTATTCCTTGTCAAATGAGGCAGGGTGCCCCCCTGAGTGCTGCTAGTGGGGTTGTTCTCTGTATTAAAATTAGCACTGATTAACAAAAGGTTTTGTTGGGCATAGTTATTTTTAAAGGGTTTTCTCTTGTGCTGTGAGCTTTTTTATTTATGTCACAATCAATCATTTCCAACAATTCCATGTCTCAATTATTTAACAGTTTAATCTAGACAGAGAATATCTTGGATTTGCAAAACCTCCTCATTCATTTCCAGTTGTCAGATACCACCCAGAGCTTAGGTAAGGCCTGAACCAACAAATTTATGATTCTTTCCCTTGGGAAGTGATTTCAGAGCACATCAAAACACAAAATATCCTCAGTAACCATCCCATTACCCACTGAATTGACTCCAGATATTAAAATGAAACGTGTGTTGCATCTTTCTGCTCCAGTGGTGAGTTCTGGAGCTGCCTTTAAGAAATACTTTTGGTCTCTAAATCTTGTAAAACATATCCCAGTGTCTCCTACATAGCTGAACGTTGTCCAGGCATTTTTGATACTGTGATTTAACAGGGAATATTTCAAAGGTAAGCCCCTTTTTGCCCAAAGAATATTTTTTCTGCCCATTTTT
Organism: Hirundo rustica; assembly: GCF_015227805.2. Classification (NCBI taxonomy): domain Eukaryota; kingdom Metazoa; phylum Chordata; class Aves; order Passeriformes; family Hirundinidae; genus Hirundo; species Hirundo rustica. The sequence continues at coordinate 7,743,429 of NC_053461.1, read as the reverse complement.
CACATTTTTCCAACAGTTCATAAAAGAGCAGAAGTGTTTAGAGTCAGTTTTTTTACTCAGTCTTTCCTCAGTGCCCCCTATTTTTTATCTGATTATTCCAGGGACCATCCTGCCCCACTTCTGGCTGGCAGTGGGGACCACAGGGTGAGCCCAACCTCGTCCCCCCCAGTGGCAGAAAAATCTGTATTTTTCATTTGTTTTCACCCCAGTTTTACCTGACTGTCAATGCCGAGCATGAGCAGCATGGAGAAGAAGAGTATTGCCCACAAAGGGGAGATGGGCAACTGTGTCACTGCCTCTGGGTAAGCCAGAAATGCCAGTCCAGGGCCTGGGGGGAGAAACAGGAGATGAAACATCAGCGAGAGGGGCTGGGATTCTCTGCTCCTGCTAAGCTTTATTTGCCTGGCTCTGGATGCAGCCCCTGAGCAGGGATTTCAGCTGTTCAGTGTTCGCTGGCCATGGGGGCATTGCAAGGACCTGGTTTTTAAAAATGAACCAGCCAAAACCATAAAAAAACCAAACAAAAAACCCCCAACCCCCCCCAAACGCAACCAACCAGAATACTGAATGCAGTTCAGAAGCTGCTCCTGAGAGACCCCTTGGCACAGCCAAGGCAGGAATGTTATCCTTGGCTAGGGTTACATCTTCAGGCACTGCTCAGCTCTCTCTCCCCTCAAGCAGTTTTTGGCAGCTGCAGTCTCCTTCTTTGCACCGTTCAGAAGAGAAACAGAGACAGCTCAGAGAAGACACTTTCCAGCATTTCCAGCATTCCCATTTGCTGCTCCATTCCATTCACTCTCTCAAAATACACCTTTTAATAAACTATGTAGTTGTGGACAACCAAACTTTTTAATTTTTCTTCTTGCTAACTGCTGATGTGTTGGAAGGAGAATATAAATTCCTGTTTAAAAGGAGTTATTTTGTCCTCATGGCATAGCTGGAGGTCAGGGTCAGAGGGAAAACTAGGAATTTAATGAACACAGAAATAAAGCTTGTGTGCTTCACCTAAGGAGTGTCTCTGATTTTTCAGTTTCCATTAAAAGTCTGTCAGTGACGAGTGCATGGTCACAGCTCCCAAACCAGTGGAGCAAGGGTGGCATCAGCACTTGGGTTGTCAAAGCCTGATAAGGATTTTGAAGCAATTCATTGCTAACAAGAGCAGATATGGTTGGAAAGCAGTTCAGAAAGCATTCCAAACAGCAGTGCCAAAAGCAAAATAAACTTCAGATTAATATGCTAATTTTATTGTTTCGCATTCCACAGAAATGCAGCTACACCTTTTAATAATATTTTTTGTTTTATAAGGCTATATAAAAGATGGCAAAAGAACCTCTCATGATGGCAAAATCTGGCACCAGCCACTGAGCTTTCTAGGAGAAATAGAAGCTTTAATTAAAGGGTCAAATCTTTAAATATCCTTTGCAATTAGTGCTCATGGGCAACTTTCAGAAGTCTGTTATCAAATGTACTTACTATGATGTAAAAATATTGTCATGTTTGCAGGTGTAGCCTTTATATAACTCTATCTGTGTCAAAGATATAAATCCTGAAAGCTTATTTCACACACCACTGCCTTTCCAGAGCGGCTTTTAATAACAGTGCCTGCCATCATCATTTTGCACCTAATCTCTTTGTATGTGTAATTTATTGAAGATTATTTTTAGGGCTTAAATTCTCTCCTCTTCTAACTGAGGAGATGTTTCAGTGGGTTGTACTTGCTAATACAGCCATCCAGATTTTGTCCACCAGTGAGTTCCAACCAAGCTTTGAGTTATGAGATCCCTCCCTTTGGCCAAAATTGCTAAGTGAGTATCTGGTGCACCAGCTGGGTTACGGCAGCCATCTGCTCTGCTGCTTTCAGCTCCTTCAGCTGGAAGACAGACAAGAAGCTGCAAAGGATAACAGGGTCCTGCCATGGACATCTCCCTGCCCTAAATAAAATGTCGCATGAAATAGGTGTAGGTCTGGACGGGTGAGAAACGGATCTGCCTTGAAGGGTTTTACCTCAAGAAATGGGAAAAGAAATTAAAACCCAACTGAATTGGAAAATATTAGCTTAAAAACCACCCCATAATGACCAGCATTCCTCCTGATCTGCCTGGAGTGGGTTGGGACAACCCTTTTCCCTCTGCTGTTGGGGGACTGGGGGTACAGGGAGCTGAGGAGCTGCAAGGAGGAGTTTTGAGCAGCTGCAGGAACAGCCTACAAGCAAAGAATAACTGATGCACAGCTTAGGAAAAGATATCAGGTACCTGATGCTGCAACATCTGCAATTGGCCTCTTTGTGACATTGGCCATGAATCCCACAATGGAGAAGATGACAAAGCCAGCAAACATGCTCGTGCATGAGTTTATGCAGCACACTATGATGGAGTCCCTGGAACAAAGGGAAGCAGCTTTAAGCAGCAGGGAAAGCAAATGTTCATCCTTTTTGTTTGTTTGTTTGTTTTGGTTTGGTTTGGTTTGGTTTTTGGGGCTCTTTTCTGTCCTGTGGAAAGGTTTTATGATTTAGATTTCACGATTTAGGATTTCACAGTTTGGGTTCCACCTCATGCTGGGGAAGTCTCTCCCACCAGTGTAAACACAGTTACACATCTCACCCCCAGCCAGCCAGAATGGGTAATATTCAATACTAAGCTTTATTTCAATTATCTGTGCACAGAGACAGAACTCAGCTCCAGCTGAGACAGGCAAGTGCTACTGCAATATGTGCAGTCATCTGCTTACCTGTAAACATTATTGTGGAAAGGGTTGTAACTTCCAAGGGCAATCAGTGAACCGAGACCCAAACCGTAGGAGAAGAAAATCTGTGTGGCAGCATCCAGCCAAACCTGATTGCAGGAAACAATTTTTTAAAAAATCTGTTTCTGCACTTGAGGAGCAGGTCATATGTCTGAAAGGGGAACAGTGAGGAGTGAAACTTTTGTTTACCAGGACGGAATATTTACCTCAGAGTCTGAAAGCTTACTGAAGTTGGGAGTTATATAGAATAAAATGCCTTCTTTTGCTCCAGGCAGTGTTACACCACGGAAGAACAAGATAAGCAGCATAACATAGGGATAAGTAGCAGAGAAATATACCACCTGATGTGAAGAAACAAGACAGTGTAAGTGTGCAAGGAAGAACGATCAAAAATATTTGTTCCCTGAAAACACTCTAGCAGCAACTGAGAATGGCTCTTAAAATTGAGGCATTCCTCAATGAAAAAGCTTGGGAAGTGCCTACAGCAAAATTCCCTAAACTCCAGGTCTAAAGGCAGGTGGCTGTTGCCTGCTTTTCTGCAAAGAGATCAGAGTGGACTAGGGTTTTGTTTTTTTTTTTTTTAGTACAGGGAAGTCCCAAAAGCACAAGGATCACAGCAGGAGGATCCTGCTCGTGAAACATCTGGCAGTTTATTTTTCCCACTCTCTCCTCCTCTATATTACAGGGTCCTACTTCCTTGCTTTTTCAGAGGTCCTATAAAAAACCCTCTCTGAAGTCAGACTAAGCCCCCTTTTTGCCCTCTTTGTGCTTTGGAGACAGGAAAAAGAGAAAAATTTGCTCTGAGCTCAGCTAAGCCCTGTTCAACACACAGTTCAACGTGGGTCATGGTTATAACCTCCTGCTAAAAGCTAATAATCTGTTCCTTCAGTGTGAAGAAATCCCAGTCCTCTGCACCAGACCTGAGGCCTTCTAACCCAACCTTTCAGCTGACACCAAACCCCATTGCTGTGGCTTTTCATTTCCCTGGGATTTCTTCTGACAGGGAAAGGCATGAGCCAATGTCAGATGTTGCTGCCCTTTCATTCAGAAAGGTCTCTCAATAATATAACTTCCTTTAATTGATTAGTAAATCCTAATTTCCGCTCACAGCCAGGCAGACCACAAGAAGCACAGCGTGAAATCCCATGAAAGGACCTCCAATGTTTCTCACTCACATGAGGGAAGGCGGGAGCAGCTCTTCCCAACACTTCCTTACATGTCCAGGTCCAGCAAGAGCTGTGCAATAAATGCACAATGCTTGCTGAAACCAAACCACCTCATCCTCACTCCATTGCTGTGCAAACCAGCTGGAATATTCATCCCAGGAACAAGCAGGAATGATTTTAGCTGGTTTTATACCTGGCCAAGCCAAGGGAGGCCTGTAAGTGCAGCATCTGAGGCTGTGGTCTGACCTAGCTACAGAGGAGCCAGTTCTTTCTAAAACATGGGGCTGTATCAATCCAAATAAACACAAATTAAACTCCTCACAGAGCTCTGACAGCCAAACTGCCCCCAGTGCCTCTTACCTCAGGAATTCTCAGAATATTTGAGCAAAATGGGCATTTTTTTAATTGAAAGGTATTCACAGTACTTTTTAGTCTTACCTTTCCAGTCCAGCCTACCCCCTTCCAGATACAAAAATACACCAGGATCCAGGCAATTGCCAGGGTGATTGCCAGTGGCCATCGGATTTGCCCAGGCTTTTCCAAGCCATCAGTCATTTGGTGCATGTTGCGTCTGGAACGAGCCAACAGAACAGGGCTTTTGGCAAAGAATTCAGGAGAAAAAACAGGAAGGACAACAGGGTGATCCTCGGGCACGCATGACAAGGAGAGAGGGGAATGCTGAGCTTACTCCCAGAACTCCACCACGGCACTTGTCATGTTGGTGGTGTTGGCTAAGGTGTAGTTGGAGAAGCAGCGGTCGGTGTTCCAGGGGTTCTCACAGTGTTTCCAAGGAAGGGTCTGGTGAAGGAAGAGAACAAAAAAACCCAAAGTCAAGCACTTTCAAGGCAAGAACTGCCTCAAGTGTCTCTTTCTTTGCTAGAACTGACAGCTGAGTGCAGAGCTAAAGCACCTGGAGCTCTGCAGACATTGATCTCCCTGAGGTGAAAGTTATTTAAATTCCTGTCAGTTGTGGAAGGCAGGTGTGGAAATATTCCTTCTTCCCTTTAACACAGCAGCCCAAACACTCTGGATTCAATACTCTCACCATGAGAGTATACTGAAACAGAAGCAAGGGCCTCCTGGAGGTCCTTGTTGCACAAGAGATAATAAAGCTGTAATGGTTATTGATCAGAGATTTTTATTTTCCCCTCAGGTCAGAGGATAATGAGAGAAAGGTAAAATTTCTATTTGTTACATGCATGTTCTGCTTGTGTCCATCCCATCTTCCAGAAATTCTGAGGAGCAGAACCTCTTTCTCACGGTAGCCATTAGAACGAGCCTCATTTATGTATAATTTACAGATCCTTCTGATGGCAATTGCAGGAAAACCCTCATACAGAAATGTTGCATTAGGCCCCTTTGTGATTTATACACAAGGATAAGAGGCTTCAAGGGAATGAGAAGTCAATATTCATTTAACATGGGCCATGAGAAATACTTCCAGACTCTGCCTGACCTTTCACATCAATAACAATTCTGAGGACAACAAAGCAGAAATGGTCATGTCACTCCCAGACAGTAATTAATGCAAATTTGGTCAAGGCAAAATTCTTTAAAGCCAAGAACAAGCAAGCATGAGCAAAATTTATAGAAGAGACAATTGAACAATGATGCATTAATTATGTACAACTTATGTAAGAATGCTTCCTCAGATGGCCAAACCCCACAAATCAGACAAGACTTACTCAGCTGATGAATCACCCTTGAGGGGGGAAAAAAGGCAGCTAAAAATAAAGTAAACAGGAAAGAAAACAAAGCAAAAATAACAACAATGAATGGAAGTTCAGAGCTAATAAAGTAACAGACCTTCCATTCCATGGGGGTTTCTTTAATAAACCCCTCCGTTGTTAAACCACATTGCAATGATACTACTTCCCAAAGAACTCATATTGGTGTGGCTGCTGCTGAAGAAATAAAATAATTAGCTGTACATTAGAATTTTTCTTGGGGCAGTGACTGGCCTGTGAGCTCAGTTTTCTGCTCTAAATTTCTTCTGGAGAAAAAAAATTAAAGTGGTTTTTACAAAATAGGGGTTTTTTTCCAGTAAGAATGGATTACCCTACAGATTACTGTGCATGCTGTGTTAACCTCACACATCTACACTTAGGCACATTGGTGATACATTCTTATTTTACTTGGCTTTACTTCCAAGGAACAATTCCCCATCCCCTCTGACACACACTTACAGTGGTAAAGGAATTATACAGGTAGTATATGGCCCACGAAATTATCACAATGTAGTAAATATTTAGCCAAAAAGACAGGACTGCAGCAGCCAGCCCCACACCTGGAAGGAAAACAAAGAGAAATTAAACAAGGGAACTTTCAATTGAAGAGCTGCAGTTCAGGGCAAACACATCCTATGGGGCAGGCACCACTTGGGAAGTGTTGTAGGAGTGAGAATTTCAGAAGTGCCATTACACAGATGTCATTATTTGGGTGATGGCTCAGCCATCCATGAATTCACTGCCAGAGTTAGCTCTCTCCATGGTGCAGTCCCACCTGCTGCTGCTGAGAGCTCCCTGGCATGTTTCACACCCCGGAAAAAGAGCTAAATCAGCTCATTCTCTGGAAGAGCAGCCCCACAGGACCCGGTGGCAGATGCACACACAGTGAGAATATGTTCCAAGGCACTCAGGACACGGATCAGAGTGCCTGGTGCTCAGTACAGGGCTGTTGGCACATCAGACTAAAGAAACGTCAGGGTTCCATCACACGGATGTCTTTTGCTCCACATGGGCACTCCAGGGTGTTCTAAACTACTCAGGACTGCTGCTCCACGACCCTGAGCAGGAGGAAGTGCTCACAATAATCAGGATAATGTAGAGCAAGGTTGTACCAACCCCTACCAACAGCAGCAACTCAAGCAAGAACACTTCTCTGTGAGGAACGTTTTAGTCTCTCTGCATTTTCCCAACATGAAATCTGCCAGAGCAAAATCCAATCTCAACAAACTTTCAGCTCTCCCTGTGCTAATTGTCAGTCCTACTGAGTGAGGTAATTTATAACACCACGTGCATCTCTGTTGGGCCACAGCTCAGCTCAGGAACTGGGAGTATCAAAGGATTTGGGATTAGAAGGGTGAGAAGCATCGTTTGAGAGGTTGGTGAGTCTGTGCAGAATCGGGATTAAAACCCCGGGTATCTGGCAATCAAACCTCAAACTCAAAGTCAAAGTGTGGAGTGAGTTTGTCTTAAGGATTTCAGCATGAAATTGCCAAAAGTGTCTGGTTTTTAAATTTCAGTTAAAAAAACACGTGATGCCAATCTCTGTGAGCTCAGAAAAATTTACCAAATTTACTGAATTTCTATAAACAGTTCCAAACCTGCTCAGAAAACTACTGCTGGATATGCTATTTTCAATACTCTTTATGCATTTCTACAAGAAACCCCAAGAGTTTTTGGAGTTCAAAAATAAATTTGTTGCAATTCTAATGCCTTAATCTTACTATTTTTAATGGAGAACTCAAAATATAGCCCAGCAGGTTCCAAAATCAACAGTTACATCTCAGAAAAATCAGTGTTTTCTCTAGAAAAATCATGGTTTAAATAGAAATGAAAGGCACCAAGAAACATCTTTGCCCTGGCCCTTTGAGAAACTTCTGCAATTTGGAAACAAATGAAAAATAATTGGAATCCATACTGTACCTTTGAACATTGGAGCAAGCTTCCACACTCCAAGGCCTCCTATAGATGTGTACTGACCAAGAGAACACTCCAGAAGGAACAGTGGCACTCCAGCAAAAATTAAAGTAAGGAAATAGGGAATCAGGAATGCACCTAACAAGAAATGTAAAAAAAGTCAGTTAGAGTGGGGAAAAATATAACTGAATTTCCAGTTTTCATCCTGGTTGTATATGAAAAGAAACCCACAGGGTTTTTTTCCTCTCAGATGAAAATTTTCAAAAATGTTAGTGGAAGTCACATGTGCGCTTCTGAACCAGCACCTCAAGAGGTGAAAATAAAGGGGAAAACATAACTCTCCATCATTTAAATGTTTTCTGATGAAGTAAAAAGCTGAAATCCAAAAGCCTTTGTGTTTTGTTGACTTCACCTCTCAAGGAGAACACAAAGGCTTTAAACAGCCCCAGTAGCTTTCCAGACTTTTATGGGAAGCTCAGAGTCAGCTAAAAACTCCATGAAATCCTCTCAAAACTCAGCCTGAAAGAGAGGGATCTGCAGGGTTGGGTGGAGGACAATGTGCTTTAGTTCTGCTCTGATACTTTATGGTCTTTTAAGTGCAACTGGCAGCTAGGAGTTAAAATAAACTTCAGGGCAGTGCTCAAAGCAGAGCTTCACACTCCAAAATGGCTCTGAACCTCCTGGAAAAGTGGAAAGCAAAAAAACCCCCCAAACCCAAAAAACCCCCAAGCCAAAACAACAACAGCAACCCCCCCCCAAACCCCAACAAACAAACAACAACAAACAAACAAACAAACAAACAACAACAACCAAAAAAAACCAAAACACCACAGCAAACAACCGAAAAACCAATAAACAAAAATGCCAAAAACCCAAAATAAAAACCAAAAATCCAAACCAAATCAACAAATCCCCCCAAACCCAAAAAACCCCCCGAAACCAAAAAAGTCCCAAAACCTCCCATAGCAAACAAACAAATAAAAAACCAAAGAACAAAACCAAACCTACCAAAAATGAAAAAAATCCAAAACAAAACAGAAATGAAAATAGACTCCAAAAGACCCCAAAACAAACAGAAATCCAAAACCCCAAACCAAAACAACACAAAGACGCAAACCAAAAAACTCAAAAAACCCCACCAAAACCACAACAGCAAACAAACAAAAAGCCAAAAACCCCAACCCCCCAATAAACCAAACCAGCCCACCAAAACAAAACAAAACAAAACCCGAAAAACCCTCAAAATAAATTCTGCAAACCTCCCCCCTCCCCAAATATCAACAAAAAATCCCCAACCAAAACCAAGTATACGGATGAAAAATCTATTGAGACTAGGTGAGACCAGGCTTTGATTTGTTCGTAATTTGATGGTAATTTGATGGTAACTTGCTAATTTGATCCTAATAGACAAACAGAGCCAACATACCTCCACCGTTCTTGCCACACAGGTACGGAAATCTCCACACATTCCCTAAGCCAATGGCATAACCTACACAGGACATAAGAAAGTCAAATTTCCCTTTCCAAGTGTCTCGGTCTGGAAGGTCCGTCTTCTTCTTCTGCACTTTTACTACCAAGGTTTTGGGCTTGTCGTTGGTGATGGAGGCATCAACCTCGGTGGAGATCTGTCCGTCCGCCACTTTGGTGCCGTTGGTGGCCATGTCTCTGGGCTTGGCTGGCGAGGCTCTGGCGGCGGCCGGGCGGGAGATTTCAGCACCAGTCCACGTGGACAGCAGCTTTGCGGCTCGTGGCAATCCACCCAGGAGCGACGGCGTGGGCAGGGACGGCCCAGAGAGCCGGGACACGGAACCTCACCACGCTCTGCAGCCACCTGCACAACATGGGGACACCTCAGACACTCGCAGCCACCCGACGGCTCGTGGAAGGGTTTGGCTCGACCCCAGGGGTTTGTTCTGGACTCAACGGGAAGCAGGGGAGAACCCTCGCAAAGCAAGCGCTAAGATCCACTGATTACAGCTTTTCATTCAGAAGGAATTAAAAAAAATAATCAAGGAATAGCGGTTGCCACCACTAACAGTGGATTTAGAGCGTTCACTATTAATGCAAAACTATCTCCAAGGCCCACTTACTTTTTTTTTCCTATAGATCTCCTACGAATCTACAGAGAAAAGAATTTAAAAAAAAAAAAAATCAAGAAATAGCAGTTACCACCTTTTAAAGTGGATTAATACTGAATTTAGAACATTCACCGTTAATCCAAAACAATCTCCAAGGCCACTTGTTATCCTTTTTCTCTACGGATCTCTTATGAGTCTACACATAAAAGAATTCAAAAAATACCAACCAACCAACCAAATAATAGCAGTTTAGAGTGGACCCATACTAAATTTAGAATGTTCACTATAAACCAAAACAATCTCTGAGACCCACTGATTCAATTTCATGCCTACAGATCCCTTACGAGCCTACAGAAAGAATAAAAAGAAGTAAATTAACAAATAGCAGATGCCACCACTAATAGTGGATTCATAATGAATCAGAAAGTTCTCTTATCTGAAAAAACTTTCCCTAAACTCCTCCCAAAGGAATTAAACAATAAACCAGATCAAGCAACAGGACTTAATCCTGGGTAATGATGTCAAGTTTTACATGTGGTTATAATTAGCTGTTATTGTAAGACCAAAGTTTCACAAATCTTAAATTATAAGCACAGTAAGATGACAGCCTGCAATGATCACTCCTCGTTTCTGTTTCCAGCCATTTGTGGACCTTTTAAAACACCACGGCGATTGCTAGGGACACTTTCAAAATCTATATAAAAGAACAATCAAGGAAACAAATACGGATTGTAAAAAAATGACCTGGGGTATTTTAATCAACTCTGAAGTGCTTGTGGCTCCCACAAACTTTCACAGCTCTGCTTCAGCTGGAAAAAACACACTGAAATAATGTCTTCATGTCTTCTGTGACCCATCCACAACCGATTTATTGTGTTTCCTCTTGGTAACTCCTTTTGCCACATGTCAGCCCAGTGCTCAAACCAGAGGCTGCAACACGTGAAACACTGGCCAGGGTGAGGAAACTGCACCTTGTGTTGGTAACACTGGGCACTAGGTCAGGCAGAGATCAACAGTAATTTAATTTACAGAGTTTTGTAAGGGGGGATTGGGGTTATTAGCCATTCATTTCTAATTGAAAATTATAGTAAAAGAAACATTAAAAAAATATGTAAAGGCTGCAGGTTGTGGGGTGTTGTTTTTCGTTGTTGTTTTTTGTTGTTTTTGTGGTTTGTTTTTGTCGTTTTTCTTTGTTTGGGTTTTTTTTTAGGGGGGGGGGGGTTTTTTTATTTCCCCTTTGAATTCTCATTTCTGATCACTGCATGATTATAAAACCACATTAAAAAAAAAAAAAAAAAAAGAAGAAGTTTTTGGTTGGGACTCAGAGAGAGAAAATCCATCTCTGCCCCATCCTCACAAGCCCTGTGTGCAGATATCTCCCTTTTTTAAAACCCAGTTTTCCACATCCCAAGCCTGTCCAATTTCCTGGACCAAACCCCACCACTGTGCTCAGCATTCCAGGAAATGCATTTCCTGATGCAGGAGGAAATGAGGATCATCACAGTGGCAAAGGGTGTGAGAGCACTCCGAAAGTGGGACCTGCCCAGCTGCAGGACCATGCGAGGGTGGCTGAAGCCAGCTGCAGGGTGCAGCCCCAGATGTGCAGTTTGTCAGCTCCATCTGCTGCTCAACAGCTAGAACTGAACGTGGCTCTTTTCAGCCAGCACAGCCTGAATGAAGAAAAACCCACCAGGGTGTCCTGGGACTTTACAAACAGTCCCGCACTGGATTAGATTTGTTGTTTTTGCAATTTGTGTTTGGGTTGGGCTTTGTCCTTAGCAGTTTCAAAGCATTGGAGGAGGCTGATTATGTTGAGAATGAGTGGAAAAAAAACCCCAAACCAACCTAAAATCCCCAGTAACCCAACACTGCATGGAGGGATCTACATGTACATCTCTTGTTTGGTTCATAATGAGGGAGAAATTCCTGCTCCCAGGGATCTGGGATGATTCAGAACTGGGCAACTAAGCCAGGAGGAACAGGAATATAGCTGAACTGGGGTTGAGAGGAACAGGGATGGAGAGGAACTGGGGTTGAGAGGAGTAGGGATGGAGAGGAACATGGATGGAGAGGAACAGGGATGGAGAGGAACAGGGATGGAGAGGAACAAGGATTCAGCCCCTCAGATCTCCAAACAGGTGAGTGCTGGGCATGGAGCCTGTCCTGCTGCTCCAGCCCTCCCAGGCTCTGCAGAGCTCTGGTGGGATTAAACCTCTGCTGGTTGCAGAGAGAAACTCAGCGCAGTGCAAGATTCTGTGACAAGGACAAACCAGAGGGTTAGCTAGGAAATCTTCAGGAATAAAGCAAGGAACCTCCTGGAGGAAGGAGCCCAGACCTGTTTCAGCACCTCTGTACTGCTGGGACTTTCCAAGAATGCCCAGCACATTTGTGTCAAGGGTGAGTGTGGCTGGCAGGCAGCCTGGGGCTTTTTTTATATTAAAAGATAATGAAAACAGTGGTTCAAACAATCGCCTGGGGATGTGCTGCACTTTATGATACAAAACAACCATTGCACACACCACAAGCATCCCAAACCTTGTCAGCAGCAAACCCAGAGGCTCCTTTTGAGAGGATTCAGGTGGGGGATTGATGAGTTTGCTTCTGTGCTGCTCTACCACTGTTGGTGCCGTTATTCCAGGTTTTACTGGCGTTGGCATCCATGCATGGACCTTTGTGCATCTGTGGTCATACAGCACATCAGCATCAGACAACGAACAAACGGTTTAATCCCACGGTTTTGAAAGCAGGATTTTTCCAAAGTATGAAAAATAACTTTTCCCAAGCCTAAGAAATAATGATAATAAATCACAACAACAGAAGTGGACTTTAACCTCCAATCCACGCTCTCTGCACACTACAGAGCTTTATGACTTACAAAACCCTAGAAAAACTGGCAGTGCAGCAGCAAAGATCCCGGGTACACGCTCTCTAATCAGATTAGGCACTGTCCCACAGCACTGGGATCTAAATTTCAAATTGCTCTGACATGGAATGGGACAGAAAGACACTTATGTAAGCTCCGTGGGCTGGCCTGGGCAGAAGGAAATACAAATTGCAGCTGTCAGGCAGCAGAGCAGGTACGGCACTCACTCCCCAGCACTGGCTTTGTGGGAAGGAGACGGAGAAACCCATTAAACAACTCTGTCTTTGCTCCCCCAGCACTTCACACCAACCCTGAGTGTGCTGGGGAGGGCACAGCAGCTTCCCACCACATTCCCCAGGGCACAAAAGAGCTCCCTTGTCTTCAGTTACTAGGGCTGTCGAGCCAAGGGCTACAAGCCCTCTGGATCAGGGGCTGGATCCCAGCTGGTTGTCCCGCAGCACCACCACGCTGGAGAAGAATGGCCTGGGAGAGCCAAGCTCACATAGCAGCCAGAGGCATGGGCACTACCAGGGAAACTGCAACAAAGGCAGGGTCACTGCACAAAAGCATTTTTCTCCCTCCTGGACTGCACAAAAGTGGATTGGAGGAGCTGAGTTCATGAAAGTGAACGGCAATATTGCTGTCATCTTTCACGAGTTTCCTTGCCTGTGGCAGCAAAAAGCAGGGAAATCTCTATTTGTGCATGACCAGCTCTGCAGACATTTCTGCTCAGGATCAGGCCAGGAAGCGGGGCAGCGGGGGAAACGCATCAGATGCGCTCTCCAGACTCTGGTGCCGAAAGTAGGACGTGGAAACTGATTTTTAACATGGCTATGTAGATGTTAGCATTGAGAAAAGCAGAATTGTGCATTTTGAATGCCTGAAACTTCTGAAGAGCAGAGATCCAGTGCCCACTGCTGGAAATCCCAGCTCGTTGGTTTCAAAGTCACCCATCACCTCACCAAACTCCAAAGAGTACAAATTCGTGAAATAACCGGAACTGCAGAGTTTAATCTGGGAAAACCTTCTCTCTTCCGGCACAGCTTTTTAATCCAGCTGTGCTGACAGAAAAAGGTGTCAGAACCTCAAAATCAGATCCCTGTGAACATCTGTGCCCCAAGCCCTGCAGAAAGGAATCTAACAGGGCAGGTCAGGTCAGGCTCAAGGGAGGGCTCAGTGTCACAGGCAAATATGCTGGTAATTGGTGACCAAATATTCATCAGGAGAAGGCACCACTGTGGTCTGAGCAGCAGAGAAAGCTCTTCTCAATTAATTCTCTCCTGATCAAAACCCCAACAGTTCCAAGGCATCTTTGCCCTTCTCCACACAGGACACACTAAAAGCAGGAAAGGCTCCACTTTGAGGCAGATGTCACAGGCCAGAAAGGAGGAATTGGAACAACTTGGACAATATAAATTATAACCTTCCCTACTGCCTGCTGCTTCTGCTGGCTTAGGGTCCAAATTAATTCCTTGTTTCATTTATTTTATGTGATCATGCAGGTGTGTGCACAGTTCAAGCTGGATGGCAGAACCATGCTGTAGCCAGAAAATAATTTTGGAAACAAATTTTGCATTGATGCGGACCATCAATGGCTACAGGGGGCCATTCCTGTGGGATGGGGACAATCCCTGCCATTGTCCTGTGGCCCCTCCATTCCTGACCCAGCCCACCTGGGCACACCTGGCCTGGTGTCCAGCTGCTGTCCCCAACACCCTCAGGACCCTTCCTGCCAGACAATTTCCTTCCATGCTCTAAGACACGTCATGAAAGCTCATCTGCTTGCTCCCAGTTCTGGCCACCCCTAAGGAAACAAATATCCTCTCTAGCCACACAGCAGAGTCTGCACGTGAAGGGAAGAAAGGATATAGTCTCCTAAAAATAGCCTGTCTTGCCTCTCCTTAAAGGGTACCATCCTTCCTATAGCACTTCTCTGTCTCTCATGGGATGCACAAATTGCCACAAGGATCCAAAGAAATCATAAGGATGCCCTATTTAACCATGGCTTGGAGACAGGCCCACCACCACCCAGAAGGAAAAGCAGCTGCTTTGTAGTTTTCCAGTCTTCACGTGCGAGGATAACTCAGCACTCCAGAAATGAAGAGGAAACCCAAAAGCCACAAAACGTGACCAGGAGCTGCCCAAATTTCTGTAGCACACAGAGTTTCCTGAGGAGACACCTGTGCAATTTAGAGCCCAAAGAATAGGTATTTACTCCCCAAGTCCAGCTTCAGTTCAGTGATCAGATTTATAACTTTCCATAGCTCTCCTGGTATGGAATTCCTGACGTAAAGATACAAGGGTCTAACCTGCAGAGAGAGCTTGTCTCTTATACAGCGTTGCTATCAAGAACACATCCTGGTTAGAGCCTTAAATAAATATTAATCACTCAAAAACCCCAAAGTTTCATGTTTCTAAAGAATTTACTGGCAAATGTGTAGTTGTGCAATGATAAGGGATTCCATAATTAGTCTGAAAAAAGCACAGTAAAATTAAAGGAAAAACCACACTAAAATTAAAGAGAAACAAAAAAGAAATGCAATATGCAAAATTATGAAAAGCGATGGCCACATAGGCCGCAGCAAGGTTATTTCTGAAAGACAATGAAAAGCGATGGCCACATAGGCCGCAGCAAGGTTATTTCTGAAAGACAATGGATTTTGTTCTTTTTGTTAACATCAGGATGAGGATACAGCAAAACACACTTAAACCACAAGTGCAAAATAATCCTGACAATCTTGGGAGTCTGCATGAGGCTCCTTGCAAAATCTGCAGTGTTTTCCTGTCAACATGCAGTGATATTCCCTTCATTGACCCTGTAAGATTTTTGTTTAGGACAGACAATAGATGCTGGAAGGAGAAGCTTTTTCCACTCATCATGGAATTATATCAAAATTGATTGATAATCAGTCCCTTCCAAAGACTTTACAGTGATTAACACCAATTCCTAATCAACCCCAGCAGCTCTAGCAAGGCCGGGCGTGGCCATAAACTATTTTGAGTGTATTTTTCCTCAGCCCACATTAGCACCATCTGCTCCTACTACTTTATATTTACACACCACAACATTTTGGGCCCAACTTCAGATAGAATTTCCAGCAATTTACAACAGAACCAAATGGCTCTAGGGTACCTGTGTGTTTTGGTGATTCCCACCTTCTGGAATGGTGTTCCCTTTGCTGTTTGTACTGTTGTATTCCTTTGCAATAAAGTCCTTGTCACTATTTCTATTTTTAGTTTCTGGACTGATTAAATGTAATAAATATAACCAATAATAAATAAATAAAAATAAATATATTAAGAGTTAATAAGTATAATAAAATATAATAATCACCATCAACTGCAACCACACATTCCCTTCTATCTCCCACACTGTAAATAGGATGTGCTTTGGAAAAGCAAGGACAGCATTCCCATATTTTTTTGGACTCTTGGTTGTACTCCCATCCATCTGAAGTTTAATGGTGCAGGGTGATAACACAAGTTACTGCTGCATAAAAATGGGTTTGCTTGTTGGTCTTTACATCAATTGGGTGTCATTCTCTAGCCCTAATTGGTGTTAATTGCTGTTGTGCAGACCCCAAGGCCTTCTCTGAGAGCCCACACTGGTTTGCAAGGTAGAAAATGCAACACAGAGAGGCTCCAAAAAGGCACAACTGGTGCCAGTCAATATTGGGGTTGATGTTACAACAGGGTCCATTATCCCTCTGCTGACACCCAGGAAACAACTCAACATTTCTGGTCCATCCTGGCCACAGAAGCAAATCCAAATCCAATCTTAGTGGAGCACTAGATCCTGTGCTGAACTGCAGAAATTAAAGGTTCTCACTCCTGGGTACCACCAATCGCAAGATTTGCTTCCCTTCTCCCGTCCTCTAGCCTGGGAGGAGATGAGGGTGAAGAAGAGCCCACCCACCCCTTTCTCCTGCTGTTTTGCACCTCTTTTTTTTTCTGGTGTTTTTGGAATTTGTGGCCCGGGGATCTGCTGTGGGCAGGAGTTGGGCAGTTCTGACTTCCTGGCTTAGGGGCATTGAGCTCCTGCTGGCCCAGGGAGCTGCACAAAGCCCGTCCTTGGAGACACACCAATGCAGGAAGCCAGCACAGAAAAAGGGAGCAGCAAGTGCTCAGAAAGGCAAAGTAATTTGCCCAAGCAGGAGGCTGGAGCAGAATTTAGAGCAGAGTTTCTTTGCGTGCCTGTGCAATCCCTTAACCTTCAATAATAACACAGCTACCCTCTCCTAACGGCCTCTTTTCATCTCCAGCATGTACAAATGACTAAATATGAAAGACTTTTTGCCTCGTGGAAGCAAATAAAGGCAAATAAAAGCACATAAAAGCTCCAGCAAGGATCACGGTCTCTGGGGAAAAAAAAAAAAAAAAAAAAATCTCAGTGTAAGTAACTGGGGGTGGTGTTTGTTATTTAATTTTTTATTAATCTCTAAGCTCTGTGCCATTTCTCCTCCCAAAGAAGAGTGTGCCCTGGCACGCCAGAGCCAAACTTGCCGGCAGGCGGTGTTCCATGAGAGAAAAGAGATGGAGAAGGTGTTCCTGCTGCCCTGAATCTGCTCTGCCTGTGCCTAAATCTGCCAGAGCTAGGCCCGGGCACTCATCACGAGGGGTCACCAGTGCTTTTGGAAGCCTGTGAGAACCAACACACTGCCTAAATTATCTGGAGGTGCAAGGTCCCCAAAGTAAAATGTTTCCTTTGGTGAAAACACGATGTGCAAACACGGTATCAAACGCTCTGCTCTGCCTTCTGTAGGTGCTGCTTGAGTCCCCCAGGATTTTGGTTTGTTTGAGGACTGGAGGCAGCTCCCATCTGTCTGTTACTGTGTCTTTTTCTTCTTCTTCTTCTTTTTTTTTTTTTTTTTTTTTTTTTAAGTGTTATGGTTTTGGGTGAGAGTAGGTAGAACCACATGTCAGAATACAGCAGAAAGAACACCATTCCAGCCTGATTTTCTGGTGTTCAAAGGAAACATTGGCTATTGATCAGCAGCCTGTGGATGCCTCCGGTTTGGTGTCAGAGCCCAATGTTGATGGGGAGCAGAAGCCAAGGCAATACTGAATGCTTTGACCAAGATTCCAAGGCCAAAATTCACAGAATCTGACCCAAACATACAGATTTTCATGAAATTCTTGGTGTTCTTCAGCTTCTTATTTCCCACATAATTTCCAATGCCCAATTAGGCCAAATTTAGATCAGACACTGTCTTGAAATGGATCTCCAAATTTCTGCAAAGTGATGCTGAAGGAAAATTAGAGCTTTAAGGATCAATTCAAACTCAAGTAGAGTTTCAAAATCATTAAAAAAACCAACAGAATCTGGCCCACAAAATACAACTTTTTTTGTTTGTTTGTTTTTTGTTTTGTTTTGTTTTTGTTTTTGTTTTTGTTTTTTTTTCCTTGTTGTCTCTTTTGTGTTTCTCCTGCCACCTCCAGTGAGTGCTTTAGATTTTGGGGTTATTTGAGTTTCTCTTAAACCTGAAAACGCTGCCTGAAAATGCCAGGGCCGAGTTATTGTTCAGGGGATGACATCTTGGCACATCTGAGATCAGATTTTGCTTGTGTGACTGGGCAAGTCACTTTGGGTGACATCCAGAGGGGGAAGTTGTCTGCAGCTCCCAAACTCACCCACCAGGCAGGATCCACGGAGCTCCAACATCAGAGTGAGGGCCAGAAACACATTTTGACAAACAGAATTATCCCCTTTTTTAGGAGGCTGGCTGTGCCACCTTTGCACAAGTTGAGCTTCTTGCAGTTTTTATCATTTCATTGTAATTTTTTTTTTCCCTCCACAACTCCCACAAAACTCCTTGTCTAATTTGAGCCCAACTCAAGGCCTGCACTCCCCGAGCCTGGTGGAGAGGAGGCAGCTCTGGCAGTTGCTGTTTCCTGTTTTACAAAGCCTCTCCACTGGCAACAGCAGCTGCCAACACTGCTAATCCAAGGGATTCTAATTTTGGGGCTTCCTCTACGTTTTAGCTCGTGGCTTCTTTTAAAAAGGCCCTCTTTTCTGAATAAGAAAAGACTTTACATTTGTGATTCTTACATGCAGTTATCATACAGAGCAAAGCAAAGAGAAAAAGGCTGCAGGCACATGCACATGTTAATGCAGTTAAGACTGTCGGCAGGAGAAATTGGAAAAATCAGAGCATTTTGGAGGGGGTGCAGTAGAGAGAAGAGAAGCCCTGAGTCTGAGGTTACCCTTTTCAGACATAGCTCCAAGCTAAAGCCACGTTTTCTATCTGTTCTGTTTTCTTTGATCCTCAAACTTCAATCCAAACCTCCAGGTTTAAATGGGATTTCAGTCTGAACTAAAAGCGGTTTAAATGGAAACAAGAAATTCTTTCCCCCTCACCCCTCCTGCCAAATTAGGAATTTGAAGCTGCAATATCGAGGTGCTTTGCAAATCTATAAAACTTTCTGGCTTGAAGTGATAAGGACAAACAATCAGGCCACTCACTCTGAAGGTAGGAGATAAATAGAACAATTTGCTTTCTTTTCAGTTGGAAAAAAAAAAAAAAAGGAAATATAAAAATAATAAAAGCAAAATCTTAAGAGAAAATTGAGCATTTTGCCAGTGGTCAATGCAGGAAAAGCGGTCCTTGCTGATTTTGGCTGATGGCTCAATTGCATGACAATGCCAGCAGGGCAAGGCTTCACGCCTGTCCCTGAGGATTTCCAGCCTCCCTCAAAGACAAGCTTTGGGCTCAGAGTCTGTTCTAAAACGCTGGCATTGCTCTGAACGGAACACAAACACGTTTAGGGGGACTTTGGAGCCATGAATCCCAACCCTAATTCCCGGAACAACAACTCAGCAGCACCTCGGATCAACTTCCTGGAACTAATTGGCCTTTAGGAGATGCAAACCTTCTCCTGAGTTCTCACAGGCTTATGGCAGGAAGTTGTTGGAACCCTGGGCACTGAGAATTCCAGGCTTTCTGTGCTGCCAGGCTCTGACCCCCAAGCAAACACTGCATTGACCTGAGGCCGTGGAGAAGGCTCCCAAAATTGAGTGACAGCACTGGGATTGTGGGTGTGGAGTTTGAATAGAAGTGTGTGATATCACAGGGTGCAAAACTCAGAGTTTAAGGGTTTAGAATATAGTAATATATACATAAAGCAAGATGGAGGTTTAGTCCTTCTTTTTCACCTTCTCCTTCATGGGTCTGGGTGGGATTTTGTAACTGGGTAGAAAAATCCACATTGTGGGCCACGGGTGTTTGGCTATTGGGTTAAAAATCAAAATAATTTAGGTGTCATTTCTTAATTGGACAGTTTATCCTTAAAAGGCCCTGTAGAGTGAGAGATGGGGGCCATTTTTACTTTGTTAGCTTGAAGTGCTGTAGAACTCCTGGTTTGTGAGACTGTGATACTGATAAGAATTAAAAAACATCTGAGTCCGCACAAGAAATATATTTCGAGCATTTAATCCTGACCCTGGCAAAAGAAGATAAAATGCAACAACTTGAGAGCCACTGTCAACATCTGTGACAATTTTCCCCTCAGTCTGTGCCCCAGAAGAAGTGCTGGGACTTCTGGAACTCCTCTGTCAGGGATGCTGAGGCCACACTGGAACAGAATCACCTGGGATAACTGATCAGGAGCCCAGAGCAGCAAGCAGGAGAAGGAGAACAGCTACAGGTCCCAGATGGAACAAGACACTTGGGAAAGTTCACTGCCAGGTGTGTTCCTGGCAAGGGCCAGGCAAATGTTCTGAGGATAGCAGAGGTTCTTGGGGAGCCATGGAAAACATGGAAGGTCTTGTCCAAAGTGTTAAACCTTCAGCGTTAAATCCTCCCTTTGAGCCCACTGACCATCTCTGTTCTAAGGGGACAGCTACTCATTCAAAGGCAGAAATTGTATTATTTACTCTCAGCCTCGACAAAACACATTTTCCCTGATCTCTGGGGCATATTTTTCAGTGTAAAGCCTTAGGGGGTAAACACTTTCTTCTAGGAGGCAAAGTAGGATGTTACCTTCCCCCACACCATTTGTTTGAATAATAAACCACTTGAGCAAATATATGACACATGGGAATGTGATTTTCTCTTCCCCTGGAGGAGATTAAGTTAAGCTTGCCTTTTTTTCCAGAGGTGCACAGTTCATCAGCAAGAAGCTTAAGGAGGAAAAATGCGTTTTCATATCAGGTAAGAGTGCACACAGTGCTTGCCTTGCTCTCAAAATGGATGAGTCTGCAGCAATCTGCAGGACTGACAGCTTTATTTTCATCTGCCTGCCCTGAGAGAGCATATCAGGAAACATTTTTCCAGATCCACACTGGAGGATTTGAACATTCACACTGATACCACTTTAATCTCATTTGACTCTATAGAAAGAAAAAAAAAAAAGCCCAACCCAGTTGTATGCACTTAGTTACATCAGTTAAAACCTTATTTGCTGCAGCAAATAATTTGGTTTGGTGCTTTTCCTTCCCATCCCCCCTTTTTTGGGAACTGCTCTTCCTCTCCCTCAGACTTTCACAGCCTTCCAATTGCAAGGTTTGTGGCACTTGCCAAGGGTGAAAGAATCCAATTTGCTAATTCAATCATCATTTGCAAGCTAATGACTGTGAGCAGATATAAAACCAACATTAAAGTATCTGAAACAGCAGCTATGGTGGGGAACACATTCTCAGGGTAAACAAAACCACCTTGCAAGTGAAGCATTTAAAGCCTGAGCACATTTCTGGTTCAGGAATTCAGTCTCTTCCTGGACAGCAGCTCTACTATTAATGAAATTGCAGCAATAAAAACACAGATCAAACCTTCTCCCAGCTGGGCTTCTCCAAGAACTCCAGCTGGACCAACTTTTGGGTTGAGGCAGCACAACAGGAAGAGCAATAAACCCCCTAGTTCTCAATCAGTGCTTCAGATCTACCCAAGAAATTACATTTCTTAGTGTTTCTCCTTAAAATTTCTCAAGCTCCCTAAATTCCAACTAGGAGTAAAGGACACATGTACGAAAATAAACAAAAACCCAGTGTCACCCAATAGCAACATTCAGTTCTCTCTGTTGACGTTGCTTTGGGCCAGATCTGTAGATGATAATCAGCAAAAATTCAGTTTCCTGAAGCACATTTGGAAATCCTGCCTTTAACCACCTCTGAAATCTGCTTGTGACCCTGAGCTGGCAGAGACGATCCTCACTGGGAAAAAGGAATGTACAAATAGACCACGGACCACACTCCTGCCATTCAGGTGCTGCAAATGACCCCTAATCTCAGTGAGCCCAAATTAGATTCCTGTGCCAGAGTTTCTCCAGTGGACATGTGAGAAGAGAGCCCTCAGGCCATCACAGATGCAACAACAAATTAATTTATTTAAGAAAACAGCCTGGAAATTGTGGTGTTTTTTTTTTTTGGACAATCAGGAGAATGTGTCTTCTCAGCTGCTTTGGGGTAATAGATGAGGAATGTTATTTATCAGCAGGCATGCAGTGATGTTTAGGATGGATTAGCAACTTTTCCTTTGCTGCCATGCCGTAGCACATGTTCCACTCCATGATTTTCCCTTCACGAGTTTCACTTTATCCCACCACAGGGGCTTCTTTGGGATTGATGCATTCCACTTCCATCAGCACCTCAGGACTGCCCAGAAAATCTTTCCAACCAGCAGCAGATCTCCAGGTAAATCCATGGAGCAGATCTTAGAAAAACGTGTGTTTTCACACTGGAACAAACTAGGCGAGTATTGACCTTGCAAGATGCTCGTGAGTTCTCTCAGCAGCAGCAATTCCTTCCTGCCAGGGTGTCACAAAGAGCAGCTTTCAGAGGGCAAAAATCAATCGAGGAACATTTGTCTGTTTTACAGCAAAGGCAGAAAAACCAAAAAGAAAGGTGAAATGGCCACAGCCATCCGACAGGAACTGATTAAGCTGAAACAGGAACCTGGTCCTCTTCAGGAAAAGCAGGTCTGACTAGAGCACAAAGTTTTCCACATTCCCACCAAGTTTTCCCCACCCAACTGGCTGTGGAGGGTCAGGTGGCTGCAAACACCTCCAAGGGCAGCCTCTTCCCTCACAGAGCTCCTTTGGAGGAGAACGTTCAAGTTTCCAAAAGTCACCATAAACTTCAAAAGAGAAGCTGACAATGCCTGTCCTCCTCCCCTCTCAAAATCAGAGTGCAACTTGCAGTGTCCAAGGGATTTGTCTTAGCAATTCCCACACTTTGGAATGAGCATTGCAGCAGCGATTGGGTATCCAGCTCCTTGGGGAGACTTTAGCATCTAAAGTCTGACTATCTGTGCCATAAACAACTTCCCTCTTCGCCTGGGGGGTCGGATCAAAAGAAGAGCAGGCTAAAATAATCAAATGAGTGCATAGAAAAAAGCTAAAAAATCAAACTAGTGCATAGAAAAGCTTTGCAGAGTATAAACCTGGAGGGACATGACTAATCCCAGCTCCAACACAGGTTTAAAATGCAAAGCAAAAAGAGCCTCCCTTTATCAACCACCATTTCTGCTTTTCTACATTTTATTTTACATGTTTGATTGAAAATACTTTGATTGAAAATACTCAATTGACTTTGGTTGAAAACGCTTCAGGGTAGACTGAAGGCAAGGTGGTGCCACTTCAAACTCTTCACAAAGGAAGCCCTGAGTGCTGGTGGAAATATCCCAGGTCCCACAGAACCAGCACCAAGCAGAGCGTTCCAGCAGCCAGGCAGTTAAAAAGGCTCTGAAAACGCCAGCTCAGCTGCCACAGGCAGCCCTGTTGAACAAGCTCATCGAGTTACCCACTGGAGCATTTCCAGTGGCCCAGCTGACTTGATGAGCTGGGAGATCTGCTTGGCTAGGCCGGCACAGGGGATTTCAGCCCCGTCTGCACGGCCGCGCTCTGTGGGATCTGCTCCCTCCGTCAGTGTCTGCCAGTTCATCACGGCGGGGCTGCGGTGGGAAGAATACAGCTCTGGAATGTTCAACCCAGCTGGAAAATGACAGAGCAGGGCAGGAACACACTGAGCAAAGGGAACCTGCCCGACCCACAGGGAGCAGGCAAAGACCGAGCTTTGCTCGGGGAGATGTGGCACTCCTGGTGAGGACATCGCGGCTCCCGTCCCTCGCCTCTCCGCTTCCATCTGCTCTGCTGAGAAGGGGCTGCCACAGCAGAAATGGGGAGAGAGAGGGGGCTCTGCCAAAGGCAAAATCAACACCCCTCCAATCACAGGAGCTGTGATTGTGGACCACAATTTTAATCTAAAAGATCGATCTTGAGCTCTCTTTCTCAGGACTCAAGTGTCTGAAATGTCTCTGAATTACCCTTCTCTGAAGGGCAGACTGCTTTTCCAAGAAGTATTCCGATCAAGAAAGAGAGATATGAATGTTTTTCTTCATTTTTCTTCTCCCTCCTGTTCCTTTAGCCGTGCAGAAATGGCAATTTTTGGATGCCACGCTCTGACATGCTTACTGAACTAGCTCCCAGAGGATCAAAAATTAAGGTGACCACTACACTGTATCACTGATCTTAGGTACCAAAATACAACATTTGGTGGGCTAAAACCCCTCAAACCCTAAAAATCCCAGCCTGTTCTTAATCACAAACAGACCTGCATGCTCTCTGTTGAAAGTTTAGCCCCAGGGCTGGTTTTGACTATACTTCACAAGCTGCACAAACGTTCCACACATTTTGTCCCACTTCTTAAATGTCTCCATTCACTTGCTGGTGGGATCAGTTTGTTTAGAAAGGGTTGCTCAGGTTCAGAAGTGGGAATTCTCTGCTGCCATGTCATAAGGCAGCAGACAGCCCCAGCTCCAAACCTTTTTTGATTTCAGTATAAAACAAGACAGGTGAAAAAACAAGTGAAATTTCTTTTTCCAATGGGCTTTATATTTAACCTTCAATTATATTAACTGTGCCGTAAAAGTGGATGTACTGCTGTAATTATACACTCAAAAAAGGCTGCTTAGAACTTGAAATTATTGCACTGTTTCATTGCCTCACTGCTTTAGAATATTTCCTTTTCCAAACATCTCCTACCCTTAGTCCAAGGGAAGTGTTAAAGGTGA
Organism: Hirundo rustica; assembly: GCF_015227805.2. Classification (NCBI taxonomy): domain Eukaryota; kingdom Metazoa; phylum Chordata; class Aves; order Passeriformes; family Hirundinidae; genus Hirundo; species Hirundo rustica. Next base: position 7,718,934 of record NC_053461.1, on the reverse strand, counting down.
CAGAATCCCTCCGAGCACTGAATATCCCTCAGAAAATTGCACTTTCAGGTTCTACGAAGCCAAGAGGAGCTTAATTGCCTGCAACTGCAATTCCAGCCACTGCAAATCATATACAGCTCTCCCATGAAAGCATTAAAGAGCTAAGACTTAATTACCATCCCTGATTAAATAGCAATTCATACAGCCATTATATCTTCCACTTAGGCAGTGCAGTGCTCTGGAAAAGCAGAGAAGGAAAAAAAAACCAAAAACCCCACACTCTTTCTCTCAACCAAAAACTTCACCTCCATCCACTTTCCCCAAACTTTGTCCTGGGAAATGTTCATTATTTACAATGCAAAAGCCACTGCCAGCCACACTCTGAATGCTCCCAGGCAGAGTTTCCATCAGCAAACTCAACCTGTGTGAGAGGTCTGAGAAACCCTGGCAAAGGCAGGCACAAAGAGCAGCTCAGGGAGAGCAGCATGAGAAGGCTCCCACAGGCAGTCATGTTCCAGCAGCCAGGGAGAGGGAAAGGTGGGTCTCTCAGCAGAGAAACCCCCCATTGCTGATACAAGCCTCCAAGAACAGACAATGCTGAGACTCTGCTTCCACTGCTCCCCTGCTTCCCCTTCACAATTTAAAACACATCACAGAGGAGAGGATGAACTCCTCGCTGGGGCAGCTGGGATGGTAATTCTTCACCTCCCTTGATGTTGAGAAATGAAGTGATGGAAAAAGGGGAGCAGGATTAGTACTGGGGGGCAGAGACACATCCAGAGACACCCCCTCTGTGCTGGGATAGCACAGCCAGGGTGGCTTTATGCTGGGGTACGAGTTTGTGCTTTGTGGTGCGGGAAATCCCTTGGATTATGCATTTCCAGTCCTGAATATCATTATTCACCTGTTGGTTCTGCCCCAAAGGTGCTGCCTTGATTCTTGCTGGATTTGGGAAGATCTCCAGCCAAAGAGGAGCAGCATCTGTTGCATTTTTTGCCAAGTGGATAATGCAGCACAAACAACTCCTTCTCCCCAGCCAGCTCACAGCCTGGCCATGCTCTCCAGACTGGAAGGATCATGCCAGGCCCTTGTGGTTCTCATTTTTTGAAGCCAAGCAGAGAAAATGCACAAGAAGCAGTGATGACACAACAGCAACAATGATGTAGGGAAGGAGAGCAAAAGTAAATTTGCACCACACGTGCAGTTACCATCCTAGAACATTTTACCAGGACAGGTGCAGCATTAACAATACTGATCCCCCACAACAGCAGACTTTGTTTTTAAATCAGGAAGATGGATGAATTGTGGCTTCTAATGATAAGGCACTGGGTCAAGAACTTATTTGGGCTACTACCACACTGCTCCAGAGGAGCACAGTGAGATTTTGGTAGCTTATCTCTCAGATGAGTGGAGAATTGCACTGCAGCAATATCCCTTCCCTCAGCCAAACTGGAGATCTCAGATATATGAAATAAGTCTGTGATGAGGATAGATAAACTGTCACATGACAGGACTCCAGTAAATTAGCCAGACAGACAGAACAATGACAGATGGGATATAAGAGGAGAGGAAGTTGCTGTATTTAGTGCTTGAAATGTCATTTGGATGCTGCTCACTGCTAATGTGCGTCCTGGGCCTTGCAAAGTCCTGCTCCATCGGCCTTCAGAAAGCGAGAGGTCAAATTTACATAGAATAATCTGAACACTTGCAAATATTTGAACATCCCCTTCTTCCTGCTAAAAGCCTTCTCAAGTAACTGTCTGGAACAAATGTGTTCTCTGCAGCACAGCTGAACAGTCCCTCACATGCACCACACACTCTGTGCCACCTCTGGCATTTCTCTTTTCTGCCTCTAGTCCCATTCCACACGATTCTCTTTCCAGAGATCTTGGAGCAGCATTCCTTCCCATAGAACTGGAGGAAACTCCTTTTTCCCATCCTTCCTAAATCTTATCCAGCTATTTGATGTCAATACCCAAGGCACTGTTTGCTCCCCGGTGCTCTGAGTTCACCTCTGGCTCTCGTTTCTCCAGCTTAGCCACTGGCTCCTGCTGAGGGACCAACCAAGATTTTTGGATTTTCACAGCGCCAAAGAACTCAAGGCCACTGCTGAACATAAAAAATAACTCAGGGGCGAGTGTGGAGCAGTTTCAGCTTTTTGCACTGTAATACATGACTGCTCAGTTGAGGAAAAGCTTGGAATAACATATGGTCCCAATTACCTCTGTCCTCCTGCAACCAATACTTTTCTTTTCCAGATATGATTTATCTTGGCTGCTTGGCAGCTCAGCTGGCTCCCCTTCTTCTCCCGAGGAACACAACCACATGCAGATGGTATTTATACACCGGGCAAATTATTTCTGCAGCCGTATTTGCCCAATAAAACCCTCCTCGTGCCCCGTCCAAAAGGTGGGAGTCGTGATCTGGGACTGTGAAAGATGCCTTGGCACTTTCTGAAAAGTAAATCCAGAGTCCGGGCCAAGTGTCAGCTTTGTAATTGCATTCTGTGGACCTGTAGCATCTCTTCCCTAGCAAACAGCTGATGAATTCCATCCCAGATGTGACTGGGAGTCAGTCCCAGGTTCCAGGAAGCTCTTAAATCAGAGAACAAATTTCATAACAAGCACCATAATTATAAGCCTTATTTTTCTCATGGATCTGTCCTTACAGGTATTTTTGTGTTCCTTTTCAGCTCCCACAATCCCTTCACAATAGCTGGTCTCAATAGGAGCCACAGGAGGAAATCTCTTCCTCACTTTCTCTTTGAAATGCTGGTCAGAAGCCCAGGGGGAATACAAATGGCACACGAAACCTCATTTCCCTCACTCCCTACAGCAGCAGCTTGGGAGTGTTCAGTTACTTCCTATTTAAAACTTTCCAAGCCTTGGCTGAAGGGAGAGCCACATGGGTGGCAGTGCCAAACACTGATAAACAGATCTGAAGGGGAGTGAAATGTGGTTTGGGGTAATGAATTCAGATTTATTCCCCCTTGCACTGGTTTTGTAAGGTGTACTGTCATATTTAGGGGCAAAATTAAACCAAAAAAATTTGATTTGCAAAGAGCCAATTGCAAAACAGCTTCCTCTAGGTAAGAAAGATACCTCACCACACATGAAAACTGCTGCAGAAATCCCTACAAACACCAAATATCTTTCCATCCTACATCTTAGAGTCCACTTAATTCATACAATTTGAAAGTGAGCACAATATGCTATCAAAACACTTAAAAAAACCCAGCAACCCAAGCCCAGCATTATGATGAGGCACCATATTTATTGTACTCCAATGGAATATCCTTGCTCAGCTTATCAATGTCTACAGAAAGCCCTAAACACGGGAATTCTGCAGGCCAGCTCTGTGAGCTCAGATAGAATGTGAAAGAGGTGTTTGGAGCATCTCCTCTTCTGCCACCACCCTCCAGGCTGAACACTTGTCACAGTGCCATGTGCTGCCAGGTACCCAGCAATTTGTAGCAAAGCAGAGAGATGGATGCTCAGTAACCCTCCTGAACTAATTTTTCTCACTCTCTGGAAGCAATTTTCTAGGCCATCTATCTGGGAATGTCACCTACTTAATGGGAAGCAAATAACTGCTGCCTTCTCCAGCTCCAGGAGAGCACAGCTGAGCTTTACGTTTCTTTTTATTAACAATCTACAGCAGTGACAACACAGGAAAAATGTGTTTTATTCAAGACTTTAATCAACACTTGATGAGAATTACGTGCTCTCCCTCTTTAAATGTAGCTCTGCAGCTTCTTTTTTTTCTTTATACTAAAATGGATGAGTTTTGCTTTAAACCGGTGAGATTGGTGCTTGAAATTAAGGTAACACCCCAGAAGTTTAACACAGATGAATAGCAAGAGGAAAACTTTGAGCCATGCTTCCATGTGAAACCTGCCAGGGAGGAGATGGGTCCATCATTGAAAATGTCTTTTTTATTTGCCTCACTACAAATGCTTCCATTAAAAAAAGCAAAACAACAACAAAAAAAAAGCTGAAGTGTTCCAAACTGGTTCCAAGTTTCACAGAAATGGAGAGAACCCCACTGAACACTGAATTTTCTGGGTGCTGTGACTGGGAACACTGGAATATTTAAAACACAATCTTACTTTGATGAATTTTTAAAATAAAACAAAGACGATAATATTCAGCACCAACATTTCTGAAAAAAAGTGCTGAGTCTAATGCAAGATCACTGAGCAGCACTGCCCTGCTCATGCAGAGCTCCTGGAGGAGAGCTAAAGGAATAGGGAATAGAGAGGAAAATTCTCTTCCATTCCCTCCACTATCCCTGGCTCTTGGTTGGGAAGAGAAGGAAGGAGAGAAGTAGGGAGCGGGCAGAATATTACATATATAATGTAAATATATAATCTATATTAGATATTTTATATAGATTTTATATATAATATACCTAATGTATATTAGATATAGTAGCTATAGTAGATATTGTAGATATATCTACTATAGTATATATATTAAGTAAATTAGATATATTAGATCCATTTCTTACCTGCCACAGAGAATCCCAGGGCAGCTCCTCATTCACAAGAGGCTGTCACAACTTTGAGGCCAAACCATCCCCCTGCCCCATCAACCGCAAGTCTGCAGATCTTTGCACTGGCTCCTTTCCAAAATTATCTTTCTATTCAGCAATTACAGACAATTCCCCAGAGGCTTGTGCACCTCCTGAGCAGCAGCAGAGCTGTTTCCCCACAGCAGCACTCGGCTCTAGAAGGTTCCCTGACCCTTTTTGTCCCTGGATTTCAAGCTGGGAACACTGTGGTCTGACGGAGCTGCCGTATTTCTAAAGGAGCTGAAAGTGTTCCTCAGGCGCCGGTCCCAGGAGTGCATTCACTCATCTGTCCTGGGAGCCCTTCCCTCTCTCCACTCTGGGAGGGAAGTTCTGAAGGGTTGGAAGCCAAATACTGCTTCCATTGTTTGGGGCCTCAAAAAGCCCCAGCTGAGGGGAGGCAGTGCCGGCCCCGTGGTTCCTCCAGCCCCAGGGACGGGAGGATGGGGGAACAGAAGTTCCTTTGGGGGAAGGCAGCATTAACCTTGGAAAGGGAAGCATTCCAAAGGCTAAGGACTGTCCCAAAACAAATCCTGACCTATATAATATAATATGTTTTGTTTACCGAGGCGTGAGCAGATACTACTCTGCTGCTTTAAGTGAACAGGCCTGGTGCCAAAGCTATCAATGGAATTATATCTGCTTATGCTGCTGGGAAGTTCTGCTCTTTGCACAGCATTCACTGAGGTGTAAAATGAGGACTTAATGTTACTTGCTTGGACTCATTTCAGAAGCAATTGCTGCACCTGTTCATACCAAGGCATAAAGGGGTTTTTTGTTTGTTTGTTTGGTTTTTTACCAGAGCCCAATGCCACAAGGCCTGGATTGAAATAATAACACTGTCTTTTATATTAATCCATATTTATTTATTCTTTGCTAATCACCTCCTTTCCAAAATGCATTTTCCCCAAAGAAATCAAAATAAAAATGTGTTTCTGCCCATTAGACTATAAACAATTCCTTGGTTCTCCAGAAGAACAGACATCTTTCTGTATTGCGCAATATAGTGTTCGAACAACGCATGCCAGCTCCTCTGGAGCTTCATCTTCCAGGTATTAACCAGGCAATGGGGACTCCTCAAGGATAATGCACATTGTAGTTAATTCCGTATGCTCTGAATGCAATAAAATAGAAAAACAAGTCAGATTTCTCCACAGAAAAATCCCGGTTCTTATCTGCATGGCACAGATTGATCGAAGAGTTCTCCCCATGACTGAGCTCTAAGCCAACCTAAAGCAGCAATGGACCTACTCCAAATATGCTGCCAGACTGCAGGGATTGTGCAAAAGGGGGCCTTGGCTCTGGAAAGCACTGAATATCCTCAGCCTCCACTGGGAGCCTGTGTTACTTTGAAGGAAAAAGGAATTTCACAAAAGGGAGCGAATTTTAACCAAAACAAACAAACAGCACACCATGGCATAAAGTCATTACAGTAAGGAGAGCAATCTTCATCACCCTGCAGCTACAAACATTTGTGTGCTTGGAAGAAGCAGAGAAAGTGAGAGATGTGCATAAATTACTGATTTATTGCCATTTGTCCATAAGCCAGTCAAATGCAGACAAACGGCCAAACCCAGCGCTCCTGGATGAGCCTGATGACCTCCAGAGGCTCTTCCCAAATTTTCCGTGATGTGCACCATGAATTTTGAAGATGTCTATCACCTCTAAAGGTGGCCCAGAGATCCTGGGGGAAGCCAGGCCCATGGGGACAGCTGCTGTGGATGAAGCTTTCCATCAGAGAAGGCAGAATAAATCCTCCTGCCTTTACTTATTTACTTGTTTGTTTGTTTATTTATTATTAGAGCAAACAGGCTCCTAATACCATTTCTTCCCGGTGTAAACATTGGCTGAATTGCCTCCCATCAGCAGAGGATACATTCAGATATCTCCAGTTTTGCACCTCCATCGTTCCCATCTTCAAACCACAGGGCCTTCATGTTGTGTTACCAACACAAGTATCAAACTCTCCCAATGATCCCGAAGGGATAACAACACTCAGGGCAAAGTTGGCACATTGCTTGAGAAGGAAAAACCTCATCACACTTCAGCAGGACCAGTGCTATTTGCACAGTGTCCTGTTCCTTCAGGTTTGTTAAGGGTGAGAGAACTTGTTCAATTCACAGCAATTTGCTGCCTACCTCAACAGGAGACAGGAGGGAGCTGAGGAAAGCTGGGTTCTCTTGAGCTGTGGAAGCACTTGTGGGTCATAGTGGTAAAATGAAATAGAGAGATATCAAATAAAATCAAATATCAGTCAAAGATATCAATCAAAGCTATCAATCAAATAATCAAGAGATATCAATCAAAATCAAATGCCATCAAGTGGTAAAATTAAATGGAGAGGAAAAAGCCTTGTGGGACCATTATTGTTTTAAAACATTATATGGGCAATGGGAATATCACATAGCAAATATTTATATGTAATGCAGAATGTGTTGATAAAAGATCACCATTGGATTATGTTAAAAACTGTGGCTGAATGTTTCAAAAATACACACATGAGCATTTGAGTGGGATTGAGGTGTCTGTCTTCCTTAGACTCCTTAGAAAAATTTAAAAACCCTACACTGACTGCCTACCTTGGGTCAGAAATACCAGGTTTAATTACGTTTTGGTCTAATGCCTGTATCAGACTAGGGAAGGAAAGATGTGGATGGGGGCAGGGGAGGGGCTACAGCTGCCAATCACATCCACAAATGGCAACACCATTTTCAAGATCCATCAGACCAGAGCCTGAAGCTTTTTATTAGCCAAGAAATTCCCATTTCCTGCGAGTGCTCCCCACAAGACAGCGCTCCACACCTCGCATAATTCAGCACTGAATACAAACTCTCCCAGTGCTCCATTTCTATTTTGCACCACATCCTCCAGCGCTTTCAGCAGCTCTTTTTAGGGCTCGTCACGGCAAAGAGATGACAAAGTGTCAGCTCCCAGCTCCCCTTGAAGATCCCCCCTCCCTGTGAGGATGCCAGTCTGAGATCCCACAAGCCGAGGCACGCTCGTGTTCTATCACATGTCAGGAGCCAGAAACAACAGCCTGGGGGGTGCCTCTCCCCCCTCCACTCCTGTAAACAAAGGAACTCTTTATTCGTGGAGTAGTAGATCTCACAGGAAAGCTGTGAATCCTGGCTGCTACATGGCACAGACAACTCCTGCTCCTGCTAAGCAAAGCTCCTACAAATAAACCGTGGTTTAAATTCCCATTTATTTCTCAGGCAATTTAGACACCCCTGTACACGATTCATTCTGTGTATTTCAGAGTGGTTCCAGTGCTGGGATTTCACTCTGATTTTTAGGAAGCTGCCACCTCACACAAACAAAATATAGAGCCTTGTTTTAAATTGGATGGAAATGATTTTAATTTGCTGCTCCAGACTGGAAACATTTTGTGGAAGCAGCGGTGACATTAAGGAGCTGGAACTGTATTAAAACTATAAGGAGAATAAATGGAAGCAGCATTCTTTTGTGATTCCCATCCTCCAGAGAGAACAATAACCAATTCAGCTTCCCTGGGGAAAATAAGGACCCTCCCCTCCCACACAAAAAAGTCACAGCATCCCAGCTTCCACCAGTCCACATTTTCTGCTCCCCATCACCATCTAAAAGCACAGAACTGCATTGTCCACTGCTGGAAGAGCATCCAGGCCAGTGGAGCTATGGCTTTCTGCAAAGACCCCATTTCTCTCTCTTCCAGCTGCCCAGATTCCACTCCAAGAGCTTCCTCTCGTTTCCAGCAGCTGTTTGCAAACCCTCCATCTTGAGGGCAGGAATACCATGGAGAAGAAAAAAAAACAACAAACCAAGTGCTACACAGCAAACATTCCAGCTCAGAATAAAGCTTAGAACAACCACTTGTGATCAATTCATGCACAAACACATCAAATGCCGTTAAAAAAACAATGAACAGGCAAAGCAGTGTGATCTTAACCAGCCCAGAAAAGACAAGGGGATGTTGCAAATCCACAGACTGGCTTCCCACAGAAACCCTGCCAGCATCATCATGAGAACTTGAGCCCAGCAGAATGGATGGCACCCATGGAAATCTCCTTCCAACAGCCCTTCCCTGAAGAATGCATGAGCCCAGCCCTGATGAACAAAACCAGCTGCAGACAGACTTTTATTTTGCTTTCACACTCCAGATAGGCTACCACACATGTCATATGCCAGGCAGAGGAATCTCTCATGTCCCAGCACTGCTTCTTAAACAACAGTTCTTAGGGGTTTTGTTCTTTGGCTGGTTTGTTGGGGGTTTTTCAGATGGTTATAGCATTCTGCAGGGTTTTGGGGTTTGTTTGTTTGGGTTTTTTTGTTTGTTTGTTTGTTTGGGTTTTTTGTTTGTTTGTGGTTTTTTGTTTTTTGTTTTTTTTTTTTTTTTGGGGGGGGGGGGGGTTGGTTTTTGTTTTGGTTTGGTTTGGTTTGGTTTTTTTTTTGCTTGTTTATGCTCCTAATCCAGAAGCAAGCACTGAGCAGACCGAGGTACTGCAAGCTGAGGTTCTTCCCTGCTGCTGCTCAAACTCTTCAGCTGCAAACTACTCTCTTGGACCCAGCTCCCAAATCCTGCACTTGCTGGGGAGAGCTGGGTTATGTGGGGCAGAACTTCTTGTTACCAAAAATTAGCAGACCAAGTGGAATAAAATGGTGCACGAGGGAAAAAAAAAAAAAAGAAAAAAAAAAAGCCCAGGCTTTGTCTCTTTTGCCATGCTTTAGTCTCAAAGGATGCAAGAGGGAGCAACCACTCCTTCAGGACCAGGCAGCAAATATTTCTGCACTGCTGCCAAAACCTGCTGTGATCAGGCAAGGCGGGCAGGGAGGGTGGCCTTGATGGTTCCCATCTGCTTCCCAAGGAGGATGATGCTCAATTCCCCTCATTGTGGCCATTCCTTTGCACAGTTAATTATTTCTGTGTGTCTCTGTCCCCAAGGGAAGTGCCACTGACACATCTCTGGGCACTTAGAGCAATTTTCCCTTAGCTCTGCGCACCTTGGTCATGCCCAGGGAGAAACCTGCCCAGAAACCTGTCCAGAAACCTGCCCACTCTTACTCTGCGTGCTTTAAGGTTTATTATCACCAGTGTGGTTTTTAGATCGTCTGCATGGATGGAGGAAGCAGCTAATTTTGACATGAACTCAATTAAACCTCACAATAGGTTGTGGCCAGGATTAAACCACATGAGCTTTGGAGCTCTGAATAGAAGGAATTTCAAACAGCATCTGTGCTGCCTGTAAAAAAGCAGATTACTGCCCTGCCCCTCGATCTCACCTCTACCATCAGCACATCCATAAATGAAAATTCACCTGTGGCCACACCACACCTGGATATTGACCACCAGGTAGTCACACTTTCACCTGCCACGCCTCAGGCACCTCTCAGCAATCCTTTTTTTAGCCTCTTGAAGCAAATCCCAGCACAAGCAGCTCTGTCCTAGCAATGCAATTCTGTTGAGGTTTTCTAGAACTTCAAAAATAGTGGCCAAAGGAAAATTTAGTGGTCTCATGAGAGGGGAAAAAAATCTCTTGAAGGGTTTGCTCAGAAAGTGTGTGTTCCTTGGAAATAAAACAGCTTTTGTGTTGACAAGGCAACAAGTTCTGATATAAAGAACAAAAGGAACTAAATGAGCTTGCCTTTCTACCACTGTCAGTGCTGGCACAGATGTGAGCTGCACACAATTGTGCGTGTGGCTTTTTTAAAATAGACCTTAAAGAGCTATCAAGGAAATTTTGGGACATATTTAAAGGCCCACCTGAGCATTTTCCAGGCATGTATTTGTCCATTACAAAACCACTTTGGCTGAGGTATGCAGGCTCCTGTAAAATAAAAGACATTCCAGGAAAATTTGCAGGCGAACCTTCCCCGTCCCCATGATATTACCTCCATCAGCTACCCATTCGTTTTTATGTCATCTGCATAAAGACAGGAGCAGGCTATGGTGCTGAAGCTCAATTTTCAATATGGAAAAGTAAAAAGCTGTCATAAATCCCACCAGTCACCGTTCAGCTCCCCTCTGTGGGAGGAATCACACTGAGACAAATCCAAATGTTCCATGGCCTCTCCAAATTACTTTCGAACCATGTCCTTGAGCACCTTCAATTCTTTATTATTTCCATCAAACCCAATTTCCACTGGGACTACCCCAGCAGTTTATCATCACTCTATAAACTTGTCAAGTGCCTTGGAGACCCCTGGCAATAGCTTTTGTCGCTCCAGTGCCTCCTTGGAATCTCTTGTGCAAAAGCAAAACCATCCCCGTGCTCAGTGGAAATTGATATCCTTGGAGTGGCTGAATGCAATAGTGGGAGAACAATCTTCCCCACGGCCCTGCCAGTGTGGCTGGGAAGTGCAGCCATCCATCTCCTCTTCCAGCCAGCCACGAGGATGAAATGCTACCCCGTGCCCGTGCGCTGGCAGGCTCAGCTGCTGTGTGCACTTCCAAAGGGAATTCTGAGTGATAATCCACAGCCAGCCACAGTCGCTGTAGGGCAGGAAAGAAAGACAAGAGACTCCAAGTATTTTCAGAAGACAAAGAGTACAGAAGGGTTTATTGTCTAATTCTTACCACCTTTTATAAGGTGTTCCCATACAGACCCGACATGTTTGGTGACTAGGAACAACGCCTCTCTAATCCCATTGGTGAAACTAGAGAAACAGCAAAACTCCACCTGGAGAAAGATTGCTTTGGGAAAGGAGAGTTGTTTTGCTTAGATTGTTTTGAGAAGAGGCTTTATTGAGAACTGTTCCCTTGGGAAACAGTTAGCACTGCTGCAGGCTAAAATCCCTTCAGACTCAGAAATGTAAGGCCCACAAGCTCCCTTTGCTGGCGCTTAGGATCCAGCCAAACCCTCCCTGTGCTCCTCAGGGAAGGGCCCAAGGTGCCAGGGCCAGATTCACAAGCTGGGCCAACTCCTGTTGATCTACTCGAGCCACTGCTCTTTCCAAGGTACACACTTGGCTTCCTTCCCTGATGTCTCCTCCAGAAATATTCCTTCTTATTCCCCTCCCAACACCACAGGCTGATCATTGGGACAATATTGTGTCCAAGCCAGCAAGCAGAGCTTTTGTGAGTTTGGAGAGGGGGCAGCAGCCACCATCTTTTTCTCACACCCGCTCTCCCAAAACTTGGCCAGCCACAGGGAGATAATTTACTTTATAATCCTGGTTTTAGTGCAGTGAACAGGGTGGGATTACAGAATGTCGTGCAGTGCACCCCAGCAACCAGCAGTAGCTCTCAGAGTGAGAGGAGTCCAGCCAGGAGGGGTCATTTGAGGGGTCAGGTGGAAAGTGAGCCTTTGGTGACTGGATGCTTTTCCATGCAACAGCACCACCAGATTCCCTGTCTTTCACGTGGCTTTGGTATCTATCCCCTCAAAGTCTACTTTTTCAGAGAAAATGGCATTTGAGAAGATATCATAGAGTAAACCCAGTCTCTGGTTTTGTCAAAAATATCACCACTTTGATACGGAAAATCCTGGGTGCAGAGCAATAGGCTGACAGACATCAACACCGTAAAACCCCATAAAACCCTATAAAACCCCATAAAACCCCACAACCCCCCACAGGCACACAGCCAGGCTGCTGTGTGTGGTTATAGACATTTCTGCTTGTCCCCATACTAAAAGCTGAGCTTTCTTTAAGATGCTGCTAGCCCAGGACTAGCCCAGATAGCCCAAGGACAAACTAGTGACAATCGGCGGCTGTGCCGCTGCTGCAGGTTGGGCCAGAACAGCATTGTCACCTCGTTATGGTGACAAACCACTCCCAGCTGGCTGCACAGCGCAGGCCAGAGCAAAAACCCGAGCTGACATTCGGTCTGTTCACTTCGACCGGAACTGCAGAACTTCATCACCCCAGAAATCATCTAAAACACACGGCCAGGTGAGGGCAGGAGCCTCCCCGCCACAGGATGAGGAGAGAACGTGAAGTACACGCATTTTCACACGCACAGATGATGGCGGGGTGTGGATTTGTGCATTTACAGGCAAACCCTGCCAGCTGGCAGAGATCCCAATCCTGCTGTGCACAGCAGCTGCACACAGAGGGATGGATCACCGGACATGGGAGGCACTGCTCCACCACCCGTCAGGTTTCACTCAGGCAGAAGTCCTACTGATATCTGAAGCCATGCCTAATGTCCAAATTCATTAATTAGTTCACTTCCTAAATCCAAAATATATTTTGTTTCTAAAAAAGACCAAGATTTTCACCCGCAAAATTATTACATAAACTCGGAAAATGTTAAAGCATTACAAAACCAACAACAACAACAACAACAACAAACAAAAACCAACCAACCAAAAAAAACCCACCAACACCCCCCTCAAAAAAAACCCCAAAAAACCAACCCCAAAACAAAAAACAAACAAACAAAAAAACCCCCACCAAAAATCCCAACCAACCAAAAACCCCCAATGGCTTTAACTGAACATACCAAAGCCCACTAGTGTGTTTAGGAGCTCCAAAATATAACTTACTCTACATTACAGGGCAGGTGATCTGGTTATAAAAGATGTCTTAAATAATATCTCAGTTTGTCCTGGCTGCACAAAACCCCCAGAAGTTCGGAGGAGCTGATCCTGTACAATCAGGTTTTGGAATTGGCAGTAAAGCAGGGGACTCTGCTGGGATGTGGTGGCAGGATTTAAACCCCAAACCAGCAGGAGGGAATAAACTGAATGGCTCTCTGAGCACCACCTTGGACACGACCTGTACTGAAGAGCAAAGTCACACAAACCTGCAAACCGTGCCCAGAGGGCACAGCAGCCTAGAATTTCTAAATCTGTCCTCCCAGACACATTTCTACAAATAACACCTCAGATACTTTTTAAGTTCAGCATCCCCACCTCGAGAAAAACAAGTTATTAGAGCTGCCACAGAAAACCTCTCTAATTCACATTTCCTAAAGGTCCAGTACTTTTAAGACCCGATCCAGACAACACCAGGAGGATCAAACAGCACAAGGCAAGTATGAAAGAATACAGATAATTTCCCCAAATCTGCTAAGGTCAATAATTACACAACATTTTCTCTTAACTCGTGGCAAATTGACAGCAATCCTGCTGAAGGCAAGCAAGAGTTTGTGGCATCACCCTTCCCAGGGGGAAAGAGGAGGAGGACAGGAATTTAATTTGCATTACCTCATCTGCACAATCCTCCGGAGCAAGAATGGCCCCAGCCGCTTCTTGCCAAGGAGATAAAGCACTGAGAAAGTTTTGCAGAGTTTTGTCACTGAGGATCTGGGCTAGGGGAGCAATAATCAGAGTTTCCTTGTCATGTCAGGAGACAGAACTTCAGGCTGCAAGGTTACAGCAGAACCAGTCCTGCTGTGTTCATTTTTATGCAAGAATCCCAACCTCACCTAGAAACAGGACCAAGTGTGATCCTGCTCACAGAGAATTCCTCCAAGTTAAAACCTTCGTGTTCTACTTTCCCCCAGATGAAAACCTCTATGTTTTACCTTACCCCAAATTAAAACCTTCTCGTTTTACCTTCCCCCAGCTTGGGGAAGTGGCCAATACTGACATAATAATAATAATAATAATAATAATAATAATAATAAATAATGTTTGGCTGCCAATGAGTTGATGTTTATTAATCCCACCATTTTGCACAGTTCTGCCACTCATTAGACTTGTCCTTGGCAAGCTGGGACAGAAATGAACTTTTCAGTGCTACCAAGTGGAGCGATGAAGGGACACGGAGGGAAACTGTGACCCTGTGCAGGTGTCCAGGTGACAACCACCACAGGAAACATTACACAGGTGAGAGTTCAGCTTCCTGGGGTGTTTTATTGTCACTTTAAGTCAGGGCACTCCCCTGGAGCACCTCAGCTCCTACTCTCCATTAACTCCAGCCTAACACCCAGCACTTTGTGAGCTCCACGAGGAAAGGCTGTGACCCTGATGATTGCCCCCAGGAATTCCTGCCCCTTCTTCTTCCATCCCTGTGGAAGAGCCAACTCTGCTCAGAGGAGGAAATTCTCCCTGGCCCCAGCCCAGCTGATGAGCTGCTCTGCCTTGCCAGGTGGAACACCCGGCACAAAGCCCAGCTCTTCCAAGGAATCCAGGAAATCTCAAATCAATATTCAGCACAGATCCCCACACCACAGCAGTTACATTATCTTGTGTGGCACATGCACCGTTCCCATGGCAACCAGCATCCTTCATCCAACTCCATTATTTCGGCTGTTTGAGGCTCTCAGAATCTCTGGTGCCCAAGCCATGGCTCAGAGCTACTTTGTGCTAATCAGCCTCAAGAACAGAGGCGAGAAAAAAAAGAAGAAAATGCAGCAAAATCTGTGGTTTTTTTTTTTTTCTGATCTATCAGCAACATGGAAAGGAAGAAGTGGCATGGGAAGTACAGATCCAGCAGCTGAAGGGAAGGGACCCTTATGTAACCACCTTCATGAGGCAAGACTAACGTGCTGCAAATCCACTCCAGCCTTTTAATTCCACAAATTTAACGGCCTGCTCAGCCAGTTTGTTCAGCAGGAACAGCCCTGAAATAGGTGTTAGGAAATAAAATCTCCCCGCACATCCATTGTAACATTAGTGCCTCCATAATTGATATCACACAGGTCTTTATTTTGAAAAAGGACTCGGCTCATAAGCACCAGCAGCACGGTCCAGGAAAATAATTTGATTTTGACCTTTCTATGATGTCTGCTATTAAAGTTTTAGAGGGCTATTA
The DNA here is from genome assembly GCF_015227805.2 of Hirundo rustica. Taxonomy (NCBI): domain Eukaryota; kingdom Metazoa; phylum Chordata; class Aves; order Passeriformes; family Hirundinidae; genus Hirundo; species Hirundo rustica. Next base: position 7,703,706 of record NC_053461.1, on the reverse strand, counting down.
TAAAAATCTATAATCTTTATAGTAAAATCTACATTTGCTTGATATAAACTGTCCCTAGATACCTCAAGCAAGCTCTATCTATCTATACACCACTTTTTTTTTTTTTTTTCTGGCATTTAAGCATTTCCACATCAAAGCATTACAACAACCTCCTTTTGCTTAATACAAAGTTTCTCTTAGTCACCAACCCAGGGAATTTCAGGCAGAACATAAATAACCTCAATTATTAAAGCAACCCTTGGCAAATTATCCCTTAGTTGCCAGCCTGGGGTTTATCCCTAGGAAACACACATGGGTCAGTAGGAATACACACAAATGCTTTGAAGTTGGAGGGTTTGAAGGCTCCTAAAAAGAGTTGTTGAAATAAATAAATAAGGCACCATGCCAGGAAACGTCCTTACAAGTGACAAAGGAGACTGACAGGCTGCTGAATTAAGCTGAGCTTAAATGTGCTCAGCACCTGTTGGGAAGAGCAGGAATCCTCTGGGCGTCCTGAGCAGCATCTCTGACAGCCACATTCCCTGTCAAGGCAGCTCTGGGCTCTTCTGGAGGTGAGCAAGGTCAAAGCAAGCTCAGTCATCCCCACTGGGAGCAGGGGGGAAGCAGCTGTGCCCCCCTCACAACCCCATCCCTCCCCAGAGCAGCACCAAAGCCTGATTTCCTGCCTTCTCGTGGATTCAGACAGTGCAGGGACAGGGCTGGCTGAGCTGGGAGCCATCCTCCTTTCCTCTCCAGCCCCAAAAACAAACATTCCAACCCAAGCAGAACCCAGGAGGGGTCCTGGCAGGTGCTGCTCTTCCAGGCTGATACTGTGCTCTGGATACAGTTTTCAAGCAGAAGCAATAAATGCTGAAAACTTCTCCAGAAAACAAGACACTCTCCCCCCTCAAAAAGAAGCCCTTTTACCACTGGCTCATGAATGAGTCAAGCACTGAGGGAAAGCACAATATGTTTGCAGTTTGCAGCTGCTGCCAGGGGTCGTGGCTGGGTGCAGGGCACAGCCTCAGAGCCCTGCTGGTGGCCCCAGCCTCTGCCCCACTGCCTGCCCAGCCCCAGGGCTGCTGCTGCTGCCCATCCAGCTGGCTGAGCTCAGCTCAGGACAGCAAAGAAAACCATGGTCCCTGTGCCAGGACGGAATTGCCATCACATTTCAGCAGTTTTGCGCAGGAGCTGAAGGCACGCCGTTCCTCAGCCCCGGGACGGATTTGGAATTTTGCTGGTGTTCGGCAGCCAGTGAAATCAATGCAATTAAATCCGGGCCATTTGTACCATTTAAGCCCACAGAGAAACTTAACATAATTAATCATATAGCTTCCTTCCATCAAATAATTTGCCAGAGGAAAAAGGCATGGAATTTTCCATCCACGCATCCCCTTTGGAACGTGCATTGCAAGCGTGCACGGTTCTGTTTTTCCTGCTCGTGGGATGGAGGAGCTCTGTCGATGACCCAGGAATGCGTGAACTGCTCGGCCTTTTTGTGTGCTCCAACCCAGGGGTGGCTGTTCACTTCCAGGCTCTGTGTCACCCTCCTGTACCAGACCAGCAAGGGATACTAAAGTGGGAATAAAATGGGAATAAAACGGGACTAAAATGGGGTTGGGAGGTGAAGGAAGCAGCCCGTGCAGCTGAGCAAGATGACATTGTGTTACCCTGAAGCCCATCTGCCAAGCCAGAGAGGATCTAGCACACAAGAGCAGCAGGATCCTTGAGGAATGATATATTTTTTCAGAGATGTTCAAACCCCGTTCGAATAATCCCAGTTAATTTTAATTTCAGAAGGTTAGATAGTCCTCAGAATTTTCTCTAATTGCATATTCCTCAGAATAGACTCCTCTGGTTGCTCTGTAATCAAATCATAATTAATGCATCTGTGTCATTTTACCAATCTCTTCCTGCTATTTGTAGCATTTAGAGAAGGCAACAAAGATGCAGAATGCAAAATTTCCAGCAGCAAGGCGGCGGTGCAATAATGGGGTTTGTGCTGCCGTGACTGTCCGAGTGTTTCCTTAGGCTTTTGCTGGCCTTTAAAAAACAACTGAGGAGGAGGAGAACACCAAACAGTGCTCCCCTTGTTGTGGCCACCACTGGAGGCCGTGTTTTATCCCTAGGATCCTTGTTTTTAACCAGCTTCCTCCTTTCATCCCAGCTCCTCTGGGCAAACAGGCCTGGGGGGAGGCAGAGGGGGGCTGGAATTAAGGGAGGGGTTAAGCAGCAATATCACCTTGGCAGGAGAGAGGATTTTCTATTTGGGCACCTTGGCAGTTGGTAGATGAGTCTCCACCCATCCAGGAAAAAAAAAAAAAAGAGTCTCCACATGAATCTCCACTGCTTTCCAGCCAGGAGAAAAATCCCCAAACTCAAGGATCCAACAGCAAAGCGATTCCCTGAGCTTTATCACAGAACTCAGAGTGACTAACTGGATTATTGGTGGTACCCTTTGCCTTCCAGAACATCTTAGAAGTCATATTTCAGGTGAAATATGTTCCCATAAACTTTTCACCCAGTGCTGTGAAGTGATGAAAACGCTGAGTAAACCTCTCTGGGAAAGGAGTTTGCAGTTTGAGTTTTGTCTGCTTTACTTTAGAAAGACAAGGGGGAAAAACAATCCTAATTCCTTGCACAAGCAGAGTTCAGGATCAGGCTGGGATAACGTCTTAGGAATTTGTAGTTTCTATTAACAGGAATACACAGATTGGTAAATGAAAAAATCCATGTTTCAAAACAAAATTTTGTGATGTGTTTAGGTACCACTAGCACAGCTTTGCGTCCCATCCTAGATTTTTAGTCTTGTTCCACAATTTTGTAACGCTACAGAATGAGCCTCAGCTCTGTAGGCATCACTTGACAAACTCCTGAATACAACTGGTATAAAAAGTACTGATTTTTCCGCTGTTTTTCATTGCAACATCATTCTAATGAAACATTTAAATAATTGTTATTTTGCACAGAAAACGTTCCATTTACACAGAGGTTACTCTAAGCACTTCAGGCTAAAATCAGCACTGAGTGTGCTCTCAGCATCACTTTCCTTCCAAAATATAACTTACAGATAAATATCAAAACTGGAATTAAATCAAAATCTTCAGCTTAACAATTCACTGTAGGAATAATTTTTAAAATAACTTCTATTTTTGGACAACGAATCCTGTCAGAACTGACTTTGAGAGGAAAAGAAAAATTTTGGAAAAATTGACACCTCAGATTGCTTAATTTAAGCCTTAAATAGAATTTTCATAGCTATTGGGTGATGTTAGCTACAATATCTGGGATATTTTTATTCATTTCAGGGGGTGTTTTATATCGTTGGGATTGCTGGAGATCACTGGGATGGGATTGGTGCAGATCTTTGGGATTACTGCAGATCACTGGGATTATTAATTATTTTCCTTCCTAGTTTATAAGGGACAAATCCTGTCCATGTTCTGTCAGATTTTTCTGCATCAATAAAGGAGATCCAGCTGTAGGTGAATTCACTTATCACACTACACTTCTCAAATATCCATCTGCCAGTCTTGCCCTTATAAAAGGCTCACACAAGCAGTCTGTGAAGCTGTTGTAGGTATTATTTTCCCCTTAAAGATCTACATTTAAAGAGCAGAAAAGTAAATCCAAGAATCCACTTGGTGTCTGGCTCTATCCTCACGCAGAGCTGAGGACGGGAGTAGAAGCTGGGGCTGAAACGCAGCCTCTCCTCATCCTGACAGCCACAGGAATGGAAGCAGGAGGGCAAAACATCCCGGTCAGGTTCTGAAGGAGATTGATTGTGGTTTAAAAACCCTAAAGGTTGAATTTCTCATGGCTGTTGGCACAAGCAGAGGTTCAGCTGCCTGGTCCGAGCTTTGCTGGGCTGTGCATGACCTGAGCCCGTGTGTGTATGTATGTGTGTGTGTGTGTGTGAGCTCTGCCCTGATGGGAGCACGGCCCTGTCCCTCTCTGTCACTTGCTCAGAGAGGTCAGGGATGCTGCAGCATCACCCCTGCCCTGCCAGCTCTGCGGAGGCTCTGAGGTGCTCTGCTTTATGTAACCAAGTGTGTCATCACATCCCAAGCACAACCATGCAAATGTCACAGCTGACCCTCTAACGTGCACAGATTCATCCCCAAGTCCAAACTCATCTCTCTTCTCCAGCATTCAAGGCAGGCAGGAGTTAGAAGAAATCATGGCAAGCAGAAAAATCCCTAAAATAACTTGAAAAGAAATTGTCACCAAGGATTCTCTTCAGAGATAACATTTTTTTTTTCCAAATCACTTGTTCGTAGTTGAGTCATCCCAGAAAGAATCTAAAGCTTGTGGAAATTTGTCACTGCACATAGTACGAGGAGTGCAGAACTCTTAAAGATTATTTAGAAATTTCCCTTTTACATCTGGAGCTTGGATTGCACTTACAGGGTGAACAGAATTCAAACACACAGCCAAAAACATCCTCCCCCACCAGCTTCCCACTCGTTCCCACTCCTCATGTTCGATTACTACTCTGTTAGACTTAATAGTGCCATCAACGCTGCAGATCTTGAGCAGGAATAAAATCAGCAATCAGTGCCTTCAGTAAATACATTAACACCAACTCATCCACGCCGACAGATCATTGTTTACCTCTGAAATATGTTTTAGCAGCCCACGATATTTATCAAGCAATTCTGTGCAGCCTTTGAATGTTCTGAGACGGGCTCAGCTTTTCACTTCACCAAACGGAACTGCACGTTCCACAAAAAAAACCAGAAATTGCTTCATTTCTCCCATTTCCACATGAGAAGCAGGAAGGTTTGCACACCTGAAATACAGACTGCCCTGTCAGGAGCCTTTCAAACTTGCTCTCTGTGCAGAAATTCATGATCACAAAGCTGCTGAGGAGGAAAACACCTAAAATTCACGAAGACTGTGCTCATCTGGATGCACACAATAAAAACCAAGTGTAAAAACCAACCAGCAGTCCCTGCTGATCATCTGCAAATGACACCATTTGTGCCTCTGACCTCAGAAGAAACCAAACCCCAACAATTCTGTACACGTTCCACACCCTTTAAAGATTTAAAACTCTCCTACAAGGATTTCCCTGCGACGGCAGCGCTGCTATTAAAATCCTTCAAACTTACCAATTACGTTGCCTAATTAGAAAGACAAATAAATTCTGAGCTGTCTTCAGTACTGTTCAATACCATTCTTAACGTGGCAACTCCTGATGGGTTTTCACGGATTTACCATTAGAACTGCAATTTATTTTGGCAGCTGAAGCTGCTCCTGCTTTCCCTGTGCCCCCTGCAGCAGCTCCAGCATTGAGACTCAAACACATTGAGTGACTCGATCCTCTTTGAAACCCGAGCCACTCTCGCACCTGCACTTGACTTCAGCAAGTCCGAGTTTTAAATCACTGCCCTCCGTATCCAGAACTCCACATTTGAAACGCAAGCTGCTGAGTTCCTCAGCTTTTGAAAAGACCAAGAGCAGCCACTGTCCCTTTAATGTTCCACGTCTCCAAAAGAAACATCTTTTTACTAGAGCTCAGTGTGATTCATTGGAATTTGTCAGGCAGGTCAGGAAATCCCCTGAAGCAGAGGAAGAATATTAAAGAGATGGGACATGTATATCAAATCTCATTACTGTTCTCTTCTGAGAATCAATCAGGTGAAAGGATGTGATGATGTCATCATGACATCATTGACTTTGGGATTAGCAATTCAGAGCTACTTAGCAACCGAGGCCGTCCAATACAGAAGGAAGAGATCCAGTGGAAGATGTTATCATCTGACCCACTTACTGCAAGATAAATATTAGTCAATCCTGCCTTCGAGACTTAGTAAGAGATGCAAAAACTTACGGACAGCCTTGTTTCGAGTGCAGAATATTTGAAATCAAACGTCCCCTCTGAACGTTTTCCATTAATATCCAAGCATATTCTTTACCCCGTAATGGCTCATATCCATGTATCCCCCTCAGTCATCTTCTTCCTCGCCTTCCCACAAACCTAAACCCAAAAAATGCACAAAAAACCCCCTTGTGCTAAACAGATTTTGTTATTTTAAGAACTACGGGCTCTATCAGAAACTCAAACCTCTCCCAAGGGAGACTAATATAATTGCCTCAACATGCAAGCTTAGAAAGCATGCTTATTTCATTAAAATAGAGCTGAAAACATCCAGTTTATGAGCTCAGATGTCCGTCAGAAATTCCAACTAAAATAATAAAAAAAAAAAGACAAAGCTCTGTGCAAGAAAAAAGAATTGGTCACGCAATACTTCTGTGGCTATTTCTGCGACCTGAAAGGGTTTGATGCCCGGAATCTATGGCTGACCTGATTTTCTTTAAAGTTCACTCGTCTTGGCCGAAAATACAGTTTTAAACGAGTTCTAAAGCAACGGAGCGAAGCTCTCAGATGCGCTGAAATTACGACTAAAGCTTTAAATCCATTACCGACAAGCCAGAAACGGAGCACTGGGGCTGACACTTGGTGTTTCCGCAGCCACGGGCGAGCGGAGCGCCGGAGGAGTATTTGAGGAGCAAACGAAAGAAAATCAACCACTCCGCCTTCTGCAGATAACTTTTATTATCGGGGCGAGTCCGCTCCGGCTCTCCGCGGATCCGAGAGTCCCGCGATGCCCGGGGAGCTCCGGACCCCGCACCGCCGGCTCTGCCCAGCTCACAGGGACCGGCGGAGGCTCCGCGGAGCCCGGCACGGCTGCCCGAGCCCCCGAGCGCCGGCTCAGCGCCTCCCCGAGCTCCGACAGCCGGCAACAGGCGGCCGCTCCCGGCCAGCGCCGCCGCCGCTCCGGCCGCTCCGGGGGAGCGATGCTGAGAGGAGATGCCGGCTCTGCCTTCGTGCCCCGGGGGCTGCCGCGTCCCTCTGTGCGCCCTGACAGCATCCCTGAGCATCCCTGAGCATCCCCGCATCCCGCAGCATTCCTGCATCCCTCAGCATCCCTGCATCCCGCAGCATCCCGCGTTTCCCCCGCGGGGCTCGGGGACGGGCAGGACTCCACGGTCAAAGGCGCACAGCCTACCTGCCGCCGCGGCCGAGGAGGAGGAGGAGGAGGAGGAGGAGGAGGAGGAAGAGGAGCTGGAGGTTCCGCTGCCGCCGCGGCCGCCCGTCCCGAGCCACCGGCGCTGCCCTCCCCGAGCGATATTAATGTTCATTTAAAGCTCGGCGCCCGCCGCTCCGCCGCGCCCTCCCCGCACGGCAGCACCCGCTCGGGCTGGGGGCCGGGCCCGCACCGCCCCCGCCCGCCCCCGGACCGCCCCTCGGGACCGCCGGGTCCCCCCGGGGGTGGCAGAACCCCCCCCGGGACCGGTGGGTTCCCCCGGGGCTGGCAGACCCCCCTCGGGAGTGGCCGATGCTCCCTGGGGCTGATGGATCCCCTTGGAGCCAGCAGATCCCCGCAGGGTTGATGGATGCTTTCAGAGCTGGTGGATCCCCTCGAGGCCGGCAGGTCCCCTCAGGGCTGGCAGATCCCCCTCGGGTCCCCTCGGGGCTGGTGTCCAGGGTCGGGTGACACCAGTGACCAGCTCACCCCTTTCCCCTCATCCTCCTCGGGAATCCTGCCGGGCAGACCCAGTTCAGGGATCTGTTGCCCTCAGCTGGTTCTGCCCCGGCCCCAGCGGACCAAAGCTGACCAAAGAAATCGAGAATGGCAAGTGTGGGGAGCTGCTGGAGGTTGAGAGCTCTCTGAGAGCGTCTGGGTCACGAATGTGGAATTTATTCCAACAGGAGTGCTTAGAACTGTGTTTTGAACGTGTGGAGACCGGGATGTGTTCCCAAAGCTCCTCAAAAATGGCTCCTGCTCAGTAGGATCAAAGTCCGACAGGGACAGGTGGGGTCACCTGAGCCAGCCCAGGGACACCCCGAGGCTGTCACCCAGGGAAGGTGAGGAGCAGGGAGAGGAAATGTGGAACTGAGCAGGAATGTCACAGGCAGGGACAGCAGCCCAGAGGACACACCCTGGGCAACTCCTGCTGGATGGTGTTGTGTGATGGCTCCTCTTGCAGATGGATTAAAGCAACCACCACAGTGATGGATTCAGTCTTGTCCTGTCCCGTGCCTCGCTGCATGAAAACGCAGCTTGGAAAGTGAGGTAGCGCTCACAATTTTTTGTGTTAAAATGCACCAAATTGGTAACAAAACCAGCCACATGAACTGCACTATCCAACACTCGTTGGGTGAAGAGGGTCTGGCCTCCTCCTTTCCATCCCATATGAAATATTAGGATGGAATATTATTTACCCCACAAATATTATTTACCCCACCCTTTGAATATTATTTACCCTACAAACCCATCATGAACCCATCCCAGATGTTAATTTCCCCAATGTCTACATTGCTCGGTGTGAATTTAAGGCTGATACGTGAGCCAATGTTTCACACGTGATAATCACACAGAATAGGAGCATAAACACTGACGTTTATTAGGACATAAAGATCAGGCGGCTACATCCCAAAAAAGGGGCTAATTACAATTTCCAAACCCAGCTAATTGTGCAGAGGTTGCTCAAAATCTTCAATGACTTGCTAGCAAGTTTTAATGGAGAAAACATCTCAGCAGAGTTTAACTCTGTTGCCCGTTAATTGCAAGTATTTATGCTGAGAATAATATTTGGATTGCCCTGTAATCCACCATAATGATCAGGAATTTTCTTTGCCCACGTGGCTTGTAAAGGTAATAGCTAAAATGATATTTGAGCTGATTTTTACAGCAGCAATGAGTAACTCCTGTCATTACCTCAGGGTTATAGATTTTGCTGCTGATTAGCGCTTGATTAGTCCTTGTCCTCATCACAGTGCCATTGTCCTTGCATTTTGGTTAAGGGTTGGTGCTGATTGACTCAGCTTTTTAAAAATACAGGATGTATTCTGTTGTTCAGACCTGCTCTCAGAGCAGCACAGTTTGACTCTTCACTTTCCCTTGAGGCTGGATCTGGAACAGGAGAGGTTCCTTTCTCTGGGCTTGGCCATGCCATGAGCTCTGGTGACACTGCAGTGGGGCTGGCTGTCTTCTGCCTCTGTGACAATTTGGAAAGCTCAAAACTGCTGGAAAAGGTCAAAACTACCTGACCTAGGCACTGGGAACCATGGGTGGGACAGCTTCTCATATTTTTGACACAGTGCTTGAGCCTAGGTGTACTTATACTGGGAAACTCCAGCTCTGCAGAACAAATTGACATTAAGGGACTCAATTCTGTGAGGGAATTAAGGAAATAAATTACATTAACAGCCACCAAAGTGCAGGCTAAAACTCCCAAAACCCTAACAGTGGGTCCCAAATCATCCTGGCCAGTGCTGTGACGCGCATTTCAGCCTTGCCCCGGTAGTAAGACAGTAGAATTCAAGATCACCTGAATTCATTTTGGTCTGATCCGTGAGAGGTTTGAAAATCTGAAATAATCCTGTTGTTCTGATAATTAGAGAACAAGACTCAGGAGAAGGAGCTGAGGAAGCTGGGGTGGTTTAGCCTGGAGAAAGGGAGGGTCAGGTGAGATCTTACCTCTCTCTACAACTTCTGAACACAGGCAGATGGAAGTCAGTACTTTTTCCCAAGTAACAAGGGATAGGACAAGAGGACAAGTTGTGCCAGGGGAGAATTTGGAAAGGGACAAGTATGTGCTGTGCTTTGGAGGCAGTGCCATAATCTCTCCATAAACCTGACCCATGAGGAGAGTTGTGACACGGTCCAAGGAAAAGATCTGTTTGAAATTGGATGTCAGGCTGCACTTCATTGACTTGAGAAAGATCAGCAGCTCTTTCATCCTAACTCAGGGATTTGGGGCCTTAGAAGGCCCAGAGAAGTGTCCAAGCTCCCTTTAAAGAAACAACCACGAGACCGAGGCGTGGATTTCAGCACAGGCTGGTGCTGCTCTTGGTACCTACAGGTGGAACCCTGCCTGCCCCCTGAATATCCTGATTTGAATTCCTTTGTGCTCTGCAGAGTTCCTCAAAAATACCTCAAAGAAAAGATATCTATCTCCTGTCGCAAGTAGCTCCTGTGAGGGAGGAAATCTCTGGTTTCCCCCGAGTTTCCCCCAGATTATTTATAAATGTGCCAGGCTTCTCTGACTGTGTTGGCAAGCTGGTGACTCAGAAGCACAAATCTCAGGGAATGTGCTGGATGGAGGCACCCTGGTTCCTGTGGGGTGTGACTGGGTGCTGACCCCCCTCAGGGATGTTTTGGGGTGGCATGGGGCTGGCTGCTGGTGCTAATCAGAGAGGGAGAAGTCTGGAGCACCCCACTGTCAACCCAGTGAAAATCCCTGATTCCACGTGGGACAGGGCTGTCCAAAGGAGCAGGAATTCAGTGTCACCTGGACAGTCTTGGCAAGAAAATTCACCCAGGCGCTGTCCAGCAATCTGAGGGAACATTGAGGGTTTGAGGGCTGAAACCCTACCCATCTTCCCAGCTGGAAAACGAGTGTGAACTGGAAGCTGCTCCCTGCAGGACTGAAGGAAGACAGCAGTGGCACTGATGAGCACAGAGCACCTCAGCACTGGTTCTGGCAGGTGGAAACTTAAACTGAACTGCACAGAAATCAGTATCAACAGAATACCAAAACATAACTTAGACTCAAATACAGTAAATTACTCCAATTAAAATGCACTTCTATTTTATTCCCCATTGTGACAGTAAGTGTTTTCCCTGGACTCTGTGTTTGCAGCACTTTTAATGCTGCTGAGCCCCCTCAGCTCCAGCACTGTGCTTGTGATGCTGTCCTAGATGGCACACAAACAGACTGGTGCTTTGATCGTTCCATTTGTCAACCCCTGAAACAATTCCAGAGTGTCGTCTTTTATCCCTAAAGGTGGCTGCTTTTATTTTTTTTGCTTTTTTTTTGCTTTTTTTCCTTTGTTTTTTTTTTTTTTTTTTCCCCTGCCAAAAAAGAAAACATGTCCTTGTGGTCAGCTCTGGTTGTTTCTTGGTTTTTGCTTTCTGTTGTTTTGACGTTGTTGCTTTTGATGGCTGGAGGTCAGACAGGAATTTACTCAGAGCCGATAAAGATCGCGCCCTGAATAATGAACCAGATTCAGGCAGTAACAATTAGCCTTTGCTGCTGATTATTTGCTAAATTGTCAAGGCTTGTGGTCGTTGTGGGTTGCAAGTCCTCAGATGTGAGCTCAGTGAAGTCATGGTCAGCCAGGACGTGGGTGAGCGATGTCACCCTGCAGGTGTGACACTGCTGGCTGGCAGAGAGCTGCTTGTAGGGAGCAAGGTCCTGGTCAGCATTTTTTGTGCAAGGCCCTGTACACGCTGTCTGTACAGCACTCCACTCACACAGTTTCCATCTGAGAAATAATTACCAAATATTCCCATTGAATTTTCCAGAGAGTTTTTATCCCATGCCCTGCTCCTTGCACAGGGAGGTGTGTTCAGGAGAACAGATCCAACCTTTCCAATCTTCCTTCAGTTCTGATCTTCCTTTAGGTGCAGAGTTGTCTCACCGAAGGGCTGCACTGTGCAGGGGTTAAAGAACACCCACCCCCATCTGAACTTGTAATTAAGCACAGCATTTGGCCAACTTTTTATCAAGAGCTCTTGGAGCCTTTGGGATGAAATATGCTATTATGATTGTAATTTGCTCGTAATTATCTGTTGATTAAAGCCAGCAGGAATGTGTGTCACTACCCACAGCTCCCAGTTCACAGGATCAGGCAGGAATGAAATCTTTCTGCTGCTTTGGGACAGGTAGGTTTGGTGTGGAAGTATTTTCACCTATTACAACTGAATTGGTGCTCCTCGTCCCTCGTGTGAAGATTTCTCACCATCACCTCACCTGTTAGGGCTGGGTTACAGCAGGAACTGGAGCTGCTGAGGTAGGGACGCAGAAAGGGACACAGCCAGAGGGAGCAACAAGGAAAGAATTGAGCTCTTCTCTAACACTGGTTGCCCAAACTTCTGTGGAGACCTCTGTAGTTGCCATCTCCACCAGCAGCCCCCTCTGTGCTTATTTTGGCTCTGGAAGGACCAAAGGCAGCCTCTGTGAGCTTGGGCAGTTTGCAGCCTGATCCAAAGCACCCCGAACTCAGCGGGAGAAAGTTTCCTGTTGACTTTGACAATGGTCTTTGGAGCAGGTCCCTGGTGATGACTGCACTGGAGCCCAGCCACGGTGCCTCTGTCAGAGCTATGATTTGGCCTTGACAGATGATGAGAAACAATCTAATGGTTATTGCAGCACTTATTTCCACATTTCTATAGCATTAAAAGGCATTCATAAGGCTTTGTTGTATTTTTACATCTCAAAGAAAGAAAGTTGGCGCGGATTGTGTTTTAAAAAATAGCTTACATCTGTCTTGGCTCCACAGAGCAGCTATTGGACTTTGGTAACATCTGGAAGGGATTTAAAACTTGCACACGAGGAGAGGGACTGAGTATAGCAGGGACAAAAGACTTGAACTTCTCATCACAGCATCAAGCCAAGGGAGAAAAGGGACTAAAGAGGCCTTGTGTGACTGAGGAAGTGGCAAAAGCCAGCTTCAGCAGGGACAATGGCTGCGACAGCTGCTGCCAGGGCCAGCCTTTCCTGTGGTCCAAAAAAAGTTTACAAATTTTCCTCCTCCAACACACTCTGCTTCAAAGCAGCCCCTTGCATTCAGACTGGTTCTACAGTTTATTGGGGTGCTGAGGGGGTTATTTTTCAGATGCAGTTAACGTTATTTTCATCCTGCAAACCATGTCAGATTATTTTAGGACAAGCTGTGTTTGTTTTTTGGTTTTTGTTTTTTTTTTTTCCTTGCCAGAACAGTTGTGCTGGGCACTTTTTGGAAGCCAGAGGACCTTGCCAGAGGACCATCTAGGAAGATGTCACACAGAGGTGGCCACAGCCACATGTCCCATGGCCCCCATGTCACACAAATTCTGGGGAGGAAAATATTTTAAAAAATCTATAAAATCTGTTAATAGCAGGAAAATAGAAAATCTTCATGACACAGCACAGGGACAACTCAAAGTCCTCAAAGCCATGGGAAAAAGAGGGCAGTTCCACGTAGGGGTTTTTTTAAACTTTTAATTCGTTCTTAGGTTATCAGTGAAGAGCACAAAGGGATCAGTGAGGGCTCAGACCTCTCTCCACACAAAACACATCACTTGAAATATACAATTTCCTGATTGCAGGCTGCTTGTGCCAGGCTTTGTCCTTGTGCAGACCTTTCTTTATTTTTTATTTTTTTCCCCAAAATCTTTCAGAAACAACAGTTTCAGACACAGAAAACTGGAGAAACCCAAAGGGCTTTGTACTCAATCCATTGATCATTGTCCTCTGAGGGTTGTTTTGGATCTCACCCATGGGAAATGAGCTTGGGGATGCACCTAGTCAATTGAGTGAGTTCTTTTTGACCACTTTATTGAATCTCATCAGCATTTCCCCCTGCTTGTGCAACTAATAGCAAGCTGTGCTCAGGCAGTGGCATTTGCTGAGGAGAAGCTTCAGCTTTGTGTGTATATATATATATATCTATATATATAAATTTTTTCTTGTTGTGAATGAGGTTTGCTTTCCCGGTATGAGTACAAGTTTTGCTTTCTCTCTCATACAGAGGGGAAATGAAGCATTAAAACCCTGGAAGGATGGCTGCAGAAACACCAGATCCATCCTCCACCTGCTCTTGAACAGGTTGAAGGATTGAAGAAGTTTTATTCCCTCTGTGCAGGAGCTCGAAAGCAAACCTCCCCTCCCTCCTGTGACACTTTTCTATATCCAAGTTTATCATCCCTTGGAGATGAAGTTGGTGTTGGTTCATTGCATGCCTGACAAATCTGCCTCCAGATTTCACACCTTGAGGAGCTGGGTATCACCACAGGAAAAAAAAAAAAAAAATGGAGTTCCTCTCTCAAAGCATCAATGCATTTTTAACTTTTTTAAAGATACAGTAAGGCAGGTGACACAAAGGATTATAAACTATAAGAGTTTCTGTTTCAAACCAGTTTGCTGCAAGAAAAAGTATCCCCAAGTAGATATCAGAGCATAGGAACTGGTTTTCTGAGACAAAGGGAGTTTTAGGGATTAAATCTCTGGGGCTGTGGCACTCTTTGGGGGCAGCTGTGTGAATAACAGAAATGAGAAGGAACATTTCTGCCACTAAGTCAGAGCAGATCTCTAGAAAGTGCCGGATAACTAAAACCAGGACAATAAATGGACTCTCAGTGAGGTCAGTGCTGTTCACCCAAACAAAACTTGGATCCTTCTCTACAAAGAATTGAGGTAATGACTTCACCCACTTATCTCCTAAACGAGCTCCCCACTTTAAATAATCACTCACATCACAAATCTTAAACAGCCCTTGGAAGAGAGAGTCCTCCGATCTCTTCCAGTCTCTTTTTCCCCCAAACCCACATGAGCTGTTGATGTGCAGAACTGAGTAACACTCAGAGCAATGCTGGACACTCAGAGGAATACTAAAAACGCTAAAAATACCATCAGCTATCGACCAAAAACATCTATATATCTGTTTGGAAAGAGATTAAAACCATCAGAGGTTTAATTCAGGCTTTGTGTTGGAATTGCCAGGACAAACCCTTCCCCAGTGGAAGTCCTGCCATCATCCTCATCCACATGTCAGCCTTAATGTCAGTTCAAAAATACAAATATCAAAATATTAACAAGGACTTTGTATGCAGAGCCATTTAATGGACTTATTGCCATTTTAGGAGCCTGACAGCATTTTGTATTTTCTGCTGGCACTGTGTCTGCATTCCGTGGTGTGTTTGCAATATCTGCTCAGGATAGTTAGGCAAATTCATTAGTTCTAGCTCAGTAGTGCAATATTTCCAATACTTTGATGTTTCTTTTTTATTACTCTTTCTCTAGTGTGGTTTTTCCTCCTGTAGGACGAGCAAACAACTTTTAAAGTCACCTGCAGGCTCTGGATTGCCAGCAGCCGTCTGCTCCAATGGGGCTGTGCTCTAAAGTTTGGCAACAAGTCCCTTAAAGTCACCTCTGTGCTGCGGGGTTTGTGTCTGAATTGATTTGGCTTTTTCCCCCAAGGCAATAAACACCAGAAAGTGACGGGGACCAGTTCCCTGGGAGCCTGTGGCTGCTGAAATGCTGGAAGCAGTGCCTTGGGAGCTGCTGTGATTCAGAAAAAAGCCAAAGCAGGTCCTGGTGCTGCGGTAAAAGTGGTTTTTGTTCTTCCTTTAACAAGAGGAGGAACCCCTAAGAACCCTTAACATTAAGCCCAGATGTTCTGGCTTTATTCCACCCCATTCTGCCTGCCCAGGTTTTCCCTGCCGATGTGACTGCTCCCCATGCTCTGCTTTTGGCTGAGACAGGGTTAATTTTCTTCACAGCTCCTGCTGTGAGGCTCATTTCTGGACTCGTGGCCAAATTTTGACAACACACGGATGTTCAGATCACTGGTGAGCAGCACTTTGATCTTACACGCATCAGGGCCACCACTGCTCCTGAGCCCACCAGGAAGGAAAGTGGGGGTGCAGGAGAAACCGGGAGGGTGCAGAGACAGGAGAGCTGATCCCAGATATCCACAGGGATATTCCATGTCCTGGGACATCGTGCTCAGCAAGAAAAGCCAGAGAAAAAGGAGGAGATGGAGTGGGAAATGTTCAGAGCTGTGGTATTTCTCTCCCCAATAAAAACTGTGCAAGATGGAGTTGCACTTTCCTGGGAACAGCCAAACATCTGGGATACAGGGAATGAACTCCTTGCTCTGCTTTTTTTGTGCACTCAGCTGCTGTTTCACCTCTGAAATCACCTTTATCTCAACTTTTTTCTCACTCTGCTGCCTTGTTCTCAGTCAGCAGGATGGGAATGCCACAGCAAAACCACAGTTCCAAGTGAGGACTGTGTGGATCCTGACGCGTTTTGGGGGCTACCCAAAAACTAAGGCCAGACAGAATTAAGGGAATAAAAAGCTGTTCTATTTAATGAAGGGTCTTCAGGTACATTTTGGGCAGACAAAGCCCCACAAGGGCTGCACCCAAAAATGGACAATGGTCATGGGTTTCACACTTTGATCAGTTTGGTCCATTTGCACATTGGGGGTTCATCTCCTAATTACAGCTTCAGGTAATGAAGTCATTCACCCCAAGTTTGCTGCCCCCAAGTCACTTTTGTTTCCATCTCTCAGGCCTGAGGCAGTGAGGTGTCCCTGATTGCCAGGCCTGGAGAGGAATTGTTGTGTGTGACCAGAGTGGGAGAGCAGCAGCTCACACTGTGTGTGGAGTTTGGAGTTACACTCTAAAGAACTGCAGGGTTACAAATAAATGAGAAATATAAAAGCTGAAATCAGAAGGCATCATTCCCACTGACCCTCAGGAAGTCGCTGCTGGATTTGGAGTAAATATCAGCTGCAAGGGGGGGGTGTGCTGTGTTTTTCCCCTCTCCCACACGTGTGATTTCTGTGTGAGGAGGTCCCAGCAAGCAGGAGCTCACAAAGCAGGGATGAAAGCAGGCGCTGCCACTTCGTGCAGCTTTGAGTTGGACGTTTATGTGAGCAACATCTACAAGGGGAGGAAGTGAACTCCAGCAGCTGGAAATATATTTTGATTGCACTCTGATTAATTTCCTGGGGAGAGGGTGAGACGCTCTCATTTTGCAAAGATGTGGCAGAGTGTTTTTTGTCCTCCCCTGAAATTTTCCAAGCTGTATCCTTGCAAAGACATTGAAGTCCTCCACAATGGGTTCTCAGTTTCAGTTTATTTTGGGACCTAACTCTAACCCCAACATTAGGATATTTGTAGACATTTTATGACCATTCTAGTGATCTCTTTTCTACTGGCTGTGGGTGTCTGATAAAGGGGAGCCCCCTTATAAAAGCAATTCTAAAATCAATTTTAGCTGGAAGAACAGGAGGGAGAGGGGAAAAGCAATTAAGCAGCTACAAGAGAATTGATTTTCACTGGGAAAATAAACAAGTATTCTGTATTTCTCTGTTGAGCTGTGTTCTACTGATGATGGTGATTGTTTGGTCCCATTAGCACAGTGTCACATATTTTGTTGTTTGTATAAAGTTATTAAGAAATGATTCCACAGGCTGGAGAACCCCCAAACAAACACCACATGTGCACACACTCGGGAATACATATCCCAGCAGGAGTTAATGTTAAAAGCACACTGACAGCCAGCACTGGTTTTCTATGGATGGTAAATATATATATATAATTTTTAAAAGTCTCTCCAACCCTTACCCTGTATTTTCCTACTCTCCACACACTCCAGCCCCGTAGCAGAGATGGAAAAGCAGCACTTTGGAAGAGGTAATTTCTATTTCCCAGCACCATCTCATGACTGCCCCACCCTCACAGGGGAATTTGGAGGCGTAGGAAGAGCAAGTGTGGCACAGATGTGTGAGGAATTCCTCCAAAGTGACACCACGAGCTTGTTCCAGGGCACTTCTGACTGAAATCCGCAGGCAGAAATGTTTGTGTCTGTGCCTGTGCAGGCTTCATGGGGCATGAACAGCCTCAAACTGGCTGTGCACAGCAAGGTGTGACCCCTGCTGAAGGCTGGGAACCCTGGAAACCTGGCTTTAGCAGCCTTAAAACACTTCCAAGCTCACCCACAAGTTTTGGAGCATTTTCTCTGACCTTCACTGTCAACACAACTCCCTTAGTCTCACCTGCCATGGCCAGAGCTGGAGTTCAAACACTCAAATTAGAGATTGATGGGGGTACCCCAGCAGCTGAGTGTGAGGGGAAAGAAATGTCTTTAGGACCAGAGAAGCCATGAAACAATGCCATGAATTTCACCACAAAAGCAGCCAGCTCTTCCAGGTCTTTTTCATCTTTCTCTCTTCATTCTTTCTCCTTTCACACAGCAGCTTCTACCTGCAGTTGTGACCCCTCCTCTACTGTTATTAACAGTTTTAAAGTAATTTAAAAATCACCAAACCGTGTTCCTACAACCCCAAATATTCCTTAACTTCACCCTGGAGGTGGTTCCTGGCCCTGTGGGCTGCCCAGCATGGATGGTGTGGATTGTTTGCATCACACAGCAGGGATTTAAGAGCCCTGTGGGTGAAAATTCCAGGAATTTCCAGAGTTTTCAGCAGTTTCAGCCATACACTGCCCCTCTGACTGGTCCCAGGCAATCCAGGGAATGTCCTAGTAGCTGATTTCCCCAACCCATGGGAATTCCACGGCAGGGGACATGCTGGGGATGCTCCATTTACTCAGCAGCTTCTCCACTTGCTTAAATCACACCTGATGGAGCATCCCCTTAAAACTCTCTCCTCACTCCATTCTATAAACCAATTTCAATCACTAATGGGCATTTATTCCAATTCTTGCCAGAGAAGCATCAGTGGAGCAGGAGCTGTAATGCAAACTGAATTTATTGGTGAGATGGAAAAGCTGAGATTGCTGAAATTTGTGATTTCCAGTGCCTGTCCTCAATAAACTGGAAAAAGATTTCTCCCTGGGAAATGCTGAGCAGCAGAGCTCTGGAAATGTGGTCAGCCTCTCAAACTGAGCACCCAGAATTACCAAGTTCTTTTGAAAAGGTATCCCATGTCATTTCAGAAAGAGCCAAAAAGGCTTGCAGTCTTTGTTTTATGCATTTTTGAATAAGGACTTCCCAAAAGTTCAGATACAGAGTGGTTGTTAAGAATTATTTGAGGAAATCAGAGCACACCTTATTAAACTTTATTTTAGCAGGAAAATAGAAATGTTTTCACCACACTCCAGAGATTGCCAGTGTAAGGATAATTTCTGCCTTGCTCTGATAAGAACATTTAAAATAAACGTCCTGTAGGTAAGAGATAAGTGGAAAAAAACCAAAGCTGATAACATTAATTAGCTATTCATGTAAAGAAAAAGGACACAAGACTTGAACACAAAAATATGTTTGAGATTCCAAACTGTTTTCCGCTTTTTATGAACTGGCATAAAACCCTCATGAGACCGCTTTGTTTGAAGAGTGATAACTGAGATAAAAATGAACAATGTAATTCTGGGTTTGAAAGTCAAAGAGTTTGGGATTGATCGTACCCCTCAGACAGATAAACAGCGTCTGTCTTACACTGCAATTGTTTGTGCCCTTACCAGTGGGCAGGAACACACAAAAGTCCTGTAAACCCAAAGCTGTGACTTCAAAAGATTTATGATTTCGTTGGGAGGACGAGAGAAGGGACTGGAGGCAGCACAGCTGTTTCTGCAAATGCCTTCTTGCTTCAAAAAAAAGATTAAAAGTGAAAACAAATTATATTTATACAATAGATATAACCTACAGCTCCTGCTGCCCAGTGATGTTTGGAGCTCAGAATCATTCTGGCTCCTTTCAAACCTTCTTGTTTCGATGGTATTTTAATTCTCTGCTGACTTTCCTCCGTTCTCCTGCTCGTCTCTGCCTTCATCTGCCATAAAAAGTGGCCTGGCAAATGTGTGAGCTTTCTGAGAAGGTTAAATGCTTTCAAGCACCTGCTCCTCTTGGTTAATGTCTGCAGGAGTTTATTCCCACTTCCTAAAAATGCTCTTCAGTGTGTGATGGATGATGTCTAACACCAGCTGTGGAGAAATCTCATCCCATAGCACAACAAACATTATTCACCCTCCCCTAAAATGAAATAAGTTAACCAGCTCCCCCTTTTCCTGAGGCTAACTGGGAAGCTAACACTGCTTTTTGTGGGGAGCAGGATCAGGAGGATTCTGTGGCAGTGCTGCTCTGGACAGGGATTTCTCACAGCTCACTTTGGTGTCCTCTGGCCTCAGAGGTGGCAGCATCAGCCAGGGAATGTCACTGCTAGTGTGAGTGGCTGCAGTGCTGCTGCCCTGGAGCTCTGCTGGAAAAGTTCAGAGACCAGATTCCCAGGCCTGGGCTGGGTTTGCCGTTTTTAGCAATGGTCATCTGTGGGTTTTTTTATCTTCTTTTCGTCTGCTAGAGACGGGATTAAATGCTCAAGTGACACGGTTTCGTGTTCAGACTCAGATGTTTATGAATTCTTATCTACATTACAGTATCACAAGTTGTGAGCTCTGGCTAACAAAGTAAAAAATGGCTCTGTCTCTATCTCTCTGCAAGGCCTTTGAATGATAGACTGTCCAATTAAGAAATGACACCTAAATTATTTTTACTTTTAACCCAATAACCAACCACCCGTGGCCCGCAATGTGGATTTTTCTACCCAATTACAAAATCCCACCCAGACCCGTGAAGAAGAAGGTGAAAAAAAAGGACTAAACCTCCACCTTGCTTTATGTATCTATTACTGTGTTCTAAACCCTTAAACTCTGAGTTTTGCACCCTGTGATATCACACACTTCTATTCAAACTCCACACCCACAATCCCAGTGCTGTCACTCAATTTTGGGAACCTTCTCCACAGCCTCAGGTCAATGCAGTGTTTGCTTGGGGGTAAGTGCCTGGCAGCACAGAAAGCCTGGAATTCTCGGTGCCCAGGGCTCCAACAAACACCCAGGGATTTGTGCAGGAGGAAGCACTTCCCTACCGGCCAGCATCTTCTGTGGAAAATCTGTCAGGACAGAGATGGTGGCAGCTTCTTAAACAAGAATTTGCAGCAAATCATCATCTTATTTGTGGGACATGCCAGTGAAGAGCTCTTCAATTCCATGTGGGTTTTATATTATTAACTGTGCGCTCTGGAGATGAATCTGAGGAAGGTGAGAGGTGCAGCTGCCCTGGAAACCATGGCAAATATCAGCCAGCCAATATTCCTGCTTGTGGTTTAGAGGGATTTTCGTGTGCCACCATACTCCCAGTAGTACAGGGAACAGGATTTGTGATAGCAAAAAATCAAAGCCATTTTAAAATTTATTTCCATGTATAATTATTTTGTAGGAAGCATCCTGAGCTCACCCCAGATTAAGGAGTCGTTTCAGATGAAGTTCCTAGCTTCAATAATGAAATTTTTATCTGATAAAATAAATAACCCAGTTTTAGCAAAAGCTGCTGAATGCTCTTCCGTTAAGGAATATTGTCCTGGGTCCACACAAGAAATAACACCACTACACCTGTGTCACCTGCAATGCTTCACCTCTTTTTATTTTGCCATCATATGGACTGGTTTCCTTTAGTCAAGGAGTGTGGAACTGTAGATACTCATCCGTTAAAAATATTTCAGTTTCCCCTTCGGTGACCTCAGCAGCTGCACACACAAACGCACTCATACGTGCATGTGTGATGGAAAAACAAATGTGAGAACATGGTAGTTTTTTTTTTTTTTAAAAAAAAAGGTTGTCATGGTTGAGAGGGTGGTTTTTTGGTGATTTTTTTGTTGTTTTTTTTGAACTGGATGTCAGGAGTTTGTGAATTCCTCTGCAGATGTCTCAGCACTTGGAGGCATGATGTAAATAAGGTAAGGGATGTTTTCTGTGGAGTAAATTGCTGGAGGAGTACCAGCAAAAAATCCAAGAAATGTTAATCTGAGGGTGTGAGCAAAAGCACAGGAGTATTTAAATTCAGCCTGGCTGTAGTAAGAAGATCCATGTGGAGAAAGAGAGGCAGGATCACAGGGCTTAATAATAAAGAGCAGTTCTGGGGTGCTGCCAGGCACTGGAGACAATAGCAATCATCATCTTTCCAATGGAGATGTCTTAATGAGGGAAAGATCTGATGGCACATCTGCACAGATGCTCTGGAAGCTGCCCTGGCACCCTGACAGCATTCCTGGAACTCAGGAGAAGTGCCCAGGAGCATGGAAGCACTCAGATATTTGGGAGGATGATGTTCTGATTGCTCTGATTTTTGGAAGTGATGCTTCTTGATCACTCCCCAGTCAGCATCTCCTGGGAAAACACAGAGCAGTGAAATTAGATAACAAAAAACAGGCTAAAGAAATACAATGCTGTCTTCTTGCAGAATGGGTGAAGACACCGTGGTTTAGGTCTGGGGAGAGATGTGAAATTATTTTCTGCTGCAACAAATTCGGAATGCTGAAATCAAAATTGGAATTTTTCAGAGCTATCTTAAAAGGCTAGATAGGAATCTGCTATTCAAATTAATGGAATTATTTAAAGCAGATTATGTGGCTTTGTGCCTTGGAAGTTTTTCCACTAGATCTCACAGATAAGAAAGTTAGCAGTGCTTCATCCTTCACTTCGAGTGTGCAATCAAGCATTTAATGGTCTGTCATTTCAAATTCATTGCAAAGTACCATTTTTAATCTAATTAGTAAACTGCTCCTCAATAATGTGGGCTGGATCCCTTTGCAAAAAAGATTTACTTTTAATTTGGGCTTTACTTTAAGCAAGGCAGGTTTGGGGACGTTTTGCTTTCCAAAGGACACATTCCCTAAGCTCTTCTGGAGCTGTCAGTCAGATGGATTTGTTTCTCTCCAGTCTCAAGGGATCAGAACGTGGGTTCTGTACATGCAGAGAGGTGCTGAGACTCCTCACAGGCACTGAGGGTTCTAAGGGTGAATCTATTTAGGACTCGTGAGACTCAGAATGAAAACTGCAGGTGGGATAACGCAGGACAAGTCAAAACCCCACCTGCTCCAACTGGATGTTCATCCTCATTGGTGCTGATATTTAAAAGAAAGAAAATTTGAGTGAATAGTTCCTCTTAGTTGTTGTTCCTGAGGAAATAGCTGCAGTCTGGAGCCCTGTAGTGTAAGCTTTGGGATAAGAGGATTGCTTGTCTGTACATTTCTGGGGCTGGAAATGCAGTTCTAAGCCCTAAGTAATGAGATATTAGAAATCCTATTAGGAACCCTATGGTTAAACATTAACCAGCAATCCCATGGTACCACTGAGCAGACAGCTGCTACAGAGCCACCGAGGCAATTTCAGTGGCAAAACCATCTCCAAGGTCACTGGCAACTGAAACAATCAGGAACAAATTTGGGAGCTAAAACCACCGAACCCTGCAAGGAGAAGCGGGTGAGGTTGCTCAGCCTGTCAGACACAGGGTGAGGGATGTTCACCAGGGTGGGGAAAGGAAAAGCTGCTTCAGTGTTGTTTGTGGGAATCCTTTTGCATGGCAGCCCTTTCCCACCATTGGTGAACAAGGTCCAGCCCCTCTCCTCCTTTGGGGAAGGAGATTTTAGCTTTTATATTTCTCATTTATTTGTACTCCTGCAGTTCTTTAGTGTATAACTCCAAGCTCCACACACAGTGTGAGCTGCTGCTCTCCCATTCTGGTCACACACAACAATTCCTCTCCAGACCTGGCAATCAGGAACACCTCACTGCCTCAGGCCTGAGAGATGGAAACAAAAGTGACTTGGGGGCAGCAAACTTGGGGTGAATGACTTCATTACCTGAAGCTGTAATTAGGAGATGAACCCCCAATGTGCAAATGGACCAAACTGATCAAAGTGTGAAACCCATGACCATTGTCCATTTTTGGGTGCAGCCCTTGTGGGGCTTTGTCTGCCCACAATGGACCTGAAGGCCCTTCAATAAATAGAACAGCTTTTTATTCCCTTAATTCTGTCTGGCCTTAGTTTTTGGGTAGCCCCAAAACAGAATGAAAGGGAGTTCCCATCAGTGATTCCAGGAACCTCCTGGGTTGTTCCTACCCTGCTGTGTGTCCCTCCAGGAGATCCTGGGCTGAAATCCCATACAAGGATCAGGGTATAAGGTGAGGCTGCTTCTGTAGAGTCTCCCTGGGCAGATGGCCTGGAGCAAACACCACCCAATGCCACCTGTCCTGCCCTCGCTCAGTCCTGACCCTTGGTGGTTCTGCATCCACCCCCAGGTGAGCTCTGTGACACAGAGGGGACAGCCCCTCCTCGTGTCCCCTGCCTGTTCTTCCCCCATCCTTCTATCCAACACTGCTGCCCAGGAGCCACAGAAAACACAGGAATACAGGAAATATAGTTTTACTCTGAAACATCTTGAAACATGGACTTGGGTTTCATTTTCTGCCCTCCTTCACATGACAGAAAACTCTGCTGTTAGTGGTGGAATGCAAACGCTCTCCCAAAGCCAGCAACTCTCTCCACACTCATTTCCTTTTCCAAATGTGGCCTCTTGTTGTCAGCATTGTCCTGTGGCTCTTCAGCAAAATGTACACCCCTATTTTAGATTAATAAACCTTCAACCTTTACATGAAAAAAACCTTCAGTTTCCTTAGACTCTCACAGATAATGAATAACTTGCTCCCTACCTGAGGGTAATATTGAAATTATTTGATGCTGCATGGGATGAGCAGGGGAAGGTGACAGAAGGAGAGTTGATTTTGTCCCTGATGACTTTTTGGGATTTGGTCTTGGACAGTGTTAAAATTTAACTGGACACGTGCCTGGATCTCTGCTGCAAGTGGAGAGAAGAGTGTGCAAGGCTTTGATGTGTGAGATTGAGCATAAAAAAGGGTCAGGAGGAGCAAACTGATCCCAACAGAGATCCCTGCCCTATCTGTGTACTAAGCCAGGAAAAATGAATGTAGATCTTCTCAAAGCATGGAGAACAACCCGACACAGAGTGGGAAGTGCCCTCAGTTTGGGGCTTTTTTAATGTTTAGTCAGAAGTTCCCTGAGCATTCCCTGATCACAGCTGGTGACTGGATTGTGCCCAAAGATATGGTACTCCAAATTCAGCTGCAGATGTAAAAATTGCCAGTTGACTCTTATAGCACCATTTTTCTCAGCCATGCCTGTTACCAGACCTTAGGCTTTATATTGTGCCTCTGCTGGATCTGTTTTTACTCCTCTTTCTGACTCCTTTCCAATCAGTTTTGGTTTCTGCCAAATAAAAGTTGTTACCACTGAGTTTTACCAACTCTTGTGTATTATTTTGGAACACTAATAATTTCATTGGTAAATTCTGAATTGTGATTCAGAATATGAAAGTCAGTGAATGCTGAAAAAGAGAGTTTGACAAAACCAGCTATCTTTTCTTGAGTGCTGTTTGGATGAAGGGGGTTCTAACACTGCTGAAATGTCATTTTCCTACAGAAATATCCTATTGTTATTATTTATTGTAGCAGAAGAGGCCTAACCACATGAATAAGGTATGGCGTGCTAAGAGACCAAATATCTTTTATTAGTCCAGATGATCCATCTGGAAAGGAGTCAAAGACTCCTTTTTCAGGCCTGAAGCAGGAGCTGCATGCCCCAAGCCCTGTTGTTTACCAGTAATAGCAGCTGGTACAATAAAAATTATTGCCATTTCCTCCTTCCTTACCTGCTTCGATTTTTTTATTTCTCAGTTTTCAATGTGCTCCTTTGGAGTTTTCATTATTTTTTTGTTGGGATTAGAAAAGAACAGGCTTTTTAAAGAACAAGATTGAGGATAGGATGTTAAAAATTGGAAGATTATTTTTCCATTTAGAAGCAGAGCTGAAGTGTTGAAATCTCACCATCCTTCAGAGCAGAATATCCGAGTCCTGCTCTTTACACCTCAATACCTGATTTCTCAGTGGGGCAATCCCTAATATTGTCTTTTCTGCATCTTTACCAGTAATTAGGTCCACACTGATGGTCCAGGCTTTAGGGAGTGTTGCTTTTTATCTTCTTTTCTGCCAGAGTTGGGATTAAATGCTTGAGACAGTATTTTGAGTTCAGACTCAGATGTTTATTAATTCTTATCTTTATTAGAGTCTCACAGACTGTGACTTCTAGCTAACAAAGTAAAATATGGCGCCTATCTCTTTCTTTACAAGGCCTTTGAATGATAAACTGTCCAATTAAGAAATGACACCTAAATTATTTTGACTTTTAACCCAATAACCAAACCCCTGTGGCCCGCAATGTGGATTTTTCTACCCAATTACAAAATCCCACCCAGACCCATGAAGAAGAAGGTGAAAAAGAAGGACTAAACCTCCATCTTGCTTTATGTATATATTACTATATTCTAAACCCTTAAACTCTGAGTTTTGCACCCTGTGATATCGCACATTTCTATCCAAACTCCACACCCACAATCCCAGTGCTGTCACTCAGTTTTGGGAGCCTTCTCCACGGCCTCAGGTCAATGCAGTGTTTGCTTGGGGGTCAGAGCCTGGCAGCACAGAAAGTCTGAAATTCTCAGTGCCCAGGGTTCCAGCAAGGAGCAGTCTTTGTGAGAAGAGCTGAGTCCAACAGCAGGGAGGTGGGATAACCCTCATTCTCCTGGCAGGGATGATCCCGGAGGATCAGAGCAGCCCCAGCTGAGCACCAGGACAGCAAGGTGGACACTCAGGCCCTGTTTCCTCCCAAGGTTTTCTCCAGCAGGTCCCAATTTCGGTCAAAAGAACCCATCCATAACATTGTCCATCAAAAGCCAGTCTGGCCCTTGGGAGAAGAACAGGAAGATGGAGAAAAATTCGAGCTAGTTTGAGAAAATCCGAGCTCTCAGGGCCATTTGTTCGGCTCGGCAATGCTTCCCTCAGCTCCCTTCACGGGCCTGGGCCTCGTTGTGTAACGGGGCTGCTGGGCCGGGACTGGAGCAGGCTGCAGGGGAACCAGGGCATGCTTTTGCCCTGGCAGGGGGCTGTTTGTGCTCTGCTGGGATGAGAAAAACCCCGTTTGCTTCGTGGCAGGGTGCTGCTTGTGTAGTGAGCCGAGGGCCCGGCCGTGGGGACAGCAGGGTCTGAGCAGCCCCAGCTGCCAGGGGACTTTGTTGTTCTTCCCATCCTCCTTCCCATCCTCGGAGCTGGAGCATGGAGAGAGGCAGCCTAACCTTTTGTTCCAGCTGCATTTTTCACATTTCATGTCGGCTTGTGGTATGCTGAGCAAACTCCTGACATCTGGAGTCCCAGCAGCGCCTGGCCCCTGAGCACAGTTTCCATTACAAGCCAGACCCCCTCTTTGCCTTTTTATTTGCACAATAACACGACGCCCTGGCTCTGCATCCCTCTGTGCGGTGGCTGGGTCCGAGAAAACCACAGACACTTCACCTTCCACCTGGTTCTCTGCTCCCTTCTGTATCCTGCCGTTTGCAGGGACTGTTATCAACTATTTGATATTTGTTATTGAACTGTTATCAAATATTTTCTGTCTATTTGAGAACTTAATTTAGAAATTACTGTAATGTATATGGCTGGCCAGAAAGCCTCAAGGGAGGGATTTCTATTTTACCTCCTTTGGATTGGCTGTGTCCTGTTCCTTAAGCTTGATCCACCTAAATTTTGTCACCCTGTGCTGCCCATATTGGGAAACTGAGACACTGAGGGGTTAAGGAGAAGTGGCAAAGTCTACACCCTTGTTGGGGTTCACATTCTGAGCCTTAAACCTATTTCTCACTTCCCAAGGACATCGGGTAGACATTAAGAGGTCTGGTTTGACAGGAATGGCAGGATCAGCACTTCCTTCCAGTTCTCCAGCAAAGCTAATACCAATTCCTCCTTGTTATGTTTTTAAACTGAGAGCAAAGTGGTTTTGTCTGGTGAGAAGATGTGTAAATTTGATTTGTGGGGCCATGTTGTGTCTTTGCTGAAATGGTGGGAGGCAGACAAGGATTTGGGACTGAACTCCTGCTGCCCATCAATGCCCCTGAAAGCACCAAGTTTCTGTTTCCTCGGTCCTGATGTGCCCACCCCTTGCAGAGAGCATAAAACCAGATTGTCGGGGGCTTACCCCAACATTGAGGTGGTTTCAGGGTCCTTGCTCCCCTGCACAGCTCCGAGCCGAGCCGAAGGAAGAGACGGAGTTCTCAGGTTTAGATTTTTCAAGGTTGCATACTTCGTTTATTGTTTCTTATCTTACAATTTTCTCAGAGTCCGACAAGATGTTCGCAGCTGCATGGATTCCTCACGTCTCCCCCCGAGCTGGGCTGTCCTTATC
Organism: Hirundo rustica; assembly: GCF_015227805.2. Lineage (NCBI taxonomy): Eukaryota > Metazoa > Chordata > Aves > Passeriformes > Hirundinidae > Hirundo > Hirundo rustica. The sequence continues at coordinate 7,676,114 of NC_053461.1, read as the reverse complement.
TTTTATACTAATTACTACGTATTTCTTGTTTACTATTTCTTACCAATGTCTATCACTACTACTAAAAAGGTCATCTTTACTTTGACCCAATCCTCACTAACTACTTTGTGCCACGTCAGTGCAGCAATGGAGTGAGGGAAGAAGAAGGAGAAGAAGAAGGAGACAGCGCCCCAGATTCTCCATCTTGTCCCCATTCACTTCAATGCTAGGAACCTAAAACTACTATTTTTTCATTCTGTGATAAGCTAAACTACTATTTCTCACATTCTGTGGCCTGTAAACCTTCTCTCAGTGTAGGAAGTTTTTCCCATGGACTGAAATCAAAGCCAGTGTCTCTCTGAGCTCTGGGCTGGGGTCCCAGACCCCTCTGCCCAGGTCCCTGACCCTCCAGGGCAACCAAAGGAATGCCCTGGACTCCAACACCAGATTTTAATGATAATCCCACCACCTGGCTGCCCTCGGTGTGAGCAGCAGGAGCTGCCCGTGGGACTGGGGAATCCACAACCCAGAGTACATCACCCCCTCTAATTGCAGGGCAGAAATTCAGAGGCCGAGCAGTGGAATTGTCCCGGGGCAGGCAGAGCAAGGCAGGGCAGGCAGGAGCAAAGAGAAAATGAGTTCTGAGCACGCAGCCCTTGTAGCCAGCCAGCAGCACTGAAGATACAGAGCCCTTCAAAGCATGAACCACTACAAATGTTCCCCCACAAGTGCAGCTGATGAAATCTCACTGCTTCTTTCTTTTTCTCCTTTTTCTTTTTCTCCCTCCCCCTACAGCTGCATTTTGTGAATAGTCCTGAATTCTGTTTTGTTATTTGCACTGTGCTCTCTCAATTAGAACCACAGAATCATTTAGGGTGGAAAAGACTCTTTAAGATCTCCATGCCCAAGAATTAACCCAGCACTGCCAAGCCCAGGAACCCCTGACCCCAAGTGCCACATCTGCTTGTCTCTGAAATCCCTCCAGGGAGGGTGACTCAAATACTGCCCTGGGCAGACTCTGCCAGTGCTTGACAACCTTTTCAGTGAAGAAATTTTTCCAAATATCCAATTTAAGTCTCTCCTGGGGCTACTTGAGGCCGTTTTTTCTTATTCCATCCTCTGTTCCCTGGGAGCAGAGCCTGACCCCCCCCGGCTGTCCCCTCCTGTCAGGGAGTTGTGCAGAGGCAGAAGTTCCCCCTGAGCCTCCTTTTCTCCAGGCTGAGCCCCTTTCCCAGCTCCACTCCTGGGGCTCCGTTCCCTTCCCCAGCCCTGTTCCCTTCCCTGGACACACTCCAGCCCCTCAAGGTCCAAAACTGCCCCAGGATTTGAGGTGGTGACTCCCCAGTGCCCAGCGCAGGGACTGCTATCAAATATTTCTCCTGGTAACTCTGAGATTTTCTGTCTTTGAATGCATTTGAGTGGTTAAAAAAACCCCAAAACATATTCCTGTGTGTCAGGCAGCACAGGGGTTACCTGGTGACTTCGACAGTCTGACCACAGACCAGTTGAGAATTTTCTTTTTCTAAACCCAGCAGACGAAGAAATAACAAGAATCAACTCAATGGAATATTAAAGTCCCTGGGAGATTGTCATCACAGTCCCTCTGGTCCTATAACTTTAATAGAATTTTATGACCAGAGTGTAATTCAATCCAGCAGGATTCCCACATTTGATTGGTGGAATGAGAGATGTGAAAAGATGTTCTGGCCGCAGTGTCTGACACACTGCACTCTTCCATGGCTATTCCAAAGAAAAACAAGGACATTAGAAGAATGCCTAGGTAATTTAACTAACTTTTCAAAATAGGTAATAACTTATGAGGTTTTCTGTGTGTCATTTTTGTTGGTGGAGGAATAGCTGAACCCAGAAATTACCTTACGTTTCATTGCATTCCTTTTATATTTGGTTTTTGGGCTTTTGGCCATTCTTTTCCTCTTCAGTCACCATATTTTCCCTCCCCACTGAAATTCAGGTGAGCAAAGAGCAGCTCATTATTCTTTGGCAGATAAAGAGCTGCCTTTTAACCCCATATGCTAGGGTTTTACCTTCAGAATCTCCCTCCCAATTTGTAGGGAGATGAAACCCCAAATGCAGTTGAGAACCCTCTTTGCAGAGGGATATTTTATATTCTCATCTTTCGTGCCTGTGGGTTATGAGCTGCTCCTATCACAGATTTACCAGACAGTTGTAACCACTCAGTTGAGTGTGCAGAAACAGAAAAACCCAAACAAACAAAAAAACCCCAAAAAACCACCACCACCACCACAACAACAAAAGGGCTGGAGTGTTAGCCCCAATTTTAATAACTGCAACAACTGCAACGCCCAAATTTTCCCCAAATTGCATCATTACAATCTGTAATTATCCTGAAATTTCATCTCCTAGTGACCGGAGGAGGAATCATGTCTGGGTTTGTGGGGTGATGAGTTGCACACGCATTTTTTCCCGAAGAAATGACAGATGGCAAACAAATGAGGGATAAAAGTAACCTGCTCCACAACACGAAAGCAAATGTAGCATTTAAATTCCCATCTGGAATGCCTTTCCAGTCAAGTGCACTGCCGGGGTTTGGCCGTGCATTTGTGTCCCCAAGCCCACAGTGTCACTTGGGGTCCCTGAGCTCTCCTTGCTGCTCAGCTTGGGGGGCACAGAAGGCACCAATTCCAGCCCCTGCCGGGGGGCTCAGGGCCTGGGCCTTGGGCACATCATGGGTTTTATTGCAGAAAGCTGGAAAACAGCAGTTTTCCTAAAAACAGCCCTGATCCCATTGCCACACTCAGGTTTCGGCGCCCTCTGGGATTTCTGTGATTTGCTGTTCCCTCCACCAAAAGGAATTTAGGTGCACCTTAAAATCATTTAAATTCTAGTTAGATAAATCATTTAAATCCTGATTAGGTTTCTCACAAATCCACATTCAAATTTTGGGGCTCTCTGGGATTCTGTGATTTGCTGTTCCCTTCACCGTAAGGACTTCAGGTGCACATTGAAATAATTTAAATCCTGGTTAGATAAATCATTTAAATCCTGGTTAGATTTCTCACAAATCCGTTATCCACATTTGGATTTTGGTGTTCCCCAGGATTTCTGTTTCTTTCACCATGAAGAATTTAGGTGCACCTCAAAATCATTTAAATCCTGGTTAGATTTCTCACAAATCCACATTCAAATTTTGGTGCTCCCTGGGATTCCATGATTTGCTGTTCCCTTCACTGTAAGGACTTTAGGCACACCTCAAAAACATTTAAATGCTGGTTAGATAAATCATTTAAATCCTGGTTAGATTTCTCAAAAATCCATTATCCACATTCAGATTTTGGTGCTCCTTGGGATTCCATGATCTGCTGTTTGCTTCACTGTAAGGACTTTAGGTGCACATTGAAATAATTTAAATCCTGGTTAGATTTCTCACAAATCTTCTCTGCTAATCCAGTCATCATCTCCACTGGCCTTGCACTTTGCTTCAAAGTGCCTCCTGGAAATCATGGATGGTCACTCATCACCTGCTGAGGGGTTCTGAAATGTGCCAGTGGTAGTGAGTAAAAACCAAAACAAACAAACAACAACAACAAAAAACACACACATGTCTTACAGAAAATGCCAAGTATTTCTAGACACTTTTTTTTTTTTTCCCAAAATATTGTCCTCTGACAACCTCTCATTATCACTACCAATATTTAGGGCTTTGTTTCCATTGGTTTCCTAGTTTAAAATGCTATTTTATACATCCAAAATGGTATTTATTACATGCAGTACATTCCTTTTTGGTAATGCAGTATGCTCAGGCTTCCTCCTCCCATTTTTTCACAACAGTGGGGGCATTCCCTAAGATTTGTGCTGGATTCAGGACTGAATATTTAGGAAAAACTCCCAGCACTCTGTGTGTAACGTGTGCACAGAGCACATCCCAGCTAAGCTTGGCTCAGCCAGATGTTGCTGCACCAAAATGACAAAAAAAAAAAAAAATCACAGCAGCGCTGAAATACATTTAGCGTTGCCCACTAGCAAAACTCCCAAATCCACTGGCACCTGGCTTGAAAAAAGAAGTGATTTAATACCTGATTTGCTTTAATTAGGTTGGGTTTGGCATTGTGTTTGTATTTAGGATTTTGTGTGAGAGATGCTGGTTGCTTTTTATACCATCATATTTCGTGCAGAACAGTAAAAATCACCGAACAATCCTCTCAAATAGCTCTGTTAGGAACTTGGTGTCTACGTTGAATTATAAACACACAAAGTCCTTCCAGGGTAATTGTTTTAGCTGTTGAAACGGAGTTTAGCAATTTAATAGCTAAGATTTTACCATTAGTGGTCAGTCAGCATTGTATTTATAAATATAGAAATTGCACTCTTAATGCAGGTTTTTGGCACAACTGTAACCTTTATTTAGGTATTTTAGATGTTTTAATAAGAGATTTTGTGACTTCCAGGCTCTACTTGGTTACCTGTGGGATTGTTTTCCCTGGAATGAGTTGGCAAGGAAAGGTGAGAACTGGGAGCTTTAGGATTGTCCCTAAAAAGAGATAATTTACACTCATCTCTAATTAATCCCGGGACTAGCAAGGAGTATCAGCTCCTCCTGGTTCTGCTGGTTGTTTTTCACCCAATTAAGGCCATCTAAAATTATCCTGTTTGTATTTTTGTTTTTGTTTTACCTCCCCTTTCCCACACAGCCCTGGTGAGGGACACAGCTGCATTGTCTTTGTGAGGACAGAATTCCCCAGGGCCAAATCTTTCCCACGTCTGCCTATCTTTAGTCCTCCTATGTTTCATCTGAAGATGAATAAATAAACAGAATAACCAGGGGCAGGGATCACTTTCTGGAGTCAGCTGGGTGGGAAACAACCTGCTGGACAAATTATCTTTGAGGCAAACCTGTCATTTTTCTCCATGGAGTTCTGGGCAGAAGCACTCCAGCACTGGATAATTCCTTCCTGAGCTTTCTTTGTTTGTTCCCCGGAGGGCTAGCTGGGATTTTTATACCCATTTCCAGAGCATGATTTGAGAATATGAAAGCACTGCTGGGTTAGATCTGGTTAAATTTGCCGATTTCAAGGAAACTGTGTCAAGTTGGAGCAGAGCAGCTCTGTGCTGCCTGTAATCAGAAACTTTCTGAGGAATTGTTGCTTGAAGATGAGCATGGCTCTCTGTGTGGAGAGAGGAAAGAAAACTATTCACAAATTTATTTAGACACTGGGGCTCCAGAGATTGAATTCTTCTCTTGTCCCCAAGACTTGCTTTGCCAACCCAGCTCTCCCCGGAGAGAGAAAGCCTAAAATCCTCTGTGCCCAGGCTTCCAACAGGAGGTCACCCAGCACAAAAAGCTTTTCCTTGCCAAGATCCTCTCTGCAGGCTGGAGCCCCTGGATCCCCTTCCCTTTGTTTCGTTCTCCTCACAGACACAACTGAGCCGCAGAGAATCACACTTCATAGAAGGCAAGGTTTTACAAAACAGCAAAATGTGCGGAAAATCTCCACGGGGTTAATGATATAAACGACATCAGGACTCAGCAGGGGCAGAGCCACAGGAGCCCCTGAGAGCAGGGCAGGACAGACACACGGACACTGGAGCTGGGTGCGGGGAGCGTGGCACATACTGCCTGGCATCAGCTGAGCAAACCAGGCAGAGAGGGAAGGGGGAGAACCTGTGAGCAGTAGAGCAGAGCAGAGCAGAGCAGAGCAGAGCAGAGCGGTGTCCTGAGTCTGCTCCAGCCCTGCCCTGCCCTTCTCCCTCCTCTGTGTGCTGGGTTCTGCCACCCCCAGACAAGAAAAATCCCCTGTAATTGCATTCAGCCCCGTTTTGTGCAAGCCATGATCCTTTTTCTAGCACAGATGGGGGCACAATTAGCAAAACCATCCCCCAAAGTGGGCCAGACTGCAGGGAAACAAGCCAACCTTTGCATTCAGGCTCATCTAGCTGTGGTCTGACCTAAGGACTTAGGGAAGAAAAACTTCTATCATTTATCTTGCATTCTTCATCATGGTTAAATAATTTTCTCTATTTTATTTTTCCCCTCCCCTTCCCTGCCCCCCAAATTGACTCATCCATCACTAGAATCAATATGAATGCAAAGATTTTTGGTGGATTTGTTGTCATGGAAACCACTTCTCCTCTCTGATATTCCCTTACAGGCTTTCCAGACCTTTTCTCGCCTTTAAATTACCATCCTGCCCTACATTCCGAACAACGCTGGGTTTTAATTCCACGTTGTGAGCTCCACTTGGAAACAAACTGTGCACGAGCACAGCGAAACTGACAGCCAGGAGAGGAACCATTCCCTGCTGGAAGAGTGAGCACCAAGGATGGCCCCAAAATGGCTGCAAACGGAGCAAAGGGATGCTGCAAACCCCCCTCCCTTGGAGGGCTCTCAGGACTCGTGTGAGACAGGATTCCGGCTTAAATTCTCTCTCTGGAGCTGCTCCGTTGCCCAGAGAAAGGCTCACTTTGTGATTAAGGCAGCGAGGCATGAAGTGAGTTAGAATTGCCCATAGAAATAAAGTTTGCAGGCTTTAGTCTTGCGAGTCGCTCTCCCTGCTCCCACTCTGTCACTGAGACACACAAAGCAGCCACACGCAGACAAGAGGTTTTGCAGAGCAGAGGTCCTTCTCCGATCCAGCTCAAAGCTGAGACAGGCGGAGAGAGAGAGCCTCTTTGTTTTATTTCTTACTTTTTATACATTTCTGGGTCTAGCAGAAGATTGGCTTTTAGAGTTTTCACCTCTCAAGCCAAGTGGCTAAACCAACCGTCAGTTACAATTGTTTTCAGGTTAGAAATATGCAAACAAAGGACAGAGAATGAAAAACGAAGGATTTGTTTATGTTACATATGTGGCAAAAGTTAGAAAACTGCTCTTAATATCGTGCAGTAACTAGAAATCTGACTCCATTTATGAAAATTCAAAAAGGCTATAAAAAACTCAGAAAAACCAGGGTAACACCACTCGGCACAAATTGCCAGCCCAGGCGCTTGGATTTTCTCCTGCCCTGGCTGCACAGACATGAAGGTGATCCCTGCACATCCTGTCAGGTGTGCTGGGAGCCTGGGATTCTGCAGGAGCTGCCAGGAGCAGGTAGAAAGCTTTGCATAAATATTAAGTATATCAAATATATCAAATATATCAAATATATCAAATATATCAAATATATCAAATATATCAAATATATCAAATATCATAGGGGGTTCAGCCTGTTGTTCCACCTCCACTCACAACCCACTGTCAAGACCCAAGCAACCTGCACATTCCATTAGGAGAAAATACAAAGCTCTTATTAAAAAAAAAAAAAAAAAAAAAAAGTCATTGTTTTATAAATTTTTGTGCTAATTTAGAAGTTGCGTTGGAGGAAGTTTTCCGAGAAAGCCCAAGAAGTTTCGTGGCATGTGGTTTCTATCAAAAGTGAGTTCAGTCTCTGCATTTAACACGAATAAATAGAAAAAACTCAACAAGAAGCCACCATCTAAGCAAGGTAATTAAAGAGAGAATGGAGAAATAGAACCCCCCCAAAATGTATATTTTTGTACATTCCCAGGTTTATTGTGGAGAGTCCAGGGGCTGGCAGGAAGCCTCAGTGTGACAGGAGTTGAGGAAGGAATTTGATTTTCAGTTTCCCTTTGCTTTGCCCTCCTCTCTAGACAGTTGCTTTCACTTGGCATAATTTGCTATTGACCTTGACATCACCAATATTTTGGTAAAAAGGATCTTAATTCTCCCAAAGTGCTGCTCTCTAAAGGTGCTGCATGAAGCATTGTGAATGTGGAGAGGTCCTGTCGGCTCACAGAGTCTTCAAGGGATTTCTGATTTATTACCTGCCCTACTCAGCAAAGTCTGGATTAGGTCAAACTGGGGGGGGGGGGGGGGTTAGTTCTGGGCAGGTCTTTTTTGGGGGGTGGTCTTGGGGTTTTTTTGAGCACCCTTTTACCAATCTAATGAAAGCTTCTAACTGAAACATTTCGAAAAGAAAAAGTTCAAATTAAATTTTATGACGTTGACAAGATTCAGTTCCTCTTACCCCTGGGAGAAAAACGAATCTAAACTTTGTCCAATTTGATGCCAAATTTACAGGCAACTTTGGACCAAGCAGGGCACTCCCAAGGATCTGATGGAACAAGTCTTGCCTGTCCATAGGTCAGTAGTTAAAATCAGAAGTCTGACAGGCATGTTCATCCTCTGAATTAATACTTTGGGAGCAAGAAACAAGATGCATCTAGAAAGCCAGCAAACTACAGACATTTCTGTGCATAAAAATATGAGATTTAAACATTCAAAGTCAAGAATTCATTTTTTTCTCCTTTTAAATTAAAGAAATGAGACCTTAGGTTCAAATTCTGCCTTTCTGTTGGAAGCATTCCACTTTTCATGTCCACCTGTTGGAGGTTTGTCTATTCTCGTTCAGTGCTTCTAAATTCATTTATTGGGTTTTGTTTATTCTTGTTCAGTGCTTCTAAATTCATTTATTGGGTCAGGCCAGGTACTGAAAGAAAAGGGGGTTTGGTTCTTTTGCTTTTTTATTCTGCAGTGAATATAAAGAGTGGACAAATCACCACACTTGTACTTTTGCCTACATTCATCTATTAATTGACCTGTGAAAACATGGATCATCCTGAAAAGAAATTTGGGGGGAAAAAAGAAAAATCTCCTAGGAAGGAGGGAAAAGAAAAAAAAAAAAAAGATGGCAGAAAATGCAAAAAGATAATTCTCCAAATAGAAGACAAAGTCTGTTCCAGTTATTTTTGTAAAGGGTTGATTGCAATTTGCATCCTGCTCAACCAGCATCTGCCATCAGCCGCGCTCAGTAGTCTTTTCTCTCTCTCTCTCTCTCTCTCTCTTTTTTTTTTTTTTTTTTTTTTTTTTTTTTTTTTTTTTTTTTTTTTTTTTTGCCTGTGAATGTGGCTTGATGACATTTCCTTCCCAAATCCTTGCAGAGTGATCTCCCCCACTTCTCCTTAGACCTGAACACATCTCGCCACAAGGTTCAGGTGATTTGCAGCTTTTATTCCTCCCACGTCCCATTTCTGGCCCGGGGGCTTCCATCGAGCCCTCAGGGTGTGCTGGATTGAATTTTATTGGAAAATTGTGAATCCATCTGGGATCTGGGAGCTGTGTGATGCAGAGCAGTGTCCTGCACTTTCCTCTGGGCTGAAAGCAAGACAAGAATGGGGAGTGAGAGGGGAAAACTCATCCCTGCAAATTCCACACTTTCCTTTTCCAGAGGCGCACCTGGAACCGGCGGAGAACAGAGCACCACTGGAGGGAGGACAAAGCTGCAAAAATCACCTCCAAACCCTTCTTGCTGGAGGGGCCCCTGCTCCGTGGGGGCTGCAGGGGTCCCCGCAGGGCTCACAGGAGCCACGTTTGCATTTTCCATCCACCGGAGACAGGCAGCATCCATCCCCTGGAGTTGCCAGGGAGTTGCCTCTGTGCAGGGCAAACAAGGACAGTGAAGCAGCAGAGCTGATGTTCCCGTGAAGCTTGTTTTTTCAACTCCTCTTGCTTTCACGGGGTAATTAGATCCAGATGTTTGTTTTGTTTTTCCCTTTTGCCTTTGAGTCTTGCTCGGTGCTTTTTGATGGCTGACAGAGGGAAATTCATCTTCCAGCAGCCATCAACCAGAGGGAACCTGCAATTCCTTTCCCTCGCAGCTTGGGGGTTCAACCTGCACCTTCTGTTGCTCAAAGGCCAAATAATTCCAGTTAAAAAGCATTGAGAACCTCCCCCAGATTTATCCTGAGGATGATATTCCTGGGAATGCCTGGAAATTGCTAGGAGGAAAGAAATGCACCCTGTGTGAGGCAGCAGGTGTTGGATCAGTGAGGGAGAGGAGCAGCTTCCAGCCACTCCCAACACTCCTAAATCAGAGAAATGGGGATGGATTCAGGGAAATGCTGCTCACAAGTGAGTTAGTGCTCACAAGTGGCCAGGAAAAGGCGATGAGCACGGCCCTGATAGCCAGGACGTGGCACAGAACTAACCCCAGCCTTTCACAGCCAGCTAATAACTTCACGGTGTTTATTTTAGCTGACAATGTGCACCCCCCCATATCCTCCCCATTTCAATGCACTCTGCTGGTGGGCAAGAGCTGCTTTGTTCAGAACAGAGAGTAGGAGATAAAAAAGGGAGGACAATAATCAGTATTAGAAAGAACGAGTGGTGCTGTGACAGCAGGGATTTTGCTAATGTAAGCAGCATAATATGTCAAAAAAAAAAAAAAAAAAGAGAGAGAGAGATAGCAGGATTCTGCCTGCAGTTCAGCTAACTACAATCATGTGTAGCTGTAAATTTGATTTAACTGTGGCAAGTAAACGGTTCAGCTTCAGGTAGCTGGGGTTTGGAATGCTAAACAGCAGAGCAAAGATGTTATGGGCAGGAGGAACCAAAAGAGCAGCAGAAATTGCAGCTGGGTGGGAAAGGAAGGACTTTAAGGTGTGAATGTTCTGTTAGCATTGATGGGACCCTCACTCCTCGTTCTGTACACACTGAACCAGTACAGCTGAAGAAAGGAGTAGTGTTTGTAATTGGGTTTCCCCCAAGAAAATCCAAAAAGAATTAAAAAAAAAAAAAAAAAAAAAGGCAAACAGAATGTTTTCACGTTTCCCTGACACGGAAGCAATGTCTATCCAAAAGCACAGAAGACAAAAATCCAGAGTTCCAAACTTAAACACAGAAATTGTCCCGAAGGGCCAGGAGTGTACAGAAACAGCCCCAAAACACCTTGAGAAGCTGCTCCAAGGGGCGTTCTGGGAGGATTTATTTTCAACTGCATTTCGGTTCAGTTCTGCACCCAAAGTATCTCCCACTTGTCAACTCTTGTTTCAGCTCAGCTGCCAATGGGGTAGGTAAAGAAATAATTGCAGCAGAGCTGGCGCTGTGCCCTGAGCAACGCTTTGCATCTGTAGAGGAACTGCAGCAATCACGGGTTAATGCAGCCAAAGAAGCTCTGCCTCGCTGCTCTGGCCACACAAATGCCCCAAGTGTCTCACAGGTTTTTAATTCTAGCCCCGGGTGAGGCTGAGTTAGACACAGGGTTGGGGTGTGCCTGCTTGGCATGGAGGGGTTGACCTCCGGGGGTTTCCACTGGGATTCCATTTGTGGTTTCCATTTCCATACTGGCGCTGCCACTCTCCCCAGCACATCTGATGGTTCCACTGATGCCTTAGGAGTTAGTTTTTATATTTTTCAATTCCTGTACTGCATTAGTGTATAACTCTAAACTCCATATAAAGAGTTATTTAACTGTCTTCAGGTTTTGGTCAGAGAAAACAATCCCTCTGGGCCTGGAACTCAAGGACACCTCACTGCCTCCAGCCCCGAAAAGTAGAAACAAAAATGAATGGGGAGGAGCAAACTGGGGTTAAATGACTTCATTACCTGCAGCTGTAATTGGAGGATTAACCCCTGATGTGTAAATGGACCAAACCGATAATTGTCTGAAAAACCCGTGACCATTGTCCGTGCTGAGTGCAGCCCCTGGGAGGCTCCGACTGCCCAAGGTGAGCCTGGTGAAGGCCTTCAATAAATCCCCACTTTATCCTCTGAACCTTGTCCAGCCTCTGTTCTAGGGAGACGCTCCAAGGTATCCCCACCTTGCAGGGATGGAAGGGAACTTGGGTTCCTTCCCCTCCCCACCAGGCAGCCCCTGCACCCTGCTCAGCTGGATGAGGCTCTGGGGAGTGAACAGGGGGTGGAAGTGCCAGTCAGTGCCAGCCCCCATTAGATGTGACTTTAACTAGTGTTAGCAGCTTCATATGCTGCTGGTTAATGAGCCATTCAGGGAGATACAGCTTTCTGCTTCGTTGGCTCGATGAATTAATCACCATTCCTTGAAGCTCCCCATTTGCTTTGGAGGCTGCAGGCTCCCAGGAGAGGCTCTGGAGGGCTGTGGGCATGGGGAGCCACTGGGGCTTCAAACTGCAGCCCAGCCATAGGTGGGGGCATGTGGATTGCTGAGCCACACCAGCTCACATCCATCAAACAGCAGAAAATAAACCTGCTCACTCAACTAGCCCCCTTTATAGAAAACTGGGAGTTGCTGGCTAAGCCTCTATAAGCAGTTTCAAATTTGGTTTAGGACTCTTTCAGGTGGCTCTTTGCCACCTTTATTTTCTCATTCATCTTTATTTCTCCTTCATCTCCTTTATTAACTCCACCTGGGTTTTTTTGTCCAATTTAACTTTTTTTCTCTCCAGTGGAAACAAACAAGTAGTTCAAATAATCAAATACTCCAAATATTTGTTTGTTCAGAGAAATCAAATGCTGGAAAAGTGCTGGGTATGGCAGAAATCCCACCCAGGTTAATGTGTCCCTCACACAGTGAAGGGAGGGAAAGTAAAAAACCCTCACAGGGGGTCAGACTTTTGGAGAAGGCTCCAACAAGAAAATTGAGATGCCGAACCAACCCAAGGAAACACAGAGCTACAAAGAGCAGGATTTTGGATTAATTAGCCCGTGTCCCAAAACACTCCAAAAATACCAGAGCTTCTCTCTCAAAGGAAGCCACAACATCTAATCCCTGGCTGTCCTGGGGAAGGGAATGGTCTCCAGGAAGATGTGGAGCATCCCAGATATCTCAGGCACCGTTCACCTGAGCAGACGCAGCTGCAGTGCAGGGCCTTGGAGCCACTCACACCAAGAAAAAATCAGTCATTCCACTCCCATCACACATTAAATCAGAGGCTATTTCAGTGATTTAGAAAATAAACTGACAGGATATGTTTGGAATGCAGTTTTGGTAAGTTTTGTTTAAGTCATTGAGAGCTTTTAATATCTTTTTTTTCCCCCTGTGGCTGAGAGACAAATTTATTTATCAGGCAGAATTTTCCAGTCAGAAAATGTGTGCATTTATACATGCAGAATGCACACAGGCCTGCCCACATTTACATGGCTTTATCCACAGACATTCATGCAAAACACTTGCCAGAAGCATCAGAAATGGGTTTGAGTATGCAAAACCCTGAGCATCCGCTACAATTACTGGGTGTCTGAGACTTCCTCTGCCTTCCAGAGGGGAATAAAGACATCCAGCAGCTGCATGGAGGATGCAGCCCACTGCCACCACTGCACAGGGCTCTGAGAAATGCTCAGATCTCACAGCTTCTGTGGAGAGTGGTGAGAAAATCAATTCCAGACCGAAAGGGCTGCAGGCAAAGGGATGAGATGAAATGTGACTGACAGAGAGACAGCATCCAGCAATGCTCAGCCAAGTGAAAAGGCAAAAGAACACAGGAATAGTAAAACCTCTCCGTTTGTGTTTTAATTGGGAGGGGACTTAACAGGCAGCTTTGGTGCTCCAGGCAGCCCCTGGAAATGTTAACTCTGCTCTGTGTTGAAGTAAAACATGCAGAACACACACAGGGCTCTTTGCCTCTAACACTGTGCCACGGGAAAATGAGACTGTGATTTCCTGTGACATTGGGATGAAATGAGGTTGTCAAATCAAGTCAAAGTGAAGTGGCAGGGAAATATTCCTCTGCTCCCTGATGCTGAGGTGGATTTTGAAGTCAGTGTCCTGTGCCTCTGCTTCTCACTGCGTTTTGCCCTGATGTTTGTTTAATGCTATTTGTTTAATGATGTTCTTTAATGTTACAAATACAAACAACCTCTGGAGGTGGGAAAGGAAAGGCTTTCCTCCTCAGTCCACTTCGTGCTCTGGAAAGGAGCTCAAGATGTTGAATTCAAAATATGGAACCCCAAGATATTGTCCTTATAATCTCAGATGTTCATGCTCTGGAAAGGAATTCAAGATATTGAATTCAAGGTGTTGAACCCCAAGATATAAAATATTAAACCCTAAGACACTGGCATTATAATCTCAGATGTTCAGCTTGGCTTCCTTCCCCACGGCTTCAGTCCCTCCTCCCATGGAACACCCTGTGAGCATCATCCTCTGAGGGCTGTAAGAGATTGCAGGGTTTAATGAACACTAAAATGTCAGGCTGAAATAACCCCGCCATTATAAACTAATCCTACTGCAAGAGTCAAATTGAAGCATTTGAAAATCGTGTGGCATGGAATGGGAAATCTGATTTTTGGTAGCTTTTTTTTTTTCTTCTCTGGTCCTTCCAGTGGTTTGAAGAGACTGAGGGGAAGGAGCAAGTGACAGAGACCTAATGAGGAGTAGGAAATGTCAAGCTGAAGGAGAAAACAAATATTGACCCAGCCTCCAAGGCAGCGAATCTGTCTCTTGGAGGTGTTGAATCACAGAATCACAAATTGACCAAACCATGGTCAATTTGTTTATTTATTAATGTATTGGGGGGGTTGATCACGTTTGTTTGTGGTGATTTCAGAGAGGAAAAGCAACTCCTCCTTCCTGTCCCACGGCAAAGAAATTGTCTCCTCAGTAGCACCTGGCTTTTTTGAGGGTTTTCTGCCCTGTGTGATCCCTGAGGCATCTCCATTCCCACGCAGATGGGAGAGCCTCAACAACACAGGTGAGAATTAGGGAAGCTTAAACATTACATGTGCAAGGTGGGGAGAGCTGGAAGCAGAGCCAACAAGAGTTTGGGATGCAAACCCTGCTCACTTTTCCAGTGGAAGCAGTGGAGTAGCAAAGGAAATGCTTCACCGGAGTGGATTTCTGCTGAAATCTTTGTGTGTGAAGATTAATTCCATGTCCTGAGGACCATGTGGTGAGGCCATCACACACCCATGGCTTCCAAACCCTGATGTGTGCCCTACATCAGACACTCAGGAGATTTTCTGTCCTGTCTGTCCACAACAAGGCAGGGCTGCAGAACTCGTTTGTCCCCACAGGGACAAAATCAGGCTCTGCATTGGTTTTCTCATTTTCAGAGGAAGAGAGCTCTGGGAAGGTTGTGACCTTCCCAGCTCAAAACCAGAAAACAAACAAACAAACAAACAAACAAAAAAACACCCTCCCTGCAGCTTTTTAAAGCTTCTTTTTAAGGGATATTATAATAAAATTATAGAATGGTTTGGGTTGAAATTGACCTAAAAGCCCATCCAGGGACACCTTCCACTGTCCCAGGCTGCTCTGGTGGCTCTTGCTTTGCCACAGACTGGTCCTGCTCTGCTTCTGGAGTGATACTCTGCCCTGGACCCCTGTGCATGGCAGTCCTGGAAGGATGGGAGCAGTTGGAAATGCCAGGGCAAGCTCTTGGCTAACAGCCTGAAACACCAGGGCATTCAGAGGAAATCTAGCAAATATTTTCCTAGGACAGAGCAAAGACAGGGAATGTGAAGGAAGCCCTGTCTGCTCACAGAGTTTGCAAGGAATTTCTGATTTATCACCTGCCCTACTCACCAAAGTCTGGTTTTGGTCAAACTGGTTTGGTTTTTTTGGTGGGTTTGTTTGTTTGTTTGTTTGTTTGTTTGTTTGTTTGTTTTTGGTTTTGTTTTTGTTTTTGTGTTTTTTTAATCTGGGCAGGTTTTTGTTTGGGGGGTGGTTTTGGAGGGTTTTGAGCTCCCTTTACAAATCTAACGAAAGCTTCTAACTGAAACATTTTAAAAATAAAAAGCCCAAATGAAACTTAGGAGCAGCCCAAATGAAAAGAGAGAAGTTGAAATGTGGAAGGAGAGGCATTCATTTAGATGTAGTAAGATGTCTTTAGAAATCTAAAAGTGGTTTTTTAAAAATTTTTTTTCAGTAAGTACTGATGTCGGGCTCTGAGTGAGTCTCTGACCATCCCCAAATTGTCCCTGCCTGGCTTTGTGCTGCACCGCAGCCAGGCAGCGGAGATGTCCCGGTGTGTTCTGAACTCCCCTATTGCAGGACTGCATGAGTAGAGCTGGGCAAACCCGAGTCCTTCTGCAGAGGCTTCTCCTTCCAGCGGTGAAGAGAGAGCCGCTGCTGGGGTGCAGATTAACGAGAAGTTCATGGAGCAGTGGGTGAATCCCCATGCCAGTGCAGCAGGGGTTGAGTTGAGCAGTTCACTTGACAAAAGAACTGCAAAAACGTGGAGTGCTCTGAGCCAAAGCGAAAGTTGAAATAGTACTTTTTTTTTTTTTTTTTTTGCTCGGTGATGAGAACGTCATTTAATAACCACATTTTTACTGCTACAGGCTGGCTGGGAAGAATGGAGTTTTTTGCTCTCTGCTCTGCACTGCCAGGATTTCACAGGCATGAAGAACAACGGGTGGGGTGAACAAAGTGCAAGCATGGCTCTAAGAGACAGAGCAGGGCAGCAGAATATGCCACAATATCACACCGCTTTTTAAAGCAGCTGTTACTTCATTAAATGTGGGAAGAACTGAAAAGCATAGCATTTCAGAGAGTCAGAGGAAAACCTACAGGACTTGACTGACAAACTCGCTTCTCGAAACTGCTGCGCTGCTTGGACATCACACTGCACAAGTTCCATCAGTCCAGGAGAAAATTGGGCAACTCCGTGGGCACTGCCAGTCTGGCAGCCCCCACAGCACCACAGTGGAAGCTGAAATGAGAAATATTCTGGGCACAAAGAGCAGGGGAAAGTTTCATCTCTCAGAGCTCTTGTGGCGGGGGGGGACTTTGGTGATGGGGACAAGATGCTCCTCACATCTGGGACCTGGTGGCACCCCAGGGCTGCTGCTTCTTTATCTGCTTCAGTCTGACTGTGCAGCACTGATATTCTCAAAGATTTAAAGGGCTCAAAACAATCTGCCTTGGGTTTTTTCCTTTTCAGAGGTAGGGAGCTGTTAATGAGTTACGTGACCTTCCAGCCCAAAACCAGAAACAAACAAACAAACAAACAAACAAACAAACAAACAAACAAACACATCCTCCCTGAAGCTTTTTAAAGCTTACTTTTAAGGGTGATTATAATAAAATTATGGAATGGTGTGGGTTGAAAGTGACGTTAAAACCATCCAGTTCCACCCAGGGACACCTTCCACTGTCCTGGGTTGTTCCAAGCCTGTCCAGCCTGGCCTTGGGCACTTCCAGGAATGGGGCAGCCCAGCTTCTCTGGGCACGCTATGCCAGGGCCTCACCACCCTCATGTAAAGTATTTCTCCCTAATATCTGGTCTAAATCTGCCCTATTATTCCATGAAATATCGGAGTTCTTCAAAAACCATGGAAGAAGAGAAGAATGAAGAGAGGGATGGATGTGGAGGTAGAAAGTCAGAGTGGAAAAGGAGGCAGGACTGGTGAGGAGAAGGGAACCGCTCTAAGCTCTGCTTTGAGACGATTGCATCACTTTCTGTCACCTTTTGTCACATGGCACAAGTGACTGACTCCTGTCCCTTAAGCCCGGTGACTGCAGCACCCCCAGTGCCTCCATCCCACCCCGAGGGGCACAGCCCCTGCCCTGCTGATTCCACGGGCCACCAAACACACCCAGAGGTGTCCTCTGGCTACAGTGACGTGGGGATGGCAGTGTTTGACTGGGATTTCTGTGGAGCAAAGCTCAGTGAGCTCCCAGGGGAGAGGGTGTTGTGTTTTATTTTCTTTTATCAGGGTGGGGATTAAATGCCTGAGACGGTGTTTCATGTCTGCACTCAGATGTTTATTAATTCTTATCTATGTTACAGTCTCACAAACCATGAGTTCTGCAGCACTTGAAGCTAACAAACTAAAAATGGCCCCCATCTCTCGCTCTACAGGGCCTTTTAAGGATAAATTATCCAATTAAGAAATGACACCTAAATTATTTTGACTTTTAACCCAATAACCAACCACCCATGGCCCGCAATGTGGATTTTTCTACCCAATTACAAAATCCCACCCAGACCCATGAAGAAGAAGGTGAAAAAGAAGGACTAAACCTCCATCTTGCTTTATCTATCTATTACTGTATTCTAAACCCTTAAACTCTGAGTTTTGCACCCTGTGATATCACACACTTCTATTCAAACTCCACACCCACAATCCCAGTGCTGTCACTCAATTTTGGGAGCCTTCTCCACGGCCTTAGGTGAAATGCAGTGTTTGCTTGGGGGTCAGTGCCTGGCAGCACAGAAAGCCTGGAATTCTCAGAGACCAGGGTTCCAACAGGAAGAGACAGACACAGGGAGCCAGGGAAGGGCAGGGAGCTCACCCTGCCCGGGGGGACACTCTTCCTGGGGGCTGGATCCTCTCCATCCTCCAGGGAAAATGCCCTGTTGGGGCTGTGTCCTTGTGGAGCACACACAGTTGGAGCCTCAGCAAGGACAAATGTCTGTGAGAGAAAACAACCTCAGAATAAACCTGGATAAAAGTGCAATGACACCACACAGAGATAATCACCCTCTACAGCTGCTGGGGCTTGGAAGGCAACCAAGGGAAAAAGGCTTTTCAGAGGTTTTACTTTTGGCATTTCCCTCCTCTGACACTAACCTGCTTCTGAAAGGAGGCCCCCACTTTCTGTCAATCATCAGGAAAAAAATAGGCCTGTGAGTGTTCTGTGCAAAGCAGGTAGCTCATTTCCATGCAGAATCAATATAATTGCAAATGGAGTCATTGCTGCTGAAGGTAGCTGGATTTAATTGGGTGTGCACATGCAGAAATATCTGTGGGCTTGGCAAAATCTACACAGGGCTCAGTCTGACCGCTGGAATTGATCAAGAGCCCCTTTGTGAACAGCAGCCTGTGTCAGGCCTAAACACAGACACCACTGCACACCCCAAATATCCTCGTGTGTCACACCAGAAACCCCTCCAGTCCTGTGGCTGTCTCATACAGATGTACCAAACTGTACAGATTTTAGGTATCTTGACTTCAGGTGCCTCGAACTGAAGGTTTTCTGAGCCCACACTGATCAAAAGTCAGTTTTGTAAGAAATTCTGAGAATCCTCTGTGAATTCTGCAAATCCTCACGTTTGTGGATCCATCAGGAATGCTACCCAGCTTCCCACAGAACAAATGCTGCTGGAGGGTTATGAATTGTGAGTTCTCACCCCTTTTTTTGTCCCATGTGCCCCTTTCCAGCCTTGGGGCAGTTACTCAGCATTGTCAGAATCCTCTGAAGCCATCCTGGCTATTCAAGCTGAACATATCTTAGTGATCACTGCTTCAAGAACCCTCCAGTGGGAGATAACTCCCTAAACTAAACAATTCCCTGCATGCCCTGTAAGAAAGGCTTTGGGAACAACAGGAAATATCTCTGTAGAGAACAACAGGGGTGCTTCATCTTTTCTGTAATTTTACGTTTAACCACGAGCTGTGGCAGGAATTATTCACCCCCAAGCAGCAAGAGCTGCTCCATCAAACAGAGAAGACAACTGTCCACCAGTCAAAGTGGGAATGAGTTGCTGCTGGGCTTCAGCCCTGGAAAATGTTCATTCTGCTTCTAAAGTGGCTCTTCAAACCTCGTACAAAGGCAGAGCCAGGCAGAAAACTTCTTCCCTGCACCCCTGATCCCACATGAGAGCAGAGCGCTTGCCAGAGGGTGCAGCCACAGCACACAGGAATGCAGGGTGGGGGATGCCTTCAGGCAGGTCATAGGAAATCTGTAGGTTTTTATGCTTTAAATACTTCGGTTTTCTTGGTTTTTAGTTTTCTTTGAAGTGGATTGTGCTCCTAAAATTCCTTGAGGTGAAATGAACAGAGCACTGCAGCGCTCCTCCTGAACCCCCCTAAGATATTTTCCTAATCTTCCACAGGGGATGTTTCACCCAGAAGGTGAAACCTTCTTCACCCTTTCACCCTTCTTCCCCTCTGTTTTTAAGGGAAACATTGATGTAATTAAGACCTATTATTTGTGAAATTACAATTGCAACCCTCAAATCAATTAACAATAAGGAAAGTCATGCATTACTTTGCAGTCTTGGGTTGGTGGTGATGTTGTGCCTAGAGCTGAGGATGAAGAGCCATTCAAGGGAGAATTGGTGCAGAACAACCCTAATTTTGCTCTGTGTTTGCCCCTAGTTAATTTGAAGAGGTTTTTTTTTTTTTTTTTTAGAAAATAGATATCAAGTAATAGCAGAAGTCACATTTATCACAGTTTTTTTTAGCTGGAGTTGCAAATAATTTTACAGAGTTTTTACACTCCGGTCCAAAGGAGGGAATTGATGTTCAGGACTGGACTCACACATTACTGAGGGGATTTTACTGGACAGAGAGGGGTGGAAGCTGCCCATGGTCACAGTGCTGAAAGAAAAACAGAAACAGGTTCCTGCAGCAACAACTCCTCAGAACTGAAAACAGGCATTGAACTCGTGCTCCTCAGGGGTTCACAAATGTTAATTCTGTAGAGCCATTTAGTTCAGGTGCAGGCTTTGCTCAGGAGTTCATATCTGGGCTCGCTGTCATCCTCACAAGGGTTTTGCATGCATGTGCCCACATTCCTGCCTAGATTTATAACTAGAAATGCTTAAAAAGTCTCTATAAAGCATTTTTTCTGCTGGTCGTGGATCTGTGGCTGTGTGACAGGCACAGAGGTAGGCTGGACACACTTGAGACGTGGGTGAACTTTGATTTTTAGGGCTCAGATTGTGGGTTTGGCTGAGATGCTGCACTGGGGAATGAATGAGAGCAAAGTTCCTCCAATCCACTCTGGCAGGACTGCCTCCATCACATTCCCAGGAAATCCCCCAGGGATTACAACCATGGAACACAACCACTGGATCTACTGGATTCTAGCAGTATCCCTTAATTCCTTAAAATTCCATGGAGGAGGGCAAAGACTTCACTGCCAGCTGAGCTCTCTACTTGTATTTAACATCCAAAAATGATAGAAAGTCTATTTACTACAGAAAAAAGAGAGGGAGTCTATCTGCTCCCATCAAGCATATTTATTGATTGACAAACATATAAATTGAAAATCAAGATTTAATTTAGCTGGGGGAGCACCAAGTGCACATTTTCAATGCATGAGAAATGCTGGCATAAATCAAACTTAGGACTGAACCCTGCTATTACTTGAAAATAACTGTCCAATATCTCTTTGATCTACAGGCAAGGAGCAGAAAGAAATAAATGTGCCTCTGAGGAACCAGGACAGCCCTAATTATTTTCATGTAAAGGGTGTATTTCAATGCTGTGCAAGCAACACGTCCAAGAAAACAAAGAAATGCAATCGTTCAGCACTCATTTATTTATTTATTTTGGACTTACAAGAAGTATTTTGCAAAAAAATTACGGTAGGCTTTGGTTTCTCAGGTTACCTGCACGGTCTCTTGAGTGAAACACTTATTAGTGTGGAAAAACTGCCCAGAAAACATCAGACAACGCGTCTGAATACAAATCATTTCATAAATATGCAAGCGGCGCCTCAATGTGACACTTGGCTTGTCTGAGGAACACTGATAGACTTAAAAAAAAAACCAAAAAAACCAAAAAACTCAACCAAATGCGAGCACAATTTAATTTAATACTTTTCATGTTGAAGGCAAAACTATGAATTTAGTGGGTTTATAATGTTTCAACTTATAGATAAAATAGAAATATTTTATATTTAAATAGATAAAATAGAAATATTTTATCAACTCATAGATAAAATAGAAATACTTTATATTTATTGATAAAATATTTTACCAATATTTTATCAAGGATAAAATAGTTTATCCTTGGTATAAACAGGGTCAAGGGCAAATAGTTGGGTGGAAAGAAAATCAAGATCAAGGCGAGGAGCAGATTTAATGACGTTGCCACAGTCAGAAGAAGGAGGGGAAAAAAAAAAACCCAAACAAAAACCACCAGGTAAGGGGGCAGCCAGTCCAGATTGGGAGTCTCAGTTTGGTCTGTTTAGTTTAGGAAGAGTGAGGAAAATGGATTTCTCCCCCTGAAGCTGAATGGATGAATCCTCCTAGGACAAAGCGCTGTGCACATAGAGTGGTTATCCCCACGGATCACAGCCTGAGTGCCAAGAAAAATGACTTCAGGAAAAGGAGGAAAAAAGAACTGCACTGCACTTTTAATTATTTTCCAGAAATTAATGGATCAAAATCATATTTCAAAACCAAATCTCCCTTGAGCTCAACTTTTCTCCACTTTATTGTCCAATACACTCCCTCTAGAAGCAATTTTCAAGGTTTCACATCCACAAAATCGCTTTGAAAGTATCAAAAGTGACATTTTCCTGGTCAAGTCTTATTGGACTCCGAGCCAGATTCTTAACTTGGTCTTGGTGGATTATTTGTGTGCTCAAAGGCAATTTATATCCTTCTCAATCTACTGCCAGCTCTATAATTCCCTGCTTCTCTTCATTTCACGCTGGCAGTCACCACAGGACCACGGGGAGATGCAGACCAGTTTGGAAGGATTGACAGGAAATAAGCAGTGAAATGTCCTCCCCTGCTCCAGAAGAACTGAAACACACTCTGCAGAGAGGAACACATGGAAGATATACATTTAGATCAGATTATATGGCTTAAAATAGGATCTTTTACCCCCAAATGAGTGTCCACAGAAGGCCCCAGCTCCCTGTGGAGCTCAAACACAGGAACAGGGACATTGAGCAAGCTGATTTTCCTTATCTGTGCTATTATGAAATAAAAAACTTCAACCACCACCAGGAGACAATCCCTCACTGAGGTTTTGTAGAGCTGCAGAGGTGCTAAATGACCTGGGTTTCTATTTCCGGGCATTTTCTGCAGAAAATTGGGAGTTAAATGACTTGGGTTTCTATTTCTTGGTATTTCTGAGCACTGGTGTCACTTTATCGTGGATCTGACCTTGTCCCGGTGCCTGCGAAGGGCCCAGCAGGGTGCGGCGAGTTCAGCTGGTGTTGGGTGTTTGTGTTGCCTTTTTCCCAACCTGGAAATGAACCCAGAGGTAATTTTAGTGAGGAGGTAATATAAGAGTGGATCTTTATCTGAAGGCCCTCAGGGAAAGGTGTCCTTATAGAAAGGTGTCCACAAAAGCCCAGGGATGGGTACATTCCTATGGGTTTTAGGAAATCAGCAGAATTGATAGAAAGCACCAATTAGGAGGAGAAGTGGTGGTTTAATTTCTCCTGATATTAAGACCCTTCTGTGGAAGGCTTTCTTTCGTGGTACTAATTGTATTTTGTTTATGAAAATGTGTTTTGAAGGGTCATTTTTGGCCTTGGTTCCCCAAGATGGTAGAGGGGCCTCGTATTTCTCAGGGTTTGGAGGTCTGGAATTTGTTTTGATTTTTTTTTTTTTTTTTTGCTTGGGAAAAGGCCATGGAAAATACAACAGGCTACAGAGCTACAAATAAATGTGTGAAGAATACAGGGAACATATAAAAGAAAAAAAGTCAGAAAAACAAAGTGCAAAAACCCAAAAAGGCAAAAAACCAAACCACCAGGCTCACCCAGAAATCACGACCAGCATCTCCACAGGCATCCTGACACCCGAAAGTGGCTGCTGGTGGCAAAGGGCAGTGGATAATTTTCCTCCTCCTTAATTTCCACATCTGTGTTTGGCAAAGACAAAGCAGGAATTCAGTGCCTCACTCAAACCTCTGAGCACATCAATTAAACTCCCGGGAGTTACAGCAAGACCCAACGTCTTTTTGCACTTGGTATTTCCAGCTGGAATTTCAGACGAAGGGAATGAAGGATCTCCCTGGTGTTGTGTGAGGGTGGTTTGGTGCCAAACCCAGCCCACACTGGTGTCTCCGTCTCACCGTTTGCTCAGTGCTGTCACAAATGTGTTTTGGTGTTTGCTGTGTTGAGTTACCTTGTAAAAACTTGAGATTGACCAGTTAGAAGACACAGCAGGGAACAGTGTTGGTTCCCTTCTCTGAAACGTGAGGGCCCCACCGCTGATATTTTAGGGAGAAATGAGCAGCAAACCGCTGGAACTGGGATTCACAGCAAGGGAATCAATCAAACAGAACAAAACAACTCAGTGCAAGCAGAACATGAAAGTGCACAGGGGGGTAGTTTAGGTGGGAGTGAATCTGAACGTTTAGGGGTTTCAATAAAATCAGTGATACACCTGGATAAGGAGTGTGGGGTTTTTACCTTCTTTTCCTCATGTTAGAGCTGGGATTAACACTCGGGAGTTGCACTGTTCGGATTCAGATGTTTATTAATTCTTATCTAGATCACAGTCTCACGAGCTGTGAGCTCTATCTAACAAGGTAGAAAATGGAGGTGTGTCTCTAGCTCTTATCAAGGTCATTTAAGCATAAACTATCCAATAATGAGATGACACGCAGATTATTTATACTTTTAACCCAATAATGGACCACCCATGGTCCGCAATGCCGGCTTTTTTCACCCAACCAGAAAAACCATCCAAAACCAAGAAGAAGAAGGTGAAGAAGAAGGACTCAGACAACGTCCCATATCCTCCATATTGCCCCATATATATTGCTATATAATAAAACCTGAAATGCTAGGTTTTTCACTCTGTGAGATCACACAATACTATTCAAACTCCACACCCACAACCTCAGTGCTATCACTCAATTTTGGAAGCCTGTTCCTCAGCCTCAGGTCAATGCAGTGTTTCCTTGAGGGTCAGTGCCTGTCAGCACAGAAAGCCTGGAATTCTCAGCCTCTGGGGTTCCAACAGAGGAGGGTGTTCAATAGGGATGTGCAGAATTTCCTGGCACCTCCCTGTGGTACTGCTGGCTCAGGTCCTGTTCTCATGCCTGAGGGAATTCCAGATGGAATGAGTTCTCCCCCACTCAGGTAATTTCCTGTGCAACCCCTCAAACCCAGGCCAGGTGAGTGTGTAACACCCAGCAAGATGTCTGAGGTGAAATCTGAACACACGGGATGTGAAAGCACAGGGATATATTTCCTTTTTGACCTCAGCACACATCAACCCTTCCCTCAAACACCACGAAGCCGTTTAGCAGTGTCACATCCCATTATTCAGCTTGTTTACTCTGGGACATATCTAGTGGCATTTCTTCTCTCTTTTTTGCTTATTTTTTTTAAATCTGGTTCAAAATCTCAGCACAAAGAGGTTATTGAAAATTAATGCACGGGAAAATATTTTCATTCTTGGCAGGTAAAAAATTACACAAAAATCTTAAAAAGCCAAATAAAGCTGATAAGCTTTTCCCAGAGTTTTCCTTTTGCATTCATTTAAATCTAAGTGGGAAAAGGCTTCATTTACCTTGCTCTCAGTCCAGGTGACCAGAAAGCTTCCACAGATAAAAGCTTAAGGCATGTGCATGACGTTGCCAGTGTATCTGAATTTCTTTTTCCTTCAGTCCTCGTTCTGTTGATTTAATCAAGTTGTCCCTCATCCTACTTTTGACCCTGTAAATGCTGCTTTGAGACGAAGTATGCATTTCACCTCTAAATTGAAATTAATTTTTCCTGGGGGACGTAAAAACTTTGGAAAGCCATAGAGTTAGCTATTAAAAATCTGAATTATCTTATGTGAATGTTAAGTCTTCCACCCTCTAGAGGGACCAAGCCATCCTTATTTGTGGAAGTTATTGCTGAAGTAGAAGAGAAGTCAGCCTTCAGAGCTGGTGGCAATGAAATAAGCAGCCCAGCCACAACTAGTTACTGGGAGCCATGAGCCAAAGGAATAAATGTTGATTCATTTTATTCATTTTTAGGAGGGAACACGCAACAAAGTGCAGAATATGAAAAACATCCTGATTCCACCCAAGGGCAAACCTTTCCCTCCAGTGGAGCAGTAAAGGAAGATGTCCAAGGGCAGAAAAAATATAAAAAATAAACAGAGCCAGCCAAGAGAAGACTCCTTTGTGCTGCAGCTCATTTGTTCCAGAGTCAGTCAGCCCAGGAGATTTTGCTCCTTTATCTGCAGCAGCCTCTCACCAGGCAGAACTCTGGCTAAATGTGTTTTTTGGCAGGAGAAAACCAACCCTGCTCTTTGCAAAGCCAGACACCGAGCTTGGAAGGGCTCTTGAGGGTTTGGAGCAGCCAAAGATGCTCATGCAGTGACACAATCCTTTTTTTTTTTTTTTTTTTCCCAGTCACAAAGAGAAAACACAGAACCAAATTCCAGGGTGGCTTCACCTCTCACCAGCTCACATGCATCTAGAGCCAGCCCAGATTTATGCGCAAGGGATTTTAGGGCTGCGGGAGTGTGGTCAGCAAAAAGGTGCCACAGGGAATTTCAGTGCTCAGCTGCATCCCTGGAGGATTTTTCATGGCCTGTCTCAGGGCCACACTTCCACGTTTTGTCTGGTTTTTCCTTTATAAAATCATCTCTTTGAGATGGGTCCTCTGGACAGTGCTCTGGTCTCTCCAAGGCAGAACAGCTCTGGTGCTTTTTCCATTCACTTTTTGGGGGAGGATCTGGGATTTCCAGCAGTGCAGACATGGCAGATGGCATTGGGTGTGGTGTTGTGGAACAAACACAGCACTGCAGAGATTTGTGCCATCTAAAACCTGTCCAGGACATTTCGGTATCACATTTCCCAGTAAACTGGAAGGGAATTACAAGAATGAACACTGGCAACCCAAATCACACCCCACAACCAAAAACTTTCCCTACAAAAGGCACAGGATTGAATCCAACACTCCCTGAGAAGTTTTTCTGAACTGAGGGACACCTTTTTCAGTGATCCCTGCCTCAGACAGTGTGCTAAGATAAAAAAAAAATATATTATTTACAATGCAAGATATTATCTAGCAGTGTATTTACATAGAAGACTTCATTGCACTGCCCCAGCAATTTATTTCTCACTCGTAATTCCTGTATAAATTGAAGCTACATAAAGATTATGGAAATATTAGTGAGAAAGTGAGAGCTCTGAGGTTTTTGGCTTTTCTTTCAAACCATATTGCTGTATGTTGACAAAGAATGAATTTTGGTTCAGCTCAATTTAGGTAATTAAAACAAGAACGACAACAAAAAAATTAAAATATTGCAGTAATCACTTTGGAAGCAAAACCTGGCCCAAAAGTCCCAAACTCCTGAGATTTTATTTTTATTCGATTTTGATTTTGATTTTTAAATTTTTATTATTTTCATTTTTATTCCCTTGGAGAATTTCCATAATAGTGTATGTTTTCTGGATGTACATATGCTCAAGGAAGGCCAGAGACAGCACAGGAAATACACATTTTTTCACTTCAAAACCTTTAGAAACTGCAAGCACCAGCTGGGTAATGCCTAGAAAAACCTTTTACTTCCTTAAATCCAGAGCAATAAAGAAAGAGTCCATAAAGGTGGCCAAAGATGATAGCTTAGTAATTTCTTAGAGTCATTTTTAGGATGTAAAATCGAGACATTTTACAGAAAAACTCCAATAGAGAGCTTAATTTCATTTGCAATCCTGCTGGGTTGTTATCTGAGGAGAAACAATACCTCAGACGCGTAGCTTAGGTCCTCTAATCAAACTAAAAATTCGAGACCTGAAGGCCACCACACAGAAGGCTTTAATTGCATTTTTAGATACAAATCCAAGTGCACTTGCAATTTCTTTGGATACAGCTGTTCTGGGGTGAAGCAAGCATGACAGGAGAATGTCCTCGTAGAACATTTTAATTAAGGAGGCAGAGCATGAAGGAGAACAGAGAAAGGATTTTGCTGAGTTCTCCTGAAAAGGAGGGCAGAAGCTGCAGAACCTGCTCCAAACGATCGAAGCAAAAGGAGCCACCATTCTGGTGGTGCAGGCCAAGCTGAAATTCCAAAGCAGAAAGGCCTTGGAAGAGTGCGGGGCACAGCACCAGCGGGAAAATCCCAGCGACCACCTCGGAGCAGCTGAACCACCACAACCCGTCAAAGCCTCTGCAAAATAAGAATTCCCTGCTCAGTGTCATGGTAATTAGCAACAAAAGGCCAAATTATCCTCGCAAATAACATGAAAAGCAGAAAAGCGATGTAAACCAGGGGGTGCTGGATCTGAACATGGCTCTGGGAATCCCAGTGTCCACTCTTCCTGTTTAAGAGAAAATTTAACTGGAAGGAAAGTTGTCCCAGTTTTCCGTTCAGGAGCACAGACTTGGCTTTCAGACAAGTATCTCAAAGAGCTTAGGTTGATGTCTCAGGACGTTGTAGACTTGGGGAAAAACAAACAAGACCCTTTCCAGAGGAACCCTTTAACTCCAAAAATCAGTTTTAATCCCAGAATTTTCCTTTCAGTCGCCACCTCCCTGCTCCCTCATGCCTTGTGCAGCTCCTGCACCCCAAGGTACTGTGAAAATGAAAATAAATTACTGAATTTATTTTCTTTTTGAAAAGAGTTTCACGCTTGTAAGTGTATCTAGGATAATTAAAAATTATGTTAAAGCTAAATATAAGTCAAAGCCCCTTTTACCTGTTATGATCTGGTCTGCAATGTGGTACATAGTGGCTGCACAGAATCATTGAATTATTTTTTTTCACTTACACAATATCCAGACAGAGAAGTCAGTACCCCTGGTATCTCTCAGATACAGAACTGCACCCCAAAGCACAGGAACACAGAATTCCCTGTTTGACCACCTGGCTGTGCCCCCAGCTCCTCGTAAAACCATCAGTGTGGGATTCAGTGTGGAATTCAGTCCGTCTGGATCTCCTTTCACCAGCACCACGTAGATAAGGAACCTCCAGGTTAACAAATAAAAGCTTTTATTTGCTTTTTCCCCACAAAAGCTGCTTGGAGCATAATTGAACACAACAAGCATCTCAACCTGCTGAATATTAACTCCTAAACAATCAATCCGGTGGCTTCTGCCCCTCTGCTGAGGGATGATGTGTCCCATGCAGAGCACAAAGGGACAGCCTTCATCTGCCACGGTAAAAAAGCTTCTGGAATGAGGATTAATTAGCACATTGAGCACACATCTGGGGATGAGCAAGCGAGCTGCAAAAATCACAAAGAGAATTCTCTGTGCCTGTCTCCTCTCAGCTTCTCAAAAAACCTCACACCAGTGAATTCACTGAGAGTTCTACCAGGGCCTTCATCTCCACTGACCAATAATTTCTCAGGGAAATGTCCCTTTTTATTATTATTATCCAAAAAGGGAACTGACCTCCTTTGGTGTCTGCTGCAATTTGCCCTCTCAAAGAAAAATGTCGGTTGATGGTACCTAAACCAGAGCAATTCCAACACCAGGAGCTGCTCAGCCCCTGCTGAAAGCTGGATGTAAAACTTGACAGCAAGCGCAATTGTATTTGTTTATTCACATCTGGCAGCCAGTCATGAGCTAGAGAACTTTCTCAGACCAAAAATTTTGTCAGGATGGAGAAAAGTCCTCTTGCTTGTAGATTCATGTCCCCATAAACAAATAAAAACTCACAACAGGATCCTCTGTCCTCAACAAAGAATGGGCTCAGAGGCAGCCCAGGCTCGAACAAATGTTGTTAGAAGGAATTCCATCACTTAGCAGGGAAATTCTCTTTCATTTTAGGTCAAAATTATATCTTTGCATTGTATAGGGAATAGAAAGTTTGGGGTTTTTTTTTTCATATTTGGTCCCCCCTCCCAAAGCTAGTTCTTCATTTTAAGCTTAGTGAAAACAGTACCAAAAAAAAAAAAAAATACACCTATGGTAGTCTGATTTTTGGTTTGGAGAAAAATAAATTTTTCTATTGATCTCTGATCTTTACCCTAATTTTGATTCTCTGGAATTAGAGCAGAAAGGTGTAGCTTGACATGAGGATGAGCCTGGATTCAGGAAACCTTGCCTCTCTTCCTTACATTTAATATTTTAGGTGCCTCAGACTGTTGTGTAATGAAGGGGGAGAGGATGCAGTTGTGTTTTCTGCACCAGAGGGTTTTCTCCCTTATTCCCAAGTTCTGCTGCAGGATATATTTAGTTATAACTGCATTAGAAACGAGAAATACTCCTACTTTTGGAATTTACTTAACTTCCCTCCCACACTGATGTGAGGAGGAATTACAAAGCTTGATCTGTGACTGAGGGCACATCCAGAGGTGACACAGCTGATGGCAAGTGGCACTGCTAAGGACAAGAGCAGTGTGCAAACCCACACATTTCTGTCCCTCTGCTTCACCTCAGAAATATTTTATACAGCAAAACTTTCCAGAGCAGAAGCACCATTAAGAAATAGAGTTTCAGGGCTTTGCTTCCTTTGCAAAGGTTTTCTGAGCTACCACCTCCACAAATAGAATGTGCACCACATGTGTTGATGTTTAATATTTATTTAGCGCGTGCATTTTGTTCTTTTTACCAGTCTGGAAAACTTGTGACTGTGGGATGGAAATTCTTCAGATAAGCTCTGAAAGCAGAGGAGAAATCAAATCCAAGGAAGAAAAGCACTTGAAATCACTCTCAGCGCTTATTTATCCACAGAAATTATTCCCATTTAATCTCTGAGCAAGAATAGCAACAAAGAAGAGAGAGACTTCATTCCAGCTCTGAGTCTGGACATGGAAAATGATTGTGCTACCAGAGACTGGGGTGGTGGGACAGAAAACCCTGTGGGGTTGTTGATTGGCTGAAATGCACACAAGGCCCATTGTCCTCTCTCTCCAACTTTAGCTGAATTATTCCTCTGATATTTTTCTGCGCTCCCCAAAACCCTCTCAAAGCAGGAACATTGTTGGAATATGCCAGATAAGAATAGAATCACGAGCAACACTCAGCGAGGGTGGGCAGGAACAGAAAAATCCCATTGTCTAATTATTAAATCTATTCACCAGCCTGGGGAAGGCGTCAGAACACTCAGGAAAATTCATCCCAGCAGCAGTGCTGCGGTTAGGGAGATGCTCCAAGGGCTGGGGAGAGACAGCAAAATGGGAATCACAGCTGGGGGTAGGGAAAGTCCATTTAGGGTCCCCAGTTCTGTCCCCAGTTCTTTCTCCCAACGGGGCTTCTCACCTGGCAGGTGGGAGCAGGGGCAGAGTGGCCAGAAAGGATCAGCAGAGATGTCAGGAAAGAGAATATTCAAGAATTTAGGTGGATCCCAACCTGTTTAAAGAAGAAAGTCAGTGGAGGCATGTTGGAAATTCACTGAGGATTTCAGATTTTCTGTGCTGCCAGGCTCTGAGCCCCAAGCAAACACTGCATTGACCTGAGGCCGTGGAGAAGGCTCCCAAAATTGAGTGACAGCACTGGGATTGTGGGTGTGGAGTTTGGATAGAAGTGTGTGATATCACACGGTGCAAAACTCAGAGTTTAAGGGTTTAGAATATAGTAATATATACATAAAGCAAGGTGGAGGTTTAGTCCTTCTTTTTCACCTTCTCCTTCATGGGTCTGGGTGGGATTTTGTAATTGGGTAGAAAAATCCACATTGTGGGCCACGGGTGGTTGGTTATTGGGTTAAAAGTCAAAATAATTTAGGTGTCATTTCTTAATTGGACAGTTTATCCTTAAAAGGCCTTGTAGAGAGATAGAGACAGAGCATTTTCTAGTTTGTTAGCCAGAACTCATGGTTTGTGAGACTGTAACACAGATAAGAATTAATAAACATCTGCGTCCGAACACGAACTCCATCTCTCGATCCCGGCTTTAACAGAAAAGAAGATAAAAAAACACTTAGAGGCACATCTTTGTGTTAGTTTTCACAGAAGGAGGAAGAATTCCATGGAGTTTCTTCTGCCTTCCAATGGGAGGGTGAGGTTTTCCCAGCAGGGATTCAGCAGCAGCCATCAGGGATCGCCTTGATTCATTCCCAAGCCTTCCTAGACCTCGTGGTGTACCGGGATTTTGGCAATTTTGGGATGATTCTGAAAGCCCATCTGCGGGAGCCAAGTGACCGCATGGGGATCTCAGCTTCCATTAAAGATCTGATATTAATTTCTAAGCATGCTGATTACAGTTTAAAAGGCGTGAAAGCAACACCTTTAAATATTGCATCCCTTCAACAAGTCCAGCAGAATGTTTAAAATTATGAACGTCTAATTCTTAAGATGTCCATTTTGAGAATTCACCATTCTGAAATTCAAGTAGTGAGGCTCTTTTGCTAAATCACCCCATCTGACACCACCTGGGTTTTTTTTGTTCTACATCTAAATTTTAATTTGAACAACGAAATTAGTATCCCTAATACTTTAAGAAATTATGTTAAAGCTAAATACATGTCAAAGCCCCTTTTACCTGTTATGATATATTCAGCAATGTGTTACAGATTGGCTGCATAGAATGCATTAAATTGCTTTTTCTTTTCACTTACACAATATCCAGATAGAGAAATCAGTACTCCTGGTATTTCTCAGATGCAAAACCTGAATTCAGATTCACACACAAGAAATAAAAAGAGGCAGCCAGGAGAGAGTAGATAGTGACTCAAGAGAACATTCCTTGAATACTGACCATAATTTTGAATAACAGTCTTTACAGCCTTCCAAAATTTTGTTTGCTGTTCCTCAGAGCAAATATTTACAGAAATAATAGAAGGATTTGCTGGGAACAGCACAAAATATTCCCAGCGTGGTGCTGCAGGAGCAGTAGGAACTTCCTCAAAGCATTTTTGTGTGTACCTCCAGCTAAAGACAGAGTGTTTACACTGCAAACAGCCTCATGGAGGGTTTCAGGGAAAATTCATCATCTCAAGGCAACACAGGAGGAATTATCAGCTGAGCCTCCAACAAGCAGGGAAATGTCTTTATCTGTGTGTGTTCAGGGGAGGATCCTGTGCTGGACCAGCGGATAACCCAGGGATGGAAATTAGAGACATCTTGGAATACTCAAAAAATAAAAAGTGCTTAATTTCCATGTTCCTGACATCCATGGAAACCAGCCCCATGCAGACAATTCAGCAGCTCAATTTTCCATGGATAATATGAATAAAATAAAATAAAATAGAATAGAATAGAATAGAATAGAATAGAATAGAATAGAATAAAATAAAATAAAATAAAATAAAATAAAATAAAATAAAATAAAATAAAATAAAATAAAATAAAATAGACATTAGAAATCTCTTTCAGGTTGCAAAGTCAAGCACCAAAAAAGAGGAAGTGCTGGAATTAAACTTGCCTTTAAAACCTTAATTTGGCCCTTTTATGCACAAGTATTATGATCTAGATTTTAATTACATGAACACAGCCTATTTTTTGCACATCTAAATGCATAGATGTGCAAATTCTCAAGCAGTTGACTTGATTACAAGGATGCAGAATATAAAAGTTCAATAGTCTATTGATATTTAGTCAGATTGCAGAAATTTCACATATTCATGGCAGCAGCTGACTACATTGGGAGATTATGCCAAGAGCTCAACAAATGAAATCAGATTACTGCAAATGACAAGGAACAAATAGCCAGGGGAAAAAAAAAAAAAAAAAAGTAAGGCCACAAGAAAAAAAAAAGAAAAAAAAGAAAGAAAAGAAAAAAAACCAAACCAAACCAAATCAAAACAAACCAAAACAAAAAAAAACCAACCAACAAACAAACAAACAAAAAACCCTACAGCATGGTGAACAGTAGACAACTGAATCAGGTTCAGCTGAAACAAAGCAGGAATTCTAAAGGAGCCCACAAATAATATTAGGCTTTCCTCTGGTCCCAGGAAAACAGTAATCAGCACAGCGCCACTTGATATTGGGTAAGTCCAGAGACTAAACCATGAAAATGGGGTCAAAGCAGAGGTTTGAAATACACACAAAATATTCAAGCCGACGTCTTGGCCTGTAGGTCTTCTTCTGGCTGCAGAAAAAAAAAAAAAAAAAAAAGAAAAAAGGTTAATTTGAAGGTTAGAACTAACCTTGCTCTGGTTCTTTTTTTTTCCCAGAGCCCAAAGCAGAGCTCATGGCCAACATGTCACCTCGAATATCCTTTACTGTCTCAGCTGTGAGTTTTATATTAACCTTTTCTATTAAATTTGGCAGTCAGGATGCCAGTGCTCTGAAGGTTTTGCTGCAGTGTGAAGAAGCTGTGTTTGATCTTCTTTTAATCACTGGCCAAGCAAACATTGGTGGCAATGTTGCCACCTTTTTGCACGTCACAGAGAATAAACCAGGGCAGAGCTGGGCTGATACCGCTGCAAACAAAAGCCAAGGAGGGAAAGGCTTTATGGATTTATTTCTGTTTTTGATGTCTGAGGGAAATACTTAAAGATACAGGAGCATTTTCATGCTCTTTTCCTACGTACTGCACGTTGTGATGCTCAGTAATTACTGCTTGGTCCTCCCTCGGTTTGCTGGAGAAAAGTTCAGAACCAGACCTCAACACCTGACTTTGTAAGCTCCATATATTGCATGTATACTATAGATATGCAGGTAAGATTGAATATTCAATCTAATTTTCAGAAAAAACAGATCTTCCTTTAACAAATCCCTTTTTTTCTTTTTTAGTTTTGGCTGCCAGTTCCTCAGCTGATTCTCTTCAGTCCTGGTCCCATCCCTTTCAATAAATAGGGATGCTCAGAGCTAGTTCCAGCTTAAGAGCTAGGCTGAACAACAGGTTTACTCACAGGAAAATCTAGACAGGGTTTCATCATTTTATTTAAGGTTCTTTCTGTGCTGATACCTTTGATGATGTGAGGATGTGGTGGAGATTTTTTTTTTTAATCATTTCCACACAGAACTTCCCCCATTCCACCTCATTCATGTCCTGATACCCAGAGCAGAGCATCCCATTGGAAAAGCCTGTTTGACCCTTTTCCCAGGCTTTTCCAGAGTGTTTTACAGCACATCACAGTGGCATCAGGACTGCTGGAGCCAGCAGCACTCACCTCTCATGGCAGGGGTGAAAATAAAAAATACAGCACAGTCTGCATGGACACATTGATGTTGGAGTGTCTGGCTGCCTCTTCTTGGAACAAAATGTGGAATATTTTTTTATCTTTCAGCTTTTACTTCAAGCTACTGAACCAAGCTTTCTGCTAATTTCTCTGTTACGTGAGAGAGTCGAGGAGAATTTCACGTTGCAGATACTTCTCGGGGCTCACAGGCTGGAGTGTACAAATATAGTGCACAGGGAGGAAAAGCTCCAGGGAGAAGCTGTCAAAAGCAGCGTTAGTGCCCTGGTACAGCAGAGCCAGGCACAGGGAACACCCAGGGCATTGCTGGGCTCCCTGTGCTGCGAGAGGATTTTATTTGGGGCAATTAAAGCCAGGAAAAGAAAAAGGGATGAAGGTCAGGAAACAGGCAGTAAATCTTGCTACCTGATGACGTTTTGTTCAGAAATAACTCCTGGCTGTGCTCATGAAGCTCAGGTTTCTCTGGTTGAAAATAGGGCGTTTTGGGAAGAGCTGCACAAATCCAGGCACACCAAAAGGATTCTTTCTCTGTAGGGACAGAGCAAGAGCAGGAATCATCAGTTTAGCTGTGCTGGAGAGGAGCCAGGCTGGTGACACGGATACAGGGCTGGATCTGCTCCATTGGCAGGCTGGCAAGCACAGCCTCATAGCCCCTGGAAGGATCCTCATTTATTCCTTCCTGAAGCCAATGCAACGAGGACTTTGAGGATGCAGGACAGGGGGTGGCTGCAGGCTGGTGTAACAAAGCTTGGGGCTTGTTCCTGACGTGTTCCCTGCAACTGAGCCTTCCCTCCTCCCAGGGATATCCAGAATTCCGTGGACAGCTGTGGCTCAGTCTGGAGCAATCCCACGTTCTCCTGGGATGGCTGGTGGCATTCTCATTAGAGACCCCCAGGAGCAAGCTGGCCACGGAGCTGTGGCACAGCCCCTGGGCAAAGCCAGCCCAGGCCCTCCCCAGCCCTCACTCCAAAAAGAGAGCACCAGGTGTTCCTGCTGCTTTCCTCCAAAAGCGGGGCACAGAGTCAGAAATCACTTTTAATTCATTCTTGAGCCAGTGGTGCCTGTTCTGTCTGAGAGGGGGCTCTGTGCCCAGCCCTGCAGGGATGCTGGCTCCGTGGATTGCCAGGCAGGGAACTAAAGGTTCCTCACTCCATCAGGGCAAGCTCTGTCGCAGCCCCTATTCACTGGAGCAATGATTTCCAATCTCATTTCAAAGACCTGGAGTTAAAAGGGTGAAGAGGAAAATGTCCCAAGTACTCCCACGTGTTCCTCCTTGTCACTGATAACTCAAATCCTCTGTCCTGCCCCTGGATTCCAGACCACAGCACAGGTACCCAAAGGCTGGCACACAATCTTTTCTCTATATTGCAGCAGGAATTTTATTACTCTTCCCAGACAAGACTTCCCAGATCTTTCCTAACTAGCTGAGAATGACATTTTTATGGGATTAACAATTGCAATAAAATGCACCTCTGGCTCTAAAACTCAGTTAAGAGCACGGCATAAACAAGATGTGACAAAAGGAAATATGAGATATTAAAAAGATGAAGAAAAGCATTTGAGTTTAGGCTCTCACAACTCCATTAAACATGTGACGCTCGGTCTCCAGTCCCACAAAACACCAACAGACCCGTCTGCCCATGGTTTTTTAACACATCACCTCTGATTTCCATCCCAATCCCATCCTTTGAGGGCCTCAAAGCCAACATCAAGGGTTGCCTAGCGACAGCACTGAGCCTGGTGGGATCATCCTGCTTCTGCATTGATAGTTTGGTTCCCAAGGATGCTTTGGAATAATAAAGGACACTGTTTTATTAATTAATGTTTTTGCTGGTGTGAAAGTCACTGCCTTCCAAAAAATCTATTTGTCAGCTCTCTCAGGGAATTTGGGAGAAGCACATGGCACTGGGTCCAGCAAAAGAACCACAGGTTTCAAACAAACCGCATCTGGAGAGCTCTAAATCCACACAAAAGTCACTGTTTGCCGTCAATTATTGCTGGGTGTGACAGAAAAAAAGCATTTCAGGTTGAGGAGGTGACCCCAACACCACCTCGACCCAAGGAAGGTCTTTTTAATTAATTCTATTCCACTCCTGCAATGAGTTCAAGGCTCAGGACCTGTTTATTACACACAAATGGATTACTTGAAATCCAGACCAAAGGCAAAGGCAGCAATGATTTTTGTCCTTAAGAAAACAGAATAATATTCTTGGGCTAAGTGGTGAATTCCTGTTCCATCCTTCCCCAGCCCTAAG
Source organism: Hirundo rustica (assembly GCF_015227805.2). Lineage (NCBI taxonomy): Eukaryota > Metazoa > Chordata > Aves > Passeriformes > Hirundinidae > Hirundo > Hirundo rustica. The sequence continues at coordinate 7,639,527 of NC_053461.1, read as the reverse complement.
ACATTACCAGCTCAAAGATACAGATAAAAAGCCTTCAGTGATTGAGGACAGGACTTTATTCCCCTCTGTTTCTGCTGCTCTGAGCAGAGAAATCATAGCTGTTGATACAATAAATATTTTTCTTCTACTAATATTAAAATGCAAAATTTGGGCAAGAAAATCCTGGGCTTCTAAATCTCACAGCCAGCACAGTAAGAATCAATGAGACAGAGAATTTACAGACCTGCAAATAAATCAGCAAGGTGTGCAGTACATCTTAGAAAGGGGTCTTAATTTGTGTTTGGGGAAAGTTTTAGGATGTTCCTGAAATAAGAATAGGATATTTATAGGATTATAATAGTAGGATGTTCCTACTCCTTCATCTTCTTGTGGCTGCTCAGGTAAGAGGGTTTCAGTTCGGGAGCTGGAGGACTCTTCTTCCAGAAGGTAGAAATATGCTGCTGTGCAGCTCACCCCAAAGAGGGTTTTGAAGCCCCTGGTTTGTGAAGCCTCTGTAGCTGAGCAGACACTGGGATAGAAGGACAGGGAGGGGCTGGGAGCTGGGAATGGGCTCTGGGGAGAGTGGCAGGGATAGGACAGATCCTTCCAGCACAGTGGCCAGAGCCAGCCCCGCTCACACTGTTTGTGCTCCTGCCATGTGCAGTTGCTGGGTGAATACCACACTCCTGATCCCAGACTAAAGCCCAGACTAAAGGCTAAGCCTTGCCTGGTGCTCCTGTACAAGCTGGTGTCAGATTGTAAAATTTCAAGGGTTTTTCCATACCAAAACCCCCAAAAGCTCCAGCCCAGGCTGGCTTTGCAGGGGCAGTGATGGAAGCATCCCGAGTTTGCTGGGAAGCAGGATTCCACTAATTCCACACGGGAATGGATTAATTCCCACTGAAAACGATGGTCCATTCACACCCTTAAACCTGAATTTCAGCCAGAAGTGTCTGCAGAGCTCTCCACACACAGATTTTTCACCTCAAATTAAACTTTTCCTGTTCTTTGCCTCTGCTGTGGCTGCCAGGAAACTGCAACGGGACCTCGACTGGCTTTGGGGAAGGCTTCAACCTCCATCCCAAAGAAAGCAGCTGGCACCATTCCCTCTATTTTCATGGCAGAGGCAGCTCTCTTTCATGAGTGAATCCCAAACAGAACAAGCGCTTTGACAATTATCATTTTGAACAAATATTTCCAGCTCCGCGCAAAACACCGTGGCACAAAAAAAAGCAAACTTTCAATAAACAGAAAATAGATGATTGTTCTCAAATGACAGCTTTCATGCTGTTTATCCCAAAGGATCCTCAGAGCTTATGGGGTATGAAATAAATTTGCCACTGGTTAAAAATGTAAATTCTTTAAATACATAAAACCCTAATGAAAAGGCTTGTAACATTTCCCTTTTCCTGATTCCCACTTTTCTCTTTTTATCTTCCTAGAAGAAGATGTTGATTATAATTACAGTGGAGACTAAAATGTAGGCTTGATTTTGCGTTTAAAAAAATTTGGGAAGTAAAAGGAGCTCTTGGTGTGATCGGGTGCGTGCATGTGCTTCCACACATGCGTGTGGCAGAATTGTGTCACGGCATTAAAAAATGCATAAAGGCACTGATAAATTTCATATTTAAATGCACATAATTTGTGGAAAGCACACAGGGCAGAGGCTCTGCTGATGGCTGCTCTGAGCTCCCAGCCCCTCTTGAGTGCTTGCAAAATGCACGGGATGCAAAAGGCAGGGGCTGAGGCTGCTGTCCTTGGGCAGGGCAAGGATGGAGGGATCAGATCCCTTTATTGGGGAAGAGCTCACGTTTTGCTCTGGAGTTTGCCATCCAGATCCTCCTCTGCTTCTTTATTTTTCAGTGAAAAGAGCACAGACACAGGAACCCCCGCAACAGCGGTGTGTTTGTATTTTTAGTGAAATGCCTTGCAAACTTTGGGTTTTTTTCCTAAAGAAATACTATTTTTACAATCAAACAAACAAACAGGGAGGGAAAAAAATGTACCATCACTTTCATTTAATTATGACAGAGAAGAAGTGCAAAAGGAGCTCCAATGTTCATGTGGGCTTTAATTCAGATTAAAAACGTGCTTTATATGAAATTTAGGCATTCTTCATGTTTTATAAGTTCCTCATGAGGGAACTTTGACTTACTTGGTTGTCTAAATTTGCTCTGAGCATGAAGCTCACACTGACTCTGGGATTAATTCAGGCAACCAAAGCGAAGCCTCAGTCAGGTCTCGCCCCAGGGTCGTGGCAGGGGGAACTGAACTACTTGAAAATGCAAACCCACAGTCACGTTTCTGTGCTGGATATGGCATTTTTCATAGCGCTGTTCGATGATATGAAATTCATTCTATTTTCTGTTGCATTAATGACAGAGGAGTTGGGAAAAGTGTGAAATAAACCGAAACAAACTAAAATATTCATTGCCCACTTCACATTTTTATGTGTCCCTTTTTAAATTAGGACAGGAGATGCAGAAGAGTTGGTGTTTTTTTCCTCTAAGTGATTTATTTATGTGAAGAATAAGAAGGAAAGGCTCTTCAGAGGAGCAGATATTCCTCATCCCCTGCTAATACTATTCCACGGATTGAAACTGGTGGGAAATTGTCATAAAAGACAATTATTACAAAGATTATAGCAGTTCTGTGGCCGTGATTTCCAAAGGCCTTGTTCCAGCTTTTACTACTTTGAGCCCACAAAAGGATTCCAGGGTTTCCCCTGACTGGAAGTTTTCAACACCTTCCTTCCATATCAGTTTTCTGATGTCAAAACACGACAGTGCAGCTTTTCCCTCTGTGAGAAAAGAGACTTATAAATTCATTCCTATAAATACAGCACTTTTCTTAGGCTGGCTCTTCTCTCCTCGACCACATATTTTCAGAAACCTTTTGGTAATTCCTTGTCTCAAGCCCTCTGTTCCCTTCTCTTATCTACTTGAACTTAATCAAGTGCAAAGGTGCCTGAGGGCACGAGGAGAAAGGACCATCAAAACCCCCAAGATGCATTTCCTCAGGAACCCAAGATGAAGATAATTCAGCTCTCAGAAATTTTCAGATGAAGCCCTGGCTGGAGAATTTGGGAAGCTGTGACTTTCCAGCCTTGCCTCTGAGCTCTGCTGGGAGCAGTGGATGTGGAGTTTCTCAGGCTCCTTCTCTTCCCACATCTCATTGTTCCTGTGCCAAAAGAAAAGAACCAGAGATCTATTTTTAGAGTAGGTTGTTCCAGCTAAATCCATCCATCATCCTCTGAAGTTATTGTACGTGGGTGAACCTTCCTGTTTCATCCCAAACCAGGCTACATTTTACAAGTACAAGTTGCAGTTCAGGCAGGGCCCAGCAGATCCGACTGCTCACAGAGGGATCTGGACAGGCTGGATCTGCGGGCTGAGGACCTTTGTGAGGGCGATGCCTTGGGAAGGCTGAGCTGAAACAGAGACTGGACAGAGCCAGAGAATAAAGCAGATATTTATTGAAAGGCCTTTAGGATACACCTTGGGCAGGACAAGAGCCTGGCCAGGGCTACAACCAAGATGGACCCAGAATGGTCACAAAATGCCCAAATGGTCACGAGGTCTCACACTTTGATAGGTTTTAGTCCATTTGTATGTTGGGGTTTAATTGTCCCATTCCAGCTCCAGGTTGTGAGGTCCCATCCTTCTTGTTCCTCCCTCCAGCCACCCTTGCTTGTGCTTTTGGGCCCTGAAAGTTGTCCTTGGTGTGCAGCAGGACAAGGATTTGTTTTGTGTCCCTGCTGTGTGCAGAGAGCTGAGTGACCCTGAATGTGAGCTCAGAACTGCACCCTGGGCAGCACAGAATCTGAAATACAGGAAAGATAAAACTGAAGGCATCAAGGGTCTGCTGCAGCCTGGGGGATGAGGAGCTGGGAAAGGCCCTGGGGGTGCTGGGGACAGCAGCTGGACGCCAGCCCAGGTGTGCCCAGGTGGGCTGGGTCAGGAATGGAGAGGCCACAGGACAATGGCAGGGATTGTCCCCATCCCACAGGAATGGCCCCCTGTGGCCACTGATGTCCACAGCAATATAAAATTTGTTTCCAAAAATATTTGCTGGATGCAGCGCGGTTCTGCCATCCGGCTTGAACTGTGCGCACACCTGCATGATCACATACAATAAATGAAACAAGGAATTAGTCTGGACCCTAAGCCAGCAGAAGCAGCAGGCAGTAGGGAAGGTTATCATTTGTATTGTCCGAGTTGGTGCAGCACCTCCTGGCACTGCTGAGACACCACCCCAAATCCTGGGGCAGTTCTGGGCCTGGAGGGGCTGGAGCGTGTCCAGGGAAGGGAACGGGGCTGGGGAAGGGAACGGAGCCCCAGGAGTGGAGCTGGGAAAGGGGCTCAGCCTGGAGAAAAGGAGGCTCAGGGGGAATTTCTGCCTCTGCACAACTCCCTGACAGGAGGGGATGCAGTAAAGTGGAAGTTGATCTCTTCTCTCAGGGAACAAGGAGCAGGAGGAGAAGAAACGGCCTCAAGTTACACCAGGAGAGGTTGAGGTTGGATATCACGAAAAATTTCTGCACTGAAAGGGTGCCCAGACATTGGGAGGGGCTGCCCAGGGCAGTGGTAGAATCACAAACCCTGGAAATTTTCCCAAGGTACTTGGATGTGGCACTTGTGGCCACGGTTTAGCGGTGTTGGATTAAAGGTTGGATTCAGCCCTTGAGGTCTTTTCCACCCTTCCCCTTTCCAGGATTCCATCCCCCAGCACACCTCTGGAGCTGCACACAGGATCCTTCACAGGTCCTAAATGACCTGATTTGCCCTTCCAGCTCCTGTTGTGGATCCACAGAAAAGAGGCAGAGGGATCTTTGCAGCCTGCTGCTGCTGCTGCTTCGAAGTCTCTGCACGACGGATTTGTCCAAGTTATTTCTGTTAAAAGCAGCTATAAATAACCTGCATAATGCCTCAAGAGTGTTACAGAATTATTGGGAGTTTTGCCTGATTAGAAGAAATAAGAAGTAAAAATCTCTGAGGAAGGAGCTCAGGATTTTACACAGCAATAAAGAACCGAAAGTGAAGGGCCATATATCTATTTGTGGGCTTAAAAATTAAGAATACACTCGAGTGTTTTGCTCAGCTGGAGATAACTTTGTGAAAAAATATTGGTCCTTATTTACCCAATTCAAAAATGGCCACAGGATGTCTTATCTCACACCATGGTGAGTTACATCAGAACTTTTTTTGCTATCAATAATGTATTCAGTGTTCTCACCAAAACTTCATTTATTCCCTGTTTCACTTTTCTTTTCACACCCAGGACCCAGAAGCAATTCCTCAGGAGTGGTCTAGAGAAAAGAGAAAAGGTTTTAAGGTAGAGAATAAATTACCAAAGATTGGCCTTGGGCTCTTCCAGGGATCCAGAGGCAGCCACAGCTTCTCTGGGCACCTGTGCCAGGGCCTGCCCACAATCCCAGGGAAGAGTTTTGTCCCAATATTTAATCTAAACCCACTCTCTATCACTCTGAAGCCAACCCCCCTTATCCTGTCACTACAGGCCTTTATAAATATTATAAAAACGCACTATGGAAGGCTGGATATTTTTCCTGGAGCCGTCATTTTGCTCAAGGTAGTTGTCTCCATACTTCCCAATGCTTTTTTAATGGATTCACTGAAAGATGTGTTTGCCCATCTCCTCACTCTCCGGTGAGGTTTCTTTGGAAATCCAAGTTGCAGGTGGCTCTTAGGCTGCCACGTTCAGTGGTGGTTTTACCTGGTGAATAGAAATTTAGAGCCGGACTCATGTCTTGAAAACCTCCTGGAGTTTCTTTTATCCCCCAGCACAGAGTTAAAGCTCCTCACACTCCTCCTTTTTTCACCTGAGAGGTGTTGCAGAGTGATTCCAGTCTGCGATTAGATGAATCTCACTCTTTTTCACAAAACCCCAGCCTTTAATTCTCTTTTGTTGCCAAGTCCATCAATGGGAGGAGCTTTTACCACCTGGGTTTGTGAGCTGCTGTTCTGCTTGGAATCTAAATTATGTTGGACTTCAGGAAGGTGGCTAACTACTGGAACAGTTTCCCAAGGGAGTCTTGCGCTCCTGTGTCAGAAACCCAGGGATTTTCCTCAGCTGAAAACTTCCTGCTGAAACCCAGATTTCCATGAGCTCCTGCAAATGGGGATTCTCGGGAATGCCCCCAGGAAACACTGACCTGAACCTGTGCCCTCAATAGATATTTGATAAGATTATCAACCGCCGAGGTGCCCTGCCAAGACAGATTCCAGCTCACTCACTGATGCAGGAAGATGCCACACTATCGTGGACAATGTGGTTTTATTATGGCCAAAAATGTTACAATTTATTAGTTAATCTGAGCCAACCAAGAGCATCAACGGCGTAAAAGATCAGGACCTCTAGATCTACCCAATTTTCTGAGGTGACCATTATTTAACCACGGCCTGGAGAATGTTTGCCTGTGTAAATTTGAACTGTTTCATCACCCATCAGCACCGCAGGTAAGGATTCTCCTGTTTTGTCTGACTCAATGCCAGAATTCAGGAGCTGAGGGACAAGTGAGCACCAAGTTCACCTCCCTAGCCTTCAGAATTGCCTGAAAAATGCCTGGAGAGAACAAACTCCACAACCACCAGCATGGCCTGAACCCAAAACTTGGAATATTGACATATTTTTGACAGCATTAATATACATTGACAAATATATACCTCAATATTAATATGGATAATATATATTTATAAAACACCTCATTTTCAGAGAAGAGGGGCTTGGTTCCCTCACTATGGAAGCCTCCAGAAAGGCTGCCCAAGGACACAGCCACACAATCCCAGTGCTCCCAGTCCCTCGGGAACTCAGCATCTGTTAGCAAGCAACTGGGGAGGCAATTTGGGAGCAGGCAGCACCCTCAGCCCTCTCTCCTTGCAAACCTGTCACAGCCCCAGCCACTCGGTGCCAATAATCCTCTCCACAAAGGCACGAGGTTGATGTAAGGAGATTATACATTGCCAGAAATAAAACTGCTTCAACACTTCCCTAAGCTATAGTTAGGGGATGTTCAGTGTATAATTTTCCTCACAACCACTGGATACTTAATGCAACAACTGCTCAGGCCAGGGCTGTTTCTAGGTCAGGGACACCGAAATCTTTTCAGTGAATCCATCTCTTGGTCAGCAGTTCTTCTTGCTTCCACAGCTCAGCCTTGGCTGCAGGAGGGCTTTGTCCTACTTGAGAAACTCCCAGTGGTCTCAAAAGTTACTCCTAAACACACATTATATGGATCTCCATAGATATTGATGGATTTAATCTAAGAATTGGCTCGCTCTGCATCAGTCTTTGAAGATATTATTCAATTTATTGTGGACAATACCTGGTTTGTGGTGGGCAGAGGCCACAGGTTTTTCATGGGAAGCTACTGGAATATTTACCGTGAGAAGTGAAGAAACCCCTCAAGAACTGCCAGTGCAAACTGCAGGTAACAGCTGGAGTTTAACCTCCAAATAAAATTATATTAAAGAAGCCTGGTCAATACACTGGCTCAGACAAGTGAGAAACCAAAACACTTTGGGTCATTAGACAAGTGACCTTTCACTGCTCAAAGGTCCTTTTACCTGAGCAAAATTTACATATCATCTAAAAGGAGACAGCTTTTGCTATCTATTTACAATTAATTTACTATTTTTCACCTTTTGTTGCCAATTTTCAGTGGCTGGGTGTGCTCAGACATGCAGACATTTAACCAGGTGAGCACTCAGGCAGTAAGAGGAGCCTAAAGGAACAATTGCCAGCAGGGAAAAAAAAAATAATAAATCAAATTACAGGGTGGTAGGGGCTTCAGACAGCAAGTGGAAACCAGCTGAGCATCCCAATTTTACCACAGACAGTTGAGGTTTTGGAGGCTTTCACTTAAGAAGTGTTAGAAAAGGACAAAAGGTGGCTACAATCTGCTTCCTCCTCTCAAGAGAAGCTGCTGTCATTTGGAGGGTTCAATAAGATTCCAACAACACCAAGTGCTTTACCAGAAACAATATTTGTGCTCTTCAAGAGCTCAGTGTGCTGCCTGTTATTGCCAGCCTCACACTGATAAGAGCTGCAGGAAGCCTTTATCTAAAACCCACAGATAACTGGACACTTGTAATGCAGAAATTAAAAAAAAAAAAAAAAAAAAAAAAAAAAAAAAAAAAAAAAAACCAAGCAAACAAACAAACAAAAAAAACACACACACACACACACACACACACAAACAACAAAAAACCACACACAACTAAAAACAAAAATTCAGGCAGTCAAGGCCTCATCTTGCCTGACTTTGATTTTAGACTGAAAACTCCTCACTTTTACTGAGCTGTGTCGCCCATCAGTGACAGCACAATTAGATGTGAGCAAACCACAAAAGGAAAAAAAGAAACCCAAACCCTCTGCCTGTGTCCAGGCTTTGGGTGATATTCTGAAAGATTTTAAAAGGATGATGTGTTTTTTCATAGGTGTACATGTCAAGGACCTAAAAATAGGATATCTCTGCTCCTCATGCTGGAAATTTTCTGCTTTTAACAGGAGATGGGGCATCCAAACACAACAACGGGGCTGTCCTGGGGTGGGTCTGAACTAGCTCAGAAGTGTTCCAGAATTTTTCTTTTCATGAGGGTGGTGTAACAGGAGATTGCCCAGAGGCTGCAGAGGCTTTGATTCCTGAAAACATCTCAGAGCAGGCTGGACCAGCTCTGGGCAGCCTGGTCTGGTGGCCCATGGCAGAAATGAGCTTTACAGCCCGTCCCTACCCAAACCAGGATTCCTTGTGCACATCAGGCTCTGGGGCTGTGGATCTGCCTGGACTTCTGACATTATAATATGAATTTAATTACAGAAAAATTTCAATCTGCATGAGTTTAAACAGGCACAAAGATTCAAAAATCTTTTGACCACGCCAGGTTGAGGGCAAAATTTGCAGCTTCACCCTGCATCCAGGAGAGCTCTTACAAACCCTCCTCAATCCACAGATACAAAATCAAACTTAGCCCAACAGAAGCGCCATCTCCCCACTTTTAAGAGCTCTGCTGAATTAAGCATCAATATTCCCATGAAACCTCTTAAGCAGATTTTCCCTGAAGTCACCAGAAACTTTTCACAGAAAGCCTTTTCCAGACTACTTGTCCTGCAGATTTCCTTTTTGGATGCGTTCATCTAGATTTCTGTTGCCTGCAGAGCCACCAAACACATCCCTTGGAGCACAAGGAGCCTCCTCCTGCTTTTGTTTGGAACCCCAGCTCATTTGTTTGGAATCCCACCCCTTTAGGTGGAGCTGGGGGGGATTTAAGGTTTGGTGTGACATTCACAGACCAAGCTTTAGAGAAAGCCTCTCACGTTCCTTCTGCACCCACAATCAACCACAGCAGGTCCCATAAAAAACCACCCCATACCCTGTGAGGTTTTTGCATGGCCAAAATAATGCAAGAAGTAGATCTCTTTCCTAAAAGGACTTCCAGAAAAGGTTTTCATTGCTGCTTCAGGCACGTAAATGATGTTTAGGGCCACTGGAGCCAGCTGTGGTTTGTAAAACCTGCAATAAAATGCACCAATAGTCAGAGCTTGTAATCAAGCTCCTAATCAACCAAAATTGCTTGAAATGCTCCACAACTACCTGTTACAAATCAGGTTTTGTTTTATTTTTATTGCTGTTTTACTCAAACCTTGGGGAGGTGCAGTAGAAGAAAGACAGAGCCAGACAGGGAGTTGCCAAAGCAAGGCCAGGTATTAATGTATTTATGGCTAAATGAGGCCAAGGTTGCTTGGTGAATAAAACAAGACCCCTCTGTGGTGTTGAGACAATCAAGAATACAAGAAGGAAAAGGAAAAAAGGAAAAGGAAAAAAGGAAAAGGAAAAGGAAAAAAGGAGAAGGAAAAGGAAAAAAGGAAAAGAAAAAGGAAGAGGGGAAAAGGCAAAAAGGGGAAAAAAGGAAAAGTAAGTTCATTGTGCCACCATTACCTCACAAGGACTTTTATTTCCCACCTCCCCAGCAGTTAAACATTTGAAAGAATATCAGAGAACCCCAAAAAAGCACTGCTGGTGTTGGAGTCCTTTCAGACGAGTTTGCAGCAGCCTTTCAGGTTCAATTTTGGGGCAGAAGGTGGAACAACTTCAAAGCCCCCAGCCCCAGGGCACATTTCCTCTCTGGCTCTGAAGACCTGTGGAGCTGGCTCTGGTCTCTGCAGCCTTTTCTCACCACAAATCTGGGTCTGAAACTGAGCTGAGCACATCCAGCCCTTCCAAAAGGGTGGAAATGGGGTTTTGGCTGTGGCCCGACCAACCCCAGAGCCTCTGTAGATGCCTTCAGTTTTATCTTTCCTGTATTTCAGATTCTGTGCTGCCCAGGGGTGCAGCTCTGAGCTCACATTCAGGGTCACTCAGCTCTCTGCACACAGCAGGGACACAAAACAAATCCTTTTCCTGCTGCACACCAAGGACAGCTTTCAGCCCAAAAGCACAAACAAGGGTGGCTGGAGGGAGGAACAAGAAGGATGGGACCTCACAACCTGGAGCTGGAATTGGACAATTAAACCCCAAAATGCAAATGGACTAAAACTGATCAAAATGTGAGACCTCGTGACCATTTGGGCATTTTGTGACCATTTTGTGTTCACCTTGGGTACAGCCCTGGCCAGGCTCTTGTCCTGCCCAAGGTGTACCCTAAAGGCTTTTCAATACATATCTACTTTATTCTCCAGCTCTGTCCAGTCTCTGTTCCAGATCAGCCTTCCCAAGGCATCTCAGTATAGGTCACCCCATGGCCATGAGCTGGGACAACTTGAAATAAAAGAAATTAAATCTGTGGGAATATTTTCAGACTAACAGGCACAACCCCTCTTTGATGACAGCCCTCACACATGAACAGAAAGAGAGAAGATTCGGGTTCTTTTCTTTTTTTTTTTTCCCTGGGAAGGAGGTCTGTGCTCCTTGCATTAATGAGCCTTTGGAAACATCCAAAGGCTGCATTTTTCTGCCCATTTAAATGAACGATAAAGAGGCACATGGGGGAAATGAAGGCCCTTTGCTGACACTTGTTTAAAGGGCTGAACTATTTATGTGTCACGGGGGAGGCATTCATTGATTTCCCAGAGATGAGGCGGGTAATGGGATTCAGAGATTTGCACTTGGAGTCAACTGCAGGTCATTAATGGCACAAAAGAATCACCCCTCTGCAGCAGGAGCTGGCTGACACCGCTGATCTCACCTCAGCCTGCATCTCCTCTCCCAAATGAGCCCCAGATTACAATTTCTAGGATGGTCCCTCTGAGGTTTCTGCTGTCATCAGAATTCCAGAGGAACATCCACCAGGAAATTGCTTCCTGCTCGCCAAAGCCCTCCACAGCAGGGCTCGAGTTAAAGGAGAAACTCGGGTGACTCAGTCAACTAATTATTTAATTAAAATTTTGTACAGTGCCCTGACATTCCATCCTGCTGTAATATACAGGGAAATTATCCAGCTTGCCACAGAACTTACGTTTTGAACAGCACTTACTGGATTTTCCAGCTATCTGTATCTGGTATTAAACATACTTTAGGGGTAATTAGTGAGTCTGTTTAGATTTTAAGCACTGTCTGCAGCCTCTGTGCAATTATTTCAGCACCTTTTCTCACTCTGGGAGTATAAGGATGTGGAAGAGGGAGGGAGAACCAGCCCAGGCCATGTGACAGTGAACGTGACCAGTGGTTTGTAAAAGTTAATCAAGGTGGGAAGGGTCAGAGAATCACAGCAACTCTGCCCAGCAGAGGTCAGAATGTCACACCTGGAAAATTTAAAATGTATTATCCAAATTATTCCTGCAGTAGTCCATGAATGAAGAGGCTCCTCTGGCACCCTTAATGCTTCTCCACCCTCCCAAGCACCTGAAAGGATGATTCTCAATCTCTTTGAGGAGCACCCACTCACAATTTATAATTTTTGGCTGATTTGTGGCTCAAGTTCTCTGTGCACTTTTTGCTTGTCCTCAGGAGAGTCACTTCTCTACAGAAACATTTCATGTTTGAATTTTGAAATGGCACCATTCCTGGTCCCTGAGCTAAATTAACTTTTGCTTTCTTGTCACTCCTTGAAAATGAAAAGTTAGGGACAGGGTGCGATTTTATTGATTTTTGATTTGATTTGAGCACCCCACTCCCACACTGCTCGGAAACTCTCAAACATTCAAGGAAATGGGACAGGGAAATAGTCAGAGTTGACATTTTCCTTCTTTTTACACCCCAAACAACCCCTGCAGCACAGTGAAGCTCTAGAAAGAAATCCTGAAGCATCCAAGATGATACAAAACCCCAAAATGAAACCTTGCCTGATATAATGTTTGAGTTATCCACGAGTTCTGCATAGGAACTTCTGAATTATTTCACTCTCCTTCTGCTGAGGAGCGCAGTTTAAGACGCCCTGGTTTACGATGGGAATGTAAAGATTTGGATTGCCAAAGCTTTGTTAGAGTGACATCCAGTGGCACTGGAAGTTTTCTTGCTTGTGGCAGCAAAAAGCAGAGAAAACTCTGAGCAGCAGCAGCTGTGCAAATATTTCTGCTCAGGATCAGGTCGGTGACCAGGACAGGAGAAGCAAATGCACCAGTGGAAGTCTCCAGATTAAAGTGGGACATGGAAACTGAGAAGGTATTTACATAAATTACCCGCTGGTGTTAAGAAAAGCAGAACTCTCCACTTGATCATGGAATTTATGGAAATTTCTGAAGAGCAGGGTCTGGAAACCCCAGCTCATTGAGTTCAAAGACACCTTTAACACGTCACCTGAGCAAACCCCATTAATGAAATAACACACACTCTGCTGGGACCCACAGAGTTTAACCTGGGAAAACCTTCTCTCTTCTGGCACAGCTTTCAAATCCAGCTGTGCTGACAGAAAAGGCATCAGAACCTCAGACAGAACCACATGCCTGTGCACATCTGTGCCCCAAGCCCTGCAAAAAGAAATCTACCTCAATGACTTCTTTAATGGTCAAAAGACCAACAGGGAGATGAAACGCTTCTCCACACAGGATGCACTAAAAGCAGGAAAGGCTCCACTTTGAGGCAGATGTCACAGGCCAGAAAGGAGGAATTGGAACTATTTGGATGAGTTTTGCCATTCCAGTATAAATTATAACCTTTTCTACTGCCTGCTGCTTCTGCTAGCTTAGGATCTGGATTAATTCACTGTTTCTTTTTTTCTTACGTAGACAGGCCAAATCTCTCAACCAATTCCAACAGTAGAGCACAGTTCAAACACGGTGGCAGAACCATGCTCTATCCTGCAAATATTTTTATCTAAAACAAAATTCGCACTGATGTGGAGAACACACTCCCATGTGGGTCGAGTTCCTTGGTGTAATCTGATGGTACAAAGAGGAGCACAAGAAGGACAAAGAGGGAGGGTCTGGCTCAGTTTAAAGCCTGGCAGAGGGGAGCCCATGTTCAGGTTTCACATATTGCCAACCCTTCTGGCCTTTGCAGCTGAGTTCCCCACTGGGAAGCTGTAAAATCAGACCCCAGGGTGTACTTCCTTTATGGCCTGGTCTCTAAATCCTCCAGAAAGCAGCTTCACCAGGCAGCCAGAAACCAGAATGAGCCCTGGACTGGGAGGAAGGGGCCCGTGTGGAGGTCAGGGTGGAAAATGAGGGGAAACCAATACAGGGGCCCCTTGGCAGCAGCTGGAGGCTCCGTCTGCCACAGCAGGGGCTGATCCAGCTGCTGGGGCTGCCCAGAGCCAGCCCTGAGGGGCAACTCCGGAGGCAATTCCTGCCATGGGGAGCCTCAGGCCACGGGAGTCAGGCAGGAGGGAAGTTGAGACTTCGAGCATCAACTTTTCCAAAGAAGAAGCCACTGGAGCGGAGAATCAGTGCTGAGGTCAAACAGTGGGTGAGACAAAACCTGGAAATCAGCAGCAGAACAGGCCAATGGATTTCCCTCTCTCCCCCTCCTTTTCCCCAGCCTCATGGTTTTTGGCAAAACAGGGAGAAAAAAGTAGAAAAGGTATTGAGGGATGACAGAATTATCACAGAATCATTTTGGGCTGGAAATGCCACCTCAAGACTGAGCCCAGCCACTAAAACCACTCACAGGTATAAGCGACAGCAGAATTAGGCTCAGCCTCCATCCATCTGCTGGGATGCACAAGAAAAGAAAATATTTCTGGTCCACGAGGTATAGGACACTCGCCTCCAGCTGGTGCTTTAGACACTCTTTGTCCTGCAAGTTTAATGATGCTGAAGAGCCAAAAGTACAACACAAACACAGCTTAACATCCAATGCAAAATTTGCTTCAAAAGACAAAATTGCTGAAGCAATTTCAAACATTCTTTTCCGAAGCGAATGTTGCTCAGACAGACAAATCTGGTTCTGACATGCTCCCCAAAAATAGCCATGTCAGGCTCAGAATTTACATCTACATAAAGAAGGTTAATGAACCAGGCGAATTGTACCGCACAGGAAACAAATGCCAAATATTGCTCTTAGCTTTATCTTGTGAGTCAGTGGCTGCTCCACGAACGGGGGCACTGAAATAAATAGTACCACATCCTCAGTGCAGTTGGAACACTCCAAAATGCCATGGAGCCGTCAGTCTGCCTGTCAGAATCGATGTGCAAGCTTGTCAGGAGAAAAGCGGGGTGAATTAGGGGCTTGAAATAGTCCCCAGCTTCTCTGGTTTATTGGTAGTAATGGAAGCAAGGCCACCCCAGGATTGTAAATCAGGCTCTCTGTTCAGAACTGTGCTGTAGTAATTAACTTTTCATACAAAATCGTAAGAGATTTCTCATTCATATTTGTTCCTGTCTGAAGAAAGAAATACTCCAGTCAGGGGTGATAAGACAATTCAGATTATTTGAGGATGTTCATGGCTCCAATCCAAGACTCGACTTGGAAGCATTAACAAGGTTTGGGGGGAAAAGGGGTTTGAGAAAGCAAAAGAATTTTGACTGATATTGACAGAAACTCAGCAATGCAGCTCCTTTGCAGGATCCCAGAATTCCCAGGGCAAACCCTGAGGGTCCAAGCCGGGGGTTTCAAGGAATTCCCATAAATTAGAGTTGAAGGGAGTGCCAAAGGTCCAGCTGCAGGAGTCCTGAATGAGAAACCTCCCAGTAACCGTGATGGTTGAAGCCTCAGTGTGAATTATTTCTCATTTCCCTCCTTTTAACCATGTCCTGGCCCATATCAGGTGTTTTTTTATCCTCTCATGCAGCTGATTTCAGCTCTGGTCACAAAGAATACATAGAGATAGGGAAGGCTTTGCTTCAAATGCAAGCACAAACACAATTAAATATAAACTGCATTTTAATCCCATTTAAATACAAATTGCACTTTGTTCCCATTTTCCTTTGCTTGTTGGTTTTCCCCTGCACCTCATCACCTCACACCTGGATACAAAAATGTCTATGGGCGTTAATTACACCTGCTTCTAATTAAATAGGAGGTTTGTTTCAGCCGTTAATGCTCTGATTCCCGGATAGTCAAAGAGGAATCTCAGAACCACAGCCGAGGATGGTTGTGCAGACTGGATGTTCTGAGATGTTCTTTGAAAGTATTGGGTTCAGTCAGAGCAAGAATAAAGTGAGGAGCAAAAAAAAAAAAAAAAATCAATTTTGAATCATTCCAGGTTCATGTAACCTGACCTGAGCAACAAACCCCGACATGAAATTTATGGCACTGGCCTTTCCCACAGGATGTCCTGTCATCATTTTCCTTCACACCACACGTTATTCCCCATAATTTAAACATCTATGCCAGTCTCAGTGGCAGTTCAGGGCAGTTTCAGCCTGAAGCTTTATGGATGTTTAAGAGAGGAATTTCATTATACCTTCTTGTAAAGACTTGCTGCATTCTTTACATCACGATTCAGAACCAAGGAAACCTCTCCTAACCCTCTGTCTTCCAACTCTGGGAAAACAGATTTTGTGCTGCCACGTGCTGCCACCTAATGATAAGGAAACCAAGACTTTTGGAAGAAACCCCCTCAGAATTGCATTAAAAAAAAAAAAAAAAAAAAAAAAAAAAAAAAAAAAAAAAAAAAAAAAAAAAAAAAAAAGGCAAAAAAAGCAGCTGCAGAAGGGATTTGTAAATTTTGTGATCTGGAACAGGGAAGGGCAAGTCCGTGTAGGAGAAGCTGAGGGTAGAGCTGGGTGTGAGGTGGGGATTGCATCCAAACCCAGGTTCAGACTGCTTCTAACCAAAAGGTGTCCCCACAGCACCACAGAAATTCTGCCCAGAGGTTCTTTCTGGAACACCTGCAACCCCGGGGCTGAGGTTCCCCTGCGCCTCGACTCTGCCACAGCAGCACAGGAGCCTTCCCCAGGGAGCTGCTGCCTCCCTGCATTGCACAAGGAGCTTCCCACAATTTCTGGTCTGAAATGGAGCTTTCAGCTGGGAAAAAATCTAATTTTTGAGTCAAGTTTCGCTCCCTCTGTTCCTTGATAAGAGGAATAATCTGCCTTGGGTAATTCCACGTAAATGCAGTGTGGTGGCTGCTGCAGGAAGCAGAATTCCAGAGTTCCCTGGAGTTCCTCAGTCAGTGCTGTCAGCCCATGAAATGTCCACATTTATTCAGTAACAGACCCAGAGAAGCAGAACCACATTTCCTGCCCCCAGTGCTGCCTCTTCACTCCACCCTGCCTGCAGATTCCTTCCCAAAACAGAGCTAACAACACAGCTTTCCACAGATGGGGTAATTTCATACAAAACTTCCAAGTTGGAGAAAAATACAGGTAAATTGAACTCCTTCAGCTGAATAGATAAAAAAAAATATTTTACCTCGCTGCAACAACTCAAAGGACACCTAATAGGCCAGCAACTCACAATATTACTACAGACTGTGTGTCACAGTCCCAACAAAACCACAATTGCCTTTGTCAGTATCTGCTGAAAAAAACCCTTTAATTCCAACAATTTTAAACCACTTTACTTGAATTAGCCAAATAATTAGGGTTTTTTTAATTAGCAGCAGCACTGTAATACACAGAGCAGGCTTGCAATTCAACCTGCAAGGGGTGGGGTGGATAAAACAGGAGTTTGAGGAGACTGGACTTGCCAAGAGTGGGAATAATCAAGGAAAAACTTGCACACTCTGTGAATCTAAAACCTGCAAAGATTTGTCAATCCGGATCACAAAAAGGCCTCTGAGCAAACCCAGAAACACGTGAGAAAAAAAAAAGAAAACCACAAACTCCAGAACAACACTAGAAAAAAAGTTGAAAAGTAAAGCTGCCACCCCTCCTTGCTGCGTGCTCGGGGGAAGGAGAGACCAGAGCTCTCCATGATACCTCCTTCCAGCTCCTTCCCAGAAATCCAACTTCTCTCCCTATCACCTCACCCTCCTTCCCCAGCCGTGGTCACCATGTGCAGCCAAGTTCTTTCAATTAATCCAGTTAGCTAATAGCCTCCAAGAGCCCTTTCCCCTTCTGCTCCAGGAGTAGAGACTGTTCTGGCAGAGGATGTTGGAGGGGAAGCTCAGATGTAGAGAAAGGGAAGGACAAAAGTGGGGAGGTGGGAGAGGAGGAATCTGTGCCCCAAGAACCCCAGAAAAATTCCTGTGAAGTCTCAAGGAAGAGCTTGGCAAACAAGCAGAGACCTCTAAGCATAACCTGGGCTGGTTTGCTGGAGATAGTATCTAAAAATAAGAAGGAAAAATGAAAAGCTGATTTAAGTGTCACTGGTACCACATGATGCTTTCATCCCTGCAAACAGCACACAGAGGTCCCTTGTTCCTCTTTTATATTAATGGCCTATTCTGCTCTTATTTCTGGTTTCCAAGCTCATCCCGAGTTCTTTGGCATGTGATTTTTGCCTGCATTCCAACCTGATTTCACTGGGAAAGGAAACCAAAACACCAAAACCAGGCAAGGTGATAAAGCCCCAGATAATCCCTGGGTAGGTTTCTGTTTATACATTTGTTCTTTAAAGGTGATGTGGGGGCAGGCTGGGGGGAGGCCTGGGTGTCTCCAGAGCAGGCAGAGCTCAGCTCCTGCTGCTCCACAGCCCTGACTCCCTGTCACCAGTGAACAACCCTCACAAAGCCTCTTCTTGTCATGGAAATTAATCCACAGACACCAGAGGTTTATGTGCGAAAAGGAGGCAGAGGAGTCCTGTAACTTTATTCGCATGAAGGGAGAGGTCATGGGCATTTCCTGTGGGGTCTCTCAAATTGCTGGAGGATGCAGCCTCCTTTTTATCCTCATTTCCTGGCCCCATTTCCCCTCTCTCTTTCCTCACTGGCTGAGGTACTTGAGAGGTACAGACTTCCCAAACCACCCAATACAGACCCCTTCTAATGTATATCCCCCTTTTTCTTTTCCCATGGAACTTCTGGTTCCTCCCATTGCTTCTTTTATCTCTCAGTATCCAGCTTTACCCACAGTTTCTTTAAAGACTGATCCCTCTCACAAGAAGGAGAAAGAAACAATGGGAAGGATTCCAGTGATCCTTCCATCCATCCATTCCAGTGAAATCCTTCCCATTGCTTCTTTCCCCTCTCAGTACCTAGCTTCGTTTACCAGCACACCCCCAGTTTGCTTATGAAGACAAAATCTCTCATTTCTTTCATTCTGAATGCTGGTGAAGGCACAAGGGGCCATGACTTGGCTGTGCCCCTGTCCCATGCCCTTCCTGTGCCTGTGGGTGCCGGGGTTGTGACACCAGTTCTATAAAAACACAGGTAAATTCAACTGCTGAAGGATCAGGTTCAATCGTCGTTCTGCTGGGATGGTCACAAGACACAGAATGAGACAGCAAAACTTCAGAAGGCTCTCTTTTTTATGACCACATGCTATTTTTTATACAGTTTTTACAAACCTCGTGGGCAACTTTAATTGCTTGATAGTTTTCTTGTTAATTATTCCATTGGTTAGTAAAAGGGTTTTTTTACCTGTCTATCAAATCTATTTGTTCTCGGATTGTTAACGTATTTTCTTTACTGATTCTCATAGGACAAATCTTTCATTATTGCAGGTGCATTTGTTTTTTGTTGTATTTTATCTTCTTTTTTGCCAGGGTCAAGATTAAATGCTTGAGACAGTATTTCTTGTTCGGACTCAGATGTTTATGAATTCTTATCTATTTTACAGTCTCACAAACCATGAGTTCTACAGCACTTACAGCTGGCAAACTAAAAATGGTCCCCACCTCTCTCTCTACAGGGCCTTTTAAGCACAAACTATCCAATTATGAAATGACACCTAAATTATTTTGACTTTTAACCCAATAACCAACCACCCGTGGCCCGCAATGTGGATTTTTCTACCCAATTACAAAATCCCACCCAGACCCATGAAGGAGAAGGTGAAAAAGAAGGACTAAACCTCCATCTTGCTTTATGTATATATAACTGTACTCTAAACCCTTAAACTCTGAGTTTTCCACCCTGTGATATCACACACTTCTATTCAAACTCCACACCCACAATCCCAGTGCTGTCACTCAATTTTGGGAGCCTTCTCCACGGCCTCAGGTCAATGCAGTGTTTGCTTGGGGGTCAGTGCCTGGCAGCACAGAAAGCCTGGAATCCTCAGTCAATTTCAGGGTTCCAAGAGTTTTTCACTCTCAGAATGGATTGTTGTGCTAAGGGAACTTCTCATTCTCAAAACAACTTTGTATGGGAACCTGCAAATTACTTCTTAGCTGCACTAGAAAGAAATGACAGGCCAGCTTCGGCTGTGTGCACGCCACGTCACTGCTGCTGCCAAACTTAGCCCTGGCCCTGGAGGTGTCTGCCTGAATAGCTGCTGTTTGCTCCTTTGAGCATGGCAGGCCTCCATGGCAGACAGCTTCCAGCCCCTTGGGAAGGGGCAGGGATGATTCATCCCTCAGGAGCCAAGGAGGGAGGGAAGGAGGGAGGGAAGGAGGGAGGGAAGGAGGGAGGGAAGGAGGGAGGGAAGGAGGGAGGGAAGGAAGGAGGGAAGGAGGGAGGGAAGGAGGGAGGGAAGGAAGGAGGGAAGGAAGGAGGGAAGGGAGGAAGGGAGGAAGGGAGGAAGGAGGAAGGGAGGAAGGAGGAAGGAGGAAGGAGGAAGGAGGAAGGAAGGAAGGAAGGAAGGAAGGAATGGAAGGAAGGAAGGAAGGAAGGAAGGAAGGAAGGAAGGAAGGAAGGAAGGAAGGAAGGAAGGAAGGAAGGAAGGAAGGAAGGAAGGAAGGAAGGAAGGAAGGAAGGAAGGAAGGAAGGAAGGAAGGAAGGAAGGAAGGAAGGAAGGAAGGAAGGAAGGAAGGAAGGAAGGAAGGAAGGAAGGAAGGAAGGAAGGAAGGAAGGAAGGAAGGAAGGAAGGAAGGAAGGAAGGAAGGAAGGAAGGAAGGAAGGAAGGAAGGAAAGGGATGCTGGCAGCCCCCACTCTCCGCGTTCCTCAGAAGATGTTTTACAACAATATTGGAGAAAAGCTGCTGTGCCTCTTTCAGAGTGGAATGGAGACGGGGCTGAGGGGCTGGATTAACCAGCACACTCCAATATTTTGTCATTAACCACTGCTAGCAAGGAATTCTTGACTATCCTTAGTCTGCTCTTCTTGTCTAATTGGAATACCACAAGGACTCCCTAATTCTAAAAACCATGGAGCTCATCACAGCCTGCAAGGAGCTTCTCCATCAGCTGATAGCAAAATTTGAGTGAAACAGGGGCCTGTCTGTGGCTTCTGACACAGGGTAGAGCAGCACAGAAGCACCCAGGAGCAGCACAGTCAGAGAGGAGTGGAAAGGTTTTATCAAAATCCATAGCACATTCTTCCTTATTAGAGCCAGGCTTGGGTAGTCAAGATGAGAAAGAGCCTTTAAGAAAATAATTTCATTTCCTATGTTGCAGGCTGCTGTGTAAGAGGATGCCTCAGGGGGCAAGAGCAGAATTTTTCATGAGTGTGTTTTTTATTAAAGCAAAATTTTCCCCCTGCTCATGGGCCGGAGATATAAGAAAGGATCATAGAAAAATTTGGGTTGGAAGGGACCTCAAAATTCACCCAGCTCCACCTCTTGCCATTGTCAGGGACACCTTCCACTGTCCCAGGCTGCTCCAAGCCCCAGTGTCCAACCTGGCCTTGGGCACTGCCAGGGATCCAGGGGCAGCCACAGCTGCTCTGGGCACCCTGTGCCAGGGCCTGCCCACCCTCCCAGGGAACAATTCCTTCCTATCCCACCCAGCCCTGCCCTCTGGCAGTGGAAGCCATTCTCTGTGTCCTGTCCCCCCATCCCGTGTCCCCAGTGCCTCTCCAGCTCTCCTGGAGCCCCTTTAGGCCCTGGCAGGGGCTCTGAGCTCTCCCTGGAGCTTTCTCTTCTCCAGGTGAGCACCCTCAGCCTGGCTCCAGAGCAGAGGGCTCCAGCCCTTCCATCACTTTCGAGGCCTCCTTTTGACTCATTCCAATAGCTCCATGTCCTTTTTCTGCTGGAGGCCCCAGAGCTGAACACTCCAGGCACCCAGAAGAGCATAAAATCATAAAATCAGAGCACAAAAGATCATTGTGGGGACAGAGCACTGGCTGGGAGTGAGGCTGTGGCTGGGAGGTTATTTCAATTCCGCAGCTGGAAGATGCAATTCCCCTCCCTGTGGCATCTCCCTCCAGCACCAGCATCTGTCTGGGCAGAGAGCTGGAAGCACGGGGAGCTTGGGTTGGGCAGGGTTTTCACCCCCAGCTGTTCCTGAAGCCACTCCTTACATGGCTCTGACCCTGCCAGTGACCCAGCAAAATGAGCCATGAGTGTGAGCGAAAGGGCAGCAGCAGGAAAGTGGTGGCTGCTCTGCACTTTTGTTGATATTCATATTATTTATATTTATATTTATATTTATATTTATATTTATATTTATATTTATATTTATATGTTTTTAAACCCATATTTATTTCTATCTATATTTTATATAGCTATTTAGATATTTATATTTAATAAGAGTGGCACGGAGTTGTGACCTCAGGGAACTTCAGTTTCTCTCAGCCACAGATTTGCTGCATGGCCTCAAATAAGTTGCTAAACCTCATCTTGTTTCTCAGTCCCTCACTTCACATCAAGGGACATTTGTCTGCTCTACCAGGGAAGCTGTGATTATTTAAGTCGTGAGGGGGGCGTCATGTGAAGTACATCGATATAAACTAAAATACACAGAATGGGGTTTGCCCGTTTCCTTTAATTTTTGAGAACAAAGTAAGTAGATGAAATCTTGTGCCCTTCAAAACCAAACAGAATCTTTCTTTGTGTAAAATGTTACACAAATCTTAGTGGTCGTTCATTTTTATTGTATTATTTTTAATAATTCTGCAAATATTTCGTAAAAGGGCAGTTGGTTCCCACTGCATAAAAAAATCATCACCACAGAGCTGGGTTTTTTTACATTTCCCCCTCACATAGTTTCAAAAAAACCCAAGCACAATTAGGAAATTTACCCTCCCACTTCCCTCCCCACATAAAGGAAAAAAAAAAAAAAAAAACCCACAATTTTTTTTCTTTTCTTTTTTTTTTTTTAAATCAGTAAAATGTTAAACAAGTCAGATATTAGGAGCACACAGAGCACAGCACATCAGTAACACCAGGGATGCCTTAGACCACAGCAAGCCCTGCATAAAGCACGGGTGAAATATTCATAGCAGCACGAGCCTTCCTGGAGAGGCTGGGACAAGGACACAGCTCCAAAGGACTCAGACAAGCCACAGGGAACATTTTTTTTTCTCCTACAGCAGAGTTTATCCTGATCCCAATGATGCCTTAGCATTTCAGCTTTTATATTTTTCAATTCCTGCACTGCATTAGTGCATAACTCTAAACTCCATATAAAGAGTTATTTAACTGTCTTCAGGTTTTGGTCAGAGAAAACAATCCCTCTGGGCCTGGAACTCAAGGACACCTCACTGCCTCCAGCCCCGAAAACTAGAAACAAAAGTGAATTGAGAGGAGAACTGGGGGTAAATGACTTCTTTACCTGCAGCTGTAATTGGAGGATTAACCCCTGATATGTAAATGGACCAAACTGATAATTGTCTGAAAAACCCGTGACCATTGTCCGTGCTGAGTGCAGCCCCTGGGAGGCTCTGACTGCCCAAGGTGAGCCTGGTGAAGGCCTTCAATAAATCCCCACTTTATTCTCTGAACCTTGCCCAGCCTCTGTCCTAGGGAGACGCTCCAAGGCATTTCCTGACCCATCTGGGGTGCCAAAAACACCAAGGGGTCACCAAGGGCTGCCCTGGCCTTGTGGGGTCACTTTGTGCCCATGGATGGCCCCAAGAGCAGGGCCTGCACTTCTTGGCACTTCCTCAGAATCCAGATTGCTGAGGGAATGACCCTGAAACCCAGGCCAAGCACAACCTAAAGGTGCCTCTCTCTCCACTGATCAGAAAATATCTTCACATTCTCCCCAGGAGGGGCCATAACCCATCCCAAAGCTTTGGGGCCTTGGTTCTGCAGCTTGGGAACATTTCCTGATATTTTAGGAAATAAATCTCCTAAATTTCCTGATATCTTAGGAAATACCTTTTTTTTTTTTTCCTTTGGTATTTCCTGAAATAGTCCTGACCTGTTGGGACTTCCAAATATGTGAATTCCGAGATTTTGGAGTGTCAGTGTCAATTCAGTTTCTTCACTGTCTATAATTCAATCTGTGGTTTCAATTCTGGGAACATTTCTCTCCCAATACTGTTTTCCCACGGAACTTTTTGGCTCCCTCTGAGGGAGAATGATGGCTCTGTGCCTTCCTAAATCCAGGTTTCATCCAAATGTCCTGTCCCAAGCACCTCGCAGTGGAGACATGCAAACTTACAGGACTTAGGGTTTGAAGTCCTCTGCTAGGCTTCCACCTTGGCGCACACAAAATAAACCCCTACAAATAAGATAAAGTAAAAATGAAATGGCTCTATTAGATTTAATGAAGTGAGACAAGGCAGTTCCATAAAAATGCTTTTTTTTTAAGAAGTAACAGCAAGAGCTCAGTGAAGTGCTGTCTGCAGGTACAATTCAAGCCAATATTAAGAGATATGTAGTGAATTCTTGGGATATATTTCCTCGGGAGAAGGTCAGGAGCCATTTCTGTTCCTAACAACTCCGGTGCTGTGTCTGAGCTCCAGTGGGTAGGAGTTGCAGAGAAGGCAGCAGGTTTTATGGCATTCATTTCTTCTGGGCTGTCTCTTGTCTCTCCCCCCAAATCCTGTGCAGTGCACGATGCTGATCCTCCACAGGTTTCTCACACAACAATCAGGTAACAAAATCAGGCCAAGAAAAGAATTGTTCAGAACAAACAGCAGTGTTTGGAATATTATCAGGTAAAAAAAATCCACATCCTAAGGCAGGGGTTTTGATACTAGGGCATCTGCACACCTCCTGGAACAACCATCCAGCAGCTGCATCCACGTGCAAAATCAGCCTTAAACCCAGGGAGTCAATCCAAGGCTTGAAGTGACAAACCCAGCACTGCTCCCTCTGTGACACCGAGGGGTCACAATACCCCTGCACCACATAGAAATGACCTCCTGGGACTCCTGCAGAGATAAAGGGCATTACCTCAACCTTCTGCCAAAGAAATTCCTTCAGTACAAGCCTCAATCCCATCCCCAGCAGAGAAATCAGTGCCTGATCTGAGGGGACCTGGAGAGGACCTTGAAGAAGAATCAGAAGGCCTTGAGTTGGAAGGATCATCCAGTCCAACACTTGGCACTGCACAGGACACCCCAAAGCCCCACCCTGTGCCAGCAGAGGAGCTGTGTAGTGCTACGCATCGGCAGTGTGGGATCCCGGATTCCTTTGGAGGAGAACGAGTTGTACAGACAGAGAGAGCCTTAAACCTGCTCCTTTCCCCTCAGAATATCTCCAGCTCCGTGAAATAACCCCAATCTCCTGTTGTGGGAGAACAGGCAAACAGGGTCACTCCAGGGAGTGGGAAGTGCCGGCCAAAATTCAGGAGGCAGCCACCCACGGAGGAAAACAGAAAGGTTTGGGACGTCTCCCGAGGAGCACATCCCCTCAGAGACCAGGAACTTACAGCAGCAAAATTCAGAGCCCTTCAGAACCAGACTCTATCCAATCTCAAGGGAAACAGTGGCTCAGGATGGGCCCATTCCACATTTCCAGCCCTTCTGAAGCCAGTGGAGGGTGGAGGGAAGGAGGTGGGAGCAGCTGAGGTGCCATCGACGTCACCAAACCCGCCCTGAAAGGAGATTTCTTCCCAAGCAAACCACGGGACAGGCTGGTCCCCTTTATATACACGCACGGACAGCTGAAATGGTCTGAAATGCTTACAGGTTAGAAGGTCTATACAACATTACACCTGCCACAAATCAAAGTAGAAAAGTTTTACAGCACATTATACAGGTCCCTCTAAAGTCTAAAAAAAACCAAAAACATAGACCGGAATCACCATTTTACAAGAAGTGATCACTAACAGACCATATAATACTATTTCTTTTGCTTTTACAGAATCATTACAGATAGAGTAATTTTAAAAAATCACTTTTTAAACAAGTATACAATTTTCATTTTAAAATTAACTGGTTAATAAATTTCTGTGCAAAACAAGCCAGCCTCTATAATTAAGTGAATTTATTTATTTCTTTATACAAAAAAAAAAAAAAACCAAACAAACAAACAAACAAAACCACCCCAAAAAACCAAAAATAAAGCAAACAGAGAAAAAGTTCTTTCAGAAATGTGTCTCCTTTTCTGTGATGGTGGAAATGGTGCCATCTCCTTTCAGTTTGGCATCACAGTCATTTATTGCTGCAATGTAGGCTCCTCCTCCGAGCTTGCCCCGCATTTTCAGGTCTGAGCTAGGTGTAATCAACTTCCTGAATTTCTAGAAAATTGGAGAAATTGGAAATCGTTACATTTTTCTTAATCACAGGCACACCTCTCTTTAACAGATCGATTATAAAAGGTTTTCTCCTGCATGTCTGCTTCTCATTTATTTCCCTGTTGTGGGCTCATCCTCAGACCTGCAGGCTGCACAATTCTGGATAAATCCCACCAGACCGAAGAAGGTAAAGCTCAAACCAAAGTGAATTTTTATGCTGATTTAAACACCCCCTTTCATGAAGACACTCAGCACTGTGTCTGTTCTACAGGCACATTTTGTTTCTTATTTTATCATCAATTTAAAAAAAAGGCAAATAAACCAGAGACAGCCGAGGGGTATTGAGCTGTGATAAAGTAAAATATACTTTCTCTTTTCTAGCAATAACATCCACAGCAAGGTTGCTGCTCACAGCAGGAAGTTGGCTTCCCAAGAAGCTCCCAGCCGTGATTAAAACAATCCTCTTGTCATCCTGGCAGGGAAGAGATAACGACCTGTCTGCAGTGCTGCAGCTCAAGCAAAGTATGCTCACCTGCAGGGACAGGTAGGGCTGGCGCATTGAGGAAATATTTAATGTTTAGATTTGCGCAGACTTCCTTTTCTGACTCTCTGAGACAAATCAATCAAGGATGACTCACTTTTAGTTAATACACCCAGTAAATGTTTCCCAGGCAGTCTCCAGGCTGTGTTCAATCAGCTGAATGGAGTCTTTGCAGTATGGACAAAACGAGGCTTTTCTGCAATGTTGACATCCCAAATGGCTGAATAAGGTTTGTATTTTTGTTTCTTCCACTACTGCTTCCTTCTCTGCCTTTCTTTGGAGCTGCCACAGAAATGAGCAACCTTCCAAGTTTAAATTTGATAATAACCTCGGCCTGGACCTGAGCTAACCTGGCACCAAGCGTCAGAAAATTCCACTGGATCTCTTTATTTTCCTGAGTTTCTCATTTAGAGAACTGAAATTAGGAAAAATGTCCAGAAAATGGGAATGTGGGTAACCCAACTCCTGGAGCAAATCCTGGCGGCACAAAGGAAAACCATGGAACAAGGCAGCTGGCCTGAGGGAGGGACTGGTACAAACCTTGAGGGATTTGGGTGATGTTACAGACATTTTAAGCCACAAACTGTGCTGGGACAGAGCACCTTAAATCAATAGTTTTGGTTAGTTTACCACTGGCAGCAAAAAAACCCAAGAGGAATTCAGAATAAACCAGAGAAAGTTCAGAATTCCCTTTCCAGCGGCAACTGAGAGCCCTAACCCAGGAAAAACAGGGCTGTGGCACTGCTGTCGTGATTAAAGGATGCAGGTGAGGACTCCCTCCCCTTTCCCAGCTCTTTTTCCAACATCACTCATCTGCAGAAGTCTCTCACCTCCATGAAGGTGCCTTCAGTCTTCCAGAGCTTGATGCAGATCCACAGTGGGATGCAGACCATGGAGGAGAGAGCCATCATCCACCCGATGCCATAGCCCCAGTCAGGGTAGATGTACACGTTGTTGTATTTCAGGGGCTTGTATTTCACCAGGAAAAAGATGAAGATTCCCTGAAAGAAGCAGGGATATTATCAGAGGTATTTGGGAAAGCCCTGCATGTGGAACAAGGATTTGGCTGAGTGTTTAGGCCAGGCCAGGCTCCCCGAGGAGGGAGAGCAGAGGGAAGACCTTCACTCAGAGAAAAAAACCCACCAGCAACATCCCCTTTGCTGTACAGCTTAAATAACACATCTCAGAGGCTCCTGCAGAAACGAGCCACCTTTCAAGTTTAATCCTATTTACCTCTTGATGACAATAAACCCTGCACTTTGATGGCAAACGGCACCTGGGCAGGAAAGATAAAGTTTTGCTACAGTGAACAAGCTGTGATTAAGTAACATGAGCTGGGTTTTCTCCAGCCTGTCAGGATGAAAAAGGAAAGCCAAAATTTTTGAAGTTGCTTTAATCCACCGTGTGTACCTGCAGTTTCGCAGGCCAGTGCTTTCATCCTGCCAAAAACCCTAAAAAAAAAAATTCGGTCTAAATTTCTAATCGAGCAGCTTGGATGATATCGATGTAGAAAATAGAGAAAGGCTACTATGTAATTTTCTCCAAAGTGGTGAAACGAGTGCACCAGTGCAGGTGGTATAGAGGTCATTTCAGATTTGGTGCAAATGAGTCAGAAATTTTCCTAGGTTTGTAAATGGGAACCTGGATCTGGAGGTACCCCAGCTCCTGTGGTTTGCAGTTGCCATCATCGGAGTATTACACAGCTGGAAAGGACGTTGGCATCTAATCCTCAATTTTAAGGGCAATCAGATCATGCTGCTTTTGGAACTTTGTCCCTGAGACACTGCCTTGTCTCCTCTGGAAAATGTCCACTCCCTCCAAAGAGAGAGGAGAAAGCAGCAAAAGACCCAGCACAAGTCTGGAGGAGCTCAAGCTGTGTGTTGGCACACAAGGTGCACTAACTACAGGGAAAAAAAAATATCTCTCCTTCTGGCAAATGTTCATTTAGGGCCCTGGCATTATTTTGGTTCCTATGATTGTACACACTAAGACTTTTCACAGAGTATTTATCAACTTTTACAGATCCTACAGAGGGGGCTTTTATTTGAAATACGTGCTACAGATCAATAGGCTTTTTTCTCAACTCTTAGCAGCAGCAAAATATGTAAAAAAAAAGTTCAGAAACCCCTGTTTGTACCTAAAACAAATTATTTGGACATTCTATACTTACTGCACAAATACCTGGCGTCAGGACCATCCAGCACCACTTAATCAACGACACAGGCTTGTACCCAATCATGTCTTCAATGTTCTCATAAAAGCGATTGCTGCCTGCCCAAAAAAACAATGGGAAAGCAGGTGTAGAGTGCACATGGAAGGGGTTGTCCAGCTCAGGATTTAAAGTAGTGAAGAGAAAGCACAGAGAGAGCTGGGAAGGCTGAAGCTTCTCCTCTTTCCCTGGAAAACTCCTCCCTGCCATCTGCCCTATGCTCGTGGCAGGGGTTGATAGAAAATTACTGTGCTCTAAAAACTGCTGTTCAACTTCATTCAGTTCATATCACATCAGCAAATCTCTTATCAGAGAGGGAGATTTGATTAGTGTGGCACAACCTGTCACAGAGATATTAACATTCCATTTAGTCCTACTCGCCTTTTTCCTCCACACCTTGAGTTTCCTTCAAAGCAAGCCTAACCCTAATATATTCTGCTTAGTTGGTTTATTCTCTTAGTTGTGGGATCAGGTTGTAAACAACCTGATGAATCTATCTAAACAACCCAGTGAATCTATTTTATATATAAATATATTTAGGTGCTACAAGCTCATGTGTGAGCCCAAGGATAGCTGGGCACGTGAGATCTGCAGTTCTACATTGTTTTACAATCTGAAATTATCCAGAGTGTGCATCTATGTGGAGAAAAAGGCATTTATGACATTTTGGGGGGCATGGGAATGTGGAGGGTCCCATTCCATAAAGGTAGAAGGTTCTCACTTTGCTTTTATGCAAACAGAAAACGTTGATAAGGAAAACAGAGCAAATTTTATCACTCACCGTACACCCAGCCTATGCAGACACACTCGAATATGGCAACAAAGAGCAGGCACATCCCACTGGCTGCATAGGAGTCAAAGAGCTGAAAGACATACATCCCACCCTGGAAGAGAAAACAGGAAAGGGGGAAAAAATACTGGGTTGGCACCACTGGGAATATTTCGTAGCAAATCTGTTTTAATTACACCATCAAGCTGCTGGCTCCCTGGCAAGCTTCCTGCTCAAATTGGTTTCTTCTTGAACAAAGAATATTCATTTCTTGGGTTTTTTTTTTTTACTCTGTACTTCCCGTAGGGAGGTAAATATGGAGTGGAAGGAAGTAAATTTGATTTTTTTTTTTTTTTTTCAAAAATCTTCTCCCACCTCCCTGCTTTTCCCTCTGTTTGCTATCACATCAAGCTGTAGATATTCCCAGGTGCTTCTGACCTCCAGATCCTGGTTCTGCATCTGTGTTATTAATATGTAAAATAATGAATTAAAATGTGGAGAAAGAAGGTAAAATCTGTAGCTACCAAAACCCCATTCTGATGGTTTAGGGACTACAAAATGAGTCAAGTGACCTAAAAAGAGTGAATGCAGCTCACAGACTTTAAGTCACATGACTTAAAAAAAGAAGTATTTCTTATTTGTCACAAAGAAAAAGAAATAAGAATAATCTAATCAATAACATTACGGTTGAAATAATTAAAATTATATGGATAATATTACACTTTTATTTAGCACATCTGCATTTAATATTGAAATAGGGAGGAGGAGGAGGAGAGCATTTCAATGGAAAGAAATTTTAAGGAAGGAAAGAGGGGCTTGAGATGAGCCTCTCAGTTGGAATTTAATCGTATTTTGGGGGGCTCATGTGATCCATTACATCTCAGACAACTTTCTGCAGATGGAAGAGAATCCTCAAAGTAGGAAGAAAATTAAATTTCTACTGAAAAGTCATCGTGGTGTGGCTCAGAAAATACCCGAGCAAAATGCAAATTTAGAAATCAACCAACTAAGACAGTACAAGGTTAAGGACAACAAAACTCCTGCAAGGAAATTCCTGTAGATTGGAAGAATATCCTCTTCATGTTTATATTACTTTTAGCCTGTGTATCTTGATAATATCTCTCAGTGCTCTGCTCAACACGTGCACTGTGGAAGGGTTATTCCACCATTTCCCATTTTACATAGCAAAGATGATTTATTTGCCAGAGAAGAAGAATGATATACAGGTAAATATGAAGTATATAAGTATATAAATTTTCTGTTCACTGCATTATTTCATTAAATTGAATAAAATAATAGTTTAATTAATTCATTAAAATAATTAAATATTAATGTTCCAAGTTCCAGATTATTCCAAGTTGGAAGGGACACAAAAATTTCTGCTCAGAGACTGGCTGCACTGATTGACACGGTTGGTGATATGGAAACCAGAGATGGTTTAATTTTCTCTTCTCACTTTACTTCATCTTCTTCATTGTTCTTTCTATCCAAAATGTGGTCGTTCCTGCCCAGGGTAAGCAGGCAGAAGCTGTGACCAGGGTGTGTGGTTGGCTGGTGCAAAGCAGATGGAATTTCCTTGTCTGTGCCGTGTATTTTTGATTAAAACATTCCCTGAGTTCAGCTGATAACACAAGGCTAGTTTTCCCATTTCAGATGCCACACAGGACAGGAGAATAATCTCTCAAACCTTTTGTTGTCACGTTCCTGATGGGGAAGTTTCTCTGTGGCAAAGATTCTTGTGCTTTATCTGCTGTGGTTATGACCACAAATTGTTTTCCTCGGAGCTCTTACCTCAGTTAGCATGATGAGGCCCAGGAAGTAGGACACGACAGAGAGGCCAAGGATGAGCAGCTCCCTCCTGTAGCCCCTGCGGAACACCTTGGGGTACATGTCCACCACGGCTGTCACGATGCTTTCCACACACACAAACTGCAACAAAGGACAGCAGAGGTGCGCTGAAAGCTGTCTCCTCTGCTGCCAGGACTGGGATTTGCCACCTAATGCCTCAAATATTCTCCCGTGTTTTCATCCCAGAGTGGGGGTGATCCCTGGGGATGCTGCATGAGCACAAGCTCAAACTGAGAGGAACATCTCCCAATGAAAAAGTCCAAGGTCATGGATTTCCACCAAATTCACACAGTTGGATTCTCTAATATTATCCCAGACTGCCTTTGCCCTGAGGCAGGTGGATTAAATGAAAATTAAATCTTTCAAACTTGGCTTGAATGGGAATTAAATAATGTACAAAAACCCTTCATGGGATTGTGTCACTCCAGGCACTTTTGCCAATTTTGCCATGCATCCTCCAACCTACTAAAGGAGGAACTTTGTGGGAAGTTCTCTCCATTTACCAGAAGTTCTCTCCATCCCCCAAAGCTGTTGAGTTCCCAAGCCAGGTACTTCTAACAAAGGAGGGCATGAACATGTTCAGTATCTTTAAACAGCAAAAAATGCAAAAGGCCTGAGCTTCTGACTCAGGGCTCTGGAGCAAGGTTTCTAAAACAAGCCTCAAAATAGACACTGGAATAAGAATTGAGGAACCATTCACTTAGAAAAAACATAAAGACTTTTAAGAACCCGTTAGATCATTAAAAAGATCAGTTATTAAAGCATTAAGTTTAATGATTGGAAATGTCATGCAGAACAAGCACTGCTGAGCTTTGGAATCATGAACTTTCTGAACCCAGTCATGCCAAGAGCTGAGCTGCATGCTAAAAATCCCAGGCACTTCACATTTTTCCTTCAAGCAGTTTTTGCAATTTTTACGGTCACACAGGGACAGTGACTTCTGTCCTGCCCCTTTGCTGCAGGATATGACTACACATGCCTTGCTCTGGTATTCTGCAGCAAAAATACACCGTAGAAAATTACATTATTACTACCTGATATTCAGCTTCAAAATTCACTGCAAAGTGCTTTAAAAATGGGCTGGTGTTTTACTGAAGCGTGAATTTTAATCAGCCCCGTTGAAGTTCAGACTGATTTCCACATTAATAGTGAAAGCTGGAGTCAGGCTGAACTAGACTTTGCAGTGAATCGTGAAGGAATATTATCCAGCATCACAACTGAGATTTAAAGCAGCAGAGAATTAAGTTAGGGTTCAGTCTTTCATCAGGCTGATGCTGTTTAGGTGTGATTTCCACCTGTGGGGGAGGCTAAAAATTCATGGAAGTGGGGTTTGTTTCATACCTGGCTGTCCAAGCCCAGGAAGATGAGCATCATGAAGAACAGAGCTGCCCACAAAGGAGACAGAGGCATCATGGTGACAGCTTTAGGGTAAGCAATGAATGCAAGTCCTGGTCCTGAAAAAGAATAAAGAAACGCAAAGTTTGTACTTGTGGGGGGGTTTGAGATGGAGTTCAGCCCCTCCAGAGCAGCCTGAGATGAGGGACAGCAGCACTGCTGACACCAAAAGGGTGGCTTTGGCTGTGCAGGCTCACTCAGCATCGCTTCTCAGACTCTTTTATCTGGACACACCCATTTTTCCACTTTTCCTCTGCCTGCTCCCTTCGCCTTCCCACTGTGGAAGCTGAGGGAGTGAGAGCAGTGTGGGTGCTCAGCTGCTGGTCAGGGTCAGCCTGCCACAACCCGATCCTTGTGTCATGGCAGATGAGAGGAACTGAACCCGAGACTGAACACCTTGATGAGTTCTACATCTCTCATATTCTAAACAAGTGGTGATGAGGCTTATCAGAAATGGCACAACCCTGCCTGCATCCTGGCCAAAGGATGCTCAACATCTGCTCAGACATCCCAGTGATTTATGTTCCCCTTATTTTGTGAGGATGTGCAGCACTGCAAACATCCCTGAATAAATCATAGCCCGTGCTCCTCTGATTGCCTTATATAACTTAGGAACATATCCCGGAGTCTTTATTTTTTTCCTAACCTGGTGTGAGGCAAACATTGCTTCCCATCCTGCTCTGTGTTTCTGGGGGGTGCTGCTGCTGCTGCTGTGTGACATTGGCTACACATTCAGAGACATCTTCAAAGCACAACATTTTTGTAACAGCACTGATGACTTCTCAGATCTGCTAAGATACCTTCTCACCTTGCTCAAGTTTTTCTGTTTTTATTTATCAGCTGTTCTCAAAGCAGGGGCACAAAGGCTCTGTCCCAGCCAATAAAGAGTTCCGTGCTCCTGCTGCAATAACTTCAGTGCAGACATGTCACACGTTGCTGTTTCCTCATTTACAGCAGCATTTACAAGATCCTATAATGAAGTGCAAGCCAGTTGTATTGAGGGATTTAGGAAAAGATAAATGTTTTCCATGAGAGCATTAGTGAAACCCTGCTTGTTTTGCTGTTTTCCTGGGATTAACTCCATGAGAGTCATTTCTCCTCCTCAACTGCTCAGCATTGCTTTGGGATTTGTTTTTCTGGGCAGCCTCCAGGATGTTACAGCTATAAAGCTGTGGAGTAATTTCCATCAGATGCCCAGCTCCAATGGTGGTTGTGGATGGTTAATTTTTCATGAATCTGGGCCTGTGTGCCTGTCTGGTTTCTCATTTTAACAGCTGCAGCTTCTTTTCTTTAATATTCTATTTTTTTCCCTTTTTTTTTCCAGAAGGAACAAATAACTGTGGACTGCAGTCTGTCTCATTGAAAGAAGGTGGACTGCAGATGAGGATTAACACTCACAATTGAGTTTATCTCTGCTAAACGACATTCTGCAGGCTCAGCTGCAGTAAGTCTGTGTAGCAGGGGCTCCTTGAATTCATGAATTTGGTTCTACGCACAGCAACATTCACATTTTTCACATACAAACCTATGGCCACAAGAATAGTTCAGAACTGTTCCATTGAGTGACCTCATCCACAGGCTGTGGCACAGGCTGCGAACCCTGAGCACATCCTCTGGGTGGTTTTTTGTGCACTCAGAAATCTGCTTTTGGATCTTACCTGATTCTGCAACTTCTGCAATGGGCACGCCTTGTTCATAAGCCATAAATCCAAGAACTGAAAAGATAGCAAAACCAGCAACAAAGCTTGTGCCACTGTTCAAGCAGCAGAGCATGATGCAGTCTCTGAAAATATAAATAAAAAACACTGCAGTTGATCTCCAGAGCTGGGGTTTCTTTCATCCGCCGAGCGAGAGGACTGACAGAACCCTGGGCTGCAGGAATGGAAAGCAAGTTGTTCATTAAAAGTAAGGTCCCAACTCAAATTATTCCTGAGAGCAACCAGGAATTAGCACGTGCAGGAGGAGGACACCATCAGAATATCCTTGCCTGTGTTTTAACTTGCAATCCTGTTGCAAGCCACTTGCTGTTTTCCTGCAAAATCTTTAAAAAACCGTATCAAACTGTGTAAAACATATAATAATTGTTAAGAACAATTTCTCCATAATAGTTATACTAATAGATATGAATTAACTCATTAATAAACTCTTATAAAAATGGTAAAATTTCTTTCCGGGGGGGGGGAGGGAAGGGGGAAATCCTGTGGTCTGATCTTAGCTCCTTCTATCCCTGTTAAAGAACGTTGGCAAAATATATCCATGCAAAATACAGCTGCAGTTTGGTTTCTGGACACATTTAAGAGGCTGTGGGAATGAAAAGCGCTGCACATAATCTAGAAGAGTGTGCATGCCTAAAAAAGTGTCTAAAAAGAGGCAAAGGCAGTGCAGGGACAGAGATGTCTCAGACAAACACATCCCACACTTCAGACTGCAGCAAGGACAAGGCCAAGGTGAGGCAGGAATTCTCTGCCCAGACTGGAAACGTCACAAGAGTAAATCACTTTAGAGAAAGGGAAGATCCTCTTGCAGGAAGGTGTGATCTCCCCCAGAGCCCAGGGAAATACTGTTGTTCATGCTGCTCTGACAGCTCTCCAGGCGTGACAGATGATGAGGTTGCCATGATTTATGCTGGCAGCCCCTCCTTGAAGACTGTTTGCCATGAGAGACAGATGTGTACTTGAGAAAGTATTAATCTAACCCAGATGTCTGAGGCAAATTAGGGTTCTAACCCACTGAAACACAAGGCAAGCCTGGAGCCTTGTCACTACAACCAAGCCCATCCCTTAATCTGCTTTATCCCCAACCCACTGTGGCTCTGAAGCAAGTTTTTGTGCAAGTTCTCATTTCAATAAGAAGAAAGGGCCCTGTAAAACCTAGCAGGTTCTGAATTCACAACTTCAATAATTCAGTAAAGGATCACATCTTTGTCATGGATTTGCTGTTGAGAATCAGAGACAATTCCTACTTCAAAGTCCTTGCAATTATTCCCTCAAAACTTCTCTGCCTTAATCTCCCTGCTTTGCTGTTTGTTTCATTTAGTGTTTTTATCCTGTAACATCATCTCATCGGCTTTTGGAGCTCAAAGTGAGATGAGCACCTACAGCACCTTGTTGCCTTACTGATGAGCCCTGCAGTGTCTCCCACATCTGTCCAAAGCTCTTCTGCCACCCCTGGGACTCACCCGAGCACCAGAGAATTCCAGGCTACTGTGCTGACAAGCACTGACCCTCAGGCAAGCACTACCTTTGACCTGAGGCCGTGGAGAAGGTTTCCAAAATTGAGTGACAGCACTGGGATCGTGGGTGTGAAGTTTGAATAGAATTGTGTAATATCACAGGGTGCAAAACTTAGAATATAAGGTTTTAGTATACAGCAATATATATGGGGCAATATGGAGGATTTCAGGCATTGTCTAAGTCCTTCTTCTTCACCTTCTTCTTCTTGGTTTGGGGTGGTTTTTTTCTAATTGGGTGAAAATGGCCCACAATGGAGACCTTGTGTGGTCAGTTATTGGGTTAAAAATATAAAAAATAGAGGTGCCATCTCATTATTGGGTAATTAGCACTTTAAAGACCTTGGAAAGTGTTAGAGGTACTCCATTTTCTACCTTGTTAGTTAGAGCTCACAACTTGTGAGACTGAGCTATAGATAAGAATTAATAACCAGAGTCTAAACACAAAACTGCGACTCCCGTGTATCAGTCCCGGCTCTAACACGAAGAGAAGAAGATAAAACCTCCACATTTTAATGGTGCCCCATGTGAGGATCGAATTCATGACCTTCGGGTTATGAGACTCACCACCCCAGCTGAATGGCTTCATCCCGAGGGACGCAGTCACAGACTGAACACAGCTTCTCTGGGGACCCTCAGACAAAAATAACCTCCAATTTCCCTTCCCTTGGCCTTGCAGGAATTCCACCAACCCCTCAGCTCCTGGTTTTCATCCCTGCAGTTCAGGGTGGCTTTTTTTTCTGCTATGGGAAGAAAAACTGGAAGGGAGATCCGGATCCTTTGGTTGTGAGATCCGGATCCTTTGGTTGTGAAACCAGTGGGTTTTAAAACACAAATGCACAGGAACCATTAGAAGGACAACATGATTTTTTTACATGCACCCTTGGCAGGAGGACATCAGAGCCTGACTGAAGCCCAGACTGATTTTGAGTGAAAGGAGAACTTCAAATTTTTATGAAAGTTTCACATTCTTCCAAATTAAACTCCTGCCAATCACCTGAATAATTCAAGACGTGCATCACTTCTCCTCTCCCTGCCTGACAGGCAGGAGACTTCTGAAAATTCATCCTGCCTCCTTTAAGGAGCTTCTCTGAGCCCACAGAGCCCCTGGCATCTCTCCAGTCCCATCCTTGCCTTTATGGATTCCTCAACACCTGGCTGAGAAATTCCCATTTCTCTTTTCCTCCCAGACAAGAAACTCAACAAAGGACAAATCCTCAGGTCTGAAAAGTTCTGTCCACGTGTGAAATCACTCCTTTAACTCCTGCTCCACACTGGGAACAGGGGAGCTGACCCTGGACTTGTACCTGGGAATGGATTTGGGGTACTGAGCAGGATAAATCTCAGAGGAAACATCAGAACACCTGTCTGTAATTCCTGTGGAGGAACAGTGTCCTGCTGATGGCACTGCCAGGGCTTTCACCTTCTCAGAGGCATCACTTGGGGCACAAACTCTGGGACATCCAGGGAGGTGGTGGCTTTTTATGTTTTTCAGCAAAAGATACGTAAGGATGATAAAAACTAATTTCCTATTCAAAGACATGAAGTGACTTCTGCAATTAATTTACCACACTAATGAATTAAATCAGGCTTAAATCTGAAAATTCACGAGGCCCAAGTGCAGTTCAGACTTTCCCATTCCCCACTGAAATACCTCTTGCATAATTTTCCACCGCAATTTTCCCTTCGGGGAAAAAAAATGGGATAAAACAGAAGAGAAAATGTCAACTTTAGGATGAGACTGTGGGGATTACAGGAGAAAAACCCCCAGCTTGATTTTATTTTTTTAAGGTGATGGTTAGAATACAAATTTGTGCTTTTAGAATACAAAATTGTGCTTTGCACATGAGAGCTCTGTTTATATCTTGCCCTGCCCAGCTCAGCCACTTTCTGCTCTTCACTGCTGTCCTTCCCTCAGAGTTGTTAAAAATCACACATCAGGACACATTCACATCTATTTCCTAGCTGGGAAATTTGGGAAGCATTTTGTGAAGGGAATTGTGGGGCCAGGATGGAGTAAAAGGTGCTTGGCTGCAGCATCCTGGAGCTTCAGAGCAGAGTTTTACCAGCTGAGCTCCAGGCTCAGGAGGAAGGAAGGAAAATTCCATCAATCCAAACTCCTCTTTTACGTAGTGGGTTACAAAACCTCAGGAAAAGCATTCCTGCACTCCTCAAGGCATTGACAGTTTCTAGTTGGATACAACAGAAAGAAATATAAATAAAACTGAATAGGAGAGGAAAAGAGTGGTGCCTTTGCTAAAGTACCACTTGTGCTAATTAGGGAAAAGGTTCATTACCAACAGCTCTCAAGGTTGTAGGGGACTCCCACCACTTTCTGCAGCAAAACATTTTGTCTTGCTAAGACATGGAAAGAAGGAGCATTTCCTAAAACTACCTCCTGAGCTCACCAAGTCAAACAGTAATTTAGAATTTAAATAAATTTCGGGAGTTGGGGTTGGTTTGTTTGGGGTTCTTTTGCTTTTGGATTGTGCAATTCCTTTACAGAAAAATTAAATTTAAATTCTCTGTCTGGAGATCTTGATGGAGTCACTACAACCAAACTGTCCCTGTAGGAATTTTAGGAAAATGAATTCAGTAACCATGGACTCCAGAAGAGAAGAGTAGTGCTCATAGTGCTGCCCATGCCAGTAATGTAGTGAGGGGATTTTTGTGTAAACCATACCCTTTGGGCATTGACTCAGGAGAGATGAAAACCTCCTGGAGTCATTGGCAATTCCCTCCTTGGGAATACAGAATGCTCCCCATTCCCAATGGGGTTTTTTGTTGTTGTTGGGGTTTTGTTGTGTTTGGTGTTGGGTTTTTGTTGTTGTTGTTTGTTTGTTTGTTTGGGGTTTTTTTGGTTTCCCCAAAAAATGGGGAAAAGTGGCAGTCAGAGCGTAGACCAAACTGAGGTGGCTTTTAATGACAATTTCTGCTAGCACCTTTTAAAAAGCAGCTTAAGTAATGCACACACATTCCATTATACCTGCCTGAAATCCTGTGTTTTTACACGAAATTTGTATCTCTGTGTGTACTGAGGGGCTGTGGAAGGCTCAGATTTGACCAAAATGAGTGAAAATTGATTCATTTTGTAGCTGAGTTCCTCTGGAGCAGCTCCAAGAAACATTACAGATCTCTGTCCTACAAAAACACGCGTGTGTGCTCATGGTTATCCATGGAAAAAGGGAAAAGGGAGCTATCCCAAATTTCCCCCCAAGAGCAGGATTGCAGCGTGGAAGGTGTTACCTGTAGCAGTTGTTGTTGTAGTTGTTGTAACTCCCCAGGGCTGTCAGGCACCCCAAGCAGATGGCATAGGAGAAGAAGATCTGGGTGCCAGCATCCACCCACACCTGGAGACAGAGAACAGGGAGAGCCTCAGCAAACCAGCCAGGAGAAATCACCTTCCTGCTAAATACTGGCTGCAAATCTGCACAGGTGGCTCGGCAGGTTAAGAGGGTCTGGCAAAGCTTTTACAAATCACAGCCTTAAAAAAAAAAAAAAAAAAAAAAAAAAAAAAAAAAAAAAAAAAAAAAAGGAAAGATAAATGGGAAATGCCTCTCCTCATCCCCAGCTGTATCAGCCTAAATAGAGAGGGAGACAATTCCTAGAGAAGAACCTCACCCATTAAATTCATTAATCGCTCTTGTATAATTTTAGTAATTGCAGCCTAAATAGAATCACTTGCATTTATCTTACTCCCGTTGGACAGTTATTTATTCAAATTTAAAACTTTAGTGTGAATAAATGCTCTAAAGACAAGATGTGTGTTGGGGGTTAGGTTTGGTTTCGATTTTTTTCCCTATAGAATTTTTCCCCTCTGTAAGTTTCTAAGACACTAAATACTGTGGCTTAGAGGGTGCTTGACCCACACAAAAGAAGTGTGGGAGATCACTTAAGTTTGGGGGAGGGAAAGGCTGAGTGCTCCAGGAGCTGAGTGTGCCCTCCTCCTGCACTCAGCATCGGAGAGGATGGTCGGGCGACTGCTAGCTGCGTGAAGAGTCCACTGTTAACAGAAGATACAGTCCTGGGAATTCTATAACCATCTGCTGGAGCCCAGGAATTTGGAGCTCCTCGCCTGCTCTGCTCAGCCCCATCCAGCCATCGCGGCCTCTTCAGCACTGCTCACTTTGCCTGCTGGAACACCCCTGCTCTGCCTGCCAGGGACCCTCGCCGTTCCATCCACCAGCCTGGGAGTTTTCTACCGTTCCAGCTTGGTGGTCTTGGGGTCCCAAGGGATCAGACTGCCCAGGACTTGTGAAACAAAGCCCCTCGAGGTTCTTGGTTCTGATTATTATTATTATTGCTGTAGTTGTTTGTTTGTCCTGTTATATTTACTAGTAAAGAACTGTTATTCCTTTCCCCATAGCTCTGACTGAAAAGCCTCTTAAATCTTCTAAATTATAATAACTTGGAGGGAAGGGATTGGAATTCCCCATGCCTAGAGAGGCCCCGCCTCTCCCTAGCAGATACCTGTCTCTCAAACCAAGACAATGTGCCATTCTTAGATAATGCATAAATTAAGCTGGGGAAAGAAGGGACAACTTATCCAGGGAAAGGATGTTTTGAGCAAAATTGGATGGATCCAACAGGCACAAAGTTGCAGCTCTGGTCACTGTACAATCAATGAATAAAAGTTCTGCAGAGCTTAACGAGTCAGTAGCTTTGTAATGTCATTGTGGGAGCGTTTATATCCTAAAGTGATACAAACAATTTTAAATCAGACAAAAGGAAAAGTGAGTTTCCACTGTGAGATTCTTCTCCTCAGGGCAAGCTCAGAACATTAATGAGCAGGTTCATTTTCCTTTAAAAGTACTGCAACAAAGCAATTTATTCCGCTTAACCAGTGTGGGTGTGTTCCCACTGGAGCTGAAGGTACCCCTTGAAGTCCTGGTTTTAACATGAGGGTGATGTGGAGAACCCAAACCCCACAGCTGCAATCCAATAAAATCCCTCTCCTGTTTTCCTGGGATAAATGATCACTTGAAGTCCCTTCGTTAAAGCAAACACCAAACCTGAGTGATAATGAGAGGCAGTGGCTGTGCAGATGAAGTTGGAGCCAGGGAAGAGAGAACACAGGGAACAATTTCAGGACTAATAACAGCCATCAACTCCTAAACACACAGAGGGGATGTGTTTGTTTTGCATCAGATCAAGTGAGACCTTGCTCTCTGGAGTTGTGGAGTGTTTCTGTTTAGAAATAACATTAGGATCATATCTGATTTACATCAGAGGCTTAAAGGGTTTCATTGCTGTCACCCCGAATAAGATACAGCTGGTTACATCCCAGAACTTCACCATCACTGAGGAAAAGCTGCACACAGAGAGGCTTTTGACAGACAGGCTCTTTAACAAGATTGGAAGCTCCCAAAACCGGTGAGGAGCAGCGTGGGTCAGCTGAAAATGCACCGTCTGCTGGGGCCCAGAAAAAAGCTGGGAAACTGGATCAGCACATGGAGCCTTCCCCTTCCCCTTCCCTCCTCCCACAGCTGCAGAGCAGGGCAGAGCACTCAGAGCAGCTCCCACAGCTCTGATTATCCCTGGAATTCCAGTCTTGCTGGAAGTGGGGGCAAAGGAGAACTGTGCTGGAAGTGAGCAGCTCCAGAGCTGCTGGAGCAGAGGAGCAGAGAGCAAATCCCTCTGGAGCTCCTGCGTCCAGAGGGAAAAGCAGATCAAACTCTGGCCACAAGAGATGCTCTTTCCTTCAAAAGAAACAAAGACTGTGACATCCCACAGGGATTCAGCCTAAAAAGTGGCAAATGCTCTATGAGAAATATCTTCTGCAAGGAACCATTCACACATTCTGCAAAACTGGGGTCAGACTGAAGAGGGGTTTTGTTGCACTCTATGACCTCAGTCTAGTAATTCCTGCAGAACTTAGGGCTGATGTTTAATTAGGGATGGAGAAGCAATTTTATTTGCTGAATGGAATAATGCAATTCCATAGCTTCTTTTAGGTTGTCTACTCAGAGGACAAGGGACATTTAATTTTTTCAGGTTTCTAAAATGGCAAAAAAGGATCAGCAATGCAGCAAACAGGAACATGAATTTCGAAGCCACAGATTTCTAAATTCTGTGGCTGAAAAAACTCAAGAGCTGGACTAACCCTGGTGTACATTGCCAGACATGCCAACACTTTAAAGGCCCGAAGGTGACATTTCAGATCAGTTCTCTGTGGCTGTGCTTTTCTGCACCGGGCGGACGCTGGCCCCTGGCTGGCTCAGATCTGCACAGCGGCCAGAACGTTTTCAGTCCGGATATGCAAGCAGGTTATCTTTACCTGCTGGGCTTGGCTTCTCAGCAGCAGTTTGTCCAAATAGTGTCATGACAACAGTGGCGGTAAGAAAAGGATGGCTCTTGGCTAAGCAGGTTTAAAGATGTTTATTCAAGCCGAGCTGCTGGAGCACCGCAGCTGGTCCAGACTGCCAGCCAGAGAGAGTTTGAATTTGCCTCTCTCATCTAATAAGTGGGGGAGGGTTCAGGGGAGGTTACAACAGGATAACAAATCAGGGGATTCAGGGGGCAACAAGGGGTGTCCACCTCCAAGCCTCTGACCACTGACACCAAAGGAAAAGGAATACCCCCTGGGACGACCTATCACTTTACACCCTCCCTCTGGAATTTCCCAGTCTGGGGAGGGGTCCTCAAGTGATAGTCAAGATGCCCCAGAGCGGGAGGGTGGGGGGGGAGAGGGGATGGACAAGGATAGGTGGGGGGTGGGATGATTGACATACAACACCTTGTTACACAGAAAACTCAAAAGGGGATGGACTGTTACAGAACTGGGGGTACAGTAAACGGAACCATAACATAAAACTTCTTATAAAAACTTAATAAAACAATTCTTGCACCGCCACAGTTCTCCATCTCCTTGCCCCAAGAGCCAGAGAGAATCTGCACATCAGCCCCTGAGCTGTAGAATGAACCTTCTCAGGTAACAACAGAATATATTTTCTTTTTTTAAAAAAGCCCTGCCTATCTTTTGGGAGGATCAGACTGAAAATAGCTGCCTGATTTTCTCACACTGCCCAAACATGGGACAATTTTACACGTTTTTTAATTTTTTTTTTTTTTTTTTTTTAACACAACTACAAAAAAATGTTTGAGTTGTTCAGCTCTTTGTCATGGAGGAACAATGACATTCTGAAGGGCAGGGACACAGAAGCAAACCTGGGGCAGCAGCTGGGACAAAAGAGGTCTGAGAGGTGACACATCATGAGTAAAGTCCAGAGGAAAGGATGTGCACCAGAGAACACCCTGTCGGTCCTCTATGAACTTTGGACCTTGAAAACCCTTAGGTCAGTGATAATTAATTCAATGTAGCACTCACAAACTTGGGATTGGAACTGTTTTGTAGATAAACTGATGGAAACCTATCAACTCCTACTTTAAAGGATGGAACTAGATATTTTTAGCTTTTTTCATCTCATATAAAAAGTTCCCATGCCAAAAGAAGATTAAAATGAAAGCACAAAACCATTGATAAC
Source organism: Hirundo rustica (assembly GCF_015227805.2). Lineage (NCBI taxonomy): Eukaryota > Metazoa > Chordata > Aves > Passeriformes > Hirundinidae > Hirundo > Hirundo rustica. The sequence continues at coordinate 7,596,346 of NC_053461.1, read as the reverse complement.
TAACCCTAATATTTGAAAAATTGCAGTTTCAAAGGACAGAACCTTACAAAACAATAAACATGAGCATTTTTCTACTAAAAATGGAAAGTGCTATTTTGCAACATCCAAGCTCTCAAATCTGGCAACGCCCCCATTTTAAGTCTGTCTGGGTAACCTCAATTTGGCCTTCTCGTGGCAGGTCTGGGACAGTCTCCATTTCCATGAGTGTTTTCTCTGCCCAGGGAGATGAATTGAGCTGGCCAAACACAGGATGCTGCTGTCTGGAGGATCCCTGGCCTCCTTTGTAGCTCCTGCAATGAAAGCAGGATAAGGAAGAAAGAAGGGGGATGTGCTGTAGTGCAGACAACAGAACCCTGCTCTGGAGAATTAGGTTCTTTTCATGTCCCTGCCATAAAGTTTCTGTGGGATGTTATGTCCATAAATCACTTCAAGCAACCTTTTCTCACACGTTCCATGACTTGGCTACCCCTAAGGGGTTTCCAAAGCAAAGGAGAAACTCAGCACTCACTGCTGCACATAAAGTGAATTCAAGTCACCTCTTGAACAACTAAAGAAACCCCACAGTTTAAACCAACTTCAAATGGAAAATCCTCAGAAGAGTGACAGCCCCTCATTTTAGTCTCAATATAAATGTCTTTCTGGCAGTAAGATGGGGTCATGCCATACACTGAGAACAAAATAAACGAGGTGTCTGAAGCACACGGCAGAAATAAGTCCCTTTGCAAGGCTGAGCCATCTCTTTGTGATGATCAAGCCTTATGCAGTGAATTTAGAGGGTCAAGCAGGAGTGAGAGGGATAAAATGAAATATTGCATAACTGTCCTGAGATGAGCTCAGTGCCTAAACAAAGCAGAGACCTCGGGGACAACCTGGGATGTGTTGAGGTTGATTGTTCCCATCGTGCATGGAATAAAAAACAATGGTGCTCACCTGAAGGAGTATCTCAAATTCCAGGGGTTTCTCTAGCTTTGTGCCTTCCTTTTACTTTCTGTGTTCTCTGAATATATTTGGAACAAGCTACGGTGCAGCTGTTCTGAAATCTTTCTGTGGATGCAGGCAGGGGCTCTGACTTTAACTGGCACTTCCTCCATGACAGACAGCTGAACAACTCAAATATTTTTTGTAGTTGTGTTTAAAAAAAAAAAAAAATTCAAAAGAAAGTGTAAAATTGTTCCATGTCTGGGCAACGTGGGAAAATCAGGCAGCTATTTTCAGTCTGATCCTCCCAAAAGATAGGCAGGGCTTTTTTTAAAAAAGAAAATATATTCTGTGTCACCTGAGAAAGTTCATTCTACACTCCAGGGGCTGATGTGCAGCTTCTCTCTGGCTTTACCTGCATGTCCCCCCTGCTCCTTTGGTAGCATTCTAAATTCCATTTCACAGGTTTCTCAGTGGAACCAGATCCTCGTGACACTGCCCAGGTGACTCTCTGGGCTTCCAGTGTAATGGCTGGGCTGTAGGAGCTCCACGTAAACGGGAACAACAACGGAGCACCAGGAGGATTCTGCCAGTCAATCAAATGAATATTTTGGTTTTCTGTCTGCCCCTGGCCTTTCCTACAGCCCACACAGTTCTGTTCGCTTCCTTGAGAATTCCTGTCAAAATCAAAGGCATTAATTTCACATTGAAGCCTATGCCCTGGCTCAAATCCCAGGGGTGTAGCATCATAAATATCAGCTTCCTTTTTCTCAGTCTTAATGGCGAGGTTGAACCCCAAAGCGTCCTTAATTCCAGAGTGATAATGACAATCCCATCATGAAGCACTGCCTGAGAATATGGGAGAGCTCACAGACCAGTTGAAACCCGTGCTTGCTCTTTAAAACATGATGATCCAAATGTTGACAGTCATTTATTTCCCATTTTGTTATCAGAGAATGAGCAATCACTCCAGGTTTTCTTTTAATTTAAATTATTCATTGCTTTTTGATGAATCTCAGCAGTGTTTGTATTTTAAAAAGCAGTTTGCCTTTGCTTTCAAATGAGAATTTTAAAAATAAAGCCGTGGCTGTCAGGAGATAATAAATGAAATTTCAAGTTTAGGGCATAGAATAACTGCAGAATTTTATCACAAATGCCTGAATAAAAGAACCTGTTCCCAGATAGGTTTAGGTGTGACAGGACTGTAGGAAACCATCAAAATGTGAGGTCTTGACATTGAGGTAACACCTGCACTCTAGGAGTGACCTCATCAGACATGGAGCAATTAGCAACAGGTTTAATTATGAGCACTAATAGAAGCTTTTGGAGAATCAAATAGTTTCAAAAGTACCTACCAGACCTCTCCCTAGCAAAGGCTTCCTTCCTCTCCTCTGGAATGAGGTGGGAGAGGTTTAGGGAGTGCTGCCTTTGGCAGCTCCAAGCACTGCTGGAAGAGCTCAGAATAATTTCTGACATTAAACTATAGGAAACCCCCAAAATAAATGATAAACCACCCACCCCCCCCCCCCCCCCCCCCCCAAAAAAAAAAAAAAAAAAAAACCAAAAAAACCACACACAACCAAAAAAAACACCAAAAACCAACCAAAAAAAAAAACAGAAGAAGAAAAAATTTTAAAATGTGGTTTCTAATAGCTTTGGAAAGAAGCCAAAGTCCCAATTTCACCCTGTGCTTTCATCTCCAATATCCTGGGAAGTTCTTTTCTGTCAGTGAATTGTTCAAGCTGCTTTCAGTGCCCAGCTGGAACACCTGGACTGGCAGGAGCTGGGATTGAAATCCAGGGGGAATTTCTGTTTTCACCCCACAGAAAACACAAGGCACTTGTGCTGGGATCCTTCCCAAAAATTCAGGGTTCACTCCCACGGAGAAACAGATCCCACCAGGGTGTGCTGACCTTGCTGAAGTCCCCCACACAGTAAACTTTAATATTTTCCATTTTTCCAGTCTTAGATTCCAGGTCTCTCTAATAAATGACAATTTTATCCCCAGGATGAACTTTCGGTGACACCAGGGAACGAAGAATTATTCTGCTGTAATGTGCAATGAAAAGAATCATTCCCTAAATTGCATTTTATTACACTCCTCTGCTACAAGTCCCATCTTTATGTGTATATATATAAATGTATTTCCAGATATAATACTAAAATAGGTAGTAGTGGAGGACTGAACATTTTACCTCTGATCTTATTCCAATAAAGGTTTTTTTTTTCCTGGCTTTTTCATTATAAAGAACATTCAACCACATCACAGCCTCCTCTGTGGGATGAGAAGTAGGCTGCACAAACAGGGAGGGAGGCAACAGATCTACACCTGGCTGCTTTTCTTAACACTTCCCATGTTCCTCAATCTGAAAAATGTTAAATATTCAGGTGAGACCATCCCAAGAAGGCAGGCAGAGATGCAGTTTGGGAATTTTCAGTGCAGAATGCTTGGTGAAATGGATGGAGAGGAGACTGAGGCACCACATCTGCCCAGCCACCGTTGCATTCTGCACAAAGTGCAAACACAATTCACTGCCACCAACCCAAATCCCTGTGTAAAAGCAGGAAAAATAAAACCAGCCAGTTTGCATTTACTCTCTAGTCACTCTCTTGCAATCAAGTGAATTTTTTTCTTAAATAGCAGCGAACACAGAAATCAGCTGAGTGTCTGGGCTGTGCAGCTGCCAAAATACAGAATTCAGAGGTCAAGGTTCTGTTCTATTTGCAAAACAACCCAAACACTTGGAGGATGCAGACATTCAAAGGGAATAAATCCATTCCTTGCCTGCATCCTGCTGTGCCCTGACTAGCAGTACACTGATTATTTCTCATTCCTATCGACCCCGCAGGCAAAATCAACCAAGGAAGAACAAACTTTATCATCTTCATTTTCCCACATTGTCAACACAGTTGTATACTTTTTCATATATGACATAAAAATAGTCAAATACGGAAATTTATTTGACTATAAAAAAGTCTTGGTATATGTTTATTTTTAAAAAAAAAACACCAGAAAACACTACAAATCTTCTGAATGAAGTTGATTTAAAAGACATTTTGTGTTTAAAAATCAAACAAAAGCAGTTGTTTTATAAAATTAAACCAGTTAATCCCCAGGGTCCCAACTAAAACCTTTTTGCTGGGTATGAAAGCACAGTTTTCCACTTGGAACTAGAATCTGGGAACACCCAGTGAGTGAAATAGACTTACAATACAATTTTAAAGCAGAATATTACTTTAGCTACAGACACAGGTTAAAGCTCTGAGAATTTTTGGGATGTTCTTCGCAATAAATGACTCTGGATGTCATTGCCTCAACAAATACAATCTCTGATGCAACTTACTTCTGATATATTTATTTTCCAATGAAGACAGCCCTTTAAAAGTCAGCTTTCAATGTATTTTATCCTCTCTGCTTTTATTGAACCTCTGCGAGGAGTGTGAATGTCGAAAAATAAGGATATAAATCAGACTTATCCACTGAAGATGTGCCTGGGGCTGCTTGAAGCGGTGGCGCTTGTGACAGCCATCGATGCAAAAAGCGTTTGGTGTGATGCTGGCCAAGTGAAGCTCAGCTCCTCCGGGCTCCTCCAGATGGCAAGAATAGCACAAAAATATCCCTCCGTTATCTCCAAGCAGCCTCAGCTCCAAGGAGTCGTGGCTGAGGGCAAAGCTGGGCTGCCTGGCTGAAGAAAATAAAGGATCCGAGCAGCCTGGCACCAACCACGTTACCTAAAATAAATAAGCTCTTTAGCCCCTGCCCCCTGTCCCCAAACGCCTCCTCGGGAAAATAAATAAATAAATGAATAAATTTATCTCTCCCGACTCAGTGGGAAATGCCATTAAATGAGGAACTGAACCCAAACAAAATATGAGCTGCGCATTGTGAGGGAGCAGCGACAGAAATGGTGCGTTTTGGATGCAGGAGTGAGCTTGTGCCTGAAGTTTACTACCCGGGGCTTTCTGAACAACACAGCTTCTGAAAGCAGAGCCTTCATTAGAGCAGGAAAACACCACTTAAACGGCCAGGCAGAAAATGGCTGAATTAAGCTTTTTTCCCCCTCTCTTTAATGGCAGTGATTCTCAAAAGATCCAAAGTAGGTTAGGGGAAGAATAAAACAGCTATGTTTTAGTGTCTACCTGACAACAGCTTTTGTAGGGGTGAATAATTACATGAAAATCACTTCCTTTCCACCTCTCTTTGGGATTTCTGTGGAGTTGCTAGGCAGTCTCTCTGCTACCTTCTGCTAATGTCACTTCCAGAGGGCTGAATACAGTAAATTCATTGGGAGAATGGAAACTCGGGGAGAAGGAGGACCTAAATACACGGAGTTTTGTTTATTCATTGCTGCCTTTGGAGCCCGGCACTATAGCTGGGATCACTTTACAGGTATTGAAATGCTAATTTCCCCAGGGGTTGTTGTCAGCCAAGAACCACCCGGTTGAAATGGGACAGGACCTTCCTCCGTACCGGTGCCACACCAGTTGCATGTTCCTGTGGCAGCATCCAACGTGGAAAATCGAGTGCTGGGGCAAAGCAGGCTGGGGATCCTTCAGGGGCTTACAGGAGCTTTTCATGAGCAGAATATTCCTACACTCCTTAATCCAAAATTAGGGGGTGGCTTGGTTGTCTTGGTTGGCTCCAAGAGGAGCAGCCACAAGGTGCAGTTGTACTTCCCTGAGAAAATCATGAGGGTGTTCACGGAGAGGAGGGGGCAGCAAATCCTGGCACAGGGTGCCCAGAGCAGCTGTGGCTGCCCCTGGGTCCCTGGAAGTGCCCAAGGCCAGGCTGGGCTGGGTTTTGGAGCACCCTGGGACAGTGGAAGGTGTCCCTGCCCACGGCAGGGGGTGGCACTGGATGATCTGTAAGATCCTTTCCAGCTCCAACCACTCTGTGATTGTGCGTAGGTTAAAAAAAGAAATAAACTTTATCCAAATACCCCTCTCCACTGCAGAGTGCTGGCTGAGGAAAGTGGGGCTGGAATGCTCCCTCTGGAGAGCAGGGGTGGGTGGCTGTGGGAAGGGCAGCAACCAAACCCCGAGCAGAGTTCTGGGAAGTCGAAAAGTGTCTTTGATTTCCAGTTTCAGTCCCATGAGCCTGCGGTTCTCCTTGGTTCTGGCCATATCTGCTCTCATCCTCAAAGTTACCCCACTCAGGAGACAGGGAAATCCAGAGGCTTTGAATTCACTTCCCCGTCAGCATTTTCTGAGGGTAGGATTCAAACCCCTTGAAATATTTCCATTAATTTAGTTCTGGAGCATATGTAAGGAGAGCCCGAGCAGTATAAAGTACACAGAATATCCCAGAGATATTATTTCCATAAAATCATTTATATCCTTATGGTAACATGATTTTGGGGCAAAAAATAGTATCTGGAACAATTTTGTGTCTGAGTGATAGGAAACAAAAATAACTTTGGGAAACTGGCAGGCTGGGAACATTTTTAGAAAGGTATTGATATTTAATCACAATATCTCCGTTTAAGAAGTATCGATAAGAGGCAAAGTATCATTAAATCCCAGTATATCTTGGGAGCAGCACCTCTTTCTTCACTTATTCATTTCTCTTAAGTGCAAAGGTTCAGGGCAAGAGGATTGGTCCTCTTTGCATTGGTCCTCTGGGATGTTCTTGGGTATGGAAAATCCTCCCAGCCCCTGGGAAGGTAAAATCACTGACTGCTGAGCATCCTGACAGTCCACTTTGCTGGAAAGGCCTCTTGCCTTAAAAACATCAGAAGTTCCTCCTTCTCCTACACTTTCTCTACATAAAGCTTCAGGCATTTGAAAATAAAAGAATTTTTATTTTTCATTCTGTGTATGGTATGGAAAAAGCACAAAGAATAACCATTGCCTTTCTTTCTCTTTTCACATTTCATGTATTTCCATGTATATTTCAGATATTTTCAGTGTCCCAGAGACACCAGAATTTACCAGGTCTTTCAGGCAGCCTGTTGATGTAATTTCCTATAAATGATAAATAAAGATGCTTTTTTTTTTTTTTTTTTTTTTAAATAAATGCAGGAAGTGTAGTCAACTAATTTTTAAAATGAGGGTGTTGATTAGAGCTCCACTTTACTGAAAGACTACCAACAAGTGCTCTCAGGATGAGAGATCTGGCAGCTCCCACACCCACCAGAATGCACTCACAGGGGTTTCAAAACATTTACATTTAATTCAGCTGAGGCAGTGATGGGAGAGGTGACCCTGATTAATTTCTGCACTGCTCTAAATCCAAACCAAGACTGTTTTAAGGCCTTTTTTTCTTCAAGTATTCTGTTTGTGTTACGTTTGCCAGAAAGCAGGGCTCTGGGGTGGGTTTGGCTTTTAGCTTTTCAGGAGTTTTAGATTTGGAAAGGCAGTGCGGTTCCATCTCCTCTCACCAAGCTGATCACTTCAAAATATCCAATTTTTCTTACAGATCTGCTCAATTGTAATATCCCAGTGACAAAACCCCTTCTCCAGTGTTTTTTTCATTAACTCCTCTTACTCTCCTTAGTTTCTCCTTCACCATCCTTGAAGGCTGAGGAGCACTGGAGATGCCAAAAACAGCATCCAGCCCTGATATCTGAAGTGTTTGCAAAGGTGAAATGTTCTGGTTTTGATCATTATTCAAAGATTTCGTTCAGAACTGAAGAGGAAGATATACTTGAGTTTTACAACATGGGGTGAAATGTTATTTAATCTAATTTCTTTAAAAATAATGATTCTCAGGGATTCTTTTCAAGCCATCTGAAGAAGTCATATATATAAACTGCACTTCTAACAAAGGATCTAAAAAGAACAGCTCAAATTGGAAGAAAGCAGAGTTATAAAAGCTGTATGAGGATAATTTGTTCTTAAATTCTTACTTTTACTGAAAACAGCCTAAACCTTGTGTAAATATCTGATACCAAGAGATCCTCCTGGAGTGGGTTCAGTTTATATTGGGAAAGCAGAACTCCTGCCTGTAGAGCAAACCCTTTGCACCACCAAAGAAGGTCACACATCAAAGACATTGTTTTTTCCCCAAAAGCCTGCAGTTCCCTCCCTTCAGAGGAGCCTATTTGCTCTCTGCTTCTCATATTAGGAATGAAAGCCGCTCCACTGGGGTTTTCCCTGCTTTTCAGGAAACTCCAGGGATTTTCAGTGAGCCCTGAAGAACCTAGACCACTTCAAGTCCTGAAGGTTCTGCTCGAGCTCCGTATTCCACCTCATACATCTTTAATGTCTAATTCACCACATGCAAATGTCTCTGTGTAAGGTAAACTTGCATTTAGCCCTGTGCAGTTAAAAAACAGAGAAGAGGATGCTCAGAAAAGAAAGAATCTGCTGAGTGCTTAAAGTCTTGAATTTCTCTGAATGTTTAAAGGTTTTGCATTTTTGCATTTCAAACAGGTGAAGCTTCTGCGATGTTAGGGCACAAAATTCAAAGGAAATTTTCCCATCAATTTCCAGGAGCCTGGATTTTACCTTGCTAGATTTTGCAGAATTGGAATTCATGAAAACAAGAAATGCGACTAAAAGACTTATCTGCTTTTTTTTTTGCTTGCAGAAATAGTTCTTAAGCTAAATTAAATATGTGAAGAGGTAATATATAAATATCTTCTACTACTCTAATGTAGTATTTGACAAATTATGGGCTTGAGGACGCAATATGCAGAGCGAAAATTAAAAAAACCCCTCATCCCCTACATTATAAAGACCTTAAAATTGAGCTGGGTTGGAATAATCAAATGTATGCTATAAATACTCATCAAAATTTAAAAAAAAACAACCACCCTGCAGGAATATATTTAAATTTTCTAAGCAGTAAATCAAAGTTTGTCTCACCAAGGCTTAACTGTGTTCATTAGAGCTTTGTTCCCCTCAGAAGCCTCCCAGAGTACAAAACAATTCCCTGACTGCCAAATCTGCCCTGGGATAAACTGACCCAAAGACAGAGAAGTTCCCTGCTATGATCCCTGCATGGCCTTAGGTCACCAGAGGTGTTAGCTGTGGCTGTGGGTATGCAACAAACACCTCATAACTCTTGTTAAAAACAACTTTCTTCAACTGGACAGTTTTGTCCAGGGATATCTGAGAGTGCTTTGGTTTTGCATACCAATAATACAGATTTTTTCTGCGGGTTGCATCCTGCAATGAGCTCTAACAGCTCCACTTAATTCCTTGGATGAGGATGTGACAGGCACCGGCAATCCAGGGCGAGACCAGCCCCAGTGGAAACAGCTCTCCTAAAATGTGCCCTTCATGCTTATGCATTGTTTTTCTTGTTTGTTCCTGCATTTTCTACAGCAGCAGCTCCAGCACTGAAGGCTGTTTGGGGCAGTAAAAATTTCATTCCCACTTTCTCAGATCAGATCAGATCAGATCAGATCCCTCCCTCGGTCGTTCTTCACAGGGCTTGGGGGAGCTGAGGTTGTTTATCCTGGAGAAAAGGAGACTCAGGGGTGACCTGATCACTCTCTACAACTCCCTGAAAGGTGGCTGTGGTCAAGGGGGGTTGGTCTCTTTCTCCAGACAGCACTGACAGAACGAGAGGACACAGTCTGAAGCTGCACCAAAGGAGATATATCAGGAAACAGTTTTTTACAGAAAGAGTGATGAAGTACTGGAACGGTCTGCCCAGGGAGATGGTGGAGTCACCATCCCTGGATGTGTTTAAAAAAAGGCTGGATGTGGCACTCAGTGCCATGGTTTAGTTGAGATGTTAGGGATGGGTTGGACTCAATGATGTTAAAGGTCTCTTCCAACCCGATGATTCTGTGATTCTGTGATTCCTCTGCGTTGGGGAGGATGTCATTGGTGTTATGTTTCTCCTTCCTGCAGTTCCTGCTCACACACCTGTGCTGTCAGAGCCTGCAGCCAGCAGGTGATGGTGAGGAAATCTCTGTGTCTCCTGCCTCTGTGGGAAGCAGAGGAACACTGCCCAGAGCACAGCTCCCAACTCCAGCTGCCTCCAAAAGGAACCCAAGCCCAAAGGCAGACGGAGCTGGATTCGGCAGTGTGGCCCTGTCCAGAGGGCAAGAATAGATTTCCCCTTCTCATCTACCCTGGCACAGTGCCCTGGGTGGGCACCTCCACACTAGAGCCTGGCCCAGCTGCTGGAATGGTGCCACTGGCAGCTGCATTCCAAAAATTAAGAAACCAATGGAGTTTCTCCAGCGCTACCAGTGCAGAATTCACCTCACTCCCCCTCCACAGCCTGCACCTTCTGTGTCTTCTGTGCCTGGAATTGGAACCAGGTCAGAAGCTGCTGGTAAAGCTTAGAAACTGCAAACAAACAAACGAACAACAACAAAAAAAACAAACACCCCCCCCCCCCCCCACACACACAAAAAAAAAAAAAAAAAAAAAAAAAAAAAAAAAAAAAAAAAAAAAAAAAAACACGCAACCCACCAAAAAACCTCCCTCTGAGAGAGGTTATTGTTCCTAAGGGGTTTTTTTAAGTGGTTGGCAACCATGTGGTTGAAGGTGAAGGAAGCCTGGTTTTATACCCAAAAACACTTTGGAAAAATCCGTCACTAAAAGCTCTTTAGAAACCTGAGCAAATTTGGTTTAAGAAAGTCACTGCTGGAAAAATCTCTAGGGAACAACGTCCTGGAAGGTCCTAGAGGACTGGCTGACCATGAGCCAAGAGTGGAGCAAACACCAGCAGCTCCTGGGCTGAGGACGAGGGAGAGTTAGCAGCACCCTGAGGGAGGTGGGTTATCCCTCTCCTCCACCAAACATCACAAACTCAGTGCTGGCATTCCAGTCCATGAGAAACAGGGACTCACCAGAGCCCAGTGAAGGGCTACAGATGGGATTGAGGGGCATCTGCACCTTGAAAAACGTGAAAGATTTGAGAGGCTGAGAGAGCTACTGAGCTAACCTGACTACACAGGTTAGAGGAGACTCAGGATTCTTGAGCTTCAATAAATGTGTATAAATAAATACCTGATAATAATACAGCTAAACCCACTTAAATTTAAGAAAAGCTTACAGAGAGAGTAGTAAAACCCTGGAAAATGTTGCCCAGAGAGAGCATTGTGGAGTCACCATCCTTGGAGAGCTCAGAACCTGACTGCGATCTTTGGTGGGGTTTGCAGTGCTGGATTTATGGTTGGACTCAATGATTTTAGAGGTCTTTTCCAACCCAAGTGATCCTGGGGTGGTTCTGGTTGAACCTGCTTGGGGGTGTTCTGGAATTCAAACAGGAATTTTCTGACCCCCTGCTATTTGCTTCACTTTAATTTACACTTTATTTTGCAGCAGGGACACAGAGACTGCCCCAGCAGGGTGGACACCCCAGGACAGGGAACCTCCCAGTGAAAGCTGGACAGAAACCAGCCAGAATCCCAAGTTAAATCTGAGCTCTTGTGTTTAACAGTTCACAATTGGCCCATCCGTAATTAATTGAATTAATTGATACTTTCAGCCTCCCACATCCTCCAGCAGCGAGTTCCACCATTTAGTCATTCATTGTGTGAAAAAGCACATTCTTTTGTATTTTTCTAAACCCACTACATCTCCATTTTTATAGACTTTTGCCAAAGCCAGGGCAGGGGTCCAGGAGGACCTCCTGAGTTCCTGGCTGAGTGCCACCCAAACAAGGAATGGTGCCTTGGCTGTGGAATCGGGAGGGCTGAGCTCCATTTCCAGGTCTGACAGTGTGTAAAAGTTTTTTTCTCTTTTTTTTTTTCTTTTTTTTTTTTTTTTGCCTTTTCACATTAAAACAAAACAAAAACAAACAAACAAAAAAACCCTGACTGTTGGGTGTATAGTGCCCTACACTGCTATTTAATGAGCATCACAAATAAATACAAATCTCTGAACAGGCACTCCAAATACTCAATTTTCGACAATACCACCAAAACGGTGACCCAGCTTCCAGTTATTATCCACTAAGTAACTCTATTATATTTGTTTTATTTAAAAAAACCGAATTTATTGCCTAGATACCAAAAGGAAAAAAGGGGAAGATGTTTCTAATTTAACAGAAATGTCTCAAGAAAATCCCTCAACTAAACCCAGTGTTTAATAAACCCATTAAAAAGGCCAAGTGACAACTTCTGACCCACCATTGTGTCACACAGAGAAAAACTTAATTGAAGGCAACATTGATTTCATGCTGCCCACGGAACAGTCTAAATATTGCCCTTCACAAGCAGAATAAAAACTGAGTGCTTAGGCAGAATAAATACTGAAGACATAATTAAAAGTTAATGATTTTTTCTAAAGTAACCTCAAAACAGAGAAATGAGATCTGGGGCGACACGTTGCTTCAAATATTGGTAGTGACAATATGGGTCAACAATCCAAAAAGACAGAGAAGGGAGTATTTAATTTTATTCTGATCTAATCCCATTTCAGTAACTCAGCCTTCCTCAAAGCTATAGATGTAGATAATCCCACACTAACTCAGCAAAAATTGGCCCAGAAAACCATGAAAATCCATTAAGTTAACCTAGAGCATTAACCACTTTATTAAAACATCCTTTTTCATTTGAGAACCACCATTTTCTAAGATTTAATAGAACGGAAAGGATTGAAATTACCATCAAGACATGGAAATAAAGCTATTTTTTCACTTTAGCTACAAGGGATACTTACTTAGATATAAACACATAACAAAAACCTATCCAGCTAGTGCAGAGGTCACGCACTGTCCTTTTACTATTGTTGCCAAAACCAGATGTCTGGGGAAAGATTACAGCAACAAATCCCAGCTTTAATCTAGGCAGTTAAAATGCATCCCAGTGCAAGTGGCTGGAGCACAGTGCCACGGGAATTCTCCCCAAAGGTGGCTTTCTCTTGCCATTTTCCCCACAGGAAGCCTGGGAGTCCCTGCTCCCCTCCTACCTTGCCACACGCCCTGGCTGGGGGTCACGACGGGTCAAGGACGCCTCGAGGGGCAGCCAGAGATGGAAAACCAACAAAAGTCTGCAAACACCGCGTCAGGGTGGATGGATGTGTCCCCTCTGAGTTCCGCCACCACTCATCTTGCTCAGTCAGAACAATTCCAGGGAGCAAAGTAGGAATCCACCGAGGCCCGCTCACCGCGAAACCCCCAGCAGATCAATTCTGTGGCAGCGCAAGCAGTGAATTGTTTCAGAATCCATAGCAGTGACCTCCTCTGAAATGTAGGTCACACAACCTTATAAATTTATCTACTACAGCCTCAAAGGCTCCAAAATCACAAAGATAAACTCTACTTCTTTTTTTTCTGTACCCTCATCCTCAAATTCTGCCAGTGATAAAGTACTGAACAAGCAACAGTCATAAACTTCGGCATTGCGCAGAATTGTAGAATAATTAAATTAGATTTAAATTCATCTCTCCTCATACTCCCAGCTCTTATGGCAGGAATTCCACGAGCACAGCTACTGAGGGTGTGGGACCACAATCCCCAGGAAGGAATTTGGGGTGGCACCCAAGGGAAAGCATGGATTTTGTGGCTGAATGAGCACAGCCAGGGCAGCCCTGCAGAGATGACAGCTCAGGGTGGCCCAGCTGCATCTGCCTCAGAGTTAATTGCTGCTGAATGGTGACTGGAATTTGCTTGGAACCAAACCAAGAGCTTGGCACCGACCCAGGACTGTGTGCCAAGAATCTCTGAGATTACTCCAGCAAGCTCAGAGCAACAATTTGTCCAATCAATCTCTGATTTTAAGAATTATTTTTGTCTTTAAAGGGGCGTTTGGGGTTTGTGGTTTTTCTAGGGTACAGTTCCCTGACAGTTTAAGGAATTTCACGTTCCCAGGTGAGGAGCTACTGACAGCACCCAAGCAGAAAAATCAGAATGAGCTCCCCAGATAATTTTTATAAATAAATACCAGGAGGGATCAAATAAGACAAAGCAATAAAGCAAACTTTGTTCAGATGTTCAGGCACAAGCTTGTGTTCTCTTCCCTGTGACAGATTTGTCTGGGTGAAGTTAATTAAGAAAACAAACAAAGCACTGCTGATCTCCTGGGCTTGTTTTAAAGGCTTATCTGAAGTGTTCCAAGAGATGATTTAGAGGTGGTTCCAACCCAAACCCATCCTTGGTGAGGTGTCTGTCCCTGAGAATCACTCCTTGGATGTTTCCCCTCCATGGGAAGGACCTTTGGCTTCTGTCTGATCCCTCCAACCGACAGCACTCCCTACACAGGATGGAAAAAGACAAAAAGGCACCGTGGCTTGGTTTCTCTCTTTCCCTTTCTCACTCGCTGCCAGCTCACTTAGTGTTGCCTTCTTCAACTCCATATTTTGGAAATATGCACTCATCTCTTACTTTTACTTTCATATGTATGACCATGGAACTCAAGTAAAAATTAAGCATTACTATAAAATTAAACAAACAAACAAACAAAAAACAACAACAACAAAACCAATCCAAACCAAACCAACAACAACAACAACAGAAAACCCCACCAAAAAACAACAACAATACAAAACACCAAAACCAACCAACCCAACAACACCCCCCCCCCCCACCTAAACTATTTAAAAACTAAACAACTTTAAAAAACCCGCAGGTAAGGGGGGTTCTAGAAATACAGAAACACATTTACCAGCAATATACCTGCACTGAAAATCATTGTCTGCTCAGGGCCAAAATGCACAAGTTAAGTCAATCAAGCCCTTGTTATTTAATTTCTGCCTGATTCACTCAAGCTGAGGCATCTCTGCTGTGGCTCTTGGGCATTCCAAGTGCTCCACAGGAGCAGGGCAAAGAGGAATTTCCAAGACTGATAGTTTGTAGGAACCAAAGCACACTTCCAAGACACTTTTCCCTCCCCACGCTGGAAGAACAAGCCCTGTTCAATACCATCACCCTGGACCACCTACTTTGTTGTGAAGATCACATTGCCAAACAGCTAATTTAAATTTGTAATCCCTCCTCCCCTGCGTCATTTCCGGCCTTCATAATCGGTAACTCACTGAGGGCTGCCTCTCCCCAGAAGATTTTTCATTTCCCACCTCTGTTGTGCTCCCCTTCATGGCTGGATAAACAAATTCCCTGAGCCCCCTGGGCTGGGAAAGTACCAGGAGCTCCTTGTGAGCATCCCCCAGAGTGCCCATGTTGTTTTATTATTTTACACAGAGGGATTTAGAGCATTTTTAAAGCCTGGGTTGTTTTTAGAGTGGCAGGAGCTGTGTACCCAACTGGTGAATTTTAGTAAACAAGCCACTCAACATTCACTGGAATTCTCCTCTGAGCCTGAGCCTTTTTCAAGAGAGCTGGGCAGTGGAAAAACCTTGCACTTATACCAAAGAGCTGGCAGAAACATAAAGTAAAACTGAGATCGAGACAAAAAAAGCCCTAAGACAAAAAAATGCCATTTAGAAACCATATTCAGGACCTTACTTCTTGACATTTGGGCCTCCTGAAAGTACTGACATTGATAAAATGTTTAATTTTGCAGAAGAATGAAGCTTCAATTTCATTTTAGTTGCAAATTTGTGTGAAACATAAAAGCATTTGGCCAAAAACTGGAAGGTTTTTTTGAGAAGCCAAATGCTGTTGCAAAAGCATTTGCTTTTTAATTTCTAAACAAGATTTTGTTTCAAAATAATAAGTAAAAATTAAGAATTCCAATGTTTAAAATACCTTTTAAAGCTCTGGTCTGTGTGAAACGTTTTGTTTGTTCTGCTAAAATATCAGTGTACAAACAGAACTGGAGTGCAGAATCACCAAGAACTAGATCCCATTTCTCATTTTTCAGGGGTTCAACTGCACTTTTTGGTTCAAGTATTCTCTGGAAATGACCAGAAACAAGTGAGAAATCAGTGAACCCTTACCCCAAGCTGCACCAAGATCTGCAGATTTCCTGCCAAATTTGTAACACATTTTCTCGGTGCATTTCATTCCCTCTCTGGCTGGGTGATACCCAAAAATTTTCTTCTCTTTTCCTTATTTCCAAACACAAATTGCAGCAGCGGTGTGGGGTCAGCCCTGGTGGGACAAAGCCCATTTTATTATCTGTGTTCCCCAGTGGCATCAAAAGCTGTTCCAGCAGCCAGGATTCTGGGGAAAATTCTGGGAAAACTCCATTTATTGAACCTCTGTTTAAAAACTGCTTTAAAAAGCAGCTGCCTATAAAAATCCATGTGTGAAAAACCGTTTGCATGTGGAAACTGAGACTGTGCACACAGCTAAGAAAGGTTTTCCTTAAAATATCCATGAACTTTATAGGAATTCCTGTATTACAAAGTTTTCTGGGTTATAATGTTAACATGTGAAAATTTATCTCTTCAAGGACTTGTTTCAGAGGAAAGAATATGAAGTCACATAACGCACCACAGCCAAATGTGAAATTAGGAAAATGTTGGTTTCCCCTCCTGTCATTTATCCTCACGGGGAGTTTTGGTGATATAACATCAGTGTGAATACGTGGGTGTGTGTTTTATCAAGCAGGAGGGAGAAACAACTGAGCAACGGGAAGTAAAGAGCTAAAATTGGGACAATAATCCAACAAATAATTCAACAACCTAAGCCAACCCTACACCGACACGGTGAAGTTACTTCATCCATAAGGAAGGAAGAGGCAGCAATGCAGTAAATCCCATGTTTAAGCACAAATGTCACACAAATTTTAGTAGATACCAAATCATGGCAGTAAATCCTGAGGGAAGCACCTTTCCAGCCTCGCACCGACCCCAGAGTGTGGCACCGACCCCAGGGCAGGTTTGGGGGGTGCACACCTCTACTTTTCAGCAGATGTTTGCCCAGCCTTCTTTTTGTTGGGTTATTTTGAGAGTTAAACTGTTACTCCACTCCCAGGGTGGAAATAAAAAGAGTTTCAGAAGTGTCAGGGGGATTAGAAAGCATTTCTTTGTACAGGTCTTGAAAGAATAATCTTTAGGAGCATTTAGTTTTTTAAAGAGCAAATTCCAGATTTTCTGCAAGCAGCATGTCATTCGACCAATGTAGTAATCCTATCTTTTCCTTTTTTCTCTCATTCCTCTGGAATAATGGGATTAAGAAGAATCCTACCAGCAATTCCTAAAATATCTCTATATTTCCAGTGCCTCTATTTATATGGCATCATAAACCCACTGGTATGACAGAAATAACATGGAATATTCATTTGCTTCACTTACTGACTCCCCCCACTGTGGTGCAAGCTCCCTTATTATTTCCTCATTGATATCAATCTGTCACTTAGCATTTTAATTTACCAATTCTGAACTTTGTCTGAAATGTGTACTTTTAACAACAGCTCTTCCCTGCTAGAAGACTGGACTTCTAAAGTAGCTGACAGCAAAGTCATTGATATATTTGTAATCCTTTAAATGTTCCAATTTAGGCAAAAAACAAAACAAAATGCCCGCTCTTTAAGTTTCTCTTTTATTTCTCTTCAGGTTCCACCATGAAAGCAGTGGGAAATCTCTGGCTGTCATGCCCATACTCCCTGTTAATGTGTGGATCCTGTCTCCCTCCAGTGGTAACTGCATCAGCCATAAAATGTGATATTAATGTGCAATTAAAGCCTCTCTGAAACTCAGATGATGCCTCTCCCCTGCCAAGGTTGCTAAAGGGTTGCAGGAACAGCTGGAGGAGATTCCATGTGGCTCAGAAACCCCAGAGAAATTCCAAAATGAGCCTATTCTTTCAATAGTTTCTTTTTACTGCCCAAACCTGCTCAGCTTGCTGCTGCTTGTGTAAAAAGAGCAACAGAGAGATGGAGAAACCATGGGGGGGAGGAGGCAAATTATTTATTCAGAGCTTAAAATAACACCCCAGAGCCATAACTGGGGTTCAGAAAGGACATATGCCACATAAAATTAACAGTCACAACATTAATAAATGATAAATAAACTAGATTTGCCTGGTGAGCCATGAAAAACTGAGTTACATGCACTGACACTCCCCAAAAGTTTGTGTATGGAATTTAGGTTGAGCCTTTCCCACAGAATACTCGAATTTACCCAAAACCTTTCCATTTAAACTCACATAAAGATTTTCCACTTAAATGCACACAAAACTTTTGCACTTTAATATTCCCCAAAGCATTTGCACAACAGAAAAACCGATATGGTGAGCAAATGCTGAGCTGCTCCAGGCACCACTGAGAGTTTATTTTTTTGCCCCAGGAGAAGCCCCTGGGGTCTCCATCCTGTCCTTTTGGAATGTGTGTTCCCAACCAGATTGCTGCCAGAGAATGGAATGCAGCTGCCTTGGAGCAGGGAAAATGCAATGTGCTCCCAGGTTGGCCCTTCAGGGTTGATTTGGTGGAAATGGGGAGTCCATCCCAGGAGGGATTGCTGGCCTGGTTCAGCACCTCTGCCCTTTCACTCTTTAAAGCCAAGAAATCTGTAGTGCAAAATCTTCAGGACATATTAAATGAAATAATTCCTCATTGGAGAGGTTATAAACAGCATTGTAGGAAAAATATTGCTAAGCATCGCACTGGGCCGTATCCTTGAATTTAATTCCTTACAATTTCAAACCTCAGTGATTTGTAGTGATGGTGCAAACAGCAGACTTGTAGAAGAACCAACTCTTGAAAACTTAAAATTAAAGTTCAAATTTGGGTAGGGGATTTACCCAACAGCATCACACGAACCTCACCTCCAGCAGCAAGAGTTTTTCCTTTCACTGAGAGAACACTGAAGGCACCCTATGGAGCAGTTTCTCATTCCACTGCAAGTTTTTCACTTAGGAAATTGTGGAATTATTAAGGTTGGAAAAGACCTCTAAGGTTGTTACCTGTCACATTTCCAAACAAAACAAAACAAAACAAAACAAAACAAAACAAAACAAAACAAAACAAAAAAACCACAAACCCAAAAAAACCACAAGCATCCAAAAGTTCTCCGGCAACTGAAGGTAATTTCATTGCCAACATCTGAAAATCCCAAGGTTTCTATTGTAAGGATCAGCAGGTTTAAATGCAGGACAGGTCTGAAATCCACAACTCTGCAACCTGGATTTTCCAAGCATGAACACACCCAAGAATGAAATCCCAATTTCTTTCACAACTTTTTTTTGTTTCCCCTAGAGAAAGCAGGGCCTTAACATTTGTGTTTGGATGCAGCATTTGCTTCACTCTCAGAGGCAGAAAAGAGGATTTTCCTTTGCCTTGGAAAAAGGCTTCACTGGCCTCGAGGTGGCGACAGGATTGTGGATTCCAGGGCTGCAAATCCTAAAATTGGATCAATCTGCATTATTTTTGCTTCCTAGAGCAACTCAGCCTCCCTAAATTTCAGAAATAAAAAGTTAAGGGAAGGAACATTCTCAAATGCTTTTGCAGCAGGGTTTTCAGGTCGGGATTTTAGGAAAGATCACCTCCACACTGATCCAGTTTTCCCAAATTTCTCTCACCCATATGTATATTGTAATTAAGACTAATTGAAAGCAATTGTTTGCAGTTTTGGTGAACAGCATCTTTTTAAAAGAATATAGTTATTTATGTGCCTAAACAGATTAATACCATGTTAAGGAGGGAAAAACCACCACAGTAAACTCACACTAATACAATAAAATACCCATATTAATAAAATTAAGGAAATTTAATCAAAAATTACAATTTCCAGGGGTGAAACAAACTTATGTGCATTTATTTTAGGGTGACTTTCTACCAGGGAAAAAAAAAAAAAAGTTTTCTCTGAAAGAGATGTACTAAAACACTCTTTTTCTCTACAACCACACATGAAAGCAGCCTAAATGCCACACAGGAAAAAGCATTTTTTGATCCAGAGGGCAATTTAAGGAAGAGAGGGATCTTAGTAATAAAAAATCTATCCAGAGTAAGTGGGTTTTCAGGTTAAGCTGATGCTCATTACGGTGCACTCATGCTTTGGTACTCATTTTCAAAAAGGAAAATCCAGTGGGCTTCAAGCCAGTCAGGCAAATCTCAATGCCAAGGAAATTTATAAGGGAAGTCCTTCTGGAAGCCATTTCCCAGTTGTCAGTTGCACATCCGAGCTGCCTAAAAGTGAATTCTCCTGGCTGAGCTACCAAAGAATTGCAGAAATGTTTCTGCCACCACCAATCTTACTGCAATTTTAACCTTCTCCCATTGCAAATAAAAGAGCTGAGAAACCTAAAATCAATTTACCCGTCATGGCTCTGATTTTCCTGTACCTGATTAATTTGGCCTTGTTCCTCAAGCTCAACATTCACATGAGAGTTTATCAGAGATGAGGTACAACATGTATTCTTTCCACAGAGAAACGGAAAATTGGCCAAGATTTTGGAAGTCAGCAGTTCTGAGGAGTGTGCAATTCTGTCTGTGTTGATAGGTGCTCTCATGAATATGTTCATTAACACAATTCACAATATTAAAATCTAAAAAAAAACCAAGAAACTTGGCTGATTTTTAGCATACAAACATATAATAAACAAGAAAGCTGTATTCTGATTTTCCTCCCCTCTTTAACAACACGCTGTTACAGCAGGGGTTAAATTGTTGTGATTTTCCATTCGATTATCCATACTGTTACTTCCTGCCTCGTCCAACTGCTATATCTGCCACTCCCTAAACTCCTTCCTGGCACAAATGTTTGTAAAATCCTCTTACAAAGAATGAAACATTTTTCCCAGAAAGGCTCAGTGAGCACCACACACAAGTACAATCACATGTTGAGTGCCTTAAATCTGTCCAGGGACAAGCAGAGCCATCTTCTGAGTCAGGTTTGCACACAAACCCCATAACAATCCCATTAACTCACTGAAGCACTGCTTTTGTGGGAGTTATAACTCAGCAAAGATGCCTTATTTAAGCTATAAACAGCACCTGTATCTCCCAGATTAGGGCAGAGGAATATATTTCAAGCCCATTTGAGCATGAAGATTATTGAGGCCTTTTTGGTGATGAAGGAAAACACTTCTGAGGCTTTAAATAGAGCTCCAGACTGTTCCAGCTTCCACTGATGCAACACATAGGGGTTAGTATGAGCTCTACACCTGCTCAGGACAAAAAAATGGCATTTTCACAGTGAGAGGATTGGGTCTGCTGGAGAGATAGAATGTAAAAATGAAATGGAGACCACAGCCCTTGGAAGCTGAGGAGAGCTGCAAAGATGAATAGCTGTTCACAAAGCTTTAACCCACGGAATGCAAATTGCACAAAGACAAAAGAGTCGAGAACTTCAAACTGAAGTGAGCCTTGAAGAGAAACTTGATTTATTTAATCCGCTGTAAACACAGCTGGCTGTGGGGCTCAAATACCCCTCTCCTAATGCAGAGCCAGCACCCTCCCTGAAAGATTATTGAAACAGGCCTGTAACTGAAGAGGAAAACAAATTCTGCTGGTACACATGATTTATGCTTCGGCACTGGGGAGTAAATCCACTGAAATGAGCAAACATGGAAACTGGAAGCACGAATCTCCGGATAGTTTCAGTTGTGCTCCTTGGCAAAAAAGCTCTAGGACCAATTCATAAGATGTTTATGGAGTGGGGGAGGTTATCCTAATATTTGTGGGTTTGAACATTAAATTCCACATTTCCATAAAATGTAGAATGCCTATCAATCCATCTTACTACCATTAATAGTTGCACTAAAGCTGAACCAAAGGCTATTTTTAAAATAGAACTAGTTGTGCCAATTTCTAGTTTTTAAGTCTGAAGAACTAAGCTTCCTCTATTTCTTGACAAGTGACTAGAGATTGCACCCATTAGTCTGAAATCTTTCTTCAGGTATTGAATTAATTATTCTCAGCAACATATTTCAGTTTTGATTGAATGACTTTTTTTCAACGCAGAAATAATTCTCTAACACCAATGAATACTACAATTCAATTACCTGCATTGGTGTTCGCCATCTCTGTTATTGCACGTTTTACTTCAGCTTCTTTCTACTAAAAGATGCCCAAAGTACAGCTGAAGTACAAAAACTCAACAGTGAAAGTCTCTCTGAAGCTGGAAGGAGGAACTTGCTCCTTAAAGCGTTCCCAGAAGGAATTCCAGCCCCACACGTGTGGGACCAACAGACACACCCCACACATCTCCAGGGCTTTGTGCTCCCACCAATACCATGGGCTTTGCAAATTGTCATGGCAACGATACATTTCTTTACAAAGTGGCACCAGGATAATAAATAGGCATATAAACCCTCCTTGGAGCTGCCAGTAATGTCCCTTAAGCTGGCAATAGAGTCCCTTAAGCTGGCGCGCCCTCGCTCAAAGACAAGCACGAGCAAGGGCATCAGTGGCACGTGGGAAATCCACAGGCAAGGCAAAATCCTGTTTAGAGCCTCTAGAAAAGTACTGGGCAAGGGAAGGAAGCAGCTCTTAAAGAGCAGGGCTGCCCCCTGCTCAGAGGAGGAGTTCAGCTCTCCAGTGAGGAAAGGCTGGGAGAGCTGGGATTGTTCACCTGGAGAGGAGAGCTTTGGGGTGAGCTCGGTGTGGCCTTGCAGGGCCTGAAGGGAGCCCACAGGAAAGACGGAGAGGGACTTTTTAGAAGAGGTGGGGTGACAGGAAAAGAGGAAATGGTTTCACATTGACAGAAGGCAGGGTTAGATGGGATATTGGGAAGGAATTCCTCCCTGTCAGGGTGTGGGCCAGGGCAGCCCAGGGTGGCTGTGGCTGTCCCTGGATCCCTGGCAGTGACCCAGGCCAGGCTGGACAGGGCTGGGAGCAGCCTGGGACAGTGGAAGGAGTCCCTGCCCATGGCTGGGTGGCACTGGACGATCTGTAGGATCCCTCCCACCCCAACCATTCTGTGGCTCCACACAGACATTGCAAAGGGAGCAAAGCCCAGGGTGACCCGGGTCAGGGCACCCAGAGCCCTGCGGGGAAAGGCAGGGGGCACCTGCAGCTCCAGCCCCACAGCCAGGGGTGAAACACCAGCTCAAACTGGGCGGGACAAAGCCCTGCCACCCCTGTGCTCAGACAAACAGCCGGCACACGGTTCCTTGTCCTGGCGAGAAGGAGTTTGGGCACTTGGGGCTTGGCTGGAACCAGGCGGGATTGCTGAATTCACTGCAGACCGAGCCTGTTGGAAGGTGCAAACAAGTGTCTGGGAGTGTGCCAGAGAATCCTGGTTTTCCCTGTGTTCCAGGGCTCATTTCTCAGGTGACCTGAGGCCACCTCTGCTGAAGGTACAGTTGGAATTCCACAGGCAGTGCTGACACCCCTTCCACAGCCCTTTCACCTCCCATGCATGCTGACACACAACACAAACATTGTCAAGTCCAAAAGACACAAAGTGATCAAATTTTCATCTACAATTTTCAATCTTTTGAAAGAATCTTTTTCCTTCTGTTTTGTTTTGTTGTTTTTTTTAAATTATTATTTTATTTTTTAATTTTGTTTTTTGGTTGGTTGGTTTGTTTCTGTAGAAACATTTCTTGTTTAAAGCAAACATTACAGCAATTTCAGATAGCCCAAAGAAATCACCTGAAGGAGCCCCTCTATTGTCTGTTGCAACAAAATACACATTTAAAGGAAGCAGATTTTAAAAAATTATGCTTACATGTCTTCAGTAAGCAGATTAAAAAAAATAATTTTGACAAATATTCCCAAATTCCTTTCTGTCTGCTTCTCAGGACCCATTTAATAATGCAATAGCCTCAGGAGAAACACTGTGTAATGTCTTTTACAGTGCCAAAGCAGATCAGTAAAATGCTGTCTGCAACCTGTCAGGTTCTATAGAGATTTTGTAATTTTTCCCCCCTTCGATAGCACACAAATGATGGACAATAACTGTTTTACTGTAATCCTCTGTCACTGGAAATAAAAAAAAAAAAACCAAAACCAAAACAGCTAAATCTGTAATTTCCATGCTCTTCTCTATGTTGGAAACAACAAAACAGGCAGATTTCCTGGTCTGAGTACTTCATTTCTCCTCAGTTGCATTTTCTATATGCTATAAAGACAGCAACCATCTGAATGAATATTTTTTCTGTTAATGCTGCCTGAGATTTAGATTTAGAATGAACAAAGAACCAAAAAATGGCTGAATCCCAGTTAAATTAGTTCCCAGTGAATGTGTGGAAGCGCTTTTGTTCCTCAGAGATAGAAGCACCAACTGAAACTGGCTCTGAAAATCCTCGTTTATCAACCAAAGTTCTTTCCAATTTAAAAAATTATCTGTTCCATCACACAACATGGCTTTACAGCCCTACCCCTAGTCCCACATCTTCAATCACAGAATCACTGGGTTGGAGGAAACCTCCAAGATCTTAGAGTCCAACCCAGCCCTAGCACCTCAAATAAGGCATGGCACTGAGTGCTACATCCAGGCTTTTTTTAAACACATCCAGGGACGGTGACTCTACCAACTCCCCAGGCAGACCATTCCAGTCCAGAAAGACATATTCAGTCTTTCTGTAAAAAACTTTTTCCTAATGTCCAACCTGTATTCCCCTTGGCGCAGCTTGAGGCTGTGTCCTCTCATTCTGCCTGGAGAAAGAGACCAACCCCACCTGAGCACAGCCACCCTTCAGGGAGTTGTAGAGGGTGATCAGGTCACCTCTGAGTCTCCTTTTCTCCAGGCTGAACAACCCCAGCTCCCTCAGCTGTTCCTCACAGGGTTTGTGTTCCAAGCCCCTCACCAGCCTCGTTGCCTCCTCTGGATGCGCTCAAGTGTCTCAATGTCAATGAGAAACATCTCCCCGGCAGTCACCTGTGCTCAGACTTCAAACCCGAGAAACTCCTGCAGTTTTTCCCAGGCAGAAAGGCAAATAAACATGCAGCCCCCGGTCCTACCTGTGGGTCAGAGAGCCGGGAGATGTCGGGGTAAAGGTAGAATTTGATCCCCTCAGAAGCGCCAGGTAACGTCACCCCCCGAATCAGGAGGATCATCAGCATGATGTAGGGGAACGTGGCTGTCACATACACGACCTGTGGGAGGAAATAAACATCAGAGAAGGATTGTTTTTCCCAGCTGCAGGAAAACCACCTTATTTTCACATCTTTGTGAAGTGCTTTGGCTGCCTCTGTGCAGGTGATTTTTTTGTCCTCCAACCATATCTCCTTCTAAACTCTTTAGGTTTTATGGGAGAGGTCAGCACTGTTTTATAGAGATTGGAAAATTCTCTGTAAGTGTATTATTTCTAAAAACAGGTACTCATTATAACAAGTAATTAATTATAACTATAAAAGCAATGGATTCTCAGTCACCCCATAATTACTAAACTGATTGCTCTTGAGACTGCTCTGCCTGCATGTCTGGGTTTCAGGAATAAGCATTTCATCAATCCCAGAGGTTAAATTCTATCTCTATCTCCTTAGGATTTGATAGAGAACCCTTATCTTACAAAGAACCTTCAGGTAAAATTTCTGAGGTGCTCAACCCGAGCAAATTCTGTTTTCTCATACATGGCCACACATTTTTTTCCAGAAATCAGTTTGTTCTCTTCTTGGGAAGCAACAGGGAACCTGCAAGAAGTCACATTTTCCAAAGGAAAAATGGAGCAGAATTGGTTCTGTTTCACAATCCCAAACCTGAGATCAGAACATGGCTACTCAAACTCAGAGAAGGATTAAATGATAAATTCCATGGTATTATCAATATTTTCTTTATGTGACAACCACCTGAACTTTAACTCTCTGTAATTGCCTGTGGCCATTTCCACCTGTGAGATGCTGCTCTTACACCTGCCTTGCACCAGTCAAAGTTAAGCTGCAAGAAGGGGAAAAAAATAATTTGGTGAAAATACAACCTCAAAAAATACATGTTTTAAACTCAGGAGTCCAATATCTGTCTCCTATGTAACTGGAAGGGATACATCAAAGAACGGACTCATGGAAGGATTCTCAAAAACATTTTTGTAATTAATGAGCTGAAATTGGATTTTCAGACTGCTTAACCCCAAACATTACATGACCTCGTGTGCCTTATCAGGTACCCTCAGAAATGGAGGAACTTGAATTTCCCAGGAGATGGAGAGCACTAATCTATTCCTGTAGGTCCCAAAAACCTGAATTGATGAATTCCCAGGTCAATACAATGCAAAATGGGAAGATTTATTCCAGTGCTTATATTTGTTGGCTATTAGTGGGAATGCAAACTGCTATGACTGGCTGAGTTCAAATAGCCTTTGTCTCCCCACATTTGGGTTTCAAATAAAAAAGGATCAGCAGCTAATGAGAATTAAAAAACAAACACATGGGATGGACACGGTCCTGCTCTGAGCCTGAAATTAGGTGGAAAGGATGGAGCAGCCAGCTAATGGTTTTAATTTATTTAATTCTTTGCCAGCTATTTTGTCCTCCTTGTTTTAAATCAAAAGTTGCATTTACCAGAGGGCAGTCAGGAGACACATCCATATGATGGCACTGAAGGCTTGCACCTGAATACCTGCAATATTTCCTCACATTTCCTTCCTTCTCTGCACTGCTGTGCAGCACATCCACTGCTTCCTGCACATCCCAGCCCTGCCTGGAACGTTCCACCTGACCAAACACTGTGACCTGGCAGGGGCAGATTCCTTCCCAGGTCATGTTGGGAGGATTCCCTTTCCCATCTCCATCAAGGAAAAGCCAACACCATTCATCTCTGCACCCAGGAGAGGCCAGGGAAAGGGACCTGTGCAATCCCACAGCACCAAGGGCTGCAGCCACAACCTCTAACAAATCTTTTGGTCATCAGGATTTTAGTTCTGCCTCAGCTTTAGAGGAACGAGGGCTCTCCCTGCTCTCCACTTGCCATGCAGAAAGGGGATAAAAATAAAGCACCTCTGGCTCAGTGTTTCTGGCAATAAATACCAACCCAGACATGCAGAACCACAGTGAAAGGGACACCAAGAAACCAGGAGTGGGAAAGGTGAAAGGATCCCTTCTTCCCGAGACCACTGACGTTGCTGATTATTGATCACACAGTTCTTGAGTCTGAAAAGCTCCAGCTGCTGTTTTACTTCAACAGGTGAGTGCACTGTACTGGGAGAGAACCGTTAATTCCCATTTTCTCCCCCTCCCCAAGAGCTCCTGAGGTGAGGCAGGATGGGGAATTTAGGAATCAGTACAGTTTATTAGCATCATCATCGCATCTGTTGGGCAGAATTCCGTTTCCTGAATTGTTTTCTTTTCTTTCAACACATCGAACCTCTCTGAATATCAATGTGAACACAACTGTTTCTAATTACACCGCATCCTGTTTTAATTGACTTTAATTGCTTGGTATGTTAATTTGCATCCCAATGCTCAAAATGCTTTTTTTAAACCCTTGTCAGAGCCATGCCAATGTTTAAGCGGTTGGAAACAAAATAAAAATTTCTGGCAGGGGAGTTTTTGCACCAAGTTCTCATCTTACAATGTGGTTGAAAGAAAAATTTACAATGATATTCAGACATACAAGTAGGTGGGAATGCACCCAACCAACTCTGAACTATGCTTGGGTGGTTAACTGAAGGTTCATTGAAACCAAAGATCCTGAGGATGGATATTTTACTGCCACAAGCTTTAAGTATCAAAGAATAGGAAATAAGCTGAGTATCACCAAGTACTGGAAATTTAAACACCAATATCTTAAAGAAGCTTAGATGTCACTTGAGGTTAATATATAGATATTGAGGTACCTATGAAATGATTTAATGAGTGAGGCATCATAAAGATATTGAGAACTGAGCTGGATTTCAGCTTCATCTTTTCGTACCTAAATATTTTAACAGCATGAATATGTGCCTGTGTTCCAGTTTGTCCCCTGGGGCTGTTGAACTTCTTGTCCTAACTGAAAAGGTGTTTTTCTGAACCCTCCAGGCACATCATGCTGCAGGGTGAGGGGGATCTGGCTGGTGAGAATAAGAAATTCAGGATAACCCCGTTGAGAATAAGGACGATTTCCGTGCAGTGAACTGAGCCCCAACCCATGGAAATCTCAAAGCCCAAATCAGATTTCTTTGGCCAAAGCTCCTACAGAACACACCAGCCTGAGCCTCACACACTTCCTCACAGCAGCACAAAGAGATGAGCGTTATTCCTTTGCTCGGCTCTTGCTGAGAACACACAACCAAAATTCCTGAACAAAATAGGAGCTGGAGGCCGGGAAGTTGATGGAATTCTCCACTGCAAGCTGTAATGCTCAAGATTGTTTCTACTATAACAAACCAACTGCATTTTATAAATTGGATAAAATTCATCTTGATGCTTCAGGAAATTACTGGCTTGTTGATCCCTGTTCCTCTATTGCTCCATGGGGCTGTAAACACGAGGAATATCAATGCAAGAATTGCCAGAGATTTCCCAGAACTCACTACCAAAATGTTTATGGAAAATCAGATCTGTCCCCACCCACTGCTCATCCTTATTTTTCACAGAGTGTTTTATCTTGGTGTCATTTAACCTATTTTTAAATTTATTAATTTATTTGAAACCATGAGCATGGAGAACCAGAGTGAAACCCCCAACTGTGCCCACGCTGCACTACACTCCTGTGTGGAGAAAATGCTCTGGAACCAAAATTTCCCAGATTGATGTGAGAGGGAAAAGAGTAATTTTCATCCAGGAGGACACATTGGCACTAATACAGGAATATAATTATCATACCTCTGCTGACTGAGCAGACACACCCCGGAACCACCAATTTGGGCAGGATTTCCATCAAAATGTTTTGAATTGCCCCACCAGACAAACCAGATTTGGTCTCACTGATATTTGCTGGTTTCACAAATTCTGACTTCCTAGATGATAACCAGTAGATGATAAACACGATAAAATATTTTCTTTTTCAGCTGCCATGGGATAGTATAAAATATTCCATGCAGCATTGTTTGGAAAAAAGGCTTTTGTTCATCTGACTCTACACCATCTATGGAGCTACAAGTGACAACTGAAAAGGGAGATTTTCCACATTAATTGGATTTACAAGAAAAATGGTATAAAATGGTATAAAGGGATGACAGCTGATTCACAAAGTTTTTAAAAGCATGTCAAAAGAGGGAAAGCATTTGAGGTCCACCTACGTTTTAAAGCTAAAAGTTCATATGCAGAGAAAGAAATTAAAGCAAAAACTCAGCAGAACACCAGGTAAGTGGATTTGTATAATTGGAATGAGGGGAGGGGATTAGAATCAGCAAAATATCTGATTTTTCTATTTTCTACGTGTGCTTTATTGACTTATTCAGCCTCATCTTCTGTTTGTCATCTTTGTTTACCCACAGATGAACAGAATAATTCTGGTAAATCATCCTTAACCAGCCTATGAACTGCAGAATTCCTTCTAAATTACCACTGAATCATGAGTGAGTGCAGACAGCCTCACTCCAAGCAGGAATAAACTCAAAACCCAACAGCTAAGAAAACTTAATGAGGTTTGAGGACTGAGAAATAAGCAGCAAAGAAGAAAAATTCATTGGGAACGAAAATTCAAGGAGATGAGCCAGAAAAGAGGGGCCAGGAGAGGACACTCGGTGAAGGGATGTGAGAACCCGAGTGATCACAGGAAGCCAAAGGTTCCACATGAAATAATAACTGCAGAAGGGAATAGTTCCAGCACCACATCACCCTGAGGTCATTGCTTGGGACAAGGAAAAATCCCTACCTGGCAGAGCTGTGCAAGTCCCAGGGTTTTTTCCACATGGTGGTAAAGGCAATAAATAAATAAATGAAAGTCTGAGCCCCACTGGAATGGTTTCCTTCACAATGAAATGGAAACTGCACTCCAAAATCCATTGAGTCAATTAAAAAACCAACCAAAACCAAAATGTTCTGTTTAATTTTGGTTTGGCATTCTTTTAAGTGACTGGGTGGAAGGGAGATCTCTCTTGAATGAAAAATGTTCTAACAAGCCAAAGTTGTTATTTAGACGATTTAATCTCACATTAAAAATGGGTGAAAAAAACCTGTTTTCCATATTTTTTTGCAGCACTAATTATTCTTTACCTTGGGTCTGACTTTAAGCACTTTTCAGCACTTCCTGAATTCCATTTCATATATTCTGTGTACAAAAACCTTCCTGTCTGTAGTCGAAAGTTCCAAAAGAAAGAGAAGTTATGGTGGAAGGCTGAATCAAAAGTGCTCTATTAGGAACCCAGGGATGCAGCTAAAATTGGAAAACAATGAGAAAGCACCAAGGGCAGACAATATCCATGCACAGCAGCAGCTCATTTTCCCAGCTGAACGGAGTGAATAATTCACTTCCATGGTGAGCTGCTTCTCCCCATAAATATTCCTTAAGTAGCAGCAAGTTTTCCAAACATGTGTTATTTCCCAGCTAATTCCAACAGCTGGATTTGTTTCCTGCTTGCCCAGGAGCATTAAAATCAAGATCTGTCTTTTTTCTGCAAAAATTGCTCTTCAGGCTTGGTGGTTCTTTCCATGAGGTCTGCAGACCTCCTACTTAATTAAAAGAAGGGAAAAAAAAAATCAGTGTACTGTCTAGTGCTAATGTAAAGATAGATTTCATTGTATTCAAGTAAAAATTCTCTAATTAGCAGATCCTGCCCCAAAACATTCATTTGTAAGACAGGCAACAGCAGAATATGCAGACATATCCAAAAATCCCAGAGACCGGAACACACAGAAGTACCCATATTAAATACAGAAACTGAATTTCATCCCATTATTGCAATAATCATTTATGTGAGCACCTGCATTTAAGCACCATAATAAAGAAATTAAAAATAAATAAATAATGATGGCAACCAAATTTATAATTAATGAATTATTAAAATATTAAATAAAAAAGGCAAATGCAGATAACCAGATTAATTCTTGATACACACACAGCTTAATAATGACCTAATCAGTGACAAATAATATGCCAACAGTTTCTAAAATAGGGGGAGTGATCATAAAGAATGGCCTGGATCCTGAAAAAATGACTTTAAGTCACACTTCCCTTTATTTCAAGGATCCATTCTAACCTGAACAGGCCTTGATTGAGTTCATAGTTCCAAATTCACAGTAAAAGATACCCATTTTACAAATCAGCTCAGATTTTGGTGGCTGCTCTAAAGTGTTTTTAAATGTTCACAGGTGAATCCACACTGAGCAAGGATGGACCTGAACTAAAAAGCTGAACAACTGTTGGAATTGTTTCATTAATGTTTTTACATTTTTGCTGTCATTAAATACCAAAAAATAGAAAAGCATTTATCTATTTCATAGATCAACATCCAGACTAAATACAACTCAGGAGCTCATTGCCTCCTCCCAGTGCTTTCTCAGCCTCCAAAATTATATTTTCCACGATCAACATTAATCCTCCACTCGCCAACTGTTCTTAGAGGAGTTATGTCGATGAAAAAAGCGAAGGCTGCAACAACCCTCAACACCAACCTACCCCAAAATGTGCTCTCCATTTGTTGGAAAGTGTGTTCCTCACGTTGTTAATGTGCTGCTGCCACACTGCTCTCACAAAAATCCCAACAGTTGTAAACACAGCGTGCCCAAAATAACTCTGGGAAGCAGAGGAAGGTCTGTGGTGGAATTTCTCAAAGGCAGAAAGTTGCAGAAAACCTCGGGCAAAACAAGCACTACAATTTGGCGAGCAGACACAGCTCTCAAAACATACAAAAGCAGAATCCTGATGCTAAAATCATGGTGTTATTGTCCCTGGCACCTGGAGTATGTTTGCTGGAGGTTTTTATCTTTAAAAGCAGTGGATGTTTTGGGGTTGGAGGGGTTTTTACACAGAAAATATTCTTGGTTGAAGTTTATTATTTTATCTCCACCATTAACGGTAGTGATAAACCAGTGAAATAGCAGCATCCTGTAACTATAATATGATTTTTTGCTTAACATTCGAGAGCACAAAGGGGAAGAGCTGCCCTCTGGTTGTGGGCAGGGAGAGGAAGACTGATGGGGAGCAAGCAAATTTCAGCATCGTGGCTGAGCTCATCACTGCAAGCCAAGTGTTTATGTAAAGCTCCCATCACGGAGGGAATCTGCAGAGCCACAAATATCTCAGAATTAAAGCCTGCTATTTAATCAAGTAAAAGTCAACTTTAAAAACCAATCAGGAAGAATTTTAAATAGGAATAATTAATCAACTGAGGGTTGGGGTGGGGTTTTTTTCTCCATTCTGTAAAAGTCTTTAAAAAGCTTTTATAAAACAAAGCCGTTCCTTTCCAGAACCTTCTAGGATTTTCAGACCTCCCAATGCCATCTAGTTTACCTTCACGGACAAACCAGATACTATGAGTTACATATATACCCAGAATATGTGTATCTCGTAAAAATTCTGCATTTTGCTTTGAAAAATGCGTAATATGGGATGACCATTACTCATAGCAACCCCAGTTCTGTGGAAACAATTCGGAAGGATCCCACAGTAGCACCTGAATTTCCAGCAGCGTAATTGATTTTACACAGGCAGAAACAGGGGGTCAATAAGGCACTGCGTGAATTGGGATTTTTACTTATTCCAGAAAGACCTTTCCATTCTCACTCCTTAGGTCCTGACCTATCCTAAAAATGCAAACCTTCAAGCAGATAGAGATGCAAAGGTCAGAACAGGGTGGGAGGTGATTTTTCCTGTCACTCCAAAATGTATAGGATCTCCAATGTGCATTGGAATGGACTCAAAATTTTTGGCTGACTCCTTCTCCTGATTCAGGGTTTGTTTGCCCTCTGAGCCTTCCTGGAGAACATAGAACTGGCTTTCCTGGAGAAGTGCTGTCCTCATGGAATTATTAGGTTTCCTTAAATGATTCGTTTCAGCGAACCAACATTTTCCAGTAAAAATTGGAGGCAGAGCATTCCTTATCATCTCCACCTTAAGATTCTTGCTTGATTTTCCTCGCTTGTCTTTAAAAAAAACCTCAAACAAACAAAAACGACACAAAAACACACTCCCAAATGAACATCAGCGCTGAAGTAAAAAAAAAAAAAAAAAAAAAAAAAAAAAAAAAAAAAAAAAAAAGGCAGGATGAAATCTGGGAAGTGGAAGCCATGCTATGACCAAAAAGATTTATAGGGGAGGTTTTCCAGCCAGAATTCCATTTGGGTGGCCCCAAAAGGTAAAAGATGCCAGTTGGAAAAGATTAATGTGTCAGCCAGAATTTGCAAAGAGGTAAGGAGAGAATTAGGAACCGTAACCAGCGTTTGAGAAGTCACCAAATAAATGCATAACATTTCAAATAACTGCAAATATTGAAAATACAAAATATCAATTCAATGGTAATAAGAATTTTCCCTAGAATTTTGCTCCAAAACTAACCATAGGTGAGACTTTCTTTGGAAATTATTCTTCCAGTCCTCCAAGCACTCGTGCAGGTTTGTTAGTGGCCATCTCTAAATCGATCAATCATTTCTGCAGTTTTCTGGGTACCACAGCACTGTTTAATCTTGTGCAGTAAATGATGATGGGGAAAAAAAAAATTAAACTGGCAGAAGATCCTATAGTACATCCACACCTTTTTTATCTTTGGATGATTTTTGTAATTATGAAACTGAAGGAAAGGAGCCAGAGATCACAGGGTCTGGGGCTGCAGCTTCCTCAGGAAGGGCAGCTCCAGCCTTTGCTCTCTGTGATGGGGACAGGAACCAGGGAATGGCTAGAGTTGGACCAGGTGGGATTTAGGTTGGATATTAGGGAAAGGTTCTAGCCCAGAGGCTGCTGGGCACTGCCCAGGCTCCTCAGGGAGTGGGCACGGCCCCGAGGCTGCCAGAGCTCCAGGAGCTCCCAGGGATGCCCAGGGTGGGATTGTTGGAGGCGTCTGTGCAGGGACAGGGGTGGGATGATTCTTGTGGGTCTTCCCTAACTCAGGATATTTCCTGATTCCATGAACTGTCTTGTCCCTTCCAACCAAAACCATTCTGTGCTCCATTGTGAAGTTCAGGACTTTTGCAGGGAAATAAAGAGCTCATATTCATATGAGAAAAGGTGTGTTTGTGTGCCCCAGGGTGACAGCCCAACGCCTGTCAGCCCCGAGGAACACGAGCTCTTATCTCCATGGTGACAGCTGAGAGATGGATGCACCATGAAGCATTTGTAATGCTACTTGTGCATTAAGTGCAATAACAAAAGTATGATAAATAGCCTCACCACACAAACCAACAAGCATCCTCATGATCCCGACCCTGATTCTCCTCATTTCCCTTCCTCGTGGCTTCTCCATCCCTCCTAATGCAGTTAGTCACACCTTGACTGAGCCTTTATTGCTCTGTAACCTCTCCTCTAAGCAGCCTCTAAGTGTGGCTGCTAAATCACCTCAAGGCTGACTTGTAGGACACCAATCTGACGCTGCTGCAATTAATTTGTTTGGTTTGAGCAGCTTTGCAGCATGAGAATAAAAGGTGATGTGATGCATAGAACAAATGAGAAGGATCACACGGTGAAAACTTTGAGCTGGAGGACAGGGTGACTGGGGAGTATGTGGCTGCCGCAGATTTGTTTTCCTCTCTTAGGGAAATGCTTTGATCTCTCAGCTCTCCCTTCATCCCCTCAGCTCTGCAGAGATCCCCGAGGGGCTGCTCTGTGGATGTAAAGGGTCTCTCCCTTGGGAGCAGAGACCTCTCCCTGTGCTCATCCCACACTCAGAATGCTGAGATTCCAACCTCCGTGAGGCACTCCAGGAACAAGGGACACACAGACCACAAAAATCCCCACTGACCTCGACCACTGTAATTCTCCCAAATGTCTTTTACACCCACAAGAAAGAACCCAGAATTTTCTATTAGAGTTAATTAAGAGCAGTGCCTTACACTTTCTACATCTGATTGTCCAAAGTGTCTACTTTCCATGACACGAGCAAGCTTACACAGGATGTTTTCTCCCTTTCTTTTCTGAAGCACACAAGTTTTTTTTCCAGCAGCAGGAGTGAACAGCAGGTGCACAGCATCCAGCTCCCTCCTTGGGATGTGTTTTAGTTACCACCCCAGCACCAGCAGCTGCCTGAAGCCGCCTTTGTTGCTCGTCAGGCAATTTATTTCATTAAGCTTTGCCATTCCTGGGAGTGAGTTTGGATCTGAGCCACAGGAGCTGACACTGGGGTGGGATACAGGACTCGAGTTGTAAATCTCACAAGAACAGCCTTGTAAACAAAACTTGTACTACAAAGACATCTTCACATCGGAGATAAAGCCAGAAATCTGGACTCTGCTGGCTGCAGAAAGCAGAGATTGCCTTCCCACTGGCAGGAATTTGGTTTAATATAACCTTGGCATACGGGGTCACAAGGATGGATACCTAAAATGCAATTAAGGAGCCAGTGTTGAAGCTGGATAGATTAGCAGGAGATGAGGACAAACTACGTGTGTGAGAAGAGGGGATTGTAGCTATTTTGTTTCATGGGGGGGGGGGGGGGGGGGGGGGGGTGGGGGGAATTGAAGCAGCATTAGGAAAGTCAGAGCTATAAATGTTTGTGTATCCGAACTGTGTGCTCCTGCAGAAGAAGAGGTGCAAATAATATTCCAAACACACAAAGCAAGACCCCCCAAAAAAGCAACATTCATTGCAATTTCTTTGTGGGAACTCTGTGTGCACATAGAACCCAGGCAACCCCACAGTTTTGGGGAAGGCAGCTTTGGTAACCCCTCAGTTGTAAATCCCAGCCAGCAGCAGTGCTGTGCACATGGAGGGATAATATTTCAGCCCTGACACGTGCATCAACAATGACAACGAACAAGAAATTTGATATTTTAGCTCCTGTTGGATGCTCTGGTGCAAGGAATCATTCACTGATTGCAGGGAGCGGGGGAAGAGAGTGGGTAAGGAGGGGCAGGTTCTGGGAGAGGAGTGAACCATGAAGAGAGCTGTAGTGGTATAAATGGAATAAATACATAGGAATAAATAGGAAGAGGAATATGTATAAATATATAGGAATAAATGACTGGAACTGCCACATTTCTAAAGCCCTTTGTTGGGTCAGTGTAATTTTGGTAACGAGCTAAAAGTTCCTGGTAACCTCAATGGCAAAAATAATCTTTATTTGTTGCCTTCAGCCAATCAGTGCATTTTTCTTACAGAGAAAAACATTCTTCTTGCTGTGTTAATCTGTGCCTTTGGGCTTTCCCTTTAATTTTGCTGCGATTTTCCCCACACTGCCACAGCAAATATCACAGCTGGCCTTCCACCCTCTGCTACTCCCTACCCCTTCTGCTTTTTCATGCTTGAAGTTCACAGACCAGGTGATTTCTCTGCCCCAAAATCCCTCACACCTGTGTGTGCCCCGAGCTGTCCCTCAGTGCACTCAAACACTTTTCACTCACTTCAGCTGCTGACCAGGCCTTAGATCCACCCTAAATATTCAAATAAAAGTGGGTTTCCCCCG
Organism: Hirundo rustica; assembly: GCF_015227805.2. NCBI lineage: Eukaryota > Metazoa > Chordata > Aves > Passeriformes > Hirundinidae > Hirundo > Hirundo rustica. Next base: position 7,560,381 of record NC_053461.1, on the reverse strand, counting down.
TAAGGTGCAGCTGGGAAGGACTGAAACCATGAAGACACGATTTTGATTGAAGTTTCCTGTATGATACCTTCCCCAGCCATCAAACAGAAGGTCGGGAAAACCACCGAGAAGCACAAAAAAATCGATTTTTTTTTTTTTTTCTTTTTTTTTAAACACACCCGAGGTGTCCTTAAATGCTCAGAGCACAGGAGAGTGGAAAAATAAATAGTTTTGAAACCTCACACAGAGGAGGCGGAGAGCAGGAACTCTGCATGCATCTCATGAATGTTCTACTTTCCCCCTTTGAATACAGAGATCAGCCTTGGCCAGAGTTAAAGCCTCACCATGAAGGGCCATTCTTTGCTGTTACTTCAGCTTAAAACAAAAGACACTTCAGGAGATACAATCGTTGCTGCCCAGTTCCTTTTCCTGGGCTCCTACAATGGGCCCTGGTTCTTTCTTTCTTTCTATTTTTTCCCCTCTTCCACACATCTTTCTCTTGTATTTTTTGTTTCTGTCCTTTTGCTCCTTCTTTCTGCCTCATTGAATCCATTAAGGCCTTTAGATGGCCTGCTATTGAGGAATAAATTTTCTTTGGGACTGGTGACTGAGCCTTAACTGCTGGCAGGCAAGGCTTAACTCCTGAGGGGAGGAAAAATATGGGTAAAATAAAAGAAAAACCCATCTCTGAGTTTGGGGTCTTCAAGCACGCTGGATACCTTGCAATGCCTTGCTCCTCAAGGAAAAGGAAAAACCTAATCCCAGAAATTTCCCCACTTCTCTCACACTGAGTTGTCTTTCTGCTTGTATTTTCCAGCAGAGGAGTAGATTCTCTTATTTTAGGTCCATATGGCAGGGATTTTTTGCACAACTGGAAATTACAAAGCCCCAAGAGAGGCCTCTGACCTCAAGAGAAGTGCTGCTATGAGAGAGGTCCTCATTTAACACAAAACGACCCCCAGTCAGAAATGTAACACACAAAACTACCCACAGTCAGAAATATAACACAGAAAAAGAACCACAGTCAGAAATGGAACACACAAAACTACCCACAGTCAGAAATGGAACACACAGAATGACCCACAGTCAGAAATGGAACACACAGAGTGACCCACAGTCAGAAATGGAACACACAGATTGACCCACAGTCAGAAATATAACACAGAAAAAGAACCACAGTCAGAAATGGAACACACAAAATGACCCACAGTCAGAAATGTAACACACAAAACTACCCACAGTCAGAAATGTGACACACAAAATGACCCACAGTCAGAAATATAACACAGAAAAAGAACCACAGTCAGAAATGGAACACACAAAACTACCCACAGTCAGAAATGGAACACACAGAGTGACCCACAGTCAGAAATGTGACACACAGAGTGACCCACAGTCAGAAATGGAACAAACAGAGCTACCCACAGTCAGAAACGGAACACACAGAGTGACCCACAGTCAGAAACGGAACCCACAGAATGACCCACAGTCAGAAATGGAACACACAGAGTGACCCACAGTCAGAAATGGAACACACAGAGTGACCCACAGTCAGAAATGGAACACACAAAACTACCCACAGTCAGAAATGTGACACACAAAACTACCCACAGTCAGAAATGTGACACAGAAAAAGAACCACAGTCAGAAATGTAACACACAGAATGACCCACAGTCAGAAACGGAACCCACAGAATGACCCACAGTCAGAAACGGAACCCACAGAGTGACCCACAGTCAGAAATGGAACACACAGAGTGACCCACAGTCAGAAATGTGACACACAAAACTACCCACAGTCAGAAATATAACACAGAAAAAGAACCACAGTCAGAAATGGAACACACAAAATGACCCACAGTCAGAAATGGAACACACAGAATGACCCACAGTCAGAAATGGAACACACAGAGTGACCCACAGTCAGAAATGGAACACACAGATTGACCCACAGTCAGAAATGGAACACACAAAATGACCCACAGTCAGAAATGTGACACACAAAACTACCCACAGTCAGAAATGTGACACAGAAAAAGAACCACAGTCAGAAATGGAACACACAAAATGACCCACAGTCAGAAATGGAACACACAGAATGACCCACAGTCAGAAATGGAACACACAGAATGACCCACAGTCAGAAATGGAACAAACAGAGTGACCCACAGTCAGAAATGGAACACACAGAGTGACCCACAGTCAGAAATGGAACACACAAAACTACCCACAGTCAGAAATGTGACACACAAAATGACCCACAGTCAGAAATATAAGCACTGTTCAGGCCTGCTCAAGGGGTGGTAAATTATTCCAAAGCCATCAAAGCCTAATTCAAAGCAAGAGATCTGAACTTCACCTCAGAACCAGGACAAAAACCCTTGGGAAGAAAGGATGAAACCTTCAAAGTTCTGAGAGTGACATAAATCATTCACAAAACATAAAGAAATATGAGCTGGAAGTGTGTGCGTGTGTGGGGTACAAAAATAATTTATTATATCTGGATAATGAAGTTTTCTGGGGATGTGCAGTTAAACATCCATGAAGCAGCTCCTGCTCTCCTGCCCTGCAAAAACAGGTGGAGGAGGGAGCAGAACTATAAAAACAGAGCTAAGGGGGGAATATTTGGGGTTCAACCGTGAGAGGTGACACCTCACTCAGCCAGCAGGGCTGGGAGCTCCCATTTTGTATTTTAAACTGTTCACAAAAATTCTGGGCACTTTTCCTCAACAGCAAAATGAAAAATAAATTTTAACCAAAAGTTAACTACAGTTGCAGATATATTTTATTTAGCTGTAATATTTTATATTTATTTATTTTAGTATTGCATGGTGTAGAGTTTAATTTGTTGGAATAAACTCCCAACAGGTCAGGTGTCTATTTTATATTGAATTATTCAGAACTGCAGCCTGGGACAAACGGTCCTCAAAAGCATCATAAAATTAAAAAATAACCAGGGCTCTCTACCTTTAGTACCTTTCTCTACCTTGTTAAAATGTGAGTGTGAATTAAGGATATTTTAGTACATTTCCTTGGCCACTTCAATTATTCTTTATAAATGGTCCAGTTTTCACCCATCACTTTCACAGATTAACAATAATGTCAAAACCCCTTTTCAGGACATTTTTCTGTTACTGTTAACAGGATTCTATGTCAAGATGTCCCAGCAAACAAGCTGTACCTGTTCTCTTTCATCTCCGGTTTTTTGACGGATTAGATTTGATTAATGTAGGCTTCCAAAAATTTCCTGACACTTAACTGGCCCTTCACTGGCTTCAGCTCAGCAAACCAAAGTGATCAATGGCACTAATCAACAAGCGAGGAACAACGCAGCATCGCAAAGGACAGCAGATGTGCAGTCAGAAAATGAATTTCAGAGGATCACAGAATAATTAAGGCTGGAAAAGACCAACCCCTTAACCCAGTTCTGCCAAAGCCACCACCGTCCCCAGGTGCCACACCTATGTGTCTTTTGAACCCTTCCAGGGATGGGGATTAAACCTGGGAGCCTCTTTCTAAGCCTTCCTATGCCTGGTCACCATTTCAGGGAAGAGATTTTTCCTAATCTCCAACCGAAACCTGCTACAGCCTGAGGCTGTCTCCTCTCATCCTGTCCCTTGTCCCTAGGAGCAGAGCCCAGCTGGCTGCACCCTCCTGTCAGATAATTTTAGAGCGCGATAAGGTCCTCCTTGAGCCTGCTTTTCTCCAGGCTGCACATCCCCAGTTCCCTCCTGAAGTTCATCCTGAACTCCTCAGACTGATCACAGCTTTAAATGCACTCAGCAACCTTTACAGGACTCTGGTCTGAGTTTTTTATGTAAAGGTTAAATTAAATGCTCAAACCAAGAAATATCTGGGGGTCTGAATGGAATATAACTAATTTTCTTAAATGTAACTTTTGGAGAAGGTTACAGGTTAAGGCAATAGGCACAATTGCAGGAAAAAGAGAAAAAAATAAATCAGTAGCAAAAGTGTGTAACAAGAAAGGATGTTCTCATTTGCACATACTCGACCCAAAATCCTGCTTCTTGTGAGAGCTACAGCAGCAGAGCTGCTCCTTTAAGAGAAAGAAAGAAAGAAAAAAAAAAAAAAAAAGGAGTTCTCTGCTTTGCTCTGGTGTTTGTAACTTTTCCAGTGGGGCTGTGGTAGAAAGTGACACACTATAATGAACAATGAAGGTGACAAGGACAATATCAGAGCCCCTCATCCTTTTATGTTCATATTCAACAACTCCACCACCAAGAAACCTTGCCAGGTCATTTCTAAGGGTTTAGAAGGATGAGCTGCAAACTGAACAGTGTCTTTTTCAAGATGCAGTGGATATCCAGAGATAAATCAGATGAAAAGTCATGAAGGAGATCCTGTGCAATCATTAATCTGTTTTTTTTTGACTCACAGGATTACTTAATCAAGCATCTAAGTTCAGGTTTATGTAGAGAGAGGACCCACATCAGAGCTTTTTCTCATGCAGCACAGCAAAATCTCTCAGCAGAGCTCTCTGGGCTGTGGTTAACAGAGCATCAGCAGAGTGGAAAGGGGTAAAAAGTGACAGACAGAGCCACAATATCAGCAAAAGATTGATGAGAGCGTGCAAGACATTTGCAAATTTGATTATGACCTGAAAACCCCAGCAGATTTATTTCAGAGCAACAGCTTTTAGGTGTAACATCCCAGCCTCTTGGCTCTGGGTCTCCAGCATCCCTTCTCCCACCTCTCACCATCACCCTCTGTATTTAGGAGCCTCTGCTCCTGGGGCGGCTCTAAAATAAATCAAATTGAGAGGCAGCTTAAAGTCAACACCTTCCAACGTCAGCATGAAGTGGAAATTCAGGGAGCTGAGCACAAAGGGAAGGAAAGTACCAAAATACTCAGAAGTCAGAGTCAGAGAGAATAATGTTCAGTGATTATGGTATGTAGAGTAGTCCCAGAAAATGTTGAAGAATGGATTCCTGTGAGACTTTTCCCTCTTGCATCTGGTTCTGCACAATGAGAAGGATTTCTCATCACTTATTAACCAGTAACTAGTGGAGAAGTAAAAATCACTGCTCAAGAACTATTTGAGTGCAGCTCTGGCAAAAGAATATTTTCATTATGTTGACAGGAACCCGTTCAAAAGGACCCCAAATATATGAGAATTGGTCCCAGTGTTCATACAATCAGCATGATATTCTAACACTCAATAAAATCCTGGAGGAAGAATATTCTTTTAACGCTTCAGAAAGTGCTGGCTTGGTGTTGAGTCATAACATGACAAAACCTCATCTACAGCTTAATTAATGTGCTGTGGGTGAGGTAAAATGTTCTAATATCAATAAATTAAAAATTGTATCAAGACTGTGGGGGGTTTTAATACTTCTGATTCAACTTCTCATCTACAGCACAAAATTCTGAAGCACATCAATGCTGATTAGCTCTCATTCCCACTCAAGATGTCCCGGCAGGAAGACTGGATTAGGTTTTGAGTCTATTAATTTAGATTATTTATACAGAAGTCCTTTCAAATCAATAATCAGAGACACTCAAACCCATGCTCTGTAGTGACACAGGTGATACAAAAAAATGGGCTTTGATCTGGGATGGATAACAGAAATGTAACAGGGTAATAACAAAGGAAAAGATTTATTAACAAAATTAAATATTGTAATGAACCAACATCTAGGAAATAATTGATGGATGACTCATATCACGAGGGAAGTTAAGCACTGAAAGAGGTTTTCCCAAGACATGAGCAACCCTTGTCCTTGGAAGTTTTTAAGACACAGCAAACACCAAGACAACAGTTCCAAGTTCAGGGCTGAACGTTCTTTAACCAAGAAGCTTCACCAGAGAAATTCCAAGGTCCCTCCCAACATTTACAGTTTTATAAATCCAAGTCCCTGCCAGGGTTTCAGACTAGGGGTATCAGCACAAGACAGGGATGTGTTGATGCACCCAAAAATTTAGCAAGAGCGGGAAAGAAGATTTAAATTCTTTTCTATAACTTTGAGTCCAGCAGGCTCCTCCCTTTGAAAGGAATTGGGCAGAAGTTGAAGCGAGACACCACTGAGCTCAGTGGAATGCTTTGTTTGCAAAACCCCCCATGAAAATAAAAAATAAAAAGGAAAATATTAAGGTTACTGGCTTCAGCAAGTAATTTAGGAAAAATACGTTGGCAACTACTGGCATTGCTCCCTCAAAGTTTAAAGCACAAGGGCATCTAGTTAAATTATCAAGATCCCTGAAAGAATATGTTCCCTTCTGTCTGAAGATTTAATTAATGAAATATGAAGATCAAAAAATTAGGAAGGCTCAGCAGCTCTATGTACATTATAGAAAAAACTCAGAATTGTCATACCCAGAAATCAACAGTATTATGGAAAAATCAGATACTGAACAGAGTCTAATGATCAGAGACTGGAATGATAATTTAGATGTTAAAAAAATTAATGTTCTTCAGTCTTCTAGGTAATTTTTACACCATCTTTGCAAGCGTTTGATCTCAGCTACTGAGAACTCTTCTCCGTGATACGGAGATCAGGTATTATCAAGCAAGTTTCAAAATCCACATCAAATTGTGGTGACACTGCACTGGCTATTTTTCTCCTTCTGATTTTGAGTTTCTCATTGAAAGATCCTGCATTTTGCATATTTGCAATGTTTAAAACGTGAAAGCTGGCACACAAATATCTTAGGATCTAAGATTGGATAACTCGGGGCAAGAAAATCTTGAATAATTAAGGACAAGAACCTCTGAAAGGGCACAAATCGATTTCACCTGAAAGCTGCCAGAATCACCTGGGTTTATTCTCCTATTTCACATCTGTTGGAATGGGAAATGGAAATGCTATGTGAGAAGGTGATGAATTTCGAGAACAGTAATGGAAAAGTTTGGAACATCCTGTTAATGGTGTAATAAGCACTTCCTCTGGAGTTAACCTTTATGTTAGTCTTAATATATTTAATATCCTGAAATAATAAATATTCATGATCTGTGGTAGTGCTGGTTGGAGAGCGATGGGGTTGTTTTATAACAGCTTTTAAGGCTTGGATTCTTTTTTCACCATGCATTAGAATGCAGAGTAAAAAAGAGGAAAAGGGTGAACCAACCTCCTGAATATTTCACAAAGCACAAGGGTGTGGAGAAGAATTCTCTCTCTCACCTTCTCCATCTCACCTCTGTTTCCCCTGCCTTCTTTCTCTCCACTGTCCTGTCCCACAGACACCTCTCTCTGAAAAAGTTTCAAAGGTGATAAAACTTCAAGAACTTTTTTGCTTTGAATGAATGTATTTTTTCATTGAAATGATTCAATCCAATTAAAGTATGTCATAAATTTAACAGACTGTTACATTATTATAATAAAAAGCCCAGAAGACAATTTTAAATGTTTCCTGGAAATGAGTATATAATAAATTCAAATTAGTGGGAAGGTTTATGGATGAGCTTGAATATGAATTTTAGAAATGGCATGAGATTTGAAATGGAAACTTCAGCCCGGAAATCTGCTACATCTTTTATGTTTTAGAACATTTATTCCCTTTGTGGCAAACCCAACACCTGAATGCTGCCTTGGTTTTTGCTGCTCTGGGAAGGCAGTGCCACTGCCCAGATTTGCAGAGACTAGGCTGGAAAAAGTGACAAGTGGAAGAATATTGAATGAACAACAAATTAATAAATTAATAAACAGTAAATGTATACCCCGGGGAAAAAACCTGTGCTGCAGAGACAGAGCTGGAGAAAGAAATAATCAATATTGGCTAGGACAGATCCTCACTGAGAGCCACGGACCCAAGGAAAGGCAGATTCGTGGATACCACGTGGGTCCCCTAAAAAATGTGGGCATTTACTGCAGGTAATTTAATTCCATTACCTGAGGAATTCCTCAGGATTCTAGAAACAGAACAGCTGCTCAAGGCAAACTGATTTAAATGGTGCAAATATATCATGAGTCTGCCCCTTGTAGAAGCCTCATCTAAATGTTCTAATCTTGAGAGCTATAAAGCTGAATATTGGGTATTAATTCTCTTTTCTTTGCACTTCTGTTGCAAGACTAGAAGTTATTTCTGTTTGCTGAAAAGTTTATTATCCCATTTTATATGCCCAAGACAGGTTGTTCTTTCCCAGCCTGACCTCATCAGAGAAGTGGTTATCAAAATCACACTGAAATAAAATCAATTTATTCCACCTTCCTAAAGCTGAGGGTTTAACTAAGCTATCAGAAAAAGAAAAAACAAAAGGTCAGACAGGTTATCCACCTTCAAAGCACAAGATCTGGTTCTGGGGAAATGCTATAAACTGAAAGAATGGAAGAACAATAAAATCCTGGGTACGAACTCCAGAAATGTAAAATAAATCCTTTCTAAAGCCACTTCAGCCCCTCCTGAGCCCAGATTTGCGCCCTCTTCTCTTTCTGTGAGTGTGTTTGGCCCAGCCTTGCGTGTGCACGCACACGTGCAGCTGCAGAGCTTTCCCCTGCACCCCTGGGGCAGATTAAACCACGCTAGAATACATTTCTATCCTCAGACATTCCTTCTCATGGAGAAAGAAAAAAAAAAAAAAAATCAGTTTTGCTCAGTTTCATTTCTTCCCCGGCAGCTGCAGCCCCCCAGACAAAGTGTTCGTGCACCTCCCTGGAGCGCCCACGTCAAAGATGTGAGGACATTTATCCTGTCATTCCCTTAGACCACTTCGGCCTCTCCATATTCTTCTCTTGAGGATTTTTTTTCCCCCCTCTTCTCCCTTCTCTAAACTATTCATTCTCATCCTTATCCCTGCATTTCTCAGCACTTTCCCTGCAGCGGCTGGATGAAAGTGGGGCTGCAGGAATCTCTGTTGGATGGGAAATGCAGCACCAGGTCAAGTGGCACAGTTGGCAAACGCACCTGGGATCAGCAATTAGCAACAGCCAAAATGTTGACAGTATGAAAGATGTGTGCAGTTGACACAGCTGGAAAACTTCACTCTGGCATTTTCTGAATTTCAAAAAAAAACCCACCAAAACCAACTATGTGAGAAACAATTGAAAATTAAATATTTCAGTGCACCAATTTTGTTCCTGGTTTCCTTTAGCTCCAATGAGAGAAACCAGTGCTTTTTTTAGACCCTCCCTCTGGATCTATGGCTCTCTTCCTCTCTCAGTGTAGTTGATTATTCATAGATTTTACTCAGAGCTGTGTCTGATATCACTCCAGGGGCAGCTTCCCATGGCTCCCTCTTCCTGCTCCCAGGATTGTGTGGCATTCACTCAAAAAGTGCTATATATTTTTATTTTTTCCCATAATATGCCCATCTTGGTCCCTCTACGAGTGCTTTCATTGTTTCTGCTCTTGGTGTTCAATCTGTATTTCTAAATTCACTTTTTGCATGGTCCAAAACCCCCAGTGACTCTTTTGTGGGACTGAGAGATTTGACTCCTGACAGTTTGGGGCAAAATCCAAATTTTGCAGAATTTGTGCACAGAAATCGACGCGACCCGAGTTCAGAGTTAGGAGTTTCAGAGTTCAAGGACTGGCCAGTAAAGCTCATTGCTAAATTAACAAAAATAAAACAAAACCCCCCAGCCTCACATAATCAGGGAAAAAACAAATCATTAAACCAAAAGGAAAAAAGAAATGCAAACAACCCAATCACAATTAATTTTGCTATTTAGACACCCCCCAAGTTCCTCATGCACGTGAAATTCTGATGGAAATCAATATTGATGCCAGCAGAGGTTTGGAGCACATCTCGTGCCGGTGGAATTCCAGCCTCACCTTTCCGGTGGATTTGGTCCCTTTCCAGATGCAGAAATAGCAAATAGTCCAAGCCGCCAGGAGGCACAGGGCGAGCTCCCAGCGCAGATTCCCAATGTGCTCAATCCCATCGGAAATTGCCAGCACCCTTCGTCTTCAATGGAAAGAAAAAAAAAAAAAAAAAAAAAAAAAAAAAAAAAAAAAAAAGAGGGGGAAAAAAATATAACGTTTAGCTAAAATGGCACTGCATGTGAAATATTGGGATAAAACTGAATTAATTACAAAAAAAAAAGAGGTGATAGTATTGAAGAAAACAGCATTACATGTGAAAAATCAAGATAAAATTGAATGAATTACAAAAAAAAATTATAATATTGAGCTGGAATGGCACTGCCTGTGAAATACTGAGATAAAACTGAAATAATTACCAAAAAAAATTATAACATTGAAGAAAAACAGCATTACATCTGAAAAACTGGTATAAAACAAACATATTATTACAAAATAATATGCTAACATTGAAAAAATCAGCATTACATATGAGACACTGGAATAAAATTAAATTAATTACAAAAAGACATAGTGATATTGAAAATAAACCTGCAATACATATGAAATACCAGGATAAAACTGAATTAATTACAAAAAAAACCATTATAATATCGAAGAAAACCAGCATTCCTTGTGAAACAATGGGTTAAAACCCAATTAATTTGATTCAAGGACTCCTCGTTACTCACTACTGAAAATAGTCCATGCTAAGGTAGAAAGGAAGATAAAAGAAAAAAACTGAATAATCCCAGTATTTTGTATCTGGTTATAAATGAACAAATGTTTCACTTTTTCAGGTCAGCAACAAAATTTTAATTTTAGAACAACTCTTCCTTAAAGTCAAAGAAAAAGAAATTGTTTGAATCAGTTACCAACACACATAAGCCAAAATTAAAACACATCCTAAATAAACCATTTTTCAATTCGATTTGTTTTCCCCAAAAAGATTCTAACCTTTATTTTCACCTGTTAACCATCATTTTCATGAATTTCCTTTTGTAATTGGAACTATAACATTAAAATATTTCTTTTCAAAACCTCAATATTTTGAAACAAAGCAACAGATGCACACATAGAAATATTCATATAAAAGTTTTTAACACTCAGCTTGAAATAAACCATCCTGAGCAGAGATTTCCTTGAAATCTATATTTCAAGATCTAAAGCTAAATCATTGCAACCTCAGGCTTGTACTCCTCTCCCTCCACATTGTGGGTGAAAATGAATTCATTGATTTTCACTGGTTTCAACTGATTATATAATTAATGTCTACATAGGTATGCACATAACTTCATTACAATTTAGTAGAAAGGTTAAATAATAAATTTAAACCAAGCAAACAACAGTTAAATATATAAAATAATCCTTCCTTTTGTATTTGGCTCAGTTGTTGTCCGAGGCAATAAATTCAGGGACATAAAGTCTGATACTTTAATTCCAGCCAATAAAATATAATCTTTAAATGATAGAAAATATTTATATTAAAATATAATATTTATATGAAATATGAATTTAAAAATTAAATTACATTAAATGAAATTAAAGAATGAAAAAAGGAGACATCTGCTCTGTCTCTGATGTCACCCACAGCAGGTGAGGATGGAGGGAAATTCTTGTAGTGATGGAGTGGGAGGCTGGAGATGCCAACAGTTGGAGCCATGGAGGGAAAATGGAAATAGGAAAATTAAAAATGGAAAAAAATGGAAAAAACCCCCAGGTTTTCCTGGTGCCTGTACAGATGCTGCAGCACCTGGGCAGGTTTCACACCTCCAGAGCTGCAGCTGCTGCTCCTGATGGATGCAGCCACTCATAAAATGTGTGTTTAAATTTTCCTCTTTAGCTGGGGAGTGACAAAATTAACAGGGGAAAGAAAAATCACAATTAAAACCCCAAATCCCAGACTTTATTTCCATATTTCCTAATTAATAAAGACAGATCTCCCCAGCAGGAAAAAAAAAAGGAAAAAAAAAGAAAAAAGAAAAAAAAAAAGTGCAGGAAGTCAACACAAACTTTTTGAGTATTATCTGCTTAAATGTAAAATTGCCACCAACTCATCCACATTTTCTCCCTATCCAGGAATTGGTTTTATTCTTCAAATCCCTATTCTTCAAATCTACCAGCAGTTAATTTGGGAGAGAAGCGATCCAGCATGGAGCACCCTCACTTAGCCAAAACCTGCAAAGTGCCTGAAGTTCTGTCATCAAAATGCCTCCTAATGAAGAGAGGTTGCCTTGAATGAAGGATTATTTTAATCAAGAAGAGGAAGGACATAATTGATACCTGCAAACGACATCACTGAGACATAATTACACAGAGAGGTGATGAATTACGTCGTTAAAATTCAAGTTCTTCCAAGATGTTTGACAGATGAATGTGGAATTTTACCTAGGATGAAGTCCACCCTCTTTACAAAGTCTCATTCAAAACCCAAATGGAATTCTTGAATTCTTAGAACATGAGGAAGAGGGATAATTGCAAGAGAACCAGGACAAATAAGTGGCATAATATGATTTAAATATATATATATGGCAATAAATAATAAAAGGTCTTTTAAAATAGTACATTTTTAAGATGAAAACGGAGACAAACTATTTGTGCTTGGGTCACATTAATAGTGAAATGGAAACTTCCATTTAGCTATCTTTTCACAGTAAAATAATAACGAAAAAACTTCCTTATGTTTTCATCAAACCGGGTTTTTTTATGGCTATTTGGATGTATTCATGTACATGTGAACCTAATCATGAGTAGGGCTCCTTTTCCAAAGTGGGCATGGAAGTCGCTTCAATTCCTACACTGCTCTTCCCTACCCGCAAAACAGCTTCATAAATAAATGTTCTCTCTCTCTCCCTCATGATTGAAATATTTCACACATCAAAAGATGCCTTTGCCTTAAGAACATCATTTTTAATGAAGGCTTGAGGTGAAGATTCTAAAAAACAACCAGTTCCTGGGAGCAGAAAGTCAGAGCTCAGACTTTTCTGGATGCTCTGCGAAGCCTCAAAGAGCGGAGACAACTCCTTTACTCACCCAGGACACTTTTGTGAAGCGCCATACAAAGCAAATGGCAAATTAATGGGCTCGCCACAATTAATTATCCCCGCGGGTCCTATTTAAAACAGGCACGTGGTGCCAATCAACGGGAACTGTCAGCGCCATAATGAGGATTTAATTACCCTCAAGTGCTGTAAAGCGGTTTGGATTGCCATTGTTCCAGCAGAACAAAGGGTTGGTGTTCCCCTCAGAAAGGGAGGGGCAACGAGCGCAGAAGTGATAATTAAACTATAACATAAAATGTATGGAAAGAGTGCAGCCGAGGAGGGGAAAGTCCTGCCGGGAAATCCCTCACAGCTCTCCCTAAAGCCAAACCTAAATTCGGCTGCTGGAACCATCTGAAACGGCAGCAGTGGGTGACATTTTGATAGGAGGGAGCAACCAGAATATGGAATTCTTCTCACAAAGCCTCAGTTCAGTCATATCTACCCCAATTCTTTTATTATTCAACTGAAATAAGGGGAAGCATTTTGAAAATAGAGGATTGTCCCCTACATCTGAGAAGTGAGGTTGATGTATTCAGGGGTCAGCTCTTTGCTCCTCAGCAGTGCGGCTTCTACCTAAAAGCTGTCACAAATGATTGAAAACAACAACAAAGAAGGTTGTATATCTTCCTCTAGACCTTCCTCCTCTTCTCTTACCTGCAAAAGCCCTGCACTGCCATGTTCTTCTCAACTCTTCATGCACAGAATACAGAAACCAGCAGAAAAATCAGCATTGAGTGTGCTCCTCTCTGATTTGAAGGAGCAAACTCTTGAAGAAAAGTTCTGTAGCGAATCTATAGCCCAGCTGCTTTGCATTGCACTCGAGTGAAAAGAAATAAATCATTTTATCCTGTGTATCAAGCCTTGTTAAAGCTGAGTATCTTTAAAACCCCCTTAAATCAAATGAGAAATAACAGATATTTCATTGAAGTGTCTTGACTCTTTCTCACTAGAATTCACTGCTGCCACTTTTTTTTTTTCAGAAATCATTATCAACAACATTCTTAGATAGATAAAAGCCCAAGAAGCTGGGAGACCACTGTAGCTGGTAGAACAACTGCAGGTAACCATTGGAATTACTCCAGAACTTCAGATCCCTGCTTGGTACAAGCCGCTTTAAGCAGAATTTGCTGGCAACAACTTCAGGCTGTGTGAAACTTCGCTGTGAGAAAGATTTGTCCTGCACTGAAGACACAAATCATTAATTACTGTTGGATCTCATTGAAAACAGAAATTGAAGAGAGTTTGAAAGTATTTATTGTAGGTATTGAGCTTGTTTTGCTGTTGTAGCTGTTTGAGAGGGGGTTTTGTTGTATAAAAATACTCAGCACTTCAGCCCCTTGAATCCCCCCAGAGCCTGGGAGAGAAGCCAAGGGATTGGTGGCACTTGAGCTTCTTGAGAAGAGTATCGAGGGAAACGAACTCCACTGCCATGGCAGGGGGAGTTTGGAATCAAAGGTTAATTCAAACCAGGGCTAGGTTTAGGATCAGTAGTAGCAAAGTGTTAATTCTCCACAGCATATCTTGCTTGTAAGTAGAGTATTAAACCCCAGCCAGAGTGGGTCTGTGGTGTCTCGTACTGTGCTTGAAGGTTTCTTCACCTCTGATCACAAATATTTAAGCTGGCTAAATGTAAGTGAAGATTCTTATATTTCTTCCAGTAAATAACACAAAATAAAAGTGGGGAAAGCTCCAGCAATCTAATGAATAAAAGATAAATCTGGGTGGAATATTAGGGCACCTCTCCAAAGGCTGGCTGTCAGAAATGCTGAGGTTTGGTCACAAGGGTCTGTGCAGTTGGGCTGAACAAAAATGTGACAAAATTACTACAGCATGGGTTAACTCCATCTAAAGTAACACATTTTGTAAGCCTGGCCTAAATCTCACTCAAATCTATATATAAATGTGGATTAAAAGAAAATAAAAATGGATAGTCAGGAACATATAAAGAAAAATTTCAGCATATTTCAGTAGACATGAAATAATAAACCCGGGAAGAAATTAGACCTCATACAAGGACCTTGTGCTCCCCACATGCCAGGGACACCACATTGCCAAGGGTTACCCGCTGTTCTCTCAACTCACACCACTGCACATGCAAAATTCACACAAAATTCACGGAGATGAAATCACACTGGGAGATGATTTCCACAAGGATTAGATACCTACTGAAAATGGGACTGATTTGTTTGAGAAAGTGCTAAACTACATTTCGGTTTGGTCCCTCAGTGCATCTGAGAGGAAGAATGACCCCTCTATTGTTGGAATCATCGGAGAGGGGAATGTTAGGAGATAACTTCCAGCAGCCCTTCCACCCAAATTTGAAAACAAATATTCTGAAAGCTTACATACTATTTACTGACTATGGGAACACTGGGCTTTCCTGGGAAAGAGCATCTTTAATAAACTGTGAGGAGCTGGACCAGGCTCTTGAACAGAAAGAGGATTAACAGCTGCCAAGACATTGTTGAAAGGAATGTCCTGGGGTACTTCTTGCATTACTTCATCATTTGGGAAGCTGAAGAACAGCTCCAATCTACTTGAGGAAGATCCCTTCATGTTCCCGCTTTAATCTGCAGCAGTTTCCAAGGCACTTGGCTTTAAAAAACCCAACAACAAAGAGCACCCAAACAGAGGAGCCTCTTGAGGTGCCTTGTCCATGGGGATGTGTCCAGCCAGCAACTCAGGGGGCAAAGTTCCCTTTTCCCCTGGGCCAGAGTCTGACCTCAGAGCATTCTGGGGGGCTGAAAGGATGACAAAATCATGCCACTGAGCACTACTCCATACAGAACCCTTTCTTTTTTTCATGTTTTCGTGCACTTTTATCCCTGCAGTTGTCCAACCCAGCCCATATTTACCTTGTGAACCTCATCACCGACCTCCTCTTTAAGAACGTAGCACACCTGAGGGCCAGGGCTGCACAGATTCCCCATCAGTTTAGGAGGAAAGGACAGAGATCTTTTAGACATCCCCTGTTCCTGTGTGAAAGTGAGTTTAAGTTTCTACCTAAAAACTTTCATTGCACTTTATGTGATTAATATTCCTTCATTTATTGAAAATAAATGTATTTTCTATCCAAGTGTGTTCAAGTATCCTGTGCAAATACCCAGCTTCTGGCTCAGAAAGTTGAGCAGATATTACTGAAGTCTGAAAATTCAGTATTCCATCTTCTATGGATGCTTGAAGTGCCAGGAGCTTTCCCATGCCAAAATACCTGTCAGGAAGGTGAAAGATTTCCTGTGGCTGTCTAATCTGGGCTAATTGCTGTCTAATTTGGGAAAGGCAGGTCTGTGCATCCAGACTGCACAACTTCAAGGTGGAAAAGAAACAGCTGAGAAGGAACAAGTTGTTTTGAAAGGACCAGAGTATACAAGTATTAAAGGTTTGAGATATTCTCCTCTGCCTCATCTACTTATATGATAACTCTGGAAAATGATACTGATAAACTTAAAAAAAAATCTGTGCTGAATGCTAAATATGAAAACATGAAACCAAAAGACTGGCAGCTTACTTTGTGAAATTCTCAGATTTTTTCACCTAAGATAAATGTATTTTATATAGATCAAGGTAAAAAGAAAAACTAGCCTTCAATAAAATGAACTCTGAAAAAGAGTGTTGTCAATTCTTCAGTCAATTCATTACTGCATTTCCTGTACTGGTTTGCGAGATTTCTCTCTTGTGTGGTTTATCTTTTGACACTGAAAATGTAAAGAATATTGGCGCAATATTGTCCTAGAGAACAGGTATAGAACGTTCTATGTCCTGGAAATAGCAAAGCTGGGAAACATTTTTCAGCTTTAACGCTTAAATATCCTCTTTTATACGTTACAGGACTGTAAATGATAACTGTCAAATTAAAGACTTTTTGAATTTCATTGTATAAACAAAAAGTACTAGTTAGAAGATCACATTCCTCTGATGAGTGACTTGAGCAAAAATGTGTGGGAGACCTCTCCCTTTTCCAGGAAGAGAAGAACATATTTGAGCAGTGATAACCTTTATGAGTTTTAGCCCCAGAGCAGTATAAAATCATAGAATGGTTTGCGTTGGAAAGGACCTTAAAAATCACCAAGTTCCACCCCCTGCCATGGGCATGGACACACCTTCCACTGTCCCAAGGTGCTCCAAGCCCCAATGTCCAACCTGGCCTTGGGCACTGCCAGAGATCCAGGGGCAGCCACAGCTGCTCTGGGCACCTGTGCCAGGGCTCCCCATCCTCACAGGGAACCAATTCCTTCCCCATGTCCCATCCAACCCTGATCTCTTTCAGTCTGAAGCTATTCCCACTTTTCCATGCCGTGTCCAAAGTCTCTCTCCATCTTTCCTGCAGCCCCTTCACGCCCTGCAAAGCCACACTGAGCTCACCCCAAAGCTTCTCCTCTCCAGGTGAACAATCCCAGCTCTCCCAGCCTTTCCTCCAGGCAGAGCTGCTCCATCCCTGGGATCATCCTGGAGCCTCCTCTGGGCTCTCTCCAGCAGCTCCAGCTGCTCCCTGAGCTGACCCAGGGCTGGACCTCTGCACTGCACACAGCACACACTAAATCAATGTTAGAATTCAGCAGGACACAACTCAAGCTGCATTCAATTGGTTCTGACCTTACTCCCATCCAAATTCTACAATCTGGATTAGCAGGAGGGCAGCAGAGTCACTCTGGGTACTGCTTGACCCTGCTTTGTCTGGCTGCCCTGAGGAGCTCAGTGACATGATGATGACATGGGCAAGAGTGGCAGCATCCTACAGAGAGCAAATATCTGACAGAGATAATGCCTTCAAAAGAAATTATTCCTTTCAGACTTTCTTTCCCCTCACTTTAGAGTCTGATATTTGGGAAACTAGATACGGGCTCGTTGTGCCAGGTGTTTTCCCAGGGCAGTGATGTGGTAATCACTGAAACACCTCCAGAACAAGCACAACTACAACTGCAAAGTTAAATAAATCCCAGCGGATTTTTTTGCAGATTTAGTCATTAAAAGTGTTTAAAATCAAGAGAGAGAGTCTGGATTCCAAACTCTCCCTGTAAGTCAACAATGAGCTGACACTGTGGCTTTTCTGGAATATCCAGAACAAGAGCTACAGGCTCTGTGTAGTGTCCAAACCTCTATCTTGAAGGTTTCACGGAAACTCTGAAACAGGAAATCTACCCACAGGTTTCTAAAAGCTGAAAATGGTGCTTGAAAGACATTGCTGGATACCCACGTGTACTCCCCAACCATCAGTGCTTAAGGATGAGAAAGAAGTCATTCAGTTTTTAGAAGATAATCAGTGGGTTACAGATTAAGAAAAATTTATTGGAAATTCTTTAAAGTGGAAATTCTTAAACTTCATTTCTGGAAATCCACTTAATTCCGTACTTGGCTTGTTTCTCAAAGCAACAGACAGACAATTCCCAGTGCTCACATTAGCAAGAATCCCTCAGCTACGGAATTATTATGAAATATTTACTTCTTCCAGAAGATCCAGTGTCAATTACACACAACTGAACAAATCATTCCTGGCTAAGCCACATTTGCTGCTATCTAGCCTAGTGCCTTCTCTTTAAATTCCTGCTTGGGCTGAACGTTGTTCCATTCATTACTCATTTCTAATTAAAAAGTGAAATTAGGCTTTCCTCTGCAGATTTTTCTCTGAAATTTCTAGTACAGCTTGCAAAAAATGAAAAGAATGATGCCTTTCTTGTATCAACCCCTGTCTCATTAAGGTCAGTACAGGTTATTTGACTGTTAGTGTGTACATATATATTTTTTTTTCCACTTTTACATGTTGTGTCTGTGTACCTCTCACACTGAGACAATGAGGGATAAACACAGAACATCCCATTCCTGACCTATTTTCCTTACCCTTCTTTCAATGGAGTCATGGCAACTCCTCTTTAACCAACCCCAAGGGTTTAATCCTGTTAGATCATTTTTTCTACTGTTCCACTCACCTCTACTCTACAGTCTCTTTTCTCAATATATCCAATGACTCCTTTAGGCTTTTTTTGCAATTTTCCCTTTTCTCCTCTCTAAAGAAGTCATCCAGCGACAAAATTCTCCCTTTTTATTCACCTTGAGTGGTATAAATTATCTCAGCACACAGCACCAGCTGAGAGCTGAAAGCACCCAGAAGAAATCAAGTCAGGCTGCTGCCTCTCAGAATTTTTGTGGAGCCTTTTGGAAAACTTGCACAGTTGTACTCAGCTTTTCGCTGTTAATTAAATGTTCTTCAAATGGGAACTACTGAGCACAAAGTATTGAGAACCACTGCACGATCTTGTAAAAACAGACCTTCACAGTGAGTTTTTGGCTACAAATTCATGTAACAAATGAATGGTGATAAGCTCTTATCTCTTCCTCACAGAACAGGCTGAAAGAAAACCATTACCTGACTGGCAAAAAAATTTTAAAAATTGAAAAAATTCCTCTGTCAACATATTTCTTATCTCACTGGCCCTGGACTAAACTGTAGTCACAAAAAAACCCTAAAATGTGAAAAGGAGCAGGGGCACAAGGGGTAAAGAATAACTTAAAGCCCAAAAGAGAAAAAAGAAAGCTGCAAATGGACAGGAGTTATTTTGGAAGGCCTCAATTCTTTGTCCACTTTTGCAGCTCCCGGGTCTTTATAAAATATCACTCTGCTGTAGCACTTGGAAATTACAGAATTATTAATTAAATCCAGATTAATTCTACTGGATCAATTTTTCATTTATGAACTAAGACCTATGGACATCAGATATTAAATAATTAAAGAGGAGCTGTTGAAGGGATTTGGGGGAGGTACCAGTTATTTCCTTTGCATCCAGAGGACAGCAGTGCCCATATTGCTGTTCCAAGGCCTGCACTGATTGATGTTCTGGAGCCTTCCCAGGAATTCCAGTGCAATATTTAATGAGTTTCCTCAGGAAGTCCTCCTGACACAGCAAAGCAATTTTGCTGCCATGTAAGAATATAGTGCAAAACAGTGATTTTTTTTTTTTTTTTTTTTTTTAAAAAAAAAAGCATGGTTGTTTTGTTTTTCCAGCCTGTGCTCACTGTAATTTTCACAGAGTAAAAAATCCTCTCCTTTGAGCATTTAATTAGATTTAAAATCCCAAGCAGCCACCCTTTCACTTAATTCCCTGAATCTACAAAGCCATAATTGGGAAATACTCCTAAAAATTGTCTAAACATTAGGTTTTTCTTATGGTGATTTTTTTTTTCAAGAGCCAAAAATAGACAGAGGCTTTATGAATTACATATAAATCTATCCTTTACACAGTACCCATGCTGAGATAGCCGAAAACCATAGGAATGTGATTCCTGTTAAGGGATGTTTTCAGTTACTTCTGCATCTCTAAAATCCCTCTCAAAGCACTTCACTCTCAATTCCAAGACAGGGAGTAAATGCAATGGGCACATTCCTGGACAGTTGTAAATAAAAGTCTCTTATTTACTTGGATATTTAAGGGATTACGGAGGTATGAAAAAAGATTCCTTGGGAGACGTCCATGTGATTTGTTGGCACATCCTGTCTTGCACATCACTTTCCTGTGGTCAACCAGTAAAGAAAATAATTCCTGGAGTGGGCAACTTTGTCAAACATGGATGGGACTTTTCAGCTTGTCCCCCGGGCAGCTACTGGAGGGGTCTAATTGGTATCAGGCAGCAAATGGCACCAGAAGTAGCCTACTTTCAGTTTTCTAGAAGATTTAAAACTTTGTGTGGACGCTTTCTACTTTCAGTTTTCTAGAAGATTTAAAACTTTGTGTGTATAACTGTTGGAGGTTGCACATAATAACTCAGGGAAAAGGGGATGAGCTGGTTTTATAACTGCATAAAACCAGATGTAGCTGAAGGGAGGCCTTTCAATGGAGAGGTTTTGTACACAAATAAAAAAGAAAAATTAAAAAACCCCACACCACAAACCCAGCAAACCAACAAGTTATGAAAAACCAATGAAACCCTTGGCAGAGGCAGAAGAAACACGCCTGGTTATTTTGGATCGTGCTGCTCCTGGCTGATCTGGCCAAGCCCATCATGGCACCACTGAAGTTTTGCTATTTTAGACCTTTCACTTTATATTAATTTCACCCCTTCAAAAAAAAAGTGTTTCTCTCATGTAATTCTTTCCCCACAACAGCAAAAAGTGCATATATAGATGTACAAGCCTGTAAACACACACTCCTACACTTCCCAAAATAATGAAAACGCCCTTGTTGTTACAAATAAAAAAGATTTACCATTTTTCAGCAAAATTGGATATCTAAGCCAGCAGCTTCTAAAGATCATAGTTTTTAAGCACCTCACTCAGTTTCTGTGCACATTTGCTGACCATCAGTAGCAATAATAGCATTTCTAGAACTTTAACAATTGTCCAATTAAGGGATATTTTAAGTAGCTCACATATGACCTACGGTACAAAAATTTAATTTCTGGGTTTGACACCACTGCAAGCCAAAATGTGACTACATTTTGGCACAGGAACCATCCAAATGCTGCAAATTCCCAAAGCAGTAGAAGGTCAGGAGAATTTGCAAACTTGAAGGTCATTTTTTCCATCATCCATAGTGGAAATGTTTTGTTCAACAAGAAATGTAAGAATCAAAACCCAGGGACGTTCATCCACCTGGCGTAGGGTTTAGTCCTTAACACAGGAGAAACTGGCAGCATTTTGACACCTATCCCATTTGTGTTTTTCAGCTGAAGTCAGGTAAAGTCAGTGATCTTGAGGAAAACACAGATGGAGAACTCGCGAGGCTCCAGACAAAAAGTGATTTTCACACAGGTGCTTGGGAGCTGGGCAGCAAGAGGAGGATCTGGCAGGGTCTAATGTCCTGCAAGACTGTTGGAACCCTGGGCACTGAGAATTCCAGGCTTTCTGTGCTGCCAGGCACTGACCCCCAAGCAAACACTGCATTGATCTGAGGCCATGGAGAAGGCTCCCAAAATTGAGTGACAGCACTGGGATTGTGGGTGTGGAGTTTGGATAGAAGTGTGCGATATCACAGGGTGCAAAACTCAGAGTTTAAGGGTTTAGAATATAGTAATATATAGATAAAGCAAGATGGAGGATTAGTCCTTCTTTTTCACCTTCTCCTTCATGGGTCTGGGTGGGATTTTGTAATTGGGTAGAAAAATCCACATTGCGGGCCACGGGTGGTTGGTTATTGGGTTAAAAGTCAAAATAATTTAGGTGTCATTTCTTGGTTGGACAGTTTATCCTTCAAAGGACTTGTAGAGAGAGATGGGGGCCATTTTTACTTTGTCAGCTAGCAATGCTGTAGAACTCACAGCTTGTGAGACTGTGATAGAGACAAGAATTAATAAATATCTGAGTCTGGAAAAGAAACACTGTCTCGAGCATTTCATCCCGACCCTGGCAAAAGAAGATAAATCGTGACACAAGACACCCACAGGGGCTGGTTCAGGGTGGTGCTGGATCCCCCAGGCACTGAGCACTGCAGGAGCAGGCTCAGCTCATGCCTGACTTTTCAGTGTGCTGGGGATTAACCACAGTGTGACTCCTGCACTCGATTGTGGCCTGAATGAGGCAGGAAAAACCTCTCTTTTGACTTTGCAAGGAAACGGTTTGTGCCTTTTCCTTTTTGCTGAGAACAGCCCCTTTTATTTCTGGCCAGACAAAACCAATGTTTCTTCTCACTAGGCTTTACTTGGAAACGCTGAGGATGTGTCACCCTCTCCAGAGAGTGACAGGCCAACAACCAGACCTCCTTTAACAGAGCACCAAGTTGTTGCTACACAGCCAATAAAAAAACTATTGAGGTGGAATCAGCCACAAAACCGTGACTCCTCTTTCTGTCCAGCTCCCTTCCCAGGCACTGGAAACCTCCAGCTCCTGCCCATGGTGACAGACTGCAGCAGCAGCCAAAAGAGCACACGGGCATGGCTGCAGCCCCCACCCCTGCCAGGCAATTTCCTCTCCTAGGAAAGCAGAAAAACGATGGAGCAGAGCATCTCCGCTCTGTTCCCCAGGCTGCAGATACAGCCTCACTTACAGCCACAGTTCTTTTCCATATCCTGCTTTAATTTATCAGTGATTAGAAGCTATCACTATTAATTATTTAAAGTTTGGACACTAAAAATTCTATGTGCCGCACCTTGAAACTGCGATTATTACTTTTTCTTAGAAAGTCCTTAAGCTGTACAATCGGGATGAAGGAAAGGCCACAAACAGGAAAAACAGGTCAAGTCTCTGAATGCTGGCACTAGTATGAAGGGAAAACTGGAAATTCAGGCTCTTGTCTGTCCTTTGGAACACAGCAGCAGAGAGTTTGGAGAATAAAAAGCGAATTTTTATCAGTTTTGCTGCTTCCCTTAGAAACTGTACATGCAGAATGTGGAACCTCTCAAGGCTGTGGCTCACAAGGCCTTTTTTGAGTAAGAAATCCTTTAATCCCCTGATTCTGATCAGTTGTCAGTAGTGTCTGCTCACAAAAAATAAAGCCTTAGAATACAAAGAGGGGCAGATATTTCTAAGCAGAAAAAGAAGAAGAGTGTCCAAACTGCCAGGTTTTGCTGACCTCCAGCAGCATCAGCCCATTTTCACCTTGTAGCTACAGGGAAGTGGTGTCAATTACAATCTCACAAAAATATTTGAAGTTTTGAAATTTAATGAGGTTCCTTGAAGCACACCAGAAGGAAAACTGCACCTAGGACCTGCTGCAGGATTTCTCTGAATCCTTTTTTTGGTTGGTTTAACAAAGAAACAATCCATACAAGACAAACTTTCACTTTCAGTGAAAGCAGGGAGAGAAGGATGAATTATCAGAAGTCAGAGTATTCCTGCTAAGGGAGCGAGGGAAGAGCATCCTCTGGGCACACCTGACAAAGGGGAACTGGAAAAGCCTCATGGCACTGCCAGGTGTCCTCTGGCACCTCTGCTCATGGCTGAGTTCCTGCCTGGCATGAGCCACAGCTTTAGGAGTTGCCAAGGCTGCAGAAGCAGAAAAAGCTACAAGGATTTAGCAGAAAAGCTGGAGGTTTGGTTTGCAGTCCTCAGGCCAGCAGAGGATTTGGATTTACTTCCAGTCAAGAGGAAGTAAGGGCTGAGCCTTACAGCCTAGCTGGTGAAAAAGACTTAGCAGCACCAAGTAAAAGAGAAAAAAACTCCTTTCCAAAGCCAGAAATAAAGATGTTTTAGGTCTGGTGTATTCATTTACACACTTAAACCCAAATCCAACTTGTCCCCTGCTCCCAGCCTCTGCTGGCACTCAGAGAATGTAAATAGTGTGTGAAACACAGCAACCTGAACCTCCCCAGCATGGGAGCACTGGGCTTGAGAGCACTGCAAAAACACTGGGGAATGACTGAGTCTCTTCTTGTTAGGCTGGGTTTGATTAAAACCATCTGAAGATGCTGTGATTACTCTGAAAGGCTGTGGCAATGGGACATGGCTGTGAAAGCAAAGCTGCAGCATCAGCCTGACACTTTACAAATGCAGGATTGAGTTTCACATGTAAACAAGCTCACTCACAAAAAGCAAACAGGATCACTGTGCACAATAATTACCACTCTAATCCACAGATTAACTCAATAGACCAAAAAAATTTTTTCCCCACAGCCAACCCTTCACACAATAAATTGGCTTTATGCCACAACCCAGAGGAATTTCAATGGCAGCCTTGGCATTGCAGGGAGCAAAATGTGAGGGTTCTGAATGGTTGTTCTGAAGAAACCTGGAGCCTCCCCCTTCCCTACTCCAGCAACTCGCCTTTTTACTATTTGTTTCAACAAGTTTACAATGAGTTTATAGCTCCTGGCAGCAGAATTTATAAAATAATAAAGCACCATCATGAGAACACCACCTCTGGCTGAGGGAAATAATGCTGCTGATAACATTTATCTCCAGACAAATTAACTCTTCCAGTAATATTTACTTTGTATTATTTGGTCTGCTATCTGCTCTGTATACAGAAAGATCCTGCTGTACTTTTATGTCTGATATTTAAGACATATAATTTAATTATAATCTTAATTTGAATGAGTTATTTCAGGGCAAAATCAATCATGGTTTTTAATAAAGCTCATTCTTCCACTTAGAAACTAGGTTTTCATTTTTTTTTTTTTTTAATTTTGAAGCAAGATTATAACTATCTAAATTTCAAACAAGGCAAACAGCTTCCCTTAGCAGGAAAAGAGTACATTTATTTTCTGTGTGCAAAACTATGCAACTCCAGTTTTGCTTGGACAGAGAAAGTAGATAAGTTTGATATCTTAAGTTATTTTGGCCAGAAAACTTAGAGTTACAAAATGTTTTTCTGTGATACAATAAAGAAGGATGTTTCAAATAGATTATTCAATTTACCTCTTCTTTTTGGCGTTTGTGATTTCAAAAGATTTGGAACGTGTATTTTCAACTTTCTATAGACAAGACTGTAAAACCAGATAGAGAAAAGGCTAAATCTGATTATCCCTTCTGGTTTCATATTTTATTTTGATTTAGACAAAATCAGGTTGGGAAATATTCCCCAAAATTGCAGGGTTTAAAACCCACTGCAACTTGAGCAGAATCTTGTTTCACTTCATTTTCAGAGACCTCTGAGAAAGGATGTCCTTAAAATGGATTTGTAGGTGCTTCAAAATAACACTGACACAGGAATTCAGGCAATCCAGAGACGAGCACTAACAAAAACCCACAAAACCATAGAAATAAATATGAGAGTATAAAACTGTGCTCTCCACAGAGTTGAGCTAAACATTTCCTACTTCTCTGGATAACTGGAGTTGCCATCAGTGGCTGAGTCGGGAATATTGTTGAAAATATGTAAATATAAATGCAGGGGGTAAATTGGCTAATACTGGGGAAAATAAACTGTTCATTTCTTCTATTAAGTCTTATTTCTCGTTATCCTGGAGCACCATAAGAGATTTTTTTCTAAAATAAAATTAACCTGTAGCATTAAGGGATGCCACCTGAGAAACTCTTGCTCACTCTGAGATATTGTCTGTGGATAGATATATTTTGATTTAAGATGTTAGGTGTTCAGATTCTTAAAAATTTTAACAGAAAATAAAATTTCAGTTTTACTCAGAGAGTGCATATGTCTCTCATATTATTCAGATTTAATTTAGTTGAGGGAGGGTGTATTTTATTTTTAAATAAAACAGTATTATTTGCTGAAACAACTCATGAAGTCTATGTTTACTGATGTAGCAAAAAAAAAAAAAAAAAAAGAGATTTGGGCAGATAATAGCATGTCCCAAGATTCAAGGAAATTATGTCAGTGTAGATTTCTCCCTTCAAGGAGTTTTAATTCCTGGTTCTTTAAAGTGTAGCTCTTGCTGTCCTGCACACAAAACAGCCTCATAAATAAGGCTCTGTCTTAAAAATAAAATTAATGGGTCCCCAAGAAATTGTAGCAACCCAAAATTGTGTAACAGGCTTTGAAATGTGAAATCACTCAGAATTCAAAGTAACGTTCCATTTCTCTGATTGGCTTAACACACACTATGCCCTGTAAGGAACAAATGGGAGGCTACACTGCACTGATTAAATATTTATAGTCAGAAAAAAATGTGTCACCAGAAAAGCAGATCATCTTTTGCAGACATCTGATTTTCTTCCCTTAGTCTAATGAGAAATCAGAGTCAGGGGGGCAGGAGAGAGTTAAACTCTCCTGTTATTCTAGCTGAATAACTAACACTTACACAACCCTTTAAAAAATAATGACATCTAGAAACCAGAGTATTAGTTAGCTGAAACAAGGATGAGGATGCAGCTCTCAAACTCCTAAGGGAAGAAACATTTTGGGGGGGGGGCGGGGGGAAAGGAATATTGTAAATCATTTCCTTTCTTTCACCTTTGCCTCCTCATTAGTATGGGTCGGAGGCTCTTTCCTCTGGCAGCAGGAGCCAAGCTCCCGAGCAAGTGGCACACTTTGTTCCATGTCCTTACAGGATATGGAATTCCTTTCCTTGTATCCTCTAAAAAAAGAGTTAAAATCTCGTATTCTGACTGTGGCTGGATAAGAATATTTCCAGCTGAACGCACACCCCTAAGTGCTGTAGGGTTACAAGGTGTAAATGATGAAATCATTGCAATGTAATGAATAGTCCGATCAAATATAAAGTTTTTATGCACTTACTCCCAGAATTCCATCACTGGAGAAGTGGCATTTTGTAAAGAGACTTGACTGCAGTTGCTCATGTTAAGTTTTTGAAATTCCACACAGTTTTCTAGAAGAGAAAAAAAGAAAGAAAAGGAGTTTGTTGTGCTGACATGCAAGTACAGTTCTTGTTCATGCCCCAGTCTGTGCACCTCAGAAAGCCCCCGTTCCACACCCGTTCTTCTGGGTGGGGTTTCTGGGTGCACTAAATGCCACAGCTGCTACTTCTGCAACACCATGTTACGATAACCCATCGTAAAACATCCATGAGGACCTTCCTACACCACTTCCCAAAGTCACAGGGCTGAAAAGTCACTCCAGGCAGGAGAAAAGTGGAGCAATGGATTGGGAATCACATCATGCTCCTTCTCCAGCTGCTGGTTCAATGGTTTATGGCTACAAACAGCTTATGGAATGTGGCCAGCCATAAACTCCCACTTTTTCCTGGTAAAGCAAGGGGATATTTCCTCTGGCTTATCATTATTATGACTATTATTATCTCTAACACAAAAGCCAAAGCATTGTGGAGCATTTCAGCTGTGAAAACGCTGGCCAAGCTCCTTTGCAGGGCTGCCAAAATTCATACCGAAGCCTTCCACATCCACTGGGCCCAAAATTACCTCCCTGACAGAAACTAAGATTTCAGGCAGCTTTAGGTGTGCTCAAAGAACACACTAAATGGCCAATCAATGAGAACCAGGAAAAACAATGTAATGGGTACTTGATTTGAAATTGGACTTTATATACGGGATAAATGCTAAAACTTCAGGAATGTGGGAACAAGGGCACTGGGATGAGATCCTCCCCATGGATGTTCGGGATCTACAGACTCAAAAAGCAGAGAATTACAGATATAAATATCAATGAGAACACAGATGCAGAGCCCTACCCCGCAAACCCTGCTGAATACACACCTCATCCTTCATGCAGGAGGCTACTTTACATGCAGCAAGGATTCTTTATGAGACTAAATTTCCAGAAGCAGCTTGATGAACATTATCCCTCAACATCTGGCATTTAAAAGAGCAGATCCAAAGATCCACATTTAATATTTTTTTCCCTCCGCATTCAAACTCCTCCCTATTTCATTAGAGTGAAAGAGCAAGATTGTAACGTGTCATCAGGTCATTCTCTGCTGCAGAATTCATTCACTGTGTTCGGGGAGAATAGATATGATTGCAAATGAGAGTCTTGGGATTTAGCCAGAAGATCTTACGGATTTAACAAATCCATAGTCTTTTTCTGCTGACATTATATTCTAGAGGAGTAAATGCTTTACAGTGACCTAACCCAGAAAGGTCCGAGGCAGTTTTACTCCAGGTTTCCTTTCTCTTGCTGGGTGAGATTAGCCTATTTCCACAGACTTTGCTACACCAATAGCTTTGCTCAGGACATTTCAATATGTTAACCAATCACTTGGGAAGATTTTTATAGTGGCAATCTCTGCTGAGGTCATACCTGTATTCCATTCGTGGCCACAGGAAGCCCAGGGAAGCTCTGTAGTAAAGCAGTTGAACAAATAGAAGATAGCCCATGCTAAAATGATGATGTAATATACATTTAGGTGTGCCTCTATAACTTGGGTAGCATAGCCAATGCCTGGAGGAGCAAAATCAAAAGTGAGATACAAAAGAAAACTTCTGCTTTTCAGGCTGTGTTTCATTTAAAAACAAATGCTTATTCTTTAGTATATCTTAACTTCAATTTTGATACAATTTGTGTCATTTTACTCCAAATTGAATGCTTTCTTTTGCAGTAGAACACAGAATTGTTACCTTCAAAGAGAGGGCAGACTTTCCTCCAGCATGTGATGCCTCCTTCACTTGTAAACTGTCCCAAGGCCGTCTCCAAGAAAAATACTGGTATTCCACAGCAAATAAAAAAGACCACGTAAGGGATGAGGAAAGCACCTGCAGGTGAATATTGAGGGGGTGGTGGTTAGAATGAGCAGGGCTCCTCAGCAGCACAGGGAGGATTTTTCCATCAAAGGAAAGATCAGCTGTGAGCCATCAGTGCAGGAAGGGTTTTCTCCTGCCCCAAATATCTAAACTTAAACCTGTAAGCCAAGGACTGAAGAGACCAGATCCAAGTTCCTCAGCATAAAGTCAGCTCGGGAGTCTCTCAAACACTGAAAAGAGCCCAGCCATGCTCAGATCCACGTCCTCCTTGTCTTTTCCAGGGGTGAGGAAGCGTTACAGATATTAAATCTGAGAAATCCTTCTCATGATCTCTATAGGAGCCTGATGATAAAGATTGTGAAAGGGGAATGAGGAAACAAACTCCAGAACTACTTACAAGGACAGGAAAGCAGGACCTGGCCTTATCAACCAGAAATACTGATGTGAAATTCTAGGAAAATAACAAAGCATCAACCATTTTTTTGGATGCTGACAGTGAACCCCAGCACAGGTAGTGAACCACAGCAAAACTGAAAACACAGCACACCCACACCCTGCAACAGCTGTTGGTCTTCAGTCACCCCAGTTAGAAGTTGAGACAACTAAATTCACCTGCTCTGACTGGCAGCTTCTTTCCTCTCATCACCAGGAGTCTCCTCCCTCAGCCAGGAAATTTCCCTAGAGACGAATCCCAGGTGCCTCTCAAGCAATCAGTAGGGATTCCACAAAGGATGGAACACTTGCATGGCTCCTCTGGATAATTTACTGGCCACTATCAAATCTAGCTTGGCCCTCTCATACACACAATCACAATGAGTTTAACATGGCAGCTTGTGGAAATCAAAGGTATCAGCTTGGACTGTTTTCCAACCCTGTTCCCACAGGCACACATCAGGAAGATTAGAAAACATCAGGATTCCCAGCTTGCAAAAAGATCGTATTCCAAGAAATACGTAATTCTAAAAACACAAAGAAATTCGTTTTCTTCAAAACCTGAACATCCACAACCTAAAACTACGGATGATTATTCCTACATTCTCTGTTATGACTTGGAGTAAGTGCCAGAGAGGTCACACCTCACAAGTTCCAAAATATAGCTTCTACTTTTGTCCTGTGAAAAAATTTATTTCAGAACTAGCTCAGATATTTACCACTGTCTTCCCCTACCACACACCAAGGAGTTGGATGCATCAGATTTAAGCACTAAAAACAAACTCTGGTCTAATTCCAGCAGGGTGTTACAAAGCCACAGGACTGAGCCTCCATTGACTAAAACTGGTCAATGGCAAATGTCCCATGGTGCCAGGACACGGCCAATTAGATCACAACCACTAATTCTAGTCTTAAAGAATACAGTGGTGATTAAGTATGGTATGTAAGTAATTACTTCTTCATCAAATCATCCAAAACAATGATTAAATTTCTTTCTACCTCATGTTACAGCCTTAAAAATGATAGCATCACCTTTTGACAAGCTGGCACGCACCTACAAATGGGCACCTAAAGGTGGCTGTAGGAACCAAAAAACTGCACACCAAAAATATATTCCTGTCACTTGCCTCTGCTAAAAGTTCTCTGGGAACACTTTGACCATCAACAGAAAGGGTTGTGTGTATGATATGCAGCATGTGAATATTCCAGATTTGGTAGCAGCATTCTCAAAAGAGCTGAACCCTTGTTACCCAAGATTGGCCAAAATACAGAGACGTAAAGAAAGGAACTTCCAGCGATAAACACAACTTGCACAGCAGGATTTGTCTTGTAGAAACAGCACACAAAACAGTCTAAGAACCATCCCTGAGTTCAGATAAGGAGGGACAAGGAACAGAAATCTGGCACAGCAAACAAACCTATCAAAGAGCACATCAGTGCTTATAAGCCCTGAACATCCTATTTTTCTTCTAGCCTCTGTGTTTACACTGCCACTGCCTCAGGCCTTAAGTGGGGAGAATGTTGAACCCAGTCCACAGAATTCTAAACTGAGTTTGTCATTTACTTTTCTTTCTTCATTGCTGCCCGAGTCACAGCTGATGTGCTTATTCTCAACTGTTATTTATCTTATACAGTTTATAGTTGGCTGTAACCAATACGTGCCACACGTTATACTCCTGTAGAAGTTGAGTCTGCTCTTTTCTCTCTCCAATAACATTCATATTTTATATTTGCTAGGGCTTACTCTCTTCTTTGAGTAACCTGCAGTTTTGCATCTCTCCCTACCTTGCTGTAGGAATTGGGGAAGTACTGAGGGAAAAAAAAAAATGAACATTGAGGTATAAAAAATTTCATGTGACAAAAAAAATAAATTTAGTCCTTGTAGCATTATTAGGAAGAAAAAAAATATCCATCCTCTCCAAAGTACAGTTGTGACAAATAAAGTGCTGCTTCCTTTTCTGTGTCAGACAGACTTGGTTAAGTATGCCTGGGTGCATATTCACATGCAGAAGACAGCGTGTACTACTATAACAGAACGCTGGCTTCTCCTGCAGGAAAAATGCTCCCAAAAAAAATTATGTCAGTTTACTAACGCAACAGAAACTTGTAAAAATAAACCACACAGTGTTTGGAGAGAAGGAAAGAGAAACACGATTTTTCTTAACTGTCAGATTTTTAATGCTTCCCTGTCTACACATGCACTGAAATCCTGAACATGTATCTCTTATTAGTGCAATAAATCACTGCAACACATTCTTAACTGTTTAATTCCCATGTAAATCCACACGTGATGCTGTCTTACCTCCTCCATTCTTGTAGCAAAGATATGGGAATCTCCAGACGTTTCCCAACCCGATAATCTCCCCTGCCACAGAAAGCACAAATTCAACCTTATTGTTCCAGTGACCTCTTTCATGAACTTTCTTAT
The DNA here is from genome assembly GCF_015227805.2 of Hirundo rustica. Taxonomy (NCBI): domain Eukaryota; kingdom Metazoa; phylum Chordata; class Aves; order Passeriformes; family Hirundinidae; genus Hirundo; species Hirundo rustica. The sequence goes on along the minus strand of NC_053461.1, from coordinate 7,528,763 downwards.
CGTTGCTGTGGACGAGATTGGTACTTGAGGCTTCTGGGTCCAAAGCATCCTCTGGCTTGCCGTTAATTATAGGAATAGTCTTTTCAGCTGTCATGACTTTTCAGCCTAGTGGAGAACAAAAGGAAAACACACAGGTGTGTTAAGGCACTTGCGGGTACTGATCTTCAGCGACTGAGATCTCCCAGGGTGGCATTGCCTTCTTGTTACCCGTGGAAATCTGGGGGCGAAAATGAGGGAGGCTACTCCACTAGGCTGGAAAAGTTGCAAAGCAGGGGAAAGGGAAAAGAAACGGAGGGGGGGAGGGAAGAGAGACGGTTCTGTGCCAAGGAAGGAGTTATTCCAAGTGGAGACAGGTAACTTCCTAGCAGAGAGGGAAGCCTTTCAAAAATCCCTCCCCAGGCGAGGATCGCAGCCTGACTGACCTACCAGAGGACAGGGATCTGCCGCACCTTCTAGGCACACGCCTGAGCTCAGGGATGTGCAGAAGGGCTGGGATGCTCGTGGCCTGCCCGGAGGCGCGGGGGAGCTCGGGGATTACTCACCCAGGGCTCTGCCCGTGCCTGCGCGCCGGGGACAGGGGCCGGGCTGTGCTGGGCGCTGCCTGCGGGCAGATGCTGCGGCTCCGGGAGCGCGGGCAGGGCACGGTCTGCCGGGAAGGCGGCGTTCGGGATCCCGGGGAGCCGGGAAGCCTCGTCCTGCCCTGCCGCTGCTGGCGGCCCGGCGTGGCTTGTAGGATGCTCCCCGCGCTCTGGAGCCGGAATTTGCAAATGCTCAGCCCTCCCCAGAGCGATGGTTTAACACCCGCCTCCCCCCTCCGCCCACCTCAGGCTGTCCCGCCAGCTCTCCCCTCCTCCTCCTCCTCCTCTTCCTCCTCCTCCACCCGGCTTCACCGCCGAGCATCACCAGCGAGCATCCCCAGGCTGCGCTCCCCCGCCCCGAGGGCTGGGCCGAGCCCGGCAGGTTGGCAGCCGTGTTCTGCATCATCCCCGGCCGAGCCCGGCCCCGCTCCGCAGCTCGGGAAGGGATGGGGTCCAGCACGGAGCGGGGACAGCCCCGCAGCCCTCGGGGGCCCGCATGGAGCGGGGACAGCCCCACAGCTCTCGGGGTCCAGCATGGAGTGGGGACAGCCCCGCAGCCCTCGGGGGCCCGCATGGAGCGGGGACAGCCCCACAGCCATCGGGGTCCAGCATGGAGCAGGGACAGCCCCACAGCTCTTAGGGACCCGCATGAGGCAGGGACAGCCCCACAGACATCGGGGACCCGCATGGAGCAGGGACAGCCCCGCAGCTCTCGGGGTCCCGCATGAGGCAGGGACAGCCCCACAGACATCGGGGACCCGCATGGAGCAGGGACAGCCCCACAGCCCTCGGGGTCCAGCATGGAGCGGGGACAGCCCCGCAGCCCTCGGAGACCCGCATGGAGCGGGGACAGCCCCGCAGCCCTCGGGGTCCAGCATGGAGCGGGGACAGCCCCGCAGCCCTCGGGGTCCAGCATGGAGCGGGGACAGCCCCACAGCCCTCGGGGTCCAGCATGGAGCGGGGACAGCCCCGCAGCCCTCGGGGGCCCGCATGAGGCAGGGACAGCCCCACAGCTCTCAGGGACCCGCATGAGGCAGGGACAGCCCCACAGCTCTCAGGGACCCGCATGAGGCAGGGACAGCCCCACAGCCCTCGGGGTCCAGCATGGAGCAGGGACAGCCCCACAGACATCGGGGACCCGCATGGAGCAGGGACAGCCTCACAGACATCGGGGACCCGCATGGAGCAGGGACAGCCCCGCAGCCCTCGGGGGCCCGCATGAGGCAGGGACAGCCCCACAGACATCGGAGACCCGCATGAGGCAGGGACAGCCCCGCACCTGCCGCTCTCGGGGGCTGGCGCAGGACCCGCAAGTTAAAAAAGGAACCCGCCGGGAACAGATGACACAAACTTCAGCTGGAAAGGGCGGCGGGGGGGAGCCGGGGGACAGACGGGATGAAAAAATAAACGGAGGGGGAACATTTGGGAAGTGTGGAAACAATGTGGGCGCTTTCGAGTTACACTAGGGAAATGCAGAAGCAGCCAGTGTGGGCATCGCTAGCTGGGGCCTGGCTTAAAATTCAAGCTGTAAAAGTGGTGAGAATAGGGGAAAAAATTAATTATTGCAAATGGTTTTGTTTCAGGTTGAATCAAATGTTTCCAATAGAGATGATTTTTTTGTTTGCTTGTTTTCCATCTAACCCTCTCCTTTTTAAATTTTTTTATAGGTCAGTCATTTTCACCCTGAGTTTCCAACCCAAATTCAATACCTCTTCTCTCTTCATCTCTGCAGCTTCTCCTTGGCAAATGGCAGCACCCAAGCCAGGTTCTTGCCTCAAATCTTCCCTCAGCTCCACAGTCTGCTGCAGCTGCGATCAGCAAGGCTTTGCCCTGCAGCTCCAGGGGATGCACTTTGGAACTCAGAGGCTCCTTAACCCAGGATTCTCTGCTGGAAATGTCCCAGAGACAGTCAGATCTTCTTCCATGTCAACCCTCTCCCTCACCCTCCAGCTCCAAGGACTTTTCCCTTGCCTGGCCGCCTGTTAGCAGCACTCATGGAAGACAATGGAAAGATGCCCATGGATATATTTCAAATTAACTTGAGCTGACTTTGTACCCTGCTTGTACATTACACACTGGAGTTTGTGCTGTGGTTAAAGTTCTCAGGATTTTGCATTTCAGTGATGCCTGTCACCACAGTGGGTGCTGGGGCCTCACCCTGTCAGCTCTCTGTCACATCAACCCTTGCACCTAACAGGTGCAGGATGAGCCTCTCTCTTTTCTTCTTCATGCCAGAATTTATAGTTCCAGCCAAACCTATCTTGGGAAAGGAAATCTGCCAGTGGTAAAACTGAAAAAAATTGCAAAATTTATATATATATAAATATACATATTTTAAAACATCATCACCATAGATATTACCAGAGCTAGGTTGGATTTTGGGTGGTGCATTTGTGGTTTTTGTTTTTAATGCAGCTGCTATTCATTAACTGAGGATGGAATAGATCCATTTTTCCCAAGCTGACTTTGCACAAACTAGACTCCACTTGGAGGGCTTTTTTGTTGATTTATTTTTACCTTCTTCTTCATCTTGTTTTCAGCAGGGATCAAAACAGACCCTGTTTTTCTGTCTCCCAGCCAGGCCTAGCAGGCTCAACAGGATACACTTCAACATCAAAGCTGACAGTGAATTCTCATTTTATTCCTGAGAGTAATTCTAAAAATGGAGGGAAGCTGAGGGACAGTAAACATCTGATGATTCAATACAGACGAGAGACCAGCCTTCATCAAATAGACTGATGATCCCAAATCGAAGGGCCTGCTGCAAGGGACAGTCTGCAGGCAGATGCAGAAGGTGTTTATTTGCTGATTTGTTCAGTATTTGAAATTATTAATTCCCGGTGTTGAGTGTTTTACCCACTGCTGTATTCCTGCACCAATTCCCATTCAGTCTCCTACCAGCTGAGGTGTTTATGGAAGTAATTGCTGGCTGCTAATCCTTGTGAACACTTCACAGTGTCTGCAACAAAAAATGGCACATTTTAGAGCAGATTGAGAGCCTTTTTTTTTTTTCAATTCTGATGGAGCCTTTGCTGTTGCAATGAGGGAAATTCCCTGGATTACAGGCCAGGTCTCAACTCATGCTCTCACTGTGTCTCTGGTGCTCCTCATCAGGAATTCCTGCCTGCTCCTCTCAGCCTGTTGGAAGACCCTGCAAAAATTTCCCTGCCATGCCTTTCAGGCCCCACATTAAAATGATGTGCCCTGAAGAGCAATTCAGGTTCTGCTTTATCTCCACACTCCCAAGGAATCCTTTACAACCCTGTGCAGAAAGTACAGGGGTGGGGGTGGAAGTCAGATGTTTCTGCTAACCAGAGAATGGTGCTGTGAAGTACCAAATGTTCCAAGGCTACATTTATTTAAGTTTATAGACTAAAATTAATCAAGAGAAGCCATTCATACCTAGAGTAACTTGGGAAAGCAACCTCCAAGGAAAATCCATGTGCCCACCGGATTCTCCAGGCTGCCAAAAATTAATGTCAGCTAAAGTCATGTGATTTAATTTTGGAAATTAAAAACTGGAGCTTGGCTCATTTGTTCCCCATGTTGTAACTCTGAATTTCTGTGTTGTTTCTTCAGTACAAAATCCTGTGACAATATAATTGGTTGGGGAGGGGATGAAGAGGGAACAACAATCCTCTCAGATTTAAAACCTTCAGTTTAGATTTGCTATAAGCAAAATCTGCACAAGCCTTCTATAAAGATTTCATAGAGTTGGACTCTTTGTGGGTGAATAGCAACACAAAAGCAAAGGAATACAATCAGAATTGCAGCAGTGATAACAATCTGACAATATTTCGGATCAAAAGCCTAAAATCACAAAGCCATTTGTGAAAAAGACCAACACATCTAGCTGTTCTATTAGAGGCTGACTTTGATCAAAAATAGACTGATTTGTGCCTAATCAGTCTTCTCTAATGGGAAAAGAAATATTTCTTTGTTGCAGATAATTTTAAGTGAAGCAACATATGATTGGCTTCTATTTAGAAAGGCTTAACCCCTGTCATTGCAGATATCTCTCCATCCAATTTGTTGCCTCAGAGTGGGTGAGATGCTGAGTTTTGGGTTGAGGAGAGCTGCAAAAATCACTTTTCCATCTATTGATGTTGCCCTTCTCGTGTCCCTTGCTGTCAGTCTGAGACCTGCATTTTTTTACCTGTCCACTCCCTCTTCTAGACAAGAGTGGGTGGTAATATTCCATGATAGGGGATTTCTGCTGCAGACTTGTGCTGATCTGGAAAAGGTGGCACAAATTGGGGTTTCCTTGAGTTAGTTCATCCATTCCCACCGTGCTTTAGGGCCACACCTCTCTGCTAGGGAATGGTACCCTGAATTTCCTAAACATGAATTTTACACACAGACAACACTTGGAGAGAACCTCCAGTCCTGGGTTTTCCACAAATTCCAAGAGTTAGCAGTCACCCATCCTGTGGACTGAAATCTAGAAAATAGCAAATAAATGACAGCATGAAATGAGAAGATGCTTTTGAAAGGTTTTAATGGGCCTTACAAGTAAGACCAAATAAAATAAAAACCAAAGAGACCTGAGAAGAACTCAATGTATAATACCAAAACTGTCTATAGTCATTTTTCAAGATCAGAACCTGAATTTGCAGTGCAAATCTTTGTGCAGAGATATAGATGTTACCAGCATGCTTAACTCATAGTTACTGGAACTTGGAAAAGGAAAGAACTCAGAGGAAAGTTTGTGCTCAGCTCCTCTGGATATATTTTCAACTATATTAAAATATTTTGTATTATTAAAGGTATTCAGTGACCAATATCAGAATTTAATTCAGACTACAGAAGCTCTCTGCAGGCACGTAAAGTCTTTTCTCTTATCCCAGCCATCATTTCTTCCCTGTTGTAAAGTAAGGTTGTTGTAAAAAGGGGCTGCTTTGTACACTGGATGCTCCAGGTCAGTATGGGAAGATTGTTAGGAGTTACACAAGGAATTAAATTTTAAGGGATTGAATAACTCTCACACCTCTGATAGGAAGAAACATCACTCCCAACCCATAGGAAGTGCCCTTCGTTTCTACAAGCAGCCCACTGAGCCAGGCTTTGGGTTAATCCTGGAATTTCACAAAACCAAGTTGCCTTTAGGTTGAGTCTATAGCACAGTAATTAAAGAAATTAAATTCCAGCTTACAGATAAAGAGGATCATTCCATGCTCTGAGATGTCATGCTCAGAAGTGAAAAATGGGGCCAAGAGGGGGGAAGGACAATGATTTGAGTGATGGCATTTGTCTTCCCAAATATCCCATGGGATGAAGTCCTGCCCTTCTGGAAATGGCTGAACATCCACCTGCTGATGGGAAATAGGGAATTCATTCTTAGTTCAGCTTTGCTTGCACGTGCAGCTTCGCTTTACATGTTAAACTGCCTCTATCTCAGCCCCTGGGCTTTCCCATTCCATGGGTTTTCCCACTTTTCTTTCTCTTTCTCTACCCTCCCAATGTGGGAACCTGTGCAATATTCAGGCTCAGTGAGGGGTGGCAGCAACACCGCACACTCTGCCAAGGGTCGCTCTAGAGCACATTAAAATCAAAAGCAAGTCACCATTAGAAGCACAGTGATGGGTGTGAATGAGGGCGTGGTTTGGCTCTCTGTCAGACCTGAAACAGGAAAAAGCTCCAAAAGACACATCAACCAAGAAGGAAGATAATTTATTTTTCCCCTCAATGCAAAATAATAAGAAATAGATATAACTCCCTAAAATTTCATTGCAATCATGGTTTTTGAACTGGAGTGCAACAGCAATATATTGCTTCAAAATTTAAAAAGTCCCAGTATTTTCAGAACGTTACCTTTATTGAAGTCGTTTTGGCTGAAGCTGCACGTCAATAAAGCAAAGTAATTGCCTGGAAAATATTGATGAGTTCCTGTCAAACACCCCCTTTGCTCATCACTATTTCCATTTCAGCACTGTCAGCATTCCAGCACTGGCACAGGAGTTGAGCTGGTGTGTGGTTAAGTTCTCTGAAGAGCCCCAGTGCAGCCCCACAGACTCTGAGCTACTGCAACTGCCCTGCCACATAAATTACATGTGACGACTTGGACTAACTCAGCAAACAATCCTTTCCTGAGCTGTCTGCTGGCACGTTGCTAATTAAGAATTAATTGCCTTCAACAAGACTCCTGCAGAGCAGGTGATGTGATACTGCAGATGTTTCAGCCAACTTGCGTTTCTGTGCAGCGTTGCAAAGTGCCCAAAGATTTCTTTCACTGTTTTGCTTTTTATGATGGTGTTTTTAATTATATATATATTCTTTTTGTTATTTTTAAAAAAATACGTTGCAGTACTTTAATACTAAATTTCCTCTTGAATAACATACTTTCTTTACAGCTGTGAATCATCAATTGTTGGTTGACACCTGTAGGTTTATATCCAGAAAACTGGGTCAAAAGAGAACTCAGCTGGCAGACCAGGAAAACAAACTCTTATGAAACCCCACCCAATTATGCCCAGCAAAAGCAACATCTCTGCTTCAAGAGCCAAAACAGAAAATACTCTCAAATTTCATTATATCTTACTAAAAAATTCATGTACTTGTCGTTCCCAGCTAAAAGAGGGAATATTTTATTGTAGACTCTAATCCACTGGGAAGGCAAAGGGAGAAGACACAAGGGCACCAGATTATCCAGAATTTCATCTCTGCTAGACAATTATTTTTCCCAATGATTCGTTAAAGGTGAACAAAGGAACTCAATGAGAGAAGAACCCTCCAGCAACAAGACAAACATCACATCTAACAGAAATGAAGATAAGAAAACCCCCAGGTGCACAAAGCTGGGCCTGGAGCAACAACGACCATCAGGGAGATCCTGACTTTGCTGGCGCAGGTTCCAGGAGCCTGACAATGGGGGTGGATGGGAGGGCAGGAGGAGATGTGGGAATTGCTGCTGTGTTCTTTTGGAACTGGATGAACAATTCATGCCCAAAGAACAAAATAGACAGAATCCTAGAACTGGGAAAAGCCTTCCTGGAAATTTTCAGAAAGCTATGGGTTGATTTTAGGTTCTTTCCCCAGAGGGTGCTGGCACTGCCCAGGCTCCCCAGGGAGTGGTGACATTCCCGAGGCTGCCAGAGCTCCAGGAGGGTTTGGACAACACTCCCAGAGATGCACAGGGTGGGATCGTTGGGGTGTCTGTGCAGGGACAGGAGTTGGACTGGATGATCTTTGTGGGTCCCTTCCAACCTGGGATATTCTATGATTGTTTTTATGTTTCAGGATATTTCTGACAGTTCCTACTCCCTCTCATCTCAGCTCCTTTCCTGTCCACAGGACAACTGAAACTGATCCCACAGGGTTTGACTGTGTTGTAAAGAAAAGCTAAAAATACACTTGTCTCAAGTTATTTTCCAAGTGTTTGGCACTGAGGAGAATCATCAAACTCCCAGAAACACAGAGCCTAACCCATGGAAAATTGAATTCAGGAGGGAAGAAGGAATTTTGCCGGAGGTCATTTTACACATGACTTCTGCCAAAGGTCTATGTTTGACTCCCTCGACACCCTGATATTTGTAGGGTCAGTTACAGGTAATAAATCAGGCAGAGAGGAGACATCCCATATTACCTGAGACATGGAGGTCTGGTTTCACAACAGCAGGAAAAAGAAGTTGGGCTCATTTCTTTTTGCAGTCTGCAACAAGGAAGACAGTAGTAGAAATAATCAGTTGGGATTCTCCCACCATGTTTTAATTCAAGCACAATATCTAGTGAATGGAATTCCCAAAGTAGCACCTATTTCTTAAACTCTAAAATTTACTTTCATTTTTTTTTTTAATAGGAAAAATTCCCTGGGCTGAAGAAGGCTAGGCATCAATTTAAAAAAAAAAATACAATTTTTTTTAGAAGATTAACTTTGTCTGAACATTGCTCTAGCCATCATTTTCTCATGTCTGGAAGCGTGTAGTTAACTAAAACAGGAAGAACACATAAAGATGTCCTTATTCAATGTCACTTTTACTTGTCCCACTGGGAAAGGAAGACTGCTGATGGAGTCAAGGCAAACAGGGCTCCCCTAAAATGTCAGAGCACAAGTGACAGTGACACATCCCAAATATTATACCTTTATCAGCCCTGCTGTCACAACCATACAGTTTTTGGGAGCATCATTCTGTGCTTTGCAGTCAACTTCTCCACCTGATCCTGAGATTAAATATCATTTAAGAGTAGAAAAATTGTGTCAAGAAATGGAAAATTTCCTCTGCAGAGGTCTTCATAATCACAACCTTTTAACTTCTTACAGGCTACAGAATATGCTGCAAAGAAACACAATAGATTTTTCCATCAGTGCATCATTTACAAAATTTTCAATATATTCAGCCTGACATTAATTTCTAAAGATACTTTGTAGAATTGGGGCCTAAAAGTCCCAAAGTTTTCAGGAGCTAAATTACTGAGGTGGCCCTTTCTGCTGAAGAGGGGCAGAATATGGCACTTGACTCATTGTTTGCAGTTCAAAAGGGGTTTGTGCACTTTAGACATTGATTGTTTTGATGATTAAAGTAGCTGAGACTAAGAAGATATGGCTTTCTATCTGTAAGTGCTTTTATCTTTGCATAAAGTGTAAGTTTCCTCCATTCATTACTGACTTTACACGCAGAATAGAAAGCTGTAATCCACACAGTAGTAGAAATAAAGGTTTTAAATCAGGCAAGGTTTTCTTCTGAGGTTTGTTTTTAAACCGAGCAGAGAGGGTGTGGAGCAGCCAGCTCTCAGTGCAATTAATTTCAGGTCCTTGCTAGTAATGATAAGAAAGTATTAAATTTCAGATAAGAAAGCATTACATTTCAGCTGCTTGTGTTACACAGATTTTTGATTCCAACTTGATTCCTATTTTAAGTCTCTTTAAGGTAATTAAGGGTTTTCCAGTTCAGCCCTGGGTTTTACAAGAACCTTGAGCAAGGAGCAATGCGAAATGTGCCTCTCCTCCAGCCCTTGGACACACGGGGATGGTTCAGCTGCTTCCAATGAAGGCAGAACTTACAGGTGAAAGACCTGAGTTTGCACAGAGAGAGCAGCTGCTCTGGAAACTTTCTCCTATACTGTTGTACATTCAAAGAAATAACAATTTATATTCCTTTGCTGCATGGCCAATAAATCTGCAATGGGCTGCACTTGATAAATGTGGATTTTGTGAACTGTAACACAAATCATTACCTACCAAATATTTCTATGCTCTGAGATGTTTCTGCACCCTGAAATGCACGCTGGGGTTTGTGCACTGACCTTTTTTGCAGGGCTGTGGTTGTGTCACAGCGCACCGACCCGTGGAAGGCAGCAGGTCACAGGCTGAATTTTGTGTTGATTCACGAGGAGGAATCATGGAACCGTGGAATATCCTGAGCTGGAAGGGACCCACGGGGATCATTGGGTCCAACCCCTGCCCAGACCCCCCAACAATCCCAGCCTGGGCACCTCTGGCAGTGCTGTCCAAATACTCCTGGAGCTGTGGCAGCCGCAGGGCCATGCGCATTCCCTGGGGAGCCTGGGCAGTGCCCAGCACCCTCTGGGGGAAAAACCTTTCCCTGATCTGCACCCTAAACCTGCCCTGGCACAGCTCCAACCCCAAAAACTCTTTGTTCACACTTTATATTCTCATGCATGCAGAATTTTTTAAGCACAGGAGCCCTCCATGATTTCTTGAACGGTTTCAGTGCCCCTTTGCTAACGGCATCTTGAAGTCCTGAGTCCCCTTTTCTAATTGCAAATCAGAATCCTGGCCAGACACAGAAAACAACCCATCTATGAGTCCACTTGATTAAAACAAAATTTGGCTGCTGCCTAATGGCTTGCTCAGGAAGCGTTTGGGTTGCATTAAAATGAAGAGGCCAAAGCAAGTTCCTGAGCTGCATTCAAAATCCAGTGTTAAAGGTCAAAATACCAGAGTGAATGGCACCTAATCTGTGGAACAGCTTTCAGGAACTCTTTTTACCATCTTCAACATTGACCACTCTATTCTTAGCTGAAGCAGATGTAAATTACAGTTTCCTATGAAAACAAATGAGCTATTCAAGAATTTTTTTTTTTGGGAAACTGAAATAGTTAAATGCAATAAACTTATGGCACACTTGAGTTCTGTAATTAATCTTATTTTCCCACAAGTAGTTTAATCTTAATGAAGATTGTTGTTTTAGAAGATATTATTCTAATATAGATGTTGTTATTACCCTTTTTCTGGTGCACTAAAATATCTGAAAATCTGCCTAAATCACCATTTCAGCTCTACAAACATCATCCCATTCCAATTCTAGGCTGAAAATAAATTCTCAGTCTGCATCTACAACTATGAAGAATCTAAAATAATTCATAGTGCTAAACGTGTATTCTCAAATTTGAAAAAAAAAAAAGTATTTAAGCTTTGCATGTTCCAAATCCTAATTTAGATTTCTTTAGAAGTGGATACATATTTCACCTATGTTTATTTAAAACACATTCTAGTGTATTATGCTTACAGTTGGTTTCTTCACATCTTCCTCTTATGTTTGCAGGCTTTAAGATTATCTTAAAATGCCTTTTCCCCAATGATTCCTCATCAATTGTTCCTGACCCCGTGATACCACCCCTGCAAACTCTTTACAGCACGGCCTTCCTCAAATGGAAGGATTTCCACACAATTACAGAAAATTTGTGTTCTTGTTTTATTTAAGGACTTGGGGGGTGGAGTGTTTAAAAAGCAGCTCCTGGTAAAATTCCCTTTCAATAACAATTGAATGGGCTTTTCTTTCTCATTAGTGCATTCCTAAAGTATGGAAAATTGAGTCCCTGCAAACACCAGCCCAGTCCTGAATATGACACTGAAAACTAAATAGCAATAGTAGAACATTTTAAAATACTCCTAAAACTTTGTAGAGTACTTCAATCCCTATTATACAAGTCAAGCCTTATTTTTCCTGGGATTTTCTACAGCAAGACATCAAAACCCTTGCACACCTAAAACTCTCTTGACAAATTAAGGCTCATTTTTCTTCTGCTTTGAATTAGTTTTTCTCAAAGCTTTTGGGGTTTTTTTCAAAGAAATATCTTCCAAGATTTTTCTGTTCACTCTTTTGAACTAAATGGTTTGAATTGAATTGTCCAGCTGGATTGCTCTGTCAACATTTTATCTTTATTTCTGTTAATGCTTGGTACTGCCTCTCTAAACCAATTTTTATTACTGGCTTGCATTACATTCACAATTACCTGAATGTAATCAGCTACAGCTTTTACATTAACTGAAATATGTCTCAGGGCCATGAAGAACTCTCTGTGGTATTACAACAGTATTTTAATTTATTATTTAACATATTTAATGTTATTTAATGCAATGTTTAATGCATTATTTAATATTTTGATATATTAATTAATGTTATTATACTTATTTCTTAACATGAGAATAACTTTGCTTATAAATATAATCCATAACTCTTTTATAGGCCATTTTAAATCTAGCGTTATAAGTTTGACATTATTGTTCAAATTGCATCTTGCATTTAGTTCCTTCACACTAGGTTACCTTAAAATATATTCACAAATACCAAAATAAATATTAAAAATTCCCTACATTTAGACATGATAATGACTTAATTTTTTTTGCCCATGCAGGGGGTGAGAACAAAGTAATTTTTAAAGTCCTTTCCAACCCAAACCCGTCTGAAATTCTCTGAAAATGGGCCTCCCATTCCCAATGTCCTTTTTATTAGTATTGACTGGTTTTCTAAATAATGTTCCAACTCAGGCTGGGTTTGCTCCATTTCTGGATGAAACAGGTAATTATTTATACAGAGTATTGCTAATATTCCATATTGTCCCCCGCTGTTTCTACAGGTGCTTTCTACAGATGGTAAAAATGCCACGAACAGCAAAAACTCCCTGCTAAGGAATGGACCTCCTCCGTTTATTTCTGTCATTAACTTGGGAGCACCGTGCCTAATTGCTGCGAGGAGGGATGCACGGAGCTGAACAAAATCTTGGCACTTCAAAAAGGAACTGGGCCAGGCTTGCCTGTTTTCCTGAGCAGCTCCGAACTCTGCCCAGATGTGCTGTGATCCAAAAAACTCCCGAGGGAATCACTGCAAGCAGAACGTTCTGGGTCGCCAGCGGGCTCACTGCCGTGGCGGGAGCGGGTTTCACGTCACTGCTCGGATTCTAGCAGATAAACTGATTGACAAGCCTCCCCTAGACAGAAGTAAATGTAGATACAGGATTCTTAATTCATCAGGGAAGATTTGCAGCAGTGGATTCATGAGAGAGGCAGCAGCAAGGAGGAGAGAGAAGTCCCGCAGGATTTTTTTATCTGGGTGAACCATGAGCGCACCAATGTTACATCCCTGTTTTATTAAGCTTACTTTGATCTCTCACTGACTCTAGCAACAGCTTAGAAAATTTTTGGTATGACTACTCCCCCAAAGGGTTGAGATCTGTGATTTATACCTGAATCTTCATGGCATGACTTATTTTTGAAAGAAAAGCCTGCTGCTGTCACCTTGTCCTGTGTTGGCAGAACAGAAAGGTACCGGGTTTTCTTAAGTGTGTGATCCGCAGCAGTGAATTCGAGCTCTCAGCCATAAAGCCTGCTCCTGTCTCCCTGAAACTTGCTTGCTGCAGCTCTTGACAGGTATCCCAGACTGCTGGGGATGCACAAACTCCCCTGAACTTGCAGCTATTGAAGGAGAGATCTTTCCAAGGAGCAGCTTTCCTCCACCCCCCCTCGAGTGGGCTCTCTATTATCTCTAAAGTGGGTTTCTCAGCAGGAGCTGCTTGACAACAAAACGGGCCCTTGGCTCAGGCACCCGATGTTGTCAGAGCTGAATATCTGCCTGGAACAGGACTTGATATTCCTTAAAATAAGTTCATTAACTATTTGACCTTTTCTACTTCCTAGGAAGATAAAAGTATGAATGCAAAGCCAAAACACAGCCCTGGACCACCTAGGATGCTGTGACACGGTTTAGAAGCAGGGACGTGGGCAGGAGCAGAGCCCCGGCTGCCCAGAGAGCACAGGGCTCCAGAGAAACCAGCTAAAAGTCATTAACATTCTCCAAGACTTTGCTAGGAGCTTCAGTGCCTCGGAAATGCAGTGTCTGCTGAGCCAGGGCACAGACAGTCCCTGCGCCCAAACATCCCCCCCTCCGGCTGCGCTCCCGAGCTGCCAAGTTGCCTCTGTGTTTATCACTTTAACAAGTGAACAAAATGACTGGAAAACAGCAATAATTCTGTTCGTGCTCCAGTAATGCACATTTTGTTGCTGCTGTTAATCTTGGTAATGGGGTAAAACTAAGCAACTGCAAATCTGGGGAGTCCGTTAGCTACCGTGCAATGATGTCAAGAATTATGTTTGTAACAACGTAATTCAGAGCATTTTTACATCCAGTTGCATCACTGATATAGGAACAAAAAACCATAAAAATTATTTTCACCCTGACTGCTTTCTTGGATTATTTTCCAAGGGTTTTTCCTTAAGACCATCATGAATTTGTCAACGACTGGAGCAACCAAATGACTGTATGGCCTTGTTCTGTATAAATCCCATTTTTCCTCTCCCTGTTCATTATTGGTGTTCCCCAAAATATCAGCAACTGCAGCCTCAGGTCTTCAAGGCCTAACCCATGCTTAGCTTCAAGCGTTTAAGAATTCCAAATGGCAACATCTCTTATAACCAAAATCCAAAATTCTGGTTTTACGCAATAATTATACTCAGTTGTGACCAGTCCTGGCCACCCACAGATCCTCCTTCAGCCTTTGGAATCACTCTGCTGAAACAAACAGAAAATGAGTTTTCACTGGTGGCAAATCTGTGTCATTTTGATCTCATTTCAAGTTGAGGAAGAGATTATTTTCATCCTGTACCAAGTCCAAGCGATTAAACATTTACATAGTTCCAGAAGAACTTCAGAATAACTTCTTCCAGCATAACCAAAACAAATCAAGGTTTTGGATGAGTGTCAGTTTAAATGACAATTGAGAGGATGCTGGAGTTAAAAATGACAATTGAAAGGATCCTGGAGTTAAAAATAGTTTGGATACAAATATTAGAGTTCTAACGGACACTGATTTACCACACTCCTGTAGCCTAAAGTCATTGACCCTCCTGTGGCAAATTTGTGTTGTGCAAATACCATTGAGAAAAATAAGAAACTTTTTTTTTATATCCACGATGCTATTGATTTCAAATGCAATTATACAGAGAGGAGTTGGGAATTGGGGTCTGGACTTTACCCTGTAAAACGAATTTGAGAAGAGGCCATCTGGGTAAAGCTGGACTCTCCTAAAGCACTTCCATCTCTAATGCAGGGGAGTTCTGCAGCACAAAACACCAACTGTGGGGTGCCACAATACGAACACAATAAAATATCAACACAATATCAGCAAAGAAAATCATGAGACCCTGCCTGTGCTTAAAAATAATTGGAGAGATGCTAGCTCCACTCCCAGATTTTGTACATAAAAATTCCAAAACCAGCTTTAAACTAAATTGAAAGGAGGAACAGACAGGAATTCGGTTGCACTGTCGAAGCTGTGAGTCTTGGTGGCATCCCTGGGTTTCATTGCGAGGGGAAGGGTCAGAGCAGGTGATCAAACCAGTCCCCCTGGATTAACTCAGTGATTTAAAACAGGTGTGGTGGCCTGACCCCAGCTGGCAGATGGATATTGCTGTATTACCTTGGTAAACTCTATTTGCATGCCAAAGAAATCATCTGTTTTTTCACAAATGTTTCCTCTACTCTCAGAAAATATATTTTTATGAACAGATTCAAACTGACTTCATGATTTTGTGGTATATGGGTAAAAAAAAAATACAGCTATTCTACCTCTAGAAGGCTGAAATATATTCTTTCCAGCAGAAGACGAAACAGGCAGAACAAAGTTACTTCTCAAGCAGAACAACTACTAGATCAAAAATGCCAAGCAAAGCCAACAACTCCAAACATGAGATGTATATCAAGCACTGCTCATAAATATCACCTGATGGGAGGACAGGGATTCATACCCTCTACTAATTTTGTCTGTTTGTCCTTCAGAAGAAGCATCTTGTTTTCATTTGCTCTGGAAAACAAGAAAGATTGAATTTGTTATACAGAAAATACATTAATTCTTATAATATCAGCTAGGGCAAGTGACTGGTTTTATTGTTCCACACACCAGACTGAGCAGTCAGTGCTTTGGAGCCCCTTTTTGCACTTTGAAAATGGACATTCCTGCTCTGTCATAGGGGGTTTGCCCAGCAAAGGGGCAAAACCAGCAGTAACTCTCAATAAAAATAGTTTAAAAAAAGTTGAAAATTACAGTGTGACAGAATCACCTGGCTTGATCCTTCAGACAACATCACCTTCTCCTTGCCAAAATAAGAAGAAAAAAAGGATTTTTTTTCCCCGTAATCTTCTGGAACCTGTTGAGTGCTAATCCTGCTAATGCTGAGCAGGACTTGGGGGATATTTTCTCTCTAAATCCACACATTTGCTGTTGTACTCTCAGCCCATTTATTGTATGTTCGAGTAGCTTGCTGGGGTTTACAAGTAATTATTCCTTGGCCCAAACTCTCTCTAGCTCAATTCTCCATAGGACAATTAAAGACAACTATTGGTCAATAAAAATAATTTGATGTGTTTATAATTTCATTGCATGGCCCCATTTATCTCCTTATATCACAGCTGAGATGATTTGTGGCTGTTGCAATTTGTTGAATTATTTTGGTAATAGTCTTCTGAGTTATCGAAACTTATTTTTCCTCAGCTCAATCATTTGAAATTCAGAGAAATCTAAAAACACATGCAGATTTTTTTTTAATATGTAATATATTTTTAATATATATACTAAAAAAAATTTAAAAGGCAATTTGTGGATGAAACATCTTAAAGAAGAAATGGAATTTGTTTGGGTTTTTTTTTTGCCTTTTCTAAACACAATTGAATGCAATGATTGTCCAGTAAGGATTCAGTGGGTTTTGTGACTACTAGGACACAGAATTTCTACACACTTGGTGGAGAAATGACAGCAAAATAAACTGCTTAGAAAAGTTCAGCTGAGGTATATTAAAGGCAGTTAAATTTTATGGTTTGGCTGATGAATACCTCATGAAAGAGATAAGGACCCTTGGCCTTCTATAACATTTCAGTCTTGATCTGCACACAAACTGCAGGAGAGACTTTTAATAATTCATCTGTAATTTCACGTCACTGCAGAAATATTTCTAAATGCTGTTGCTGTCCACAAAGAAAAATGTTATAATCACCCTCAATGTTCTTTCAGGTTATAATTTTCCTTGCAGCCAATAAATAATGGCTGTAATAAGCAGTAGGTGATGGGAAGGCAGAGAGAGTTTTATTTGCATTTATTTATGGCATCATTTAGACAGTGCTTAGAGCAAGTTAAGAGAGGATAACTTGGCAAGGCAGCACACCATCACAGACAAACATTTTGGGGAGAAAGGATGTGGGAAATCATGTTCAACTTCAAAAACAAAACCCCACTGAATGTGGTGGCACTGCCGAGCTTCAACGAGTTAAAACATTCCACAACTGATTGCCTTGGAAATCCATCAAATTCCACTGCAGTAACAGCAGAAAATCTGTGGGTGGAGGTGCAATATCAACTGTGATAAAAGAGAATAGCCACCACAAAAATCACCGGAGATTATAAACCAAAGCCTGGCCAAGCGTTTGCACAGTGGAGGAGCCTCATTTCACCTCTTTTGAGCATCTGTATGTGGCTCTAAAATATACAACACATTCTGATTTCACCTGCAGCTCATGCTGTGAATCTCAAATAATCCTGACCTCAATCTGGGCTTGAGGGCACAGCTTTCATGTTCTGTATTTTAATTGCCTCTAAAAAAAATGAAAATACTTTTTACTTTTCCTGACTATAAAGAGCTTCTTTCCTCCCTGTTTTTTTTCCCTGAAGCCGCTCATGCTCATTTAGGAGTCCACTGTTACAATAACAATATCCAATGTTTTTCAGGTTTCATTAACAGGATTTTAGTCTGGATGTGAGCATTTAATTAATTATTTTGTAAATTGTTTTCCTTGTGCCCAGGTAAGAGCAGGATTGGCTTGTGGGAATTACCCAGCAGTAATAGGCAGGGTGCAGACCAAGGTTCTCGGAATTTATCTAACATTTCTTTTCCAGTTTTCTCCTGTAGAAATATTTGGAAATTAGCTATGCCACTATGCAGATATATTCATATTTTCCTTGTGGTTCAATTGTGTCTTTGAGAACCAGCGCCCCAAACCAAAGGGATTTTCCAAAAGTAAAAATAAAAGACAAAGATCATCGTGGAACTAGAAATCAACATTTTTTAAATATAGAATGTGAAAAGGAATGCTACATTTCATATGAATCTTCCCTTCCCTGGAAGAGCAAAGCAGTATGAAGCCATTTGAAAAACAATATAATTGTCCCCATGGACAGGAGAAAATTCACAACTAAAGTTACCCACGTTATGGCAAAAACCCACACCTGGTGGCCTTATGGGAAAGAAATGTGTATCTAGAACAAAAGAGATCTCTTCCGATATTCCTTGTGGAGTAATCTGATCTGATCTTTGAATGTGGAAAACATGGAAATCAAGAACTGCAGCCTTAAAAAAGGTTTTGAAAATAGGAATCATCAGTGAAGCACAAAAGTTTGTGAGAGGGTAAATTCCCTCTGAGAAGTGAATTATTGCTTAGCCTTGGTACGCATGACCAGACTGTAGAAACGTGCAATCCCAGTGAATTAATTAAGCTTTGTTACTTCACCATAATTTAAAAAAATGTGTGTGGAAACTTGTATTACCACACTGAATCCAAAGACAGTATCTGGAAAACACACACAAAATTATTCAATGTTAAAAAAAAAAAAAAAAAAAAAAGGATTGATTAGCATTGTTCATAACTTTCAGAATTTTTTGTTCCCCGTCTGGTCAATAGTTTGTTTTACAGACATTAGACACATGAAGTAATCTATATTACATGCACTCATTTAATTAAAAATTAATTGAGTCACAGAGTTCAAAAATACCTGTTACAAACAGAAATACTTTGAAATTGTCTGAAGTTTTTTAAAAAATATTAATTGTCAAGAAGTTAGTGCTATGTTCATCTTTATATCTTTTTTTTTCCCTACATCGTTCTCCTTTCTTAAAAAGAGAAATGGAGCAGCTTTACAGTGATCTAGTGCATCTTGCTGCCATGTTCTTGAGTTAGGTCTTGGAAAAGGACTGCTAGCTACCTGATGGAGTTATTTTTAGAAGCTGAATACATCACCAAAGTCTGTTCTGCATTCCCAGAGCCAGGCCCAGGTGTCACACGGAGACTGGATGCACTCCTGAAGCCTGTGGGCAGGGATCCAACAGTGACGGTGCATATCAGCACTGACACGGAGCAGTGCACGCTGAAATATTGCTCCAGGCAGCCAGAAAACATGCCAGAGGAAGGAAAATATCGGAATGGCTTCCTTTGTGTTCATCCCTGTACTTACCAAGAAAGGTAGACTAGGAATGCACTGCTAGGAGTTTAATCTCTGGGATAAAAGCAGAGATGATTAATGGGGCTGATTAGAGGAACAGAAGCTCACACGCACTTAGTCCTCTGAGTAGGAAGAGTAGTGCTCATCCAGAGGGCAGTGAGCATCACTGAAAAGCATTAAAATAATAATAAAAAAACTAACTTGTGAGGCCTCGCACCCCGTTACAGTTCAGGCACTCACAGTAGTGCCCAGAGAGCAAGTGTTGATTCCTGAGAAGAGAACAACATCAAGTACAACAGAAACACCTTTGAGTGCTGCCACCAGGACACCAGCTGTGCCACAGAGTGTCCTGAGTGGGAAGGGATGCACAAGAATCACCCAGTCCAACCCCTGGCCCTGCACAGACACCCCAACAAGCCCACCCTAGATTTGTCCAAATGCTCCTGGAGCAGCCTTGGGGCCGTGCCCATTCCCTGGGGAGCCTGGGCAGTGCCAGCACCCTCCGGGGGAAGAAGCTTTTGCTGATACCCAACCTAACCTTCCTCTGAAACACTTTGAGGTCGTTCCAAAGCCCTGGTGACCACAGAGGGATCAGTGTCTGCTCCTCCTCTTCCCCTCACGAGGAAGCTGCAGAACCCTGAGGCCCCCCCTCAGTCTCCTCCAGATGAGCTCCCTGAGTGCCCTCAGCCACGCCTCTCACAGCTTCCCCTCACGGCCCTCCGCCGTCTTTGTTTCTCTCCTTCGGACACTCTCTAATAGTTTAATATTCTTTTTTTGTATTTTGGCACCCAAAGCTTCACACAGTCCTCAAGGTGAGGCTGCTCCAGCCCAGAGCAGAGCAGCTCTATCCCCTCCCTGGCTTGGCTGGCCATGCTGGGCATGGTGCCCTTAGGACACTCATGCCCCCCTGGCTGCCATGATACACTGGTAGAGCCTCAAGAGAAATATTTGCATCTCAAAGCCCATCTAATGCATTAATTAGTGATTTCTACTCCTAATACCCCTCTGGGACCTTTGCTAAGCTGCCTTTCTCATCCTTGGGATTTTGGGTTCAGATATCAGTTACAAGCAAAGCCTTTTCCTTCCATTAGAAGCTCCTGGGATAAAGGCTTTGCTCCAGACACACGCCGGGTTTTGGGGAGGAATCTTCTCTCTCCCAGCATGAGGTCAGCCTGGCCTAGAGAGTGGAAGAGACTCTATGAGCACCCATCCAGTGCCACTCTCTGAAAGGCAAACTGGAAACATATCAAAGCCGTATTTGCTTGCAGCAAGATGAAAGGAAGGCTAATTTAGTACAAAATGTTTATATTTGACAATGGTTAATTAATCTTGGCACTAATGAATATGAAGATAAATTGTTCGACTGTCTGTTCTGTCCACAATACTGGTAGTGTTAGACAAGATGCTCTGGAGCTGCCTCTTTATGGAAATGATCCTGACAGGACTGGCGGTGTGAATTCATGAAGAAATGGTTCACACCAAACATTATATAAACTGCTATAACCACATAAAAGGGATTAGTACAGGGGTAGAGGCACAGTACCATCCCAGATCACAGCCAGCCATTCTTGGGCCTTGAAATGCAAGTATCCTCAGTACAAATATGTGAATAAAGCACAAGATTATAGGTTACCTCTGTATCCTCCACTCCACAAAACCACACTAACAATTTTTGACCACATACTCAAAATTAATAAGAATTAAAGTTTTGCTAATATAGTGAACTTCATTGTGGATGATATATGTTAAGTTCTTCACTCATCTGGTACTAAAAAGTGCATTTCCTATTAATGAGCTGCACAATAGAGATTTCCAAACTCAAAAAGGCTGTAGCTCTATTACGTTCCAGCATTTGCTCTTCCATTAGTTTTCAAGGATTTTATAAAACATGCTATTTTAGCTTTTATACCTCAGAGTTTGTTTGAATGCAGTAAATTGGTTTAAAACCACTGGGGCAGTGATTGACTCCTGTCAATCACAGGAGCACAGGCAGTGCTGCAGGATGAGAGAGGAGCAAGTCTGCAGAGAGCATGAGCTGAGATTGTGGGGATTATCAGACTGAAGGGATTCAGTATTTCAACCCCCATCAACAGATGAAATATTTGCCGTGGAAGCAAAGCTGAGCAACTAATGGGGTGTTAATGAGATAGTAAAAGCAGGATGGTAAATTGCAGACCCATTTAAGAAGGCAAGCTACAGACAAGGGCAGTGCTATTCCATTCTGAGAGCTACCAAAGAGTAACAGGCAAGATGTTCAACAAAAATTCCTTTTCAGACTGCCCTCCAAATTAGGATGGTCTACTCTGTGTGCTACAGAAACACTTCCTCTTCTCACCTCTGGCTCCAGGTCACTTGCTCACCCAGCACAGTGGCCAGAGTATTAAAAACAAACCAAACTTAAAGTGAACAATCAAACCTCTACATTTCCAAATCCCTGTGGTTTTTGTTAAGTGGCTGCGATATTTAAGTCTCAATTAAGGACCTATCGATTTTGAAGCCTTGCTGGACAGGGTTATCTCCTAATTTAGAAACGAGGCCAAACCACTTGTCAGAGGTCCTGTGCGTAATTGAGTGATCAGATTCCCTCAAATTCTAAAAATGTTGTGGAGAACAAAAGATCTCTCGCTCACAGAAAGATGGGCAGCCCTTGGCAGTCCTCACCATAATTTATGGCAGCAGCAGAATCCCAGAAACCATGCTTAGAGAACCACGTGCTGAATTTAGTGAGAAGTTCCAGCATTATTGAAAACTACTATGAAAATGGAAGGATTCACTAGCCTTATTTGTATGTACCATGAAGCCTCAGTGGGTCTTCCTAGAAAAGGCTGATTTTACATGAACTTTAGAAACATAAAACATCCAGAATAACCCCCATCCTTCATTTGATATTTTTCATGGAGCACCAGCCTGGGAGATTCAGCATTTTCAGTTCTGGGGCTGCAGAGTGGAGGTCCATTGTTTATCCAGTCAGACCAGGATCCCTGGTTGGTTTGGATGAATTACATAATGACTATAATCAGAACTTGGGGATGGTTCATAGATAAGAAAACACAGGCAAAAGCTTTTGTGCAGCAGTAAGTGCTGGTTATTAAGTATCAACCATTCTTCCCTTTATTTCGTGAAGATACACACAGAATATCAATTAAAATTCCCCAAGTTACCACCATGGAATTCAGTTCTCCCCCTTCAACCAAGGTGACCTAACTTGACTCATCTCAGTTTTACTTTACCCTCCACAGTGCAACCAAATCTATCCAACAAATGGGGCAGGACATCTGTTCACACAAGAACATGTATGAAATCCAAACCCATGCCAGGAGTTCACATTTGTCTTTTCGTAGCAGGATTTGGGAGGAGTTTCCTTATATAACCCATAAAAATTGTTTGTTGGTGAAGATGAAGGTGCCTGAGGAGCTGCTTGACAAATGTGAACTGAGACAGGGCTTTGGAAAACATCATTCAGGTACTTGGTGTAAAGATCAGAAAGGGAAAGTTGGATTATGCTGAAAGTTTGCCAGGAAAATCCTCACCTTGGGTCTCTGGGAATGAGAGGAGACTCCTCCTACCAAGGCAATCCTTCTACAGTCCCAAATCCCTGCCCCATTTCCTGGGAGTGGGCCTGGGAAGCTGAAGTTTTCCTTGTGCCCACTGTGCAGGTACAGGTATTTATTTGCAGTAAAGACTTCTCTTGGCTCCTTCAGTCCTTCCCACCTCTCAGGGGCCTTGGCAATATTTCCCTGGGCACAGCTGGGTGGAAGCTGTTCCTTCCAGCCGTGTGAGCCTGAAAATAGAAAGACACAACCCCAGCCTCAGCTTTTATCTCCTCCACAAGCTGGTTTTTAAGCACAAGTGTTGTGGATTAAGGATAACAAGGTGCTGTCCCTGTGCTCCCATCCCACGGTCCCCTCTGGTGCTCCATTATCAGGAGTCTGACTGCGATTACACCAATTAACCTCAGGAGAAGATGAAGGCTTGATGGGGCTGGGGGATAATTTTTCTGTAGCCGCAATGTAAAGGTGTGACTTTGGCAGTCTCGTTTCCCTTTGTGTTGTTAGGATTTATCAGCTTTGCAGCAAAGGAGTTTTGAGCTCTAGGACAGACAAACCACCGATCATGGATGGAATGGGCCCTTTAAAAGGCTTCTCAGTGCGACCTTTCTTTGCTGTAGTCTTTATTAAACATAACCTGTGTATTAAATCTATAAATGTAACCCATGCCCTGGCCCTATCAAGGCATTCCTGCAACACTCCTTTTATCCAAAAGATGCCTTGAAAAACACGTGGAGGGGAAGTTTCCCAAACCTCTTCTGGCACTGGCTGCTGCTCCTCGCTAGTTTTCCACACCACTTCCAAGCTGTTGGTTAAGGAGCAGACCAGGAATAGCCCTGTTCCAGGAAAGCAGAAAGTCCAGAGCGTCCAGGAAACACCAGAATAGTGATCTGGGGAGGAACAGGGGAGTGGGGCTCATTCCTGAGGGTGGCACTTTTTTCATCAGCTGAGAAAGGCAGAAGTCTAAACTGGGAATAGAAAATGGACAGTTATCCTACTTTTTTTGCCGACGAAACCTGGAACTGGCTGCTGCTGGAGTTGTCAGTTTGTAGCATGGGTGTGCAGTCAGCATGGGAAACATATTTAACACAAATCCATCAAGCTGAGAGCCAAGCTGGTTTGACATGGGGTTTTGGGGGTGGTTTTTGGTTTGGTTTTGTTTTGTGGTTTTTTGGGTGTTTTTTTGTGGTTGTTGTTTGTTTGGGGGGGTTTTTTTGTGTTTGTTTGTTTGTTTGTGGGTTTTTGGGTTTTTTTTTTTGCGTGTGTGCGTGTGTTTTGGGGGTTTTTTGTTGTGTTTTGGTTTGGGTTTTTTGTTTTTTTTTTTTTTTTTTTTGTTTTGGGTTTTTTTTGAGGGGGTTGGGTTTTGTGGGTTTTTTTGGGTTTATTATTATTATTATTTGTTTGACTGGGGGGGGGGGGGGGGGGGGGCGTTGTTCATTTGAGGGTTTTTTTGGTTCGTTTGGGTTTGAAGTTCCTAAAGGAACACAACTGTACCAGCGCAGGTACAGGCTCCCTCTGGTGGCTCATTTCCATTAATGACCGGGTTTTTCCCAAAAAATACAGTTCTGTGCAGTCCAACCAATTGGAGTTGGCCGGATGAAGTGGCCTGTTTGACAGCACTAAGGTTCAGGAAGCTCTCAGGTTTTTTGTAAAGCACCGAACAATTAATTCTTTTATTATGAGTAAAGACTTGGGGGTTGTACAGGCTCTTTGTTGTTGCTATGCAGGCTATGAATGCATAAAGAAATCTTCATTTTTAAAAAAATAAAATCCTTTTAAAACAAGTAGATTAACTGTGAAACAGTGTTATTTTATTTAATAACGCTTAAAATCGCTGATTTTTAATTCCACCCCCACTCTATTTAAAAAATTATTATCAAGACATTATTTCCTACTTTTTGGACATACAGGAATAGAATGAGGCTTAGAATAAAAGATTGAAAGACTTTAAACAAACCAAAAGCATAAACACTTGTGAGAGCTGATGTTGGACATGTACATGTGTTTTAGCTCAAGAAGATGTCAAAATTTAAAAACAAAACAAAACGAAAAGCCCACATCCTACCTTAAGAAAAAAAAAAAAAATCCAAAGACCCTATGATTGTATAATCAACATCACTGCACAGCTTCCAGCACTTGCACTTGGCTATTCAGCCTTGATCCCATGTGGTCCAACCCAAGACCGACCAGATTTTGACTGAAGTAGTTAAAATTTCATTTGTGCCTAAATATAGCCTGCCAGTCAGGGAATGCAGCGTGGATGGAACCTTCCAGCAGGTCAGGAGCAGGCGTGGAGCTGGAAGAGGTAATCCAAGCACATCCAGAACATTTTACACCAGGCTGGAGTTAACTCTGGTGGTGTCGGCAGCTCCTGGGGCTGCAGCCGCGGTGAGGAGGAAATGTTTCTGTTCACTCCATCTTGGTGTTGTGTTATGATATAAACCTCAGCAGAGCTTCTGCAGGATGCAGGAGAGCTCTGATACTTCCTAATCCTGGCTGTAAATACTTTGGCTGCAGCAGAACAGACTCTGGGTCTGAATACTCTTCAACAATTTTTTGCTGCTTCAAGTTTTCACCTCATTAAATATTATTCTAAAGGATTTGTCCCTGAGTCTCCACAGGGAATAATCTCTAGTTCTGAGGTAGCCCTTTGTGAAGCAAAACCCCTTCTTCAGTTCAATATTTCATAGAGTTACAAACTGTTGGAAGTCATTCCAAGATTGCTCCTCTGCTTCTTGTCCCCGTTCCCTTCAAACCTGTCGGAATTGTCAGAATGGTACTAAGGAAAATTGTGCCTTTAAGAAATGTTCTTCTGTCAGTTTGTTTTATATTTTAGGCCAATCTCTCCAGAATCCTCACCTAACCTTTACAGTGCTGGAGAAAGGGGAGGGAAAAAAAAAAAACGTTGCTAGGATACTTGCAAAAAAGGCAAATTAGCTGCAGTTGAAATAAAACAAAAGGATTAAAAATCTCTAACCTTTTGAGTTAAACATCCAGTCCCAGCAACTGCCAAAATTTCATGGTCCTTCTCTTTGAGACAAAGGAATGCAGAATGTCATTGAGCCCCAATTTCACAGGCATATGGAATTTTAAAGCATTGCCTCACTGCATTAAGCTTAAGATATGACAAACTCTATGGTAAGTTTCTCCTGCTGTTTGCAGGAAATTTGATAGTTATTGATAAATTTACGTATTTCTATTTCTATCCATATTTGGCAATGGAACTTTGGAGTTTTAGATATTCCATAACATACTGAGCTCAGCTGTGCAAAGCTGAATCCCTAAAACCAGGTAGAATCTAAGGCTTCAATGAAGGACTGACTTCTGCACAGAGCTGTGGAGTTCTCACTTTGTATCACTTTAGTTCCACTGAACTTTTCTCCATTTATAGCTTTGGCAGCAAAAAATCCACAAGAAAAGTAAAGCTGAAGATGGAGATTTTTTTCCCCTTCACTAAAATATGCACCACTGATTGAAACACTGACAAGAAATCAACACTTGCATATTTTGCTTCATCTTAAGCGTAGTAAAATTTCTGCTTATTTCAAGGAAATCTCATTTTGCATATTCAAATCCACTGCAGCAGAGAGCTCCAATTGCCACACCCTGCATTAACAATGAGACAGAGCCTCATGGAAAGCTGTTGGGATTATCAAAGCACATCATTTTCAGGGCTCTCTATTACGCTGAGCTGAGCAGGTCTTGATCAGATCCAGGCAAAGGATGAAGCCATCATTGCTCTGGCCCCTCCAGAATTTGCATGCAGTCATGATTTTTAGGCCAGCAAGCACATCTGCATTGATGGCTCTTTCTTTTTCCTTTTTTCCTGAATAATTCCTGAAGCGTAAACCCTGTGTCCATGGGAGATCCTCAGGAACATTCCATAGCTGGGGCATATTTGGTGTTTCGACCCAGAGAGATTCTACATGACATTTACTCCAAGATATTAAGAGGAAACACAAGACAGAGGAGTGTTGGGCTTTAGCAAACCAACATTCCTCATGAAAATGGAGCAGGATTTGCTCCTTGCTCAGTCCCAGATGGGAGAACTTGCTGGCCTGGGTGTAGGATTGAGGGAGGGCAGTCCTGCCAGCTGTCTGCTCTGCAGATGCTCAGCAAAGAAAGGGACCTCTGCCTCCTCATGTTGTCAGAAGTTGTCAGAATTCCCTTTCCCTGGACAGCCAGTGAGAACTTTAAAGACTTTCAGTGAGGTAGAACGCTGCCAGTTTCATAATCAATCCCTGTGGCTCTGCCATTCCCATGGCTGATGCCAGGGAGGATTTGTTCTGCACCCCTTCTGACACCACGTAAGTCACAGATGGAAGGTTAGGGCTCCCTTACTTGCAGAAGGAGTTGGAGATCATTCTATTGCTCTGGCTTGCCTATTTTGTTTCTCCAGCTGAAGTAACACATAACATTTCAGATGAGAAAAATGTATTCCAGCAGCCCTCCCTTGATGCATTTTCTCATTTATCTCTTTGACCCTTTTAAACCATGGATTTTCCTTCCTCTTCCTCCTCTCACCCTGATGTGAGTCACAAGGATGAATTTGCAGGTATGTCTTTTTAGTTGTTTTGTTGGTGGTTTGGCTTTTTTTTAATTAAAAACAAAAGAGTATAACTTTTGCATGCATAAATGGAACTGGAGTATTGTCAATCTGAGATGGCAAACTGGGAAGAATCCAAATGCAGCTGCATAAAGAGAGAAAGCAGCAAATTGGAATGGAAACACATTTGGATAATTACAAACTTGCCAAATCAGGAAATGTATTTTTTTTTTTAAGGAGAAAAAAAAGTAATATTGTTGTGTTTCTGCAATTCTTACTGAATTAAAAATGCAGAGGCTGTAGTAGTACAAAGCTCAAGATTTACACAGGAAAATGAGTTGTAGAAATTAAGAAATACTGAGGTCTAACAGGTCATTTTAAAAGAACTCCAGAAGAGCAGAGCCAGGGCATTCCATGGGCTCACTGCTCCCTAAGGACAGGGAAGCAAAACCCCCAAGGAAAGAGCATCAGCAGCCAAAGCCCTGCCCAGAGCAGCCACGGGAGGCAAGAACAGCCCCAAAGATGGTCCCAGGCTCAGCCAGAGGCCCAGGGCTGCCGAAAGACATGGAATCCTAGACTCAAAGGATCCCAGAAAAAAACCATGGAATCATCCTAGACTCAAAGGATCCCGGAATAAGCCATGGAACCATTCTAGACTCAAAGAATCCCAGAAAAAGCCACGGAATTCTAGACTCAAAGGATCCCAAATCATTGAGGTTGGAAAAAAGTTCCAAGGCCATTGAGTCCCAGCTGTGCCCAGTCCCCACCTCGTCCCCAGCCCAGAGCTCTGAGTGCCGTCCCCAGGAATTCCTGGGGCACCTCCAGGGATGGGCACTCCAAACCTCTCTGGGCAATTCCAAGGTCTGAGCACCCTTTCCATGGGGAAATTCCTCCTAATGTCCCTCCTGGCCCAGCCTGAGGCCGTTCCCTCTCCTCCTGTCCCTGTTTCCTGGGATTTGATCCCAAATTCCACCTGGCTGCCCCCTCCTGTCAGGGAGTTGTGCAGAGCCAGAAATTCCCCGAGCCTTCTTTTCTCCAGGCTGAGCTCCTTTCCCAGCTCCTTCAGCCCCTCACAGGACTGACCCCCTGCCCCTCCCCCAGGGTCACCTTTCTCAGGAACTCAACAATCTTAGGAAAAACATTAAGGCAATTCAGAAACCATTATGTATAAAGCAAAACTCAATTAATTTTTCTACTCTAAAATCCATAACATGTTGCGCTTTTTTTTTTTTTTTTTTTTTTTTTCCCCATTTCATTTTAAATATGGTGCAAGATGCTGGTTCCTGGAATATTTAGTTTAAGATTTTTGTGTGGTGATCCTCATTTCATTGACCATGGTTTTGAGAGGACATTAAATATCATATATATTCTTTACAGGACAAGTAAACTTTTAATATGCCAGACCTTTTTTTTTTTTTTTTTTTTTTTTTTTTTTTGGGGGGGGGGGGGGAGTTGGGGGTAATATTAATAATTCAAGCCATCATAACACTTGATTAAGCCCCTAGGCATTTCAGATAATTTGTTGGGTAGCTGGAGTACTCCTTCAGAATATCTATTTCTGTTCAAGAATCTTAAGATTCAAATGACTGGTGTCTCTCTTGTTCACTCAAAAAGATTGAAAGATGAACTTGAATTAATTTGCTTTTATTCAAGCATATAGGAACCTGCTGGAGGAAAGAAAAAATGTGAAAGTATAGTAGGCAAGGCCATAGAGAAACTTTGAGTAATAATTTGAGTTTGGTAGAAAAAAAATTCAAAATTAGGCATGTCTTGGGGGTAAAATAAAAAAAAAAGCATTATATAGTGTGTACAGCAATTTATAGTGTGAATCTCTTCCAGAACTGAATTCCTGATATTACACTTTATGATGATTATACTGAAATGCAACAGAGTGAGTTGCTGTGCGTATAAAAGTGAAATAAGGTCTGAGAGGACCCAGCACTTTGGATTTCAGTGTAAATGGGAAAATTAAAAACCGAATACGAAGCATAACTTGGGAACGTGTTTGCTGGGTTTGTTGGGGTTCTTTTTTCCTGTTGAAATTCCTCCAGTTTTTAATCACCCTCTAAATCTTGTCCGAGCAGGGTAATGAGTGAGGGCACTGAACCCTGAGGGAGGCAGGCTGCAGTCACGCATTTCCAGAGGGATAATCGTTCCCATTGATTATTTTCTGTGCTAGCCTTGATTTCCATGCTGCACCATTGTCTTAATCCGCATTTAAGTTTAATAGGAAATGATGACTTGAACTAATTTGCACCTAAATAGCTTTTTAGAATTGCTTTCTATTCCCCCAAAAATGTGCTGCACAGGTATTAAGCCTCACTTAACTTTCAAAGCACAACCCAAGAGCTGTAAACACCTTCTTGAGGAAACTCTGACAGGTGAATAATGTGAGGACATCCTCCCACAGGAAAGGCATTTTCAGGGTGTTGAAAGTCTGGTGGTTCACACTCCAGTTTAAAAAGCAAAACTTGGGTGTCTCTGAGGAACTGGTATTCTGTACAACCTGTGCAGAAATAGTGCATTAAACCACTTCAAAATATGGGGTGGTGATCCAACAACTGCACTGTAAAGCGTTTTTCTGCTGTAATCAGAATGGGATACAAAACAACTCCTTGGTGATATTTTTAAAGGTTTTGTGGCTGAAATTCAGGTTTTATTGGCTGAAATATTTTCTGAGATGCTAATAAAACATTTTTGCTTCCTCCAGTCATGTGCTGCCCAGTCAAGAATGACAGGGGGAATGCCTGCTGGGGTTTTAGAATTTATAGCATAATTTTTAAAAAATATAGAATTCTCTGACAGAGACAACTCTGGTATTCCTACTAAGCTGATACCTTCCCATTCCCCAGAACGCAGCGAAATTATTAAATACAGCTTAAATATATAAATAAATATATTTCTATAACACCTGTAGAAACAGGGGAAGTACTAATACTAATCTGACCTCAGTGTTTCATGCTTCCTGCAGGAATTAATTCCATTTTTATTCTCTTTGTAAGTTGGTATTAGAACTTTGCAAAGGTCTGAACAAGTCCTGTAGCGCAGAAGTGTTTTCAGGGGTTTCTTCTTCAGGGATAGAAAGTTGGGTTTTTTTCTTTCTATGGTCAAACAGGAGTTTACTTTTTTCCCCTGAAACAGGAGGGCTGCAATATGCAAACGCCATCAAGCTGTCACCTCCATCCCTGCTCCATGTGGATTGCACATCCTGTCCACTTCCAGCAGGGATGAAATCTGCACACTGAGGAGTCTGTTCAACCCTTCCCTTGGGCTGCTGTGACCCCCAGCACCTGCCAAGGTTAGGTTCCCCCTGCTCCCAACCCCTCCCCTGAATTCCCCTGGCAGGTTCATCACAGGACAAAGTTGCTGAATTCCCCCTTGCTGAAATGTCTCACCCGTGGGATGTTCGCTCCTTATAACCACACAACAGAGCCGGAATAAATGCGTTAATACCTTGACGTGTCTCTTGTTTAGGAGCTGGAGCTATGCAAGCAAAATGTAAAATAAATATTTCAGAGGGGCAGTTGAGAAGCAGAGTGTGTAAGACATGAAACTTCCGCTGAGCTCCTTCCAGAGACTTTTAAAAACATCCTTCGTCCTCTAACAACGTATTTAACTTGTTTCTCCCCTCTGTGTTTGTTGGGGATTTTGCATAATGCAATGTCACTAGAAACCTTCTGTCTAGCTGAATTAAGAACCACCAAAAGTCTCTCTAGAATGGAGTTCCTGAGTGAAACTGAAAGGACTAAGTGGCTGAATAAGTTTGTTTTTAATTTAAAAAAAAAAAAAAAAAAAGGATATGGCCAGTTGCTTTGGGGAAAAAAAAAGAAAAAAAAAAAAGGCCATTCACTTTCCAGAGGACTTGGAGATCTTCAGACCACCCAGAAGGCAGGGACCCTGCCAAATCAAAACCCTGAGGACATCTTGCAGAAAGGGCTGCAGTTGGCTCCCAAGACTACTTGGATTTTACTTTTTATACTTCAGTGCTTAGAGCCACAGAGGAGATCTTGCAGCTGCAGCTTTGTATTTTATCATTAATAAGTACCACTTATCTGAAAAAACGGGTAAGAGCAGAAGCAGAGATGAGGTGATCACCGGGAAAATCAGTTTTGCACTTGAATGGGATTGGAGATGCCAAGAAGGCCGAGTTTTCCTGCTCCAGGAACTTTTCCTTGCCCTACACACAGCACCCAGGGGAAGCTGCAGCAGGTGGAAGAAGAGGCCACAAGAAGAGAAACTTTCGTACCAAAAGGCATCACTGGTGCCCCTAGGTGAATTTTGGGAGCTGACACACATGAAGTCGCCCAGAGCTGAGACTTCTACCTGGGCTTTTGCACTTTTCATCCCTGAATTTCCAGCTATGCCATTACTCTGTCTCTAATTCCCTCAAACTCAAATAAAGCAAAGCAAGTGATGAGTCTTTGTCAGACTTTAGAGATACCTGTTGTGAATCCAGCTGCACGGGTTAACAGCTGGGGGAGGAGCAACATCAGGAATGTTGCAGGGTAAATAATGGTGGCAGTGGTTGTTCTGGGAATGTCTTCAGAGTCCCCATCCCACTAAAATCAATACTGAATGGAGGAATATTAGAGTGATGCCTTGTCAGGGCTACCTAACTCAGAGGCCAGACAGAATCAAGGGAATAAAAAGCTCTTCTATTTATTGAAGGGCCTTCAGATACATTTGGGGCAGACAAAGCCCCCCAGGGGCTGCACCCAAAAATGGACAATGGTCATGGGTTTCACACTTTGATCAGTTTGGTCCATTTGCACATTGGGGGTTCATCTCCTAATTACAGCTTCAGGTAATGAAGTCATTCACCCCAAGTCTGCTGCCCCCAAGTCACTTTTGTTTCCATCTCTCAGGCCTGAGGCAGTGAGGTGTCCCTGATTGCCAGGTCTGGAGAGGAATTGTTGTGTGTGACCAGAATGGGAGAGCAGCAGCTCACACTGTGTGTGGAGTTTGGAGTTCTACACTAAAGAACTGCAGGAGTACAAATAAATGAGAAATATAAAAGCTAAAATCCGAAGGCATCAAGAGCATAGTACACACTTGCACTTCAAGATGTGATAACCAGATAAAAAACCTCTGTGACATTTATAAATGAGCATTCCAAATGAGCTCATTTCCAAAGAGCATTGACAAAATGTTGATTAGTTTGCGTGGAGAGGTAATGCAGCTTGCTCTGAAACCAGGGAAGCAGAGCCTGGCACTTCCCAGCTGGGATTGTGGAGCAGCACCTGCTCGGCAGCACCAACCTGCCAAATCCCAGGGACAATTCCTGGCACGTGCCCGAACCTTCATTATTTCAATTTGTTTTGGAATGAGAGCAGCAGCTAGGGATGAGAATACCACAAAAAAATGCAATTTTAGCAGTTTGTAGGTGCTGGTGACAACTCAGATTTACAAATTCTTTTGCTATACTTGAAAAATGTAACTGCACATTAACCCGAGGCACAATAAGGTCGTGGCAGGGAAATTCACTGCTCTGAGGGATGACTTTGGCCTTCACCATCTGCACAGCACCTCCGTCAATCACGTCAGGAGCAAGCCCAGGCATCCACTGAGACAAAATTATTATTCCTCCCAAAAACATTCCTGGAACTTTTCCAAGAGTGAAAACATTCCTCCCTCAAGTTTGTTATTTGAATGCTCTATTTATGTAGTGAAGTGTTAAAATATTTAATTTTTTTTGGCCAGACTGTGATAATCTCTTTTGACAACCCAAGTGGGTAGCACAGCCACGCATTTTCTTTCCCCTGGTAATTATTTGAGCTCTAGACCAGCTTTCAGAAAAAAAATCCTATTCCAGTTAAGAAATGCAGGTGTAAGAGAGGTAGAACTTCAGGAATTTGTCACAGGTGGGGTAATATGCCACTGGCAAGTTGTGCTTTTATTTGACTGCAGGGTTTTTGCAGCCCCAAATTTAGATTTTCATTAAAAAGTTAATATATTTCTTTTCTTCAGAAGTAAGTTCTGGTATAATGTTTCTGAATGCAGAGAAAACCTGACCACTCCCAAAAGACCAAGGAGGAGGGAAAGATTAAATCTCTGTGTGAAGTAGATAAGAAATAACTTTAAAAATATTTTTAAACCATATGTTGGGGAGGGGTAATATTTTTTCAAGTGCATACACCTTTTTTTTAAACAGTATTTGATGACTTGACTTTTGAAGCTTATTTTTTGCTAGTCCTGATCCTGAGCCATTAACTTCATTCTGAGCATTCAGTGGAATAAACATTGAATAAAATAGAGATATGTTTTCCCAATATTTTTGTAAGATAATATGACAGAGCAAAAGCAAAGCTTTGTGGACCAGAGATAGTCACAAATTGAGGCAGATTTGTTCCATTTCAGAGTAGGTCCCAAGTGTGGGCCCTGTATTTCATACAGTCGTGCTCTGCAGGACTTTGAGGTGACTGAGCGGTCCAAGAAATGAAAAAAAATGTAAATTATTGTAAAATATTTGGTTCTTCTGAAGTGGACACACAGAGGTGCTAAAGAGAGAGTCCTGAGAATTCCTGCACCACAGAAGGACTTGTGGTTTTTGGTTGGGATGATACTTCCAGCCAATAAAATTTCATCCTTAAAGGAATCTGTTATCCTGTTGGGCACACGATGCTTTCAGCTGGATAATACAAGAACTTGGGGGCTATATTCCTCTATTCCAGCCACAAAAAAAGTTAATTTAATTTTTTTTTTAAGTTAATTTTTAACACAGCAACATTGATTCTGTCTCTTGTGTCTGTTTTTCTCACAGGATCACAGAATAATCTGGCTTTTTGGTATTTTTTTCTTACTCTATTCCAAGAGGATTTACAAGGAAAAGCTTCTCCCTCCACTTTAAAAAGGCAATAAAGTTTATTTGGATATTCATTGTGCACAGGTGTAAAAGCCCCCCAGAAATTAGGAAAGGTTTTCTCTGCAACATCAGGAGGTTGGAATAATTTAGAGGAAAAAATTATATTGCAAAAATGATTTGCACAAAGCATACTTTACTACAAAA
The DNA here is from genome assembly GCF_015227805.2 of Hirundo rustica. Classification (NCBI taxonomy): domain Eukaryota; kingdom Metazoa; phylum Chordata; class Aves; order Passeriformes; family Hirundinidae; genus Hirundo; species Hirundo rustica. The sequence goes on along the minus strand of NC_053461.1, from coordinate 7,494,647 downwards.
TATATTAAATTGCCTTTATATATGCAAGCACTAATTCCAATGTTATTTAGTGTAAAACAAGATACTTTGGGCAGAACTAGGAACAAACAAGTCACTTAACTGTAATTGCTGAATATTCTTATTGAACACTCGATTTAAAAAGCCCAAAAGACCAAACTGTTATTTGAAAACTGAAAACATTTGATTATTCAACTGGATAAATGATCTTAGACTGAGACAAAACTGGAATTAACTGCAGATATTACTGAAACTCCCTGAGAGCAGGCTGTGACCATTCCATTAACCAAATTGTTGTGCTACTTATTCTCAACAATTCATTTCATTTCCCTTTTCTTTCCCTTTGATGTAGTGGAGATCACAGCCCTCCAACATGTGCAATTGAAGTTTTCAGTGCTGATGACAAGTTTGAAATTGAAAGTAATTCTGTAAAATTACCAGTGTCACTGCAGACAGAACAGAACAATGTAATTAACAGCAGAACAAGTCATTAAAGAGAGAGAAGAAATGAAACTGCAAATCGGCTGCAAAGGCAGGCTCTGAACTTTTGGCACCACAGATTGCTAATTCGTTATCAGCAATGTTGTTATCAGCCCTCTGAAATATTTGGCGACCTTTAAGTTCAGAAACGGAGCTTTGGGAGTTTGAGAAACTCAGTTTAAAAAACCCTAAAAAGATGTACCTTTTCTTTCTGCTTAATTGATACAGGGTTATATAGATCAGGTTTTCTATTTAAACACAGCAGCTGTGCCCTTGAGACAATCAGTTTTGTGGGATCACTGCATAAATTCACAGAAGGCCACTGCAAACTGCATGGAGCACATCCATAAATATGGTAGGGAAATGCTTCGAGCCACCACAGGCAGAAATTTTTTAACCAGAGTCTGTACTTGCTTCTAAAGTTATGGGTTTGTAATGCTAGAGCAGTAATTATTATATTTTTTTTTAATTTCTGGAAATAAGCAGACAGAAAACAAAACAAAACCATTTGGTTCTCCATTGAAAAAAGAAGAAACTAAAAATATCAGGTTTGACCATCGATAGTTCATGCCGACAAAATGCTTTTGAAGGATAGGAAATAAGGGAATTATGGACCCATTTCTCAGTATTTACAGAATTTGTCAAGGATAGTTGCAAACCCCCGTACCTAGGGAGATAAAATCATGCAAGAAGTAATTAATTCACAGAACTGCACTTCGTACAAACAAACAGACACCACATTTATGGCCAGAAATCAGACAAATTTCACCTCCCAGGGGAAAGTCCAGCCAGAAATGCTGCGAGGACTTCCTGCATTTACTGTCTCCAAGACAGCAATAAAAATAAATTCAATGTGAGACCACTCTGGCAGAGAGAGTTTAGGAGTTTAGAGCCTTCTCCATGTGCAGAAAAATTTGGGAATTTCAGCACCTGCAAGAAGAGCCTGTAGTGGTGGAGTTGCAGCATCCGCATTTATGATTATTGTCCTCACTCTTCTCTCAGTCAAGAATTCTAGGGTTTTGCTTTGGGCTGGATGTGTAGCTGAAATTTATTAGGGAATTTAAGCATGGAAAGAGTATTAGAATAAATTTTATTTTCTTACAAGTATTCCCATTTTCTTCTATTGGTTACTGGGGACAGGAAGAAAAGCACTCAGTTTTCCTCAATTACTTTAATTCTGGTGTCTATTTAATCTATAAAACTCCTCCCTTTGCATCCAGCTGGAGAGCAAATATTTTAATGCCCAAGAAGGAGCTGAACAAGGAAAAAAAAAAAATATCAATAAAAAAGGGAATGATCTGTCAACTGAAACAAAACTTTTTCAGGAGTTGCTTCTTAATTTCTTTATTGTGATCCAAGCAGATGAAAGAGTTCTGGAAAAGTAACAAAAACATCAACACCACCATAAACGAGGGGCGAAGAAAACCTGACCTCAGTCTTATGGAGGTGTTTGGGTGGTTCTTTTGGGGTCTTTTTTTTTGTTTGGTGGTTTTTGTTTGTTGGTTGGTTTTTTGTTGTTGTTTTATTTTGTTTTTTGGGGTTTTGTTGTTGCTTGGGGTGGGGGGTGTTTGTTTTTTAATTTTTCTTTTTTACCTGTGTGTTGTTTACATAAAAACATATCTTTGTTTTTATATTATTTATAGTCCCTGTTTGGGCTATTTTTAAAAACCCATCCACCTCTGTTCAGCAATGAAAAACAAGTGTGATTCAAGAGAGCTCCAACAGAGGTCTTATTCTTTAGGGAAATCAGATTGAGCATGGGCTTGAATAAATTCAGGTTGCAACTCCAGCAGCCTGTGGGTGTCTGTGAATGGCTCATTTTGTATTCCAGACACACCAGGAGCTACAAATGCCAACCACCAGAGCTTCACAGATCGGGCTCTTGCTCCATCTTAAAGCAACAACTTCCTTTCTCAAAACACACTAAAAAAACCCCTCTGAGGACAGAGTGCTTTATTTGGGGAATTTTCCCCCATCTAATGTTGGTGTTTTTTTCCGATTTCTACTCAAATACTGTCTGAACGCGAGGCTGTAAACAAGGAAAAGCAGCAGTCCGTGAGCAGGACTGAAACGGGGGAGAAAGACTCGAGTTTATCTGTTCTGGCAGACGAGAGCGTGCTGCTGTGATCTGTCATTTGGGCAATTTTCCCCTTCAAAGCGGGGACTGAAATTCATTTTGCTGAGGTTTCCTTCGAAACTCTGCGTGCGGGGAGGCTGTGTGCTCTCACAGGACAGAGCCTGAGTTATTTCACCCCACCTTCATCAAGACCTCAGCACCCGTGGCCCCCCACTCTGCCAAATCCCCCGGACTCGCTCAGGCTGGGATTCAGAACAAAGGAAATGAAATTACCCTGATTTATTTCTGCACTGAGCATGCTCCTCCAGCACTGGGCATCATGTGGTTCCGTGTTTCCAAGGAAACAACGGTGATGCTGAGCACATCCTCTCCCATCATGAACTGCAGGAGGGTTTGGGGATTATTGTTTTTCCCCTCCTCTCAGAATTTTTTGAAGGCATCAATCCAAAATAATTTGCTGCACTTGATTGGCGTTGAGGTCTATGTACAAATATGTAATTCTTCCCACGAGCAGAGGAGATTATTTAAATCCACACTGAAATGAAGTGCAGGAAGGACGTGGCACGGGGAAATTAATTTAATTGTATTTGGGATGGGATTGCCACAGTTTACACGGGAATGAAGGTGTCACACAACTGTGATCCCTAGATGGTGCTTTTACTTTGATTCTTTGGAGGGACAACTTGCATTATGGTAGATTTGTTATTTAAAAAACAACAAACAAACAAACAAAAACACCACACCAGAGATTGACGGAGCAGCTGCTTCCGGTCATTGTGTCTGAAGCACCTGGAAAACACTGAGGAAAACAAGGGGGAAATGGGGAAAAAATGGAACAATTTTTGGCACCCCTGAGGGAAATGGTGCTTCTGCCTGTCTGTGGGTTGGTAAAATAAAGAAAAAAGGATTTACAGATTTACAGGAGCTACAGGAAACCCTTCAGTACAATGATAAGGGATTCTTGAAGGATGCTTCTTCCCCTCTTGTTAGAGGCCTGGACTTTTACACCCAGGATAGTTTTCATGGCACCTAAACTTGTTAATTATGACTGGAGAATTGCAGTAATTAGGTTTCCAACTTGAATCCATGTTCTAAGTTATGGACTGCAAGTTTGCATTTCTTTGTTTCTTTGTGTGAAGAACGCCAGTACAATAAATGACATTATTAAATCCCCTGCAGAGTATCAAATTAAATTCTAATTAAAGTGGAGAAATCCGCTGAAACAGAAATAGGAAGTACAAATAACCCTTATTAAATCTATAAATCGGAAATGATACAAATTTAGGTAATTTCTAATGTCTATTATTGGGAGCGTTTGTAAGAGGGCTCTGAGGTATGCAGACATTAATTCTTTTTGATGAAAACAAACATTCAGGAGATCACCAAAGCAGCAAGAAAGGAACCAAGAAGCCAGGAATTTTTCCGTGCCAAAGCAGGCAGAAACTCCAAGGATTTTAAGAGGCTAAGCCGGTTCTCTTTGGACACTTAATGAAAAGAACACAATTTCCTCTGCCGCATTAGAAATCAAGCAAGACACTGCAGAGTTCCTAGGCCTCTGTTAATATCTGCCAGGCCCCCAAGAGAATTTCCAGGTTATTGGAGATCCCATTGGGCTGCAAGTGCTTTCTGCCCTATCTCCAAATAAAAAGCTTTTTCCAGCCTGCTCCCAGCACGACTTTGCAAAGCTGGGGATTCGGTTGAGTGCCTCTCATTAGACTTTGTGATGGTCTAGGGTGACACTATGTGGCTAATCCGAGCACTGAAATATCAATTGCAAGTGAGCTCTTGGGATAATTTGGGGAGAAACTGATCTCACCTCCTGATTTAAATCCTGAGAAGGCAAGTTTGGAGCTCCTCGGGGTTTTGGTGCGTGCTGCATGGAGCGGTGAGCGTGTCTGAGCTGTCCTCAAAGCTGCACAGAAATCAGCTGCCATAAATACCTGAAACAAGGGAACAACCACACTGGAAACGTCTTCACTCTGCCTTAAAAAGGACAGAAGAGTTTGGCCATGGGATAGAAAGGGAAAAATGATTTATGGAATTTCTTTATCAGTGTCCTCTCTCTCTGATATCAGCGGCTTTTTGCTGCGGGTGGAAAGAGCAGGAAATGCTCCTACTCCATCACCTTGATCTCTCTCCTCTTAGCTTGGAGTTCATTCCAGTTTCCTTGTTGCTGCCCACCCCCCAAACACACACACCCACACGGGCATGCAGCTCATTGTGCAAATGGCTCCAGGCCTTCCTATTTCCGTGGATTCTCCTTTATCCCCACAGTCCCTGGCTGGCCTCACACAGCTTTGGGACACGATTTATTTCAGCTCACACATCTTGAAGGAAATGTGGCTCAGAATTCCACAGATTTCAACACATCTTCACCAGCTCTACTGCTTAACAGTCCAGAGTCATCAACTTTGGAACTTATCCAAGGAAAAATCCCTTTATAGGAGTCAGTCATGGAGGCAGCCATAACTTTTAATACTGCAAATACACCAGTTCCTGTTTAAAATTACCAGTATGCACCCAGATGGGAAAAAAGAGTCCCAGAGTGACCCTGCAGGTAGGGGCTTAGCCCAACACACACCACCTCTCTCAATTGTATTGCCATGTTTGAGAGCATCTTTTGTTGTCCTTCAGCTGCAACTCTCTTTTCAGGTGACCACTTATAAGATTTAGGATAGAAAAGAGTTTGAGGCTTTTACAATGTGAATAAGGGCTTTCATCATTAGTTCAAGCACTTTTGCATAGTCCCTACATCATTAGTTCCTGTTCTTCTCTTGACTCAGACTATGAGTGAGGCTATTTTAATGTGTTTACACTGAAATTTTCCCAGTTTGCAGCAGTGTTTCCCACAGAGCTGACCTGAGTCTGGCTGGATTTAGGGAACATCCTAAAAAGAAATCAGATTTTCTCCTCAGCAATGTACGGCTCATGCCATGCATTGCTCATGCCATGCTGAAACCCACAGCAGGAACAAATCTAACTGTACTGCTGTGAAAGGTCCTGCTTTGGTGTCCCTCCACAGCTGTTTTGTATTCCAGCCTTTGTCACATGCACCACTGCAGTCTGGGGTCACCATTCCCAGTCTCATTTCTCAAGTCCTCCTGCAGAGCCGTGGAAGTTTTGCTGGTTTAGGACCATCTGAGACACCAATGCTCACTGCAATTTCAACCTCTTCCTGAGCTAGCACTGTTGCTCCTGGAACTGCTGTCCCAAGAGATCACAGAACTGTCCTTTTCCAAACAATTTCTTTGCTCAAAAGGAATTTTTACAATTACTTTGCGAGACAATTTGCCTTGCATTTATTACATAGTCAAAACCAACCAGACAATTTTGGCTTTCCCTCACTTGAATTTTAACCCTAACCCATTATTTTTCCTAAATTCTTTCATGGACTATATCACTGCAGAGGCACAAACGTCCCAGTGGGGTGCTGCAGTGCCCCTCTGTATCCTTGTCACAATGGTTTCAGCAAACAGGGCAGCCTGATTGCCTCTCCAAAGGTGTGAAATGTGATGATCCGCATAAACTGTGGGTAGATGTGAAATGTGCATTCAAAACCATGCTAAGAAAATACAGCTAAAAGGTCAGAAGGGATTTAATCTGTTTAAGTCATTAGAAATTAATTCAGACCTGCTGGAAGGAGCTGCTCCCGCTGCTTGAAAAGGGCTCAGAAGAGCTCCCAGTCCGAGTTCAGCCCTGCATTCATAAAATATGTGAAGAACTGAGTTCTTGTACCTGGGGCACAGAGCTCTGGTTATAAAACCCAATTTAGAGCTTGAATTCCTGCACACTCTGCAAGTCCATGAAGAATGCTCCACTTGCAGCTCCCCAAACTCCTTGGTTCACCTTTCTGGTTAAATCTCTGAGTGTTTTTGTGTCCCGTGCCCCATGAATTCAGCAGGGGAGTGACAGAATTCCCCCTCTGGAGTGGCGTTGGGAAGGTGTGGGATGTTTATCTGTGCTTCCAGCAGATCCAGTGCTCCTGCACAGCACTGGGAATTCCACACAGGAACTGCTGGATCTGGAAAAGCCTCCTCTTTCAGCTCAGTGGAAAAAACAAAATGATTGGATGAACTGTTTTCATCTTTGCTATCCTTAACCTGAATGATTTAATTAATCTTTGTGAGGAAAAGCATTAAGCATTATTTCTTAAAGATTTAGAACTATATTGCTCAGTCATTAGACTGTCATCAACATTTTCTGCAGCCACACTGAAGCCAGGTGGAAAGGAAGAACCCTGAGAAAGAAACAAAAACAAGGAATTTGGATCACCCCGTGCATTGCTATTGACCATGGTTTGGTTTTTTAAAAAAACCTCCTGAATAAGACCATAATCTACTGATATGATTTTTGGCTGTTGTACTTCAATAAACCAAAATCAAAATTCCACCCACAGCAGTTAAAAAAAAAAAAAAAAAAAAAAAAAAAAAAAAAAAAAAAAAAAAAAAAAAAAAAAAAAAAAAAGGAAACAAAAAACCCCCACACAACTGATCAGAAAGCAAAAGCAAGATGAGACTGCTTCAAAGCCCAGCTGTTTTCTGGGAATTATTGAAGCTCGAGGAGAGTGCTTCAAGTGATAGCTTGCTCGTTTTGTGGTGCGGACTGCACAAAACGGCCTAATGAGATTCAGCTCTAATGTCATAGCTCTTTCCTAGCTACATTTTAATCTCTGCTGAGGGCACCCAGGATGGGTGAATGAATGGCATTTCTATTCTAGAGAAATAAAAATTCCACTTGTAGATGAGCTTTAGATAATTTGTGCATTTCTTCTCCACGCAGAAGTGCTACCGTGGGGGAAGGAGCAGGAATGAGATGTCAGGGTGTTCATTAACCGCTCAGAAGGACACACAGTGGTGGCACTTCGGTGACGAAACCGTGCAGTATGGGCTGGGGTGGTGGGGAACTGAATGATGCCTTAGGATTTTAGCTTTTATATTTCTCATTTATTTGTACTCCTGCAGTTCTTTAGTGTAGAACTCCAAACTCCACACACAGTGTGAGCTGCTGCTCTCCCATTCTGGTCACACACAACAATTCCTCTCCAGGCGTGGCAATCCAGGACACCTCACTGCCTCAGGCCTGAGAGATGGAAACAAAAGTGACTTGGGGGCAGCAAACTCGGGGTGAATGACTTCATTACCTGTAGCTGTAATTAGGAGATGAACCCCCAATGTGCAAATGAACCAAACTGATCAAAGTGTGAAACCCACGACCATTGTCCATTTTTGGGTGCAGCCCTTGTGGGGCTTTGTCTGCCAAAATGGACCTGAAGGCCCTTCATTAAATAGAACAGCTTTTTATTCCCTTAATTCTGTCTGGCCTCTGTTTTTAGGTAGTCCCAAAAAGGCATCAGGAACCTCACTGATTTCACACTTTTGCCCTCTGTTGTTATTCTCAACAGGTTGTTCCAAGCTGGGATGTCTTAGCTCCATTTGAAGGAGAATTTCTCCCGGCCTGGACCAGTGGCATGGTGACAAATGTCCTGTCCCCGCACTGGTGCCAGTCAGGGGCTGCAGCATGAAGTGAGTCTGGGGAGTCACCACAGTAACCATCACACACAGACCCTGCAGCGTTCAAACCAGAGCAGCTTCTGGTGGTTAAAATCCCCTCACTCTGGCACTGCTCTTGCAGTGCCGCAGTGTTTCTCTCCTGTGACTCTCAGACCCAGACAAAGCCTCTCTGTGACGTGAGAAATCCAACTTTTGTGCCTGAAGCATGCTGCTCTGATTCAAATTCTGCCCAGTGTCCCTCCTGTCACCCCGTGCAGCGAATGTTCCTCTGCAGAGATGTGCCACCGAGGTTAATGGCCGTGCCACTGAGCTGACAGCTTTACAAGCCTCTGTGTCACACTGCTCATGTACCAGATCAGTTTTTCCATCCCAGAGCCTCTGAGGGTTTGTCAGAGATTGGCGGGACAAGAACAGATCACCATCGTCTCTGAAATGTGACATTGTTATTTATTTTTTTGTTCAGCTTTCCATATCAAACAGCATATCTGTGTCCTCTGGCAGGAAATCAGCTCTCTTTTATTCAGAAACCTGGTCCTGGCATTTCCCTCTTTGATCCCAAAACACACAAACCTTGTGCCAACAATTTGTTGCGTTTCCGTGGCATCATCTCAACCTTTAATGCCACAAGAAGCACATAAAAATGAGTTGTAGACTTTCTTCCTTTCAGTATTATAATCTGAAGAACACATTAAAAAAACCTAACACATGAATTACTCCAAGATGTAATAAGACAAGACACAGTAAATAAAAAGTATCACTGCAATGAGAAATCCACTGTGAGGAGATTCTAAAAAAACCCCAACCCCCCCCAAACCTCCCTTAAATCTAAACCAGCACATTAATGTCCTTTCTCTGCATGAACAGATCTGAAAATATTTAACATCAATCCTAAAAAACCCTACTGCTTGCATTGTCAGTGACAGATTAAGCACCAGAATGAGCAACAAGAGTTTGATGAGATGAGGTTTTTTCAGTGAATTTTAAGATGTATCAGAAGAACCTTTGAAATCTGATATCGATTTCCACTTGTTGGTAATTCCTATATGAATTCTGCCTCCCTGTTTAGACAGCAATAAAACATTAACGTCAATTCATGCCTTGCTTATAATCCAGGATTGTTTTTAATCACTGACCATGGCTTCCCATCAGTGGCAAGATCCTAAAACACCAGACAACTACAAAATTAAAGTGCAAGTCCACAGCTCCTGTGCACCCTTGCCTGGCTTTGTTTTCTATTACACAACAGCCATGGGACTGATGGGGAATTAAGGATGAGAATAGGAAAACCTGGGGGAACTTGCAGCAGGGAAGAGGTAACTCCTGAAACCAAAGACATCTGTGCTCTGCCAGTTGAAATGTGAAGCAAAGATTAACTGAGATATCAAAAGCTACAGAACAATGCATTGACTTTGGAACACTGGAATTTTTCATGGTTTATGGGAATAGTTTCAATTATAGGTCTCTAGTGCAATTTCAAACCAGCAGATTAGAAGCAAAAAACCAACATCAATAACTGGAATAGCATTCCAAAGAACTGAGATAATGTTTGAGGATCCAGACTACCAGGTTGCAAACACCTCTCATTGCAATCAAAGGTAATCACGATTTTGGGAGGAGAGAAGAAAAGCAGGATTTCCTCACTGGGCCTTTGCTGTACTATTCTGCCCCATAAAAGCCAAAGCTTTACCAGGATGTTTCTCAAAGACTCTAATGGCAAACAGCAGAATAAAGGGGGGGAGAAAAAAAAAAAAGTGCCAGATTATAAATCCCAGCAGGGTGGGTGGGAGATGCAGCAGACAACCTTCACTATTCCCCCAAAAATTTCATTAGCAACACCCTGCAGGATACAACAGCTGAACAGGAGGGTATCTCTGCCCTAAGCTCCCCAAGAAATGAAACATTCCCTCCCTTCACCCGCTGCTCAGCTCCTTCACTTTACCTTCTCAGCAATCCGAGCTGAGCTGCTGCAGTTCGTCCCAGAGCAAAGCTTCCCTCACCTGCTGCAGCGTGACCTTTAATCCTTTAATTTCCCTGTGCCTGATGCTCCTTAGAGATGCAAATGAGATAAACCTGTCACGGCAGCAAAAACGGTGAAGCCCCGAGGTTTGGGTTCAATTGCTTACGTTAAAATTTCTGTGCACCTTTAAAATTTTCCCTTTGGGCACCTGCAGTTTCCTTTGCCTGCCCAGCAGTTAAAGATTTCAAATGCTCATTGTGCTTTTTTGGCTTAGCCTGGAATTGAGCTTCAGCCACGCACGTCTTGAAAACTTTTTTAAATGGTGTCACTGACAGTTTTCTTTAAAGAACGGACTTGTTTCCTGTATTGAAATTACTTGATCAGTGTTTCAGTGTTTGGGCTTTTCTGCCATTTTGACCATTTAGTTGCAGCCTCAGGGGGAAAAAGCAGTTTTTTAGAGGTGTTGCCATTGCAAAAGGCAGGATTTCTTCTCTTTTCCTTTCCAATATTGCCTGCAAAGTCTTGACATCAAAAGCAGGTGTTTTCTGGGCCTGAGATAACTCAATGACCAGTAGCTATTTTCTAAAGCCAGCCAGATTATTTTCCTACTTTGACAGCATTTACAGAATGATATTCCGTGGAACCAATTTACAAGGAGAGTTCATTCAGGATGTTTAAGTCCCTGCTTGTTTTCCCTACTAAATCTCAGATTGCTAGGGAACCTAAAGATGCTTTTTGTGTTTGTCTTTTTTTTTTTTTTTAATAAATCCATGATTTGTAAAATGTAACACATGCATGAACTACTGAAGAAAGGAAACCCAAACTGTGACCACAGCTTTATCCCATTTCAGGATTCAATGATACAACCAAACACTTCAGTGCGGTGAGACTGCAGAGGCTCTGCATTGATAAAGAAATTAAATTAATTGACTATACATAAGCTTTCCTGTGATGTGAGGTGTTTCAGGGCTGTCCCAGCCATTATTTTCTCTGTCTACTATTCGGAGGCATGGCAATTTTCCACCGGGCTCACTATTACCATTAGGATGCTCTGCCAGTGGCAGATCATAGATCAGCCTCCAAATTTTCAGGAACAAAATGTCCTGGCAGGAACACTGAGGAGACAAAATGCTTTGGCATTATTGGGGAGTGCTTCTGTCCTGATACATGAAAATGAAAAGAAAGGCAATTGAATCATCCCTGCAGCCTGCCCAGCCAAAGTGAGTTTTCTCTGTGTTTTCTCATACAGGGAAAATACAATTCACATCCAGGAGTCATGGGATACAGGAGGCTGTGGAGTTTAATACAAGGAAAGAAGTCAGAAGGAATATTTCACTACACCCACTTTTATCACCTCCGGCTTACAGAGAAGAGCACAGAAAATGTAATAGAGAAATATTGAGACTGTCCAAATCCCCCACAAGCACAGACAGCAGGATAAGAAAACCAGCTAGAAGGGACTTTATTTCTTGATGGTGGAATAAAACCTCCAAAAAGGTCCCTATGGCACCAGAACCAGCTTCCCAAGGAGCAGCCAGAGCTGGGTGTGGCCAGCCTTGTGGTTCTCCCTCCCCAGGCTGTGTGATGGGATTGCCAGGCGAGCCTGTGCCTGGCAGGAATCCCCCCTGCTCTGCAGCAGCCACCCAGCAGATGTTTGGGACTCTGCAGCTTCGCCTCTGAAGCCATAATCCTCAGTCAAGAGCAGTGAATGCTCTGTTGGGAGCTCTGGAGGCATCTGCTCAATTCCATTTTTTTTTTTTTTTTTTTTTTTTTAGGCTTGGTAGAACAGATATTTTAGTCTGAATTAATTATGGCTTCCTTCCCTGAGCAGACACCACTCCCCACCAAACCACATGGTGAGACCAGGCCTGGAACCGGAGGGAAAGCCACTGAAATCCCCCAGCAGTATCCCAAACAAACAAAAGAGTGGAAAAGCAGCCTGTCCCAGGCCAGGAACTGCAGTGCTGCTCCCAGCCACGATGCTTTGTGGTGGAGCAGCAAGGATGTCGCAGGTCTATGCAGGAGTGCTGGGCATTCAGCAGGTTCACTGGGGACAGGAAGGTTCCTATTTGATTGCCTTTCTTCCCACGGAGCACTGTTTATGTGCACAGTGACATCTCCTAGAACCCCTGGAATCTTTGTCTTGGAGAAAATAATTCCAAACATGCATCGAATTAAAAATTGTAATTGACTCTCCATATGCAAAAAAGCATGAGACAGCTTTCCCACCTGACACGCTATGTTGAGAAAGTGTTTGTAACTCATTCCTGTGACTTGTCATCCCATTACTCTTATTAAATTTTCTTTAATAATTTTAGATAATTATTTTAAATACCTCTTCTGAAATTTGAAAGCTGGAATAATTTTAAATAACTCACTGATGAAAGCACTAGGAGGCTTCATAAATCCATGTGTCACAGTCTCTGGAGACATTCCAGACACACCTGGATGTGCTCCCGTGCCACCTGCCTTGGTAGGGGTTGCACTGGGTGATCTCCAGAGGTCTCTTCCAACCCTGGCTGCCCCAGGATTCTGGGACAAAGGGCCATCTTTAGCAGGTGCCACAAAATGCTCTGTAAAACTTCCCGAGAAAGCTGCAAAACTCATTTTTCTAATTTTCATCATCTTGTAAAAGCTGTTTGCTGTGCACCAACAATGCTGGTTTTATACCAGCTCGACTCCTAGAGATTCATAAGTGCTCACACACAATGGGTAGAGGGAGGTGCTTTGTAATTTGCTGGAAAATCAACCAAATCCAAATGTGGGCTCCCAGATAGACAGAAAATCTGTTTGTTTGAACATACGGGAGAAATCGTTATTGGAAATATTTCCTTGGGTTTGTGTTTTTCAACAGCCTGCCCTGTTTAATCAATGAGCTGTTGAATCATGTTTCTCTTCAGTTCCCATCAGGTTAGATCATAATGTGCCTGTTAAAACATGCTTGTAAAAAGGAAAAGAGAATCAGACACTTCCCTATTTTTCCAAGTACCTCCTACAGCAGCGTGCTGGTGATCAAACCCGAGCATTCCATACATGGATTTCATAAAATAAGAAATGCAGATTTGTAGTTAGTTCACAGCCCAGTGCAGTGCACACATGGAACCTTGTCCAGATCTGAGGCAGGAATACATTTATTATTATTATTATTAATATTGTTATCATTATTGTTATCATTATTGTTATCATTATTGTTATCATTATTGTTATTGTTATTATTCTGTTCCATTTGGCCAATGTCACACACAGCTGCAGGAACACAAACACAAGTGGAGAATATCCAGTGCTTACCTTTTGTGGTTCCTCAAAAGCCACTCTAAAAACTCTGGAATGCCAAGAGGGAGTGGGAAGAGTTGAGCCCTGGGGCTTCACCTGTGCCCACATCCGTTGCCACGGGGAGGAACCAGCGCCACGGGAGGTGCCAGCCCTCCTGGTGGCATGGAATGGCAGCAGGGACTCAGGGACACGGGGATACTGGAGGTCACCTGCTCCCAGCTGCTTTGGAAACCTCATGGACTTCATTGGAAAAGGCCTCCAGACAGGGAATACTCTTGGGTTGGTACTCAATACCAGATCAAGCCAGTAACAAGCAGTTATTACTCCATTTCATTTCAGTAATTACCAAACTACAGATGCACCTGCATTTTCTTCCTCTTTCTCCCTCATTTCCCCTTTTTGCTCTCCTCTATCTCTATTTATGCACCATTTCACCCCTTCTTTATCAGTACAGCACCTCAGCAAATCACCACCTGGTTTTCTTACAGAGGTCACAATGTTCACCCTTGTGGCCTTGGCATAAAACAGCTCAAAACTTGCAGCATTCCTATTTTGGGTCAGGGTATCAGCTCTGGTTCTCCCTCATGGATTAATAGCTTCAAACATGTTCCTTTCTGAAGCCTCAGCTGGGATGCACAGAACAGGAATTTGTGTTGTGGGGAATTTCATTCCTGCTATTCTTCCCAATTTGCACCTACGACTCACATCCACCTCAAAAGTGACAAAGGGAGAAAGAGCTGAAAAAAAACAATGTAAGTGCAGAACTGTCATCAGTGACAGGAAAAGCCTTAGAAAGTTGTTTAATCTTCGGGCCAAGATTAAACTCGTTTCCTGAGCAAATTCACTTCATCATTTGACTTTTCTGTGCACTCATTCCAGCGATTTCCCTGCAGCATTCCCAGGAGCATTCCCACCTCCACTCCTGGCCCAGACAGGCAGGAATTAAAGCCCTGGCGGCTGCTCTGCCCCTGGGGCAAGGAAAGCAAACTCTGCCTGGTCCTCGCTGCCAATCCAGAAGATTTACATCCACCTGCACATCAAAATATCCCAGTGGGAATCCAGAGCTGCATCTAGTGACTTCAGGTGAGAATAAAGAAAGCTGTTACATTCAGACCATTATTGTTCATGCTGCTTTGTGAATTTATTTCTTTAAATTTTCCACTTGTGCTCCTGCCAAGAGAGATCTATTAGACAGAAAGCAGCAAGAGTAAAACTTTATCATTTTCTTTCAAACTATAAAATAATTTACATCACATATTTTACTTACTTTTGTCTTTTTTTGTTTGTTTTTTTTTTTGAAACCACAAACATTCCAGCATCACACTGTAGGAATAAGAATAACAATAGAAAGCATAACCTTTTGCATAGTATTAAATGAACAGACAGAGTTAAGTTCTTTATTTACAATTATTGTCTAGATAAAAAAATTCATAAAAACAGATGAATGAACATATATTAATAACCCCTAGTGGGATGGATTGCCAATGTACCACTGTATTGTTGTCCACAAATCTCATGCTGCTAAGTACAGTACGTAGAGAGCGAGCATTTATATATTGCAGGGAATTTTAACAAACTGATCATTTTGGTTTTTGATCCATTGTTCCCATCACAGAGAGGTCAAGCAATAAAAGAAAGGAATTGTGATGCACGACTTGTAGTTGAAAGGTCATAGCTATTCTGCTTTAAAAAAAAAAAAAAAGTCTATCATTTATCATATACATAAAGCACAGTCTCTGCTCACAAAAGCCCAAGTTTTCTATGCATCTCAGTTTATATATGTTTTACTATATATACACAGAATGCAGTGTTCGTTTTCTTAACAGTTTTCAAGTCTGCGAATGGTACCTTAGGGAGGGGTACTCCTACAGGAAAACATTCAAAAAGGAAAAATTAAAAAAAAATGGAACCAAGAAAAAATATGAAGAGTGTTTGAAAACAAAAAGGCAAACAGTCAGTGTGTTAAGATGCTGAAAAGAAACCATTCCAGTATTCTGTAGATGTTCGAGTCCAAAGCTAGAGGCTTCCCTGTAAATAGAGACCGCGTTTGTCTTCTGGACAGAAATCCCAGGCAGGCCCCAGAGAGCCAATCCGTGGTGTACAAGGGGAATCACCAATTTCAGAGCACCATCCTGCCGGGGTGCTGGGAGCCAGCCACCACAGCTGGGGGCTCGGGCCAGGTCCCACTGCTCACCTGGGCACAGCCTGGACCACAGAGCTAAGGACGAGCCAAAAGCAGCAGAGCTCCTACCCCAGAGTCCAGCAGCTGGCAAGGGAAGCTGCTTAGAGCTTTACCTGGCTGATAGTCCTGATGCACCCTGAAAACATCTGGCTTCAGTCTGCAGTTTGGCCACGAGTCTAAGCTCGGTTTGGAGAGTTCTGGCTTGGTTAAGCTGCTGTGACTGCAGAGATGCGCCACTGTATGGACCCAACTTTAGGACAACCAGAAAAACACCTTAATAACTCAATTGACTGAGATGGTTGGAGGGTGTTTGGTTCCAACGTGCCTGGCATGATCGATTGTGTAATTCCAAATGTCTTTTGCACTGTACAGTTATGGAAAAAATCATATGCTGAAAAGTCTTCAAGCAAACTTTATATTAAATACAAAAATCATTTATGAAAAATCTGTGATCCACAAAGTGCTTAGCATTCAAGTGGTTGACAAAGCAATTGTATAAGCTCATAATTTTTACGTTTTTAGGGCTGTTACCATCTTGAAAAATATTTTTCACCTTCCGTACTGCAGGTTTTCAAAGCAGCTTTCTTGGCAGAAAGCTCAAGGTAAAATAATGTATTACTGTGTTACTACAGGAACACAAGCGTGGTTAAAAAAAAAAATAATCACACAAAGCACATCTCAATACACAATTAATAAAGATTTGTTCAGTCCTAATAGTGCAGAAATTATGTTGTTCTTAAAAAAAAATAAATCAAAGCAGCAACCTACAGTGATTCTCATCCAAAATGCCAACAGCCCATAATTTGCAAATAATAAGGAAATAAACGCCTAAAGTACTAATTGAAAAGGATTAACACAGTATATCACAAGATTGTAACATTTGTTATGTCTCCATATAGACAAACCAAATATAACTTATTTTAAATTAAAAAGTCATTTAATGTCTCTCTAAAAATAGTTTTTGAAGCCATTGCTGTATGTCTAAAGAATGAAATAGCCTCCATTATTGTACGTTGCACCAAAATGAGTTCAAGCAGTTTATCAGAGGGAAGGAAGGAAAAAAAAAAAGGAGAGAACCTGATCATTTTGATTTTTATTTGAAACAAAGGAAGCCTGGTTTACCTCCCTGTATATAGGATCACAATGCTACATCCAATGTGTTATATTTTGGCTTCTTTTGTTATTTACTAGCAGTATCTACATTATTAACCAAAAAAAAAAAAAAGGAAAAAAAAAAAAAAAAAGAAAAAAGAAAACCAAACCAAACCAAACCAAAAAAAATCAGGCAGAAATCAGAGCACAGTTGTAATAAAATATCCAGGTTGTGAGAGTACAGACATTTTCAATGAGCTGAGCTGAGCCATTTTTATACTACTTCGGCAGGAAGTGCTTTCTTAACCCTACAAATAGTTAAGGATATTATCTACAGGTTTGTAAACAAATTACATTCTTTTTTTAGGACATAAATAAGTTAAAATAGTCAGAGCAATTTGAGCAGAAACAAGGCAACATGCCAACAAAGAAACTTTATATATATATAACTATATATATATAGATAGATATATACATATATATAATTAATTATCTATATACTTATATGTATATATCTCTATATATAGTCTCATAAATGTTTAAGTTCCTCTGTCCAACTGGTGCAAATCTACTGTGCAAGTTAAGCTTTGCAACTTCAAAAAAGTTATTTAAATTAATCTATACAATTGAGTCCATGCCACACAAGCATTTCAAAAAACTCACAGACCAGTGAATTGGATAAACAGCCTCAGAAAGAAGTCCTCTGCAGTTCCTGCTTAAGGAGGAAAAAAAAACCCAAAAAAAACAGAAACAAGAAAAAAAACCAAGGGAAAAAAAAAAAAAAACCACAACAACAACAAAAAAGGAAATAAAAACAAAGAAAAAGAGGAAAAAGAAGGGCCAGCAGTGTACAGTACATTCATGCAGGAGGATTTTTTTGTTTGTTTTTGTTTTTCTGAAAGGGAAGGGGAGGAGGGGGGTATGTAAATCAGCCATTCATTCTTTCCCCAAAACCATTGTGATCAACAATTCATTCACTTGTCTCAGAGTGAATAAGAGTTCAAACAGCTTTTCAGCCAGCAATGTTTTTTTAATATATATATTTATATATCTCGGTTGCTGTGGGGTTTCTTATTTTATTTTACTTTAACTTTTTATATTTCTTTTTTCTCTTTTTTTTTTGTTTTTGTTTTTGCAGTGACCTTTTCAGCTAAAGTGATGTCTCCAGGCTATGTATTGGGCTTCCTGGACTAGAAGAGGTAGCTGATTTACTTGTATCAGTTGTAAGATTGATTCCACTGTCGATAGCACTGTTGTTCTTGTTCAGCGAGGACGGTGGACTCGAGTTTTTCTTGAGAGCAGGGTCTTCTTCTAGGTCTGTGTCATCAATGAGTGGGATGTGGGGCTGGGAATCTTCTATCCTAAATTCAGGATGAGTCATAAAGTTGTGAATAGAGGTTCTAGATTCTGGTTTTTCTAAACCTTCATAGAGAGAGCTACGGAATGCCTTCACGACGCGGATCTGGGGGGAGAAAAGGAAAGGGCTGTCAGAGGGCACCTCCCCAGTGCAACACCAGGGCAGAGAACACTTGGTGAAAAATGTAGCACATGGTTAGGGCAGTGCAGGCAGCTGGAGTCCAAAGTCTCTGGATGTTATATGCATAAACGAGTGGCTCAGTTATGTGCATTTTGAATATCTGTACCAACTGCAATATTAAAATAAATCAAGGTTTAAAGCCATCAAAGAACTGATGGGGAGGAGTGGTTAAAGAAAGCCAAGGTCCACTCGTGTGGTACATCCCTAGTAAAAGACAAGCCATGTTAATTGTAATGCAAATGTCAAACCATGCATGTTGATAGTTTTTTTTTGCAGTGAGTAAGTAGAAAGGCTTTTTTTTTTAAATTAAAAAGTCTCTTTTTGTGTTGTTGTTAAAAAAACCATTACACATAACATATCACACTTCACAAACAGAAAAGCACAGAACACTGACACGGTCGGATGGGTACGTATGAGACACACACAGGAGCCAAGTGTAAAAACTAGAATATCAATGTTTTAAAGCAAAATCTAAATGGATGCAGCCAAGAGCACAAAAAGCCAAGCAGACAAAGTACTAAGCGTAATCATGCTACCACAGGGGGAAAAAAAAAAATCACAGCTACCACATGAACAGAGATAACTTGCACACAACAACTATACTTGGAAGCCTGGATAATGTGAACATAGTATCGTTGAACCAACTTTTATTTGTCCTTCATGCAGATGTGAGGTAAACACTCGAGTATAGACCCACTGTTCTAGCCATTCAGATTGTTAATAAATAGAAGAACATGTAAAAAATAATGGATTGGTTGTTGGGTTGAATTGAGTCCCGTTGTTGGGAGCCGTTTGGATTTGGTGTCTTGGTCCTGCAGTTAAATGCTGAAAGCCACATGATTGATGCCATATATGCAGTCTTTAAAGCGGGTCAGTGACCTGTGCCAGGGGCCACCTAAGGCCAGAAACCACCTGGCAGTAAGAACAGAGGTGAAAATCAACTCAAGAGTCAGCCCAGCAATTCTCAGGGGTGGTGCCCACTGTTTTCCCAGTAGGAAATGGGAGGAGCAGAGTGAGGAGCGGGAATGCTATGTCCTCTGTGGGTAGGCAAAGGGAGGGATGCATTCTAAGTCCCAGGACCCTACCAGTTCTCAAAAGAAGTGAAGGGTTGTGCTGGGTTACTGCTGAAAAAACAGAACTTTTTGGAAGAGGGTGGAGGGGCTGAGAGGAAAAAACAGAATGGCAAAACGTGATCTGTTGGCAAATGTTTAATGACTAAGTATGAGTTCTATCCCTCTACTTCCATGTAGTCCATGAACGAACCTTGAGCATTTCCCAGGGGGAGAGATTAAAACACAGGCAGAGGCAGAAAAGGTGCAAGCAGGTACTGTGAAAGCTTCTCCACGCACATTTGAAATGGTTTGGTGGTTGGCATGTGGATTTTTTACACGTAAATATGCTGCACTGCTTTGGGATGCTTTAATTCCTCTTTTCCTTGGCAAGACTGCACTTCAGTAGTGGCACGGGGCCACAGGGTTCCAGCTGTGGGGTCCAGCTGATCCCATGTTTGCAGCTGGCCAAATTGTACAGAATTTCAGCACATTTGAGGAAGAGGCTGACTTGGGGTTTTTTGGGCTTTACTTTTTTCTTCTTTGAACTCGGTCCATGTTTATGCTCTCTAAATTTGGATATTCATCGTCTTTTAAAAATCATAACAGCTGAAGTCCTGCCATGTTGAGATCATTGGGTCAGCCCAAACACTCTCCCTGCCCTTCACAAACACATTTGGTAACAGCAGGGCACAATACAAAAAGTAGTTCATGTGACCGCTTGTGCTCCAGGTAAGAGCATTGGAGTGGTGCAGAACGGCTCAGCCAGACCTTGGGGTGCGAGAACATTTTAGGGGCAAGAAGGAAGATTGACTTGCACAATAAAATCAATAAATAAATTTTGAATTGGCTTTACCCACTTCAATCACACAGTGTACCTAAGAGAGCTCCTGGAATTAAAAACCAGGGCTTTATGAGAGCTGAATCTGAGTTGTGTGAGGGGTCTGTAGAGTCAACAGAGTGGGGTAAGAGATTCATCTGCTTTGCTAAAGACAGAAAAGGTGATAAATTCCTTCACTTAAGTGAAGTTTATGACCTCCTAATTTGTCTTTTAAAGTGTAGAGTAATTAGCCTGAATGATGAAAAAAATTGTATGATTGTTGAGGCAGCCTTAAAACCACATTCCTGTATTGCCCTATTTTAAATCAGGAAACTTTCTGTACCATGGGTACTTTATAGTTTGGGCTGATGAGATGACATTTCTGCAAACCTCCCCACTATTTCTGCTTTCTAAACTCAAATACCAGTCACCTCTTCAGCTGCAGCTGAATGCTATCAATTAACAAGATAATTCTATTGTCTTGGAAACAGCCGCTTCTCATGGAATAGACTTAGGTTCTACTTGCCAGCTGGATTCCTTATAGTGAAGGTAAATTTTTATGTAAATAAATTTTTACGTAAATAAATTTTTACGCAAACAAAAGGGGTTGATATTATCCCGAACAGATCCATCAGAATCCAAAAGAAAGGAAAGCTTTCCCTCATCACACAAACTGTATTTAAGTCTCCATGATTTAGCAAGGGAGGAACTGATCTCGATTTGTGAGCTCCATGTCCCACAGTAGGGAAAGTATTTGCATTGCTTTAGTACCAACATTTGGCATCTCATTTGGATTTAATTCCAAGCCTCTGGTCAATCCAGGGAAAACTACAGAGTCCACTGTGTTTGACAGGCAGCTCTGCAAACGTGCCTGCCATGACCTGGATTTGGGGCTCTGTAGTGGCTCTTGAATTAATTTATTAATGAGACATTGCAGGGGAGCACTGCAATAATGACTTTTAACTTCATGGTCTGAAGACAGAGCTGCTGCCTCTCACTTTGGGTGAAGGTGTGTGGCAAAGTTTTTGGCCTGGACTGTTTGGGTCTTGCAAGAACATTGAGATGTTTCTAGAATGTCTTCTACTTGTTCACCTTGGTTTGTACTGGAAATATGAGCTTAGAACTGCTTCAGCTCTGCTGATACCTATGGTACTTCATCTTCTGAAGCCAATGGTAATGGAAGAGCCAGACTGGGCAAGTCCCTAAAGGTGACAATAAATCAAATTAGATTTCTAAAGAGTTTTCTTCACAAGGGAGCTGTAGAAACTCATATCTTGATTTAAAATTTCTCTACAGAGATGGATATTAATTTTCCATTAATTCTTCACTTTAGAGGAAATTCTCTCCTCAAATAAAAATCTTGTATGTTTAGCTTGGCATCCAGAAGAAAACTTTTTTTTTTTTTTTTAATGTCACCCATCATTCAGTGATAGAATTTCTGCATTACAATAAAATTCAAAATCTCCTTCAAAGTCTATCCCCAATGGATCAAATTATTGCTTGCAGGGAAAAAACTTAGTAGAAAAAAAGGTGGAGGGTTTGTTGCATATAAAGGTGGCATTTTAATTTCTCTACCATAATACTACATTGTTTATTCTATCTACTATAGCTGATCCAGCTCCCAGATTTAAAAATATTATTTACCCAGAGTTACATGGCCCAACAGCAATAAATTCATTTAACACATGCTTAAATTCAAGATCTGAGGTGATAGCTAGTGTAAAAATGTTTTGGGGCTCTGCTGAAACAAAGCCCAACCAGATTTTTTTTTTTAAGATAAAATAAAGCAGATGAACTTGGGATGTTGTTATGGCTGTAAAAGCGTGGAAAAGCAGGGACATCCGTGATGGATAGAACCTGGGAAGTGTTGGTTTAGTATGAACTATGTAGAGTTCATGTAATGGTGTTTCTTTATGAGACTGACAATGCCAAGGGAAGACAAACAGTGAGATACAGCTCCCTTTTCTCACAGGAATGGAGACAACAGAAAAAAATGAACTGCTTTTAACAAAAGACTGCGGGGACAACACTTCAGGACATTTTTGACATTGCTATAAGTTTCCACTTCTTTCTTCTCTGGAGCTGTAACAGAAAAAAACTCTTCAGCTTCATCCCACCTTGAAAGTCAGATTTATTATACTGCATCAGGCAAGAAAAAAAACCAAAACCAAAAACAAAAACCAAAACAAAGCAAAAAAAAAAAAAAAAGAAAAAAAAAGAAAAAAAAGAAAAATAAAGATATAGAATTTTAGATACTATTTTTTTTTTTTTTTTTTCCCATCAGAAGAAAAAGGTGATGTCCAGAATGTCAGTCCTAAGTACAACCATCTAGGCAAAATCTCCAAAGCCTGGTAAGCACCAACAGCCGTGTTCTGGTTGGTAGTGTGTGGGCTTATACTCGAATGTTTACCTGGCTTCATCTAAGCCAAGTATCTGGAGTTTGGTTCACATTCATTTCAGGCTCAAGGTTAAAGACTCACAACCTCTTTTTATTTCACTCTCTCCTGCTGAACCCTTTTGTCCAATGTTCTCTAGCCCTCTGGGAAAACAAACACATTTAATATTCAGACAGTAGAGAGTAGGGCACTGCAATAGCAAATAAATTCAATACTGAAAGGTCAGTAAGGTGATTAGTATAAAATTGTAAACAAGAGGTCAATTTTGCAAAGAGATGCCAACTCTTAGGTGTAACTGAGACTATTCTAGGTCAAGACTAAACTGTACAAAGGTAAAGGAGTTTGGTCAAGGACTACTGCATATAGAAAGCTTTGAGATAGAAAACATCTTCATTATGTTGGTGTTTCTTTTTGAATCCTCCCAGTTTTAGGTGAGTAAAATCAGATTAGGTCTTCATAGGAGATGCTGCATGAATTGGGGTCACCTGTAAATGTTGTGCCTAGTATGTTCTGGGGAGTAGGATGCAGAAGTTGAGCAAATTCAAATCTAAAGTTAAAAAAAATGTACAAAAAAAAGAAGAATTTCTATTTTCTGCTTTAACGAGTGAAACAGGTGCATAACTTTATCCGTGCTACTTTCTTCCCACATAAAGATGCAGAAAATTCTGCAAGTACTGCTCAAAATTCAAACCACGGGCAGCAAGGAAAGCAGAGCACCCACACAGGCCTGATTCTCATGCCACAAAGGGTTCACAGGGCTAAATTCTTCTGCATTTTAGAGTAAAAGAGCAGAGTCCTGCACAGGGCTTCCACTTTCCACAGCAGGATCACTGCAAAATGATGGAGTTTGACATTTTTGTATCAGATTTAAATAAATCACACAAGCCTTTAAAAGAACCTGTTTATTCTTTAGGATCTAACCCTTCTTGCCATGGCACATCCCCACTTGAGGGCTTGGGTTTACATTTAGACTCTAAATCTTAATTAACCTTCAGGGAGGAGATCCAGGATTTAATTTTGGGTTTTTTTGCATGTCCCAGGAGGGTTTTTCTACAACCTTAGTTACGGCCAGTGGGAAGTCCTAGGCTTTAGTAGGGAACCCCAGTCTCTGGTTCAATGGTGCAACTTTTATAAACATAATTTTAGCTGTGGGTTTGGTTTAAGTTCTGCTTGTTCCATTTCCTCCTGTGATGGTTATACCTTCCTGTACAGAAAATGCACAATGGGTTTGTCTGTGGTCTGAATGCAGATCAATATTGAGCAGCAATCTTTGCCTCGACATTTATTAAAATAGACCATTTCTTTAAAAGAATTTTTCCTCCCATTTTTCTTTATGAAAAATGTTCTATCCAATCAAGACTTTACCTCGTTTTAGCTCTGCATTCTAAATTATTTCCTTTATAGAAAATTAAATGTGTAAGAAATATAAAAGCTCTCCATACACAACAGATTGCAAACAGTTAAATAAAATCTTTAAGATGATCTCTTGGGAAATGGGCTGTGAGAGCCACTGGAACTGAGCTTGCTGAGTGTCTCACGCTGGTGTGACACAATCTCCAGATGCTGGTGGCCTTGTGCCAGCCCACAGCAAGCCCCTGGGTGACACCTCAGGTGTCAGTTCCTGCCCTCGTGCCAATTCATTCAGCAAATGCTGAATGCTCAACACTGCATTCTGGCACATCTCAGAATCTGCAAGGATCCTTTAATTCAAAGGGCAATGGGAAAGGTTGTCTGTGCAAATTAAGCCCCAATTCTGAAGTCTGTGGCCCCTCCAACTAGTGAGGCAGAGCACAAATCCAGCCTTAAGGGTGATGTGCTCTGCTCTTGCATGAAGACGCTTCTTAAAAACCAACCAACCAATCAACCAGACAGAAAAACAAACCAAAAGAACCTTCTGAGATCTGTATGCTGGACAAATTCCTCTGAGACAATTTTGTGATTGATTGGTGAGGTTTAACTGCTGCTATACAAATTGGAGTCATTACTCTGTATTTGCTCCTGCCTCACCGTACAGGTGGGTCATTTGAGGCCACTGTTGCTGGGGATCATATAGGAACAAGTTTCAAGGGATTCCATTAAATATTCACTTCTAAAAACCTCTGATGAGACAATTCTCATCAGAACCAAGAAAAAAAAACTCTGGGATGTTTTCTTTTGCTGGGGTTTGCTTTGGTTTGCTCGTTGTTTCCCCATTGCTCCCTAAACTTAAAAATTAGAATATTCTCTGAGAGTTTTTTTTAAGAGACCTGCAGTTCCACTTGGGAAGAGTATGAGCTCCACATGAGAATGGGAGGAAGAGCAAGTACAAAGGAATATTAAATGTGTGTCTTTCTTGGAAAATCGGAAACTGTGTTCTTTTACAGCAGTTATCTGTTGCTAACACAAACATCTGAGAACCAGGAATACACAGAGTAGGATAAAGACTTGTTTACTTTGTGTACAGTTAGATATTCTCACCCTCTACCCAACTAAAAAACTAGTGGTAAAAGCTTTAATCACATATTTGGTTTTAAGCCCAAGCTAATTTTTGGTGTTATTAATTCTGAGCTCCAAAAGATAAAAGAGATGCTCCGCTGCTCCAAGGTTCTGGGTTTGTTCCCCACCTCCCCACCCAAATAAGTCATGGAAATAAATGCATATAAAATATAAATCCACCAAAGGTTGTACCTGAACCCACCCTTAACTCTGCAGTGGCAGCACTTTCAAATGACAGAAGTCTGTGTGTGTAAATCTGTGTCTGAGAAGATCTGAGACCACCTTGCTTAACTTCCCCATATTTTCATTTTCTGCGGCTTGAAGGTTTGCATATTAAACAGTTGAGTATATTTAGTGTGCATTTAAATGAATTTCCTAATTTTATCAGAATATACAAAATGCCAGGTTTTAATCTGCAGGACTTTTTGCTCTGTTTATTTAAAGCTGCAACATCTCTCAAAAAGAGATAAGAGACTCAAAGACCTCACTGTTATCCATTAATGGTGACATCCAGAAATCTGTATTTTGTAATTGGCAAAAACACCCCAATGGCTCACTAGGGAAACTTTAGTATTGTATTAAATATTCCTTGTACAAACTGCTTTTAATTAAGGGATTCCAGGACTCTGAGTGGGCCATATTTATAAACAGCTGCAAATTACTTGCTAACCTCTTTCACAAACCACTGTAAGGGTGGGTGCATTCCACAGGCAGATTTCTCTTTAAGCAAGCGCTACTCTTTGAATCAAAAGTTAATTTGCCCAAAAATACTAGAAAAACATTTCATTAAAAGAAAGAAAATCCAAAATGTTACTCTATACCTGCAGGGGACATCTCACTGGTTGGCAAGGTGTCACAATGAACTTTATATTAAAAAGCAACATGATTAGTAAAGACCTTCATAAATGCTCTGCTAAATTAGACTGGCATATCAATAGGGCATCACGTGATTCCTATTTTTTTTAAATTAAGTATTTATTTATATCAGACCCTCTCCATTTTGGGCACCCAAAATGACACCTGAAATATCCCAATTGTTGCAACATCCTGAGAAGTTTCAAGAACCAGACCCTGTTTTCCTGCCTATACTCTCAAGGTTTTTCCTTGATACTCCCCATAATATATTCACAGATATTTTTAACAATCCTGAAGCCTGGGAAAGGCTTCAAAATCAGAAGTACAATTATCCCATTTTTCCCTTCCACCCCAAAGAAATAAGAAAATGGAGTTTGAGCCATTCTGAGCAGCTTAGAGGAAAGCAGCCAGTCCTGTGTGTCCACACACATTTTATGCACAGAGCTGAAAAGCAGACCTAGGTGAGAATTTTGCAACTCGGATTTCCACAAAAAGAAATGCCAATTCACAAAAACATCCCCCATTTCTATGAAATTTGGATTAGGAAAGGTTTTCCAGGTTTTTGAATATGAGCAACCCACTGTAAATAAAACCCCCTTTAAAAATAAATTTTTTTTTTAAAAAAAAAAAGGGGGGGGGGGGGGTTACTTGATGGGTTTTTTCCACCACCATTCATAAATCTGTGCCTTTTATGAATAAATCAAAACTTTCCCTAAGTGTTGTAATTTCTGATTTAATACCAGCAGACATTCTACTGTGGTAATAAAACACCAACAGCCCAGAATAACCACTTCAAAATCCCAATCTCTAATTGCCCTCTGCCACAGAGATCCTTATCTATGGGAAATTTAACAAATCAATTTTTATTTTACTGAAGAAAGGTGGCTATAACCACGAGGAGCTCTGGACACCTGTTTTATTTCTCCAAATGACAGGTGACAAAGGCTGGAGCAGATTCTGCTTTCTCCTATTAATTAACTTCAGCCCATAAACGAGTGAGGCCCTTGCCTCATACAAGAACATCCAATTCTTGTTGTTTTGCTGCAGTGGAGAGCAGAGAGGGAAGATAAATTGTCTATTTAAATTTTATTAGATCTTTCCTCCCAGAGTGCTGGCTACAGTATGTTAAGGAAACAACGAGCTGCTCCCAGCTTCCTGTTCAAATGGAGAAATTCTATCCCAGGCAATCATTCCCTGGATGAAAGGCTGCTTTGGGATTTTGGGGTTTTGTGCCCTGCTCAGTGTGGAAATGAGGGAACCTGGGCTCAGGAACCTCCATGATTTCACTTCCCTGATCCTGCTGTTGCCCTGGAATACTCAGGGCTGTTGGGGTGCAAGTTCTCAGGCCAAACATCCCAAGACAAAACTAGGAAAGTATAGAAAAATCTCCAAGGAGAAATTGCCAAAGCTGGAACCTAAATAGCTTTAGCAAAAAATGAGGTTTCTCCTTTAAATCCAACAAAACTTCTGGTGCTGTGCTTTGCTGTTGCATGAAAACACTTCAAAAACCAACCAACCAATCAACCAGACATGAAAAAAGCAGAAACACCCTTGGGAGGTCTGTCTGATGGACAAATCCTTCTGAGACTATTTTATGATTGTTTGATAAGATTTTAATTGCTGCTATAAAATTCCTGTCTGAGCATTTGGTGTGCAAATACTGAGGGGGTTTGTGCTCAAACAGAATGGAAGAGTCAAGCTTCCCTATTTCTACAGGAGTTCTGGAATTTTATGCCCATCTCTGTTTGCCTTCCCTGGCTCTGTTGGCCACAAAGATGAGAGCAGGTTCTTCTGTTTGGCCAGCTTCTCACTCAAACTTGTATAAGGAATATGTCCCATTATCTTCTGAAGTGTGTTACAAGCTTTTAAACTGAGTTCTACACATTTAAATATTCTTTTAATGCTGTAATAAAAAATAGCTACTCGCAGTCCTGAATAAATAAAAGTCTAGAAAGAGTTAGATCTTTCTGAGCAACTGGAATTTTTCTGAAAAAAAGAAGCAGCCTTTCCTTATCAGCTGCCTCACAGATTTTTCATTCACTTCAGTACTTCTTCAGTAGGTATTTTGCACCTAAAACCAAGCTGTGTGAGGATTTTAGGATTCAGAAACCTGTTTCTTCTAAAAAATTTGTTACCACACTGATTTTGTTGTTTCAACACTGTCCTTTAACTTATCTAGTCCCACCTGCTCCAATGCTTACCTGCCAGTGAATTTAGAGATAACAAATCTACATCTAAATAAGACAGAGAAAAAAACCCCTAAATCTAAATAAGACAGAAATAATAAATTTAAAACTAAATAAGACAAAGAGAATAAACTTAAATAAGTCTTTCATCATTCATGTAAAGTTTAAGCCTGGCATCATAAACTGGATTCCCCATTTCTTGTTCCTATCTTTCCATGTCTTTCCTGGACATGTTACAGTGAGTCTTCCTGGTGGAATGATCTGATATCTGAAAAGCCCTAGAATCATTAAAAGTCAGTATTTTATAAGCAGTAGAAAATATACCTGAGACAGAGAAAACCTGACTGAGAGCCCTTAAATAAAATTAAAATCTCCTCCCAATGACCATAAATTCCTGTCTTCACTTATTATCAATACCTTAATGAAGGGATGGGAGCGCTGGCAGGCTCAAAATGATTTATTACTCAGATAAAGTCAGCCTCAGAGGTCGTGGGATTTTAGAGGAGCAAGAAGTCAGTCATAGCTCTAAAGCAGTCACAAGTTTCTTTGTTACAAGGCAATATATAACATTCTGATACAACGGAAAGTTGCCACAGAGTTTATTTTGTTTTTTCTAACCCATCACCTTTTCTTAATTCTGCCACACTGCGGCTGCTTTTACCTGACAGCCATATGTTGCACATATGCTTCTATTATAATGCCTAAACTGTTAACTTACTCCATAAAATCACATTACTACACTTTAAAACTATCTTCACTTCACTATCTTACCCAATACAGTTTCTTGCTTATTTAAGGCATACTCTTATTTGTAACTATGGGAACATAAGTTTATGAATTCTCTGCCTCATGTCTGTGTACCTTTATTATTGCATTAATCCAAGCTTGTCCCAAGGCTGCAAATCAAACCCTTCAGTGGAAGTTTCTACCTTCCCATTTCCCACACTCACTGTGAGTTAGCAAAGGAGGAGAGGGCATCTCCTGGGGAGTATCTACTGTACACAAAGTAATCATGTCATGGGCTTGTGAGCTCATTAAGGTGGGGGCAGAGCCTGGGGAGGGGCAGAGTCTGAAGGGACTCTGGCTAAGTTGGCATCTCTGAGGGTCGGGTGCAGTAAGAATTCACACTCACGCCCAGCCGCAGCAGCAGAGGTGCTGGTAGGAGAGGAAAGAGCATTGGATAACGATACGTGACTAGGGCTAGAAATATTGGTTACATCCTGGGTCTGGCTTGTGACGGAGGACTGTCTCCTGAGAGCCCCCTGAAAGGAAGTGCCACTCTTGAAAGTATTGACTACTTCGATCTGTAACGGAGGAAAGAACGAGACAAGTTGCTTAAAGTATGGATACAGTTGCATAAGTGACAGGAATAATCATGAAAAACAACAAATCAACAGTGCACGCGCTTCTACTTCAGTTGGAATCAAGGTTTCCTTTTTCAATGTTTCTAGAAATTATTCAG
The DNA here is from genome assembly GCF_015227805.2 of Hirundo rustica. Lineage (NCBI taxonomy): Eukaryota > Metazoa > Chordata > Aves > Passeriformes > Hirundinidae > Hirundo > Hirundo rustica. Next base: position 7,465,299 of record NC_053461.1, on the reverse strand, counting down.
GTTTTCTGTCTGGGTAAAATGAGGCAGCTCCATAGCAGGCAGTGGAGCTGCATCACTTTAAACAAGTAGAAGATTTGAAATAACAGGTTTTTAAAGTTTAAACCATTTTATTTAGAGGTAAAAAAAATCAGCTGGAATATTTGATATAACTAAGCTCCACTCTTTTTTTTCTTACTGAGATTAAAATTATGTTGTTATGACTCTCCAGGGGGACAAAAATTCAGCTACTCAGTTGGAATTTGGGGGAGAGGGACGGAGATGACACTCAACCATAATAGAAAACTTTAAAATTCAATATATGACTCCGTTTTGTCTACAAACCCAGGGTCGTCCGTACACTAGCTTGATAAAATAATTATTCCAATATGTTAGCTGTCTTTTTCTGTAATGGGAGTTTGTATAAATTTAGCACAGTGATAAAGAATGCTGGGGTTTTATAACTGGAGATTTTAAAATATTAACATTTTATCTTTATACAGAGCATTTAAAACTAGCCAGAAAATGACGTGGAACTGGATTGACTATTGCAGCAAATAACATGACAATTTTCTACTTATTTTCATATGCCTGCTGTATTCCCTGTTTGACAGATCCATCCTGAGCACCTTCCTTTTACTCCCCACCACAAAGGATGAGTCAAAAACAGCTGAGTGTTTCAAGGCATCTATTGGCACCAGTGTAAACCGATAAAAAAACAGGCTCTGGGTACAGAGGGAAAGCCAGGGATTGGCAGGAGTAAATCCCACAAATCCCTACACCCCAAAATGTCCTCTCTATTGCATCAGTGCAACCACAACAGACAAAGCAGCACAATATCCACAGGAGGAATTCAAACAACTACTCATGTGAAGTAACCCACTGTTACCAGACCATGCAATCCACATTTCTGGAGATTCCCAGCCTAGAAAGAGGTAAACTGGTAGTCTTTTTATCAATTTAAACAGCACAAATCTCGGTGCAAACCCTCCTAAGTTCCTCAAGGGAGGCACTAGAATGAATTTATGGTTTTCTGCTGTGGCCAGACTCAGGAATAAACCAATTTGTAGGGCTGCATCTTTAATAATACGGATGTTTCTCATCCCTTAATATCTTATCTTTGGCCATCACTGTTTCTTTTCCTGTGGGTTTTTATGGTAACAATCAACCCCAGCCAGCTGGAAAAGGGATCTCAGGTTACTGCTGTACAATTATCACAGTGAATTTTCCTCCACAAAGCCCAAGCAGCTGAATTGTTCTATCTGAGCCCTGATACAGTTTCACTGCACAGCCAGGGCTGGGGAGTGTTCAGCAGCCCCCACAACACTGGAGAGTTTTGGTTTTGGCAGCAGAATTACATGTCCAGTGCAAATCTCACAGTAAATCAGCGGGCAGTGTGAGGTGAGTTTGCACATGGGATAGGGGATGAGGGCATTGTCAACTCAGGTTCATGGAAAAACCACATGGCTCAAACCACTGGTGACGTGGCACATTAAATACTCACCTGAAACACTCTATAAAAGTAGAATTAAATACAGATCTTGGGTTCTCAGGGTCTAACCCAGCTGACAGAGCACTCTTCAAAAGAGACCATTCAAAAAGGCTTTAAAAGCTCTCACTGAGAGCAGGAAATGTGTATTCCTGTGATAAACCCTGAGCCAAAGGATGTTTCTAGATGTGCAAAAGTCTTCCTGACAAACTGAAAGCCTTCGGTACAAGAGGGAAAAGATGAGGAAAGATCTGTATTTAATGGTTTCTCTGGAGAAGAAGAATTACAGCCAGGTAATTTGCCTTTCTCCTGAGGAAAGGAACTCCAGGTCTTCATGGATATAACTCCTGGTGGGAGGATGACAACCTTCCCAGAATCCTAAAAGCTGAACATGCAGGGCTGTGCTCTGCCTGAAGCCAAGAAAAAAGAGAAGAACTTGGCCCAAAAGTCTATCTTCTCCAAGCAGAGAATAACAAAGAAGAAAAGAGCTCATGGAAATAAATCACACATTTTGAATTAAGATGGAACCTTTTCATGGCAAAGGAATGCATTTATTTAGAAAAATTCAAGCTGCTAAAGAGGAGAAAGGAAACAAAAATTCATAAGTTTAAAAAATTTCCAACACGATATTGGATGCAATCGTGTTTTGATTATAGACCTTCAGGTAGAGAAAATAAACTGTCCTATATTTGAAACTTATCCATAAGGTTGACATTTTCTACACCTGTCTCATTTTTCTCTATGTTCTATACTCTAGAATATCCAATTTTTAGATGTGCACAGCAAATAAAAATATCAGTGATTAACAATTAAAAAAAAAAAATCTGATAGTAGCAGAATAGTTCAGGCAGAATAGATTTTTTTTCCTGATTTTTAGCACAGAACAGATGCTCGGAAGCATTTTTGTTGCCATCAATGTGATTAAGGTCCAGTTATCATTCCCATCATCGCCAAGCAGAATACTAAAATTTAATAACTAACTAACTAAATAAATAAATAAAGAGCCACCTTTCTGTATGAAATAAAAAGGTTTCCATTTCACTTGCACAAGTCTACCACGATGTTTTCTATATTAAAGGCTCCATGGAAACCAAAAAATGAGGTGCTGGCTCTTTATCCAATATCAGAACCTCTTGCCAGGAGTGACTTTCATGGATGAAAGGCTTGAATTGATTCAAAAGAAAAGTTTTCATGCTTTCTACATGAAAAATGGAGGGTGAAAAATGCGGTCTGGCCACTCTGTGTGGTTTTTTAGCATCTGAAGAGGAACAATCTTTAAGTAGCAGTTACCCTGTCAACTAATTTTTTTCAGCTTTTGCTTTTATTCTCAGAACACTTCAGGCAGTTGTTTCCCACCTGAGGCAGATAAAGCAAACTGAATTTCATCGTGAATGAAGCAGAAGAGGAAAGAATCGGGCTGGGCGTGTAAAATTCCGACAAGCTTACAAAATTTTTGAATCTCCTCACTTCAGAACATTTCCATTCTCAAATGTGAGGGAACTGGAGAATCTTTCAATATACAATTAAAAGAGGTGAGATGCGGTTTTCTGTTTTTGACTCAGATCATACAGTCTGGCCTGAAGGTGAACTTGGTGAACTTCCCAAAGGCTGTTAGCCCTGCCAATAGGGTATGATCAGCTTTGTCTTCCTTCAGAATGAAGAATTTGTGAGAACAGCAACAAAAACTTGAAAAAAATTGCAGAAAACTGTTGGAAAGTCCTGTCTCTATTCAATTTCAGACCCCTTTTAGATACTCCTCAAACCTGCATATCTAAGATAAGCCATTTGTGAAGTTTCACCCCTCAAGGACCATCTGAGAGGACTTTCCAGGAAGAAAACACTTCCATTCCAAGAAGGGGAACACATATCCATCCAGAGATTCCCTATTGTGTATTTATCAGACAACAATACCTAAATGAACAAAAGGAGGCCAGAAAGAGCATCAGAAGTCGATGCATTTTTCATACACCTTTCTTTCAAGTAAATTTATGTGTGTCTTCACAGAAACAGAAAAATCCCCGTGGAAATTCCTCCTCTGGTGTCTTGAGTTGAACCTTCTGTTTGAGAGAGGATGTAGACAAAAAACCCTCTTTAACACTGCAAAGTTCTGTCAGTTTGGATGTGTTTAAACAGGAGCACTCTAAGGAAGATGTGCTGGTTATCTGCAAACAACACCTAGCCTGTTGCAGTTTCTTTGTTGCAGCAGTGAAGGCTTTGCTGGGAGCTGAGGCCATCTGTCCAATAGTGACTGAAGAGAAAATAAAGGCAAATAATCCAATTTACAACACAAATGTGGAAAGCAGTGTTGTTAGGATTGAATGACCATTCTGGTCCTGAGCAAAGAGTTTCATCCTGATCTGCCAACCTCACAGACATAAAATGAGGGGATGCTCTACCTTCTTCCACATCTCCAGGAGTGTGTTAGACAGCAGAGGATTCCTGCAAATCCCCCCAGGGATGTTAAAGACATCCCAGTCTTCTTCCTGGAGTTCTTTTGCTAGCCTCCTGAGAAATGTGTTATAAGGGAATGAATCCACCTGGATGGGCCCCACACAGAGCTCAGGGGCCCTCAGCAGGGATTAAATTCCATCCATTAAAGTCCTTCCATTAAAGTCCATCACTACCCACTGCATACCTGGGCACTGTTTTGGAATCTGTTGGCCCATTTTCTTTTTGTTGTTGTTGTTTGTTTGTTTTTTGGGGTTTTGTGTTTTTGTTTGTTTGTTTGTTTTCACTATTATTCCACAGATGTGAAATGGATGCAGAAAAAAACAAAAACAAAGTCATTGAGTAAATAAAATGAGAAGAAAAATCATGGGGGTCTCTTGGCAGAGAGGAAGGAGAGATCCTACTAGAGGTGCTTCTACAACTAAGAGCAGAAAGGAAATCAAGATGGATGTTAGCAAAGAAATAGAATTAATGTTCATTTGGGTTTAAGTAGTTTAAAAGAATCATTTCTCTGTGAATTAAATGCAAAGATGCAGAACTAAAAGCTACCTCTCAGACTAGAAAGAGAACTGAAAGGATGTCATTTACTTTGTGTTGCTTGAAGCTGTTTACACTCACCCCAACCAGAAAGACATCCTGACAGAAGTGCCAACAGGCAACACTCCTCCTACAGCCACCAGGGAGAAAAGAATGCACATTTAGAGGTCATCTTTCCCTGAAGATCTCCAGTACCTGGGCACCTATTTGTCACAACTAAAATTTGAATTTTCTCTAGTGATGAGTGCTCCTGACTCAATCCAGTCAAGACACACAAGCTCAAAGCTGAAGATCCGTATTTAATCATGTGCCACAGCACCCTGGGAATCCCCCAGCCCTTAATCTCTCTACCAGCAGTTTCCACCCTCTTTATTTTATGCTCTGCAGATATGGCCAAGAGACCTCACTGCCCTAATTTGACTTCTTTCCATCACTTTTTTCTTAAATTCATGGCTGCATCTTCCCCCCACCCCCCCAAAAAAATGTATCAATTTGTAGACATGCAAAACCAGAATGTGCTGTTTTTCTTGGATGAAGACAAAAACCCCAAATCTTCCAAGTCAAAAACGTTCTTTAGAAGATTCTTTCAAGAAAAAAAAAAAGATCTTTTTCTTCATTATTCACCTCTTTTTCTTGTCAGGCTCATGTAAAACACACACAGCTGATGTGGCGATATCTGTTCTCTGCTGCAAGCTGGCAGAAATACTTTATCTTAGAAAGATCAAGCAGAGCACACCTGAGGGCAGTGAAACACTTCACTGCAATGGAAAAGGCAAAATACTTCACATGATTTTCTTCAGCACTCCAGGACAAATTACACTGCTCCTTAACCTGCACTATTTTTAGCACCATGATTCAGTGCAATGGTTTGCTATACTAAAAAATGCTGTGGATTTTTGTGTTTGGCAAAAGCTAGGAAGAGATATTTCTCAGGAATCATTCTAATAGCCAACTCTTACACCTCTATATTTAATGGCTGCTTAATTCCTACTAAAATCCAGAACCACGTTTTTCATTACCTAATAGGAAAGAAAATTAATCCCTTTTAATCATGATCATGTGTGGCAGTGCCAGAACTGAACAGATTTAATTTTTTTAATCAAATTGCACATCATACTTCAGACTCAATTTCAATTATTCTGCTAGTGCAGCAATGGCAGCAACAATGGTTTGGGTTTGAGGGTTTTTTTGAGCAAATCAAGCAATACATTTTAGAAAGCTTTCCTAACATTCTGTGAGCTGATGTTGACCAAGCAGCACAATTTTTTGAGCTGTCATCACTCTAGGAGAAAAAGAACATCCACTCACGGTATTCTCAAATCACAGATTCCTGGTTTTGCATTTCATCATTTTATACCTTTTTTGTTTATCTCTTCTGCTGTACACAGCCCTTTTGCTCAGTTCCCCTGTTTTGTTTTTCATGCTTTTCCTTCGAGGACAATTAACCAGTGCCATCCTCCACACATACAAACACTCCGTGGCTTTCCTGTTAACATTATCTTGCCTTGATCACACATCAATCATTTCTTTGGGTGTTTTTAGACCTTGTGGGCACTAATTTTTAGCATACCTGGGTTTGGATTCTGTTGAGCCCTCGGAACCAGAGGATTTGTCCACGTCGGAGTTCTCTCTCTGCATGATCTATTTCTTCAACATCTTCATTGAGCTCTTCCTCAGGGACCTCCTCCTTCTCAGTGAGCCTCCCTGCCTCCTTTAAAAACTTTAGCCTACTTGTTGGGATGGTTGCAATGACCTAAAATTATAAAAAAGTACTGAAAACATAAGCCTCATTCAAGAGCAACAGCACAACAATCTGCTAATTCCAAAAGAGCAATCACATTTCAGTAAGATCTATAAAGGTGAGCTAAGCCTGCTCCTAACAGCACTTTGCACTTGGACAACTCCATTTTAGTCCCAAAAATATTTAAATTGTTGTGCAAACAATTAGCATGGCTTGCACCACTAAACCACAGTGTGGAGTGGGTTCAAGGCTGGGAAAAGTCTTTTCAATAAAGCAAATAGAAGATAAAACATGACGGAGATATTTCAGTGTAATTATGTAAGGAAAACTTAACCAGATTGATAGCTCTGCAGTTAGAGTTTGGCTATTTGTAATGACTTATGGTAGCGGGAGGTGAAAATTCATTGTATCTCATGCTGATAAAACTTCTCTTTGTTCATGGATTCAGCTACCCTTTGCTCCAGCAGCTGGAGTGCTTTTCTGGCATTTATCAAAATTGAATTTTCTGGAAAGTGTGGATCTGGTTGGTGGATTTCTCATAGGGCTCTCTCTCACTCTGTGTCCTTATTACCAATAAATTCTGATTAACTTAACCCCTCTTCTTATTCTGTTTGCCCACCCAAGTGGTCCTTGGAAGTAACTAATACAGGGGAATAATCTTTAAAAATTGCAGGTACTGTAGCTGGACAATTATTTTAAGTCCATTTCAGTGTTACCCTGTTGGGTAGTCATTTTCTGTTTGTTCTGATTCCTTGTATAACACCAGGAGCAAATCATGGCAATTTAAACAAGACATTACCTGGAACACACTGAATGCTTAAAGTAAATCTCCTACAAAGCAAATTATTAGACCCACTTAGCAAAAAACTGCTGCAATTTTCTTTTTTCTTCTTCATTTCAGCAACAAGCCACCACAACTGTGAAGCTCAGATGTATGAAAAATGAAGAGAGAACCAAGACAGCTGCAGGAAAATTGGTGTGGAGAGCTTTGGAAAACTGGAATGGGTGCAATGAAGACACATGGAAAGGTTCTGGATATTTCCAGAAAGCAAACCTTTGAGCTTCATGATCCACAAGGCCAGTTTTATTATCATGTTTTTAAAGACAAATTGGAAAAAAAAAACAAAAACAAAACAAAACAAAACAAAAAAACCACCAAACCCAGTTTCTACACTACTATAAAACCTTTTAAAAGGGGAGGATGAAAAACAAGATGCAAACCTGGAAAATTAATAGTGTGACATGAGCAAAGACAGGGCAAGAGAGAAAAAAAAGGGAAAATGCTTATCAATTAAATACTTACTGAAAGTCCTTCAGCCTCCCAGCTTTCAAACTACAGTGCCAGCACTCTACAGAGAGAAACTACTGATCTGATGAAAGTGATGGTGATATAGGGTTTTTAAGCCAATATTCATAATAATAACTGTATTGGGTCAGGACTATGTGTGACAGAATGTTCCTCTCTTGCAGCACCTCAGCCAAACTGGTGAGACTCTGCTCTAATTCTTTTCTTAAGGTGTTTAAGCAGCTTTTAAAATTATTCATTTAAATTCTGTGTCTGCCAACACCCACCCAGTTCAGGACACAGACTCATTAAAGCACTAAATGCAGATTAAAGAACTAAATATTATTCCCAGAAAAAATGATCACAGTTTTAATAAGTGATCAGTAATTCTGGGAATGGGATATGAGCTACTTTAGGAAGTCTTGGTTTTCAGGAGAGATGGGAGCTGTTAGAAAACTGTCCCTTAAAACATCTCAAATTGACTTTCTGGAAACTTCCCCTTAAATTCCTTTCAGAAGTGCTTGCTTTGACACCGAAATCTTGATTGCTTTTCATGGCTCACAAGAACAGCTGGTTCAGGATGTGGATAAAAAAAAAAAAAAAAGAAAATAAAGAAAAAAAAAAAGAGAAAAAAAATTGTTTTGTGCTGAATTAGAATGAGTCACAGCAGCAGAGAAAAGCTGAGATGGAAGAGTAGCATCACTGCTAAAGGAAAAGAATTCTCTCTCACTGAAGAGCTCACAAAGAAAGGACTTGCCACAGACTGTAAATCATGTAAATATGGACAAAATTTATTTGGTTTAACTTCCTTTTTTCTTTTCTTGGCACTAAATATTGACCACAAGACATTTTTTCCCCTTTGTATTTGCTTTCTTCTCAGTGATAAAACTGTGGAGGTGTACCAATATCAGTTTTAATTTCATGTCTAAGGTCTCATAATAAACCTGGGGCAAGTAAAGTGGGAAAAAATGCTGATATTAGTATTAGTTCTTAGTAATAGCCATGGATAACAAAATTTAGAAGCCAAAAAATTGATCAAAGGCTGTGGGAAATTTTCACAGCTGAATGAATCAGTTTGGATTCTTCTCCCTCTCCCTGCCTGACTTCCCCTTTCTCCAAAAATTGGTATGTTTTCCAAATTGCTGGGAAAAAAAACAAAACAAAACAAAAAAATCCTTCCTTTCTGAGATTATCAAACTGATTTTAGATCTTCTTCCTGCAAGGCCTTAAGCCAAATCCCAACCTCAAGTAATTATCACAGCAGAATTATGTGATAGTGGTGGTTTTCAGCCATAATTGAGCCACTGCATTAAATAATGCATAATTCAGCCATATGCATTAAAAGCTGCTCTGATCTGAGCTTATTTCTAATGAAAAATGAGGCCAAACTGTCGAAAAAAGTTTTGTTTTTTTTTCCCAGAAGAGAACAAATAATCAGATTTGAAAGCAAGCATTTATTCACTACAGTCCCAGCAGAACTACAGCAGAGTTCAATTGCAGTGGGAAATTTCTTGACTCTTCATGGAGGCAAACTGTGAATCTACAAATCTCTTTACATCTGAGAGAAAAAAATGTAACTTCACACTTTTCTTTACTGCACTAGCTGGCAACAACTTAAATACCCTGTTAATACATTCAGAGTTAAAAAATTATTATTATTATTATTATTATTATTGTTATTATTATTATTATTGTTGCTATTATTATTATTATTAACTTTGCAACCTGTGTTTGCACATAAAAGAATAACGCAGAATGTTAACAATACTGATTGTGTCTGTATATCTCTTCCAGAGAGTTAATCCCAATTTATTTAATATCATCTCATTGACATTTGTTTCTTCATCAATATATAATTATATATTAACCAATGATGACGGAGGATATAGCAGAAATTGAAGAGGACACATTAATTTAACTGCCATTTTCTACAACTATAAAAGGCACTCCCTCTTCTGTCCTTCACACACAGAACTAGGTGGATGGAGAATCACTGCAGGAGTATTTTAAAGGCACTGGAATTTTTCTTATGACAGTAGCTAGAATGAAAAATTCAGCAAGGGAATGAGTTGTTTGACCTAGAACTGGAAATCCATCTCAGCTCCAAAACTTTGCCACATCCTACAGGAGGAATTCAGTTCCAGGGAAGGTCAGAGTGCATTTGTCTTTGCGGCATTTTTTGTGACTGAGAGGCTCAAGTTGTGGCTCAACATCTTTCACAAAAAAGCTGAATTGAAGGTGGCCCTGGTGATAGCACACACTTCTAGAAAGGAAAGATGTGAAAACCAAAATAAAACCCAGAGGAACAGAGGGATAAATTATCCTTACTAATAAACCTCTCCTTGAAACTCTCACAGAGCACCTTGGGTTTCAGTAAGGGCTGCACTGGGCACTGGGAGAGAGCAAGGAAATAACAGGAATATTAACAATATCACACCTTTGAATGTGCAGCTTACTGAATGCTTACCTGACCCCACACCAGCTCTCCTAATCCAATAAATACACACCACATCCACTGGTCCAGCTGCAGGGGAGAACAGCTGAATGGTTTTCCTCCAAACTGGACAATTACTATCTACAGAGAGAAGCACGGAGGAAAAGGGGTCAATTTTTCAGAGGGAAAAGGCAACAAAACCAAACACAACTAGAAAAAAAAGAAAAAAACAAAAACCAACACCGCAGAATTTTGGTACCAAAAAACCCCCTCATCAAGACCCACAAACTTCTGCATTCCCAGTTAAAAGTGAGAAAAAGCCATACCAGTTCAGACTAAAATTCCTCAGCCTCACATTTAACAGTGGTCAGTTATGAATGGTCACAAAGAGAGAGAACAGGACAGTCCCCATGTGCTCTCCCAGCTCGTGAGCATTCTAGACTGGGAACTTATTGACCCTGATCCAGTTTATTTTGGAATGTCCATTGCAAGAGAGACTTTTCCCTCTGAGTATCATTTTACTGTGCATTTACAGATGTGTTCAAAGAGAGACAGAAGGTACAGAAAACTCTAGATCTGATGGAGGAAGGGGGTGGGGAAAGCCCACACCTTCAGCAGGATAACGACACATAGAGTCTGAGCAGACTGAGGTTTTGCTAACTGAAAATCAGATATTATTAATATATCTTGTTAATATTTCTGCTACAAAATCAGGGACCTGAAATCACACCCAGAGATTTAAATTGTCCAAGTTTTAAACTCATGATTTTGAATTAGCTGTTAAAGACCATCACTGCAAAGTTCTCCTCCTGTCACTGCTGCCCTTCCTCCAATATTCAGTTTATTGAGGAGTTCCCCTTTTCAAATCACTGCAGCTCAAGTTCAAACTGCTCTTTTCTCCTCCTTCCTCCTCCCAGGAGAAAGGTGTCAATAGTGAGCTGACACTGCAGAGCTGAGTAATAATGACAGATAAAAATATATTTCTGAATTATAGTATCAAATAGTATCAAGTACAGGATGGATGCCAGCAAAAGAACGGATGCAGGAGCAGAAGGAGGAATTCGTAAAGGAGAAAAATTGGGAAAAAATGTGTATTATTGTGATTATGTTCACTTGTGATGGGACAGCAGACTCAGGAGAGGAACATGAGGAACCACAATCCAGGGGCATTATTGCTGGGAATACTGAGCAGCATTGGGAGAAGAACTGTTCAGCATCAGCAGTTTTCAAGGGGCAATAAATAATTGTAAAATGCTTTGTTGGTACACTATTAAACAATTCCTTCTTTAAAAACCGGTGACAATATCAATGATGGCTGTTATCACTGTACATGCTAAGATTAATTTAAGAATTAACCCAGTTGTAAGGGTGAAAAATTCTGTTTTATTAGTATGTCTACATAACATTTCCCATTATTAACACTTGTACTGATTGAGAAAATACATGAAACCAGGTGGTTTAGTATTAAATGGGCCTCCGTCAGCACTTAGATTTAAAATTAAAAAAAAAAAGAAAACACAGATAACAAAAGTCCCAAACAACTTGAGGTGGATTTCTAATGAAAAGTAACTGATTTTTGCCCAGAGCATTACCTGAATGGCAAATGTACCCAGGACAATAGTGCAAAAAATGGGATTTCTGAAGATGCCATCGAAGACATTCCTCTCTCCGTGGATTTTGCGGGCGTTGATCTCATTGAAGAGCTGCATCATGACAAAGGTGTTGAAGATGATGGTGTAGTGCTCAGAAGGAGGGGAGTGAAGTGGGGCATTCCTCCCACTATCAATCTTAAACATTTTCTCACCTAGGTGTAAGACAAAAATAAAAGTTTCCTCTAGGATGAATCAAACCAGTTTCTATTCCCCTTGTTTTCTTTAGCCTGTTCCCTTCTCTGCTCTGCTTTAATGCCTTTCTAGGTAAAACCTTTCTTGCACCAATGAGCAAAACACATCCCAACTGAGCAAGAAGCTTTTCAAATGCTGACTCCTATCTAACTCTATACCTACACAACATTGTCAGTCCTACTCTTATCTACCCAAGCAGGAATTTCTCTGAGCACTCAATTCTTTCAGGTGTAACAAAATCTTAAGGTCATTGCCAGTGTGTTTGAATTTTCTACAGTGGTTAGAAGCCACCCCTCTTCATCAGTTTTTACCCATTTACTAATCCAGTAACATCTGCCAAGAATTGAAGGATATCAATGACAAAAAAACACAGACATTCTTGGTTTAAAATAGACTTGGGATTGATCAACAGCAAGCACTGCTGTTTAGTTTGATAATTTGGCTTTCACTCATAGATCTGACCAATAAAGGAGCAAGATACAACCCATGATGAGTAACTGTAAAAATGCGGTGAGTTTTGAAAAAATAAAGTTTTGTTGTTTTTTTTTTTTTAATACCACAGCCTGACAGGATCAAACAGTGAATTCTGGATTTCTGATGCCTCAAAGACATTTACTGTATGTTCAAACACAATGAATTTCTAAAAAAACCACCACAAACCAACAAAATAAACAAAACAAAACAAACAAAACAAAAAAACACCACCAAACAAACAACAACAACAACAACAACAAACTAAGACAAAAACTTGAGGTACTGGTCTCTGAAGAAACCTCCTACAAAAGAAAGGAAGTATTATTTGATCAAAATAGAAAAAATTCTTATTAATTTGAAATTTAATTATGGAAACACTGAGTTTTGCACATCATGTCACATCAAAGCTGAGCCTTGTGGAGTTTGAAAAGGAGAAGACTATTTCCAAAGCTTATCAGAAAATTGTCTGGGATATGTCCTTCAAAGTATGCAGTTTTCCAAAGACACACAGGAGCAATTAGAAGAGGGAGGAAAATCTTTGTTTGCTTTTCATCTGGCTCAGTATAAGTATTTTAAACCATAAAACTCATCAAAAAGCCATTCTAACTCCACATAAAGTTCACAGAAATTCTTGTTCCAAGATTCATATTACATGAATTATGAGGAGTTTCTTCACCTGTTTTAGAGAACCTGAAATTCCAACTTCCTAATGCAGACATTCTCAAAATTCCCTGTAAATCTAACAATATTAGAGACCACATCTCTTCAGAAACCTGGAGATTCTTTTGGTTTAATTTCACTGAGAACAGATCATCACCTCCTCTGAGCATCCCAAAGAAGCTGCCAGATGGCCATAAAGTGGACAAGACTTTCACAATGGAGCTCAAAAACCTCCTAAAAATCACAAATTTACATTTGCAGTTTATCTGGAAGTCTGTATGTAAGGAAAAAACATTCTTAGAGACAACACAGGTGATTTAACAGCAACTACAAAGTGACAAGGAGACAATACCCAACTGAAAACATCATCTGTCCTCTGAGAGGGTTCCATTATTGTGGAGCAACAGAATCTATTATTAGCTCCTACTATTCCCTGCAGCAAGCAACATTTCTCCTCCTTCCCTCCCCTCTCCAAAATACAACCTATAAAAAGCATCCGTTGCCAGCAAGGCCTGAAGAAGAATCCAGTAATCCAATAAATTAGACTTTTTGCCCCCTTTTAATATCCATTCCAGAAATTAAATGTCAAAGCAGAGTGTTATTTGTATCACTTAATGCTGATCACTTACTTTCCATACCACTTAAGATCAACGTTATTTCTGGACTGTGGACAACACTCTGCTTTCAGTAAAATGGATCTCAATTTTTATTGTGGTTTGGTTTGTGGGGGTTTTTAAATTTGTTTTTACGTGCCTACTCACCACGGCAGGTCTCACAATGAAATTTCAGTATAGAAGCAGCAGGGTGGATACTCCTATTAACCTATTCAACTCCTATTTAGCCCTGTGTGTTCGCAGATAGGTATCACCTCTCCAATGGCTATATTAGCTGTCATATTTCATGCCAACCACTGATTGGTTTTACTATAACTTTGTCGAAAAAATCAATTCCTTCCCAAACTACCGCACAGCACTACGCTGTGTTTCGATACAAACTTTTGCCAAAGCCCAAACCTGTATTTTATGAGGGGAAAAAAGTTCAGTGAGGCCATTCCTAAGGTGACAATATTTGGGAAGTGACCACAACGTGACACCTGCTGTTCTTCCCATCCCATCAACCAGGATGATGAAGGCAGACAGTAAATGCGCATTAATTCGTTACATTTAAAGCGTCCTGACGCATCGGCAGCACAACCCGTGAGCTGAGCACCGAGTCAGGGTGAGCTCCTCACCAACAAAGAGCAGGGTGAAGATGAGGGTGAGCTGGTAGACGGCGTGGCCCAGGATGTTCTTCATCATGGTGCGGGAGATGAGTGGCTTGTTGCGGCCGTAGGGCTTGCGCAGCAGCAGCGCCTCGGTCGGCGGCTCCGTGGCCAGCGCCAGCGAGGCGAACGTGTCCATGATCAGGTTCACCCACAGCATCTGCACGGCCTTCAGGGGAGAGTCCTGAGGGGAAAAACCAGGCGGTTTTGTATTTCCCAGGAAAAGCCTCACTTTCCTGTATTTCCCAAGAAAAACCTTCATTTTTCCCACGGGACTCAGAAATGCCTGTACTGAGCTACCGGGACCCTTCTTCCATTCCTTCTGCAGGGCCAGGAACACAGTGGTCTGAGCAGAGAGAAATTATCTCCCTGCAGGCATTTAATCAGCAACATTTGCTACCACAAAACTCATACCAAGCATGACAGTAACTCTTTATAATGCTTGTTGCAACTCTCTCTGTTCCTTCTTGCATTGTGCTTGAATTTTCAGCTGAATTTAGATATAATTAGAGAATCCAAGTTTCTCTCTTGGAAGAATTTTTTTAATTTTTTTTTTTTTTTTTTTTTTTCCCCCAGAGACAGCTTGAAATTATTAAAAAATTATGGAACAATTACGGTGACATCTTGATACATTACACTTAACTAAGGTCTTTAACAGTAGTGACAAAATAATAATACTTTTTAAAAGCCTGATATTTTGATAAAAAAATAATCTGGAACTTAGTAATCTATATCAAATGTGCAAAAGCAAGACAACCTGTTATATTACTAGTAAAAGGAAAGCATATTTGGAACTATGAAATGGAATGAAAAACACCAAATATTGGTATTGGATGCAGGCTGTGGTTTCTGAAGCAGCTCTCCAGTCACTAGAAGGAGCTCTTTCCTCACACAATCCCGTAAACTGTTCATAATACAGAGGACTTTAGGTCATGCTTAAAAACCCCAAAATTAACTAAATAAAGCAAAGTACACAGACCTCAGGAGGATGTTGGGACAACTCTTACCAGGTTTTGATGTGTAACTCATTGGGGCAGCTGTGAGGAGAGAGATGTTTCAAGGACCCAGGGGATGAAAACAAGAAAAAACAACCTCCTGTGTCTTTAGACTCTGTATAAAACAGGCATTAGCAAGGGCTGCTTCCTGTTCCAAACAGACCATTTTTATCAGATAAAAAAGAATCACCAAAGTAATAAGGCAAAAACATGACAAATTTCGTTGTGAAATTGAGTTACTCTGCTGTGTGAAAGCTGGAAGAGGGAGCACTATTTTTATGTATTTCATTACCATGGTGCTGCAGAAGCAAAGCAAAAAAAAAAAAAAAAAAAAAGAAAAAGTAGAGAACAGGATACAAACCAAAGCAAAGCAAACAAAACTCAAAACTCCCTGAGAACTCTGCCCATTTTTTCAAAGGGTTAAATATTCAGTTTTAATGAAATACCATAAAAGAACAAGGGCCAATATGCATTGAGTATCCCAAGGACTGATAGAAAAGCAGGGTAAGTGCTTTGGTCTCTTGAGCATCTGGTTTAGATTACAACGCTCCCTTGAGATAAAGTATTATTTCCTCTTAAAAACACATTTTTAACACATTTATACAGATTTTGATGCATTTCATTTATTATTTAAAAAAAAAAAAAACACAAAAAACTTTTGGCTTATTCAAAGGGATGGAGAAAAGCAACCTCCTGTTTCTAAGTCTTACAGGCTGGGTTCATCACGGCGAGGAGGACAACCAGCATTAATAGACTGATGACCTCTTGGTTATGAGTTGCATTAACTGGGCTTATCTGGAGAGCTCAGCTCACTCATTTGAAATGCAGCTGCAGAAACAGGAAATGTTCTTTGTTTTTAGAGGTGGATAAAAAACTAAAACGGATCATGACAAACTTCATTCCAAATCGAGACTTCATCCATTTTTATTAACACTACTGGCTCCAACATAGAGAGCAATTGCAGTAAAAAGCAGTTTGTGGCTGGGGCCCACAGACCCTCGATGGGACAGAGATAAAAATGAAAACATCTTTTCTGCTGAAGACTTTTCCTTGTCATATTTTTGCCTGTCTCATTAGTAAGTTTGAGCAACATTCTCTGCTTTGATCTGTTACAATAACTGAATTTCCACTTTGCGCACTAAATTCTCTGTCAATAAAACCAAATTTCCCTATCACATTTAATAGATAGAGTCAGAGATTTAGGTGTCTATCAGGACCTGCCATATTCCCAGCAGAACGGAAAAGGCAGGTTATTTCAGTCTCTAAATCACACAACTGTAATTGGCAGTCATCGGTTTTGGCAACAACACTTTGTCACCATTTTACACTGCCAATCACCTTGGGTGCCTGTGGTGCCCCTAATAATTATCTATTATTGGCAGTGCTACACTGCTCAGTCGAGTGTGAGCTCATTCGAGGCTGAAGCCAAAACATTAAATACACATTAGTCTGGGCAGAGAGTGGAATGAAATTGCCACTGCAACTCCATCTGATTTCTGATTAGTTGGTGGAAACTCAGGAAAATACATATCAGCTAAGGGGCTCAGGCTTCCACCGCAGATTTTAGTCACTTGTGCAAGTGGGATGCAAATCAACCTTCTTTTCACTGTTTTAGCCACTAACTGACCAACCAATTGTTCTTAATTCATTCTCTGAAAACTTTGGGGAGGTGAACCACCCAAAATCACCACTTATTCATCAAATTCCTTTCACTCGACCTTGGAATAGGTTAGCCTTGGCCTAGAGGTAAAAGGAAAATGTCCCTTAAATCAAGTGATGTTACACTTCATCTTGGAAACACTTAAAAGTACAAATTGCCAAAGGCTGGAAATAAACTACAAATCTTTTGTGACATGCAGAGCCTCACAAATTTTAGAGCTTGTTACTTTTGATTTAGATGACAAGCTGCAAGGGGACAAAAAGGTATTTTCACCCTTACCTCTTTACTCCCGTTTGCCAGAGAACACACGCAGGGATTCATAAAAATGAACATTTCTAGGAGTTACCTTTTTATACATTAATGCAAAAAAAAGCCACTGTGCTGCTAGATCACACTGTCTGCTAATTGTATGAAGTGGCAACCTCAATTCCATTCCCATGCCTTGCCAAAACAAAGCTAAACAGCACAGACTTTGATTTTATATTACAGGTTTTTCAAGTTTGCCAGTGCTCTTATTTTAGATTTGTCAAGTACAGTTCTGCAGTAAAACATTATAACCATGTAAATTACTGCCTTATATATGTAAGTATAGATCATCCTCATTTTTTTGAACAAGATCTGTAAAAACAATCAGTGATTCATGCAGGAGTTCATTACTACAGTGCCTTTTAATTAACATTTAATTTTCCAAACATAAGGTCCTATGGAGTCACTGTTTTCAGCTCCTAATGTCTGCTAAAACATTAAGTCTCTCTCAAAGTTCAAGAATAATAATTTGAATGTAAAATGTTAAAACACAGCCTTTGTCTTCCTTTTCCTCGGTGCAACCTTTTTGAAGAGTTACAATTGCCTCAACAGTTAGAGCCACAGACCGAATCTGTCACGGAGAGAAACCTGCTTGCTTCATGGCTCCAGTAAAAAAACTGTTTCCATTTGACTGAGCTGCATTTTAAAATCTTCATTTCGTTCTTACCCAGATCACTTTGAACAGCTCCAACCGCAGCGAGCTGATATCCTCTGGGTGCTGTGGGGGACAGGGGGCAGGCTGAGCCCATACAGAGCTCTATAGGACACCCAGAGATGTGGAGCAGTGACTCACTGCAAGCACAAAACTCACAGGGATCGTAGGCAGAGCTCCAAAGAACCACCCTCACTGAATCAGTCAGGGGCTCTGCAAAACTGTTATTCAGACAATGAAGTCAGAATGTAAAAGTTTGTAACTCATAAATCCACTGGAAAAACAAATGATGGATTTAAGCTGAGGCAGTGACTGCAGAAGAGGAAGGACAATTCTGCACGAACTGGTCAAGACCCCCACACCTTGATCACACTAAAAGTGTGCAATGGGCACCATAGGGAAGGCAGCAAGAGGAAACTGAATGAGGTTTATTTATAAGGTTAATGAGCCCAGCTCAGCTGCACTGAGCCACACAAACATCTCTGGGAGAAACCAGAGGTGTGAACTCCTCCAGGGTCTGTGCACACAGAGATACAGAGCTAAAACTGATGCCTTATATTTGAGCTTTCATGTTTTTCAGATTCTGTGCTGCCCAGGGTGCAGTTCTGAGCTCACATTCAGGGTCACTCAGCTCTCTGCACACAGCAGGGACATAAAACAAATTCTTTTCCTGCTGGACACCAAGGACAACTTTCAGGGCCCAAAAGCACAAACAAGGGTGGCTGGAGGGAGGAACAAGAAGGATGGGACCTCACAGCCTGGAGCTGGAATTGGACAATTAAACCCCAATATGCAAATGGACCAAAACTTTAAAAAGTGTGAGACCTCATGACCGTTTGTCCATTTTGTGACCATTTTGTGTTCACCTTGGGTACAGCCCTGGCCAGGCTCTTGTCCTGCCCAAGGTGTATCCTAAAGGCTTTTCAATAAATATCTAGTTTATTCTCCAGCTCTGTCCAGTCTCTTTTTCAGGTCAGCCTGCCCCTGCACCCCATACTGAGGGCTCCTGAGTCAGCTTCCCACCAGAGATTTCTCCAAGCTCTGTTCTCCTGGATGACCCAGATCTCAGAGCGTCTTACATAATTACAGACTCACAACACAGAAGTTCATTATTAGCTGAAAATTCAGATCTTGTGGCTCATAGACTGAGCTGCTGTAAACTGAAACAGGGCCCCGTGTAAGTGAGATCCCTTGGAGGGGTGGCCGTGGCAGCAGCTGTGCTAAGCTTGTCAGCAGGTGACACTGGATCTGTAATTCTTATGCTGCTTAGAATATGGCTGCTGTCACCTTAACATGACTTCGTGCTGAGAGCTGGGGAGACAAGAGGAACAACCACTGGCATTGGTCCTGTGTATAGTAAGTTTTTGACAGCCCACTGGTTGTCCTGCATGAGCTTTATCTGGCACTGGAGCAGCGCAGAGGGTCACAGACACTTTGTACATATCACTATCTGCTGAAACAGCAAGCCAGGACAAAACAGAAATCCTAGATATGGTAGATATTCTCTAACAGCAGCATCTTCTTGAAGCAGGCATTGGGTAGATGAAAAATAAAATTATATTTGCTTAAAATTAACAGAATTAAACTAAACAGCAGTTCTCTGAAGTGGAATTGGCAAGGACCCTCACTTCATTAATCCATTTGAGGAAAAAAGCAGCAGATTATTAAAATGGCCATTAATGGTCCCAGGCTCTGCCTGATGTTTTTCCTAAACCTCTCCATGGGCCTCCCAAGGTGTTCTGGACCAAATAAATAATCTCCTGCATGAGCAATGCACTCTCTGGGCACCCCTTGGAGGGCTGGCTTCACTCCCACCACACTCACACAGTCATCAATTAATTCATTAATATAGAATTGTGGTGATTTCACTTGGAGTCCTGCAGGGAGATGACCACGTCCTCATATTTACATGTACACCAGAGAAATTGCAGCATCAAGACTGAATAAAATTAAGCCCATTAAGTTGCGAAGCACAGGCCAAGTGCTAAAAAAAAGATTAGTCTAAGCAAAGATTTTATTGTCTTTGTACTTCCTTTAAGCACAAACCAAAAAGAGTGGGTGAGTGTAAAGGCAGCTTCCTCCTGAAGCATCCCAGTTTGCTGGTTCCAAACCGCAGAACAGATTATTTGAGAGGTGGCATGAGAACAGAACAAATGTTACTTCCTAGTGAGAATTTTTCTCATTCTAGATATGAAACGTCACCAAAAGGAGAGCCTGTGTAATGTTAATTAACCTGAATATTAGTGATGGACTGAAATTATATTCTGTGCACCAGAGAAAGCCAAACTGACCACCTAAATCAAAGGAAAACTCAGTCCAGTGTGGATTTTGTTCGTGTTCATTTTGAAGGTCACAAGAACCTGTGCTGCCTTTTGAAAACTATAGACTTAAGCTCCGTTTGTTTGTTAAAGACTAAAACATTTTAGTCAAAATCTTTCAGTCAGACCTGTGCACAGTTCTGCAGATTTGGATGTACATGTGTGCACCTAGACTGCTGTAGGCAAGTTTTTTTTGGTAGAGTCCTGCACTTTGTGCTGGAGCTATTTTCATAGCAACCAGAGGGTACAGCCTGTTCCCAAGTGCAATTTTTAGCAAAGCTTTCAAGCCAAACAGAATGTCCTTTGGCTGGCTGGAGTCAAAGCCTAACACAATAATGTGCATTTGTGAGGCAAAATCCTTCTTGAATGAGACAGAACCGGGAGCAGCTCGAGATTATTCACTCTGAGCCTAAACAGTGGCAAAGGACAGAACTGCTGCCTTTCTGCTTCCATTTCCACTTCAGCTTCTCCCACACCTTTCCTTTGGGCTTGCATCTTTACTGCCAGATTAAAGAATTGCACAAGAATCTGCTGGCAAAGCAACCCAGGAGCTCCAGGAGTTGCCCACTAAAACCTGTGAGCAGGGAAACAGGCCCAAGGATGGGCTCACAGACCTCTGGGGCAAGAGAAATGCACTGGGCATGATCCAAATCCTTCTAGAAGCCAAAGGAGTGATTCAAAGGATGAAAAAAGCTCCAAAATTAAAAAGGGGGATATGCTTGTACTGATAATGCACTTCACATCCACTCAGACTTGATTTAAAATAGTCCTTGCACTGATCCAGCAATGTTTAACCTCTTCAGGGATGAAAAACTATTTGGTTAACAACTGGAATGAGTTTCCCTTCATGCTTTCACAAAACAACTGAAGAAATGCTAGGCATTGACCATGAATTTTCACCTTAGACAAGTATTTATAGTCAGACACTGATTGTCAATAAAATCAGTTCCAGTGATGGTGCTGTCATCACCCTGCTGTCAGCGCCTTGTTCTGGATGGTTTTGTACCGCTTGTAAAAACCTCAGAGTTTTACTCCTTATTCCTGTGTTACCAGCAGCAACCATTTCACAGCTGGACATTTTCTCAATATGCTGGAAAATATTTCCAAAGGGAAATTCATCCAGCTTTGCTGCAACACCACAAATTCTGTCCCTCAGCACAGGCTCAGTGGTGACGAGGGACCACCAAGGCCTCTGAATGTCAGCCAGGGCACAGGAGAAGTTTGACCTTGTGGGTTTGTTAAGGTTCCTGGGTTTCTGGTTGCAAGGATCAATTCCACGATTCCAATGTAAGTTTAGCCTGGAGCAGAGCTGATGACTTATTCATTGCTTTGCTCAGGTGTGTCTGGGCTGAAATGTACCTGCTGAAACAGGTATGGGCACCTGGGAGATGCACCATGAGGGAAGCATCAGCTTTCCCACAGTGCATACCCATCCAGGGAGGCATTTTGTGACAACTCCTGTCTGCAGCATCTAAAATTTACATTATTTTAGGGACTGACAGAACTAAACCCCACATTTTGTTATTTTCTCTTTAAAACAAAAACCTTACGCTGTACTGCATATATCCTGTTTACTCTCTAGAGGAAAATTTGCAATTTGAGAAAAAAACATGTTTGCTTTGAGATATACTTCTTGAAAATGACCTGGACATGTTTCATGTGAACCAGGATTGCACTGAGGGATTAATGGAGTGGAAGAAAGAGAGGTCTAAGTCCAACTCCATGTGTCATTTAATTGGTTTGTCATCTGCATATGAAATTAAAAATAACTGCCTGAAAGCAACAAAATAATTTTATCAGTCAAAAAGATTAGGGTTACTTCAATGTGTCAGCATTGCTGTCTTGAACACAACCTCATTCCATAATGCATTAAAAAAAAATGTATTTATTAGTGAAGTATTCTGAGAGGAAAAGGCAAATTCACATAACCTGTTCCTTTCCCTATCTATGGAGTTTTCTGTTTGACCACCACAGCACAGGGATGACAACTCCTAAAAGCGAGTTCCTTTGGGAAAAAGAACGGATTAATCCAGCTTGACGTCAGCAGCTCTTTAACCTTCAGCAGCCTGGTCCTTGGAATGCTCAGGAGAATTTCCAAAGGTTTTGATGCCATGACAATTTTTTGCCTTTTCTTTTACATATCTTTTATGTATTCTCAGTGCCCTTAGCATGCATGCTTGTAGTTCCTTAAGTATGATAACTTAACATAGCCCTGATATTCTGTTAAGCCAGAAAACTAAACATCCTAATGGCCTTGCAGTTTGAGGCCAGAAAGCCCTACGCTATCTTGAAAAACCAAGGTCCCCTCTAAAAGACATCCTGTAAACCAAGATTAAGCCCATCCAGGAA
This sequence comes from Hirundo rustica, assembly GCF_015227805.2. NCBI lineage: Eukaryota > Metazoa > Chordata > Aves > Passeriformes > Hirundinidae > Hirundo > Hirundo rustica. The sequence continues at coordinate 7,442,870 of NC_053461.1, read as the reverse complement.
AAAATACTTCAAGATAAAAAGATGTCACGCTGTTCATTCAAGCATCTCACTGGGGCATCTTTGCTAGATATGCTAACTTGCAAGGTCTATAAAATTGTATACACAATCCATTGTGTGCACGCATTTCAGCGTGCTCCACCTTAGTGAAGTATAAAAAAGTCCTAATTAAATTCCATAAAAATCCTTATTAATACCAAGGTAAAAACCTTTTATCCCTTAACCGTGTCTAACTCTTCATTTTAGGACCAAGGAAAAGGTATCAGTTTACTTGCTGCGTGCCAAGCGGGAATCAAACGCAAGGCCCCATCCGCTGGGAGCGAGTGGGTCTCTGGAGGATCCCAGGATTTCAGCAGGATCCCAGCAGGAATGGCTCACCTGGGTGATGCAGGCGCCGGTGAAGGCCACAATGACAGCCACAATGTTGACAGTGAGCTGGAACTGCAGGAACTTGGAGATGCTGTCGTAGACGTTGCGGCCCCACATGACGGCCTTGACGATGCTGCTGAAGTTGTCGTCCGTCAGGATGATGTCCGAGGCCTCCTTGGCCACATCTGTGCCAGCGATGCCCTGGGGAAAGGGGTTGGGAATGAAATTCCCTGCTGGACAGCACAAATCTTCCTAGTCAAAGCCTACAGCTTTTTATATTTCTTGGAACTTTGCTAATTCGGCCTGGTTTTGAAGTGAATTAGGCCACAGAAAAGGGAACTGAGAGAGAGCAGAGGAATTCATATGGTGATGGCTTTGAGTATTTTATCAGCTTAAGGACTGCTGATTGTCTGAGTTATTTTTGTCATTGATGATGGGTTGTTATTATCCATGAACAGAATTGCTAACAAAAATGAGAATTATGCGTCTTTATATATAGCCAGAGTATGCATAGAAGACACCTTTCAAGTTAGTGGTGGATTTTACCACAGCAAAAAAGAACTCCAGTGTTATGAAGAAAAAGTTCATTTTTACACATGGGCACAGGATTCTGCATAAAGCCAATAATTAATTAGACAAACTCCTGAAGAATTATCAAAACAAGCAGTGCCAGTGAATCCAAGTGAATTAAAGGATTATGAGTCTACATAATGTGTTCCCACCAATATATTCCTTCACTGACAAGTAATAACTAAGCAACTACACATTTAATGAATGGAAAAGCCCTTACAGCAAATTCATAATGGCACAAACATCAAGATTATACCATTGCAAATCCAACATCAGCTTTTTTAAGTGCTGGTCCATCGTTGGTTCCATCCCCAGTCACAGCGACCACCTGCCTCTGTTCCACCTGTGTGCTGTCAATAATACCTGCAAAAAATGTAAATATGGGGGTGTGTTTACAGACATTTATGGCCAATAATTAGCAAAATAAAATGTCCCTGTAAAAAAGCATCGTCTGTATAATACAGATTGGATAACACCACACTGTTTTACAGAGATCAAAAAGGGAGATCTTTAAGGAAAATAATGATGAAAGCTGTGGCATCACCACCATCCACTACTGAATACCACCATTAGAATTTACATGGAAAGTTCTGATCCTGCATCATCAACACATCAACAAAACCTGCACAGGCTTCAAAGGGAATGAGAACAGCTAATTATGTCCTTTTGGCAGATTCCTGCTATTTAAAGTTTTGTGTCACAGCCCAGCACTGATCAAACATCGATGGAAAGGATTTGTCAAAAACTTAAGTTCATGTTTAGGGCCCTCCTAAAGTGGGACCCAGCTGTAATATCAGCTTTACTAAGAGGCCTTCTTACCCTAAAGATAACAAAAGTCATTGGTGAATTTTATTTAGCTGGAGAATTTTAGCAGCAGTGTTCAATTCTGCCAAACAATGATTAAGGAGATATAAACTAATTCTTTAAATTCTGGAATGAAGCATTTTAATAAATAGATATAATAAAATAATTTCTACTTTCTTTTTGAGATCATTTGAGAGAAATAAAAAACATTTTTCATTTGGTGATTTAACTTTTGCACACAAGGTTTCAGGGAATTATTTTCTACTTATGTAGACAGAGAAAGTCAGGAAAATAATGAAGAATTTTTCAGAGCCTACAGAAGCAGCTTAGGTTTTTTACAGGATGAAGATCATTCACCACTCATGTTTCTATTTCCATGTCAGGGTCCATTTGAGTACAAATCCAGAACACAGGATTGTTGTGTAAGATCCAAGAGCACTTTTCCATATAGATAACTAAGGGGAGGAAAATGACAGAATTCCTTTTGCTAAAACATTTTGCGCAAAGTCGTTACCTCCAAAAACAATTATCCAAACCTACCCAGTGTGAAAACTTTCACCCTGCTCTGAAGAAAAAAAATCCCTCCCATATCAGATAACCGAGGAGAAATAGGAAATTGCAGATTACAGAGCAATAGCTGCCTCTTGGCAAGGTTCAGGCTTATCAGGCACCAGAAGACTGCAGTGCCCTGTGCAAGCAGTTAGTGCCCTGTATTTTTCAGACTTATGAAAATGAGAAAAAAAGCCCTATTCACTTTCCACTGGTAGTATGATCTCAGAAAAATGGAAATTACTCTGATAAGATCTTATAATCAGAGCTTTCAGTTTGTTGGGGTGATTTGCCTTTGGTATTGCTAAATAAACAGGAACATCATCTGTCACTACTGTGAAAAGCATTGGTCTTGCTATTAACACATCCTTTGATCTTAAATTAGTAGTTTAAGGTTCTAAAAAAAAAAAAAAAAAAAAAAAGGTCATTAAAATCTCTGTCTCATTAAGGTATTAACAGCTCCAAAGACATCAACAGTATCTGCTCACAACTGGGTTCCAAGTAGAAGCACAACCCAAATCAAGTTGAAGAGGCTTGAACAAATGATCTGTTAATAGAGATAAATGGATATAAATAGTGACTGTTGATGACTGTGCCACCAGCTGCCCTCCATCAACCAATCCCTGGGTGCTGCCAAGTCATTCACAGGGTTTAGCAGCCATTCACAAGGTTTAGGAGACATTTTTATCCCAAAAAACCCCAAACTATGCAGCCAGGATGAGCCCAACACTGCCCAGAGCACAGACCTGAATGCAGCCATGGAAATCAGACATAAAAAGGTCTCACTGAGCCCCAGACCTTCCTTGCAGTGCCCACTAGGAGTGCCACAAGAAATACATGGAATTCTTGGGATGGATTTCACCACTACCCATGGAAGAGTGAAGGACTTTGCAAAACTCCTGTCTGTATGTCAGACAAATTTCTAAAACGGAGCAGCAGTGATTATTTGGGATTCAGAGGATTTATCACAGCTCTACCAACACTCCCTGCATTCTGCCTTCTCTTTTTAATCTGCTCCTCCTCCCTGTTTCCTCACACTGGTGAGTGCTTGCCTTCTTTCCAGCACGTGTCTCCTTCCAAACACATGAAGGTTTGTTTTTAATATTGTTACTGGCTGTGATAAAGTTTCACCTCAAGAATTTTCTCCAGTACTGAGAAATGTGCACAGATAAAATTCAGTGTGAGGAGACCAAAGAGAAGAAGGATGCCCAGGAAGGGCTCTCCCTCTGCATTCCTGAGCTGTGGGCATCAACCTCTGGTGTGATCACAGAAAAATGTGACTGGAAGCATGAGCTGCCAGGCTGCCAGTAAAGAAAACACTCCCTGGCCTTTGCACTCAATCTAAAAGAAGTTCCGGTACTAATTAATTATGTCTAACAACCAGGAAATTTCTTCCAACTCTACAGCTTTATTCCAGTTGAATGCTAATATACAGAATTTTAATGAGAACAGGTTTTCATGGGGAATTCTTCTGCTCTTAGCAAAGCTTCCTGCCAAAACAGCCTTTGCTCTTTCATTGGCCTCTTCCCTCATGTTGAGCTGTTTGGCCATGACTTTCTTCTGTCAGAAAGAATTTCATTCAACAGCCCCACGAGCACACCTAGAGCAGAACATGACAGCGTGCTTCACACAGGAATCCCGCTGATGTGGCAGGAATTTGGGCAGGAAATTTGGGCAGGAATTTGTCCTGCAGCTTGCATAAGACACAAGTCTCTTAGAGCAAGCAGCTTGTGTCAGATGAGGGCAAAGACCAGATTTAAAACAACCATGCAGAGCTGTCAAGAAGGGCTCTAAATGCATAAGCCTGCTATAAAAAGTACAAAATACAAGATAAAAACTGAAATATATCCTCCATCTCCAACCTTCCTCCCATTTAACACTAAGTAAGCATTAAATCAAATCCACTCAGGATAATAACTTAGGGAATGTTAACCAACAATGTCTCTTCTGCACCCGTGGCTCAGCTCAAACCCTTCACAGCCAGACCCAGGTTCTCCCTCTGTCACAGGACAAATGCAGCTCTATTTAAATAACCCATGCTTGGCACCCTTAGAGTTGCATCAGTAATAAACTCCTGGGGAAAAGAAAAATAAATAAATAAATAAATAAATAAATAAATAAATAAATAAATCCTGGTTTAGAGATTTCTTTCTGTCTCAACTGCTTAAAACAGGCAGGAAAATTCAGCTCCAGCTGAGGATTTCAGAGCTGGAGCCCATCTCAGGGTTAGAGAGGCAGGAAAGCTGATTCTCCCACAGGCTCACCCAGATTTGTGTTTCTCTGACCAGCTAAACATAGGTACAGCCATGTATTTTCATAAGCACGTCCTCTTTCGGTTAGTTTTTAATACTTCCAAACTTTTGGAAGCTCCCTGTTAACGTAACAAGAATTTGCAAAGTCTGTCTGAAGGAGAAAGCTCAAATTTATTTCAGTAACATGCTTGGGTACCTGCCTGGAGAGAGCTTTAAAGGTTAAAATAAAAATGTTCTATATGGCATTACAGACAGCATTGGGAATCAAGAGAAAACTCCTCCCCAAAGTTCAAGATATCAAGTAATACAGTTTTCTGTATTTTTATTATTCTACCCATTTCATGGCTTTCCACATTAATGAGGTTATGAACATACCACCACACCATGCAATAACAGTTGAAATATTTTAGTAATTAAGGGCAATTATTAAAAATGTTTTCTTCCTAAAGTTCCCCTTCTGTTTGATAACAAATTAGGCCTACATGAGAATAGTTGTTTTTAATACCAACACCACCAAAAAAAAAAAATTATAGTCTAATTTAAATATGTTGAAAGGCTTCTTTAATTTGTAAACTGAATATTTCTTTGATTTTTTCTATACATTCTGATGATATTTCCCATCAGTGTTAAACGTTTTTTTCCCACAGTGTTTTTAAAAGATAAACTGACAATATTGAATTATTTCAAAATAGCTCTGTAACCTCCCATCAGTATAAATGACATGTGGTTTTACTTGTTATACTTTGAAATAGAGTTAAAAAAAATTAAATAATACCAATAGGTGTCTTTAAACCCATCCCAAATTGTTTTTCAGTGGGACTGAGATTTTGGCTTCGCTGAAGAAATTTGTGATGATAAACCATTCTGATGGGTGTTTTTCCAATCTACCTCTACTTCAAAGCCAGAAGTATTTGACTGCAAGTGTGTGCCCAGGCTGAAATGCTGAACCATGTCTTTCTCTGGTCCCTGAGCAGTAGCGAAAACAAAAGTGAAAAACAAAAATGATCCTTTTGCTGGGTGGGACTGTGCTATGTTAAGGAGAAAAAAAGATTCCCTCAAGCAGCTGTATGTCATTAAAAATTAAATATTAAAAAAAAAGTTTATTTTCTGATGTGTGTTTTTAGCCTAGAGCAGATAGAATACATCAAAGGGGAGAAAAATCCTCTCAATCCCTCAAGTGTCTCAGAAAAACATAACATTTTAACAAGAGGCCCAAAACTAGTGAACATTTAAATAGTTTCTTGTAATTTTTAATGGCCCTTGGAGAATTACCAGCCAAAAAATTCCACCATGGTTTCCACAAACTTGTTCTTGAACTTTGCTAAGACACTTAATTGCTCTCTCGACCTTGTCACATCATCAAAACATTAATTGTGGGCTTGCACGTGGCATTCAACAGAAGTAAATATCTTTTGGGCTGTCCAAGTGCGTATGCTACAAAGCATCAGCTATTTGTTGTTCCTTTTTTCTCCAGCTCTCTATCGATTTCAATTACCCTGGCAGGCAAAGGTTTCCTTCTCCTCTTGAGGGAAAATCCTGAATGATTCAGACAAGCGCTCCCAAGGGACTTGGTTAATCCACTTAATGAAACACAAATTGTTGTGTTTCTGAAACAAATCAGCTGTTGGGCTGAACAAGGGCTGTTCTCTGAGAGCTGGAACACAGGATTTAAGATGCACTGGTGGGGAGACTTCAGCTGACCTTGCACAGGTCCAACACTGACCCATGGAGATAAAAATGCTCTCCAAACTTTTCCAATCCTATTGGAGCACACCTCCCCCAGAAATGTATATTATTTATTAGTGACACATAGGTACTGCCATACTGATAAATTGTCCACATTATAAGATATACATATAAAAGGGTGTGATGGAGACGATACACTCTGTTTCTATCCAGCACCATGCCAGAGTTCCCTGGAATGATCTGTATTTCCACCTGGCCTCAAACCCAAAGGACCCAACTGATCCAATCTTCGAATTTACAATGGAATTTGTGCTCTAAAGTCATTTAGGCATTTTTGAAAATTGCATGATGCTCAAAAGCCTTTGTAACCAGTCATGTATGGAATTGTAGAAACAAAACCTAAAGGATTTCCGACCTAAATGCGGATTATTGTTGGAGTAGTCAGCCAGCTGAAAACAGGTAAGTGATCAGATGGATCTTCGACTGAACTTTAGCTGCTCTAAGAATTGCTAAAAAGGGCTCTCCAGACTCCAGGGCCTAAGTAAAATATTCCATCTCTTTCTTCATCAGGAAGCCAGGAAACAGCAATCTGCTGATGGGGCTTCCACCTGAGCATGGCCAAAAATGAGGTTATTCCTGCTCAGAAACTGCCTGATTTCATCAGCCATGGGGTTTGAGCCTCAAAGTCGACTGAATAAGATGTGGAGTCACCAAAAGAAAAGAGAAAACTGCAAACCAATCCCTCTTTAATGGGAGCATTCCATCTACAGACAGCATGGTGAGAGAACGGAGTTTGTATGGTGCACGTCCTATAGGACAGATTCTAAAAACACAGGAATCTAAAGGAAGCCAATGCAAATCACACAATTAGATGAGCCTATAGGAAAAATGGAATTGGCTGAAAATCCCCATCTCCACTGGGCAGCTCCCAGTTCCACCATCTCAATAACTGTTGTGACATGAAAAGGTTTTGGTTTTTTTTCTCTCTGAATACTCTTAAGATAACTGTCAGAGAAGAGATGCACTGGAGTGACTGGATTCACTCTGAATGAGATTGCTCTTGTTTCCCTCATAAAGCAGTGCAGGCAAAGACAAAATATGTATGTCCCCTCTTGTTTATATTTTGTTTCCCAGCAATATTTTCTTTCTGCCCACCAAATTTTCCCTTCCCAGCTCGAGCCTCATTCCAATTAAAAGTCACAAGGCAAATATGAGATTGCCTAAATCCACTTGCCAGGTATTTCTCTTATTCCTGCCAAGGAGTTTCCTATCATTTTCCACATCCAGGCTGAGGTAGAACACAAACACAAGAAAGAACACAGAACTTCCTTGTGTGTTTACTTGATGTGCAAGTAAAGATGACAACTCAGGTGGATTTGCAACAGTGAAATCAAAGCAGATGATATGCTTCAACACCTTTATCATTGATCTCCACCCCCACAAAAGCAGTTTGCACCCACCTTTCACCAAAGTGTGTTTGTCCGTGGGGGAAGAGCGAGCAAGAACCCGGAGCTTTGGCCAGATTTTGTCAATCCGCTCCTGCTCGATCTGCAGGGGGGAACACAAAAGAAAACCCAAACAGTAAAACCACCGGCCTGTGATATGCAGAATTTTTGTCACTGTGTCTGAAAATTCCCCTCATTGCTCAAACATGCAGCTTTTCTCCAAAAGCACCGAAAAATTCCAGCAGCCATCAATGCTGCACATGGAGACAAGGCCAGTACTAACAGGGCTCAGCTGCTGGCTAACACAGGTAAATTCTTCCGCAATACCTAACCAGCCTTTCTTATTATCTTTATGGATAATGCCAGCCAGAATCATCACCCTAGATAAAGGATAAAGTGCAGTTTCTCCAAGATGATCGAACCTGTTTACAAGTTCGTTGTTCTACTCCACATGAGAACTCAAATAATTCACTCGGCACCAATAATGGCAAGATTTTCTTGTGCAGCAACAGGAACAAAGCCAAACCAGTTGCATTTATTAACATTCCCAGGGTTCCACCTATCAATGCAGAGAGTAAATGACTGTATCCACTCATTTATGGTGGACTCAAGAGCCAGCATAGATTTTTCCTTTTTAGAACTGTGTTTGAGCTCCATCTTTGATGAGGAGTTTAAAAAATCTTCCAAAGGACAGATTTTTTTTATTGCAAATCATTGCTGTGAGTACATTAGCAAAAGTGGAATAAATTAAAGAAAACACAGGAGCTGGTTCACAGTTCAGACTGCATTTTTAGGAGCAAAATTGCTGTTGACTTCCTTCTCCTCCTTGCCATAAACCTGCTTTAATAGGCGTAGTTTTCATTTCTTGTGGAGTAGTGCAGTGGTTCTAAAAGCTGCAGAATTAGGCCAGCATGAAACTGATTCTGGAAGAGTAAAGACTGGAATTTCACTGCAGTTTTGAATTGCAAAAATTTAGTGGGAGAAAAACCCATGAATTTTTCCAAGTAGTCTTGTGTGTCTTATGAGGCACACACCACTGCAGGAGAACATCCCGGTGTTTTCACTGGATTTTATTTACCTCTCCCTTCTCATTTCGGATCCTCCTGTTGAACTCCTTCCCCTCGAGGCAGAGGAAGTCCTCTCCTGGGTGGATGATGCCACATTTGATGGCGATAGCACGTGCAGTGTTGATGTTGTCGCCGGTGACCATGCGCACAGTGATCCCAGCTCGCTGGCACTTCCGGATGGCTTCTGGCACCTGCAGATGATGCCTAGCATTTCAGCTTTTATATTTTTCAAATCCTGTACTGCATTAGTACATAACTCTAAACTCCATATAAAGAGTTATTTAACTGTCTTCAGGTTTTGGTCAGAGAAAACAATCCCTCTGGGCCTGGAACTCAAGGACACCTCACTGCCTCCTGCCCCGAAAAGTAGAAACAAAAATGAATGGGGAGGAGCAAACTGGGGTTAAATTACTTCATTACCTGCAGCTGTAATTGGAGGATTAACCCCTGATATGTAAATGGACCAAACTGATAATTGTCTGAAAAACCCGTGACCATTGTCCGTGCTGAGTGCAGCCCCTGGGAGGCTCTGACTGCCCAAGGTGAGCCTGGTGAAGGCCTTCAATAAATCCCCACTTTATTCTCTGAACCTTGCCCAGCCTCTGTTCTAGGGAGACACCCCAAGGCATCACAGAGAAACAAGGCAAGGGCAAAGAGAACTCCTCGATCAGAGAAAAAACACAAGGCAGGTGTTCCCATCCAGAAAAAAATCAGGCTAAGAAATGCCTGAAGCAGAAAGAGGAATCAGATGTGTTTTATTGTTGACTTGACTGTTGTGGAGTTGGGGTTACTCCACAAGCAAGGCAAATCTTGTACAAAGAAGCACAAAAAATATCTTTATCCCAGGATTTCCAAGAAAATCCCTCCATCCTCAGAGTATGTCTCAGGACATTCCGTTTGCAGGACTCTGCCAACACACATCACAAAATCAAGGGCAGAACTCAGGGACAGAGATCTATCTCCCAATTTCTTCACCTCTAACTGGGAATATTTTCCCCACAAATTGTACGCCCTGGAAAAATTATTTAGCCCTGAAGCCTTTTAGTGATGTGAAATAGGTTTCTATAGGGGAATGCACAATCAGGTTAAATTTGTTCCTTAATCTAATGACCCCTGATCTCCCAAGTTTTCACATTAATAATCCTGCCTAAATCCCATTAGACAATTGTAAATGCTTTTGGTATCCAATGGAGCTGGGGCGACTCTCATGCATAGGACAGGACAGGACAGATTCAGATGGAAATCTGGAAAACCATCCCAGTGGATGGACCATGAAGGAGAAAAATAAATTACAGCACAAGCAGTAAAAAGGGGTTATTCCCATGAAGTGTCAGTCCTGTTAAACAGGGTCAGGAGAGGACAGCCCCATTTGCAAACACATCTCAAACTCACATTTAACTGGAGAAATCATTCTGTTTCCCTCTCCTGTCATTTTCTGGACAGCTGGTGGGTATCTTATTTAATAGTGTGTACAGTAATTACAGTTAAAATATTGTTCATATTTTTTTTATTGCTGTAAGGGAGAAAGAGTGTTGGCAGACTGAGTGGGCAGAGGAAGCAGATATTTTCTATCAGTTTTGCAGAGCTTAAGTACACATTTCACAATTTTTTGGTTTATTTTCCCTCTGCAAAGCAAAACTTCCAATGCAAGCACACATGCACAAAGTATCCAATGCAGGAATATCTTTCCCAATCAGGTGACAAATAAAAAGGAGGTATTTGGAAGGGATTTATGTTCATCTCCCAGAAATAACAGACGGACGGTGTTTTTTGGCAAATCAGTGTGAGCCAGTTCAGGCTCATTAAAATCAAGCCAGAAAGAGTGTCAGGATCAACAGAGAATCTCTGCAGGAGAAGGGCATCACTCTGTTTGTTCTCTTCCTGCGTATTTACCAAAGAAAAATAAAAATCACACCCACTAAATATAAATATCAAGCAAGTAGTTCAGTGCTTGCTAAATCCAGCAGCTGCTGATGACTAAGCTGGTGTCTGAACCTGGGAATATGGAAAAGCCACGGGTGTCCATGGTGGACATTCCAGAGAAAACTGAACAGTTGTTAGATGTCACTGTCAAATAACTCGTTCAAATTGGGTTTTTTAGTGTAAGGGGAAGAGGTGAGTGCCAGAAAGCTCCCGGAGTATCCCAAGAATATCCCTGAAAGCAGGAGAGAGGCAGGACTCCTCCAGAATAGCTGGCATTCCCACATGGAATCTCTCCTTGGATGCACAGGAGGTCCTGCCCAGCATCCAAGGCACAGCCCAACACCACCTCAGGGAAAAGGAAAATCCTGAGCCCTACCCAGGAAACACAGGAATGTGACTGAGCAGAAGCTGAAGGCTGCCACGATGGGGAGGTTTTTTTATTGGAATTACCTGATCTATCACTTCCATCCAAATAAATCCTGACACCCGTGAATACTGAGAATATTGAGAAAACAGTGCCTTTACTAAGAATTCTAAGTTTTGTGTTCTTTTCTTTTCCCTTATGGAAAACACTTTGAAAAATGCACAAACTCCAGTGGGGAGTCAATTTAATGAGTAAATTTAATTTTGGCAAAATATTCCCCAAAACTGCTGAACACCTTAATATTTGCCTCAGCAATGGGGATTTCACATATGCATGTTATGATTTTCCAACCAAGTCAGATACTCCAAACCTAGAGTGCTTTCTGAACTTAATGTTTTCCTCCTCAGGGATTATTGCTTCATTTCTTTCCCCTAAGGTATTGATCCTTACAATGTGCAGGGTAGTAATAATTTAAATTTGTGCTTAAATATTTTCATGATGGTATTGCCACTTTGAAACAGTCAAAAGGGACAAGGTGGAAAAAAAACCCAAACAATCAAAAAAAACCCCCAACAAAACAACAACAACAAAACCCAAATCCTAATTCCCAAATGTCCAAAATTTGCTGAAATTCTGAAACTACAATATTTTATCACGTGTCTTGCCCTAAAGTAGAAATGTTCCTGCATGTTCTGGTGTTACCCTACAAAAAATTCAATACAATATTCAAATGTTTATTTAGAAATAAGATGTTTTCCTGCCTTAATCTCTTTGATTATTTACATAGAAGTCAAATTTGACCTCCGTTTTTAGCAGAATTATTCACTTTTACCTCAAGCTCCCAAGAAATTATTCCCTGCAAGATAAGAGCAGTTTTCTCACAGAACTCCTAACAATCACATGAAAGGAGGGTTTGCAGCTATTTTCCATAATAACTGCAAATCCCATTATTCCCCAGTCCCTCAGTCTGTCACTCCACACGGAACCTGACTTAAAGCTGTTTTCCAACATGGATCATGATTTCATTTAGGAGGGTGAGAGGATTGATTCACAGTTCCAGTGGCCACTGACAAAATATTTCCAAAAATATCTATATTTTCTGGAAATATTTACTGCGAAATGTCAGTTTTGTGAGCTGGAGCATTAAAGGAGCTCTGCAGACAGAGTTTCTGAAGGGCATTTTCCAACATTTTGAAAGCCTTGCAATGTCAGACGTGGGGACAGATGGATTAGCAGCAAGAGACCATCTGATGGCAGATAAAGTGGATGCTGTTTATCTGCTCTTTGTGGAGATAAGGAGTTTATCATCCAGTTGTCACCTAAGCAAGATTTTCTTTATATTTTAACCTTCATATTGAGGGGAAAAAAAAAAAAAAATCCATTCTGAGGCAAGGTACAATTGTGCAGTTGGTACCTGGGTTGTGTCATGTTAGTTCCAAAATTACTGTCACCATTTCCAAACACTAACATGGAATTAATAACTCTCCATTGATTATCAAGCACCAAATAGAGAGATTATGAGAATTCTCTAACCCAGAAAAAAAAGGTTCTCTATACAGAACCTTTATATTTGTGTAGGAATAAAATTTACAAGTAGAAGCAGTGATGTGCTTCCCATGTGCACACCTACTACTGATTTACTCAGGTGAGTTGAGCTGAAATTTTATATATTTTTGTACAGGCCATATAAATGTGATATCCATGACAACTGCAGCCTTTCCTTGTTCAAATACAACATTAAAAAAAAGCTTTCCTGAGTAGTCACCAGGTACAATCTTAAGTAAAGTGACAACTATTACAATAAATGGCAAAACTCCAGTTTCTCTGGAAACTGCCATCATAATCACGGTAATTTTCATCACAGCACTTGTCTTCCCTACGTTCAGAGTTGCACATCACTGCACTGATTAAAGGAAAATTCTTTAACATGTGGGAGCATTACAAAACCTCTGCTGATCAACTCAGTCCTGCAGTGCAAAAAGGCCTGTATTTCTTTATTTAAATATCAGCTAACAGATAGCTGAATTTTATAACCTTAATTCTTTGCCTTTTTATCAAGTAAAACCCATTTCTAAAGCTGATTTTCAGCTTCTTCGACAGAACTAATTAAAAAAAGAGATAGAACCTGTAAGAAACCTACCATTCAGGTTATGTCTTATTTTCTATAAGACAAAAATTGGATGTACCTCTGGCCTTACTGGGTCTTCAATGCCAACGACACAGATGCAAGTCAGGTCAGATAAGATGTCATTCTCATTGTCCCAGTCAGGCTCGGGGCTGCTGGGGAAGTCTCTGAAAGCCACACAGATGGTTCTCAGCCCATCACAGGCCATGGGCTCGATCACTTTCTTCACCATTTCATCCCTGTCGCGGGGCCTGAAGATCCGAGGCTCCCCGGCTGCATTGAGGATCCTGGAACACCTGGTTTGGGTAAGGAAAAGAGAATAAAAACTGGGTGGTGATGCCTTAGGATTTTAGCTTTTATATTTCTCATTTATTTGTAATCCTGCAGTTCTTTAGTGTATAACTCCAAACTCCACACACAGTGTGAGCTGCTGCTCTCCCATTCTGGTCACACACAACAATTCCTCTCCAGACCTGGCAATCAAGGACACCTCACTGCCTCAGGCCTGAGAGATGGAAACAAAAGTGACTTGGGGGCAGCAAACTCGGGGTGAATGACTTCATTACCCGAAGCTGTAATTGGAAGATGAACCCCCAATGTGCAAATGGACCAAACTGATCAAAGTGTGAAAACCCCTGAGCTGTTGTCCATTTTTGGGTGCAGCCCTTTGGGGGCTTTGTCTGCCCAAAATGTACTTGAAGGCCCTTCAATAAATAGAACAGCTTTTTATTCCCTTAATTTTGTCTGGCCTCTGTTTTTAGGTAGTCCCAAAAAGGCATCAAGTGTGCATCTGCATGCCTGCCAAAGTATTTCCTGCATAAGCTCATTTCAGCCAAGGCTATCCTTTTCTGATATCACATTTTAAGTTTCTACTTCATGTCTGTGTGGATTTATGTATTGCATTTTCTCTGAAGGTTCTAATTCAATCCTCACATTTCTGGGCATTCCTGGGCCTGTGTGGATTTGGCCCAGGGGGATTCACACTCCACCAGCCATGGATGCAGTGCACTCACTTCTTGAGAACAATCTCGGAAGCTCCTTTGCTGTACATGCGGAAGCTGCCATCTGGCATTTTAATGACCGTGCTCATGGACTTCCTCACGGAGTTGAAGGTGTAAACTTTGTAGAGCTTCTCCTCAGGGATGAGGCTCCGCACAGGCTCGTAATCCTGCTTCAGATCCAGGACAAATCCCAAGAGGCCACACTCTGTCTTATTGCCCACCTGGCGAGGCAGCCCACCCTCTTTTTCTGGTGGCTGGAGAGAGGGGGAAAAAAAAAAAATGGAGATTAATTTCTCCGATTTCTCTAACTTCACAAACTGTAAGTTACGGGGTACAGTTTAATATATGAGCTGTGCAGCCACGAGTCTTCCAGCTTTGAAAAGCAAGATAAAAATTCCGTGGAGTTCCAACAGACCTGAAACATCTCCTCACAGAAAGAAACATTTCTGTAGACAATATTTGCCACATTTGGTCTCTTGCATTTCTTTTTTTCTTGAATTAGCCATTGGCAGTGTGTGATAGTTGGGCAATCCATTAAAAAGGAAGTAACTTTCCTTAGACTGAAAACCAAGCAGTTCTCACTTGTCACACACAGAGGATTTCCTTTTCTCTCTTGCTTAGAATTCTACTGGTTTGCTGATTTTTCACACCTTAAAAAATGAGTTAAAGAAAGCTCTATCATTTTTTTCTCCTGCCAGGCACTTTTTTAATGTAAAAATAAATGTCCAGTCAACCATAACAACAAATCTCAGTGGAAAAAAATCTATAAAATAATGGTTCTGTGTCTAAATGTACCTGTTTCTAGAAATACTTTAGACTGCTGCTTCAGACAAATAAATTCTACAAATGTTAGACAAAATGGAGTAGGCTGAACACTGCAACTTCTGCCGGTTTTCAGTCTTTCTGAAGGAGAGAAGGAAGGATAAGGATGACTCTAAATTCTCTTTCAAAATAGAAATAAACAATTTATGAACTTTCTTGGAAGTGTTGTACACCCCAAACAAAATATTCCCGTAGCAAGACCCCAGACTTCAAGTGTCCAAAGTGTGAACAATAAACTATTGATAACTTATGTTTTCATATGCTCAGGGGAATTAGGAAAGTGTCCCTTAAGCCAGGGCTAGACTCCCCATATGGGAATAAAAATAGGAAATCATCTCACAGCTTTAACCCGCACTGAAAACAGGTTTTGATGTGGCTCAAGCCAAGACTGTAAGTCATCGTTTTCGATGCGAGCTAAACATTTAGCTCACATTGTGCAGAATTAGGACTGCATGACTGTATTCAGAATCAGTGTTTAATTTCACTTTAAAATCCAGTTTACTTCAGAAATGGGATTCCTAATGGATGGAATTCCTTACATTGTCGCTCACTGGGATGAGAGCTCATATGGGGAATGATTAAAGCTGCAAATCAGCCATCCTACTGTATCTGAATTCTTTCAAAAAGTATGGCCACAAAAAGGGAAAATGAGACCTTTTAAATAAGCATTAGAAATTAATTATCCCAGAAAACCACTGATTGCAGCTGGTTTAAAAAACGGAGGTCAGATAGATGATAACAGACTAGTCTAGAACTGAAGTAAACAAATAAATATTAATTTTTCTAGAAGAATCATTTCCCTACCAGCAGGAAGACTGATACCTGGTGACAGGTAGATTAAGGTCATTTTTTTCAGGGAGAAGCAGCTACGATGAACAACACAGAATAACCAAAGATCTCTGTCTGAAAGAGATTTATCCTTCCAAAAAGGATTGTAACATCTTTCTTTTATATGAACCATCATTTTTACTGACTAATATGGGTCACTCTGGTGTTGCTATGGCATTTTAACATCAATCCAGGGTCACTGTAAAACACTGACATTCAGCAAAAATGCCAGTGTGATGCATTAATTTTATTACCTGCTGTAACAACTTGTCCTGCTATAACCTCATTATATTGTGACGTAACTTCCCTCTGGATTCTCAAATTTACTTAAGAATCCCTAATTCAAAATGCAAGCGTTCATAACGAAGTGTAGGAATTTGGTGGACGTGAAAATCTCAAGAGTCAAAAAAAATACCTTTTAAAATCCAGTTTTGTTTACATAAATAAGCTTTGTTTTCCTGGCATTGCAGGCACAGGGTTCCTGAAATCTGCCAGGAACTTCAGGTTCCTCAAAGCAAGAGA
Organism: Hirundo rustica; assembly: GCF_015227805.2. NCBI lineage: Eukaryota > Metazoa > Chordata > Aves > Passeriformes > Hirundinidae > Hirundo > Hirundo rustica. Next base: position 7,426,546 of record NC_053461.1, on the reverse strand, counting down.
GGAACCAGCTTCAGTGCCTGGGAAGTGATAGGTGCCAGGGAAGATCCATTCCTCTGGCATATTAAATCCAACTCTTCTCATTTTAGACTTAAATCCTCATTTATGCTTCTCTTTGCCACTGAACTCAGTGAAAATTGTCACTGAATTAAATGTGAATGTCATCAGCGTACTGGAATACTCCTGGAACCCAAAGAAAGACAAAGTTTTCCATCAGTCAGACAATACTAGATGATAATTAATTTATAAATATGATTTCATCATGCCCTGATGCCAATGGATATCAAGAAAATAAAAACCTGCCCACATTTCCCAATACAAAAAAACCTAAATATCAGAGTCCTTCCAAAAAACCCTTTATTTCAACAAAAAGTAGATCGCACTCCCCTGTTCTTATCCAAAAATAGATTTCTTTCAGGGAACATCTTTCAAATGCAAATACGTAAGCAAGAGGGGGGAGGAAAAAAAAATACCCATGAAAAGAAAAGGAACAGACACTTCAGAAAGGTTTCAAAATCTAACAAGTGGCCACCTCCCTGCAGAGCAGCTGCTGTCTCCATATTCTTTGTGCATTACATTAGGGGTAAGCATATGGTGCTGAGAGCTGGCACAGAGCACTTCCTTCTCTGCACTGTTCCAGCCCAAAATCTATATGCCAGGAGCAGCCTCCTTGCAGATTGTTCTTGACAATCCCTTGCAGAAGCTGCTGCCTCTGAAACTTCCTGCTGGGCTGGAGCTAAATTTATTTCTTGCTGAATTTCTGCGGTTCGTGGCACCTGGAAAACAAGGACAGCCCGATGGGGTTACTCTGGAAAGGTGCACTTGGAACTGCTTCAGTGGCTCCTCAGAGGGTGGAACTGATGCCTTAGGATTTCAGCTTTTATATTTCTCATTCATTTGTAATCCTGCACTTTTTTAGTGTGTAACTCCAAACTCCACACACAGTGTGAGCTGCTGCTCTCCCATTCTGGTCACACACAACAATTCCTCTCCAGACCTGGCAATCAAGGACACCTCACTGCCTCAGGCCTGAGAGATGGAAACAAAAGTGACTTGGGGGCAGCAAACTTGGGGTGAATGACTTCATTACCTGAAGCTGTAATTAGGAGATGAACCCCCAATGTGCAAATGGACCAAACTGATCAAAGTGTGAAACCCATGACCATTGTCCATTTTTGGGTGCAGTCCCTGGGGGGCTTTGTCTGCTCCAAATGTATCTGAAGGCCCTTCAATAAATAGAACAGCTTTTTATTCTCTTAATTCTGTCTGGTCTGTTTTTGGGTAGGCCCAAAAAGGCACCAAAAAAGAGGGAAGAGGAAAAGGCTTTGAGCTGAGATTTACCACGGGGAGCTTCAGCAAGGATCTTCTGCTCCTCGCAAGTCACCTGAAATCTGTCCCGCCACCTGCTTGGAAGGAACTGAGCCAGGACCTTCCCTTAGCCCTGACCCTTGCAAAATTTTTTCAAACATTTCTCCCAAGCCTTTGGATTATTTACCCACAACATTTCAATTGCGAGCCATTGCTCACATGTAGAAGAACCCCCAGACAGATGTTTAATAAGTCGTGGTTACACCCAGCAGATCGAAATAGGTTTCTAGGTCAAAGTACAGCTGCATTACCAAGGCTTAAAAATGCCAATTCAAAGCCAGTACTGACCTGATACTGAGTTTGGATTACACAGGGAATTTTAAGAATAGTTTCCCTGGGAAATAATTGGCTAACTGCCCAAACTTCCTAGAAAAAGGGTAGCAGGAATTTTTGTCTCATTCCTGTATCAGTTTAAGAACTGGTTCATGTGTGCAGCAGCCAGAACGATGGAATTATCCAGATACAACTAGCACAATCAGCTCTCTCACGACAGCTGGAGGATATTCAATCATCCCAGATTAGCTGGGATGCAGGGTAATTATTTCATTTTGGGGAGGATAATTATTTAATGATTTTCCCTATTACCTGAAAACGACACCCAAACCAAGGCAATGCTGTGGCACCACGTCATTCTCCTGCTGGTGCTTGAAGTGGGGACAAGTTTGGTCAGCCAGAAATTGATATAAAAATGGTGCATTTCAGCATCTTGTCTGCAACCCCAGCAAGGCAATCCTCCCCTTAAAGGGGGCCAGCTGGAATTATGCAATGGGTCAGGGTGACATTTCCCAGCAGCAAAGCTGAGGGAGCAGCGCTGATGTGGCTCAGTGAATATGGGCTCGTGCTCCTTTCAGCTCACAGAACAGGAACAGGCAAAAAAAGGATACAGCCCATGAGTTCCCCCACGAGTGACTCTGAAAGAAGGGGAAATCAGGCATGAAGAACAGACTGAGCGGCTGGTGTGACAGTCCCTACTCCCCCTCTCTTTGAATCTCACCTGCTTTTACATTCACAGAGAGTTGGGGCTTTTTTAATAAAAACCCCTTAACTTTAATAGCAAATAATTTAATTGTCCTTTTAATTTGAAGGCCGTATCTGCCTTTGATTCACTTAAAAAAAAAAGGCAAAAAATTACTGCCACGAACATGAAAATTGTTGATTCTTCTCACTGGTTTATATGTCAGGTTTGTACACAATTTTTGAAAAATTAGGGAGTTGTTCAGGGCTGTGTCCCATGGGATTTTGAATATCTGCAGAGGGGGAGACTCCACAACTTCTTGAGATACATTTTCTGCAGTCTAAGCAGCAGCTGTACGTTAGGAAAATGTCCTTGGAGACACTCTACTACACACTTCAGTCATTTATCAACAGATTTTCCCCTCACATTTCAATCCTTTCTCCCACTAAACCCACAGTAATATTCAATGATTCTAACCACATGATCATTAAAACTCCTCCTCTTTTATTAACGATTTAATTATTTTAATCAAAATTAATCACATTTAAAAAAAAAAAACACCTCCACTGGTAGCCTGAAATGCCTCTCGTGCCTGTTTTTATCTTGCCATTGGGCATGAATTTCAACCACAAATTGTGAAACCCATCACCTATTCCATGGAATATACATATACCCACTCTCAATTTTGTTTGTATTGCCTCCTCTATGCTTTTTTTAACTAATTAGAAGTGGGAAAACAAATCAACCAAACACCCCCTTGCACAAAAATCCACCTAAACCCAGTCCCACCATCTGAAAAAAATATGAATTTTGATAATATTCATAATGTACAAGAATTTAATCACACATTAAATAACAGAAAATGCATGACATTTACCAATGTGAATCAAAAACCTGAATTTCCATAAAAGAAAGAAAATTTACAGGTGCCTGATCTGTCCATTCAGTTTTCACGTGCAGAAAACTTATCAATGCTCTGGGGATTGTCTGTTTTTCTATTAAACAGAGCCAGATAGGAAAACTAAATTTCTAGAAATACGAAACCAAAGCAAAGATTAATCTTAATACTTGCTGCCCTTCTGGTGGCACCACAGCCACCAGTAATTTGTACAGTCGAAGGAGCTAAATTTAGTGACTGCAAAGCAAATCTAGCCACATGAAAAAGGAAGTTTTTTCACTTGATTGAAGCTCCTGATTATAGCCCATCATAATTACAGATTTTCTCTGTTAATAGTACTCATTTCCAGAATAAGGAGAAGGGTTCTTCAAGCCCCCACCCATCTCCAAAGAAGTCTAAAAACACCAAGAGCAGATATTGCACTGCTGATACAAAATGTGCTCTTCTTTACCAGCAGGTATCAGCTGGAACTATTTTTAAATTGGTTTTGGTTTGTCCCATTCGGGGTTTGGGAGGCAAATGGAGGAGCTCAAGTGGATATAATCTGTCAGAGCGATGCTTAGATAATATATTTTCTCAGAGGGATTCTTTTTGCATAATTGGTGGGATAATGTTTGGGATGAATTCTAAATTCAGTCCTCTGGCCAGGCCCTCTCCTTGTCAGGACACCAGGAATGATGCTTTGGCTGGGCAGAGCAGCAGACGGAGGCTGCAGCCAATTTGTGCCTGATTATTCATTCAGGAGGAAACGGGACAGCAGCGATGGAGAGCTGGAACATCCTGTCCTTCTTTAGAGAAAAATTCTCCCCGAAAAATCTCGTTTCTCACCTCTTCCAAAAGCACAGCCCCTATCACACCAGCACTGAGCACTGCCAGCCTTTGGAGTGAGAGGAAGTGGAAGGGGATGGAATAAATGGAAACGACAGAAAAATAACACTGGCGTAAAAGAATCTGCAGTGGAGCTGTTTAACATGCTCAAGACTTTCCTTTGGTGCTATGGCCGATGAGCCACATCTCCTGCCCAGCTCTCATCCAGAATTTCTCAAGAATAAGGCATCCCAATGTTCCCAGAACACTCACCAGGAGCCAGCCACATTCTACTGCTTTGTGTGTTTGCACCTGCACAGGTAAGGCAGGCTCACAGATTACTCCCATTTATCCCATTCCATCTATCCCATATGTTAAGGCAGGCTCAGAGTACTTTTTCAATTTATCTTAAATTTTTATAATTTCTAGAAGATTCTTTTCCATGCAAGGTGCCTGCACAGCAGCTCTGTCACTTTTCAGTGATGCTAAGGGACTGGATGGCTTTGACTAAGTTAAAAGAATCCAACAGCCTTTCCTTGGAAAAATCCCTGTTTCCTCTGCAAGATTCCAGCTGGGAAAAGGATTTTGTGGGACGCATCTGCCTGCTCCCTGTCAGTCCCACACCCCTGAGAATCTGGATCCATCACAGACACATGCCTTTGGGAAGCTAGAACCCCTCATGGATCCCTGGTAACAATTCTCCAGGATTCCACCCATCCTAGAGGTTCTGCTGTCCCAGAACCACCTCCAAAAGCAGAAAGCCCCAGGATTTTTGGACACCTTCCCACACTCCCAAATAACCAGAAATTATATTGATTGTATCCCAAAGGAGCCAAGAGCTTCACACACAAGGCGGCAAAACTGGAAGATTGACAGAAAAATGGGCTCCACCAGCAGGAGAAAGAAGGAACTGGCAATTGAAGCAGAGGTTTTATTTATCATATATTTAATATCAATTTTCTAAGTTATCTGTGACTCAAAAAGTTTATACTACTTTGCTTACATTAAAAGCAAATTAATAGATCTTGTGAAGTGCAAAGTCAATCACAAAGAATAGCAATGAAAGTCAACTTAAAGTCTTGTTCAAGTCTGCAAGTAACTCCTGCCATTTATTGCTCTGAAATCAACACATTTTCTGTCATAGACTTTTATTCCTGATCTATTGTACTCCATATTTGCAGTTTTTTGGTTCTTGTTGACTGTTTTTTTCTCCCAGAGGAGCAAACCACATTGGAATTCTGAGAGTAAAAAGAAAAAGGACTAAAACAGCATTGTATATAAAATATATATTTGCACAATACAAATCTGAAAGGAAGTTAAATTTCCTATTTCATTATGAGGTGATTCACCCACCACATTGATTTCTAATCAGCCTGTTTGTGTACCTTACAAAACCACCACTATTTTCTGTGAAATTTGTATTAAATCATCACATTGGAAGGTATTATCTTCCTGTTCCTATGACTGAGAGCACAAAGGAAACCCACATGAAAGCAAAATGTGCCTGAAGTAATTGGTTTATACCAACTCATGTGAAAACAAAAGCTCCCATCAGGAAAACATGCTCCCTGAAAATATTCACACTCAACACACTCAAATCATTCATTGTGCCAACTTATTTAAAAAAAAAAAAAAAAAAAAAAAAAGTCCTAAAATGCTCAGACAACAAGAAGCAATATTTACAAACCCTGATGAAAACACTGTGGAGCACCTTGAAGGAAACAATGATTATTAAAGCCTGAACTTTTAGGAAGAGCTGGAGGTTCTCGCCACAAGTGAATCTTCTCATGGTAGGACAAGATTTGTGCAGAATAAGAACATGAACAAAAGGTAAATAACATAAAAGAAAATTCTATGCAAAGCAGTAAGAAAAACATTTGTTTCATCACAGCAAGTTCAAAATCTAATGTATTCATTTTCAGGCCAGCAAGAGGGAAAAAAAAACCCTAATGTATAAAATGATATTATAATAACAAAAATTTTCCAAGTGATTTTAGACTGGCTAAAATCTGGCAGGAAATATTGATTTCAACAGGAATTAATGGAATCTGCAATTACCAAACTGAAGGCAGAGAAGGCCAGGATGAAGGAGGTATTTATTACCAAGGATTCTGTCTCTTGAGGAAATGTGATGAAACAAAGGTGAAGAAATGTGATGAAAATGAAGAAATAGAATTGAAGCTCTTAGCTAGTATGGGAATAACTCGTCAAGCAGGATTATTTACTTATCCATCTCCTTTTCCTCTGCCCATTTGCTGGGGAAGTAAAGTCAACCCTTTCCTTGGCAGAAAATAGGGAATAAGGAATAAGGGAGGCAGCTGCTGGTGCCTGCTTCATCCCAATTCTGGCTCACTGGGGAGGGGATGAGCTCTATCCCAGCATGTTTATCCCATATTTTCTCCCTCCAATATCTGTGTCCCTCTGCAGGGAATCCCCCCTTTCCTCTGGCAACCAGGGCACCAAATCCCAGAGCCTTGGGTACATGGCAGAGGGAGAAGATGGCCCTGCTCCCAAATTCCCCTCCTCGGCTCCCAAAATCCCCTCTTCTGCTCCCAAATTCCCCTCTTCTGCTCCCAAAATCCCCTCTTCTGCTCCCAAAATCCCCTCTTCTGCTCCCAAAATCCCCTCCTTCTGCTCCCAATTTCCCCTCCCTCTGCTCCCAAAATCCCCTCTTCTGCTCCCAAAATCCCCTCTTCCTTGGCAGCTGACTCCATTCCACACCTCACAAAAAAAAAAAAGAGATTTCATTAAACCCCAGCTTTTTTAGCAAGACAAACCCCGCATGCCAATGGCAGGAAGAGAAGGATGGGCTAAGGGCCTGTCCCAGGCTTTACACAGCCCAGCTTTCTCTAAACACAGTTATTTCAATTATTAAGTCAGCTGCTAATTTAGGGAGAAAAGTTGTTTTTGTACCTCTCATTCTACACAACTCCAATGGCAAGTGATGTGTGAAGATCATTACTTTCTGCTAATTACCACTCCTAGAAGGACAGACAATTAACTGCCTCATCTATTATCCCTAATAATTATTATTTACACAGTAAATAAGATGGACACTATGGGTTGAGTTTTTCCCCTCCCTAATTTATCCCGAGAAAATGCTTACCAAGGGCTTTTATAAAAAGTTTTAAATATGCTGGGGGAGATTTTTTGGGGGTGATGATTGTCCTGCCTATATTTAGAAAGATTCTCTGGCCTGCATTTTCTGTTCTCATCCATAATTTACTGCTTACACAGTTGTGTAACACTGGGAACAAAATACAAAAAAAAACCAGATTAAGATATAAATTTACCTAAAATAGGAATTATTTTGCCTAGGAAATAAACCTTCTTACAGATTTTTATAAATCTGTATAAATATAAACATATAGATTTTTAGAAATTGGTTCAATCAATTTTCAATCAAATCAGCCAATTTTTTCATTTTAAATGAAATGCACCATTTAGCTGGAGATACAGAAGATATTTTAATGCTTCAAAAGGAAGAGAACATGCAATTTTCACAAATTTCCAGTACCAAACGTATGTGTTGAAAGCAGCCAATAAATGACTTGCAGCATTATCCAGAAGTTGATTCCTGGGATGCCTTTCCTGGTCTAAATCCACCCACCTGGTGCCACCCTGAAAATCACACAGGGTATCAGAGGCAGCAAAAGAAACTCAACACATTCATAACATTCATTGTGCCAACATATTTTGTTTAAAAAACAAAAAAGGGGGAAAAATGGTCCTAAAATGCTCAGATGACAAGAAGCAATATTTATAAATCCAGATGAAAACACTGTGGAGCATCTCACAGGAAACAGTGATTTTTTAAAGCCTGAACTTTTGGGAGGAGCAGGAGGTTATCCCCACAAGTGAATCGAGCAGATTTTCCTCTGTGTTTCTCCTGGTATCTCATATTTACTAATTTATTGTACTCCTAAGGCTGCAGGACCTGAACTGTAAAACCTGAAGCAGTTTCATGAGTTTCTCCAAATTCCCTCGGCCTTTTTCAGGGAGGGAACAAAATGAGGATCCTTGAATTTCTCTACCAGCTCCTCCCAGTACATTTTTCTGAGCCATTTTCTGGATGGCTTTAATTGCCCAAAGTGAGGATTTTAGGACTCCAAATGTATTCCACAGTGGAGGAAGGTGATTCCAGACTGTTGCTCTTCCCTCATCCAAAACCAGTGGCACCAACTGTGAGCTGCTCCAGTGCCATTACACGGGCTAAGATGAAAAAATTAATATTTCTTACTGTTTACTGATTTCTTGTGTTATTATATGAGGATAAAAGTTTTGACAGACCTATCCTTCCATAAAATACCTTCTAAATAGCACTCCTCCTCCTCACCAGCTTTAAAATACAAATTATGAAATCATGGCAGAGTGTCTGAAGGGAGAATTTACTTCTGAGCAGTGCCTGAGGAAAGAAAGCAGAGACAAACAAACATTCTGAAGGATGGTCACTGCTGAATTGTCACCAAAAATCCCTCAAGCCCTTCTGTACCAACACCAGCATTGCAAAGCTCCCTGTGGACAGAGCTTGGATTTGTGCAGCACACACGGTGCAGAAAAATAGGGAAAACCACACTGTAAATAGAGGAGCACAATGTGGAGAACTCCTACAAACTCTTCTGCTGTCAATTGGGAATGAGCTTTCCTTTTCCTTTTCAATTTTCCCTTTCCTTTTCCTTTTCCCCTTCAATTTACCCTCCCTGCAGCTCTGTTTTCAGGGTTCACTCTCCTTTTCCCATCATCTCTTTGCTCCCAAAGTTCTGGCACAGGCAGCTCATCCTGAACTGGCCACTTGACCACCTGATAAATGGCAGATTTTTTTTTTTTTTTCCCAAAGACTTCAAATCAACAGCTGGAGCTGCCGCTTGTGTCTCGATGTCAGTGGCAGAAGGAAAAAACAGGATTCAAGCCATGCCAGTTACTCTGTTGTCATTTAAATTGTCATTAATGAAAACTTTCCTCAATCTATCCTTATTATTTTTTTTTACCACTTCTGTGCCTATTTCTGCCCTCATATTTTGTGTCTGGAGGTTTTTAAAAAGTTTGACTAATTTAAAAAAAAATTTTAAATTTGACTAATTTTTAGCAGCAATGGGGGAAGCTGGATGAAAATAAGAGATGGCTTGAACCTTTATGTGCAGCAAAAATAAATGGGAAAATCATCTGTACTTTAACACAAGAAACAAAGGGCTTGAGAACAGGTTTTAAGCAAACCATACCTGAGAGTAAAAAATGTCTTTACAATTCCATATGCCAAATTTACTCAAAAAGGCAGTTTGGAGGTCAAAAGCTCTTTTCTCATGGCTCTTGGAATAAAAAAGGGAAATTTTAGTGGCACATAACATCAGTTTCATTTAGCAGAGAGCCCTTGGCAGACAGCTCTGCTGCTGTAGCCTCGGGCCACAGAAATTCCCAGATTTTCTGTTGATAGGTGTGGGCTAATCTAATCTGTTGGGGCTTGAGCTTTTGTAAAAATGAAATTAAAAAAACCTTTCCTAAACAGTCAGGGTTCCCCTTCTTCCTTTCCACTGACAGAGCAAAACTTCAAATAAATACAGAGACACATTAAAAAAAAAAAATATATATATATATACACATATAAGTGATGGTAGATAAAGGAAATATTTCTCTGTCAGATGAGAATTAGGGAGCCACAAGCAAACCACTGTTAAAAAAGTGACATTTCAATCCTCCTTCCCATCTCTAATAACTTTACACATCAGTGTGGGAAAATGCATGGAAAAATCCATAAATATATCTCCTACACTTCAAGTTTCGAAATTAATTGGTAGGAAATTTCCAAATATCCATATTCTTCAAAAAAATTTAAGGATTTTTTTTTTTTAGTGGGTTTTTTTGGTTGTGGGGTTTTTGTTTGTTTGTTTGTTTGTTTTGTTGGTGTTTTTTTTTGTTTTGTTTGGTTTAGTTTTTTGTTTTTGAGTTTGTTTTTGTTTGTTTTGTTTTGGGTTTTTTTTTTTGTTTTGTTTTGTTTTGGTTTTGGTTTTTGGGTTTTTTTAAGAAGGCTTTACTATATTGAAGTTGTTGGAATTATGAACAGTAAAAGGAAATTCCAGGAATTTTCTGTTGGCTAAATGATATATAAATATATGTAATTACTGAGACAATTTTTTTTAATCTGATCAAACAAATTTTTAAAAGTCAAGATTGATTCAAGTATTTGATGAATAAAATTCAGTCTCTGAATTAAAAAAAATAAATAAATCTCAAAGAAAGAAGCATATTTTGCGCTTTGCACACCTTCTCAAAGGCTGTTCTTGACAGGAACATTGTGTCTCCCAACAGTCAGAGAGCTGCTCTTGTTTGGGATGCAGATATATTTTCCCAAATAAAAAGAACTTTCACCTGGCCGCCACATCCATGTTCCCAGTAACAGCAATAGATTAGCATCAATCCTTGCAAAGCAGCGGTTGTGCTAAAATCTTATTTTCCGTCCTTTCACCATTTCACTTCTGTAGAATGCCATTGCTTCTTGTGGCTTCTATATATTATGGGTGTCTAATATATAATTATCCACCTGCTCTGCTTTTCAGCTGCAATAAAATTGTCTGTACTCTTTGTGTTTTATTTCATTTTCTCATTTAGGTTTTATCCAACAACCACTTTTTTGTCCCCAAAGTTTCCCCAAGTCACATTCATATCTTGATGGATATTTGCTATCATATAGACCAACATATTGTTATTTCCTCTAGGAAAAGGGAGCAGATGTTTTGTGCTTTTCTATGACATCTCTTCCACTGGTTCAAGGTTTGCCACAAAATCCTGCCATGCTCTGTGCAAATGTACCAAATCACCACCAGAACAGCCCTAAAACCTTCTCCTAGAATTGCAGATATTCAGCCAGCACAGGCAAAAGGAGCCTTTTATCCCTCAGCACCCATCAAGCAGCAAATAAAAAGCCTGTGTTAGATCCTCGCAATAACGGCTCCAGCGGGACTCTTCCACTGGTGCCGAAAATCCCTCAGCTAAACCCTGATTGTGGTGTCTTCTTAATCAGGCACATCACACCCGGCCAGGAAATTAAAAGAAGAAATACCTTTCCAATTAAAACTGAAATTATGAAAGCCAGAGCTGTGTGGAAAAGTTCAAATCAGATTTTGTTTTTTTCTGTTTCATCACTGCTCCCTGATATCCAAGATTGATGTGCTCCTGCTCCAAGTGTAATCAAAGTATCCTCAAAATGCAAATTTTGCTCTCAAAGTGAGAGCCTTTGTAGTCCCCAGCACAGCTCACCGACAAAAATGTACAAAGCCTGATTTTATTTCCTTGTGGAAACAGGAACACTGAACAGAAAAGTTTGCTGGAGAACAGCTTCACACAAGCAGCAGAAAAGTTGCTCTGAAGCTAAAGGGATGCAAAATCAGCTCACCCAGCAACTTAATCTTGGAAAACAGCAACAAGAGCTATATTTAATGAAGCTATTGTTCAGCTGGAATAATTTGTGTCTAATTTCTCAGGGAAATTCAGATCTTTTATAATAATAATTCCCTTTTTAAATATTTTTATCAATGGTTCAATTGCCCCTTAATCAAAAGACAATGCAAGAGGGAATATTTCTCATTCAGCAGAGCATCTTGACTAATTTTATGGTCCCATATGTGATCCCTCTGAACAGAAGTTCACACAAAGAGCAATTTACAGCACACACGTAGCTGGAGAGCTAAAAATAGAACTATGCAAATCTCAGTCTTGGCGACAGAACCCTTACAATGCCCTTCGGGTTTCAGCTGATATTCACAATTTGATTAAACTTGCTCCAAGAACGAGTGCACGGGCGTGCTTTCTGTATTAGCAGGAAGGAAAACAATTCTGTATATTTATCCTGGAAACAACTCCCTCAGGTATTTTTCACTGTATTTATTTGGGATGCAAAATGGGCTATGGAAAAAATATCCTGCATCATAAAGCTCAGCTTGTTATAAACTGTGAGCAAAATGAAATCCCCTTGAGATCAGAGCCGTGGTTCTCGTGGAGTCCATATTGCAAAGCTTTAGCTCAAAAGATCTAAAATACCACCATTAATTTTAAACAGATAAGTTCAAGCAGTCATTGACTGGCATCCAGAGGATTTCACCTCTTTATCAGTTTAGAATCAGTCCCTGGGCAAAGCTTAATAAGCACAGAAATGGCGAAATATTGCCTTTTTTTAATAGGCACATAGAATTAATTCCAACAAGGAGCAATGAAGGCAAGTAAGAATTTAAAAAAAAAAAAAAACAACAAAACCAAAAATTATATTGAGACCATTTTAGAACTAGTGCTGACCAGGAACATTTCAGTAACCCACAGAAAAAACCCAGATCATTAAATTTAATATTGCAGATGTGGAAAGTCTGATGATTTCCCATTTACTCTGGGATTCAGAGGGGCTGAACTGGTGTGGAAGCTGAGCAGAAACACTTTAGTACTGGCTTTGATCTCAAAATGAACAGCAAAATATAAAACTCAGTATAAACCTCTGCCAGTCACACCTGACTGAAAAACCAACCCCCTGCCTGCCCTGTTGCTCCCTGGGAATGACGAAAATTCTGATGACGCTGGGAACATTCTCCCAGAGCCTTCCCAAAGTCAAACTCTGTTGTCTTAATCCTGCGCATTCAGGGTGTTTTATTCTCTATCTCCAGGAGGAAGCACCTAAGCTGGTTTAGGCTGTAACCACAGTTTAAAAATCCAAAGTGGATTTTCCTCTCCCCAGCAATCAAATGTTACATCGATTTGTGAGAGCAGGAATTACCCAGCAACAGCAACCTGTTCTTGCTGGTTTAGAAATGCACAAATGAAACGCAAGGAGCTGCTGCTATAAAATATCCACTCTGAGTTATCACACAGCATTTGTTTGCTCTGATTGAATTTTAAAAGACCTCTTTTAAAACAAGTCTCAGCACAGAACTATAAAAAGGACAATACTTATATTCATAAACTAAAAAGAAAAACATCTATTTTTTAGCAATGTTAATATTCAACTTGACCTTTCAAAGAACAAATCTATTGGAATTGCAAAAATTTTCAGTCTCTTAGTTCTGTACAGAAGAATTCAATGCGACAAGCAAACAGGATATTTCCATTCTGGCCTCCTGTACAGAATGAATAAAATACTTCAGCATGTAACTCACTCAAAACCAGAATGAATAAAGGTCATGATTTAATCAATCCAATTTGTACTCTTCGAGCATTAATTGAAATTTCTTAGACACAGAAAAATCATTTTGCACATATGAAGGCTCAGTGAAAAACAGATGTGCTACTACATATTTGTGCTCCCAAATTTATCTGCACCAAAACTGGCCCACCCCAATCTAATGACAGCAGGAGTTTTTTAAATATCTCATGGTCTTGTATTGTTAAATAAATCCCTGTCCTTGAAAAGAAATTAAAACATACCATTTTTAGAGCATCTGTTCTCATTCTGAGGACCTCAACAGTATTTAACGCTTCTTAATCAACAAGATGTTAAGGAATTAACACTTCTCAAAAAAAAAAAAAAAAAAAGGAAATGACACCTTCTTGTTGCACTGCACACCATCACTACGAGGTAGATGTCTTCTATATAAGGAAAAGGGTTCCAGTTTCATCTTAAGACTTTTAAGAGAAAAACACTAGAAGTTTCTATGCCCTCCTGACCATAATTGGCTCAGTGACAAGACAAAAACACTGATAGGTTAGCTCTTTCTCTGAAATGTAGCTATTTTCTATTGGGCTCTTTGCCAAAAACCCCACCTAAATCCTTCAATACTTCAGGAAGAACACAAGGCTTCTCGGCGCGTTTTTGGGGTGTTTTAGCAGGTGTGTGGGACCCCTCCCAGGACTGCGTGCGGCTTTTATTCTTTTGTTTCATATTATTTTCTTCTTTAATTAAAACCTTTTTGCTTTTTCGTCCGATCATGCCGTATCGCTAATTATATTAAGCCATTTTCTGTGAGGTGCTGGACACCCTCAGAGTGTGTTGGACCCTCACGGAGCTAAAAACACCTGGCTTGGCAAGAACTCTCACACCTCCTCCTGCTAGGCCTCACTCCATCGCCCCAAAAATAGAAAGGCACCTACTCACCAGGATTTTCGTAGTGTAAGCGCTGTTGATAGCGATTGCATTGACCAGCAGCTCCATGGTTTTGGCAGGGATGGAGTCGGGGTCGGGAATCTCCTTGTAGTGCACGTCCCCCACGTAGGCCTGCACCACGGTCATGCGGTTGGTGGTCAGCGTGCCCGTCTTGTCCGAGCAGATGGCCGTGGCGTTGCCCATGGTCTCGCAGGCGTCCAGGTGCCGCACCAGGTTGTTGTCCCTCATCATTTTCTGAGGGGGAAAACCCACCAAAACCCAAGTAAGAAACCCTTCGAGGTTGGCTTTGACAGGTTTTTGGTCATAAAAAGCAAAGCAGCCCACGGTTAGTCTTGTTGGTGAGAAAGTGACATTCTCCAAATCGGAGCTTTGGGTGGGGGGGCCAATAACCCCAAATCCTACTTACAGACAACCAAACTGTGCCTATCCCTGAGGTAATTTCACCTCACAAAAAGAGTTGCATCATTTTCCTGCAGAATATTTCCATTTTAAGGAATAGCTGGAACAGCAAAGGTGAGCTAAAGGAACCAGAGTTAACAGCGTTTTTCAAACATTATCATTATAGCAAACATTTAGGGTTTTTTCTTAGCACTGCTTGGAATGCCAGGGTATTATCTGGCAGCACACAGGTGGGCCACAGATTTCAGGGGAAAAGCAAAGGGAGACAGAAAGGGCAAAGAAAAGGGGTGTCAGAGGAAGGACATCAGGAGAATGAGAGAACATTTTCAAAGCAGCTACATTCTTTATTAGCAAAACCCCATCCTTGAGACTTGCTCCTTTTTCCTTATAATTGTGATATTTGGCTACATAGAAGCCAAGAGATTCCTTCCTAAACTTCCTAAGTTAATTTGTTTACATGGCAAATGGAAATAAACCTAACACCATCTTCATCTAAGATTCCCAGAATGTTTAAATCATCTGGTTAAATTAACTCTAGTAATCCCCAAGTCCAGGATGTTAATCCTCTTTAATTTCCTAATAGAAGCATTTACACTGACTTCAAAGAACTGCAACTGCATTTAAGAAAAGTACATGAAAGCTTCAGTGAAACTCTTAATTTCTTTGAGAAACTTCAGTTTCTGAGAAGTGTTCCCAAAGACTTCAAATCCTTGTCAAAACTGTGCAATTGCAGAAGAAAATTTGAATACAAAATTATTCTATATCAAAAGACTGGACCATTTTCACAGTACATTCTGCTCAATAAATTCCTAGTTCCTTGCAAATTAAGTAGGCATTTCTGCTACTTGATATTCCTGCAATGCAGTTTTAATGAGATGTGTTGGAAGATGTATTTGCATTTTTGTTAGAAATACTTTCAGGATAAGTTTTCTTTAAAGCTATTTCATGAACATTTTGAGCACATAATTTTCAGACATTTTTCATCACATCTGATAAAACCTGAGGACCAACGCAGTAGTGAAATCAAGCAAACAGCTCTTTTCTCCCTGGATTATGTTGAATGTCTCTTACCTTCACAGAATAAGCCAGAGAAATAGTGACAGCAAGTGGGAGTCCCTCAGGAACAGCAACCACGAGCACAGTAACACCAATAATGAAGAATTTAACAAAATACTGAACGTAGACAGGAGCGCACTCAGGCAACCACTGCTTCTTGTTGACCACAAAGGTGTCAATGGCAAAATACAGTACCAAGATGATGACAGTGATGGCAGACATCACCAGACCTGGGAGGAGAAATCACCAGTTACCATAAACCCAAACACCAATAAGAACACGAGCAACTAGAAACTGGGATTTGATAGGAAGTTGTTTTTTTCTTTGTGATATTTTTCACCAGTACCTATAACAATGATAAAACTTACAATGAAGAAAAAACATTGCCATAATGTATTTACAGCAATCACACATTCCACTGCACAAGAAATTCTAGGGAATTAATTTTTAAGCACTTGCTGCTGCCTTTAAAACTTCCCAGGCAGTGTGGGAGTTCTGCTGTCACTTAAGCTTATTCAATTTAGCACATACTTTGCCTGGTACAACATTTATCTGTCCTTTTAACCCCCACCTTTTACAAATAACTTGTCTGTCCATATTTAAACACCTTTCTTCTAAATAAGTACATTTTTAGAGGCTCGAGCAAAGGAGTCTGTATAAAATACGGTAGAAAAGAGGCAATAACGCAGAATTGTCCACAGGACAGTTTTTCACTGGGTTTCTTTAAAATGTGACAAATATTGATGTTTCCAAGGCGTCCCTTTTCAAGGGAATATCTGCAGAGTGTGTATTTTCATGAGCAGAGGTTCCAAAGAGACAGAGGCACCAATAAATATTTCACAGACTAGACAAAATATGCCAAGCATCCCATCCACTCTCCCAATGGCCCAGACTGCTGGGATAGGCCTCCTGCTCCAGTTTTGTCCCTGGGTTTGAGTAGACAAAATTCCCATTATAGCCTCAGCTTTGCCTTGCTCTGACCAGCCCTGTGTCGACAGATTTGTGTGAAGCAGTTAAGCCTGCATTTTGGAATAAATTAATTTCTCCCTAATGAGATCATAGAGTAGAAGGAGCGTGCTGTGAATCTCGTGTCTTGACTGCAGTTTTAAAAAAATTGGTAAAGCTGAAGGATGCTAAGATTGACAGGAAACAGATGAAGCAGGGAGAACACTCTGTGCTAGAGGATAAAGGGAAATCCATTAAAATATTGTACAGGCAAATACTCCTGACAAGGCAAGACATCCCCATAGATTGCTCAATGCCAAAGAAAAACCAAATGAGGCAATGATTAATTAATTTAATTCCTGCTCCTCGCCACATTCTGATCTGATCTACACAATTACTCTAAGAGTGATATTCATGTGCCTGCAAAAATACCAAAGAGAGTAGAAGTCAAGGCAGTGCAGAAAGGCGTTTAATCCCAGGAATTATTCATCAGGGGAAACAAAGGCAAGAAGCTGGGGGAATATGGGTTGGAGCAAGGCATTAAATTGGAAATCAGGGATGATAATCCCAGATTCAGACACACTCTGTTCAGGCAAAGGGAATTGGGGTTATGTGATCAACTCCTGTGATGAACTTAAAAGGGGATGGGAAGGGGAGGAACCAGACTGGGGAGGAAGGCTGAGGGAACTAGAACAGAAGGGATCTTGCAGGGCCTCAACCAAGGAGCTGAGATCAAAATCTCTTTAATACCACGAGAAAAACAAACCTAAGGATCTTTAGGCCCTTCTGGAAGATTTCCACTCTACCTATATGTTGGAGAAGTGCTGCTTCCAACACCAGGGGCCAGATGGTTATGGGTACAGGAGTAAAAAGATGTGTAGTGTTTGGGGAGAGGGCAGGAACGTGGATATTTG
This sequence comes from Hirundo rustica, assembly GCF_015227805.2. Lineage (NCBI taxonomy): Eukaryota > Metazoa > Chordata > Aves > Passeriformes > Hirundinidae > Hirundo > Hirundo rustica. The sequence goes on along the minus strand of NC_053461.1, from coordinate 7,409,132 downwards.
GGGAGAACAGAAGGCTTTTGGAATGCATGAGAGTGAACTACTGTGTGAGTGATATTTTGAGATGGCATTAGAGATTCTGAAACTGTGTACTCCCAAGTTCTGAGAGGAGAGGAAATTAAATACGTAATTACTGTACTCGGGATATTAACTCCAAGAAAAGCTGCATTTCATTTTGATTCAAATATTCATTACAATCCAAGCAGCCCAAAGCTCCTTGACAGCCAAAGCTGATTTTTAGGAGAATAAAACATCTTCAGCACCACATAGTCTCCTTAGAACAGCTCTGCAATGACCCATTTCCAAATCTTGCAGCAAAAAAAGGGCCAGTCCCTTTTCACAACCATTTGCTTTCCAGCTCTTTGCCTCTTGTGACCCAGAGGGGTTTGGTGTCACCCAGCCATACCTGCTTTGCCAATCTGCACTGCCAGCTTGGTCAGCTTTCCCTGAAGGACGGATTTCTCTTTCTTGTGCATGTTGGATTTCTTCTTGTCCTTGTCGTCTCCCTCTCCCCCTTCTGCGCTCTTCAGCGGCTGCATCTCCATGGCAGCAGCCCCATCCTGCTGCTTGGCTGATAATGCAGAACAAAACTGTTACTCCAGAGCTTCATCCCTTCCTTCTCTCCGTGTTCATCCTCTCTGAATCCAGCCAGCATCACCGGGGGGGGCTGGCTGAGACAATCCCTGCCAGGGACACCTGTGCCAGGCCCTGGAGACCCAGCGGGGCTCTGCAGGACACAGCTGTGCCAGCACATCCCTCAGGACACGTGGGGATTTGGGCTGGAAAACCCAAATAAATTGGGTTTACCCCTCACTTGTACCCCCACCCATGATGCTCTGGGCCATACACATATATGTCACTGAATGTCTTGCCCGAGACTTGGCAGGTGACAGCATCAGCACTGCAGGATTCCCTGGAATAGCAGAGCTGACAGGTCCAAATTTCTCTGAATTTTGTGGTGTCTCTTAGAATGCAATGCCCCCTCATAATCGTATTTCCAACGCACATATTTTGAAGGCAACGTGGCTGCACAGATGGCCCCTGTGTCACCTCCCTGGGCTGCAGGGGCACGTGGGTGACCAGTGGATCACACTCTGCCATCCACCATTCCAGACAATTCCTGAGTTATAAAGTTTCCTCAGCATTCCGTGATCAAGTCACTCAGCCCTCTGGTATGATGGTGGTGGCATCACCAATCCCCCCACAAAACCCACACATGGTTTCAGGGCTGATCCCTCCTCTGATCCTGACAGAATGCCAAAAGAAGGAAACTTTAATTTTACATGTTTCTGAAAGGCAATGACATTGCAGTGAATATATGTGCATGTGTCTGGTTTGTACTGAGCACAATAAATAAAATAGGATGAGATGAAAGAGTTTTGTTTTTATTAAGAGATTGTACAAGACTGTGCTTGTTTGACCTGGAAATTTAATTTATCTACCTAGCCTGAATGCTTATTATTTAATAGCATTTTACTTGGTACTATTGTACCATGAACCACTGATATTCTCCATCCAGTTTCTGAGCCATCACCTTTGTAATGTTCAATATTATCTGGGAAAATTATCATTTAATTTCGTATAATCCAAATAACTCTTGCTAGCTGTGTCTTGCAATAAAAAGGGAACCATGACTTTGCTTCAGAGAAAGCAAAATATTGATTCCAATTTCTTCCTGACATTGTATATTAAATAAGATACTCCTAAGACTCTCAATCTTCCTGCTGTTTATCCTTATAAAAGGCTTTTGCACTGCTAGATAACACCTTGGCTTTAAGGTTTCCTGCTTTTATTGCTTTGTCTTTTCCCTGCAAATGAAGAGATGTCCAGACAATGCCATCAGACACCAGAGATGATGAGACATAAAAAAACTGGGCTGGAAAATCACTGAAAATACACAGGATACACAACTTGCACAGGAAAAATTAATTCAAATGAGCTTTGTGAGACAAAAGCAACATCTATAAATGGTTCATTTAAAATACCCCTCTCCTAAACCTCTGCAGCTCGTGGAAGTTACAATCTCTTTGGTAGGTTTCTGGTTGGAGTTGGTTGTTTGGGCTATTTTTGGACAGTCTGCATGAGCAATAAGGGCCAGTTTCACACACAGGCACAGATCACAGGTTCTCGCTGTACTTTGGGACAGGATTGAACTACATGCTAACAACACAACCCACAACTTCCTGAATAGGAAAGAAGATTACCTTTGTTCTGGTTGTTCTCCATATTCCCATCCTGCATCTTGCCTAAATGATGAAAAATTCCAACAGACAACAGACAGTAAACAACCTTCAGCCGAGACAGAACAGGAAAATGGGAATTTATATCGATGGGAGACAAAAAGCCATGAGCACATCACGGGCACCTGGGCACCATCCCCTGCCCTCACACCTGCACTCACAGGAGGGGCTGACCCAGCTGGGCACATCCATGGAATTCCAGCCAAGCTCAGGGCTGGAACACGTTATAAATGCGAAATACCAGCACGTAGTTTTGAGGAATCTGCTTAAATTCAGAGAGGGAATCTAATAAAGTAGATCTGGTGGAAAGACGAATGGGAATAATATTCCTGAGCTGATGTTTCAGAGGGCTGGGACTTAAAAACTCTGGCACACGCCAGTAAAGAGTATGACTTTCTTAATGTATTCCAGAATTAAATTAATCATGTTACTAAATGGAAAAAAAAAATAAAAATCATCATGTCAATAAATCTAAATACATAAATAAAAATGTAAATCAGATAGGATTTTTAAATTACATTTTCATTGCTTGGTTGTAATAATTAGCAAATTTCTTCTGGAAATAGAAGTGCCAGGTGACTTAAATTCAGATTTATTCTGAAAAAGATTTACCAAGTGCCTCTTTAATTTCCAGTTTGACATTTTATCCACAGTTTTACCACAGCAAAGTCCATATTCCTTTGTGCTTTTTTTAAACTGGAAACATCATTAGAAAGTGTGCGTGAGATAAAAATGACAAAATCTACAAATCACATACAAAACTTTGGTATTCAGAATAACAACTAAATATTTTCAAATGTATCCAAAATTTCTTGGTGGGATCCCTTACGAAAGTTTCACAGTAATTATATGAATTTATGGAAAATACTACAACAAATATTATTACAGAATGGATGACAGAGTCTTTTGGTAGTTATGTAAAATGCACAATAAAAAATGATACTAAGGAAAATTAAGTTAAAACACCATTACAGAATTGTTGGCACATTCTAATGAGAAACACATCATCAGAATTTATTTAAAAATGTGGAGCAGCTACATCTTGTTCTTCTGACTGCTATGTGGATTATTTTTTTTCCCTCTGCTGTGAATAAATAGTAACAAAATGGAAATACTAAGATGCATCTCTTGCATGTTGGTCTTTGCACTAAGTGGGGGAGCAGAAGAGACCAAATCGGTTTTGTATTTGTCAAAAATAGGCCCCAGTGACACACTGGGAAATTCCAAAGCCCAGAAGCAGAGCCAGGAAAAGGACATTTCATGACCTAAAACCATCTCAGAGCTCAGGCGAATTACTGCAATAAACCACTGACCATCAGCTGCTTGTCTGTATTTCTAATTCTATTCCCACCCTGGCAATAACAGGACTTTTAAAAATTCAGAATCTACCTTCCAGAGCTTTACACTTTGCACAAGAGATTAATCCATGAACCTGAGCAAAACCAAGCTCATTTTCACGGTGAAATTCCCTATAAAACCTTTGCCTGTGGGGCACAGTTGGTCTCAGTACCTGCCTGGTGGCTGTTTTTCTTAGAAGGGCTCTTAATAAAGTTACTGGAAGACATAAAATATCTCTGGAGATTCGGATTTCTGGCTGGAGTTCTTTCCTAAGAACTGGAAGGCATTAATTTAGAGCACGCAGTCTGCTCAATTTCCTGCTCTAGACATCCTTTTTCAGAGTGCAATTCCAAACGTTGGAGTGGCAAAAAATTGAAAAATAGTCAACTTTCAAAAAGATAAAAATCGCCAACAAAACCCAAAATTGACTGTTCCAACTGTCAAATGCATCACAGAGATTATTTTACTTTGTAAATTAAAATATGTACTTTTAGGACATATATTTGCTATTTAATAGCATACTTATCATAATAAATTGTACTAACGATTGACTGGCTACCTGAAAATAGCATACACACAATAAATAATCATTAACAACAGTGTAAATTCAGGTATTTAAAAAAATACATTCTTAATATTCTTAATATTGAGTGGGGAAAGTCATCACAAGTAGTTGCAGTTCTGTTATTTAGACAGAAAAACAAAGAACAAGCAATTTGGGTAGTCAAGATAAAGAAAAGGAAGCTGTAAACTATTTATATCCTCCTGTGCCAAATAATTTTAAGGCTGCCCTTTGCTATAAAATATAAACAAGGAAATTAAGGCAGAAAGAAAGGTGATAGAATCAGTGCTACTGAGAGATCCTCCCTCCTTCCAGGTACAAATACTCCCCCATCCTTCTGTCCTCGGGGCATTGTTTAGAATCATCAAAAGGATGAGTATTTATTAATATTTTGAATAACATCATGGGAAATAATTCTTCAAAAAGTTAAATTTTTTTTAATATAATTCTGAAAAATAAGGAAGTCAAGAATACCATTTCTAACACCTCCATTCTGCAGCTTTCTGATTTGAAAGGTCTGAATTTAAATATAAATATTCTTTGCATGTCTTTGCCTCACACAATTCCTATATTTTGGGGAGGACTTGTGACACTTTTACTGACTAAATGTTTATTCTAAAAGTCATGGGCTTTACCAAATAAAACTGCCAAGAAAAGCCTCCCTTTTACCTGCTGCAGCCCTTGAGGAACAGCCAATGACACAGAATAACAAAGCCCTATCACTGTTTTGGAAATTATTTCCCTCATTTGGAAATTATTTCTAAGTTGGAAGAACTTCTCGGAATCAACCAAAGAAAATAATGGAAATGTGTTCCAAGTGCTGAGAGGGAACCACTGCATTAAACAGGAAGTTTTAGATAATTTTTCTATGCATTCAATAAATAACTTCACTTACAATTCAGAAATATATTAAAATATAAATTAAAAATGCACTAAAAATAGAAAAACAACATTTAAATAAAAGTTCAAACTACAAATTGCTTTGCAGGAGCTGAAGCAGTTTAATACCTACACTGGGATGAGCTGTAGATGCAAAATACTCCAGCAGAGAGTTCTCTGAGTCTGGTAAGGCATTTCTATACCTTTTCTATATTTTCTGAATACATGTTTAAGTAGCAAATTCTCTGGGTTACAAATGACAAAAAAAACCCACCAAACCCAACAACCCACCCTGGAAAACCTGATTTAAGAAGGTGGCAGTGATCTACTGGAAGGAAATCAAATTTGAGGTAATTAGCTCTACTAGAAGGAAATCAAATTTGGGATAAACAAGCTGTAAACAGTGATTGCTGCTTCCCTGATTTTCATTTTTTTAAAATTACCTTTACTAAATATAATACTTTGGAATGCAATTAATTTTCCTGAATTAATACCTTTCTGCAAAATTTTCTCCTCTGTTTATGGCCTTAACTTTTAGCCTTTCAAAAATTGAATATATTGTCCATAGTTCTGACAATGAGATCAGCAACAATTCTCAATTTTGATCTCAACTCCTCGGAATTTGTAAGAGTTCCTTTGGTACAGCACATAATACACAGCCTGGATCACAAAGTAAATTAATTTATCACTGCAGGCTCACTGGCTGAAAACAAACTCTTTCTTCTGTGTCAATTATGTATTGACAATTAAGAATAAAAATATTTGGTCTGAAATGCAATTGGTTGATTTTTCAAGCAAAACATTTCCTGAGCTTGCTACTTTTTTTTTTTTTTTTTTTTTTTTTAGATGTTTTCTACACAAAGGTATTAGACTTTGGGTTAAATTCTTGTTCTCAGTCACACCTCAGGAAGAATTTTCAGACTTCAAAAAAAAAAACAATATATTCTATTCATCCGGACCAAAAGAATATGTAGATGAATTTGAGCTCCTTGCTTTGTAACTTTTCCTCTCCTTCCTTTCTCACCTCCAAACCATATCTACATTTTAAAGTATTTAACTCATCAGCAGTGTTAACTGAGAAATTACCAGAAATTACCAGAAATCTGGCAGTGGCCCAGACAATTCCAAAGCACTCAGACCTAAGTCTGCCTGCCTGATTTCTCCTCTGAGCAGCTGAATTGTGGAGCAGCCTCTCGTGTCCACAATGATCAAAGACCAGCAGAATTACTGAACTGCCTGGTCTCTGAGGAGCTAAAATCCAAAACATCCTTGACTGCACAAAAAAATTCACTCCACGCTCACTGCAAAGCCCTGAGTTTGTATGTCTCAGCTCCAGGATAAACATGGACAGTAACTGCTGTTCCTGACTGGAGAGAAGCTGATGGAAAATCACATCCCTAATTCCGACACTGATCTAATATCCCCTGGAACTTAATTTCCTCATTAAGCTCAGCATTAAGCCCAAACACAACAAGGATTTACCAGGCAGCCCTGGCTCTGAGCAGTGCCCAGCTTGGAGCAGCACAGGGCTTGTTCTGCACCTGCTGAGCACCAGCACAGAGGGGCTGAATTCTGCTCCCATCCCTCCTCTGCAGCTGGCAGGGAGCAGCAGCAGTGCTGAGGATCCAGTGGGACTGGAGGGGAGCTGGTTTTACACTCTCAAAAGTGGAATTATCACAGATTCACAGAATGGTTTTGGGTTGGAACAAACCTTACAGCCCAGCCAATGCCATCCGTGCCATGGGCAGGGGCACCTTCCACTGTCCCAGGCTGCTCCAAGCCCCACTGTCCAACCTGGCTTTGGACACTTCCAGGGAACCTCCTCTGTGTCAGGACCTCAGGACCCTCACAGTAATGGAGAATAAAACACTTAGAATTCATTCCCTGGTCCTTGGTCTCTAAGGAATCTGGAACCAGCATGATGGAGGTCCCTGCCATGCAAGGAGATGTAGGGGCTGTAAATCTTAATTTTTCCAGAATGGGTTTTAAATCTGGTTATATGTTTCCTTTAAATGATTTGAAAATAGGCTCAAAGATTTCCTGTGTCACTGTTTTAAACAAGATCCTACAGCAGTAAATCCCAGTCCTCGTTTAGCACTGGGTGTTGCTGTCAGAAACTCTCATTTCACATGTGAAATGCAACCCACATGGAAAACAAACTTCTTTCACTAACATGATGTAAAGTAGGATGAGTTTACTCGGTATTTTTGGTGCTGCACAAGACTGAAATGTTGCTTGGCAAATAAAGGCTCATGTATCTGATTAGCAGCAAAATACAGCTGATGCCTACACTAATATTGACCCATTCAATCCAATTTAGCACTGGAATTTGGCTGTTTGAAGATACACTGAAATATCTGAGTTCTAACAAGCTGGGTCAGGAATCTCTGCTGGGACACAGTCAACACTGGCTGCAGGAATGGTTTGGTTTGGGTTTAGTTAACACAGGTAGGCTCAGGAGAAGATCCCTGAGGGCTCACAGAAATATTCACAAAACTTGTCAGCCCCCCCAAAACAGTCACTGAAAACAGCAAATGTTGTTCCTAACATAGTGTTGGTTGAAATGGAGGCAGATCCCTGACCCCAGCCCTCTCTCAGAACTGCGTAAGGAATTATGAGAGTGAAAAAGAGAAGCAGAGAGGATCCCTTCCTCGTGATGCTCCTTTCCAGACCTATGCTGAACAATGAAGCTTCATAATAAAACTTCAGGTGAATCTACCCAAAAGTTTTGATACTGGCCTGACCTAACTGCTTCTTTTAACTGCAGATTTAATGGCAAATAGATCAAAACTCCAAACTCTGCCTCTGCCAGGACGGAATTCTGTGGGAATGAAGCGGCAGCATCCCTGTGGCCCTTCTCCCAAGCTCCTGGAGAGCGTGTGGAGCAGGATCTCTCAGAGGGCAGTCACACACACACAACATCTGTGCAGGGCAGTGAGAGGAGAGGGAATTTGACACAGTCAGGAGAGAAATCCATCAAATCAGACAAGCTGGGGGTTGTGACGTACCATTGACTAAGCTGGCATTTGCATTATCAGTGGCATTTGCACCTGCTGCACCATCTGTGGCTGGAGGAGGGTGGGAGGAGGGATGGGAAGAATCTACTGAGCAATAATGGATAAAAAACAAAAGAAAACAAACAAACAAACAAAAAAAAACACAACAAAAAATAATGAATAAACAATAACAACGCGAGCGAATGCACGTGACAGAGCAAAAAGCCTCGGTGGCTTTGTTTGCTCCCAAAAGCAACGAGTTTGAAATTAATTAACACAAATTTCCAAAGCAACGGGGCATTGGGAGGGTGTCATAAAGAAAGCTGAAAACTCAAATAATAATAACAATAATAACAATAATAAAAAAGATAAATAAATATGAAACACATTTAGCAAAGTTAAAGGAGTTGGTGAGAATTGACTGTACACAGTCCTGTGTACATTGCTTTAGATCTTTTATGTCTTATTTTCTGTACTTTAATGTAATTTTTGCCTTTTTAAAGTGATTGAAATATTTCCTTTGGAGTTAATTTACACAGTGCAAGGGTAGCTTTTAGATTTGCAGTTAAAAATGTGTTAAATCTATATCTGTACATAGTTCTACATAGCAAAATTATACATGTTTTATATGTTAAATAATTTTGCACTTTATGCTTTATCATCACTGATGCATCCCAGTCTAACAGGGCTTGATCCATGCACATTGATCTGAGTAGAAATATGGAATTTTCCCATATTTTTATGTGGGAAAGGCAAATGTAGTCTTGAGGAGAATAAGGGGTTATTTGAAATCCAGATAGTGGACATGGCACATTTTCTGGTTTGTGGTGACATGAAGGAAGGACAAAAAGAAAACCCTCTTCTTCTTTTCAGCAATTATCCACATATTAGAGAAAACTGGACAAGAAATCTTTTCCAGCAGGAAGGTGAAAAGCTTGAAGAAGGTTGTGATTTTTGTTGTTGTTGGTTTTTTTTTTTTGGTTTTTTTTTTTTGGGGGGGGGGTGGGTTTTTTTTTTTAACAGTAAAGTTCAATAAAATTAGTCTCTGCGAACAATAGGTAATTTTTTTTTTTTTCTGGTAGTTAATTGCTCACAATGGAACCAAGTCCTCCCATGAATCCTGACTGAGACTCTCAAACTGCTCCAGTCCTCGCCCCACAGGGATTATTTCAGGCTGTACTGGGTTGGTACTGCAGAAGAATGGGCTGATTTTATTTACAAATGGCAAATTGGGAGGAGAAAATAAACAGCTCCCAGGATTTAAAAAACACACCCTGTGCAACTGCGTTCGGGGAAATTTCAATTGCAAATTTGATTACTGTGGTGGCAACGACTTAAACTGTTTTGGTGACTTGTGCTTGTTCTTTATTCCATTTGGATCCCCACCCCAACCAGCACAGCGTGAACTGCTCACAGCAAATCAACTCTTCCACATTAAATACTTTGCAATTTGCTTCTGGAGAACAGCTGATTATTCAGGCTGAACCTCAAGATTTGCGACACCAACAATGCCTGCACACCAAAAGATTTGGCACCAGCAACCTCGTTGATTCAAAATCATCCTTTAATTTCAACTTGACTGATTCAAAGGTGATTATTTCAATCAGCACTTCCCCCCTGATTTGCACCACTGGATGGCGTACAGTTCTTACTCTACCTGGAAGCTGCTGTTCCTCCTCCTGTTTCACACCTGCATGATGATTTTTGAAGTGTTAGTGAACAATAAAAGCGCACACCCACATGGACTGAGAGGGGCAGGATTTCTGAGAACTGCAGGTTTATGTACCAGAGGTTTTAATTTGAGTTGGTGCCACCAGCTCTGCCCAGGCAGGAGCACAAAGCTGCCAGCAGCATCAGAAAACGTGGAGGAATTCTCTATGTTATGGATTTTTTTTATATTATAGCTATTTCTACAGAGCTATATTCAATTAAATTCTGTGTCTGCATCCAAGTTCTAACAGAGCTCTGTAGGAATCTCTGTCTCTGGGCAAGTTACAGCCACGCTGTGGGGAAAACTCCCTGATTTCTCTTTTTCTGCCTTTCCAGGCGCTTCCTGGTGAAAACTGAGAGAACCAACAGAGTCCTGATCCCAGCCCAGTTAAACCCAGCACAGGGAGCTCCCACACCACACAGGAGTGAAGCTGCTCCTCCTCTCCTCCAGAGCTCACCAAGGCTCTGAACGACAGCAAGAGCAAATTCCAAGGTGCCACTCAAAACTAGCCTGGCATAAAAATTTTGCTTTGTGGAGCTTCAGTCTTTTCTCCTTTTAATTCTCCTGGAGCTCCCCGTGCCTGGCAGCTATTGTGCATTTCTGTGCAGAAATGAAATGATAAACATTTCATTAGGTAAAAAGGGATTTCCCCAAAGCTTCAGGGAGTGAAAGGCAGCCACTTCTTGAACGTACTCAGAAATGGAAACTGTAGGTCCTGAAAACCATTTGAATTTGGCCTTCCTATCTGCTGCTGCAAATAAAAGGAGGGGGAAAAAATAAATGGCAGAATCATATTACCTGACAGATAGCAAATGAAATTTTCAATAAAGCTTTAACTGCTCTTTTTTTTTTTTTTAATTAATAGTGAAAACCACTAGAAAGAGCAGAAATGTCTGAAAAACCTGTATTAACTGGCCCTTAATTATGGCTGAAAGACAAATATTCTTAGGACAGACTTAGAACAAAATTGTGGAAGCAGAACAATTTACAAGACTGTGGGAAGAAAAACTGGAAAAGACAGACATTAAATCATGTTTCTGCTGAGCGTGCAGCCCATAAATTAGCAAATGCTTATGACATCATACTGTAATAAGGTGAAAAGTCTAAAGTGGCTTCTTGATTTCATTAACTGATGCAGGACATGAAAGTAAAACTGTCTGCTAACATTTACTGCTACATTCTTGGCTGTTACTACTCTTAGCTCGACCTTTACACCTGAAGAAATTAAAATGCCTCTCAAGTCAGCCACTGACATTAAACAACCGAGCTAGCAAAGAGCCACAGCTTATCTTTATTTTAGTCCTGAAGCTCCAAGACAGATGCTATGTCCATGGCCAAGAGGTTTTTTCCCTGAGGAAAAAAAATTAAATTGATAGAAAAGCAGAAAATCTTAGCAAACTGTAGGTGAGCATGGATTCATGTAGAGAAGCGAGTATGCCCAGGTATTCCCTTGCATTTCATATGGACTGGGAGCCTGCAATTTCACACTGGAAAAACATCTTGTTATCCAATGGGTTTATTGGTTAACAGCTTCTGCTGTTTTTCTGTGTGACATGTGATGATAAAAATGTATCATAGAAAAAAAAAAAAGAAAGGCAGTTGGAAAAACCGCATTCATTTGTCAAGAACAGAGGAGAGCTCTGGCTGCACAAAGCCCAAGAGCTCTCTTTGGAGCATCCTGGGCCTGGGAGATTTACCTTTCTTGTCCTTCTTCTCCTCCTCTTCTCCCCCAGCTCCCAGCAGAGTGAAGATGATGCCAGTCTGGGAATTCACCCCCACAGCAGTCACCAGCATCCGCCCAGAGCCTTCCATGACATGGGTGCCTGAAGAGAGGCAAGAAAGGTCACACAGAGCTAAAATAAATTAAAAAAAAAAAAAGGTGCAAGGCTTTTCTGATGGTACTGAGAGAGATTTGTAATATAAACCTCTACTGAGGGGGATATTAGCACATTACCAAAATAAACCCTGTTGTGTATTATTCTCAACCAAGAATTAATGCTTAAGCACAAACCTCAGACTGCCCATCCATCACCATCAGATTCTTGTTAAAAGAAATATTGTCACTAACCAAGTTTGTCTTTTGCAAGAAAACAGCTTCAGCAAAACATCACAAATAAGCAAATTAGGTCATCCACCCCACCCCCCCAAAATTTTTTTTAAATAATAATTTAAATAATAATAATTTAAATAATAATTTAAAAAATCCATTCAAACCTAAAGCCAGCAGAGACTTGGTTGGTTCAGCCAGAAGAGAAAAGCTCTGAAATTTATCAGAGCCTCCATTAAGATGTGTCACTATTTCCAAATACATCCAAATACATTTTAATAAAGAACTCGCTATTTGTACCCCTGTGTTTGCTTCTGAGGGAATCTTCTCCCGAACCGGGCGACAAAGGCAGATAAAAATATTCTCCAAAAAGTGTCATTGGCTCCTCCGCTCCCAGAGCAGCTTTCCCAGGAGCACAGGCACCCAGCACAGCTCCAAGTGAGCTCTGCACACCCGGAGAGGGCAGAGCAGGAGCTCCGAGGGGCTGGGGCGGATTTTACCTGACAGCAGCATCGGGTCTTTGTCCACGGATTTGCGGACCTGGTCGGACTCTCCAGTCAAAGAGCTCTCATCGATTTTGAGGTCATTGCCTTGGATAAATATCCCATCAGCAGGTAGAAGGTCACCTGTGGTCGGAATGCGGCAATGGAAAACCACCATGAGATTGCTTTTATAACTGCATGATGAGGTTTGTTATAAAATCACAATTAATTACATTAAGAGGTGAAATGAAAGCAGAAGGGAAGGAATTACTGCTTATTCTGTCCATGTGAGCCTCAGTATTGCAATCCTGCAAGGAAAGGCCTTTTATTGCAAACATTTCATCCCAGAATCCAAATGTATCACATTTAACACATGATGGACGTCCCCATTGTGGGGGGGTGGCAGGGAAGAACTCTCCACATCACCTGAAGGCTTCCTGAAGGCTTCCCCATCCATTTTCATAGGAATTAACAGCAGCTAATTAACAGCTGAGCTGCCCTTTCCCCTTCCCTCCTCAAGAAGCCTGAAGGTAAGTCCAGGAGAAATGTGATGGCTGATAGAAGAGGGATATTGCTGGAATTAACAGCTCACGCCAGAGGGGACAGAGTTCCTGCAAGAGTCTTTCACTCCACTGGAGCATGGGGCTTTCCCTGTGGCATGGAATTATCAGGCACCTGATCCGGGGGATCAGTCTGCATCTGAAGCAACTCGTGAGGTGATCACCGAGGCCCAATTCCCTTCTGCACAACACTTAAAAATACTTCCTCTTATCCCTAACTTGACAGAAGTTAAAAGAAAGAAGTCTGAATAACATAATCCTCCATGACAGAGAATTACCTTTGTATGAACAGTTCTCGTCCTGGTCAGTGAAAGAAGTTTACACCAATTAAATTGATTTCCTAGTGCAGTTTTACTGCAGGTTATTAAAGGTTCTCCTTTTGGTCAACCATGGCCAACACTGACTTTTCTGCCATGTAAATCCAACATAATCCTGCCAGCAAAGTATATCCATCCTGCTGGGACGGGCCAGCGGGGCAAACAATGGTTCTGAAGGTCGTGCACTCACCATATTTCACCTGCGCAATGTCCCCAACCACGATCTCTGCCACGGGGATCTGGATGACCTGTCCCCCTCGCACCACGGTGAACTTCTGCTCCTGCTCGATGCGGCTCTGCAGCCCCCGGAACTGCTTCTCCTTGCTCCAGTCGTTGAAGGCAGTGACCAGGACAACACAGATGACAGACAGGAGGATGGCAGCACCTTCAATCCAGCCAGCTTCAGCCTCCCCCTCATCCTCAGCTCCCCCCGTTGCGGTGCCACACCCTGCAGAGGTGTTAAGGAGCGGTTTAGGGAAGGTCGGGTGTATCACAAGAAATAAAATCTGCTGTGACGTGACAAGGTGAGGTAATGGAGTTACTTTTCCAAGCACTGCCTGCTGATGAAATGTGGCAGAATGGGGGGAAAAGACAAATAAAGAGGTCTGTGGGAAAGAGAAAGGAAATAAACCAACAGAAATCTTAGTCCTTTTTGTTTTCCTGGTGAGCGACCCGTCCTTGGTGAACCCCAACTAAACAAATGGAAAGGGAAAGCACCAATTCTGTTATGTGATAGGGGACTCAGAGCTTCACCTGAGCCACCAAAACCTGCAGGATAGGAATAAGAATACTGAAAATGACAGGAAGGACTGAAACAATGAATGACATTCATCAATGCGAAGCAATGGCATTAAATTAACATTAACGCCCTTCCAGATTAAATTAAACAATTTTAACACAATTATTTTAAACAATTTTCAACATAGTTTCTAAATGTTCTCAACTAAACACACTTATAGGGAACAGTTGTTAAAAAATACTGGGGTAAACTGAGTTTATCAGCATTTCAATTTGATTATGAATGTATTAAGGAGCATTGAGTAAAAACAATTCCCTGATATTAATTCATCAGTCTTCCCTACAGAGAAATACATTGGGATGCTTCTAGAACTGCAAGTATGCTATTCCTGCCACCAGCAAAACAGTATTAAGAGAATAACTCTATTCTGAATTATTTTATATACCTCTGCTAATTGTTTATTTCAAAGTTGAATGCAATTAAAATTTAAAAAAATGCTTCCTAGATAACGTTCACCAAAGGAAGGTGACATAGTTCTTCTTCTTACTGAAAGAGCAGCTGGAAGAAATACTGGACAGTCAAGGACACATTGCAGAGTCCCAATCCAGAGAAACCCCTGCTGATGGGAGAGAGAACTCATCCAGACCAGCAGAGCCTCCTCTCCTGAGGGACCTGGGAAGAATTTTTTCCATTTGCCGCAAGAGTGGGAGCAGGAATTTGACATCATTTTCCACCCTACCCAGGTACCAGGGGAATCAGCAACTCCATTTCCACCTCTGACTGAAGTTTAATTTGGTTTATTCATCACCTCTCACTAGAGAAAATCAACAACCAGTTTGGTTTCTATATTTACATTAGAACAGGAGCATCATAATTCCTTAACTGGCTGAGTAATTACTCCGGCATGTGAACAATAACAAAACTACCGAAAGTCAAAGGAAGAAAGTTGAGGCTGAGAGAGGAAGAAAATTGAAATAAAGGAAGTTTTTTAGCCCAGTTCTCTGTAGTTTACACTGAGATTTCTGAGGGCAAGGCAAAGGATTTCCCAAGAGCAGGGGCTGTCCTGGCAGGGATGTCCTTCCATTGCTGCCTCACCTGAAACTCCAGCACAAGAACCTCTCTAAAACCACTCCAACAGCACTCAAAGAAGAAATTAGGAAAGTTTTTTCAGTTCAGTACCTTCCACTGCTCATCTCCAGTCACAAATGCAACCCAGAAACCAACCCTGGAACCTCCCCCTGCAGCAGAACGGGGATTTTGGGAAGGACTAATGAACTGTGCTCTGTTTGACCTTGATCATCCTAATTGGGCTGTGTTACATTTTTAGATTCCTTCTCCAAATTAGCAGATTCACTTTTGTCTTGATTGTTTTAAGTGGTTTCCTAGTGCAAGTTATTCTGTTTCAGCAGATACAACACTAAAATTCACTCTCCCTTTTTCATTAGATATGACTTAGAATTAAATATGATGAATATTCTGGGGTTTTTTTTACAGCAAGCCTTCTCTTCTGCTTCTCACAAGAGAAACATGGCCTGGTCTGGCCACAATCAAACACTGATTTTATTTCCTTTTCACATGGTTGAAATTTAGTCCAGCTTGTACAAAATTACAAAGGGCTGCCGCAGAATAATATTTCCCAGACCCTTCAGTTTTTTGGGTTTTTTTAAAAACTAAAATCTTGATCAAACAAAATCAAGTAAAAATAAAAATATTTCTTCACTTGAGTGAGGTTAATTTTGTGTTTGTGTTGTCAGAACTGATCACCATGTTCACATAGATAGTATCACGGAGCATGCAAATAATACAAGATATTATCATTAACATAAAAGGAATTACCTGTAGATACCTCATAGATCAAGCACAATCAAATAAAATAATTCATTTTGAGCTGAAATTTTTGTTTTATTCCATCTGAAATGAACTGTTTGTAAGAATGAAAGAAAATCTGAAGGAAAGAGATTGAACTTGGATCAAGCTCTTGGAAAGTGTCCCTAAGTCTGACAAGCTTCCACACTGAATAAAAAATCATGTTTATGACTTAAAATCCTGAGACAATCCTCCACAACCCCATGTGAACAACAAAATTTAAAATGTATTTATATTTTTTTTTCTGTTCATTTTGTTTGACAATGATAAGTTCAGGTGGAGCAGAGGTATTTGAAGGGAAAAAGGAATTTTAGGAGTAGAGAAATGAATTGCTAGACCTCATCAAACCCTGAAGTCTTTTAGAAGGATAGAGGAAACTCTGAGTTGATACTTGGATTTTTGAGTCATTAATGGTTGAGATTCAATGTGGCCTCTCTAGAATTTCACGGGATCCCCTGGCCCAGGTTATGGGACATGCTGAGAAGTCAATCAGATCATCAGAATTTCCCAAAATTTTGCCTTTGCTTTTTACACTCCACAGAAAAGAGATGGGACAAAAGCGCTAAATAAATTAATGCAAAATATTCTTCTTATAGCAATAAACTCTAGCAAAAAACCTATCTTCTTCTTACAAGAGCGAGATTTCTGAGCAGATTTTTTTAAAATATGAAGAGCAGGATTTCAAAATGCAACCTCTGCCCTTTACAAGATGATCCATCTGTCAGGAAACATTGTTTGAATTATGTGGTTCTTGCCTCCAAACCCTTTTAGAGGTGTTCCATTTAATAGGAAAAAAAATAAAGGAAACCTACATCTCCATTGGTTTGAGGCTGTCTAATGTTTTCTTACATACTTAAGGAAAAACAACTGGGTTTTCTATAAATTATAGAAAGACTTACATGGATTTACAGGAAGAAATTTTATGTATTTATAAGGGGGAAAAGACACAAACTTCTTAACTCTATATTTAGATAATCTGTCCTTATTGCAGTACACAGTGACCTCACAGATAAGGAGAAAATAAGAAATACTAAGATAATACATATAATACATCATATTAATACACCTAAGTAGCAAAATTGAGTGTAAAGCATCTAATATTTCTTTAAAATGTTCATATAAGCTTGAAAAATTCCTGTTGGGGTGTAAGATTGCTCTTCTGCTTTCACGTGGCTCTCAACACTACCCAAAAATATGCCTGAGCTTTCATTGAAATGCACGGAGTGAAAAGCATCACAAAGGAGTCGTTAATATGCAGATGTGGTTTGTGGCAGGGTTTTATTCCGAGAGAGAGAATTGTGATGTTCTCATCTTAAATTACATTTAACAGGGGCCCTATCTGTCAGAAAAGTTGCAGAGAGGGAAACAAGTTTATAGTATGGAGCTCTTCTCTAGCTCAGCTCTGAACGCGTATCATGGCCAAAGTCTCACCCTCACAGGACAGAAAAATGGGCAGGGTTTGAAACTGAGGCGCTGATGATCTGCAAGTCAAGGCTTGGGACTCCTTACGCACAGAAAAAGCAGACAGATTCCTAAAATGGATCAATTTATCCCAAAAGGAAGACCCAGGTGAGCTGGAACTCCCCAGGAGAGGGAGAACCTGCCAGCACAGCCTCAAAGAATGCTCAGAAACACAAAAGGGAACCAAGGTGACTTTTGTACCCATAAAATCTGAAAGGACATTACCAGAACCTTGTGGAAGGAGAATAGAACTTTAAAAGCTTAAAGCTGGGCCAGAAATAGATCAGCAAAGTTGGTGAAAAAGTTTTCTGCAGAGGGGGGAGATGAAAGGAAGGAAAAATCCAAAGGAAAGGAGGGTTCAGGAAGGAAAGAATAGGAAAGTTCTGCCACCCGTCACAGGCAGTGAGCCCAGCTGAAGTGGCAGCAGCTGGATTTCCATCTCAGCAGGGACTGGGGGCTCCAGACCTGCCCAGGAATCTGCAGAGCTGAGCAAAACTCCTCTGGGCTGCACTTCATTGCAAGAAAATTCAAAACTAGCCTGAGAAACCCACTCTGCATGAACAGAATTTAATTATATGGAAGGGTTTAGAAGTAAAGGGAGAAAAAAAAAAAAAAGGGAAGAAAGGCATGGGTTATTAAAGGGAAAGTTATAAAAAACTTGAATATGTTTGTGGTGAAAAGGGGAAGGAGAGGAGGAGACACGAGAACAGGTTAAACCATTTCAGGAAAAATGGGTAAGAAGAAGCATCACCAGGTAATAATCTAGTAGCTGCTATTAATCATTTCCACCTCGTGAAAGCTAGAAAGCAAGAAAGGGAAATAATATGAAAAGTCCACAAAAAGCCAGACAACATCACCTGAGAGCTTGCCAGGCTCACGTCCTGTTGGATCTGGAAGGTTTTTACACCATTTCAATATACATTTCTCGTAATGTCAACCAAATCTGGGCAGATACAGGATGAAGCACACGGGCTCGGTGCAGCTAAAAAGAATATCTGCTCAAAACTTCAAACAGTTATCAGGAGATTCTTAAAGCTGTCTTGAAGAACATAATGATTATAATTATGAACTACACGGTCCTGAGCTGCAGCACGGTAATTTTTAAATCAGAAAAAGCACATTTTTAAAAATCTGGGAACATCTGTATTCCTAAATCCCAACCTACAGCACATACCTCTCAGCTACTCATTTCAACCTACACGCTGCTATTTTTAAGCTGAGAATACCTTGTGGCATTTAAATTCCCGAGGAAAATCTCCTCACACCCCCAGAGGTAATTTTTTTAGTCAGTCAAACTGGTTTTGTCATCAGAACGACAAGAGTTCCCCTGATAAAAAAACTTTTTATTGAATCGCTTTCTCTAAAGACATTTTTCCCCTCGCTGCAGCTCCAGCTGCTGTTATTAAAGCAAATTGAGCAGCTCCCAGTTACAGCTTTTTCATCAGCAGAGCTGGGCTCTTGCTCCCAGCACCACCATTGATGATTCTTGCTTTACAAATGTATTTAGCTGTGTAAGGAAAGGAACAATAACCCAAAAATTATGCGATAAAAGCCATAAATTCCCCTCCTTAACAGGGGTTTTAAGGCTGTAACAGACACTGCAGCGTTTATTTCTGCAGATTCCTCATTATGTGGTGTCTTTTGCTGCACAATTTAGTCCCAGGAGTGATTGCCACCAGCATTCCTGCCCCAAATCCTCCCGAGTGTGACGATGCATCAGCAGATGTTGAATCACTTCCCACGAGGGAGAGCAGGAGGCACAGGGCTGGCTGGGCTCAGCAGCACCTCAGAGCCACAGCCCACACAAAGTGACAGAAATCACTGGAATTTCAACCATTTCTGCTTTCCTCTCACTCTCTCCAAGGGTTTAGACAGCCTTGACAAACATTTCCAGGTTACCTGCAGGAATCAGTGTTCTCCAAACACACACTCTTTCATTCCTGCCCCACAGAAGGGATTTACGAGCATGACAAAATCACACTGTAAACACTGAGGTTCAGGGGGTTTGCGCATTCACTAAAAGTGATTTTGGATGCGCATTTGAACCCAATATCAGAATTCCTTGCTTTGTGATCCATCAGTTTGTTATGTAAGGGTTCCAGGGGAGGCAAAGAGCTGCTGTCCCTGTGGGTTCATTTATGTAACTGTCAGCTCCAGAGCTTGCTATTAAATATTTACACTTTTTTGGCATCTGTATGCAAGGAAACAAATCTGGGGGCTCTTGCAAGCATAGAGATAGATATATTCACACATTCCTTAGCCTGACCACAAACATTTCATGAGCACAGGAATGCTGATTGAAATATTCCCTCCACTTCAGGAGATGAGATGTGCCGAGCAAGATTCTTCTGCCTGGCGTCATCTCAAAGGAAAGCATTTTGGACAGATCAGGCAAAGGGACAGGTCATCACCAAAGGACCAGGCAAGTACTTCTACAGGGTTTACATTCACTTTTGTTTCCTTTTGTTATCACTGGAGGAAAAAAAAAAAAAAAAAGGTAAAAAAATGGGAATTTTCATCACAAGTCCTGTTCTTAGAGATAGCAAGAGAAAAACCTTGACATTTGGTTGTTGTAGCTTCACTTATATTGCTCCGAGATAGAGATGTCTGGTAAATATAAACTCATATTCCAAAGGTAAAATGTGAGTTCCAAATGCAGGAATCAGACCTTGAAAAGTTGTTCTGTGTTTATTAACAAGGATTCAAGTGCAGTTATTCAACCACTTGACTTGCAAGTTCACACCCTAGCAGAGTCCTACTTGCAGAATTAATATTTCTGGAGGATGTCTTCCTGGAAAATATGTGAGAAGATTTTTTCATGCCACCCCAAAGTTTTAAATCTCATTTCCTACCATCCCCAGCTGAGAGCTGAGTCGTGTCTGGCACACTGGCAGTGTGCGATGAACAATATCCAAAAGTTTTGTCGGAGATCTGCACATCTCCCATGAAGGGAAGGCATTTTGCAGCCCAACACAGATCTGTAGAAAGCAGATGCAAGTCACTTTGCATTAGGAAATAATTAATTCTTTAATCTGCAGGTCCCACGTGACAAAAAGTGCACATTCTTCACTTTACAAGTTCTCAGTGTGCTGTTACTGACACCAGCTTGAGTGTTAAACTTCTGTCATCCAGTCAGGAACTGGCTCCCAAAGCTGACCTTGTGTGGGAACCCCACAGAATGGAGAGTTTGATGAAGTGGGGCAACACCAGATTGTAGTAAATAAAAACCAACATAACACAAATGAAAATAAACTCCACATTGCAATAAAAATATCAATTGATTCAAAAAACACCAAGCAGTGCTGGATGAGCAGGACCTCATTTGTTCTCTCATTCCAAAGGTGATGGCATTCAAAACAGGGGAAAGAGAAAGTCATAAAGACAGACAGACTGACTGGATATTCAGTCAGGAATGCAGGAAATTAAGAATCAATGATTTTATAATGGAAGGCTTCAAAAAAGACAATTTTTACCAATAAATTTTCATGCAATCTCAATCTT
The DNA here is from genome assembly GCF_015227805.2 of Hirundo rustica. Classification (NCBI taxonomy): domain Eukaryota; kingdom Metazoa; phylum Chordata; class Aves; order Passeriformes; family Hirundinidae; genus Hirundo; species Hirundo rustica. The sequence continues at coordinate 7,388,436 of NC_053461.1, read as the reverse complement.
GAAGCAGATCTTTGTAAGCATTTTAGAATATGGTAAAAATCGAGATGGGCCTATTCTAAAATGACCAGTGGAATATATCTTCATCAAAACACTTCAAAAAGAGCTATTTCATTCACTTAAATTTCTGCAGCCCAGTAGGAATTTGCAGAATTGAGTGCTTTTACACAAGAATGTTTACCCCGTAATAATAAACAACCATAAACAGCTTCACAGGCATTACTAAACAAACAAACAAGGAAATATATTTAAAAATACAAAATAATTAAATTAAATAATCATTCCCCTTTAAGATTCTGTAAGTAATAATTATTTGAGGGATTGAGAGGCTGCGAGCCAAAATGACAGGACAGTATATTCCATAGTGCAAGGAAGGTTCTGCAGGAGTAATTGCAACAGTGAGCTTCTCGCTAAAAGAAAGAGCTCTTAGTATGATCCAAAACTACTCCATAAAGGAAAATATTTAGTATTATTTAACTCTCTCTGTAGAAACAGTGAAAGAAAATAAATCAAATATAAAAAATACACTTGTCAGTAATGAGAGATTCTGACATTGCTTTTCCTTTTGTACAAATATCAATGTCCACAAGGAAAATTCTGGTGAGGGTTGAGGCTTTGTTTGTATTCATGCCTGATTTACAAAAAAATAGAGCTACAAAATTCTCCAAATTTAAGTTACCGTTCCAAGAATGCAGAACAGGTGCACATGGTCTTAACTTTAAAGAGTTCTTCTCAGTTTAAGCTTTTTTTCTCAGGATTTTTCATGGAAAAAAGCTGGACAAGCTCAGCTCAGTTCCAGTGCTCAATAAAAATACATTGAGAAATCTGGGTTAGCAGCCAGCCTTGAGACCCCCAGAAACTCTACTGGAGGTAACTCAATCACTTTGACTCCACCAATTGGCTCTCAAGTTCACACTTCATCAAAAACCAGTTTACAGCAATGAAGAGCACACAGCACAAATAAGGGAACCCCTTCAGATTGTGTTGTTTAAATGTCATAAGTATGAAAAAAAAATCAATGCAAAACACAAGCTGAGTTTGAAAGATGTATGGACTAAACTGAATTAGCAACATAGAGAACTGTGATCCCAGAGCTCTGGATGGAACACTAATAAATGTCATTGGTTAATTCAGGGTAAAAGAAGGAGGGAAATAAATCCTTTTTTTTTTTCATGATCACATGTTGCAAGACCACATTTAGAACAGGATATTGTGCCAACACAAATAAATCATTAGGAATAAAACCAATTAGAAATAAGGATTTTTGTTAGCTTGATATTAGCAGGGAAGTGGCTGTCCATATGTTGACATTTACTCACTCAGAAAAGCTTAATTAAGTTTGATTTAGAATTCTAACCTTGCTACTAGGAAAAAAACAAAATGGCAGAGGGAACACTGCAGTTCCTGAGATAAAGTTGTCTTATTAAACATGTATGGATCAAGGAAAAAAAAAAAAAATATATATAATGTGGGGAAAACCTGCTAAGTCTGGAGCTGCAGTTAAGCAGCCATGTTGGAGATAAAGATGCAGCTGGGTTCTAAGAACAGGAAGAGTGCTCCCAGTTCTCATGGAGCAATCCCTGACAACTTCTGATGCCTTAGGATTTTAGCTTTTATATTTCTCATTTATTTGTAACCCTGTAGTTCTTTAGAGTGTAACTCCAAACTCCACACACAGTGTGAGCTGCTGCTCTCCCATTCTGGTCACACACAACAATTCCTCTCCAGACCTGGCAATCAGGAACACCTCACTGCCTCAGGCCTGAGAGATGGAAACAAAAGTGATTTGGGGGCAGCAAACTTGGGGTGAATGACTTCATTACCTGAAGCTGTAATTGGAAGATGAACCCCCAATGTGCAAATGGACCAAACTGATCAAAGTGTGAAACCCATGACCATTGTCCATTTTTGGGTGCAGCCCCGACGGGCTTTGTCTGCCCAAAATGTACCTGAAGGCCCTTCAATAAATAGAACAGCTTTTTATTCCCTTAATTCTGTCTGGCCTCTGTTTTTAGGTAGCCCCAAAAATGCATCACTTCCAGCACTTCTGAAATGCAGCTGGAAGGAGAGGAGGCTCTGAGCACTTCCTCAGCTCCCACTCGGATCACTGAGAGCCCCCAGGAAACACAGAAACCTGGGCAAATAAAGAAATTATTCTCAAAAAGCAGCTCTCATCAGGGCACTCGGCTTTAAATAGAGCCCTGGAAAATGTTTCACATTGACAGAGAACAACAAACAACTCATAAATACGTGCTCAGATGAGAGCTGTCTGTGTTGTGCTCATCCTCAGAGCTGCTTCGCTTTCTGTCTGAAGCACGGGGATGAAAAGAGCAAATCACCGAGGAAGGGTTTTGGGGTGGCATCTGCCTCAGCGATGCTTGTGCCACTCCATCCCTCTTTGACTGTGTTCTGATAGAAATTAAATGTGCTTGCTTCCAAAAATATTCTCCTTTTTTTTTCGTTCTTGACGCTTTAAAATAAGATGTTCTAACAGGGAGGATTTAACAGAAATACGACCGAAAATTCACAAAAACAAAATCGAAAAAAGGTTGATTTTGCCTGGAAATCTCGACAGATGTTTCGCTGGAGCTTCTAAAACCACAGGTTGAGCAGGCAGGGGACAGAGTGGTGATGCCTGACCACACTCACACAGACATTTCCCTTAAAACTCCCCAGGTGTGTGTAGTTGCTTTGGTTGTGTTCTACGCCAGCAGAAGCCTTTTCCAAGGTCTGGCACACTTCACACACCCAGACCATTCAGAGAGAAATCTTTTTCCACCCTGCAGACCCTGCAGAGAGAGGTTACTGAGAAAAGCTGACGAATTTAACAGGTCCCTAATGAGTAATTCAGAGTTTCCAGAGGTTCAGAGCTGGAAAGGCACTGATACAGAAAATTTGCAATTGAGAACCCTAAACAAAAAAAAGAAAACAAACCTGCAATCCCAGAAAATTCAATGAGTGCCCTTGGAGGCTGTCCTGGAGCACCTGGACCTCTCCTGATGCTGCCCCTGCCCCACTCAGAAGGAGAAAACACGGCCAGAGGAGATGGGGAAGATTTGTAGAGTTCAGCCACAAAACTCCCTTCGTAAACTGCAGTGTTTATTGCTTTCAGTCCATTTCTCGTCTCCATTCCTTCGTGCTGGAAAGCTCTAAGGGGTAAGGAATCAGCTCGCTAAAAGATTAAAATTCTGTCATAATGTCTTACAGCAGAAGGCACCAAAAAGTTCTCCCAACATTAGCATGGCCCTATAAAAACAGTTTGGCAGTGCAGATCTCTGTGCTAAGGAAATGTGTCCTGGACTGTGTTTTCCAGTTTATTTTCACCCAAAAGGGTGGGATGAAATCCCCCCTGAATGCACATCCAAAAACACCTTCAGTGTGAACCCCACTGGGGACAAGAAATGGGATTTGTGAGGCAAATTCTTAACTAAAAGTGTTCACATGGATATATCCAAAGCTGCAGGAAATTAGGATTATCTCCATTTAGAATGTACATTCTATATTTTCTGCGTGTTAATTACCCACACTAAACTGAAACAAGAGGAGCAGCATCTCCTGGAGAGAAAAGGCAGAACTTGTGCAAAGCAGAAAAAAATCAAAATTACTTGTTTAAATGCTACTTTTCTAATAGGAGAGGTATATCTGTTTGGGGTTTTTATATATATATATATATAATTTTTAATATATATATATATGCATATATGCATATATGCAAAGTGCTTTCCTGTTCAAAAAGGTATTTCTGGTTTGTTTCTGTGCTTAAACATTTTTTTCCCCAGGTAATAATTTTTCATTCTAATTCAAGCCCACCAACAGTGAGGAGCTGTAAGCACAGGCAGACTTTGGGATGCAGCACAGTTTGTCTCAACTCCAACTGTAAAATAACCCTGATCCAGAAATACTTCATATTTAAAAAGTATTCACATTGTAAAGATTCTGCAAATTTGAACCATATCAGCACCCCTGAGCAGCCCCATAGGGGCTGGGACCTGCCCAGCTCCAGCCAGAATGCCACCCTCCTCCTCTGGCAGCACCACCCGGCTGAGAGGCACTGCTTGAGCTTCGGGCTCTCCCCAGGAGCATCGTCCCAAGCACAGCGGTGCACAGCCCCAGGAAATAAAATCCTGAGCCCTGACCAGTTCCATTGCCCAGCCCAGCCCCACAGGATGCTCCCCATTACCCCACAGCACACAGGACTCCCATCCATTCACACCCCTCCCCAACCTAAATCCGTCCCTTCTTTTGAAAATAACGCAGAAGAAAAAGCATTTCAGACATTCAGTAGCGTCTCCAGGGGAATGATGACTCAAAGGGGCGCAATCTGCTCCCCATGAGCTCAGCCTCGTACAAGTACATGTGACAGTGAGAGTTGGGACACACGGCACTCGCACCCCAACCTGTCCTACTCTCTGCTCCTGGATACTTAGACCTTGCATTGAAGTAATATTTAGAGCAGGAATTAAAAAAGCAAATTCTTACAAGAAGTGAGTTTCTTTAGCCAAACAGATTGGGGTAATGTCTCTAGAAGCCATATGCTGCTTCACCTCATCCACGCATTGGGAGGAGGGAGGTAAAATGGGGGTTTCTGGCAGAACAAGCTGTCTTTAAGAGGGCAAATGCTTCCATTTCTCCCATTTTCCAGACTGCCAACTGCTTCAGCCCCTTTGTGCTGGCAGACTGCTTAGACTGGTTTAAAAAATTCTTGGGGAATCTCAAGGTTTAATTTTTATGATGAATGAGAAAAGAATTGGAGTGTGTGCAGCAACATTCCTTAGAAGTTGAGTTTTGTAATTCTCACAACAATCTACACTTTTGAGATTAATGTATTTTTTTATGAAAAAAAATTTCTAAAAATTTTAATAGCTCTGCTTCTCTTGAGAATGCTTCTCCCTGGGCAGCAAAATAAAACCCTCTGGTGCAGTGACAGCTGGATCGCTGTGATTTGTTTAACAGCAAAGATGATGAAGGATTCCTATTAGGACACATCAGCTTTTAAGGCTGTGTGGCCCTTCTACCCCCTGAAATCCATGATTTTCCATTGATTTCTTACTCTTCAGTGCTTGGAGACCATTATGAAACACTCTCCATGCAGACTTACAGAATGAGACAAACACATCAGAAGTTGGAAGATGTTCACCACTGATGTTTCCAGCATCTGCAGCAAAGTTCTGCAAAAATTTTCAGCCCTTTCTAGGGTTGGTTTGTTTCGTACTGACACAGGCCAGTGTACAGACACTGAAATGGGGTGAAATTTAGGCTTCAAAACACTGCAAAATGTTATAATGAATGGATTTTGGCTCACTTTCTTTTGAAAAAGCTTCATGTTTTCTCCAATACACTTTGTTTAATAGAGAGGACTTGGAGAGATGTCAAATTTTCAATGTCCCAAAAAATTTTACTGGGAGACATTGGTTAAAGCGCACACACCCAAACTGTGGAGTCCATTTTTCATCTTGATCTTGCCTTCAAAACTGGGAGGGCTGGCAAGAGATTTACAGTTGCTTATTTCTATGTGCTGCTATGATTTTAGGAGGGGTGCAAAACAACATTAATATTGGCCTTACAAACTAGTTTTTTGTGCTGCCTACATTTGTGCATTTTTAATGCAATCTACGTTATCACATGTAAAATGCTCTAAAAAAGAGATCAAGATGTAAAGCTGCCACAAAAGACTAGAAAATTAACTTTGTTCAGCTGACTCATTTCTGACATTTCTGAGTTTTTCACTCATTAATCAAATTGATTAACTGCATATTAATAAAACTCAGGGATTTTTCAAGACAGGGAGATGCACGCAACATTTTCCTGTGGAAAATGTCCTAGGATCTTGAACGGGCCCTGCAAGACCCTCAGGATGGAAAAGTCTGGCAAAGGATTTAAAAAATCAATGTGCTCCATTATGCATCCAATAGCCCTCCTGAATTAAAATGCTAAGGGAATTGTAGGCTGGGTTGAAGAGGTGAAGACAAGGTAAAAAACTGATAAATGCTGCATTAAAACATGGAGTTTCTAGTCAATTGTGCCTCACCAGGAAGTAAATGAACCTAATGCCTCAGAGGATGGCACCAGACCTTCACAGGGCTATTTATCTCAGGTTACTTTTAATTCAGTTTAATTAAATTTGGTTCAAGTTCCTCAGCAATCAGTGCTTTCCCTTTTTCGAACCAACTGTTTACTCCCCTGGGCCATTTAAGGCGAGGGGCACAGGAGAATTCCTTGTTCCAATGAATCCTTGAGCCGCTGCTCATTTCTACACCTAAAACAACACAAACGCTCAACAGCCAGGAAGCCAAACCCAATAACCCCGACGTGCCTGCACTTGGCAGGAGCTGAATGCTCTCCCCAGAGGATTTCGCAGCTCCCAGCACCATTTCCCAGAGCAGATGAGGTGGCAGAGCTCCTGCAGAGCCAATCCTGCCGTGCCTGGTGGATCCAAGGGTGGCCTCCTGCCCCAGCGACACCTGCGCGCGGCTCCCGAGCCAAGCCGCGGTTGCGTACGCGGGATTCTATTTCCAGGTTTCCCCCGCCAGGCATCTGCTGTGTTTATACAATCTAAGAACAGGATGACTTCATCACAGAGATGGAAGGTTTCTAGAATCCCCGGGAAATAATAAAAAAAAAAATAACCACCACCAGACCCATTTCCTGAGACACGACGCCTCTTGGAAAGGGAATAGAAGTTTTTTGGTCTGGGCAATGAGTGTGAGGAAGAAAAAAATGTTGCTGGGAGGGTGGGGAGAAAATTGTTGAGAATTGGATACGGAATGAGTGAGAAATTCCAAATATCACCTACCTGAAATTACTGAAATGAGTACAGTTCTGGTACAATTACTGGCAAAGAAAGTAAAGGGATGAAAATCACAGTTTAAAAACTGGGGGGGGCGGGGGGGGATGGAAAGAATTTTATCCAATCTATGGTCAAGCAGTCCTGACATATTTGGCAACATAGAAAGGGGCTTTTCCTGCCTGTTTCACCTTCCATGAAAAACTCTGAAATTCCCTTTAGCAGCCTAAAGCAGGAAAACCACAAACTGCCCTAAGGAAAGGCAAGAGCTGGAACCACAAAATGATGCAGCCACAGTAACAACATTTTGAAGTGGTTTGAGGGAGCAATGGTTCAATTTCATGTTATTCCAATGGGTTTTAATTTTTTTTTTACAAATACCCACACCGAGTGCTGGGGGACTGGGACAGACATCACATCTTTAGAACAGGACATTGTACCTGAGCCTAGCACACACACTATTGCAGCTGTTCTGCTCCAACAGAATTTCAAAGTAGGGAATTTCCATGGAGGAGAATTAGACCATCCAAATTGATGGGAATTTTTTTTTTTTTAATGTACATCAGTACAAACTGCACAGAAATTCAAGGTAGCCAGTGTTACATTCAGCATTTTCACTCCTAAGAAAGGAAGCTTGTTGTAAATTGCTCTATATTTTTTCACCTCTAAATATTCTCTTTTATAGGTATTCTTTCTAATAATAAAATTTTAACTTTTTTTAACTTTTTCCCAGAGATACCCAAACCGACACCTGGTCAAATGTTCCTCACTGTGACTTATTTCCAGACCTGCTCAAAGAGATGAAATGCTCAAAATGCCACAATTTGAGCTGTACTCCACAGGCAAGAACCTGGGAGAAGATGGGGAAATCACAGTATTTCCAAACCCTCACAAGAGATTTGAACAAAGAGATGGGGAAGTTGGTTGGTTGGTTTGGGGGTTTTTTCTAATTGATTTTTACAATGTTTTTTAATCTAAACACCCCTTGGCAGCCTTGGCTTCTGCAGGGAGGACCTTTCCTTCTGCCTGGTGCTCTGGCCCTGCTGGCAGGTTGGCTCCTGCCTTTCCCTGGCTCTTTGGGCCCTGCTGTCCATCCCATCCGTGCAGGGATTTGACATTCCCACAACAGTTGTGCCACAAGTCCGAGCAAGCCTTGCCTCTGTGGGGAGGCTCAGCACAGAAACAGGGTAACCAGCATCCTCACAGGAGCTGTGTGTGGAGCACCTGCAACTTCTCTCCGGTTTCTGGATGTCCTCTCTGGTTTAAATCTCCAGCTTGAGTCCCCACTGAGCAATGTGGCACATTATAAAAGCGATAAGAAAACACCTGAGTAGTGAACCCCATGAAATAAAGTCTCTTTTAGGTCATGAGAGGCCAGCAGCAGCATAGAACCACCAACAAGGTCAATGCAAGTGTCTTAGGAGGCCCATATTTCAGGAGACCATGTCCCAAAATTCCTGTATTTTTCAATTTGTTTCATGAGTAAGGGGAAGAGTAACCCAGCCAAAGCCCTGCTGAGCAGCACTGAGCAGTGTAACTGATCACTTCACTTTGTTTTCAACCCAGACTTTTGCTTTGGGAATTTTAAGAGAAGCTGCCTGAACCAAAAAGATTTTTCCTTTTTATTCCACCTTTAAGTTGCAAGAAGCTGTACACTGGAAAACAGATATCCCGCCTGGGGCTTCCTGGCAAACACTGGGAGGTTGATACATCTTACCTCAGGCTGCCTTCTCCCCCCTTTGCAATCCACAGAAGGAAAGAGAATTCAAGGAAGAACAGTCAAAAGGTCTGTTACACTCCCGTAAACAGCAGATGATTGTCAAGGGTTGACATCAGCAGTTTTTGCAAGGGGATAAGAAGATCCATGTGCGATGCAGGGGCTGAAGACAGAAACAAGGAGGAGGACTCGAGAGGGCTCAGAAATTGCTGCTGGAGGTATTTGCAGAAGGCTCTGGGAATTTTCGACCAGTTCACATGGACAGAGATGGGGGAGGCACCAAAACAGCAGAATCCTGTTGGGGGACCGGGGGGAATCAGCTCCAGAAATGGGCAGAGCTGCAAAGCGTCACAAGGGCATTTCTGCCAGAAGTGACTGCTCTGAGGGCAGAGAGTGAGGAAAATACCAAAGCAAACCAGCCAAACAAACAAACAAACAAACAAACAAAACTAAAAACCCACAAACAAACAGCAAGAAAACAAAACAGCAAGAAAACAAAACAACAAAAACCCAACAAACGACCAGCTAGAGGAGGAGATTCTTGCATTTCTACAGCCACAATAAGAGAGATATTTGGGCAAGAGAAGACTTGCCATTTCCCATTCCCTTGCTGGATTTCTGAGAGTCCACGCTCTCTTTCCTAAAGGATGTCCTGTTTCCTCAAGCAGTGTGATGGTTTGAGTCCATTGCTTGCTCTCATGAAGGAGCTCTTTCTACTTACACACTGTCTAAAACAGGACAGGGCACTTCTTTACAAAACACACATAAAAATTGTTTAACTGTATACTGATACAAAGACAAACATTTCAATTTGAGTCCTGGGCTACCTCTAATCTACATTACAAAAAAAATTAAAATGAAGCCAGGATCTCACATGTTCATCAAATCCTCTGATATATCATAGAACCTCTACCCTGCATGGTATTACCCTCTGTAATCCACAAACCCTGGACACAGAATGGTTTTCTTTGAGGAACAAAGCATTTTTACCTTGCCCCAGCCACATCCCTGCGTGATCCTCGCTTTTAGGAAAGGCTACACCTGCACCGGGAGTTTTCTCTCAAGACGCATTTGCTAAAATCCAACCGCAGTTTTGCACTTTTTTGAAAGGGTAGAAAACTGATTCCGTGTGGCTCAATAATGAGAGCAGTAATTGCCACGGGGCTGACAATAATTTATGCAGAAGTTCTCAATTGCTTCTAATGGCCTGTCAGACGGTGAAAGGGAATGCAAAGCAGGTCATCAAAACAACTCCTGAGAACAACATCCTTGAAACCTCCGCTCATGCTGAGGAACATGAAAAGAAAGAACTGGAGTGGCTTCTGGAGAAGCAATAAAACTGTATTATCCAGGGATTCCTCCAGATCAGATTCCCTGACTGCACCAGAAAATGAAACAATGTTCTCCAAGACTCACCCAGATCTGAAATGAAGATGTGAACACTCACTTCCCTGAGGCTCCACCCTTACACAAGGCTCATGGGCAGTTCATGCACTTTAATGTTTGTTGGAAGTGTGGATTTTATCCTGAATTTCTCCTTCAAAAGCCTCAGGAGAAATATATTTTGCACTTCAACTATGCAGAAAGCATTTAAATGCTAATCTGTTACAGATTCAAAAGTTACGAGTAGGTTTCAAGAGTCAAGAAAAGGAAGAGTTTCAGTAATTTATTACATTAACCAGTAATGCCATTGGTAGGTAAAAGTTTAGGATATGTGAGACCAGATATAAATATATTAAATAAAGGCAGATAAATGCTTGATTCGATACTCAAGTGGTGTTTCTCTGAATTGTTTCCATATTATCCTTTAATCCTCCAAAGCAAGACTGTCACTTCTAGGGGATGACAACTTTACAAGTTACTCTGAGCAAGAAGTTGATGAGTTCGAAATTTTGGCAGTGATGACTGAACAAATCAGTCTGGAAAGAACAGTCCTGCTAACTCATTTCCAAAATGAAAATGCATTTCATTTGGAAAAACAGAAGAAAAAAATCAAATTTGAAAGAGGAGGCGAGACAAAGAATAGAGAACAACATGTGCCAGCTCTCCTTTCCAACACCTGGCTGTACTTTTGAAAGTAAATATGTTATTTTCACTGGGAAAAAAAAACAACAGGAAAGTTGCAAGCAAGTGTATATTTCAATTAAATTTTCATTCTGGGGAGAGTCAGGAAAGGAAAATACTGAAGACAAACCCATTAAAATCAGTTTCAAGTGTGATTACTCCCCACTTCACCAAGGCAAAATCAAACTTAATATGTCAATTTTCCAGTGTTTGGGTCTCTTTAAAAAGGTCAACTACCAATAAACTGAAGGTATCCTCAGCAGCAATTTATGATATTCTGATTTTAAAATTAAAATGAATTATTTATACAACTGCTCAAAGAAAGACTTAAAACAAAAAATGTGGAAGGCATTTACAATGTGTTCCAAAAATTGATTACAAGATATTCACTCATTTGATTTTCCTTTTTATGTAAACCGGGGCAAAACCATTCAGGAAAATAATTCTTAAAGCAGGGAAAACGGTGACTATTGAAGAAAATGCTGGGCTGTGGGAAAACACAAACACATTTTCCCAGGCTGTGCTGCTGAGCTTTCCAGACTCCCTCAGAATCTCAGCTGGCTCCTATCTTCCCATGGGAAAAGAAACATTTTAAATGAAGGACCAAAATAATAGGAACAACAATTTGAAAAAGAAAGAAACAAGCCACCACATCTCCCCTCTTCCTAAAACCTGGAGAAACCAAGCTTTCAAAATGTCTTTCCCTCTAAAATAAAATAAAAGAGGGCACTCTGCACATTAAGTCTAAGTTCAATCCCAATTTTGTAATGGTATAAAATGGTTTACACTGTCCCCAAGGTATCCCACCAGTTACAGGAGGAAATTCCAATAAATACCATTTTCTTCAGTTAAAAGAAAAGAGAAATTACTCCTTTATCTTTTCACGCCTAAATCGAGCATCTGATGAATCAATAGCCACGCATTCAAAATCCAGCAAGAAAGTAACAAAAAATTCCCGATTATTTATAAGGGAATTAAAGAATCCCAAGCATGACCCGAGGGCTGTGGACGGCTACGTGCTGATTGTGCTGCTGAATGGGAAGGGAAGGAGGAAGGCTGCAAGGAAAGCAGCCAGAGGAAGCTGCAGCAAATGTAAAAAGCATTTCAGGACTATATTTAGAGGAAGACATTCTTCCTACATTTGCCAAGCTGCTCACGTCATTTCACACAGCATGTTTGATCCAGCTTTAGAAGTCTAGGAGAGAGCAAGAGAGGGGGGGAGGAAAAAATCTGGATCAGCTGCCAGAAATGGAAATCTTGCATTTATGGAGAGGAACAAATATTTTAAGCATGTGAATTCAAGAGTGCTCTCCAAAGAGGGGAGGGGGGAAAAAGGGGAAAAAGGAGGGTGTAGGCAGGGTGGTAAAACCTCCTGCCGCCAGAATAGCTCTGCAGAATATGGAGAATATTTATCAGTGACAGGACTTTGCCCCAATACTCCCTTTGGAGGCCAGGCTCACGAGCTTGAGCTGCACCACCGAAAATATTAAAATGTGTGAATCTCGCAGAGTTCAAGCCTTCACCTGGTGTAAACTGGAGACTTGTCCATGTTCCTGCAATGGGATCCAGCAGTTACATAAGCAGTTACATATTTCTCATCCATAACATGCGATAAACCACCACAAAGATGAATCCAAGATACTCCAAATGCCAGCTCAAAGGTGAAAACTGTATCATAACCACTCCAGTTTCACCAGAATGTTATGATTCTCCTTTAACCCACGTCACAAGGTTCAGGATATGCATAAAGAAACGTCAAGATGAGAAGAAAAATATGTCAGGACCAGATGTAATGGGATCAGGAAAAAACCACGTGGAATTTTCCTGTTATTAACCTTCTGGAGGGTGGTGATGGAATTGATTTGAGATTTAGGACATGCTTTGCTCAAAATGGGATGACTTCTGCAAAAAGTTTTTACCTTCATTCCCTTCACCAGGCGGCTGATAAAACGAAAGCCCCAAAGATATGATGGCTGCAATTTCCAAGATTATAAGAGTCACGTCCTGCAACGCTTCCCAAACTAGCTGTATGAATGTTTTTGGCTTCTTTGGAGGTATAAAATTTTTTCCAAAAATAAGCTTTCTTTTTTCTAGGTCTGCAGCAGTGCCGGCTAATCCTGTAAAGAAAATAAAATTAAATAAAATCAGGTCAAATTGCCGTGACATAAGAAAGTACATTCCTATAATTTATTTCTCCAAGAAAAATTTCAAGCTGTAGCACCTGTGGCATATTAACAAACATAAATATTACACTTAAATTGTGCTTTCACAAGAGGATTTTTCCTGATATCCTGAATAGAATTCTCACGAGCTCCATTTAGTACTAACACCTGCCAGGCTTAATCATTAAAAAGCCTTTGAATTCAGAGGTTTATATTAGTAAGACCTATGCATATCCATGTATACAAGCAATGACTTCTGAAAATAGATCCTAAAGCACAAAGAAACTATTTTTGGGATGAAGCTGGAACAGCTGATGGAAGCTTTTGGTAATACCTGCAGCAGATCACACAAATCTTTGTTCTGAATGCAAAGGATCAATCGATAAAGCCTCTCTTCTGCTACTTCAAAGCAGCCTCTAGCTGCAAATGGACTTCAGCACCTCCCTGGAATGAGCTGCATCATGTTTTTGTCACGGGAAAAAGGCAAAGTGATGAGCTAAACATGCACAGAACGGCAAAAGGAAACAATATGGCTCCATGTATTTCACATGATGCTTCAATTTAAGAGCATTTCAGTTTAAGGACACAGGATAACGATGGGTGGTTGTGCTGAACAATCCACTGGGGTGCTTTCTTCCCTCCTTTTCAATTATATTAAAGGATACATGCCTGGTGCCTTTCCAGAAAAACAAAACAAAACAAAACAGACTTGCAAGCATCAGGGTAAAATAAGCCCAAATATCCCTCTGAGCAGCATAAAAAACTGCAGGAAATGTTCCATCTTTCTGCCAGACAATACCTGATATCATAGAACTGGTTAGATTGGAAAAGTCCTTTAGGATCATCAAGCCCAACTGTTCCCCCAGCACTCCCAATCCCACCACCAACCCCTGCCCTCAAGTGCCGCATCCCCAGATCCTTTAAATCCCTCCAGGGGTGGGGACTCCACCACTTCCCTGTTCCAACCCTGGCCAACCCTTCCCATGGAGAAACATTTCCTAATATTCAATTTACACCTCCCCTGGTGCACCTGGAGGCCGTTTCCTCTTGTCTTATTTAGAGAAGAGACCAACCCAGCTGGAACATTTACCATTTATTTACGGTCATTTATGATTATTTATGGCTATTTATGGCTATCCATCCTTACATGACACCAGGAAAACAGCGGAGCTGACCTTGGAGGAAGGGAAAGGTGCCTGTGAGGATTCCTGGGCTCGGGGGGTTCAGGGCAAATCCCTGCCTCCCCCAAAGCATATGAGATACTGTGGGAAATACTAAAGGTGAGAAGGCTTTTAGAAGCAGGCCACAGAAACAGAAAGAGCAGAAGAATTTAGAAGTGGCTGTAGCTGCAAAGCTTGAAAGCAGGAAAAGTTACAATAGTATAGTAAGTAAGGATATGAAATAGTAGTTTGAGTTTTAGGTTTGGTTAGGATATATTTTAGGATTGAAGAAAAATATGTTTAGTAAGATAGTAGAAGGTTTTAAGCTTGATAATGGAATATTGCGTATTGTTAATAGAAAGTGTACAAGCAAGCGTTGTTTGAAGCAGGTGTAGGTGCGCTTTTAGTGATTGGCTACAACAATTGTCTGTAAGCTTTAGCAATATGCTGGTGGCTGGAAAACTTTTAAAATGCCCTGTAACAAAGAGATCTGTGGCTGCAGCTGGCAGACGTGAGCTGTTGCCATCTTTCAATTGTCTCAAACCCTGTTATGAGGCTGATGCTGCAATAAAAGCTCAAGGAACATCCAGCAGTAGTCCCATTTGTGCCTAAACCTCCAACACAGGATACCTCAGGGGTGGGAAGCCCTGCAAAAATCCACTTCCAGCAGTGAGGGAATGCCAAGAGTCCCCACTCTGTGCCTGGGTCCCCCAGCAGCCCCGTTTGCCCTCAGTCCCACTCGGGATGAAAGCGATGCTCCCCTGGCTGGATCTGTCCTGCCCCACTGCCGGCAGGTCCTGACTCACCTTTCCCTTCAGGTATCTCCTTACAGCTGCTGGGCAGCTTCTGGCTCTTGGTTAACTCATCAAACTTTCATTTCCCCCTCAGCTGCTGAGAAATATGAGCCCCTCCCGCAGATCAGGGCCCGCTGGCACTATTATTACCTCACTTCGTTTAATTTGCAGGGCCTTGTGCTCTGTGACACTGGGACATGCAGGTTCCAGTCAGCAGGAAGAGTCTGTATCATCCTCCGGCATTCAAACTCCTCTGAGAGCTCCCAGGCAGCTCGCAAGGAAGAGGAAATCTTTTCCCCCGTGCCACAGGAATCACTGCCTTGTTGTGACCCCACAGAGGTCACAGGAGTTTGGGCAGCACAGGTGAGGGATTGGGCAGGCACTCACAGGGAAACCCAACCAGGGCACTCTGAGCAGCGCCAGAGGGCTGCCAAAAGGAAGGAATTGCACAAAAAGTCAGAGAATCATGGGATCATTAGGGCTGGAAAAGACCTCTAAGATCACTGAATCCAGCTTTCAACCCAATGCTGCCAAGTCCACCACACCCCCAGGCACCACATCTGCAGGTTTTTTAATGCTTCCAGGTGACTCCATGCGTCTCTGGAAAGCCTCTTCCAGTGCTTTACAACCCTTCCATGGAGAATTTTTTCATAATATTCAATCTAAACCTCTCCTGGAACACTTCGAGGCCACTTCCTCCTGTGGACTTTGTTCCCTGGGAGCAGACCCCAACACCCCCTGGCTGTCCCCTCCTGTCAGGAAGCTGTGCAGGGTCCGAAATCCCCCTGAGCCTCCTTCCCCAGCTCCTCCTCAGGGGACTTGTACAAAAGGCACCCACAATTTGCATCAGGCCCCCAGAACTCAACCTCACACATGAAGGGGAAATACCACGAGCACCATTGACGGGGATTTGGGGCAGAAATTTTTATCTGATGCAGCTTCGAGCAGCAACACAAAACTGTGAAAGGAAAAACTCTAAGAAGGAGGGAACACCCGAACAATGCCCGTTTTCCAACACAGAACAGTCATGCTCAGTGGTGGGCCAGCTCCAGCAGCTCAGCACACAGCTGGAGCTCTCCAGCACGGCAGGGACAGCACAGGGAAGAGCCACAGGGATTTTCAATAATCCAAATCGTATTTACCGGGATGTGCCGAATTCCTGAGTTCGGAATGATGCCATGCACCTCACCGCCAGGAGGGCACACAAAGGACAGCTCCCGCCCTGTGTTTATGATGTGTGTAAAATACACCTGAGGAGCCCCCTAAGGCAAGGAGAGACCCAAACTCCAAGAGCTGCTTTTTCTCTAAAATAAAATTTGTCCATTTAGACACCATAAGGCTGAAGAACAGACTGTCTAATGCATCCATGGTCATCCTTATTTTCCTGACTGTAATTCAGGAATTCAGACACCCGACATCAGTCATTCAGAATCTTCCATTTTTGTTAACATTATTTTCCTTGAAGTACCACAAACAAGGGTATGATTTTGCAGATGATTTCATTCTTTTCTCTCAGTCTTGGTGAAATTACTCACCCATTCAATCTCATCTAAAAACCAGAGTATATTCATCTTTAAAAATGAAATTTATTTCCTTGTAAATAATTTAGAAATCCTGGAAAATGACATCCAGTGTTCAGTTCAGACCAGAAGGTTTCCTTTCTTCCATGACCCAGCCATCTCTCAGAATCCTGTCCAGCAAAATTTTAGGGCTGTTTTTTTTTTTAACTCTCACTGAATGCCAAAAACAAACAAACTCTTAAAATGAGGGAGAGAATGAGAAAGAGAAAGGAAAGGAGACAGTGGAGAAACATGATGAAATCAGATTTTAAGAGTTCTGTAGAGATAAGGTTAGACAGGGAAATGCATGGAAATGACAAAGATGTGGGGCTGAGCCTCTGAGGCGAGGCAGGGCAAGAGGTTTGCTCTGCAAAACTCACATAAATCCTCAGAAGGCGTAAGAAGGTGCAAGAGGGGTCCTCCTTCACTTCTCCAAGTCAGGTGCTCTACTCAGGAACGTTATTTGAATTATTCCTGGGGGGCTCCGAGCAGGGCTGGGTTTGGCCAGGCCAGAGGTGGCTCGAGGTGCCCAGATGGCAGAGCCAGGGCAGCACAAGACATCTACCCCAACCAGCACCTGATCCGGGAGAGGCCTTTCTCGCTGCTCTACTTTGCCTATTGGGCTTTTATCATATTAAACAGTCTGACTTCATATCCTGAATATTATTGTTTTATTTCTCCCTCAAGTCCTGTGACAACGGGGAAAGAGCATTGCAGAGGAAGGCAATTTAAAACATCATTCCTGTGTGAGGATATAAAACATCCGTGGATGTGGAGAAGAACCAACAGAGACTAAAAAACATGAATGGAAATAGAAGCTCAGTAGGACTTCAGCAGCAGCTTCCCATCCTCTGTGTGGCAATAAAAGTCACAGACTGGCTGGGTTTAGGCTCATTTCTCCACACAAGCATGAATATTTTACTTAAGTGCTTTTCTAGGTCAAAGCTGTGCAGTACAACTTTGCTTGACCCGAGTGTTTAGAACAGATGTGCAGATTCGGGTTAAATTTACATACAAATATTGCACACAGGTTCAGGAAAATACTGGGAAAATTTGCTGATGCTTCCAGCAGTTGAGTAATTTCTTAAGGTCTCATTTTCAAAAGTTTTCATCAACATTTATGGGAGAATGAAAGTGATTGCATAGAAAACATTTTGTACCATGTTGTGCAGTATATTAAATTAAGTTATGATTAAATCTGGCATTGTTGCCTTTTTGGAGGGAGAAAAAGAACTCAAAACTGGAGAAATGCCTCTTAATGAATTTTCTCTGTTCCTTATCTACATCTGCCAGTTCCTGCACGCTGAATATAAAGCCATTTTTCAATTAATGCCTGGAAAATTGTATTTCTCTGACAGTCAACTCCACTGCAACCAAATGGAGCGTGAGAAACACGAGATGATTCTGATGTTGCAAAAATAGCAAAAGCACAGCACTACTAACACAACAATGAAAAAAAAAACAACCTTTCAAGAGAATGCTTGAAATTGGCTCAAATTAGGAGCTGAATAATGAAGAATTTATATTTGCATTAATTGAACAAATAAAGCAATCATTTCCTATTAAATTCTTTCTATGTTTTTTTTTTCTGATACAGCCAGAAAGGGAGATAAAAATTCTAAATAGCAAAACCTGTAAATGATGGTATTTTAAAAATCAGATGCGAGGTTTGTTCAGAAAGGAAACCACAGAAAGGAAAGATTTTCAGGGATGCTGTTGAAGTGAAGGGAGAGAGGAAAGGCAACTATTTTGACTATTTTGGTTAGAGGTCATTCAAAATTAGGTGACACACCTGAACTCTTCCTATGAGAGTCAGACCTGAGTTTTATCTCTGAAACCAAAATCCCCCTGGCTTCAAACTCTCTTCTCCCACAATGAGCACTCCCACCATCACAGAAATGAAAAAAATATAACACCCCAAAGAATTACTTGGACAGTTATCTCATTTTCTTTGCCTGTTTTCACCAATTCCATGTGTTCCCCATGGAACTCCCTGCCATTCCTGCTGCTCCGTAACAATTCACGAGCCCCTGCTCCAGGCCCCTGGGCTCATGGAGACCTTGCAGGCTTTCACATCTTCCCAATGAACATGAATTAGAAATATCAGCCCAGCTGCTGCTGGGGCAACAAATAAAATTCAAGTCCCGCATGATATTTTTAGTGGGATTTGACTCACTGCCTTTGGAAGCAGAGTTTTGCTCTGCTTTTCCCTCTCCAACAGACAAGAATTTAGCTCGGCTATTTTTTTCCCTCCCATTTCCTCAGCAACAATCTCAGCAGCATCATCTCTGTAACAGTGACTGGAAGAGCTGGAAATGGCACATTTTCAATTCAAATGAAGAGCTTGGGACCAACAGGTTCTGTTCCTGAGGTCTGCCTTAGGAAACTGCCCCTTCCTAACTGGGGAAGGCAAGGGGATGCTCCCAATGAACTGTGATCTCTGTTGTGGTTTGGATCACGTGCTAAGGAAGTTCTAGTTTGTCCCTGAGGAATAATGATGTCATCACTGTGATGCAATCCAGCATTATTAGCTCAAGAATGCTTCGTGACCCTTGTTTATCTAAGGAAAACAAACACCTGGAGTACCACAAAAACACAGGCTGCATTAAACTGACACAAGAGGATTGGTTTCCAAGTAAAACACACCCCAAAGATGGGAAACACAAAGTGGAAATATTCACCAGGGGAACTCTCTGTGACTTCCCAGTTTTACCCAGGTTTTCCAGGCAGTACATTGAAATTCTGTTCAGGTCATATTAAAATGAAGTCGATTGAGAGAATGCTGTCCATCAATAAGAGGGAGTTTAATGAGAGCATCTTCCAATTCCAGCAATGTGAATTGGAATTTCACTACTGAATGAACCTCAACAAATAATAATTTCCTTCTAATCTCAGGACTACAAAGCTGTCTCTAAGTGTAATGAATCTCATTACCCTTTTTCATTAATATCACTTGAATACTTTTTGTACGTGAAGGTTAAGAAATAAATCCAAAAATTAAAAGCCTTTGGCATTGCAGTCATCTAAGCATGTATCCTGTAAGCTTTATGCTGCTGCTGGGACTACTCCCGTGAGGAGAACCTTGCAGGACTCAGACCCTCCTGGATTCAAACACTTTACAGCCAGATCCAGACGGCCAACACAAACAGAGGGCACAGAATCAGGAAATTGATTACATCCCTCTCCACTTCCTCATTTATCCTCTGCCCTCTTCACATCTGGCAGCAACAAGTGGCCCGGCCACCCGCCCTGTCCTGCCCTCTGAGCCCTGCCAGCCCTCAGCATCCCAAATCTAACGACCTGACTACAAAACCCCCCTAGAAACCTTTACTCTGACAGGGTAAAACCAAAGCCATCACTTAAGTCACTCAAAGTATGCAAAAACCTCACTAATTTCGTGACCTTTCAAAAAATCAAGGAGCTGAAGAGCTTAACAACTGTTCTTACAGACTGATTGTCTAATGCAAATGTTAGGAGAGAGTACAGAACAACTTGCACTTCTGCCACAAATTCCCACCTCTAAATCTGTAGAAATTCTAGAAAACTTTATCTCAACTTGATGAGGCAGGGAAAGGCTGAGGGGTACCAGACCCAGACAGGCTGGGGCAGTTCAGGGGAGTGAATCCACAGCATCTGAGACTGCTGGTTTACATTCACACCAGACAGGGTTTGTTACTGTCCAGAAGCACTGAATGCTCCAAAACATCTCCAATTCCCTTCCCCATCCAGCCATTTGGGGTTTTATCTCTTCCATCATCTTTTAATCCCTTTTTCAAGTAGAATTGCCCTGAAATGAAGCCGTTGAGCAGGAACAAACAGTTTACGTAAGATGAGCAATAGCAGCAGCGCCAGAAATGGTTCTTGATAGTGGCTGAAAACAGCACCCAAAAAAGCCACTCATGTGAAAGACGAGCCACGATTTCATAGTAATCTAATGACTGGACTTATGTGCAGCACGTGAACATGAGCAAGACTGGGGCAACAGATGAGACATCAAATGTTAAAGGCAAGACAAGCACTGGAGCAGATGACTAATGGTTTTCTGACCTAAACAGGGAACAAGAAGATTTCTGCAAAGGCTGATAAAGCATTTGGTGAGAGCTCGAGGTCCAGGATAAAGAAAGAGGAATCATGTGGTTGGGTTTTTTTTGTTGTTGCTGTTGTTTTTTTGTTGGTTTTTTTTAACAAATGTTCTGCTGCCAGT
This sequence comes from Hirundo rustica, assembly GCF_015227805.2. Lineage (NCBI taxonomy): Eukaryota > Metazoa > Chordata > Aves > Passeriformes > Hirundinidae > Hirundo > Hirundo rustica. The sequence goes on along the minus strand of NC_053461.1, from coordinate 7,367,995 downwards.
GGGAGTGTGGCTGCTGAGAGGGAAGAGAATTATCCCATCAGAAATCATTCCTTCAGCTCTTACTCCATCTGATAATCATGAAACCACCCACATATGTCTCACCTTGTTAGCCCAGGCTCCTGGAAACATTTTTCTTTTGCCCGATTGTGATATCAAGTACAATAAAGCCATTAGATTCAGGGCAAGGGTTGGAATAAATACAAATAATCTAGAATAAATACTAACAATCTAGAATAAAGAATAATAATCTAGAATAAAGAATAATAACCAAGAATAAATATGCATCATCCCAGCCATCACCAAGTAGATAATAAAATGCCAATAAAAATTCCTTTCTATATTAGATATGTAAATGCCGGAGCAGTAACAGCATGGATCTTCACCCTTACTAAGAGACAATTAACCAAAGGTTATGGAAGGGTTTGGCAGCCAAGCCAAATAATCCCAAGCCAGTGAGGGGCCCCACAGACACTGGATACTCCAGGCTTGTTCAGCATCACAGACCCTCAGCTTCTGAACAGTGTTGGGGCTTTTAGGAAGGGATCAAGAGAAAATGAGGGAAGGTAAGGTTTTTCTTTCCTCCATTCCCGTTTTCTAGGTACTCAGAGCCTTGACAATGATACTTCAAACATGTTTTTTGGGTCATTAAAACTAAGCCAGCATTTCCCTCCCACAGAAGGTAATGTTAGGATTAAAAGTGGACCAACAGATGCCCTCGGCACATTTTGCATTACCCACAAAGCCCTGATTTCCTACTGAAACACAAATATGCAGTGTGGGACAAGTTCAATGATGTTGACTGAGAGTATGAAGGAAATAGCATCAAAAATGTGGAGCTACAGTGCTGAATTACAATAATTGAGTTGTTCCAGATAATGTGAAATCTTTTTCTTACTCTTAATATTTAAATGAAATCAACATCCCTGGGTCCCTCTTAAGAGACAGTCAAGACACATCAAGTGGTTGTTCTGTAGGTCAGGCGTGGAAAGCACTAACACATAAATCCAGTCATGGCAAGGAGCAGCCAAGGAAGTTCAACAGAGGAGACCCAAGGTGATTGTCAAGAGAACAATCACGGAGTGAATGGCATGATAATATCAGAGAGGAAAGCCTTCCTTAATTAGCACATCCTCATAACCTCTTGTCACCATTCTCACTGGACACTACCAAAAAACATAAAACTCCCTTTCACAAAAATTGCCAGTGGCAATTTCAGGGAAAAAAAAGACCCTAAAATCCATCTGTGAGTGCCTGTTCCCACATCACAAGTGAGACACGTTGCTGACAGAGGCAGCCTGTGCCTGTCTGCGTGGATCCAGCACAGCCTGGGGAGTGCCAGGGTCCCAGTGGAAGCATTTCCATCAGCCACGCTCCACAGGGAGCTCTGGGAGTGTGGCACCAATGCCTGTGGGGAGGCACGGCCAGCTGGGTGCCCCCTCAGTGCCAGGGCTCCTCTAATCCCTGGAGAGGTTCAGCCAACAGGTGCCAGCACCATCAACCCACCCACAGCACCCCCGGGCAGGGGGGAATGAGAGCGGGAATGCCCCAAGGGCTGTGCAGGGATCCCTACAGGAGAGAGAGGAATAGAGATGCTTTGGGCAGGCTGACCTGAAACAAAGACTGGACAGAGCCAGAGAATAAAGCAGATATTGATTGAAAGGCCTGTAGGGTACACCTTGGGCAGGACAAGAGCCTGGCCAGGGCTACACCCAGGGTGGACCCAAAATGGTCACAAAATGCCCAAACGGTCACAAGATCCCACACTTTTGTAACTTTTGGTCCATTTGCATTTTGGGGTTTAATTGTCCAATTCCAGCTCCAGGTTGTGAGGTCCCATCCTTCTTGTTCCTCTCTCCCTCCAGCCACCCTTGTTTGTGCTTTTGGGCCTGAAAGTTGTACCAGTTGTCCTTGGTGTGCAGCAGGAAAAGGATTTGGTTTGTGTCCCTGCTGTGTGCAGAGAGCTGAGTGACACTGAATGTGAGCTCAGAGCTGCACCCCTGGGCAGCATAGAACCTGAAATACAGGAAAGATAAAACTGAAGGCATCAATAGGATGGAGCCATGTGTCCCCTGTGTGACCGGGACACTGAGCCTGGGGCCTCCAGCTGCTGGGTGACCCCACACAAACCCACAGTCACACTGTGAGATCACACAGTGCTGCACTGGCAGCTCTTCACAGGTGGCACAACCCAGCACCTCTGGTTTTTCTCCTGTCTTGCCACAGCTTTTGGAGTGACTTCGTGTCGCTCAGAGTTTTGCGAGTCCAGCACTGTGTTCAAAGGCTATTGGTGCCACTGGAATGTCCCAAGATCTGTGGCCAGGTGGCCAATTCAACACAGCTGAGGGGCACCATGGAGAGCCTCAGCTGCCCTCTCACACCAGAAGGAGCTTCCACGGCAATGTGGCCTAAATTGCTAAAGACTTCTCATGATTTTGTACACCCACTCAGGGTGACACTCTTGGCAGTCAGAAAACAACAAATAAAGGAATAAAAGACATGAACTTGGGAAAGTATGGCCTGAGTGAGCGAGACATTCTGCAGGACACATCAAACAGACTTTTAAATCCAGGACGAGGCTCTTTTGCAATATTCTGAAAGTATCTGTTTCAGGGGGGGAAAAGAATCTCTCCCCTTCCATGAAGAATCTTTCCTATTATTATTTGTCACTGCAATCCCCACAGTTTCTGTGGCATCAGCAGTTCCAAGGGTCTGGAGTTCATATTTATTTGATGAAGCCCATTGAAAAGGTTAAAAGTAGCACAGCATAACAACAGATGCTCTGGCAAAAACAACAGCATGGAAAAATGGGGGCTTCTGATGATGCCAGGCATGTTTAGGTTAAGTGGTTAATTCCTCACAGGGTGCTTTAATCTTTGACATAAAAACACAAAACAGAAGAATAAATTTATATTCCAATGGGGCACATCTTTGTGAGGTCTGTAAGAGAGCTGAGATGAAGAATCAAAATCCACTTTGCCACTGCTTTCACAACTCGCTTAGAAAAAACACAACAAATAAACCGAACTGCATTTTCCTGAGGTGTTACCTCCAAGTGCTGCTACTTGCCAGCTCTTAATGTCTCTGTCAGTGTCAGCCAGAGTTCCTGTGAGCGATGTCACTGTGTCACCTGCACAGCGCTGGCCTCTCAGAGGCTGAGCATCCCCTGCTGTGCATCCAGGGGAGGGGGAGGCCAAAAAACACTGAGAACACTGAAGAAAACAGAGCCATGATCATGATGATCTGCAAGCGGTGCTCAGCACTACTCTTGCTCCTGCAGTGTCAGTGATTTCCCTCTGACCACAGCGCCCAGCCGGGGAGGGGCTTCTGGAGCATCCAAAGGATGAAATCCCACAGCCCAGGAGCATCACAGCAGTGAGATGAGACCTCTGGCAGCCCCCAGAGCACTCCCACTGCTCCCTCTTTGACTCATCATTTCCCACTCGTTCTCTCCACGTGTGGATCAGCTCCAGTTTCCATCCTGTGGGATGAGGAGGGGCCTGGCCCCAGCAGCACTTGGGGGATGCTCAGCTGAGAGTGGGCTCAGCAGACTCAGACTCAAGGATCCACCTGTTCCCAGGTGAATAAATCTGGATTTATTCTGGAATATCTATTCCATAGTCACCACTATGAATTAACTCCTCCTGTGGAGTTTTTACCCTGCATTCAGAGGCCTCTTCCCAGGATGAAGCAAAGCAACAAAGGAATGGGCTGGGAGTCAAATGAAATGAGTGGCACAATATAAACAGAGGGAATTGCTGTGTGAGGAAAAGGTTTCAAGCCATGAATGGATTAAATGAATTCTCACTGGAGACCTTTTCACTAAAAACCTAGGCTTCCCGGTGTGCAATGAAGATTAATTAATAACTGTTGGGGTTAATTGAGGGGCATTAAGACAATGCAATATTTGTTTACTCAGTGAAGCTGCCAAAGGATGGTTGTTAATGAGAACTTGGTGCTTCTACTACAATACAAAATACTACTTTTTTTTCTGCTGATGTGCCTAACACAAACTTGTAAATATTTGTATGCCCTTCAGATCACTGTCTCCCTTTCCTGCACACTTAAATACAGACTCAGAGGAAGAGGAGAAGTGGCAGAGGCTGTACAATTCCATCCAAAGATGCCAACACGAGTTCTGCTGCAGTGAGCAGCCCAAAACTGAACACAGACGTACACTCAAAGCTGGGAGCCACTGGGCACTGATAATTCAGCAAGGCAAACGAGCTCCCTCTCGCCCCATTTTCCAGACTAAACGGAGAAAAGATGTAAGCAGAGCCTCAGGACTTTCATGTCTGGTGGTAATGAGTTCATTCAATCCACAAAAGGTGTCCAGATGTCCCAGAGCAGGGGATTCACCACGAGCAGCAGTGTTTTGGTAGGGATGATGGCCCCACAAGAACCAATAGAATGTTATTATTCCAAGAGCCCTCAGCCTTCTTTAAAGCTAATAAAAATACCAGGAAAAGGGGCAATGTTTTCTTGGCTTCTGCTTTATTTTTGAGTGATGAGAAAACACAAGCTGTGACCAAAGCAATCCCAAGATGTACTGAGGGATATAGCATTATTTTATTCCTCTCCCCCCATCCAGCAGAGCTCCACCAGGGGCACAACACCCACAGATATCTCCCAATTTATCACAAAAAAACAAAACAAAACACAAACAAAAAACAAAACAAAACAAAACCACACAAAAAACAACACCACAACACCCTAAAGGAATAGTTTCTCTCTCCCAGGAAGCACAAATTGTCAATCACCTTGATTAGCCCTCCACACAATTAAGAGAATCTGAGTGCACTAACCACTGCTGAAGTTCTCCAGGTTGTTTTCCAGGGCAAATCAAAGATTAAATTTAATTATAAAGTCAGCCAAGGGCTCCACGGATTTTTTTTTTTTTTTTTTTGGCCACCAAACGGGGCCCACTTCAAGTCCTCCCAGTTCACAATCATGACAAAAGCAAAAGTAGGAAACACGTATGGCATACAAAAAATGGAGTTCCAGCAATCCAAAAAGCTCCTGAGAATCACTCAGCTACAATGGAATTCCATTTGAGGTAACAACAGTGGGAAAGTGTCTCTGTTCAACTCTCTCCATTTTTTTGGTCACAATATCTGTGTGTTTGTGCTCTTTACATTAAGAATGACTTTTTCCTCCATTTTAATTTTCTGCTCTGTGGTTTGAGAAGTTGAACATTTTTTGCGTCCTTTGGCCAGTGGTGGCACACTGAGGGTTTGAGGATGCAGTTCTGATCAAAGTCCTGGCAGAAGTGTGCTCACATTGCAAGTGTTTATGTATTTGTGACAGACACATCAGAAAAAATCAAAATATTCTATTTTATCATAGTAGAAGCATCAAATTCCTCTTAAGAAATATCCTTGGACAACTTAATCAAATAAACAAATATTGCATTGTCTTAATGCCTGCCAAACAACCCCAACAGTTATTAATTAATTAATCTTCATTGCACACCGGGAAGCCTAGGTTTTTAGTGAAAAGGTCTCCAGTGAGAATTCATTTAATCCATTCATGGCTTGAAACCTTTTCCTCACACAGCAATTCCCTCTGTTTATATTGTGCCACTCATTTCATTTGACTCCCAGCCCATTCCTTTGTTGCTTTGCTTCATCCTGGGAAGAGGCCTCTGAATGCAGGGTAAAAACTCCACAGGAGGAGTTAATCCATAGTGGTGACTATGGAATAGATATTCCAGAATAAATCCAGATTTATTCACCTGGGAACAGGTGAATCCTTGAGTCTGAGTCTGCTGAGCCCACTCTCAGCTGAGCATCCCCCAAGTGCTGCTGGGGCCAGGCCCCTCCTCATCCCACAGGATGGAAACTGGAGCTGATCCACACGTGGTGCCACAATAACTTATGTTTGAACACAGTGTAATTTATTGTCTTCAGATAACACAATAGTTTATGTTGTTAAATGAGAAGAAAAAAAAAAAATTCTTGCACGTAAAAAGAAACAAAAAGACCAAGAAGCAAAAAGCCATTTAGAAAAGAAGGCAACTAAACCCAACATTCTCATTATACCAAAAGAGAGCAGAATTTTAAGCACTTAAGTACTTTTATCATGTAGCACAGAGGCATAGATTTAGATAACAACCACTTAAGGAATTAATTACATTCTTTACACCAAAAGAGATGGAAAAATGAAGTTATCCCAGTTATGCTCACCCTAAGGAAAGGAACACTTAAAACATTTTCTGAACTTAACATGGAGTTGTCCACTTGTCTCATTAGCAACTTAATTGGAAATTTTATTTTGATTTTCAGTGGGAGAGTAGCTTTTGTTCTGCTCTGGTCCTTGACTTGTCAGGTTAGGTTTTTTGTGTGGTTTCTGCCTCTCACAAAATGTTTTGGGGAAAGTCAGTCCAAATTCCCAGTCCAAAATCTTATGCAAATTACTACGAGCCAGCTGCTGTCCAAATATTATGAAACAGAAGTCTCCCCAAGTCCTCTTCAATGGCTGCTGAACACAGCAGGATCAGACACTTTCTATTTTTATTGAAGCTCAGGTTTCCAAGTTGGTCAAATAGAAGGCATTGGAATAAGTCTTTCTGAAATAGGGAAAAAAAAAAAGAAAAAAAAAAAAATCATGCCTAAGAAAAAATTCTTGGGGAAACTGGCAATCTTCCTAAAACCCAAAATGTTCCAGAAACACAGCCTATGATTCAAAGGCACTTTGTCATCTGTACAGTTTTGCTTATAGCTGCATTGCAGCACTCTCTTCAGGACTGCTCCCTGCTCTTGGAGGATAAAATGACCCAAGTGCCTCCTCTGTTCCATCATTATTCATTAATGAATTGCCAGGGCCCTGAGGATTGTCATTGCAGGAGAGAAGGAAGCTTCATTAACACGTCCCTTCAGCACCACACACACCAACACCAAACACGAGGCAGGAAAATCAGACACCATTTCTGTGGATGCTTTAGCAGAGTTTAGAGCCTGCTATCAGTTTAAATAGCCCTGATAAAGCTGTTCTGTTACGAAATCATCCTGAAGAACGCAGGAAGTGCAGAGACCTTGAACCCAAGGGGCTGAGGATGAAGTCATTGCTTTCAGCCAGACATCTTGGACATGCATCTGTTTTCTCCAGGTTATGTAAATGATGAGCAGAGAGGAGCTGAATGCTGAAATACCCAGGGTGCTCAACAGCAGACTTTGTGTGTGTGTGTTGCCTAATTCCAATATCCCTTCTGTTAAACAACTTTATTTTCCTGCCTCCCCATGCACCTTCATTGTCTACTGCTCTTCCCAAAGACCACCTGAAGTGATCTTCTCTCCCTTCTTTTCCCATGTTCCTTGACTTCCCCTTCATTTTATCTCAAAGAAACTAATACCAGACAGCTCTTCCTCCTTCCCTCTGAGCTCCCACTGCTCACCCTCTCCTTCTTCATCCCTGGGCTCTGTCCTCTGAGGCCACCGCTCTGATTTAACCTCACAGACCTCTTTGGGAAGGTTTTTGTGCTCATTTGCCCCTTTTAATCAAGAAGCAGGAGCACAAAGTAAGCAAAATTTTGGGAGTTCAGCATGGAGCAATATCCATATCCTGTCAGGAGACCCTTCAAAGGCAACGAGTACCACACACTCTGCAGGCTCATTTCTTCAATGAAGAAAAGCCAAGGAAACAAAATATTCCTCACATTGCTAGACTCTGAGAAGCTTAACAAATATCCTCTATTCATTTAATGATTACGAAAACCAGCAGACAACAGAAAAATTCAGAAGTAATTACGTGAGCTTATTAATAGCAAGTGCCAATAAGTTTCCATTTCTGCGCCCCTCATTAGAAAAATGAACAATTTCTGGTATTGTGGAAACTGGCTTGCAGAACATAAAAATACTCTAAAGGCATTAATCTTTTAGCTTCCTGAGCTTTGTTTGTACCACGGCCTTTATTTGCAATTAAGCTCAGTGCATATGAAGTTCACTGCCTGATCCAGCCCAGGGTGGGTAATTCAAGCTCCTTTTCACTGACCTACCAAACTCTGACCTGTTGGACCTGGCTGCTAGAAGTGAGAAGGGATTACAATTTCATTCAGATTGTGATATCTGAGCAATTCATTCAACAAGGGGACCAATTATGTCTGATCCCCTCACCTTTCCCCCTGCTTCTGGACCGGACTGATTTGCCAGGAGAAGGTAATCCTGAGTCAGGGTGAATTTGATCACAGTGACCTGAAATGAGAAGTGCTGGATCTTGAAAATGATCTCACATTCGTCCAGGTTGTTCAGCTGTTATAGTCTGATGCTATGAAAACAGAGGTTCTTTGCCGGGAGATAAATATCCACCACACACTTACTCATTTACATGAACACAAGACCATCATGTGCCCTGAAAAAAACAGGGAATGCTTCACAGTGCTTCTCTGGTGCTCTGCTGTGTCAAAGCATTGAACCTACAAAACATGACATCCTATGCCACTGGTTGAAGGCAACAGGTGATCCATTAACTGGTGAAAAACCATCAGACCAGTCCACCTAATGCACCGTTCTCTCACGACCAAAAAAATTAATTAAAACAATATTCTATAGCCAAATACAGCCACTAATGCAGTCTGCATCTAACCAGAACCAACACAGAGCAAATTCCTCCATAAATGATGCTTGGAAAGTTGGACTCCTCGATTTTCTCACCAAAGAGAGGGTTTTGCTCTCCCTGTTGCAGCACTGAGTGATGATGCCTCTGACTTGCCCATGCACAGAGCTCACCAAACCTCCTCAATCCCATCATGGGGGTAAGGATGACAGAGCCACAGGACCCTGGGGTGTAGCCCCAGCCCCCTGAGTCCTGTCTGTGCCCCACAGGCTGGGACTCAGAGCTGGCAGCCAGCTCCACCCATCCAGCAAATCCAGCTGCACACCTGCTGCCAGCAGGGATTTGCAGCTACAGAGAGGATGCAGATGCCTCCAGGACTAGATTACTTTATCAACACCTAATTTAGAGCTCAATCCCAGCCCCGAGGGCAGCAGCAGTTTTGCTGGAGGCAAAGCAGAGTGTTCAGAGCCCAGGGATGCTGCCCAGTGCCTGCTCTGGCTCCAGAGGTGACCCTTTCCCAGCAGAGCTGCCCTCCCTCCCCAAAACAGCCACACTTCTCAGGACTCACACATCACAGAAAGCAGATGCAATTGCTCAGTCATAAATCCTAGTGAAAATCTCCTTAGACATTAAAAAGAAACAATGCCAGACTGAGGCAGTCATTAACCCCCATGTCAGCTCCCACCTTGGAAATTCCTTGTAATATCCCTTTAAAACATCTCTCCGGGCTCTGGCACTCTGCTTTGGCTTGGCCACACGCTGTCCCCCTGCCCCTGAATGCAGACTGCAGCTGCTGTGCTTTATGTAACCCTGCTTGCTGCAACGTCACAGGACCCAAATGCAACATTTCCACACGGAACTGCACTGAAAGGTCTGGCTTTTGTCGATTTTGAGGAAGCAGCTCCCCTCCCGAGGCCTCAGCTCCTTCGAGTTGTGTTCCTGGTGGCTGGAAAGAGCTGAACTAGTCCTGAATCCTGGCTTTATCAGGCTGCTGCCTCCAACACCCTTGGCTTGCCCTTGAAAAGGCTTTCTGCAGCCATGACTCACTGCTACAGCACAAAACCCAGTCCAGCGCCAGGGAGTTCATCAAGGAGGGACATTTCCATGAGAGAGGGACAACAGGGACCTTCCTGGGGCAGGAGGAGGGGACACCCAGCACCCAGAACAGTGCTCTTGCTGTTCAAAACAAGAAATGAGGCATCCACTATTCAATTTTCCTGGCTCCAGAGGCGCTTGCTGGATTTGCAGCGTCATTCAGCTGCAGGAGATAAAATGGTACAGCCAAGCTTTGGCCTTGCAAGAAACCACTTAAAGGGGGAAAAGTGCCCAGCAGGAAGGATTTGAATCATATAAGTATTGGGAGAAAATAAGAAATGGCAAGTGGGCAGGTAATGAAGCTGTTTGCAGCCAGCTTTAATTTTTCAAAGCCCACGTCACTGGATGTTTGCCCTTCAGAACAAAACTCCTTTCATACTACATATATTTCTGGAAACTTCGAGGTATAATTTTCCTAATGGCATAAAACAGAGACCCAAGTGATCTGGTGCTGCAACAACCCATGAGGATTTTTGTTAATAGTAGAATTCTGTCTGGAAATTGCCTTTGAATAGATGAAACAAGCTGTCCAAGAGCTGCAATTCCAGGAAGAATAACGCAGGATGCTTTCTGGAACATATTTATTTACCTGAAAACCACGTGTGATCATTAGGCTGCTTGTTTCCCAATAAATCTGAATAATCTGTGATCTGTGGGATATCATCTGAGCTTCCCATGTTCTCCCCCTCTCCTGTGCCCACACAGTGCTTGCAAATTGTGATGAGGCATCACTGCGCTCTCTGGCACGGTGGGGATTTGAATTCCAATTGAAGACCAGCAAAACACAAACATATGGAAAAATAAAGCCATTTACGTCTCGATTTGGCATATCCCATGCTGTATACAACTAATTATGGATCTCTGAGCTCATTAATTTTCCCTGGAATTCCCACGCAGTGGTGGCACTGAAGCCAAGTGTGAAATACCCCATGGCCAGTCCCAAGCCAGGCAGGCAACATTCCAGATGTATTTCCCAACACAGTCTCACAAACAGCTGTGCTGACACTGGGAACTGGAGAGGGTGACAGCAGCCCCAACTCTGAGCCTCCAAAGCGCTAAAAATCCACTTAACGCCACCAGTGCTTCCCCAAAGAGTGCATGAGCACAAACACCCACCTCAGGAAGGAGCAAGGCTGTGAAAATTCCCTAAATCCAAAGGATTCCTGCGCAGCAGTGCAATGGCAAGCAGAGGTTCCCATGTTAGTGGGTTGCACAAAAGCCAGCGATGGTCAAAAGGTTGTGTTTATCCTCGTAGCAAGGATTGTTTATCCTCACAGCAAATGCAGCCATGCACTCCGGGCTCTTACAGCTCCAACGTCTGCATAACATAATGCTCAAGCCATTAACAGCAGAATCCTTCTTGACCCTTGCATGCCCAGGTATTGCCAGTGTTTGGCTTTTCATAAACCTCAGGAAATTTTATTCCTGGAGAAAAGAGAAGGAGCTAATCCAACATGGATTACGTGTAGTTTGTGCAGTAAATGTCACGCCATAGATCAGAAGAGTTTGTTCTTGCTCAGCTCACACGTATCTGCCACATAATTGTGCCTTTATGCAAACAGAGGTTGAGAGAATGTACACAAATAACATCCACCAATGTAGGAACCATGTCAGGAACACCACAGGGATGACGCAAGGCAAGGGGCAAACTGGGAATGTGAACACTGGCAAGAAACATCAAACACAAAGCTCTGGTGCAGGCTCAAAAGGTAAAACCCATCTCCAGGGAATGGTAGCTGCTCTGTGTGGCTCACCCTGGTTTAAATCAGCTTTTCCCAAGTCCAGAGATACCATGGCTTCCTGTCAGCACAGGAATTTCATGGAGAAATCCAAAGCAGACTATTCGAATTAACAGGCACGCACGAGGAGGGCACAGAAGTGGGGCTTTGAAAACTCTCATTTCTAACATGCAACACAAAATTAAGGATAAGTAAAGGCACTGTTTCCACGGCCGTACTGGATCCAGTTTGTCACTTCTGTTGTGGATGGGAAGGATTTCAGAAAATTAAATGTATTCTAACTTCCAGGCACTTCTAAAATTACACACAGTTGAAAGATCACATTAAAGTTCCTTTATTTTAGATCTCCTCCTGCCATAAATCTCCAGATCTGGAAAAAACATCAGACCTCTAGGAATAAGTACAAAAGCATTATCTCTAAATGCCACCAGGAAACAAATAACCACAGACTAGTGGATCTGAAGCTGAGAAAACAACAGACATGCAGACAGGGATTTAAGCAATTGTGGGAGGATTTTAAATGTTGTAGGGGGTTTGCATTAATTTCAGTCTTGTTGTAAATCTTATTGCAGTGATAATGAAGATTTCTAATGACCCCGATGTTCCACTGGTTGTTCTTGCCCAGAGCTCACACTCACTTTTATGGCAAGAAACAAAATGTTGCAAAAGCAAGTGGAAGCTTTTTTTGTCCTTGAAAAAACCTACAAATAATATGGTTTGTCAATAATTTTCTTTTATTATCAGCAAACTATCAAAATGCATGAATCTCAGGCATTCTTGGCAGTTTGCAATACAGAAAAAAACACCAGAAAATACTGTGGGAATGCTCATATTTAGATTTCATGCTCTCACACACAAAAAGTCACAATCTGATCTCAGCCACAGGAAGGCAAACAGGCTCCCCTTATTGATGCTTCCCAATTGTTCATTTTTTTATCCCCTTAGCTATTTTCAGACGTTCTGTGTCCTGCCTGAAGGGAGCCCACAGGAAAGATGGAGAGGGACTTTTCACAAGAGCCTGGAGTGACAGGACAAAGGAGAATAGATTCCCACTGAGTGTTTAGATGGGAAGTTGGGAAGAAATTCCTCCTTGTGAGGGTGGGGAGACCCTGGTGCAGACTTTCCAGAGAAGCTGTGGTTGCCCCTGGATCCCTGGCATTGTCCAAGGCCAGGTTGGACACTGGGGCTTGGAGCACCCTGGGATAGTGGAAGATGTCCCTGCCCATGACAGAGTGGCACTGGTTGAGCTTTGAGGTCCCTCCCAACCCAAACCATTCTGGGATTCCATGATTACCTTTCTTTTTAGTTAACTATTACATGCTAGTGTTTTAATTCCCAATTTCTAGCAGAGCAATTTAACTTCAAGTATGATCTTGAAGTTAACTTCAACTGGAGGTTGAAGTTATTATCTGCTCTGTAGCCAGGAATTTTCAGTGCTACTTCAATTATAACCTTACAGATCCACATTAAAAACAACTTCGGAAAACACAAATTGCACTTACAAGTTACCAAACTGTCCTGCATGACCAAACTGATTTCTAAATAATGACTATTCATTCTTTTTTCAATATAGGTAATTACAGGATTGTATAAGAATGTTTATAAAGGCAAGGGAAAAAAGCTGCAACAAGTAAATTATTCATCTATTCTAATTCTGCTGCTTGCAAAAAATTGGCTCAAAAATTAAAATGAAAAAAAAAAAAAAAGATTGGTTTCTAATAGAAAAACCCTGAGAAGTGCTTGAAAGTTAAAAGGGTTGTGGTGTTAAGTTCACTTCTAATCTTTCTTACTCCTCCGTTTTGGTTCCAGTGCCTGGGAAGATTTCTGTAAGACGCTGTAGCTTCTCTTGCAAAGGGCTGTAAAAGCTGTAGTGCCAGGGAAAACATTGTTTTTTCCTAAGATGCTACAAGTTGAACATAACAGTAAAATCTTGTAGAGCCTAGAAAGGAGGATACTGAATTTTGCAGCTCCGAGCCTGCACAGAGGGACAACCAACACACAAACACTGTAATCCTGGAGTACAGGGAACAACTGACTTACTCCTAGCACTGAAATCCATGAACAAGGGGCCTTAAGAACACAACAAATCAAAAATGACAATGTGAACCACCTAATGCTTCTCCTTAGCTCATTTGTTCCAGCCGATGAAAAGGATGTGAAATATTTTTGCCAAAACTCTGACTGATATTGGCTTTCCTTTGCCTTCTCAGCACTAAATGTGGGAACCAAACCTAGAGGAAAGGAAAGCCAAATTCTCTAGTCCCTGAACACTGATAAAAGTCAGAGAAGTCTGGAAACTGCAGGTCAGATTTCTCAGAATATGTTACACCAGGTGTTAATGCCACAAAAATCTCCCAAAAATCCAGGACGCAGCAAAACAACAAAAATCAAAGACTCCTGCACAGAACCATTTGGGTTCCTTGGAGCAGACAGGTGTGGTGAAAGGAAAAGAAAGGAAATACAAATGAAAGAATAAACCCACGTAATTTACAAGGGAAAATAAATACCCTCTAACAGGTTTAAGTCTCCATATGCACGCTATTTATACATGGTGTTTTATCAGCCAGTTTAACTTTTCCATTGAAAACACAGGATATAAGTGGCTGATTTACACACTTCGATTTCCAAGCAAAGGATGAACACATGTCCGTGAGAGGAAGAAGTCCACGTGAAGAGGAGCCACTGGAGATGCAAGGCCAGAGATTCCCCCGAGGGTGCTTGGGGCACGCAGGGAAGAGGGGACTCTGTTGGAACAGCACCCAAAAAGGGGAGGGAAACCTTGGTAGATCTCCTGGGGCTGAACAAGCATCCCTGGAGGTGCCTGAGCTCCCTCCTTGCCTCCAGAACACTCTCCAGCATTTGCACTTAAAGGCTTTTATCGTTATTAAGGATATTCCTGGATATTCATCTCCTTCATTCAACCCCCAGCAGCTGATGGAAGGGTGGAAGGTGATCCTTGAATACAGAAGCAGGTAAGTTACACCTGCTTTCCAGAGTGACAGCAATACTCTCCAGAGCTGCTCCAGCCCCAGCAGAGCAGGCAGAGGCTGTTATTGACACATTGTCTTGGCTCATGCAAGCTCCCTTTGATGTTTCATAATCCCAAGAGTGCTGAAAACTCAGTGAAAAACATTCCTCCTCCTACAGATCTGTCTCATCCACCAGGCACCTCCTCTGCACAGAAAATTGATCCTCAAGAGAAGGGAATGATGGATGGCTTAAAAAGCGTGGCAGGAGGAATGGCCAGAGCCAAGGACACCAGTGTGTCCATTCTCTGGGTCACTGTGGTCACCCCTCTGGGATTGCTCAGCACTGAGCTTGGTGCATTCCCAACCAACGATTTCAACTGCACTGGTTATAGTTAGTGACAAATAACTCACAAATAATGAGAGAGAGAGATCATCACCAGCACTTCCTTCTCACAGAAGAGGTAAATCACACAGCACATATGCACATATACACAGACTTCCAAACCCAAAACCCTCCCAAAACCAGACAGGAGTTCTCAAACGATGCAAATGTGACCTTTCTGCACACATCTGTTCATATTCCTACAAGCAAAAACTGGGGAGAAACCCCCAAACCATTGGGGTGAAATCACATGCAGCACTGTCAGGGCAGTGTTTGCTCAACTGAAAATACCATACATTTCTAATTGTGTATAAAATGCTTTTATACTGAAAGCCAGACTGGATTTCCAAGTCAGAGGTGCAGCTGATGGGAAATGTGAAGAATGCCAAAATGTGAGGGAGCCTGAAAGTTTCAGGCTTTGATTCCACACCTTGAGCTGAGGAAACAGAGAAGTGGCTCCAACAGGGAGCCAAATGCCAGCTGAGATTGGGAAGCAGAGAAGTGGCTCCAACAGGGAGCCAAACACCAACTCCCTTCAAACAGTGCCACATCCTTTTGGAAAGGATGCAAGAGGATAGGAACAACTTAGGGTAAAAGTAATTGCTCAGCTGAACCTGATGCCTTGGTTTTCCACCCTCTAGAGACAGGAGCCCAAGCCTAAGCACAGTCTATGGAAGTTAAAGCAGGTCACTGCCGGAGGAGAATGCTACCAGCTCCAACCTCTATAACCAACACCCTGAAGATTAATCTCATGGAAAACAGCGGTTTCCAAGACTTTTCCTGCAGGGAAAGTGGCAAGCAGATAACAAACTCAGAGTTCTGGTGGCGGGAGGCAGTGGACAGGGGCAGTGTGTGCTGCTGGTGTCTCCATGAGCCAGCGGGGCTGGATAACTTTACCCTGCACCGCGGGGATGGTAAACGGAGACACGGCTGGAACATGAGCTGCTGGAAATTCGTGCTGGTGCTCTGAACTGCCCAGGTTTTGATGGAGAAGAAAACTTCTGCACAGCCATTTCCTGGGCCACCATCTCATTGGTGTTTGATGCGTCTGTTTAAATGCCAGCAAAATTTGAGGAAACTGTGTGAGCATTCAAAGCTTCAGGGGAGGTTTAAACATGAGTCCACGTTAATGAATTTATGGAAGATGTAAAGATAGAGGGGACTGCTCTGCCAGCAACACTCCCGGAGAAGGATTCGCAGTTTGCAGAAGGGATCTTGAGGAGAATTCGTGCAGTTTCAATTCCTTCCAGAGGAGGACAGTGGTTTACAACTGAAGGAATTGACTGGCCGCGTTTCATCTGGAATTACGCTTCCCATGGTGGCAGCACAGGGAATTCACCTTGCCCAGGTTTTACAGGAGTTAAGGATGGAAAGCCCCAGCCTAGCCTCTACCTGCATTGCTCCAAACGCCAAATTTTGCTTTAAAATTCCCCTGGAGCTGCCAAACGATCCCTGCAAGGGTGAGCTGATGTCAAAACCACAACTTACCATCACATTCCTAAACAGGGACAACAGGAACCAGTATTCAGAATGCTGAAATATTTTAAGAACTTTTTTAGAACTGTTTGTAGGATTCAGGATGTATCAATTTAACTGTACAACACAGTGATTTTTCTGGCTGAGACTACACCTCTTTAAAGGCTTGATTTCCACAGGGAAAAATCTCTTATGTAATATTTAATATTTGAAATAAAATGCTGAGAAGGCATGTATCTTAATTATTTAGCTTCTGACACATACCCTGCCTTTAAAAATTCAGCATCTGACTGCAGATCTGAAAGACTTTCCTATAAATAAGTTATCTTCTCCGAAGCTGTAACAAATTTCAAAAAGTATTGCAGTGGTTCTTAGCTGATCAGAGGAAGCGCAGGACTATTAAAATGTAAAAAACCCCCATGTATCTGAATATCATTTTAAGGCAGAAAACCATTCCAGGTTGCTGCAATTCTACAAAAAAAAAGGTTCAGGGAGAACAGCTTGTACAAAAAGAAATTAATTTCCCTGCTACCAAGTACTTTCTGTCCAACAAGTCAAGCACAAGACTGAGGGAGTAGTTACAGTTTCTCTTATCTACAACAGACCCACTTCTGCAGCAAGTATCTTCTAAATGGAAAGCATTCTATATTAATTAAACAAACCTCAAGAGACAGTAAACTAATTATTCTGGGCATACATAAGATGCTGCTGAGTTAATCTCTATGAACACAAGTGAGTTAAGTTTGTATTGACATATTGGGCCAAATTTATTGTCAGAGAAATTAACTTCAGGGGAGTTAAGCCAAGAGTGAATTTTTCCTCATTAAGGAGAAAGAGCTCTATTGTCTGAAGTGTGAGGATTTAGAGGCTCTTGGGAAAATCATATTGCACTTCAGTTTTGTAAGTGATGAACCCTTGCACAGAGTTGTGCTGCAATATGCACAGAATTCTGTTTAACCACCTCGGAGCTGGGCTGTCACATGGGACCCCTTTCATGTGAGCCCTGACCTGAGCATTGAGGATGCAAAGCGTTCTGCTAAGCTGTGGAAATAATTATTCCTGAAACTTCCCTGCAGCATTCAAAGTGCTTGTACAAGCAGGGCACACAGCCCTCATACCTAAATTTAACACAAAGTTAAAGTTTAGTTACCACAAAATGTCTTTGTTGTCTACACTTAACATAAGCAAGACATTTTTGAACGAACTCAGAGAAATTTTCATCTACTGCAATTTTTCCTATTTAAAAAATAATCATTCACCTAAATTATTATGGCTGTACTCTACAGAGGGGCTATAGAATGGCATATATTAATATTTAAAATATTTTGTGCAACAGAGCAGAACTCAAGGAAGTAATTGCTAACACTAATTAAGAAATAGATATAGTAATGACCCAAAGTGACACAAAGATCATGTCTCAAGATGAACAGTGCAAGCCCCACCTGCTCAGGAGATGGTCCCCAAACTTCTTCAGCTTTAAATGTTCACCCGAGGTGACTCCGGAGTCCTTCCCTGCGCCAATGGGACAAATCCCATCACATGTGGCAGGAGAGCATTCCCAGCATCCTGGGGGACTCTGTACCACCCTTAGTGCTCCTTAGCATCACCCTTCCCTCCAGACCTCTTCTCCAATTAATGTTTTTTCGGGAGCTTTCCATCCCCGCAATTCAGGGATACGACTCAGCACTGCATACTAAAGGTAAAACACGATTCTTGTTTAATTTATTCTCTTCTCTTTCCACCAACCTCTGGCTCACACAAGCATCCCAAAGAGAAATCTATTTTCAGCATGGCCAAGAGAAACTCAAGAAGTGCCTGAGGGTGGAGTGAAGCAGGCTTTGGATCGGGCTGGAACAGTTCGGAAACATTTGTGACAACTGGCACCGCTCCACGGAACCAAGGGAACTCCCTCAGCACAAAGCAGAAGCCTCAAAGTATTCTGAATATTTTCTGAAGTGCTAATAGTTCACCTATTCTCCTTGTGGGAGTCACTCTGGAGATATCTGTACTAAGTGCTATTAGTGCTGTCACCTTGACTTGGTTTTCAAGAGTCCTTTCCTCAATGTGAGACAGAAAAGTTAATCAGTACTCAGCTTGACCCGGGTCATGAGGGCACACAGCAATTACCACCCCTGCACCTCACAGAACAAGCAGAAGAGGGGAGCTCGGGCAGGGAGATTAATCCCAGCCTGGCACCCGCACCTCCTCTGGCCCCACACTTCATGAGCTCTACTTAACAGCAAAGCAAACATCGAGTTTCGGTCTCACTGAGACTTTCTCAGCGTTATCTTGGCAAAGGCAGCCGGAGCGCATCTTTAAATACCTCTGAAAAAAACCCCACATTAAATTACATTAGGGAAACATCCAAAATTACTGGGTTTAAAATCAAAACCCCCAGTGCAGAGTATTATGGTGATGACTGAGAAAATTGCTATAAAAGCCAAGAGGTTGTTTTTTTAGCAACACCAAGAGGATATTTCCTATTGTTCTGCCAAGACTCGCAGCACTGCCAGAGATGTTCTTTCTTCCTGAGGTTCATCACTGCACTACAGCTGCTGCTTCAGCCACGGAAGAGTGGCAGCCTCCTGGAGAGTCTTAATTAAATAAAAGGCAATTTTAGAGGGTGGGGGGGAGCATCACTGCTATTTGGATGTCAACTGACACAAAGCTATATTTGCTTTTTGTTTATGTTTATAAATGGCATTCAAATAAAAAGCAAAAATACTTCTGAATGACTCTACTTTAGTTATTTATCTCCAGAGTTTAGGCTGAAGTGGTCACTAATTTAGGTTATTTTTCAGCACATTTCCTCCAGGAAAGAGTAAATCCCCAAACTTTAAGCATGGAATCCTTTTTTATGAGTATCTGATGTTTCCCCAGTCACTACTGCTGCTCCCAACCAGGATGAACCACAGTGCCCATTTTCCAGGGATGGCACAGAGGAGAAACTGGAAGATTGTGCCCATTTTTGAAAAGGTAACATGCAGGAGGAACTGGAAGAGAGTTCCCATTTTCCAGGGATTACATGGAAGATGAACTGGAAGATGGTGCCCATTTTCCAGGGATGACGTGGAGCAGGAACTGGAAGGTCCTGCGGCTCCCGGGGAGGAACTGAGGACCAAGAGAAGGGCAACTCTTAACCAAGAAGCAGCAGCGCCCCTGTTAAAGTTTATTAAGGGAAATGTTCCCAGTTAAAAGTGGTTGTGATCACCAGGACTGAAACCTTTCCCCATCTCTGATCTGCCAGAGCTCCAAGTGCCAGTTGACTGTACAAAATGACAACTATCCAGGCTCATCCCTTGCAACAACTGGCATCTGCTCTGGAGCCGTTTGGGTTGGTTTGAATGGCACTAATTAGGAGTAGTTACACACAAATGACATCCCAAAGACTTGACACAATAAACATTGCTATCTAGTGCCATTCATTTGCTCTCCCCATTCAAGCACACACAGTGTTTACGATAATTTCCATGTTCACTGCCACCTTTATGCCACAAATAAGGTCAGGAGACAGAAAAACAACAAATATGGGAAGCACCACATGGAAGTTGAATACATAATAAGTTATCAACTGCTCTTTAAAGCGTGTGGACCAGGGCTTGGATTGCTCCTGCGAGGTAGATGAGAAAGCTGCCTCCTTGTTTGACCTTGCAGAAAAGTCCTTAGGATTCCTCACAACCACCAGGTAGCTTTATAAACACTCTCAGAATTCCCTCTCTTCCTCTGCTCTGCAGGGAGAGAACAGCACTAGTGAAAAATTAAGATATTTCTATTGTCTTGTGGTTACAGACTGCTAGGAAAGATGACAGAAGTCCAAGTTAGCAATGAGAAACTTCTCAATTTTCCTTTTGCTGGCTAAAAGCCCTCTGTTTCTGCCTCAAGAAAAGGCAGCAACCACCAAGAGATTCTCTTTGACTTCCACCACCCTACATTTTTAGCATCCTACTGCCTGCTTTAGACTTAGAGCTTTTCTTTATCCCCATTTCATTGCACGTATCTTCAACACCTCATACAAATTCTCACAGCCATAGTGGCACAATGTTATTTTCAAGCACCTTTAAATAGTGCTGCTGATTAAATAACTTGTCACTAATGTGATTTCAGGAATCCAGAGCATCTCATAACGTGTAACCTTTACTGCTAATTGCAAATATAAAACAGAAAATTAAGTCAGGCTGACAGGATTAAATCAGGAGGTTTCAATGCAATGTCAAATTTCTGACAAACTTCATCTTACTGAAGAACAAACTATTGACCAAATGATTACAAATTCAAGTTTTCTTAATGATGTTTTCAGGCATTGCATTTTGCGTACAGCTTTGTAGAAGATGGGAAGAGAATAATCCCAGTGGATTGAGAACAGAATGCTCGTCAAAGTCTACTGGGACCTGACAAATTCTGAATCCCTTCCACCAGCTTTGAAAAACCGGAATGTACAGCTTCATTTTCATTGTTTCAGATCTCAGGCAATAAATGCAGACATTTCTTAACATTCCCAGCTTTACACGTGCACACACGTGCAACAGCCTGACAGGGAGGCTTTGGAGTCTTCATTTGTTGGAGTCACAGCATAAAAGCCAAACTCCCTGTGCACTGAGCAGAGTCAGCACAAAACAAAGGAGAATGAATAGAGACTTGATTTTGTGTCCCTGCTCATATCAGAGAGCATGGGAGGCTCAAACAAAACCTCCACAGACAAACCATTGCTCAGGCTCTAATTAATTCTTTTCCGGAACAGAGACAGTTAACACACAACCTTCTTTTTACTTAACAGCCTGTTTAACCCTCTCTGTGGATGATCCAACTCCAGCTGAGCTATTTGGGCCCACACAGACTTCCTGGAAGCACTTCAAGCGACAAAAATGCTCAAAACCTTTCTGAGGGTCTCCCGAGGTGTGTCTAAGATGAACCACACCTGTGTGTCCAAGGCACTGCAGAGGGATGGGTTGCACCTGAGAGATTCCGGAGGTCTGGGAAACATTCCCAAGGACAGCCTCATGGTTTTGAAAACCTGTCACGGTTCTGTGCCACAAACACCATGCTGCCTTCAGCACAAAGACCTGTGGGAGTGTTTGACAAAACCCAGTGTCCCCCTGCCTTTCACTGGGGCACAAAATGGTGCTCGTGACTACATTGGACTTGTGCCAACTCTTTAAAAAGGAGGGGTTTAATCCATTTTCACCAAAACTGTGTAAAAGATGCAGAGTATCAAACTCATGAGATCTCAGGAGAAAATATTTTCAGTGTAAAGATTGTCCTGTCATGCACTGTGAGATGAAGCCCACTTTTCTGAACTCAGCACTACAAATATCTACCAGACCCTAACGACATTTCCAAAACCAGACAGGTGTTTGGGCTCCTGCCTCAACACTGGTGCCAGAACTTCAGCATGTTTTACCAAAGCAGAAGTCAAAGCAGGCTAAAAATTATGCAACGTTCTTTTTCATTCAGCTTGATGATTACATAATCAGATGCTTTTCAATATCCCAGCAGTGTCTCTGTATGGGTCCCTGAAAAAGACATTCTCAGTCCATCCCTGCCCACAGCAGCTGTCTATTCTTTCCTTCCATTAAAATACCAGTCTGGAGAAAATGGATCTGTCTTTTCTCCTCAAGGTTCTCTGTTTTGACAAAGCAGTGCCATTCTGCAGGCACAGCTCCCCAAGACTATTAAAATCGTTATTTCATTAAAGCAGCTGCTGGGATGAGAACTAATAACTAGGTTATTTCCTTTTTTAACTTTTTACTTTGAAAGTTCTCTCATCTAACCAACTAGAAAGTTATTTATCACAACTGCACAAATTTTGGCTGAGATATGTAAGAACATTCTCAGTAGCAGCATTATATTTTAGGAAATAGTGTGGTCAACTCAGAGTTTTATGCCTGTATTCACCAACCTGTTCAAAGATGGAATTTTAATTAAGAAACTCTTTGATTCACTGCATCATTTTTTGCAGCTTAACTCTTAGGAATGATATTAAGATAAATTAATTTTACAATGCTTTGCCTTCATTTGAGGTGGCCAAAGGAGCAAGCAAATTGAGAAGTAGTTGCAGTACACAACAGGATGCAAAGGTTAAAGAAATAGAGCAAAGTGTTAATTGACAGGGTAAAAGAGTTATTCATTTCTTTTTATGGCTAGGAAATGTGTAGAAGTTCCAGAAAAATCCTTGGAACTGTGAAATAGTAACAATTCAGAGGATTTCTTTCCACAGCAACCCCCTCATACCTACAGGTTATCCCAAAAAAACCTGTTCCATACCTGCTCTGCAGTGCAATCAGCACTTTATTCCCTGACAGAAGGCTGTGAATCAGTTAACAGCCAGAGCATTCTGTTCCACATTGATTATTCACCCACACAAATACAATAAAAGCTAAAGAATATCCAAATGCAAGGTGAATGACCATATTTCTCTCTAGCACGGATTTAATTGCACTTCAAACTGTGAAGTTGCTATTCTAAAAAGCAGAATAAAAGCACCAGCCTTGAGGTTAAGTTGCAGACAATACCCCAAATTCTTTAGAGCAATTTCCATATGGATACAAGATGTCCTGCACTGCTTTTTAGACAGTCCATCCATATCAGACACACTCCCCTACTAAATGGTTGCTTTTCCAGCAATTGCCAGTGACTCTGATTAACCCCTAACACATTGTCTTTTTTTGTACCCTGGAAAAATCAAATTCTAAGGTAAAATTAATTAGAAACTCAGAGCAAAGCACACCTGTGATCAACCCCAACACTTCCAAGCACAAGCATCCTTCTCCAGCTGTTTCCTAGCAGTCTTTTTCTGGGTTTGGCTTTCATGGTTGTTTTTTTGGGAATTTTCTTTTGCTTTTTCAGGCAGGATCTCTGGAGTTAGAGTGGTTACAACCACCACACAAGTGTTTCCCTAGAGACCTCGGAGATAACTCCTGCACACAGCACCTCCTTCCTGTTCCTAGAAGCAGCCGGAATTCCAAGGCCAACCTTCCCTCACTGGCAGTCAGACACCTCTGCTCTGGAGCCTCCTGGATGTGCTCAGCTGTGAATTGTGGTTGGAGCACCCTCGTCCTTCTGCACTGGCAATGGGAAATGAGGCACCAACCTTGCCCTTGCACTGAATAAACTAAATATAGCTTGATTTCTAAGTATTCCAATGTTCTTTCACCAGTTAACTGTTAACTCGTAACAACAGCCAAGTTTTGTCCCGAGGCATGCATTTTTCCTTTGTTGTCCTCTTGTCCCAGGTGGGGATAAAATTGGTAAAGAGTTAAGATGACATTCAAGTTGTTTCTTGAGGCAACTACTGGATGACTTCAGGGTGGGAAGGCAAAATACACCCACCACAAGTGATGCACCAACAGCTTTGATTTTGAGAGTCAGATCTTATTTATCACTCCCTGGGCCTGTGCTTTGGTTTTGTAATTCACCAGATAGCACTGGGCTAGCTGAACTCAAATGTTTCTGTGCAAAGACCTGCAGGAGAAGTTGGGTCTCCTGCCCAAAAAACCCTGATGGAGAGAGACAGAAGGAAGGAGAGGGAGGAGCTGAGGAATCCTCCTTAGCAGAGCCCTGCAGATAAGTGTCCAGGAGAGCTTTGCACATATTCAATCCCATATTTCAGCTCTGTATTTACCCAAGCTCCAATGTCACCCTACAGGAACAGCTGCTGCTGAAAGGAGACGATCACAAACATCATTTCCCCCTCCCTCAGCCTCTCAGTAGACTTAGAAGAACCTCAGCTTTGCTTTAAGAAATTTCTCATATTTCTTCCTCTGTTGGAAAGGTTTAGAGGCTTTTAAATAGAATTTTTCTCTTCTCTTCACTCTTCAGCTGGAATGCTGTGAAATGGAGGAGTCCAGTTTCAAACAGTGGCCAGCCTTGGACATAACTGCTCTTTCCCGGCACAGCTATGAACTCTGTGAGGAAAAATCCCACCTCCTTCACCCTTTTGCAAGATTTAGTTGTCCTCAACAAACAGCTCCTCTTTAAGGCCCAGTTCTAGCATATTTTCCCTCAAAAGCTTCCCTCCATGGAAGCTCTATTAGCAAACACCTCCTCAAGCAATGCCGGCACCTGCTGGAGCTTCCCTTGCTGCTGTTTTCCGCCATGGGCAGGACTCTTCCGTGCTTACCTGCACTTCAGCTTCCTCTTGGGAACTCTGCTGTTGCTTTGTTCATTCAGCATTCAAACCTGAACTCTCCTGCTACACACTTAGGTGTGGATTTAAAGCTGAAGACTGTGGATGAAGACTTCAGTATCAACATATAATTCCCTGCTTGCCTCATGCAGGCGCTCAGTGTGAGGCCTCCCTCCCCCTGTCAAATGCCTTGGAGCACATCAATATTTATCCAGGAGTGCTCCAGCACAGGACACCTGAGCTGCCTTCCCTGGCCTAGTTCAGGTATTTTTAGCGTGGCTGGGCAAGGGACTCCGAGGGGAATGTCCAGATATTCCAGCTTCCTTGAGGATTCTCCCAGCCTTGGGAAAGAGATCCAGGTTTGTGATGGATCAGGCAGGGATCCCTCACGGTGCCCCAAATACCCCGCACTGTGAGGGGCAGGAACTGACCCCAATGGAGCCTGGTCCCAGACACTCACTCATTGTCCCGAAAAATGTCCTTTAACACCTGAGCAAAAGTGCTGAAAGGAATAAAACTTACCGTGTCCTAGAATATTAAAATTCCACAAAAAGGACCCCCTCAGGAAATGTTGTGCTGCCTGCTCAGTACTGATCTCTCAGACTTTCTAGTTCCCATGATTCAGGATTACAACTGGAATTCTCTATTATTTTAGCTCACATTTTAGTATCACCATGGGGGCACTAAAAGTAGCAGATCAGAGTTTGCTTTAAAATGGGCATTTATGGAGGACTATAAATCAAAAGGTATAACAAGGAAATTTAATAAAGATAACATTGTTATGTCAAATGCAACATGGATTCTAATACACAAAGAGCAATTGTTTTTCCACATAAAAAGCTCTCAGCAATAATTTTGCACACAGTGTGAAGCTAAGAATTACTGGAATAATAGTAAGTTGTTCTTAGAAATTAATTGAACAAAAAAATCTTTTTTATTTTGAAGCCTACAAAAGATAAATACCCATGTACTGAAACAGAATCTTTAACTTTATTCACCTTTGTGCCACATTGTTGGCATTTGCTTTGCCTCTTGCCTAAAAACAATGAGGATTGGGGAATGCATCACAGAATAAAAGCAGAATGTTATTACAGGGTTCATCAGAATTGCACCTTACACATGTCTACAGAATTAAGACTTTAAAGCAAAATCAAATGCCAGAACAGGAACTGCCATCTGATTCTGTCTTAATTTGTTGGTAACTATGATGATGCTGAGTATGTGATGGAAAAAGATTTGCTTTTCCTGTAGATACCATGGCTAATAATAATAATTAATAATAGTACACAAGGGTTCTATTCCCCACTCATTTCAAATACTGCCAAGGGGACTTCTTAAAAGTAATTTCACGTTTTGTAGTAAAATGTAAACCTATGGTTCTCTTTTTTACTGAGCAACAGAAATGTTTGTGTGAAAGAAGACAACATTCATGTCTCATATCCTAACAGATAAATGGCTTCACTAGTTCAAGGGAATATGTGGCATTTCTACTTTCCTTCTGAAACCACCCATGATCTGAGTTTAAGACATGAGCATAAACTTTTTCACATAAATTACTGCAGACGCTGATGTCCCCAAATCAAATAATAATGCAGCTGACTGAAAAACAGCAAAATAAATAAGCTGACTGAAAACCTGGAAAACTGGTTGCAAAAACCAAACAAAGCAGCTGTGGACAACCCCCAGAGGCACTAAAAACGCTTTGCTGCTCCCACATGAGAGCCCTGATTCCAGAGCAATCCCCGCGGTACCACGCACTGGACACAATGTCTGCCCAGTTTCAAGAAGTAACAAGCTGCAATCAGCGGATATTCTGAAAAGACTTCACAAAAAAACTTTTTTTTTTGCCATCCAGGACAGTCCTGCAGCTTCCTCAGGCGGACTGAGGGGGAAGTTGTCCTAGACGTACCCTGCCACCCAGCAATAATATTGATGTTCTGCATGCCAAGGACACCTCATGCCCAACCCAGCCTCCTAAATTATTCAAGGCACAATCTTCTTCAGGCAACTTTTCCATCAGAAAATTCTGAGAACAGACACCTCAGTCCTCTCAGGTGCTCTTATCTATAATTCACTATCCCAGGTTCCAGCTCACGGAACATTTACAGGGAAAACCACAACTTGGGATGGTTTTTATCTGTGCAAGTCAACTGACAGAAGCTGAGGGCAGCACATCAGGGGCAATTTTGGCTGAGCAGAGGCAGTTGGTGGAGAAAAAAGCAGGACATTTAAACACAAAGACCTAAAACTCAGTACACCTCTCTTCATAAAAATATAATTCACGATTCCAGCAACTAATCAGTTACTCGGAATAGAGGAGGAAGCAAAGCTGCTTGCAAATTTTGAAATGACAGACAAAAAACATTATTTCAAATATGATCTGAACAAAACAGTCAAAATACAAGATTCTTCTTCCAGAAAAGTCTCTCGGGACTAATTCCCAATCACCACATTGCTGAGTTTGTCCATTCTAACAACTAGCATCTATGAAAGATGGAAAACTTTAATGTTTTCCAGCACTTCTCTTATTCCTTACAAAACCACAAAGTAAAGATGACAACATCTTGGAAAGCAATGCCATACAGATCATCTGGTCATGCAGATGTGTAATTTGACCATTTTTCCTTTGAAGCTTTTTCAGATACAAAGCATCACACCAGTCCCTCACAGCTGGTGTCGCTCTAAAAACCTATTCCCAAAGGCCTGGACTCGTAGTGGATTTTTCCAGACCTCAGCTGCTCCATCCCTGTTGATCTCATGTGAGGAAAAACTCATCTCTAAATGGCAGAAAGGTCCCTTTTTTGCCTGTGACAAGCAGAAATAGCCCTGCACTGACCCACACTTGTTCCTACCCAGCCAGGCCCGAGCTGGGCTCACACCAGTTTGAGAACTGGGATCCCCCCAAAGATCCCAGTTCTGGCTCTGCAGCTGGAAGCAGATCACTCACATGTGGGCTGCTGTGGATTTTGTAAATAGGTCTGGCTTCCATTCACAGGTCAATAAAGTGCACATGGAAATGAAACAGGCCCAGCCAGCCAGAATTTGGTTATTCAGTAATACAGGGCAGCTCCCCTTCACAGGTATTTGAACACTACCTGTGCTTGATCCTCCTCAAAACAGGAGATTCTGAGTTATTGCCATGCATTACACTAGCCAGGGCTTTGAAATTCAGCTGTAGAAACTCATGGCTCAGAAGCCTAAAGGCCACTTAGATGTGATCTACTTCACAGCCCACATCCAGAACCCCCCCTTACCACAGAAATCCATGTTTTCACCTGGTGCTTGATGCATATTTAAACCCCAGATGTCAGTTTAACTCTCTTACAGTTTACAACTGGTCCAGGATTTGTTTTGTGGTCTGTTATAAAATCTCTAACTCTTGTTCTAATTCCTTTTTTTTTTTCTTTTCTTTTTCTTTTTTAAAGACAGAAAAGCTCATTCAGAACCTTGCTCAAGAAGCTGCTGTGTGTCAGTGAAAAACACAACAGCCACAGTAAAATATGTTCCCTTCTGTGTAGAGCAGCTCCAGCTTATGAAGTACAATCACTTAAATTAGGAGCAAGTGCTACTTTATAAAATCAGGGCAATATTTCCAGCATTTGAAATGCACATTGCTGTCTCTGCTTTGGCAGAGGCAATTTCTGCACTGTTCAAAACTAAATTCATTATTAGAACAAAACACGATAAGATTTAAAATTAAATCCACCTCTGCCTTTCTCTGCGCACCTGAAACTTTGTAGATAATTCCTTTGAACATGGTATACCCCAAATGAGGTTAATTTTGTTAACACAGTCTTATAAATAGCCTAAGTTCTTTAGAAAAGCCATGGTTCATTTTTTCCATTGAAGAAAATAGTTTGAGAATCCACTCTGTCCTATGAACTATGTCCTGCCTTCCTTCTACTGCAATCTTTGAAAAAGAAATAAATATATCTTCCAGGTTTCTAGTCAGTTGGAAATGGTAACATGGTTCATTGATTGATGACCCCTTTTTTTTAACATATCTTTTAATAAGTTTTCTTTTAAGTTTTGGTTCCCATAAGTTCTTAAGTACTTCAATAATTTCCTTTTTCAAAAGTGTTTTTGCTGTTGGAGACTGGGGGAGCGGTTCACCAGAAAATGGGTGGAAAGAGATGAGTAACTGCAATCAAATCCACTTTAAAATGTTCCTTTTCAGAGTTAGAAACATAAAAAACATCATATATACAACATTAACAGCACTGTAAGTGTTTACAGAAGATATTCCGAGAGAAAGTTTAATTTTCACTCCATCTAAACATAAACACCTGGATTGAAGGGAAAAAAAAAAAAAAAAAGCATCTATTTTGGGACATCAGAAGTCAGACTGGAAGAAAGAGAGAATTTTTGAGGCTGTTTGGCAGCACATTAAATTGCAGTGAGTAGAACAGGCAAAATTAAGTCAACGTGACACTGAGGAAGGCTTTTTACTCCTGCCAGACATCATTTTCGATACAATTAACCCACACCTACAAATCTTCCTCTGAGCCTGCTCCTTTACCACTCCCATTTAGGCTTTATTCAAGCAAATAAATATTTGTTTAGCATTGTTTTGTTGGAATAAGTGAAATAAAGTTGTCAGCTCTTCAAGTGATGGCAAGGTGTTATTTATCCATTGCTGCTTCAGATTTAGGGAAAGGTCAAATCTTTTGAGTATTTCTGTAGACTGAAACTTCTCTTATTTCGAAAGGATTAGGGGGGGAACACCAAGCGCACCTCCCAAAAGGAGGAGTATGAGCAGCAGACTCCATCTGGAAATTGCAACAGATTTCCATCTGAAAAGTAGAATCAAGTTAATGAATTCTTTCATAACTTCAAGAAATATAAACAGAGCTGCTCATAAAGGACCAAGGCTCCTTGATTCTTTTATTTAACAATTAACCCGCCTAGAAAAGGAAACGCTTTCATCCCTAGGGAGCCACTGGCACCCTGGGCCCAGCCCTGTTGTACAAAACAGTTAATTTGAATAAAAACTGGACAATGTTGCTGCCAGTTTAGAGCAGCAGTGATTACTGGGTTGAAGCCTGCACACTGTTCAGGACACTGCTGTCCTCACACTGGCCGTGGTTACAAACCCACAGGGAGACCTGGATCTTTAACTGCCTCTACCTGGGAATGCAATTTTTCCTTACATGTTATGCACACAAAAAAACCCCCAACAAAATAAACAAAATCCCCCAAACCAACCCAAGCCCCAACAATTTTTCCTTTATAAATTCCACCCACTGCAGAGAGGACCATGCAAACGGTGGGCTCTTCCTGCACAAACTGGGCTGTTTTTACCTCAAAAACCACAGCCAAAGAGGAACCCAAACCAGCACCAAGTGAATTTTGCTATTCCATTTCCTGCTAAAATCTCCCAGTGCAGCACGAGCTGCAGAACAACACCGTGGCCTTGGCTAACGGGGATGAATGCATTAATTAATTTCACCTGCCAGCTCACCTTACTCTCACACCCTGGCTCAATACGGAGCACAACATCAGGTGCTCACCTCTGAAGAGACACGGCCTTGCTTGTTAATTAGCGCTGCTTGCCAGCTGCCCTTAACGAGTTGCTGGTTACTGAATAAACCAGTGCTTATAAACACGGAATAAACTGGCTCTCCAGTGAGGAAACTCTGTCCTGAGCCTCACACTTTGTTGCCACACCGTTATCTGCTCCTGACTCCTGCCAACGCCGCTACCAACGCTCACGCAGCTCCTGCTAATCAGAAACGTGCCTGAATCCTTGGATTATCCACATGTTTCACTTTCACTTCCTAACACTTCCTTTCCTGCTTCCCCAGCCTCTATAACTCTTCCAGGATACTGCAGGCTGTGGTATCTTTAAACACTTCTGGCTACTTTTAAATTATTATCTTTTCCTTTCACGTTATTTCTTTTTGAGGGTTAGGTACCATCAGTCTTTTGTGATGTGGGAAAAGCAGGAACATTGCTGTAAACTTGGATTTGTAAAGAAGTCCTCGGAGAATGTCCCTGTTCACCAGCAGAAAAGGCGTCCTTGGTTTTACACACTCAACTCAGCACAACTAATTAAGTTTCTATAAATTGCCATTCCAGAATTCCTCCCAGTTCTCAAACCAAAATTACCTTGAGCACTTTTCAAGTTTTAAGTAAGGAACAGTTGACTTTAAATAAAGATAATTTCAACAGAAACTGTCTGCTAATATTATACCTTATTACTTTCAATCTTTTCCTATGAAAACCAATTATCATGATATGAAGGTATTTTAACAACTAATTTTTTTAATAACTACATCCAGATTTCTTAGACTAGATAGATTATTGCAGCTGACCAAAGAGTCAAAGCACCAAAACCCATTAATTTAAACAATATAATAAAAGTTTATCACTTAAAAAGGCTAAACCCTAAATGCTAAATTAATAATATCTTTTCTAGAAAGTATTGAAAACTCTTGTGATATGCCCAAAAGTAAAAAATTTAAATTATCTTGCTTAAGGAAGAAATAGAAATTTCATCTTTGATGTGAATAAAATAAAGGTTAATTCAGGGGACAGAATTAAACAAAACTCAGTTCTTGCATGTCTGGAAACACAAACACAAGTAGCCAATCTTCCCTGTCATTTAAAATACCAAGCTTCAGCCTGTAACTTTTACATTTAATTATCTCACTCAGTGAAAACAGGCAGAAGTTTTCCAAATTAATTTCTTATATAAATACTTCTCGACAGCCTTACCAGCAAAGAGCAACCTAAATTTTTGTCAAAGATTCAGAAATAAAATCTGATCTAATTTTAAACAGTATGAGAATCACTGTGTAATTTGGGTTTGGGGTAAGCTTTTTTAAATTCTTCTTCTTCCTCTTTTGAAAGCCACAAGCCATGTTTGAAGATCACTGCTTAAGATAGTTTCAACTGGAAACAGGTACATCCATTTACAGAAGACCATCTAGTCCCTCATTCAATGCACCTAGTCTGTAATTATCAACTGTATATAATATCTCAAGTAGATTTATTTGAAGTCATCCTGAACTATTTGTCCTTAACAGTCAACAATGAGTCTGCTGCCGAGAGTTAACGTAGCCACAATCATCCAGTTGTACGAGGGATCTTCGACTGATCTCCACCATCCTGCAGAACAACCTCACCAGATAAAGGAGAGACAGCCCTGCCAAGAGAGCCAAGTTCAAACAGGAAAAATAGGGCAGAGCGGATAAAGGAGATAAATTCTGCCAAAAGGGCCAAGTTCAGACAGGACAAACACTCAGCACGACCTGATCAATACTTGAAAGCACAAGACCACCTCCAAGGACTTTGGATTGTCTGAGAAGGTGGAGCTACCTGAGGCCACAAGGGTGATTCCACAACTACTTCAAAATCAGAGATATTTATGAACATCAGGAAGCAGTAAAATTTAAAAAAAAAAAAAGAAAAAAAAAAAAGTTAGACTCCAAACCACCAAACGGATATAGACCAAAAAGCAAATGAGCAATAAAGTAAACGTGTATCTACAAAGAAATTGCAATCAAAGGACAATGGAAGAAAGTAAAGAAAACTGAACCAAGAACGGTTTGGTCTGAAATCACAACAGAACAGAATTTTGATATTTGTTTCTTCAGGTTGTCTATAAGCATAAATTCAGACACGGAAGGGTCCACAAGAGGGAACATCCTACCGAGTGTTAAATGTGGAAAATGCAGATATTCATAAGAGGGCAGCTACATTGCTCAAATTCATCAGGAAAACATTTTTATCATTGCTGACCGCTCACACCCACACCTGCGATTGTTCAATAACACAAGAAAATGTGGATAATTTGTAAGATTAATAAATACCTCCTAGGCATCACGTAGCTTAATTTTTTTTTTTTTTTGCTCCTGTCAGCCACCACCAGTCCTTGCAATCCACCAAGGTTCCAACATTCCCAGGCAGGCCCAGGCAGCTAAGATATGCTATCAATTTTTAATAATAGAATGAACTTTTGCAAAATATTTCAACATTAAAACAGGCTTAAGCCTATTCCCCTCCTTCCACCCCCCAAATTTAAATGAAGCTGGCAAAAAATTCTCCTAAAGATCCCATGTCAGCCTCCTGCAAGTGAATCTTTTAAGGAAGATTTAAGCAAGACTGAAGAAGTGCCCCCAAATAAAATTCAGGAGTTTCAAGCAGGATTTTCAAGGCTGCCAATGCAAGTTGAGAGGCTCAAAATAAAGGTAAGAGGAAGAAGGTCTCCCTAAATCACACTGAAATAGTGTGAAAATCCAGGGCATTGCAAACTGAGTCCCAGATGGGGGACATTAATTCCAAATGCCTCATTTAAAACAGAGTTTGCTGCACCAACATGAACATGACTGGCTAGAAGAGATGCCCCAGGCTTGCAGAAACACCCGCTAGATTCTCCAGAGAAGGATGCCAGCAGTGGCCCCTGCACCCAGAACAGCAGCTGGAAGTGACTCCAGAGCAGGGCTGGATGTCCCTACAGGGACAGCTCCCACCCACAGAGAAGGTGAGGTGTCCCTAGCAGCAGCTGCTGAACATGGGGACATTGACAGGACAGAGCAGAAAAGCAGACACAGAGCTTTCCCCATCCAGGGAACGGCGTGGGTTGCCACCCCACAGCAAGTCCCACACAATTTTTCTCTGTAATTTTAAGCTGTGAGCTGCAGAGACATTCGTGTCAGCATCAATACTTTGGGAAAAGTGGGTTAGCAAAAAGAACTGCCAGCATCTCATGCCAAAACATGCTACACTGATAGCATTGTTAAACAGGATTAACATCAGGAATTAAAAATAACATCTAGGTTTGGTGAAGAAAAAAAAAAAAAAAAAAACCCTACTGATTTTACCTCAAGAGTCCCCATCTATTGCAAACACTAAAACAAACTTAGTTTTAAATCTTTTCAAACTCTGCAGACCTCTTACCATGCCCACTCTTCAGGGCTGAAGGCACAAAATCTGTTTCTTCAAAGCCATTTATTTAACATCCAACCCAGCCATGAATCCAGCTCACTCTCAGCTTGCATGTGGGATTCTGGAGCAGTGGAGTGCACACAGGTTAATGAGCTGGGTGCATCTGTCCTCTGCTGGGGAGTCACTTCAAAACAGTGAATAAGACAATTTGATCTTGATGACTTCTGCCACCCGATATTTCCTATTGAAGCAAATGAACTCAGCTGTGCTGTGGCATTAAACACAACCAAACTAGCATTGAAGGAAACACGACTGAGCTGTGGGACATCCTCAACTAAAACCGCCCCGTTTCTCTGCTAACACAACAAACTGTGCACATCCCTCGGTGTGCACCATGAGTTTGGGTGGAAAAGCAACAGAAGAGAAGAGAAAACACCAGTGGCTCAGAAAAGAATGATCATTTCTTTGAAACTCACTTCTGAGGGTTTAGGTTCTGGGTTTTACCTCGGGGGTTGCAGCACACGAGGTTTCATGTTTATGAGCAAGCAAAGCAGCAGGAGGTGTAGCACAACCACTGAGACTTCCTTTGGAGCAAACCCAGCAACACATTCATAGAATTTCCTTAGTCACATGTAAATTTTAAAAATTCCTCTCTAGAGTTCTTCAACACCCAGAGCCTGAAATCATCAGATGGACAAGGCACCAAAAATAAGCAGATTTATCATCCTTGGGCCAACTACAACTCTCATGTAATAGCCTCACGCAGCACTGAATTGTTGGAAATTATGTAACTCTAGCTAATTCTTGATTAGTTATTTTAATTAATTGCAAATAGCACCCTGCCCCAACTTTAAGCCAGTATTAATATAATTTCTTCACAGAGTTGTTGAAGTAACCAGCGATACAGGGGAGGTTAAGGTCTGGAAAGCTGGAGAAAAAGGTGATAAAAGGACTAAAGAATGGAGAACAAATTAGCATGAAGAGGAAAATACCAATAACCAGTAGAGGACAGACTATTAATTAATGAAGAGAATCATGTCACATAGAACCAATGAATATAAATTTCTTTGCTAAAAATGCATAAATAAGCAAAAAGGTTTTGTATCAGCGCTGGTGTGGAGGCTGGAACTTTGTCAGCTGCTCACCTCTGGGCCAAGACTGAAGTAATGCCTTACCAACACTAGAAAGACAGTGTTAGAGAGGGTTATTTTTCCCCATTTTGGGAGGATTTCGGTACCGTGATCGCTGCTGATAACCACCTACAATTTACCACCGTGGTGCCCTCAGGTGACTGCGTCTGAAGTCTGGAAAGCAAATTGTTCTGAACACTTCAATGGGCGCCCGCTGCGCACCCCCAGCGAGGCAGGGTGAGCTCTGTCACACTGTCCCCGCAGTGCCCCACACACCCAAAAACTCACTGGCTTGAGAAAACAATGGAACAAAGGAGCAGCCCAGGCACTCAGCACCCCCACAGGAGAGCTGCACAAAGCCAGCAGGGGAGCACACCTGAACGCTCCCAGGATTTTCCAAGTTTACACCATATTTCTGCAGGAAACAGCAGGGGGCTTTAAAGTATTTTGAGGTTTTTTCCTCTCAGTAAAAATGATTTGAGTAGTGAAAATCGCAGGTTCTGGCCTGGCCAGCCTCTTCACTCTTCAGATTCACTGTCACAAACGAGGAGGGATTTTCTGCAGGGTTTCTGTGGGCTAAAGTCACCTGTAACACTACAGGTTCAAGGACAGGCAGAGATTTTTGCTGCAGATGTCATGCTGGATGACCTCCACTATCCATGGAAAACCATGCAACAGCCATGACCCCACTGGCAAAGCAGAGTGGTGATGTAACGCAGCAATTCCTGCTCCTATAGGATTTTTTAATGAAGGTAAAACAACTTCAGGGTGTAATTAAAAAGCAAGCAAAAGCAAACTAGAAAAGAGAAAATGGAAAGGCTCAGAAAGGAATGAACATTCCTTTAAAATTGAACTCCTGTGCTGGGGAAAGGAATGGGGCCAACACATGACTGAAGTGAGGCAAACCCAAGGAAACCCACAGCATCCCCAGTTGTCATCCAGTCTTCCAAAACTGAAGCAAACACTTGAGACTGCCAGAAAAAATGATGCAAAAAATCCAAGGATTTGCTGTATTGTTTAAGGACAGAATTAACTGAGGTGCCCAGACTAATGCTAAGATTACAACTGCACAGTTGCACTGCAAGTCCACAGCATTCCCATATATTTTTCTTCCACATGAAAGCTGCCACAGTCCTGAACAAACAGCATTCAGCCTTCAGCATCCAAGGAGCTGTGCCCTCACTTACAGAGGCAAAAGGAAATCCTGCTGCAGTTCATGGGGTACCTACTGGATGCTCCATGAAAATCCTCCTCTCTTATTCTGTACCTCCTCCCTTATTCTGTACCTCCTCCAAGGGCAAGCTCACCTTTGAAGCCCACCTGTAAAGGATTGTGCTATTCCCTCATCTCTAATGCTAACCAGAAGAAAAGAACTGTGACAGCTTTTGAGCTACTCTGTAAACTTGGTCAGTTTTCCTTCTGAATACTCATTTTTTTCAGACTTTTTGTGCCTTAGGGGACTGTACCTACCTGAGCTTCCCTCATACTGAACTAGACTATTCCTCTGTGGAAAGTGCTGGGGAGGAGAGACTGACACAAAATGCAAAAGGAATAATCAAAGGAGCAGCATAGCCTGTGGAAGCTCAGGTTTGCAAGTCCTAGCAGAACTGACTCGGCTCACAATCCACTCAGGAAAAGAGTGCCTGCAGTCCCTGAAGAATTTCATTTGAAAGCAAAGAGGAAACAAGGGCTAGTAAATGCTATTGTTACAGAAATAGCAGCCACATACACCCAGCTATTTCTATTATACAACTGAAATCCTCTGCATTTAATAGAATCTGTGGCTGCTTTGCCAAGTTCTGGACTGGCAATTAAGACGGGACATTGAAATGCATTGTTTTACCCGCTCCAAGACAAGGACAAGGAATGGGATTTATAATGAGCATTCAGAAAGGGTTTCTTCCTTCTTTAAAAGTTAAAAAGGAAGTCACTATACCCTGCTGAAAGCTGTGCCAGAGAATGTCATCTATTATCTGTGAAAACAGGTTCTTTATGTCTGAGGTAATCATCGGCTTTTCAGGATGTTGGGGGGATGCTTTGTCCTTACACCTTTCAGGATCTCAAGCACAGTTTCCAGAACACCTACACAGATGTGAAAATAAAACTCCTGAAGACAGAGGAGAAATAATTTCTAGAGATACTTCGAAGGAAAATCAGAAACTCCGAGCGTACCACGTTAAAGGCAATCAGCACTGAGGGAATGCAAATATGTTTGTCTTGGAAGCACGTGAGCTGACTGCCAAAAATACATATTTGACTTTATTTTCCATTCACCTTTATAAATAACAGGCTTGTCAAACACCAACCTCTGACTTCTTGGAAAACAAATGGAAACAGTAAATTTAAACAGGCTAGATTGGAAGGTTGAGTAGTAATTGCAAAAGGGACAGGAGGCAGGAAATCATTACTGCACCTAACACTGCTCTTATCCCAGGTCTGTTGATATAAGTTATCTTCAAAAGAAAAATGACCATTTAATCATGCTAATTCCTCCTAACAGGGCTGCTGAGCTTAGACTTGTATAGTGAAGCCATTGCCTCATTTTATCCAAAAAAAAAAAAAAAAAAAAGCACCATCTCCTTTCATGAAAACACAGAAATACAACACTGAATAAAAGAAAAACAAAATTCAATGTTTTGTTATCATGAGGATGGCATTGTCATCACCGGTCCAATGCACAGATGATCCTTACAAATACATTAGCAGCAAAAATTTCCAAATTTCCATGATTCAGCTGGAAGCAGCATCACTGCTAGCAGTGACACTTGGCAAAATGTCTGGGAATACCTAATAGAGATTCAAGAAATTGTTTTATCTTTAATTTATTTACATTCTAATGTGACACTTTAAAGGGAGCTGGTTTTTTGCACCCCTGTAAGTGTCAGCTGAGACAATGAATTAAGAGCTGTGCTCTTGCATCAGGACAAAACCACTGCATGGCAACTTTTCACTTTCACAGGGCACCAACAAAATCAGGCAAAAACCCTTCTCTGTCTCTGATACACTGCAAAGGCAAAGCTTAATTCCATCAAGGGCACACTGGCTCCATCGATTGGATTATTCATTTGGTGTAATGGACTTTGCTTTCTTCCTGCAGCCTTCTCAAAACAAGAACAAAATGAAGATAAATCAGCTCTCACTCAAGGCTGGCAGTCTATAGATATTTATGGATTTCTGAGCCCTGCAATACAACATGAGGGAGGCATTCCCCAAGGTTGTTTTTTTTCCCCTCTGCAGTTCTGTTACCCTCCCAGCATCTCCCCAGCACAGGGACACACCGAGGAAAGGCTGCAGCCACCCCTGCCCCCCCTTCAGCTCCTTCTTTGCCATCACTGATCCAACCTCCAGCTTTGCCCTCCCCAGCACAGGAGCCACTTTGACACCAAAGCCCAGAATGATCTGTTTGATCCTCCAAGCAAAGGCCTAATTCCATTTTCCGAGGGAGTGCCACCAACGTGATCCCAGTTTGCCATAGGGACAGGTGACGTAGCTGTCATGGAACACAAGGATCACTTCCCCCATCATTGCACTGCACCCATTAAGTTGCAGGCCATCTTTTTCTCACGCAGTGAATGAGCTGATTATGCCAACAAACTCAAACCACTACTCCTAAGAATGAGAGTACAGGTTTATCAACTGCCCCATATCATGGCAACATTTTCCACCACTTATTAACTCAGCAGAAATGGGTTGACTCACTCTATTGCATCACTGCATTCAGATCAGGGAGAAACTTGGGGCACAACACGTTATGGAGAATGTTGAACTCTGATAATCCCTTGGCAAAGAGGAAAAGCATAACAAAGTTGCTGGGCCAGGTTTTTCTTTGATTTTATGAAACATTGTAGTTGTAATTGAGTTCACCACAATGAACACACGCTAGTTCTGTGCAGAATAGGTACCAAAAAAATTTCATTTTTTAAATCAGATTTATATGAGATTTCTGTTCATTTAAATCTGAGGTACAAGAGCAGAATGCTTGTCTGTGGTCAGTACACCCTGCCTGCATGTATTTAATGTCTTACAGGGAAAAGGGGATTTCAGCCTGCATGAAAATAGCCTCCTTTCCAAGTGTTGCTGAGGTAAGATAATCACTGAGAAGAAGATGATGTCCTGGGCAATCGCATAAATAAATCAGCACTGACCCCAGAAAATCTCTGATGCTGCCTAATAGAAAAAGCAGAAGACACTCACTCGCTTTCAGCCTTTCCTGGCCTTACTTTAAAGCACTGCCTGTAACCCAGACAGAACCTTTTTGCAAGCCATTTAGGAATCTCAGAGGAGCAGGTATCTCTTTTTTTTTTTAAGCCTTATGAGGAAAATACATCATGCAATATCTCTCTAGTTCTCCACAAGTAACTGAACAAAGCCAAAGTAAATCAGCAAGTGGCACAACATGCAAGAACCCAGAAACAAAACGAGCGATGAAATTGGATTTATCACAGAGAAAAATCTGAGCCATTCATTTGAGATGCTTATGTTTCAGTAACCTTTGGAAGAATGTTTGCTGTTCCATTATACAAACAATGGAAATATTAGATAAGGAAAAGAAGCGCCATTGCCAAGAAAGCTCCATGCACCCTTTCCAAATCATGGAACATGGAGATGTGGTTTTATGGAAATATAACATGCTGCCTGCAGCAGGAGTGTCAAACCTCCAGAGCCGTTCCTGCCAACCCCAGTGGGTTCTCAGTTCCTGGAGCAGCACATCTGCTCAGCCCTGGCCTGGCACATGAGGGCACAGGAGCTAAATTCAACCTCCCCAGGCCTTACAGCTGGGCCAGGCTTGTTGTGCAGGACTGAGACAGCCCCATGTGCCAAAGTAAACCTGCCCCAAGTTATTCACACACAACCATCTTGCCTCGATCCTTCCCAGCTGCCCCACCCTGTGACAGTGGTGCCACATGGGACAGGCCCAGCGCTTCCCCCCTCTGCAAAGAGCCACAAATGCGGGATCCAGGGCTTTTCCCTGTGGGGAGGAGGGGCACGAGGAGTCCCTGGGTGCCACTGGGGAGGGTGCAGAAGGGAAGCTTCTGAGCACACTGTGCTGCCCACTCTTCCCATGGAGTCATGGACCCCTCCAGATCCCCCAGACATCCTGGCAGAGAATAATGGAATCAACTGGGTGGGAAAGGGCCTTTAAACGTTGTCCAGTCCAACCCCTACAGAAAACAGGGACATCTTCAGCTAGGTAGCTCAGAGCCCCATCCAGCCTCGCATTAAATATTTTCAGGGATGGCACATCCCTCACCTCCGTGGGCAGCCTGATCCAGTGTTTCGCCACCCTCATTGTATGAAATTCCCTCCTTCAGTTTAAATCCATTACTGCTTCTCCTGCTAAAACGTTTTTTCCATAACTTTCTTAGGGGCTTCCTACAAATACTGAGAGACTGCAATGGTCTTCTCTTCCCCAGGGAGAACAAACCCAGCTGGGATACACGGGAGGGGTTCTGCAGCTGCAATCTGCAAATGAAAAGAGCACGTAGGACTCCCTTCCCTCCTAGGCAGCCCTTCATGGAAGGAGCCAGCCCCTTTGCCAAGCACAGGGCACTGGGAGCCTGTTGGGGCACTTGGGGACAGCCAGTGCCCACTGAGGGAACCACAGGAAAATGCCAAGTCATCCAAGTTCTCACCAGCTCAGCCACACTTGGCACTGCATGCACAACCAGGTGAAATACGAGTTTAAAGTTTGCCCGTGGGGTTTTTCCCGTGCGAGGTAGGAAAAAACCCTGCGAGGCCTTGGCCCGGACAATGCTGAGGGTTTTTTTCATGGCCAGGGCTGTTTTCATTGTTCAAACCAAGCCTTCCGTGTGGGGAGAATATGTACAAATAAGGGCTGGATGTGGAACTGGAGCTTGGCTGCTGGCCTGGGGGGTTGACAAATGGGCCTGAGCCACAAGAGATGTTTTGACACCACAAAAAAGGATGAGGAATTAGGCAGTGTGGTGATCCGGAGAGAGGATGAGCGCGTCTGCTATTACATGGCTTTTAAGATGCTGCTTTGAAGTTTTCCAAGGTACTTTAGCTCAACATCACAAAGAAACTCTTAAAATCTACTTTCCGAGAGCTGGCAATGTTCCTTTTAAAGAAATTATAAAATCAATCAAATATTATCCACCCTAAGCTTAAACATAAAGTAATGTAAGAAGATCTTGAACTTATGGATAATATTTAATGGTTTATACATGATAAAGTATATTCTTTTAACAATGAAAATGATGCTACTACCAATTTCTTTACATTCATGGACTATTTTGACAGTGTGTTAAAATAAAGCTCAGTCTCTGACAATCACAGAATCAATTCTTTTATATTTCTATTTTAAACTTCTATTTGTCTGAATCAAGTATTTTTCATTCCTTTCCCAATTTCCTTTCCAAATTCTTCACGTCTGTGTAGCTGATTGAACACAGTGGTGCACCTGACTGCAATTCAGTGCGAACCAGCAAGAGCAGCTTCCAAAGAGACTATTAAGTTATTAAAGGTGCATTTTTATAGAAGCAAGTGTGAGGAACCAAAACTAATGAGTATGAAAAGCAGCCGGTTAATTTTGTTGCATTCAATCTTTCTTCATCTTTTACCTCATCGTTAAAATTGTGAAAGGCTTTTTAGATTGCAATAATGAAGAATAAACATACTTTCCACAGCTGGCCTAATTGATTCTTGGTCTGTATCTCCCACACAACAAACATGCATTTGAAAAGAGAGAGAACTTCTCTGGTAGCCCAACAAAGGGCAGTCATGGTGATTCAAAAGTCAACTTCTACAGTAGAAATATTATCAGTTAACTGCTAATTAAGATATTTTTATTGTCAGGATATCGTGTCTTTCCATAAAACCTTTTCATGGTATCCTGAGACCTACAGCCACGAAAAAAAAACCACAAACAAAGCTGTTCTCCCCCAACACACTCCACCAGCCCATTTCTATAATCTTAACCAGAACCTTAAGTTCTGTATCCACTAAATACCAACAGAAAAACTTCTTCTGTAGTGCTACGACATCATCACCAATGTGTAACACCTTCCGGAGCACCTGTTTGGGGTGTGGTTGTACAGATATCACCCTGGAAAGGTTCTTCCTTCATATAAAAATCTAATAAGCTTCACTATAGTGTGGTGGGGCGTGGCCCCAAGGCTGCCAGAGCTCCAGGAGCCTTTGGACAACGCTCCCAGGGATGCACAGGGTGGGATTGTTGGGGTGTCTGTGCGGGGCTCAATGATCCTTGTGGATCCCTTCCTACTCAGGGTATTCCACCGTTCTACATGCAGAGAATTCTTCACTTTTCGCATGCATTGGAAATTAGTGTCCAAGTATTTTAAGCAAGAGATAAGGAAAGTTAATTCACTGACATACTCCTATAAGAAATAAACACTTTCACGAGGGAAATTAGATGAAAAAGTTAATGTAAATTGGTGGATACTAAATAAAATTGTGGGTAAATATAGTTAAGTATTGGAGAGAGTGGATTCCAGTCTCATTTGGTATTCATCCAACTAACTCATCCCATTTTACCAGCTGTCCTTTATAAGGTATCACTGATGCTCCAGTGGGCCTCAGAGACTCCAATTGCATGGAAAATTATACAACTGTCAGCACGGCTCCAAGGGGGGGATTCAGCATTGTTTTGCAAAGTGACAGGACTAGACCTATATGTGGTATTTCTGGGATAATGAAAGTGAAACTAATCTGAACATAAATATTTTTAAAGCAAATTCAGGTCAACATGTGTATTTTGTCATATAAATTATTTCCATAGATTTTGGGGAGGTTCTTTCTACAAGCACTTAAACAAGAGCTTTTCATTTTAATATAATCACTTTAAGGCAGGAAATCCCTCAGGCATAACTGAGAGCTGGGATCTCCACTGCATCTATAGCTAAAGGAGCAACCAAAGAAAATTTAAAGGAGAGACTGAAGTCTGGTAACCCATAATGATATTATTAGTTCATTCAGCATGCAAATATTGGTCTACTCAACATTCAGCAGACTTCCTCAGCTCCACACTGAATTGAGACACAAGTTCACTGGGAAATGAACCTCACAGCAGTGTCAATGACATCTGAGTTACAAATATGACATCTTGAGAACTTCAAGGCCTTTAAAACAGTTTCGAAATTCACTTCTAAGTGTGATTCAGCCTACCAATCCATAGGAGGGGTGTCAAATATCAATACGGGAAATTAATTGAGTCAGTTCTGAGCTCATGACTTATTTTACTGTCTAAATAAACCCGTAAAGTCAGGTTAGGCCACATTTTATCAAATTATCATGTCCCTGCTGCCAGGAAACATTTTTTTTCCCCTCTGCTCCGGTGACTGTTTCAGCACTTAGTCCACAAAATTATAAGGACTTTATGAAGATAAATTCTGAAAGTGCTTACAAGACAGGGAAGAACCAAGTTCTACAGTCAGGTCCTTTTCACTGTTTCACAGTCACTCAGGACTCCTCCTCAGCCACTTGGTTTCTTCACAGAAGTGTCCTGCAGTAATTCTTATTTCATGCTTCCCATAAAACCATGCGAGATGTGCAAGGCACCAAAGTATGGAAAACAAAGAAAGTTCAGTGAATTGTGCCTCACCAAAATTGACACCTGTTTGGGAAAGCGATTTTCAGGCACTGTAGTAAACTGCGGGTTTTCATAAAAGTATTCAATGAGGAATCCACAGTTTGCTGCAGGTACCAAAAGATAAAACTAAATACGTCAATGATTAATTAGAATTCCATTTCCACATAAGGAATGATTATGTTTCTTTCCTCTAAGAATAGTCATGTCTTCAAGAATATCCTCTTCACTGAGCTTGGAATCAAGAAAAACAATGGCTTGGGACTTAGAACTAAATATATTCTTATATTTGTCATAAGCCTTTAAAGTTTCTCACTATGGAAAATTTTTCTTCTGTGAAAAGTTCCAGAGTTTGACAAGACATATTTCAGAGAATTTTTCCAAGCAAAACAATTAAAAGTAAGATGCAAACTCTCTGTGAATGGGAACTCCTATTATGTGATCTACTTGAAAATTAAAACCCAGTGGAGCTTTCACGATTCCAAGGCTATGCTGATTGCCATTTGAAGCTGGAAAGGTTTTTCCCTAATGCACAAGTGATGAAGTGTACGTAATGCTTGGAGGAAAGTTACCTTATCTGCAGTATCAGATATAGATTACTGCTGGAGTCAGCGTGCCACGCTGCTGCATCCATACACTCTGTTCCGACATGAGGAATTGAGTTTCCCTGATGTCATAAATTGAACACATAATGCAATTAACATCTCCTTTGAAGTTCACATTGACCAGGTAACCACTAGAATGAGTTGGCAAAACTTGACTAAAGTCACCGCCATGAACTCTGCTCAGACGGAGACATCGGCACTGACTTTCTGCAAACATGGAATTCTTGAAGCTGAGACATTGACAGCTGCTCCTTTGGGACCCCTCAGCTGGGGTAATTTATGGTATCACACTACAACTGACATGTTTATGATCACACCAATAATTCCAGACTTTGAGGCATTTAAACACTGGAGGTAAATAAATGATTAATTTTAGAAAGAAGAGAATGGAACAAAGCCAAGACTTCTATCTTCTTGAAAAAGAAAAGAAGTTAAAATGAACATCTTGGCTACTTT
Source organism: Hirundo rustica (assembly GCF_015227805.2). Classification (NCBI taxonomy): domain Eukaryota; kingdom Metazoa; phylum Chordata; class Aves; order Passeriformes; family Hirundinidae; genus Hirundo; species Hirundo rustica. The sequence goes on along the minus strand of NC_053461.1, from coordinate 7,324,019 downwards.
ACAAGACTGGAGAAATATTATAGACTGAAAGACTGTGTGATTTCCAAAAGTGTTAATACTCCTTGGAGATGAAAATACAGTGACAAAAATAGAATTCTTAGAATGAAACAGAATTTTACTTGCACTTAAAGAAAATTGTATGAGGAGAGGGAAACCTTGCACCGTTGCCAATGCTTTATGGGGAGATATTTGGTTTGAGCATTGAAAACCAGACTAATAAATGATCGAGTGGATGTCTCTATAAACATTTAGGAAAATAGATACTGGAAAGTTATGATTAGTATTATTAAACATAAAAAAGTAAGGAGCTTAATTTTACACACAACAGAAGTGCAACCAATAAAGACATCAATACAATCACAGGCTGATGATTTAAGCAACATTATCTATGGAAATACAGTAAGTGAAGATTCGTAAACTATATATAAATAGATGATATAATATTGATCTACATAATAACATAATGCACATCTCAAAAGGTCATTTCATGCTCTCATAATCTCCAAATACCTAGGAGCTCTTTTGAAACAACTATTTTGCACCTTCTTACCCCCAGGAGCACAGAGATTCAAGTCTCTTTGCAATGCCTAAAACATGGGCTGATTTTTTGTGTCATTTTAAGGAAGAATTAATGCATTTAGTTGTTAAAAGAAGCACTCCTTTCACTCTCATGCCAGCTTTAGCTGTGGCTGGGCCAGATTACCTTCTTTCATAGAAAACTCTTGCTTTATTAATGTTGGGAATAATGGCAGCACCATGAGAATTCTGTTCAGGTTGGAATCAAAACCTCTTTTTCCAGGAGAGCAAAAATCCCCTAATTCAAGTGAAATAAGAGGTGCTTACCTTCTGTTGGTGATGTCTTCAGATGTCTGCAGAGCCCCTCTGTTTCCCCATATGTCTCTTTAATTTTTACTACTGCTTCTGTCCCTCGGAGTTCCATGAGGGAGCGCAGTTCCTGCAGTGTGCACCCAAACTCTCCGGCATGGTTGGCCTCATTTCTTTGGTTCTTGGAATAAAAATCGCTATTTGTCATGTCACCCATTGTGGCTGGTTATATTGCTCCACTCGTTTGTAGTTGATACAATCTTAAAACTGTTTAAAAACTGAAGGAGAGGAAAGTTGAATTCCAATCCGAGGAATTAAAAAGAATCCCGCGTGTGTCCGGCGAGCGACGTGGAGGATGCCTCTGGCGTGGAGAGTGTCCCTGACTGACTGGAGGTCACAGAACAGCTGCTCTCAAGGCTGCAGACCAGCTCCACTCCATTCACCATTTCCCATTATGCTGCACCCAAGCTGTAGAATCTACATGGTCATTTCTTCCTCTGGACCTTTGGGAACAAGCAGAAAGGACTCGTTACGACGCGGCACAGAGGGGATATCAGACAGGTCCCGGCATCCCAGAGGAGCTGCTCAGCACCACGGTGGGGTGTCCTGGAGGTGCTGCAGGTCGGCAGCATCCAGCCCAGGATAACACCAGCTCTGCCTTAGATAAAGCTCTCCATGCCTTGAGCACCAATAGCAGCGCAGCTCCGGTCCCAAGGGCAGCCGCTAAATGAGATGAGTCATGAATATTAATTAGTGAGTGATTAGCCCGGCGTGCAGGATGCACCCTCAGCCCTGCTCTGCTCCGTACAGCCACCCCGGGCTGTCCTCTGGCCACAACAAAAGCTCCCTGAGAAGGCTCCGAGGTTAAAAACGGGTTAAACACCATCAGCTTTCACAATGGGTTAAAGCTAAACTGGTTTTTAGCCACAAGGGCAGTGAAACTACGGGAAAAACTACAGAGCCACCGTCACAAATGCAGAATGTATTTAAATACATTACATCTTGCAGCCTCACCTTCTGTGCAAGTGAGCACAGCGTGAATGCAACGGGATGTCTGGGCTGGAAGACGCTCTCTGCCTCTGTTGGAGGAGTCCTTTCCCCTGAGCCCAGGCACCACCAGGCACACACAGGATGCTGCTGGGCTCTCTCTTTTTCCTTCTTTTCCCCCTTTTTTATTTTCTTTTTTATGTGCAGTGTCAACCGGGTCCCATTTGGACCATCTGGGAGACAGTTGATTACTCGATAAAGCCAGCCTTTAAAACGTGTTTCCCCTTCCCGTATTCTAATGAAGTGGGTTTAAATACTGCTGAAACCAGCTATTATATTTGGCACACAGAGTTTTAACAGAGATTAAAGGTTTCTTTTTTTGCCTCAGGCAGGTTGGTGAGAGTGTGCTGTCTAATCCAGAGGTCTCAGGATCGTTTTCATAACAAAGAACTTTCAAAGGGCCCCCCAGCAGCCTAATGACTGACCAACTTGTCACAGGCAAAGGGCACACGTTGAACTTTCTAGGCACAGCAATCCCTGGCAGAAATGATGTATAAATGCCCAGAAAAAGCACATCAAGAGGAGCCCAATGTGTTTTAAGTCCCGGTTATATATTTGTGCAATAATTTTAATCTTTTAATCTCACCCAGTTACAGTTGACACAACACATAGTAGGGTTTGCTACTTCCCCTCTCAAAGGACATTGCCATTGCTCGGCAGTGACAAATATCAGGTCTGTGTGAGCACGAATTGGGAGTTACCTTGCTCAATTAACAGAACTAAACCTCTACCAGCCCTCTCCCTTACAGCTTCAAACGTTCCTTTGATTTCTGCGGATGAAATATATTTTTTTAAAAAAAAAGAAGTTCAAGTTTCACCAAGCTATTAAAAACCAAAATTAAAATACCAGCCAAGTGCTACACATTTCTTCCACCCATCCTATTTACCGATGTATCTTCTACTAACAACTTCTGCCACTCTCAACTTCACATACTGCTTTTCACATTGACAAGATGAGAATTTCAGCACAAAAATGTTTTTACAGGAAACAGCAGAGAGAAACTAGAAGTGGCAATTTTAAAAGGCCTTTATTGGCCAAGCAAGGGCTGGTGAACCACGTTCAGCTCTCCATGCCCACATCCTAGGCACTGCTCAGCCTCAATCCATCCCCAGGTAATCCCCCATAAACAGCAGGAAGAAAAGGCCTTACTCACACTATTGCTGTATCTGTTTGTAAACAGAATTGATCCGTATTCCAAACAGAAATAGCATCAGCCTGCAGCATTTTTTGAGGAAAAAAAAATTTGCAGGCCAGAAATGTCACAAATGCCCAGTCAAACAGGCTTCATCCCAGGAGGCAGCAGATCGCCAGGGCTCCTCCTTCCTACAGCAGAATCCCAGGCTCTGCCTGCTGTCAGCCACAGCAAAATGCAGATTGAGCCCTGATTGTCAGAAAGACTCTGAGGCTGCAGTAGTAACAAATAGCTGAAATATCAGGCTGCTCTTTACTTCCAGTGGTTAAAAAAAAAAGGAAATCAAGTCTGTTCCTAAGTGCAGTTCAGGGTTTTGAAAGCTGGGCATCTCAAACAGCCACGATTTTAGGAAAAAAGAAGACAGGAAAAACATTACTCTAAAAAAAAATCTTTTTAAACATTGCTCCAGAATAATAAAATTGTTCTTAAACTGTTCCATAACACTACAGAAAAAAAGACAAATTTGAGTGTTTTCTAAAGAGAACCATTTACCAATTTCATTTCTGATGCAAAGGGCACTAAACACAGCATCAAAGACATTTTCTCCTGATCTTTCTGTGGGATGTGTCCACTCCTCTCAATCAAAGCATCTCTTTAGGCTCCCTGTGCTATCACTATAAATTAATGTATTTTCTTCTATTCTTAGAAATGTATTGTCATTTGTCAGCCACAGCAAGACAGTGCTGTTGCTTTTCAGCATGAGTCATTTGCCTGCTTAATTTTTAATTTCACCTCTGATTAAATATTAACCAATAAACAACAAATATGAAGTTTACACTTCCTCCAGAGCTTCAAAACCAAATCAGTGGCAGTCTGTGCTGCTCGTGACTCACCTAATGCTGCACCACCAGGGAAGCACCACCTCACGTTTCGGAGAGGCAGATGGTGAAACTCAGCAGGCACAGAGCGTGGCTGACATTTTTCCCTGCTAATGCAACTCCCTAATCCTGTGGAAGAGGATGCTCAGGCTCCATTCCATCCCAGAATCTCTCCTAGTAAAAGCCCAGGCCCCACACCAGGCTGGCAGGACTTACACCTCACCCCTTCTAAGTGGTGAATGTTGAAAATTTCTTCACCAAAAGCTGAGGAATAGAAAAAAACATGGCTGGCACATGGCAATATCCCCATCACAGGGCTTTGCGTCTGCAAAATACATCCAGTTACCACAAGTGGGGAAATTAGGAGTCTCATCAACAAGAAATCCCATTATTACGCTGGGTTTGGGTGGGGGGTTTTTTGTTTGCTGGTTTTTAGGGTGGAAGGAAGGGACTATTTTACAAAAAAAAAAAATATATATAATCACAATATTGATATTTTCAAGACGTAGATATGTTCTACATGGACTACCAAGAAATCCTGATTAAAGGAGGTGATACTGGCACATTTTTCAATTAAAATAATCTAATATCCTATACAATAAATAAAGTGGGTTTCATGCTCTGGGTGCTGCTTTCACTGCTCTATCCATAGTGGGCTTCAGTGGATTTAATTCATAAACAAAATCTTCTTGGAGCATAAAGAGGCACCACCACATGTCCTGAGAGCACAGCTTCCCACCCATCCTAGAACAGGGTCACCTCCTCCTCCACCAGGCACATTTGGTGATCCCTGTGAGAAAAACTTACAGGGAAAACATCCCTCCTCAGACATAGTCAACAACAGAGAAATAAAAACTCCAGTGAATTAATTTCACACAAATCATTAGTTGGTTTTCCCAGAAAAAAAGCAGTCACTGTTAACAAAGGTTATTTGGTTTTACTTATTCTTCCCAATCCTTCTGAAACTAGAATACTGAGTAAAAGAAGGCCCAAAGTGCAGTTTGGAAACAACAGACTGCTGTGGAGAAGAGGGAAAAAAAAAATCACAGCCCACTTAGTTACAACTCAGATAACAAAAGTCTTCACACAAGGATCGCCTGAGTAAAATGTCATCCTTATTTTCCTCATTATTAAAGAGTCAGAATATCAGTCTGTACCTTGGTCTGGAATCCTGTGAAAGATGGGAGCTTGTTGCACAAAGGCAATATAAACTTTAACTGGCTGTTTGGTTGGGTTGTTTTTTTTATTTTTCCCCCCAGAGTTGCTGTGTCTGGGGGAAGAGGCTTCCAGTCCTGTAGAGCCCAAATCAAATATTTTTCATCTCCTAGCTGTTTAGACGAAACATGTGCCAATTAAAACAGAAGCAATTTGGATGAGCTAACTGCAGGCCTGCTGGGAAAACTATTCTTTGATTTCCCTAATCAGGAAAAGTCTCATCTTGGAAGCTTCTAAATATTTTTGCAGTGTGTTAGAATGTAGATATCATCCCCAAGTATTCTGACATCTGATTTCATTTGGGCTTCTACCGGCAGGAAAGTTAACAGCAACGTGCTGAACCAGATTTCACCAGAGCAGGATCCCAAGGCTTGCATTTCACAGTCCTTAAAGTCAAATAATGGATACACGATGAGTCAAAAAAACAACCAAGGATATATTCTTAATTTGTCTGTTTTCTCTAAACTGTTGCCAGAGATTATGGCAGCTCTGATTTCAGGGTCTGCTGGTGGAGGAGCTGTTTGAATTCCATGTTAAAGGGTGATCCCCTCTCAGCCAGGACAGGGAGATCAGCAAAGCCCAGGCTCCTCTCACTCCTTGTCAGCTGGGAGGTGGCACACACAGCTGGTTCTCCGGGAGTTAAACTCAGGGAATTAGCAGTTCCTAGCCTTCCACAGGGAACATTACTGCCCCACTTGGACTTTACTTGGCTGTAGATAAAATTCCAGCTGAGCCCTATGGAGAACCCCCAAGTAAACGGGGAAAAGCAGTGAAGTGTCACATTTTAATGAGTAAAAGGCGCATAACCAGATTCACCTGTATTCACTGACACCATTTCTTAATAAAACAGGAGTGGAAGCAGATTTAAGGGAATTTTCCCTTGAGTCTGAACAAAATCATCTGAGATGTTTCGAGATGACAGCTCCTTGAACTCTGTGCTGGGAGCAGCAGGGCAGCATCTGATTGCAGAGGATGAAAACCTCTGCAGACCTCTGCAAGGGCAGAAGAGCTGAGAAGGAAAACCATAACCTGCTCTGTAGAGGCCTCCAGATATATGAAATAAATCAAGTGTGGCCCAGCTATGGCAGCTTTTCATGGCAGAGCGAAAATATCTATCTGTTTATGAACACAATCTTCACGGAGCAGCATGAGGAATGGACTCTATCCAGCACCCAGAAAAGCTGATTGAATGCACTCAACAATGCCTAAACTCATACTTTCAAGAAAAAAAAGAAACAACAAATCCACACTGACTTTGAAGCTCAATTATCAGGAATGCACAAGATGCAGAAGGAAGTAAGGAAAAACACCATCTGAATAAAAGCCGCTTGGCACCTTACAAAGTGTGAAATTTTTGTTTGATACCAGGAAGCCAAGAGCAGATAAAGAAAAAAATAAACTGAACTTCTGTCACTAAAGTGTTCTCTGAAAATATTCCTGACTTCAACCCTAAATTTCTTCATTAATTTCAAGTTGCCTTAAGTTAATCTGTCCATCTGTAAAGAAGCTGTGGCTGCTCCTGGATCCTGGGAAGTGCCCAAGGCCAGCTTAGACGGGGCTCGGAGCAACCAGGGACAGTGGAAGATGTCCCTGCCTAGGGAAGGAGCTGGAATAAAATGGTCATTAGGGAAATTTCCAGCCCAAACCAGGCTGTGACTCTGATCATTCATTCGTGATGAGCACACACAGGTGAGACATTCTTTCAGCTGTTGTTTTCAGACAGAAACATATTTCCCCCAATAATAGGATGACATTAAGATAATTAAGTTAAAGAATTATTTTTAAAATATTACATAATGAAAACATTAAAAAAAATAATCAGAGGCAACTACTTGTCATAATCCCTTAACAATAGTTTCAGTTTTTCATCATGAACCTGAGCCTCCAGTCAGTACCAATTTTGTCCTCAGGTAGGATAAATAAAAAGGATTCCATGCCTTCTGTAGACACTGTTGAATATTTGAAGGCAACAAAGGCCTTCTCACAAAAGATTTTTATTAAAGAGACACAAAACATCATTAATTTCAGTTCTACAATAAGCATATTTACTTAAGGCTTCTACCCAACAGTATCTTGCACAAATTGGATGATTTTTCTTTTTTCCATGTTGTGCTAGTGTAATGAGGGGAACTGAAAGGAGGGTTGTGAATTAAAGAACCTCCAGCCCCTGCTGCAGAGCACAGTCTACATTTGATCCCAAGCCTTCCCTCTGCTCCTCATGGATATGGCTCCAGCAAAGCCAAATGAACTCCTGACAGCAACAAAACTGCTTTAATGCAATCAATTCAGGCCCATTAAATAATGAAATGACTCCATCAGGGACTTCTGGGGGACTGCAGCAGTTCCTGCAGACAAAACCCTTCCTTCCCCTGATGCCAGAGCCTCTGCACGAGCCTTGCTCTCTGCCTGCAGAGGTGGGATCTGCCCTGAAAAAGAGATTTTTCCAGCAAAGCCTGTCCCAGCCACCAGTTTACAGAACCCTCTCTCACGCCCTGCTGGTGCTAACGTGAATTTATTTTGTTTTGTTTCTAGTGTTCAAATGAGAGGTTATTTTTCATCAGCCATTTATGCTCTTGAGGCTCCAATTCCCCACTGCAAAGCAGGTTTGGGGTTTCTTTTATTCACTGCCCTCCTACACACCACATATTCCCACTCATTGGGGATGTACTTCTGGCACTGAAAAGACCCATTCTACACCTCTATAAGCTTTAAAAAATTCATGTTTTGATTGATTTTATATGGCACAGTTGTTGCAAGGAGCGCCAACTTCCAAACGGTGTCATCAATTGAATAAAAAACACAGCTGGGGAAAAAAAACCTAAAGCTATTCGGACTTCAGACACTCAGATAGCATTAAATAAAACAGATGTGGGGGGAAAAAAGATCTAAATTAAATGCTCAAAAGCAGTAGGTGATCAGGTGAGGAATCTATCCCAGCATAGATTTCTGCATCACTTCCAGAGTGGGGAGAAGCCCACTGTTTTTAATTTTCTTATGTTTTCTGCTATAAAAAATAGCAGAAAACACCCAAAAGGATGTACTACAGTGATGCTACATCACAGAGGGATATTAGAGAGCAGCTCCTCACCATCATCTCTGGGGCAAAACATTCAAAATTTCCTACTTGTTCTGAGGTGCCTTTCTTTTTCCCCTCAAAATTATAGTTCTGTCCAGTCATTACAGTTTCAACCCAAGGGACAAAGATGACAAATCGTATAAAAGAAAAGACGCACCAGGCTATAGTTCAGATATTTTCTTTACTCTGCTTCACTAAAAGCAAATTATTGGCACATAGACACTAAAAAAGGTGAGGCATTCTACATCTGTCCTTCATCTATGTGTTTTACCGACTACCAGATTTCTTAAATCTAGAATTTGAGTTACCATGTGACCTTTAGCTGATTATCAGCTTAGTGCACACAGTCTCAGGGAGTTCCAGGAGTCTGTGTGCCTAAAATACCTGATTTTATCTCATTTTATCAGAAAATTCTCCAGAACATCCTAAAAGAAATAGATTTTTCAGTTCCTTCCAACAAATAGGGCCTGAAGCTCAACAGAGACTCATTAAAGCTGACAGTCCTGCTCCACCCCACCTAAAATATTTGGGCTTTTGCTCAGCCTCTGTTAAGAACGGACACTGGGTTTGGTTCCTAATTATCACTTTTTTTTAGCCCATTACTAATCATTTAATTAGAAAAATATTAAATGACCTCTCTAATCTTCATACCTTGAGACTAACTAAATTTAATACTTTGGTAGAAATTGCCATTCCTCCTGATTGGTCACATCCTTCTTGACCTTTTCTCACAGTCAAGTCTCAGATTTTTAACAATATTTTACAGGTGCTCTCTCTAAATATTAAGATTAATGAGGAAAATCTTACCTATACCTGAACCACCTGTCAGGCTTTTAACCAGTAAACTGCAATTTCATTTCCTTACTCCTCTGTCACAGCCCTCTGTGTTCCCAGCTCTACCTTGAAGGCCGCATCAACCCACAACTAGTTTGCGAATTGTGAAATAGGAGTTAAAGAATTTCCAGTCCTGGACAGGATTTTGTCATAAGAGCAATCTCAAAGACTTAAAGAAGGCCTGGACTTTATTAATTTTTAAATAAACTGGAGATAAATTGAAGCCTTTTCCTGCTTTCTTAGGAGAATGAGAAAGTGTAGAGGAAGTGCACTCATTAATCTGAAATATAATTTTGATGGATTGCTTCTACTAAAAAGTTGACAGGTATCATGTTTTCCATAAATATGGATCTATGGGATAACAGAGAAAATAAAAACCCGAGGAAATCCATAACTGGCCAGCTGTAGAGAAATTCATTTTGTTGTGTCATGATCTGAGCTCTGGAGGTTAAAGTACCTTTCCAATTTTAACATCCGTGCCATTGTAGCATGATCAGTGTTGACACTCATATCCCTGAGAAAGTAGCTCGAATTTCTACATAACAACCCAAGGGAGACCATTAAGGGAGAAGAAAAAAAAAAAAAAAAAAAACAAAACCTGGCCTTGTTCTGCTGTTTGCTGTGTCCTTCTGTCAGCATCTATCACATAAATCACCCAGCCATTAGCAGGTAAAAGGGCTGACTGGCTACTGCTGTCTATAAAAGTCAAGAAAATCAAAGGAGATTTAACAGACCTTTAGGCAAAAGACAGGAGAGCACAGCACAGCCACACAGAAATGGAATGAGATCGCTTTGTTTAGCCAAAAATGCCATAACTTCAGTGTTATCCATACAAAGTCTTTTATCTATGAGAGGCTTCAAGACTGATTGCAGAAAAATCCCACTTTCCAACTCTTCTTTTTCAGGTGTGCAATTGCTCAGCAGGTGAAATGCTGAGCATCAAACTGAACATGACAAAGAGCTGGTCTGGGGGAAAGGGGGAAGATCCTCCCTGCCCAAAACAAGCTAAACCAACTTCTGCTCCAATCTAAATTTGCAGACCTCTCTTCTGCCACCTTGGTTTTATTGTCCAAGGCATTTTATTGTAATTTCAATTAAAGAGATAAAGACATGAAGGCAATACTGAAGCTTTAAGTGCAGCACCAATGGTGGTTAAAGAGATCCAGGAAACAAAGCTTCCATGCAAAACAAGTGCCAGCAGAAAAATAAAAAGAGGAACACAAAATATAAAAGTATATCATTTGGTTGTTAAAAAAGAAAAGTAAAAAAAAAAAAAAAAAAAAAAAAAAAAAAAAAAAAAAAAACCACCACCACAATATATTGTTATTTAGTGGCTGAATAGAAATATATACATGTGGAATTGGAAGAGGAACATTTTTACTTGCACCATTCCCATAAAGGCTGAAAAAGCAAACTGCAGGCTATAATCTGTTTTTCTGAACATATATCTACATTTTCTTTTTGTTAACAGTGAGGAGAACTTCTATATCTTTTTTTTTAAAAAATAATTTTAAAAAATCTTGCATAAGGCTGGGTTATTTTATTTTTGGCTTGGCACGCAGTTCTCTAAAACGAGAATAGAGAGACCAAATTATAACTAACAGGGACCATCTCAGAGAGATTTTTGTTGCCACCAGCACGTTTGATGGCAGGAGATCATTTTAGTTAACTAAGGGCATAATCCCTAACCTGCCCTGCTGTGTGCTGCACATTACAGAGCATTCCCACCCCATCCCACCTATTTATCAGGATTAAAAAGCAGCAGGTGAAAGTATAACAAGTGCAAAATCAAGCTTTAATGGGTTATAAACTGCTAAAAATAAACTACCAGTAGTTTACCACCACCAGTACGCAGAGCAGGGTTCAGCTCCAATAAAACTTGGCACCTCGTCAAATCTCCTTTATGCCACTGAGCTCTCGGACCATCATTATGCAAGGAGCAGGTAAAGAAAAATAACTTTTTAGTTTTGCTCTGCCTTATGGAAAATAAGTTATGCGGTAGAAGAAAAAAAGCTTTTTCCCTTCAAAAGATAATTTTGCTTAAAGCATATTATGTTATTTTTTGCTAAAAAAAGAAAATCCATCTAAATATATTTTACTGTCACAGCTTTATAAATTTTTCTTATAAACCAACCATCTTTATAAACCAACCCATCTTTGCTACTAAAGAGAGATCCAAACCTGGCCAGCTTTGAACTCCAGCTCCACGTGCAAACGTCCTCAGCCACGAGCTTGCAGGTAATAGAAAGTTAGAACAATAAATTGCAACTGAAGTGACGGTTTGAGCAGAATTTCTTTGCAATTTTGCAGAGAATGGAAGAAAAGGAGAGCATCCACCTTGTCTGTCCCCAGCTGAAATGAAAGCCAAGAGCTCCCAGCCCTCCCCAGCTGGCTGATTTCTCTCACCTGCCAGGAAAACCACAGGTGATTCTGATTCCCTTTAATCACGGGAGAAGAAAAGGAAGCACTCGGCTGGGATGGAACCCAGCAGCCCCCATCGTGGTTTTAATCCCTAAGAAAATCAAATATAAATGTATTTTCTCCACAGTGGTTTGGAAGATCTGCCCTGTAAGGCAAGAGGAGCAGAGCTGCTGGAGAGGTGAGTCTGCAGCATGAAAAATCCTTGTGGAAGGAGGAGAAGGAAAAATCCATCCCCACAGGACAATGGGGACTGTCAGCCAAGGTCACTCTTAAGAAAGAGAGCAGCCAAAAAGGAGGTTTTAAATCTCACTGGGCATTAGCTGAAAGACACACAGCGATGTTCTGCAAAGGTTTTAAATAGGGCATGCACAAAGGATTCCAAGGAGATGGCTATCAGGCAGCCCTATCAAAATACCAATTTTTTTTTTTTTTTTTTTTTTTCCCCACAGGTTATTATCATCCACAGAGAATCACGACATCCTTTTGGAACAGAAACGATGAGCTACAATTCGATAGAAATCACAGCCAGGCTCTGCATAAATCCCTCACCAAAACCTCACCAACACCATTCTGAGGGAGATGAGGAACATTTGAGAGCCCCCAAGCAGAAGGAAGGAGGGCAGAGGGCACTGGGCACTGTGGGACTCCAGCTCCTCTCCCTGGCACCAGCACACACCACCTGGCCCACGGGATGGCACCTTGGGGACAGGCATATGCAGACAGAACTGGCACGTCATTGCTAAAAACCAGCTCGTTAAACATAAACGTCCAGCAGGAAGAATGGGGGAAAAAAAAAGAAAGCAAACCACAAGTTGGGAGAAGAAATTTCCAAAGCTGAGCGTTCTCTGCATTCAGCTTGAGGGAAAGCATCAATTTTAGCAGAGGGAAAATAATATAAAAAATCCATTCTTCCCTCAAAAATGTATACGAGTGCAGACATTACTCTCTTTCTGCTTCAGAGAAGCAACATTTGGAAAACTACTTAACCTTTCTATTTTTATCTGGGTGCATTCAAATTACCAATAATGTACAACATGCTGTAACAAAACCACTGATGTAGGGTATAATTTTCCCTCAAGCACATTATCCTAGCTGGTGGCTCAGAAAAATAAGCTGATAAAACAGCAGCAGACATCAATTGATGGATAAAAAGCGATCACAGCTATGTAGAATGTTGCTGCCCAACCTTAAAATCATACAATTAGCCAAAAAATATGAGCTGTCGGACAGGACATACCAACAACCATGCATTAGCTACAGGGTCATCCCAAAAATCCTCCTACAAACACATTTTTAAGTAGACCAGCAGATTATTGCCTCATAATTTAGCTATTAACACACAGATTTATTTTAAAGCCATCCTCATGCCTGGTACTTTTATTAAATATCTTCTTCCCTGTCAAGTTCAATCGGGATCTCATCCTAACCATGATGAGCTTTTAATTTTCTGTGCTATTAATAGCAACTTAAAAATAAAATGTTCTCTTTTGAAGCTATAAAGCTGTAACTTTCTTTAAGAGCTGCAAGGGGGAAGAGAGATTAATCTTCCTACTCTGCATCTCTCAAGCTACATTAGTTATCTGCATATATGGGGAAAAAAACCCAGGAGAACAGGGAAGAAACAGGAATTTTCTCCAAGAATCCCTTAATGTAAGCCCCTGTAAGGATTTCATAGGGCTGCAGCATAGAAATGAAGAATTACTAATATACAAGGAATAAATACTTTAACTGCCTGGCCGGTTCTGAATCTTTCTCGGTGACTCTTTCTCCCATCATCAAGAGATAACAGGTTAATGAAATGACATAATTAGCTGCAGGATGCAAAGACTCCTGTCCAGAAAAGCCCTTCAGCAGGTACTCAAATTTCAGCATGATTGGGGTCCTCATTAACTGCCCAGCAAATGAAGAAAGACGGGAAGCTGGAGATGAGTCTCATGGCACTCTGTGACCATCTGACACACAGATCAGATGTTCCCAGCTGCTCCTCCTCAGCGGCCTCCTCCCTGCAAGGGCAGAAGGGAAGGTACAAAGTTGTTCCAAGCCCTCTCGGGGTCTGTAGGGACAAAACTAATGCAAAGTGCTGCCCCCTCCCTTGCAGCATCCTGCTGCAGCGCTGCTTGCCCTTCCACGGCTCCCCTCAGAATCGCAAAGCCCCAACAGCTGCAGAAAAGCCAAGAGAAGACTCTGAGGAGATCTCAGAGCCCCTTCCAGTGCCTAAAGGGGCTCCAGGAGAGCTGGAGAGGGACTTTGGACAAGGGCCTGGAGTGACAGGACACAGGGAAATGGCCTTAAGCTGGAAGAGGGCAGATTTTGGTTGGAATTTAGGAAGAAATTCCCCCTGTGAGGATTGGCAGGCCCTGGCCCAGGGTGCCCAGAGCAGCTGTGGCTGCCCCTGGATCCCTGGCAGTGTCCAAGGCCAGGTTGGACACTGGGGCTTGGAGCAGCCTGAGACAGTGGAAGGTGTTCCTGCCCATGGCAATTAGATGGTCTCTAATGACTCTTTCCCCCCAAATCATTCTGGATTCAATGATTCCATGACCTTGGGACACAACCAAGGCTCCTTTGAGATGGATTTTCCTTGACTGCCTCGATGCTTGTGACCTTCCTTTTAGGATATGGGCCTTGCCACAGCTATTGAAGCCTATCTTTATGTAAAGATTGGAATACTGAAGTGTGTTTTAATGAGGGATAAACTGAGACCATCTGGATGTCTCAGCTGCTACAGAGCATGATTGTTTGCTGATTTTAAACATGGCTCTTGCGGAGAACATAGACCTGTATTGCACAAAGTGCACGAGCTCAGCTTGATTTCTCCTTGTAATCAAATGTGTTGATCTGAAATCTATTTTCAGAAAATTACTTGTCTGTTTTGGGAACAGCTCCCTTCTCATCTCTTCAGCACGGTTATGGGGATAAGCAGAGACAATTGAGTTGAAAAGGTATTTTGTCTGACAGTGAGTGTTCCCAGTGAAATCTTCCATTTTGGAACAGGACCACCATTTACTCACAAACTACCTACCAGCTGCCAACTCAAATTAAAATCTAGAACTTTATTTTATTTTCTTTTCACTTCAAGGTTTAGTGACTTTTTTGTTGTTGGGGATTTTTGTTGGTGTTTTTTTTTCTCTACAGAGATTTGTTGCAAAAAATTGGTAATTAATTGGTTCCATTTGAATGGTGGTGGCATGGGGACAATCTGCATTTCTTCATGCACATATATTTCAGTGGTTAAGTGTTCTGAGTACTGGGTAACCATATTGCAATTAAGCTTCAATAGATAATTTGTTGACCCTGTATATATCATGCAAGATAAACAATGAGTTTATTTGGGAAGGTAGAGTAAGTAACTGCTTAAAACCACCACAAAATTAATGGTTGGCAAAAGAAACGGTGAAAATAATTCTGCAGATTAATTGTTAGAATATTGTCAAGACAGCTGAGATTTCTGCTCAATTCTCAAATTAAACAAAACCAATAGGGGAATGAACCCAAATTTCCCATGTTCCCACAGGTTTTGGAAACAGGCACTGGAAACTCTCCAAATTCTAAAACATTCAGCAAGCTTCAGAACTACTTTTCAAGAGTCCAGGTCTGGGTTTGGAAGTGGGGATGGAGTGAGTGTGTAATGACTTCCACCCAGACACCTCAGTCAACAGGCACCATTAACAATTTGAGATTAGAGCATTCTGTTTAAGTTCATTTAAGTGCTGTTAATTATGCATTCACCGGGAATGACGCCTGTCATGGATGTTAAATTCCAAGCAGATCTGAAAGTTAAAAGAGTAAAAGCAACAAGTGTTCTTGTAAGAAGAGCTACTCCAGGGATACTGAGATCATAAGTAATGTGGCATATTTTAGCATGGCTTTTTCACCCTTTTCTCAATCTAAATAAAGTTTCTGAAAAATATATTGTTGTCTATTGCTTTTACCTCTCAAAAAGTGTTCCAATGCAGAATGTTCTGGCTTTTGACTACAAGGTGATTACTTGAAAATTAAATCCTATCCTGTGTTCTTTCCCTGTCAGAGTATCAATAAATGCCTAAAAGGGAATTCGTGGAAGAGGTATCTTGAGATGCTTGCGAGATACACCCCCAAAACACCAAGATAAACCGACTGCTCCCATTTATTAGGCTTCATCTGGTACCAGTGGACATTCTTTTATTGATTTGTTGGGCTCAAAACCCTTTCAGAGGCAACACATAAATACCTACAAAAATTTCAGTTAGTTACTACTTTGATTCCAACTTCTAAACCCAAATGGTTTTGATAATTTGAATTCTTTGTGTCACCTGTCAACCATGGTCATCCCAGATGTGCTGGAAAGCCACATCCCTCCCTCTGACACCAGGTCCACAAATATTTCACAATAAAGTATTCCCAAAGAAATACGTTCTGGCATTAGAGATGTGGAGGCATCCAATGGACCAATAAAATTAAATCTCTCCCTCTGCAGGCATAAGCAGTAACAAGGAATTACCAAATTCTCCAATGACCCAGGCTGATGCTGAACATACCTAAAATAGCCAAAATTATTAACCATAATACTACTAACCTGTAATTTTATTGGTCATATCTGTGACTTGGTGTGTTCAGGGTGTATCAAGTTTTAAAACAAGTTTTAAACACCGGGATATCCACAATTAATCTGTTTGAATCAAACACCCTGCATTGAGGTAACACCTGAAATGTGCAAGCAAAAAGACAAATCCAGTTGTTTCCAAGGTTTTCACATCCATCAGCTCCTACATATTTCCTAGAGAAGCAAGCTCACACCTCCTGCAACAGCTTTGGTTTTCTTTGTTATGTTTTGTAGACCCATCTGAAATAATTCAGACGTCAGAGAATTGAAATTTCCGTACTTCGAGTAGTAGAAGTAACTTTAAGCAAATTCCCAATCTGTATTTTTTTAAATCAGAACTCTTACAAAGAGAGCACCCCCACAACAATCTCCAGAATAAAAGGGAATTGTCAATTCTTTGCATGCTTAACTACAACCCCCAAAAAATAAAAATACAAGCTTATCTCAGAAAATTAAGCAAAACTGATCAAAGCAGAGCCCACGTCTCTGATTTGCATGCACCTAACCCACACGCTATCACAAAATGCGGATCCAGCCCACTCCTGATGGCAGTGAGCAAATCTGCCAGGTTGGGCATTAAAACACAAGAACTCATCTCTTGCTTCAGCCTGTCTCAATCTGGTGCTCCCCTTTGTAAATCTGTGCAGGTTTTTTAGCATTTTAAATCAAGACAACTTTTGTTCACATATGTTCCTGTGATTTATTGTTTTGCCTTCTTTGAAAATGAACAGAAAACACTTCCTCAGATGTGTTCCTTAATAACCTTATGTTTGTCTTGCTTTTTGTCTCTTTGCAAGAACAAAACTTCCCAAGTTCTAGCACAGCCATTTAAAAGAAATGGCTTACATTCCCACAGTCAAAGATAATTTGTGGAATTAAAGTGAGTGGAACAGACCTTTCCCATCCCTGTTACAGCCATTCCAGTGACCTTGAGGAAAACAGACAATCAGGAAAAACACACAGCTGTCATCTAAACTTCTCTGACTCCTTCTGGAAGCTGCAGTTGCCTGGTGTCACCCTGAGACGGACAAGAGCACATATAGCTCATTTGGAGAGGCTAATGCCTTTTTGGGACTACCTAAAAACACAGGGCAGACCGAATTAAAGGAATAAAAAGCTGTTCCTCTTAATGAAGGGTCTTCAGGTACATTTTGGGCAGACAAAGCCCCCCAAGGGCTGCACCCAAAAATGGACAATGGTCATGGGTTTCACACTTTGATCAGTTTGGTTCATTTGCACATTGGGGGTTCATCTCCTAATTACAGCTTCAGGTAATGAAGTCATTCACCCCGAGTTTGCTGCCCCCAAGTCACTTTTGTTTCCATCTCTCAGGCCTGAGGCAGTGAGGTGTCCCTGATTGCCAGGTCTGGAGAGGAATTGTTGTGTGTGACCAGAATGGGAGAGCAGCAGCTCACACTGCGTGTGGAGCTTGGAGTTATATACTAAAGAACTGCAGGAGTACAAAAAAATGAGAAATATAAAAGCCAAAATCCCAAGGCATCACAGAACCACCCTCATGGCACTGTCTGTGCCCTGGCTGTGCATTTCCATCCTTGCCAGGAGGCAGTGACACAGGCAAAGCTCTGCGTGTGTGTTTGCTCCTGCTCAGCTGCTGCTCTGCTTGACCTGATCTGCCACTGGCGAGTGCACAGGAAGCACAGTTTATTTGCTGAATCTGTTTACCCCACTGTCAGTCAAGATGTAGCATGATGCTTAAACAGGCAACAGTCGGATTAATATAATTGAGGCTGCAGCTTGGAGCAGCCAGGGAGCAGTGCTGAAATCACAAAGCGCTTATTCTCTTATGATTAAAACCTCCCCAGGGTCATATCGGTGTAAAGACACACCGAATCAGGGATGCACAGGAGCCAGGGGACCAAGAGATGGGAGCGTTTCCTTTTGGGAGCAGCTCACCAGTTCGAGAGGATGGAACATGAATCATGCCGAGATAAGTTGCCATTTTAATTGCATAAGGAACACTGGTGGATTTGTCATTCCTTGTGACAGAGTTTTTTCCCCAGAGTCATATTCTGAGCACAGCTTTGTTGCTATTGTGTAAGACATTTCATGCACCAGGGTGACAGCCCAGCGCAGAGATCCAGAGAGCCTCATAAACAGCCTGTTTTCATTGACTCCAGGGACAGATGCCTCTCTGCTTTTCCACAACAGAGCAGGAAGACCCTGTCCAAACACAAAGAAAAGGAGTAAATGAGGGGCTGAAAAGGAGCTCAAGTCCTCAGCACCATCAGACTGACTGAAAACCATACATTTCTTTGTGCTGGCACTGCTATTTCCAGCACAGGGGAAAACAGACAGGCAGCTTGCAGGTGGCATCCTCCTGCAGGGACCAACAGTGCTGGCACAGATGGCACAGGAAAAAGGGGAGTGATAAGGCGGTAAATCCATTCGCTGTGGTCTTTCAGACCCTTTGCACTTAAGTTCTTTAGCACCTCAGCACTACAAACCCCAAAGTCAGAAGAGCCTGTCCTGACACCACACGAGCTCACAGAGAGTGAGGTTCTCGTGGTGGCAATGGGTTCCGCAAGGCCTGACACCACAGCTCTGGCTGTGCCTGGGAGCAGAATGTCCTCAGGGAGAAGTGCTGGCCTGCAGCTGGAGCTGCACCACACCAGCATCCCACAGGTGGGAAGCACTGACTTGGTGGCAGTGATTTCAGTGACATTTGCCCTAAAAATGAGCCCTCCAACTCCCACTGAAGCACACAGGAGCCACCAGTGGCAGAGCACACAGGAACTATTTCTGTATCTGTGCAGAGCTGATCTTTGCCTTTTCTCTAGCCTAGATTTTGATTTCCCCTAAGTGATCAGTGCTGGCCTAATTCTACTCCCATTTACATCAGTTGAAGCTTTACCATCAACTTCAAAGAAAATGGATTTAACCCAATACAGTTCATTTTGATAAATTCTCCTTTCAGAGAGAAGGACCTCTGCTTCTCCAGCAGAGGATAAGATGATGTATTTTTACACCACGCTTCAGAGCCAGATGACTTTGCTGTGCCCTACATTCACGTTTTGGGTTTGAGCAGCACTGCAGCTGGGCAGCAGCTCCGCCAGCCGTGGCTTTGCCCTGTCTCAGCTCCGTTTGCAGAGCAGCTCTCAAGCCCAGGCAGGAGATTTCTCTGGGAGAAGACGGAGCAGAAGCCCCTCTGCAGGTTCACACTTGGTGTCGGGAACAGTCGCAGGGCTCTGGAAAGCTTCTAGTCCTGGCAGGAGCACTTTGAGGCCAAAGGCTCAGACTAAATCCAGTCAGACGCGAGACCTGCACAGACCCAGTGCCTCAGCACTGGCTGCTGCCCGCAATTGATCTGCCTCTAATGCACCAAATGCCTTGCTGATGGAGGCGCATTGCAAGCTCCGCTTCTACCTCTTATCTCGATCATTTTTTATTTCCCACTCCTCCCTAAATAATTCACTCAGCATTACTGGTCTTCACAACCTTCTATGTCTTATCCCCAGATTCTTATTTCAATTGCATAAATTTGGATTTAGCCTTTTTGGATTGTAGCCTTGGAGCTGTGCCTCCCTCTTACAGAGACCTGACTTCAATTGTTAAAAATTCTCTCCCAGAATGAACCTTCCAAGACACTTTAGGCATGGGATCGTCTTCTTAACATTGCATAAACCAGCAACTCCATATCAAGAAAACATCCCTTGTAAACAAAAGTTCTGTAACAAATTATCTGATGCATTACGCCTGAGAACTTTAGTCCAACTTAGGTACCAGCAAAATCTGCTATCAGAATAAAACATTGGAAAGGAACGCAGCAAAAACAACCCTTCAAACAAGGCTCAAAATTCAAAATCAGAGCACTTGTCCAGCAGGAACAGCAGTGGTTTTAGGCTTTTCAGCTTTTATAGAAGGAAGGAATGCTGCCAAAGGTACCTCTGCAAACACTACAACAGCAGGGAAAGGAGCTGTGTTGAAGGACTTCAGGAGGAATTTCTTCACAGAAAAGGTTAGATATGGGAAGGGGCTGCCCAGAGAGGTGGTGGAGTCACCATCCCTGGAGATGTTTAAGAAAAGACTGGATGTGGCACTTGGTGCCATGGTCTGGCTGATAAGGAATCAGGGATAGCTTGGACTCAATGATCTCAGAGGAGTTTTCCAACCTAAATGATTCTGCGATTCTGAGCCTTATTAGAACACATTTTATCAGAGGAAGAGTAACTCCAACACGGTGCATCACAGATACTTAGCAGGGAGGGAAGACAGATACTGTTGTAAATGCAACTCAAATATGTCAGCCTATATCCAGCTAGAATCCCCTTTAACAATTATATCCTAAAATTGTTGGAAACACTCTGTCTGCAGGAGTATCTCGCTCTGCCTTTGTCCACAATGATTTATTTTCATTCTTTCCACCCCACACCCCAGGATGGGGACAAAACCCTCCTGACTGTCAGATCTTTTGCCCCAAAACCAACGTGCACTGTGGCCACCCCAACCCAGGCTGGCTCATCTGCTTCTGCCCTCCCTGATTTACCTCTGATCTCCCTGATCTGCTTCTGCCCTCCCTGATCTGCCTCTGCCCTCCCTGCCCATCCTGTCCCCCAAGGCCTCTGAGAGATAAAGTGACATTTCTAAGGCCACAAAATGATGGTGACATTTCCCCTCAGCAATTTTCCTTTTAACTGGAGAGGGGGTAGTATTTTCCAACCAGTTTTTATCCTTGTAACCATAACGAGCCCACCCTGCATTTCAGAAGTCACACCCTACATCACTTGAGCATGTTTTATCACAACTCATTTTCTGCTTTACTCACATTTCCCCCTCAGACACAGGCCTTTATCAAGACAATTATCAGATGTATTATTCACTGTTTTATGGTGCAGGAAGAACTCACCCAAGGGAAAGTGACACTTGCAGAAAGGGTGCTTTAACAAGAGACATTAATTAGCAGCCACTGTAATAACACCACAGCAACAAGTGTCAAGCCACCCTACATGGACTCAAGCAGTCAAGATTAAGTTAACATTTTTTTCCTTATTACCCTGAATTTTATACAATTTTACACAGTAAATGGAAAAGTCATCTAGAAATTTGGGGCAGGTCATTTATCACTGTTGAAAGCAACTCCACAAAAGGGTCTGAAGTGGAAGAATTTCAGTAACATTTTCTGAATTCCCTGCACAGGACAAGACTGTGCTGCTTTCACTCCTCCTGTTTCTGCACTTCGGTCTCACCTGTATGAATCCTGCTTTCTGGAACCAATGAAAGCAACAGAAAATCACAAATCTGTCATGGAAAGATATAAAAGTCTCATAAGGAATGTCCAGCAGCAATCCATAATAACAGCTAAGCGTGAGCTGTCATCGCAAATCAGTGCTCCAGGGCTGCCAGAGGACTCAATGACTCCACAACACTCACAGAGGCTCCGTCAGACTAAAAGCTGTCCATGACTCGCAAAAACACCAGTTCACACTTCCCTGCATTTCTGCTTGGAAAACCAACTTCAAATCAAACAGCTCTCTTTTGGTTTGGGGATTGGTTTTTCTCCCAGTGTTCCTAAGAAAACCATAGGATGATTTAGGTTGGAAAGGATCTTTGAAGGTCGTCTAGCCCAACTCACTGCCAGCTTCAAATGTGGAACAGCTTGCTGAGGGTCATGCCCAGCTGATCTCTGAACGTCCCCAAGGATGGAGATTCCCACCTTGTCTGGGCCGCTGTTCCCACGTTGGAACATCCTCCTGGTGAGAAAACTATTTATACTTGACCAGAATTCCCCTCACTGGAGCTACAGCTTTTACCTCAAATCCTTTTGCAGTGCACCTCAGAGACGAGTCTGGATTTTCCAGCTTCTATGACCCCCACTGGTTAAGTGAAGAAAGAAGTAAAACCACCTCTCTTCCTGGCTGAGGAACGCTGACCCTCCCAAACCTCTCCTTGTTTGCCATGTGCTCCCACCCTTCTCTGGACTCCATCCAGTCACCAGTGTCTCTCCTGTACTGGGCAGACTGGTGACAAATCTCCAGAAGCAATATCACAAATTTGAAACAGAGCAAGGAATTTCAAAAGAGAGGAGAAGACAATTAATTAAGAGTTTAATGTCCACATCTTGACTCAGGTATCTCTTATAAAGCAGTTAAGCTGCACCTGCCATTCCAAAGCTCACAATGCCACCATCTACCCAGAGCTGCTGAGAGCAATGGAAGAGTCAGGATGAACTTTCCCAAAGTCCCTGGGAAAAGAATTTTATTTTCAGAATCAAGAATAAGTTTTCACAACTGGCACTGAAGGGAAAAAAAAAAGGTTTCCATAAGACGAAGGCCATCCATTTAATCAAAACACTAATCCTAGAGTGAATTTTCTGAACGCATTTGAACCTCAAGGTCAAAACCTGCAAATACAGATTAAATACAATTCTTATATATAGGATTAGCCACACAAAAGAGATTGTTTTAAAACTTGTTTTTCCTTCAGTCCAAAAACTATTGGAGTTAAGGGACTTGAAAAATCAACAAAGGAGTTTGATGCATTCACAAATCTCCATTCACAGTGCTATCAAGCTAGCCCTGCTAAAAAGAATTAATTCTGATTATCGGGGGGCGGGGGGGGGGGGGGGGGGGGAGTGAAAAATTGTTTACTTGCTTTAGCAGGTTGCTTCATCATTCCCAAAAATACTTAGAGCAATATTAAATTCTGCTATATTGGAAGTTTTACGTTATACAAGGTAATGCAATACCTAAAAGTGAACACGACTATTTCAGATGAAAGGAAGGCAGTGGCAGAATATTAATCGCCTCAAACTTTGTTTCATAAACACAGTTTGGAAAACTAGGCTCTTGCAAAGGCATATACCAAGAAATAAAAGCAAATCAGAGCAGAATCCAGAGATTAATGACTCACCCAACTTCCTAAAGGAGAAAATTTATCCAGAGGGGCTCTGCCGGGGGAAAGGTGCACTGAGAGGTGGGCAGGGATCATGTACAGTGGTGGAAAAACAAAGGACTAAAACAATCAGCATTTCAGTGAGGCCACAATGTCAATAAAGAGAGAAGTTTTGCATGAAGTCTGTGGCTGTGACGTTTAACCGAAATAAAATCAGCACACGTCCAGAAAAAGCAACAGGGTGGCAGGTGGCAGCACAGGTAACAAGTGGTGGCACCTCTCAGCGTGGGAGAGGATTTTAATTTAGCTCTGAATCGTCTTCCAGCACCACCTCATACTCAGCTCCCAAGCAGCAGGAATGGTGCAGCTCCAGCAGCCTGGAGATGTGGTTCTGGAAAAGGGGTGTCTCTGTCCATGGCCCCAGTGGAGGTGAGGCCTTCAGTTTTGGCTTTTGTATTTCAGATTCTGTGCTGCCCAGGGGTGCAGTTCTGAGCTCACATTCAGGGTCACTCAGCTCTCTGCACACAGCAGGGACACAAAACAAATCCTTTTCCTGCTGCACACCAAGGACAACTTTCAGCCCAAAAGCACAAACAAGGGTGGCTGGAGGGAGGAACAAGGATGGGACCTCACAACCTGGAACTGGACAATTAAACCCCAAAATGCAAATGGACCAAAACTGATCAAAGTGTGAGACCTCGTGACTATTTGTCCACTTTGGGTCCACCTTGGGTGCAGCCCTGGCCAGGCTCTTGTCCTGCCCAAGGTGTATCCTAAAGACCTTTCAATAAATATCTACTTTATTCTCCAGCTCTGTCCAGTCTCTGTTCCAGCTCAGCCTTCCCAAGGCATCAGAGGCGCTGCTGTCACACCACGGGAAGACAGGCAAGCAGGAAAGCTGGAGAAAGGAGGAGTCAGGAAATGTGGCTAAAGAGCAAGAGAGGCACTTAAGCCTTTTCCAAATTGCAACCCAAGGGAGAAGGCAGGGAAGGAGTGGGATGGATAGAGCCCTTCACCCTGGAATTCAGGTGAGGAAAGCTGCCAACACTGCTCTGCAGCACACATTTCTCAGGTTCTCCTGGGTTAGAAACAAACCTCCTCATTTCTGCTTCCCAGATATATTATATTGCCAGACTCATCAGGAGCAGAGGACTGTGGCTGTGCTGTCCAGCGTTTACACCCTGCTGGTCAAACACAGCCTGGGTGTTCACAAGAAAAGAGGACAGGGAAGCTGAGAGCAGCGTTCCTCTAAAGGCAAAGCCATCTAAAACCAGATTTGGGCAACGTAAAGTCACCCCAAGTTTCAGAAATAAAGGCTGAACAGCTTTCTAAAGTTTGTTCCTAAAGCTGTTTCTAAACTCTGAAGTACATTTTCTGTTAGATGAGTATGGATTTTGCAACATTTGCACACCCCATTAGCAGCAGGGAGAGCTGTAGGGCTCAGTCCACGTGATGCACTATCACTGAAGTGATCCTTATTTAATTACTAAAGAAAATACAAAAACTTTTCAGTTGATTTTTTGCAGTGTTAAATAGCTTACAAATTGTTGTACAGGTGCTTTTCCTGGCATGCATCAGGTCCAACACTTTTTGCAAAGTCATTCCTTCATCTCAGCTGAAACCTGGGCCCTCAGTGATCAGCAGATGGTAAGAAGTGACATTTCCCTTGATCCCCACAAAAACTGTGGTCATTCTTTGGGAGTTCCACATCTTCACTTTGAAAACCAAGCAATTACATCTCCCTCATGCTCTGTTTTACGGTTCCAGCAGTTTTCTTAACCCAGAGAAAAATTGGCACCGTTATTCTAATTACGAGAAGTGGGAGTACACAAAATCTTTCCAGCAGAAGAGAAACTGAGCTGGCAGATGCATGAAATCCTATCCTGCAAAATGACATAAGGGGAAGTAATGGGACACTAGACCTGTCACTTACCCAGGTAAGAGTAAGCTGCTGTAAATAAAAACTACATTCTTTTAAGCTCATTCAGTTCTTGATAAACTGACACAGAGTATGGATATTGTCACAAAATACAGCTGCAGTAACTCAGATTGTTTATTTACAAAACCGGTTGTCACTATAACACAAAGACAAGCAGTGTGTGTGTGTTTGTGATACATTTAAAGCCCCAAAGCCCAGAAAGAAAAGACTCCCATGTTTCCTGACACAGCATCATACATGAAAAATGTATGCTCTTTCTTACTGAGCTCACACATTGGGTTACAGCCACATGGGAGGACTTAAATGAGGATTTAAATACCCCACTGGGCCTTTTCCGTCTCCAGGACAACTGCCCTGGAACCCAACATGCACAAGTCCCAGAAGCCACGAAGGCTATGGAGCCATCACTCCCTACAATTTGGAGAGAAGTGAAGGAGTTCGTATTTTAAGGATTTCCTGTTAAAGCCCTCAGGTCTCTGTGCTAAAAATATTAGAAAGCTATCATTCCACTATAAGACACCATTGCACAGTTTCCTCAAGCACAGGGAAGTTCAGTGAAATCCAGGAAAGCCCTCGCAGAAACTCCTGTTTCCGAGGGGCAGAACTGAGCTGTCAGTGATCTCTTCCCCAGCAGAAACCTTTGGAGATCCATGCAATCACACGTGTCCTGGCCCTCATTTGAAATCAGACTTCAGTCTCTCCTGCATCTTTCTCTGTGTTGTACTTGGCTAACCCCTTACATAATTCCAGGACTTCCTTATTTTAAAGCACATATAAAATAGTCTGAGTTCAAGCACAGAGATAACAAAGTCGTCAAACAAATCCGAACGCTTCCGAAACCTACTTTTCTCTTTTGACAACTGTCTGAGGACAGAGAGTGCAGGGAGCTGTTCCTCCTTTAAATTTAGCTTCAGTCTCTGTGAAAATTCCTCCCAATTCTCCAGCATTTGCTGCCTGGTCTTTCCATTCAAGTGGAACGGGGTGACGAACCCGATTTTGCCGACCCACTCCCACGGCTGTGGGATTACAGAAGGGAAAAAATGAGCACATTTCTGCAAAGAAAAACCAATATTTTCAATTTTTTTTTACTTCTAAGGTGGTTGTGTGTGTGCAGCAGTGGCACAGCTGCTGCTGCACCTCTGTTTGCGCCATCTTTGTGTGCCAGGACAGGAGCTGATGCTGCCCAGGCCGGGTGCGCTGCCCTCGGAGCCACGTGAGCTCTGGAGCTGCTCAGATGCCTGCCTGACATGAGATTGTTCTGAAATTAGAACATTGCCCCATTTTCAATAAAGCCTCCAAGATTCCAGGGCTGTCCCTGTTAGCAAGGGATGTCCTTGAAAATGAGGACAGCTGATAACCTTAAAGAAGGAGGGTAATTAGTCACAGCCCTGCAACCTTTCCTCCTAAAGTAACAATGATAAAAGTAAACTCCTATTAGAATATCATTAAATACATTATTATGCAATACTGGTTACATAACCATGCTTTACCAACTCGGGGTATTTTCAGGCAGAGTTCAGTTTCACAGACTTGCCCACACAGAAAGGTTTTTAAAAGTATGAATTGACTCTCTCAAGGGGATGAAAAAAGCTCAGGTAAATCGATGAATGGCAGATTGGCTGCCAATATTTCACATCCAACTTGAACCCTTTAAAAAAAAAAAAGTCTTTTTAAGAATCCCTTCTCAGCTAATTCCTTCCAGAGAAGTGATAAAATTCATAGAAGCATTTGCAAATCCAAATATATCACCCTATCCAGACATTCAGTACCATTTGAATTTCAGCTAAAAATTCACTGGGAATCCATGCAAAAATCAAGGATAAGCAAAATTAGACTACATTAAGCACAACAACATGAAAAATGTTGCTGCATTTTATCAAAATTAGTATTGTAATCTATTCCCCTCTATTCCTGCTCCCAATAACAAGCAGGGATACTGATACATTCTATGTTTTACTAAAATATTTTCATCTAATTTTACTGATTTAACAGTTCAGCTAGTTCAGAAATGTTTTAACCTCCAAAATAAACATCTGAATGATGTTCTCACTGCTGCCTAAGCTCAAGTTAAATAAAATTCACAGCTATTATAAAGCCTAAAAGCAAGAAAAGAATGAATAGGAGTGCATGTGAAATTCTGACAAGGCTAAAGCTGGTGCTGAATAGATTTTTAAAATACCAGGTTTAAAAAGAAAGGATGTGCATTTATTTGCAACACAGAAATCTACACAAAATACATGCATTGTTACTATTTAAAGTTCATTAGTAAGCTGCTTATTTTCTTTCCAAATATTTCCTTGCAATATCAGCCATTTACTGCTGTTTATGAAATTCACCCCAAAATGCTGCATTTGTAAAGGGCTACAGTGAGAACTGTTAAAGAGAAAATAAACAGCTGACGAATATTTCAGGTACAACATCATCTCTAGGTAATAAATCCCACAAAACTCCTCACAGTTACATTTTTCTTTCCCACGCATGACTCCATTCTAACGAATCATTTCTACTCCCATACTTCCCAAAAGTCAAAATGCAGGGGACATTTTCAAAAGCAATTATCACTTGCCTTCTGGCTGTGCGAACTAATAATGGACATTCTCCCTCCCTCACATTTTCTGCCTCATGGCACCGGAGGAGCCCAGTTTCCCACAGAGCTCGTGCCCCCTCCCTGGAACACAAAACCACCCGGACAGCCCAGAACAATCCTGCTGGATGGCAAAGCAGAGCGAGCTCCCGTGCAAAGCATTGCTGTGCCGTACCTGGAAGGGTGCAGCCCCGGGGATGGGGAAACTGAGGCAGCAGGTGAGTTGTGCAGGTGAGCTGTGCAGGTAGTGAGCTGTGCAGGTGGTGAGTTGTGCAGGTAGGGAGCTGTGCAGGTGGTGAGTTGTGCAGGCAGTGAGTTGTGCAGGCACTGAGTTGTGCAGGTAGTGAGCTGTGCAGGTGGTGAGTTGTGCAGGTGGTGAGCTGTGCAGGTGGTGAGCTCTGCAGGTGAGCCCCGGCTCCCCGGAGCACCGCTGGCCATGGGATGAGCGAGGCGCTCCCCCGGCACCTCCCCGGGCTGTGGCAGCAGGGACACACCTTTCCTGCTTCTCTCCACCCCCCCGAATCCCTGGATCCCTCTCCCAGCTGGCTGCCTGGGGAAGGGAGGCAGCAGCAGCTCTGCGCTCCGGGGAGGAGGCACCGCCGGGAGGGCGATGCTTTCTTTTACTGACAAATCCTCAACAACAAAATGACATTTCTGCGGCTTCTTAGGCGGGGTGGTTCCAACCGGCCCTGGCAGAATCCACCAGCTTGCAAGAGAAAGCGGCAAGGAGGGTGGATTCCTGTGCTCCTAATTCCTAAATGTGCCTATCCCAGAAAACCCAGCCTGGGCTTGGTGCACAGCTCGGGCTGTTGTGCCGGGGACGAGATAGCCCCTAACACACCAAACAAATGGGAAGAATCCAGTTGTTTTATCTAAATTTACAGAGGGGGAAAAAAAAAATAGTTGACTGGTGTGAGAGTGTTTAAAAATTACAGAAACCAAAAGAGAGAAGTTTGGTTCACAGCATAGGAAAAGGACATTGAAAACCAATGTGCACAACCCCGCAAAGCAAGAGCCTCTGGAGTCAGGAGCGCTTCAAGAAGAAATAAGAACGTCTCAAAACCGCTCTGAGGAAACGCTGCTGAAAAAAGGCAGAGAACCATCAGAGTTCCAACCACCACATTTTGCCTTTTTAGTTATTTATTGAAGTGCTGAAACCTAAAGCCAGTAGCAAAGAAAGCCTTCACATCACACCCAGAGCACCTGGCTCATTAGGTGGGATGGGAATATTTGGGAAAACGAGAGGTAATTGATTAAATGGGATCTAAGCAGAGGATGGAACTGAATCCCAGCCTCCCTCGATGAGCCTTTAACCACTAAAACATCCCAAAAGAGTGCAGGCAGCAGAGTCAGGGCTCCAGTTTTCAGTGTCTCTGCCCAGGTTTGGACACCAGGTGCAAGCCTCACCCTGCTTCTGTACAGCTTGCCCAAATTCAACTGTAACACGTTTTTTCTGTAATCAACACAAATATACTGAACTACTATGCTCAATTTTAGAGGAAATAAAGGAATCGAGGAAAGGAAAAGAGAGTTCCTACTAGCTCCAATTTTTTTAAAAGTCCACACAAAAATAAGAGGGGCGAGTAAGACAATCCACGTTAAACCAATATTTTTATGGAAGAGATATATACACACTCTAAGTTATTGTTATTATTATTATTATTATTATTATTAACCTCAGGCACTTTCTCACAGGTAAATGCTTTCTCCATCAGTAAAAGAATTGTCATTAGAAAAAGAAAATAATGATAAAATATCCAAAAGTAAGAAAGTTTAGCAGTGCTTTTTAAACTATTGGCTCATTTTCTCTGGAAACATTATTTTATTTTAATGGTGCAAATTATGTCTATTACTGTCACACTATGGAAATTAACTTCTGATACCTTTAAATTACAGCCCTTTGTATCTGTAAAGTGTAATATTTTCTCCTGTAAAAGTATAAGGATTTTTAATAGAGTCTAGAAGATTTACACTGTGATATTTAAAAATAAACACTGTCAGACTTACCTGTGAAAAATCAAATTCTGTGAGTTTATGCATGTTTGACTGGACAGAATTTTAAGAGTCTTTCACATGTACAGATCCTGCAGATAAAGAAACCAACCACCCCAGATCTTTAAATTTTGGGACTGTAAAAAACAGACGCCAAAAATACTCGAGATGGCTTCACCCAAATATTAAAATAGGTGGTTAAAACCTAGGTAATTAAGAAATTTTAAAATATTGCAGGAACAGAATAAGCTGTTAGAAAAACACATCTGTGACATTCAAATGTCTCAAGATAAAACCAAATTATACCTTCGCAGGAAAGCGGTGTGTGCAACCTCCACAAAATATTTTTCTTAAGCACTGAGAAGCAATTGCTGTTGGTGAGAGGACTCATTTCATAAGTGGAAGTGATAAAGATGATAAAGATCTATCTGTTATGGATTTAAAAATAATTTTTATTCATATTCCAGGTCCAAGCAAGAGTCTGAGAAAGTAAGCACTGAAACTGTGCTGAGCTGCTGGGTTTCAGATCGTTGTAAACCCCAAATGCTGGAGCCGCTCTGGCAGAATTAAACACCTTTGGCTCATCTTTTCCTGGTGTCTTGCTGGTATTTTACACCAATTTGTCCTGAAATAAACTCACGATTCCATCTGGGCCCCTGCAGCCCAGCCCGGCTCTGACACCCCACACGAACATCCGAGGGAAGCGCAGCTGCAGTGGGGAGCAGCTCTGATTTCTGATTTATGAAGGCTTTGCACACATTGAGCAAGAAGCGCCCAAGAAAGGCCTGGCACGGTTCTGCAGAGCCCTGGTGGCACCGTGACCTGCAGGAGAACGGAGCACACCTGGCACAGCCAAAAATTCCACTGTCCAGAGCTGGGAGTAACGAGTGCCTGCAACAACAGGGGCTGCTCCCAGGCGGGCAGAAGGTAAAAAATGCTCCAAAGCAGGTTCTGCTGGCCCTCCAACACTGGTACAAATCAACGCTTTTTGTGGCATTCCCATTTTACACAAGGTGAAATTCAAGAGCAGCCTGAGCGGAGCAGGCTAAATTTAAGAATTAAAGGAATTTGTTTCCCTTACCTTCGTGATACTTTCCATTCTGAATAACTCTGAAGTTGTTTTATCTAAATTTACAGAGGAAAAAAAAATAAAATAAAACAAAAAAAAGCAAAAACAAAACAAAATACAGTGTAGGTAAAGGACATCCAAGACCAGTCCAAGATATTACTTTCGGAAAGTCGTTTTTGCCACTGCTCTAAAATTTGCATGAAGCTCAGGGTAACTGAATGTTACCTTCACATTATATTATATAATTGTCTTTTTTAGGCAGATATACAGGCATTTTCCTGTACATAAATGTAACTTTCTGGCCTAGATTACTCTGCAAACAGATAAAATATTGTTTCTTAACCAGGTAGTTTTTAGGAAATCTCTACCAGTAAAACCAGATTTAAATTTTTTTAAAAGTTATATGTAAGATAAGAGATGAAAAATCTGTGTCAAATCATTTTGTCAAGGCATAGGCACAAGGCTAAAGGAGAGAGTGGAATTTCAAGGAATGAATAAGGAGAACTGGAGATGATGGAATTTATGCGTGGGGATGAAGAACAAATTAAGCAACAGTACTGGGAAACAGTGAAATTGAAAAGGGTAATAGAAAAACCAGGCCAGCCTTTACCTGTTTTTCCGTAAATTTAGCAATGTCATTTCAAATTCAAAAATACAGTGGCTCATTTAAAAGAAACTGCTATTTTTAAACAAAATCTGTCTACCAAAACTCTGAAATAAAAAAAAAATACAATAATAATAATTTAAAAAAAAAAAAGTGGGCTTGATCCAATCAATATAATTGTATCCATTATCCAGTTTCAGGGGTGACCTTTTCATCAGATCTTTGCATCTCTAGAGCAATTCTGACTGCACCAGCTCTATGTAAACAGAGCTGAAAAAGCTGTAAGAGATACGAATTCAGACAAAAGGCGTAAAAACTATGAATTCTGACAAAAGTAAGAACTCTGACTTCTGCCCAAAGCTATGAGATGAGGACCCCATTTGCTGCTCTGAACTCTCATCCCCCAACAACTCAGCATCTGCTGGACCCCAGGATCCCACCAGCTCCCCGAAACACGAGCTCCAAAATCCACCTGTGCACAGGAAATTCAGCCTCACCTCCAGGAAGGGAAAAACAACCCCAAGAGCACAGATTTTTGTGCTGCTGCAGCAGTACCCAGCTGTCCCACGCAGTGTCCCACACACAGCACATTTCTCAGACACACAGGGAGCGGCTAAGCACTAATATTTTATGAAGGTTTCACATTACGCTCCCCAAAGGGAAGTGCGGAGTGCAAGGCAGCCCTGGCGTCTCCAGATTTTCCAGATTATTGCAGGAACCTGTCACAGAGTGCTGACTCTCACTGTGGTACAAACTCAGGTACAAACACAGATGTTAGAACTCCGTGTTTTAATGCAGGTTGAATACATCTCACATCACGAACGATGGCTCCAAGTCCCCATGGCAGGGGGTGGCACTGGATGAATTTTAAGGTACAAACTCAACCCAAACCATTCTGGGATGTGTTACAAGGGCACAGGACAAGGGGAGAAGAGTTTTGCTTTGCCATAACCTGAGGTGGAGAAGCAAAACAAAACAATTTTGCTCCAATGACTTCTAAAGATGTATCAAGCCAAAATTTGACCCAACACTCTCTTGTTATATTTTATTTTATCAATCTGCACACATTCTCTTCTTTTTTTTTTTTTTTTTTTTTTTTTTTTTTTTTTTTAACTCTTCTTGTCCAATGTCCACAGCACAGTTTGGTTTGTGTCCCGTCGAACGTTTCCTCAAGCAATGTTATTAGTCTACATTCACCCAAATGCATCTGTCATGACCAACCTTTCTGCAATGTAGGAACAGAATTCTCGATTGAGAAGAAAATTTTAAAAGTGTCTTCTACTTTCTAAGGCTTTGGAAAAATTCTTGGGTTTTGTTTTTTGGTTTTTTTGAATGGTTTTTTTTTTGGTTGTTGTTTTTTTCTCAGAGGAACCAGTGTTTTAAAGTAATTCATCTGCTTTTTGAGGTGGGTAGAAGAGCAGAAGACCAAATTGCAAAGCCCTCTTCAACCTCAGTAAAACTATCATTTCATGCCATGTTACGTCTCCTACAGCAAGAGAATAGGATTTAAAGATTGCATTTGTGCACTTTTGGGACTGTTCTCACAGTCCCAATCCATCCCGCACCACACTTTTTCCATAATTATGACAATGAAAATATACAAACTATAATAAGCATGTCCCAAATGTTTGACCAAAACATAAACATTGTTTTAAAAATATCCTCATCCCGTTTCAGAAGGACGACTAATCCCAGATAACAAACCTTTCCCAGATAGAATTAAGTGGGAATTTCCCATAATTTTCATGTTAAAGTTGACAGGCTCTGATGCCAGCTGTAGACCCAGCACCACATGGACACGTTGGACAACGCTCTGAGGCATAAGGTGGGATTAATGGGATGTGCTGGACTCAACGATCCCTGTGGATCCCTTCCAATGCAGGATATTCCATATATCCATAAGGATTTGTACACCAGGAAAGGCAGAGTGAGGCTCCATTCCCATAATCCAAACATGAGCAGGGCTGACGAGGGCTGAGCACGGCAGGTGCCCGACAGCAAACCTCCTGCACCAGGGCAGCACAGGTCAGGAATGAGGCTGCATTCCCAGAGCAGCTGCAGCTCCTGGAAGCGCTCAGCTTCCACTTGGAGCTCTCACAGGCTCACAAAGCCCATAAGCTCTGGAGCATGGACTGGCAACCAAACATCTCCAAAGAAACCTCAACAGCAGCCATTAACTGGTTCAGTTATGCAGTTAAATTGACGTGGGAAAGATCCTACATCCTTTGGGTTCGGCTTTGCTTTGGGGATGAAGGACCAGTTCCGTCATAAGACAGAAATCCTGATCTTTTTAATTTAAAAAAAAAAAAAAAAAAAAAAAAAAAAAAAAAAAAAAAACACAAAAACCAAACAAACACATGGAATAAAAGCACTAATGCAATTTTTTAATGAATTATCCAGCAAACGAGAATTTTCAGCTGGTTCTAGCACTGGTAATCACAGCCCTCAACACGTGTCATTTCTAGGAAAGCGTGTTTCCCAGTTATCTGAGTAAATACATAAATATAAATGATTTATATAATTATATATAAAAATATAAATATAAATTATTTATATTTAATTGCTCAGGGAGCCTAAGACCATTCCCCTTTAGCAAGAGCAGCACAGCCCCAGCTCCCACCACTCCCTGCATGGAAGTTTTGCCCTCAGCTACCTGATCAGGTAAAACCAACACCTGAGTGTCCCTGTTATGGACCTTTATGTTTTACAGTTTGAGAACGACTGCTGGTTAAATCATTCTGCTTCTCTGAAAGTCACTAAAATCATTAAATAAAAGCCATCACAATAAAAATGTCTCTTTTCTTTCCTGAGAGCACCAAGAGCTACAGAGATCCCAAAGACCATTCTGCCTTCACAGACTGCTCCCCTGAATTCCTGGAGAAGGAATAAAAGCCTCTTGCACAATCCCCACTGGGGCAAAGCACTTCCTAAAATGAAATGGAACCTGCAGAATCCTCCTTTCAGACCACCGAAACACTCACACACGCACGGATTTTTTCAGAAGATGATGCAGGAGCACAAAGGAACAGACAATTTGCCCTCACCCCAATGACCAAACCTCTCAGGTTATAAAAGCACACAGTGATAACAGGCATTGCTTCCTAAACGGATGAATGTTTCACACAGGCACCCAGGCACTGCTTCATCCCTGTGCCACAAATGCTGGAATCCCAGAGTATTTCTCCAGACCCCCTTCGCAAACCAGTCCTTGTAGACAAGAAGCGAGCTGAGAACGAGGGAATGGATTAGGGGATGATATTCTGTCCCATTGACACATTAATGCAAATCAGGGGGAGGAGAGATGGATTTCTCATCCTTTATCCAGTTCTTATCTTGCATCCAACCATTCAGCTGGAAGATGGGAGCCACTCAGCATCTTGAAAATCGGAATTTTGTTGGTCCAGAAGAAGGGAGAGTGTAAATATAAATATATAGAGACAGAGAGTTAAAGTATTATGTCTCCTAAGGATGGAACAGTGCAAAGAAAAGTCACTGCCCATTTCTGACTGACTCTGTCTGAAGATGAAAAACCACTGTAAAAACCCCCCAACCCCTTCTGGCAGCAATTCCCACCCAGCTGGGCCTCAGTAACAAGTAGGGTATGTAATAAGCTTTCAGTAGTTGCATTCTGAACAAATGAGTTCATTTTCACTTCACCAGGTGGAATTCAGAAATTCTCAAGGCAGCCATTTGTCATGGAGATTTGAGATTAATATGAAACCAATCTTTCCATATTAAAAATTCAATATGTTAATAAGAATAATGCTGTTTATTTTGCTTCTATTTATTCCCCCAGATTAAATTTAATCCATGTTTGTATTGGTTGCCTGAGCATCTAACCAAAAAAAAAGAAAAAATCTGGAATTAGGAAATAAAATGCTGACGACTGTGATTTTAAAATAATCTTGAAAGTCTCAAAATAATCTGCTTCCAGCAGAAAGAGAAAAATGTTGATACTTACAAAGCATTAAAACATTACAAAAATACAAGCTCG
Organism: Hirundo rustica; assembly: GCF_015227805.2. NCBI lineage: Eukaryota > Metazoa > Chordata > Aves > Passeriformes > Hirundinidae > Hirundo > Hirundo rustica. The sequence continues at coordinate 7,288,980 of NC_053461.1, read as the reverse complement.
CAATCATCAGAAATTGACTTCACTTTTCACCCAGCATTTTATACTTTTGTGAAAATGATTTTTAGAACAGCTTAAGATGACATAAAATTGAAGTGCTACATTTAGCTTGGACCATGGAAAGTCATACTGAAAAGTAGAAGCTTCAACATTACCCAGAATGCTTAAACATAAAACATCTGTAAATATCTTAAAATTTATTTATAAAGTATTATGAATGAGTTTGATAAGGAAAACTTCTGCAAGCATCAGTGAACTCTATTATTTTTTTTTTCTATTTAATCTTATTCACAAAAAAGGAGAAAAATAAGGAGAGGTGCCACAAGTAAAGAACAAGAAAATCTATTTCTAAAAATATTTTTCTATTTGTATCACAATCTTGACATAAGAAGCAGTTCAGACCCATTCATCCAGGTCTGTATCAGAGACAAAATGACCAAAATTCTCTTAGGATTGCCCCAAAGTACTCTCTGCACAATTCCAAGGATCAGGATGGATTTTGCTTCATTGAAAGAACATTTTAGAAGAGAGAAACAGATTTAAAATGCGTTGAGATCTCCTATGTTTACCCCAGGACAGAAAAACTTAACTTTTCAAACTCTTGGGTTTGTTAGAACAACATAATCTTCACCAAAAAAAAAAAAAAAAAAAAAAAAAATACCAACACACGAATTGAGATTTGGTTACACTGGTCATGGGACAAATTTCTGGGTCTGGTCACAGGATTCTTAATTTCTTGCTTGGGCTCTGGACCAGCAATTTGCTCTTGATTTACAAAAGAAACAAACCCAAAATGTTCTCTGTTGCACTCCCAGCAAAGTGGGAACGTTCACACCTCAGCTCTCCTGGCAGAGCTGAGATTCCAACATTCTCAGTTCTCTCCTCACTGGCACGTGCCAGTACCACAGGAGCTTTTTCCAACACCAAACTTGTGCCCACACTGCTAAAAGAAACACCCAGAAAATTGTCACATTTGACCCTTCTTATTCTAGACTGCCAGGAAGAAAAGAGATAGCAAAGGTGAAGCTGTCACTTCCCACTGCAGCTTGAAAAATCATGGATTTGACCATCTGGAAGTTCTGGTTGAAAAACAAACCAAAACTTTGCACGCTCTTGGGGTGCCGTGTTATATAGCACAGCTGTATTTTTCAGGAAAATAAAAGTGCTCCTTGAAAAACTGCTTGTGTGACAAATCATCCAAAGAAAGATTAAATAGCAAAGTCACCATTTGTGCCCCTTCCATCACATCCATGGGAATCATGGAAATTTGGGGTTCAAGTAACTATTTACTCCCATTTGGGTTTTTTTCTTAGACTCTATCAGGAGCTGTAAAAACGCTGCCTTTGTGGGCAGAAAAACTACATTTGCTGGGGGTTTACATAACATCCCGAACCTCACAAACTGTTTCCACTGCAAACTTAAAGCCAGCGAAGATGCTCACTGGAATTTTTGGCAAAAACAGTCACACAGAGTTGTTCCAGAGACTGACTTCAAGTTCTTTTGTTCTAGTTTTAAAACTGACTTTTTAAATATGGGTCTAACCAAACATTGGAAATTCAAACCCCCAAGTCAACCTCCTTCGGGGAAAAAGCGGATTCACTTTTCCAGACCACTTTGATTCCAAGGTTTTGGGGCCTGCTTAGTTTGGGGTTTTTTCAGAACTAGCACAAAGCTCTCCCTAAACAACAAAATAATTGTAAAAGGAATTCCAGTGGCCCATTTAAAAGCCAGCTACTCCAGAGTTACTCGCAGCAGGAAAAATATTCCTGCGGTCTTTATTGCATCCCTCACCTGTATTATGAACAGGTTACAGCACTGCAACCACAAGGCCACGTGGTTTTTAGAAATAAGATAATAATTCAGATTACAAAATCAATTTATTCCCTGAAAACCAAAGAGAAACAAGGCGACAATATTTATTTGGTAAACAGACGCCCCAGGAAGTGTTACTCTCTTGGAATGCTCCTGCATTTCCATATCTGTTACTGCTGGTCCTTACCTTCAGAGCACCTTCAGAGCTTCTCTTCTCACCACACTGGGATGATCCAAATTTACTTTTCCAGAATTATTATTCCTGAATAACAGCCATGATCTGAATTTGTTTCAGATTCAAAATGCCTGGTTTACGCTAAGCTCCAGGTTTTTTGAGACCAGATATTTTCACTGAAATTTGTTCTCAGCCTTAGCTGAAAAAATTTTGCATTTATTTGATCTGGTTAAATCATTTCTCTGGCATTTCTCTTTTCTGGTTACTTCTGCCCACCATCTTGATGAAGACCTGCAAACGCGTCAGGCACGAGGATCTCGTGCAGAAACATCAAGGTCCTGGATGTTGTTGAAGCAGGACAAACATGATGGGTTTTATCTCTTTTTAAACATCGTGGGTGCTAGGCCAACTCTGCTTCTGCCTTCTTCAGCACTCAGCTGGGCTTTCTCAGACAGAGACAGCTGCCCATCATCGCATTCTGAGCGCAGGAATTGGAATCTCCCCGGCTGCTCTGGAAGGAAACGGCACAAACAGAAGAGGAAAGGTGTCCCTGCTGCTAAGAACTGTCCCTGTCACCCTGCAGTGACCCTGCACCCTTCTCCTCACACCTCTGCTCCCATCACCACCCCCCTTTGCCGTGGCATCCTCGAGCTGACCCCATCCACATCTCCAAAGCCATGGGGAGCAGGAAGCTTCTGGCGGATGGGGATGGTGCAATCCCTCCTCATCCTCCTCCTCAGGAGCAGCTCCTGGAGTGAGTCAGGATGAGCTGACAGATTTTCTGCTGTCACCTGTGGCTGTGTCCCTGCCCTGCGGTGTGACCCCGGGGCTGGCCTCGGGGGCACCGAGGAGCTGGGATCAGCTATTTAAAGCTCATTACAATATCAATGGCAAGTTCAAAGGGACTGCTGAGTCCATTTAATCCCCGGTGCTCAAAACATACCTTCCAAACCCACGGCGTGTTTATCCCCATCCTATTTAAGCCAAGCTGGCTGGTTTTTCCTTCTCCTTGGAGGAATCTTTGCAGTTATTGCTTAGTTAACTCGAAAACTCTTCAATGGCACAGCACCTCTTCATTTTCTCTTCTTTACTGGTCCCTTCGCTCCCCACATCAGAAGGAATTCCCAATAAACACTGCTGTAATCTGCTTGCTACATCCTGTTCATCCAGTTTAGGCTGTACTAAGCATCCCCAGCAGCTTAGACTTGCTTTATTTAATCGGGCTGGGGCAGCAGCTCCTGCTGTTCTCACAGACCCAGAGCTGCTCCTCTACACACCACATCCACTTTGTTTTAAGAAATTGATGTAAAAATTCCTGTATGTAGGGTCTCACCTCCCAAGTGTTCACCATCAGGAGAGTTCTTGCAGGAAGAAATATAAAACATAGATTTTATATTTATTTCTGTAGGTCAAGCATGGCATTGAGCTTTGATCCTCCTTTGGAAGGGCCTTGCTAATTGTGAAAACGAAGGCACAATAACACATCTTGTCTCTGGCTGGAAAAGCCATTCGGGCACCTTTGTTTATTATTCCAGGGAAATTGTAGCCAAAGACACTTCAAGGAATTGTAGCCGCTACTCAGAGAAGTGAATTTACTGAAAGAACAAGCAGATGGATTTACTACCCTTCTCTCTCACAGGGAGTTTGGGCACTTTGCAATATCCACGTGGGGTTCACTGATGGGTGAAAAACCACACTGGCCTCTGCACACCCCTGCACTGCAGGGTGGCTGGATCCATTCCTGAAATTCAAGGTGTTTGGGTTTCATTTTCCTGTGGACAATACTGCTACACATCAAAGCAGCAGCTTGCTCTGAGTCCAGGAAGGCCTAGCTGGGGCCTTTCAATATAAAAACATGGTTTAAAAGAGAGGGACTTTCTACCAAGTCCTGTAGCAGTGGGACAAGGGGCAATGGCTTTAAACTGAAAGTGGAATTTTTTTTCTTGAATGTAAGGAAGAAATTGTTCCCTTTGAGAGTGGGGAGGCACAGGGTGCCCAGAAAAGCTGTGGATTCCTGGAAGTGTCCCTGGATCCCTGGAAGTTTCCAAAGCCAGGTTGGACAGGGCTTGGATCAGCCTGGGACAGTGTCCCTGCCCATGGCAGGGGGTAGAATAGGATGAGCTGTAAGGTGCCTCCCAATCCAAATCACTCTATGATTCCATCTCCTGTACGAACTCTGTGATGACATTTTCATCAGAGAAGAGGAAAAAGAAGAGAGAGAGAGAGAAAGAGAGAAAGAGAGAAAGAGAGAAAGAGAGAAAGAGAGAAAGAGAGAAAGAGAGAAAGAGAGAAAGAGAGAAAAAGAGAAAAAGAGAAAAAGAGAAAGAGAGAAAGAGATCTGAACAACCAACTGAATAAAGTTAAAATATATTTGGGAAAAACTAAAGTTGAAATCACAGCTAAGCCCAGACCGTTACAGTTAGAAGCCAAAAGAGGTAAAGCACAAGTGTTAAATCACCTATTTAAACCTGGCATTATACATCCACAGGTGCAGAAAAGTAACCACAGTACAAAGTTATAGCAGGGCTGCTGCTCCTCCACCAGGAAATCTTCACTTGAACAACCTTGAGAAATCATTTAAGAAGAGAACAGAATCCTCAGGAGAAAACAGATCTGAACACTGAAACCTGTATCAGCCCTCATAAATTACACCAGCCTTTGCAAAATCATTCCACCGATAAGCCTGCAAAGGCAACCACAAAGTGTTTAAGAGGGAAAGGTCAGTAATTCCAAACCCAATCACGGTGATCTGGCAACCAATTCTGCTGCTGAATGCTTTAAAAATATTGGTCTCTGAACAGCTGCAATCCAACAGCTTTGGATGGGCAGACAGGTCACAGCTTTATTTTTTTTTTTTACTCTCTCCTGCTGCCACTTTGACCTTTTTTTGCAACCAGAAAAGGACAGAATTTAAACCAAGTCTGGTGGCAGCCCAATAAAATCTAATCTCTTTAGCCCCCTTCTCTACATAAAATCTGCATGGAATTCACTGTGCATTTTTAGTCTCTTTAATAAAATATCAAAAAACAGATCCTAAAGGTTTTTAAATGCTATTATTAATTCCATTGCCACCAGGCAACCTGGGCTGAAATCTGTTAGTAGCAATGTCTGACTTGGGGGAGAGGCTCAGAACAAAAGTTGGGAAGGGAATTTAGAGAGCTAGACAGAAAAGTAACACATCGTCTTGTTGGGAGTTAGCTCAAACCTTTCAAACACACACTGCAAAACAGAACTGTGGAGAAAGGGCACAAATGGAAGAACATTCCCAAGGAAATCAATCGGCAGGAGCAGGACATCCATTTCCCAACCTGTGCCGACTTTAGCACAGCTGGTGCACAAAACAAGACATCAGAAAGAGAGCCAGGTTTTCCCTCCAGTCAGGCTTCTCACACAAAGCTGGGCAGTTTTCAAAGGCTCCTTCCCTGTCTTTCCCCTTCAGCTGCACAAAGATCTGAGTGGCAGGACCACAACGATTCGGGATCAGTCCAGGCCAAAAGCAAACCTCAGGAGTCAAGGATTGAAGCTGACAAACAGGAGTGGGTTTTGTTCTCAGGACAAGGTTCTAAAGAGAAAAGTTTGGTAAGCCCTGAGGCAAAAGTGGGATTAATTTGATGTCTCAACCACAGCTGCTGTAAGAGCCAGGAGCCAAGGGGTGGGACAGCAAGGCGGAGAGGGAGCAGCTGTGTCTGCAGTGCTGCTCTCCACAGGAGTCCCTTCATTCCCTGTGTTGAGGGGTGGAATTCAGGTCCCTGAAGCCCATCCATCTTCTGCACTCCTCAGGCTGCTGTCCAGCACCCATTTCTGCTCAGAGTGACCCGATGAGCAGCTTCCTGTCAGTTCTGCACAGGATCACAGCTCAGAGCTGGTGGGGTTTGTCCCTGTCCCTCAGGGCGTCCGTTTTCCCTGGAATTGCTGCACCTGCAGGTGGGACACACTCGGTGCACACAGCGAGTTCCAGAAGGGAGGGACGTGCTAGCACAAGGATGGGGCATTTCCCTCCATTTACAGAGTCAGGGAAGATGCTAAATGCACAGGGAATCAGAGGCTTCAGTTCAAACCACGCTGCCCATGGCTGCCCTTCCCCTGACCTTACAATGATCACAACAGCATCAGGCTGGTCCAAAGGCAGGGTACTCGTGGTGAGTTTTTCCATGAGCAGTTTTGTGAGTTAATCACACAGTTACAGCCCCTAAAGGCCTATTTTCAGTGCTCTAGGTCCACCTATTCAGCAAAAGTATTTTGAAAGGCAAACACCGCACAGTAGAAAGGTGTGTGTAAAGTATCACAGTTCTATACCAACCCAGATCATCCTGCAGATCATTTACCCCTCAAAACAATTCCCCAAAACTGTCACAGTTAACAAGCTTAATTACCAACCTTATTATTCTTCAGGCTTTTCTTTCCCACTTGCAGACAGGGTATTTTTCACCATGTGACTTAAAACAGAGGGTTTATGCCTGCAGGACTGGTCTTCCAGTTGGACCAATACTTAAGTTATAATTTATCACTCAAATCTGAGAAAAACATTTGAAACCTTTAGGTCAGGCAGAGGAGAAGAGGACTGCACCTTCAATTCAGTTTATTGCTGGCGTATTTGCTATTTTAGACAAAGAAAACTGAGTACATTTTTCTGTACTAGCCCAGCAGTGAACTCTCCACAGGTGCACAGGAAAAGGATAAAACACTCCTGTGACTACACTGAGACTTAATTCAAACATTTGACGGTGGCAGCTGCACCCTGATTTCAGAGCTCAGCTTCCACTGAGTAAGAGATCCCTACAGGCAAAACCTTGAAAAGGGTATTGTTGGCAGAAAACATCATATAAGGATTGTATTAAATGTTAAGTAAGGCTCTCTAAACACAAAATCTTTTGATTTTCCCATGCTGTTGTTTTACAAGCTCACTCTTCACTCCCTGTAAGCACAGGTTTGAGCAGAACTGCACCATGCTCAAGTACAGCAATGCTTTAGGCAAGTCCATTCGTTGAAGTGACTCCCAGTTAGATCTCCCCTGTACATCCATAAATACACAGAGTAAATTCAGTGCAAAATAGAAGGTACAGGCAAATGTTGCAGTCAGTTATTTCTCTGAATGCTCAAGGTTAATGAAATCAAGCCGACATTTGCAGAAATCATATCATTCAGGGGCTTTAGGAACTCATTACTCACAGTTGTAATCCATTTTCCTAATCCAGTGATTGGTATTGAGCAATAAAACATTTCGGTCATCTGCTGCAAAACTGTTTCATAAGTGATTATTTTATTTGCTGATACTGTAACAACTGAAGTAATGCACAGTTACATTAAATTATTAGGGGCCTAGCATAACTAGCATCGTTTGGGATGTTTCCCATTTTTAACCAGTGAACTCTGTCTGATATCCACGGTATGAATGTGGATCTGAAAGCACTGAACACTTCTGCATTTAGCACTGCCAAGCACAGACCATCTGTAAGAATTCCAGGAGATTTTCTGCAGCACAGTGCTGACATTTCACTGTAGATGATGCCTTGGTTTTATTGTCAATACACTGGCAAAAGTAGAGCTTCTGCTCACAAAGCAAGTTTCCTTGATCTTTTCCCTTGCAGCCCAACCTGCTCTCCCCAGGACAGGAGACGGGACTCTGCCCATCCCCACTTCCCCTGACAAATCTCAAATTCATTTCCATGGTACAACCAAGTTCATGGAGGGGAGGGAACTCACAAATTTTCAGGTCTGACAACTGTCCTGAATATTTGAATCCCTCTCTGGGTCTGATGAGAAGGAACACAAGTCATCAGCATGGATACTGATGGAAAAGTATCCCAGAGGTTCTTCCAAGCAATTTCAGAAGATGCTTTGCTTGTAAAACAACTTGCTCAGCCACGTGTTTATGTGAAATAACAGCTGTGTCAAACCAGCACACTGAGCATAAACCACAGATAAAAATACAAAAGAAACAGAACTACTATTGAAATGTTCTGAATGCTTCTCTCGTAAGTTGAAAGACAGTAATGTGATTGGTAACAGGGAAACTCTGGATGGAGCTTCAGCAAGTTAATTAAAGCCAAACAGCTCCCTTAGCTTTGGTTTCCACGGACAAGACTCTGCTTAGCTGCAGTTTGGAGCACTCTGTTATCTTATTTAGATTTTCCAGGCTGGTTTACCCACCCCATTTGCCTAGTCAGCCTTTAACCCTTAACTGGGAATAGACCTTATATGAAGTAATGAAAAATCTACAATATCAGAACCCCAGCCAAACTCTCTGCATCGCCTGCTCCTTTCCCCACTGACTTCCATGGTATTCAGAAGCACCAACTCTTTTCGACTCATGCTCAAAAGGAATAAATAAAATTAAAACAAACAAACAAACAATTTTTTTTAATTAATTAATAATTTAAAAAAAAAAAAAAAAAAGGCAAAAAACTCCCTGTCACTTCTCATCAAGACTAAACAAAGTAAGAAAATTGCTGAGCAGCAGCTGTCACAGAGTGGGAACTGAAAGAAGAAACCGCCAAGACCTTTTAAAGTCTCCTTCCTTAAGAAAATCCCTCTCTTCTCCCAAAGATGTTTTTTCAGCCTTTTAAACTCCAAATAAGTGCATGACAACTTATCACTATATTTTCACCCACAAGTCCTTCCCTGGGGAGTCTGTCAAAGGTTTGCATCACAAAAATCTTTGCAGGCTGCCGTGAAAGCTCCTCCTGCCCAAACACAGCCTTGCTGCACTCAAATAGAGACACAAAACTGCTGCAGCCCCAGCCCCTAAAATAAGTTCAGGTGGCAGCACTGAAGCCAGTTCGGGACAAATTCTGCTGTTTACAACCTCATTCCTGTCTATTAAAAAAAAAAAAAAAAATGGCACAACAATGGTGGCTGGTGGAGTTACATCACTTTGCTAAACAAGATTTTGCTTAATAATTTGTTCTTATTGTAGCTGGTTAATGTTTAAATCAACTTCCAATAAAACACTCACACCTCAAGGCATGTCAGGGAATTCAAAAAGCATTCCCTAAAAAAAAACCAAAGTTTTGAGACATATATATAAATATAAATACACACACAGACATGAAATGTTTTTGGAATGTTGAGAGCGCAAGACTCAGTGCTCAAAGTCGGCCAAGCAGAGTTATTCAATATTCTCTTACAAATTACCTGTGCTCAGACCATCATAAGGTATTGCCTATCTTTGTCCATGCTTCTCATTTTCAAAATTATCTGCATATATATGCATATGCATATACCTTTACCTATATATATACATATACCTTAAAACAAATATTAAAATTAGCTTTAGAGAATTCCCTGTTCTGTCTCCAACATACATTCTGGGTTTTCTCTTTTCTCTGTCATCTACTGGCTATACAAAACTTGGATTAAATTGGATTTTGACGACTGTCCCGTATTTTAAAATTCAATTTCGAGTTAAATCTTTGTAAGCACGAGAAAGAGACTTTTTTGAAAGGAAAACAAAGAGAAGAGTAAAACATGAGATTAAATGTGACACTGGAAGAATTATTACCATTTGCCTGAACTCCTAAGAACTGAGTTAACTGAAGTAGAACATAAATACAATCAAGGTCAAAGAAAAGAAAAATAGATTAATCTGCTACCTGTGTAATAAACTATATTCTCAAAGGCTGTAAGTCTCAATTTGCATGAAATTAAATGTCTCATCTGGAGAATGATCCAAAAGTCCATTATTATTTGCCCAGTTGGTTTTCCACAGGTTTTTTCCATAGCTGAAATGCATGTGGTAGTGATATTTTTTTGTTTAGAAAGTACTGTTGAAAAGAAGTAACTTTGAAAAGGTATCCAATAGCCAGCTCACATATGTTTTAAAGGTAATTAGAATTTCTTTGTCTTTACTAGGAATATTATATATATATCCAAACATTCAGGAAAGGGTAAAAGCCAAGAGCAAACACATGAAAAGTCTTGAGTGGATTTCAAACTCTGTGTGGAACTTTGGAAGATCTTCACATGCAGAGAAGTGATACATCTAAAGCCATATCCAAATTATTTCTCACAGTTCCACTTTACCAAAAAAAAAAAAGTTTCAAACACCTGCTTTAAAGGGAAAAGGAGTCCTTCAGCACCTGAAAAAAAGAGTTCGATAGAACAGAAATTCCTAAGAACTCCCAGTGCAACTCAGGATGGGGAATCCTTTTATTTTCTAGGCAGCAAACACTTCCATCCCTCTCTCGGCACCCAGTGTCTCTATACTATACAAATATAAATAAATATACTCTATAAATAGCAGATAGCCAGTGGCTCTGTGTTTGATCCCATCTCTGCCGGGTTCCTGACCCCAACAAGATCCAGTCCCTTCCCTATTCCCTGATATCTATTTACAGGCCGGATTTATTTAATGTGCAGACTGCACACACACACACACACAAACTTCTCAAAACCAGCAGGGTGGGGCTGGTCACAATATTCAAACAGGCCCAGCCACTCAAAACCAAATCACTGCCCAAACTTTCATCATTAGCGTGGAAAAGCTGCAGTGAAAGGCAATGGAGTCCACGGACAGCAAAAGACATGACAAGAACTTTTTAGGAATCACATGAAATGAACTCCAGCTGTGCTGGTTCTCTTTAATTTAGAGATAAACCTAAAATACAAAGTTATTTCCCTTTGTCTCCATCATTAAGTTTCTTTAACATATATTTTTTGTTATGGATAACCTGCAAATCTGTCACTCATGATTATTTTGGTTATTTTTGTCAATATGCACTGGACACATCTATGTCCAATGCCTCATCTAGTGTAGCTGCGCTACAAAGATAATTGAAGTTAAATAAAAATAATTTAGGTTAAAACTCTGGGAAACAGATACGATTGCAAAAACATGGCTTAACAAACAGTAAATGATACATGAAAATAAAGGGGGAGATACTTTAGATAAACCTAATTAAAAATTCATATAAAAATAAGCAATTCTAATAAATTCAGGTTTGGGAGTTTTTTCTTTAACCTCTGATTAATTTACTGGTCATGATCCTAATTATTAGGTAGGACACTGCCAAGTGCTGTCAATGATATCTATTCCTCTGTAGCACATATTACTGCTCAAAATCTGAGATATGATGTCCCAGAATGAATGAAGGTTTTGGAGAGGCCCCAGGGTTAATGGGATCGCTTAAGAAAAATATTCTGACTCAGCTTATCGTTAGGATTTCCACTTTGACTCAGCTTTGGGAACATTTTCTCCAGAACAGGATAGAACAGTTTAGGCTGGAAAAGCCCTCAGAGAGCACCGGATCCAAGAGTTATCACCACCTAACCACATCCCCAAGTGCCACATCTAGATGCACTTTGAAAATGACCAGGAAGGGTGACTCCACCATTCCCCTGGGCAGCTCTCCCAATGTCTGATTACTCTTTTAGTGATTTTTTTTCAATTCCCCAGCCTGACCCTCCCTGTCCCCTGACCCTGGCACAGCCTGAGGTCGTTCCCTCTCCTCCTGTCCCTGTTCCCTGGGAGCAGAGCCCGACCCCCCCGGCTGTCCCCTCCTGTCAGGGAGTTGTGCAGAGGCAGAAATTCCCCCTGAGCCTCCTTTTCTCCAGGCTGAGCCCCTTTCCCAGCTCCACTCCTGGGGCTCCGTTCCCTTCCCCAGCCCCGTTCCCTTCCCTGGACACGCTCCAGCCCCTCCAGGCCCAGAACTGCCCCAGGATTTGGGGTGGTGCCTCAGCAGTGCCAGGAGGTGCTGCACCAACTCGGACAATACAAATGATAACCTTCCCTACTGCCTGCTGCTTCTGCTGGCTTAGGGTCCAGACTAATTCCTTGTTTCATTTATTTTATGTGATCATGCAGGTGTGCGCACAGTTCAAGCCGGATGGCAGAACCGCGCTGCATCCAGCAAATATTTTTGGAAACAAATTTTATATTGCTGTGGACATCAGTGGCCACAGGGGGCCATTCCTGTGGGATGGGGACAATCCCTGCCATTGTCCTGTGGCCTCTCCATTCCTGACCCAGCCCACCTGGGCACACCTGGGCTGGCGTCCAGCTGCTGTCCCCAGCACCCCAGGGCCTTTCCCCCGTTTCCAGCTGCTCCTGCCCAGCCTAGAGCTGCAGGGATTGGTGTGACTCCAGTGCAGGACCCTTGTCCCTCACGCTGTGTCCTCAGCCTGTGGATCCAGGCTGTCCTCATCCCTCTGCACAGATCCCTGCCTCCAGCACATCTGCAAGCAGTGGAAATGACTCCGTGTCAAGGTCTATGAAATATTTCCCTCCAGAACAATCTGCTGATGGCATTTCCCAGTCACAGCACCAGGAGTCCCAGGCACACAGCTCCCAGCATCGCCATGGCACAATCCCAGTCTGACACTAATCCTGACATTCCCTTCTGCTGGGTTTTACCCACACGATTCCAGTAAAGGCACCAGGCAACCCTGCCCAGCACTGCACTCACCAGAGACTTTGTCTGAACTCCTGCAGGAACCTCACCAAGCCCCAAAAAGGCAGTTAAAAATATTCTTTACACAACCCCAGCAAACCATCCTACAGCATCATACCAGGCCACTTCCCCTTGATTAGAAATGTTTGCTCAAATGAGGTTATTTTGAGTTGCAAGTACGTTACCTGGTGTCAGGGAATGATTCATGCATACAGATTTTAATAAAATAATTAACATTTTGTGCATAAGATAGTATTTAATGTTCTAAACCGAGATGTCAGTCTGAATCCTAGGCAGCACCACACTTTCCATGCCTTGATTATTTAAATATCAAATCCTTGTCATGCTGTAAAAAACAGCTGTTTGAGAAGAATCTCTTTCAAATTATAAATATATTGATTATGTGTAATGATGACTAAACCACTAAAGGTCAGATTATATTTTGTCTGTTAAAAAATATGGGGATTTATCAACCTTTTTTATTTGTCAGCAACGTTTAGAAGGTCTGAATATGCAAAAATCTGTTCTTGCAGCTAACAGACAGTTGATGGATAGGGTCTAATAACAACAGGTATGTTGATAAAGACTGGAATGCATACAGGAGTTTGGTGGCAAGGGAACAATTACAGTCCACAGGAGAAGCGTCAAAATACTGTTTTGACAATTTACATTAAATTATGTTTTCACATTTCTTTCTCTGCGGGTAGAGGCACTACCAAAAAATACCAAACTTATTATGCTAAATTTTCTCTTTGCAAGAATTATCAAAATCAAGTAAGTGCTATTTACAGAAAATCTTTTTCATTTAATGTTCTTTACACATTTCCCATTGCAGCTGACCTTTCCACTGGTCTCAGACTGAAGAGCACATGCCTGTCACCAGCACATCATTAGGGACAAGTACTTGATTATTCATGATATTTCCAAGATGCACGACTGTTAGACTATTCCACTTGCAAAATGTCTTCGTGCAGCTCTTGAACCACTCCTTGCTGCATTCCCCTAATCCTCTCATCTCACCATCCCTGCAAACTTCCCAAGGACACCCTGAAAACGTGGAGCAGCACTAATGCAGCAGTGTTCACACCATCCTCAGGAACCTTCCTTCATCCAGGGCTGCACGTTTCACTAGGGAAGCGGCAATTCTCTTGGACTTCAGCTGCACCTGCCTGCATTTAGAACCAACAGGAGCATTTTTGTCGTTTGCTACGTGACAAAAATTCCCAGCCAGGAGCTCTCGTTTGTGCCAGAAGATGGAACAAACGGCAGCAGCCCACATTTCCCCACTTTCTCCCTGGCTGCTCTGCATTCTGAGGAGCAAATCCAGCCATTCCAGCCTCCCAATCTGTCCCAATGGCTTGGGAGCTGCCCACCAGCCCTGCCCGGCCTGTGGCACCCCTTTCCCTACTGCACCCTGGCAGGGAACAGCTTGGGAGCAACACTGCTGCCAGCCAGCCCCTGCCCATGGGCAGCCTGCTCAGTCAGGGTGCCCAAGGGCATCCTTGCCCTGCTGCTCCTGCTGGCACTGCTTGGCACAGCAGCTCTGAGCCACAGCAGGAACATCCTGGCACAGCCACAGGCTGTGCCACCAGGGGCTCTCAAACTCAGCCCCCCAGGGCCACGGCAAAGCCACCTGTCACTGGTGCCTGAAGTTTTATCTTTCATGTTTTTCAGATTCTGTGCTGCCCAGGGGTGCAGCTCTGAGCTCACATTCAGGGTCACTCAGCTCTCTGCACACAGCAGGGACACAAAACAAATCCTTGTCCTGCTGCACACCAAGGACAGCTGGTACAACTTTCAGCCCAAAAGCACAAACAAAGGTGGCTGGAGGGAGGAACAAAAGGATGGGACCTCACAACCTGGAGCTGGAATTGGACAATTAAACCCCAATATGCAAATGGACCAAAACTTTTATAAAAGTGTGAGACCTCGTGACTGTTTGTCCATTTTGAGACCATTTTGGGTCCATTTTGGGTGTAGCCCTGGCCAGGCTCTTGTCCTGCCCAAGGTGTACCCTAAAGGCTATTCAATAAATATCTACTTTATTCTCTAGCTCTGTCCAGTCACTGTTTCAGGTCAGCCTCCCTGATAAATCGTCACCAAAAACTCCTCTGGGCATCACCTTCTCGCTCCTGCACCTTCCCCAAATTCTCCTTAATCTACAATCCCAAAGCTCTACTCGATTGTTGCTACACACAGCAAATGCTCACTTTAACCGCTGGGAAAACTGTATTCAGCTGTTCCCAGAAAAATCTAAGTGTGGTAGAAAAAGCAGAATTTTTACCCAAACCATCCATTTTAGTGATTTTATTATGAAAATAAATCTTACCTGTAAGGCTTTTTTCCTTGGCTGTTATATAAAAACTCCATAAATAAATGGCTCACTATTAAAACCAGGAAAAAAGATGCAGATTTATTTCACCTCTCTTGTTTTGTCCCATCTTCAAAATATTAGTTCTTAGAAATTAGAAAACCAAATTTACTTAGAAATGAAGTATTTTTGACAAGCACTGTTAACCATTTTCAGCCCCTGAAGTCATTGGACAGGTCAGTTCTGCAAACTGCATGTAGTGATTGAATGAACATGCAGAAAGAACTGCATTTCTGGAAAATGGCTTTTGAGTGTGGTTGTTAGACTGAATGCAGGGTGGACTGAAATTATATTTCAGCTTTGTGAACATCATATAAAACATTTAACAAGAATTCTTCAACCTTATTACCACTTTTTTCTTCTTCTTCTTTATTTAAGGCTCTTCCTGTCTAATAAGATGATTGATAAAGCACATTTCCAATCAAACAGTGACATTTTTGGCAGGGTGGAAATGCTCCCAGTTCTAAGAACTGGTTCTGCAGTAAAGCAGCCCCTCCATCTACGAGCAGGAATTTGCTCACAATCCAGACCATCTGGGCAACGCTCATAGCACCACGGTTTCTACATCAATTATCCCTGGGGAAATATATAGATTTCTAATCATCTATTGCTTCCTTTTGAACGATACATAAGGGACTTATGAAAAGGATTTTTCAGGCACGCCATCAGTCAGAGAGCTTTAGAGACAAATATTAGGCTCTGCCTAAGCATTTTTACGCTACTTGGACGCTCATAAATGCAATCACTCCCTCCTGCCAACTCTCAGATTATTACGTAATATACCCAAGCTTTTACATTTATTCAGTATACAAAACTGTGGTTCAATTTGGCACATTTTTGGTTTTTAAATATGAATAAGAATGCTTCAAAGAACAAAATGGAGTTGGGAAACATTTATACAAGAAGCTGAGTATGGATTAAAATTGCTTGGCTTCAAAAGTAAAATTAGATGATGTTTAATTTAGTTTATTTATGAAGTTGTATTTGTTCAATTTAAATACGTAATCTCCTCTGAGAGAGCTCAGCTTTGCAAAATTATAAACTGTTCCTATATTTCTATTAGTTGTGATTTATTCTGATTCATTCCATTGTTCAAAAATGCTAATGAAAGCAGATGATGCCGAAGAAGATCCACAAGCAACAACCAATACATCCATCAGTCTGAAAAACAGGGAGAGGCTGCTCCACACAGTCAGGCAAGAAATCCCAGACAAAAGATTTCTAGGGAGACACTGGCTGTGGAGAAATCCAAGCACAGGGTGAACCAGCACAACCTTGATTCTCAAAACCCACCCCAAAAACTCCTATCAAGACACACAGCAAATTCCCCTCCCTCCTCTGGGTATACACGGAAGAGAGATGGATGGATGGATGGATGGATGGATGGATGGATGGATGGATGGATGGATGGATGGATGGATGGATGGATGGATGGATGGATGGATGCTAAAAATCAACTTTGCTGGGCTGTGATGGGGAGGCTCCAGCGAGGAAAATCTGCCCAAAGCTCTGGGGACATGGGGATTGCAGAGTGGGGGATGAAGGACAGATTGACAGCATCTCTGCCACTCTGGACATGTTCTGAGAAGGCACCAGAGAGATTTTCCCATCAGACATCGAGGTTTAGAGTGGTTTGTTTGCCTGCCACCAGTTGTTGATGTGCTTACTCCACTCCTTGGGTGCTGGGGTGTCTGCAGGGTGGGACCAGAGAGTTGGGCCATAAAACCCTTCTCCCATTGCTGGGTCCCACAGCTGCACCCAGAAACTCCCAGAGAAACACCCCTGGGGCTCAGCAGGGTCAAGACCTGTTTGCACACAAAAGAATTTGCCACTGATAACAGGCATCCGCAGAAATACCTTCATTACAATAAGATTTTTTCTGTCCTCCACCACGTGGATTAAAAAACCTCCAAACTGCTCCTCCTGGTCTAGATATTTTTTCCTTACAAGGCTATTACTTATGGGCACACACGGAATATCCCACCTTCTGCCTTTCCCATGGAAGCTGATGGATCATCATTTGAAGTCATACAATAATATGAGGGTTTGAGGGGAAAATAATAATAATATTAATAATAGGTTTGAGAGGATTCCCTATTTCTGTACTCACACTGGCTTTGCCCCTCTCACAAAGAGGTCAAAAAGAGTAGGATCTGATCCCTGTTCCTGAACTGAACTAAAAACAGCCCTTATGGCCATCATCCCAGATGTTTGGTTCATTCCCTGGTCTGTTCAATCCTTTGCAGGAATGAACTCCACAGCTCCCAAGAAAAAAAAATTTATTCCAAGTAATCACAAGCATTCCCGCATAAGTTTTCTTACTGCTGTGGTGGAACTTGGGTGCTGCAAAAAAAGCAGAGTCATGGGAGAGAAAGTCAAATCCACACAAAATGTTGAATTAAATAAGGCCTCCAGCTTTGAGGCTCTGTGTTCACTGCGGAACAAACACAAAAGCCAGACCAACATGGAAATGTGCTGCTGCTCCTGAGGGTAACTCCTGAATAGAAATATCTGGCAGCCGGGAGGAAAGTTTCTGGAGAACCAGCTGTGAGGTCAAACAAGAATTACTGAGGAAGGGAGTGGATCTGGTGTGTGGGAGGCAGTACAAAATTGGTATTGTTTTCAAGTGAACCACCGCGAGATTAACTTTGAATGGAATTAAACTCCACAGTACACCAAAGAGCAAGAAGGATTTTAGAGCCGCTGCTCTCTCTTTGGGTGCTTTTAGAGATGCATACATGCACATGTGTGTACGTACACGCAGATACGGTTTTTCTTCTCCACATGCAGGGACTTGTCCCTCCCCTAAGGAAGCGATGGGCAGAACTCTTCCCAAGCTTCCCTGTGAAATCTGCTCTCCTTCAGGAACCTTTGCACTTCCCGGGGTCAGTGTGAGCACTTCCAGCACTGCCATCCCACTTTGATTTGCTGCCACTGCCACAAGCCCGGGTCATGCTTTGCCTAAAGGCAGCAGGGTCAGTTCACTGCATGGGATAAATCCATCACAGAGGCTTTCCAGAGGATCCCAGGCCCTAATCTGCTTTGATTCCCAGTGCCCACGACAGCCCTGAGCTCACCAGGACTGGCTCCCACTATAAAGTGCCTTCTTTAAAAGGAATACGTTCGGATGTTTCTAGTTACTTTGACTTTGTTCTTTCACAGCATTTTAATTAGTTACAATTCTAATAATTGCAATATTCTTAAATGTTGCAATTATTCTTCTCTCAGGGTTTGGCAATTAAAGCTCAGAAAGCAGTGCTACTTACCTGATTGTTACTAAAAAATTTAACATGTCCTGTATCTGCAGCTTCCATCTGTTCCAGATAAGATAAAGCAGGGGAACAAGATTTCCTTAGAAGGAAGCTGGACCCAATTAAGAAATTGTATATTAGTTTTCTCTAACAAGTGGGAAAAAAAATACCCAAAAATATTTCCCTAGCAGTATTTTTCAAGATCCCCTCCTAATCCAAAAGCAGATATGTAAATAAGGCTTGTATGTCAAGACCTCATGCACTCAATTTTAAGTCTTAAAAAGGTTCAAGGAAAAAAAAAAAACCAAACACTTCAGATGTCTTCCATTTTCCCTTTCATTCCTTTCCATCCTCAGTTCTGGTACCAGAATCATGTTTTCAGATTCAAACTTCCAAGTGTACTTCTAAACTATAAAAAAGGAGGACAAGGGCAGAGAAGAGGACGCTTAATTTATTATCTTTTCACATTAGAGTTACAGGGAACGTTAATGATATACCAAGCTATAAACCCTGTAGCTGGTACTGTATTAATCATCTGTCCACATGAGAACTCAGATAAATATATAATCCTATTTCTGCATTGCAGATTTTATATGTGCCTTCCTCAGATCGCTGCTTCTTTTTTTTCATTATTTTGCAAACATTGCTGAAGGGGAGAATCCATCCCAAGGTAGGGAACGGCATCCTAACTGTACTTGCTTCAACTGAACAGCCACATTAAGATTTATTAGAAGATAACCAAAGCGATGGGCAGGAACTCAAGCTTTGCAGCAGGGCCTCTTTATTTCTCTTTTTTTTTTTTTAACAGTCTGAGCACAGTTTGTCTCTCTTAACACATTCTCCCTTCTCCAAGGTCAAGTCTGTTGCCAGCCACAGGCAACAGCTGGCCCACCCAGGCTTCCCCCAGCTTGGGGATGAGCCAGGTCCCACCTGCATATCCAAAACACTTCATTGCAGACAAGCTCCAGCGGTCCCTATCCATGTCACCTCTTGTCAGGCCACATATTCCTGGAAAAAATACATATTCCGCCTTTTTGCATTCCCACTTCAGCCCAAGCATGTAAATAAATCCAACCCCTCCACATTCTGTACCTATCTCTAATATGTAGGCACCGCACAGGACAGACAGAGATACCCAGTCCCATTTTGGATGAACCGAAGCAAGATTTAAAATCAAATAAACCAAAGCCAACAGCAAACTCACCAACAGGGATAACAAGCACTCAGCATAAAACACCACCTCAAAACCTCTTTGCTCCGAAGGGGGGTTCTTGATGCTGCAATGGAAATACGAGGGCAGGGCTTCCCTGTTCCTTCAGGTCAGCCCAAGGCACACAGGGCAGCGCTTGAGCCTTTCTCCTCCGTGCCAGGAGTTCTGTCCTGCCTGGTGCAGAGTGGTGCAGTGTGGGGATGAGAGAGGCACCAAATGCTCGGTAAGAGCCATGAAAATAACCTGCAGAGCCAAGAGCTTGTCCCCAAGAAAGATGTGTGGGAATTGGGCACCTCATTCCTCCTGTAATCCTCTCACTCCAACAGTTTGTTTTCCTGGCATTTTCAGCCATCTTATTCAGCACTGCTGATTTAGCAGTACCATTTTATCCTGCAGTTCTCTGCATAACAATCACCACGACAGCATTACAGAGACAACCAGTCCTACCATAATGCAAATGTCCTCCATGGGTACTGCAACAATTTGCATTGCATCCCACGAACTGTCTGCAATTCTTCTTGGAATTTCCCAGGTTAACTCAACTACTCATAAATAGGTATTGCTTCAAGCACCAGGGGAGGGAGGATGACAACCTCGTGTCATTGAGAAAAACAGCACAAAATCATCATTGCATTGTAATTGCGTTTTGCTGTTCTCTTGATATCAAACATTATTTGGAGGTATTTTTAGAACAACGTGCAAAATGTTCATTACAATGCAAGCAGAGGAACGGGACATGGGAAGCCTGCAGTGCAAATTGAGCAAATTGAATAGCTGTCCTCAGCCAGGACAACAGCTTCTTCTCAAACTGACTTACAGAGGACGCAGATCAATGCTGCCTCCCGACATCTGGGATTGCACATTTCCCAAGGAGACTGGGACAGTTTATTAGGGACACTGTTCCCTTCCAATTACCTGTGTGACACAAGGTGTACCGCTGTGAAAGACAAGTCAGATCAGCAGCAGAGCATTTTATTGTGCTTCATCAGCACCCGGGGGGTTGCCAAGGTTAGTGAGATGCTGAGCATGACCATTGCAACGAATTCATCCAGCCCCAAGATAAAGAGTGTACGTGCCAGAGAGCCACCACCGCTCTGAGAAGCATCACTCTTTCCTCAAGGCCCACTGAGGCACGGAAAGGTGCTGAATGAAGAGTGTGGCTGGCAGGACCTGTGCTTGGAAGGCTGAGGCAGGATGGAGATCCCCTCATTCCAGCCACAGGTGACAGATGGTTTCAGTGCAGAGTGCAACAGACCCCAGAAGGCACGTGAGGCTGTAAAGATGTCCCAGACTCTCCTGCATGAGCCTGGTCCTTGCTGGTTCCAGCCTCACTGGGGTGGCTGCAGGTTTTGAGGATACCTGGACTAAAAACAGTGGAGCATGGAATTAGTGCAGAGGGATGAGACAGCACCACCAAAGGGACTGATCAGGGCAGGGGTTCTGCCCACCCTACTGAGATTTGGAAAAATGAGGCCCCTTGACCTCCAGAAGGAAGACGAGGCTGGACAAAGAAGTGGCCTCTGAGAAAACAAGGGTACCCAGGATAAAAAAAGTGGAGATTGGACAGAAGACCAAGGGGCATTTGGAAAGACAAATAAGGGGAGACCCTGGAATTCTGAGATGCATGGAGACAAAAGCCGGGGAAATGCCTAGCTAGGGCAGCCTCTGTGTGAGATCAAGTAGGGTAAAAGCCCAAAACTTGTTGGATCTTCAATAAACTCCATCAATCCCAGTGTGGGCTGTCATTCCCTGCCTCACCGGTGACAGCTGGTGGGAATGGTCATATGAGGCTTTAGCTGGGGGATGCAAGAGGAAGAATCCCAAATCCTGTTTAAAATGCTGAATCTCATCCAAAGTCTACATGGATTTATGCTGTGGAACACAACCCAAACCAAAGCACAGAAGATAACCTATCAGACTAAGACAGCGCTTGTCTAAGTAAAAATCTCCTCAGATGGAGTGCGTACATGAGCAGTGTTGTTTTCTTCAATTGCCCAACTAATTTCCAGAGGTCAGGAGCTGGGAAGGTCAGTGAACTGGACAGGCGAGGACTACAGAAATAGCTCTTTGCCCAGCATCTCACAGATAAGCATCTTCCTTATCCTGTTTCCTCATTCTGTGAGACAGATTTTTCAGCAAGATCCAAATCAGGTTGGGCTAAATCTCATTTTATTTTTAATTCATTTCATATGGTTTTATTTTTAACTCACTTTAATTGAAATGCAGCGAATTAAATTATCAATTGAAATTACTTCATCAGCTGTGAGTCTTCATTCTTTAATATATAAAATAAGCTCTTAGTAAATCTGAATCACTGATTTTTCCTGTTTCATCCTCAAGCCCTGGGATGCCGATGCAATGCATTGGGCATTCAATATCGCAAATTCCACACTCTTGACCATAAACGTATTTGGGAACTTGACCAATTTTTGGCATTTTTTAATAACACAGCACTTCAATTCTGGGCTAAATCTTGAAATTGCAGTTCCAGCTCTAATAGTCTCCTTCCAAGGGATTTCTTTCGATGCAAGAGCCAAGAGTTGTATTACGGCAGGGATGAAGGAACAGAGCACCCTGTGCAAGGGTACAGACTGGGCAAATGGGGAGGAGTGGTTGTGCCACCAGATGGATGAGCTGCCTCTCGGAGGGAGAAACGGGCCAGGAGGAATCCCAGGATGGCTGAAGAAAGGGAAAGGCAAACTTGTGCCCCTAAGGCAGGACAGGCTGGGGGCCAGCTGGCTGGGAAGCAGCTCTGCAGAAAAGGCCTTGGGGTTCCTGTTAGACCCAAAGCTGAGCAGGAGCCAGCAGCGTGTTCTCA
The DNA here is from genome assembly GCF_015227805.2 of Hirundo rustica. Lineage (NCBI taxonomy): Eukaryota > Metazoa > Chordata > Aves > Passeriformes > Hirundinidae > Hirundo > Hirundo rustica. Next base: position 7,266,958 of record NC_053461.1, on the reverse strand, counting down.
CAGCACAGGGCTGCCTCGCTTCCCACCAGCACTGCTGGGACATCCCAGTGCCCATCCCACCTGGGCTGGGCTCCCCGGACAACAGGGACCTGGACTTCCTGGAGAGAGTCCTCCAAAGGCAGGCAGAGGTGAGGAAAGGACTGGAGCACCTGCATGCAGGTAGGTGGTTCAGAGAACAGGGACTGCTCAGCCTGGAGAGCAGAAGGCTCAGGGGGACCCCATCAACAAACAGCTGATGGGAGAAAGTGAGGAAGATGGACCCAGACTCTTTTCGGCGGTGTCCGGTGAAAGGCAAAAAGGCAAGGAGAGCCAAGGTAGAAAATTCCATTTAAAGGTCAAAAGCTGTGAGGGTGTCCAAACCCTGGGACAGGTGCCCCAGAGAGGTTGTGAATTCTCCATCCTTGGGGAAGCTGAAAACCTGATGGACATTGCCCTGCTATAGGTGACTCCACTCGGAGCAGGAGAGGTTGGGCTGGACCATCTCCAGAGGCACTTGCCAACCTCAACTATTCTGTGCCTCTGAAATCAGCTGCTTTCTCCGGCCATTTCACCTTCACCATGTGGGCAAAGGAGACAAAAGAAAAAAAAAAAAAAAAAAAAGCACAAACTCTTCTGTAGGAATCCCAGATTTACTGCTGCTCCTCTTCTCTCTTTTCCCATTAACCGTTTCTAGGGTTCTCTGAGAGCCTGGTGCACAATCCTCAGATGCTTTAACAGTGCCATGTGTTTTAAAAACAAGGAAAAACATGCACCAGCAGGGTGAACTTGTTCATACATGGTGTGGTAGAAGAGAAGTATTTTGTAACTTGGCTACCATTTCCCAACTCTGCCAACTCTGGTACCTAAGCATGAATTTCACATCCCTTCCGAGGCTCCGTATTGCACTTGTCTGCAGCGGTCGGAGGAAACGTGTCCTGCCTTTTACAGAGCTGACCACCTCTTCAATTTATTAAAATATGCCCATTCCCAACCCTTCTCTTATACACAGGTTCTTTTTCCTCAACTGCAAATCTCCAGGTTTATTGCAAAACCCAAGGTTATTTACACAACAGCAAAACCATGCTTTTTAACCTAAATATGAGTAAAACCAGTCAAATTTGAACCAAAACCCTACAGCTCTTAAAATTGCACTGTATCCTTCCATTTCCTACAGAAGGGCACCAAACTTTCAAACAAAGGTTATAATAAAATCCTGTTGGCGCTCCCCATTGTTTCACAGGTGAAATTAAAGCCTATACATTTACATAACTTCCACAACACCCTTTATTTATCTCTGTTAGCACACAGAAAACCATCCAGCATGCAGAGCATAACCTACCTAAGAGAGAAAGGCTGTTCTCTTATGCAACTGCTCCACTAAGGATCTGTTACCTTGGGGAGCCGGGGAAGGATGGATCCCGTGGAGCAGCATCCCTGCTGGGCACGGTGCAGGGCGGCCGGGGCGGCCCTGGTGCCAGCTGGACTGCAGGGGCTGCGGGGGCTCCGGAGCTATCCTGGCACACGGAGGGAGCTCTGCTGCTCCACCGGCTCCATTTGGAGCGGAGTCATCGCTCGCTGCCTGCCTCAGCATGAGAAGGATCCCATAGAGGGGCTGGCTGAAGCTTTAGCATCACATTTTTAATATCTAAATCTGACAAAAACACCTCTCAAATCCTTAACTGGTTTTGTGTGTTATTTTTTTTAACCCCTTTTTTAACTGGCACATTAAAATTAATCAGAAATGTGTGATTTTAATCATGGGCAGGGGGGGAGGTTAACATTTGATCAGATAATGTATAATCTGAACACAATTAATCAGAGCAGTACTTGCTAAATTCCAGGGAACTGTAACATCCTTCACTGTGTCTCCTTGAAAACAGAATGAAAAAACCTGGCAAAAGGCAGCTTATTCTCTACGAGGCTTCCCAGGCAGGTTAATCAAACGAACCACTCTCTCCCCCTCAGAATACGATTTTACAGTGCGACCTATAAAAGTATCTCCATTTCTGAGAGGAGGTGGGGTCCACTTAGAGAACCCCCACTGCTGGAGTCCTACTGCAGTGCAATGGGCTCTCAGTGAGTGGGAGAGGGAGATACAAGGTCAAGGCTTCTCCATGTATTCCGAAATGTAAAAAGGAATTACTACGTACATAACTGGCATTTGACAAATGTGAGCTGCAGGATGGAAATGAAGGGGAAGAAAAAACAAACAAACAAACAAAAAAAAAAAAACCAAAACAAAACCCACACCACTTTTAACATTTTAATTTTCACATGTTAGCAGGATGTATGCTCACAGTAGCTGTATTCAGACAGGAAGAAATATAAATATATATTTAGTAGAATTCAAAAAATGTTGCGTCCCTAATCCAACAGCACTGGGAAAGATAAGCTGTATGTTTTAAATACTGGGCAAAGACGAAAAGGGAAAAGAAAATATTTCCAAACTGTTTCCTAGATACATGGTATGAAATTTAAAAGGAAAAAAAACACTCCTAAAAGTGTTTTCATGGCAGCTGTTAGAAGAACAGTATGATACCTAGTTCATCATTACCACATCTTCTGCAACCTGGAATCCTGCTGGGAAGCATGAAACTCTTCCAAGCTCTTCCAATATACATGCATGCAACCTTTTTATATATGCAGAAAGCATTAGGAATATCATGCAGTTTTGATTTGCAGTGGAGAAGAAAATTGACCTTTTCCATGGAAATGAATGTATATTTAGTACTGATGCAGGCCGAAATCAATTCTCTATAGAAATGAAGACAGATACACAAAAAGGATGAAAAGAGGGCACCCAGAGGAAAAAAAAAAAAAAAAAAAAAAAAAAAAAAAAAAAAAAAAAAAGAAACCCCTTCATGCTGCCTTGCTCCACACAACTTATTATTATTTTATTGCCTTCTTCGCAAACTTACTCATTTTACCAGCACTAAAGGGAGAATATGAACCACCTCTTCACAGGTAGCAATTTGGATTAAAATGAGAGGAGCACGAACAAAGTAAAAGCTGTCTGTGATCAAAGACCTGCTGGATACCTGAGTCAAACAGTTATTCCAGAGCAAGGTACAAGAGCCAGTCATGCATATGGATAACCTCTCACAAATTAAATGCTAATCAGGAATGCATCTCAGCAGTAAAAAAAAAAAAAACATGTGGACTATGAAGTCAATCCATAATCCTTTTTCTAAGCAAATACTAACAAGCAACTCTCGTTATCAATTTCATACCACAAGTATCCGACACCGACCTCAAATCCCAGCAGTGGAAGTGCAATTTTCCCGTATTAAACCTGCCAGCTCTCCTCCAGACATCCCAACTTGTGTAATATCCCTGCAATCCTTCCCCAGCCCCATAACAGAAAGCGATCGGGGGCGGGGAGGGGAGGTCAAAGGATCAGAAACCCCGAGGAGCACGCAGCCCTTGGGATGTAAAACCAAGCGGTTCATGCTGAAAGCAGAGCTCTTTGAGCCGCTTCAATACTCACCTTGCAGAAGGAATGGGGAGCGCCGAGCTAAGCATCTCCTCGTGGCTGCCTCCGAGCCCCAGCACTGCCCACAGCCATGGCCTCGGCAGCCCTGGGAACGCCGTGCGATGCTCAGGGAAGTGTCCCGGCTCGGATAGGATGAGCTAAAGTCAGGGATTGGGAGGCTGGGGCAGAGCTCGGCTGCTGCCCGGAGCGCAGGAGCTGCCAGCGCCGCAGGCGCGGATTGAACGCACAGAATCTCCCTTTACATAATCGGAAATGACTCCCGTAATCTTGTGTTTTTCTCTCAAGGCGTTGGACGCCTCACGAGCAGCCAAAAGAATGCAGCGTTCGGTGGATTTGGAGCTGATTCTTCTTTTGATTAAATAAATAAATAAATAAGAATTAAAGTCTATCTGTCAGAATTCTTAATCGTTATACCATACCTCTCAGGAAAACCTTTCCCTATCTTGCCATGACAAACGCTGTGTGTGGTTGAAAGGAATTACAGAAAATTCCCAGTCCCTTCTCTTCCCTCAGTCATTATTTTCTAGTCCATCTCAATACAAAGGCAATGTTTGGGATTTTTAACCTTCGTGCCCTTTACTTTCAAGCGAGCGCACTGAAAAACTATGAACAGCTCTATAAAGGAACCCAGCTGAGGATTACAGATTTTCCTACATTAAATAGCTTTGCCTATCATAAGAGAACATTAAAGTTAGAAAAATACAACAGTCAAAGTGTACTGCTCACATTTTAGAGAAATGTGAGCTTCTGAAAGAGAAAAAAAAAAAAAAAAAAAAAAAAAAAAAAGGCACGTCCAATTCCTTACCAGCAATGATAAAAGCAAAATCCCATCCACGTGTTTTCCTCATCACTAAAGAACTGATTTAATCAAAATCAAACCCATAACGTTTCAAAAACAACAAGATCATGCTGAATTCTCAACCTACCGAAGCTCAGCGCACGCTCTCTGATGCAAGGGAGCCTTTTAGCTATGCAGTTTCTCTTTGACCTTACAGAACAATCTTCACCAGTCGCAGCATTACCTTTGCAGAGATTCCCAGGGCACGAACCAAACCCTATCGCATCACCCAGTCCCCACACCATCCTCCCATCAAGCGCGCGCCTTTCCCGGCAGCAAAAATGCCGAATAAACCAACTCAGAATGGAAAGGGGGCAGACATGTAATTATTATTATTTATTATTATTATCACCACCACCGCCATCACTATTGCTCTCATGCTGTGGATGTCGCTACTTACTTGGCTAAGACATCCTCCCCAGCGCAGCCTGCTCCCGGCTAGCGGGCGGAGGGCTCAGGGCTCGGCATGGGCGCGGGCAGGCGCGCAGCGGCCGCGGAGCCGCTCTGCGGAGCGCACAGACCGTACCACCGCCGCGGCAGCGCCGGGGAGGCAGCGCCCGCAGCATCCCCGCACCGCCACCGCGGGGACACCGCCCGCACCGCCACCGCCACCGCGGGGACACCGCCGCAGCGGGGACGGGGAGCGACCGAAAAAAAAAAAAAAGAAAAAAGAAAAAAAAAAAAAAAGGGGGGGGGGGGGGGAAGAAAAGGACTGAACCACCATGTTTGTTGTTTGCGATTTTTTTTTTTTTTTTTTTTAATGCTTCCCCCTGGGATAATGACAAAAACGGAAGATGGCAAGCGACCAGGAATATGCCACTTACTCAGAAACGGGAGAAAGCTTCAAGGACAAGGATTGTCACTGTCGCTGGAGGAGGAAAAGGGAGGGGGGGACGAGAGGTTGTGGAGGAAAGCATCCCCGGCGCCCCGAGCAGGCGCAGGATGCGGCGGGGATGGAGCCCGCAGTGTCCGGTGATGCTCGGGCTGTGCCCGCTGATGACAGCCCGGCACGGCGGCGTGTCCGTGCTGCAAATTACTTCATAATCACCCTCCGCAAAGATCCGGCTCGCTCGCCCTCCCCTGCTCTTTCTGTTTATGTAAGAACAATGGGGATTCTAAGGAAAATGGGGGGGGTGGGGGAGGGGGGGGCAGGAGGTGGAATTAAAAATAAAAAAATAATAAAAAGCAGCCTTGCAGCGCTGCGGGGTTTGTGTGGTGTTTGTGTCCCTGCCATGCCTGCCAGAAATCCAAAACCGTGCAGGAGGAACGGCGAAATATCCCCGTTTAATCTGATCTGGTCACATCAGCGTGTGCTGTAAAATCACACACACATGCCAGAGCAGCTCTCTGCCCTTCTCTTCCTCACAGCCCTGCACTTCGGGGAATCACTGCATTCTATCTACAGCTTCTCGCCATCCATCCTGAGTTATTATGTAGCTGTTATTTTCAATTATTAGCACGTGAAGGATTCAGAAGTGTAAAAGGCTTTTCCAATGGAATACCGTGCCATGGCAGTGCAAAGCAAACCCAAACACCAAAAACAAGACAGAGACATCATCCCTTTGAAAAGTAGAACATTTTCTGTGTAATAGTCTATTTTTTCAAAGGAAACTGTGATCAGTACGTGTACCATGTCCAAACTACAACTTCAAATTTCCTACCTCAAACCATTCAATCCTGGGAGTGACTGAACACAAGAAAATACCTCTCTCTCTTTTTTTTTTTTTTTTTTTTTTTTTTTTTTTTTTTTTTAAGGTGAAGAACATGTAAAACGGTGCATATAAAAGCTGGGATGTGTTTTGTAGCATCCTAGGACAGCAGTGGCTCATGGCTTGCCTGTGCCTTGGCCAGGATGGGCAGGAGCACACCTCCCTGAGCAATAATAGGAGTAGCTGTGCTGATGCTCTGTCATCCTGCCTTACTCGCTGCTCAGAATATCAATTCAGCCAGTTAAACCAAAAGTCTGCACTGCACCAAAATGGAAGCTATTTAAAAAAAAAAAAAAAAAAAAAAAAAAAGGTGCTGGGATCATTGATCAGGAGTTTTGTCTATGCTGATCAATTTTTTCTTAACGAAGTAAAATGTAAATCAGGACTAGGATCAATGCGGAATTTTCTCATGTGAGACTGCCTTTATCATTAGGAAGCTACAGGCAATTACATGCATGCCAGGACACCAGATGCAGTGACTTTGGGTTAGATTAAGCAGGGAGACGTGTCCCCTTTTCAGAACAAGTTTTCAGTACAAACTGCAGCCGTTAGGAGTTTGTAGCGCAGCTCAGACTGAATCCTAGCACTGAACAAAGCAGTGCTTGAGTTAAACGCCTCGTGCTGAGGTCCCAGACCCATAAATGTTGGTGACCTCTGCTGCTCTGTCAGAAAAGCAGGAAGATACTGAGACATCTGCAATTATCTGGCTACTGACATTCCTTTTTATTTTGGTATAATTTTTAAAGATGATTTGAAAAGCAATAGAATGTTGATTGACACAGTACCAAAATACATTAAAGAAGACTTTTTTTCTTACACTGTCTTTCCTGAAAGAAGAGAGGAATAGCTTAACGAAATTCAACACAGCCCAAAAATTTTGTTCCACACATTTGGCTGTTGCCAGTTTGATGAGTGCTGCTCTCAAAGGCTTTCTGTCATACTACAGAAACTTCAGGCCAGAGACAGAATCATAAGGCCTATATCAGAAAAAAACTCTATTTTTTATTTTTCATTAACAGAATAGGCAAGGGAATAAGAGGAGAAAAATAACAGCAACAACAAAATGTTCAAAAGGGAAAGAAAACCTTTGTTTGAACATTTCATTGTATAGCAAATCCAACCAACTTGGACTTGAATATTCCCAGTCCTCACTCACTGCAGGCCCCTGAAGCACCAAAGCACATGGGGAGACGGACAAGCCAGGAAGACTTTTGGAGGTTTGTTTGGAGCCTGCTCACAGGGATTGTGTTGGTTCTACCTCCACCACAATGCTGCCATCCTGCAGCCAAGGCCAAGCCTTAGTGTGATCTCCATCCTCGAGGATGCAGATTCTGGGGCGGGAGTTGGATTCATGCACCACGCTGGAGCCTGCCCTGGGTGCGCATCAAGGAGCTCAGAATAAAGAGCCAACCTTGTGTTTGCCCTCATTTAAAGCTCCCAAGGGAAAAGTCCTCAGAAATGGCCCAAACCTGAGCCCCAGCACTGCTGAGGCAGGGCCAAGAGTTCTCTGGTTCAAGGGTGACACCTGCTCACTGCCCCCAAAATTACAAGACCACAATCCCAGGGAATACCTGCTACCCAGAGCAGGTACCCTCCAACCAGAGCTAAAAATAGCAATTCTACCCTCAAAAACTGGGCCAGCCAGTAAACAGCGCCTCTAGGAACACTCTGAGGGGTTTATTATTATTACTTTTTGGACACAACAGTGAGAATATTAACATTTTCCAACCCGGCTTCCAGCACGTGCAGCTCAAAATGGCCGCAAAGTTGGCTGCTGCTTTTTTGAGATATTTCATCATCAAATTTAATAGCAGAGCCCTGCAAAGCAAGACACCATCTGAAATGAGGGTTTGTCAGTGCATCTTCATGCCTATTAAAGCACCCAGCAGCATGTTATTTAGCTCTGACAGAAAAACAATTTAACACCTTAACTTGGGGGCAAGGAATGGAAATGGAGCAGAAAAACGGAATGGAAAATAGAAAGATGCTCTTTGGAACTAAGTTTAAAAAACAAGACAATGTTTATGGGATATAGAAGGAACGAGACTTTAGCTGCTGAGCTTGAACTGCGACTTGAAAAAATTGTTTCCCCAGTAAAACTTCAACTGACAATTTATATTTGGAGGCAAAGAACCTAACTAACTTCTTTGGAGAAAATTTCAATTCCATATGTGCTGGTGATAGACATCACAAGCACATTTCAAGGTCTTTATGAGATAATTAATGACAGGAAACACAGGAACATAATTTTAATTCCTCTTCCAGGATCTTGGGGACCAAGACCTCCTTTCCAGTGAAGTTATCCAATCAGAGGAACGGCACTGGAAAGCAGCAGCAGATTTCTAATATTTTCCTAATCACAACCCAGATACTTAAACTAGAACAGCAGACTGGCAGCCTCTCATATTTTTCAGTCTCATTTGCTAGGTTTTTAAAAATAAGAATTAAATCTGTTTTCAGATTCAGCGTCTCTCCAGTTTGGGGACATAGAGCAGTAATATTTCTGCGAGGAAACAGCTTGCGCTCCCAAACTGCACAAACATGTTGTTATCCTGGGAAGCAACACGACCTAATAAAAGGAGGAGTGGAGGAGAGGGACCTCAGAACAGCCACTTTCAAGGACTTGCCCTGCTGTTTCCTGACTGGGAGATGTTAGTAGGTCACTTGATCCCACTGTGCTTCAATGTCCCTAACTATAAAATCAGTGTATTCACAAGTTTAAATCACAGTGCTTCGGAGCTGGTGGCTTGATTAACTCTTCCCTGCCCTTCCCTGGGGGAAAGGTGCTGGGCACATCTGGCTGTGCTGTGGGAAGTTCTGGAGCTAATCCAGGCACAGGGCTCAGACTGGGAAAGCCCCAGAGCTCCCAACCGTTTGCTGTGTGATTTAAACCTCAGAAGCTCACGGTTGCCTTGAACTCTCTATTTTATCTGCCACACTTTTCCTGTACAAATTGCCACTTGCTCTGACCGATAAATTATTGCAGCTCCAATCAGCTTACTTCCTTGACTGGCATCCCAACCTTCTCAATATCTGAAAGGAAAACAACCAGCCAGCCAGAACTGCAGTTCCTCCCTCTCCTTCAATCTCCACCATCTGATATCGACAGATATCCCAGTTTTTCTTCTTCCACCGTCTAAAAGCCATGCCCACAAAGAGAAGATGCCTGCGAGGCTGGGCTGCCATTGCTCTCCCCTCCTTGCCACAAGTTTAAAGCTCAGAAAACACAACGATGCTCCCAGGGTCACCCAAGCTGGAAGAAAAGTCATTAGGCTCTAACAACAACAACAAACCGAGGAAGAAGCATTGATTAGCCTGAGCTTCCCAGTAAAGCTTAAGTAAACCTGGCTCACTTCCACAGCCTAAGCACAGCTATGACAGAGAAGCATCTCAGCAGCCTCCTCCAAAGGGTTCTGCCTCGACCAGAGCGAGAACCTGCAATATCTGACACAGCTAAACCTGAGCCCACCACTGAAATCAGCCTCTCAACAGCCTAAGACAGGCCCAAGAATACAAAACCTGTGTTATGCTAGCATTCTACCCTCTTTTTGGCTTACACACAGAATCTGTCACCTCCCATGTAGATGAGAGGAAATATTTGTCGACACTCAGAACAAATCTTAGACCAACTGACAGAGTGGCCTGACAAGAGCTTTGAAGAGCGACCTTGTGAGGGTGCCACAATCTCTGGGAGCTGTGGATGGGCAGCAAAGGAATCCCCCCTTCATTCCATGGGCATTTAAACCCCATAAAAACTGCCAGTTCTCAAAACAAAATTTGTGTCAACTGCCTTCCAGCATTATTCTGTTTACCGAACATAATACAGTGACACTGGGAGGGAGATTCAAATCCTCTGCGTTTCCAGCACAGGGATCCCCTTCCCTGTGTTCTGGGAGGGAATGTTACTTTCCTCCTGCAGTCTCATAGCACTGGTCCTGATGGAGATTAGAAATTAACTCAAAATCATTTAAACTCAAATTATAGGACTGTACAGTTTAAAGGTGTCGCATCAGTTCATGTCAAACTGCAGATTTCAGACAACCTGACTTCGAAGGATGCCTGGAAATAGGGGTGAAACTTTGCACAAGTAGATGGGTTACGTGGACTCATCCCTCTTCCGCATCAAAACTATTCTCCCAGAAAAAAACCAGTTTGGAATCAGAATTTTGGTTCAATACCTTCTTCAGATATCACTGATGCCGAATACTACCACAACGTTCTGGGAGTTGTTTTTCCTTCTTATTTGCCAAGCTTCTGTACAGGAAACCACTTATCTCCCATTTGAAAAGAATATCCCAAGCAGGATGCGTTCGAAGGAGCATCCTTTGCCATGAAATTGTGCATGACTGTGCCATGGATGTGAACCTCAAGCACTGCTTTTACACAGCCAGGTCACAGCATGACCTTGGACTGCACGCTAAAATAGCAACCCACCATTGTTCCCTTCAAACTGCTCAACTGTTCCAGTCATATTTCAGATTAAGGAGTAATAGCAGAGAATTCAATTATGCATATGGACTATTATTATTATTAAGGAAATGTGTGCTCCTTTGAGAACTTAAAGCTTTCATTCTTCAATATATGGACTTTTCCTACATACCTGGGTCTCCTGACTGTACATCTCATCAGTCTGACACAGTAACTCCCATTGCAGCCTTTTTGTCAAATGGTTCTGAATAGAAGCCTGGATCAGCCTTATTTATTACTCTAATAAAGGCAAATTATTAACATAAAGAGAAACAACAGTGGGACAAGGTTCGATCACTCTCAACAATTCAAACAGGAGAACAGAATTTTAACAAACTATGAAAAAGGGACTTTTGATATCTCAGCAAAAATCCAACTCTGATACACATTTCCTAGTAATTAATCACCTGCAGCAATTGCCTCCTGTTGAGGAGAGGGTTTTCCTGATATAATGAGATAAAAGGCTATGTTTAGCTTAGTGGGCAAAGCAATCTGACCTATTAAGCTTTGTAAAGCCGTGGGTATCTCTGCCCTGCTGATCATCCTGCCTGAGGAACGTGCACACACAGGGGGCTCCCAGGGCAGCCTGGAGCCACATCCCAGGAATCTTGGGGTCACCTTAGAGCCACCTCTTCCAGAGGGTATCCCCAACAATCCAGAGTCTCATCTTTGGAATCTTGGGGCCACCCCAGAGCCACGTTCTCAGAAGATTGTCCCCACAGCCCAGAGCCCCATCCTTGAAATCTTGGAGTCACCTTGGAGCCACCTGCTCCAGAGGGTGTCCCCACAGCCCAGAGCCCCATCCTTGGAATCTTGGGGCCACCTCAGAGCCATCTCCTCCAGAGGATTTCCCCACAGTCCTGATCCTCATACCAGGAATCTTGGGGTCACCCCAGAGCCACCTCCTCGGTATACTGTCCCCAGAGCCCAGCTCCAGGGGCTCACCTCGCTGCAGGGCCACAAAACCCCGCAGCTCTGGGGGAAGGAGGAACTGGAGCTCAGCCATCACACAAACCCACTGGGAACCCTTGGATGTTCTTCCCTGTGCCACAACCCCCATCTCAACAAACCGGTCGCTTTGTGCTGCTGATGTCACCCGGGCTGGCACCGCCACCCCGCTCGCTGTGGGAACTCAGACCGGTCCCACAGCCTTGGAAGGGTTCACTGGTGTTGTCTGGAACGTTCTGGTGCAGCCCAGAATGTTGCACACCAGTCCTGTTCATTCCCTGCATGGCAGCATTTGACAGAATGGCTCCACTTCAGCCAAAACAAACAAAAAACCCCAAGTGAGTTTCAGTAAGCCAGTCCTTTCAATCCCACTGGAAGATCTGGGAATAGCTGCCACAAAAGCCAGTCCTAGGGCTTGAGCAACTGTAGAGTCAAACCTAATCTGAAATTACCACAATGGCTGTTTGTGGTTTTAGATATAAATATTCTCCTATAAGAACTCAGGATTCGTATTCACAATTATATCTAGATTTGAAATAAACATTCAAGTTCTTCAGCAAAGAATGAGCTTTACAATAAGAAAGCTTCAAGAATTATTGCTATAGAAGATTTACTTAGAGATGTAACATATAATTTGCACAAAAATTCTCATTCATATTATTCAATATTAAACTAAATACAAGACCCAAATGTTATTGTAATAAATATAGTCAGTATAGAAATAAAAATACACTCTAAATGAAAATTAGGTGGGTGTCAGGCTTGGCTTCCAGACTGAGCCATGTCCTGAAGATCCATCAGCTGTTTCTTAGCCCCAGATGCAACATTATGACACAATAGTTATGAAAATTTTGCCAAAATATCAGAACTTTCTGAAGCAACTGAGCTTAGGACTTGCCAATACATTATTGTAGATTAAAAGAGTCTGTCCAGTGCAGAAGAATGAACACGTGAACAAAAATGTTATTGGACAAAAAACCCTCACCAATATCTAGCCTAGAATAATATCACATCCAAACAAAATTGACACATTTTATAGTATTTCCCTTAGCTAAACAACCCTCCAAGCTGTCCATTATTTTAAAATTGTCCTTTGCCAACAACACTGATGTGCTGCAGATTCCTCACTAAGAGGTAAGGTTCCGTTCCTTCAGGGAGAGTTAAAAAAAAAACAAAACAAAACAAACTCATTTTGTTTGGTCAGAAATGTGTCAAGAGAGGATTTAGGGGCAAACAATGCATGGTAGTACCTCTTCTATCCCTCATGAAGGAGTCAGGAAATACAAGAACCAGAAGACCGAGAAGAAGGAGCCCGAAGCAGCCATTACTTCATAGAATCACAGAATATCCTGGAAGGGACCCACAAGGAGCATTGAGCCCAACTTCCAGCCGTGGCTGGGTCACAGCCAGGTTCAACCTACCAGAGAGCACAGCCTGGGAGGTTTGAATGATGTCCTGATTGCATTTGGAGTGATTTATTGACTGCATTTTTACCTCCCTTTCTCCAGAGCCAGAATTGTTCTTTTCTGCACCAGCAACAATTTGTTTTAGGCACCGAGAACAGGACGTGGCATTGTGCAGGGGAAATAAAAGTCTGATTATTTATTTCACCCTGGGTCATTTGTCAGCTCACATCCAAAATCCAGCCAAATTCCCCTCCACAGGGTTACAGGGACCACCGGGAAGTGCTGCAGGACCAGCAGGCGAATTCCAGAGCCCGGAACTCAAGGCCTCATCCAGAACTTCTCCATCTGGACGAGCAACATCATCACCCCTCTTTTCCATGGCTAACTCACAGCCTTGATCTCTTAGCAAGGTTTTTGCTCCAAATAAATCTTTTGGATGCCTTAATGACCAGTAATAAACCAGCAGATTACAGTGATAAAATCCCAACAGCCTGCTCCTGTCTGGGGCTGGCAGAAACCAGCCCTCCTCCTTGCCCTCACCTGATCAACCACATGCATCCCAATCTCCATAAACAGAAATAATGGGTGAAAATAATTTTAAAAAAAAGAAAAAAAAAAAGTAATTTACTAGCAAATAAATACAAACGCCTCCCTGGGAGGTTGAGAAAATAGATCTGCGAAGTTTGCTTAAATCACTCCAAAAAAGGGAAGATAAGAGGGGAGAGTTTGAAGCACTGGTAAAGCAGAAAAAGGCCAGGAGAGCATAAATTTTTTCTCCTCTTTAATGTGTTATAAGGTGGTTTATGTATGGGCTGATAATTTAAGACTATTAAAAATTCATCTGCCATTTCAGCTCAGTAATTTTGAAAGTGTCCAGCATCAGCAGATAAGCACAAATTCTACTTTAATCCACATTTCTTCTTAGAATTCCCATATTTAGGAGGATTCCTTAATTCCTTTATACAAATACCTTTTTTTTTTTTAACACAGCCCTGCCCTACAAAGATCAGCTTCATACCTCTGTTACATATCTTGGAGCTTTGCTCTCTAAGTCAGACATTCCAGTCTCTAAAAACATACAGCTTTTCTTTTCAAAAGCCCAAGGAAAAAGATCATCAGTAATGCAAATACTTGTGTACATATATAACATATACAAGGAAATTTCTAACCTTGAAGGGAATTGTGTAGTAAGACCCGTATTTCTTGAACACTGTGTCAGTGCTCAAAGATGTTACTTGACCTTGAGGATAAAAATAAATTGTGCAGTCCTGCATCGTGTCCTCGGCTTAGTTCACTAAAGACATCCAAATGTTCTGTGCTTACATACCATAAAACAGTTAAACACAGATATTCCATATTAATTATATTTAATGCTCCTAACTTCGATTTGTGGAGAGGAAAATTGGGTTTCCCGGGAGCTGCTGCAGCTTCCAAACATCCTGTAATTCACAAGCACCAGAGATGCTCGCAGTGTTATATTTAGATAAAGTAGTGATGAGAACCCTCAGCACATTATTCGCAAAATTAAATCCCACTGAGGTTTTTTTCTTCTTGCCATTTCATTAATTCCAGCTCAGGAGCAACAGTGGAAGATCATAATACGTCTAAGAGATAAAATAATAAAATGTATCACGAAACATCATGCAGAATTCTGTTTTCTACTTTTAAAATAATGGAGTCTTTGGTAAGTCCTGTGCCTGGGAGAGAAGACTCACAGAGAAGCTTCCTCAGACTGCTGAGACGTCTGATTTTCACTAATTCTCTAAGGAAACACAGAGCCAGGTACAGCACCTTCACTTCCCAGAGGCAACTTCACCCACTGGGAAGGAAACTTAGTGTGCATTCCCTGGCCTGCCTTGGAAAAAATTCACAGGGACTGGACACGGTGCTGAACATGGCCACAGCTCCCTGTTAATTAACAGAGGCATAGAGCCCTCCAGGTGTCCAAAGAAATTGGTCCCAAGAGAAAAAGGTGTCCCTTGGTTGTCACTAAGACCCTTTTATAGCTAAACAAGCATCCTGTTCATGCACAAAACCCCAAAGCACTGATCCCACAGTATATCTGTAGCCAGCCCCTCATTAATGTCACCTGAAGTCGTGCCACTGACACCAGCAGAGCCCTCCCCAGAGTCCAGAAGAGTTTCATTCCAACAAATTAAAAAAAAAAAAAAAAAAGATCATTTGTTAGCAGGGGAATTTAAAAGAACCATTTCCTCTGTCTATCCTCTAAAATAGTTGGGAAAGCAACTTTAGGATGCCACGTCTTCCACCCTACATGACCAAAAAAATTGACAAAATAGAACTTTATTTTACAGAATTTGCTTTTTCTCAGTCTAAACTAAGTTAAATATAATTATGCAGAAATCAAGTCGATCACATTATTAAGAACACAAGTTAATTTCTCTTGAGGATATAATTTTGATGGGTATAAAAGGGGGTTCTTCTAAACCTGCTGCGGAAATAAACTCAGTGAATGCCCTGGAAGGAAGGATGGCCAGGGTTTATAAAGGACCACCTAAAATCCTTCAATATGGTATTTAAGGAATCCACTGGACAAGCATGAATTATGCAAATCTGAGATACAACAGCATTAAAGAATCTACACCAGGATATTTAATTTATACAAGTTTTGGATCCTGTGTTTCCTGGAAGGCAAAAATAATAAATGCTGAAATCACTGTCTGTAAAGAACAAGATTGTGTCACTTGTAAGAAAATCTGTCTTCTTTTCTCCTTGTTTATGAGAAAACCTAAACACATGGTTTATTTGGGCACCGTGAATAGGGAAAGTGATTGCACTGGTGTTCCAGCAGTGAAAGACTCTGGGTGTGTTTGCAGAATCAGCATGAGAGCAGCAAGGCAGGGATTTCAATCTCTAGGAAGGGAATGTTTAACCACTACACGGCAATGAACATTATTCTGGCACATTTTTCTAGCCCTTACAGAACCAATCCAAGTAATTATTTTTAAACATTGTTTCTGACTTGTGGATCCAGCAAGAGGAACTAAAAAATTTGCTGCTGGACACAGCAAAACCAGCATTCAGTTAAGTTAAAGTAATTCAGTTTTACAAAGATTCAGTGATAACCCTAAAGAGCTCTGGATTTTATTTTTTTTTTTTAAGGGGTTGAAACCTCAAGGTTTCTAACGAACTAAGGAATTTAATTTTCAAACCAACTGCGCATCTTTTATAAACATGGCACCTAATGTAATCAGGCATCAATTTTAGTTTATACTGAGCAAATAGTGTGATATTGAGCACTTCTCTGGAGATAATGGAACGGTGGGATTCAGATCCTTAATCCCTTCCTCTCCCCGCATCCTTCAGCTGTAAATAACCGATCCCACATTTACAGGCTCTAATATGATCCCTGCCGAGATCTCGCTCAGGTCTCCTACACACGCCTTACATAAAACGCTGCCTCTCCATCACCACACAATCAGCTCAAGTCCACAAATGTATATTTAGCTGGAAAAGAATGAGAGTTAGCACAGCTTATGTTCGGTTATATCATCCTGGAAAATCCCGGAGGGAAGAGCTGAGCAATTGGTCTGTGCTGAGCTCCACACTGCCCCAATTCTGTGATCAGTCCTCAAGCCAGACACTTCAAAACCAAGTTTGGGAGCCCTGCAGGTTTCTCCTCACCTCCGCACTGACCCCTCTGGTGGCACTGCCTGGCACCAAGGTCGGGGCCAGCACCTTCAATTCCCAGCCCATCTCCACTCCTCCTACTTCAAGATACTTTCTGGGAATGCCACCCGGAATAAAGTGCTTCCTCTCCATCCAGCTGAACGATTAACTGAGGCTCTTCTGGGCTCTAAACTTGCATAACAAGTGGGAATTTTTCCAGGAGGAGGGGTTCACTCTGCCCAGCAGTTGGGGTGGGGGGAGAGGGGCTGCTTGTTCTGCCATTGTCCCCACTCAGGTACCACAGACACTTTGTGGCTGCAGCAAACTCAGCCAAAGCCACAAACAATCCCCTGATGACAGAAGAGATTTCAAATAGAGGGCGACCATGCTGCAACAGGATTAGCTCAGGGCTAGGAAGATCCAGGCTTAATTTCAACATCCATCTCAGATTCTCCCTGTAACCTTGACCAAGTGATTTAATTTCATCGTGTCCGCTTCCTAAATATATCCACGATAGATCATCTCCCAAATGTGCAGCGAGGACAAACAGAAGATTGCTAAATACTCAGATAAACTCTCAGTACGGAAGGCTTTCCACAGGCAGATACAATCCACTGGGTAAATACAAAATAAATATTAAGTAGCCAAATCGCTGGGGAATTTATTGCACTCTATTACATTACAGCAAAAAATTCAGAGGAGTAAATTCAATATTCCATGTTTTACTGAGCATAATACAGAGCTGGGGAGGACTACAGACTTTTTCCACTGAGTTCTTAAAAATATTGAGGTTTTTTTTTTTATTATTTTCATGGAAAAAATTATTTTCATTAGAAAATCCTCAAAACTGTTCAGGGCACATTTCTCCCAGTTTTTAACCGACACACACTCTGGTCAAATCTCAGAACATCGACTTATCCAGCATAAAAGTCAACACAAACCTGAGGTCTGAAGGAATCCCAGCCCCAGATCTCCTGGCTGATCTCAGGAAGCAGCTCTTCTTTTTCTGGCTTGCCTTCCATGTCCCATATTCTTTGCTCCTCATGTCAAAATTACCCCTATTGATTTAATTGCATTTCCAGATCTCTTCAGATATAAAACTGAACTCGTGTCTCCTCACCTTTCAACTGCGTTATCCTACAAGAAAACCCAACAGTCCAGAATACACTCACCCCCCTTTTTGTGTAACATGGATATAAAGCTTCTGTGCACTGAACAACACCTGGAGCAGCTCCTCCAAGCCCCACATACAGAATGATTTAGGTTGGAAAAGACCTTTTCGAGTAGCACTTCCGGAATGCCACAAAATCCTCCAGTATTAGGGGTTTTTTTCACTAACAGTGCCTTTTTCTGTCTTCTGTGAGCTCCTAGTGACAGGCACTCTCTGAAGAGTTTGTTTTATCCATCTGCCCGATGTTTAAACCCGAAAAACAGCAGCAATGCTGCCAGCCCTGCTCTTCAAACTTCCTTTGCTTATCCATGAACCCTGGCAGGGAGACCTCTCCCTCTGCACCTCCAGAACCATTCCCCGTTTGCTCCACAGATCCCGAACCCCAGTGCAACGCCTGCGTCTCTGCCCCAGGGCTCCCTGGCCTATCTGGAGGAGCTGCCCACAACCAAGAACTGGTGGCCTCCCTACCAGCAAGGTCCAACAGGATAAAGGGGGAAAAATATCAGGGCTGCTGCTGCAGGCACAGCACCAAGAAGTCAGAGCCACCAAGCAGAGGCACAGCCTGCACAGGGGCACCAACTTACACTAGCAGGGCCACAGCTGGAAAACCTCTGCTCCAAAACCATTAAATCCTCCAGAAAAATGGGTGGGACACATCTATTAAACATTCTGGCACAGAAGCTCCGTGGAAAAGGCTGAAATGGCATTGCCCAGACTGCTGGTGTCACTGTATTTCTCCTTGGAATTTGAATTGGCAGCCTAAGGAACATGGCCTTTTATTTATTAGGATGAATTGTCCAAACGTAACATCACACGATCCTGGCTGCAGGAGTCTGCTTAAAGCAGAAATAGACAGAAGCAGAGAATCTTAATGCCAGTCACTTGCTTCAAAGGAATGCCAAAACGTTCAAGAAACAACTGGACGCGGTACTCAGAGCCACAGTCAGGCTGACAAGGTGGCGTTCAAAGTTTGGACTCTGTGATCTTGGAGGTCTTTTCCAACCTCAATGACCCCGTGGTTCTAAACAGGAAGCAAAAAACAATGTAAAAGTTTCCAGAATTATTTCAGTGCAGACCTCAGCAGGAAGATCCAGACTGAGTGCTTAGCTGGCATGGCTGGAAATTTAAAAGAAACTAAGAGATGGGAAAGAAAATGCTCCTCCTCCTGCTGCTCCCTGCACTTTCCCAATGTGGCAGCATGTCCTATTCCTCAAAAGCTCCTTCCACTGTCTCTTGTTCACCTCTGTAAAACAGAGTTGTGTGTTACACAACTCAAAGAACACTGCCACCCTTCCTGTTCCACAAAAGCAGGCATTACTGCTACAGGTGTGTTTTGCTTGGAATGTGTTCATTTGCTTTTTTCCATTGTGATCCATCCTTTCTCATTCTGGGTGTCCTCACTGCATGCACAGATGGTATCCAAGGGAATATCAACTGTGGAATAAGTAAATGAAATTTTTCCTTTTTTTTTTTTTTTTTTTTCCTTTTTCTTTTTCCCCTGCTTAATCTGCACTTGTCTGGTTTTGTCAGTTCTGCCTGGTAAAGGGCACCAAATTCCTGCCCTTATAAGAGAGATGTGAGTGGTTCTTGCCAGGTGGCTGGCAAAAAAAACTGATAAGGGCCCTATTAGCCAAAATTCTCACGGGTATAGGTGTATTACCAAAGCCACAAAGAGAAACAGAAACAACAAATATATATATATAAATATATATATATATCCTTTGATTAGGATTTGGGTTTTTTGTTACTTTGATGGCAGTTTTGCTTCCCTTCCCTATCCCAAAAATACCTGGGTTTTCATGCCTGCCTCGCTTCCAGCCCCTGTTTCCCTAATGAAGCACCCCGGGTGTGCAGAGGGGGTTTGGAAGCCTCAAAGCCCCTCTCTGCTAAGCCCCATCCAAAGCTCAGCCCTACGCTGCCAAAGCTCCTGACGTCAGGTGGAATTAGGTCAGCACAAAAGCACCACTGAGGAGGAATCACATCCTGCATCTCATTTCTCTCCTCGAAGCAGCAACCAAATCCAAATCAGGGCATTATTTTTCGTCTCCCATCCCGGATGGCTGCGGCAATTTGGATTTTCTTCTCCTTAGCTGAGCAAGTGTGAGGGAGGAGGAGGAGGAGGAGAAGGTACTAATCTCTTTAGAAAGCAGCACTTGACGCCCAGTGTGTAGGTGATAATGAACACTTCTAGGGAGCTGACATAATACTGAGCATTTACGGGAGGGAAACTTTGCTGTGAGAGGAGCCAAGGCCCACTGAAGAGATTAATTCATGATTTCTCTTCTCTCACACCGTAAAAAAAAAAAAAAAAAAAAAGCCCCAACACAATTAAAGCGATTCTATAACTGTCCAAACATCCACAACCAGAAATGACAGTGGTACCTCAGCCCGCTCAGGTGCCTGGAAAAGAAGATACAGCTCACCTTAATGAATTCTCCAGAAAGAATGAAAATGTCACCTATTAGATTAAAACCAGAGGGAAAGAATGCACATTTTTTTCCATGCAGAAAAAAAAATAAAAATAAATAAATAAATAAATAAAAACCCACCACAACAACTCAATTAAGTGTGGCACGTAGCAAATAGACAGGAAGCAAATTCAAAATGAATCATAAGATGAACGTTCCCCAGCTCCCCACACACCTCCCCCCAACATAATTAAGCTAAAACTGCCCTTACAGAGGGAAAGAAAGATGCAGTAGCTTTATTTACATATAAACAATTATTCAGCTGTAAACAGAACTCACACACACGGGAGTTAATGGAGAAATCATCAACACAGCTATCGACTACACTTAGATCTCCTCTTCAGGTGCCAGGTAGCAATTACAGACTCCTTCACCTTGGGAATTCTTAAATATTCCCCTCTTTATCTGGACTCACCCGTGCCACTCCTATTTCAAATACACTAAACACTGTCCCAGGTTGGAGTTTGGGGATTTTAGCCTCTATCAAAGCATATTTGCACAAAGTGTTTCTGAGCCTCAGTACAAAACTAAAAATTAACCAGGCACATGTAACTTTATAGAGCCTACCATAAAATGCCACCAAAGGCATGAAGATACCACCTGAACCATGGCCTCTTTGGAAATCCACAAATGTTTGCTGGAGAATTGGACACGTCTCGCCACAGCAAATCTCAGTTTACCCACTGAAAACCCCGACGCAAGGCTTGTTTTGAGGCAAAACTTCCACCTACTCCTGCATATTTTCCTGTCCAAATACTGCTTTTGCCCCAGACGCTGGCCTCCGTTCCCTACTCCCAACTTGAAGATCTAAGTTTTTATTGTAACAGCTGTGTTATTTGGCACGTGAAGAACGAGGTTAAGATGTAAATGATGACCTTATCTTTGCGAGATGAATTAGGCCTAGACACAGAAGTGCCGAAGGTAATTATCACATCAGATGAGGCCCGGCCATAGTCACAGAGTTAACCTCTGCACAGCTCTGCCGTGTGGAGCTCAGTGTTTGCTCCTTCTCTGGAGTCTCCATATACACAGGTTTCTCATTCAGAGGTGACAAACAAACCTTGTGAGCCCAATTAATGTCTCTGTGAGAGCCACACTCCTCCCCTATCCAAGAGCAATCTCACAATGGAAAAACTGTTAATTTTTGTTTCATTTAATCTTTCTTCTTGGATGCAGATTCTACAGGTTCTTTTCTACTCTCTTTGACAGTGTAATATTTCAGTTTGGAAGTTAAGCATCTCTTAGAGGCAGAATGGAGCACACCCAAGCAGATGCAGGAGATGCCTCCTGCCAGAGACCTGTGCCACATCCTTCTCTTCCTCAGTGCAGCCTCTCCCTGCTCCCCATGTGGGACTGGAGCTTGTCTTCACCTCAGAGACATTAATTTCAGAGACCTGGATTTACAGAAATTTCCTTTCTGTCTTCCTGAAGCTCGGCTTTTGCTTTGTTTCTGCTTTTTTTCGTTCCCCAGCCAGCTCACCGCAGGGTTAACTGCAGCAAAGTGATGCTCAAGGAGAAGGGAATAGGATTCTTGTTCTGCTTTTGTCAACAAATATTCCTTCAAGGATCTCAATTTCAACTACTACTCCATTGGGCCATTATCACTGCCCAAGCAAAGCATGCTGCTATCCCATCAGCTCCAGGAAAAAGAAAATCCCAACTGGAAGCCAATTGGTGCAACAGCTCAGATGCAAATTTAAATTCACAAAGACACGCAGCTTTTGATTTTGCTTTCTGCAATAATGAGTCCTCTTTAAAAAAAAAAAAATTTAAAAAAACCCACAGGATGGGATAAATTATGAGGAGTTAAAGCTTTTCCTTTCAAGACAAATGTAGCTGAAAGTGCATTAACCATAGAACATGCATTGGATTTTAATCCCAATGCTAAAATCGCTTGTGATCTTATGGAATGTCTGCTGTCCCTGGGAAGGATTGAGCACAACTGCTGCACTAAGGAACTTCAACAGAATCAGCTCCATCTTGGTTTTTAAAGAATGAAACTCTTCTCTAAGTGCTTTTCCTTCATCGTCAGAGCTTTAGGTGTTGGATTGGCTGCTTCCACCATGGGCCCTTTGAAGACCCAGCAGGACCTGGATCAGCTCAAAGCGGGAGCAGGAGCCAGAGCAGGGCAGGACTGGGCCCATGGAGCTCAAACCAAAAAAAGGCCAAGCCCCAGTTTTCCATCAGCTGAAGATGTGATGCAGCAACCACGTGTCTCAGCCCCACCAAACCTCACAAAGGTCGATCGTCCCCTTCCACAAGAAGGTAATTATGCCATGGATGGTGATCCCTCACTGACCACAAAGGCTCTCTGATCTCAAGTTACTAAACTCAATCAAAGTGTCCCAGTGGAGAACATCTATATGTCGTGTGCACATTCGCTTTGCAAAATCAAACATAAATCACTTCTGCTCAGGAAACTCCACGGTGTGCACGCAAAGAGAATTTTCTGTATCCCTCAGAAGTTACAGCCTCTTTTTGCAGTTGCTTCTCACAGCTTTTCACTAATATTTCCCACAACAGAAAACAGAATATGCATAAGCATAGTCACAACTGCAAAGTTAATCTTTAATGGATTTATGTGCTCCCAGTTATTAATATGTCCCTCTCAGCACCTTCTGTACCATGTATTCATAACGACCATATGGATGAGTTAAAAACAAACAAACAAACAAACCCAAACCAAAACAGGTTGGCTGCAAACTGCAGAGTGGTTTTCATCAGGGCTATGAAAATGGTAAAAAAAATCCCCTAAATTCCATTCTAAAAATCCCATTTTAAAATCGTCACATTAATCAGTGACAGTGAAGCCATCTCCCAAAGGCCATTTTGATTAAAATCAAAGCAGTTAAACTGTCACAGAGATTTTGGGGAGCAGCTGGGAGGACTGGAGGAGTTGTGGCTGCTTTTCTGAGAGCAGCTTCTGAAGATACTCTCTCCCAGAGGTACCTGGAGAGCCCAGTTCCACTGCCCTGGAATGAGGCTCGTTGCTCTGGGCAGCTCATCCTGACAGGTGACATCAAGAATTTGACATCAGGACCCCACAGATTGGTTCATTGTGAGATTTGTGACACATTTTGGGTGCATCTTGCACCCAGGCACTGTAAGATTTATGTGAATGCTGCTTCATTTTGCCACTGAACAGATTGAAGGCAAAGGACTTGCAGGTGACAGGAGGGACTTAAGAGCAGAGAGCAGGAAAAAAAAGGATGAGTTTCTAAAGCTTCTCCTGCATTTGAGCTGGTCAAAGTTAAACTGCTCTTAATGCATTAAAGAATATTATATTTTGTGTACACGTATTGTAAAAGAGCAGACTGAGTAGCAGCCTGCACAAATTCCCAGACACTGGAATTAATCTGTCATCTTGCAAGGTCACTATCACCAGGGAGCAGCTCTGGCAAAATGAAGGGTGATGGAAAGGCAGAGTGAGTAACTAAATCAATGACTCAATATTGCTCTCTAGGAAATGATATTTTGGGTTGGATGATACTCTGCTGTGAGATCTCTTCAGTAGGGAACAAGGTCAGGAATAATAACCAGGAGCAAACAAACACAGAGATCTGGCATTGGAGATGGAAAAAATTCACTAAAAATGTTTTTCCTACATCACTCACTAATTATTACTCATAATTAAAATTTATAAATATTTGATCATGCCACATCCCTCTGAGTCCTCAATCTTTCCCAGTACGCATCTTCCATTCTAAAAATATTTTCTGTTTTACCATTCGGCCGACAGTTGAATCCTTCCTCTAATCCTTTCCAGGTATAAAATTAAAATGAAAAGGAAAAATGCAATTTCTACAAAGCCCCAAAGAGCCCTTCTGAAATGTGCTGTGCTGACACGTGGATTTCCAAAACACATTAGGACGTTTTTGACCTTTTGCACTTTTGGATCAGATGCAGTAAAGATATCAGGCATTTTGCAATAAGAGCTCTCCCCAGAAGAGAGTTTGCACAAAGAATTGCTTCTAGGAAAATTTCCTTCTATTTCAGAATATGAGTGAAAGGACTACTTTAGAAAAAGGTAAAAATCACAAAAATGAAATTTTAGCAATCGATTAGAAGGAGCTGTGAAATCCCGGATGGCAGAATTAGTCCAGATACATAAATGATATTATGGCGAAAAATGACTTGTCCATCAAAATTCACACAGCCAGACAGCTCCAGCACCAAACAATTTCCAGTCTAATGTACAGCATCACTTTATAATTTCATTTACCAAACAATTAAAGGTAGAAAATTAGCAGAATAATCCCAGGGAATGTACTCAAGACATGGAAAGGATCATTAAGGTCTCATGGCAGAGTCATTTTTCTTCATTTTAAGTTACTTTGGTTCCCTGTCCTCAATTTGAAGGGGAATTAACAGGTGATGTTTAATGAAGTTCTATAAATACTGTGCATTACATTGCCTTAGAACTCCATGGGACTGGCATTGTAAAATTTCTGGCAAGAATTCCTCGGACTTATTACGGCTTTATTAGGAGAAAACCTTTCCTTTACAGCAATCCAGGACTTGTGTGGGAATAACTCATTTACTGGTGGTAAAGCTGAGCACAAAGTTGCTCCTCAATGACCAGTCCCTGCTTTCCACACAGCAAACCTTAATCCCTGCCCACCCAAATTCTGCAGAGTTCAGACTTCCTTTCATCCAGGTAGAAACGACCCCTCAGAACACAGGAGCACACCAAGAATGTGTCAGGCATTCTCACAGGGCAGAGAGGACAGATCCATTCCACTCCCTCTTTGTTCACCTTTCAATATTTTGTCAGCACACAGATCTCCCCAAACACGTCCCAAATGGAAGGGTGCTGTGAAAAGAACTGGAACAGAAGTACAAAAGGAAATACTTCTAACAAGATTTCTGCACGGACTTGGAATCCCATCTGCTCCCACAACAAGTGAATATTCATCACTGACTGGTCAAAGTGGGCAAGTGTAACATCACAGGACTCTTGCCTGGGTTATGTTACAGCTGCAGCCTATAAACAAAGAGGGAAAATAAAATAAAATAAAATAAAATAAAAGCAAACACACTGCAGAGCAGTGAAACAAAACCTTTAAACTATTCACAACTTACATGAAAAATATGATTCAGATTGTACTTTTGTACATGACTTCTTCCTGCATTGAGAAATATGGATATTTTTTCTCATTAATCAACAAGGAACCAAGCCCAGTGTAACAGAAGTTTCATTAAATTCACTGCTCATTCAAAGCTGCAATAAACTTTTTTCATTTTGATGGTATATGAGCAGAAGTGCATTTTGTTTCTGTACTTTAGAAATACTCATATAAATAATGTCACAGTATTTCATTTGCTCGTAACACTCAATTTTACACGCTACAGAACAAACTGGCAGAGACTTCAAGCCAGTAGCCACAGCCATGAAAATGACACGACTGTTACCCAGTGCAAAAGTTTTAATTTTATTTTTTTTAATCCCATTTTATATAACATCTGACTCCTCTCTTTGGAAAGTGGCCTTCTCTGGTAGTATTTCAGAGCTCTGACGACAGACCTGTGTTCTCCCTTCCTTCTCCATCCTTCCCAGCCAATGACAAACAACTCCAAACCCCATCTGGGAGCAGATCCTTCTGCCTCAATGTGTGAGAAAATAAGCAGAGCTTCTCTCCTGCCTTGCTGCAGTTTTAATTTCATTTGAGCTGGTTTGGCTGATATTCTCTTCAGGTTCTGCAAACATCTGTGACTTAAAGCCAAGTGTGGCTTCGGGTACTGCCCACAGGATTTCCTCCATTTCCCACCATTCCTGAGATCCTGCCTTGTTTTTTCCCTGCTGTATTTTTAAAGCATGTTCTTCCCAAAGAGCTCCCAATGACAGTCTCCTGCTCAAGTGTTATGGATTTTCATTTAAATTGCTGGGTGGAGGAGGGATATAAATTCCTATTTTCCCATCCATTTCATGTGAAGCCTCATCCAAGATGATGTGAGTGCCCCCAAAATAGCAGCTCAAAATGAATCATTCCAACCAGATTCCAGCTCCTAGCAGACAAGAACTGAGCCACCATCACAAGAACTTAAAATGTCTTATAATGAGAGAGTGTTTTGTGAGCACAACAAACCTTTTGTAAGCAAAGTGAAAAATAAAAATCTAAATCACGTGCTTTTTAAATTTGCAGTGTGAAGATTATCTGTTTTACTCAAATTTGGCCACAGAAATAAAAAGTCTTGTCACCTACAAAATTTATGGAAAAATAAATAACACCATCACAAGGGCCAAGGTTTCTGCAGCAAAATCAGAGGATTCAAATGAGCCTCCACATGGGAAACAACTGAAGCTTTTCACAGGTTTAAATCTTGCTGTACCTTGGGGCTGCTGCTGAACTCCAGCAGTGCACGTATGAACAGGCAAACCAGTCCCTCTGTATATTCATACACACGCACCTGCAAAAAAATCCAGTGCTTTAAACCCCTTTCTATATTTAATGATGATTTGGATGGGTTTCTGTTTCTGCTATTTTTCTTTCAGGAGCCGATTCCAGTAAAATTATTTTTTCAGGTTCTCCTTTTTTAAAATTTTGCTCTTTACCCATCCATACCTTACCAAAATTAATTTAAACACCATGAAGACAAGATAGAAAATTCTCTGACCCTTAGTAATGTTGTGTTTGAACATTTGCAGTCTCCTCCTTTAGCTTCTGCAATCCCAGTTTGTTATCCTTTGCTCTAAAACATTAAACAGTTGGGCTGCGTCTGTAATTTGATTGCCTCCAGTTGTTTTTTCCTTCTTCTTTTCCTTTCTTTCTTTCTTTCCATCAGAGGACCCTGCCCTGGGCTGTTGAGCTGGAGCACTCACCCTTTGTTCTGACAAGACCTCATTGGCTGCCCATTCACCAGATTTCCCAAAAACCATCACCTGGTCTGATCTGTTCACACAAAGCAACCCCACCACCCTGCATAATCCACTAACCAACAACTCTCCACAATTCCCTGGATCATCCCTGCAAAGGACCCACTCCTGGTGCTTCCAAGCTTTGCTTCAGATGCCACTTCTGATCCAGAAGGTCTGGAGCTGGATATGGAAAAAGAAGTTCCTTTGTTAAACTCTCACCATAAAGAAAGAACCTGCTGCTAGCTCTCCTCAGAAACTGTACATTGCTAATTTTCAAAAATGCTACTTGATGGGATTTAGGAAAAATTAAAAGAGGCTTATGAGAAAATGAGGATTCAGCTGCTCCCTGAGTCCCACATGCTCCATGGCCATGTCATTCCTCCAGGAATCCCACTGAGGGGAGAAATGCCTGCATGCCAAAAAGAAAACAGCTTGGTTGGGATTGGGCACTGATTTAATTTCCACTTGGGTGCTGTTCCTCCAGCACCACTGACAGAAATATGCACAGGTGAGAACCACCTACTCCAGCAGGACTGGGCACTCTGGGGACCTGTGGGATGATGGGGAAAGGAAGGATCCCTCAGCAGTGAGGTTTGGGAAAAAAAACCAAACCAACTAACCAACCACAACAGAAACCTGCCCAAAACAAAACCCCAAAGGAGACAACCAAACAAACAGAGAGGCCATCAGCCAGAGCAGCCCGGAAGTGACAGAAGTACCTGGGAAAAGTGGTCACAGGGACACCCACTGGGGTCATCCTTACAGCTTTTCCAGCAGTGCCAGGGATCATTTTATGACCAGGCTTTTAGGGCTCTTCTGTCTAACACAAATTTCTAAAAATTAACCTGGACTCATCTCCCTCCAAGCTTGAATTTCTATCCGGGGGCTTGGTAAGGTTTGCAAGTGTAAAGCTTTAAATGCCAATAAAGATTATAGGAAATGATTCTTCTCTCTCTCCCTCAGCATTCCCCCTGGGCAGTGCTTTCCCAGCAGAATCAGCTGGATCATTTCATCCCAGACAGTGGCAGCAGCTTCACCTCCGACGCCACTTCAGCTCCGTGCAGAGCTCGCAGCAGCTGCTCCAGCAGAGCTCAGCACAAAGAAACAAAACCCTTCCTTCCCTCTCCTCCTACAGTGTTTAAGCCACACATCTGCAGTTACCAAGTCCTCTTTTTGAGGCTGGAAATTTACATTTGCCTTCATATACACACATGCTCCTTTTGTCACACTCTGATAAACTCAGTTTTTATCCTCATCCCAGAGGATGCTGGTGGAGAGAAGAAACTACCTGCTACAGAGGAGAAGCTGGGCAGCTGCTCCTGCCATAAAAAGTGTGGGTTTTTTAAACTGAGTCCATAAAACTGCATTTAATGGACAAAAACAACATCCATGTTTGTATTTCTGAAGCCAGGAGCTCATGTAATTTACACTCTCTTCTTTTTGGGTCTGGGCAGAAGAATTCACAGCACATCATTCCCACATTTTATAGTGAGTGGCAAACCTTTGCTAAATGTTGTCCTTTATAAAGAGACAATTAAAATTATAACCAATTCTAAAACAGGGGTGTAAAATTGCTGCAAATAAGATCTAGAAAATGTTCACCAAATTCAGACTACAAAGTTATGAGCTCTGCTATACTCCCGCCCAGTTCAGGTAGGTCATGATCCCAGCCTTGGCATTTCCAGTGCTCTTACACTTTAAGGAAAGGAGGGAAAATAAACACAACCACAAATCCCAAATAAACTCTACAAAACCCAGCCTTCCACCACATTCTCTCACACCAGATTTAGCATCAGTTCAGGTCAGTGCTGGTACCAGAAGTGGCACTAAATTATCTGGGCCAAAAGAAGCTGGAAGCAGGAATTTTCATATCTATCAGATAATCAAGTTTTGCAGGACAAGCGATGATGATGTGTAAAAATTCCATAGCAGCTAATCAAAGACAAAACTTGAGGAAGCAGCAAAAAGCTCGTAATGAAGAAATATATTCCACCACAGGTGGCAGGAAATTGTAGCTACTGATAACAAGTGTTATAGGGCTCTGGCAAAGAAAGAAAATCAGCATGAAGGCAAAGTAGTGATAGCACCAATAAAAAAAAGCCTCAGAGCACTCTCCAGAAATCTATCGTGAGAATCAAGAGAGAAGTAATGAATTTGCATTTTCTGTAAGACCTTGCATTTAAACATATTCTTAAATACTGTGTGAGTTTCAGGAGCTGGCTGCAGACTGTGTGTTACTTGAGTACATAAAAAGCAAAGCATCACTCCACTGAGCACTGAAGCACCAACATCTGCAGAGAGAGATTATGGGGAAATCTAAAATGAGATTCGGGAACAAGTCGCTCAATCCATCCGAATGGCGCAAGTAAATGATGGAGAAGCCAAAGAGTTCAAAACCTGTGCCTTGGAATATGGGACAAAGCAGGAGCCTGAAATCAGGGCCAAGCCTGGAGCTGGCCAGGGTGGTGGTGGTAGGTCCCATCCTGGAGCGGTCACAAACTCCTCTGCAGCTGCTTTTGAAGAGAACTCCAGCTCAGGGAAAACCAGTGAATTGCAGAGCCCTGCAAAAGCAGGCCAGTATCAAATACCCATCCAGGAGAGGTATTAATATCCCTGGATTGGATGAATTCTCCAGGGGGAAAAAAGGATTGCAAGGGGAAATGATTGGCTCGGCAAACTGGAAGCAAACAGAGAATTTGCCTGCCTGTCCTGCTCTAAGAGAGCACAATTCTTGAAGTCAAGGGAATTCTGACAGCCATGACCAAAAGCAAACAAAACATAGACCCTAAGCTACTGAGCAGGATCTGAGCTCAGGATGCATTCTAATAAGGACCAGGTGAAAAAGGAACTTGTGTTCTGTCGAAAAGGAGCTCAGGCTGATCTCAGCAAGGAGCCACACTTGCAGAGTAAACTGGAAAAAAGAGGAAAGAACACCAAAGTCAAGGAGAGACTTCCCAGCAACCAGGAAAGCAATAAAATCAGCTGCGGGGAGGAAAAAAAATCCCCTATCCAGACTCTCCAGTTCAGTTTCTCCCTTAAAAAGGGAAATTTAACACGGAAATGCGGGAGAGAGTGCGAGAATCAGCAAAGAAGGTTCAGGTGGGGTCACATAAGGAAAAAGTCACTTTTCCATGGGATCAAAGACTTAAACTAGGCAAAAAGGAAGCGCTTCTCTCTGCCTTTCAGGGCTGAATTTGTACAAGTAGAATGGTCTGAGTGTCAAGCAAGGCTTGGCACGTATCCTTTGAAGCAGAGTGTGAATAAAGACGAATGTTAGCACACTCCTTTGTGAGATTTGGTTTCTACATATTAGCATTTGAATTATACAGAGCCCTCTGTGTGTCACATTAGGAAAAATTCCCATTTCTATGCTCTGCATTAGGAGAAACCTGCAGAAATCTGGGCTCCAGAAAGAGCCAGAAGCCAGTAAAAATCCAAGAACACACCTACAAACTCTGTACCATCACAGAGCCCACCAAGGAAAACCCTAAAGCAGCAACACACAAATCCACTAAATAAGCAGGAAAAAAAAATCCCCAACATGCAAAACTAAAATATATTTTAAAAAACCCTATAATAAAATTAAAATTAAAAAAATACTCCCTTTATTACTATAAGCTGTTATCTTTTGAGTTATACTCCATATTTCCAAAGATTTTTAAATCAGAAAAGTGTATCAAAAGTAGTAAGAAAGAAAGAAAAAAATAATGGCAACAGTAATTAGTAATAGGGTATTACAATGTGATTATTTTTTTTTAAATCCCTATTTTATCCCATTAAGATTCCATTAAATTTTCTTGCTCTTGTGTTTCCACATTGTATTTTAATCTATTTTTCAGGAGTCTAATGGGATATTTAGGCACTAGAACACGTGGAGAAGTTTGCATAACCATGCTGGACATCCTCACAGGGCCACAGTTCCCATCACCTTTAAAACAGGGATAAAATTCCATATTCTTCTGATGCACTTCAAGATCTAGTGATGAGAACCCCATGCAAGAACTCCTGTCATCTGTTACCCTCTCACTGAGTCTGGTTATGTTGGAATATTACCCTTCTTGACCTCTGAAAATGAGATAAAATTGAAATGAAGCAGTAATTGTATGATTATAAAATGTCACTAACATCAGAAAGTAGGAAAAGACTATTTAATTAAAGGAAGTTTGCTCTTCAAAGGAGAAAGAGTTCAGATTCATTCACAGATATTTATATATTTAATTTAGTTGTGCGAAGAGAATATGAACGTACAGGTTTTTGTAGGTGCGGATCTGCTGTGCTTCTGCACAACCCCTCTGAAGGAACATCATCACATTCACAAGTGCCAGGAAATGGAAAAGGCTCTTCTTCCCTTTCAAATGCAGGGGACAAAAGTAGCACAGAAATAAATGGATGGATGGATGGACGGATGGATGGATGGATGGATGGATGGATGGATGGATCTGTCTCTGACATTGGTGCCTGAAGTTTGAGCTTCCCCGTTTCTCAGATTCTGTGCTGCCCAGGGTGCAGTTCTGAGCTCACATTCAGGGTCACTCAGCTCTCTGCACACAGCAGGGACACAAAACAAATCCTTTTCCTGCTGCACACCAAGGACAACTTTCAGCCCAAAAGCACAAACAAGGGTGGCTGGAGGGAGGAACAAGGATGGGACCTCACAACCTGGAGCTGGAATTGGACAATTAAACCCCAAAACGCAAATGGACTAAAACAGATCAAAGTGTGAGACCTCGTGACTGTTTGTCCATTTTGTGACCATTTTGGGTCCATCTTGGGTGTAGCCCTGGCCAGGCTCTTGTCCTGCCCAAGGCGGACCTAAAGGCTTTTCAATACATATCTACTTTATTCTCCAGCTCTGTCCAGTCTCTGTTCCAGTACAGCCTGCCCAAGGCATCAACATCACCCTGCAAACCAGATTTTGCTGACATCTCTCATTGTTTGGGATGAGCTGATGGATAGTTTGTGCCGGGAATTGCAGAGAAGTGAGACTTGGAGCCCCGTTCTCTGCCGTTTGCCTCCAGAGGAGGGGGCAGAAGTGACAAAAGCTGTTTGCCAAAGGTTCTCTCGCTGCTGGAAAAGCCCAAAGTTCCAGTGACTTCCCAGTGACCTGCATTTACAGGCCAGGAGGGGAAAGCAGGTGCAGCTACACAAGATAAACCCATTCTCCAGCTTTCCATCCCCAGCTCCAGCTGGCATTTCAGTGCTGAGCAGCACGGAAATAACAGCACAGCCCAAAATAGCTCCTTAATAACTCCAATAAATCACGGGGATGACAAAACAAAACCAAGAAGGACTTCACATGGGAACATCTTCAGGAAAGGACAACACCTGCAGCTGCCTCTGA
Source organism: Hirundo rustica (assembly GCF_015227805.2). Taxonomy (NCBI): domain Eukaryota; kingdom Metazoa; phylum Chordata; class Aves; order Passeriformes; family Hirundinidae; genus Hirundo; species Hirundo rustica. Next base: position 7,234,652 of record NC_053461.1, on the reverse strand, counting down.
GAAAAAATAATCCTTGGGGGCTCCTGGGCTCAGCAGACACCTTCCCAGAGCATTCCCAGAGCATTCCCACAGCAGTGGAATCTCCTGGCTCTTGTCTAAAGCTCCTGCCAAGCTCCGAGCACAGCAGGTGCTTTGTGTTCATCAGTGCAAGCAGCAACACCTTCCATGTCTGCAGCCTCAGCTCTGGTTGGGAGGGAAGTTAAGCAGAGGACTCCAGGGATTCAGCCCATTTTATCCTGGAATGGGATGGGAGAGGCTGAAGGCTATAGGAGAGTTTGGGTTTGGGGGTTACCATTTTTTATCTCTACGAGCTCACAGAATCATGTGGTTTTGCCTGGCAGCTAGCCTTCCACAACAGGAATTGAAACTATTATACTGAGAAATAGAGAAAATTACAGTATTCCAAACTCCGCTTATTTCTCTGGAAGAAGGGGGGGGGGAATTTAAAAAAAAAAAAAAAAAAACACACACACCTCAGGAGGCTTTTCTTTTTTTAATATAATAGCTGAATGACTAAGAAAGTTCCCTCTCTAGTAAGTCTGTCTTTGCTTTTCAGTCTCTTACAGACATTTAAATGTCTGACAAATAGATTATAGACTACTTGTTTTAAGAGTTTGGGGGGAAAATGAAGCTCAAATCTGTAGTACTTTGAAAGACAAGCACAATATTTGGTCTGCATAGCTTGTTGCACTTATTAAAACCTTCATTAAAGCACCAGTGACAAACTGCTGCTGTCAGGGAGGAGTGATGCTGAGCACTCTGAAATACTTGATGGTACAATTGCCCACACAGTCATTATGACCATGTTTTCAATTCTGCTCAATACTGAAAAAAAAAAATATATATAGACACCTACCAGAACATTTTGATGTAAGTTGGGTTAGTTTTAGCTAAAAGAGCCCATCAGTCATTTACATGGAGGTGAGAACTACAAGTACACTCATCACCTGAGTGGAACTCCATCTGGAAATTACCAAAACGAGCAAACCTTTGAGTAATTCCTCTCCACATTTACATTACATACTATTTTGAATGCATTAGAGCTGTGCAAGTGCCACTTTGTACAATGTAACTATTTTTATAAACCTCCTAACACAACAGTTGTTGTTTCAGGTTTTTCAATATACAATATAGAAAAATTAATCTAAAACAAGCCTGTGCAGAATTCTGCATAGCAGCTATACAGAACTCAGAGCTCTAATCTACAGAGAGCTCCCTTCATTACTCACAGAAAACCAGCAAAGCCTTTTAATCTGAGTTATTCATTTCTTTGTGCTTCTCCTATCGAGCTTTAAATCTGTTCCACACACACCATAGGAGAGGGAGAGTTCTGTGAACAGACACTCAAAGCAACAGGATGCTCTTGTTACCTTTCTGTTTCCCATGCTTACTTGTTGAAAAAAGAGTGTGATTCTCTCTCTTCCCCAATAACTTGCAAACTTATCTCAATATTTTTGGAATATTTTTATTGTTGTCATAAAGTAAATTAGCTCAGACATCTCCTTGCAGTCATAAAAATCAATACTAAGCTTATACTTCACTCTACAAAACTGTTTCACTGTTAATACTTACTAATTTTTATTTTTTGGTTCTACAATTTCATAAGCCCAAAACTTACTAGGAAGTGAGTGCTATTTTCCCTTTTTTCTCTAATGGTTTGAGTATTATACCTCATTTTCCCTCCTTGGTTAATGAACCTTCAGCAACAAGAGAGGTAACAAATGAAAACAGAGACTCTACAGGCATTGTATCACCACTTGCAAGTTACTAGAATCACTTGCTATTCAAGAGAAAATTCAGAATAAATACCAGCTCGTTCCTTCCACTCACAAAATAATGGAATTTTTATACAATCAGTGGCAGTTGGGCAATGCCATTTTAACAAGATTATGAAGTTCAGCCAGCCCAGCCTGCCTGGCTTTCAGTGCAGTTATAACTAAAGAAAAGCTTGAGATAATGTGGTGCTGCTCCATACCTAATAGCACTGGCTGGAGTCCTGCTCATCTAAATGGAACATTTATAAATGTATGGCTTCCAAAATTTAATAATTAAACCCCACCACCACCTGGTTACAGCAATTAATGTCTCATCACCACTAAGGCAGAGCATTTTCACACAAGTGAAAAAGGATATATAAGATTCACACCACATCAAACACAATGACAAACGTATCAGCACTCTACCTGGATCTAATAATTTTATTAAGTTGAGCTTATAAAATACAGCTCATGGTATAGATCAAAAAAATAATTAAGCCACGCGCTATTACTGCTGGAGCCTTCATTTCTGCATCCCCACACTTGCATTACAGACTGTAACTGATGCTTTACATGAGAAATTCTAGTTTGTGAGTAAAATTGAGGGTTTGCCTTATGAAAAACAAATTTATAATTGTGGAAAAAAAATACCTAAATTGTCTAAATCAAGTACAGAGGAAGCATTATTTGGTCCAAAATCCCAGGGTCTCTGGGAGAATGTAGAATTCTGCCGGAGGTACCTGTTTGCAGAGGTGCCAACTCCTCCTGCACCACCTCCATGCTGGGATTCAGCATCTCCTTACACGACCCACCAGCAGTGCACTCCAAAACAGGTTTGTTACCTTCCCTGATCCCACATTTCACATAACACAATGAAAAGAGACAGCAGACTCATCATCCTAATCGAGGGGGGTGTCTCCTTAAACCATGTAAAACCGTCAGTGTGCGGAGAAAAAAACCTCTGGTAGTAGTGTGGTAAAGTGGATAGAGAGCTTCTGTGTCCTTGGCTGGCCAAGGTAGAATTCAAGATTGTCTTTACCAATAAAAGTGAATTCCTCAAGAATTTTCCAGAATTTATATGAGGTTACAACAGTAGATTTTTTTTTTTTTTTAACAACTTACAGTTGTCTTGTAAAAAGGAGCGGGTGCTTCATAAACAGGGTTCTGAGTCACATAACCAGCTGGGTCTTCTCGTGTTGGCTAATCAATCTTGATTTCAAAACTGGAAGAAAAAAAGAAGATAATTAGACTTGACAAACCCCAGAGAATTAAGCAAATTAATAGAACAAACAAGGATTGATCTAAAGGATACCCCACAGGAGAAACAGATCCAAGAGCAAACATCCAGTGTCATAAATAGTTAGGGACATTTTGCAGTAAAATAAAGTGATTAAAAAGTTCCAACTCTGTGACCAAAGATGTGAATTAAAAACTCAAAAACACAGGCCTCCAGTACCAGTGATATCTCTTCTTAGCTATTTATCAGAGCTGCAGCCCTCTGGCCTCTCATATTTGTAAATAAATGTGATTTTTAATCTAGTTTTTAGAAACTGAAAACTCCGTGTGCATTGTGTCTGAGAGGGAAAGGTCAGCAGAGAGGGCAGCAGCAGAGGGGGAAACATTCCCCTGGTTTTCCTTGCATGACATAAGAACTTGGAAGGGAATAATTGAGAGGTCTTAAGGTCACCAGAGCGATATCATGGTGAGTAAGTGGCATTCTGGCTGGTTTCACGAGAGATGCTCGGGAGGGTGCAGGGAATGACAGGCAGCAGGAAGCGGTGCAGGTGTTCCACGTGGGAGTATATCCCCACAACACCGCAAGGACAGACAAAAAGAAATCCATTTCTCATGTTTTGGTGTCAGAAGGGAACTGCTGTGCTCCAGCACGGTGCCATTTGTGACCCAAGGCACAGAGTTACGTTCGGCTCCTCTCGCGCCAAACCACAGCATATGGCAGAGCCGGAGGGGAAGGTCCTGGGAGAGCAAACATCCTCTTCTGCCTTGTAACTTCCAGCTAATGATCAATTCATTACACCCCTCAGTAAATCATGTCTGGATTCAGCTTGCTAAGACTGGATTGTTTAAGGCCTTTGAACACCATGTGAAAACATCTTTCATTATAAATGAGGATTTCCCTGCAGACACCAGTAAGACCACATCTACTTCACCTTGGATTAGCATAAAGGAATGAGCTTTCCCATGCTCCTGCCACCATGTGTCAGCTCTGCCAGGTTTTGCACATCACGGGCTTTATTCATTCTCCACTTTGTGCCCAAATGAACATTTAAACTATTCAAACTCATTTAAGTTCCGTATTGCTGGCATTTGTAGGACTTGTTTCAGGTATAGCCACATCCCTTAAATATTTTTACCGTAACTTAGGTCAGTTCAGTTTGTATAATTTATCTGGGACTTCCAGGACATGGACACCACTGTTTTGTAAAATACATTTCAAATATACTGTGAAGGTTAATGCATAACACAGTGTTCCAGGATGACAGATTATCTCCAGACTTTCTCTTCCCTCATGTCTGTAGAGATCAGTAGGAGCTGGGGAATGAACGATGGAGCAGCCCAGGAGAGAAAGACTTAGAGGTGCTGGTGGATGAGAGGCTGGATATGCTCCAGCCATGTTCTGGGACCCCAAATCCCCCTGCCCCAGTGTGAGGATTCCGCCCCTCTGCCCCTGTGCTCAGGTGAGACCCCACCTGCAGAGCTGCCCCAGCTCAGGGAGCAGCTGGAGCTGCTGGAGAGAGCCCAGAGGAGGCTCCAGGATGATCCCAGGGATGGAGCAGCTCTGCCTGGAGGAAAGGTTGGGAGAGCTGGGATTGTGCACCTGGAGAGAAGTTTTGGGATGAGCTCAGTGTTGCCTTGCAGGGCCTGAAGGGGCTGCAGGAAAGATGGAGAGGGACTCTACAAGAGCCTGGAGTGACAGGACATGGGGGAATGGCTTCCCACTGCCAGAGGGCAGGGATGGATCGGATATGAGGGGAAAAAATGGTTCCCTGTGAGGATGGGAAGCCCTGGCACAGGTGCCCAGAGAACCTGAGGCTGCCCCTGGATCCCTGGCAATGCCCAAGGCCAGGCTGGACATTGGGGCTGGGAGCACCCTGGGATGGTGGAAGGTGCCCCTGCCCATGGCAGGGGGGAAGGGGATGATCTCTAAGGTCTCTTCCAACGCAAGCCACCCTCTGATGAAGCTCTATGATATTTCATGCCAAGGGATGCACAGCCTGGCACTGCCCAGACACAGGGCACTGACAGTGAAGGAAGAACACACTGAATCTGCCTGCTAAAAACAGGAACCCATGTAGGATCCAGTTTGGAAGTCCAGCCTCAACACTTTGTCTGCCAAAGAAAATACAACTTTTGGAACAGGTTTCTAACCAAATATTTATTATTAGGCCGTACCACCAGGTGGCAAGATTGCAAAATAAAGGAAAATTTAAAACTCTTCCTATAACCTATTCAGTCAGGGCTGCTTCAAGGACCCCTTGCTGGGCCACGGTGATTGTTTAGGGAGGACTTGGGTGAGTATTTAACATCCACCCACATGGGTCTGTAAAATGAAATATTTTAACTTTTCTCCATCACTCTTCATGTAGTCAGTAGTCAAATATAGCACAAGATTTCCAGCACGTGAAAAAGGAAATTGTGGCCATCAGCTGCACTTCTTTGAAGAACATGGTTTTCCCAGTGTTTTCATCCTGCTCCCTCTTTCCCTGATAACCAGTTTAACCTTTACAAAGGAGCCTAGAACCTGACACGACTGCAGGGAACCACATAATAAATGGGAATACAGCTCAAAAAGATTAATGAAATTATTTTGCAAAGGGAGAGTAAAGACTTTACACAGAGTGTACTTACAGTCATTTGAGTAATTTTTTCCCCTATGTTTTAATTTCTCAGGTTATATCTCAATTATCTATAAACCAAGACACAAGGCAGTTGTAAGTTCTGCACTAAAGGTGTGTCATGGACTCATGAGCTCAGTTTAAAGGGCCGAATTTTATAATGTTATTTTACAGCCCGTTTTAATTCAAAATTTAGTAAAAAATATAAATCTCCAGTAACAATTTGGAAAACTCTCTCTCTAATGCCTTGCCCCTAGATCACAAAAAACACCATGTGAGCACCCAGTCAACATTATGTGATTTATTTACATCTATAGACACACAGATAGATACATGCCTAAATAACAGGATAAAAAATATTAATAAAGCTAATACTGGTAACCAGACCAAGCTGGTGAGAAATTCTACCTGACCCTGAGATATGAAACAAAAAACAAAACAAAACAAAACAAATATTCTAGAAATCGTTTAGGGACTTTTTCCTTCCATTTGTGGCATTGCATCTGGTCCATAACACACAGCTACGCTTCACAGATGCTTAAAATATTGTCATTATCCCTGGAGCTAGAAGAAATTAGGTAGGTGTAAAATAATCAGAATGTCAAGCACATTAAATGTCAAGCATAAATAAGAACCAAAATTGGAATCTCTCAAAGATGCTGGTACTCCCACAGTTGGGAAAAAAGTGTTAACTTCAATAACTGCCACCATTTGGGACTTGTATTATTATGCAAACCATAAAATTCTCTGCCTTAATGGCATCAGCTTGAAAGATGATTTGGCATTAGAAAGTAGAAGTAAATGTTAACCAAAACATCAAGAAAACTTCCTGCCCCAAAAATAGGTTTTTATTTGAGACTCTTCAATTCAAACACTCCAGTGTATTGAAATTTAAAAGAGAAATAAAAAAAATCCAAAAGGCTTTGTAGGAGAAGGGAGGGATGAGTAATACACGAGCCCGTGTTACATGAGATGGCACCAAAAATATAAACTGCAAAATAAACTGCCGAGTTATGTTCCTTCAACCAATAAAACAAAATAACTTGTTCAATCAACTTTTAATTCTATAATCCAATCATCATGAAAATTAAAATCAAGTACTCTTTCCCCAGTGAATATATAATAACTAAATATTCTAAAATGAAGATAGCTAAAAACTAAATTAGATTAGAAATTCTTTCAAGAGAGATTTACTCTCACCTAAATTCATACCAGCCCAGAGTCAAGTCCAGAAATCTAAACTGTAGTTAACTAAAATTTAAGCTTGAAAAAAATACATTAAAACCCACAAAGCCCATTATGCCATGCTTATGGAGTAACACCTATTCTGAAACCTCCAATGAAATCCACATTGGTGTTTTGGGGTTTTTTGGGGTTTTTTTGGGTCTGGAATCAATATCTCCTTTCCTTTCCAGGTTTCCTGTTTAAATTTCTATTTGAACTGCACAACCAAAGCAGCTTTACTGGAGATTCAGAGCTTGGGTATTGCCTTGCTTAGAGGGCTTCAGCTGAGAAATTCCCTGGGAAAAAAAGTCTGTGGCCCTGGAGAAACCGTGACCCCGTCACAGAGACGCTTGCGTGGCCAGAGCACACCACAAAATACTGAGTATTTACATGTTCACGTGGAAGAGATTCATACTCTTGGACTTTTCTAATCTCTGCTCATCCTTTCAACTACGGGGCAAGAGCGCTTCTCTCTCTGGGAAGAGCTGGAACAGAATCAATGGATTGAGGAGTGGATCAGGAGACACAGAGCTGAGCTCACCAGAGCACTTGGCCTCTGTTGGCCCAGGGGACAATCAGTGACATTGATCTGATTTGCAGTAACTGAGCATCGAGGTTAAAGCACCTCCACGGAACTGTGTTCCGGGGGAGGAAAAACATCCCAAGGAGCTGAACTTTAAAACTCCAATCTTCCTTTAAAGCTCCAGAAAACCTTCCTTTAAAGCATGCCATACCTCTACCAGCATGCCACATTTCAGATTTTTAGAGCAGAAGAGAAAATACTCAAACTCACAAACTTATCTAATTTTGCAATGAATTTATAGAATTAGGACAAGACAGATTTACTCCCCTGCTTTAAGGAACAAAGGCTCTCTGGACTATTTAGGACTTGCTAACATGCAGTGCTAGGATTACCATGCCAGTTTAAGCCTGAGCTTCAAATCCAAAACTAACAAGAAAATACAAAGTATAAAGGTATTAATAACTGGAGTTTAAATTACATTAAAGGTTTTGTTGGTTTTCTTCTTTGCCTTTTGAAATAGTAAGAAAATAGAAGAAAAAGAAAAATCAGAAAAATTGTATGTGTAAAATGAGGCCGTGCCATATTGGTGAGCACTCTTCCTTTAGGTCTTCATGAAAATAACATTTTCTCTTCCTAGAGAGTACTGTGCTCCAGCCACAGACTCATGCAACTGAAGTACACGTTCATATTAAAAAAAAAAAAAAAAAAATCAAATCAAATCCTCTTCATGTTCAAGAACACTCTCTAAAGCACTTACTCTATAAAAAGAAATCTGAGAGAGTACATACACCTGTTATTTCAGGAACCAAACAAAAATAACAAGAGTGCCACCTATCCTTCGTTAGGAATAACTGAACTTCCCGTGGACTGACCTTGCTGCGAAAAACCCTGCACAACAAAACCTGACAGCTAAGAACATATAAAACTCTCCATCTGGGCAGAAACTTGGGGGGGAAAAATGCAAAGGAGACTTGCATGGAAAAGTAGGATTAAAAAGAAATACAGGAGGAGGAGAAGGAGGACCTGGGAAAAATAATTCTTTTAGGTATCAAGAGTATAAAATCCAAAAGATTAAACCCTGGAAAACTAAAGACTAAAGTTTTAAAGCTTGAGGCCACATTTTGGGTTTCATTAATGATTTTATGAAAATAAGTTTGTGTGTAACATGCAACAAGCAAACTTGATCTAGAAGAAGCTGCTGTGCAGAGACAGCAACTGCCACTGAGCAGGAGACAGAATATTTATTCAGGGATGACCGGAGCAGCAGAGAGAGGTGGGAGGGTCATTATTTTCCCTTTTTTAAAGTTTATAGCAGATATAGGAGTAACACAGATGAGCAATCCTGGCTCCTATACCAGGAAAATAAAAAGAAACTACCATACCTAGTGATAAACACATAGATAAATATACATTATTAATAAAAAAGGAGAAGAGTTTTCGTTTTTGGTAAAGGGAACTCATGGCTCATGACCTGCTACATGCACATGGGATGAGGGAAAACCCATATATTTGCATCTATTAAAATCCAATAGATATTTGTAGGCTTTCCAAGCTGCCTCCCACCAAGGGAGTCACATGAAAACAAAGCCACTATGAGATAATACAGAAGGCCTTTGCTTTCCAGAAAAATCTGGTTAAAATATGGGAGCCAGAGCTCAGCTGTCTCTGCAGTGGACACCACAGAGCTCTCCAGGGAACTTGAGATGGAAAAGGGAACAGCAGCAGAGCTAAGGGAAGGGACAATGTTCACAACTCCTCACAATACAATAAACACCTGAAAAAATAAACCCTAAAGTTACTGCTCAAACAGGGCAGCTCTGAGTTGATCCCCTCCTCAGAGAAGTGAGGCTGAGATACAACAGTGACATAAAACACGGCCTTACACGGGACAACATCCTTTCCACTTTCACACAATCACACAGAGCAAGAAAAAGGTATTTGTCCCCTCTCCTACGGAGACAGCCTGGAGAAGGCTCCAGGGAGACTTCAGAGCCCCTTCCAGTGCCTAAAGGAAGACTCTCCTCTTGGGACATGGAGTCCCAAGTCCCTCTCCAGAACATCCAATTATCTGGAGAGGGCCTGGGGACAAGGGGGAATGGCTTCAAACTGACAGGGGGCAAAGTTAAAATGGATATTGGGAAGGAATTCCTGGTATGAGGGTGGGCAGGCCCTGGCACAGGGTGCCCAGAGCAGCTGTGGCTGCCCCTGGATCCCTGGAAGTGTCCAAGGCCAGGCTGGACACAGGGCTTGGAGCAGCCTGGGATGGTGGAAGGTGTCTCTGCCCATGGCAGGGTGGAGTGAGATGATGTTTACGGTCCCCCCTGACCCAAACCATCCATAATCCACAACCCACTGCCTGTAGGTCGGACAGAATCCTCTTGATGATGAAGCAATATTTTTTTTAAATCAAGTGGATAGCCAGTGCTGACAGCTAAACAATCATCTACACTAAATTTCCCAGAAAATCGAGGTGTGAGACACCAAGCTCCAGGAAGCATCGCTTGCCAAGCAGCTCTTCATCAGAGACATGATTTACAGGATAAACAAAATGCAGTGTCGTGTTGGAAAGTAATGGAGGTTACCTCAAACCTGTCAAAATTCACAACTTCTACCTCCAATAAAGTATTGCAACTGCTTTACCGTAGGAAAAAGGTGGGAAAGAGTCCAAATGAGGACTGCAACCTCTCCAAAGAGCACAATGTGAACTCAAATAAAGATCATTTTATCGAGTTCCCCAGCAGAAGCTCCACAGTGGGAGGTCCTTATGGATTGGTTTACACATAAAACAGTGAATGATGGTTTATCTATTGAGGGAGCTTTGATCCAATGGTTTATATAATACCAGTCCCTAAGTATAATTATAGCTATATAATCAGGGAATACATGTTATTTTACTCTCATACAGCTCTGCTTGGAATCCCATCCAAGACACATAAAATTGTACTCCAGTTACAGCTTGGAAAAAAAAAAAAAATCTGCTGTATGGTCTCATCAGAGAAGTTTCAGAAGGATGCTATTAATAAATATTGAGACAAATACAAAGAATGGCAAAAAAGAAAAAGTGTGAAAAATATTTCCCATTAACGTGTGCATATGGTTTCACTCAAAACAAATTTTCTTGCAAAAAACATGTTTATACAACAATATTAAGTTGTCACATTACCAAACTGGCTGTAAATTTATAATGGGACTGTTTTGATTTAGGGACCATAAAAATTTCAGCTGGAAGGCAAAAATTTCAAATATATATGGAAATAATGGAAGTAAAGTCCTGGAGGAAAACTATTTCAGAGAAAAATGATAAAGACAAAAGAAACAAAATGTTGTTTCTAAGCTCCTAACGGATGCCAAAAGCCCAAGGAAAGAGGAGGGAAGTTGGGATTCGGCCTCTATCTCACAGAAAGATGTGTAAGACACACCTGTTGATTGGTCCCAGTGCACTTAACTTTAAATTCTTTATGCAAACTTGCAATTTTAACAGATTTTAAGCAGCAGGGGCCACCTGTCCCCAGACACTGTTTGAGCACCCGAGTCCTTGTCAACATTACCAAACCATTATTTGAGAATCCAGCTGCAAAAGGATTTTTAAGCATTTTTTAACCCAGCTCCGTGCTTGGATGAAATAAACAATCCCTATAGACAATTCTGTTGTAAATGTCAATTTCTTTCCTTGGCATTTACTTGTGTTTGGGATCTGGATAAGCCTTCATGCTCAGCATGACCAAAGCAGAACTGATACACGATAATGCTAAAAATGTAATAATGCAGGAATTTCTACGTACGAGCATTAACAGGCGAGACTAACCCAAGGAAGTTACCCAGACTCTGAGTTTAACACTTCTCACTGCACCAAAGGAGAGACCAACACAGGCCTGTTATGAGTCTCCCGATCCTGTGAAAGCTGGGAGTTACTTCTGATGGAGGAACAAAACCACCCACAGCAGGCAGGACACAGGGGGGCTGGTTGGGTGGGTGCCAAGAGCCGCTGTGGCTACCCCTGGATCCCTGGACGTGCCCAAGACCAGGCTGCATGGGGCTTGGAACAACCTGGGGTGGTGGGAGGTACCCGTGCCAGTGGCAGGGGTGGCACTGGATGATCTTTGAGGTCCCTCCCAGGCTCCCTGCTCGGACAGGTAAAGCCCAGAACCACGTGCGCACGCTGGTGTTTAAAGCCCTGCCCTGGAGTGCGAACCCAGCCTTGCACCGGTGTAATTCTGGAATTTACAGCAATTAAGGAAAGAGCAGGTGGGAAAATAAGACAATGGCTTGGTAGCAAGAATATTCTTGGAGACGTGAAGTGGAGGAAGCACAATGGCACACCCACGCTGCTCAGGGCAGAGTGACACTCGTCTTCTGGGAGGCAGGGATGCTGAAAGGAAAGCAAAAGAGGGAAAACTCTTCAGGAGAAAAAACTGATGCATGAACCCTCCCAGCAGGTGTTCAGCAGTGGGAGAAAGACAGGTGCTCTCAGCGTTGTCTCCTACCACAGGTAAATTAGATTGCAAGAGTATTTTTCATTGTTTTCAGAGATGGAGAGGATAAATATGAAACCAATGAAACAGCTTGTTACTCTGGGAAACAAAAGAGGTACATTTGTCAGCAGCTATACCTGTGCATTATCATTTCAGAGGTGACACATTAAATATGGATTATTATGCTGGGAAGAAGCAGCACCATCCTTCAGCACCATCCATATTGAAGCCTTCCAGGAGGGCGACTGAGTAACTGCAGTCAAAAAATCATAAGGAAAAACCCAAACCCATTATATTCAGTATTTATACTTGGTTTTGACATTAAATATTTACTCTTTGCTCTCTGATTTGAAAATATCAGATGCAACGCTTTTTTGCTTCTTATCTAGCAAATACATAAGAATAAACAAAGATAAGATAAATCCCTCAGCCGCACTCAGAGCAGCTAAACAAAGGGGACAGACTCTCCATAAATGTATATAAGAACCAGCAGGCACCGAGTTCAAAACTCCTCATCTCCCTCCAACTCCAGTCAAGTGAGCTGAGAAAGCCACTTGGAGGAGGGACTCCCACACAAGTTGATTTACCCTGTGGATTGCAGGAACTGTTTGACACTATTTCCCTGGAAAAGCAGGGCACTCTCCCAGCCCTGAGCAGCAGCATCCTCCCAAGGAGCCAAGAGCTCACTCATCCTCACAAAGTTAGTCCAGAGTTGCCGTGGTTGTCATGCTTTCCCAAACTTTGTCACCCTGAGTGTCTAAAGCAGCACATCTTGGACACTGCAGTACCAGTAGTGCGTGAATAAATGTGATAGATGAGGAGTTTAAAGGTTCTCTGCAAAGCTTCGTTGTGACCAAGGCAGTTTTCATTGTCCCCTCCCTCTTCACAGCCATTTCTCTGAGCTCTACAGCCCGTCCTTCCCTCACACAATTCCCCAAAGTCACCAATAAAGCTCAAACTGCTCAGTGAGCTGCTGCAGATGGCTGAATGATGGCCTTGCACAAAGCTCATCAGCCTGACGTGGATGTTGTAATCGCCAGTAATAACTCAGATATTTCATGAAAAATACCATCCCTATTCCCCTCTCAGAATTACCAACCTTCAAAGTCGCCTTCCTAAGCACATCTGAATCAGTCAGAAATAATGGGTTCGTTGCTTTCCAATTAATTCAACCTGGCTTAGGAGGAAAAAAAAAAAAAAAGGCAAATTTTATTTGCCTCTGAAATAGCGGCAGTTCCAGATTTCTAGTACTTGAAAGAGTCTCTGTACAAGTAATAATACTTGCCCAAATCTCTATTCCTTTTAAATTAGCACCTAAAATTAAGAAAAATAGCTTCCATATCCTGTAGGATTTCCTTATCTGCTTAACTCCTCAAGGGTTTCCTATAAATGAGGGGAAGAAATCCAGTAATGGGACATATGAAAAAGTAACCCTCCTGACCCTGTTCCAGGAGGAGAAGATTTAGATGGTACCAAAGAAAAGAAAAGATGATACAAATTGTGACTTGCCTTCTCCAAGATGTCCATCCCCGTCTCACAGCCAGGGGATATTGAGTCTCTCACAGGCAATTCCAAAAGCAGTTCAAGGACTCGCTCCTAATTCTTGAAGCAACCCTGGGGTTTTTTTTCAGAGGAAGTTTCAATTGGGAGTTGCCAGACCTACATTTCTCTGCAAAGGATTTATAGCTGGGAAGGAAAGACAGGAAGGTCATAAAGAAATTCTCTGGTGAAGGTACCAGCCACCAAGCAGCCATTTGGGTAGCGGAGAAAACTGAAATGAAATTGGAATTATTGCCTGTGAGGGTGGGCAGGCCCTGGCACAGGGTGCCCAGAGGAGCTGTGGCTGCCCCTGGATCCCTGGAAGTGTCCAAAGCCAGGCTGGATGGGACTTGGAGCCGCCTGGGACAGTGGAAGATGTCCCTGCCCCATTCTAGCATTCTGTGAGTCTATAAACTCCCCGCCAGAGCAGGAACAGCTCAATGCCAAGATTTGCCCTAGGAATGAAAATTCTGCTCACTAGTAACCTTCTCTCATCACCACTTATTGTCCCTGACTCCATTGTGCTCTCAAAGTTTGGACCCAGAGAAGATGGATTTCACATAAGAGTGAAAGCTGGAATGGAAATAGCCCTTTGTAAATGATGGATCTGCACTGCACCCTGAAAATGCTTCTGGGAAAATGACAGACAGCTACAGCTACAGTCTGAGGCATTGGAAGGATTGTGTGAACGCTGCCAAAGCGCAGAGAACTCAAAAGGTCATGACAAAGACCTAAAAGGGAGGTGAGGAGGCAATCGCATTACTCCTCCATTTTCAACAAATTGAGAATTTCTAAAGTACATATGATGCATTATTAATTCCTAAGTTAAAGATGATGCAAATACTGAGGAAAACAGGTCTAGTAATAAAAACCACTTTGCTCTTCAGACCATTAAAGCAACCAAACACTGTAGTCCTCTTTCACTGCTGCCCCTGAGGAACTTTGGGCTCAGCTTTGCTGGCAGAGCTGTGTGGAGTTAGTCCTCACTGCTTAAACCCTACTCAGCCAAATGCAGCCCAACAGCCTCGTGCTGGCAGCTCTGACCATCCAGAGCCACGAGCCAGGCTCTGTCCTAACCCCAACACTCACCTGAAGGGCAAGATAAAACATTCATAATTTTATTCAGAAGATTGTCTTAAAATCACTGTTAAACTGCAGATATTAAATTTTTAATGTGCTCCTAAATTTTCCCTTATCAAGGTCCTAGAGAATCATTTCAAACAATTGTACAAATAGAAGCATAGCTCTTTTAAAACCAGAACAAAATTGACAAAACATTCCCATCTAATTGCAAGTGGCAGGAATAACCATCATGGAAAGAAAGCAAGCGTTGGTTTGCTTATCAGGAAACAAAGCAATTCACCAAACATCCCCAAACACAAAAAATGCGTTGGGAATGATACAAAAAAAATTACCTTAATTGAAAAATAATGGCTTGTCTGCATTTTATTTTCTTTGTATCTTTTAAAAGGAAACTCAGACAGTTCTGAATCTAAATATAATTGCAGCGCACCACGATGGTTCTCACAGCAGAGATGAAATATCAGGGGCGAGCAGACCCTGATGTGGATTAGGACAATGGGCAAGACAGAGGGGGAAGAGAAGAGCTCTCCCCTGCACGGCAATTTTCGTGCACACTCTGCATCCCCACAATCAAACACCACAGTCACCTTGCTGAATAATGAATAGCAAAATGAAAAGAAAATTAAGGAGCAGCAAGCAAAGGAGAGAAGATTCAAGCTGACATTTGCAATGAGAGGAAGTCACCGAGAGGTTCCCAGTGGCTGCTCCAGATGGCTGCAGCTATTTTGGCCAGACTACCTGGCCAGGACAGGGCTGCAGTGAGGTAAGCAGAAGGGGACAGGAAGAAGGAAAGGAGCAAAGGGAAAAAAACAAGCGCTGAAAATGGGATTTGGAGCCCGCAGGGATCCAAATTCTGAACCTTGTGAATAAGAGAAAGTTGGAAAATAAAACAGTAACTCACAGCGGCCATTTAGGAAAAGGAAACCAATTACCACTCAGGATTAGACACAGAAATTTCTTTTGGCCGCTGTATAATTCATTATCTCTCCCATGCCTGGCTTTCTATAAACATAATTAAATTGACTATTTCTTATGAGTAAGTCTTACATGTGCTTTAGGCCACATAAAGCATCTTGCCATCTAATTGTATTTTTCATCTGTACTTTGCCCCATCAACCTCCCTCACAGTACAGGGAAGAAAGGAAAATCCTTCTGTACAGATTTATCTCTTTTTTTGCTTGTTTGCCTTAAAGGTCCAATGCATATTCTAGCTGTCAAAAGTGATTTCCCTGCTCATTGAGCAAATATTCTCAACAAAGATTTTCTTTTCTATTTCCTACTATTAAACAATGATTTTACAGACACAGGTAATAGCAATGCAGGCAGGTCAGAGCACATCAAAGCTTTATCTCTGGGCAGGAAGTCAAGTTTCATTAAGTATAAAAATGAAGTTTATGTAAGTGGAACACAGGGTTGCTGCGAGTTGGCTTTGGGACACAGGTGACAAAGTTGCAGCAAAATGATGAAAAACATAACAAAAGGCATTAAGAACCTCACATGACCCCAAGCCTGTGTGGTAGTTGAATATTCCACTTCCAGAAAACTGTTTTAAACAATACATCAAAATATATTTAAAGACCTGAAACTGGACTAAGTCTTAAGTCCTAATGTCTGATAAAACCAAATCTTTTGTACTCTCTAGCAACTGGGCACGAGATGAGAAATAAACCGCAAAGTAAAAAGATGAAAAGCAAGTGTAGAGGTGATGTAAATCAGGTTTGTGTCTGGTACAAGGTGTGAGCTGTGGCAGTGCAGAAAGGAACCCAGGGCAGAGCTGCCAGCCAGACCCAGGGATTTTTCTCCAGAGTGCCCAATTCAATCTCACAACCTCAGCACAACCCAAGGCTTTTTCCCAGGACTGTATTTAGGGGTCTGAGTGGAAATTATCCCGGGGGGGTGGGGGCTGGGGGAAGTCTCATAAACCTGCTGGAGCTCAAGCACAGCATGGCACAGACATCCATTAAAAAAAGGTAAAGCCTTGGGTAGCTCCTGCCAGAGCAGCTGATGTCCTGCTAAGAGGTCTCCTGGTGAGCAGGCTGATGGTGGAACAGCATTTAAGGAGCTGAAAAACCCAGCACATCAGAGCTTTAAATTATCCAAGCAGATAACAAGGACCAGAGGATTATTGCAGAGGTGAAACTGAGCAGGAGGATGTTCCTATAAATGCAGCCAAGAGAAGCACAGTCACGTTTTCATTTAGGAATTCAAACAACCATGGCCTTCAGTAGTCCTCAGGAACCCAATACTGGATACTGGAGGGATTTAGGTTCAAATAAGCACTGATTACCACTTCAAAAAAATCCTACATTTCTTATTCTGAATGCCAGGCACCAGCATCTGATGTAGCTGAACTCCATTACTTGTACCAGTGCAAGGTCCCCAGTGCAAAACCCCCCTAAACCTGAGGTATTTTACAAATGTTAAATGTACATGAAAGTTAATCAAGAGAGAGGTCTCCACAAAATGTCCAAAGCTTTGCAAAAATCATTGCAATCTCTTAACACTTGTTGTGAGTGAACTGCTAAATAGAATTAAAATTCAAGCAAGATCAGGTACCAGGAAGGATTATGTTCTCTAAAAAAGTCGAATAGAAAACTCAGAAATATTTCAGGCAACCATTTCCATGTTCATTAAACACCATGACAAAACAATAAATCAGAGCACGGAAAGCAAAGCATCAGGAGAGTTTAGGAAATTGAGGATGGAATATCATAAAAAGAAACAACTTGTCAAGCAAGAGACATTTCCTTCACGTGAACAAACCTACGAACTCCACGAGATGATGCATTTTGGAAAATGTCTGGATGTCAAAAGATACCAATCAGTGGGATATTGGGTGTTTGTTCAATGGATAGAAGAGAAATGCAGGTAATGACATCCCATCAATAGGAAAATAATGGTGTAAATCCAAGAACAAGGAAAGCACACATCAAACATGGATAACTCATGGCTGCTGCCAGTGTGTCAGAAATGTGAGTATAAAAACATAACTTTCTCTTTCTTTAATTAATTAAAAATAATTAATCTATAAATAAAAGCCTGTGGTTTATTGTTGTTTTAGCTTTGTTTTAATTAAGCCATGTATTAGGGTTAAACAATTTTAAACACAAAACAAAATCAAATCAGGTTCATCAAAAGAATTATAAAATATCAGTGTTAAACAATGAAAAATAACGAGGCTTCATTCTTTTCATTATTATCAAAAAGATTAAGTGGAAACTACAGAAGAAGAAAAAGTTGCTCCCTGACAGATAAAAGTATTATTAGGATTATTAAAGGAATCCAAATCTGTACATAAAACAAGGTTTTGCAATTAAGGGCCAGTGTGTACTCTAGAGCCCACAGATAAGATAACAGAAGACCTGGAATAAGAAAAGCTATAAGAGAATACAAGACAAGGTCCAAGCTTTTAATGCAAAAAAACAAGTGAAATTCTGATTTCCAATATTGTCAAGATTTTCTGATTATTGAGACAGCTACAGACCTCCCATGGCTCTTGCTCCTGAGGATACACAGCTTTGCACTCTGCCACAACAGCAGAGTTCAAATAAATTAAGTCAAGCCATGTACAAAGTTCAGCCAGACAAGGATGCCAGTAATGAGAAGCCACGGAGAAGAGACCATGAATGGAGCACAGTTACACAACAGAGAGAGGAAGAAATCAAGAAACCCTCTATGTGACTGGCTGAGCTAATGAAGCCTCGCTTGCTTCTCTGCTGTCTAATTGCAGGCAAGATTAAAATGGAGCTTTCTTCCCAAATTAGTGACATCTCAGGAGATCTCATTTCCCAGCAGCTTTTTGGTATTCAGCAGGGATCATCAGCCCTCTTCATAGGGCTTTCTTCCCCCCGCAGCCTGGTCGTCTGCTTTCCCTGCTGGCAGGAACTCCCTGTTTTCTGTCTCTACCTGCCTGCCAAATGCACTCTCACACTGGCCCAAGGATTCGAGAATCATTGAAGTGTTGGGTGGGGGGAAAGGGATGAATGCAGAGACACACCAAGAGATTTGAGCCGAACGTTTCCGAGGAGAGCTGCTGCCAAATCTTAGCAGCTCCTCCTCAGTCACTTCAGCTCCTCGCTTTGCATTTTCCCCTCTCCTACCCCCACTCAGAAGCACCAAGTTGGGAGAAGGAATCTGGGTTTTGGGAATGAATCACCTTCTCAACACTTCTCTTCATGAGGCTCTTTCTTCTTTGGAAACTCAGCAAGGAATCATACACATTCACCAGAAAACCCAACAAAGTCCATTTATTTTAAGCCCAGAAAAAGGGAATTAAAAGACAAATATTTTGCACGAGTTAAAACCAAGCCATTTGCTGATTATTAGCAGTGAGGGCAAAGAAGGCAAATGGTCACAAGGAACTTGTCAAGCCATCCCAGCACCTCCTCCTGAAGGAAGCTACCCTACTTTCCAGAGCAGTTTTCCTCAGACTCATCACTTTCTGCTAACAGATGGGAAGCTGAAGATAGAAAGAGGCATAGTTTGATGCCTAGCACCAAGGGGAGGGGAAAAAAATTATCTCAGCAGGAGATTCTTTAAAAAAAATTTTAAAAATCAGCAACTGTCCTTCTCTTCAGAAAGGAGAGGAGGGGAAAGTGTTGAAGACAAAGGACTTTTCCTGGTCCTGCCCATGTTCTGAATCCCAAGCCAAGCTTCTCCAGCCTCTTCTGCTCTCCTTGCTCCTTTTTTTGATCGTCCATCAGAGCTAACATAAGAGCAGCAGGAGAAAAAACGGTCCTCCAGAAGTCCAACATAGCGAGTTCTGTGATCAAAAAAGCTTCCTCATACTCTAAAAACTGGAAATACACGTTTTTTTCTGTAAAACCCAGAACATTTCAGCTAATCCTTAATCCTGAATTCCTATCTGGATTAGCTTGTTCTCCAAGTAGTCAGGATTTCCCTAACTCAGAGATAGCAAAACACTCTGTAATGATCCAGCAGCAGGGCAAATCCTGGGATGCACATTGAAATATCGTGCAGTGAAATGCTGGAATGTACATTAAAATAGACTCCCTGATGCAGATTGGAGTTTATAATTTGCCACTGAGACCTAAAGATGTCCTGAAATTGTGATGATGCAGTAAGAAAGTCATTAGTCTTAACAGACTTAACACTTTTCTCCTTTTCACCACTATGGGCATGTGAGAATAGGTATCAGTAGTAGTATTAAAAAGGAAAAAAAAAAAAACCTCAGACACGATCCAAACAAATTAAGCTGAACTAAACACCTTTAAATTGTGATACTTTAATACTTAAGGAAAGACCCTCTACTAATTCAGCAAGCTTACCTAGTGCTGTAAACTACAAAGTGCTAACAATTTTTAGCATCATTTGTCATCATTTTCTAGCTGCCAGCACACCCTCCACTTACATTTGCATGTGTTTATGCATGCATGTGTGCCCTTTTGTGTGGTTACATAAAAATGCATGCACATTTTGGGGCAGTCACCAGAAGCATTAACACCACAGCATCTGCACACAACTTTAAATTCAGATTGGAACTTAAACCAAGGAATTTGGGAGTGATTCTTTAGTATTCCTGTCAATGATTTACTGACTAAAATGAATAGGAGAGGGCTGGTTTGCTCCAGCGCTAACGTTCACTGAGTAACACAAGTCGTGTCCAAACCCTCAGCACCTCAGGGTAGAAGGAATGGCATTTGCACAATACTGATTTTAGATTTTTTTTTCATTTTCTCCCCTGTGAGGGTGGCGAGGCCCTGGCACAGGATGCCCAGAGACGCTGTGGCTGCCCCTGGATCCCTGGAAGTGCCCAAGGCCAGGCTGGACAGGGCTTGGAGCAGCCTGAGATGGTGGAAGGTGTCCCTGCCTATGGCAGGGGGGGAATGATCTTCAAGGTCCCTCCAACCCAAACCATTCTATAATTTCTCTTTAGTTCCAATTTCAAGAGCCAGCTGAGAGAATGCAGAGATTTAAGAAATTATTGTGTGTATAACTCTTCAAGGGAAAACTTTCATTTCTGCCTTCCCTAAAAAAAAGAAAAGAAAGAGGTCACCAGAATCAGGGTGAGAACATTTCCAAGGAGGTTTGCCTTTGACAGGGCAGGCATGGAGTTGCATGAGTGATTCTTACGCAGGAGTGTGAAGATAATAATCAAGCTCTAAGAAGGCTGAAATTCACAAGAGGTCTATACACACGTATAAACCCTGAAATAATGAAAGACAAAGGCTTACTCAAAGTATCAGTCTCTGATTTCGGAACAGATACCAGGTGCTTAATAGAAAAACAGAATACAGAGTCACACATCCCCAGTTACGCACAAAACCAGAAGCAAACCAGAATGGTTTGTTCATTAGAAACATCAGAATATCATCGACTAATTTAGTGCATCTTCTCCCTTTTGGGAAGATAACTGCAGCCTCTGGAGACTTGAGAAATCTACATGGATTTGGATGAAATATGGGAAACAGAACTTGAGCTGCCTCTTTAAATAGTAGGAGGGTACATCTTTCTTTGGGTTTTTTTGGTGGGGTTTTTTTGGAGTTTTTTTGTGTTTGTTTGGGGGGGGGTTGTTTGGTTTTTTTGTTTGTTTGTTTAGGGGTGTTTTTGTTTTTTGGGTTTTTTTGTTTTGGTTTGGTTTTTTGTTGTTGTTTGGTCCATAATGGGACCACAGAAGAAACTGCACCACAGGAAGTTCCCTGCTATGGGCATCAAGTACCATTTTATCTTGGAATTTCATCAGACCATCAATTGAGACAAGCACTGACTGAACAAATCAAAGAGAGGTATTTATCTACAAGCAACTTAACAGATTAAGTTGCCAGTAATTACAGATACAAAATAATGCAGACTGGTCTACAATGTGTTTTTGTGAGCTTCTATTTTGTTGGGGATTCAATTTGTACCATTCTTATAGACTGTTCTGCAGTGTCATCATAAAGAATATTTAAGCCAGTTTCTCTCATTTCCCTACATCTTCCTGACTAGCCTGATACCTGCCTTGATTTATAAAGTCTGTGGTTATTTACAGAATTGCCCTTCATCATTCTGAAATGAATTTTCCTTGAACGTCCATTTCCTGGCTGAAATCTAAGAGAAAGTAATAGAAGGAGAACTTTTTCAAGGATAACCTTGACTATGAAACAGAGTCTAGGGAGCCTCCAGTTCAGAGGATTCTTGTTCAGAAACTACTGCAGGTGGCAGAGTGCTGAAAACAGTGAAAGAATTCTGCACATGTTGTCAAGAAAATGCCAAAAGATGAGACGCAGGATGGGCATCCTCATCCTGTGAGGACAGGCCACTCATCCCAGATTTCCTTTGATTCCCCCACAAGTCTCTGATTCCCACTGCCACTATCACACCCAATGATTCTGTGAGTGGTTGGAATTTCCCCAGAAGCGTTTCCAGGCACAGCCGAGTTCCCTTGGCACACAAGGAGCTGTTGACAAAAGTGATTATGAACAGGGAACCTCAGTGATCAGAGAAACTCCTGCGAACACGAGACCTGCCTCACCCCTGGGTGTGCTCCCTCTGTGCACCCAGGGCTGGCACACAGGCAGGTGCCAGGATGTTGGAAACCCTAGGCACTGAGAATTTTGGGCCTTCTGTGCTGCCAGGCACTGACCCCCAAGCAAACACTGCATTCCACCAGAGGCCATGGAGAAGGGTCCCAAAATTGAGTGACAGCACTGGGTTTGTGGGTGTGGAGTTTGAATAGAAGTGTGTGATATCACAGGGTGCAAAACTCAGAGTTTAAGGGTTTAGAATACAGTAATAGATAGATAAAGCAAGATGGAGGATTAGCCCTTCTCTTTCACCTTCTTCTTCATGGGTCTGGGTGGCATTTTGTAACTGGATAGAAGAAGATAAAACGTGACACCAGGATGCACCAGAGTTGTGACCTCGGGGCTCTGCTCACTGAGGACTCCACAACTCCTATCTTCCTCATGAAAGCTGATCAAAAACCTGCGGTTTCACTTTTTACTTGGTTTAAAGTTCACTTATTGCTGGGCATTCGAAACAAGCCTGAAAATTGAAGGCGTTCCACTCTCACTCGTTAAACGGAATAGGCACTAAGCAGATTTTTTTTCCGCTTTCAAACAAACCCTCAACTCACAACAACTCAGCACATTCTGGTTGGCAGGACTGTGACAGACGCTAGTGGTCAAGTTCCAGCAGCATCGTGATTAGGTTTACAAAATTATTATTTATTAAATAAATAAATAAATTGAGAGAGAGAGAGAAAAGCCTGAAGTGGTTTCATTTGCTAAAAAAAAAAAAAAATGCTTGATATGCAGATTTTGTTTCATTTCTGATTAAATGAAAATTGAACACTATTAAGGGGGGAGTTGGAAGATAAAGTTAACCTGAATTACCAGCACCAGCAATGTAAGATGATTTCACATAAAGCCTTAGGAAATTTTATCAAAACTATGAAAAGAAGATTTAAATATTGAAAACAAAAACCAAAACAAACCGTCTTATTATCTAGTCTGCCATACCTTATGTTACAGTGTTTAGTTTACATATTATCAAAATAGATGTAATTAGGTTGGCATTAAATTCCAGTACATAAAAACTGCTGAAATTTGCATTTACAGATATGTTTAACCATCATTTTCTTCACACTTTGAAAGTGAATATAGACAATCTGTTTAATGTCCTCTTATGTAACATGCACCGAATGCAACAGGAAGTAATATGGAATAAAATGTATCTAGGCATTTTCAATTTTACTTGTATTTCATACATAACACATTTAACCCGACAAGAAGAAAGGTAATAAAAGTCATCAATTTGAAATAGTATTTCTTGGTTCTAATCCTTAAGCTACGAAAGAAAGTCTAAGTTTCCATGGAAAATACTCTATTATTAAAAAAAACAGAAAAATAATTTTCAAATAATAAATCTTGAGAAATAGACTTTTTAGCTGGGTGAAAAAATACTGCTGTCAAGTGACTAAAATAAGCATCCAATTCTCTAACAGTCTGAAATATAACAGATTTCACTACAATATCAAAGTGCACCCAGGTACATGAAATACATGACACAAAGGACATCCACAATCACATTAGAAAGATTTTTATATTTACAGTCCCAATAATTAACCTCTTTTTTCATGTACTTGCTAGAGAGGGCAGATATATAGAAGTGCTGCTCTTCTGCAGCCTGGTACAAGCCATTCCCAAGAGGGAGAAAAAACAGGGAAGTGCTGCTCAGAATTCTGATAAGAAACCTTTTTGTCATTAACATAGTGATCCTGCACCACCAGAGGCAGATGCAAATTCCTAACACCTCTATTTCCTTAAATAAATGAGAATATTCAATACTGCCATACAATAAAAAGGTTTTTTCTGCTACTGAACTCATATGTGTGGTTTTGGGGGTTGTAGCACAAACCATAAAAATATCCAGCAGATTTGGCTGCTTTTCCTGGGCTGGGAAATTTGCCTTTCTGCCAGGACAGACTAAAGAGGAACCACAGCAAACTTCCACACTGGTATTCCTGTAGAAACATCATCCCCACGTGGATCTTCTTAAGTCAAACCTTGTCACAGAAAAATGGATGTTCTTTAGAACATGATGCATAAACAGTCAGGTTTTTTACCCATTTCTACACTGGGGAAGTACCTGCATTGCCCATAGCACTTTAATATATATATATATATGTTGCCTACTGCCTTAAAGATACTTTAATAGATTTACTACCAGCTATCATAACCTGGATTTTGCTTATTTTAATTACCAGCCTCAAAACCAAGCTATAATAAAATAGCTGTTGGACCTGTCACAGACTGAACATAGCAAGAACTAAATGTCATGTTTTCAGCTAGTCAGAAAACTCTCTTTTTTTAATACAGGGATGATGATCATAGCAGAAGACATCATCAGCTTTCATAATTCAAAATTCCTTTGTGTTGGTTGCAGCACATTACATGGCAAAACAAGTGGGGACAAGTACAAATATATATATATGAGTTAGGTCTGGAATAGAACGGCCAAGGAAAATTCAGGAAGATATAGAAGTAAAAGAAAGCCCAGGTATGTATTAATTTACTATCATTTTACACACTCTCCCTCTAGGTTATCCTCTCTGAAAAGTACAGTGGTCTCAGGACCACACTTCCAAAGCTGTCACAGACCAAAGAGCACTGGACAGCTGACAATATACTGCCACTAATTTTAAAAATATCACATGGATCAGCTCCAAGAAAAATACCATGACCCACTATAAGAATGCAAAAAGAGACATGGAAAAAAAAATCTAAATTCTCTCAAAATGTACCTCAAAGGTCCTTTCTCTGTCCAACTTAAAAAAAAAAAAAAAAAAAAAAAAAAAGCTGTCAAGTTGCTTCTGCTTATTTGTTTTTCTTCTTACTTTTGTTTCTCCTTTTCTTTCTTGGTTTTGGATATTCAAGAATCACAACAAAGAGAAGAAAAAACATTTTAAAAAACCCACAACAACAAAAAAAAACAATAATAATGATTTTGAAAATATAATTTTAAATCCAACTTAATGATATTTACAATCACACTTACAATATTCATTTTCCATGCTGGATCTCCCTCTCTTAACACCACTACTGGTCTATGCAGGCATCTGCAGAGAGTATTTTGAAAAGAACATATATTTGATTTTGTCTGCTGCCTCAGGATGGAGAAGACAGCATGGCAGCAATAATTCCATTAGAAAAAACCCAGATTTCTTCACATGAAAAACCTAATTTTTGTCTATAAAATCTTGAGAACTTATCCAAAAAAGAAGTTGAAGCATGCATTGAATGCTGTTGCACATCTCAAGGCCTGCTATGTACAAGCTGGTTTGCCAATCCCCACTAGGCGAGAGGAAAATGCAATTAAAGAGGTGCCAAAACAACATTTCCTTGCACTCCTACAAGTGGTGGCCAACACATTTGGGCCAGCTCCCTTCCCCGTGTGACAGGCGAGGACCTGGTGGAGATGTAATTACTCCTGGCAGCAGGAGTTGCCTCCTCCTCTCCACAGCTCTTGGAGAACCAGTTCGTTTTTTCCCAATCATTCGGGCCATAAAAATGAATTCCAAGTATTCCACCTACTATTTTATGTTCATTGTTCATATGCATGGATGCTATTCCGGAACAAAATCCTGACAAAGTCCTGTCAAGGATCTGTGGCTGAGTCACAAGGCACATGAAGAGCCTTTGGAGGGACTGCTTTGTCCCTGGGCTGTTCCTACAAGTATTTATGGCAAAAGCAAGCTGCTGAAATGGTAATGGAAAAGGATTTAATGTGGGACATAACCTAGGCAGTGCTGTAACCATGCTGTAAAAATTTCAGCAGGGACCTTTTCCGTGCAGACACGTCAAGGGGCTTTTTTTTTTGGTTCAGATATTTGCTCCAGCTGAAATATCAGAAGCATAAAACACCAGGACAATGCCACCATCAAAAACATAATTAGAGATCTGGAAAAAGAGCTTTATCAGATGTCCATTTAATTCTCTCTCCTGGCTCCAAGAGTAGCAGGAGCAAAAATGCTCCAAATAAAAGGAATCAGAGCAGTCTGCTATCTGGTAAAACCCTTTCGAATGGAAAGGTTCCCTGAACTCCTCTCTAGCTCTTCTGATGGAATATAAACAAGTCAAACTTTAATTACTGGGAGCTTTCACATACTAATGGAATATAAGGAGATTTAAAGAAATCTGGAAAGCAGCAATTTACTTTGGAGTAATGGAATTTTACTTAATTGCTTCTAATTAAAATTATTCTACAAATGTAAAACAAAAATGTCTATTAATTCTCCACATAAGCTAAATTTAGGTATCAACTGAGTAGCTTATTCACTGTATTTACTATAATTACTGCAAGACTTTTGTAACTTTGATGATTTAAAAGTTTGGAGGCTTGATACCAAATAATGGTTTCTGCTGCATAAAGCAAAATAATCTTTCCAACTCCCAACGCCTTTGTACTTTGACTGTGACTCACTAAATTTACATTCTGTGAAAGTACATGTAGGAGTAAAAGCACTTATGTATTATCAAGAAATATGACATTATAATCCCATGAAGTTACTACTTATAGAAAAAAATAAAACTGTTCCCGTTCTCTTCTACACCTAAGTGTAAAGTGAATACCTTCCATTAACTTTACCTTGGATTAACTTTAGAAAGAAAAAGGACACTTAATATTTTTGCATATATTTTAAACTTCACTTTTAACATGAAATTTTAAAATCCGCCATGAAACATAAAAATTGGAAATATCTTTCCATAAAAGTTAACTCATCTGAAAATAATTCTTGTATTTTAAACTCTCCTGTGATTTGCATCAAATCTGACAAAAAGTTGTGGCCAAAGTTGGGGTGGAAAATTAAACAAAATAAAAAAAGTGAGACCGTTCTGCAAATTTATATATTTTAGAAATAGACCAAGTCCAAAGACAGGGGGTTTTTTGTTATTTCTTCTCTTATCTTTGTTATTCTCTCTCTACATTTTTGCTACCTAGTTTTTCATTTGGTTCTTCAAACAGTCCCACAAAGCAAATGCAACAGGGTCAACGTGCCATTTTGAGGTGAGATTTGCTAACTTGAGTAAAACCAGTACTAAATGCTATTTTCTTCCTGCAGATAAGCCATTATCTTCTCCAAGTTTTTTAGTACTCCAAAGTTGGTGCAGCACAAGAGAGCCATGCCTGATTTATTCCATGGGGAGGCTGCATGACCACAGGGTTCAGCCACCCCATGGGGCTCACCCCACTAACACCTGAGCATGGACCTCTGACAATCAACAGAGAGCCAGGAGGAAACAACCGTGCTCAGAGCTCCTCTTGCCATTGGGAATCATGGAATGGTTTGGGTTGGAAGGGATCTTTAAACCATCCAGTCCCACCCTTACCATGGGCAGGGACACCTTACACCATCCCAGGGTGCTCCAAGCCCCATCCAGCCAGGCCTTGGACACTTCCAGGGATTCCAGGGCAGCCACAGCTTCTCCAAGCACCCAGTGCCAGGGCCTCACAGGGAAGAATTTCATCCTAAATTTTCCCTCTTTCAGTTTGCACCCATTACTCCCTGCCCTGTTACTCCAGTTCTTGACAAAGAGCCCCTCTCTGGTTCTCTGGAGCCCCTTCAGACCCTGGAAAGTGCTGTGAGGTTTCTGCACAACCTTCTCTTCTCCAGGCTGAAGAGCCCCAACTCTCCCAGCCTATCTCCTTAGGGGAGATGCTCCAGCCCCCTTATCAACATCATGGCTTCCCTGGACTCACTCCAACAGTTTTTAAGCTGGAGGCACCATTCAAAGACACTTTCAGAACCTGGCAAACCATGGAGCATGGAAATCCAGACCCTGATTTTGTTTTTAGACTTTGCAGAGGGGAAGGGAAGAGAATATATTTCTGTTAGCCAACAATTCTGGCATTGTATTACCATTGTTTTCCTTAAAAAAAAAAAAAAAAAAGTTCCATGAGCCTCCTAAGGAAGTTACAGACTGCCGACTGCCACTTTTGGGCTCAGCTGTGTCACAGAAACATTTGTGCAGTGCAGGGTCAGCATTTCACCATTTCAGCAAGGTGGGATCTGTCCGTCAGTGCAAGGCTCTTTCCCTCTGCCTCATGAAGTTCAAGCCAAACTAAAGCCCAGGATGAGATTGCTGATGTCACGGCAAAGCAACAAGCAGAATGAAATGAAGCTGTAGTGGCAGTAGCACCCAGGAAACAATTTCTCACAGTAATTTACTTCCCTCATCACTGTACGGCACTGACTATATCCCTTCACTGCATGGATGCCAAGGGAAGCAGATGGTTACACATTTTTAACCCCAAGATCACCAAGTCTAAAAACAGGTTCTCAATTTAAGGGGAAAAAACAAACAAACAAAAAGGGGAAATAGGCTTTAATAAACAAATAGGTTACATGAATACAAAATGCAGAGGGCGTGTTTAAAAATTGGCCAAGATCAAAAGCAGGAATAATGAGTTAAATTACAAAAACAGTTATTAAAATGTCTGTTTTGAATATCTGAAAACAAAAACCTTGAAAATACACTGTTCCAGGGAAAATGCTGCAGTGGTAGGAAGAGATTCCCAGTGAAACTTGAAGTTTTTTTCTTAAATTCAGCAATTCACTAACAAATCATCATTAAAGCCTTGATCCCCAGGGCATCCTAAAAGCACTTCTGCAGCATTAGTAATAGGCCATTTAATTCCCCCACTTTATTTCTAATTTCTAATTAGGTTTTAATTCATGATATATCTTATCCTCTCATTGTGATAGCTTGTGTTCTTAAGGAAATGGGAATTTATCTTTCTAAGCTAAAAGTTTTTACAGTCAGGATTGCTGGATCATGGTGTTCCTTCTGCTTCTTTGCCATCTCCCTCAAACTATCCTAAAATAAATCCAAGTGTTTATTATTAAAATATCCTGGTTTTCCTTTATCTACTTATGCTGCTCAGCTGGCATTTTGGAAACACAAGGATTGGTGACATTCCGTGTATGGCCACCTCAAACCACATTAAAAAGTCCTCTGTAGCACGAGCCTTGTCCTAAAATAATCTTCAAGAGTTCCACCATGGAACACTGAATAAACACCTGGTCCTGCTGCGTGTCACCCAGACAAGGGATGGTGCCAGGGGCTCCTTATTCTGCCTGGACTTCTCCTACCCATGGATTGCTGCAGTGCTTGACTCTCTAAAAGTTTCTACAGGACAGCTGCTTCTATTGTCAAGTTAAAAAATAATAATTAAAAAAATTAAAAATATTTAAAAAAATCAGCTGCTTTTCCTTGTGATTCCCCAGCATGGTAAAACACCAAGATTTCTTTGTGATCATAAGCAGAACAGAAGAACTGGAACCAGGGTAGGGCAACAAGTGGAGTAGAACAGAACAAGGGGAAAATTGGGGTGAGCCAGAGTCAGAGCAGAGCAGAACTGGAGCAGAACCGAATTCCTGCACCTGCAATGCAGCACATCCCAGCTCTCCCTCCATGACTGGCAGCAGGGATCTGCTGAGGGTGACAGTGATCAGCTGCACCTCAGGAATCCTGTACCCACAAATTCTGTCACAGGAGAAACATTTCAGGACCCTCCCAAGTGCCTGGGGACAGGAGAGAGGGGAATGCTATTCCTCTGGTTCTTTGTTGGAAGCCTGAGTTTATACCTGATGCTCAGCAGATTTTCCTACAGTGGTTCAGTTTAATTTATTTGTTTATAAATCTCAGCAAAAGATAGAGAGGGGAAAAAAAAAAAAAAAATCCGGAGAATTTGTCTCCCTGACGTACAGCAGAGCCTGTGTGGGGCTGTCAGGTGATCCCACACTCAAATACTCGTCCGAGGCTGAAAAGCACTGCTGCACTGCAGGGTTTGCATTTCGAGCCCTCCCAAACACTCACAGCAACAAAAGCACCCAATATCAATCCAGTTGCCTCCGTTTATATTTTCTGAAGGAGCAGCATGCACAGATCAAGCTAAGAGAGAGGCTGGTTTCCTTTAACACACTGATCTCATTAGAAGCAAATACGAGGGCAATCTAATTTTGTCAGCCGCAAAACAAAGAGCGTGTTTAAATTTTAACATCCAGCCAAAACCTCATCTGCTTATAATTTGTGTTTAAACTTATACAGTATGTTCATTACCATAAACAATCTGCAAAATGGCCAGAAAACAAACTCCCCCCGTGTAATCTGCCATCAGAAAACCCCAAAGAAATAAACATTGGCATCTCAGCTTTGCTTTCGCTTTGCTCTCAGGGCTTTGGAAAGACCGTCTGAGAAGTTTTCCTTCCAAATAAACTGAAGGTTTTAAACAAACCAAAGAATGCTTCCAGATGTTTTTCTTTCAAGCATACGTTAATAAACGACCCTGAATAAAGAAAACTTCAATGTAGATAAATAGCATCTTGGAGGATAAAGAACTAGGGAAGGGCTCCAAGTATTACAAAATTATACTCATGCTTCATCTCAATTGATTTTTTTCCACCTAATCAGTAAAATCAACAATAACAACTTGACTTCCTTCTTTGTGAAAGGAAACAAAATACTCTTTTAAAATATGAGATAATTTCAACTGAATAAATACTACATGTGCAGATAATAGGATTTCCATGAAAAATTCAAAAAGCATTGCTCTTCGTCATTAAATTCAAGTTAATCAGCATATTCTGCTGCAGATTCAATTAAAAACCAATATTCGAAATTTATTACTCTGTTGTAAATATCAGTTCATTTTCCAAGCAAAACAATATGAATCTGCAGTAAACAGCTCAATCATTCTGGAAGTTGTCTAAACACCAATCCCAACAGCAACAGAGAAAATAAACAAGAGAAAAGCCACAACAGAGGCTTCTCCAAAATCCAGGATATGTGGTACAACATATTGTACCCTAACAAACCAAGAGAACTGACAAAATACAGTCCAAGAGAACTGACAAAAAGTGGTGATAACCAACAGGAACAGAGACTGTTGTGGGGTTATCAAATGTTATGAATTATTGTTTTTAAAAGATGTTCATTTTGAATGCCACACAGGAGATGGAAAGAGCACAATCCTGGTGGAAATCTCCTAATCAAACCTGACAGAAAACCAAACAAACAGATTAACAGCAGGAATTGCAGATGCCGCGTTTCCTTCGGAAAACCAGCCTGAAAGGAAGGACTCACTAACAACAACAACATCCCTTCCAGGGATGGTGACAGCACCCACAAACCTCAACACAGCAATATTTGATGGGAAAACAATGAATCCAGAGAGCACAATCCACAGAGATGTATCCAAGATGAGCATCTGCCTCTCCTCCCTGTGGGACTCTCTTAAATTGACACAGGGGTGTCCTGCCTGCTCCGGAGAGGAGTCCCAACACCTCCTGGGATAAAGGAAGAAAGCACAAGGATGGGGACAGCGAGGGCATGGAATGTAAGCAGGCTGGTAAAACTTGATCAGCTTAGTCTTGGCCTTCCAAACCCAAGCTGCTCCAAAACTCCAGCCATAGGGACACCCAGATTTGGCCAAGCTGGAGAAAGCAGGAGCTGAGGGAGCACCGAGCTCCACAGCCTGAGGAGATCCTCAGGACCATTGGGAACATTGCTTCCAGGTCTGAGGCATGCCCTAAGTGGTAAGAGGCTCCACTTTAATGTTTCCCTCTCCTCTCCCATAAGTTCCTGTTCATTATTTTCATATTTTCTGTTTGGCATATAGGAACAGGATAATACCAAGTTTGAACTAAATTTCTCCATAACTATAAAAATATATTTGATTAAACAGATGTCAGCAAAATTTTATGGGGTGAAAATTGAGTAACAGATGGCAAGGTCTGTGGAGTTCAAAGAGGCTGTATTTTATTAAATAGGAAATTTGAGGAAAAGAATTATTTTGCTGGAAATATTGATGCAGTGTTTAGGCAAATGTAAAAGCATTCTTACTTGATAGAAAACAGTAAGTTTAAAAAATAAATTAAAATAGATATATTCAAGCCATGAACCTCTGACCGTTAAAAAGGGGGATATTATTCTTCCTTCTTTTTACTGACTACAACATGACATCAAACTTCTCAAGAGAAATAACGGGGAAGAAAAAAACCTACCGACCAAACCAAAAATAACAATGACCTTGATTAAGCATCCTGAGCAAAATATATCCTTTGTGTGATACACAAACTATTGTGAAAACAAGTACGAAACCATGGGATAATAAACAGTTATATCAAACTTATAAGCATTAAACAAAATTGCAAATAATGGCTTATGTGCTTTGGGAAATGAGACAGAAGGATTATAACTCCTGACTGCCAGGAATGTATCACCCCTATTCCAGCTTTACTACTTGGAATGGTAGAAGAACTTTGCTACCAATGGAACATGGACAGAGAGTCAATGAAATGAAAAGAACATCATAAATGTAATTATTATAGCACAATATGATTTCTCTCCCTATTCCTCTGGCGCTCAAGTCTTTTCTTCAAGCTGATATTTCAAACATTTTATTACATCATTGGGGAAAAAAAAATTCAAAGGGCAGAAGTACTTTCAGATTCATGACCAGGCTCCATCTGCCTTCAAACAGAAAGCTACAGTACCCTGTGGAACAGCAGCCAGTGAGCTGCCTCAGATGTCCAGGGGGAAGAATTGGAGCAACCCAATAGTTCCAGAGCACTTCAGCATGCTGAGAGCTGCCTGTTGTCCAGATACGCCTTGTGTTGGTTCACAGGCAGGAGAGCCCTCTGATTGCTCCACACTGGCAGATTCTGAGCTGACACTGCTCCTTGCCTGCAAGGCACCAGCCCCTGCGGCCACACCTGCACCAACACAGCGCAGCTCCATCTGAGAGCTCTGTTCCGCTCATCCCCCCCTCCCAAAAACCTGCTGGGAACTGCTTCTGCTCTGCTCTGCCCCTCAGCCAGCACAGCCCAGGGTTTGGCACTCCCTTGGATCAGAGCTGTAAGTGCTGATGTCACCGGGAGTGAAACCATCACAAACACAAAACAGATATTTCTGAGCTTGCGTCTTCATTTCTCAGTGGCGTTTCCCATCAGGTGTTTAACTGCGCTGTCAGGGTGCCTGATGTGTGCAGCCTCAGAGCTGTGGAAGCTGCTCCAGCCTCACATTGAGAAATGCTGCTTATTTTTCACAGAGAGAACTGAAAACCCCCACCAGCCCCCCCCCAAAAAAAAACTGTGAATGCAGAAACAGAGCTTACAACTCACCAGTATTTATGGTTTGTAAACCAAGATCATCTTATTAGTGGGTTTAAAACTCAACACCAAAAGAAACATTTTCCCACAAAGACTCTATTTTAGAAGAGAAACAGTCAGATTAATGTTTGATAGAGTGATAAAATAACAAACTAATTCAAGCCTCCACAAAGCAAAATACCCTCCTCAAGCTTGCACTTCAGCATTTTGTACAAGCACAAGCTCTTCAGGAGCAGTGCTTAGCTTTACAACTCATCCATCATTCCTTCCTTGCTATTGATCCATTTATCAGTCACATCCAGGTATCTTGGACTGGTTCAGAGGCTCCAAATAAACACATGAAATAGTTCCTGGACTTATATCACTTCCAGAGTAATTTAGATCACATTTAGCACAGCTCTCCAGCCTTCCCAAGGAATAACTGATTGGATTCAAGCACGTTGAAAGCACATAGATGTTGTCTGAATTATTTCCACATGCTTTTAGACCTAGAAATCCTGTATTTAAACAAGAAGAAAAAGGAAACATTGGAGGTGGGCGTTAATTACTCCTATTTACAGGCTTTATAGCAGTTTCCCATATTGGTTGAAACAGAAGCTGTCTTCTTTTCAGTGATTCAAAAATTGAGGCAAGAGACAGAAATTCATCAGAAAAATCAGAGACTACTTTTCCAGAGATATAAAAGAAAATGCAGCTTACGCACATCTCAGGCATCAGCTTTTAGGTCTATCCTTTATCTTCCTAAGGCAAACGCGATGATCAATCTACTAAAAAATCTTAAATATGTCACCCAACAACCTCCTCTTAATCTTCAGCTGATCAAGGATTCTGCGGTTTTCAAAAGAACTCTTAAGCACAGGACATTTTGGTGTTTGAAGTATTCAGAGTTAAGAGCATGAAAAATATCACTCAAAATGTTTAAAAGGGATTTCAAAGCTTGACCCATGTTGATAACCCTGGTTAAGATTTTTATTTCTGGATATTTAAGATAAAATGGCTGAGGACTGACAGAGAGGAGAAAAACAGTTTTACAGCAGCATTTTAAGTTGTGATAAGATTCCTAAATACAAACATCCAAAGCTAATGTACCAAAATGTTCATTTGGGTAGTTCTTAAAGGAAGGCACAAGGAATGATCTTAAACCTATATTTAACCTTTTCACAAGAGGCAGTTCAGTGTTTAGAGTGGTCTGAAGGAAGGCTGTGTTCTCATTAGATCATCTTTCTTCAGCTTTGGAGGAAAAAGTGCTAATTTCCATTCTTGCCTATTTTCTAACGTTCTTTAGGATCCATTGTGGATGTGGGAAAAGAAATTATTTGACCTCTTGAAGAGAAGGAAAAGGGAAGTGGGAGGGTCATGTCTGGAGAGAAATCTCTGCCCTCTGTTCCATGTCAACGTTATGGGACCTCAGGCCAATTTCTCAGGGCCAAACCTGACAGCTACCAGAGAGGTTTATTGAATTAAATTAAATTAAATGAGAAATTAAATGAGAAAAAATATTCTTGGGACAATCTTATGGAACCCCTTTATTCCTGCAGTGAAAGGCAGGAAAAGTCCATCTAAAAATCCCAGATCATTTACAAATGGAGTCAGAAAATACAAAAAAAAATTGTGTCAATAGATGTAACACTCCCCAAACTGGATTAATTGACTGGAAAACAACTTGTTAAAATGATCATTCTGAGGTGCTTTTAAATACCTCCAGGACAATTGTTACCACACTGCAACCAGAAGCTCCTGAGGAGCTGCCTATTAATCCCTTTCAGGCTATGGTTTAGATGAAATCTCATGCCCACTGTTGGTACTTTGTTTTGGGGTTTTTTTTGTATTTTCACAGAGAATGATCAACATTTTTCAAAAATTATTTTGTTTTACTGGATCTTGCTCTGTGCCTTGGGAATGCCAACAGATCCCTGAGTGGTGCCAGGTTACTGACAGCCCCTGAGATGCAGAGGTGACAAGGAGACAACCAGGGAAGTGTCTCCCCAGGCACAGCCTCGCACTCCATTCCTTCTTTAATGCAAGCTGAAAGCAAACTGCTCCAGCGGATAATTAAAAAATAGAAACCAAACCGTTAAGGCCTGTCTGATTAATTGCTCTACTTAGCTAATTTGATAAGCCCTCCACCAGTTTTCCATGCCTCCTTCATTGGCTTGATCTACTTTGTAAATTAATCTAATTATGAACACCTGCAATCCAAAGCCCCATCTCTGCAGAAGTTTGACAACTCTTATTTATACACAGAACTTCTTAAAGATCAATTCTGAGCTCCAAGAAGCCTTTCTGGTGTCCAAGGAAGGGACAGAGCAAGGGGAATGTGCAGCAGAGGAACCACTCCCTGCCTCAGCCATGCTTTATTCCTTCTGTATTCAGCAACATAAAATGCGCGCTACAAGAAAAATCTAATAAAAATTTACAGCAGACAAAAGATGACAAATGAGTTAAAGCCATCACAGTCCCCACACCACATTAATCAGATCAGTCACACACCAGGAGGGGAATGATAATGCCAGCTCCAATTCAGGGTGCCATGGGATCTTCAGAGAAACCAGGGACTGCACAAAGAGAGTGCTGTGGCTTTAAACCACACTGCAAGCTGTGACCTGATAAAACTATTTTGAAAAGTTCCGCATCACCTAGAGTGAATGTATGTCGGGTAATAAAAGATTTACTGTGTGTTTATGATGTAGATGTGTGGCTTACCCTCGATTCCCTGAAAAGCCATTTCTCTCTGCACCAGTTTTTCACACAGGACAGAACTCTGCCAATAGAATCCAATCACAAAACTCTTGCCGCAGTATTTTCAAAAGTATAGTCTGGTAACTGATTTAACACCAATTGTACTGATAGCTTTAATTGACCTCTCTGATTGCTACTTCATCGTCATTAAATATTGTGAATATAAATTAGAAACAAAAGGAAGGCCCAAGCAGTTTTATCTGGCTATAAGGATTTCTTGCCGCTGGAATTGCAATCCCTTTTCACAAATTATTTTGTGGACAGAATTTTTAATATGTTGTTTTAATCATAATTTTCTCCCTCTTGATATCATTACAGAAAGACTGAACATAATAAAATGGGGTTTTTTTCCATCAAAATCACAAAATGTTATCATTTGATTTGTCTGGGGGTTTGTGCTAACCTCGATAAAATGTATTTTTAAAACACAAACAATAACAGGGTCAGACTTGCCTGACTCAAAAGCAATTTCCGTTAGTAAAATTTAACTGTAAGCTCTTGAGATGACAATGGTTTATTGTATTTGTTGTAAAAAATATTTTAGCTGAGCAATGCCAAACTTAGGGCCTTCTGCAGTAACTGTGGCTAGAAAAATTAGGAAGCTGTGCTTCACAGAACATCTGCAGAGCTTGCAGGGGATCTCTGCTAGATGCACCCCAAAATGAAGGACACTCCTATCCTACCTCAAAATACCGGTCTAATATTTTAAACTTGAGAAGATGAGGAAGTGAAGTTATTAATGGAGCCATTAACTGTCTCTCTGGGGCTCCCAGATTAATTAAATTCAGAATCAGTGCTAAGATCCTTACTGCCTTTCTAAACCTCCAGCAAGCTCCTGCAGAACTGCTCCAAATATCAGCAGGTTGTCCAACACACTGTGGGGGAAAAAGCCACGCATTACATGGAAAAGCTGCTAGAATGTCAGAAAAGTATGGAAAACAGCACCAAAAAAAAAAAAAAAAAATTAAAAAAAGGAAATAAAGAAATATTGGCATTAAAAGACCTGACAGATGCTAAGCTTTTTTCTTGCATCGTCTCCCATTGCAGAGCACTGAGCAATTAAATGTGATGTGCAACTGAGCAAGGGCTTGTCCTTGTCAGGACCTCAGAGCTGCCCGGAACCTTTCACCAGGGGCTGCTGGAGACCCTGCAAGGCAAAGGATTCCCCTGGGAGTGGAGATGGTGATTGAAACACCAATGGATATCCTAGGATTGATAGGAAAATCTTTCCTCCAGGAAGCTGCAGCACATTTATGGCTCTCAGAAATGCCAGGAAGCTCAGTTGAATGTGTCTATTGATTACCCCAACAGCTTAATCAGGCAGAGTTCCCATGGCTGACTCCACTGAACTAGGGAAGGAGATCAAAAATTCATGTCTCTTAAAGCCTTGGCCACTCCTCTGACATCCCTAATCCCATCAGAGAGGGAATGCTGTTTATTAACTTCTGCTCTCAGAGGTGGAGGTCATCAAGCAGCTCAAACATCCTGAGGCAGGTAAGGGAGAACTTAGGAGGAAAAATAAAAATAGATTTAATAAATAAATAAATAAATAACTAAATAAATAAATAAATAAATAAATAAGTAAAATGGGGCAGAAGAAAAGAAAAAAAGAACACCGGAAGCACATGAGGATTAGCTGCTTCTACTTAGAAGCATGAGGGAAAATAACTAGCTTAAAAATATGTATCAGTAAACCCAGAAATACAGAAGGTGTTTGGTACATAACTCCTTTAAAAAAAAAAAAAAAAAAAAAAAAAAAAGGCAGAACACAGTAGGAAACCGTCTGATAAATCTGAGGCCTTATCCCAAAAGCTGGTTTATTTTCAGATGACTATAAAAGGAGTCATTTGCTAATATTTGGAGGAGAAGGAAAAGAGAAGGAACATGTGCTGCTGAGGAGCAGCACAGGGGCTTCTTTTGCCTATACAAAATGAGTTTATGAAATATATTTAACTGAGTTATTTTAAGAAGTGCCAAAAAGTTGGCAGCCACAGAGAATTCCTTAGCATAGCTAAAGAGCCTGAGGATTTGGAGCCAGGGCCGAATGGGATTCGCTGGACCCAGGCTGGGCGTTTTGTGTTGCTGTTTGTAGATCTCCTCACATGGGGACCTGTCATTGAATTCTGAATTCTGATGCCACTGATTACTTCAAACTACAAAATTGGCCCCTTCCTGCCTTATCTGCAGTTTTGACCATGACCACTGAAACTTGAAGGCCATTTTCAGATCCTTCACAGGTTCTTAAAACTCATTTTGCACCAGATGTTGTAGAAAACTGGAGATTTGTCACTAATTGAGATAAAAAGACTAAACTCATGTCCATGTGTTTATGAACATTTCAAATGATTGATCACCAAAATAACATGAAATCCCCTTGATATAATAATGCCTGGAATGACAACGTGGACAACAGGAGGAAATCAGGCTCACCATGAACATAGCACACCAGGCGATGAGATCTTTGTGCCACAGCATGAAAGACCTGATAAAAACAAAGAAAAAAACAGTTTATATTTTGTAAATTTTAATTATTATGGGTATAATGAATGTAAAATCAAAGACAAAGGCAGTTCAGTCATTGAAAAGTAGCAGGTTTTGTTTAAATCCAAATAGGTTTATTGCACAATTACTAAAATTGAGCTCATCTCTTCTGTGTTATTGCGTAACAGAAAATTTAAAAGTGACTCTTTAAAAAATGAAGCCTAATGCACCTTCAAAAATAAAATATTACACATCTTCCAACAGAACTAATTACCTAATTCCAGAAAAATCAAATGACCGATGCACACAAAAGCTATTATACTTGTTGCCACTTATAATTATTTTGTACTAGCACTCAGGTCTACAAGTATTCGACAGAACTGATAACCTCAATTTTTCTCAGCATCAAATATCTTGACCGGAAAATGTTTACTAAATAAATACTTGCATGAATCAGGGCACGTGGAAGTTTTCCTCCCTTCCTTTTGAAGATGAAAACAACCATCTCTTCCAAGAATTACATCAGGACAAGTACACAGGTGTCACAAATCTAATGCCAGGATGAAATTTTCGACAAAGAATCTACTTCAACCCCTTCTGGGGGTGATTTTAAGTCAGCAGAGACAGAATCCTGTGTGCAGCACATTTGTCAAGACATAACTTGCCAAGCAATCAGTTAAACACAGCCCCTTGTGCTGCCTGGGGAATGTCTCCTGAACAGCAGATTTATGCAGGAACACAGCAGTGCCGGTCCTCCAGGAGCTTCAGGACACAGAGATTCAACAGCAATTTCTGTCCTCAACTCCTCAAAGCACTTCAAAACATCACGGAGGGATGCACAAACAGAACGGACGCTGTGCTACTGAGAGCCAAAAAGTAATTCCTGGAGTCTCCGGGTTCCGCTGCGCAACGGCTAGGCCAGAAATTAAAAGGACAACACAAGTCCTTTGAGAGCCAAAGCTGAGTTAGGGAGGTGACACATCATGAATTAAATTGAAATCTGGCAAAAAAAAAAAAAAAAAAAACGAAAAACCGCAGCCTAACCCACTTGATTGAAGTGTCATGTAAGCACTACAAGTGATAAAAATATCTCTCTCCCATCCTAAGCTGACAGAAGTACTTGCAGGAGTTCCAAGCCAAACATCTTGTTCCACCACCTGGGCTACCAACATCTCTTTAGCACATTTATTCCAGAGATTTCCCATTGTGGGAACACGCAAAAACACTCTGAATTGCACACACAGTGCTGGAGCTGAACAAAAAGCAAGTCTCTCTTCTCCAGGAGCTGACAATGTAATCCCTCTGTTGGATACCAATCCCAAAAATCAGCAGGAACTCCAGGAATCCAACAGCAAACGAGGTGACACGGCAAGGGGAAACACCCAAATGGCTTTGGAGTACAGCAAGTCAGAACATCTCTACCAGAGAGGATGGAGATGGTGCAAAGTCAATTAAATGGATGAGAAGGGGACTCGCAGCAGGACTCGATGCAGTCAGGGATGGGAACACTGTCCTGACCACTGTCCTGACCACACCTGGGTGTTCCAGCACCCACTCTTGGCTGTAAAATCTGTTTGTGCCCAGCAGTACAGGTGTGTCCTCAAACCTCCTACCTCCCTTTGCCTCAGCTGTAAAGTTGTCCCACTTCTGTGAGATTGATTTTGAGTATAAATTCAGAGGATAACATAAAAGTGCTCAAACACTGGGGTGATAAATTAAAGTAGATGTCTCATCAATACTCTCAATATTTTTTTCTGACTCTAGAAACACTCAACATTTTCAGCCTGGGAATGATAACAAAACTGGAGTCCAGGAATAATCAATGCTACCTTTAAAATGCATTTTTACTTTAATCAGGGATTACTTAAACCTCAGCCAGATCAATATTTATTTATTCTTTCATCTAGATTTCCCAGAGTTTTAGAAAATTATGGCTGTCAAAGGTACTGCATATTGCTGTAAAATTCCCTGTGAAGAAGTTTGATGTAAGAAAGCCAGTCACTCGTGAAAAAAATTAAAGCCATACAAAATTTATAGTTAAATAAAAACCTTCATTCATTTCCCTAAATAGCTTAAACTCCTGCTCAAGCAGAAATTCAGTATGCCTGCAAATCAGTCACTTGCCTAAAAATAAATAAAATAAAAATATTAATAACCATAAAGAAAAGGATAATCAAAGAATTTGCTAGAAAGAAAAGGATCTTATTGATTTTTAAGACTGCCTTTGATGAGGGAAAGAGTTCACCTTCCCAAAATGAAAATGGAATTATAACAAAATAGATGAGTTCCCATTTATCCAATATCCAAAAATCTGGAAGAGTCACAGAGGTGGCAATGGCGAGCTCTTCACCAACAAACCCATCTCCTAGGAAAACAGATTCTCTTTGGTGTATAAGGACATGGGAGAAACTTGATTAAATATTACAACTTCTAAAAGGGGAGGGAAATTAAAGGATCATTTTTCTGTCTGTCAAGTCAGCTCTGGGATGCTCAGCTGCTGTTAAACAACCTGAGAGCTTTTTATTTACCTTAAAAACAAATTCACGGATACTTCTCTTTGTATGTGGGGCTGCTGAAGTGGTTTACAAGGTGAGACAGAGCCATTCCAGGCTCTCCCAGCCCAGAGCTGCAGCCCTACCAGGAGTTTCCACACAACCAGAACTCATCACCACTTCTTATGAGTGAGACAAGAACGGAACCACAACGGCTCCAGGTTGAATCTGACACTGATTGCTTGCTTTATTTTTTAAATGCTGCTGACCAAGGTCCAGCAAATGTTTTATCATCTCTTAAAAACCCACAAGTAACGCTGCAGTTAAACGTTTTAAAGTCAATTTTGTGCTGCTGAAATGGTATCATTTCCCCAGGATTCCGCGGCAATTAGGAGCAGCACTCAGTAGGGTTATTTTTAGCAAGTGCACCTCATTCACACATTTCGCAGTGCTGCGCAGGGATCACTGATCTATATGCATGACTGCAGTGATAAAATCTGGCAACACTCTTTAATAACTGTTTAAACTGTTCTAGGCGTGTTTCAAGCAACATGCAATTATTCCAACACTTAAAAAAGAGCTTTTCCACTTGCAGGATTTTCCACTACTCAGTATGTGCACCCTTGCAGTTGGATAGTTAAGATTTTTCCATTATTTCCTTTATTTGATTTACACCTTTTCAGCCAGTGGACAAAGAAGGTGTCCCTGCCCATGGAAGGAGGCTGGAACTGGGGGATGTTAAAGGCCCCTTCCAACCCAAACTATTCTACTCACAAAAGATACCTGAGACTGGATTTGCAAAGGCTGGGATGAGAAATTATCCTGATGCACAAATTCATGAGGATACAGCTGAAAATTGTCATTTATCAACACATTTTTTATAAATATTAAGAATGATCACCATACAATCTTTATGATTTTGTTAAATATTAGTGAGCATCGGTATTTGGCATGACACCGAACAAAGCCAAAATTTAAACCGTAGCTTGGTCAGGTTTTTTTGTGGTTTTTGATTTACAACAAATCCCACTGACATGTTCACTGCTGAATCAACTCTGAATTTCTTTCTACTTTCTAAATGTCCTCAAGTGCTGCTGCCTCAAGTACATTTCTCAAGATAAACAAAAAAAAAAAAAAAAAATTTAAGGAAATTAGCATGGATGGAGATTTTGAATCAAGCATAGGACTTTTGTTAATATAAAAGCTGGCAGAGCTTTGGGTGAAGCAGGGATATATAAAAGTCAGCTGTGCTAGGACATCTCCAGGAGGAAAAGTTGTCCTGCTGGCCATGCTTCCATCCTGTGCAGACTTCAAAACCCTTCTCCGCTTGGCTCTGGCATCCCAGGGCAAAGTTTACTAACATTTGAAGATGGAATGA
The DNA here is from genome assembly GCF_015227805.2 of Hirundo rustica. Lineage (NCBI taxonomy): Eukaryota > Metazoa > Chordata > Aves > Passeriformes > Hirundinidae > Hirundo > Hirundo rustica. The sequence goes on along the minus strand of NC_053461.1, from coordinate 7,192,494 downwards.
GCATGGCATTAGCAAAGAGCCCATAATGAATCGTCCAGCTGCAATTCAAGCTGGTGGAGAAATGAAATCACAACACTTAAAAGCCAGAGAGAGGACAACATGAGAGAAACCACAGTGATACTTAGAAAATGCATCACAAACGATGCGTGGAAGGAGGAAAAATCACTGCCTTTTAATTAAATGGTCATTTTGAGGGCTTTGTCTTCGCCTAAACCCCCCTGCAATAGTGGCACAGACCTCTACTACACCTTCATCTGCTCCCACCTTACATAAGTGCAGCATTATTCCAAGTTTAGCTCCCAGTGTGAAAGGCATCACATTCTCCATATAATTCCGCAGGATCTCGGTACCTGTAATTTCAGCACTACAAAACAAACCTGACAGGCACCATGGCAGCTCTTTTTGTCAGACAGACAGGCAGCAAAGCCTCTCAGTGGCTGTGCCACATCCACTGTCGGCTCTCATCGGGCACCAAGCTGAAAATCAGCAAGGGATGGCTTCCCTTGTTCTATCAAATGAGTCAAAGAGGCTCCTCTAAAGAGGCTCTTCTGACTCTCAGTCAAATTGTCACTGGAAATGGGAGCTGAAAACACTGCCCCACAGCACTTAGACTTTGAAACACGCAAACCTGGTGTTTCTTCTATCAAACTTACTGACCTTAAAATAAAAGTGACATCCCAGGCGCCTTGAGTCACTCTTGGAGCTAGAAAAGGGTTGTAGGCACCAAACAGACAACACGATTTTTCTGCTTGGTCATCAAAGTTCTGGATGTTATTTAAAATCATCCCATGTGATCTGTTTGCAGACCTGAGGTGATTGATGCCCTCCCTCCATCAGTGACCTGAGCTGGTGGGAATGGGAGAACAGCAGAGCTGAAGATAAAAATGTTCCTGTGCAATGTCCCAGCGCATCTGGCAGTGCCTCTGTCACACAGGAGTCCTGACTGACACATCACAATGTGCTTTCTCTGGGGAGGTTTGGTCAATGAAAGTGTTACTCTGATGGAGGAAAGGGGCAACAAATTTTGAAGATTTGGGGCTGGGGTTGGGTGGGGTTTTCCCCTCTTTCTGTATTTCTTTACCATGTCTTTATTCTTTATTTCTTTACCTTGTCTTTATTTAGAGGTGCAGAGTTTAAATGATAAAAAAAAAAGGATTCACCACCTAAGAAACATCACTGACTTCAATCCTCGTGTATTTCATAAAATAACTATTCTTTACTTTAACAAAAAATACGTGAATTAGCAACTCTACCAAAATCATACAATAGATCCAGACAAATTTAGTACAAATGTCTTTATGTACAGTGTGATTTAGATGTTGATCTGAACTGTCTTTGGTATGGTTAGTGGCTTAAGACATGTTGGTTTATTTATTTTATCCTAAGGCCATCTATAATAGATTTAAAACAGGGAAAAAAATGTCTTTCAGACAATAAACTTTTTGTTCCCTAGAGGTATTCAGGTTCAAAATAAATAATGAAACAGGGATTTAAGATTTTGAGTGCTGGAATCAAAGCTATGTGTTTCAAAAGGCTCTGACTGATGTCCAGCCTTCATTTGCCTGCACACTGCTCATATCCCAGGAGATGGAACTTTTGTTCTTCTGAAATTGTTTTGGTCATAAGAAAATTCAGTAGCGCAAAAGGCACAGTAATAGCTTACCCCTGGTCATATTAGACATATATTTTCTAAATATTACCTTTTATTTCTAACAAATGGGGCTGAATTTGTAGCAGAACTTGAATGTCAAAGAATATGACACAATTATGACCCAGCTTACCTGCAAACTCCTTCACAGTTTGGTTTTACCAGCACTTCATAAAATACAGTTACTACCAATTTGTTTAATAATTTGACTTCCTGATTCTAGGAGATCCTCTGGGCCAGAAGAATCCTCACATAATACCTCTATGATGTTACCGAGCTTTACAGCTGTATCCAATATAGATACGTGAATGTTTTCTCCCAGAGATCAGTTCAAGGATCCAATAACGCTTTTGGACAGTTTTAGGCTGTGCAATAAACACCCCATAAAAACTGATTCAAAACCAAATAATCTCATAAAATCTGAGAAAACATAAAGCATGTTTGAAAAACAGGGGGATTTTTAGGAAAAAACACATATTTTCCTTTATCTGTAAGCACAAGTCAAGAACTAGCAAAATGCCACTTTTTCAGCATTCCCAGGTAGTGATCCCTCATTCCTGTCCTCAGAGTCCAAGGAAATGGGATTTCTGTGCCTGCTTTAGGAATGGCAGTGCCTCTGAGCCTCCAGGAACATGGAAGAGGGTCCTCAAAGGGGACGAGCAAAGAACTTGATTTAGCCAAAAAAATACAAATTGCTCACTTGTCCCAGTAAGTGATAGGTTTAGTGAGCAGAGCCACCAGCAGGTATTTGCTTTTAGGCAGCATTTTGAAATGAAACTGGCTCTGGGAAGAAGGAGTCCATCATTCTCCCTCAGTGCTCTTAAACTCAGCAGCCAGGAACAGTTCCATTATCCCAAGGCTGTGGAGAAGCTGTTTCATCTCATTTATAACCCTTCAACACCTCCCCACAAAGCAGAAGGATCGTGCCAGGGTCCAAATACTCCTTCCACTGTGGCCATAATGAAATAGCAAATATTTCTCCCAACTCCCTTCCTGTACCACTTGCCACTGGTACTGCTGAGCTTTAATTCCTCAACTTTCCAGTGAACATGGCCCCATTCTGTTCTTAATATATGCATATATACTACAGGAATTTCTAAAGCACCGAACAAAACTTGATATCCATTTCTAATTAGAAATCTCTGCAGCAGCTCTGGAAATCTCAGCCTCCTCTCTGTGATTTCGTTAAAACAAAAATCCACAGAAGCAGTCATAGAAATGTGTATTGTATGAATGTATTTTTTTAATTTATTCATGGAGAAATATTTTTAAAGGCTGCTCAGTGACAGAGGATTTAACACAGTGTTATGCAATAACTGGTTCTGCAGCTTCCCCCACCATGTACTTTTCTCTGCATGTAAATTTTTTTAAGTTATTTCTAAGGCAATATCTCGATATCAAATGTTTAATTTCAGAGGGTGACAGATGACAAACATCTTCTCCCTATTTAAGTGCTCCCCCCACAGTGCTATTCTAGTCTGTGCAGAATATAAGTGACCGAATTAAGGCAAAAGGAAAAAAAGCCAAAAGCATTTTTCAAGGTTTTTCATTAAAATCCACGTTTAAGAGAGAATTAATGAGGAGGAAAGAAGTTACCCTCCCTGAATGATGCTGATCAAAGTACATTTCTTCAGAAGCGTCAAAGATTTGCTGAGCAATACATCACTCAGGTCCCATCCCAAAGAAAAAAACCCAACCAATTATGTATTGAAAATTTGGGTTAGCTGTGGTTTACTGTAAATACATTTATGACACTGCAACAAAGGAAAGCTGCAGTGTGCACAGGAAAGAAAATTCCTGCAACATTCTTCTGGTAAAAAGGACTGCACTGAGTTTAACACTACAGTTCAGCATGTGCTCGGGTGCTGAACTTGGCCACATCTCAAAAGCCTGCAGAGCTGCAAGGCTTAACGTAAGAAAGCTGAATCAGCCTTAATTTAACCCCAAAGTGTGTAAGTGAGGCTCTTAACCTTTTCAGTAATGCAAAGGGAGAGGTTTCAACTCTTGCTGTGCTCAACATTCCAGCACGAGCTCTCACGGCCATCTGCGATTCCCACTGCATGGGCCCTGCCAGCAGGGACCTGGGCTTGTGCTCGTGCTTTTTCAGGTATTCAAAAACAACAGGAATTTTCTTTTCTGTGTTTCTTTCTGCTCCTTCATAGCCAGGAACATTCTCAGGTGATGCACACAGGAAAATAACTTAATCCAAGAGAAATCTCCCTCAAGCACCAGAGAAAGCAGTACGTTCGCTTCCCAAAAAGACAAAATTGCGTTCCCATTTCATTTTTCTGGGTATCAGAGCATGCATCCTGCAGTGGAAAGGTCACATCCATGGGCAAGGCCTGCCAAGGGCTGACCTGCAGCTCAGCTAAACTGCCTCTCACAGGAAAAAAGCTATAAAAGCACAGATTACAGAAGCTTGCCAGGCAGGCAGATCCCAGCCACAGCATGAGCATCTCACTGGGAATTCAGAGAATGAGCAGCATCCCCAGCATTTCTCACAAAGCTTTAACGCTTCTGCTTTTTATTTTATTCATATACCTTTCTTCAGGGGTGGGCACAAGTGCATCCAAACATCCTGGATCTGAGAGAGCGTTTAACACCTCTCTGGTCATACAGCTGTGCTTGAACTGCTTTTCTGACAAAGTTCCACCTACAAATTCATGCATTTCCTCTATTAAGGTCTTCCAAAAGACCAGCAAACTATGGTGACAGCACTGCCAAGCAAGGTTATTTATGCAAAGATGCCTCCCAACATTTTCCCAAACTAAGTTCAGTGTGGTTGTGATAGCTGGTTTCCCCACCACTTATAGTAAGTACACACATTAATTATTCATGAAAAATTATCAGTTACACATGCAACAACCTTGAACTATTGCAAGGTATCTTGCCAGTATAGTCCAGCTAGTTACACAAGTTAAAAAAAAACAAAAAATGAACCAAAAAAAGGTTGATTTAATTTTTCTCTGATTAAATAACATACTGAAATTATTTCCATGGCACATCCAGGAGTTCAAGGTGAATTCTTTTGATTCAAAAGCAATCAGGACATTTTTTTCAACCCAAATATAACGAGTTGCCAATGCAAAAAACTTCTCGGTGGTTGACAGGTGACTCCATTCCTAAACTATTCCTTTTACCTTCAGTGGATGGGCCTACGAAAAAACACCTACAAGAGCTGTTTGGAAAAATATTGGTTTGTTACGGGGATTTTAAGTTGCGTCAAATTACTTCCTGCAGGATTGGCGTACAAGAATTCTCTGTAGCACACCACCCATCCCTCTCTTTACAAACCAGGTGATCAGAACCTCTACGAAGGCAAAGCAGGGCTCGTTCAGCGTGGTGTGAAGGAGAAGTATTTTAAACCATCTCTTCGCTCTCGAGCCTTCTCCTGCACAGCTTTCCCCCACACCATTGTCACAAAAAGGCAACGCTGACAGCTCCTCAGGCTCCAGCAGGAAGCCTCCCACACACAGATCCAGAAAAACTCAGCCTGGATAAACCGGGTTCTCCTGGCCGGGCCCTGCCGTGACGTCTCCGCTCTTCCCACGGCGGTGGCACTGGCAGGATCTCCCTCTGGGGACCCAGCAGCTGTCACTGACAGCTCTTGGCAGCCCTGGAGCTGCTGCCAGCCCCCTGAGATGCAGGAGCAGGGTGGCTGCAGCACCTTCCATCCCGCCCCAGCTCCCCCCTGGCTGCCCTCAAAACACATTCTGCTCTCTGGAGCAGCCAAAAGTAGGACAAGTGTGCTGCTTCCCTTCTGATGGGGTGTTTGCTGTGCTGCAAAAGGTGAGGAAAATGGGAAAAAATCCCAACTTTATTCCTCAGGGTAGTAGTACAAAAGATGATCATGCTACCTTAGTTTCCCAAAAATCACCTTATCTCAAGATATCCATCAGTCACTGCTATTTTTCACAACCATTAGGACGTATTTCAACTTAAATTTCCTCTGACAAGGGGATTTTACCTCTGTAAAACACCTCAGTTTAGAAGAAAAGTTCTCTTATGGATTAGGAAAAGGAAAAACAAGACACGCACAAGAAAAAAACCAAAACCATGAACAGAAAAGCACAAAACTGCTCAAGTTGTTTAAGAGAAAACCATATGTACAAATTGCCATAGTAAAAAGCCACAAAATTTGTAATATTTTCAATCTTAGCAGACTTTCATAATCAGTCTCCACTACTTTCACAACCATTAGAAGACATTTCAGCTTAAATTTCCTCTGACAAGGTGGTTGTTTTTTTTTTTTACCTCTATAAAACATCTTGATTTTAAAAAAGAATGGTCCTTTATCATGGGTTAGAGATTTTTGGTTTTACTGGCTGTCTTTCTGTGCAGTATTCCTTGCTGTGGATAAGAGATTTGGGGGTTTAGTGAATGTCTGTCTGTGCAGAGAAAACTCTAGTTTGGGGTACACAGCAGCATAAACCATGGTTCAAGATAATCTCCAACCACGTGAACAAGTGTTTGAGGAAACACAAGCATAAAATGATCCTGTTTTAAATGTTCTAACTCTGTAATATATTTGTCTTCTTGTTCTGATGAAGTATGCATGTTAACAAGGGAAAAATGGAAGAGAGATCCAAGGGAATAAAACCTCTGCCATCAACTACAGAAAACGTAACATGATTTTTGTTGTATCAGAGATTAGAGATATTAAATGCAAATACATGCAAAAATGCTATTCATAAAGTAATTTGGAGGCCTTGAATAACCTTTTTTGGTAAAATGTGTCATTCACAGAATAAATGCAGATATATCACATTGTGAGATGTGATATAATGAATTGTAAGTGACATAATACATTTTTGAGGGATTGTTTGGCCCTCGTTTGAGACCATCAAAATCCAGATCCTCAGAGGCTTCAGCATTCACAGAATCTTAGAAAGGCTTTCACAGGGTGCTCAGAGAAATTTATCAGTGATGATTAAATGATGAAAATGCTTTAAGATTACTGCAAATTCCACTTGATGGCAAATATTTAACCTTACACAACAAGCACCCACATGCCAAATTAAAAAAGCTGCAAACCAACATAAAACTTCATTATTAGTCTTCACAACATGGAGTAATGAGACGACAAACACAATTTGGCAAACCATCAGAACTATTTTTCAGCAACTCCAGGCAAAGGTAGAAATGCACCAGACTTGCAGCAAGCAAAATAAATTGGAACCAAGAGTTGTGACCAAGACTCAGCCTAGAACCTCTGCAGACACTGCTTACTTTGATAAGACTGGGCATTACCTATTATTTATAAGTAATGGCATCATTATTATCCCAAGTTTCCCCACACGGATCCCTCCAGACAACAATTCAAGGCTTTTCCCCACTGCTGTCGCCATTCCTTCAGTTAATGAGCCGTGGGAAAAGCCCCACTCACAGGTACCTCTAATCCCTGTAATGTGCAACATAAGCAAGGTTTGGTTTGGTGTTGTTTTGCAGCCTGGCTTGATTTACTGCCTGAACTGAAGATGACTCCTCAGACACCTGCAGCACTCCCAGAAAAGCCATTTCTGCAGCCTCTAACAGGGCTGCTTTTCCAGGCAGCCGTGGCACCTCTGCAAAGCACAGTCTTTCTCACTTCCACCAAAAGTCAGCTGCTTTTCTGTGATCCCCTTATCATTTCCATCTGGGAATTGGGAAATATCTCTATGCATCATCCTTAGCTGGGAACGGTCTCACACAATAAAAGCTGCCCAAGAACAGGGTGTTGTTGGTGGGTTCTGCTCCCACAGCCAGGACAAACAGCAACATTCAACAGCCATGATCTCTCCTCTGACAGTAAGTTCAGACAAGCAGGAGGTTTGGGTTGGAAATCATAGAAAGGTTTAGGTTGGAAAGGACTTTAAAAATCACCAAGTTCCTGCCACGAGCAGGGACACCTTCCACTGTCCCAAGGTGCTCCAAGCCGTAATGTCCAACCTGGCCTTGGGCACTGCCAGGGATCCAGGGGCAGCCACAGCTGCTCTGGGCACCCTGTGCCAGGGCCTCACCACCCTCACAGCCAGGAATTCCTTCCCAATATCCCATCCATCCCTGCCCTCTAGCAGTGGGAAGCCATTCCCTGTGTGTTGTCCCTCCATCCCTTGTAAAAAGTCCTATTCCATCTTTCTTGTTGGCTCCTTCCTAATTGGAAGAGTCCAGTTAGGTCTCCTGGCAGCTTCTCTGTTTGGTTTTGGGGTACAAATTAAAAAAAAAAAAAAAAAAAAAAAAAAAAAAAAAAAAAAAAAAAAAAAAACCAAAACACAGAAAAGCACAAAACTGCTCAAGTTGTTTAAGGGAAAACCGTAAGTATAAATTGCCATGGCAAAAAGCAATAAAATTTTTCATATTTTCAATCTTAGCAGATTCCCATAATTACTTGTTCCCTTAGCAGTAAATCTCACTCCCAAACAGTACTTCCAATGTTAAGTGCCAGGGGCTCCAAAGAACATATCCCCCCAAATATTTCTCACATGAATAGCACATTACATTTACTATTTGATACATTTACAGTGGCACACTAAATATACGCTCGTGAAAATGCTCGATTTATTTCCAGCATAAAAAAGGCCATAAAGTTTTCCATCCAGAGGGGACTAAGCTAATCATGGTCCATTCAACCACGGGATTCAAAACATTTGACAAGACAGTTTGATTATTTCCCACTGAGAACACATGGCTCTGGTCTCCAGATAAATCTCCAACATGAGTTTGAGGAGTAAAAGCAATAACAAGGACCCAGGTATTCTGACACAAAGGCATATTTCTTCACCAGTCCTGTTTCCACAGGCCAAAAGAATATATCAAATTTCCCACCAGAGTCACACATAACAGAATGCTCCACATTTCAAAGCAAGGATGCATTAACTTCACTTAAAATTTCTCTACTCCCATTTCAGGTACTCACATGTTTAGCCTAATAGTGGGCATTTTGTCTTGCCACACTCCACTCTCACTTCTTGAGATTGAGCTTCACTCCTAAATGGACAAAATGGCCAATTTTTGGATAAGCAAGAGAGAAGGTGATTGTTTGGGGTTTTTAAGTAAGTCCATTTTCAACTGTCTCAAAATGACCATTTCAAATCAGTAACAGCTTTACAGCAGGCTTGGTCTTCATCTTTTCATTTACTTACTTTTATTCCCCTTAAACTAGCAAAATAAAAAGCTTTCAGGGATTTCCAAAGTGACCCATGCTCATCACTACCAAATGGAAGATGTGTATTTTATTGTAATATCCTGTAACCAGGATCCTGTTGCACAGGAATACTCCATATGAAGCAGACATCTTCCCTTGGATGTGAAAAAAAAGTCCTCTTTCTGTTTTTGGGTTTGTTTTTTTTTTTTTTTTAATAAGTAAAAACTTCTTCCTTACAGCCCATGTATTAATTTGTGTAATGTAATAATGTTTCCTCCTCAGAGGGCTTTTCTGGAGCACCTGAAGGTGCTTTTTACCATTCATTACAATATGTTTTGGTTTTAGAACCAATGTAAATATAACGGAACCAAACCCAACCCCCAGTGGAACACAGGAGCTGTGACAGAGGACCAGGATACAAAAGCTCTCTCAAGTGGCAGCACAGCTTCCTCAACACCTGATATTTGTGACAAGAACTGTTCACTGAGAGAGTGTAGAAATAAATAGTCTGACTTTTCTAGACATGGAGATTTGGGATAAGAAACCATCAGGACTCAGAGAATTGCTGAAAAATACTTCCAAGGTCACTGAATCCATCTGTTTGTGCGGCACTGCCATGTTCACCACTGACCCATGTCCCCAAGGGCCACATCCACCCGGCTCCTGAGCTCCCAGGACGATCCAACCACAGTCCTGATCAGCCTCTTCCAGTGCCTGACCACGCTTTCAGTGAAGAAATCTTTCCTAATATTCAAGAGAAACCTCCCCTGGTGCAATTTCCTCTTGTTCTATTGCTTGTTATTTGGGTGAAGAGACCGACCCCCATCTGGCTGCAACCTCCTGGCAGGGAGTTGTAGAAGGAAGCTGTCATTTATCATGGTAAGATAAATCACATGAATTTAACACTGTACACAAAGACAAAGCAGGGATTCTCAGAGCAGCAGACTGTTCTCCAAGCCAGTAATTTCTAATTCTATGGGACGCAGATCAATACTCTTCAGCTTTACGAGCTGATTCACTCGAGTTATTGTTCCTGCTGCACCTTTAGTGCAGAGCAGAGAGGTTTAAATCAAACGCAGGGAACAAAGGAGGGCTGATGTGCCCGTGGGGAGGTCTGGATGAGATGCAGGCTCTGCTCAGGAGTGCTCAGCACCACAATGGAGCAATCAGCCTCTCCGCTGCACTGCCACACCATCAGCAGCTCACTCGTCTTGCCACAGAACCCAAGGGCTGCACAAGGGAATTTATCAGGTAGTGGAGAAGACAGGAAAGAGGAGAGCACCTGGAATCCCAGAATTCCTTTTGGAATATGAACATTTGCCCTCAAACACAGAGGAACACGCAAAGCCTGGGTGGTTTGCACACAGCCCAAAGACAAAGTAGTAGCACAAGCTCCTGGGAAAAGTTGCTGAACAGAGAAAGGGAAATGGCAAAATTAAACATTATCTTAGATTATCTGGGCTGGATACTGCTAAAATCTTCTTTCAGCTTTTACAATCACTTGCCTTTTTTTTTTTTTTTTTTTTGGTTTTCATTTCAATGGCAGCTTGCAAATCTCACTGAAGTGTAATAAATAACATACTGCTTCATGAACATAAACTATTAAAAAAGCTACCATTTATTACTTCAGTGGAACAAGAAATGGAAACTCTAATATATCCCATCTGTCTAAATGGTAATGAGCCCATGCAAAACTCATTGCAGGGTCAGAATCCAATATTTCCCTTTGGCTCACTCAGTGCAAACAAAGTTCATGTCAGCTCTGGTTCCAACAGCAGAAAGAGGCAAAATGAGCTGCAGCTCCTAAGCTTTTATTATGCTGATCAGGTATTTCTCAGGGTTTGAAGTCTCTTCAGTGTACAGTTTGATTTCACACAATCAGAGTTTGGACTGGAATGTGTCTGCAGCTCTGGTTTCTCAGAATGCTGCTCCACCTCCCTGCAGGGTTTTCCCCAGGGCACATGGGCTTGACTCGCTCTGCAGTGGGAATATTGTGGCAGTCAAGACTTGTATTGACTTCAAAATTCGAAGTACATAGGTTTTGAAGAGCATTTTTTGTCTTTATAGAGCTTTCGTAAACCTAAATGTACATTTAAACACATCGTTTACTCACACCCGTTGGAAGCTTTTTTAAATAAAATTAGTAATTTTTGAGTTCTGAAGATTTGATTGCCAAAGATGAACGATCAGGGCACAGTGACTACCTACATGCTTATCTTAACTCAGCTGACAGAGATCCAAGCAGCTCCATTTAAACACAACAAAGAAAAGGAGGAAAGAAAACCAAGTAGACAGTGTACAACATCTTTCTTAAAAAAAAAAAAGAAACACAAACCCTTCACTGATTTTGAAACTCAGCTACAACAGGCAGGTTTACAGACCCTGAAAGCAAACTGAGTATTATTTGTTTTCTTTTGCAGCACTGCAGGACCAGCATCCAGAGCAGAGCTAAGCTTTGGCTCAGGTTTCTTTGAACCTGGAAAACCAAGTTCTGCCGAAACTGTTCCAGCAGCCCTGCAGGCTTAAGGCTGACAAGCGAGTGAGGCTCATTCATATTCAGCAGAGCTGAAGGTTCTTGTGCTGGGAGCCCAGAGCAAGCCCCCACAGATGCTGCTTTCATGGCCCACACCTCTTGTGATGCAACCACCCACACTGGGCTTGCATGATAAGCACCAGCATATCAATGTGTGATCAATTAATGTATGAGTATTTAATATGCAATGGAAAGGTCAGCTAATTCCCTCACTGAGATTAAGAGACTTTTTATCATTAGTGGCAGCTACAGGTACATCTGTGGTCCCACAGCTGAAACATTTTAAGCCCATAGGCACAGACATCTACTAAAGCTGCTCACAGGAGAATGATTTATCTTTTCACGCTCACTTCCCACTAATTTTGTTGCTGACATACTAGTAATGGCTGTTTCAAAATGCCTTCCCTACCTTCTTCAATTTTAATTATACTCTGTCAGCACCTAAAAATGTACAAACCATGCAGAAGACAAAAAAGATGCTTTTCCTACAGGGGCTCCACAGCTTTCAAAAGCAGGAGTACGAGAGTAAGGCCCCAGAAGGCAGAAGCCAACAAGCTTTGCATAGGGAGTCCCAGGTAGGGATAAAAATAAGCTTGAAGTTTCAAAGGGCTGAAATAAGGGGCAAACAGAACTGCACAAGATATTTCTTGATTTTTCCTTGCCATTCTTCCGAGACTCATTCTTCCGAGACTCATTCTTCCTAAGAAATGGCCAAAAGGTTTGCTTGTCACACCAAATAATCCAAAAACAAGGCTCCCAGTCAGCTTTTAAAAGCCTTTTCTGTCCTATCTCCCCTCCAGCACTTCTACCACATCTATATTGCTTCCGAGGGCCCATTCCAATAACAGCACATCTTCGTTTACAAAGGAAGCAACTTTTCCTTGCGGATGACCTTCCTGAGGAGAAATGCATCAGTTAAGGATTTATCCCACATCCAAGCTCCACCTTCTCCACTGCTAAATGAGCAAGAGAGATGTGCAGGTTCATGTGATCAGCAGTGGTTTATAAATCTGTGCAGAACAATCTACCTGTGAGGAGTTCCTTATGAGGGCAGACATGAAATGATGTCTGACAGGGATTCTCGTGGATCAATAATGGTTTGTCTTCAAAAGTAAGCTGAGGTGAGAGAGCCAGAGCCATGAGGAAGATGGAATGCCATGATTCAACTCTCTCAGTTATGATTAAGTTCATAAAAACATTCTCCATCAGACTCTCACCTGCTTCCCACCTCCAGAAAACAGCCTAACAAGCCAGGGCCTTTTTGGGAGCCCGTTTTCCCTCTGCTTATTAAATAAGGTTGCCTTCCAGTTCTCAGCTATTAAGAATTCATTCCTCTCCTTGTGTGAGAGGGAATTACCTAATTCATCACAGCTCAGCCTCACTCTCATAATAGCGCCTACATTTAGGGCATGTATCTGTGATATCTCCTCAGCAAATTAACCCTTCTCATCCTAAACCCTCACAATCTCAAGGGAAAAGTCACTAAAGCTGTGACAAGAAAGAGCTGGAGGCTGGATCCAAAAAGGAACTAAAATCCCTTGCCTTGGGCAAGGCACATAAACCTGAGCCAGGTTTTACACCCTAGGTTTCTGCTCCCCAACAACAGCCAAAGTCCTGCTTTAAGGACACAGACTCCCTCTGGACATGAATCAGGATACTTCAAGAGACAAGATCCACCAGGGAAACACAAAGGTGTTGGTATCTGGAGCCTCTTCTCAGATCTTAGGAACTCCCTAGGAGGAGGTACATCCTTTTATAAGGATTTGTGTAAACTTCCACACTGAGGTAACACTTCTCAGACTAATTTATCATATAAAAGGAACAAGGCCTTGACTATTGCCTTCAGCCCCTGCTATTGCAGCGCTGTTCAGTGCTTTATCTCCCATTTATCTGGAAGATAAATTACATTGTTCTTATTGAAGCAAGGCTGATACATGAAAGACAGTGCAGAGAACTCCTGCAACGATATTTTTCATGCCATCCACCTGACAGAGGGACCTGAATTTTACCAGTAAAAACCAAAACTGGTTCTTCTGCTTCCCTCTACTTTACATTCTTCTACGTCTCTCTAAGGAGCTTTTTTACCAAAGAGATTCTGACAGACATCTGCAGATCACAAAGCAACACTTACAGGTAACATGAAAATTACTCCTTTGTCCACCTGAGACATTCAGCACTTACACTGTTCATTATTTATTTTACAAAAGATTCCTGAGGAAAGAGGGTAAATATTTTGGTCTGATGCCATTTAACATCATTTTCAAATTCTGCTGGTATGGTAACTTGTTGGCTGTGTTACTTACACACTAACTGAGGACACAACAATTACTTAAAAGATTATACCAAAAATATCTTGGTTTGTTTGGGGGATTTTTTTAAGCATTATAATCACCTTTCAAAATATAAAACAAATCCTGGTCTCATTAGGAATGTAATATATATATATATATATATATATATACACACACACACACACACACAACAACAGTTTAAAAGCCAACTATCAGTTTCCCACCTTAGGTCCTACAACAAGGAAAATTTAAGTACTTCTCAAAGCCTGGAGATAATTCAGGAAATACTTTAGACCAGCATCACTTTTGGAAGAAACTTTTCTCTATCACGCTTAAAAATATGCAGAACCCAGCTCCTGGTTTGACTTCACAAACATCCCAACAGTACAGGCTCCACAAATAAAGCTCTTGCTGGCTTAGAGAAAGCGCATTTTTCCTGAAAGATTTCAACAGTGACACGCAGGAAGTCAAAGGCTTTTGCTGGAGGGTTTTGCTCCACAACAAATCAAAGCAAGCAGGCCCCAGTTCTCATCTCCCTCAGCACCCTGCAAATGCAGCTCCATTAACATTCAACACACTTGAGCTCAGAAAAGGAGAATTTTGTATAAGAATTAATTATGCAAATTAAATACGTATATGCTTTTAAATATATCTAATGTATGGAAATGACCCACAGTTATAACTTCACTTGAATTTTTGTCTAATAATAGAGAGCTTCTGTTGCTGCAGAGCCCCCATGCTGCAGGTACAGCCTGTGGGGTGACATCCTCACTGCAGTCAACATTTTCAATGAAGTAAAAAGAAAAAATAAGGGGAGAGGAGCAAGAACATTTTTCTTTGCTAGTTTGGCATCCAACCTGAGATAAAACGAGCTGAAATCTATGTATTATTGAGCAACACTTGCACAAGTAGCTGTGATAAATACAGATATAAATATTCTCTGGAGCACATTCCTGGGTTTAGGTATCTGATTCATGCGTTTGAACTGCAACTTCAATCCCACCAAGATGAATCTGTTGAAGCTCTGATGGTGCTCTGGCAAAATCCTACTAAGAAGAAAGGAGAAGAAAGAGGGAGGTGGAATGGAGAAAGGAAAGGATTGAATAGTTGAGCACTTTTTATGAGAGAAATAAGAGATTCAGATCATAAACAACTTATTCTGTAGAGAATTCATCTAAAGAAAGTGGCTTTATTATTCAATGACTACAATTTTCCAGTCTCTAGCCAGACCCGGGCAGAACAAAGTCTATGATGAGACAACATAATTGAACTAGAGAAAGATATGATTGAGGAAATAATTCATGCTTTTGCCTTAAACCCTTTAATGGCCCTGAAGTAATTTTAAAATAAAAAACAAAGCAAACTACTTTTAGCGACTCAAACTAGAAACCCTTTCTAGAACGCATAAATTGATTAATCCATCATACTGCCATTAAAAAAAAAAAAAAAAAAAAAAAAAATGGAAACACCAACAAAATTTGGTTTAAAAGCTGGTTTTAAATTACTAATGGGATAGCAACTTTTATTTACCTCTAACCTTCAGGAATGGGTTAAATATAGAACAAAAACAGAAACATCTGCTTGGGATGACTTCACTACTACCACCCTGTGTTGGCTGTGTAAGGCTGTGCCCCAAGCATTACATTTTTGGCATTTCTTGCCATGCCAAGCACGCTGTTCAGCAGGATCGCATGAACATTCCTTCACTGTGCTGACACAAACTCTCTGCTACCAGGATGCCACTCCTTGGTGGGTGAAAAGCAATTTTTTTTCTTTCACACTCTTCTGGTGATAAAGGCCAAAATGAAATTTTTGAAAATTTCCCTTCTGTTTCTCCAGCACCATCATTCCTGAACTTCATGGTCTTATTATCCTGCCAGAATCCTTTCTCTTCCAAGTTTGACAGCGGTTCCCTCTCCATGAGCAACATCCCTCTCACTGCAGCAACTCCTGCACAGCTCCAAGGCCCAAAGAAGTTTGATCAGCCAAAATAATTTGACAGCAGCAAGAGATACCTCATTTGTTGGATGAAGATGTGCTGTGCTGAATATCACAAGGCCTTAGATGATAATCTTCATCAAAAAGCACAATCTGGGGGAGAACAGTTTCTCATCCATGAATAAGATGATAACTAATTGCTGTAACCTGTTTCGTATTTTTCAAACAGTGCTTTCTGCTGAAAAAAAATGTGTGCTGTTTCTCAAACATTAATCTTTCATCTCTTCCAAAAATCAGGGAAAATATAGTGAAGGAAAAAAAAACACCTTACTTTACTCAGGGGGAGAAAAAAGAACCCAGTGCCCTAAAGCAGATGTGAATTCATGATGATTATAAATGTCACAATACCTTGGCTGTTACACAACTGCTGGGAAAATGAAGTGGCAATGCTGTGGGATTACTCAGATGGAACAATCAATCCCCTACTCTCTGAGGTAAAGTATTAAACTTAGTTGTAAGCTAAATAAAAATGTGTTTTGAGGAAACAGTGCATTGATATAATAGCTGGAGTGAAGAGACACTGTTGGAGATGAGTACTTGTGTGGATTTCACTCTGGTTCAGATTTGCTTTTACAGCAGCCAGGCTTCCAAATGGGTCCATGAAACATGAGACCTTTGGCATTGACGTGGAACATCAGGACAACATCTGGGACAAAGAATGCCAGGCAGTCGATGGCAAAGAAACCTCCCGAGCAGGACAGTCACAGCAAAGGAGCAGGAGGAGCTGAACTTGCAGCCTTTCGTAATTTTCCCCAGTGCCTCGGAAAAGCCTTTGCTTTGTTTCTGATGTGGATTGCTAAATCATTGCATCCTCACACAGAATAAAGCTGCTGTTCCCTGTCTTCTCCAAGCCACGGGGTTTAAGGTTCACCTGAGCTAAATTATTTCAGGCAGCACTGATTCCAATGGCTCCGGCCTCTCTCCAGCTGTGTGACAGTATGGATAATTGACTTCCAAAGCAGAATGAAGCAGCACAGTAACATAAGCCAGATCTCCCAGTAGCCAAAAAATCAGCTACTAAACTGCTGTCAACATACAGCAATCACCACCCCAGCTGTGCACAGACACCAAGCTGTTGGGGTGGCCAAGAATTTTCCAGTCTGAATTTTGCCATGACAACAACCCCTGTATGGAGCAACAAATGACAGACAGGCCCTTCTGACCCCGCTCATTTTTTTGGTTGTTTCAATGAGGCGAGTCAAAAAGTTGGGCTGTGTCTTTCACATACGCAATCCATCCTTCTTCCAAAGGAGCTGCAAGTATCTGCACCAACAGGAGCCAAGATTGGTGCTGCAGAGCAAGTGGTGGAGCACGAGCCAGGCCTGGGACAACTTGGAGAGCTACACAGAGGTCGCCTTCGGTTTCTGCACGTGGCTGTAAGTGTTTGGTGATGCCGCAGAAAAACTGGAATAAGATAGGCACAAAACTACGGTGGAAACAAAATTGGGGTATTTTTGCTTTCATCAGTGTCTGACAGAAGAAAGAACAGAGATGTATCCACCCTCCTCAGCACCAACAACAAATTCCAGTTTGAAATTCTGCTGAAGGTTACTTTGCCATGAAAAGCAATGGGCTTGCCTTGTTTGGTTTGGGGTTTAAGTCAATATGGCCTGCAAAGAGTACAGCAAAGAAATTAAATGGTTCTAAAGGAAGAGGAAAGCTCTGTTACACTGTTTTAAAAAGCCAACAGCATTCAATGCCCTCACTTCATCTCAAAGTTCCTTGAGATGTGTACGAAATATACTGGGCACAAGGGCTGAGGCCGGCAGATCAGATCCACCTTGAAATATTATTAAACTCCAAAGAGCTGCCTCAATGAAGAGGTTTTCTAAACGAGTACAACCGTTCCACTAATGCAGGGTATCAGATCATATAGAAAGTGTTACACACTTCAAAGGAAAAAGCCTTTCATGTTTTCTTTTATTATAATAATAATTGTTATTGCTTTTCTTATAAGACATTTGGAAGCTACAGATATCTGTGAAATTTCAAACCTGCCTGCTAATACAGAGGTGCTTTACACCGGAGAGGTAAAAGCAGTTCTAAGAGAGAGATCCTAGAGAAACCACCTGTTTTATGAGAGCTCTTCAAAGATTTAACATCTCTGCTGCTTTTTTCCCCCTGGGTTAAAACCTCAATGTTACATCTGTAGTACAGAGGCATAACACATTTCAGTTTTAAAGGTGGAAGTGAAAACTGATGCAGAATTGCTTTTGAAACTGTTCTCAAACTGACAACTGAAGTCACCGTGGTTTTTAACAAGAGCAACAAAAAAAAAAAAAAAAAAAAAAAAAAAAAAAAAAAAAAAAAACAACCAACAACCAAACAAAAGCAGCAAAAAAGGCTGATTCACTAGGAAAGGTATTTCCAAATCAAGCACCGCTGAAGTATGTTCAGGATACTCACATCAATTTTTCCTCCATCAGACTCCACTCTGTTTCAAAATGCATAACAAGACTAATATTCATAACACTTCTATGATCACTGTGAAGAAACTGATAAAGTCTAACTTGCCAAAATAAAATAGAAAAAGTAATACGGTAAAACATTGAAAGAAACAGTCACAAACAGAATTATAACTGCTGGAACAGGTAGTCATGAAGGAAAGTAACAGACTGAAAACAGTACAGAATTTAGAAAAAGCAATTAAATCCTAGATATTAAACTCTCTTTACCTTTACATACTTTGGGATGTTTTGCAATTTCTGTTTAACGATATCAAAAATAACTGCACTCAAGATAAAGGTTCATTATCTGAGTCAGGCACATGTATTTGGTACCCACATTGTGACACATTCCCATGCCTGTTTCCCTATGCAAAAACCTGAAAGAAACAAGACTGTACAATATTTTCCAATAAATTAAGCTCTACACCTGGAAAAAATATTCATTCAAGTGCTAAAAATACTTTGGAACTCCTAATGTCTAAAGCACTGAAAACTTTAGAAACTTAATAATGTTCATATAATCATAAAAATTTTCCTAAAACCTCTCAGCTTCTTGCTTGACTCAAAGCAGGTCACATTCAGCCTTGCCTGTCTTTATTTCAAAAAAAGGCAAAAAAAAAAAAAAAAAAAGGCATTAAAGGAGTGTCTTCCAGCTGGAGCTTTTCCTGTGACAACATCAAATAGTCAGAGTATTGACACTCATCTTGTTACACCAATGGTGCAAAATCCAGTTAAAGTAGCAGAAGGTGCTGGACACCCTGAGCAGGTGAGCGTTTGGAAAACTTACCCAAAATTTTCCAGAAACACATCACTCCGGGATAAAATGTTGTTTCTGCACAAATACAAATGAGTTTGGGTTCTCTGAACAAAATTTCTCTGTGGTAAAATGTCACTGGCAAGGGACATAACTCATCCATACGATTCTGGCTTTAGAACCTTTCCATGGAGTTAAGCCTCCTGCAAAATAATGGATTCTGAATAACTGGGATTAATGCTACTTTTATGCACTTCAGCAACACACTCTGCAAGTAGTAAGGTGAAATTATTGTGATTCAGGGACAAGAATGGAGCTGTCACCTGCACACTGCTTTGTGTCACTGCGAGTGGCCTCAGGTCACCCCTGCTCCAGCCACCCAAAACAAAGCTGGACATGTGACTGAATAATATGTGTAGAGTCAAGAAATTAAAACAATTCAGCTAAGTCAGCCCTGAAAGCACAACTGTTGTCACTCCCCTCCCTCATTTATTGTCAGGATTTGCAAAAGAAGGAACAAAAAAATCTTTTACAAGAAATTCTGAAAAACAGAAGATTGATACTGCAAAACTTCCCACGGTAGAGGAAATCAAAACAGTTTTTGAAATGTATGACAATCAAGGCTCAGTTTCTAAGAGTCACTCATGGCTTCTAGATGCTCCTGGCTTTTCAGAAGGATCAAGAATGGCAGGGTGACAGCAGAGGAGGCTCAGGCTTTGGGAGGTCCTGTTGGGAACCAGGGAGCCCTGTCCTGCCACCTCCAACCAGATCTGCCAGGCTGGGATCATGGCAATGTCATGGAGGCTCTGTGTGTCACTGCCAAGCCAAGCTGAGCCAGAAGGAAACCAGCAGTTTCCAGAGGTCTGCTTTATTGCTGTTTCAAAAGGATACATTTCCACAAACACTTTGGACTACAATGAATTTGAACTTTTCAGCCAAAAATGTTTTGTCACGAGTCTCCACTATTCCTGCCACCAAATTAAAAACCATTAAAAGAATGAATTTTTTGTGCAATCCTGGCCAGCTGGATTCTTCCTCTGCAACTATTGCAGAATTTTTACACGACCTGGAGCCAACAAAGTTTTTCACTGATGCTCACAGATCACATGCTGTGCATTTCGTGTACCCAACCTGATGAACCTCCCAGCTACAACTGCAAGGCAGGTGTTGGAGTCCAGACCAGAAAAAGTTCTCTCAATACATAAAAACTTCTCAAAGGGCTGACAGCATTGCAAGTTAGTTCTTGTGACAAGGTGACACTGTTCTGCATTCTGAGTAATAAAAACATTAGATTTCTTAGCTACCTCATGATTAAAAGATTAAGAGAAATGTACTTCACTGACCTACTGTCATCTCAGCACAAAAGCCCTGGTTCCCTGGTTTTGATGTTGCACAACACCCACACAGAGCCACGTCAAAATATGTTCTTTCTAAAACAAAAATTACAAACTCGGATTCTTTAGCAGGGTCTGGGGAGGGCAAGTGTTATTGCAAATCCCGGTAATTATCCCTTGCTGCTGAAAGAACCAAATC
This sequence comes from Hirundo rustica, assembly GCF_015227805.2. Classification (NCBI taxonomy): domain Eukaryota; kingdom Metazoa; phylum Chordata; class Aves; order Passeriformes; family Hirundinidae; genus Hirundo; species Hirundo rustica. The sequence continues at coordinate 7,172,167 of NC_053461.1, read as the reverse complement.
CCTTTCAGAAACAAATTAATTACTTTCACTAACACCATTGATTAGGGTTTTGCAGGAGGAATCAATGCAGGTATGGCTGTACCTGCTGCAGCCATGAAAATAGCTCAGCTATGCACTCACTCCCCAAAGACTGATTATTTGCCAAGCTCAGGGCAGCAGGGTGTTTCCATACCATGCATGTTTACACAAATCAAGCTCCACAGAAGGTCCTCCAAGCAAAGACTGAACGTGGTCTCACTGCTTCTTCCATGCACCAGCCAACCAGGAGCACAGGGAAGCACACAGAGTAATAATTGGAAGAAAAACTTAATCCACCCTATCCCAAACTATTTACTCCAGTCTCTAATAGCTTTTCCATTAGGGAAAGGATGTCAAGTGGAATATAAACCATCATGACACACAACAGTTCGGTGGAACAAGGATTTGAGAAGATTAGCCTTGATTCTGGCAAGCATGAAGTATTGGAATAATTAGTTATTATCAGGGTAATTTGTGTCAGTGAGACCCCACCTGGAGCACTGTGTCCAGCTCTGGGGCTCCAAACAAAAGCTGGGCATGGAGCTCTTGAATCCATGGAAGGGTCCACAGAAATGCTCAAGGAGCTGGAACCCCTCTGGAGCCAGGCTTGGTGCCCACCTGGAGAAGAAAAGGTTCCAGGGAAAGGTCAGAGCCCCTTCTAGGGCCTGAAGGGGCTCCAGGAGAACTAGAGAGGGACTGGGGACAAGGGATGGAGGGACAGGACACAGAGAGAATGGCTTCCCACTGCCAGAGGGCTGGGCAGGATTTTGGGAAGGAATTGTTCCCTGGGAGGGTGGGCAGAGAAGCTGTGGCTGCCCCTGGATCCGTGGAAGTGTCCAAAGCCAGGTTGGTCATTGGGGCTTGGGGCACCCTGGGATGGTGGAAGGTGTCCCTGCCCATGGCAGGGGGTAGAATGAGATGAACTTTAGGTTCTCTTTCAATCCCAGCTGTTCTAGGATTGCTAACCTCAACTGGAAGCTATTGTTGATGCCCAAAACTGCAACACATTTCAAAACAAAGATCCTCTCTCTCTTTGAAGGGATTAAATGGATTTGCCACTTGAAGCAAATATAATTTAATAAAGTATTTAATATTTGGAGTAGCATTTATGCTTTCACCTTATACATAATATTGATATTCCAATAACACAACTGAAAGCAACAACAAAACAAATACAACTGCATTTACTTATCTGTGCTAACGGAGAAGAAAACTAATGTTACCATCCCTGACACTCCATAAGGTCATTTTTTAGTGTATTGCTTTGGTTTTAAATTAATAATAATGCTTCCTTCCAGGAAAACCTCCCCATATAGAAAACAGGATTTTACAGAGATTTTCAGATACTGAGTCTATTTTCACTCTAATTTACATGCACTTACAATAACAGACAAACTTGCCTATAACTGTAATAATCAAAAATGCATCAGTGTGATGTCTGGGACCTCTAGGTTCCAAATCCAACTGGGGATACTGACCAGAATATTTTACTCCTCCCTTGGAACAAGACAGTGCATTTTGATGTAACTGCAGCTCTTCTGAAAAGGCCAAGACCAAAAGACCATAGCCAGAGGCTGAGGATGGTGATGAAGAGCTCATTACCCTGCTCCAGTACCTGCTCAAGATTCTGCTCACAAACCAGGATCTCCTCCCTGATGCTCCATTACACAACTTTTGCAAAAAAGGGGTTCTTATCCTTAAAAGACCTCTCAACTTTTCCTTCTTCCCAAACTAGTGTGGTCTGAAATAGCAAGGAAAACAGTTTAAAAAAAAAAAAATGGAAATTTCTCTCAGAAAAATGTATTTACTGAAACTCTAAGAAATCAATTTTTCATGAGCAGAAACCCACATTTTCTGTAACAAAACATCCTTTGGAGAATGTTTTGACATTTGAGCAACAGCTGCAAGTGGGGAAGATGTGAGGGTTTCATTCTGGACTGCAGTATCTGGGGGGAGAACTCTGGGTAACATTAGAAACTGGATTTTACACAGATTCTATTGTGAGTGCTCATCCCCCAGCAATTTGGGCTCCCTGCTTCCTTCCTGGCCCTGCTTTCCCGAAGCCAGCATTGCCATAAGGAAGAAATGAAGAAGGGGGTGGTACCCAATCAGGCTGTTTTTTCCATGAAAGAAGTAACAATAGAGCTGTTTTTTTACTTTTATTCATTTAATAAAATGTTGATAGTTGAGAGAAATAAATAATCAAAGCCAACCACCTTCAAAGAACATTTTAGGTGAGTTAGGAACAGCCACTCTCCCTCTGCTCACTTCATCCCAATGGCAAAATTACAGATCCTGTCTCAGGAAGAAAACAGTTTGGGATATTTCCTTTCACCAACTCAGACTTTTAGATGATACAATAATAACTTTATTGAATTCCTTTTTTTTTAATTTGATGAGAAAGAAAACAAGATTATGGACTTAAACCCAGCAGAAATAGGACAGTGAATGCAGGTGGTCTACGTTGTGCCACTCACGTTGCTGTGTCCCCCCTCAGTGCTGCGGCACACCCCTGGCACAGGGAAGGACTCTGCCCTGCTCCACAAGATCTCCAGTTTTTCAGTGATTGAGTGGCTGATTTTGTCTTTGTAGAAAAGAATGATTCCCTGTTTCTCAGAGTTATTGAGACAAGATGTCACAGTATTATGGGAGCCCCTTAAATACTGCCGCAAATACCACAAAATACAACAGAGTGCTAATACACTTCCAACTCTAGGATCTCCCAAAGGATCCAGCTCTGTGTTGGAGAATTCCCAAAGGAATTCATTTCAGTTTTCCACAGAACTCCACTGTAGGAAATTTTCTCTAAATTATTGAGGTACGTGGTCCAGTTTCCTGAAAGAAATGGATTGAGCTGAAGACAAATTCACGTCCATTGTGGACCAGGCCTAACCTCAATGAAATCCAGGCCTTCTTGTAAGCCAGAACCCAGATACAATCCTCTTGTTTTAAAAGCAATAATTAGACCCTCAACAAACATATTGCACTCATTTTTACATTGAAGTCAGGACCATTTTAGAGCCTCCTGCCAGCAGGTCTGCCTGAAGGCACACTGCTTTTTGTGTGGGTTTTAAAACGTAAGCATCCTCTTCATCTCCCCAGACCTACTGAATAACCATTCTTTTGTTAGTTTCTGAATTTGTCCAGAAGCTTGCCTTTATGAGAAAAGGGTGGCTATGAAGAGGAATAAAACAGTCCTTGGACCAAGCTTATCTGCACACTTGTTTTATGTAAGTGGACTGTTGGCAGGAACTGCCCCAAATGCTTCTGGGATCCAGTGGTGCTGAAAAAAGTTGTGACACTCCATACATTTTTCACATTTCAGGTTGATTCTTAAGTGACTTCAAAAACTGTAGTTTCATATTGTGTAATAGTCCCTTTTTGAGACTTTTGATGATTATACCTACAAGACAGAAAAAGGCTAATTTTTCAGATCATCTTTTTAATGCCTTTGGTTTCACACACTTTAAATGCTCAAAGTACAGCAGGGAATAAAGCTTAGAGAATGTGCAGCCCTGCCATGGTCAGGAATGTACAGGATTAAGACAAGCAGCGCTAAATCATGCTTGCCAATATGTTTCCAGGGGAAACAGCTCTGAATAAACTTGACTCAACCTTCAGCAGTTCTGTTGTAAAACGAGGTCCTCCAAAGACAAAGGACAAATCTTTAAAAGCAGCAGAGAGAGTCACCTCTAAAAACAGCGACTCAGCGTTCATAACTGACCTTCTTAGAATTGTCTTATAAACCCTTTTGCCTCTGGATGCCAAAAATCTTTGGATTCAACACCTGAGGGTACTTGCTGTCAAGGAAGAAATACCAACAGCTTTATGAAGTGCAGGGCTAAAAGGGAATTCTCTGAATATCTTCTAAAGCTTCAGAGCAGCGAGTAAACAACCTTATTTTACTGCTTGAAAATCCAAGGTACAATCCCTCAATGTGAATATATTATAGTCACTGACTCCATAAGAAGATTACAAACAATTAGAATCCTTAAAATCTATTTCAACTAACCAGTATTTGTTTAGCTTGAGACAGAAAGGCAGCAGCACACCACTTGCAAATCATGATCAGCAGGGAGAGGAAGTATCTTTTGTGAGAAGAAATTATATACTTTGGAATATAGGGTACAAGGTTTCTTGGGTTTTTTTCCTTTCAGCTACTGATGAGACATATAATTACAATATCAGTAGGGAATTTCACCCCCGCCCTCAAAGGGGAAAGCAGTAAATTGTTTTCCAACCAGATCAAAGCAAGGTTCATGATATAGCCAATGTTAGTGTTCAACTTCCCCAATAAGAGACAGGGAGAAAAACATCATTTATGAAAATGGAACTTAAGGGGTCAATTTGACACCATATTTCTGTGAACTACACTCAGAGTGATCCCAGCTCAGCACACCCCCTAAAAAGGATTAATAGCAGTTCTAAAGGGCTAGCAGATAAATTTTGAGCCATCCGGTGCTGGTTTTATCCAGCAATATTAATAATAAATACAAATAACAAAATATATATTACCCACAAGGAACAGCATTTCAAAAGAACAGGGAAGAAATTGTTTTGGATAATAAGCTAAGCCTTCACAGTTAAATCTGAGATTTGTGGGAGAAGCATTAGCTACTGTACAAAACTGGAGAAGGCTAAAAACAAAAACCAGCATATGCCAATTAATCTTGCAGCATGACGACACAGTGCTAAAATCAGACTACTAAGATACAAGTGTAGGCAGAGAAATAATTTGTCTTCTGTTCAGAGGCTTTTTTTTCCTTGGGGGAGGGAAAAAGGAGAAAGAGATGCAAGAGCCCAAATAGAAATAAAGAAAAAAATCTTCCCATGCCCTTTTTCATCCAAGGTTGGAAGTATCCCACAATCTTCAAAATAAGTAGAATCTGCTAGTATGAACTAAATTTAGTTGCATATGTTTTTCACAACATATGCAAGTACCATTTCCCTCCTTCCTTCTGGGGGCACACGCTTTGCTAAGCTGTGGTTAATCCACATTAATCCACGCTTGCTGCAAAACTTCTGAGGAATATTCCATCACAGGAACAGAAAATCCATCTGTGATTAAGCCTTGGAACAGTAGTCTCAAATCAAGAAAGCAAAAAAACTTTCTCCTCACTATCCCCTGCCCGTAACTTTCCCACCCTGGTGGAAATCAGGATCAGGAGAAATGTCCTCGTTATTGCAGCTGTGGCTGAGACCAAGCACAAGCACACCACAAACCCCTGTCTCTCTTTGCAGGATGATTTCTGCTGCAGTTCCTCTTCTCACCTGAGATGAACAGTTTTCCTATCCCATCACTGAATACAGAGAATTAGTATTTACTACTGATATTTGCTTTCTGCCTTCCGAGGATAAACAACAACGAAGTATTCATTCTGCCCTCTTTTCCAGGATACTGTTCACCATCCGTTTTTTTAATATGAAACTTAGAATTCTATCTCTAAACTATTTCAACTGCATTAATTAACATTACTAGAATTACAACAACACCAACTTCTCTCTCTTTGACTTCTATATCTCCTTAGCTCTTTGTGATTTCCTGCTCTTGTCCCCTGTGTTAATGAAACAAAGCAAAGTTTCACCTTCTGGAAGCCCTTCCGTGCCTGTATCTCAGTAAAGTTCCAGCCATCTCAAGGTTTCAGTGCAGCATCACCTTCCTGTGGAAATGCTGACACAACCAAAGGCAGGCAAGTACAGCTTCTTCAAAAAAAAACAAAAAAAAAAAAAAACAAAAAAAAACCCCTTCAATGGACATTGGGGGTTGAACTTGGTAACACCATCATGAGTAAGAAATCGATTTAAACCAAAAGTGACTTTCAGAGCTACTCAAGAAAGCAGTAATTTCACATCATAGGCCCACTGTCGTCACTGAAAAAAACCAGCTTTATCAGCTTTACACAATCATATTTTTGCAAGATAATAATGAAAAAATAAGCAAATCGGAAGTAGCAGCAACTATCCTTACCATTGTCAAGTCCTACTGGTTAAATTTGAGGGACTCTTTGGTAAATACAGAATAGAAAGGGTATTCAATTAAGACTAATTTTAAACAGTACTCAACATAATACTGATCAGTGGCATTATACATGAATAAAATCATGAGACAATGAGACCATAATCCTTACTGGTGTTTTAAAATGTTGCTTATAAGGAAAATATTTCTGCCCTAAAGAGAACAGAAAGATGCAAGCAGTAACCACTGAAAACATGGGCAAGCACTGAAAGCCTTCAAGGCTCCCCATCCTGCAGGCAGAGCAGCAGCCCAGGAGGAAGGGAGCCCTCTCATCCAATGATTCCACCCCAAACCTGCAAATCTGTGCTCAGGAGAGAACATCACTATCAGTACTTTATGAAAGGCCAACATTTAATGCCGTAGAGCAGAGGTGGAGCTGCTCTCCTATCATTAGCCAAGCTGGAGGAACACATTTGTTTTCTTTGTAAATTATGCAAATAATAAAATCATTCTGCTGTGCCTCATCCATAGGTACAATACTCATACCACAGCTTTCACAGCAAGGTGATCACAAATGTCTGCACATCCCTTTTAGGTCTGTCATGTTTTTTCCTTGGATTCTTGATCTCAACTCACAGGCCAAGAGACCAGAAAAAGTAAAATAAAGTATGAGGGTACATTCAAGTTTCCAGGCTAGATTCAATCTCAGCCTATTAAGCAAAGCTGATACAAGCTCACATTTTACCCATAAACTTCTTCCCTTCCTAAAGATCCCTTCCCCTTCTCTTTTCACACATCCACTGGAAGTGAAAAAATTGTTGTTAATGACTTCTGAATGTTCCGAGTCAGACCAGGTTTCTCTGACTTCACAGAAGTGCCCTGTAGATTTACAGGATTATTTAGGTTGGGACATCTCCCTGCAGAGAGCCAAGAAATGAGGTTAATGCGCAAAACGTACCTGGGAGAGTGGGGAAAACAGGTGTTGCAAAAAAAAAGCAACACTTTCTGCTGCCTCTGTGGCTTATACAATATATTAACCAGAAGAAAATTAATCATGTCTAAATATCAATTTCAAATTGAACCCTACAAATTCAGTAGGGTTCAATTCTCCAAATGCACAGTCTGGGGAACACCACCACGATCACATCCTGTCTTGAAGCGTCTCAGACACAAACCCTCCTTGGTTACCCGCAAGTGAAAAACAGCTCCATTCCTGCCAGCCATGCCTATGAAAGCTTGCACACCCGAGCCAACAGGACCGTCCAAGCATAGCTGTAAATTAAAGGTACATTTTCACTGCAAATCCAACAAATAAGACTACTGAATTTGTGTTCTTGTAAGGAAAAAAAAGAATACCCAAGCAAGAAATTACAAGGAATCAATAAAAAGATTGTGCAAGACTTGAGGAAATATCAGCTATATTGCAGCCTACGCTGGGAGTTTCTTTGGTTTTGTTTTTGGGGGGGAGGGTTCAGGTTTGGGGGGGCGGGGCGTGTTCTGTTTTTGGTTTCTTGGGTTTTCTTACATTCAGACAACTGCAAAGTCTTTGTTTTGAATATAGCATGGTACAGAGTCTGGCTTAAATTCAACACATGTAACCTGAAAGTTGAGATGAATTTTTATGTAACACAACCAACAAATACATTGCAAAGTCTCTAAAAAATAATTATTAAAATAGCCTTGGTTTGGAAATATTCTTTCAACTGTATATTTTATTTGTAGGCAAAATTTTATCTGCAGATAAGAAGGCACCTTTAAATTTTTATGGGTTATGGTGTCTGATGTTTATAGGTCTCAGACACTGGAACAGAGGAAGTATCAGGAAGTTTTTGAGGCCAATATTGACTTCTCTGCAAAAGAGATTTTGGGCATTGTGGGAAAAGAGGAGCCTCCCCAAACAAAGTTTAAGAACAGCCATAAATATTTTGCTGTGAGTAAAAGAAAAATAATCTATGTGTATGTACACATACAAAATATTTAGACCATATGTACGCAGACATCCACAAAAAATGATAACCAAAGCTTCAGGAAAGAAAATAAAAGCTTTGTCTCAGAAAGGAGGAGTTGAAAACTACAAGTGCAACAGCCATTCACCGCATATTTCATTAAACCATTCCCAAAAAATCTTCTTTTCTTTTTAGTTTTCTGTTCTAGCTAGGAAACTCACACCAAAGTTAGTCCTGGGCTGAATGAAAGAAAACTCTGAACATTAAGATAATCCTTGCCATTGCTTTTAGAGAACTACAAGGGAGAACAGTCAAGTCTTTCAATGTTCCCAAAAAGATCAGAAAATTTGGAAAAGGAATACCCAGAACAGCTGCTTCCACTATTCTTAGTTTTAATCAAAACAGGGAGTTTTTAAGGTTGTATGATTTGTAGACCAATTAGGACAAGTCCAAATGGGAAATGCTATGGGACAGCAAATGCTAGAGAACATTAATTTTAGATAATGCTGGCCACACACATCCAGGCCAGGGGGTTTTTTTCAATGATAAATATTATAGTTAAGAAATAGTAACATCGTTAACTAAGAGTAAATACAGCCCACACACACATCAGAAATATTTTGACAGAATAGATAATTTTTACCATTCTTACAGTGACATCCCAGTGAGGTGAAAACCAAGGGAATCAAAATATTTCAATCCCCTTTAGCCGAGCAGCAGATTCCTGAGCTTTTCTCACAGAAAATAAAGGTTGTGTAAAGCAAAAAGACACTGCCTAAAAGTCTGCCTTGCTTCAGAAGCACCTTGGAAAAACTTCTCTCAGATTGTGGACTATAAAGAGCGATGGATATTATTTATATAAAATTCCAGATAAACACTTAAAAACAGCCATAAATTTGCTTACTGAGTGATCTAGCACTGTTTATCTAATATTTTGATTTCCCTCTTCCATCAGCACTCTTGGAGATTTATTTCTGACAACGTCTTTAGGAGGAATGTGACCTTAAGAGGAACAGGTGATACTTATATGGTGAACCTATCCCAAAATGTAATTTACCCCGAAAGATCCCACACACACGTTTATTATTACTGGGGAAAATGCCTCCCCCACAGACACATGAAAACATTTCTGCCTCACAGGACCGATGTACATCAAATATATGGAAGGGATTTATTCCTTTCTAATACATGCTGACATTATGTACATTTAAATAGGCCTGAAACTGCTGGCAATTCCTATTTGTGTTCACAGCAAACTCAGAACACCAATTTTAATTCTTCTTCATTTGGTTCATTGGCTGTGGGCTTGTTTGTTTTGGTTTTTTATTTGTTTGGGGTTGGGGTTTTTTTTCTTGTTTGTTTTGGTTTTTTTATTTGTTTGGGGTTGGGTTTTTTTTTTGGTTTGGTTTGATTTTCAAACTGTTACCCTCTACCCATGCCAGACACTAAATGCTGAATGTTTCCCTGAGCTCCCTCCTTTGGAAAGCACTGAAAATTCCAAACTGAAAAAAACCTCTATAAATATAAAACAGTTCAAGATTGCTGCCTCCGAGAATTCCAAAGGACAAAGGCAGTCCACTCACAGAAGTGCATTTTTCATATATATTTTTAACTACTGCAAAGGGAAAGTAGCACATTTTGTTTATGCAGGTTGAACTCTCAGCTCTCAGCATTGAACCATGTAAAACACATAAATAGAGTTGAAATTGAGTCCTCCACCTTTCAAGCATTGGTCTTCTCGCTGCTTAATATTCTCCATGGGTGAAGGTCAAGCAAAGCACTCGAGAAACCATTGTCTGCAGGATTTGTACAAGATTCTCCTGGGAATTATTTCAGGTCTTACAAAAGCCTCAGGAGCAAAAGGCTGCCAGGCAGCTCTCACCGTGCTGTTCCTTCTCAGGAATGCAAAGATATTGAGAGAATTATAATCAATCTGTCCCACCTGTCCACCCTCTTAAAGCCAAGGGTACATTCCCACAGAGCTGCTGCGTTTTCTTCACATTTCTAAGTTTGTCTTTAAGATCATTTGCTCAGCATGAAATAAGAATTTTCTATCCATTTACATTTTGCCAATCATCACCTTTGTCACCGCTCCAGACTGAAATCCCCAAGAATAACTCCAAATATTGGGGATTTGTTTGCCCTCTCCTTTTTCCTGTGCCTCTCCTTCTCCACAAGTCCCTTCGCTTTAGATGCGGCGCACGAGCAGGATTACGCTTAATTTAACAAGATCTCTGAAAACAGATTTTTCACTTTGTCCTAAAGCACAACATGCAAAGGCAAAAGGCCAAGTCACAGTCACATCAGAGATTTGAAATGTGAAAGTAGTAAACATAAGGGTAACTTGAAATAAATAGTTTACTTTGGGTCATTAAGCTGTCTAATTAATTTTTGTTTGACATTATTAGTATATAGCAGCAAGCAGCCATTTAAGCAGCTGCTTAAACACAGATCATATAAATATATGACTGTAGGCTAATGGAAAGAATGGCATATTTATTTAGATTAAAAATTCCTGAATGGTTTAAATAAAAAAAAAAAAAAAGCTCAGATCACAAGAACTGTGTGGCTTTCTGAAACATGCTGCAGAAAAAAGCTGGCTTTGCTGCTTTGCATGAGGGAGAGCAGCAAATGGAATGTGGCGAGTCCAACCAAGATTGTGAACTCGTTACAAGCTGTTAACAGACCTCATTTGAAAAGACTTACATTAAAAATAATTCCTCAGCTAGCTCCTTTGTTTAAGCACATAACCTTTTTTCATTACTCAGACTAATTTTCACCACCAAAAGGCACTGCAGTTTGCTTTGATGCTGTGTAATGCTGCTTCTTTCTGTTAAGTGGTACATAATTATATTCCTGCCCTTCCCCCAACAGAGATCATAAACTCATCATCTCCTGACAGGTTCAAACAATTCCGCTTCAAAATATGCAGGTGAGGCAGATGGGTTAGGAGTCATGTGAAGCTGTTAAGCTTTCAGGTGACAGAAGGGGTCTGAGCGTTATTTAGTGCTCAACTCCCAGGCTCTGAAGATCTGAGGAAAGCATCAGAGCCACCTTTGGTGATTCCAGAATCTGGAGACAATCCACTTAAATCTAAGGAAATATCAGCACTCAACCCTCTGACCTTTCACTGCAGCAGCAGAGCCTCAGCAGCGTGAACAGACTCGGAGAAACTTCATGTGGATTTGCTGTCTCATCATGTTGGCCCATTCTGAGTTTTGAAGGTAAAATATCACAACTCTTGGACGCAACAGCACTTCTCAAAGCTGCAAAGAACATTCTAGATCTGGGTAAAATGCAGAGCACACCTGAGAGTTTGCCGTTGTGTCCATGCTGAGGCTTTACAAGAAGGAACACGGTGCCCATACCTGTGGGGACTGGTCTTGGCACACTGGGGAGCAGATGCTCCCCTTCCTCAGGAACATTCCCTTCCTGAGCCCTCAGAGCTCTCCTCCAAAATGATGGGAGCTAAAGGGGACATGCAGGAAGAGCAAGGTGATGTTTTCTCACCTGGAAAAGCCAACAAGTCCGGGAGGACCCCGAGTCCTTCCCCAGAGTCTGGAGCTGTGCCCTGGTCCCAGTCCCAATCCTGCCCAGCCCCCAGACCTCCAAAGTGCAGCTCAACTCTCACCTCTCCCCGCACTGAAATATTCCTTACAAACTGTACTGGGGATGAATTCTCCTGCTCTGCTTCTTCAACAACTGATCACCATCTTCTTTTCAGAATCTTTTATTTAAAGAATCATGTTCCCAGCTGATGGTTTTCCAGTTCTCTCAGGGTTTTCTTTCTCACAGAGCATTTTCTCAAAATGTTTTATTTTTCCCTGATCCACTCTACTCATCCACTCTACAATTTCTCCTTTGCTTTAACTTCTCTTTGACATTTTTTAAGTGCTCAAGTTAGGAGTTAAGTGGGCCTCCATAAGGTCTGAGGGTGAGCTCAGAGCTGGTGCATACTACAAAGGTAACCCCGAACATCCCAGATTAAAAAATCTGTAAAACACAAAGCTGTCAATGTTCAAAGTCTGCTATAATCCTCCACCCTACTCTAACCCAAATTCCTGCCCACCTACTAAATTATCTCTTATTTTAGGATTTTACTTCTAATAGTAAATAATACATTTCCCTTTTTATTTGTTATTCAATGGCTTTGATTAATTCCACACCTTTTTTGTAGACATCAGTTTTAATTCCAGTATTGCCCTGCAAAATGCTTCTGAAATGCATTTATACTGAAAGCACTAAACTTTGCATGTGTTTTTCTATTCTACTGCCAACCTGCTAATAAAAAAATTACACTTAAGAATCAGGCCCTGGAGATATTCTTGAGTGCCCCTTTTCAACAAGGGAATAAATAACTGAGAACTCTGAATATTCTTCTAAACCGTCTGTTTCCCTGAAAACGCTTAATTGTTTTGCAGTCATTTTGCCTAAATCAGATTTTTCTTCTGAAAATGTCCTAACAGACCATCTCAAAAGCTCTCCTGAGATGACCTTTGTGTTTCCCCTCTTTTGGTAGCCCTTTCAAGAGCCATGCAGGAGGTGGGTTCTCAGTAAAACCTGATCGCTCTTTAATGAAACCTTTCCTCTACATCCTGTCAAACTCATTTTTTAAAAATCTCTTCTGAATCTTTCCAAATGCCCAGTTAGGCCCTCTTTACCCTCCTACAAAGCAAAGTAATATTGCCTCCCACCCACCCACACCATCCAGCTCTCTGGGAATTCTTCCTCCTAACAAACTCTCTGCATCCAATGGCAGTAAATCATGCATTGCTTTAAAGAATAACAAAGAATAAATAGTAAAAAATGTATTCTCACTGCACCAGACCAAGCTGAATTCATTTAAACCACCTAAATATCTTCTAGCGTGTTCTTACCTTCAGGCATGCACAACTATTTTGAAATTGCATAAAGCATCTGATTCTAATCTTTTCTGGAATGGTTAAGAAAAAAAGATAATCCATGCCTCAGCTTTGTCCAAATCATCTGTTCTTTTCTTACACTCAGTAGAAGAAAGAGACACCTCCTTCTCCAAGGAACTAAAGATAGCAATCACTCCGGTTTGACCAGACAGCGCCCATGGAAAAAAAATCCCAATTATCATCTCCAGCCTTTTTAATTGGAGCACAGTTTTCTCAAGTTAATTAACAGCTTGTAGGGAACCAAAACTGTTGAACCTAATTTTGAAGCAAATCACTATAACTCAGAACAACACACTGTCAGTTAAGTGCCTCTAATATGTTAATTTTGCCTTTTGGCAAACATTGTCTACAGCTATTTACACTACATTGACTGTATGAGATCTCAGTTTCTGCTTCTGACAAGCTGATACACACAGAGTTTCTAGAAATATCCAATTTATTTTCTTGAGGATCTTACAGTAATCTCTCATTAGGTCCTAAGGCAAATGCCCTCCAGCAACCTGTGTGAAAAAAACACCCTTAATCAGGTATCTATAAAACTATCTCCAATTTATAAAGCCAAGACATAAATTTCATTATTAACACTAGTTATTCATGGACAACAGCAACAGAATTTATTTTTCCCAAAATTCTTACAAGTTGAAAAGTCAAGAACCTACGTATTGAAATTAATAAAGTCAATACTGCCAAAGGTCAGGAAGCTTTGCAATTATTTAGAGTGATGGGTCAGAACAATTCATAATCTGTTTTCACCTGCTCACACCACGACCCTGTTAAAAAAAAAATAAAAAAAAACCTTAAAATACTGCAGATTGTAGTTACAGACCTTCTAATACCCCAGAACTTATTCTTTGCTTAGACACACTTCCCCCAACAGACAGAAATTCCAGGCAAGATCACCATTGCAATACAGTTAATTCATTTCCAAAAGCATCTCTAAGTAGAGCTGTCAGGAAGCTCCAGATCCACGCTCCAAACTTTCCCAGCAGCGGGATGGACCTGTGGCTATTTAAGCAATGTTTGGCACTTCAAGCAATTTCTTATCAGAGACAAAAATCAGAGATGTCTGTTTCCTGCCTGCCTTTTGCACACATGCAACTGACTTCTGAATTTACAGCCTGGAACCCTCTATCACTTGTACTTCAGTCACAAATCATTTCCTAAATACTGCAGAATATTTTTAAACCCTGACAACTTTATCTTAAGTCTCTCAGATCCTCCCTGCTGCGAGGAAGGCTGGAGTCTCATTCTCAGCTAAACCAGAACCAGTAGAACTGTAGCTGTGCATGGAGCTGGAAATCCATCTGTTTTCACAAAAAAACAGACAATTCAGGCCATTATTTTTAAATTATCAGGTAATCTAAGGCAAAGTGCTCCACCACTGGCAGTGCAGTGTCATCTCCTCAATCCACACTGCACACAAAGCACCTCTCTCAGGCCTCATCCTCCACTACAGCATTAATTTGGTTCCAAAGGATTGGAGCTCAGTTTCAATGTCCAAGTGCCTCCTCCATATTGTTTAATATTTAAAATGCCAGGGTCCACCAAGTTTTGGAAAAAATATTAAAATAAATAGTATTTATTATTTATGGCAAGTTTGGTACCCTCTCTTAAGATGGTTTGATTATCCACTCAGCTATTTTTTGCTGGCTTCTTTGCTAAGGAATGAAACTGAGCTACAGTAACTATCTTCAGTTTGTCTGCACTGACTGTAACACATAAAATCACTTTTTAAAATGTTAAATTAAAATAATAACAATTTCAAAACCCAACCTTGCCAGCATTTTTTTATTTGTTCCAGAATTCATTTCCAACTTCTGTGCACTAATAATGCATTCCCTGCACAGAAAAAAAAGTGATGTCCAACCTCAGCAGACTTTTTAAGAGGACAACTTCAAATTTGGAATCAGACTAACACTTAGCATTTAGTCAGAAGAAAATCTCTTTTCAAAAGCATTATAAATCTCTTTGAGCATTTTAGTCTGTGCAGCTGGATTTCTATGGAGGAAGTAAGTCATTTATTATCAAGTTAGATTATAATATATAATTTGATTTGAATTACATTCAATTCCTCTCAATGTAAAATAGTTTAAAAAGAGACTATTTATCTAGAGTACATAAAGGAATAATCCATGGATTAATTCATGTTCTATGTGCCTTTTCTTGTCCCTTCTGGGTGGATACAGGAGCTAGTTTTAACCAATATCTGGCAGGAGTCTCACTGAGAAAAATCCATTTGCTTAAACTTCATATTCTGGAATATGGAGTTTTAAAACGCCATATATTGGGGTAAGGATGCTGCTATGGAACCACTCAGGAATTCCTGGTTTCTAACTCATGAAGAGATTTCTACATATACAGAGCAGTCAGTGATGTACAGGTGTGGTGGCAGCTGAGCTCAGGAGCTCCCCTTGCCCCTGGTCGCTTCTGCACAGGTGACTCTGTGCTAGCAGTGGGGTCAGAAGAGAAAACCCAGTGAGAAAAGGCACAGCTCCACACTGTGACACTACCAAGGCTGAAAATAGAAACCCAAGCTGTCATCACCACATGCAAATCCAGCGAGAGGGATCAGCTTAGCCAGCCTGAGGACATGGGGCAGGCACAATGAAGTTTCGGCTCTCACAACTTTGCTCCTTTCCATCAATCATCATTTTCAGCTGCATGAAATCCCCAGAAGCACATAAAATATTTTAGGACTATCTCTTCCAGACTGTCAGAATCAAGAGGAGAAAAGAGAAATGCCTCTAAACAGATTTTCAGGATAAAAGCCACCAAAACACATGATTGACTACAAACTATAATACTTTATGATCTTCCCCTACAGCTTCCCAGCAGGAGCTATGATAATGCTGTTTCCTTCTGAACATCACTGGGTTGGAACCTCATGGTGAATACAGCTGCAAGGGTTGGAAGCATTTGTTGCTGGAACCCTGGGCACTGAGGATTCCAGGCTTTCTGTGCTGCCAGGCACTGACCCACAAGCAAACACTGCATTGACCTGAGGCCGTGGAGAAGGCTCCCAAAATTGAATGACAACACTGGGATTGTGGGTGTGGAGTTTGAATAGAAGTGTGTGATATCACAGGGTGGAAAATTTAAGAGCTTAAGGTTTTATTATATAGCAATATATATAAATCAAGATGGAGGATTTAAGGCATAGGCTGAGTTCTTTCTTTTCACCTTCTTCCTTCCTCATGGGTCTGGGTGGGATTTTGTAATTGGGTAGAAAAATCCGCATTGCGGGCCATGAGTGGTTGGTTATTGGGTTAAAAGTAAAAATAATTTAGGTGTCATTTCATAATTGGAACATTTGTGCTTAAAAGACCTTGGAAAGAGTTAGAGACAGAGCCATTTTTCACTTTGTTAGCCAGAACTCATAGCTTGTGAGACTGTAACATATATCAGAATTAATAAACATCTGAGTCTGGACACAAACACCATCTCTCGTGTGATTAATCCCAGCTCTAACAATAGAAAAGAAGATAACAAACCCACAATTTAAATTTGGAAATACAAATCCAGACCATGCCATCCTTCCACCACTGCTCCAAGGCACTGATTTACTCAGTAACCATGACTTGGTGGGGACAGAAATTCTTCCTCCTGGCCTTGAGGGTTGAGCAGCCATGACACTGGCAGGTTGTCTGCAAGGTTCTGTGCAAGCACAGTTGGGTATGGAGTTTGTAACTAACAGGATAAGATTCCTGAATCCTGAAACAAACTGTGCAAAAGGAAAACACAGAGAAGACAGAAAATAGATCTAACAGTTTCAATGGGAGCCTCAACAAATGAACATGCTCTTTGAACAGAAATCCACTGGAAATGAGGAAGCACACGAGGGAAGCGGTTCAACGCATGGAAGCATGGGACAAAAATCAATGAAGAAGATCAAAACCAATGAAGAAAACCATTGAGAAGACAGAGTCTGACAGCAAAGCCTCACAGTCATCTTTGGTGAAGATATGGAGGACTGTTTCTTTTAACATCTTACAATGAACAAAAAAACACTGAAAACACTGCTCTTACCAAATCTGAGCTGGAGGAAAAAAAAATAAAATAAAATAAATAAATAAATAGAGAAAGAGAGAAAGAGAGTAGAGAGGTGGGAAGGGATCCAGTGAGGGATCCTGGCCTGATCTCCATGAGCAGTTTGTACACAGCCCTGCCAGGTGGGCTCAGGACCCGCAGACATCCCCTGGCATGTGGAACTTCATTTGAGTTTAACCCTGACATACTCAAAACATTTTTAAAATTTCAGAATTGTGTTGAGATAAGCACAGACAGAGAAAACACAGTCAGAAGGTGCCCTCAGCTCCCTCCAGAATTATTAATAAGCCTTCTGATGATGATAGCAAGTTATTCAAAATGGACAACAAAAAGTAATAAACCTGCAGGTAAAGAACTTTCTCCAAAGAGAGCCAGTGCTGTGCCAAACCATGAATCACTGTATTTGTTTAGGACTTGGGTCAGAGGTCCTTTAACACCTCCACTGATGTTTTATTTCTTTTCAAACACAAATCCACAGTCATTGCAAGGCTCGATCTTCCCCATTTTATGCAAATAAAGAAAACAATGAAAGCTGATATGGAAAACTTGAGAAAAACAATCTCCCCTGACTGAACGCAGGATTTTGTGCCCAAGCACAGGCATCCAAATATTTACACCCTCAGTCATGTAACAGCTGAGCATCAGGGCGAGATTAGAAGCTATAGAGTGGAAAAGAAAAAGAACACTCAAAGTCTAGTTTTGCCACATAGAAAAACTTGAAAACCAAACCCTCCTCCAAAAAATCCAGCCAGAGATATCCAAGAGAAACCAAGCAAGGCAGCCCAAGTTGTCCATTTAACAGCTCAGATGTTTAAACTTCCTCCTGTGGCCAATGCAAGGTGCAAAGTGACTTCACAGAGCACGTTTCACTTCACCACAATGTGGCAAAACCCAAAAACAAAATTTGATATTATTAGCAAAAAGAATCTTAAAATCTGATGAAGGAAAAGCTAAAAATTCTTATTTTCTTACAAAGTAAATGTTTTGGGGTTTTTTTTCCTCCTGAACTGGCTGAGTCCAGGCTAGATTACAGTTTTCTTCAGGTACAGCATATAGAGAGCACAGACAGCCCAGAGTATTTGGGATTAATTCCCAATGCTCCCGCAGCTGCCAGCAAAGCCAAGTGAGTGACAGCAGATGATGAGCAGTTAAAGGGTGAGGCAGGAGCAGGGAAGCCAGGGATCACATCACACACACCCTGACAGCATCAAAGCATCAGGTGCAAACCTACACAAACACAAATTGCACACAGAGCCCGACACTACAGTCAAACACCAGGCAAGTAAATATTTGACTATTTGAAATGACAGGCTGTGAAACAGAAAAGCATCTGAACCAAATGTAGCAAATGTATCAATTTCATTGATAACAAAGGAAGGAAAAGCACCATTTAAATTAAAGCAGGCAGAAGTGGTTGCCAAAATTTAAATCCTGTAGCCCTAATCCTTGCCAGAAGGCTGGCAAAAAAATTCTACATTCATGGTTTTCCAGATAAAATACTTCTGGCCTTTTACCCTGAAATATTTCAGTTCAATACCACCTAACTCCAAACACTTTCAATGCTCACAGTCTGTTTGTCCCAGCATGCAGTGACTTGAGCTTGTGATGAGAAACGGGTTCTGGCAAAAGCAAGAGGGGAAGGAGCACGTAGTTCCTTTGCATGAATTCAGTAGGTGAAAATAATTGAGCCAAGCAGAACTCTTGGTTGGCAAGTACAGAACAAGTACAGAAGTTTCCTGTTATCTCCTGATTGTGGGGGTAAGAACAGCTACAACATCCACAGACAATGATACCAGTGCTTGAGTTGAGGGTCTAAAATCCCGCATGGATTAAGCACTAAACAGACATTTGGGAAGGGTAAAGAAGATTAGAAGCAGCTTTCTCAAAATTTGTTAAGAGAATTTGTTAATGCACAAAAGGTAAGATGGTACTAGAGAAATCTTAGCATTAAGGTTCATTAAATGATAGGAGATTTTTCAGAAGCTCAAGAAAAACACCTCCCAAAATAGCTGATTTTAATTCCAGACATGTTCTCTTCAGCACCATCCCCATTTTGATCCCACTAAAATGGTGGGAAACTTTCATGTCACAAGCTGAATTTTACAGAATTGTTGAACTAACACACATTAAAGAAATGGATCCCTAAAGCATATTCTGGGTGAAAAGGCTCTTTTTTTTCCCCTTCAGTGTAATTGGAAATGCAAAGATACACTAATTGTGCGCTTATCAGCATCTCTCTAGTCAGAGGCATGGTTCCTTATTGCTCACAAAAGGAAAATCACAAAAAGAGCAACACCTGTAACCCTGTCACTGCTCATTCTGCCAAATCTGAGGTAATATCCCCCCAGCATTCCAGAAACACCAGCTCCTTCCAAGAATTATGGACTAATGGCAAGTCACTGATGTTCTGTGGGATGAAAAATAACTTCCAAAAGGCAATGAGGAAAAAAAAGTGACAGAAAACAGTACCAAGAGCCTTCACATCATCCCCTGCTTCCTATTTAGTATTCATCACACCGTGGTACCTAAATGCCTATCAAATACATACATCAAACTAGAACCTCCAATTAACACTTCATACCTAAGTAAAGCCAGCACACAAAAGGCATTTTCATCTGTAAAAGGAGAAAAACTTCCTTTCATATTGATGAAGAGGAAGTTGCAGCATCCTCCATATCCAAAGAAACTCATCTGAATTGTAACACAGAATTAAAACGTTCTGTGGAAAGAATTTTTAAACCTCCTTTATCGCGTTTTAAATAAAATACCTGGGAAATATGCCAGGTCCTTAAAATATCTCCCAATGTAAGAATGTGGGGCAAAACCAGACAGAAAAAAATATTTTTTAAAAATACTATTTTACAATCCTTTAAGAAAAGATAGAAATTAGGTTTATCTGATGGAGCAAGTTTTGCAGCTATTTGGTTTAGGTGCTGTTAATTAAAAAAAATTATTTATGCAACTATTTTTTAAGCAGTCAAGGAAGATAAACTGAAGAATTCTCAGCAAGGCAAATTCTGCCGACTGGAAAGGGCCAATCAGGTTCCAGGTGCAAGGCACAAACCCAGAGGAAAATCCAAATGCTCACAGAAGTCACATTCCTTTGTACTAACATTATTTAAGTCCCATTGAATCTGAAGCACTCCAAGAGAGCAGTTACAGATAAAACAACCAAAAACAGTCAAAACAGAGCAGCCCAGAACACTGAATATCCCTAAAAGACAAAAAGTTTTACCTGATTAAAACATAGAGTACCAGAGGGTTTTGAAGAACATACTGCATCTGTTTCTGACTGCTTTAAAATTAAAAACTCAAATTATATTTGAAAAAGTATTTTCAGACTGGAAATATTTCAGCAATATTCTCCATGTACACTCTAAAACTAAACACTGCCCACTGTACCACAGGCTCTGCGCAAAACCAGAGGTCCCCTTTCAGCTCCCCAGAATTCCAATCTCATAGGAAATCAGGGAAGGGCACTCAATAACAATTAAGACAATTAAAACCGTAAGTGTCTTCATGCACTTACTCTGTGTTTTGGCCACTGAGAAATCAGGAGTGATGGCACAGGGCTGGATTTAATGCCCAACAGGGGAACGTGTTCCCTTGTCTGTGCAATCCCCAGAGCAACAAGAACCACTGCTTATCAAAAATTTCACTCCTGCCCCCTCATTCATCAAGCTTGGAAAGGAAAAATAAAGAATTTTTTAAAAGAAAATAAATGTAAAATTTTATCACAATTTTTATAGCTAGTAAGAAAATAAAAGATATCTGGTTTGGGCTTTTAAGTGCCTTGTCTGTGAGGAAAAAAGGATTCCTTCTGGTATTTTTCTACCAGGTTGGTTTCTAAGTGACTGAGGTCACAACTTCTTACTTGTTCTGGAACCAGTTTTTCAATTCTTTGCCTTTGGTAAGCTCCCAAGAGCTCCACTTGATTTCCATGCCCTCTATCTCTTCCTTTAAAATGGAAATCAGCTTGGAATTTTAGCCTTCCTTCTGACAAACAGAATCATTATCACATACAAGATCCTGGCTGTTCACACAGGGATACATCTTTAGCTCTCATTTTCCAAGCTTTGTGAGCTATTCAATATTTTACCAGAGAAAGGGAATTACAGTTCTTGGTGTCCTTCTTTTAGCAACCACCAGGGACAAATCTCTTCTACACTTCCACGCGCTCCTGAGCACGTCCGTGTGTAACTCAGAGGCTTCCCGGTCTGGAAATGGAAATCCTTGTGACCTCTGCCCCTTCACTGGAAAATGTTCAGCTCACCTGGCTCACTGAACTACCGCTGTGATCCTTAAAGTTGTCCTGATTATCCTAACTGGGAGTGAGTGGCAGGAAGGGAATGCCTTAACGAATTGTCAGCATCTGCAACATCCCAGTTAAACTGAAGTTCCTCCTCTGACCTTTGCAGAGCTGGCATTGCACTTCAGCCTTTCTCTCCTACCCTTAAAGGACACTTTCCATGGGATCAGTCAGTAAAACATCTCCATGAGGGCAGCACACTGGAAGCAGGAGCTGAGAAAGCATTCAAAAATGACATTCTCCACGACTCCAAAGAGCACATCCTGAGGATCTAAGTAGGAGATTATTGTGCTGAAATTATATCAAAAGTTCAGGCTTAGAATTAAAATGTGTATAATAAATGGCTGCCTTCATGCCAGAGAGCTCCTTATAACCGCAATAAATCTGTCATTATTTTCATTTTCAACTCCACTTTAATGGAGAAGAAGCTGAGCCCTGTCACACCCAGCTCCGTGCCCGAGCTCAGACACGTGTTCCTCCAGTGGCAATGGTTCCTCAGTCCCCACTCCAGGAAAGACAGCAACTCAGAAGGTTTAACTGAAGGCTGAAATCCCTTCACACTCCAGGAGGTCAAATGAAAGTCAATCATTTATACAAATCATGAGGCAGGCAGCTGTGCGTTAATTAAAATGAATGGCTGTGTGGGCAGGGGAAGCAGAGCCGCGCCCGGCACCTGAGCGCAGGAGGCAGCACAACCTGTCCCCTCCACTGCCACAAAGGGACACAGGAACAGGATACCCCTCAAGGGAGGCAGGAAAAACAACGTTCAGTCACACTCAACCTTCCGAAAACACCAAACTGCCACCTAGGCAGGCTGTGTGACCTCTGGTGACACTGCCAACCAATCTCTGCTGGAGGTCACAAACAGAACACAGGCATTACACGCACCCCTCTCCTGGCATCACTTCTACAAATCATTCCCAGACTAGCAGGGAGCTCTAACACTACCTAATGCCACCTCAAACATGACCATTGTGAGGTTGAATTAATCTCAATTCCAGTACACGTTTCTCTGGGAATAATGGGAATAAGCGCAGCCTTGAGTAATTTCTGGCTGTAGTTTGCATGGCAAGGTGTGAGAGCCACCATATAGCTGGAATTTTTTCTTAAAAAAAAAAAAGTATGCAGAATTAATGCAAGTTTTTATAACTATGCAACCTGTGTTTAGGAGATAAACATCCAGCACACCTTGACATCTGCTGCAGGGCTGACAGAGTCCTGTTTCTCAGGTATTTTAGCAACAGCTTCATTTCCCTAAAACTCCATGGTGAAAAATCAGTGAGAAGCACTG
This sequence comes from Hirundo rustica, assembly GCF_015227805.2. Taxonomy (NCBI): domain Eukaryota; kingdom Metazoa; phylum Chordata; class Aves; order Passeriformes; family Hirundinidae; genus Hirundo; species Hirundo rustica. The sequence goes on along the minus strand of NC_053461.1, from coordinate 7,149,678 downwards.
CAGGACACCAGCCAGGGCCAAGCTAACATCTTAGAGGTTCTCTTGCTCAAGCCACACCTCCTTGGTAGCTTTGCCACCAGCTCTGGGGCTGTCAGAACGCTCCCAGGTGAGATGGAAAGTGGCAATCATTCATCAAAAATGCCATCACTGGTCACTGACCTTGCTTCTGGGAGCTTCATATTGCCGTTTGGGGCGTTTATATTCACCTTCCACTGGATTTTGTGGAGGCCTACCAGCTGCTGGCTCTTTGAAGTGTCTATACACACAGAAGGGACAGAAATGGACGGCGTCTTACAAGGGAGAGTCCAGCAACTCTTGACATTTAGCAAGGAACAGAATCTCACTGGGCATTTTTTGTTGGCCAAACTGATTTTAGTATAAAATCATTGGATGGTTTGGCTTGGAAGAGACCTTAAAAATCATCTCCTGCCATGGGCAGTGACACCTTCCATTGTCCCACGGCGTTCCAAACCCCATCCAAGCTGGCCTTGGCCGCTTCCAGGGATCCAGGGGCAGCCACAGCTTCTCGTGCCCTGTGCCAGGGCCTGCCAACCCTCACCAGGAAGGATTTCTTCCCAATTTCCCATCTAAACCTATCCCCTGCCAGCGTGAAGCCATTCCCCCTTGTCCTGTAACTCCAGGTCTATGTAAAGAGTCTCCCTCCCTCTTTTTTGTTGGCCCCTTCAGGTACTGGAAGGCTACAATTTGATCACCCCAAAACTTCTCTTCTCCAGACTGAGCAAACCCAATTCTTGTTTTATTTTGAACTAAGCGTTAAAAGCACCATTAAAAATAAGTAAATAAACCAAGAAGAAATATAAGGGATTAATTCTTCTCCTCCCAACTTACTGCAGTGTACAGGCACTTCTTGCACACAGCCGTATGTCAAGCCTCAAGAGTACAATCTTTGGGCTTAACGTGGTCCACCCAAAGATAAGTTTCATTATGACAGACTAAATCAAGCATATCTGTTAAAGGGGAAAAATATAGCAGAAAAAGTTATTTTTTTCCCACTGAAAAAATAGCTCTGGATAGATCTATCAACTGCACAGCTCTGCAACCTCCTCCACCTCGACTGCAGTGTTGGCAGCAGGCTAAAGGTTCTCAGCTAAAGCAGCAGATCCTGTCACTGTAAAGCTTGATTTTGATCATGAAAAGAAGCTGGATACAATGGTCAGTAAAAGGGCAGCATTACCATATTACAACAGCCGCAGCCCCATTTCTCCCTCTCGACAGAAATAAACACAAATCTTGCTTCACATCTCAGATTTAGCTATGGCAAGTTATCACGTTCGGCATCCTTTGCTTGCATCCACCAAGGGCTCAGGCATATCAGGAAGACTGAAGATGTCAAAATTCAGCAGAGTAAAGGAACAGTTTTTTCTAAAGAAAGTATCATAAGGCATCTAAAAGCCTTAAAGTAAAATGCATTTTTGATTATTTCTTCCATATTTAAAAGAATAAAAGAAAGCAACCAACTGTATTCCTCTCTATGTAATGCTTGATCTTGACGAATAACTCTCATTTCAGAAATAAATAGGAAAAAAAGTAAAAAGATTGCCTGATCACTTAATAATTGCCTCTGTAAATTCCTACCAGTGTGGCTGCATGATCCCAGCAATGTTCATTAATGTCAAACATAGGTCTGGGAGCACAAGTGCGGAGTAAGAAAGAATTAAATCCATTTAGTACTGCTGTGCATATTTTGATGAATGTTTTAAAAGAAGCTAAATAGTGCAGAGGTCAGTCAGAAATAAACAGAACATTAAGTAAATAACCTCTTAAAATAATAAGACAGATGAATTTATTAAAAATAAATTTTAAAATAGATGGCTTTTCGGACTACTGCACTTGCTTTCCCTGGCAAAGGAAACAGGAATAATTAATGGGTTTGGCTCCTTCTCTCCAGGAACAAAGATAATCGATCTGTGGGGGAAGGCCTTTATCTAGCACAGAGATAGTGCTGGAACAGCAGAAGGAAGAGGGGGGAGAGGTGTTGGAGATCTTTTCCTGGCACACCTTCAGAGCTGCTTATCATCTCACTGCTCAAACTAACTCAGCTCCAGGTATCTGAAATGCTGAAACGTTTCCAATGAAAATATTCTTTCTTTTATGGACCAGAATGAAAGGGGGTGTCCCTATCGTTATTACAATAAGCAAAACCTCAGAATTAATCCAGAAGCGATAAACAAGGTTCCTTGTTCTCTTCTGTCAAGTGCAGCTCTTGAAACCGAGGGTTTTTTCTTTTGTTCACCTGTCAGTGGAAGGTGTTCCTGCCCATGGCAGGGGGTTGGAACCAGATTATCTCTCCTGGTCCCTTCCAGACCAAACCATTCCACGATTCTGTGCAGCTACAGTAAGAGCGCAATCATTGCCTGACGACACAAACTGCAGGTTTATCAGAATTAAATGGGTTTGGGTTTCAAGTTATTTATTTTACAATAGCTCAGTTCATTATCTGCTCCACAGCTGAGTAGTTCTTGAAACACAAACCTCTTTTTCAGTGTACAAGGGATGCAAGTTAATTCATCCCTGCAGGCAATGAGCAGTGTGACTGAAACCTCCAACCTTCCCACCTCTTCCAGAGCCCCAAAGTATGCACAAACACCTCCAGGAGTGATCATTTAAGAAACCTAATTCTAAACGGTTCTGTCAGTAGTTTCCACCTAAGATTAACACTGTTTAATTTTCTGGAACAAACTAACAGGGACTATTTATATTTTTTTTCCAAAAAATCTTCATGATTTAGGATTAAATAATATCATTGTATCAGTCCAAAATGAGCCCAAAATTCACCCATTGTGTTTGTGATTACCTGGCAGAAAAAGAGGAACATAAAAGAAGGTGGTGGGGTTTTTAATACATTCTTAGATAATCACATGGCATTGCTCAAAATAGCATGAGTTAAAAACCTCTGAGAACACACAGGAACTCACAGCTTTCTCGAAGACATTTTAAGAAAAATTTAAATACCTTGAAAGGAATCAGATTCTCCAGGAATGTAGAGACCTCCTTCCTTGGGAGGAGGACAGATTTTAGCTTATTAAAATCACTGTACAAGTGGCCTGGAACACAACCAGAAGAGCGACAAGTGGCTGAACAAACACTACCATAAGGAGTCTAGATTTTCACAGGAAGTTAAATACTGCTGATCTCCTTTTCAAATTATCATCTAGTTTTCCTTTGTGAGGTGGAGGGGAGCAGAGTGTGGCAGTATTTCATCTCTCACCAGAAATAATCTGTATTCCCACTGTCAATCACACGGTGCTGATTAACCCATTATTTCAAATCAGCACAAACAACGAAAAGCTCTTAAAAAAATCTAGTCCTACTGGTTTGTCAGAAATATGGTGACTTAAAGACTAATGTGGAAAAGAAAACAGACACATGATCTGACTGATGTAAACAAGTGTTTACTCAGGAAAGGTCAAGTCCTCACCTCAACGAGAACCAGCAAAGGCTGAAAGTACCATAAAACTTCAAAAGAAAACAAGAAAGGGAAGAGGGGTTGTTCTCTGGTGCTTAGTCTATATCACTGGGTAAATTCTGCAGGAAAACAAGCAGAAACAAACAGAAGTGCTCAGCAATACCTTCTTAATCAATCTAAACATACAAAAATTATCCCTGTGATCTCCCTTATCTCTGACCCCCATTTGATATCAAACATTTTTGCTTCTCAGCCTTACTTCAGAAGCAGGTGAGAAAATCTATTTATTTTCTTAAGGTGCAGCTGATCATTTCATTAAACCTATTGTCTCCAGCTCTTTCAGGAGCAGATAAATTATTTAGCACCAGGCAGCCAAAAATCAAAGTTTAGTTTAACATTTATTCTTGTAGTACGTCATAACTATGTGCTCAAATCTCCCTGTTCTTCCAGTGAATGTTTCAGCAATTAAATATCAAATTATACCTACTTTTCTTTCTTTTTAGAACTACTTAGAACAAGAGGAAAATATCCTAAGTAAAATAAAATTTCAAGCCTAGATCTCGACATGAATAGAATGGTTCATTTGGGGCTAGAAAGAAAATTGATTTCTGACCTACATAAGGATGAGTTCTGGACAGGAACATCAAACCATCCTCATAAAACTCCTCCTGTCTGCAGCAGGAATATATCAAGCAGTGTGCAATAGTGAATATGATTTTTATTCCCCAGACACACGTGGGGTTTATGTCCCATCTCTGGTCCTCCTTCCCCTTTCCCTCATGGAATTCTGTCAGGATACAGCACTGCAGCAGAGCCACTGTGGCACACAGCTGCAGAGCACTCCAATTTCCCACAGGGTCAAGGTTAAAATGAATTGGCTGGGCTTGTACAGGTGTTGAACACCCTGGGCACTCCAGGATGTCAAAGAGGTCACACAACTGCTCTCCAAAGCCAAAGGAGTCCCCAAGTATCCATCAGTGCAGGTGCTGCTCAAAAACATCAACAAGATACTGCTCACTGAATAAAAATGAAGGTGTAGTGCATAAAACCTGGAAAAGAAAAAAAAAAAAAAAAAAAAAAAAAGCACACCATTCTAACTTCTGGGCTGAAAGCAGTCTAAATAAAGTCATTGGAAAGCATTCCCTTCCAAGGACTGAAATCATCTGGATTTAATGGCCGGCTCAGTCATCGTTAAGTGCTTTATGAAACTTGGAAGCGCAGAGACAAAGTTCAGCTCAAACAACCGTTCATCTCCTCATGAGCTGAGTAAATATCCCATTGAACCAGCTGTGCTAAAATCCCACTTGCCGGATTCACTGAGCACTACAACAGTGAACAGAAGCTACAGTTCCCAGACGCCGTTCTCGTTTTCCATATCCATCATCACATCCTAGGAAATGCACACAAAACAAGAACAGGAGAGGACACAAAACCACTGGAGCTCAGTGGCTGCAGGAGATCCCTGGGCAGGATAACTGGAGAGGGCAGCAGGCACATCCCAGCACGTCCTCTGTGCTTTTGGGGGAAGATTTAATATACACACACCAAGGAAAATTAAACTCTCTCAGCAGACTAAACAACTGATGTGAAGCTCTCCCCTGGCAAAAATTCCACACCAAACTAAAAATTGCGTTATACATCTTCAGTTGTAATGAAAGCACAAAAAAATTAAGCGTTTCGTATTGTGGTTAGAGCACTTTAAGTGCTGAAGTCAGGAAAATTAGAGGCAAAATGCAGAATCGTTTTCAGAGTAAAAAAATCTTTACCACTCCCCCCTTTAATTTTTATTCTTTCCCCTGTCTTCCTGCCATCTCGGGCTTCTGAACAGACATTTCATATCACGTTTTAAACAATATACTTTAGGCTGACATTTAGTTTTGCGAAAACTGAAATAATTAATTGTTGGCTATGGAAAATCAACTATGTTGGAATTTATTACCACATTTGGAAATAGCAGTATGTGGCCTTTGGTTAATGTCCAGAAGATATTCCAGTACCACCCACCCCCCTGTTTGAAACTCCAATGCTTTTCTGCTGCCTCACATCTCATCTTGTACTACAGAAAGTTTGACAAAATAAAGCAAATAAAGAAATCCTTCCCCATCCCTAATCTCCAGTTTTATTTCACTAAAACACTGCTATGGTTTGGATCAAAGAAATTGCTATGAGAAGTCTTAAAACGTTGTCTTCCCCCACCTCCCCCCTTACATTTCCAATACTCTGAGTCTGTTAAATCAAATTATTTTGTGGCCTTCAGCCACTCACATGTAAACATCGACCTCATCCATGGGAAGAGCAAAATTCAGCCACAGTTATGGAGACTTCACCTTTCCAAGAGAATTGGAGATTAATGGAACAGGTGTCAGCAGCACAAATATTAAGTGGCATTTACTAAGACATCACAAATTATTTTTCCAGCTTGCTAGAACGCTCCTGTAATCTACCACAAAACCCCCAAAGACTTGAGCACTAGTAGACTGGGAGCAAAAAAAAAAACCATATACAAAATACAAATAAGGACAAAATTCTCATATTTGTGCCATGCCAAAGGTCAGTTCTACACCTTGGCAAACAGTTTGGCTCTAATCCAACAAAGCATTTAATTACAGGAGACAATCTATTGCTAAGCATGACTTCAGCTCCTGGGTGGAACATCTGGAATCATGCAGGGCACTTCCATAAATACAAATTTTTAGTGCTTACTTTTTAATTTCCAGAAATAATTGTGCAGTTGACTTAAAAAAACTAAGAAATTTTATATTATCGTCATTATTTCTTCCAAACACAGATTCAGGAAGTGAAAAGCTTTGTGACCCACAGGCAGGTTTTAAGTGGTTTGATTTAGGGGGTTTTGTGGTAATTTTTCCTCCCCACAAAATAATTCCCAGTTCCACACGGCCAGCAAGACACATCTTTCAATTCAAATTAAAAAAAAGCCAAATCTATTTCAGTACAATTTTATTCCAAGTGTCAGTGGCTACAGGTACTTATTTGGAAAGCTCTCCCACTGCATTAAATTTCCTGGGAAAATTACCATCTCAAGGCTGAGGAAAGCTGAGCAGAGCAGCCCACCTCTCTCTATATATACACACCTCTCCATAGCCCATCAGAAATCAAGACAACTTTCAAGTTAGGATGTAGAAGCCTGTGCCATGTGCAGGTTTTCCTTGCTGCCTTCTGCATGCAAATGCTCTGGCTAGTCTCTATTAATATTTTCAATTACCATATGACCTATTATTCTGACAGCTAAGCAAAAGGCTGAAGGACCGACAACAGCAAAAAAAAAAAAAAAAAAAAAAAAACCACAAAGCCAAAAAACCCCAAAACAATGACTCCTACACTGTTAGCAAAGGCTCTCTTGCTACTTCACTGCCTCTCCTACTCTACATATAAAAAATTCCAAGGCTCTGCTCTGTTGAAGCTTTCACCAATCATTATTATGGCACTGTTTAAATAACAATTCTGCCTCTACAACAAAGCAGAAGTGTCTATTTTATATGAAAGCCATATCATAAGATAAAAATATCTCTGGTTTTCTATTATATGTAACTCCAAATTAAACGAGTTTTTATATATTTATTTATGTCCATATATATGAAGGCACATTCCCATGACAAGGCTTCAGAATATTTCCTTGCAAAGCCACACCTGGAGGAGCCTGGCACACTCAGAATACACAGCCAGGAATATTCCAGCAAGCCAATGTCCATTCCCGTGGTGGTTTAGCCCCAGATCTATTCTGGGTTGGGGTTCTTTTTAACCTCTTTCACTGGCGATATTTCAGACACCATCTTGCTTCATAATGAAGACCTGAATTGCAGACAAAGCAAAAGCAGTAAAGCAGAACAGCTTTGATTATCTTCTTCAAATATTGTTATGTTGGCATAGAGGTGTTTGGCTCTCACAATGCCTTTTTTTATTGTTTGAAACATGAATGGGTTCAGGGGAACAGCAGCACAATGAGGCCGATTCAGTGCCTTTTTCACAGAGACGCAAATGCATTGTCAGAGCAAACATCGCTTTCTGCATTCTCCAGTGCAGAGGTCGAAGAGGAGCCCTCACTGCAGACACCTCCCCAGCCCACAGCAGAAATCACAATTCTTCTTCCAACAAGAAATCGACTGAAAAAAAGGGAAAAAACCTTGCCTACATATATATATACACACACACACAAAATTATGTTGTCTCCTGAGTATTTATTCTGTCAGCACACACAGTCTAAAACAACGATCCCATAAAAACAGCATGCATTTGCTTTTCTGGCTGAGATGGATCCAACAAAAGCAGGAAAAAAAATTCTCAATTTAAAAAATACTACACAAGTGGTACCATTAAATTTGTTTATTAGAAGTCTTTGAGGGATTAACAGGAGAAAAAGTATCAGGCCAAAATTCACAAGAACATTATAAACGTAACAATTATATTTTGCATTCTGCTGCCACTCATTTATTCAAGAACGCAAGAGGAAAATACTAGTATTTGACTAGGGGATTACAGCTAAATAATAATAATTAAAAAATTAAAGGTATTTTCTCTCTTGATTGAGCAGCTTTCCTTTATATGGTATGTGCCAATTTAATCCTATCAGTTTGCCTCATCAACTTTCTAAAATAATTTTTCCTCCTTACTCAAGAAGAGATCTCTGAGTATCACACATTCCCCGCAGTGCCCTTGAAATAGAGCCTTGCTATTCCTTCTGAGGAGAAAACCTGGAATATCAAAGATCCAATCTCCACAGACCTAAACTGCAAGGGAAAAAACAAACACTTGGGTTTGCACCACTCTGATGTAAGGGAAAAGGGAGCACTTTGAACAGCATGAAAGGGATTCAGAGGATCTCTTGCCACTCGGAATCTTTGGGCAAGTGAAGTGAGTGCATTTTAAAAAATATTTGGTGTGTTAATGTTCATTTAAGAAACAGGTAGATGACGATTATGTGACACCTGGAGCGCCGTAGGCAGTGAGAGATGGACCCAGAGCTAAGGGAACACGTGGAGGTGGAAATGGCAGGCAGAGCTTTGCTAATCATTCACCTGCAGGGCTTCTCTCCTGCCCTACAACCACAATGCTACTTCCCAAAATAAAAACAACCCCCAGCAGAACAAACCTTCCTCATGTTCATCCGCCAATCTCTCACTTCAGGCTAGGGAGGAGCTCAAATACAATATTCAGTCAAACACAGGATCCAGCTAAACCTGCACTAAGCCGAGGTGTCAGTGTCTTCAAGTCTCCTTTAAGGATTTATCTATGCTCACTGAGGGGAAAAAAAAAAAAAAAAAAAAAGCATCCATGCAGCACAATTATCTTAAATATCAGTTACCGTCCCCAAAATGTACTACTACTGAAACTTGACATTTCCAGGAAGGAAACTGCTTACCTAAAATTGTTCAGCTGAAATATATACACTGCCGATACAACAAGTTCTCTGCTCTGGGAAGATGCCAATTCAATTCAATCATACACTGCTCCACTGCTGCAAGAGATTTTTTTTTTTTTCCCCCTAGGGGAACAGGAAATAAATAAGCTGAAAGCTCATCCTTAAAATGTTGCTGGAATTTCTGTTTCTAGCTCCATGACATTGAGCTCTGTCCCATCTCACTAGTCCTGACTCCACTCCACTGTTGGAAATACCATTTGTCAGAGGCATTTGACAGAGCATTATTCACTCACATTCATTTTTTAACTTCCACTGCGCTTTATAAAAAGAGTAAGTAGATTTTGACAAGGGATGAGATGGCACGTCTATTGATCCAACACACACGTCCACTCCTCTTCAGTCTTTTCCATTCATAAGAAATCTTTTCTATTCTCAATGTTTTTACAAGTAAGCTTTACAAAGAAAGATTTTAAACCATTGTCTTGTCATATTTCATGCACACTTTTTGAGATTTTTCTACACATAACACTCCTTTCGACAAGGGATTTTGAAAAAATGTTTTCTTTTTTCCTGCATAAAATAGTAAAAGCAGGTGACTCAGTGAAATTTTAAGATATGAGGTCAGAAAATAAAATATTCTGAGCTTTGTACTCCAATAAAGATTACTGGGAGCTGGTCAAAACAAAATGCTGATGTTACAGCCAGAAATAGCAAAAACTCCAAACCAGAAAGGTGATCCTTCTTCCCCAGTGACACAACACTCCACGTGTGAGCCACCTGGAAATTTACTGCCTTGTGATTTGGGATCCGAGGAGTCCCCACCGCAGCTGACCCGGGCATTTTCATCCCATTGACAGCACTATGGCTAAACAGTTCCCAAACACAAGAGTACAGGCAAACAGACTGGTCCCCCCAAAAGCTGTGTCAAAACAGCCTCTTAACAATACGCACAAAAGACTTAAAACATCGCAGTGGAACATAAGGAAAAGGTGAACGCTTCTATTTAAATGTCCAAAACCCCAAGAATATTCATTATTCTGGGACAGCAAGAGAAGCAACAAAGAAGTGGAAATTAGTTAAACACAATTACCTCTCCAAAATGAGTTAGCAGCATCTATTATATTTCATATTAATATGCATTTTCTTCCAGCAGTTCCTAATTCCACTCAATGTCAAAGCTCTCCCAGCATCTCAACCAAACACCACAAGAGAAATATCCACATTACTGCAAATATTTCTTTGCTCATTCGGAAAAGAACATCGCCAGGTGCAGTCTATGAAACAATTCAACATGCTGAGCCCCTCCCTTAAATTCTCATCTCCCACTGCCTACCTCAGCACCAGAATTGTCCACAGAAAATCATCCCACTTTACTAGTGGCCTTTCATAGCAGGTATTACCATCTTTAAAAAAAAAAAAAAAAAATCTTGTAGGGGGGAAAAAAAGCCAAAATAACAACAAATGAAGAAAGAATAAAATATTTACAAAGGTATCTTTTCACTCCTGTGAATTTTTAATCACTGAATAATAATGCAGGTCTCAAAAAGCATTGCCTGAAAAATGATCACTGCCCACTACAGAGCCTCTCAAGTGTCCCATCTGTTAAAATTTCATGCAGGCAGAAGCTTTAACGATGTCTGGAAAAAACATCTACTTTTAAACACACAGATTAAATGGAAAGAGAAAAAAAAAATTAACAAAATAATTTGGAAAAAAGGCACATTCGGAGAAGGGTGGCTAAAATCCAAAGCCTCAATAAGCGGGTATTCCAGAAGAACTGATGTCCATTTGTGACTTGCAACTACAACACCACAAATCCCATCCTGCAGCAGAAGCACTCTTGCATGCAGAGACTGTTGGCATCGGTTTCTGCTGCAGAACCAGCAGGAGCACTGTTTGTCCACAGGGACAGGCTTCCCTGAGAGACATTTGTTTGTCTCAGCCACTCTTGGCACTAAACGTGAAATCAAGGACTTTGTGATTGATGTTGACAGGCTGGGAGAGCTTGGGGTGCCCAGCCTGGAGGAGAGAAGGGAGAGCTCAGAGCCCCTTCAAGCACCTAAAGGGGCTGCAGGAGAGCGACTGGGGACAAGGGACGGAGGGACAGGACACAGGGAATGGCTTCCCACAGGCACAGGGACACAGAGAAGCTGTGGCTGCCCCTGGATCCCTGGAAGTTCCCAAGGCCAGGCTGGGGTCTTGGAGCACCCTGGGATAGTGGAAAACGTCTTTGCCCAGGGCAGAGGCAGATTGGGAGGAGCTTTAAAGTCCCTTCCAAGCCAGGCCAGCGTGTGACACTGAGGCCAAGCAGAACAAGGGTTGTGACCCCAGACCTCGACGAGCCACAGCCGTGCTCTGCACATCCTGCCCGGGGACACCTCTGCCTCTCACACAGGGACAGATCATCCCCAAGCCTCTGACCACAGCACTGAATAATGCCCCAAGACCACAGCTCTCCATTCCCTTGACCAAAGCATGGCTGGGGGTGGGTTTTTTCCATTAAAGGCAGGGACTTGTCTCAGACTGCCAGAGTTTAACATCATTTTTATAGATCCAACACGTTACAACACTCTACAAAGGAAGGCGCTCTCACATGCAGCACAGTTTATTTTCCTCTCCAAATTAACTCATTCATTGCTTCATAACCTCTTCTGATAGCAAAACAGCCTAAGCAAATAACTCCTCGCCCCAATATAACGAAATTAATTCTCTAGCTCAAGGCAAAGGAAAAATGAAATAATGATAGAAAACAAATTGCTAAAAAAAGCAACTTGACTGCCACAATCAGCTTCTATTATAAGGTTTTAATAACTACTAGCTTTTCCAAATGAACATATTTGTAAAACATGAGAATCAACTTGAAAATCAGGAAAAAAAAGTGAGAAAATACAGTAAATTTTTATTAAAGAAAAAATCTCTTCAAAAAAAAAAAAGAATCAAAAACTTGCTACACAACATCCCTTACAGAGTTTGCATAAATCCTATATACCTTAGTATTTAACATGATGCATACTTTTATGAGGAAATTGTGGCTTAGAATTAAGCTTTGAACAATTTTCTTTTGGAGAAAAGGCAACAATGAAAGGAAAAGGAAAACAAAACCATCAACACAAGAGGAAAGAGATGACATAACAAGCACACAACACTATTTCCAGAATTAGTTGCTACATTTGTTGCAAATGGGTACCACAGAAAAAGCTATTTAGAAATAACCAGGTAAATCAAAAGCAAGCCTAGTGAGTGTCTATCAAGTACCCTTGACCTGATAAGGAATTGGAAAAAAAAAAACCAACATGACAGCCATAAAACAAAGTCAACCCAATCTCAGAATAACAAAGTAAAATAAATCTTTAAATGCTCTTAAAAATTACAAGACATTAACAATATGCTCCATCCTTTCAGCAAAACAGTAAAACGCTCCTTGGGAAACGTTCTGCATTCTAAATTAAGTTTGCAGATCCCAGGGATTATTTTATTTTGTGTTTGCCTCTGAGGTCACGTACACTTTTGCTGCGAGTTATTTTCCTCTAGAAGGCTGAAGCACCTCAAACTTTCTAACCTTGAAATACAAACATCTGCAATCAAACACTGAAAAAACTTATTAAAATGGGTAGCAGAAACCATGGAATCAAATAATAAAAAATTATCTAAGTTATAGAAATGACATTAAATAGAAAATCCTAAATTCTTTTCTTTTGTGCTCTACCTGCACATAGGAATCATAATGTGTCTATGCCAGCAAACTGAACTTTTAGTTTTGCCCTGGTTTATAGCCGCTCACTACTCCCAAGTTTGCTCTTTTCTGCTTGTTTCTGTTTTTACAGCCCTTACTGCCTTTTTAAAGGGAAAACTTTACATCTCTCGTGGTTCCTCCTGCATTATTGCGTTGGGACTCCCGGGGTCAGGAGCACTGCCAGCCACCACCACCAGCCTGCCCTTCTCAGCAGGATCAGCTCTGACCTCAGAAGGGGTGCAGAGTTGGATTCCACATTTTCACACCCACTGGGTGTGAGAATCATCTCCTCCAACCCCTTTGGGATGAGGGAGGATGCTCCTTCCCTCTGACTTTGTGTACAAGCTTCAAGGTGCTTAGCAAAGCAGCAGAGAAGAAAGTGTTTTGTTTGCTGCCCAGTTTCCATTAGCAGAGCAGTTCTAGCTTAAGCTCAAGCACAGGATTGTCACTGGATAATACAAAGGAAAAAAAAGCTTTTTAAACATATTGGACTCATTTGGGGTGGGCAAGACACATTTAACAAAAAAAATAGTTATAATTATTCCTTAAAATGTGGAGTTGAAAAATATATCTGGTGACCACCTAGCAATTCAAAAATCCATGGAGAAAAACACATTTGAAAAGAATTTCCTCCCAACTTCAACAAGTGGGTCTCAGCAGAAGTGGTAAAGCCCAGGAGAGGAATGTCCCCTCCCCACCTGTTCTTACCCCCGAGGTCAATGCCCCTGCCGCAGAACCACCGACAAAATCTGCAAGTTGAAAGCAACCAGCGCCATCAAACACAAACAGAGCAGGCGACAGACGGGGAAAACAACCAGAAAAATGCTTTTCCAGCCAAACCCCGAACAGCTCCGGTGCAGGACGGCGGAGTCGTTATCCGTGCTCTGCAGACAACCTGTGCCTCTCCCCGAAATCTCCCTCCCCGCTCGGAACGGCGAGCAGGGCTCTGCAGGCTGTGCCCCAGCTGCTGCTGAGCCCCCCGCAGCCCCAGGACACAAGCCAAGCTCTCCTGCCCGGCTCTAAGGACACGCAGCGAGCTGAGGGAGGGGAAGGAATACTTCAGCTCCCTCCCTTCACAGGCACTCGGGTACCACCACGATCCGGGGGCAGCAGGGAAGCTGCTTTGCTTGTTCTGCTGTTCGTGCCCGGCCCTGCTCGCTCCCACCTGACAGGCTGCCCCTCTCCAGGGTTTACTGCTGGAAATAAACAGATCCCAACCACAAAGCTGCTTCCTCATCCTCCCAAGAAGATGAGTCCAACATCTTCTTGGGGCTGTTGCCAAGAAGGAACCGAGGCTCTGGTCACACTCACTGCAGTCCTTCCTGCGCCCAGCCGTGTTTGCACGGGGCAGTGCCAGCAGCTCCAGAGAGCTTCTCCAGCAGAGCCCCACCGTGCAAATCGGGGCCGTCCTCGAGTGGCAGCTGGGATTTACAGACCTTGCCGGAATTAAACACTGGCCCCTCAGGCTGCACCACTGGTGCCAAGCAAAAGGTGCCCCCAGGAGCTGCCAGCCCTTCTGCTTCCTGCCAGGGGAGCTGAGAACCGAGAGCCCGCGCTCTGGCCATCACCCACACTCAGCACTCCACTCCCAGGCACGGGCACAGCCCAGCAGCCAGCGTGGAGCCAGGAAGCGTTTTTTATTCAGGTGTTCTGGCACCAATTCCCAGGCTTGGTAGCAAGGGGACTGCAGAGGATCAGCGGGAGAGGGCCAGGGTTCCCTGTCCTGGCCACTCCAGACCCTCCACGGGCCAAAGCTTTGTCTGTGCTGCCCCTGGAACACTCAGAGGAGCCTGAGCTGCTCCCACGAGAGAACATTTAAGCAATGGCAGTAACTGGAGAAGAGATCAGGGACAGCACTGTGCTGGTGACACACCTGGAGGGACTGCAGCCTGTGGGTGGCCAGCACAGCCCAGGATTGAGGGGGAAGGAGCAGGGGCAGCGAGGAACAAAGAGCAGCAGAACCTGACCCCAACCACAGCAACAGCAAGGGAAGGGCAGGGGCGTCTGTGCTGAATTTGAGCCTGGCAAAGGAGAGGAAAGGTGTTTTCCTTAAGTGTTTCAATGCTTGTCATCTGTTTCAAAGTCAGTACTCAAACATTTAAAATCAAGTTCCATTCCCTGAGTTCAGCCCATCCTGCCCACAGCAGTAACTGCTGAGTGATCTCCCTGTTTATTTTGAACCTTGAGACTGCTAACTCCAGTTCTTCCTGTTTTCTGCCCCATCCCACTGTGGGGAAGGTGTGAGCAAGAAGCTCTGTGAGTGCTTCGCTGTCAGCTGGGGCCAACCCATCACACTAGGGCAGATTGTCAAGGGCTCCACAGTCACTTCATCTGCCCTAATCCACAGCAGCACTGTCTTCATCATTAACAGAGCGGAATTTTAATTACATGTCCTAGCCTGGAAGGCACTAAGGACATGAATAAAGCCCTGCTGTGATTTGCTTTGCTTACAAAAATAACTGTTTGCATAGTGCAAACACCATTCTCAAACTGCAATAGACAGCTCTGAATGATTTGGAACTCTTTTCCCTGGTGCAGGTGCCACTCATCTTCTCTTCCAACAGCATCCAGGTCTTGTTTACCTCAACCCATAACAATGGATCTTACTTGGAGGATTTAAAACTTTTGCCTTTAATATCTTCAGCTCAAAGCTTTCAGAGAATCACAGAGCAGTCAGGGTTGGAAGGGACCTCTGGAGACCATCTAGCCCAACCCTGCTGCCAAGGCAGGGTCACCTAGAGCAGCTTCCAAGCGAGGCCACCAGCTCTTGCAAACTGTCAAATCTTCCCACTCGGTTGCTTTATTTACCTTTGAATAGTAATAAAAGATAGAGCCAAGTCCTTTGCTCAAGGGGATCACAGCATCAGTAATATTGCTGCAGTTAGCATTCTCCAATTTTAAATTTTCATTAAAGAATTTGTATTGCTCATGAGCCTATGCAATATTCTAATCATCCTGTATTACCTTTTTCCATTAAGGAGTCAGTAAATTCAGAGCACAAGACCTTTTTTCCTTCTCCCGACAGCCAGCAGGGACAGAAATACATCTCCTGCAGATCTGTCTTGTAGGTTTTTATCTACAGACCAACACTAAGTCATAAATCATTTCTGAGCAAGTCCAGGAAGCTCTTCTTCCAGCATCTTGCTGGAAATCAGAATCTAACCTTTTCCCTGAAAATTCATCAAGGATAGATGACATAAAGCATTTGTCATCTAGGCTACATTTTACCTGCATTTAACCTTGCCCAAATTTAACTGTGACCAGCTTAGCGAAGTGACTAGCCACGAACACACAGGCCACAGTTCAGCGTTTTTGCTGATAAATGGGAATTGCAAACTTTTATATAAAGCACACAGCCAGCCTTAAATGCAAAATGGTTGCACACATCTTCGTTTCTGACTTTGGAAGTCTTAACCTTCCTCATATTTACCATCAACTTTTCCGAAGAACAAACAACCAAGAGCAAACCACTTTGCTGTATCAGCACAGCCTCAAATGGAAGGTCAAGATTCAATTCACAGAGAAACAATGGATGGGTGATAACAGGAAAAAAAAAAAATTGGTTGAATTCATGTTTTGTTTGTTTGTCCTAATTTTAAGAAAGCATCCATGAAAACTACTCAGAGAAAGAATCAGCCTCCAGAAATAATAATCTCGTTTTATTTATAGTCAGGGTCGTGGGAAATCTGTCCTGAAACATAAAAAAATACAGCTTCCCAGATTAGTTTTGGTATGGGAATTCAAAGAATGAACAGCTATGGGAAAGTTTAAATTCTCATCAAATACACCTGAGTGTCCCTGTTCAAAATGGTTTGTACTTTCTGTCACTCATTAAGCAGAGAGCACAAAGGAAAATGCAATTGCTGGAGCACCCAGGACTAATTATTGTGGTAACCCAGCGTTTACTAAAAGCATGAGCATCTGTAGTGTTTACAGACTAGAGTCTGTGATCGTGGGTAATAACTGCACGGTTAAGATACTATTTGAATTATTATATTTGACAAGAAAAAAAAAATCGATAAAATTATTTTATTAGATTAATTAATTAAAGCAATCACTAAACTTCTGTTAAATACCCCATATATAGAAGTCTGCTGTACATGCTAGTGAATTATTCATATCTAGCAGCACTTCTTATTCCTAAAAAACAAAACACTGATGGGAAAAGGGTGCCTTCTTTCAGTACTTACTGCTCTGTTAGGTGCTTGCATAAGAAAATTCATCCTGTCACTTACGCTTCACAGTTTAAAAAGCTGCTTGTTCTGAGCACTGCATCAACAAAGTACAACACAACAAACAATCCCTGCAGAACTGAGCCTGAACCCCAGGACCTGCAGGAAATGCTCCTGTCTCAGCTCAGTTTGTGTTCTTACATGCCCAGCCGCTCACCCTGCTGCTCTGCTCGTGTCAGAGCAGCTCTGTCCCCTCTGGTACCATCACTGGAGGGAGAAGTGCTGTGTTCTCAAGTCCAGCTGGACAACCACAGCTTGTGACTCCAGAAATGCCACCAGACTTGAGCCATCTACATCCCAGAACTTTGGATTACCCTCAAAGAAATAGCACCTCACTGACAAATGATACTCATTCTTAAATTTCCCTTTGATAAATGTGTGCTTTGGGGGTTGATCCTTTCAGGAAAATCAATCAGGATCTGAGTCTCAGCAGTAAATCCAGAGAGTGGTACAATTCCCCAAGGCATCCAAGCCACAGGCTCACCACTCCTGGAGGCAGCTTTGTGCCAGCCCTTGCACAGTCTGGCAGACCGTGACCGGAGTCCCAAACATAAAATATTCATTTAAAATAGCAGAGGTGACATCGGCACGTGCTCTGCTGGCCCCTCATGTCCTACACCACAAGTGAGGGGAATAAGGAAACATCAGCATTTCTGTCAAGCAGAATCACTCTGGTGTCTGCAGCACCTTCAATCATCCTCTCTGTTCCTGCCACAGGAGCTGAGCAGCCCTGGGTGACAATGCCAAGCTCTGTCACAGGTGCCCACCTGCACTGAGTGCCTCAGGAAGGAATCCCCCCGGAGCTGACTGCCAAAAGACTGGACTTTCTTTCTTTCCAGAAATGCTGCAATTATCTCTGTCAACACTGCAGGCAGGTGAAGCGCTGGTGCCAGGTGCCTGCCAGCTGGAATGCAGCCTGGAATGCAGCACCTATGGTCCCAACTGCTCTGTACCTCTTCCATCACATTCCCAGAGACACAGGTTTGGCCTCCCAAATGTCAGTAACTCTTCTAGAAAAGTACATCATTAACCAGTGGGAGAATCTGCAGCAGCACTCAGGAGGCTCAGATTCTCACAGACACACACAAACACCCGCCTGCATCTCTTATTACCTTCATTTTTAGGGTTTCTATCTACCCTTTCTCTCCTATTTCCTTACCTTTTCAAAAATAATAATGCCGTGATGTGACTGAGTGCATATCACTGTTCATATACGTGCTATTTGCCTGCAGATTCACAAATACAAATTATATGGATACAAATACAAAATATATGGATATTCAATTCGACAGTGCTTAAGTGGCCCTCTAGGAACTGCTACCATGATGATGAAATTTCCATTTCTATTTGCCACCAAATAAAATCATCATGATTTTATTGTGCCTGGATTCAGAGAGCATTGGGGTTTTTCACTGGATTGGTTGTTTGGGGTGGTTTTTTTTGTTTGATTTAAGGGTGTGTTTGGGGTTTTTTTTCGGGGGGGGGGGCAGGGTGGTTGTTTTTGGGGGTTGGCTTTGTTCTTTTGTTTTGATTTTTTGCTTGGTTGGTTTTTAATTATGGATTTCCTTAAAAGAAAACATGATTACTTAAAGCACACAGATAAACTCCATTTCCCTGAACGAAACCAAAACCCCACCAGGGCAAAACTCCTCTGTGGACAGAACAGGATCAGTTCCATGCAGTTCTCTGCTCCTTTCTCCCCATCACCAGATTTCCCAGTGTACTTTCTGCTTCCCTCCCTGCACAGGGAGCTTCATCAAAGCTCAATATCCAGCCTTTGACATCAGCATCCTTCTCAGAGAAGGAGGGAGTGCAATTTATAAAGGCAGCCCAGACTCCAGAGCATATTTCAAAGCGAACGTCACGCTCTTGAACAGTAACTGCATTTGTTTCCTTGCCATCTCAGTAGCTATAAGAAGCATTGCTTCACTCAGTAAAAGCACACACTCGACCCCAAACCTCTTCTCTCCGAGATACATTATATCAAACCCCAAACCATACAAAACTGAATATAAAAGGATTCAGAAAGTATTCCATTACTCAAGCTCAAAGTTTCAGAGTCAGGGGTTTTTTTGAGGACTATAATAAAAAAAAAATTAGTTATAAATTTAGCAATTTCAGGATCTACATTAAAAGGAAATAAGAGTACTGCATCTCAACAGAGATATGAATGAACAGTGGTGCTGGTACAATACCTGCCCACCTGACCTTCTGGCCAGGACCAGCACACTCCAGACTTTGTCTCTGACACTCTCCAAACCCACCTGACAAAATTCTGATCACTTCACTTGAGGAGAAGTGTCCGCATTGATTGATAAACCCTTTCTAAGCACACAGAGCTGAAGGGCTCACACACTTTGTTAATTCAATATTCAGGCTCACAGACACCAGAAATCATCCCAGCTCCTGATACTTTATCAGTTTCACAGGAGACTGACACCAAACTGAATGCTCATTTTAATCAGTTGCTTCTATTTACAGCATAAGAAATCCACACAAACTGCTCCTCCTTAATAATACCTATTTAGTCTTATCAACAAGGGAGGCAGAGTAACAAACATTGTGATGGAAGTACTAATTAATTTCCTCTTCATCACTCCTACCATTCAGTGAGCTGAATTGCTGATTTCTATCACCACTTCTCCCATGCACCTTCATCATTTCTGTCCTTTACACTGCTGGAATGCTACACAAGGCAAAGGATTTCCCTGGTTCTTGGTTCAGGACAGTTCACTGAGCAAAACCTCTTATCACCTCCTGCTCTCTGCTGCTCACACCACAGGTGACTGCACAGAGCCCATGGATTTTCTGTCATCAGCAAAGTCAAGCCTCCTCCTGCTGACACACAGAAAGCTCCCTCAGCTTCTGGAATGGGCTGGAAAATACCTACAGAAGTGCCTGTGTTACAAAACAAGGCAATCAGAAACACAACTGAGATGAATGCAAAGCCCCTCTCAGTCTAGCCAAGCCCTTAGGATCAAAAAACAGGAGAAACATATCCATTTCTTCTTGAATTAAATCCTTGGGAAGGATATCCAGTGGTGCACTGCAGCAAAACAACAGCCCCCTGTCAGCTCACACAGCTAGGCTGAATTTTGGACATTAAATCCTAGCCTTTAAAACATAACATTTTGTGAATGGTGGAACTCCAGATTTAGATTTTTAGTGGGACACTTGTCTCACATTAACCTAGCCATGTCCAGTCTGACCTTCCTCTCTGAAGAGTTGTCCTATGTATGCACAGAAAGCCTTTAAAAGAGCACACTTCTTTTTGCTTAAAGTATTCTAAAAATATTACTTCCCTAATGAGGATCTCGTTTGCATGACAAATTCTCTGTGCAGTGTCAGAAACATCTTGAAATTAAGATGTCATGCTTACAGGAATTATTCTGCACGCAGATGAGTTCTCACCAAACTTTGCTTCTGACAAGTTAATTTCATTTTCCTCATCATATGCTTTGACAGCAAGATAAGAGAATCAAAGCCTTTCCCTGATGAGAATCCTTTGCTCCTACACTAATTGGAACCAAGGAATATCATCCACTTGATTTCAAGCCTACCTTTCTGGCCAAATATTTAAAATCAATCATTTACTAAGCCAACAGTACATATGTCACCTGTGCTTTCCACTGTAATTCTTGCAGGAGGAAATGCAACCATTAAGAAGAAACATTACTAAAACCACTAAAAGTTTTTCCTACCTCTACACTATAGATTTAAATTAAGAGAGAGCATAAAACCATCAAGGCTTTAAAGTTGGAGATAAATAAGATGAAAAACAATTTAAAAACAAAATTGGAAAAAAAAAAAACTTCAAAAAAATCCCAAAGCCAATATTCTCTACCTATATGCAGAACACAAAGAAACCCCTGAGACAGACCTAGGTACAAACCCTCTGTCTTGAGAGAAAGCAAACTCAGGAGTTGCTTCCTGCTCCAAGCCATCCAGGAAATATCCCTCAGGGAAACATCTGACCATCCCAGCCACAGGAAGCAGAAAACAGCATGAAAAACTTTCACTTGTTAACCCCAGCTTTAGAAGTGTTTATTTCACATCATGCACTGTGCTTTCCTGAAAGCATTACTTGGCCCGGGAGAAGGAACCCTGCAGGTATTCCAGCATCCCGGTGCCCCTGGCAGGAGCGGGACCAGTGGGCGCAGGGAGCTTCCAGTCACACTTCCCTGGACAAAGCTGCCGCTGGATCCTCACATGGTGTGACAAAAGCTTGATGGAGCAAATAAAATACATTTCTCCCTCTACCTGGAGGCTGAGAATACATGAGAGCTGTGCAGCAGAAAGCTCTGTACACTTCTCTCTTCAGCCTGGAAACTTTGGGAATTAATGGTGAAGTCATGAAGGAAACCTTAAATAGACTCTGTTTTCCACCATCACCAGGCTCACTTTCTCAGATTTTATCTGCTTTGGTTTCCCACTCAAATCTTATCTTAGATTTTTTTTTCCTCCACCTCCAAGCCTTTCCATTTTCTTACATAATACTGAATAAATATTTTATAGCCAAAGAGGATTTCTACCTGTTATGTAACTCACATTTTCAGAGGCAGCTTCCCATTTCATTTTTACTGATAGAGCCTTCAGTGAACCAGGAGCTGAACTGATGTAAGCAGAGTGCCTAAACTTAAACAAACAGCTCTGTTTACGCCACATTAAAAATGCTAAATGGGGTGAAATTTCATCTCATCAATATGCGTACAGGGTTGACAATATTGAGGAAAATATTAACATATGTATATAAACATCAACAAAACTATTAATTGTCACATAATGAGGCAGCAATTTAAGCATGCTGAGCAGATGCATCACAGCTAAACTGGAAAGAAGTCACATTCTAACTCTGAACCAGCCTGGGATCTGTGTCTGGGCTTCAGAGGCCCAGTCACAGATGCTTCCCAGAGCCAGAGACATTTTTGAACAGTCTCCTCCAAAAAGTGCTCTAAGAAGAGCTCTCAAAAACCTCAGATAAACTTTCAGATCTTGGACAATAATATCTGCCCAAAAGCTAAAAACCTCTCTTTCTTTAGCTCTGGCTACAACTTTAATAAAAAATAAAAAAATTAATTCCACCTTTTTCTGGCCACCCACCTGTTTATAATGCTGGATTATAGCAGGGAGGGGCCTCAGTTATTTAAAAAAAAAAAAAAAAAGTCTATGCTCATCAATATACAACCAGATCACCTGCAGGGGATGGCAAAAATTCTGTGCAGCAGAGACCCTGAAGCTTCCAGCCAGGCCAGCAGCAGTGGGTACAGAAACAGAGCGAGCTGAGAGCAAATACATTCTCTTCTCCCTCACCATAAGAATCACACTCAGTACTTTATCCCAATAGGATGCCTCATTACCATAATAGAGTTTTCTGACAAATAATAGTTATTTAGGATTTTAAAAAATTAAAATTAGTTGCTGTTCATTTTCACCCATTTTTGTTAGGAATTAATAATGTAGTGATGTACCCTGATTGATGACATTTTGGGGGGGGGGAAATACATTTAGAAGATCGGATTTAAGTTTGATAACAAGAACAATATTACAAAGAACACAGGTGTTACACTGCCATCATCTTCTCTCAAGATGTGCCCTGAACGTGGAATTTCTTAAGAAATGCAAAGAAGACTTCATATAAAGCTATTAAGTTGTAATTGGATTTAATCTCATCAGCTGCTTTCACTTGTAGTTTTATGCTAGAAAACAGATTTTAGACATCTGGTTACTCAGTCACTTGAACTACTTCAAGGAGACCATGTAACAATCAGAAAGGCCCCGTTTCTTCCTTCCATGTGGTGTAACATAAATGGCAGCGCTGGGCAGCCCAAATTTGGGGTTTCAACACAACATCGGGGCAGAACTCTGGGTGTCACATTCTAAAAAAAAAAAAGAATAAGAAGCTCTTTGCTCAGCACTAAGGACTTTATTACAGACCAGGAAAACTTGGAACTTGGGAGATTACCGACACAAAACACCATTAAATGGTGCCAGAAAGATTTATAAACGGGGACCTTGAAACGCCCCCTTTGATTCTGGCTTCTCCGGAAAGCTTCCCTTCCTCCAGCCACCCAAACCCCCCGGCCTGGGGGGGAGTGCAGCTCCGCCAGCCGAGCTCGGAGAACCGCGAGGAGACCCCGATCCGCGGGGAATGGAGAGAACGGAGCAGGGAAACGGAGAGAGAACGGGAAACCGAGAGAACGCGGCTGGGAGCGGCTGACAAACGGGTGGAACGATCCCGCAGCGCCGGCAGGACGGAGAGGGACCCGGCACGGCACGGGGGACCCCGCAGGACGGAGAGGGGCCCGGCACGGCACGGGGCCCCGCAGGACGGAGAGGGACCCGGCACGGCACGGGGGGCCCGGCAGGACGGAGAGGGACCCGGCACGGCACGGGGGGCCCCGCAGGACGGAGAGGGGCCCGGCACACCATGCCACGGGACCCCGCAGGACGGAGAGGGGCCCGGCCACTGCAGGGGGCCCCGCAGGACGGAGAGGGGCCCGGCACGCCACGGGGCCCGGCAGGATGGACAGGGGCCCGGCACGGCACGGGGGACCCCGCAGGACGGAGAGGGGCCCGGCACGGCACGCCACGGGACCCGGCAGGATGGACAGGGGCCCGGCACGCCACGGGACCCCCCAGGACGGACAGGGGCCCGGCACGGCACAGGGGACCCCGCAGGACGGAGAGGGGCCCGGCACGGCACGGCACGGGGCCCGGCGGAGCGGGCAGCGCCCGGCGGGCCCGGGGACAGGGGGCTGCCCGCCCGGCGCCCCCTGGCGGCCGCCGCAGCCCCGGCGGGGTCGCGACCCCCGGTCCCCCCGAGCATCCCCCGGAGGCGATGGGATGGGGAACCCCGGGCATCCCCCATCGAGCCACGGTATGGGGCCGAGATCAGCCGGGCTCCCCCCGGATTGTCCCAAACCCCGCGGCACTCGAGGAGCAGCAAAGTTTTTGGGATTTGCTCCGCTGTTAATGACTCAAAACACTGTCGGCTCCAACAGGTGAACAATAAAGCCGCATCTGCTCACTTAGAGGAGCCGCACCCGGTAAGTGCTGCGAGCCCCAGCAGCATTTGAAAAAGAAAGCAGCGAACAGCACGGGAGACTGAGGCTGCTGACAGAGTCTGGACATCTTATCTTCATTTATCCTGAGCACATCGCATTATCAGCTACTGAATGAATTCTCTGCAAGACAGGGAGGCTTAACATCCCGTCTTTTGTCCTGGATCTTAAAACCCCCTTTTTAGTAATAATAGCTCAAAAGACATATTTCTCCTGTCTTAAATAGATGCCAACTCAATAGATGAAGTTTGAATACCATCTTCCATGAAGGAGAATTCAGAACTGCAGATAAGGCAAAGGATGAGGGATATATTCAGTGCCTCCCTTGTGAGTGCCCTATCACAGCCCAAGGATTTTCTTGAGAGAAATGACATTAAATGGAGGAGTGAGACATCTATTTGCACTCACACATACAAATATACATAAGGAGGATCTTTGGGCTCAAGAAATAGAGTTCAACAGCTCAGAAAACCTGGCAATCAAGCTCGGGGACAAACCTGTTTCTATCCCTAGGTTAAAGGAATGGCAAACATGCACTAACAACCAGGAGTGTGATCACCCAGTGCACACATACTCATTTGGCTACTGGCAAGTGATGGTGAGCACAGAAACGCCAAGATCGGCATATCATTGACATGGATTTGGAGCCTCTGCTTGGATAAGACAGTTTCTTGAAGCCTCAAAAAAAAAAATTTAAATAAGTAAAAATAAAAAGCACTCCGAGTTTCCGTATTAGTTTCACACTGCAGAGGGAGGATGTCTTTAGTCTCTCAGCAAACACAAGCATGGAAACAAACCAGACATTGTTGCTGGACAGAGCCAAAGTCAGCACTGGGTGAGGTGGCACCAGTCGCTCACTCGGAGTGGGATTTTTTTTCCTCGTAAAAAGAGAAGAATTCAAATAACTTTGAGCATCTCTGAGTAACTATTTGTAGTCAAGTGAGTGTGGCAACTGCCTGTGCTGCAGCACAAATTAGAGTTGCAAAGTTCAGCACAGATCTGATAATCTCAGCTCGCTCCTGGTGCCAGTCTTGGCGTCTTGCGTCAGCACGAGCAGAGCGAGCTTACGTTTGTCTAGACACGCATCGAGGGATTTTTGGGTGCTGGCTCAGGCAGGACAGGCTAAAGCCATGGAGCAGAGCCAGCCCAGCACTCCAGCCAGCAGTGCCAGCTCCAAGGGTGACAGCTAGACAGGGTCTCTGTCTAGAAGATCCATGTCCAGGGTATCTGTCAGCCTCAAGTACAAAAAGAAGTCTGGCAGCACAGCTCTGTGCCCGTAAGCGTAAAAGATGCTTTCAGTGTATGCCGTGATATCAGCTGGTTCTTTCTCACACACTGGGCACTACGGCCACAGGTGACTATTCTGCACAGAAATCAGCCTCCCACCTCAGCAAAGATTGGGTTTGCAGCTGGTTTGAGTACGTATGAACAGTCACTGGTGCTGAAGGGTTGGAGAGCAAGGCAAATTTTACCTCGTGGTTTATGTCCACGGAGAGCCAGGCAGCAAAGGCTGATAAAAGTAGCAATGTGCAAATATAACAATAAAATCCCATTAACTCTTCACAGAAAGAGCTAAATATAATTTTTATCCTAGAGAATGCGTTTGGTGTAAACTCGCCTGTCTGCTCTCTCCTGCTCACCCTGTAACTTTTGTAGGCATCAGAAAAACACTGGAAAAGCAGCAAATTCAGTGCTTTGATATGTGGCAGCACAAGCACTAGAATTTCCTGCTTTAGGAAGAAAACTGTGGGGGGGGAAATATCAAATTACACAAAGTTGGTACATTATCACTACTGAGCAAAATGCAACAAAACTTCTGACTACTTGTGTATAAGGCTGGTACCAAAGAACTGGAAGCTCATACTTTGGTCCTTTTTAACTGCCACTTTTTTGGATTTTATTCTACGAGAAGCAAAACTTCACTATAACTAAAACCTTTTGGTCCAAAATAGAAACTTTTAAAAAGACAGATTATAGCTAAAAGTCAAAAAGAAGCATTTCAAGATCTTTCAAAGCTACAGGAATATGTTTTGTAATCTTCTTTCTTGCTCTAGTCTGCTTCTAAGAGAAAAAATATTCTAAGCAAGAAGTGTTTCACAGACTATACTCACAGGAGTTAAATTTTGCTCTGGTTTTTTGTTGGTTTGGGGGTTTTTTTTAAGGCTAACTGTATGCTCTATTTAGTTTTGCCTTCCCACTCATACACAACACTTTAAAATTTACAAGTTACAGTGATACCAACTGCTTTCATAAAATTTATGAAAAAGAATTTATGACAGATCTTGCTGCTCTTGAACCTCCAGCCATTGCAGTTACCATAAAGTCACTGCTGTCAGGTTTTTTACATGCCCTGGAGTCAAGCACAGTGCACAGAAAAGGTCGTTTTGAGGGTTTCAGGAGCAAAACAAATCAGGAGGTGATGCAACCCCTGGCAAGGGAAGCTTTGCCCACGCACGTGTCTGGTGGCTGTTCCACGGAGCAGATTTCAGGACCAGCAGCTCCTGCAGCCAGAAATCCCAGTGTGCCCCAGAAGAGGCTGCTGGAACCATCACACAGATGTTTGGGCAGAAAATTCACCATGCTCTTGGCAAAGTTTTGAGGGTATTGAGGTGTTAAAGTAATACATTTGTGAAGATCACTTCTCAGTGTGAAAGCAGTCCAACCCCAGCCTTTTCCAATCCCATATTCCCCAAAGCCAGACCAACTTTCCTGGAGGTCTTAGGGCAGCTCACACCCAGCACAGACACCCTGAAATCCCACATGTGGGGAAAAGGGGCAGAAGAGGAGGAAAAAGGAGTCAATACAGAAAAAGGCTTTGCTTTGTATTTCTGTGTTCCAAGGAAGACTCCTGAAGTATTCATTCTGCTTTCCAGAAATTCCACCAACAGGCAACTTGGAGTTATCCTTGGGAAATGTGGGCTAACTTTAGGACAGAGGACATACTATAAAGTCAAATGAAGTTATGCCATTTACACAAATGTGAAATAAAATGTGCTATTTTAGGATTTCCAAGCAAATGTTTGGTTAAACTGATTTACAGTAATGCACTAAAAGACAGTATAAAATAACAACCCATGATTTTTGTCACCTACAGTACCCATTTAAATTATTTCACATAAATAAAAGTGCCAGGAAATACCTGCAGCAGTCATAACTTAGAAGAGTTTGAGACACCCATAACAATACAAAGTAAAAAATATTTACTTTTTTTTTTCAGACAAGGCTCCTGCATTATGCATGCCCAGTAGAAATACCTTTGCCTGAAGTCAATTGAAACCATCCATGTGGAGCAAACAAGAAAATTAAGCACTTGAGAAAAAAAAAAAACACACCTTTACAACTTACCACCCTCGACCCAGGGAGCCTAAACCTTATTTTACACAATCATTCTCAAGTATGAACATTGTCCAGTAGCATTCTATAAGAGCAACTAATCTCCTTAACTGAAATCCACTGGCTGGAAACATATTGAATATACTGTGGGAACAGCCTGAAATTACAACCTCAGCTGCCAGAGCAAAACAATGGCAGTCCCATAAAACATTCTGTGAGCAGAGAGCTGGACAGGAACAGCAGGGACCGGACCAAAAACGTGAACAAAAAAAAGGTGACTCTCAGGAATTTTAACACTTCCACTGGGCCTACCTCCTCCTCACTGGGGGTCTTCCCATCCCTTGGGAAATGGAACATGGCATCTTCTGCACATCCTTCTTCCATCTTCGCCACAGCTTGCACTCAAGCAGCTCCAAGTTTTGCCAATTCTTTTGACGTGCCCAATATTACCTACAAATTCTACTGGCTAAAAACAACTCTGCCTGAGCTCAACGCAGAGGCTGCTGCTCAGGGTCTGTCCCTGCTGGATGGCAAGGTCTTTTCTCTAGCAGCACCCGCTGAGAGCCACTTAGAAACAAGAGAAAAGGAACCAATGGGAGAGGGAAAAGCAGCTGGGTGAAATTCTGTGCTAATTCAACTCAGCTGTGATTGATTTGAATCACTAACAAGTGAAAGCAACAAGCTTAATTTCCTGTTCTAGATCACTCAGTGGAATAAAATACTCCTTTACCATCTAGATTTGAAGAATTTTGCACTGTTTTGATTTTTCATGACAGTTTCTTGCCTCAGAAGCCAGATATGACCAACTGGTAGTAATTGCTTGTTCATGTATTAGTGAAATGAGCTCTCACCATATATATACTCTATCAATGGGTTTGCCCTGTTTTTCCAAAAGTTATTTTTCCATGTTCTCAGCAATCACTCCTCTGATAGACCCCAGCAGCTCAGCAGGTTGGTTTGTCCTCACTGTGATCACTAAAATTCCTGTTCTAGGGAATTAAAGGCAAATCCTCACCAGGCACAGATACTCTCTGTTTTATTGTCCTGGCTGACACTTGTGTGGGGATGAAAATGTTTGCTGCTCTCTAAGCATGCTCTGTTTGCTCTCCGAAAGGACATCCCAGGGAGCATCAGCTTCCAGACTGCATTTTCAGAGGAGTACCTGCAACTGCATTGCTGCTCTACCTGCAGCTCTCTGCCCATACTGCTGGCCAGGCTTCACTTTTAATCTGCTGCACAGAAAACCTGGTAATTTACATCTTAATTACTGTTCCTTTTTTTTTTTTTTTTTTTTAAGCATTCTCAGTTTTCAAATGATAGGATCAGTTGAGAGCACAGCATGGTCCTGCTGTTGGCCTGAGAGAAAAATAAAAGCTAATTTGACTTTTTGCCTTCCTTCCAGACTGCGAGGATGCTCAGGTTTGAGCTCTCAAACAGCCCCACCTGTCTCTTCATCAAACACCCCCACCTGTGTCTCTCTCAAGTTTAGCATCACTTCTTCACTACAAAGTAAAAGGCATTTCAACTGGAACTTCTGGCTGTCACCCTTATAAAAAATACTGCTGTCCCATTTGTTCTTTGTAGATGGAGTAGGAAAAGCTTCAATATTTCTAAGGTTTGAAAAAGTTTCACATCGATCCTGTGAAACTCATCTGAATAGATGTGATTAAACTCACAGCTGATGGCACTTAGCCCGAGGTCAGCGCTGTGGGATCAATGCAAATAAACCTTTCCTGCCTTTAGAAATCAGTCATAACCACCCAAAGAGAAAAATGTTCAAGGCAGAGCCAGCAAGTGATTTACAGCTGATGGCATTAGTTCATTTAAATAAAACATACATTTAACATCACAACAGTAATTCTCTTACACTGAACTTAATTTTCTGTAAGAATTATAAACCAGAGAAAACATTTTTCCCCCTTCAACCATACTGCATCAATCTACTTTTGTATTTGTATTTTGTTTCTGGTGGGGGAAAAAAAAAAAAAAAAAAAAAAAAAAAGGAAGAAAATATTTCTCCTATAGACTCAGAAAAAAAAATGTATCAGCAAAATAGTAGCTGTCAGGTGATGCTAGGAGAAGAACTCAAGAGGAACATAACTTTCACCCTGAGAGTAGGTTTCAGAAGAAATTACCTTTCATCTGCTATGGTGTTACCTTAGCACCAGAGACAAAGCAAGAGAACAGATTATTCAGATTATTATGAATAACTAGAAAACTGCAAGCTGTTTATAGGAGTTTCATAGAGTTTAGGAGAGTGTGGCACAATTCACTAGGGAAAAATTCACATTCCCATCAAAATATTATTCCTTTCACATGAATGAGCGTGGATAAAAAGTTTCCAAGTTGAATCCTTGTAGTGCAAGTGAAAATTGAATTTGGGGGCAGGAGAATGCACCCAGGGAGTGTTTTTTGTGACGTGGACTTTTGTCACATTGGAAGTGGCCCAAAAGGTCAAGTACAAGCTGTAAGCAAAGGAAAGGAATGGTTATGACTTGTGTCCCTGCCTGCCAGAGGATGCCAGGCTCTGAGGGAAGAGTACCTGGGAAGAATTCAGCGCTGGGATCAGCATTTTTCATCCAGGAGTTAAAGCAGAATTTGCCTCATGGCACAGTTAGCCCTGCATTTTCCCCTGTTTCTTCTGAACCCGGTCTGAGACCAGTTTGACCAGAATGCTCTCCAGTCACTCCCAGTGTGAGCAGGATCACAAACACAGCAAAACAGCTCAGCTCTCTCAGTTACAGAGACAAGAGACTGAGCATCAGATGAGTGTGCCCTGCAGAACCTTCACAACCGAAGCTTCAAAGTGCTGCCATCGATTCAATTCTTCTCAAAAAGGTTCTGAGGAAGGGACGGAGTCAGCACACAAACTCTACACAGGCAGCACAGGTTATGCTGGAGAAAATTCAAGTGCGAATAAGGGAATAAAATGCCTGTCCTGGCACCTGTACCACTGACCCCGTGTTTCACCCGAGCTCTGACCCTGTGCATAACGTGAGTGCCTTCCACAGCTGCCACAAGCCTCAGCAGACAGGCAGTGTAGGCAGCACCGTGAGAATTTTCTTTCTGAAAAAAACCTTTTCATGGGAAATTTGCCCCTTGAACTCCCTCAGGCTTCTCCTACACCTGACTGCATTATCTAGACCAGTTCCAATACGACTGACCATCTGCACCGAGCAATCTGGAGGTGCAGCATTACTCCAGGAAACAGAATGTGGGGGGTTTATGCCTCCTTTGAATAACCTGAAGCAGTAAACTTTATTCCAGGCAAGCCCCAGGTTTATAAAAAACACCAAGAAAAACTAACAAGCAACCTGTTAGCACAAAGCACTCCTGCAGTCCAAAGACACTCATTTGGAGAATGGAGCAGTTGAGAGGAGCTGAGCCCCAGGAAATGCACTATATCCTTCATTCCTTCTTGTGCACAGCATAACAAACACAGAGCACTCTGCAGGGGCTGATGGCCACGGAGATCCAGCCTTCCACACACTCTGTGGATGGGGACAATTATTCAAAGAGGTCTGCAAGAAAGTGACAGAAGGGGCTGTGCGGTTCCCATATGCAAACAAATAAATCTCATTCTCTCCAGCCCCTCTCCCCAGGATCAGACTTTTTAAACTCGTCCTCGCTACGGCAGCTCTGAATTTTCCCCGTGCTTTGTCACTCCCTCATGAAGCTCCAGCAGTGACACATGCTGCACCTGGTGTTACAGCCCGCAAATCAACACGCATCCCCCTAAAAAAAAGGAAATAACCACTCACTGTTTAAAGAAAACACACACGCTGCCAAATTAGGAGAGCATTTTCCATATTGCCACTCCAGCCCTCTTGCAATGACTGTATTTCACGTACTGCAAAAACCTAAGGAAATTGAGCTCCTTATCTATAAAAACTACTGTACTTCTTTTCTCCAAGATTTGTCTCCAACAACAACCACATGTCACATGAGTGAAAGCCTGAATGATATTGCACTCATGTGATTCTGTTTCTATGCAGGCTAAACCTCTCTTTTCTGTTTTGCATGACTCCACAAGCTTTTTTGAGATTTAACAACTAATCCTATTTCACCAAAACATTTTTGTTTGCCTCAGATCCAGTTCCCCCCTCTCTCCTTTACTGGCAGTGAAATTTTGGGTTCTTTTCAGTTTGCAGGCAGAGGAATATGGGGGAACACATTAACATTTTTCAAGAACTTTTGGAGAATAAGTAAATGACATTGGTTAAGGCTATAATGAGAATTTTAGGTCTTTAAATTCTGTCTCGTAGGTGTTGTGTTTTGGTGATGAGGTACTTCCAGCGGTGTGGCACCTCAGGGGAGGATTATTCCCAATACTTATGCAAAAGAAGTGTATCAGCATTTACTAGAGCGAGCGCTCACTGCCCACCACACACTTGTGCCGGGGATTTTTCTGACAGCTTCCACTTCCACTGTTTGACTGTGGGGTTTGGGAAGATTACACAACTCCTCTACGCTTCCCTTACAATCCTGTTGCTCCATTCTTTGTAATTGCCTTCCAAAACAGAGGCAGTGACAGCAGGGTTTTGCCACAGCATTTTATGGATTATTTGATAGAGCTGGTAGTCATTCCTCCTCTCTATTAGGCCTAGAGGTGTCTAGAAAATATTTCCTGAAGGAAATTCTAATTCAATCTTCTAGATAAGTCGTTTGTCCTTTGCTGTTCCTCTTGTGACGGTTCAAATTTGAAAAAATAAGAATCCCTTTTCTTTTGGATCTTGGTGTAAGACACACCTGCAGAGTCTGAAGGTACTAGCAAAACTCCGGTCTCGTTTCTCCCATGCATCACTGGGAGACAAAGTTAATTGGATGGCTGGGTAAAAAAAACCTGATAGACAGTCTTGATCATCTGCAGGGGTTAGTCAGTGGGCTTCAAGGAGTGCGAAGAATTCTTGGCAGAACTTTGTTTATATAATTCAAACTGTTTCTCCTTTCTTTTGTATTTGGAGACCTTGAGCAGATCCAAGGATGAATCATTCTTAGAGTTTCAGCTACATTGCAAGACTGTGGCAATCAGTGATGCCATTTCAGTGATTTACACAGGCAATTCTTCTCCAGAAGGAATGGAGAGAGGAAGAGTGCTGTGATGAGCTCATTGCACAGCAGAAGATTTTAATGAAAGGAAAAGAACAAGAAGCCTAGGCTGAGCCAAGAATATGCCCAGATGAATATGCAAATGAGAAACTTGTGGGCAGACATTTTCTCTTGATTTTTTGACGAATAGTATCTGTCCTGGGGAAAGCCTGCCTAAGAGCAATGTTAGGCAGGGCTGTGGGAGTGCCTGGAGATCAAAGTAGGAAGATTCTGTATTTAAAACCAGGAATGATGGTTACTAACAGATTAACAGGTTATTAATATTAACAGATGAGCATTAACATACACAGAAGTGTCCAGAGCAAATAAGAGAAACACCACTGAGCACCATGGTCACTGCTGCACAAGAGGAGACTGAAGCTCTGTACTGCACCCCTTCTCATCCTCTACCACCTGAAATTTAATTTCAGCAACTCTTCATTAAGTGTTTCTTCCAAACTTAAGCAATTTTAATCCAAGTCTGCAACAGCAGAATTTCTAACCATAGTAAAACAAAAAACAACCCAAACAAACAAACAAAAAAAACCCTTTCAGACTACTTATGAGATAAAAGCACATATGTTGCATTTCCTATGCACATCAAAAATAGCACATACAGCTACTGCAATAACCAGTTGGCAGGAAATGCCCTGGATGAAGAAATAGCTTCACTTATTTCAGATTAAAGGCCCTGCTACAGAGCACAGTCTGAATTATGGATGTGTGCTTTTCTTGATGAACCTAAAAATAATACATGCTTTAGACTCTTAATCCATTTAGACAATTAGAATATGAACAAATAAACAGAGACATCTTAGATTTTCCTCCTTTCACTGCTTAGGGAAGGGGTTATCCATATCACTTATCAAGCAGCGTTCTGGAAGCAAATGGGCCGAGTTTTCTTGAGAAGTCCAACTGCCATCGACTGAAAACCTCAGCAAAGAGCATGTCACTCCTCCAAATGTCATTCACTTAGCACAGGAACATTTTGCAGAAGTCAGAGGGATCAGTGATAGTACAGCCAGCAGGAAAAAGTAGGGATGTCTTCGGGAGAGCTGGGCAGTGCAGGAGCAGAAGAGGTCATGACTAAAACCAATTCCCATGAAAGTTGTATTTGACCAAGAGGCTAAGCTGGAAAAAATGTGAGAGCAAATTTTCAGAATGCAAAAGCTCTCATTTTGAAATCCACGTGAAATTATTATTTTTTGACAATTTAATATTTAACATTAAAATCTTTTATACTGTCAAGTTTTCATTTTAAAATTTACCTAAATTCAAGGAAATATGGAAAACATTTTGTTTTAATTAAGCTGGCAAATATTTTAGGCTGAAAAGCAAAGCCCTATGCAGTGTTTTGCCAACAACACTGTAATTGTTGTTTCAGTTCAATTCTGGTTTTGTTTCTTTAAAAATTTTTGTTTCAGTCACTGCAAATATGAAAGCAGAAAGGATTTACCAACTTTATCTGAGGGACAATTCAAAGGGATTTTTAGTCCAGTGTGGAATGCTCCTCATAGCTGGGTAAAATCATCCACTGAGATCCTGCTGGGGCCCATAGAATTACAGCAGGAACACGGCCAGGAGCTGGTACCTGTGTTGGCAGGTGAAGCTGACAGGAATATTGACAGATACATTAACAGGAATATTAACAGGAGTATTAACAGGTAGACAGGTAAAAGTGTATTCCAGGACTCAGGAGCATTCACATTCTCAAACACAAAATTCCAGCAGGGAAAGGCAAAGGACTTTGTTATTAAGAATTGCCTATATATTCCTAAATATTTATAGTAATGAAAAGGCAAAGTATAAAGGCTTCTGCCTCTAAGCTCTTACTGAGGAATCCAGAGAAAGGATGAGCCAAGGAAACAACTGAAGAAGGGACAAGAAAATAACCAACATTGTTGTAGGTTTGCTTGGTATAGAGAGTTCTGAGCTCTTCTCTCGCAGACTCCTCTTTCCTCAACAATTAGCATTTGTACTTTGATTCCTTTGTGCATAGTTTGGAATGCTGAAGAGAATTAATATTTCAGCAAGGCTAAAAGGTTGTACAGTCTCTTCCTTACCAGAGCAGGGGAGGTCCCCAGAGGGCAGGAGTTACACAAAGAGCCCTCCAGCCCTGGAGGGGAAGGGCCACTTCCATAGAGGAGATAACAGCTCAGTCATTATTCATTTTTATTGCAGTGGTACTCCTGCACCGCATAAATATTATTTCTGTCTCAGTAGTCTCTTTCTCAACCCACAGGATGCCAATTAGTGATCACTTTCTAATCTTATTTTTAGTTCTCTGCTTTAAATATCTGTTTACTAGTAAACTAGCATAGGTCCCTTTACCCACTGAATAGGCCGAACATTGCACTTTGTAAGACCTATATGATATTTATTCTTTCTGTTAATAGCTCTGAAACAAAAATGTTAAAACCCGAAACAGATAAGAAAAACAGAAATCTCAATACAGATATACAAAATTCTATGTCCACATGCAAATAATAAATATGCACAATATTTCTATAGTATCCAGGCAAGATAACATTTTTAATCATGGTGCTGTTATATAAAAGCCAAACATTTAGCAAGGTGTAAGGGAGACACACAAAACAATCCCATACAAAACAAGATATTTAAATGCAAAGAAAGTGTAATGTATTTCTAATTCTCTTCAGTCACTTCTATTATGTTTCTGTGCTCAGACGTGAAATGACGTCTTCCCGAAAAACACTTAGCCTATTGCCCCTGAAACAAACCAAAAGAAGAAAACATTCCTTTTGTGCCCCAGGACACAGAAAACAGAAAGATTATTTGCTCTGTGTGGTAATTAGATGATACTGAGGAAAGCATGTATGTCTTTATATGCATGAACACATTCACCATTTACCCCAAGTGGTAATTAAAAGATTCCATGTTTGTATGCACACACACTTATCTTGTCCAAATCAAAGAGCCCTGAAAACCAGATCAAATGGAACAGGAAAATCTGCTAAGAGTGGGACCAAACGTACCAGGTTTTAGGCTTTCCTAAATCTCTCACGGTTGAAAATTTTGCAATTAATACTTGGTAACTCTTCAAAAAGCACAGTCCTGCCTGGGCAACTGTAATTCACAAGGCCTTTAAGTCATTTGAACGTTTTCATATCCCCTCTGCTCATACAAGTCATTACTCTTCTCATTCACGTCATTTCCTTGAAAACGCGGCATTTCTAAATCTGCCCGCTGTAACACGAGCGGGCTGCGCGTAGGTGATACAATTCCGCGTGGTGCCAGCGTGTTCTGAGCCCCATGATGGTGTATCAGGCTCTGAGGGTCAACCAGCAACCTCCCAGAAATGGCTGAATAATAATGGGTGTGTTTTGAAAAAGCAAAAGATTTTAATTGAAGAGAAAATAACAAACTCTATAAAACAAAAAACAAAAGCCATGCACAGAGCAGGGATACTGAAACTCTTTTCTGTTGCCATATTATGTGAGCTTTTGTGAGGTGTTTACAGCTCTGTAACTGAATTTCCCACAGTCTCTACTGTAAACACCACGTTTTCCACATTCCTTTCTGATGATAGTCAACTGATGGACTTCTAGCCTGGCCAGTGGGATGAAGAGGTGGTAGCTTTGTTCTCCAATCCCTGGTCATTCTTCAAAACCTATAAAAGCGAGGTCTTTGTAAATAATAAAGTTCTTCTTCAGCCTTCATCTCATGGAGCCAGATCTGTGAGTATTTATTCGTGTCCTCTAACGACACTTTTCCTAATATGGAAACATTTAGTTGGTTATGGGGGCACACCACAACAGGTGGAGAGACAGAAACCATGACTGGTGTCCTTTCATCATGAGACAAACGGCCTCGTTTTATTGTTGGGAACTCCCGCATACAGAAAGTTCAAAACTCCTGGCTCCAGACACCACCTGGTCCGAGTGGCCCCAGCTCCCTGACCAGGGATGTGTCCGCTCTCCAGACTCACTGCCCAGCCAAGGTCAGTGTGTGAACCCCCTCATCCACCCAGGTGTCATTATTAGGGCAGTCATGACACACAGAGTCATGCTATAAAAGTTCAGGGGGCTCTTTATTGTGGCCGCATACTGTCTTTTATACCATTTTTGCAAACCTCGAGGGCAACTTCTAATTAGTTAACCGCTTTTTTGTTAATTATTCTATTGGTTAGTAAAAGGTATTTTACTTGTCCCTCAAGTCTATCTATTCTTGAATTGTTTACATATTTTCTTTACTGATTCTCATGGGACAAATCCCTTGTTATTGCGGGTGCACTTATTTTTTACCTTCAGAATAGATTATTGTGCTAAAGGAACTTCTCATTGTCAAAACAGCTTCACATGGAAACTTACAGATTGCTTGTTATCTGCACTTAGAAGAAACGACAGGCCAGCTTTTTACACCATTCCTACACCCAGGGACTCCCAGAACAAGCCAGGACAGCCAAAGTGGGTCTGCTATGACCAGACTCAGCTGGTCCAGCTGTACACTGCTACAGCCCGCGATGCCGTGAAACATTTTGAGTTGTTGACATGGGGTTAACAACAGAACTGGAGCACCACTAAACCAAACTAAGGTTACAATCTTTGTTAAAGGGCACACTGACAGATTTACAGCAACTGTTGTGTTCCTCTGAGG
Source organism: Hirundo rustica (assembly GCF_015227805.2). Taxonomy (NCBI): domain Eukaryota; kingdom Metazoa; phylum Chordata; class Aves; order Passeriformes; family Hirundinidae; genus Hirundo; species Hirundo rustica. The sequence continues at coordinate 7,112,810 of NC_053461.1, read as the reverse complement.
AATGTTTTTTCCCCTCAGAGTCCCCCTGAAACCTGTGCTATGTAGTTTAACCCTTTTTCCCTATCATACCTACTCCTGACCCTATTGGCTCAAGGCCAATATCTTTCCTTGGCCCAAAACTAGATATACCCCTGTTTCTTCCTGGTTCGCTCTCTCTCTCCTCGGCCTCCTGGAACATCACATCGAGAATAAAGCTTGGACGGAAGCTGGCAGTGAGAGCCACTCTTTTGAAATCTCTATTCTGTCTCTCTGAAATATATTTCCCTAAAACCCCTGAATAACTGAGCTAGCGAGAGCCGGGGGGTGGCTAGAGGGAAGTATATTTTCAGTTGGCCCCCAACGTCGGTTTGTTATGAAATATTAATAAGCCCACGCATGAAGAGGGACTCCCTATTTAAGGGGTTAATAATCTCTTTGGGAGGCACAACTACCTGGCCCCTATCGGCTGTTTTCAAGCAGCTCGGGGTCGCAGGACAAGGTCGGGAGTTCGCTTTTACTACAAAAGTGAATCGACCTTAGACAGAAAACCCTGACGTTGCAACACGTGCTGCGGGGTTCGCTAGAAGATCCCTATAGTTTAATAGTGAGAGGGCTTTAGGACCCTGCGCCGGAGTGTGTTGCGTAACGCCGTTTGAGATTTTTTTCTCTGCGGAACGGCTGAGTTCTGTGTACTGGGGAGAACCGCGCGTTTTTGGGGTGGGCTAGCTACGGGAGGGCCCCGGGACAGAAGCCGGCACCGGGACACCCCCCTGCCCGTGTCCCCGCAGTCGGGAGAAGCGGCCAGAGACGGCCGCCCCGAGCCGCGGCCAGCCCGCCTTGCCCCTGATACCTCGGGAGCGAGCGGGACGCAGCGGCGTCTTTGGTTTTTCACGTCAGGAGTTAAGATTTTTCGAACAGTTTGCTTTTAAAACATCAGAAACATGGGCATACGTTTATCGAGAAATCAAAAGAGTGCTTTTAAACAACTTAAAAACATTACAACAGATCTAAAATTTCCAAATAAGCTCTTAATCAAATTTATTTCCTGGCTGTCAGCTGAGATTCCAGACAGTACTCTACAAGATATAAATTCTGTTTCATTTTGGGATGATGTGGGAAAATTAATAACTTTAAAAGTTGAAAACGGGGAAAACAAAATTTCTTCATTTATTCCAATATTCTTACAAGTACGCAAGAAGCTGTTAGAAGCAGAAAACAGCAGACAGCCATGCAAAACCTCTCAGCAATACCCTGGTCCCGAGAAGCAGGGATTCCCTGATTCCATACTGGATTCTGCTCCTCAAACCCACCCATCGTCCTTATACCCTCCTCTCCCACCTGTTTTCCCTCAGCAAGATGCAATTTTTTCCTCTCGGGGCTCTGGCCACGTGGATGAGACCCTCGGGGGTTCGCACCCTGATGGCGGACGGCATTGCATTCCTCCTTCCCACTATCCCTTCTTCCCCCCACTTCCCGCCCCGACCCCATATCTCTCACCCAATCCCCCACCCCACCCTTCTCCCCAGTGCCTCCCCCTCCCTCCCAGCGGCCGCGCGAAGGGGGAGAGGGGAGGGTGCCTTACAACCACTACTCCCAGCGCGGATGGGGAGATAGATAATGCAGCCCGCAGCAGCGGAGTCGGGGGGGTGGCCCCCCTGTTACAAGGGCTAAGGGGCAGCCCAGCCTGGGGCCCCAGGGGAGGAGGGAGGAACTGCCTGTTGCTGGATCCCAGGGGAGGAGGGAGGAACTGCCTGTTGCTGGATCCCAGGGGAGGAGGGAGGAACTGCCTGTAGCTGGACCCCAGGGGAGGAGGGAAGAACTGCCTGTTGCTGGATCCCAGGGGAGGAGGGAGGAACTGCCTGTTGCTGGATCCCAGGGAGGGGGTGGGACAACACCCTCGAGCTGCCTCGGCAATAGAGAAGCAACAGGATTTTTAGCAACTCAGAATAACGATCAGCAGGGCATTCCATCTGTGGCCCCTGTAGTATATGTAGGTAAAAGACACGTGCGTAGAGAGTATTTGCCTTTTTCATACCAAGATAAAAAAGAGCTGTGTAAAATGCAGAAACAATTTGGGAGATCCAGTGAAATATTTAAGGATATGATGAAAGCTACCTTCAATTCAAATGAGATGGTACCCAGTGACATTAAAGATTTATTCAGATGCCTATTAACTCCCTCAGAGTATGACCTATGGGAAGGATTATGGAAAAAAGCTTTGAAAACAGTATTGTAGGAAATTCAGCAAACTCCTGATGCTCAGGACAGCGATCACAATGACATCACACATGATCATTTGTGCGGTGAAGGTGATTTATCTAGTGCGAATGAGCAAATTCGGTTGTTATCCAAGTCAGTTTTAGATAAGATCTGTAATGCTGCAGAAAAGACTTTTTATCAGATTCCATCACCTGATATAAACCAGTTATGTTAACATTAAACAGTTTCCTTCAGAGAATTTCTTGCAGTTTGTGGACCATCTGAGAAGTCAAGTGGAAAGACAAGTGCAAGACCCAGTGGTACAGGCAGAATTGATTACGGAGATGGCTCAGAGGAATGCTAATGAAAGCTGTCGTGGAATCATTCTTAGCCTTCCCCTTGACCCATCACCTAGTCTCGCACAGATGATAGAAGCCTGTACCACGAGAGCAGAACTTTTCAGTGCACCTGAAAGGAATCCGGGACTGACACACCCAAAGCCTGTGGCAGCTGCAGCACCAGGAGCAAGGAGGCAACCGATGTCATCAGACCAGCTGCAGCACATCATCTGCCACCGCTGCAAAAGGCCAGGACACTTCGCCAAGGCCTGCCCAGAAAACCAGAAACGCAAGTCAAAAAATCAAAAAAACTGAATTCACAGCGCGGCCCAGATTTTATCTCCTTGACGCGCCAAGAAAGAAATTTACAAGGCCATACCGTGACAAATGTCTCTCTCTTAACAAAAAAGGGGGAGGGCAGGTTGCAGGGTGTGGGGGTACAGAAAAATAAAAATGTCAAATGTTCAACTAACAAGGTATGGCAGCCTCGAGGCCGATATAGGCTCGTGACTACCAAAGGTTTTCATTTCAGATCTACTGATTGGACAGTAATTACAGTGGACCTGCAAAACATTTCACAGGACATGAAGGTTAACCACATAGAACCGAACAGTGAGTATTTTGTTATTGGGGACACAGCACACACACCCTTGGAGGTGGAGGTAGCTCCCATGACCATTAAGGGAAAGATAACAGGCCTCACACTGTTGGCACGCTGCATGCACCCACCATTCTACCTGACAGAGGGGCAAGTCCTTGCCCAGGCCATTCCTGTTCCGGCTGAGGTCCTAGCGGATGGAAAATCACCGGAAGTCTACTGGGCAGAGGTGGTGGGGGAGAACAAACCTTCTCTGGCATGTAACTTAGCCCGTGGGTCAGACCGCCTCCATGTGGAGGGGGTGCTTGACTCCGGCGCAGACATTACCGTTATACCTGAGAGCATGTGGCCATCACATTGGGAGTTGCAACCTGTGGCAGGCAAACTTCAGGGCATAGGAGGAATCGCAATGGCAAAAATCTCAAAAAACATAGTGCAAATTGAGGGACCTGATGGGAAATTGGCAAATGTCCGTCCATTCGTTGCTGATTATAAGGCTCCCTTATGGGGGAGAGACACCATGTCACAGTGGGGAGTCCAATTGGTCATTCCTAAGACACCCCAGGATTTTTAGAAATAGCCACTGTGGAGCGCCCTACCCACAAACTAAAGTGGTTGGACAATAACCCAAGATGGGTAGCACAGTGGCCATTGAGTAAAGAGAAGCTCAAGGCGCTTGAGGAGCTTGTGGAGGAGCAGGTGTCTCAAGGTCACCTAGAAGAGACAACAAGCCCCTGGAATTTCCCAGTCTTTGTAATAAAGAAACCGGGAAAGGACAGGTGGAGGTTGCTTCATGACCTCCGAGAAATAAACAAAATTATAGAGGACATGGGACCACTCCAACCAGGGATGCCCTCTCCAACAATGCTCCCTCGAGATTGGCAATTGGCTGTTTTAGATATCAAAGATTGTTTCTTCCAAATTCCTCTACACCCAGAAGATGCCCCACGGTTTGCATTCTCGGTTCCTACCATTAATCGAGAAGCCCCAATGAAGAGATATCACTGGAAAGTACTTCCCCAAGGTCTGAAATCTAGTCCTTTCATATGCAAACAGTACGTAGCCTCACTACTGTCACCGGTACGTGCCAAGAGAAAGGATGCCATCATCCTTCACTACATGGATGATCTACTCGTGTGTGCCCCCAATGACTCTATACTCCAACACACGCTTGACCTAGTGGTTAAGGTTTTAACCTCTGCTGGATTTCAATTGCAGGAAGATAAAGTTCAAAGGATGCCACCTTGGAAGTACCTGGGTCTACAAATAGCTGCAAGGACCATTGTTCCACAGAAATTGGAAATTGAGTGTAATCCCAAAACCTTAGGAGATCTCCACTCCTTGTGTGGGTCTTTGAATTGGGTAAGACCTTGGCTAGGCCTCACAAATGAAGATTTAGACCCTCTCTTCAATTTATTGAAGGGGGAGAGGGAGCTGGTTTCTCCCAGGGTACTGACCCCAGAGGCAAAGACAGCAATCGAAAAAGTACAGAAGGCCTTATCAGAGAGGCAGGCTCATCGATGTGAGCCAAACATACCTTTCCAATTCATTGTTCTAGGAAAACTGCCACATTTGCATGGTTTGATTTTTCAATGGATCGAAGGGCAGAGAGATTCACTCTTGATCAGAGAGTGGGTCTTCCTCTCTCACCAAAGATCCAAGACCATCACTGAGCCACAAGAATTGATAGCTCAACTGATTCGGAAGGCCAGGGTGAGATTGTGTGAGCTGGCTGGTTGTGACTTTACATGTATTCACCTTCCGGTCAAACTTTCTAAGGAGGGAAGGAACTCTCCCAAGAGATTGACCAAAGAGATGTTTGAGCATTTGCTCCAGAGCAATGCCAGTCTCCAATTATCTCTGGACAGCTACAGGGGACAAATATCAGTCCATGCCCCGTCTCACAAGTTGCTCAATGAGGAATTCCACCTCATTCCTCGTGAGAAGAGGAGTCGGAGACCACTCAAGGCTCTCACAGTGTTCACGGACGCATCCGGGGCTTCCCACAAGTCGGTGATGACTTGGAGAAATCCTCAGACTCAGCGTTGGGAAGCTGATGTGGAGTTTGTGGAGGGATCCCCCCAAGTGGCTGAACTAGCTGCAGTGGTAAGAGCCTTTGAGAAGTTCTCGGAACCAATTAATTTGGTAACAGACTCTGCTTACGTGGCGGGGGTAGTGTCCAGAGCGGAGCAGGCTGTGCTCAAAGAAATTGACAATGAGCATCTCTTCAGATTGCTTTCAAAGCTAATTTATTTAATTTCTCATCGAGAACATCCGTTCTATGTGATGCATGTAAGATCACACACAGATTTGCCAGGTGAAGTTGCAGAGGGGAATCGTCAGGCAGATTCCCTTGCTGCACCTGTTGAAAATGCACGTCTCTCTGATATCTTCCAAAAGGCAAAGCTGAGTCACCAACAATACCATCAGAATGTGCCAGGCCTGATCCGTCAGTTCCAGCTAACACGGAGCCAGGCTCGAGCCATTGTGGCCACCTGTCCCAACTGCCAGGTCCAAGCGATGCCATCGATGGGTATGGGAGTTAACCCCCGGGGCCTTGGCAGTTGTGAGGTATGGCAGACAGACATCACACACATTCCTAGTTTTGGACACCTCAAATATGTTCATGTAAGCATTGACACACATTCAGGTGCAGTGTATGCCTCTGCCCATGCAGGGGAAAAGACTGAACATGCCAAGAAACACCTAGTGCAAGCTTTTTCAGTGTTGGGGATTCCAAAAGAAATCAAAACTGATAACGGCCCAGCGTACACGTCCAAGGGGTTCCTAGAGTTTGTCCAGCAGTGGGGAGTGGAACATAAAACTGGCATCCCTCACTCCCCCACAGGTCAAGCTGTGGTTGAGAGAGCACATCAGACGCTCAAACAGGTCCTAGCTAGACAGAGTAGTACGACTGTGTGGATGTCTCCACATGAGAAACTCTGCAAAGCCATGTTTACCATCAATTTTCTGAACTGTTCATTTGAAAACACGAGTCCACCAGTAGTACGCCATTTTAACAGTGGAAATCAGTTCAAATTGTCTCAGCGTCCACCAGTCATGATTAGGGATCCAGAAACTTGGGAAACCAAAGGTCCCTATGAGCTCGTGATCTGGGGTCGTGGCTATGCGTGCGTGGCCACTCCCTCAGGCCCGCGGTGGATTCCCCAGAAGTGGGTGAAACCTTTTGTCCCTAAAAATCCAGCTCCAGCAGAAGGGGATAAGAGGCAAGTAGCCGTTGCATCCAAAAGAAGACGCCGCCGGATGGAAGAAAAAGAATCTTCCTAGATGTGGACTCCTTCCAGCAGAAACAGAAACTTTTAACATGTTTTAAAAATGTTTGTTTTTCTTTTTAGAGAAAGCCTACCTCACACTCAACCCTGTGATGAACCCCATACAAGTTGTCATCTTGTTGTTGCTGAACAGTCTGGCAACTGCATGGATCATCCCTCAGCCATGTCAAAATGTCTGGGTGACCCTGGCACAGACACTTCCGCAGGAAAACATATGTTTGTCCACTGCATCAACAGAGAATCCTATGTCCACCTGTCTGGTAGGAATTCCATTATGGGCAGGAATTCTGTCTCGGCTTTTAGGAGGGCCATGTACCATAGGGCGGTTGTCCGTATTGACACCCAACCAAACTTTAATTGGTGAATGGACTCATAAAAACAAATCAGCAAACAAAATTCAAAAGAGAAGTGCTGACCAATTGGATCCAAATTGTAATTCAAAAATTTTTCATTGGGCCAAGTCAAAAAGAGTCGCTGTGTCCCTGTTCCTTCCGTGGGTCGCAGCAGCTAAAGCTCTAGGTGAATTGGGCCATCTGGAGTGCTGGGTAGTCAAACAGGCAAATTTAACGTCCACCGCCATCAGCTCTCTCCTAGAAGATGAGGAAATTACCAGACAGGCCACTCTCCAGAACCGTGCTGCTATAGATTATCTCTTGTTACTTCATGGACATGAATGCCAGGAATTTGAAGGACTGTGTTGCCTAAACCTGACCTCGAATGCTCCAAACATCCATGCTGCCATTCGAAGCATGAACAGCTTGATCGGACAAGTGAAGCAAGAATCTGAGGACTGGATCAAAGAACTGTGCAAAGGCTGGGGACTTACAGGGTGGTGGACTTCTATAGTTAAAACAATTTTGTTATTTCTTGTTATTCTTTTCCTTGTAACAATAGCGTTCGGGATACTACGATGTTTGATTTTCAAGGTCAATAGTCTCATACCTTCTACCTCAGAAGTCAACCACATAGAGTTGGCAAACCTAAAGCAGGTTGGCTCCCCCACCAATTGTAATTGGTGGGAAAACCCACATTCCGTGTAACCTAATGTTCTTCTTCTAATGATCTTAAACAAAAAAGGGGGAGATGTTGTGTTCCTCTGAGGAATGGTTTTTCCCCTCAGAGTCCCCCTGAAACCTGTGCTATGTAGTTCAACCCTTTTTCCCTATCATACCTACTCCTGACCCTATTGGCTCAGGGCCAATATCTTTCCTTGGCCAAAAACTAGATATACCCCTGTTTCTTCCTGGTTCGCTCTCTCTCTCCTCGGCCTCCTGGAACATCACATCGAGAATAAAGCCTGGACGGAAGCTGGGGGTGAGAGCCACTCTTTTGAAATCTCTATTCTGTCTCTCTGAAATATATTTCCCTAAAACCCCTGAATAACTGAGCTAGCGAGAGCCGGGGGGTGGCTAGAGGGAAGTATATTTTCAAGCAACCCCTAAAGCTTTGCTGTGCTGGGACTGCTTACGCTTCTGAGCCAGTTACTCTTACCCAGAAAATGAATTTGGGAGTCAACGCACACCATCAAGTGACTCCATGGAGAATTCTTGTGTCTGTCTTCAAACTCATTTATTTATACAGCAATTAAATGTCTCTATAATTACGTTTTATAAATGTTTATAGCTCATCTTGCAAAACAGCTACATAAAGAGGAGCTATACTGAAAATTAAAGGTACTTAATGCACACTAAACAGCAGAAATTGAAAGGAAAGTTTATTTTTGGCAAGAACTGTTAAGGAAGGAGGAAACAGGCTGTCCATCTGCACAGACTCAGAGATCAGATCACCATTAGAAATGAGATATATGGAATATTCTGTTTACATAATCAACAGCTTGGAATTGCATTCAGCCCTAATTGCCATGTTCCCACCCTACTGTTGTTGAATAAATGTTTTCTTCTCTGCTTCTTCATGGGAATTACAAAGGATCACATTGTCAAGAGGGTGGGCAAAAGAAGAACAACGTATTGAAGTTTCCTAGAAAACATTTGTAATTAAAATGTTGACTTTGACACACACTACTAGAGTCTCTGCCTAACAATATCATTGTTCTTGGTAACAGCACTTATTTTCCGGTAAGTATTTTGTCCATTGCATACTTTATTTGCTAATTATCTATGAAAGATAACATTTATTCATATTACTTTTAATTTCTCTAATGCAATAACGTGGCAGTAGATTGTTAATTTATGCTGCATATTGACCTTCTGTTGGTCCACTGATGGCCATGGAAGAAACTTTATAAACTACCAGATTAGAGAAACACTTCTGCTGAAGAAAAGCACTGATTTATCAGAAACACCAAAGCACATAAACAATGAGGAGATATCAAGCATGCCCACCCAATTCAAAAGCACTTAGGAATGTGCCTTTATCTGCATTTTTTCTGCAGTCCTCAGAACACTGAAGAAATGGAAAAACCATCCCTAGATTAAGTCTGGAGAGGAGAGCAGCTGCAATACACACATTTCAGCTCTGTCATTTTTCCCCACAATGGTCTCTTAAGCAGTTGCCCATCTTCAATTAAACAGGAGAAAGAAACCTCAGCACAAAAATAGCTGCAGCTAAACCTCTGCCACTCCCCTCTGCTTCTGTGAGGGGTTTTTGTAGAGCTTTAGGCATGATGGCCAGTGAAGGTTTTGCCTCGTCAGCTGCCTCTTCCTCTTATTCACCTCAGAATTCACTCATACCAACAATTCATTACAGACATTTTCAAAAGTTTCTCAACATCTATGGCCTTCTTTTTCTTTTTATCTGGTTCTTGGAATAATTGGGCTATTTTCTATCTGAGTGAGATTTTAAAAAGAGAAACAACAACTAAGAAAATGTTCTACCCATCTTACACCACCAACTTTTCTCTTGGTCAGGGCATCTCCTTCACTTACCCTGGCCTGGTTGCCTCAGGTAAATACTCAGCTCCAATGACGGAAAGCTTCAATCCCAGCACTTTCCAAGCACTGATTTCTTTCCCCAGTTTCCAGTGCTGCAAGTCAGGGGCAGTGAAGCTGGATGCTGAGGACTGCCGACACTGAACATACTCTTCCACACCTGGCAGTAACTGCAGACTCAGCCAAGGATTTCCCTGCACGCTCCTTTGAAAGAGCCCATCCACTCCACAGTCATCAGAGCTGGAACTCCTCCCAGTGCAAACACACAGAGCTCTGCTGTCTGCAGAGATCCTTGTCATGTTTGTAGCACAAGAACACACAGGAGCCATCCAGGCTCAGGGGGGATCCCTGCCACTCCAAGGCTGCCCAGAAAATAGACACTATAGGACATCCTAACCTGGGACTATCTAATTTTATACCCTTGTTGTTCCCTAAAGAGTATTTGGCATATACAAAATGTTCTTTTTAAAAGGTGAATCCTCTGAAAGTTTAAGCCTGCAAGTAGAGTTGCTGTTTGGAGGATATATTCCAACATCAGTTTCTGCTTGCCATCATCACACTGAAATTCCCTGTAACATAGCTGATAAGAAAGTTTTAATTATGGGGTTTCAATGCTAAGTTTGAGATCATCTAACAGAACTTGGGATTTAATTTCTATAGAAAAGAGCTCTCTTTTTTTCTTTTTAAATACAGGGAAATGCTGAATGCTCCTACTTGATTTCTGTAATCTGTTCTAGTACAACAGCACCACAGAGCACACCAAGAATTCAACTTAAAAAGCAGTTTCTTCATTTTCAGCTGCTTTTTCTCAAGTTCACTAAATGATTCTATGTCTGTAAACCTGCTGGCAACTGGATACTCCACCGTCCTGCACTTCCTGCCCCAGTGAGTTTAAATACAATTTTACATTCTCAATTGAACATTAAAAGGTAATTTCATGCAGCTGTATTAATGCTGACTACTGTAGCAGAGAACTGGCTTCCAAAGCAGCCCCAAAATTATCTTGTAAAGACATTATTACTAAGAAATTGAAAAAAAAAAAAAAATCCTAATCTGGACTTTCCTTATAAAAATTAGGAAGAAGGAGGAAAAATTGATGCTTTGTTTCCTTTTAAGTCAACATCTGAAGCATTTCAAAATATTTTTCTACATAATTATAAAGGATTTTTTTTTTTTAAGGAAAGTCAAAGAAGAAGAAAAAAAAAAAAAAAAAGTGGTTTTCAGTATTATCTGATTCCAGGAACTACAACTTACAAGAAAACACTACATATGATGGAGATGATGCAGAGAAAATCTTGTGCCAGAAACAGAAAATTAATCAATTTAGTAACTTATGTGTGTCATCAGGGCCAAATACTCATCTAAAAAAAGCACCTTTTCGGTGCCTGATTGGCTCCAGAACTCCAGCACCATCCTCACTGAATCTGGTGTCTTCTAAGATCACATCTCCAGCCTGCTGCCTGCCTTACTATTTATAGCTGGACAGAGTTTCACAAATATTTATAGATAGGAAGTGCTTCACATAAGTTACTTGTAATTCCCACTTCAACATACGTGAAAAAAAGCTGAGACATTATTATGCATATTAATAAGCATCTGAGGAAGTGTATATTTAATATATTATATATTTAAATATAAGTCATGACCTTATAATGATCTCACGCAACTATTCATGTAAATAACAAATGTTATTCATGTGAATAGTTATTTAACAACAGTGTTATTTCTATGAATCCAGCAAACATTACCACAGCTGGATGGATCTGTGAGGAACTTCAATTCCTACCAACCCTGGTGGTGCTAAAAAAGCATCTGGATAACAAAATGGGAAAAAAAAAAAAAATTAAACAGAGAGAGAAAAAACCAATTTGAAAATATGCTGAGTTTCTCAGACCAAGGCTATTTTGAGCACTGCCACTGCACCTTCAACATCTACGATGCTGCTGGGGAAGGATGAGAGAAGTGAATACAAAAAGCTGCCGTCGATCCCACCCTCCCGAAGCATGAGCCCAGCACAGGCACACAGGACCTGGAACAGGGATGTGGCCAAAGGAAACCTGCCTTGCACATTCAGGAAGGATTGGAAATGAGTGAAGAAATTGCTCTGAGTTTACAGACACATTTTCCTCCCTCAGAACTCTGTTTCCCTCCAATTCCCACGCGCAGCCCTGTGTGTGCATTTCCATAGTCCCTCGCAGGTCATCTGGGAAAGGAAGGAAGGATGTAAGGAAAAGCCACGGCCCTGGATTTGGGGGAGGGGGAGGACTCACAACCGAGCTTCCAGGTCATCACTGCCTTGCAAGTTGATTACTCAATTCACCAGTAATCTGCTGCACAATGCAATTTGATTTCAATTTCCCAAGGAGCTCAGGGAAGGCAGAGAGGAGAACGGATCCAGCTGATGAAGCCCTGCTTAGGTTAAAGTCTGCTGAAAGGTTTCTGCAGAAAAAACACACAGAAAGCACTGCAAAGGAATTAATGACTGGTCCTGTTTCCCCGATGCTTTTTCCTTTACTGAATATTTTTATTAACTAAATAAGCATGACCGTTTTGTTCAACTTTGTTCTCAATACCCCCTAACACATACAAAATTCTGTCTTTGAAAAATAGGGGAGGGGGTTCCTAAAAGGAACAGAAGACAATTCCATTTCTTGAATAATTTTTTCTTGATAAAAATTATAATTTTTTTTAATTGAAATTTAGTAATGGCACTTATATATAGCTTAAAATACTTTCCCTTCTCCTGGAGGCAAGACTTAGAGGCCTCTGGCACCACCACTGACCAAATAATGAAAGAATTTATTTGCCATGCAGCTTTAACAAAACAGCTCTGGAACATTTAATTAAAAACGCTGCAGTTCTTTTCAGCGAAGAGGAAGACTGACAGAGAGCTATACTTTGCAGAACTCCTTTGCTTCATTGCATGTACATTTCAACATCAGACCATCAAATATTTCATCAGTTTATTTCCATTCTAATCTGTCATTCCCCTGGCAATATCCTATTGGAAGTTACTCTCTCTGCATATTTCACTAAGACCAGCTCATTAGTTTCTTGTCCACCAACTTGCTTAATTACACCCCATAGTGAAATTCCATTAATTTTAACAGAAGTTATGTGTCATTCTACCCGATTCAAGCCTGATTTTGATAGTTTGATCCCATTTCTAGCAGACATTCTGATTCTTGGTACAGAAAGTGCCACTCACACAGTATGAAGCACACAACGATAAAGCCCATTTTTGTGTAACTCAAAGTGCAAAGAGCAGCCCATGGAGTCAGAGCCCAGCCTGACACTGGCCAGGATTTTAACAGCTGATCTTTGAATCAGCTCAAAATGGCCCTTCCCCAATTCTAATCAAACAGAACATAAAGCAACAAGGGGCTTTCACTGAAATATTTACAGAGGGGTGTTTCTAATTATACAATTGAAAAATTTCAACTACTACACCCGGGAGATTTACATGAGCTTATTATGACTTTATAGACTTGATCTGGTTTAAATTATGAAAGCCTTTTATAACTTCCTACATAAGGATCCAGACTAGAATTTCTTTAATCAGCTCAAACATATAACATTTGAAATAACCATTCTTACAGCATGCTTTTCCTGGTCAAGATTTAAAGTACCCCCACAAAACAGGTGCACAGATTCGCTCAACAGAGAAACAGTGAAGTAAACAAAGCCCCAGCTCTGTCACTGCAGACAATCAGCACCAGGTATGACGTGGGCTCTACAGACTTCTTTTTAAACAGTCACAATTCTCCAAAGAATATTTTTGAGAGTGGTCTTCTATATCTACTTGACACATACATGTGAATTTGTGTGTGTGTATATATATGTGTACATACATATATACATATACACATACACACACACATACACACACACATACACACACATGTACATATACATATACATCCACTAAATCATCATGGTAACTCTGTTTCATCAAAACATCAGAATGAGTTTTGGTCAAACCTTTGCTTTATCAGAAGTCCAACCACTCATTAGTTCAACCAGATTTCCATTGGAAAGAAAACCTTTGAGAATTGTCCCAGCTGTGAAGGTGACTGATAACCAATATTCTGAAATGCATTTGGGGAATCTTGGGCTGATTAACTTTGAATGATCTGAGATGTGAAAGCTGCGCTGTCAGTCAGAGCAGGGACTCAGGGCACATTTCTCAAAAGCCAATCTGTACTTCAGAATCCCTGCTGAGGGACTGACACATTGAATTTCCATCTCAGTGGAAAGGGAAGTCTCACAACCTTCATATTCCTACAAATAGGGGGGAAAAAAAAAAAAAAAAAATATATATATATATATCTATATATCTGTTTCACTCCGTATGTCCATGCTGTAAAAAAACTGGATATATTGTATTTTCATTATTTTCGCCTGATTGAGACACAGATTTTAATTCTCACTTTCTGATGGATCCAGCCATCCACAACAACCACTCTGGAATTTATGTGGAGCCTTTTCAGAAATAAGATGACTAAAAACAGCTGTCAATAGTCAGGATCCCTGTAGAATAGTTGTATAGTGGGCAATACTTTGAAAAACTGGTAAACTGGATTTCATCCTAAGAAAACAGAGGGTATTTGCTGAGAAATTAGGCCTTTGTAAGAGATCTTATGTAGATAACTCTAAAACTGAGAGCCAAATGTTTTTAGATGTTCTTCAAGACTCCTTGAGAGTGTTAACTGAGATACCTGGATGGAGAAGCCCATGCTCTGAATTCCTGGGTGCTGATGCCTCTGATACCTGGAGGAAAATCCTCACTGTGTTAGTTTTACAAAGAAAATGGAAATTCACTTTAGTGGATAATACAGGTCCTAGTTATTGAGCCTGATCAATTAACAAACAGCACAAGAACACAATGACTGGAATATCAGAACACAGCTGCTCTGCAATACTTTCATGCCCAGCAGTTCTTCAAGTTAATTGGTCAGTGCACCATGCCAGAAATTTCCTATAAAACACCACCCCACAAAGGCTCCCAGCACATCAAGGGGCTGTGGAGGAAATCACCCTTCTCTGGGGTCTGTCCATGTCCACACAGCCCTCAGTTCCACCAAGCACTCAGGCCTGCTGTTTAATGCTTTGTTCCAGCAGAATTCAAGTACACATGTAAGTGCTTTGTTGAACAAGGAGGGATTTAGGCATATGCTTAAGTACTTCACTGAGCTGGGACCAGGCTACTATTTATAGCAAGCTTTTTGTTCCGGTTTTATTGTTCAACACTTAAAGTCATCCTATGGCTTTTCCTTCTGCATACCCTCCCCTCACACAGCAAACCTTTTAGCGCTGCAATCTTCTTCCAGAAGTCACAGGTTTAAAACCAGAATGGATATTATAATCTCCTCCAATTACACAAATTCTTTTCATCATATTTACACAGAAATATGAAGGGGGGAAAAAAAAAAAAAAGTTAGGCTGAATGGTAGGAAAGTCATGAAGCCAAAAGTTGTATGCAATAACAGGATGAAAAATCCCATCCCACCCCTAGCACTGGAGCACTCACAGAGGAGCCAAACACTCGTGTGCACCCAGAAACGTTCATTCCAACTTCACCAAGCGCCCTTTGCCGTGCAATCCTCTGCTCCACGGAGAAATTCAGGCAGAGTCATGTCTGAGGCACGATTTTATTGAACTTGAAAAGCCATCAGTGCTGAACACCCCTTGCTGCTGCAGAGGCAGACTGCTAACAGGCACTGAGTGGTGTTGTGAGGAGACAAAAATACTTCCAAATGACTTCCAGTTCAACACCAGCACCTCTGTGTTTTCACTTAGAAAAATGTATCTCTCTACTGCAGAGGCATCTGGACCTATCAGCTCATCTTTCAGTGTTAATGAACATGTTTTCACCAATCCTTGTTTTGATTAATTAATGTCTTTTCACAGATATTGGTATAATAACAAAAAAATCCACATCTCCCCAGAAATCTCACAGTATTCCATCTGCTTTTTTAAAAATACTGTTGTTGTTGCTTTACAGATTTTATGTTTCCCATAAAAAATGCACATGGGTGTTCTGCTTTCTATATTTGTACGCAGATTACCCAAAGACAGCGCTGTGCTTCTGGGATGTTGAAAATCCGGCTGGAGAAAGCCAGCGGGTTTAGCTGTCATCCCTCAATTAAAGCAGCCGGGAACGGCCTGCTTCCAGCCGGAGCGATAGCAAATGGGAGGCTGTTTAGGGATGGAAATGGTTTACAGGGAAGGGATTGATGCTGATATTTGTTCAGAGTGGAGGGAGAGATGAGAGGCACGCGGGGAACGACGGAGAAGGAGCGGGGCGAGCCAGCGGCGGCAGCGGCCGTGCCGGGAGAGGGGGCGGCAGGGAGGGCAGGGGGATGCAGGGGGATGCAGTGAGGGCAGGGGGATGCAGGGAGGGCAGGGGGATGGAGGGGGATGCAGGGAGGGCAGGGGGATGCAGGGGGTTGCAGGGGGATGCAGGGGGTTGCAGGGAGGGCAGGGGGATGCAGGGAGGGCAGGGAGATGCAGGGAGATGCAGGGGGATGCAGGGGGATGCAGTGAGGGCAGGGGGATGCAGGGAGGGCAGGGGGAGGGAGGGGGATGCAGGGAGGGCAGGGGGATGCAGGGAGGGCAGGGGGATGGAGGGGGATGCAGGGAGGGCAGGGGGATGGAGGGGGATGCAGGGAGGGCAGGGGGATGCAGGGGGTTGCAGGGGGATGCAGGGGGTTGCAGGGAGGGCAGGGGGATGCAGGGAGGGCAGGGAGATGCAGGGAGATGCAGGGGGATGCAGGGGGATGCAGGGGGATGCAGGGGGATGCAGGGGGATGCAGGGAGATGCAGGGAGATGCAGGGAGATGCAGGGAGATGCAGGGAGATGCAGGGAGATGCAGGGAGGGCAGGGAAATGCAGGGGGATGCAGGGGGATGGAGGGAGGGCAGGGGGATGGAGGGAGGGCAGGGGGATGCAGGGGGATGCAGGGATTGCAGGGGGATGCAGGGAGGGCTGCAGGGAGAGGAGGGGGCTGCAGGGCCAGTCAATGTAGAACCCGTGCTGCACAGCAGGAACAGCCGCTTCCCACTTGCCAAGGAAATCCACTGCCGAGCTCTGCCTGTGGGAATCTTCCACAGAGAAACTCGCTCTGCCTGATTCCTTCTGCACTCAGGAGGACAGGATCTTATACATCCTTGTAAATACTTGCACGTGAACAGCATCAAAGGAGGCTCCAGCATCCATATCTCCTGTAATTCGTGGCTTTCGGTTCTGACTGCCAAGATGCATTGAAAGGGGCAAAAACATCCCTCAAAAGCACATTATTTCATCAGAGTGCCCAATAACCCAAAGCCACTAAAATCATTGAGAGAAGCTTTTCACCATTTTCAGGAGGTACTGAGTCGGACTACAATAACCTTTAGCTGAATTATTAATCGTAACTTGTAAGCCATTATCATGGAAAGATCTCGATTAGTCACCAATTTACAGTGTTATTTTCAAAAACATCCAACTTAGGGATGCACAAATCTCACTGACAAGCCAACAGGACTTAAAATTCCATTTGGCTTCCATTCTTAACTTTTTAAAAATCCTGCCCTTAATACATCAAACCTTCCTACTGCATTATCTACAACTTATTTGACAATCAGGCCATAAATGTTACTTGACAAGAACACAGCACTTGGTGCTAAGTCTACAGATTCTCTCCCTAGGGTTAGGTGAAATTTTAACTATGCGGCATCCAGTTCTAGGCAGGTTCTTCTACCTGACAAGCAAAGGTTCTCAGAAAGGTGTCCACAAGAAGAACGACAAAACACTTGATATATTCATGTACAGAAGAGACATTGTTGGTTGTGTATATGTAGAGCATACCACACTTCACTTCCACATAAATAAATGCCTTTATTGCTCATATTGAATAACGTTAGAAATATCTTGAAAATGCATACAGAGCTTTGCACTTACAGCAGCATTTTCTATCCAAAATTCCCAGCAGCTTTATAAGTAGTGATTAATTAACCCTTGAAAGAGGCAGGTTACGTGCACACTGTAACAGCTGAATTCTAAATCTGAAGCAGCAGCCCACAAGGATGAGCAATGGCTGTGAAGGCACAAAGTGTCCCCTAACAAAGCAGGTAACAACACACAATTTGTTCTCCCATCCCACACCACTGCCCTCACATACCTGCATTTTTTTAGTCTTTCCTTGAGGAGGAAACATGGGATGTCATCAAGCTGGAGCTGTGCTAACAGGATAAAGGTATGAGCATGGAAACATTACTGAAGCTGCAGCTGTATTTTATTCTGGTTAATGGGAAAGCATTGGTAGGGATCTTAAGGGAAGCAATACATTTCAGGTAAGCATTATCACAAGTCAAGAGAACTCACCAGCAACACATTGAAAGGAAGATGTGAAGGAAGCACAGAAAAGAAGAGGAATTCAGGGCAGCAACTTCAGCAAGCTCACTGATATTATTTATAACATCTCTTAAAGAGAGGATCAAAGAATTCAGGAAAACTGACAATTACCAATGAGGAGTGTCTAAAATAGTTCAAGAGATTATCTCAGTACAGGGGAAATATAGGAAACACTGGAAGAGACTGTTACACACGGAATCCTCAAAGGCTCTGGCTATCAGAAGAGATTGTACAAAAGGTGAAACAAGAACATTTAACAAAGAACGAGGATTAGAATAGCACAAATGGCTCCGTTCTGATCCAGATGAGCCAGCACACAAAAGGATCAACACCTAATGAGGGACATAAAAAAGCAACAGGAAAATGATCTATAAATACAACAGAAGTAAGTGGGAGAAAAAGATAAGCAGAGGTTCTAGTATTTAATGGGAAGGGAGAGAAAATAACAGATGGTAAAGAGAAAGCTGAAGCATTCAGTGCCTTCTTCATATTCTTTTATGTCTCTATCTAAAGGGTAATGAAAAGCAAAAATGCTTCTAAAGTGATTTTCATGGGGAAGACAGGACTAGAGGCCTGAAGAAAATAAAGAATAGGCTAAAAATTATCAAAAGAAGCCAGACATACTCAGTCTCTAGCAGTCTGCTAGAGAATGATGAAGTTCACTGCAGAGTACTTAAGGAATTACCTAAAGCCATCCCCAAACATTAGCTATTATATTCAATAATGCACAGAGGGAGGATAGAGTTCCCAAGGGACAGTGGAGAGGCAAAAACAGTGTGCAGCTTCAAAAGGAGAAGTAAGACTAAATGGAAGAACCTGCAAACCCAACCATCTCCCTTTTATACCACAGAGGACACTGAAACAAGTTAAATCACCATATAAGTACCTCGAGGATTAAGTGCCTGGAAATAACCAGAATGTCAAAGCAATGAAATTTCCTTTTTTTGATATGGTAACTGG
This sequence comes from Hirundo rustica, assembly GCF_015227805.2. NCBI lineage: Eukaryota > Metazoa > Chordata > Aves > Passeriformes > Hirundinidae > Hirundo > Hirundo rustica. Next base: position 7,094,161 of record NC_053461.1, on the reverse strand, counting down.
GCCACCACAGAAGGAAACCCCAGTAATAGGCAGCTCAGACTGGCTAGAGTAAGGCTTCCTGAAATTGGCCAATGTGATATTTTCATGGGGTGGAAGGATTGATATGAAATTGCAGTTTAGTAGGTGTGGTTTCTTTAACAAAATCAAAAACTGAACAGCCACCCAAATTAAAAGTGATTACTAAAACTCACTGTCAAAAGAATGCATCTCACAACTTGCTGTACACATTAGAAAATGCCAGGAGAGAAAAATGTTTATGGAGTAAACAGGTGGGGTTCACATCACCTCCAACCCACAAGCAAACAAGATCAAAATTCAAAGTAACACTTAAAGCATTGAAGAACACTTTGAAAAGTGAAGTGTAAGCAGAAAAAGTGCAAATCTAGACATCAAGAAAAACGCTAAATAGAGATAGCTGATATCTGTTGGAAGGGATCTAAAAGCCACCTTTGACTATGAGTAAAATACAGCATAATGGTATTTTTAAAAAGGCATATTTCACGCCAGGATGTCTAACAGGGCTGCCTCTCAGACAGTAACCTTTCCATTTTTCTCCACTGTCCAGAAACTTGCAGAACACGGGGGGTGGGGGGGATCACAAGAAATTTCACAATAAATGCTAGTCCGTCTTGTAATCCTATTTAGCTGGGGAGCAATAAATGTCAGCAGTGCCAAAGGGAAATATGAGGGAAGCACTGTTGGGTCACACAAAAAGCAGTGTAACAGTGTATCTTTGGAGGGAACACACCCATTAACACCAACCTTCGCAGGCCATAATGGCATTTTCGTGTTCCTGCTGCTCTCGAATCCTTTAGCACTTGACACAGAACCACCAGGGCTACGGTATATAACACATTAATTTTTCAGAGTATTTAACCTTTCAAGAAGAATCGTTCTACATCTTCCAGATTGATTCTTGTGGCATTTTCAAGCTTAACTAAAAAATGGGCCCAGTTTCTGTCAGGTATTTTGTATACTTTCTGTAATTAAGAAAAACCCAGTGATGTAGAATAGATCTCTTCGAGGTAAAATTTTGACATTTTGTCTTCATGTAATTACTTTCTACTGTTTACAAGCCAAGACTCATGCCAGCCTTCTATTTTTACTTTGCATAAACTGATTTAAAGCTTGTAAAATTCTTCACACATTAGAAAAATGTTGGTGGACGTGCAAACTTTGTAGACTAAAGCGATGCATTAACACTGCATTTGAACCTAAGACCACAAGTTCAGTGCAGCAAAGCAGTTGCAAATACACCTAATAATGCCACCAATTAGTTTCAAATAATAAAATTTCGTCTCAAAACTTCCATTTTGCTTTTCCTGTAACTGTAGGCCAGCACCTAAAAATGCACATATCCATTTGCTCAGATGGCAAAGAATGTAAACCTTAATTACTTCAAGCTTCAGCAATTGCAAAGAAATCTGATGATAGCAAAGGATATTTTTCTGCTTGATTATGATAAATCTCCTCATTCATACTTCTGCTTTAAAATATTCTAAAATGCCTATTGGAATACTTTCTAGGAACCCATCAACCTATTGGAAGTTTTCTGTATGGGTTACATAGAAGATTCTCTGAAAACAAAATTCCTATTATTTCAATCCTCTTAAACAGTATTAACCTCTTTAAATAATAACAGCAGTACAAAAAGTTTTAAAATACCAAGAAATTATCTCAGTCACAAAAAAAAATGGAATGCTGGATCATCTAAAATGTGGCCCTATTTTGTCTGCTGTGCTGAATGCAGTCATACCTTCCAGGATGGAAGATTTCCCATCAGTGGGAATAACTTCCCCTAATGAAGAATGGCTATTCAATAAACAGGACAGAATATATAGGATCAACAAATACTTTCAAGGTGACTTTTTCTGCACAGAAAAGCTATCCAGAGGTTTGGAATCTCCTGCTCATAATGAGATAACAAAAGGAATGTGCTGGGCATTCGGCTTACTGATAAACCATTGAGAGAAATCCTGTTCACCAGAAAACTCCTGAATCCTAAAGCATTTCATGAAGAGATGCATCTGGAGTGGACAGCAGCTGCAATATCTTTGAGCAATCTTCATCCCTGATGGATGACTTTAGAGTAGGCATAATTTTCATAAGTTCAATACAAGCCATTTGAGCCTTGTCAATAAATAAATCAGGCTAAAGGCAATTCCCTAAACACTGTGGAATTAATGATTTATCTATCTTAGAAATAGAAACACTGAATAGAGACAGCTGCATTATTCTGGCTCCACAATGCACAGAAGGTTTTCAAAACTTGAAATGTGCATCCAAGGTCACTCTGCTGTGGAGTGTGGGAGGGAAACGTGAGTCTTGCATCTCCAAACCCTGTCCCTTCAACAATTAATATCAATCCATGATGGAATGCAAGCCCTTGTGACAGTTTCTGCATTTACATACAATGTATACATGCAGGCAGAAGTACCTGAGCACCAATGAAATTAGGCAGGTCTGGTTCTGAAAATCCCCACTTCTGTGACTTTTTAAGGGCATTCCACCACGCAGGGAAATAAACTCATTCTGCAAACGGAGGTTCCTGTATTATGACAACTGGGCAAGCCAACACACCACCCTGCTGCTGCGGCTCTCTCACCGAGGTTTCAGCTCTTGCACCACAGTGCTGCCTTCCCAAGCCTTTGGCACTCCAAACATGGCAACCTCGGGAAGCTGAGAAGCTCTTGAGATGGGAATAGGAATAGGAGTGATGGAGAGACTGTAAAACCAGCCAACGGTGCAAGCCTTTGGATCAGAAGAGAGAAATGCTGGAAGCAGAGACATAAGCATCCACAAGAGAATTGCTCTCGAGGCTCTGAGGGCACTGACCTGAGCAGGCTCTTCAGAAATGCCTTTTCTGCACAATTAAAGGTGAGCAATGAACCCTCCAGAACACGGTTCCTATTGCACTAATTAAAGTGTAAGCAACCTCTGCCTCCTAGAAACATTTAAAGCTTTTTCGGCTTACATTCCAGTGCGTGGAGTGTGTCCCTGCAGCACACCGGTTATTTAATTTAGATGTTACAAACTATTCAAAAATTCTGAGCATAACTTTCAAAATAGGTGAAAACATGGCTTTTCACATAATGACCCTTACATACAAGCCCGTGCTGATGGATATGGGGTCATCAGCAATAGGGTGGTCACATAACCCTTAGGAAATGCTGTCTTAGATCACATAGATGTGAGAAATTGGTCACACCCATAAAATGGAAGTCTGAAATATTTCACTACTAAATAACTCTATTTATGGAGATGAAACTTTTTTCAAAGTAGGCTTGGCAATAAATAAGCCGTTCTGATTTAACTGCTAATTCCGCAGCATGAATATACTGAGACCAACCTGGATCTCAGCCACTGTGACACTCACTGCTGCCACCTCTGTCATCCTATTACATGCAGATATTTCTTGTTCATTCTCACTTTTCCTTTCTCAAATATTTTATATTTGTCTTTTCAGATAATTAAAACTATTTATCCTTTTGCATTTGCCACTTCTATTCATAAAATAATCTGCATTTCTATTTATCTTACTTTTTACAAATATTTTCTTTCAAAGGACCACTTAAGTTCCACTCTGAACTTTGCAAATTTCAACTATTTACTGCACAGTGCATGTTAAATGTAAAGCTGTTTGGAAAGAATTCTTATGTCTGACACACACATTCCAAGGATAAGCTTCACCAGAAGTTTGAACTTTGTCCAGATGTTTGTTTTAAAAGATTTCAGCAGCCACACAATTTTGTTTAAATGTAAACATTTGCTCTGTTCCCAACGATCTCCTCCGCTATCATCTCCCATCAGAGTGCCACTAAAACAATCATTTATCCCTTGTACAATTACTCTACTTTTTCCTCATGGTCAACGCAGATGACTTTTTTCCCAGCTGCAGTCCTGAACCTATTCTTAAGCTACAATGCAAGTTTTAGAGTGTTTTGACTGTAAGAATTTTCTTTTTAACCTCACTTGCAATACTTTGGGCTGCCTACAATAACCAGCACATGCAGGTTTTGTTGATGCAGGTAAGCCCCAAGCACTTAGAGGATTATCAATATTCAAACAGTCCGGCCTTCCAGTCACATCTCTGAAGGTTCGATCACTGAAGTGGTAAATGACCTGAGGTGTTTTATTCTTGGACAACCAAGGATAGGGAGCCAGAAAAATGCACCAGGTTTGACTCAGCCAGCTCCAAAAAGGCAGCAAACACTGTCAGAGGTGCCCGGTGGTGCCGGATGCACGACATGGGGCTCAGTGGAGACTCACAGCCCTCTGAAACAGTGCCAAGGCCAGGAGAGGAACCCTGAGGCACCTCCAATAACACCAAACACCTTTTTGGGGAAGGGAAACCAAACCAAACGCAGGAGAAGGGAATACAGGTGACCTCTATAATGAACATCTGTGTTAATCAACAAATACAGCCTCATCCCTTTATCCAGTAAGGATGAATGAGATAAAAGAAGGGGTTAGCTGGTAAGGGAGGATCATCAAGGAGGAGGAATCTTAAGGAGCATGAAGGAGTGAATCATGAAGCAGGATCCTGGGGAGAGAGAATCACTGCTGTGAGGTCAGTCTGGGGCTGCAGTTAGGGCCTGTTGTTGGGACCCGCAGCCACAGTCTGGCTGGGTAAAAGCCTGCAGTCAGAGTCTGCAAACTGATCCCTGCAGTCAGAGTTTAGCAGGAAATAACCAGCAGTCAGAAGCTGCAAGGGAAACCTACAGTAGAAGCTTGCTGCAGCCGAGTCAGTGAATAGTTGGAGCTAGGATGACTAAAAGAGGAATAAACCAGGACCCTTTTTATGCTGTACTTAACAAAAGTATGTGCCTTGGCTCATTTTTGCCCTGTAATGAGAGGGTTGCTGCAACACCCACTGGTTATGATAGTGCTCCATTCAGTCTCCTCCCTGCACTCCTCCAAACGAAATCCATTGAGGTGACAGCCTCACAGGACACCATATAAATATCCCTGTTATCTCCCTATGGAGCTTGTCAAAACCAATCAAAAATGTACTTAGCATAATCAGGAAATAGGCAATTGAATGGTTAAAAGATATGGTTGGGATACAGAGACGTGCCAGACATTTGGATCAATATCACATTCAACAGCCTGGATAATCAAGAGGTTGTGGTCCTGGATTTACAGCAAGTGAGCAAAGGACGGTGCTGGTAATGGTATCAAATAGGAATTCAAGGTAACAGAATACTCTGCATTCATTCCATGAAGTGTTAAAGTGACTATGTTTATATTGACACTAAACTGAACATTTAATCCATATTCTTTTGCTTTAGGAAGAGCTTGCAGCAATGCTCACTTTGAAAATGGAGCTTAACATCAGATGATGAAGTCACTGCACAGAATACCGAGCTGGTTTCTTAGCAAGATATCACAGACAAACAACTTCTCCAGAGAAAAATCATGAAAATGCTGAATCCCATTTGACTCAGCACATGAAAATTAGTCACATGTAGGCGAGGGGACAGGATCAGAAGCAAAGTGCTGCTAAGAACATGACAGTGTGCGTGCAGACCCACTCAAAGGAGATACTGCTTACGTAACTCAGGGCTCGCGGTATCCATCAGCCACACACAGTATTCCTTAAAAGATTCCCTTTTACTGTTTAGGAGTTGAGATACAACACTATCAACTTTCACACTGTTTAAAAACTTACATTCTCACTTATTTTGGGAGTAGTTTAGTCCTACTCTATGCCATTGCTTTCAGCTTGCCTATCTTCCCAGCACTTTATCTTGGTACCCATGCTTCTCAAATAGCACTTTACTACAAAATCCGCTTTAATTAAAAAGAAAGTATTAGCACAGAATCAGGTTGGTGTAACGTGATAAAACTGCTCACAGTGAGATGGAAAAACAAAACAAAAAACTACAAGCAAAAAGAAACAGCAAGAAATACACAGAAAGAAGTAAACTTTTGGACAGTTTAATTCAGCAGAGATTTTCTCCACCTACAATACAGGAGTCCTTTTAAAGGTACAGAATGGAAGGCAGTGCCCCTCCTTTCACGCTTCCAGCACAGTCTCCAAATCAAGGTTTTGGAAGAAGAACACTGAATTGTGTTCAGTGACGGTAGGAAAGCACATCTTGACGACATCCATGCCAAGGTGGTGGCAGCCGGGACTACAGCGGCCACCTCAGCCGGCATCCAGGGGCACCTGGGCGGGCTGGTGCACTGCGTGACCCGGGCAAAGTTACCTCCCGCCGCATTTTCCTCGGGCTTTGAGGCGCTCGAAATGCTCCGCTGGAGTACTGCTAGGCTTTGGAAACTACCGCTTGTAAAACATTTCAATCCCGCCGTGGGAAAGAAGAAAAAAAACAAGCCCCAACGCGGCCGCAGCGGAGCTCAGCGGCACCGCAGGAGCCAGGCGAGCGCCGGGGACACGGCGGGGACGGCGCTCCCGGGAGGGGCTTCTCCTTCCATCAGCCCCGCCGAGGGAGCAGGGCTGCGGACAACCACCTCCGTATGACTCTCTCAAATTAATATTTCTAGGAGGAGCGTCACCTCCGGGAACCCGGGGCCGCTGGGGCTCCCTCCGGGCGCGGTGCCTCGGGCGGGCAGCGCGGTGCTCCGCCGCCGCCTCCCAGCCCCCGGCCGGGGCAGAGCGGGGCCACCGCCGCCCCCCGACCCGTTCCTGCCCCTGGGAACCCTCCGGGCTCGAGCCAGGCTGAGATCAGAAGCTTCCCGCAGGAGCGCAGCCGCTGCCGCCGCTCCCGCCCGCCCCGCGGAGCCGCCTCCATCCCCGGCCCGAGCGCATCCTCCGGCCGCATCCCGCTGCCCCCGGCACCGCGCCGGGATGGGCTCGGCCCCGGCAGCGCTCCCGCCCCCGCCGCCCCCCTCAAGGTCACCGCGGCGCGGGGCAGCCCCGGGGGTCGCCGCTGCCGCTCCTACCTGGGCCGGCGAGCGGAGCGGAGCCGCCGGGAGCGCGGAGCCGCCGCTGTCCCCTCACCGGCGGCAGCGCCCGGGGACTCGGGCCGCGCACGGCGCCTCCTCCTGCGCCGGGGCCGCTGCGCTGCGCTGGGAGGCGGCGGCTCCGTCAGACTTAGCGGGGAAGCCCTGAGGGGGGGCGGGCAGCGCCTCTCCCCACCCCGCGAGGTGCCGGAGCCGAGCCGAACCTCCCCGGGCGGGGCTGGGGCTCCCCTCAGCGGGGAGAGGCTGCGCCGCGCCCCGCTCGGCTCCCAGCGCTCCCTCAGGGCCCCTCAGGTGCGCGACCCTCGGGGGATGCGCGGCGCGGCCGGAACCGTGAGGAGACTCCGCGCAGGTGAGGGCGGCTCTGGAGCCCTTGTTCAGCGCAGAACGTTTAACACCACCACCTTTCTACCTTTCTTTTGCCCCCCCTTTTTTTTTTTCTTCTTTTTTTTCTTTTTTTTTCTTCTCAACCTCCCCAGTTTTCTGCCAGAATTCTGCAAAAAAAAAAATCTCAAGGGGAAAGCCTGACGTGGGTTCTGAGAGATGGAGGGTCCCGCCCTGGGACACAGCACTTGGGGAAGTACAAGAAATGGAATTGTGATTTAGAGGTAATGTGCGTTACCCAGACTGAGCAACAGCACTCCAGAATTAGAAAATCAGTACTAAAACCCCACCCCGTGACTTAGATTTGAAGACACTACTTTTGTTTCTCAAAGAGGGTGGCATCTTTGAAATGTTGCCAGAGTAGTTAATGCCGAGTATTTAACCAACACGTATAGTTTTACATAGGCTTAAGTTAGATTTCATACCAGTTCTCTTGTGCCACACGATCTTTCCACCCTGAGAGTTAAAACCAGTTACTAAACGTCTCCAAAGCTGAAGGGAGACAGAGGGGATTTTGAAGAGCAGAAAAGTGTATTTGGTGGGTGGAGGTTTGTGTGGTGAAAAGGATACGCACACATCACACAACACCTGTAGACTGCTACAGCGAACAACACCAGCGTTCTACTTGGAAAACTGGAATTGTTCCACTTCTTTTTACTGGTGAATAGCGGCACTGCCCAGCGCTGGTTGTTTGACAGGTGATACACTGTTAATTATATTCTGATTACTATCTTGGCTTCTTCCTTAACACCATTTAAATTCCGTTTTTAACCTTATCTCGGCAAGGACTAAAGGAAAAAGTAGGACAGCCAACATGAAAGTACAAACCCCTCCACATCTTTTAAAACTATTTCTGACTTACTGAAACCCAGGAGAAGATATTACAATATATTTGTAGAGCTTTCAGACAAGCTCATTAACAAAATCCAGACTTGCAGGTCTCACCAAGTTCAGTTACCAGCTTTGGAAGAAAATCAGAAACCTGTAAGTATTCTGCAGCTCTCTAGATTGGTTTTCTCATTTGATCTTAAACCACATGCTTACTGTCAAGCAGGAGTGAACAAGGGTGCTTTTCCCTGCTGCATCTCCCTGGGTCACAAGGAGGATCAAACCTACTGAGAAAAACTAATCAAGAATAGCAGCATTTTTTGTTTTGACAATGCTTAGAAAGATAGCAGAGAAAGCCTGAATGAAATGTTTACAAAAATAATCACGCAAACATTAGGTAAATGCGGTGCTATTTTCAGCTTGTGCTTATTAATCATTTAAAGCAGATGATTGGAGTGCCATTTGAAAAGCATTAGATGTGCATCCTTACTAGCTGCCTGCAAATTCATTTCACTGGTGACTCTGTGCTGCACAAAAATGTTACATCCTCCAGCCTGTTCTCCCAGAAATGCTGATTTCCACACACAGCTACACCTCTTAATACCAAGGCTCACTGCACAGAGCTCAGGGCTTGAATCTCACACAGAAGGATGTTCTCAATCATGTGATTCCTCACATCAGAGCATCCACAGTGGGTCAGGTACTGCAGCTGGAATTAATAACATCAGAGCAGCACAAACAAATTACTGCTTTCCTTGCTCCCTCTCCATCTTCAGATGTTCAGCCCCTACAACTGATTTTGCCAATCGCAATGAAATAGCAGAAGTGTCTGGCTGTTTATCACTTGTGATAAGCAACGAATGACAGAGCAGATTTCTTCATTTTAACATCTTCTGCCTATGAAAATCTCTCCCCATGCAGACAGTAAAGTAGAATTTTGTACATTTCTGCTAACTTTAGAAGCTGTCCCCATATTTTTGTAGAGTACATGACAGGGGTCTCAGCACATCTTTTCTGTTACTACAGCATTTCTAGGAACTCAACCTCTTGCATACAGGTTTTAAAAATACCTAAAGTGTTATGTTAACAGTAACAACATCAACTAATGACTAAATTTAACACTTCTTATTATATTTTAGAGATTAGGACCATTTGTGTTATGTTTTTCCCTAAGTTCATTGTACCTCCTCTCACCCAAGGTGATGTTTAGAGATTTCTTTAAATTCTTCCTCATTTTCTGGTTAAGGGGGGGAATATGTACACAGTGGGGGGCATCTCCTTTACCAAAAAGGAGGTAAAGAAGCAGAGATCGTGTAATCACTAAACTCTGGCTTTATGCTTGCCTCAAGTTTGAATAACCTAATAGGGACTTATCCCTCTCACACAGTTCTTCTCGGGTTTTAGCTTCACTTAATTTTCACAACCTGGAGCTCAATTTCACACTAACAAAACAGAAAAGGATTTTCAAGGTAATTTCAGGAAAAAAAAAGTGATAATGGATGCCAGTTCAGCAACTCGGATTTTGGGTGTATTACATTAGAATGGAACAGCTATTTGTATTTCAGCCTTTAGGAAATCTCTAAAAGTAGACACGTGTGAAAAGACACAACTATGATGTCTTGATATCACATATAAACACAACATCTTCCCTCCCGTGAGCCCTCATGCACTTGGAGAGTTTATCCTTGAACCACTGTTGGTGCCAAGTGGCCACACTGAGAATGAAAGTGAAGAATACTGAATCTGCCAAAAATGCAGCAGTTTGTGGATCAAGAGAGCAAAGTGCAATCCTAAAAGCTGTCCTCATCCTTCAGGCACAGAGCTGGTACCAGGAGTGGTTACCCAACACCACGGAGCTGTGTGAGACACAAGCAGCAGGGAGGAAAATTGGGGTGCCCATCCTGGACTCCCCAGCCACCAAATCCAACTCTTTTCTAACAAATTGGGACATTTCATTCCCAGAATGTTCAGACGTGGCTGGAGCTTCTATTGAGGAAAAAACTCCCATGGTATCAAATGCCACCAAATCGTGGTACGAGTCCAGCATCTGATAAGAGCAGAAAACGTATCCCTGTGAATCGCCGGTGAGATCTCCTGCAGTAATTTCATACCCTCACACCAGCCCGCCAGTGAAAAGCCGACCAGCCCTAAATATCTGCTGGTTTTGAGAGCAAAAGTAATGCCAGACAACGGCTGTGCCAGTAAAACACACTCTGTGATACTGCCATGATGTCTTTTAGCAACCAGCGTGAGGAAATTGAATTTTTGCATTTAATGTTTCAACATCATAGGCACTACAGGAGAAGATAACAAAAACCTGCCCTCTGCTTTGTTTTGAAAAAATCCAGGTTGACCAGAGGATTATTAGGCATATTGGGATATTCTGGAACCATCATTTTGCTGTTCTAATTCGGTATCAAAGCAAAAACAGTCAAGTGCAAAGGGCACATTTTGTTTGCACTTACATGGAATGACCTTGCTGTGGCCCAGCCTCAGCCACAAAAAAAGTAGAGGGACTTCCACCTGATCCTTCAGCAATTCTACGGGTCAGACACAAAGTTCCCATGCTGTTGGTACTGCTGACCCTGGCTAGAAATAAGATTGCCTAAAAGTTACCAACTGATTTCTCTGTCAACTCTAACAAATATCAAAACAAACCTGGTCCTTCCCCAGCAGGAACATTTCTCAAGCTGTAATTTGTTAAACGTGACACGAAGTTGATGATCTCACAACCAAAAGCAAGTGGTCAGGAAAGGCATAAAAGGCCATTTTCTCCCACATTTAGAACTCAATGGAGGGAGGTGTCCACAACACCTTTATTCTAATTTTTTTAAAAAAAAAAAAAATTAAAAACCCCTACCAGTCAACAGGAAGAGACTGCAACAAAAAAAGTCAGAAGAACATGGTGAATAGAAACAGCATCATATTATAATATTACAATTATATCTTTTCTGAAAGGGCCAGAAATTCGTTTTGCCAGATGCATAATCTGACTTGATTTGTCATAATCTGCTAATTATATGTATATAAAAGGGGGCAAAATAACTTTTTTGACCCCTGAACTCCTTAGCAGTCACACAGTTCTTTCATATACACAGGGTAAATTGTGCAAAAGAGCTTTTTGCAATATCCAAACCTTTTTGCAGCACACCAAGACAATCCTCTTAAGTTATGCAGCAAGACTGCTTTTAAAAAATCCCAAATTTTACATACCACCCATCCCAGAAATTATTGTGAAAAATCAGTTGGCAAAAGTAAAAGCTTTGGTAAGGATGACATTACTTTGATAACAACTTAGATATTTTATTTTATTTATTTGTTAACAAGGAAGTACGTGAGGGAAAATGCTCAAGCGGACCCAGTGCTGGATTAAAAACTCTGAAATCACTCAGAGAACTAAAAGATGGTGAGTTACCAAATATTAAGTCACAGCACTGTCATTTTACAGGTACGAAAAGACAACATCAAGTTGTATCATAATCACAAATAAACTCAAACATGGTCCTCTGTTTTTGATTTTTCAACTATTTTTTCTATTTTGTTTTCCAAGAAAAATCCTGATAGATTGAAATTGTTGGCACCAGTTTGCAAAATTAGTGCACGTACCAAAGATCCTGAATGTGGCAGAGCATCAAACCCTTGGACATGGGATGTAGGGCATTTCAGAAACAAGAGTAAAATCAAATTTAAAAAAAAAAAAAAAAAAAAAAAAAAAAAAAAAAAAAAAAAAGGCAGCAGCTAAAGGTCAGTACTGGAAAAGAAAACCAGCAGAGTATTGGCAAATTTGTCTCAACATTCCTATAAATTTAAAAGTCAGTCTTTGCTTTCTACAGCAGCTTCCCAAGGGGAAGCAGAATAATTGATTTAAATACTAGTCGTCATCAGTGGTTGCAGCAGAAATCCCCAGGAAAAATACTACACAAAAATAGCTAAAAGAAAATATTTATCAATAACATATAATTCACGTTGCAAATAAAGTGAATTTAGCAAGGCAAACTAAACCTAGATGTGGTCCCAGTTGTCATTTTTATAAATCCCAGATTTAAACTTGCTGCTGTTTGGGTAAGAATAATTCACTTGCTTTGAGAATAACATTTTACAGTATCTTCTTTGGACCGAAGGCTGTAAATTACCATCCTGCTATTTTTTTTAGGAAGCCCACTCACCTTTCATACTTCAAGTCTTAATTGACACCAGCATCAGGGCAAGGCAAATTTGCCAACATGCATTTTAAGTGATTGCTTTAAGTCACAGAAGCCAGAAAAAACAATCAGGAAGCCCTTGGATGCACTCAGGAGACCCATGTCCCTGCAAAAGGAAGTTAACAATGCTGTTAGGCTGCTCTGCAATTTATCAACAGTGAAATCTGCTTTTTCACTTTTCCAGCTTCTGGTCAAACTTCTGTGGATGAAGCCAGTGCTTCTTTCTCACTGCACTCTATAAATAATCACCTTGGATCTCTTCACAAGCTCTGCCAGTGAGCCCTGAGGTGAGATAACATGGGCATTCCTGTCACGTTTGGGCACCTCCCAGCGAAACACTCCCAAAGGAATCCCACAATCACCCGAGTCCCAGTGGGCTGAGCTGTCCCAGGGGTTGATGAGGTTTAACTCAAACAGCAGCAGTGAGACCCTTCATGGCTCAGCAGGTGCAGACCTGGCATCTGTGGGACCTCACCGGTAGCCTTCAGCTCTGAAAAGAGTGGGGCTTATATTTGTATTTATAGTTATATTTATACATAGTTGCAGACATAAAACAATGAAATGACAAATAAGCACACCCAGATGCCAATTCCAGATCTCCCCAGACCCCTCAGTATCCCCTCTTCCACCTCTCCATTATCTGGAGAGAGAATTTAAGGTACCTACACACCTAAATTATGCTCTTACATTAAACTCTGATATAGTTTTACAATTAAATCCATATATTTGTCTAATTATCCTATAGTGATGAGTGCAAACAGCAGAAAGGCAAAAGTGTGCATGTGGATTACACTACAGATGGATGAATTACAAAACTTTTCTTAATTTTCATTCAATCTTCTGTATTCTTATAGCAATTCGGCAACATATTGATTTATATTGATCCAGAACTTTTAGACAAAAAAACTACTCCCAGTTAAAACCTACTTGCTGCTCTTTTTTCTCAGCCAATAAATTCTGATTCTTTCTTATTTCTATAAATATTAAAATCATCATTTAAAGCTTTAAACCTGAACTTTGTCAACAACAATATATTGACAAAGTGCATCCACACCACAGTTTTTTCTCCCAGTAAAACTGTCTACACAATTTTAATTAACCATGGATAAGCACTGCGGTGGATTTTATTTTAAAATGCTTTTCTGGAGTGGTCTGAGTTTCTACACTTACTGATCTTGAAAATACTCCCTTATCTTTAGTGTTTCCCAGTAACAGCAAGATCCAAATTACCTTGGGAATAGTGACACAGAATGCCAATGCATTGTACAAAAATATTCCCCCAGCCCCTGAAGTTTTAAGATTTAATTACCTATTAGAGATGGTTTCAACTTTCTGTTATATGTAAGTGAAATCCCCAGACAAACGAGTTCTTGGGAGAAGTGTTATTCTCTTACAATGGGATTTGAATGGTTTAGGCTTCTCTGCAAATGGTCTTGTCCTGCTGGCCTGCTCTTGCTCCAACAAACACTTCTTAACAAGGCAAATATCACTTTTATATATCGTGTTACAATTTAAGACTCTCACCAAAATAAACAATTTTTGATTGAAGAGAAGAATTGGAAAAAAAAATAAAAAAATCGAATGTCCCATCTTTCCCGAATGTGGGAAGCACAAATGTTCCTACACACAGCCAGCTGTCCTAGTTATACACAGAAAGCCTGGATCTCAGCAGCAGGAGTCAACTGGGATATGCTGGAAAACAAAAGCTGGAACGACACTTGAAAAGCTCCTGGTGGGTGGGCTGCCAGTCCTTCCATGAGCACTTGCCAGAACAGTTCTGGGATGACTGCTCAGACTAAAAAGTCCCTGGGTCTTTCAGAAATCCTCCCCTTTGTAGTTCCATAATTTGTTTTTGCCTGGAATGAACAGGTTGGGATAAGCACCATCACTTTCTCCCCAGTAGCTCTGGTTACTCCAGACTTTTTCCTTTCGTTTCTGTGAGGAAGAAAGGAGTGAGTTCTTTGCACAGGGTGAGGTCCCAAAGATGGACTGTGTTGCTCTCAGCGGAAGGAGGCAGCCAGGCCTTGGTCCTGGAAATTAAGTTATCTCTCTTTCCTCTTTCAGTTCTCTCCTGTCTCTGGTTTATTTCTTGGTTAAACCAATGCCCATTAGTTGCGTCTGCATTTAGTCTCTAACGATTGGCAAAATTGAAAATACACATTTGAGTCAGCGTTAGGGGAGCTTCAGTAAGGAAAATCCAGGAATTTCTGCACTAAGGCAAATGCTCAAGGTTTAAATGCAGAAGCAAATCAACTCACAGAGTGTGGAGCAGCACCTGCTGTAACCAGAGGTTACAACCATCCTGTAACCTGCCTATAAGCACAGAGGACAGGCTTAAAGGTTTATTCAGTTATTTAAGACCAAAGCAAGCAAACACAGGTATGAAGATACAATACTTTTTAAAAGGTTGTTTTATTATACAAGAGTAAACCCACACCAGAAAAAAAACACCTTCCATAGCCCAGCAAAAAACAAACCAAACCAAACCAAAAAACCAAAAAAACCCACCAGGAAATCTTAATCTACTCCTTAAAACTTCTCACAGACTACACACACACGTTACTTTTAATGGGCTGCACTGACATATATTAATCAGAGAGTCGCCACTAAAGCAGTAATTATTCCAGTTCTAAGGGGCTGTTGAGGGTAGATGTACTTAGTACAGATTAATATTCTTTAATTATGTAACTTACTGGGATTTCAGTTGCCAGGGCTAGCTGTTTCTCAGTTTCTCTTCACCAGTCTCTCATCTTTCCCCCCCCTCTCCTCTTCATTTATCATATGGTTACATAAAAACAGCAGGGAAATGAATTATGCATGTTTTTTAGCACACTGAAAAGTTAATGAAAAGTTAAATACAACTTACGTGTGTGACTGCACAAAGAACTTATTTGACCTTGCTAAGCTCCAACAGGCACTCTAAGATTAGCCTGGCAAGTATTTCAAGTGTATGAAAAACACAAAATTGGTTCTTAAAACACTAGTACAGACTGTTTCATGCCTAAATCCTCGTTATGTGCAGTGTATTTATAGGAAATGACTCAACTTCAAAGTGTGCAAAGACAAGTAAACCCTCCTTCCTCATGGCAAAGTGGTGCTCGTGGATTCAGAGGCTCCTCACCGAGCTGCAGCCTTCAACAAATCCTGTTCTGCACAGGGAGGAACAAAGACTCTGCAAAGGTTTCCAGGTACCAATTTTTGTCATAATGACTGTGAAATATTGCAGCATTTTATAGCTGAGCAAATGGGAGGGAAGGAGGTTGAAGAAGGGGAAGGAAAACCCCAACCCTTTGACCCTTTTCAGGCTGAGGGTTTGCACACAAACCTGAGGGTTCTCCAGCTCACTTTGCCTTCCCATCATTTGTTACATCTCATTTTAATGTTAGGTCTTATCAGCCACAGAGCAAAGCAAAAAGTAAGTGACTAGAGATGCCAAGGATAGAACAAACTCCCATCCTTGCAGCGCCACAAAAAGAGAATGTTTTATTCCATGCTTTATTCCCTGTTCTTGTGTAGCAATGGAGAACACAACAGCGCAAGATCTGACGTATCATGAACCAACCCTCCGTGCCCACAAGGACCATGGTAAGAGTTGCTTCTGATTATCCATTTGTGAAGGAGGCAATAGTCTAAGGAGTTGGAAAAATCATGTTCTTCTTTAGCAGTACCTGAAAAAATACTGTATTTGCAATATTAAAACGTTACTTCAGTAATCGAGGTCTGCTGAGAACTCCTGGACAATGTTTCACCCTCAGCTGATAGAAGCAGATCAGGTTTAAGTTTTCCTTAGAGATTTGTGCAAACAATGAAAGGATGAAAGACGTTAGATGGTTTCTTCCAAAATGGTAAATACAGGTAAGCTGTGGGAAGTGATTTTTAATACCATTCCTATATTAGGGAAAACAGACTATGGAACAGAAAACCACACAGCACACTCAGACAAGTGCATGTGTACTAGCAACCACAGCTCTCAAGTCCTTCACCTTTCATCACTGATTTTAAAGTATTTTTAATTTGTGCAACTATTCATTTTCCTTGACTTAACGTCTCCACGCCTGTACGGTCTTTTTGTTTGTACACATCACTGTGTTGTGTTGCATTACTGCAGAGCTCCTGATTTCCAAAGGACAAATGCCTGGTTAAGTTATGTAGGTGTGATCAACAGTTATAAAAATTTATTTACATATTTATTTATTTATACATATTCAAATTTATTCCCTCTTTGTATCATGCTCTCTATTTTTGCCATGTCTGAATTTATATAACACATTGCAGCTCTTCCATGGTTTTACTGTTGGGGAATAATACATTTTTTGGAAGTGATTATTCCATGCAAGAAAAGGCTTTAAACTGGCAATACTTTAGGCACGTTATTACAAAGGTGTATAAAACCTGTTTGATATTATTGCCTCATGTAAATTACTTGGGCCTCTTGCAACTCTTAATACCTTAAAAAGCAGCAGCTTAAGGAGACAAGCTTGCAATAAAAAGACTCCATGCACTCTGTCTTTGGTGCCCTTATCTTCCCTTTCTCTTTACTATATACACTTGCATGAAAATCTTTCACTTTGCCACCACTTCATTCCTTTTCCCTTCCCTCTCCTGTTGTGATGGAAATTATTTAAGAATTAACCTGCTGCCACTGACTCCTGGGTCAGTTTCTCTGCTGCTGTTTTGACATCATCTAACGAAGATTAATTTGGATACAGGCTCTGAACGGCAGCTCTGGGAGGATCCAGAGCCTGCACTGTGCTACTGAGCTGAGGAAAAACAGGACAAGTCTCACAGGCTTCAAGCTCCTGTGTTCACTTCTAAAAATGCAAACATCCAAAATACTCAGCATATTTCTTTGCCTTAAAAGAAATCCTGGGTCTGGATGTTTTCCCCCTCAATGAGTTCACTGTTTGTGCATGATGTAAAATTAATGACTTTATCAATTTTTTTCTCCGCACATCACAAAAGAAATCTGAGGGTGGAAATTGCCTTGGGACAGACCAAGATCGTGGTCTTCGAGGAGACACTTCAATGTTTAAAATTAAAAATACACATTATTGAACTGTCAGCTGCAGAATGCCTTTCTGCAAAGTAAAATAAGTACCAGCCTTAAGAAGGTGTGTCACTGATGGTGGGGAGGGAAAAAAAAAAAGTGTTAAGGCTGGGCCCTCTTGCAGCAGTGATAAGGTTTGTGCCTCTGTGTCCACAGACAACTCCTGCTTGGCAAATGTAGCTTTGAGTGAGAATCCCAGGAGTACATACACAAGAAACTGGAATGCAAAGGCCGGAATGAAAATCCATTGTGCCAGAACCAGCACGAAGAACAACATTCCCCCCAGCAGCCAACCAGCCCAGAGAACCACGGAGCAGAGAAGCAATGCCTTGGAAGCCTCAGGGCTGCGCCGTGCAACCTCAGGTCAGCACATCTATCAAATCTACCCAATACAGGCCTGTGCATCCACCAAGAAAGCAGCTGAAAAGAGTTCCAGACAATAATCCAAGTCAAACTAAATATTTGACAATTTTGTGCAGCTCCGTTTGGCTGAGACTGCTCTTGTTCTTCCCAGTGAGCCGTTTGTGTTTTGTACTTGATGGTACCGACAGCAAAATGGGATTTGGACACAGACCATTAAGTCTCTATTTGCAGTATCTTTTTGGAGGTTTTTCCATTTTTAAAATGATGGATGTTACTGGTTCTTTGCTGTTTTCCTTGAGGGGAGGAAGGCGTCTCTTTGGAATATGCATAGCCTGAAATAAGTTAGTGGTTTTTGGCTAATATACAGTGCTAAAAGCTGATGCCTTAGGATTTTAGCTTTTATATTTCTCATTTATTTGTACTCCTGCAGTTCTTTAGTGTATAACTCCAAACTCCACACACAGTGTGAGCTGCTGCTCTCCCATTCTGGTCACACACAACAATTCCTCTCCAGGCCTGGCAATCCAGGACACCTCACTGCCTCAGGCCTGAGAGATGGAAACAAAAGTGACTTGGGGGCAGCAAACTCGGGGTGAATGACTTCATTACCTGAAGCTGTAATTAGGAGATGAACCCCCAATGTGCAAATGAACCAAACTGATCAAAGTGTGAAACCCATGACCATTGTCCATTTTTGGGTGCAGCCCTTGTGGGGCTTTGTCTGCCCACAATGGACCTGAAGGCCCTTCAATAAATAGAAGAGCTTTTTATTCCCTTAATTCTGTCTGGCCTCTGTTTTTAGGTAGTCCCAAAAAGCATCAAAGCAAAAGCAGTTCGCAGGGCAGTGGCTCGGCCATGGAGAGGAAGAGGTTCAAGGCCTTCTGTAAATCTGAGATTCAGAACTCTGTATTATAAAATTCAGGCAGTCGAGCAGCAAACAGAGGTTAGAAAAGAATCCAAGTGCTGCCCATCAATACACCGGGAACAAGTCGATACAGATGTGCTGCACCAGCGCTTCCACCCCCACACCATCACCTGTGTCACACACTTACACGGCTGCTTTGGGACTTTTCTCCTCAAAGAGATACTCAATTTCTCCTTAATTTAATTTTAGGTGGAGGAAATAGAAACACCTGTGGCTGTTTACCAGCTCATCTCCTCTGTTAGTATTGAACTGTGAGTTTATATCCCTGAGAGGAGGGCAAAGCAGCTGAGAAAGGCATTTTTTACAAAGACCATTAAAAAAGGGGAACCTGAGACAATTTTCTAATTAATTTGCAGAATTAAGATTGGGAGTAAGCTCCTGCCAAGTCCACAAACTAATAGTATCATCCAGGGATTTGCAGTATAAGGTAAATATTCCAGTTTGTGTTTGTCCCCTCCACTGCCCTTAGGAGCAAGTAGTCATCACACAGAGAAATAAATATAACCTTTGTTGTTCTGGGGTTTTAATCCCCTTTCTGTATCTTTATTTCAGTCACTTTGATTCCTCTTACAGAGCTGGTCTAAGTTAGAGGGTGTTTAACACCAAGTGAATGACAGAATCTTGAAGGTACCCAAATATTGCCAGCAAAATCCATTTGTGTATCTGGCTTGTACATCCAGTAGCTGATGAGGTGCCACAGAGATATTCAGACATCAATGTGATCAATACATTATTGCAGATATCCAAACAAAAGCATATTTTAGAACTAACAACAACTTTCTTTCCTTGTATCCAGTAATTTTTATGGGCGAGCTAATGACAGGCTAAGATTTGTCAAGACTTTTTTTAGCAAATCCATCATTTCCTAAAGGGACAAAATAAATTTTAAAAGTGAGTCAGAAAAATCCTGTCACTTGCCCCCCATCCTAGGGACAGATTAAGTTTTAGGCAGCTTCCCTTCATGTGTGGCCTAAATTCCCATTCCACTTCACTGAGAGCTTCTTGAAAACTTGTTCGTTAGTATTCTCTTTGCAATTAGTATTTATCTATTGGAAGACTCGTCACATCTCACCCTAAGTCTTACCTGGCTGTAAATATGCCAACTCTTTCAATCTTTCCCCACAAACACCTTTGCCAGACCTTATTCCTGACTCTCCTCACGGGCCTCCCTCCAAATTGTCAACATCTTTCTCATCGCAGGGTTCCTGGAATTTGACACAGGGCTGCGGGAGGAGCCTTATCAGTAATTGAATGGAAAGATTACTTCATCATCTTCCAGACAATCCTGTTTATGCAGCACAGCACTTGCTTTTTTTGGTACTTGTGTTCTTTGGCAAGAATATGGAATTATTAGTCCCCGTTTAATTACTAATCCGTGGCAACTCCCTTTGCTGTAAAGCTCTTAGTTTCCAAGAGCCCGAGCCTAGGCTCAGGCTCGTTCAGCTGACAGTGAGCAACTTTTCTTTTTCATCTTATAAACACTGCCTTCAGGAATATTCAGGACCCTTCATCCTTGTTTAGACTGTATCATCAGCAAGATCTGCAGTCTAAGATGTCAATTTTTCCACGTTGCCTCATCTCCTCCCACTTGCACTGCCTGGCACACAATATCCATAAGCAATGAAGTCCCAAAGATCCCATGATTTTGGGGTCTGCCAGCACATTAATCACTGAACACACACCCTAGGTCTACAATGTTATCTTCACCTTTGCAAAACTGCTGACTTGAAAACTAAAGGGTATTTGTCCTTCAGGAAGACCACAAACAAGATTCCATGGCAGCACCCTCTGCACAGCTGTTCAGCTGTCATATGTGATCAAACACAGCAAATATTAACTGCCAGGGTACATTTTGCTTGTCTGCAAAATTTCAACTGTTTTCACTGTTTTGAACACTAAAGACAACTAGAACAAATTCCAGAATTAGGATAGTGTTTGCAGAACTCTCAAGGAAGTCTTAAAATTGAAATACCTTTAGGAAAAATTTTAATTCCATACACAAGGAACTCTAGAAGTCTTCTGAGGAGCTTTGTGACCTCCTAATTAGAACTTTGTATAGACAGAGACTGGAAATTAACTGAAATACCCAGACACACTGAAATAGGAACCTTCCCCCCCCTCAATTACATAAAAGCTATAATTGTATTTGTTACATAAACATTTTAACTGGGGAAAACATGAGATAATTGAAGACAGTCCCTGCCTCAAACCCCAGTTCCCCACCACTCACAGCACAGCAAGAGTAAAATTAACTCAGCAAAGTTGTGTTCCCAGCGCAAAGCTGCTCCTGTGCATGGATGGTGCTGTGCTGCTCACGCTGGGGAAGAAAGATGTGAGAGGAAACTATCTGAGGCTATTTTGCAGGTCACCTTTTGTAATGCAGCTGCAGACGGTGTATTTTCAATCTGCTTAATCAGTGTCAAGAGTCCAGCCTGTAAGAAATCAGATAAAGAGCAAGAAATTATTTAACAGACTGAATAATTGCTTTGTGCTTTACCAGTAATGACGATACTGAACTCCACCGCTGCTGGCAGAAATCAGAAAGGTTCTGAGCTGCAAAGAGCTGAAAGGTTGAGCAGCTGCCACTCAACTCACCGCAGAATGAGGAGAAACCTGTTTGTTTTTTCCCCCTTAAAACCATCCCTCTCTCTGCAGTTACATGCAGAAGGACACCTACAGTCGCTGCTTTTCCCTGCATCCAGCAAGACAGAAATGCAGTTCTGACTGCTGTACCTCACCCTGGGGGAGGCAGGGAGGTGACTCTGGGCTAGAGTCAGCCTGGCCCACACTCAGAGTGATGGGACCTGAGCAATGACAGGGACTGGATGACAGGGAGCAATCCTGCTGCTATCCTCTCACTGACCTTTGCTGCTTTAGCTCAGCCTGAGGATTTCCTCCTGTCCTCAGCCTTGCCCAGTGCCAGGCTCTCTCCTTGCCAAGGGCGCCAGTCAGGATCAGTCACAGAATCCCAGCCTGGTGGAATTGGGACAGAGCAAATCACTTGGAGCTCAAACCAGCTCCCAGAGGTTCAGTGGGGAGGGACACAACACTCTGTGCACGTGTGCTGTGGGGTGTCTCCATTTTGCTCCGGATTGCCACCAGGTGAGAGGCAACATCAAGATTCAAGGATCTAAACTCCTCCAGATCCAGCAAATGCTGTGACACAGCCCTGGGAGTGCCCTGGTCGTGGTTTCTCTATGCAGCAGTGGTCTGGGACCTCATTTGTGTAACAAGCTATTTAAGAGGGAAACTAATTGAAGTACATAAATCCTGCAGAATATCACATCAAGCCAAGAGACTATTATTAGCCCAACCTAGATAATGTTATAGAAGTGCATTAAGAAACCTCAATAAAAAAATTACCAGGAAACATTCCCCACTTCAAGATCCCATGAGATAAATTCTCTCATGCAATGATTAGATATTATCCAGAATAATAAAAAAGGAATACTAAAAATGGATGTGGAGAAGGAAGGCAGAGACAGTACAAGTTCACCCAAATGGGTCAGAACCTGTTCCTAACATTCACTGCTTTGGAGGAAGAGAGCAGAGCCATCTAAGTGGCACCTGAAAGGAAAATTAAACAATAATTCTGCCAGAAAATTATGTTTTTTTAATTACACATTGCTTATGTAAATGTTGATGTAAAGTTAAAGGACCCAGAAGCATTCCCAGCAGTGTCCTCTGATCAACTCTGGTCTTGTTCTTCCATCACCTCTCTTAAGTATATGGAATTTTCCCCTCTGCCAGTTTCTACTGATGCTACCCGACAGAAACGAGCATCTATGGGCATTTCCATCTTGGTGATGTGAGCATGCTGGAGCACACCTGGGTTTCTGTCCCAGTCATCACAACCCATGAGCACTTTGCTGATGTGGAGAGAAAGCTGACACACTAAAAGCAACCAGGTGAAAAAAACAAAAAACCAACCACACACACACACACATACCAAAAAAAAAAAAAAAAGAAAGGAAAGGAGAAAAAGAAGAGTGAAGTGTGTGCAGTGAAGAAAGGAGAGCGAGATGAAACAAGACAAAATGCTAAATCCCAAATAACTCTTTAAAAATGCAAGCAATGTTGTGACCTTAGACTGGGTCATTAAGAATGAGGTTAGGCTGCAATCATTCACCATTTCCCTTTATTCTCCATCAATAATAAAGCAAAGTTACTTTAGGAACAGCACTTTTGCTATCACAGAAGATGAAACCTGGTGGTTTTAATGTGACAAAGAAACCCCACAAACCAATACAAATTGGATTTCTGTGTCACTATGTCAATAAAAACCAGCTGGCTTCCAGGTAAAAGTAGAGGGCAATGTCCAGTATTCATTAACCTGATTCAAGAGGCACAGCCATTTTTAATACTGATAAAAATAATTTTCTGTAAGCTGAGTGCCAAGAAGTCGATTCACTTCAAAGGAGTCCTTACAATTTTGGTACAGTCCACTACTGCACAGGAGTTACACAGAACAGCTATTTATAGTTATTCCAACTAATACAGAGTTCTCATGAACAAGCTTTGGTTTCTGTTCATAGCGTAAAGATGAAGAACACAGAGCAATGGAAAAACACGCTCAGCAAGTCTGCTCTGGCAGGCTGTTACCCCACTGATCCCTGCCTGCAGCGTGTGTCCCCTTGTTCTCAGCGGTGCAGGCAGCAGCTCCTGCCCAGCGTGGGGGGAGCACAGCCAAGGCTCACACTTACTGACTCCCAGGGAGGTGCAGAACACCCAGAGGTGCTCCAATCTCCAGCTGAACCAGGCAAAAACACCCCCAACATGGCCAAAGTTGGGCTCTTACTTCCCCTGCTGGCAGTACACGAGTGAACACTGAAACACTGACAAGTTGTATTGAGTATTATGAAAACTAAAACCCCAACTATTTTCAGTCTGCTTAAACATCAGAACAACTCTCCCCCAAACCCCTGAACAAACCAAGCCCCCAAACCTGTCAGCACCAGAATCCAAACAGGCACTGGCCCTCTGCACTGTCACATCTCAGGTGTCTCTGGCTGCTCCTGACCTATATGGAGCTCTGAGAGGAATCTTCTTCAGAAATCCCAAGGAAGCACAGCACTCTGAACTCATGGAAGCAAGAGGCTGGAGATGAAGCAAATTTATTGTTCCAAGTGTTGAAATGATGGAGTAATTGAAATCAACAGCCACACACTTGATGAAAACCCAGTAAGTACGAATGAACAAATCCGGGTAACCTTTAAATAAGTTACAAAGCTGTTGTGGGATGGCAGATATATATCAGAGAGCCTTACAGGTAACCCATAGTTTAGAAAAGATTGTCCTCTGCACAAAGGACAGGCAGAGAACAGCATCATTGAGGTACAAGTCCCATTTCTCTCAGGCAAATTACTGCATAGATATCTAAGGTTTCTGAACAGCTTTTACAGCATATTAAGATAACATAATGAAAATACACCGTATTTGAAACCAAAGAGCAGCATATTAGACATGCACTGGTAGAAAACATCCTGTGCGCCACTAGAGATGTTAAAAGTACCATACACAACTTGGATGTTCATCTAAAAGCATAATATTTTCCTCTGACTTCAGTTTTTGTGGACAAAAGTCTTCATGGTCATAAATCTGGAATTCTCAACATTCAGCTGTGGTGGGTATGACATGAACATAGAGGGTCTTCATGTTCAGGTTCTTCATAGAAACGTCCTTTGTGATTTCTGAATGAAGGAAAGAAGAAAGAAACAACAGAGTTAGTGCTCTTGCTTACCAGGAGAACTATGAACTTTTTAAATTTAATTTGCTTTATTCAGACATTTTTGTTGGTTCCACCACAGAGGGACTGGGACAGAAACTGCTCAGCTCAAAATTCCCTCCTGTTAAAGGCCAAGGCATGAAAGAAAGGTCACCACATGTTGGGAGTGTCCCTACAAGAGCAGGAGAGCCTGTTTTATGTTCCAAAGTAGAACCTTTTGAAAGTCAACATCAGCCCACAGCTCTCACCTTGACATCCTGACTGAGCAGCACCTAGTTCAGAAAACTCCAACATCGTGACATGAAGTCAATATGAACAGTACAACACAATGCACTGAAAGTCACAGTCCCTCATGAATAGCTTATATGTAAAGCAAGGATTGTAACAGTACCTGCTGAAAAACTACTGCTGGAATCTTGCTGAGTATGCCTGAAGAATTTCTTATCATACAGGACAATTCTCTAAGTCTTCCCATAGCTACATGCACAGAGTTTGGAAAAGGAGCAGGATAAAGTCCCAAGAAACCTCTGAAGGACAGAGGACACTTCCAACAGGCTGACTCAGGGGTTGTAATTATTCAAGAAACACAAACACTGAGTAATCCCAACTGTGTCTAGGGAAAGTCACCTGCAAAGCTTGCAGCAGCTGGAAATCTTTCACTATTACATTGTGAAATATGAAATTTTTCCCAAGAAGCCTGGTGCTTGCTGACTTTGCTCCCAGCACACACCAGCTGTAGCAAACTGCCCCACTGAGAGCAGAGTGTTTGGAATACTGCAAGGAAACAGCCTTGGAACAAAAGTCACCCCAGTACCAAACACCCCCGAGGCCTCTTCACTCAAAGTTCAGAGGGAAAAGAAGAAAGCTGGCAGGTGTAACCACAGGAACACTGGTGAAACCCAGATGAACAAGGATTGGGGTCATGGCGTCACTCTGCACCCCAGAACCCCTGCAGACAACCCAAGCAAATACAAGATAAAATAAAGATCTTGCACCAGTGTTAGCACAAAGGACACATTAATAACACCCAGACTGGCTGGGGGGTTTCAGCAGGAACTCTTTTGCAGTGTCTTGCCCCATCTTGCTTTGAAAAATATTTCACTGTCAGACTAAACACAGAATCTGCACTGATTTTAAAAGACATCTGTTAATTAGAGAACTGAGAAGTCCTCATGGATCACAGTATTTTCCGGGAGTTCTCTTCCATTCTAATACTCCTCTTTAAGCAGCTGAATATCCATGCACAGAACTGGAAGAGTGGAGCTATAATCCAATTCAGCAATTTATTCCCTCACTAACCTTCCTTCCCAGGATGTAAGAAAGTCTGGTCTGCAGAAGCAGCCAAACTAACTGTGAACTTGAGTCTCCAAGTCTCTTATTAAATATTTAAAATCCTGAAAAATGAGGAACTTACATGAGCGTATTTCCAACAGTACTGATACCAACAATTCATTTTAAAACCTGGAAATCTGATTTATCAACAGACTGTAGGGACAGCCTCCCTTCTGTGCCCAGTGCTCCAGGGAAGGGCTTTGCAGGGAGCACGTGACGTGTACCCATCATCCCCAGTGTGGCTCAGTCAGGTACCTGGAGCCTGTGTCACTCCAGCTCAGGAATAAGCAACACTCACCACCTGGACATTTATTTTTGGAATGTTTTCCAACATTACAAAGGAGGAGTCAAAACCATGTTTGTTTCTGAAAAGCAGGAGTGTCTCTGAGCAATAGACAGCAGATGCCCAACTGCCTGGATGGACCACATTTATAAAAATAACCTTTTCAAAACCAGTAACTCATTTTCCACCAAATGATTGCTTTTCCTTTTTATAGAACAGGCACCAAACTTCCAATTCATGGGTTATTCTCATCAAACACTTCAAAGAGTTAACAGCAAATACATTTTTTAGAATAAACCACAAAAAACCTACTCAAGAGACTGAACTTTGTTGTTCTGAAGGTAAGACCTTGAACAGATTGATCAGAAGATGAATAGGGGATTACAAAGCTGCAACAATAAACATTAATTGACCTGATGTTTTCTAGAGGCATCAGAGTGTTTTATATGCAGCACTTATTTATCATACAAAAAAGAGATGAGACGATAAAATACAGCTATGCCAGGGTTTAAACTTAAAAAATGTTATTCGAGGAGGTGAATGCTGCAAATCAAGTCTGAGATAGAAGTGTGGCTACAAGGCACTAGCTGCACAAATAAACCTCTGGGACCAACCTCTCTGTGTTCTGCATTTGAAAGAGACCAAATCAGTTGTTTTGGCCTTGGAGGAGTTATCAAATCTGATCTTTCACATCACTGTGAACTGTCACTTCATACACATTTATTAAAGTTTAAACAGTTCTAGAGAATCCATACTACAAGTGTTACAGTGATTTAATCCATTTCCCTTTCAGGTGAAGACATTTTAAAAATCCTCACTTCAACTGAGCCTTAAAGGCTGTTTTGCCTGTACATTTTCCTGTCCTGTCAGCTCCTTGCCTCTTTCAAAGCTCTGCAGTTTCCTACAGAGGTTATTCCAGTGCCTGAACAGAATCATCTGGTTCTGTACCAGTGACAGGAACCGAAGAGGAACTGTGACTAGCATCCCTTGTTCCTGAGTGCCTGAATCCCCAGGAGGGCAAGGCTGCACACAAAAATATCTTTTAGTTTATGCAAACCAAATGTAGTTCACTTTCTTGGTTTTTATCCCTGGTGCTGAAACACTCCAGGCTCCAGTTCTCTGTTAACACTACTCACCACATTATTTCTGGCATTTGCTCAAACTATCATCAGAAAGTTTCACTGGCATCTGAGATCCATGTGAGTTACAAAAATGGCTTGGGAATAACAAGGTGTGTACCTCACGTCATATGAAGTAAAACTTGAAAAAAGCCCAAACAGCCAAAAACCCACAACAAAACCCCCTCCTTACTCAGATTCCAGTGTATCGCACCTAAATCCTCTGGAGAGACCTGGGTGACCCCAGTTCTCAGCAGCTGCACTAGAGCTGCCCCTCCTGCCCTCCCCACCACTGACAGCCCCTCCTGAGGGAGCTCAGCCCACCCTGAGATGGGCAGTTGGAGCAGGAAGTCCAAATTCTGGACAGGTAACGTGTGATAAGCCAATAAATGTCATGGATCCCTCCCAAAGAGCTCATAAACCACATCACAGTGATACACTGCAGACAGACAGAACCCTGGGCATCGTTTCATTCAGAGAGCTAAATTCTCCTGAATGTAGGAATCCCTGTTTGGAGCTGTTTAGGTTTTTTACCATGCAGTTTCCAAACCGTTCTCTCTGTCAAATGAAGTCCCAAATCACTCGGGTCCAATTTTTCAGCACCATTGGTGGCTCTGGTTTCAGTCACACCCTCCTCATGAATCTGAGATTTTTGTTTCCCATGTCAGTGGGGGTTTGAGGGGTTCTTTAGCATTTCAGACCTGTGAGCATGTGCTGAAGCTTCTTGCTGCACAAATGGCTGTGCCCTACCGAGTCTGACCTACCCACACTGCTCTAACAGAGATCCAACACTCTTTTCCACCCGCTCCAATTCTCCAAGACAATGCAACAACATGAATGTTACAAGTTTAAACAGATTCTTACAATATTCCTACTGCAGGCTCACTTCCAGGAGGGGATTCACTGTTCAATCACTCAGCAGGGCAGTGCCATTCCCACTGCTGACTGACCTTTACTGCAGAAGGGAAAAGCTTTTACACAAACTTGCCTTGGCCATTTCATGAATGCATTACGGCTTAGAACTTCTAAATCTGTATGTTTGCTTAAAGGATTTTATTATGCTAATATTGAATTACTGGGCAAAATTAGACCTGTGTGTGAACAGTGTGGATATAGTAATTAAACTGGATCTCAGGTTACATGAGCTGCTCCTTAACAACTTCCAAGGATCCTCAGAAGAGCAAACCAAAGGTTTGTGCTTACCATGAGTTAGTGCTTCATCCAGGAACAACTTTAGCTTCCTGCTCCTGAGCCCAAAAACTTTTGCTGCCTCATGCAGAAGCCCTTTGTAGGTTAATCCATTCTGACCAACAGGGTTTTCCATTAGGAGAGTTCCCACTGTTCCTTTTTGGCATTCTGGACAAGATAAAACAGCTGAGTCACTATTGAGAAGAAAGGAAATAATTTATCTGGGTAAACTGAAATTTAGCATTTCTTCTTCCATTCCATCTCTATTTCTTCATGGTACTGAGAGAAAAAAGTTAGTATCTGTGGTATTTCTGTAAGTTCATGAATTATAGAGCCAGAAATGTAAGTGATGACTGACAGCTTGACCAACAGAAGAAAACTTCTTTACATGGGTTAACAGGTCAAAAGAGAGTCTGGAAAACATGAAATATTTCAACAGGACATAGAAACCACTTCATGCAGAAACTCACCAAGCACCTACTGATGATCAAACCCCCTGTAAAAATCAAATTTTTGGCTCCTGCAAGCTCTCAGTAGTGTCAGAAAGGGTTCATACCAGGCACAGGGTCAGAGAGGAAGTTACAGAAACAACTCGGCTGCTCCCAAGTGAGCTTTAAGAGCACCAGATTAGCAGCTGGGAAACAGAATTATACACACACATCTCTACACCCCAGAGCAGGTGAATAATATAATTCATTTGGCTTTTAAACAGCACTAAGAAATGTCTCACAGGCTGTTCCCAATGTCCTGGTAAAGAGCTGACTCTTCATTTAAACCTGTCTGTTTTAGACTCAGCCTTTTACAACAAGCTGCACAGGTGAGCTGATGGTCAGAAACAGGGAAACAATGCCAGGGGCTCATGCTTAACTACTGCCCCTTATCTTAAACTGCCTCACCTTTTTCTCTTAAGAGAAGAGGGAGAAAAGCTAAGTATAAACATTGTTTTTATCAGAAAGTACACACTAGGAAAAAAATAAAAGAAGTCACCATATACCAATTGAAACCTACACGTGTGCACCAGCACGTGAAAAGGGCCAAAGCCTGCATGACAGCAAGGCCAGGCTGTGAAGGAGCAGCCCAGCAGCCCACGTACCTTGTGGCTGTGCATTGATCAGCTGCAAGTTGATGTACTGGCAGAGCAGGGCACCAGGGGAGCTGGGCAGGGCAGGGGCTGACCCTGCTGTCACGTGCAGAGTCTTCCCACTGAGGCCCAGCAGGTCTGTCTGCTTTATCAGCTCTGCAACAGAAAGCGACACTGATCAGGCCACCCCAGGAGCTGACAAGGAGGCTGTCTCACTCCTGACCCCACTGCAGCAGCTTCTCCTCTTTCACAATCCCATCCTCAAGCTTCTCTGTTGGAAAAAAGGAATTTGTGCAGAAATATTTGGTTTTCATAATAACACAAAGAGGGTGCTTCGTTTCCTGTGGAAATTAGCTCCTATGTAACATTTCTTATGCACATAGTGACTTATGCAATAAAAATAGTTAGCTAACGTCAAACAAGCAAGAAATTATCCACCCAAGCCAACCATTCCTATCTCATTACACAAAGAGCTGCGATCTTTGCTTGCACCAAGACCCCCCTGGCCAAAGCAGACTGGGAATGTGTTACTATGCAACATCAGGGTATTTGTTAATATTAAATATATTAAACTCCAGAAAAAATAATTCAAGCCATGGGTCATGAATAAAGCCCCCTCCATGAGTATCTGTGTGCAATGCCAGCACAGCTCAAGATCCAGCCAGGCAGACGGAGAGAATGGGGGAAGACCAGACCCAAACCGGGAGCCCTGTCTCCAAGGGCATCAGAAGAAATCCCTGGAAGTGCTGGGAGGAGAAGCTGATGAGGTTTCTGTGACAAAAATGAATTCTGCAGCATTGTCTGAGCCTTGAGGTCAAACAGAACCACTGATGGGCACAGCATTAAAGATACACAGGAATAACATCACTCTCTGCTGCAGAGAACTCCAGAGATGAAATCCAGGGAGAATTTATGCATTTAATTCCTCGTCAGAACTGCGTGTTCTGTCCATATGGAACAGGCACACCTGTCAGCTCCAGCCAACAGGTTTTCATTCCACAGCAGCCCTATGCTCATGTCACGGAGCCTAAGCAGTACAAAGCTCATTTTCTATCAGTTCACCTGAAAGAATCTCATGGAGACTGATTTATATATGTATACATTTTGTAGGTTTATAAACTTATAAATAATAATAATAATCCCTTAACTGACCACCCAGCTCCCCAAAGAAGCCCCAAACCCTCAAAAAAACTAAACCTACAAAAAGGTGAACAACAATCACAAGCTACAAGCTCTCAAAATTCTGTCAAGTGCCACAGAACAGAGTGGGATGCACTGGGGAGCATTTACAGTATCGTTCGAGAAAGGACAAAGACCTCAAGCTGCACCTAAGAGTCTAAAATGTGTATTTTAAATATCAACTTTTATGTATTTGTATATAAATGTTGAACGGTTTAAAGAAAAAAAGAAACCAAAAGCCAAACACTGCTCTGGCCTGTCTGAGGTGCCAGGCATGTGCTCAAGCACAGGAAGGGGATTTGCTTGTGGTTTTATTTTCAGGAAAGCAAGAAAACTACTGAATTAACAAGTGGAGAGGAATTACCAAGATTTCATCCAATGGAAGGGAGCCAGGGGCAAGTTTTTACTAAACCAGCACGATTTCAAGCCACAGGAAGAGAGAGCACAGGGGAGCAGGGGGTGACAGAGCTGGGAACACCGGGGCCAGTAACTCTCAGTGTGCCATTCCCCAGCTGGCAGCGTCCCTGTGGATCCATGCAGGGCAAGGAGGCACGAGCTGCATTAATGGGGGTTTGCCCAATTAACAAATTAGCACTTGGCATTCCAGGAGCACTGACATTTTCCCAGGGAAGAGCTCAGGCACAGCGCTGTCAGAAAAGTCTGTTCACAGAACCCTCTCCTAAGAGCAAGAAAAAATGGATCATTTTTTCACATATATCAACAGACCTGGAGGCAAGCAGATTTTACAAGTGCTCATCAAAATCACTTTAAAAGTCAGTTCTCCCTGCAGCTGGGGTTTAAGTGGTAATGCTCTCCTCTAAGGTACCTTACAGCCTCACAGCCTTTTAAAAATTGCAGATGAAAAAAATCAGCCATCTGAAAATCATAAAGATGAAATAAGACATGGATCAAAAGGTTTGTAGGGAGATTTTTGCCCCACCTTCCTTGCCTCTTCCTTTTTTTTAACCCCTATACGAGCTACAGATGCATTTCTTCCCATAAACGTATTGAAAGTGTTTTAAATAAACCTTTTTCAATATGGGCTACTTCCATGAAAGCTGAGTGTAAGTCTACAAGCATCCCAACGAAAGAGTTTAGAGAGTTTTCAGCAATCTAGAGGGAAAAAAGTCACAGACAACTTTTTTTACCACTTGACTTGACTCCAGCTTCTTCCCTTTGAATTTTTTTTTTTTAATGTAGAAGGAGACAAATTCTATTTTCAGTTTCTGAAGGCCAGTACAAGTCCCAGAGCCTTGTCTGGGGATTGTGCAGTTCCTCAAAATACCTTAACAGGTTGTTGGGGAGGAAATGTTTATCCCATTATTCCAGTGCTGCACTGAAAAGCAGGGACAGGATCAATCTGAGCCTCCCTTAATGCAAGAACTGCCCGATCCTGTGCCACGGCACAACCCTAAGGAAACCCTCATTACAATTAGAGAAGAAGATAATAAATTACTGCAAGTAAAGTGGACAGCCCTAGAAACCACAGGAAGGGAATGAGGAGCCAGAAATACGGTTTTACTTGGTCCCAATTTCATTAACACACGTGGGAACAATTCAGAAATTACTTGTCTGGAGCGCACGGCCTCTCTCCGCAATTCCTCTCGGACACAGCGGCTGATTCCAACCCCTGCTCGCCCCCAGAGGCCCTGGAATCACCAGGAGACCTCACCTGAGGTTATCCACACCAAGGCTGGGCAGATAGAGCAGATGGACTGTATCCAAAACAAACACTGGAATCTGGTTCTGTGCTCTGACACCTTTTCAGGACTGTTCTCCTGGCACGTGCCCTGAGCTGTGACTCCCCAGAGAGCCACATCTGCTGACCTACACTTGTTTGAGATGTGACAAACCGCAACAAAAGCCAGTTTGATAATCTGACCCTTCCAAGGGAATTTCCATACGGTTAATAAGCGCTCTGCCCACACCACCGACACCAACTGACAGGTGAAAATCAGGATGCCAAGATGGAAGTCTCAAAATGACTCCTGAGGAGCAAAGGTGCCACGGAAAAGAATAATGGAAAGGAATCAAGCCTTTGTTGCTACAGCAGAGGAAGAGGGAAGGTTTCAACTTTCTCCACCACTTCCTTTAGGACTTCAGCATTAATGGATTTGTGCCATCTTTTTATCCTATAAATGGCAGAAAAAACCCAAATACTGAGTCAAACTACTTATAAAGTTCATGAGATGGGAGTTTCCCAACTCCTCAGGGATTCTGCAGGTCACCTCTTATTATCTGTGGTGACAATGAAAAACAGAAGTACAGAGGCCCCTCTGCAGGCACAGACCATGCTGTTATCCTTCCTATTTGGAAAACAATTTCAAGGAAAACCATTTTCCCCTTCAAAACACAACTGGAACTTGAGGAAGATACTGAAGGATCTCCTCTAAATCCCCTTTGACTGAAAGCAAAGATTATAACCCTTTTGTGTGACAGGACTGTTCAGCTGAGCTGAGCATGACCTGAAAGATTTATCGCAGTGACCTCACGGATCACACGAGATGGGAAACCCTCAAAATCCTCCTAGAAATATTCTCAGGACAGGACAAGTAAGGAAACTAAGGACTGAGGTGGGAACAGTGACACACAGACTACTTCTTTACAGATGTCACTGTTGGACATGAACCGGTGATCCCCAGCAGCTCAAAACAGCCAATTCAAGTATCTCCCCCTCAGGTGTGTTTCAGTAGTATTTCCATGAAAAAAAACCACTAATAAAAGGTTTTGTAGCCATCTAATTACCGTTTTTAAAGTGTTTGGGTTTTGTGGTTTGTTTTTTTTTTTTCATTCTTGTGCCTTAACAAAGTTCAAGCTGCAAAAGTATTCCATAGGTTTTTTCGAAAAAAAGAAGAAATACAGAACTCCTCAAGGTTGTCCAGGGTGGAAAGGCAACGTTTTTCTTCTACAGATCACAGTTTGCATTCAGCCCAAGTTCTCACCCTGCCCACTGAGGCGCTGGGGAACAGAAAGCATGGAAAGGATGATGGCAGCTCGCCATCAAGATCCAGCATAGCCTGGGCCCAGTGGAAATGCTGAAATAAATCATATTTTGTCTTGATGAGAACTTGTAATGGAGGCAAGATAACAGATGAGCACCATTTAGCAGCAGCTTTTGGAAACATGTTCATGTGACTATAAACACAGTCTCATAAGCTAAGTACTATAAAATGGAATATTTTCTGAGCCATTTTCTTGTCAATTTGATATAGCTAGCTAGGCAGCTATAAATTACACAGTAAATAATTATACAGTAAATGACTCCTAGCCGCTACTCGAAAGACTTCCAATTTTCCTTGTCATACTCCATTTACCTGTGTTTCCATTAAAAACTGTCAGTTTGGAATTTTTGAGACCAAAAATGCAGGAGACGGCATCTATAAGTCCAGTGAAATTCAAGGTATTATCTCCTTTTGGATTTTCCAGCAGCAACACACCATCTAAAACCAAAATTAAGAAATTAAAATGCAGTTTGGAAGCAATATCCAAGTTCTAATGATTTTCTAATGACTCTAATTACTTCCAGTGAGTTTTTAAGCCAATTAAAATCAGCAACACTGCATCTTCCCAAATTTTTTTTACTGGGAAAGGGGAAAGAAACAGAGCAATGGACTGATGTGTATTTCAGATTTATCATGTACAAGTTATATTTGCTTTTATTAACAAAGTAATCCCATTAATACGTTACTAAAGTACAACCCAGTGTTACATTGGTTAAAAACTGACAGACTACGCCCTCTGAGATGGTCACCAGTTTTTCCAGCTGGATTCATTCTCACTCAGGGAGCACACTGATTTCCATACATAAACTGGCAGTATATGCAAGAAAAAAACTCCCCAAGAGCATTTAGTTTTCTCTCTTTTTAATACATAACTCACCCTTGTAACAACATCACTGCACCCATGTCCATTGCCCAAGGCACAGTCAGGCTATTTCTCTAGTTTTAAGTATTCTTTTCATCTCTGTACTTCATATCTGAACTTTTCAAACATTCTCCTCCACATCCAGGCCTCACCTCCTGCACAGTGCTACAGCAAAAACTACAAAATCTCAAGCACAGCCCTAAATCCAGAGAGTGCACCCCTCACAAAGATAAGACACAAATTCTCCCTGGAGCAGGAGTAACAACTCCTGTGCCCACGGGAGTGTTTCCCTCACAAGAAATCACGGACAGGTGTGGTTTTGCTTTGAATAAACTCATTTTCAAGAATCATTTAAAGCTCCTATTGGAGGGGAGGCTCCACCACCTTTCCAATGAATTCAGGCTCCAGCACTCACCACACCTTTTCCAAACCCTCCGTCACACCGGCCCTGACAACCCAAGCTGGGGATGTTCACTCCTACCTTGTTCTGTCCCGTTGACACAAACTTTGAGGTTGACATAGGCACAGGCTGGGCCATCAGACTGACACACCCCTCCTCTGACCAGGGTGATTTCCAGCTCTGAGCCCTTCAGCTGAGGAAAGAGAGAGATCAGATTTATGTCAATATTGCTTTATTAAACAGAGCACAGTATTTTCCTTCAATAAACAACACCAAGATCTTGCCTTGCTATACTAAATGGGATTTACCATAAAATAGAGATTTTTTTTCCCCACATCTTCCTTCAGGGGCAGTGCTTCAGACATGAATCTGCCTGCACCAGATGTCAGGAAAGCAGGGAATAAACAGCCTGATTTTCACAAGTGGTGAGGAGCGATGACACCCTCCCCAAAATATAATCCCCAAAGCAAATCTGCCCGAGAGGAGCACTCCTCCAGAGAAATTCAGAGTACTGCCCATGCCCCTGCTCTCAGTCACTGCCTAGAGAAGCCTCCACTATCCCTGGGGGACCACTGAGAATCCCTTGGGTCACAGCTGCCTTGGTACCACCAGAAGGTACCAGTGACCCTGTCAGACCAGGAGATCCAACATGGATCTGCCAGAAAAGATCCAGAAATCACCCATATGAACAATTAGGACTAAAAGACCATTTAAGCCTTTTTTTTTTTTTTTGTGAATTTAGAGATGGTCTTTGGAAAGAGACACAGTCCAAAGGGTGACAGACAAATTTGGAAGTGCCATTCTTGACTGAAGTCTTATTACAAAGTAGGTTAAAACACTTATGCAGCAACAAATGCCATTCTCTGTTTATCCATTCTACGAACAATTCAAAATTCATTTTTCAAGTACCTACTTTTCTGCCCCAATAGTTTCTGATAAACTGCATTTTTTTGTTGTTGTGGCTTGAAGCAAGTCTTTGGGAAAAGAGCTCAGAATTAAAGCCTTGTATCAAAAATCAATCCAGGGTAATTTCCCAGAAATAATGATTTGAATGTAATCACAGTAAATGTAAAAAAGGACAGAGTGCATTTCCTTCCATAAGCAGACTTGTGTTACTCCTCTGAGTAACTTCCAGAAATTTGGATCAATGATCCTGCCACAGCTGACTTAACTTATGCAATCCCATGAAAGGATTTCTCAGGAAGGGCTTTCTCATGTCACTGCTCTCAATGCGACAAGGCTGCAGCAGAACACGGAGTCAAGCGTCTGCCCTAAGCAATCCATCTCTGCAGGCCCAGGAACAGAGATTTCCAAGAAGCACTTGACAGCTGCACTGAAATCTCAGTCGTCTGTTTCTCTCTGTCTATTCAAAAGTCTAAGTGTGTGATAAACACTTCAGAGGCACATCAAGCCCATAAGCACAGAAAAGGCTGCAGCAGGCACAGAGCACCTCCACAAGGAACTTCTCTGGGGTGACTGTTCCTGCCCATGGTAGGGGGTGCAACTACATGATCTTCAAACCCAAACCCATTCTACCATTCTATAACTGAGACTCCTTACAATAAAGTAATAATGAACAAGTGCATGACTTCTGTTCTTCTATGCCTCCATTTCCCACACACAAACTGCACCCCCTCAGCACTCAGGACTTGTAGCATCTCACAGAATCCTGGAGTCGATTGGTTGGAGGGTATTTTACCTTAGCGATCATTTCATTCCACTCCCTGCCATGGGCAGGAACACCTTCCACTGTCCCAGGCTGCTCCAAGCCCCAGTGTCCCACCTGGCCTTGGGCACTGCCAGGGATCCAGGGGCAGCCACAGCTGCTCTGGGCACCCTGTGCCAGGGCCTCACCACCCTCACAGGGAACAATTCCTTCCCAGTATCCCACCCAGCCCTGCCCTCTGGCAGTGGAAGCCATTCCCTGTGTCCTGTCCCTCCATCCCTTATCCCCAGTCCCTCTCCAGCTCTCCTGGAGCCCCTTTAGGCACCGGAAGGGGCTCTGAGCTCTCCCTGGAGCCTTCTCCTCTCCAGAGAGAAGAAGAGCAATTCAGTGCTCATGGTTTTGTTTGAAACCCCTCCCTGCCAAGGTTTCAAGGTGTCAGGAGGCCCTCTCAGCAGGATGCCCACAATGAGACAACTGCATTTCTCTAAATTGAGCTGACAACAGCCCCACAGAACTGACTGGCAGAACAGGGTTATTTCGTGAAGATTTCTGTAGCTTTTCTCTGTCTGAAATTCAACATTTGTGCAAATATAGGGCCTGACCTACAAACCTCTCCTAGGGTCACACACCAGCTCATCATCTCCACAACTGAAAGGGCTGCCTGGTTTTTGCTGACAGCCAGATGACAGCCCTCAGTTCTATCCATAAAAACCAGGTCAGGTGCCTGCTGTCAGGGTAGGATTTCATCTCTACACACGCAGCATTATTTACGACTAAACCAATACACTCATCTTTCCACAATGCTTTTCTTCACTAAAATATATGAAGTTAGATTTAGGTAAGAGTAAAATAAGCATGGGGGGAACCACACCTACACAGGCATGAAAGCTTTCATGGAAAGCAACAGTGACCAGCACTGAAGCTCAGGTCCAGGTGATTTGAGGCAGGCAATCAGACAGGAGCTTCCCAGCACTGCATTTCCAGCTGCTTTTACATTCCAATTCAGATTTGATGTTGACTTCGCATCAAATTGTCCATCAGAAGCATCAAATAAGGACTTAGAAAAAACTTTTAAGATTTTCAGGGATGTCTCAACCACAGTATTTACTTAAGTGTTTTCCCCCTCTTTGCCACTACATGAAACTGATGGTTTTGAAAAAGGCCGGACAGGGCTTTGTTTCAAATCTGTACAACTTCAGAAGTGTCATTAATAACGATAAAACATTTCCTTTACAAATACTATTAAAATGGATGAAATGTGCCCTTTCCTTTCAGCTATTCCCTGCCTTCCCAGCCATTCTGTACATCAAATTTCAAGCCTGATAGATCCTACGCTCTTGTGTAAATTAATCTTTGTGGTCCAGCAGGACATTTACGTTGAAGAATAGTTCATTCACAATTCTACTGGGAATGTCTTTTGAATAGAGTAAGTTTCAGGAAAAACATGGCAAAAACGATCATCAAATATGTCAGAGGAAGCAATCAAGGAAAACAACAGAAATTGCTGCTGATTTGAACTGTGAAACTACACTTTTACAACAGACAACGTCAGCAACACAGGGCAGAGGAAAAAACATCCTTAAATATTAAACAAGTTGGTCTTAAGCCAAGTTTAGCCTTGAAGGAGAAGTTCTAATACAAAAGTCTATTAATCTAAAAAAAAAAAATCAGAGCAACAACATTTGGGCTGTTCAAACAATACATTAATCCAAGTACAATCAACTGTGTATTAAGTTCAGACAAACAAACAGCCTCAGTTATTTACTCTGGTATCCAAGCAGCTTGATTTTCAAAAACACCACGCATCCAGAACACAACTCCTTTCTTTATAAACCAAAGAAGACTAATACATAAAAGTCATAGATAGAAAACAATATCTGCTCTATCCCACAAATAAATATTGACACCATTATTCTTTAACTGGAGCAGCTCGCTGGGTAACGAGCAAATAAGATGAACTATGCAAGCAGAGCTTCTCTTTCTTACTTGGGTTGTTTCCTGGATGAGAACTTCCTTTGAGGTAGGCACGGGGTAAGGCTTCAGGTCTGCCTTTATTGTGGCAAAAATGAACTCGGCGTGTTGCTGGATGACGGTGTCCAGGTATTCCCCCTCTGGCAGGGCTCTGTAGTACACCGTGATCTCATCTGTGGGGACCAGGTTCCTCTGCAGGACACACACACACCCCCCATTACTGACAGCAAAACCACAAACCAAGGGAGGAATACTCGACAAGATAAGAAAAAAAGGTGTTTTTTCAAGTAGTTATTAAAAGCTTCCATAAAAGACTTAGAAAAAAACAACCCTTCTGCAAAAACACTGAGAATCTTAAAACATGGGAGTATAGGCAGGATTAAGTATATTGATATTCATTACAGTGAAAACAGATGATGGCCTTATGTCTACAGAACTACATTTAAATAAATCATCCAGTAACACATGGGAGAGTTTTCATGGCCACATTCCTTCCCAATTATATTTTATACAGAAATAAATTCTCTTAAGTTTTATACATGTAAAAAACATTAAAATATATAAATCTGCATAGGTGTGGCTATATATATTTTTAAAACCACAACATGTGTGTATATACACATATTATATATATATGTATATATTAAAAATCTACATAGATTTTTAAAATTATATATATATATAATGTAAAAAAATATCTATTTTGGTAAAAACTTGTAGTTTTTCAGTCGTATGCTGAAGAAAGGTCCTTTCCAACACAGATTTTTCTATTAATCTATAATTTAGGTAGCCTTAACTGCACAGGTATCCTTTCCAAAGTAATGCGCCCCACGAAAATTTTCTCTACACATCCTTTAGAGTTTTTCCAAGGGAATCCAATCAGACAACCATACATGAGGAGTAAATTATGCAGGGCTTCAGATTTAATTTAAAAATGCAGTCTCTGCTGCATATTGCCCAGGCTGCTGAAAAGGAAATGAGAATGTCTTGTCCCACCCCACTGATCGCTTACCTTCTTGCGAAGCTTCTGGATGCGATTGATCACTTCCCGGGCAACTCCTTCATCCACCATGGACTGGTCTGGGGTCACATCCAGAAGCACCAAAACCTGAGCAAATGCACAGAACACTGATGAACAGGTGACAAACTGGAAACAAGGTGGAAGTAACACTCTCAGGAGCTCAGGTGGCTTTTAGAGAGCTCCTCACGTACAAAATACGATGGTGGAGAGAGTATTGAACAGCTCCAGGATTCACACGCTCCTGGAATGTGCTGAACTACCTGAACTAACAAACCCAAGCCAGCTTCCACCTCACCGTTTTCCTGTGGCTTCCTGAGGAACTCTTCCCTTAATCAAAAAAGAAAGAGAGGAAATAACCAATAAAATACCTGAGCATCGGAATGTGCCTCGAACTGGGCAGATCCCTCTGTCATCTGATACATGAGACGGAGATCTTCCCCGTGGAGTTCGTGTCCTTCCACAACAATGCTACCTGCAGAGTTGGCAGATGGAGAGCATCTCTTACCAACCAAGTAAAACCTCCAGTTTTAAATTCAGAAAGCTTTAACCCAGTATCAGATTTCACACACGTGCAATCCAGTCAAACAGCAGTTAAGCACTAGTAAGCAGCACTGAATTATCCCACATTCCCGTTTTTCACACAAGCACTCCCCTGGCAGCAGAGCTCACTAAAACACAAGCACTTCAGCAACTGTTTGTGTGGAACCATCTGAATGGAATAAAACTTAAAAATAGCCTGTATACTCCACCAACTCCAAATTTCCATTTAAGCAGTTCACTAAATAGATAGAGCTGCAAAATTCACACCCATTGTAACTCTGGATTTGAAGGAATGCTTTTAGAATAAAAGCTACTGCTCAAATACTCAGTTCCAATCCAATTCAGTCTCACAGAAAGCTTCTTCTCTGCTTCATCTTGGCTTTACAAGAGAACTTAAAATCAGAGAAGATCCTGAGTGGGAAGGGACCACAGGGATCACTGGGTCCAACTCCTGGCCAGACACCCCAACAATCCCACCCTGTGCATCCCTGGGGGTATTGTCCAAACACTCCTGAAGTTCTGGCAGCCTTGGAGCTGTGCCCATTCCTTGGGATGCTCAATGCCCTCTAGGGGAAGAACCTTTTCCTATTATCCATCCTAAACCTCCCTTGACAGGAAGGAACAGTTCAACAGGAGAGCATTTTACAGTCAGTGTTTCTAATTTACTGTCAGACAAATATTGGAAATAAAAACCCCCAGTTTTCTCCTTGTAACAGCTGTATAGGAATAATAAAGAGGGAAGCAGGCCTTAAGCTCCCCTAAGCTCACGAAAGGATACCCTGCCACCCTTGAGTGTCAGATCCAGTTTTTCCAAATAACTGCATGGGACTGCTGGGAAACGTTCCTCGAGCATCAGCCTCATTACAAGGTGAGACAACAACAGACGGCAACAGCTCACGTCTTGCCAAGAGCAGCCAAAGATCTCTTTGCTTCAAGGCCTTTTAAAAGTTTTCTAACCACCAGCAAATTGTTCAAAGCTTACAGACATCTGCATAAACCAATCATTAAAACTACATGTATACCTTACATCTAACAACAGGTGCTTGTTTCATACTTCCCACCATTCGGGAACTTTTTGCACTCTTCTATAAACAAAGCACAAAGCCTCATCATTAAACTTCTCTATTCTCTCGCTTGACATGTTTTTTCTGCTTGCTAAGGCCTACCTCTACACAGCACAGAAACACAGTTTTATGATTACACGTCCTCATTCCCGTATCTTTCCGCAGCTCGGAGAGTTTTCTCCTTTTGCTCTTTCCCACTACAGACCTGTCTCCTGGAACCTCTCCAGCTGCTCGCTGCTGAGCTCCTTGATGGCAGCCATGACGGGCTTGAAGGCGCCCTTGAGGCGGCGGCCCAGCACGGTGTGCTCGGGCTCGGCCCGCAGGCGCACGCCGTACCTGGCCTTGTCCGCAGACAGCGTCAGCGCCCGCACGTTCAGCTCCTGCGGGGACACACACACACGGGACATGGCCTCAGCAACGCTGCGGGCAAGGGGCACGGGGTGTGGGGCTGCCTCCATGGACCGAGTCACTGGCCAGCACTGGGAGAGCAAACAAACCCAACCCTGGAGCCAGCCTCAGCAGCAGGGCCCAGCCTCACATTCAGCCTCCAGGCTCTGTTGTTTCAGACAGCTCTCACCTCCCATCAGCCCCCTACAGCCCTTTTTATTTCCCCCTCACCACTGCCTGAAGAGCTAAACCCGTTCCCTCTGTGTGCAGTGGTGGAGCTCAGGAGAGAAAATTCTGCTGGAACAGTTCTTTCAGAACACATCAAGCCAGGAAACCATAACGGACCATTTTATGGTTGAGGTTGTACAAAATGGCATCATTTTGTCTCCTTCTTACCTGTTCATTCCAGCCCTTCACTGCACATAAAACCAGCCTGCTCAGAAAAGCTTCTGGCTGTGCCCTGCATCCAAAACAGCTTTATAAAACCAGCATGGACTTCAGAAGGGGGCCCAGGCACTGCAGGAATGCGTGTGCCCATTTTGCTGAGTTGCAGGTGCAGATATTTTTGCAACATAGCGGTGCTGTGGGAAGTTTTACACAACTGACTGAGAGGATAACGTAGCTTTCACATGAGGAAAGACCAAGGCTGGAACCCTTTGGAGAGAAGAAAGCCAAAGGGGGATATGACAGGTTGGAAAACATGAGAGACAGACCCGCACATACATTTCACTGCAATCCAGCAGGTTCTGTCTGCCAGGCCGCCCAACACTTGAAGCATTTGGTGTTTAATGCCCACAGGATGGTGCTCAGAGCTCCCATCCCCACGCTACAGCATCACCACGTGCACTTGGCAAACAAGCTGCTCCAAGGCATTTAGGAAGCAGAAGTAAATGGCAGCATCAGCATGACAGGACTAGCAAGTAGCCAAACATTTGGATTGAGAAATAATGCTTAAATACAACCTCTGAGCCACAGCCTAATTCCCTAGGAAGTCCTAGTGACATGAGGAGCCAAGAACACAACTGAATCTAATTTTATTTAATATATCTTTTAGGAAATCTAATGAAAATTACGCACTTCAGAAATTCAGTTTCAATGGGGTGCTGCTGGAAACGAGCCCACGAGTTGTAAATGACAACCTCATGGGGGAAAAGAAACAATAATCCAAAAAACAGTGCAAATTGAAAGATGACTTTGGGCCTGATTAGATAAATCACAGAGAAGCCAACTCCAGCAGGACAAGTCTTCTGTACTAATTAGATTAGGAAATAATTCTTTTGTACACATTATGCATTTAAAAACCCAAAATGAGTCTTTGAAAAACAAAAACAACAACAAAAAAAATCTGTATCTTAGGTCTGTTTACATCAGTCTCAGTGCTTTGACTGAAAATATTATTTTAATTCTTAATTTTTATCTTCCTAATTACTCAAAATTAGCTCCTTAGCACATCTTTCAAGTCTCACGTGGACATACTGAGGCAACCAGCCCTTCCCATGACCAGCTGGAAGAGCTGTCCATGGAATTCCTGAACATACAAGGGCCTTCAGCTGGTGCCACGTGCCCCAGCTAAGCCCAGTCCTCAGAGCAGAGACAGAAATGTCACAAATGCTGTGCTTCAGCTGGGCTGGGCTCTCGAAGCAGGCAGCCTGAAAAGGAAAGTAAGTACTCATTATGTAACAGTGTAAGAAAAGAAGAACTGCTGGGCCTCCCAGCCACAGCTCTTTTGTCACGTAATTCAGCCCCATCACAGGCTCGGTCCGGGTTTGATGGAGAAGTCAATTTTCTGTTTTCCAGCAGCCCTACACAGGGCTGGGGGCTGGAGGGAATGCAAAGGTTGGGTGGAAACAAGCTTCTGACTGAGCACAGAGTCAAATTTACTCAGAGAAAACCTTTCCCTGGAAGCAGCTGGGAAGAGAAGTCCTGACCCAGGCTTGTAAAAGGCCTCAAATAGAAATGAATAAAATGCAAATGTGTCCAGTTGCTAAAAGCCCTCTGGGTTTACTTCATTTTGTGAGCTTGGTTATTTTTGCATGACAACTCTATAATCTGGCAAGTTCTAATATTAAAATCCATTTATTTAAATGACTTTCTGTGTTCTGAAGATGAGAGAGCAGCACTGCAGATCAAAGACTCCAGCTCCTTCTGCAAAAGCGATGAATGAAATTTCTGAAGAATTGACAAGTACATCTTTCCAATTCTTTTGTCAGCAACTACACGAAATTAAATGGTGTAATTCTCCTTACCCATTACCTCTGGCATCTGCAAATTTACTCCTGGCAATCACTGAAGGTTCTGAAGCTCTGAATAGGCAGGAGGTTGATGAACAAAGCTGCAAATGCAGCCCAAGCAATGCTGCCCAGCCTGCCTGTAATCACTGACCTCTTTAGCTCTGCACCATCCAGTAAACAACAGGATTGATTGCCATGCAGCACAATAAAACACACACTAAGCTCCAGCAGCAGCTTGTTGAATTTTAAGACACATAATAAAACCAGGACAATAGACAGTACTTTGTGTTTGTGCTTCCACAAAGGCACCTGAGTTTGTTTTAATTCATGTCTCCAGAAGAGACACT
Organism: Hirundo rustica; assembly: GCF_015227805.2. Taxonomy (NCBI): domain Eukaryota; kingdom Metazoa; phylum Chordata; class Aves; order Passeriformes; family Hirundinidae; genus Hirundo; species Hirundo rustica. The sequence continues at coordinate 7,050,091 of NC_053461.1, read as the reverse complement.
TTTGTCCGCAGTAGCAAAGGAATACAAATCAAAACATACTAATGTACAATCCAATTACATAATAATTTAAAAATTTTTAGCTTCTTTTGTTACCTTTCATTAGCTGCAGAAGCTGACAACGGATTTTAGCAACTAGTCTTTTAGAAGTAATTTGAGGAAGCAAACCTCATCTCCCATAAAACTGGATTCTCTACGATTTATAAATTCATTTTTCAGATCCAAAAAATGGGACAGACATCAGCCTAAAGTTCACAGAATTCTGCTATTGAAGAGATTCAGATATTGAAAGAATTATAATTAATAGTAACAGCAGCTCTGAAGAGAGGGATCATAACTGCCAAGTCTAAGAGCAATAATCAATAAGCTAACATGACAGAAAAGCTTTACAGTCCCACTTGCAAATCAATTACTAGTTTTTAAATTAAAATTCCTCTAGTGAACAATTCTTAAGCATTTAACTCCCACAGTAACTAAAAGCAAGCAGCATGCAGCACTGATGTAGAGATCCTGTGCACTGAGCTGTGACTTCCTGAGCCAGTGCTCATTCCCCCAGCAGAATTTTTAGATGTGTATGTAGGCTTGGGGAAAGCTGGTGTTGCTGTAATGATATAGAACACAAGTTTCAGAGGTCCTCCTGTGCTTCATCTCCTGATTTCCCTGACTGACATGGCTGCCCTCACCAAGACAAGTGAGGTGAGCTGATCCTCCTTGGGAAGATGCACATTTTTGTTCTCTCTGTCAAGGTAAAGCAGCTGACCTTGACAACAGCAACCTCAACCATGAAATGGACGGCATATTTTAAACACGGGAGCAGATCTGCTATTACAGATACCTCACTAAAGGGAAGAAAGAACCCTTAACCTGCCAAGAACAGTCACAGGACAAGGGCCACACCATTTCTGCACAAGGGAAAACCCCCTCAGATCCTGTGCTGCCAGTGCTTAGTGGGAACAGAACAAGAATTTTGTGTCACTAATCCTTGGAGATGGATTTCATGGCTTTAGAGAATGCAAACGGGTCAAATTTTAACAGCCTCAAACAGTTTGTAGGATTAAGTATTTCCCAACACTAAACTGACTGGCACATCACCCACTGATATTCCCTTTCATAACATGGAAATTCAATTCACCTGTGAGTTGTTAATACGGTCAGCAGAGGAGGTTGTTCAGCTAACCAACAGACACAATCCCCTCAAACACGATGTTCTTACCTCCAGTACATACTTCTCTAAAGACCTGATGTTTTCCAGAGCCTCTGGATCCTGGTGGATAACTACTACTTCTTTCAAAGGATACTGGGGGGAAAAAAAAACCCCAAAGCAGAAAGTTAACCATTCTGTTTCCCCAGTTTCATCCCAAAGTTACAAAGCTGTTACACATTCCCAGGGTAGGACAGGAGATGTAAGGAGTTCTAACCTTGACTGGGATGGTTTTCCTGTCTCTGATAACTCGTCCCAGCTCAATCACAGACTGCAAACAAGAAACAGCACTCTCAATTTTTTTGTCGATGAGATCCTCCCTAGATTAGAAAGGAAACATTAAAATTGCTTCATTTTCATCACATCTCTTTGAGCAGATTGAAAACATTTTAACCCCCTTCTTCTGACATTTCCTGCAACAGACTCAATTATGCCCTGGTTGGGGCAATTTGAAAAATGAACAAACAGGCTTTTCCTCTCCCTTTGAGGAGAAGATGAGGAGGAAATAACTTGCTGAAAACAAATACCAGAGTTCTTTTTACATCTTTTGTTAGCACCTCTCACAAGGTGCAGAGGATTGAGTCATGCAACCTGTTCTAGTAATAGCCAATAAAAAGTATAATTTACATTAATGATATCCTAAAGAAGATGCAGAAAGATATTATAAATAGGGTACTTAGAGCAACAATTAATTCCCTGTAACAATTCACTGGATCTCGATTTGTCATCTTTCTCAGAAATTGGAGATATTTGAGCTGGATGTTTTAGAGCTTTAACATCTTTCCTGGCTCAATTATTTTAACAGCCTTCCATTTTGAGGCAAGGCAGGGTTGGATGGGGGTTTTTTTTTGCCTTTTGGCATTTTGGGGGGGGGGGAGGGAGAGGATTTGGGTTGAATTTCTGGTGCTTTTGGGTTTGTTTTTTTTTTTTGAGGCAGTCAACATTTACACCTTGTTTCAAATGTACAAGCAGTGAAATGTTCTGATAACGTGCTTTTCCTGATTTGTTGAGTAGATGCACTAATTGGGCAGCTCCTTTAAGACCACTCAGGTATCAAAGCAAGAGCAGAGGAATTGCTTAAAAAGACAGATATGAATCAAATGAAATGAACACAGATACTTGCTGTAATCTAAGGAGCAGAAGTACTGGGATGAAAACCACAACTCCAGTAAGGACTGGCCAGAAAAACAGAGCTGGTGAAGTAAAACTTCGAGCTGAAATATGCCCATTGCAGCATTAAGGTTTTGAGTTGGTTCTACCCCTTTTGAAGCTTTTATTCTTCCAAAAATCAGTCCCTGAGGATGATTCTCCAACAACTTGGAAATGTGGAAATTACAAGATGTAGTATTTTGCTCTCAGAAAGCTTCCTACAGGATTATGTGACAGAATTTCAGTATCACTGAACAACACTGCAGAGCCACAACATTGAGAGTATTTTTCAAAGACAGAATGCAAATCCACAGAATTTAATGCAACCCATCTGTTCAGACACTCAGCAACTGAGCAGGACCTCGGAGGGGTTTTAACACAGGTGTTGAGTTAAGCTCAGCTGTGAAAGTGGCCAAGTCCTTCAGCTCTATCTGCACTCACCATACTGGTAAAGTGGTGTTTTCTGTAACTGCATCCACAAATCTCTCCTCCTGTTAATTGACAATATTGTCCTTACGCTGTATCAGAAAACTTTCAAAGTAAATGCAGTGATATGCTTTGCAACTCCCAGGGAAACTCCAACTTCAACAATACTCTGGATTTGAAAAGGCTTTTATTTCTATAGGCCAAGGGAACAACTGATACTCAGGGGATCCAATAAATTCCACAAACCAGTAGCAGACAAAAACCCTAACAAAATGCAATACAGAGAAAAGCGGTGCAGGGCTCAAATGCATCCCACACTTGCATGATGCAGCAGCAAGTCAGCACTAACTGCAGTGAAGAGTGACTAAGCCACTTCTAAATGCTTGTGCTAAGCTCACGCCTGAACTGAGTCCCTGCAAACAACTCCCCATCCTTCCCTGACTCCTTTCTACAGGAGCCCAAACCTGTTCCTGGCAGCTCCCTGATGAGGGTGGCATTCCTTGATTACGCATTCTTCCCAGCACTTGCCCAGGGAACAGAAAATCAGCACCATCATTATGTCAATCCCCAGCTCCCTGTTGCAGTAACTCTCACAAAAACCATACACCCTCCTCAAAGCATGCAGCAGCCAGAAAAAGATACACCGTTAGAGAAGGTTTACATTTTAAACTGTAAAGTATCAAGGTCAGGTCCCCTGTCCTTGAGGGTTTTCACGCTGAGCCGCAATGCTGAAGGGAAGTTGTTTCTCTTATTTTCAGATAGCCAGAGCACACAGTGCTGCAGGAACTAAATGCAGGAACTTAATCCACTGCAATACCAGTGACCTCTCTGATCCTTAGGGCCTTTCTCAGTCAGGCACTACAGCTTTGAGCCAACACACAGTTTGAGGAATTAAAAAAGGATATTCCTGCCACCATAAGAAAATACTATGAATTGGGAACAAGCATTCCTCCTAATTGCTTTCCTTCCTATCTCCAGTCTTTTAAGCTAACATGTATCTGCTGCCAAAATATGGAGGGAAAACTCCCAGCTAAAATTGAGGGTGGACTGTGAAGTGCATTGCAAAGGAAGTGTTCTATAGCAAAGGGACTAAAATTCATCAGATCTTAATCAAAATATAAACATTCTGTGCTCCTAGAAAAGAACATGTTCACTAGCATCCTAATGTTTTTTAAGAGACAAAGGAATATTTACATTATTAAAGCAATCTGATTTCTTGTTATGCAGTTTTAAACACAACTGAGGGAGCATTATTCTGTGAAATGAAAAAACAAACCAAAAAAACCCCAGAAATGAACAAAAATCCCCCAACGAACAACCAAACCTCAATTTTGCCATCTAAGGGCTGCCTCTTACCTGACTTGGGGGAGCATGAGGTAGTGGATGCTCTCAGTGTTCTTCTCCTGGACCGAGGCTGGATCAATGAGTGTTTTCAGATTCTGGTACATCAGCTCAGTGATAAATGGAGTATATGGTGCCTGTAACGTTGCATTCAATCAGCAGCTTCCCTTTATTGCTTCCACATTATGAATCAGTAATACCAAGAATTGCATAAGGACAGTTCAGCAAAAACAATGCTTACACAGTGTCTGCAACTGGGATGTTACTCAAAAAGCAGACTGAAATAAATAATGGAGTTCATACTACTTATTTACCTCCTGGCTGATATTTAAATGTTATTTTTGGGCATCAGGGAAGAAATTCTTATGTGTCCTTATCAATCAGGCGATTCAGGCCTTCTTTTTACGACCATGGGGCAGATAAGCAAATAAAAGGGAAAGATGGAAAATGAATTGTGCTACACGAAGATGCTTTTGCATTAACTGCTTTAAAGTGTTATTGAGAGTGGGGTGTAAGTAATTTACATTACCATGAGTCTGCACATAGAGAACAAGACGCTAAACAAAGTTTCCAAGGCCATAATGCAGTCCTCAGTCCCATTCTCGCCCTGATTGAAGAATTCACCAAGGAAAAAAAAAAAAAAAGCTATTTTAGGATCAGGAAATGCACTTAAATAAGCTTCAAAAGTTTCCTGTGTTAATACAATACATTTGTTTTCCAGACTGTATCAACTTTGGATGATCCCACTAAGCAAGTGTAACAGCATTACTGAGCAGTTTGGTTGGTTCTTCCCACAAAGCAGAGAGGAAAAGTTAATTTTTGTACCACTCTCAGGCCCAAAGTGACAGCATTTAGAGCCAAGATGTTGTGTGGAGCTGCCACAAATCCCATGAGCAGGGGCTGCCAGGCCTTTGCTGCCAGGGCAGGACTGCAGCAGCTGATCCCTACCTTGAGTCTCCGGCGGTTCATTCTGACGTACCAGTTGGTCAGAACATCCACAAACTTCACCAGCCGAGGCACCACCGTGTAGAGCCTGTAAGCTGCAAGGGAAAAGGGTTCCTGCAGGTCAGATCTGCCCCCTGCAAGCTCCTCACTTAGAAACCACATCGTCATTTACAGTCCTGGGCTTAAACACAGCAGAAAGCTCCAAAAAAGTGACTAAATACTGATCATTTTAAAACTGTATTTTGAACATGGACAGCATCACTCTCATGCTCAAGACAAACACATTCCCCCTTCCCAAACTGCTTCCCTAATCCCACACAAACAGACATTACAGGAGCCTCAATGCTTTTATCTCAGTGGTAAAGAGGACAGTGGATAAGAGACTATTAATGGCAGGGGACTGGGCAAATCCCCCATTTGCACATGCTGCAAACACAGCCAAGGCACTGCAAGTTGAACAGAAATTACTGCCGAACCAGAAAATAAAATTTCCTTAATTACTGCCAACGCTTCCTCCTTTAGCTCAGCAGGTTTAAAATGAGACACCTACTTCAACCAAGTCTCTCCAAATTAATTACAGCTTTGCACTATTTTTCTAAGTAACAGGGGAAGCTAAAATGCAAAGTAGCAGCAAGGCTGGTGAGGTAAAAGATAAACAGAGCTGCATTGTCAAGTTCTGAATTCATGGGAAGCTGCCAGCACCAAGGTCATCACAGGCATCACTACACAATGAGGAAACAAATTTCAGCTGTCCCTGAGAAGATTGGGGGGAAAAGGGAGGGATGGACCTTACACAGGACTCAACTTGCTAAGGAAAAACTTGTATTTAACTTCTCTAAAAGCCAAGAGCTTCTTGAGCTCCGTTCTGAAGCAGTTTCATTAATCAAGCTGCTACTGAGTAAATGGATCATGGCTTTAAAAGCTCCACCACTCTTTTCACTGTGTTTTGTAAAGCAGAAGAGTTTTTAAAGGCAGAGAACTAGGATTTAAACCTAAAAACAAAACACCCAGAGGATTCACACCATGGTGGGGAAGATATTATTTACTGGGGAATTGGTATTCTTAAAAAAATCCTAACTTTTCCTCTCGCTGTGCGTTATTCAGTTAGGAATCTCGTTATAAACAAATCTTAAAATAATCAAAAATCCCACCCTTCAGGGACAGGGCATCTTTAAAAAGAAATACAGTGTTAGCCTGGAAAAACGCATTTCTGTTCTCAAAAGCTATAACCAAATTGTGAAATCTGCATTTTTGTGACTTGGGAAAAAGCCATGGATGTACATGGAGATGCTTCACACTTCTTTCCATTTCGGTCATCAGGAGAAAAGGTGTTTTACTAAAGCAAGTGCTTCTATTGGGCACTTGAGTAGAAAATAAAAGCCTAATAAGGCTTATTGATTTTTAATACAGAATTTTAACACCCCTGAAACACATCAGGTTTGAACACAATGTAACTTGTGCCATTTTCCATGAATATGGGGAATGGGGCCGGGCCTCCTCTTCTGCAGTTGCACACAACCCTGGAAGACAAAGCTCTCCCCATGCAGGACCAGCAGAGCCGCTCCCCCTCTCTGGAGTTTGTCCAGGCTCTCTCAAGCACCCCAGAGTTGGAGGGGGCACAGGTTCAGCCCCTTCGGGTGAGCTCAATCCCACACTGACCCCACCTGGGCTGACACTGCCACCTCTCCCAGTGCCAGCAGAAACTGGGGCAGAATTACCATAAGTTGGACTTAATGGAAACATTCTCCCAGAGGCGGGAGTTGGGTATAAAATTCAGCTCCACTCTGAATGACACTGAATGAAATGGAAGAAGGTGAGGCCAGCTGTAGCATTTCACCGGTCAGTAGGGTCTCCTCAGCACAGTTCCAAACCTGTGTGTTCTTACATCCCATGACCTCCAGCTGCGGGAATTTATATTTTTATTATCTCCTTTATCCAGCATTTGACAGTATCAATCACCATTATAATCTTCCCTTGTCTCTTCCTGACATTTTTCCTACTTGAAGTGATACGAAGTAGAAAATCTTTAAAAAAAAAAAAAATCCCAAAATAGGTTTGTAAAAGAGATTAGAGTGTCATGTCACAGTACATAAATTCACTGCATTTCATTAAGATCTGCCTGACTGAATCCAGAGTTTATGCAGAAAAAGAAATTGAAAAAATCTGTTTATTAACCCCCTCCAAATGAGACTGCCACTCATTTGATGAGCACATGGTATTATCTTCATTGAACACAAGACAACAACATTTCATACCAACACTGCTGCCTTGCAAGTCTTGACACTGTCATTTTCTAACACCATCCCTCTTCTTCTGCTTGGAAGGATCTTCTTACTTCGTAAAGATGGTCACTGACACATCCCTTTTTGTCAGCTTCATCTTCCTCTCAGAAATCCAGAGCACATAATTCAAGTTTCTAGCCCCATATTCACCTTCCTACAACTATTTCTGTTTAAACCACGTACTGATCCAAGATCCCAGGTTCACAAACTCACAAATGAATTTTCTGCTGTCCCTCAGAGTATTTTCCTCTTTACGTGCAGCACATAAACTTGCACTGGCTCTGCTTATTTCTGCTTGGCAACACATGAAACTTGAGACAAACCACCATGGAATTTCAAGGATAACAACTTGCAGGAAGAAGCCACATTTTCATCAGTGAGAGAGACAGCTTTTGTCGTACTGCTAGGTTGGGCAGCTTGAGGATTCTTTCTTCCTTTAATGGAATGTTCTTAGATGAGCTCCCATGAATTCTGCTGGTATCAAATGACCTGCTTTACCTGTCCCAGCAAGATAAACTCACTGTACTGGTCTCAGTGAGAGCAACCATCCCATCAGCCAGAGGGGGGAAAGCAAGAGGTGACTGCAGTGCAGGATTGTCCTGTGTCCTCATGAACTCACATCTGGCATGTAGCTATTGCCTTATTATCTGTTATCCCACTTAACACCGTCCTTCCCAAGTCCAAGGCTTCTAAAAATTCTTTTGAGGGCAACTTAAGATCACAGGCATTGAGGGGGGTTATTTGTTTATTCCTGAACAGGGGTAAAAACGGTCAAAGCCACCTGCTTTCCAATACCAGGGCTTCCAGTGTCCTCAAATGCCCCAAAACCTCTTCGAATCCCACAGTGACTTTATCTGCAAATTTATCAACTATTTCAGGGGGCTCTTGAGGCATCTTCTCTTTGCAATTAAGTTTCCCAATGTAATGTGAGCATCAAGAGGTATGGGATGATGAAAAAAACAACATGCAGGAAAAAAAAAAAAAACCTGGACAGTATCTTCTTACAGCTATCCTAATACCATCCATTCTGCTGCACACACTCCCACAGCAGGATTCCAAAAAAAACCCCTCTCTGTGGAACTATACCAGGGAAAAAATTATTGCCAGTGTTCATGTACCTCTCAAAATTATTTTATTCAGCTGACTTGAGCACTGCCCATTTTATCCCTTTCTTTAGAGCTTCTCCAAATTCTATTTGGCTTCCTTTTCCCTGCTGTCTTTCAGTGACTATTATAATATTATTAATTGCTCCAAGCACTGCAGCAGACGTTGTTACAGCAACAAGCTCCATCACTGAGCTCACAGGATCAGCTGTGACAAAAAAAGCCTCATCACTTTTTGAAATCTCATGAACAAGCACAGCAAAATCTGACTTAACACCCATGAAAGAAGCATTGCATGGATTATGGCAGCTGGTTAAAGACTTCCTTCCTTTTATCAAAGTCTTTCATGGAATTTGGGAATCTCTGTGCAGAAAGTCAAGTTCTCCAATCAAACATGAAACACCCCCAGACCCCTTGAGCAAAAATGCATACCTGCCATTTCAGCTTTGAAGAACTGGATGAGGGACTGGGTGAAAGAAAGAATCCATTTATCCATGATGTTATTGCTCTCCTTAACTGTGTTCTCATTGTAAAGGAATTCTCTTCCCTCATCCTGTCATCAAAACACAAAGCACATTTCCAACCCATCAGGGTATATAATCAAAGCCCTATATCCAATTACCTGTCAGCCCCCACTATTTTGGCATTTTCCCTGCGTTACACCCGTTTCCTACCAGCAAACATTAAATTCCAGACACAGGCATGGAAGAGAAGGAGCAGTGGAAAACCTGCCTCCCGCTGCTGCCTCCCCACCACCTTGATCTGCAAAGGAGGCTGCTGATTTGAGCCTGTTAAAGCAGATAAAAAGCAGCACCAATCCTTTCCCTGTGTGCAGGGTGAGCCCCAGCCTCCAGACCGGGGTAAGATCCTTGAATTTACCCAGCTCCTCCATCCAGGAGGATCTGAGGCATTTCTAAGGAATTCACCAAGCAGACAGATTCTATTCCGTGAGCAGGCCCAGAAACAAGACCATTATTTTTTTAAGAACACGTGACAATTTCAGCACATTAAAACACAGATGAATGTAGCAACCTGAACGAACAGATGGAATTTCCAGCATCCAGCATGCACACAGTGCATTTTTGCTGCTTTCTGGAGCACTGATGTTTGCAGCCATCTGAGAAATGGAATCACTTTGCTGCTTCTGCAGGGCCTTGCAAGCAACACCGTGGTTGTGCCTGCTCTGACTCCTTCCCACATTCTTACAACAGGCTAGGAAAAGGTTTGTATTTTTTGGTTTTATTTTGGGGGTTTTTTTGGGTTTTTTGTTTTGTTTGTTTGGGGTTTTTTGTTTGTTGGTTTGGTTTTTTGTTTTTTTGGTTTTTTTTTTAATTTACAAACAGTATTTCACAGCTAGTTTTAAAACCTTTAGACTTTCTCCTCCCTCAGAGTCCAGATGAAAAAAACCTGTTTGGATTATTCAACTACAGATCCATTTTCACAGTACAAAGGAGAAGATTCATAGGAAAGAAATGCAGAAGAGCAATCCCAGTGTGAGGTCAGTCATTAATCAACTACAATTAAAGGGGGAATTACAATAAGCACTAAATCACTGTTATACCTGATCCAGGACACTGGGATTTTACTTCCTCTCTTGCAGGAAGCAGAGCACAATGAAGAAGTTGCTTAAATCTGTGCATGAAATCTAATTTAAGCATTATCACCTCCAATAGCACATTCTTTTACCTAATATGATGCACAGGAAGGATTTTTCTATTTAGAAAGAAAAAAACCCATCCACTGAATTACCAAAGCTACCTCCTTAAGCACCTGGATTTTCCACTGGGGTCTTCCACCCCCAACTGAGCTAACATTACAAGATTTAATGGGTTCACAGCAAAAAGCTATAAAGGTCACTTTAGACAACTCAAAGGTCACCCAGGATAAACAAGTGTATTTTGGGGGTAATATCTAAGCTTGTCTGAGGAATGCTGTCTAGGGATCCTAAAAAAAAAAAAAAAACCTTTTTAAATATTAGGATCTGGAGTTAACAAGCTTTCCTCCCCAAAGAGGTTGCTAAAAGAGATAAACCCAATTGTTTAAGGCAGCTATTTACTGTACTGATTTCTGAATTCAGCTGCCTTTACTGATTCAAATGACAGCTCTCCACAGTGACCAGGCTGCCACTGCATGTGTAGTACAAGGTTTGGACTTTTCATTTAGCTCCCACTCCCCCATAAAAGTCAGCACTAAACCTGCTGCCATTAATTTCAGCTGAAAGATTAAAATTGGTTTCAATAGAAACTATGCAATACACACATCAAATCTTCAATTTTAATGAAAAATTACTAGAAGAAAGAAATTTTAATCTTGCTTTCACACTGAAAGTGTAAAAACTCCTGTCACTCAGCCAGCATTTTTAGTAGACTTCAAATGTAACCTACAAGTCTAAAGCATTATTGCTTTTGTGATTTGCCTTTCTTTCCATTCCATTTCTGAATCTTTTTTCCAAGCTGCATTTAAATAGAACTTTTAAAAAAATTACTGTCATGTTACAGAAGATCATCTCCTTGCTGTGGCTAATGTATTCAGGACTGAGTATTCCCAAGTTAAGCATTTTAATGCAGATTCATAATTAAAGTCCCTGTAAATGAGTTAACTCAAGAAACACTCACAGCAGCCACTACTGAAAATAGCTCTCCTGACGGATTTGCAGTTCTGCTCCCATTCAGTGTGTGGGGTGCTGAGCACTGACCTCAGTGCAGGGGAACTTGCAGCCCAGGTGACAGATCCTCCTGGGACAGATCCCCCTGGACTGGAGCTGTGCTGGCCACACCACACAGAGGAACAGCAAAGGAACTAAGGCTGCATCAGTGGGAACTGCTGCTCTGGAAACACGGCCAGGAAAACTCACCCAGGTTTAGCAGGGACACCTCAGAAGGATCCTCGCCAGCACATGAGGCTCTAACTGCTGTTCCAGGGTGTGAGCAGCAGCAGGACTGCTCAGCGTGGCCTGAGCCCACAAACACCAGGTCTGGACCTCCAATTTCACAAGTGTGAATGCAGCAGAATCCCACTGATGTGAAACACAGGGGACTCAGCAGCACTCTAATCTGAGAAATGAGAGCTGTCATGTCTTGGCTGTCCCCTATCTTCCTCTCCTCATTGCTATTTAATAAACTTGGTCAAGAAGAGAAAGATGCAGGTGATTACAACTTTATAAAGCATGGTACAAATAGCAAATTGGAACAAGTATAATATAGAACCTGATCTAACTTAGACCAAGAAGGTAAAGATCAGATGACTTCCTCCGTTCCAATCTGAATTTCCCTACAATGCTGATTCTCTGTTCTCAGGTTTTTCCTCCGAGATTCAGGTGGTTTTAGAGTCTTTTTGCCCTCTGCAAAGCCCTGAGCCAAACGCAAAAAAGAGATGGAGTCTTCAGGTTCTGATTTTTCAAGGCTGCATGCTTTGTTCATTGTTTCTTATCTTACAAATTTCTCAGTGCCCAACTGAGATCTGTGCAGCTGCTCGGGCACCTGGTGACTCCCCGACTCCTCCCGGACTGGGCTGTCGTTATCTTTTATACTAATTGTTACGTACTCCTTATTCATCATTATTTGCTAATACCTATCACTTATACTAAACAGGTCATCTCTACTTTGACCCAATCTCTTTAAACTACTTTGTGCCACCGTCACTGCAGAAAATGGAGTGAGGGAAGAAGAAAGAAGAAGCAGGAGACAACGCCCCAAATCCTCCATCTTGCCCCCATTCACTTCAATACTAAAAACCCAAACCAACTGTTTTCTCACCCTGTGATAAGCTAAACTACTCTTTCACACTCTTGTGTCCTGCAATCCTTCCCGCAGTGCAGGAAGCCTTTCCCATGGACTGAGATCAAAGCCAGTGTCTCTCTGGGCTCTGGGCCAGGGTCCCAGACCCCCCTGTCCAGGTCTCTGACCCTCCAGGGCAGCCAAAGGAATGCCCTGGACTCCAACAGCCTGTAACCCTGGAGGAGCAGAAAATCCCTCGCCTGAGCCCCCCAGACGCGTACCTTGTGCTGCAGGATCTGAACGTTCTGCACCAGGAAGCGATAGGCGTTATACCAGGGCAGGAACACATCCTTCAGGATATCCCTCACTCCCTCCTCCTTAAACCTCAGGTTTTCTGCTCTTACCACAGGAGAATTGATCAGGTACAACCTGCAAAATAAGAGCACAATACTTCCAAGCTTAAAACTGCACATACTGATAGGGTTTCACACGAAAAACCCCAAAGATGACTGTAGTGTAGGCAAGTAACGAGCTGAACATAAAGCCATTTACTAGTAACTGCTACGGGAGTTTTTCTAAGATGCTGCACACAGAATTTGAATTGAAATTTTCTTTTTTACTCTACTAGTTGACTGAAGTGCTAACACATGATCAGATGCCATCACAGTATAAAACAAGCAGAGGTTGCATGGTTCACCTTTAGGATGGCAACTACTGTTTTGGTAATATTTTGAATTCCTTAACCACTGCCCAGTATCGTTCTACTCAATCTCATTCATCTCCTCAATTACGAAAAGATTTGGCAGAACTAAGGAGCAAAACGAACCAGGCAAATCCAAGGGAAAGAGCAGAAATCAACATTTTCAAGAAAGACAGCCCCAAAAGGGAGCAAAGGTTGTACTTCCTACAATACAAGTGTGCCTCAGCTCCAGAGGCAGCCCTGACGGACCAAAGCAGAGGATCCAGATGACATCAACCACTTATACAAGGGACAGAAATGTCCCTCAGCTTCTCTGCCGTCTCTGAGTTAAAAAAAAAAATAAATTTATGCTTTATCTCACCTTCTTTCCCAAATAAACATTCTGTCTTCAGAAATAAACTGGAATCTATCAAGTTAACTCAAAGAGAAACCAAGCCTTACTCAGGTATCAAAAAAATATTGAATACAAACTTGATTTAGATACGCTTCATTTCATTTTCCAAATATGAAAACCAAACCAAACATTTTTTAGTTTTAAGGATTGTGGCATTTTTCAATTCAAATTTATTAACCTATTTTCTCACATCTTTACACTTTTAAAATCATGATTCTAAACTAATATAACTTTACAGGCACTTCCTTTAGGAGGCTTTAAAACCTTAATGAGGTTTGACACAGCACATTCAAGAATACCAGACCATAAATTCTTTAGGAGAGAAGGCTTCTTGCATTAAAACTAATAGATAAAAATAGAGCTGCCAGAACAAACAGACAGCAATGCAGTACAGAAATGGGTTTTTCAGTACTGGATTTAAAAAAAAAAGAAAGAAGGAAAAAAAGAAAAACCAACCATTTTTAAACAGAGATTCATAGAATGGCTTGGGTGGGAATGGACCCCGAAGATCACCCAAGTGAATTCGTATCTGAATTCATACAAAAGTACAAAACAATTAATGGCAATGAACTAGTAAGTCTTTAAATGAAACTAGAATTTAAATCTATTCTTAAACCACACCTTCCTTCTATCACAAATATTTATGTGCCACAGTTTGGTGGTGTTGTAGAATTGTTTTCTGGGTTGGTTTGTTTGTTTGTTTTAATAAAGCAGCCCTACCCTATCTTACAATATGCAAATGTTAAAAGAAGAGCAATTTCCTCAATTCCTCCAATTCAAAGACACGTTTATTCTATGAAAAGAGAAATAAAGCACACAAGAAAACAAGAGTTCCATCACTCTAGTTACACCCACTGGGCAGAAACCAAAACCCTCCTCAGATCAAGCAAGAGTTATTGAGTTTGCTGACAATGAATGAGATAAAAGTAAGCAATCTCCTCTTCACCACTCTAAACCAGCAGCTTGTTGCATTATTCTTTCTGCATTTGAAGGCCAGGTTGAGAGGAGGATGTAACTCCTCATTTCCACCAGCAATCAGAGGAACAGAGGAAAGCCAAGGCCTGGAAATCCCATGACCAGCAAATTCTTTCTGACACAGCTCAGCTTGGACAGGTCTCCAGCCCAGGTCTCAGCAATATTGAAACGTAATTGTTTTGTCCCTTCTTACAGATTTCACTCAGGATTCAAATTTCATGAAGCTTTAAGTTGGGGTGTTAAATTTACTGTGCTGTTATTTCTGCTGTTTTCCCTTTCTATTCAATTCCATATTCATTTCACCAACTTACATCTATATTTTCCACTGATCTATTTATCAAGCTACTGCTGAGAACAATTCAAAGCTGGAGTTAGAACGTACATATATATATTTGTGTACTGCAAAAGCTAAAGTAACTCTGCAGGGAAACAGTGCCAAGGAAAAAAACCTCAGTTGTAGCTTTTGCTATAAACAGAGAACATCAAGCACCTCAGAAAAGGCAGAGAAGTGAATTGCACAGCTCCTTCCAGAAATGAGCCCAGGCTGCAATGCTTTTTACTCTCTGTGTGGGTGTAGGTATAAATAAATGTGACATTAAAGAATGAGTACACTGGCAGAAAAATGAATTAGCTTCTTAGAAATTAAAAAAAAAAAAACAAAACCACCACCAAAACCATGAATAATGGAAGTGTAACTTCTGGTGTTTGAAATTTTTTGGTCTGTTTATAAAAAAGGCAGTTTGGTTTTTTTTCAACAGACATCACCTGTGATTTAAAAATCTCCACTATGAGTAACTCCAACCCTTTTCACTGTTATTATTGCAGCTAACAACTCGGTGCTACCCTGCTAACACACCTTGTTTATTTGTAAAGAGCAACCTTGATTAAATTTAGGAACTCTACCCAACTCTCCATTGTAAACATGTACTAGGTCTTCTAAATGCTAAAGCTTGAAACAATTAGAACTTCACATTGATTTTTTTAAATTATCTATGAGCAAGAACCATCTTCCCCAAATAAACATTGAGCTTCCACTCAGCCCGTCAGTTCTGTGTGTAACACACAATATGTGAGAGTTGAAGGTTTCTTATATACACAAGAACTACAGGGCTCTAGAGAAATGCTCAAGTAGTGCATTCCTGGAGTTACTAAAATGTCTTTTATGTACCTTTACCTCAAGGTACCATTTGATGCATGTAGTCAGTGCACTAAGCCAAAGTACCGAGTGACTGTGTAATTACTTTATATGTTCCTGTAATTTCAATGAACCACTTGAACTGTGTTTAATCTCTGTTTGACCAGGACAATTTATCTACGTATGTTAGGCTGCTCCACTTCTGCTCTTCTGGTGCCACTACTATTAAGTGCAAATTATGTACTTGTGTCCACAAAAACAAAGCACTTTCCCTCTAGAAAATGTATAGTGCAAACAGGAAACAAATGTTTTGTGTATTATGCACAGACCCTTCTCTAAGCCAATGATTCAACAGTGACCTTGTAGCGTTGTTATTTTATTCACATTTTCACTGGCTCAACTCAGACCATCAGTGCTGGAAGAAGCAGATCCCTTGGGCTTTAGGGAGGGAGACATGCACTGCATCCACTGCCGGTTCTTTGGAGTCATCCACTCTTGCAGTTACTTCTGTCACAGCAGTCTAGAAGCTTCTAAAATTAACATTCTGCTAAATGCTGCTACTTGTCAAACCCCTCCCCCCCCAAGCAGCCTCTTGGTATGGATCTGCCATAAGCAGGGAGCCAACACATCCCACTGAACAGCCACCAAAACAACCCTACCTGAGGGCATCAGCTCCGTAGCTGTTCACAATGTGCATCGGATCAGGATAATTCTTCTTCCTTTTGCTCATTTTTTGGCCATCACTAGGAAATATCAGAGTGTAGGCATCAATTCCCAGAACTCTTGTAATACATGGATAAAGAACAAAGACCTTTCAAACCCAGCTCAATTTTTCTGTCCTAGTACGTTCCTAGTGGCACAGACATAATCACAGGTATCGACACATTAGCACATCGTTTCTGTAGGACTGTTGAACCTACAAAAACGACTGAAAAAAACCCAAACCCAACCCAAGGGGCTCCCAAGTTACAAATCTAAGCAGGAAATCTGTCCTTCCTACCCAAGCTGAGGAAAGATGCACTTGTTTTGAATCAATCCCTCCAGCCCACTGGCAAAGCTTCCTTTGAAAATAAAGGGAAACAAATACGATTAACTTCAAATTACATCTAAAACTACAGTTATCATCCCTTTTACTCTGCATAACAGGTACAATTTATCTCCTATTCTTGTTATTCATTTTCTCTCTCAAGGCAGGACCAATCCTGCTGGAAATAACCCAGTGCAGCAGATGCTGGGATGTGTGAGCCTCTCACTCTCACTCTCATCTCCTGCAGCACTGATATCACCCTGGCAGGTCTTAACAGCTCCAAAGTCCATTTCACATTCCCTTTACAATTTGCAGGTCTTGTCTGAAACATTCTTTGACTAAAAACCTGCTCAGGAAGGAGCTGATTGACACCAACCTGGCAAGGACAAGGCCATTCACAATGACATTCTTGAAAGGAGGCCTCCCAAAAAGAGCAGTGGACAGCACCAGCAAAGTGTAGAACCTGAAACAAGAGACAGCACAAATGGGACTTTTATAAATACACCAAGATAATGGGACTTCTGTAAATAGACCAAGATAAAGCCTGCACGTCTTCATTACAAAATAAGTGTTTTATTATGCTGCTTTCCTCCAGCAAAGATAAAATTTAAGTCTGGGAAACATTTATGTGGTGCAGAGTCAGAAGAGGAGCTTATTGAAAGTAGATCTTCCTATCTGAAGCACATCATGCTGTTTGCTCAGCTGCAATCTACTAGTCCAGGAAGGCAGAACAATTCTAATGGGAAGCATTAGGAAGATCATGAGGAAAAAAGCTGCAGCATTTTCCCCCTTCAGAAAAAAAAAAAGGAATTCTGCCCCTGAACAAGTTTCCTACTTGCTTACTGCAAACCTGTGAGCACGGGATCAGTCAGGACAAAACAGAGCACTCAGGACCAGCACACTTCTATTTGTTTGTGTGTTAGTTGTGTATTCTTAAGCCTGACCGACAATGGAACATAGCATCAAAGTATAAAAGCAAGGTATCAAAAATGGGAGAAAGCCTCCTTCTAATCCTGCCAAAGGTTTGGCTGGAAGGAGGTTGTGGCTGCCTGCATAAATCAGCCACCACTGGGAAACGAGAGAATGTTCCCACAACCAAAGGCAGCAGTGCTTCCTCCCCATTCTATCTGATGTGTTCACAATCACTCTATACACTGGGACACTCTGGAAATCAGCGCTGAAGCAAGCACAGGCACCTATTGTTCACAGGCTGATACACGATTATATCTGGGAAATTAAGTGGAAGTGCAGGATGATGTGATAATTTCACACTCAGGAGCCAGAGCCTTCACCAAAGGAGGGATGTGTGAGCTGCTGGAACTGCACTGTTGGTAATTACTTTTAAGAAAGTAACTGGAGGGTGGGCCACAGCTTTCCTGGCATCACACTGACAAGTGCTTAGCAACCTTCAAAGAGAAGGTGATTATAAAAAAACCTATAATAAGGCACAGGAGGTTATGTCTCAGAACTATGTATTTCCATGAAGATTTAGTGGAGAAATACTTGGAGGGGGGGAATCCATCTGCATGTTCCAAAGTTGTTTTCATCAAAAAGCAACCTATAATTGCAAAAGCATTATTCTGACACTTGAAGGTCCTCTGCAGAGGTTGCTGTGTGCATTTATTAAGTGACTTCCATGACAACTCTGATGCTTACCTCAGACAGGCCCCTAACCCTCAAAATCACCGCAACTCACACTGCAGGATACAAATTCTCTTTATTAAACTGCAGTTTAACTTCATGAATTTTAACCATTACTCCTCCACTCGCACACAAACATTTGCATTTTTCTTGATTTTGACTTTCTTAAGAAAACCCCTACACACAAATATCTGACTATTTACTCAGGTGACTGACACCCCAAGCCTACAGGGCTGAAAATTCACTACAAACACGGCAGGTTTTCCTCCGTACTTCCTAAAAAGTTCCTCACTGACAAACTCCCAGCACTTTCTGCAAACTGGTCACAAATTCTCCTATCAGAGCACCCGAATTTGCAGGTGAAAAGCACAAAGAAGAAACAGATAGGAGAGATTTCAATATTGTTTAGGAATTCCTAATTCCCTGTATCAGAGAAATTGTACAGGCAGACTGTGGGCACTGAAAAAAATGCAACCAAGGATACAACTCAAATTTTATGTTCAAATTGTCAAACCCAAAGAGCCTCAGCATGAGGTGCCTTAGTCGATGACAGCTACAAGACTGTCTCTGAAAACCTGTGATCCACATATTTTGATGGAACTCTTCTGATGCTTCCTCAGGTTGTGCTTTTAAAATTCACCTCATTCACCAAATTCACTTTAAAGCAGTGTCTTTCTGCACCTTATTTTTGAAATATCTTGTCCACAGACGCATTTGTTTCCTGAAAACTTCCTCAATTTCTCTGCTGCTTCACCTTCCATTCACTGAATCTCAGACTGTTTCTAGGTATGTCTTTGCAGATAAACAGCTGTCAGTCAAAAAACAGGGACAGAATTTCACTCCTTCGCTCTACTTTCCACCTAGGAGAAAACACGGAGTGAATCTTTTCTCCTTTTTCTCTTCAACAGCTGTGGATAAATTCATGATCCCGTGGTTCATGCCAAACCCTCCAGCTGTGAATTCCGTGCCAGCCACCACATTCTGACCACGACCACAAATCTTGCTGCATTTCCCTATACAAAGGCAGAGCCTTTCCCACTCACCTGGGCTGCCAGTGTACTGCAACCCAGCCACTCTAAGATTTTGTCCTGTGGCTTTAACAAATATAATTCAGCTGTTTCTCTATCCATGCAGAAAGTCATCAGAAATATCACTTTCCTGGACAATCACCCTTCTCACATTAATTTTCCCCTTGTCTCCCTTGATTTTTTCTCCTCTTCTGTGGAGTGAACCAGAAGCCACCAGACCTGCACTTCCTGAGCCTTTCCCCATCTCCCAGTCCTCACTTCACAGCAGCTGCAGTCTCTGACCTGACACAAAACCAATCTCCATTCTCAATCTTCACACTTTGAACAGGATGTGCCAAATACAAATCACATCCTGTGCTCTCAACACTCCAGAACTCAGCTGCTCGTTGTTCTCTTAGACCTCACATTAATTCCTTCTGTCTCTCACACATCAAAAGTGCTCTACTACAAATCACCCAACCTGGCAGCAAAGCCCCAGCTCATTAACGACCTGGAAAAGGTGGGAGCAGCAGGAATTGAGGTAGGTGTTTTGATTTCCCACCACAAACAGGCTAATAATGTGCCCTATAACCTAATGATGTCTACCATAAAAGATGGGAAGTTTTCTTGTTAATACTGTTATTTCTGCAACAACTTTTTTGTCACCAAGCTTTAGACTACCTTGTGTTTTAGTTTAAAAAACTAATTATACAGTTATCTGTACAGAAACAATCAAATTATCTGTACAGCATTAAAGATGTGAAAGTACTGAAGTAAATGCTGTTATAAAATTGTTGAGGGTTACAGGATTTCTACCTATAGAATTTTTTCCCATAAGTTGCTAGGAAACTACCTACTTATAGGTACTTAAGCAGAACAAAGGGGGCAAAGGAGAGGAGTTGTAGCACCTGGCTACAATGCTTAAATAAATATATTAATTATTCAAGCAGACAGTAAAGCACTGAAAGGTTAGACACAGGGTGATAACCTGGTAAAATAAAGGGCAGAAAATTACCATCCTCGAGTCTGGTCGATGCCCTCGGCAATGAAGTCAGCAGGGAAAGCATCCTCGAGCTCCCTCCTGTTCTCGAAGGGGTAGTGCACCTGGGCATAGGGCATGCTGCCGCTCTCAAACCAGCAGTCGAACACCTCGGGCACGCGGCGCAGGGAGCCCTTCCCGCAGCGCGACGGGATGCTCAGCTGGTCAATGCTGTGGGGACAAACACGCAAACCCAAACAAAACCCACTGAGGAGAGGTTCATGCCGTGTGTTAGCGTGACAGCCGTTTTGGTTTTCACAGAGTCACAGAGTCACAAGGTTGGAAGAGACCTTCAACATCACAGAGTCCAAGCCAGCCCTAACACCTCAACTTAACCATGGCCACATCCAGTTTTTTAAACACACCCAGGGTTGGTGACTCCACCACCTCTCCAGGCAGATGATTCCAGCACTTTATCAATCTTTCCACAAAAAAAACTTTCTCTTAATATCCAACCTATATTTCCCTTGGCACAGCTTAAGGCTGTGTCCTCTCATTCTGTCTGGAGAAAGAGACCAACCCCACCTGAGCACAGCCACCCTTCAAGGAGTTGTAGAGAGTGATCAGGTCACCTCTGAGTCTCCTTTTCTCCAGGCTGAACAACCCCAGCTCCCTCAGCTGTTCCTCATAGGGTTTGTGCTGCAAGTCCCTCACCAGCCTCGTTGCCTCCTCTGGATGCACTCAAGTGTCTCAATGTCCTTCCTAAACGGAGGGGCCAGAGCTGGGCACAGCACTCAGTGTCCATCCTAAACTGGACACAGCACTCAATGTCCATCCTGAACTGAGGGGTCAGAGCTGGACACAGCACTCAGTGTCCTTCCTAAACTGAGGGGACAGAGCTGGACACAGCACTCAGTGTCCATCCTAAACTGAGGGGTTAGAGCTGGGCACAGCACTCAGTGTCCTTCCTAAACTGAGGGACAGAGCTGGGCACAGCACTCAGTGTCCTTCCTAAACTGAGGGGTTAGAGCTGGGCACAGCACTCAGTGTCCTTCCTAAACTGAGGGACAGAGCTGGGCACAGCACTCAGTGTCCTTCCTAAACTGAGGGGACAGAGCTGGGCACAGCACTCAGTGTCCATCCTAAACTGGACACAGCACTCAGTGTCCATCCTGAACTGAGGGGTCAGAGCTGGGCACAGCACTCAGTGTCCATCCTAAACTGAGGGGACAGAGCTGGGCACAGCACTCAGTGTCCATCCTAAACTGAGGGGACAGAACTGGACACGGCACTCAGTGTCCTTCCTAAACTGAGGGGACAGAGCTGGACACAGCACTCAGTGTCCATCCTAAACTGAGGGGACAGAGCTGGGCACAGCACTCAATGTCCATCCTAAACTGAGGGGACAGAGCTGGACACAGCACTCAATGTCCATCCTGAACTGAGGGGTCAGAGCTGGACACAGCACTCAGTGTCCATCCTAAACTGAGGGGTTAGAGCTGGGCACAGCACTCAGTGTCCTTCCTAAACTGAGGGGACAGAGCTGGACACAGCACTCAGTGTCCATCCTGAACTGAGGGACAGAGCTGGGCACAGCACTCAGTGTCCATCCCAAACTGAGGGGACAGAGCTGGACACAGCACTCAATGTCCATCCTGAACTGAGGGGTCAGAGCTGGACACAGCACTCAGTGTCCATCCTAAACTGAGGGGCCAGAGCTGGACACAGCACTTGAGGTGTAGCCTCACCAGCACCAAAAACATTTTAATGACTCTTCAAAAAGGTCCTTCAAAGCATTTCCTTTGACAGCCTCTGTAATTTTTAGATCAACAGTGTTCACCAAGTGTTTTTCAGCAGGTATGTGTTAATCACAAGTCCTGTTACAACTTTTCCCTAAATCTCTTTCCCAGGATTTGGACAAAAACCCCCAGGGTTTGTTTATGTCTGCTAACCTATTTCTGGTACCCACTGAAGAGTATGTGACCCACCTTTCTCGATGGAGATCCGTGACTTTCACTCCAGACAGCTCCTCCAGTTCTGCCATTGAACCAACACAAACCACCTGTAGGAGAAATTCAAGAATCTTAGCCAGTTATTTGCACACAGCAGCTATTTCTTTTTTTCATATCAGACAAGAGACTTGCAATATCTCTTGTAGTTGTTGACAGAGCTGAAAAAACAATAGAAAATTTGTACAGGCCTTTCTTTTCTCAAATGATGTTAGAGACCACTGCCTTGATTTAATACAATTCATGTTACAAGAACTGGAGACTTGGAAGCAGCGGTTATCAAAAAATGTGGGATTTGGGGGGAGGGGGCTTCTCCAAACCAGACACAACCTCTGAAAATTCAATGACTGACTTTTACACAAATAGGAGTTTCAGATCCCAGGCTCCTCCCCTAAAATAAGCTGCTCATTATCCATAAGTGTTCCATCCCAGGTAGACTAAACTGTACATGTTAAAAGCTTTTTATTTCAAGTGAAGAAAGTGTCACAGCTACCAAAGGGGTTGCTGAGAAAGACTTTCCTTGGCTTCCTTGCATCAATACACTATTAAGAAAAATACAGATTTCCACACCAGACTTGCACTGACATCGTGAAACAACGATTCTGAAAAACTGTATGAGAAAGCAGAAAAGCAAAGCTTTCTTTGCTTTGGGTTTTACTCCAATTGAGCCTTGCAGAGGGCTGTGACCTCTCTCACCTGGCAGGACTCACGAGCCACAGGCTGCAGTACAAGCCTGGATTTTGGAGGTGCTGTCCCACATGCCATCCTTCCCATTTAGAATTGCCCTGGAAAAACCCCAGGGGTTGGCAGCTCTGACAGGGAAGGAGGTAAATGTAGCACCATGAAGAAGCTGTAAATAGGCCAGACGTTTTTCACGTTAAATAACTTTGTACATTGCTCTTAAAATACAAAAAATCAGTGCACTGCTTAAGTCCTATCGCTAGTCTTAAACATATGTATATGTATACACATGGAAATTGTGACTAACTGAAAGGTTTTGGTGGATTTAATTTCAAAAAACTCATGAATTACAGAAAATACAGCAGCTCAGTCTGATTTGGGTTTTAAGACATGATTTTCCCAGTCTGATTGAAGTGTTGATCTGCATTACTAATCACCATCTTCCATTGTTAAAGTACTTTGGAAATGTAATGTTTTCATTGCTTATCTGTCTCTTTTTTCCTGTAGGGAGCCAGGCAGGACAATGATTCCACCAGCCAGGTACAACAGCCTGCAGAATGCACTCAAACTACACCAGGGGATTGATCCCAGGTAAAAATACATCACAGTCAACAAACTATTTTTAACCCAGATGTGTTCTTCATTCATGTGGCCCCATAAGTAAGCACACAGGCTAAAGTGAGCAGCAGCAGGTGCTTACTTCAGCACTGCTGGAGGAAGAAAAGGTCTTAATAGAGAAATGGGTAAAAAAATGCCCTTGGATACACCAATTACTTCACCTTCAGTAACCTTTGTATTTGAATATACTTTCACACGAAGCCCTGGGAGAAAAGCTGCTCATTATTTGGTGCTTTTTGAACAAGTACTCCAACGCTGAAGCAAAATTCTGAATATTGATGCAAAACTGCACCCAGAAATCACTGATGGAAGAAATAAACCCAAGTTCACGTGACAAATCCACCGACCCCCAGAGGAACACAGATCTCCCCCAGTGAATAAGCCTGCTTCTGTCCGAGGCAGAGGGAAGGAGCTCCTCTGTCCCAAGGGAAGCTCATTAGATACTGGAAGGCCAGAGGAGAATGCAGCAAACAGATGCTAACCAAATTCCAGGCCTCATCAGGCCACACCCGCTCTTCCTGCAAGGAGCACACACAGCCTGACGCTCTCCAATTAAAGCTCCTGCTCTGGACACATCCCTTCAGGAGCCTCCTCCTCCATTTTAGGGTTCACATCACCTACAAAACCAGCTCCACCAACATTTCACAGCAGCAAAGACTGCGACAGACAGGCTGTGCCAGCACCTCCAAGACCTGAAGTGAAACCAGAGGTCAAGGTTAACTAACCCCTGCTGACAAAATAAATGAACATTAGATCCAGGATTCTCCACGTCAGCAGGATGTCCATGTCAATCCAGCAGCATTCATGGATCTCAATGTTCCTGTCCCTGCAGTCCCCGCTAAATAAAAACGTTTGGTTTTGTGGCTTTGCCATTTCAGCTCTGTTCAGTACCAAACCTGAGGAAGGAGTGCCCACAGAAAGGAAGGAGCCCACACAGGGTGTCAGCAGGATGGGCTGGGACCCCCAGAAAGCATCTCAGGAATATTAAATAGGAGAAGAAATGGCCAGAAGTGGCCTTAATGCAGCCCAGAAATGCACCTGCAGAGTTCCCTCACCCTCAGGAGAGCAGAGCCAGAGCCAGAGCCATCCCATCGTGCTGGGCAAGGCTGAGGACACCCAGCCCAGGGCAGGGTTTCCATGAGTGACAAGCCAGGAAATCATCAGGGCACTTCCACAACATCGCTGAATAGTGAACACTGTCATTTGCATGCAAGTCCTGTAAAATGAGCCCGTATCTGCTTTACCAACTTGGGCGTTTTATTAAAAAATTTTATTATCTAATCTAAATGAGATGTGTTCCTCCACCGAGGAAATCGCTGGAATTTGAAAGCTTAAAATGATAAACCGTCTGCAAAAAATGTGCCAATAAACACCAGCTCCAAAATTTAACTCCCGTTATCTGTCTCTACCTGATAATTACGCTAAAAGAAAATGAAAATAAAACTGTGCAAAACCAGTTATTGATCTGTAATAAAATTCACTTTAATACCAATTAATTCACCTTGCTGTATCTTAAATAAGGAATTGTTATTACTTCTCCAGCATTTAACATGCAAAGCATAATTGCGTGCAACAAAGTGTTCTTCTGAGAGCAAGGCGTGAAGAGGCTGCAGTAACACTGGAGTCAAGGAATTCTCAGGGAATATCATCACTGGGAGAGCAGATGTCACCTAGGCTTTAAGTTCCACATCACTTCCAGCCCCATTTGTTTTTCAAGCCGTTATCTCACACACCAAAAAGAGTGAGTATTTTAAAAAAAAATATCCTAACTTGAAATTTAGCTCGGTTCAGAAGCTGTACTCAGCTATTAAAGCACAATATTCAGGCTCTGGAGCAAATAAATGTCTAACAACTACGGATAGAAATAATAGACGTGTTGGTATTTCTATCATTATTCAGAACACTGAGCCCTGAGGAATATTTGCAGCTCGTTTCAAAGGAAAGGTCAATCT
Source organism: Hirundo rustica (assembly GCF_015227805.2). Classification (NCBI taxonomy): domain Eukaryota; kingdom Metazoa; phylum Chordata; class Aves; order Passeriformes; family Hirundinidae; genus Hirundo; species Hirundo rustica. Next base: position 7,024,813 of record NC_053461.1, on the reverse strand, counting down.
TCCAAGTTAGACATCATTTTGTTATTAAAAACTAACAAATCAAACCTAGAAAAGCAAAAAAATCAGTACACACAGGAATACAAATATGGGGAGACTGGACAGAAAATGAAATATTATTAGAGGCAAGGAGTGGAAGTAATGAAACCTTTACACAATCCTTTTCAGTTGTAGAATGAAATACCCAGGCACAACACTGAAAGCCTTTTTATTACCTAAAAAAAAAAATTGTTCTATCAAACAAGGGACTTAGAGATGTTGGATGAAAGTGAAAAAAGTGTGTATGAATTGTCAGCCTTCAAACTCAACTTTTAACTGTTATATGAGAGACAGAAGCACTTGGTTTGCCAGTAATTTACAGACGCTCAGCACAAACAGAACCCAAATGCCAAGGCTTGCTTAGATACTTAAATCCTAATTGCAGGAGTAGCTCCCTCCCTCTCCCAGTATCTCACTGCCTACCAAGATTTCCAGCCAAGAGGAAATAAAAAATGCTTTATGGTGCACATCTAAGCAATGGCAAGTTTAAGATCATAAAATACTTCTCTAGCAGATGTTTTCCTACTCGAGGTCTTTCAGGTCTAAAATGAAGAGTAAAACTTTTTCAAATCAAGAGAGATAAAAATAAAGGCTTGGGATGCTGCCATCAGTATTTACCTTCCCTGGACATCCTGACATTGATCATCATTTCCTACTTCCAGCATGAGGAAGGCTCATCATGCTTGTCTAATGAAACTAACCCAAGGCAAAAAAAAACCCCAGAAAAACACCCCAAACCCACTTTACCTTCAGAAAGAGTGTTAAAACCATCCAAATTCTGTCAAGTGTTCACTCGTGCCCTCTGCATTATTGTACCAATGCAGGGTACCTTACAACTTGGCAAAACTCATTTGTAACATTCCCACTACACATTTTCATCATTCCACTAGATTCCTATTTCTACAGTCTCCTATATTCACATTTGTGGCACTACAAATGTGTATCTTCGCTGCTCTGCTGTGGTGGACTTGTTTTTATGCCTTCAGCAACTCATTTGGCTTGAAGTAACCAACCACCAGAATTTCAAAAGCAGACTTAAAGGAGTCTTTTTACTACAACAACAACAAAAAAAATCTCCTCCTTGCCATTTTCTCACTGCATTTATTATTTCCTTTAGATCTGCCATCACTGCAAATTCTTCTGGGAAAGACAAGATTAATTTAAATGTAAAAACCAAGAAAAAACGCCTGCAAGTTCTCAAGTAAAAGCAAAGAAAACCTGTACAGGCACACGAATGCACCCAAAAACGTGCACGGATCTATCACCTATTATACACCCAAAGATGGGTTATATAGATACGCCGTTAAAACATGCAAATGGGACTTCAGGCTGCAGCAGCCAAAGATACACCAAAATAAGCAAACAACATGCTCAGACAGGGGTTTTGCCAGCTGGAACCTTTCATTCTCCTCACTCACCTCTTCCAAATCCTCGCTGACCCACAGAGGGATGGGGGTCCCCCAGTAGCGGTTCCGAGAGATGGCCCAGTCTCGGGCGTCCTTCAGCCAGTTCCCAAAGCGCTTCTCCCTCACGAAATCTGGAACCCTGTGCCAAAAAAACCTCCAAGTATTAATGCATCCCTACGTTCCACTTAAAAGAAAGCTGGTTATATTTGATTTTATCCACCAAAGGAGTTCATTGGAGCACATTCACGTTACTGCACTGGCTGCTGTAAGGCCGATGGAAGCGCTGCCAAAAGACACAACACTCCAGGTAAGCTGCCAAAGTGAAAAACACCCTATTTATTTTACTCAGAAGTGACTCAGGAAAACATGTGTAACATGAAATAGATTCATCAGGGATGAAACAATGGCCAAAGTCCTCAGGACAGTCCAGCAGTGGAGGATTATGGCTAAGGGTGATCACAACACTACTGCTTAAATTACACAGAGAAAAAGGAACAGCCACTGATTTTGGGGTTGAATGAAATTCCCACGATTGAAAAGCCTGGAGCAAGAGCATTAAAAGGCACCTTGGATTACATGTGGGCATCCAGGTACATGCACATCACTCAGGTTGGCAGATCATACAAAAAATCCTTTCCAAGCTATTTACCATCTCACTTTGAATTACCCAATTAAGAAACAAAACACGCCCCCCAACCACAGAACCCTATCAAACCTCACTAAAACCTCATTTTGAGCACTAATGAGCACTGAGGGATGCTAAAGACAAGTTTTTACTGTATGAAAGTGTCTTGAAGCTCAAAGGTTAACACCAGAACCCCACGCCCTTCGAGGTTCCTGCTTGTGCTAAGTGGCCTGGTGGCTTGATTAGAACCATTAGAACCATTTTCTCCCAGGATGTAAACAAACAATTAACTAGTTATCCAATGATTATGTGCAGATGAAGTAAAGCAGTGGGTTTCACAGACAACAATATGCTCCCTTCATGCCAAAAGGTGCATTTAAAAAGACCAAATTCAAATGAAACTCGCAGAAAGAGCAACCTCAAGAGAGTGTCAGACACACAGAAGCTGTGAATGAGCAGCTCACAAGAATAAAGTAGCTCTGGAACTGAGCTTTGAGCAACCCTTGGCAAGTTTTGCTGGGTTTATTTTTCCAGTCTAACTAGAAAGGCCCTTCCCAAAGTTTGAGCTGGATTAGGAGAGCCACAGCTTCCAAAGGGGGAGCAGCCAAACTAACAAAGCACACGGGGTCTCTTCCACCTTTTCTTCCTGAAGCTCTTGGTCCTCTTGTCAAGTATTTCTTTCTGAAGAAGATTTTTAATCAGAGATCAGTCCCAAGAGTAACAGAGATGAAAGGTTCCTTTGGAGGAAAAATTAAAAGAATGGATTCACATGACACATTGAGGTAGGATCTGGCCCAGCAGCAAGAGATTTTTTAAATAACTCGGGGGGGGGGGAGGCAGAAAACTACTGATGAAAATAAAAGCCACTCTTTTTTTAAAGTTTTACCCATGATGAAGCCATGTGGAGATCTAAAGGCTTCTTGATGCCAGTGTTGTCTCAAGAGGATAAAAACTATCCTTAGAAGCCTCACCAAATATCAGCCTGAAGTTCCACAGCTTCCCTCACTATTTCTGGAGTTACTTTCGGCTGCAAAGTTGTCTCCCGTAACACTTCTCGAACAAAAATCTAATATAAAAAAAATTTAAACAAACTCAGTGACTCATGTTTCACATGACATCTGAAAGCCCTGCTTTGAAATTTAGAAACATACACAGGCTTTCCCAATTTGGTTCAGCGTGGGACTCATTACTATTAACTTTCTGCGCTGACCTTAGGAGACCCTCTCTCCAAACACAAGTGGAAACTGCACAAAGTTCATTAGCATTTGCCCAGCATTCCACTAATGTGGAAAACTTCTCTTTACATCACTCCTAAACTAGTTTCCATTTTTCAGAAGTTGTTAGACACTGATTAGCTGAAATGATTAGTCCCATTTAACATAGCTAGAGGCCGAGACAATCCCCCAATGACATTAAAATGCTAAGAGTTTCAACTCTGCTTCCTCAAAACACGCACGAAAAATTAATTTTATCCCCAAAGTGGACATTAACCACAAAAATGTATGTGGTGTGATCTCTCTCTCCGAGCTGTGAAAGCATATAATTTACCTCTCCTGGTAAAACTGTCTGACCCTGCTGCCAGTTTTCAGTGGAACATAAAACACAAACCGCTTTGTCTCCTACGAAGCACACTCGCAACAATGATCCATGGCTCTTTAGAGGTACAACGCAGGAATAGCGCTGGCACAGGCATCGAATCAAACAGAGAGAGCCTGCATCTCACACCCATGCAGAGCCCATCACTCAAATGAAGCGTTACTCCAAGCAGCTGGGGTTTGCCACTGCAGAGATGCTGCCCCGTGGGTGTTGCCCAAGGGCAGCACAGCCTCCAGCTGGGATCAAGCTGCAAGAGGGATCTGCAGCAGGAAGAGCCGTGCCAGGCACAGCCCTTCAAACCTGGAGCACACTTCTTCTACTTATTCTCACTAGATTTAGTTCCGGTTATCTCAGTTTAACACTTACCTACACGTCACAAGGGAAAAAAAAATAAAATCAGAGGTACCTTCTACTTAAATATTTGATTAGGCTGGGAAAAAAAAATAGTATCTCAATGATGCTGTTACTAAGACCAGATCTTTATTTACAACAATTCCAGCTTCGTTTTCCTATAGAGTTTTTCAGTTTCTTTTAATCCTACTCTTAGAAATTTTCTCAGTATATTTCTCCTGTTAAATTTTCATAAAGACATCATCCTGCCACAGGCACATATTAGTTGAGGAAGCATTTTTTTACTCTTCCATCTACACAAAGCATCTGGAAGATAAATGTAAAGCCCTCTCCCATATGCCAATGCACATGTTTTTCACATTTAACCCCACATCCATCACAACCCCCCCTTTAGCCTGAAAGAACAAATCTCAGGTTCCTGAGTTTGCAGTTGTGTGACACCAGCAGAGTCCCCTGGACTGGCACTGGACACCTCCACATTTCAGAGAAAATCCAGCACCCAACAGTTCCATGAGGCTGCAAGTGAAAAATCAAAGCAGACACTTCTCTCCCAAAGCCATCGTGCCGCAGCTCCTCAAACTGAGCTGTAAGAAAGAGTTTCTTTTTTTTTATTTCCCAACTGGCCTACAATTTGTTTGACCTTCTCTGCAAAACGACACAGATAGGATTTCATACTTCTTTCTCTGACATTTAGCAAGGTTAAGGAGACTGCTGCCTCAGCAGGTCAGGGACCTCTTGATTCATGGGTGTGGAACAGTGTGGGACAATTGCAATTTCTCCTTTTGGCACCCAGGACAGGGCACTCAATAAACTCCAAGATGCAGACGCTGCAGCAGCTGGAAGGTTCAAGGAACTGAACTTCACAACACAAAGGAACAAATATTGTTTTGCTAAATCATAAATTAGGAAGATTTTGAATCGATACATCAGTTTCAACCTGTTTGAACGTTCTGTCTTACTTTCCCAACATCAAAACTCTATCATACAAGTTAGAGATAATGAAAATTATTCATTTGCTGCAAATTTCCACATCCATTTTTGACTGTTTCTTCCTATTTTTGAAGCAGATGTGGGGTTTTGCTACATTCCCGCATTGCTAAGTCCTCTGCATAGTCAACTCCCACATCCTTTCTTGGTAGCTACTCATTTTTTTAGTGTCTAAAATAAAAATTCCATTTGACAAGCTAAAAAAGCTCACAGAGAGCAAAACAAAACCCAGTCTTTTAACAATATTTATTAACTTATTACAGCAGGAACCATCTTCTTTGCCTTCTCAGTCTATGCACCATTCAGCACTCAAGTCACACAAGCAACGTGGGCATGGATTTGAAAACAGCAACTATTGACCACCATCAATCCCAGAGCAGGACTGAGTCTGCTGACAGTGAGCTACCACAGGCTGAACCAGTGGGTTCCCACCACCAATGAATATTCAAGGAACAACATCAAATAAAATGAATAAATTTGCTCTCTGACTCTTGTCTCCAGAGGAAAAATGTACAGGATGCAAATAAAAAAATTCTAAATTATTACATAATCCAGAAGGAAACGTATTAAAAGGACAAAGCCATCATTCCTTTTCTGTAGATATATTTTGAAGCCTATTTCTTGTGCTCCTAACACAACTGCAAATACTGAACTCAGCTCCTCATTCCATCTGCGAGCTCAGATGTGCTCTGGGCTGGCTCACCGTGCCCCAGTCATGGGATGCAGTAACTGTCTCAAAGCAGCACCATCCCTCCTCTCTGTAATCACAAACAGCACTGGGATTAAAATAAATAAAACACTGCCCCTGCACAAGCCTCGTGGTCTATCATCAGCTCAACATTAAAAGCTGTTTCAGATATTACATAAAGATAGGCTAATCCTTCCTTTCTTACTCTTCATTGTTCTTCTCACCAGATAGTTTTATTCATGATACTCTCTGCAAAACCACAGCACCTTTAGGTATTGGCTAAGATTTACTTCATAATTGCTAATTAAAGGAGTTAAGACTATAAAGTTGATAAACAGAATGCTACCTTAAGTAGTGGGAATTAGGGCACCTAATACCAGATTAAGAACTCTAATACAGCTTTGGTTCTGAGAGGATGGTCCCAGATCTGTCCTGTCTTTGGCAAGCTGGTAACTTAAAACTGAAATGAGGAATCAGCTTTAAGTCTGGAAAAGTTACTCTTCCAGAAAATAGCTGAGCTGTATCAGCAACACCAAAGGTGACAAAGTAGTTATTCTATGTCATCTAAATATGTCCAGATTTATTTAAATTCCTAGCATACCAACTGAGGGGTTTATTTTAGGTGTAGAATTTGGCTTTCTTTTTAAACATTAACCAACCCTTAGAAGACAAAGGCTTAAATTCCATTATGTTAATTTACTCTAATAACAAGCCTCCTTCAACATGCCCTCAAATTGATTTTTAATGGTTTTTAATTCAAAGAGATAAAATAAGCAACTAATCCTGCCCTTTTGACACTTTAATTAGCGCCAATCTATATCACGGACCTAATTAAACATGGGGGGGAGGCGGGAGGGAGGAGAGGGGAAGGGAGGAAAGGTCAGCGTGTGCCAGGCAGAATTTCCACTGCAGCAGCCCCAGCTCCTCAGCCTGGCAGAGCCGCTGAACGGTGCAACGCCACGCGAGCCTGGGCTACCTCCACCGCCGCATCTCCTGCTTGTGGTGCAGCTTTCAGGGGCTACGTGAACTGTGCTCTCCATCATTTTGATCTCCCAACGTTTCTCTTCCCTCTTTTTTCTCCCGGTTCCCATGGCAACCAGCACGTTGTGGTGCGACCGCAATGCTGCTGCAGACGCGCAGCCCCGTCACCGGCGCTCCCGGACACAGCCCCGACCTCCAATCCTGGCACACGTCCCACTAAAAACCCTGCTCCAGCTCCACTCTGTGACCCAGGCACCCTGCTAATTGCTGCTAAAGTCCCTTATCTTAGCAACAATCCCTGCAACCCAGGGAGAAGGGAAGCTTTTCCACTTTTCTTCTCTCTGCACAGTTTCCTCGGGAATATTCTCACATTTACTGGCACAAAGTACTTTTGTAGGGCATCAGCACTCAGGATCCATTTCAATGCACACATATCTAGACATCTGCACTCCTATGACAGCGGCAGACATTCGACACGCTGCCTATGTCACAAATTCATTTCTTTAGCTGCTCAAGAAAATGGTGCTGGAGTTGCTCAGTGAACTGGCATTTGGGGGGGTTCATTTCCTGTAAGCTTTTCTTTGAAGCAAAACCTAAGCTTTTGGTGCCCCTTCAGTGGGACTGAAAAGGTACCTCTGCATTCATGGCATCATCAGCAATCTCTGCACGAGAGGCTCAGAAAGCAAACAGCAAAATGAAGGCGCAGCAGAACAAGAGGCAGCAAAATCCAGTGAACAAGCCTTCAAATTCACTTCTAATCCTCAACCGTGTCTGACAACAGACAGTAATAAAACCTTCTCTGAATTAGACAAACACAAGGCTAACCCTGCAGCAATTTTTTCCACCTCCTGCCGTAGGCAATGCCACTAATTTGGATTTTTCCTCGGGAAATGTTGCCATCTAGTGACTCCACACGTTGCTGTACACATCACAATTGCTACTAGAGGGAGGATCTCGTTTGTATTCATGATTCCCCAGCATGAAAAGTGTGACTGATGACTCAAAAAGAAGAGTTACAACTGCATAGTGGTACTAAAGAAAAGGAAAAATGAAAAAAAAAATCTACACACACCATGCATCTAAAACTGTTCAGATGAAATTATTAATATTAACAAAGAAAGAAAATGCCCTATTAAACTTTTTAAAAACAAGTAAACTGCAAAAGAAGGAAACAAGGAATCACTGATTTTCTTCTATTGCTCTACGATTCTGTTATGATTCAAAATTCTGTTGCCCTGCTACAGACTCAGATTCCTCATCTGAGCAAAAACGACAAGTTCAGTAAAATCAACATTTGCTTTCTATTATGGATGGGCTCCAGAGCCCATTCCCTGCACAGCCTCGGGGTTTCTGACACAAACAGGCATCACTCCTGACCACATCTCACCTTCCCACACGTGGGAGACAGTTTTGTGGTCAAAGACGAAAATGACCAGGATCAAAAGCTTCTCCAAAGCTTGATGTGCTTGACTGACACAGAAGAAGACCCCTGGGCTCACACAGGAGCTGCAGGGAGCGCGTGCAAAACTCACACCCGAGCTTCATCACAGAAATGTGTTGTGGGTGGCATTTCCAGCAGGAACTAACAGCTCAAGTGATGGAAGTCAGGAAAGTAATACCTTCAACCATGCATCAAGCTCTTTATTACACCACCTGAATTCTTCAGTGGTGAGAAGATGCCAGAACAAAAGGTTTGGCTTCTTTAAAGTCCCTGTCTCCCATCACTGCTTTCCTTCCACTGATGCTCGTTTTTCCACTACACTCACCTTATGCAAACAATGTCAGAACTGCACAATGTCTTTAGCATTAGAAACTTGGCAACAGTTACAGGTGAAGGTTTCAGGAGTTACTGAAGGAGATCTTTAAGTGAGGGAGGTTTAAAAGAAAGAAAGGAAAGAAAAAAAAGTTTAAAGCCAGTATTTAAATACAAACTACAGAGTCTTTTCTATCAGTCTGCAAGAATAGAAATATAACATCCAGTGCCAGAAGGATGAGCTACAGCAGTTTGGAATTCTCATTATAAATTATATGGATTTATTGCTTACAGTAACTTATAAATTCTCAATTTGCATCAACTTCGAACACCGATGAGAGGAATTAGTCCTAGATTGTAATTATAATCTAAGGTGGCCTGGTTTAGTCTGTGGTACGTAAAAAATGCTCTTTCAACAAACATTTCAAACAAACCATTTGAGAAAATGATGGTGACAACAATTAAGGCTGAAATCCAGACAGCGCCTTGGTGCTGCACCCAACTCTCCTTACCAAGAGAACAGAAAGGCAAGGTCTGACAAGCCTGGCTTTTACTGCAGCCAAATCTGCCCCTCTTCATCTCAAACACAGCAGTAATGGGTGCCAGAATGCCAAACAGAAGACAAACCTTTTTCATTTAAGTTTTCTTTTAAATAATCTCAGTTGCACAGTAAAGAACATTCAGGAAGGAACTTCAATTAAAGGCTGAGGCATAGCCCCCTAAATACTGTTCCAATTGTGCATTTTCATCAACATCCAACACAAGTTAATTCCCAGTCTGAAATAAGGATGCGACAGAGGAGAGGGTTTCTTGGCTTCTGGTTTTACAAAAATGCTGCCACATTACTCATGTAACCATTACTGGAAGTGATAGTTAAATTCATTTGAAAAATGAAAATAGAGTTGCTGGTTTTAATAAATTTTGAATGACTGTGGCCTTTTAAGTTGGGTAATTCACTAAAAAACTAATTAGAAACGCAATCAGGTTGCAAAGTTTGTCCAAGTATGTTTAATCTATTTCATCAGAAAGGGTATCTCTCAAGAGGGCAGCTATTCTTAAGGGACAATATACCTATCAGTCATTTATGGGAATAAAAAAAGCAACACAGTCAAACCCATTTTGTAAAGGTTAATATAGTCTGGAAAGCATTTATCCCCAATTTTCTCATTTTCAGGACATGCTGAAGCCCCAGAGAGTCCAAAAATAATTTTTTTTTTAAAAGCTACATATTATTCCTGTGACACTTTCAGAGATCAGGTCTCTTCAGAAGCAGAGAAAGTAGGTTCTGGGAAGGATGGAGTTCCCAAAATTTAAATAAATGAATGCTGCAGAAGGCCAGCAGTCTCAATACCAACTTCAGAAGCTACAGCCCAAATAAAACTGGCTTCAGTGGAGAACACAGGAAGAAAACCTCAAAAACACTCCCTTATTCCTTATAAAAGCTGGATTTTAAAAGCCAACTTCAAGATTACCCAGTATTAAAATTACTATGAAATCACAGACTGGAAATACATATCGTTTATTAATAATTCTCTCCTTGTTGCTATATTCCCAACAAAAAGCTTCCCACAATCCCTGAGAACACATGGTTTTAAGAGGAGTCCTGAGGAGTCAGTTTTATATTCAATTACGGAATTGTGTTTAGAATCGGGAATTTCCCAAAGGACAAACGGTTCCTGTAATTCCAAGCATTTTGAAAATTGCCAATGATGTCATTGCCTGCTCTTCTCACCCAACCTTTCAACAGCACCTCCAAAATTTGCTTCCACTTGTATCCCCACTACTCAGCGCTTACAAAAAGCACCACTGAAAACCCAAAGATGGGCATGAGGCAGGTTCCAACTGATCAGTAATGCTCACTAATTAGAGTCTCCTGGATGAATGGAGCTAACTTAGCAGAAAAGCAAAAGCAAAATCATCCATTCAAGCCCTTCCTTAACAGGAACATTACATTTTTTTCTTCTGTTCATGTGAAAATTAAGTATGCAGGTCTACTGTCATCCCAACAGCAAAAGCATCTTGAGGAAGCTAATTAAAGCTAAGAACAAACACTTTCACCCCCTCTGCAGCTTATTTTTGCCCCAAAGGAGGATCACAGTATGTTCTGCTATGGAAAACAGAAAGCAACACTTACTAATCCCTAAACTCTCCTGACACAGCCAGACAGGGCATGTGCTGCTTGGCAAAGGCAGGCTGCAGCATCTCTGGGCAGGCTCCATTCTGCATCACTGACTTTTCCCACAGATCCCAGGATTTACAGAGCCCGGACCACGTAAGCAGTTACGCCAAAGCCGCTCCTGGAGGATTTCACTGCCAGCGACTGTCCGTGAAAAAAAAGGGCAGCACAAGCTGTAATTGCTCACTGAAGGCTGAGTCACCTTCGTTACAAGAGGCAACTGTGGTGGGAGAGGGGTGGAATCCCAGCTCTCCCTGCAGCCCTCATGCAGGAAGACTGAATGAGGTTGGAATCTCCAAGCTTTCCTCACTCACTGCGAGGTCTCAGCCACCCAGGCAAAAGCGATTGATGAGAGGAAGGGAAATAAAAATGCAGCTCAAGAAAGTGCAGAAGATAAGGTCCTTTTGTTATTAACACACCACAAACACAGGACTGACTCCCTAAAAGGCCACCAGCACCAACAGTTCCTTTTTACTGCACTTAATTACACATTTAATTCTTATCTAAAGCTCGTCTGCTGCTTTCTACACAAATTTCACGCAAGTATTTTTCACAGTCCCTACGTACGTGTCAAGATTTCATTTTTGCCATTGGTAGAATTGTTTTCTTGAAACCTGTGTAACTGACTTTACCTACAGCAATTAAGGCAGCTGGGTTGAGCTCTTTGTGGGTGTTTTGGGGGAGAGTGGGTGTGGATTTTTTCTTCAAACGCACCTACGATGATGTAATCAACCTTATCTGTAATAACTAGATTAAAAACCCCACAACTTGCCTAAAAATTAGTTTAATTTGGAACAATATATACACAGCACTAAGTTATTTAAGTTATAAGCCTCTATTGCTGTCTCAGGTGGAGCCTTTTGGAAAGCACATCGTTGCTTCTGCAGGATGATTCTCCTCTACAGCTTCTCTCATGCTGAATTGTTTAGGTTTGCATAACATGACTGGAGGGCAGTTTTAATGATCCTGTCATGTATTTCCCTGTAAATTACTAGGAAATATTTTATCAACCTTGATAAAACTGAGACAAAACACTGTTTAGAACTGGTCCCAGTAGCACTGGCTGAAGAAGAGTGGAAATATGAAGCAGAGTGAGCATATGAACAGTGAAATAGCCTTGGAGAGGTCCAGCACACACCGCCTTACACCCCCAAACCCAGGGAAAGGAATAAAACATTTCTGCAGGAGACTTTACCAGTAGCACTGGGCATTATTCTCCAGCAGCTTCTCCACCATGTGCTCCACCCTGACAAACCAGCTGGGCACAGCTTTGTAGATCAGCGGAGTATCTGACCTGTGCAGGGAAGGGAATGAAACAAACAAAAACATTAATAAATGCTACATTATTTATCAAGTTTTCTTTAATATTTGGTTTTGCACATGACAGTCCCCTTTCCACAGATTGAGTTCACTGCTGCTGAAAGATTATCACAGTTGAAGGTTGGGGTCTGTTTGGTTTGTTAAATTACATAAGCTGTTCCACTTATGTGAGCTACTATTTTGAAATTTAGTCCTGGAAAAAAAAAAATTTACAGCCTTCAAACCCAGTAATTCAAGGAATTCATATAGCAAGAGCAATCATGAGAATGTTCAAACAATACTTGAATTTGAAATTTGTGCTCCTACATAGTACAACATTATGAACTTCAGTAACTATTAAAATGAGTCATATTTCAGTCTTCCACATGAGCTCATTCTGCATCATCTTTTATGTGTATGTGAGCCTGAAAAGCCAGGGAACATTATGTTGTGTTTTTACTATTTGCATTTAAAATAATAATCACAGATCTTAAAGAAGTAACAGCACCCAGGTTTAACCAGAATAAAGTTCCATTCCAGGAGGAGAAGGAAAGCAAGAAATCCAGATAAGCATATAAAAGAAGTTTTAAATTTATCTTAACATATTCCTTACTTCAATAAGCAATAAAAGAAAATCCATATGGGAGGAGAGCAGTTTCAAAACTTGGGATTGCTTAGAAATGGAAACATGATTGGCCAGAGCAGAAATTGAGCAAATTCCTAAATGACTTGGTAAAATCAGTCTCTCCAAGCACCTGACTGCAGTGCCCCCACCCAATCTCTGATTTATCAGTTCCACAATAACCAGTTAAGGTCTCGAATAATTGTTCAGGCAGCACATCCTTCTAAAGGATCCTGGGATCACACAGTGGGCACAGGTCACTATAAGGAGCTCAGACATTTCCAATCCTTCACATGCATCCCATTATTCCATCACGAAGAGGGAGAAGAGCCCTAAGGGATAGGATCTGTCCATGGGAACAGAGGGGCAAACAATACTGAGACAAGAAGCTCATTCTCCTTTAGCATCAGTCCATCCCACAAAGTGTTTCTTAAAAATATGATTTTTGTTTAACTCACTTTGGTTCAGAACTTGGCAATACACAAAAATTCACCTGAGAAATTACTGTTATCTCCCTTGTACAGTCAGCACTACAAACAGGAGAAGTTTAATTCATTTTACTTATAGCCACAGCAAGAACACATTTGAAATCCACCAACTACTGCAGATTATGATGTAAATTAAATTGCTACTGTGCCAGCACTTGCTAAAGGTGCACCTGCCTGACCCACAAAAGAAAGAAAACCCACAGCAAAGGTTGCTCAGACCTTAAAAGCTGAACTCACAGAGCACAAAGCCCAATAATAAAAAACACATTGTTTCTTTTAACATTATATTTCAAAAGGCATTTCATTTTAACCATAACCTTTATGTTTCAATGTGCTCAAGTGTTAAAGTACCTATAACCTTAGAGGAAATGGTAACAGCTCAAAGTAATAATAATGTCGTTGTAGCTATTAAATGCAAACCTACTGACGGTTTGCTATGCAAATTTAACTCCTAACAACTAAAAAAGGGAACAGTTCAGCTCACTCCTCACACAGCAGCAAGATCCCAGTAAAAAGGAAAGCCTTCCCTGAGCTACAAGGTGTTTTGATTTCACTGAGTATCTTGTTTCAGTTGTGCTGAAGAACGATGAATTGCCATCGCAAGATCTTGAAACAAGGAGAATAAAGAAATTGATATTAAAAATCTCTCCCATGGTCTCGGCATGTCGGAAGGTTGGGACAATCGCGGCAGCGCAGCTCTGCGAGGAGAGAGCAGCAGGGGCGGCTGGCTGCAGACAGGCTCAGGGCCACGGAGCGGCTTCAGGCAGGAAGGATCCGTGACAAAGGCCAAGCAGGGGAACCATTTCCCAGTCTTTCCACCCAACACTGAGGTTAGAACACCTGAAAACCGCTCCAAGCACCCCCAGGGCTCTGTTCCTCCGACATGAAGGCAACAAGAAAGGGGAGAAGGCAAAGTTGCCCTGAATATTTTTCTTCTGGCGGTACTACCAAGCAGTGCCTCAGCAGGAGACTGCAGAGAACAAAACACTGAAATCTGCCCAAGCAGTGACACCTCCCACATTTCTGACCCTCATGACTGGTGAGAAGATTGAGGACTCCAGATTGAAATGGATTTTACCGTAGAATCAAATGAAAAAGACCTGTTGCTGAGTTTTGTTTTCCATCAACACAAGTGGGAAACCCAAACAGACCTTAAATCCAAGTCTGACGCTTACAAAGTTCCTGCCTAACCATTCCTCTCTGTCCCAACTGAACAAAGTTTTGTTCCCCTTACAGACAGATCCTCTAGAAACATATCAGAAGAATGAAATCACATGAACTGTGATCTTATTCTGTTTTCTTGTCATTTAGGAACCGTATGATCAGTAATTGAGCCCATGCTATAAAGTTGATTCTTGGTTTTGACTTCACTGGCGTGGAAAAGTCAAAGGCCCACATCTGCCAGTGGAAGAGCTTCCCAACACTGCTCCCAAAGGAATGGCAGGCAGGAGCTGTGAGGGACACTCCAGTGTCACATCCAACAGCTGCCCAGACAGAGACTCCCAAAATCTCACATGTTCACAGAGCGGTTCTGACCAATGTCCTCCATTTTCAGCAGTTCCAATGAAGAAAAATTCTAACTGAAAGCTATCCACTGCGTCCTTACCAAGCTGTTGTGTTTTTCATATTTTAAAGTTTAGCTGGCAGAAAATTACTACACAGACAAGCACCCTGATTTCATGGTATGTAAAAAAAAAAGAAGGCAAATTTCTCAACATCCCAAGGATTCAACAGCTGCTTGGTTTCAAGGAAAAGCAGCAGTACATTAAGAAGAGTCTGATTTCAAAGTTTTCTTACATTAATCAAAATAACTTATAACTATGTTCAAAGTTAAGAACTACTCTTCCACTTTTAGCATATTCCAATTATGGTTTGATTTGTGATGGCAGCGAAATGAGCTTTTCAAGTAGAATCCATTGTTCGGTTCTTCCCACCGGCTAATTTGCTGCTAGGTGCTGCCTGCAACTTATCATCAATCAACAAAAATGTCAACAGAGTGGCAGGATTAAGGATCTTCTACAGAATCAGCACTTCTACATCCCTGCTTTGTCTCAGAAGGCCATGACTGGATATTGGAGCTGCTGCACAAGAACACAAGCGTTGCTTGATTTTGGGGCTGCCATTTTTCAAAAACTGTCCCAAATCGTCAAGGACGTAACACTTGAAGAGCAATTTCCCCTTCTTCCTCTAGGCAGCTGCTAGAAACAAACCAATCCTGCTGGTCAAGAGCAAGGAAAGGTTATTTTTGTTATAAATTAAAGATAAATGTACTCTGCTAGAACATTTCACCTGGCAGAGCCAGAGCCAGACAGAGAGATGAGCTTTTATCACAGTTATTTCAGCACAGCTGCTGTATACATCAGATAGGACTTAAAAATCTTCAAGCCATTTCAGATAATTAAATTAAATCTTTTATTTTAAGTGTGTCTTTGCTCATAATGAGAATTTAATACTCTACTAAAAGATTACTGAAGGTTTTTTTTTTTTAATTTGATATTGTTTTGTGATTTTTTACAACAACAGCTAGGGACAATTCAAACCAAGGAGGACACTAATAAAAACAAGCTTCATTTCTAGATTAAATCTGTCTAGCCTGTATTCCTCAGAACCAAAACTTGTTTGTTCACTGATACTGAAGGCCCGTGGAGAATTCCACATGGAGACTTCCCCCACAGACTGCCACCTAGGGATGTTTCCACATTTTAAACAACTGGGCTTCTTCCAAAGAAATAAATAATCTTATAAGGTTAAAAAGAACTGTATTTTAGCCAGTTTATTCAAAACATACAAAGATTTAACAGAAACATCTAAAGACCTTCTGTGACATACTTACTTGGAGACAATCCTTTTCCATCACTCAGCTGCTTAAAAAAATAACCTTTTTTACAAGAGGTGGCTAATTAGGAGTTCTACACCAAGAAATAAGCAACACAAACTACGATTTTAAATGTGTTTTCTTGTCAACAGAACTCAATTTCAGCGCTACATCTAAATTCTCTCATTTTATGGCAAAAAAAAAAAATCTTCGATGAATAAACCAAAAGTGGAGCCCTCCTGAATTCATGATTTCAGTTTGTGTTACTTTTAGTTTTGCCAGGAAAATTAAGTAAGGGAGGGAGGGAAATATGGGAGAAACCTGGAGAGTTTCTCTGTTAGGAAGCCGAGCTCAGAGGCAGGTGCAGCTGTGTGCTTACCT
The DNA here is from genome assembly GCF_015227805.2 of Hirundo rustica. Lineage (NCBI taxonomy): Eukaryota > Metazoa > Chordata > Aves > Passeriformes > Hirundinidae > Hirundo > Hirundo rustica. The sequence goes on along the minus strand of NC_053461.1, from coordinate 7,008,609 downwards.
CCAGCAGAAGGGGTAGCTGTGCTGGAACGTGGTGCTGTGGATCAGCCGGCCCCTCTCCTTCAGCCATCTGATGATGTGCTTATCTGCATCCTAAAAACACAGATTCTCCTTGGAATACACGTTTCACTCAGTAAGGTAAGACAGGATTTGCCTCAGATAATTTAAAAAAAAAAATAGTGCGTAACCCAGCATTTACGCGCACAAAACAAAAAGTTTCTATCGAGTTTATACATTTCCTGCAGGGGCGCCGTAAAACACTAAATGTGCAAAGTTATTTGCTCTCCAAACCCTGTTTATTTACAGCGTCTTCAGTGTGTCTCTGCTATCTGGATAAATTAAAATTTATAAATTAAAAGCATCAGTCCTTTTTTACCTTTAACTCTTTTTCCACACAACTGCGTGGAAAATTCGAATTTTCTGAAGCAATCAATACAAGCCAGAAACCTCATTATTTAATATCCTAATGACTGAGTCTTCTAATTTTGTGGCAGGAAATCACATAGAGCTTTTTACCTTATATATAAACTTCCTGATACCACATTCTTCTAACGTGACTAAATTTCAGAATTTGAACTATATTTCACAATACCTCACTAACGAACTGGGATTTACACACTAAAATGGAACTAAAAGCTGTATACTGATAATTTAAGACAATCTACTGAACATACAAGTGTCAATACGACACGAAGGAAACAAATATACAAATATCTAAGAGTGAAAAATTCAGTATCGTAAGAAAATTTTCCAAGAGCCTTAAATTCAGATCCCTACCAGCAAGAAGGTAAACACGGAGCCTACAGTGTCCTCCTATTTGCCTTAATGCAAAAAGCAGGAAGGAAAGAGAGCTGATTGAATCCTCAACTTAACTGAAACAGACTTTAAAATCTTGCATTTGGTTACAGGGACATCCTTTGCTATCAAACTGTAGCAGCAGGGCTAAAAGCAACTTGTTTTCTCGGGACATGGAATTTAAGAAGCACTCCCTGCTACGGATTTGTATCTGGAGCCATGCAGAGTTCCTGTGGGCTCCTTTTTCCAGGGATTCTCCTGCACCTACTGGCAAGTAAATTAGCACTTAGTTAAAAAAAATACTCAGTAATTAGTAAAAAAACACAGCCCAGAAGTGAGGAAAAGGACTGGATTTCTCCCTCCTAGTGGCTGGGAAAAACTCAATGATGGCACCTGGGAATTCAGAGTTTTCCAGAGGTGAGGGAGGCCCTGCACATGTGGCTGGAGACTCTGGACATGACAATTCTGTCAGGAAAAAGCACAGAGTGAGAGTCTCCCTGGAGTAGCTGCAAACAGGATACTCCTCTGCCCTCTCACTACAGCTACATGACACTACCTGCATTTCAACTTTCTTTTTCTCAGCTGCTTAATAAACTATTCCAACCTTGTTGAAAACGTTACAACACCTTTTAAGTTATCCAGATACCAGTCACACATTGAAAACAAGCCCACAGAGAGAAAGAAAAGAAAGCTTCTATCTACATAAAATATATAAAATCTTGAAAAAAGTAATAATTTACTGTCTCCAAGCCCACTGACCTTCACATACTGCCCAGCAAAGTCAGCCACTTCTGCTGTGAAGCAGCCTGATGCATCAACAGGACACACAGGCACAGAGTCTTTCTGAATGATATTAAAATCCATGCAGACTCTGTAATCATCCTGCAAAAGAGACAAGCACCAAGCCGTAAGAATACAAAGTACTAGGTAAAATATCCATCCCTCAAACCAGAAATTAAATATTAAACAGAAAATGTGATGACTGGACAAGAATAGCAAAATACTCAGCCTGCACTAATCCTAAATACTTATGAGAAAGTCCTGTTTTATAGGATTGTAGTTTTATTAATGCAGAAAATAATTATTTCTTCAGACTCTCACCTAGTACAGGGGATATGTGCATGTTTTTCTATGCACATCAATGCACACACACACTTATTTTACACACGTACACTCATGGAGTCAACAGCTTCAGGCAACATTGCACGGTAAAAGAACTGCCAACCTCTCCATCCTGCTCCTGTCCCAGCCAGAGCCTGAATGTGCCCAGCTCTCCAGGCAACACTGCATTTTTCAGAAAGCAGGTTGTTTTAATCAATCTAATTCTGGCATTTCACATAAGCAATCCCATTTTCTGAATGTATTAATGATTCAAAACCTTTAAATCTGTATTTCTCAATCTTTTTTTGGCCTATGGGCAACGCTACTGACCAAGAACCACACATGGACAACATCATGGATTTTGTTCCTGGCCAGTCTCCACTTAAATTTTTAATTTCCTGTAGCAGTAAGAAGAAAAGAAGGGGAAAAAAAAAAAAAAAAAAGCTGTTTCAGACTTTCCTGAACAACACTGGCATCAGAAAAAACATTAAAACAAAATTAGCAGGGGATAGCAAAGTTCAGATTTTACCTTCAAGTCTGAAGACTCAGTAACTGTGTATCTTGTCCAGTGATGGCTTACAGGACACCCAGCAGCTGCTGGACAGGAGCTGCACCCAAAGCCCCCTCCCAGCCTGCCCAAGGACACCACACCAGAGGCGGTGTGTAAATACACATGGCACTGACCAGGCTCCACTGCCCCCTGAACTCCCCCTCCCTGGCCCTAACCAGCCCAGGTGAGGCAGCTCTGGAGCGCCAGGGCAGAGTTTCCGTGGCCTCATCCTGTCCCTTCAGGTCTCCCCACTCTCCCTGTGGCCCCAGCTCCCCCCAGCCAGACCCGCTGCATTTTACAAGGATGAATCTCATCCCCAGGGAACACAGAGAACTTGGCTGCTTCACGGACCAAAGCTTTACACACAGAAACAAGGAACCCCTCGAGCTCCAGCACTCCCAGCAGAGCACAGCCTCTTCCCCTGTCCAGCAGCTGCAGAAAGCATCACGCCATTATTTACCCTGCACGTGGCCACCCAGCTCCTGCAGCCAGGACACGACTGACAGAAGCCCCTTCTCCTCTGGCCTCTCCTCAGCCCTTCCTGCTGAGGGGCTGGGAGCTGTGGGGTTTAAAACACAGATGACAGAGCTGATGTCAGCCCCGATCTGGCAGCGAGCTGTGAAAGGCTTTGAAGCAGCAGCCAGCACAACTACAAAGTCTGGCAGGCTCAGAGCACAACAAACCTTCCCTGGGCAGCAGCCCGGTCAAGAGGTGCTCCAGCTCCACCGCTGGAGCCAAGGGCACACAAAGGGCTTTGCTGACCCAGCTCCCTGCTTTTCAACAACCTGAACGTGAATGGAAGCTCTCCAGACTGAGCTGCCTTTTGATTTAATGAAGATTTCCTTCGCAGCAAGCACAAGGCAAGAATACAGTCAGGCACAATCCTCAAGTGCTAAGCTCAAATAAAAGCTAACATCAGTTTTTTCCCAGGAGAGGAGTTACAGTGGTCACTCTTGTACCTCAGAATCCTTCAAAAGATTAGACACAGAAGTTGTAATACACAAAATTAATAAGTAGATACTATCTAACAGCTCATTTGTGAGAAATCAAAAGCTTTTCTAGGTGAAATTTTAACGAAACAGCAGAAACATGAAGTCAAATGTTCACCTTCAGCATCTCTTAGCAAAAACCAACATCACTTGCTGAAAGTGTCAGGAAAAAAAAGTGCATCAGTAACAGATCTATAAAACTTGTGTGTCACAGTCTGAGCAGGCACTAGAAGTACTGCAAACTAAAAATTTGCTAATTCAAGTGTTACTAAAGCTTTCAAAGCTGACTGCAGGTACATCTACATATGATGAAATGCCTGAGCAGCTAAATTTTAGTGTCATGTTAATCTGGAAATACAATGACTTTGCAGTGGTTTTAATACAGGCTTGTCTTGTTCCGTGAGCTTTAATTTTGACGTCTTTTGAACTGAAATGATGGAGTGCTCTGATCTGGCGTGGCAGCTTGTATTTAGCAAAGGCATGAGACAAGACAATGAAACTACATCTGGAGCTAAATGAAGGTGAATTTTTACTTTCAGGTTTTTTTGGAGAACTATACATTGCCGAGCTATCAGCAATACAGAACATGTAGGATTTGAAATAAATAAATAAATAAAACCCTGACTATCCAACTTTATTTATCAAAGGGACTCCCTTACATTGATGGGAAGGCACAGAGACAAGACCCGAGGCTTGTTGCCAAGGTCTGTGCTCTATTTCTTCTCCTCTGACTGTCCTAGTCCTGTTATTCCTTCCCTATTCGCCTTCAGCTCAACAGGAAGGTGCAGAAGAGCCAATTATCCAGCAGGACAATCCTGTCTGCCACCATGAACCATCTCCCCTCTTTCATCTAAGCCTGTGGAAAGGCCAACACTCAACACCAACAGCATCCTATACAGAGCTTGCTGTACAATAACGAAATCCTGAACTTACCCCGGGACCTCTGTGAGCTTTTCTGAACAAAAATAATCTGGGGGCTGTCAAAACTGAATTAATTACATGCACCCCAAAAAGAAGGCAGCATTAAATGCAAGGTACACTGTGCACTTCCCTTCTGAAGGCAGCACAGTCCATTGACTCAGGACCCTGTACCTAAAGTTACCCACTCAAACCTCTCCTTAGCTGATGACTGCAAGGTTTCGTTTGTGATGTGTGTGCACTTTTTTCCCCTCACACAAAGTTTTATGCATTTTCTTTTTCTTTGTGAAGCATTTAACTGTTACTTTCAGATTTTGGGGGTTTTTTTAAGTTTTACAAGTAATTGCTGATTTCCCTGGAGACACAAAGAAAAACTAATTTTTTCCTCCATGTTTACAAAACTCAATGGGCTTATTTAAAAAAAGCAAGTAAAAGAGGGCAGATAATCCTTGCTCTGGGCGGCCAGACAACCTTTCCAACAAGTTTAACTGGACTGTACAAATACACAAACCACTCTTAGAGCAGCCCAGGGAAAGCTCTTTCCAGAGCTCTTTCCCTGCTGGCAGCCTCTTCCTTTCCCCTCCATCTCCTACAGCAAGAGCTCCTGACTCTAAACCAACTGTGACCCCCCTGGAACATCCAAGATGCAGCTCCAGGGGAGAGTCTGAGGAGCAGAAGTGTGAGGATTTATCCTCCTGAGGACACTTGACCAGCCACCACCATTTTCTTTATTAACTGCTAACACAGCCTACTCTAATTTTCTTTATTCAGAGCTATATTAAGCTGGAACATCTTTTCATATCAACGATCATCCTGACAAGGGAAACACCACCACAATGGATGTGCCCTTCAGAAAAATGCAGGGAAAAAAGGATGGAAGAGGATGGGCTACTTCACATGAATACAAAGAGGCCTGTTGCTAATGCCAAGTTTCTCTGGAAATTATGACAGAGCTCGTGGTCCAGGGATTGCTAATTGCTAGGCACTGCAAGTTTTTTGAGGGCATCTTTGGATAATGGCTGAAGACAGGACACTCTACAAAAAGGACAATGAACCTAAACTTAGTGCATTTATTTCAAGTGTCTAAAAACTGAAATGTTAAATGCATGACAAATCATTCCTCTTGGCCTTAAAAAAGAACAGACTGAAGAAAGGGACAATAAAGACAGAAAAAAAAGAATGGAGCACAACAAAATCCTTTCACACCAAGGGCTAAAGTCTCAGGACAAAAGCAGTGAAAGCATTTTCTCATTCTCTAAAAGCCCAGTGAGTACTGAAATTGAAATGCTGAAGAGGGGCAGTGTGCTGAGCAGGATTGCTGTTCCCAACCAGAATTCTCACTTAGCAAAGCCAGTTTTCACTGCCAGTGCCAGAGACCATCCCTTCTCAAAGCTCTAACTTCAGACCGAGAAAAGCTGAGATCAGTGACACTCGAAAGATACACGGACGAGTTCAGCTCACACACCACAACGCGAACCAAAGCCAGGGACACAAAAGTCTCCAGTCTAGCACAGGAACCAAGTGGAATACAAAGCTCCATGATATTCTTACATTTTTAAGCAGCAAATGGGAAGATTGTTGAACATCAATCACCCTGACAGAGAGCCAAGGAGCTGGAAAGCCAAGCAACATGTGCTGGCCAAAATTAACTTTTAGAGATGTGTAGTTCAAACTTACAGCACCAAAATAGGGAGCCTGATGGACAACTCCTGTGCCTTCCTCCTCCTTCACATAACCATCCACTACCACAGTAAAGGCACCATTTTCTTTGCACTGTAACACAAAAACATGGGTTTATATAGATGTATATTTACATAGACACAGCAGAGTTGTTCAGAACCTGGCAGAGCCACACGAAAGAGGAAAGAACTGCACCAAAAATCAGTGACACAGTAAAATGTGACATCCCTAACACGCCTTAATGACTTCCCATAGCCCAGACACCTGTGCACTTCATTTAAAGAGTGTCAAGTGTGATTAAATCTCACACCTCTCCAGAAGGCCTCCAAGTCAATTACTCTGCAAGCCACAGTTCTTCACACAGTTCTGTGCTTGAGACTGCAATCGTTACACTCCTGAACGTGAGGACACATCCAAAGAGGTACAGACGTTTCCCTGCATTTTTGTATGTCCCCTATACCTCTGAATTTAAAAGTATGCATTTATCGTCACACATTTTCCTTATTTCCTCCAGAGAACAAGAGCATGGTAAATACCAACTAAAAACAGAGAGAAAATCCCAAAAAAAAATTGCTAAGAAAAGATACGACAGTTTTCACTGTGTTCAGTATACTGATAATGAAAAATAAAGGGTTATTTACTATTCCTTTAAACAAAAATAGTAAAAAAAAAAATACTGCAGTCACAGCTGAACCAAGTATGTTACAGAATATTAGGTCTGGCTTGTTCTGAAGGGAGATATTCTGAGATAAGATCTCCATTCTAAATAAAAAGTTGTAGATACCCCATCTGCTCCCTCCAAGTACAGCAGGGCTCAGAGAACTTATCCATTCCAAACCTCAGATGCACAGTCCAATTTTCCAGATTCAGCTGTGTTTGACTTTCCTCTGGAAATACCAGACCTGGCTCCCTGCAGAGGTTTGCCCACCTCTGCTGACTCCTGCACATCTTTCAGAACAGAAAGTGTCACCAATGACCAAACCCCTTCCAGGAGTTCACAGCTGCCTGGCCAGCAGTGCTGCACCTCTCCTCTTCGAAAAATGCCAGCAGTTTTCTATCAGATTAAAAAAAAAATATATAGAAAATTTCTCTAAACACTCTCCTATTGCTGCATGTTCTTTTATCATCTAGGATGCCAGACCTAATGCAGCGCTTAAAAGCTGCATCCAGATAAATCTGATCCATCAGTAGGCTTTTAGGAAAGGCTTTTAACTCTTGAGTGGGAAACGTGACATGTTATCCAAAGTCAGTCATTCCCTTGTGAAGACAAAGCTTCTGGACTTAGCAGGCAGACAACACTCAGCAGATGAGAAAATGAGACAGTATTTGTTAATGTATATTTGTTAATATGTATTGAAGTTTCTCTGCAATCAAACTTTTATTTATCATCCAGTGTTTACCCTGAGTACATTTAAAACTTAAAGGAAAAAAAATTAAGAGAAAAAAGTCAATGCTGTTTTTCAAACTTTCACTGTGATTTTAAGGTACTTTAATACAGCCTGGAGTTGGTTATTAGAACTTAAGATCTTTTTATAGTATGAACAAGGAATACTCAGAATGGGTTTTATTTTTGTCTTTATATCCTGTAGCAAACACCAAACTGGTTCATCTTACCTGAATAAAATATTCAAAGAGCGGTTTGTATTTCTTGCCTTTAAGAACAATACCAGGAAACCTGAGGAGAAAGATTTACAAGAACATAAATTTACAATTTGAAAACCTTTTTTTTTTTTCCTGTTGCCTTCTTCACCTCCCTGACAGAATATTATTTCAGAAGATGAAAATAATTTTCTTAAGTTTACTTCCCACCTCTGTGGTAACTTGGAGAAAGAAACAATGTCTTTTCATGCACCTCTGCTACCAGTCAACAACTTGTACCTGATGGACTTCAATCAAACAATCAATGAAAATTAATAAAGGAATTAAGCATTAACGACAAGCTCCTTATAATAAAGCTGGGCAAGAATCTTCTGGATAAAACACAATATTCATAACAACAAAGATCTAAAGCTCAGCGTGTCCAAGAGAAGTAAATAATGATCCAAAACACCCAAAGTTTTATGTACAGAAAATTGTGACATGGGGTATTGCACCCTATAAAGCTCAGATGCCGCGTTCCTTATTCTAAAAGTGGGTATCCAAACCCTCCACAGGGTTCTCAGGGAACGACCCAGCACAGTTAGGACTGGCTGAGGAACCAGCTGAGCCACACAAGAAATGCAGAGATGGAGCTGCAGGTCTGGCTCCCTTCACAATGGTGACAGCAGCTGACAAAGGCAGTGATCGGGTTGGGATTTGCAGCTCAGAACTCTCCTGAAAGCACTTAAATGGTCCAATTTCAGGGGGAAAATCCAGCTAAAACATAATTTAATCTAATGGATGGGCTGGCTCTGACTGCATCCCAGTTGTGGCCTCTCCCTACTCTGTCCTTGATCTACAACTTGCAAACAATGGTCAAACTCTCATAAAACACTGGACTCCTTCAAGTGGGGGCTCTTCAAAGCCGTTTCACTGCACAGGAAGGACCTGGAGCAGCATTTACTGCCAAGTTCAAGAGCATGACTCCTCAGCTCAGCACACACAATACCCTCTAGGAATTGAGGAGATTTCTATTTTAAGCCTCAGCTTTGCAGATGGTTTATATATTTTTATATTACAAACAGCCTTAGGAATGTTGGAGGTGCTTAATCAGGATCAGATGAGAGAAAAGCATCCCAGTGCTCAGCCACACAGATGTGGGAATGCTCAGATACAGAACGTGAAGCACCAGAATTGGCTTTTAAAAAGAAATAGTTACATTCTTATTTAACACAAGTCAGAGAAAGGTAAAGGTTGTGGATCACATTCCTGATTTTCATTTTGGGACCTGAAATACTTTGTTTGTCGAAGTCCTGAACTTCAGGTTGAAAATTTATACAATGGTGCCTTCTTGTGACCTAAGTCAGAGTAGAAAGACTCGCCTAAAATCGTTTCAGCGACCCTTCACTCTCAAGAGATCAGAAATCTCTGGCTTGGATTCTTCAGAATCCAAAAAGAGACAACAAGGAAAAACAGTGAAGAAATTAAATGTTTAATATGCCAAAGGACTGAAATCTAACACAAGGGGAGGGAAATGCTCAACAATCACACCCTACCTATCACTGCTAAATAAAAAGTCACTGGACTGCCAAAATTGGGGTGATGCACCCAGAGCAATCCATGAGCGCAAAGCAGCCCCCTCAAGGGCTTGAGACACTGCAGATTCTCAATCAGACCATCCCCTGACCTCAGCCTGATGCCTGGTGGACATTAAATTGCATCAATTTCTCCTCAAGGGCCTGACTGCTTGAGAAAAAGGTTAAGAGCAGAAGTGGTGAAGTTCATTTCCATGAACCTACTCATAGATCTAAATCTTTCACAGATGCATTCAACTGCCAGATACCTTTTAACTGCCTCACATTTCACATTTGAGAAAATTAATTATTACAAGACAGAAAAACTGGAGCAATTCCAAAAACAGAAAAGAAATCAGCTTGAAAAGAGACCATAGCACTAATACAAAAAGAATTAAAATACACTGTTCTGCAAAGAGATTTGCTAGTAGCCTTAAAGATAGGCAGAGGTTAAAAAAAAAAAAGAGGAAAATTTAAATAAAGTTATCAGAGATTGAGGGGGTGAGTGGGGGTGCTAGAAATACCATTAGTCAGGAACATAAACACAACACCTGAAATGTGTATTTTTGCCTTAAAGAGCAGGCTCTTCCCATTTCTGACGAAGACACCTCAGAAAAAGGCCAGAATGTTCTGTGTGTTCCTGGATATAGAATGACTGCAGTCACACTGAAGTTAAATTTTTACTATTGCATTGAAACAAGGATTTGGAAGCAAAAGACAACAGATCAACAAATTTAATATATGGGCTAGCTTGCTTCTTTTTTAAGCTTAAAGTAAATGTATTAAAAAATACTTTTTAAAAAATGGTTTTAATGTAAGGCTTAGTTTTTAGACACTGAAGAGGTTTCAAAAGACCAAAAAGGACAGAGTATCTGTATTTCTCAAGAGAACTGAAGCACTGATGGACCTAAAAACCATGGAGAAAGGTCTAACAACCTGATTCAACTTCAAGTGATTGAGGACTTTTAGTAAGTGGAGTTCTAAAGAACATACAATGTGAATTTATCAAGAACAAGCCACACAAAGCCAAATTTTTGGGGGCAGATTCACCAGCTTAGATAGAAAGCAAGCAGATCAAATTTAGGTCTCAAATGAGAGTTTTTACCCAGTCATTCCAACACACACAAATACTTGAACTGGAGGATACACCACCACTTCAAGGGAAGGTTGTTGTTAATTCAGCATCAGACCAAAACAAAATTCCCAGTGGTGTCCTGGCACTGTGGCTTCACTGATGACACAGAGAGGAGGAAAAACTCCAGAGATCACAAGTTCAGCCAAGCCTGAAGAATGAGAGCACTGAGCATCATCTTTAGAAACTGAACACCAGCTTGAATTGGTACAGACCAAGTGACAGATGAAGAGCATTCTCATAGAGGGGGGAAGGGGGGAAAATCAATGCAGAAATATAAAATTATTCAACTGTCACAGTATGAGCCATCAGAATAGGAAACATCTTCAACATTCCAGCTCTGTATGTCCCTAATTTAATGACTGCTTGCAACTGCTTAGCTGAAATAACTTCCTTTTTTTTTTTTTTTTAATTTAAGGCTTTCAACTGCTTGATAAAAAGACAAAAATAGAAAAAACTGATGCCAGTGAAGAAGGGGTGTTACCTCAAAAAACGTTTCTAGTCTTTATTTTTATTATTGTGGTTATCTGGGGTTTTATAAGGTTTTCTGGTTCATTTTTTTGAATAAAGTGAGCAAACAAATGTTTCTTGTATTTGACTTCTTTAACAGGCTGACAATTTATCCAAAAGGTTTAAGAGAAGCCAAGACCCACATTTTGTCCAGAAGAGCTACAGCATTCAATACCTGCACTCCCTGCCCAGTCTGACTTCTTCAATAATTCCAGTTTTTCCACCTAATCGAGACAAATAAGCACCCTGCAGAAAGCAATGACTACCACTAATTACAGAAGTAATATTTATTTGCTAAAAAGAACGGGATTGTTTTGCCCAATTCCCTTTAAATCTTTACAGGATGTCTAGAAGGCAGAATTTGGACCATACCTGCAGCATTTCCTCAAATTTTTACCTTAATGTAAACACACAGGAAACGGATGGATTATGGAACCTTTTTTCCCCCACTACAAAACAAGGACCCAAAGGAATTTGTTCATTTGTAGCTTCACATACAAGACCAATTTGTTCCTGCAAATTTCAATTCCTTTTACAAATTTTTGCAATATGAACACTGATGCATGGAAATCCATCTTCTTAAAAACATTCAACCTCTGATGTAAAAAAACACCAAAACTAGCAAGTATAATGATTTATGTACTTGCCTGTCAAGTATCTGATATTCACTGTCAGATTTGTACAGTGCCACCAGCCTGGACTCCATCAAAATGTAAATCTTCCCCGTGGCTTTATCTAGAATATAAAATAAAACAGGAGTTTCACAAATCTCAGTTTAATCCCCTCATTTGCACCATTATGAAACCTTTCAATATACACAGATATTGAAACAATAAATCTGCCCAGATTTTACTTTACTACTTCCCAGCTACTTTTCCCCCACACAGCCAGTTAAGGAACACTTTCCAAAGGCTAAGTTTAAACAGAAACCACAGGATAATACCCAGGCCACTGATTTTCAGTGTGTTTTGTTGCTGCAGAGCAGAAATATCGTGTCTATTATTGCTGAGTCAAATAAAAAAGCAATTGAGAAGTTTGGGTAAATTGTAAGTGAAACAGGAGGAGACAACTGGACCATGGACAATGACTACATACAATCACGTCATTAAGTTCGAAGGTGATGGTTACACTTCAGGCAGCCTTCCTGAGATTGACTACTTGAATCACATGCTTGGATTTCTTTATAAAAGAGGTGTATACCAACAAAGAGTTAACATCAAAAGAGAGTGAAATGTTATGAAGAAAACTCATTTTCTACCCCAAACCACCCTGAATTCCTAACTACAATGACAAATTTTATTCAGGTTGCTACCCTATCAACTCAGGGTCACTGTCCCACAGCAGTGAGCCAGAACCATCCAACTCAGCACCTCAGGCAAGTGAGGTTATTTCTGAAAATACCCTGTGTTTCTTTTTTAAGATGACCAAATTTATGTTAAAACTTTTGAAAAGTGAAACATACTTAGTTCTTTTCAAAGAAAGAAAACCCAAACCCACGGCATTCACTGCAAAGGCCTGCACAACTTCATGCTTAACACACAACAGATTCGTGAGGTTATGCTGAAACTGGAAATTCCTACTCACCATTTTATTTTTTTTTAAAAAGCGGGGGAGGTGTTTGTAGATGAAGGTATAATTAAAGACTACAAACACACCCACACACTTCTATTATTCTTTATTTCATCTATCAGTATTTTTTTGTGACTATTCCTTTCAATTCACGTTAAATAACAGGAGCAGAGCAGTCGGAAATCAGCAGCCACATCCAAAGTGGATCTCATCCTTCAAACCACCAGAAAAGCTCTCTAAATTTAACGTAAACCAGTCTAAAACACAAAACCTCAGGACATTTTCCCAGCACTGAAGGAAGAGGTGTTCAGCACTTGCCTCTCAGTTTGACATACTGCAGTTCTGGGTTAACACAAAGGGCCAGGTTGCTGGGCAAGGTCCAGGGAGTCGTGGTCCAGGCAACAAGAGAAACACTTGGATCTTCTTCCAGTGGGAAGCTCACGGTCACTGAAGGATCCTGAACATCCTGAAAAATAATTTAACACGCTGTGTTCATGTGTAATGTAAAAGGTGAAGTGGCATTAAAGTCAGAATTGAGCCCCAGTCACTGAGCTCTCATTACACCCGTGCAGTCTGTCAGTCCAACACGTCACAGGGTGAAAATCTCCCACCAGCAGGGAGATTTGGGGGATTTGCCGCCAAAACACCAAAGAAAGGCAAGTGCAGTTCCTTTGGGTACCTCTTATAACCTCATTCTTGACATTTAGAACCAAATCTCAAGGGTCAGGAAAATCAGCATTTCTCAGATACTGCTAAACAAAACTTTTCCCACACTTTCTTCTGCAGCCAGAGATTAGGAAGAACAGCCACCATATAAAATGATTTATCTCTAATTAAGCTGTTTTATTTTTATTATTATTTAATTTGTCTAATTAATAAGGCAGGGGAAACATTTGGGGTACTTAAAAACAGGAGTATGTCAACATTTAATACTAAAAAAAAAACCTCAGGGAAGGAGACCTTTGTCAGCTGCTCTACAAAACCTCACCTTCAAACGAGCCCAAAAAATCCCCTGAAAACAAGATTTTCTTTCAGCCAAGTACAACCCTATTCAGTCACTTCACATTTCACATACGATGAAAAGCTGCTTGTAAAAGCAAGTCTAACCCTGCAAATGTGAAATTTCCACTACAAAACTCTAAATGCCAGCTCAGAGGGTGCCATGCTCACGCACCCTAAGCCCAGAAATAGGTGCTGTGGTCTCGTGCATCATGGAACAGTTAATGGCATCGTGGGACAGGCAGCTATTTCTGTGTCAGCTGAGGGCTGCTCCAGAGGGAGTTTGCTGTGAACATCTGGTGCAGTCAACAGTAAAACATAAATATTACATAACCCATGGCCTGTGCTCAATACCAGGCAGAAGCTGAGCTCTTGCTTCTGCCTCTACCAAGTGCAAGGCAGCACTGCGAGCTACTCACTTTGCTGTCTGAAGCACTGAGCTCACCAAATAGATAAAAACTACTGGCAAAGCATAAAAAACACCATCCAAGCTGACAGGTGATGGCACTGTGTAGTGTTTTAGCTGTTAAAATTTCACCTGAAGACACCACCACTTCTTCAGTTTAATGCCTTAGGAGCTGCTGACACTGTTAACTCAGGTGCGCACTGCACACCCCCCCCTGGTTCTGAAGGTGCTCCCTGTGTCCTACTGCTCCTGACCCGTGACCCAATCCTCAGAGGATCAATAAACAGCAGCCAAAGGCTGCTCTCCACTCTGAGAAAGGCAACAGCTGCCTCACCCCAGAAATGACTGCGCTCATCAAGAATAAATCCTGTCTGCTCACAGACCCACGACTTCCAAACGCCGTTTCTAGCAGATGAGAAAGATAATTTCTGCATGGAGTGGCAGGGCAGCATCCCAGCCAAACATACCTCTGGTTCTAGAGTAAGAAACAGCATCTGAATTATTTCATTAAGACTCAAGAAAAGAAAAGAGCTTTGGCTTTATGGAGAAAGAGAACACAGATACAGATACACACAAAGCCTCCAAAATAATCTTTGTTCTAAAGAAAGCTCATTTATCTGTGCCTGGGTGCAATGTCAGTCAATAAGGACAAGAAAAGTAAGTATTTCAGTTGTCAGACTGTGACAAATATCAAGATATCTTTGTAAATCTCTCTTTCTATAAATCACAAACCATTTTTTCTTCAGTATAAATACGCCTCATACTGAAAGCTCTGGTATCTCCCTGGTACCTGTGGGCTGTATTGTAATCCAAGCCTATTTAAACACTTGTGTTAAAAACACTGGTTTTGGCCAGAAAACTGGCCTTTTGTAGGCAAGCTGTAGAGACCAGATGTACAATCTGTGCTAGTTCTCTGCTCTAACAATGCAAGTGAAAGATTTACATTATGAGGATATGGAGGCCTGGGTCAGGCTTGGAAATGATACAAAACCTTTTTCTACAAACTAACTTGGAATTTGGAGGATTGGGACACAAGTTCTGCCTCCACATACATGAACATGAATTTACTGCGAGTGAGAAGCTGCACTTGCTTTATCTTGTCACTCATTTTAAAAGGAACATCTTATAAACCACAGTAAACCCCTCATCATATTAGGTAAAACATTTTCTGGTGTTTCCCAATCTAAATTAATGATTCTTAGAAGAACCATTTTCGTACAGCTACAGAGCCGTTGACATTCCTTATGAATCCCCTCACACAAGATTCAAACCCTGACAAAGACCCTCTTCTTTTCAGATGTGTACAGACAGGGGCCACTGCAGCTCTCCCCTGAAAATTCAACATAAAAAACCACCCCTGCAATAAAACCTTGAGAGCCCAGAGAGGAAGGAATTTACCAAAATAAAACAATGTACTTTAAACATCTGTAAGCAGTAAGCAAGGAAGAAGTCTAAGATCAGGTGATCCAAATAAATACAGCAAAATATGATCAAAATGAACCCATTTACCTAGATTTTTACTACCAATTTGGAGTGTAATTACATGTTTAGGTACCACCAAGCAAAAGGTACTAAAGCTTTTCAAATCCAAACAGAAGAAAATAGAGAAATTTGATTGCAACTTACCTTGTAGTTCTGATGGGACTCAAAGTTGGACAGGGGGGTGTTGCATGCAGTTGAAAAAGGCATGACCTTAACCCCTCTATACACCAGTCCTTTGTCATAGAGCTGCTTGAAAACCCACCTGGAAGTACACAAGGAACAAGGAATAACTTTGTGTTCCACATTTAGTAAATAAACTGCAAAGTGTATTTACTAAATAATAGAGGGTTTCTGCCCTAGTTGGAGTTTCTTTCTGAATGACACTTTAAAAAAAAAAAAATTCCACCATAAATTAAAGACAATATTTGCAAGTCAAAAGGCAAAGGGATAATTGATTGCAACTGCATTTCTGGCACATTTTTAGCTTTAGCTGGTTCTAGCAGCTTGGTATTCCATGCACTGGCTGCAGAGCACAGAGATTAATTGGCAATATGAATTTGTGTTCCATCTAAACACCTTCTCAGATTTCCTGAATACAAAGATCACCTGAAATGTGGACAATTAACAGGGCTGAAATCAGCCAGCATTTGGAGAAGAGCTGGCTGCTCACTTCTCACCTGATCCTACATGTCTGCTGCAGCAACCAGAGACAGATGCAGGTCAGAGCCACCTGCAACTCACCCCAAGTAAATCCTGATAATCTGAGAGCATTTTCCACAGGAGGGCACAGTTAACCACGAGAAATAATGAACTCAGTTTTACGGTGCAGCAATTTAATGTTCTCTTTTGAACTCAGATCCTCTCCAAGATCGCAGTCTCACACCAAGGCTTCACTCAGCTTAGGAAATCATCAGTACAGCCTGTAGCATAGCTGCATCCTTGTTTTCTTGAAATAATCAAGACAGCACTTAATATTACAAGTGATAAATTGAGTCAATGCTCAAGATGAACGGAAGCTGGAAGAGAAGCACTTCACACAACAACTCAAGGTGTTCATGCAATGGACAAACCCTGAATACTGCAGGGTTTCCTCAAGATCACCAACATTTATCAGCTTCTCACGTCTCAGTGGCCCGCACACCCAGGGGCACAGCCTGCAGGCTATAAGGCAGGAGAGGCCAAGCCTTAAATAATCCTGCCAACTTCAACTCACAAATCAGAGCTGCTGCAGAGCCTCAACATTTCAAATTTCACAGAAAAACTGTTAAAGCTCTGCTGACTTTAAAAGCTCCTTTATTCAAACTATGTTTTCAAACCATCCTGATCCCTTTCCTGGGTCCCTTTGCAGATAAATAGCTCATTGCTAAGCAACCAACGCAATCCTGGCAAGCAGCACTTTTTTTCTGCAGGCTGTCATTTTGTGCTTGAGAATCTGGACCTGTATTTCAGTCAGTGTCTTGTCTTCTGTGCTTGAAATTATCATCTTCAACAAAAAACACAAGTAGATTGTTGCACTGATTTTATCTGTGGCCAAAAATAAGAATATCAAAAGACATGCCCTGGCTTGCTGACATGGTAAGTCCTGGGGTGCATTAATCAGAATAATTACACTGCAGATGAGGCAACTGGAGAAAATACAGAATGTCACACAGAAAAGATGTGCATTCCACTCAGATTCATCCACTGCCTCTAGTAAAAGTCCTAAACTCTCTGAGCAGTCACTGACATCCAGAAAAATTATACAATCCGAAGTCTGAGATGGAAAAAGCCTCTGAGACCCTCAGCAGCATCAAGTTCTGCCCCAGAGGGGCCAAACCCAGGAGTCTCTCTGAGCTGTGCGCTCCTACAAATGTGCTTTACCTTACACACAACTCCAAAGAAACCTCGTTCAACCAAGAAATCTCCCCCACAGGCAAGATGTGGCTGCCTGACCCCCAAATCTGAAACACAGCAGTGAGTGGCCATTCTACAGCGGAGATTTTATCATCTTAGATCTGCGTAAGTCTTGATCAGTCTCTTATAAAAATGATCCCTGAATAGAGTTGCACCAGCTTTCAGCACATAAATTTGAGCTGGCTAACTGCACAAGTTTTTGTGGGAGTTGAAATAACTTTAAATGTATGCTTACCCCCTCTGAGCATAATTAATGCAGCCTGTGACAAGTGACAGCATTCCTACTGAAGGTGTTCTATTTGCCTCTCAAAAACAGCAGCTAAAACACCTATAGAAAAAGGCTCCAGTTCACTTTCTATAGAACACTGCCTACTAACAGCACACGAAAACTACGCAGAGAAACACTGAATATTTAATGCAGCTGTAAATATAACTGAAAACTCAGGGAGCTGCTCGGGAAAGGTGAGCACTACGTGGAGCTGCCAAGCTCCCAATCCAGGCCGGCATCTCCCTCCTGTGGCAATCCCACCCCACTGCACACCCTGGGCTCCTGCACAGCAAGGGTGGGCTTCAGACCAACCACATCCCTCCCCTGGGCTCCTCACAGGCCACAGCCGGCACTCATTTGTCACAACCTGGCCCCTCACACACATTCCAGCGGAATAAATAGAATTATCATTGAGTCAAGACTGCTGGTTGATGCCACAGCACTCATTACACTACAGAAGCTCTTTTGTAATCTTAAAAAGCATCTAAAATAGCTCCCTTAACAAAAAAGCTGCTGGTGCGTGACCTCCAGAGCTACAGAGATGAATCCCAAAGAGCTCCCTGCAGCAGTGCCCACCTGAAACACAGCAAAGATGAGATGGTTCTAACAGTAAGAGTCACCTGCAGGTGGAGATCATGCTTTGATTAGAGAGTCATCACAATATTTTAGCCAATAACCTCACAAAACATGGTTTGAATCCTTATGTTTGAGAAATGGGCCCCAGGTTTGTAAGCCGAAATTGAAAATGCAGTGCTTTCTGAAAAAAAATAATAATCTAAGGAAACCACAGAGCTCCTTTCTAGTGACAAACAAAACATTTACTCACAGCAGTGAGACATTCAGTCCTGTTCATCTAATTCTGCTACGTTTCTTCTCAAACATAAATAAATATAGTTGCATCCTCTTCGCTGTGGGAGCAGCACTCAGACCTTTACTGAAGAAAAATGCACTCTGGGAAATAGTAAAATTCGAGATGCGTATTTCAGCTTCTCATTAAGAGAGAATCTGATCCCTTAAAGGTGCAAGGAATGTTTAACTTCCAGAGCGGTAAGAGTTTGTTGTTCCTGAAGTGTCAGGGGGTTCAAGCCCAGCCAATAACAAAACCTCGGTCTCCCCCAAACTCCCAAAAAACCAGAACCTCCCTGCAACATTTGTTCATTTCAGGCACAAACAAAGCACACAAACACCACATGGATATAATCAAACTCCTGCAAAGGGAGCTTCTGCTTCCCTGAGATACTGAATCAGTCAAAGCAGCACTCCCAACATCCCACACAGAACCCAACATCTTTCACTAAGCAAAAGCAAGCTGCACTTCTCAAACACATCCAGTTCCCATTAAAGAGAAGGATTTGAGCTTGGAGCTTCCCAAGTCCTTAATGCCATACCCTTAAGAGATCAAGGGGCTCTATTTGCAATGATCATTATCTAAAGGTTTTCTAAGAGTTTGAGAACTTCAACCTTCCCAGAGAACAAACTCATAACTTACAATGAGACTTATTTTCAAACACATATAAAGTGCTTTCCCCCCCCCTTTTTTTTTTTTTCCTTTGAAGAAAAAACAGCAGGAACTGTAAACAGTTCTGGGGACAGAACAACAGGATCTAGAGGTCTATGATTTCAACATATTCATGGTACTTTAGGTAAAATTATTGCTGTGTGATCTCATATCAGTTCACATCAAGATAAAAGCACAATTTTATAGCCTCTGCAGACCTACCAAACAAATCCACGCACAAACACCACGCTATGGAAGAAGCCCTGTCATTTCAAAGTTCAGCAAACACTGCCTCCTAACAGCAGCATGGGAAGCACAGCTTCTGAGGAAAAGGTTTTCCTACAACGCATGGACAACACTTGAAACACAAGAGGAAATCAAAATGAAAGCAACAATCAAAAGCAGATGCTTAGGGACAAAAAAGGTATTCAAAAAACCAAAAAACACTGGATGCGAATCCAAAAAGCATAAAGCTAAGTGGAACATGAATTCCAGTAACAAACACGACCTATCTTTAGAACAGCATCTTGAAAACACAGCTCCTTAAGGAAATCAGGAAAAGTATTTCTTTGTTCCAGGGCCCAGGAATTGTTGAGTACAGAAGTTGTCAAATTCTGTGTTCAACTACCACCGAAAGCTTTCAAATCCTGGCACACAGAGATCATCCTGCTCCAGGTCCACCCTCCAAGCTGCAATCTTCGGAACAGTGTGCTTGCTGAGAGATTCTGGATCAAGCCAGAAATGCAAAATTACTCGCGCACCAGAAAATTTGGGAAGATACAACAAGGACGGGAATGGTGAGAAGGTAACAAGGGAGAGAACTTAAGAGAACTTAATGAACGAAAAGAAAAACAAGAATGAGGGGAAAAATCCAGGTAGCTCACAGAAAAATGAAACGTTTCTTATCACCGGTATCTCTCTAGAGAATCATTAGTCACAGAACACACAGAATGCAACAGCGGTTTCTATTAGGAGAAGCCTATTTCTAGAAATCTATTAGGAGAATTTCTATGCAGAGGTCTGTTCGGAGATCACTCTGGTGCAGCGCTGAGTGCTGTGGCTGTCCTGGGGCAGCTCAGGGGTGAGCCCAGCTCTCCCTGGCACCTCCTCCCAGGGCTGTGTCACCAAGGGGAGCTCAGGACCGTCTCCAGCGGGCTCAGCCCGCAGTTGCTCATTTGGGCACTAGATGGTGACAGGAATCTGCTGAAGCCACCCTGCAGAGGAGCAGGAGGAGGCCGAGCCCTGGCATCACCCGGGAACAGCAGAGCCACCCCTGAGCCAACACCTATGCACCAACCCAGCAGTGAAGGCAGTAAT
Organism: Hirundo rustica; assembly: GCF_015227805.2. NCBI lineage: Eukaryota > Metazoa > Chordata > Aves > Passeriformes > Hirundinidae > Hirundo > Hirundo rustica. The sequence goes on along the minus strand of NC_053461.1, from coordinate 6,988,353 downwards.
TTATAGTCATTCCAGCTCCCAGAGGTTTCTTTCAGACCACCTCAGTGAGTTTAAGCTCCCAACAAACTCCTCTCCATTTCACTGGATGTGTCTTGTGACTGCACAAAACAAGGCGGGACCATATTTCATGTTCGTGCCCCGCGAGCTCAAAAGCAACACTCTCTGCACTGCTCCAGTGAAGGGCACTTTTTAACTGAGACCCAAGCTGGCTGCAGGACAAACTGCACAGAATTAGAACTTTAAAAATCTATTTACTTAGCCTGTGCAGAGTTGACTGGATCTTAACATGCAAAACCAGTGCAATATCACCTCTTACTGACACCAGCTTTCAGTCATCCCCTGATAAATTCTGCCAGGATACCACAATTGTACCAAGGAATGTTTTGTTCTAAGTCAAAATTTAGCAGGCTGAAAATTCAGTTTAGTCAGTCATCATATAACATAGCATCAAAATGCCAACAAAGTAGACATTTCCACCAGAACAATTATAAATATGAAAAAGAAATGTTCTCCAGCATTCTGAGCTTATTAATAATGTTTTGTAGAGATACTGTACAACAGATGTATTTGGTGTCTGAGCCCTAAATAGTTCCAATCTAAATAATTTGGATCAAATCAGCCAGCACTGAAAACATTTATCACAAGTATTAGATTATCTCACTGAACTCAACAGAAACAAGGAAGAAAACACCACATGTCACAAAGTAATTCCAGTTGAGGCCACTCCAGAGCTGCAAGAAGAGCTACAGATCAGAAAAAAAAAATAACCTGAACAGACTGGTTTAGCTGCTTATATGACTAAAGACAAACTCCTTACCATATTTTAACCACAAAACCTAACAGCTGCCATGCCCACTTAGCATTTTCACAACCAAGTTTTGTTTCTGGGCCTAAAATCAGCATTGTACTCCCACAGACAGAATAACAACGAGGTAAAACCACTGGACAGGCCAATATGATCTCCAGGACATTCAATGCAGAAATTAAGCTGCAGTTTCTCTTTTGTACATAGCTGGACACTAAATTTGAATTTTTTTAAAAATAATTTCAAAAGGAGCTTGGAAAAAAATGTAATCAGTTGGGAGAGAAGCATGGTAGAAGCTACAGCTCAAATTAACACTCCTGATGGATATGGAAAGTAACTTCAGTAACATCCTGTGGGTCTGATGATTGCCTGGGTAACCATCCAATTTATTTAACTTTTAGGAAATTGTGCATTACCCTGCCAAAAGCACCACTCTAACTGCAGTGACAGGACTCTCTTTAAGCATTATCTCCTTCAGCCCTGAGACAGTTCTAGAAGACTTTCCAAAAAAAATCTCCAATTTTTAAAAACAGAAAATGTGTTTCATAACGTGATTTAACAGAAACTTAACAGTATCAGGAAGCAAAAAAAAAGTAGTAAATTAAGAGGCTGTCTGCCTACATACTTCCTAAAATCTCACTGAGTTCTTAGATCAATATAATTTGCTTTGTATCAAAGCAAGCATTAGAGGGAGTGATCTCTGTAACACAGGCCGAAGACCAGAAACTGCCTTTTCAAGAGGTGGTGGGGGAAACAAACCACCAAAAAAAAAAAAAAGGCTTGGGCTGCTGAGAGAGACCCTGCAGCTATCTCAAGGCAAGTTTGGTTTTTAAGCTGCCAATTAAACAGGATTTGAGGTGCCACTAAGTATTTCTGTAATTTACAAACTTAAGGTTTCTTGTTGGTTTTGGCTTTATAATTATGCAGGGTTTCTTCAGCTGAGTGAGTTAAACATCTGCTGCCTTCCCACCATCACTCCAAAGCTCACTGAAACCTCACTGGCACTTCAGCCCTCTGCAGTAGCTACAGGGGCACCTACGAGATTTGTCAATCCATTGTCATGACTGTATGAAACTAACTGTACAATGAAAGCTGATTAGTAAAGCTAATGTTACCAAATATTCAATAATAATTTAGGATGCACACGATTTGCTTTTCAGTGGCTTTTTGTCAGACATACTCTGCTAAACCTCTCCCTGCGATCCACCTTGTCATTCTACCACCCAAAGGACCCACAGCTGCCATTTCTTCACTGTATTAAACCAATCTAGTTATCTTTAACCTGTAAGTTTGTCTTGTCTTTTGAAATCCCAAGAGGCAGCCTGAAAACGTTGCCAAAACACCCAAACTGCATTAAGCTCTGTACCAGGAGTCCAAGACAGCTGTCAAACTGTGCTGCCAAGAAAAAGATAACAGCATATTCACAGCCTCTAAATTCAGGCTTGAAGAAGAGGTTTGGAGCTAAACTGAGCTTGGACAGTTTGCCCATTTACAGCTGACAGTGTGAAAAAACATCAAGAATGCAGAGATAGAATGTAACTTCCTAAACCAACCAAGGAACATATTAATAGATCTTCAGAACTCTGTTTAAGTTGACATGGAGCAGTAAGATTTCAGGGCTCACTAAGCAGTGTTGGGTGCACTTTATTTTGCGAAGCCCTGCTATCCTGGAGAAGGCAAAAATGGGACAATTAATTCTGTCACTTGGACATCAAGAGATTTCACCTCACTCTAATTTCTCTGCCTGATGTTTTATCTGCATTTGGCATTTTCAGAACAGTTCTCGTGATACATGGACCAACACACGTTTGCAGTGAGTGAAGCCTTTTTCACAAATTTCAAATTCATAAAGCAGTGTATGCTCACTTACCACACAGACTCCATGAACTCAGGGTAAAGAGTTTTGTAGTCATTTTCAAAGTCAATCCAGCGTCCTAATCTGGTCACACTGAACTGTCAAGACACAAACAGAGATTGAAAGGCATTTTAACAATGTTCATCATGACACATCACCAATGTTTATCGTGTAAAATAAAAATCAGTAGGGTTTTTAAGTGCAGTGTTTGTTCCACCTCAATGAAATAACATCTATAAAATATTTTAGCATAGTAATAGTTGCAAACAGTGTGCTCAAATAGGTAAGGAAGGAATGAAACCACGAGTGTGGTTATTTAGAACCAAGGTCACACAACCAGGCAAATGTGTTCAGAAACGGCAGATCACCTGGGTCATTCATCAAATAGAAATGGTGGATCACTAAAGGTTCAGCCAAGGTTCAAATGCCTGAAAATCACTTACATTGGTCTCATTGTACATTACAGCGGTCTCACTTCTATTTTTAAGACTACTTGTTGCAGAGACAGTGAAAACGCAGAAGACTGAGTCTATCAGCTTTCAGTTACATGAAAACATTATGTAACTTGAGGACAAAGAAATGCCGAAAGAAACTGATACGTGACAAGTTACCAAACTATTCCAGGGCCAACGGCCTTCTCTGACTCCCCAGAGCCATGAGAGGCTGCCAAAGCCACAGCAGTGACAGGTGCCAGCCCCTGCCTCAGGACAGATCACGGTGACATCCAGACACTGATGAGGAATGAGCCAGCTGTGGGATTCACTGGGACAAGGGGGATTTCACAGCCAACCCAACCCCCAGCTCTGCAGACAGCCAAGTCAGGGACACCTGTCCTGAAGCTGTTACACACAGCCCACACTGAATGTCAAACCAGCAAAGGGAACAGAAAACACATTCATTCTCTCACCTCTACATTTTCACACAACACCTGAGCTCCTGACATGGATCAGTTTCCATCCTGACCTTTGAGCCACTCTGACATTCCACTAGGAAGATCCATAGCCTAGGACTGATCAGCACAAGGATCCACAAAGTTGGAGCATTACGTTTGGTCTCAGCATTGTAAGATCTCTCACAGCCAAGGAACCTTTTCTGTTTCTTTCATGAGGCTCAAATATTTACTAGCCACTCCAGGCAGAAAATAAACACTATCTAACAGGAATGTTGGTAACTCCTCTCCTAGCACTATTCCAAAATATTTGAATTTATTACAAGTCAAATGATATTTAAACAAATTTCGTTATTTTCACCATCTGAAATGCACAAGTTTATGAACAAAACAAAATACAAAATCCTTTCACCACCCAAAAGATCAAGTGCTCAGCCTAACCAGCACTGCAAAAACACCAGCTGCTGAAGCACAGCAAGTTACAAGGTATGGAAAATGTACCACAAACGTTCCAGGTGTGGCTGGGATAGAGTTAATTTTCCTCTTCACAGCTGTTAAAGTGCTGTGTTTCAGATTTAGGATGGCAGTAATGTTGTTAACCCACTGCTGGCTCAGGTGCTGCTGAGCAGTGCTTGCCCTAAGCAGAGTTCTCAGTTTCCCCGGCTCTGCCAGCCAGGAGCTGCACAAGGAGCTGGACGGGAGAACAGCCAGGACAGCTGATCCAAAGTGGCCAAAGGGACATTCCACAGCACAGGACATTGTGCCCAGCAGAGACACTGGGGGGACTTGACCTGGAGCTGTGAACCACTGGGCAGAGACAGGTTGGGCATCACTTGGTTTTCCTGGCTTTTATTCCTTCCTCACTTTTCTGTTTTACTATTATTATTATCATTAGCATCATTACAGTATTTTATTTTGTTTCAGTTAAACTGTTCTTATCTCCACTCACTGGCACTTGGCTGCCAGCTGGGATTAAATCACCACAACAAACCAGAATGAATATTGCTATTTTTATTTCTAAAAAATCAACAAAGAATTACCAACGATGGGTTTGAAATACATTTCAGAGTGTAATTTGAAAAGAAAACAAACTGTCTGCTTTTCATCCAGCCACTCACTGAGGTTTAGGCCACAGTTACTCTACCTAAGGCAGCTCTGGTTTCTTCAGACACTGGCCATAACTTCAAAATGCTCCCAAGGGCAAGAGGCAAGTGATACTCAAGTAAGAAACTGCTGTTTCCATGAAAAGAAATATAGCAGGACTAGAAACACACAGAGGAGTGTGATGAAGTAGAAGAGCTTTTGCACAAGGAAAAATTAAAATAATTAGGACTGTTCTGCCTAGGAAAAGAAAAATGATGGTTAAGATAAAGCTTTATTGGAAATCATTTTAGAGAACTACCATTCTTCAAACTTGCACACAGCAAAACTCTCCCTGTGTTCCTGGGATGCAAAGCTGACACCAGTATTCTCTGCAAAGACCAAAGGTTTACCCACATCTCTTGTGACAAAACCAGATGTGAGAATGTCTCTTCTTCCAAAAATACAAGCTGCTGCCCTGCGGTCTGGCAATGAAAAGACAGTGGGGAAGGAGGAGCAGAAAAGCAGTGAGGTTAATTTTCTTTAATGGCTCCATTTGAAAACCAAAGACAGATCTTTCAATTTTCTATACAAGAGAAGACACAAAGAAAGGACAATGCCTAACATATCTATTATTTGTTCAGTATATCTCATTAGACACTCTGAGCTCCAGGTAACCTGCAAGTAATCTTCCCTTGACAGCACAGCAGTCTCTGTGCACAATGGTGCTCTTTTTGTTCCCCTTTCAGCATCACAGGGTGAAACACAGCAGCTTCAAGACATGAGATTTATGCACATAATCAGACTAAAGGATGAAGTTCACCCCACCTGAAACACTTCTGCACAACACACATTTGGAAATGCTCAGCAGAACACGGACTGAGCCTTCACTCACCTCCCACTCCTTGGCGTATCTCATCACAATCCCTCTGCACTCTTTGTTGTAAGCTTCAATCCCCATCTTTGCCACATCCTCTGGCCCTTTAATGCCTAAAGTCTTGTCAATCTCATATTCCTGGGAGCATGGAAAACAAGCAAATAAAACATCCTGTTATCAAAAGCTTTCAGGATTTCCCTGGATAGTTTAAGTGTCCTACACTAATGAGGCTCAGGGGCCCCCTTTTAATCTTTTGGGATTTCATGAGGGCTGCACCTGAAATAAGCAGGGATTTTAACAGACTTACCCTGGCATGACTGTTTCTTTAGTATCTTTTAAAAAATGAACCAAAAAAAAAAAAAAAAAAAAAAAAAAAAAAAAAAAAAAAAAAAAAACAGTTTCTGAGAAATATACCAAATAAATACAGGTTCACAGCAATGAAGAGAGCAGGTGACCAGCAGGAAGCTCCTGAATTCACCACACACAAAATCCAGAGAAACACACTGGACAAAGAAATTCCATTTTTCTTTTAGCAACAATGTCAGGCGTAAGAGTAACAGAAACATGAGTGAAAAGCAGGGAACACCAGAAGTATCTGCAGGTAAATTCACGACACATACCACAGGTAAGCCATGGCAATCCCAGCCGAACCTTCTGTCAACATGAAAACCACTCTGATGAGCAAATCTGGTAACGATGTCTTTGATGGTTCCTGCAAGAATATGGCCATAGTGGGGGAGCCCCGTGGCAAACGGGGGCCCGTCGTAGAAGTTAAACCTACAACACAAAATATTCTTCATTAAAACAAAATCAGACAGCATGACTCTACGCTTCTACTACTTTTGTGTTTCCCTAGGAAAATATCCATTCCTTCCTCTTCCACGATCAGCCAGCACAGGTGCCACACTGGCAGTGAGACTGAAGGGAACATTCCAACTTGCTCAGCTCCTACCACTGCCAGCTCTTCCAGGACTCCCATGGAACACCCCAGCACGGTGCTCCACAACAAGAGGACTTCTTTGTTCACCTCCCCATCCCTCCTACAAACCCACCAAGGCAGGAAATTACAGGTTTATTACAGCTGTTTGAACGCTTCTGATTCTTCACCAAGTGAAATATAAAGGGACAGCAGCATGAGCCAGGTCTGCTGTTGGAAAAGGGAACAGCTGCTGTTTACAGAACCAAGGAAAAACAAAGAGCAATTAGAGCCAAGCCAACCCTGCACTGCCACACACGCAGTTGCTCCAGCCTTGAATATATTCTTACCTAGGTCTGTTCTTTGACTGCTTCAGGCATTCCTTGAAACAATTAAGATTTTTCCAGAGCGTCAATATCTTCTCTTCCTCGTTTGGAAAATTTATGTTTTCTGGAACTTGTTGAACCATTCTTTCCCAACAAGGATCAAGAAGAGAAAAAAACATATTGAACAGAAGTGAGAAAAAAATAACTCCACAAATACACCTTTTATCTTTAAAATCCGTATCACCAATCCAAAGCTCAGTTTCCCAAAGAGCCTGATTCATTGCAGCACTCCATTCTAAAAAAAGCCGAATTTTTACTGACTGGCACCGAAGTTTAGGAACAGGAAAAGGATTCTACATTCATTCAAATATGATTGTTGCCTTTTTTATCATGTTTTTATTTCTGTTTCCCAGAGAAAACAGTCAAAGGATAAATTATTTCTTGGTTACAGGTTTGGGGTTTTTTCTTCAGGAAAAGCTTTCAAGTTCAAACTGACCCTTCAGCACCAGTTTTTATCAGAGAGTTTCACTTTAAATTACTGAAGAAGGGGCTCCTTTTCACTGTACATTTATTCACACTGATTAGATGTTTAAAAGAGCATTTTCCATCAGGCTGTGCCAGCAATCTCAGATGCCCCTAAAAGCAGCACAACTACAGAGAGCACAGTTGAAAAAACACTGCAAAGATGAACATGAGTTTGAAAGGTAGAGTAAAACTAAGCCCCAGTGCTGTACAACACAGGGAAGAGGAATTCTCAATGTAATTAGGACCACCAGTTGCCTGGTTCCAGACCTGCTGTGAGACAGAAAGGGGTCAAATTTCAGTACAACACCATGGCAAGAACTAAACAAAGCTCTGGGGAATAAAGGTGTCTTAAGATAGAAGCTCCCTAACAGGAGGAAATTGGTCATGAAGGTTCTAACAGATGATGCTACAGAATAAAAGGGTGCTTCCATCTCTCGGTTTAGTGCTGCTGCTCCTGAGCACACTTACACCTGAAATAGCTACTACAGCCTTGAGCTTCAATCAATCAGAGAATTACAAGTAATGGCACAAGGCCTGAGTCCTGTGAATTACTCAGGCTTGTAAGTACTAACCATAAAGCAGCAACAAAGACAAATGCATAAAGACAATTCTTCCAGTTACAGCTGAAATTCCAAAACATTCCAAGATGGAACCCAGAACACCACAAAACCCAGAACACCACAAAAACTGCCAGCTCAAGGCCTGAACCCCTCTGAAAAAATGTGCTACAGACCAATTCCACCGCTTCTATATTCATGACAAATCATTCTCTCCACTAATAAACCCAAATTATCCTTTATCATGATCATATTATTATAACTGAGAATCCCACAACCTGATGCACATGCAACACAGCATCTGGAGGGGAAGTCAGGGGCTGACAAGGAACACATGGACATGGCCTGGATGTATTTTAGAGAGATAACAAACAACCTGAGCACACTGAGTTATTCTACACACATCTTGTAGGAGAGTTTTCACCATTCTTTCTCGGTGATTTGATCACAGAGACAATGGAAGTGAAAAAAAATTCAGCCCTAAAGTTTTTATCTCCCACAAGCCAGGTGACCTGAGGCTGAAGGATCTGCAGACTCAAGCTCAGCCCTCTCAAATTAGTGGTATGTGCAAAGGGTTTGGAGACTGGCCAGCTGTAAGGTGTGTATCACTGCACAAAGCAGAGGCAGGCTGGGGCTCTGGGGTGTGCCTGTGACCGGGCTGGGGAGGCTGCTCACGGATCACAGACTCCCTGCATAAATCACAGAGTCACTGTGGGCCCATCCTCCAACTGAAGCACTGCACGGGCACAGCAGAGTCCAGTAACCACAGGGCACAAACCCATCCACACTCTCAGCAATAGCAGAGTTTATTGCACCAGAAGCAGGGGGGGAAAAAAAGACTGCTGGGAATTAATATGCATCCATCACTACCGGTTATTCTTTCCAAGTTACAAACCAGAATTTTAAACAGACTGACTTAAAAGGCAAAAGCGCATTGAAAATCTCATCATGGCTTAACCTCAGCTGAGGAAAAAAGCCAAGATCTAGCAATCATTTTATAGACAGAGGTATGAATATCTCTACAGCACAGAAAAAAGCTTGCTAACCAGTCTAGGTATTTTAAATCACAAAACAATCAAGGACAACTTCATTACTTTGAACACAGACTGAGCAAAAACATCACATACTGTATTACAGAAATTATACAAACATATCTAATTGACCCATACTTTTAGACAACATTTCACATTTACAGGGATCAGTAAGCACAAGGAGGGTTCTCTATTCCTTTTCTGCTAACAAGAAGAGTTAAGAGTTTAAGACAATGCACCATTAAGCAAGTTTTTTTGAAGTACACTCACTTTTCTAGAGGATAACGACATTCACTAGCAAAGGTGTCAGAGTTTGGAGACTGTACTACAGCAGTCTGAGACTTAAGCTGGGCGTCTTATCTACAAGAAAAAAATGCATTAAAACCATAAAAGCAAGTTCATATGTGCTTTTTAAGTATTATTTTTAATCAATAAAAATTCAATTAAAACACCACTATGAATGAAATGAACCCATATTTGAGAAATATTATTGTACTTTCCATACATCAGATACATAATTAAAACAAAGTGGATTTCGAGGTATTTTGTTGACTGTGAAAATCTATGTATAAAGACACAAGATGAGCTAAAGGTGTACAAAAGGTTTCTGATTTCCAGGGGTTTATGATCAGTCTCTTACTCTTGTTCCAGTCACCTTCTCTCACAAACTACTCCGTGAAATAGACCAAAGCTCCCTCCAAAGACAAAGACCCTCCTTTCCCCATCTACAGCTGCCTTCTCCAAAATTAAACAATGCTCTGCTTTCCATACACACCTGGCCCCCATTTCTGCCTTTTTAGGTACTGTTCTGGGGTAACATCAGTCTAAACTGTTCACCTGATAATCAAATTCTCCATTTCTAGAAGGGATCGAAAGAGCCAAGATTAAAACAAAAGGATGGCTGGATGGGAACAGAATGCTGAAGTACAGAACAAGGGTCTGAAAATCTTGTGCTAGTGTCTTATACACGGAATAAAACTACAACATTACCCCAGCTGTGCCCCTCCAAGGTTTTCCTTTAATACCAAAAAAGCCAATTAAAACATTGCTAAAGCAACAAGCACACCCATTAGTTAATGCTGTCTTTAGATACAAAAGCTTCATGCTATGCAAGAGCCCAGTTTTACACTGTATCTCATGATGGCTTCAGAAATTTCTGTCATCATCATACTACTGTGATTAAAACTGGACCATTTCATTGGGGGAAAAAAAAGAAATCTAGGTTATCTTGAAATAACTTTGAACTATGTCTTTTTAATAAAATCTCAGAAACCAGTGTCAGCTGAGTTACTGAACACTACTTTTATGTGACAACTAAATTCTATTACCTGGCAGCTGCTTTCTAAGCATGTTACTACCAAACCGAATAAAAACGCTTTCTGCAGTTACCAAAAGGCTCCCAGGGTGTGGAAGCACACGTTTGCTGGAGATATCAAAGACACCGCAGCTGCAGCAATAAAAAGGGGACATTCATCAACCCCCACCCATTAAAACGATGCTGAGGGGAATGCTTAAGACATACCACACGTTGTAAGAGACCTTAAATTCTTTGTACAAGTAACTAATGAAACCAAAACTTGTTAAGTATTAAGCCCTGCATAACCTTTAATAAGTATCTGCTCTAGTAACCCCTAAATTGCCGAAAAAGCAAAGAATCTGCGCAGCCCCCAGGGAGTAAAACACACACATGAACGTGATGTTGTACACATGAAACACGAGCTTATAACGCCAAACGCCGCCGAGAAGCTGCCAGCCCGGCCGGACACCGCTACCGCATGACAGCAGAGGCACCTGCCGGGCCACGAGCCGCCGCTTGCCCGGGCCACCCGAAAGGTACCGCGCAGCACCGGCTCCCCCGCCAAGCGCCCCGACACGCCGCTGGAGCGGCCTCGCCCTCGTGTCTCGGAGCCGCCCGCATGAGCTAAGCCCGGCCGGCGGGGCCGTGAGGTGCCGAGCGTCCGGCCCGGGCCGTGGCCCCCGACGCTCACCTCCGTCCCGCCATGATGCAATCGCGCCCGGCGCAGCATGGCCGGAAACACCGCCGGCGCCACGGCCAATCAGCGCGCGGCTCTCTGCGGCCGCACAATTGAACTTTGTAAGGCGGTCGCCCATTGGGCAGGAGTCACGCGGGCGGCGCGTCACAGTGGAGCGAGGCAGCCCGGGAAACTCTTCCCGCGCGCCCGCCCCGCGGCCCCTGATTGGGCGGGGCGGGGGCGGGGCTTGGGGAAGGGCCCGTGCGGGGACGGGGCGGGCCCGGCTCCCCTCACGGCCGCGGGGAAAACTCCTGAGGGCACGGGCTTGGAATGAGCCCGATCCGTGGGCTGGGGTCAGGCTTCAACCGCGGGCCCAGAGCCCAAAGCCGGGCAGGAGCTGTGCTGGGTGTCCTGGATAACCCCATCCGGTTCTAACCCAGCAGATCAGGACACTGGGCTTCTCCCAGTAACTGGATACCAAGGGCCTCTACTGAACTCTTCTCGGGAGCTCGACCTTACTTCCATTAAAGGAACACTCTTAAATCTCTCAAAATACCAATTTTTGAGGCTGTATCTACAACAGAAGCCCCTCCTCTGCTGCTTAAAACAAACAACAACAACAACTTGTAGATGGGTTCCCCCATGTCAAAGGAAACTTAGGGGTTTGAAAAAATATTGCTGGGTGGCAACCACTGAAAAATTACAAAACATTTCATGATACATTCAGAAACATTTCCTCCACTTTTCCAGTGCTGAAAACAGCTGTGAAAAGGGTCTCGACAGGGAAAAATAGAAGTGAGCCAGGAAGGTAGATGCTCTTCCCAGCCTGCATACCTGAACCCAGAACAGAGCATGGGGAATGAAGGCCAGGTTCAGCTGCCTCCAGGTAATGATTTCAAATTGCTCTAAAAACCTTTTTACTAATCGAGATGTGGCTACCAATAAAGGTTTCAATAAAAGCTTTAGGTTTTGATTTGCAGGACTGGGTACAGGATGAATTCACTTGTCTGTGCAGGGCCGTGTCAATGTGCGGATTAGAGATAATCCAGACGTGAAGGGAGGCACATTAACTGGAATTCTTGCCTGCACAAAGTAGCACAAGGCTTCTTTCTTCACAAATTTTCCTACATCCTTCTAGAACAGCCGAAAGGAATGCAGACTCAATCTGCACCAAACTCAGAGAAACAGAAAACGGGAGCTGAGGCCAGACTAAGCTGGGCTGACCAGCCGGACAGCAGAGACTGGGTGCGTGTGGTTGCCAGGGCAGAGTCCTCTGTACAAACACAGAGTTCTGGGTTGTTCTGTATCCAGGAGGGAAGGTTGGAATGGCAGAAGTTTATTCAAACCACACTGCTGCCTAATACATCTATGAAAAAAGCCTGTGACAACTCTGGATGTGGATTCTACCACATGATGTAGCATTTCTTTCTAAACATCCTCATGAACTCTGAAAGCGCTGCAGCGGCCCCCTGTTCTCACATTCCTGCAGATCTCCGAGGCTGCAGATTTTAGACAGCTGCTGCTTGCTCCAATGCCAGCTCCTTCCGTTTTGGCCTTTCATTTGTAACACACACAGGTGATAAAACACCGGCTGAGTTTAAATGGAATACTATATAATTCCTGAATGGGATTTGAAACAAGCACTGCTTAGAAATACACACTCTAAAGCAGTGAAACAGACAAACGTTTGCAATTCGGTTTTGGCAACATTGACTGCCTACTTAGCCCAAATCCAGATTTTACCTTGTTCCTGCCCCCACCCCCTATTTTTTGTATTTCTTTGCCCTTCACTGTTAAATTGTAATAAAATGGGAGTTTCTGCCCTTCTTCATGCACAGCCTTTACTTGGGAGCATTTGGGCAACACTGAGCTTATTTTTCATGAACAGATTGGCCAGGGGGAAGGGGTGAACAGGGAAGTCACTGTCAGATCAGTTACACACAGGGAAAATTAAAAACAAACAAACAAACAAGAAAAACCCCCAAAAAAACAACGAACCACACCCAAAACGGATTGGAAAATCAAGGGAAATTTGTAGTAGAGGGACCAAGGCCCAACACAAGTAACTGGGGCATTCCTCGAACTACAAGAATGAATGTCTCTGCTCTCATTTTTCACTCTATACTGATGGGAAAGCACCGATTCAGCTGGAGAGGTTAAAGGGAAGAAGGGGAAGAAAAAAAAAAAAAAAAAAAAAAAAAAACCGTGAAGCCTCAGGAGGGAACTCCCCTGGCGTGAAGCGACTGAGGGGGAAGGCGCGGGCACCATTTTGTGGGACCAGTGGGAAGGTCACCGCTCCCTGGCGGTGGCGCCGGCCGCAGCCTGGAGCTGCAGCGGCAGGGTGGCCGCGGGCACTGGCACCGAGCACCGCGGCTTCTCCAGCGCCCGGTGCCGGCCTCAGGCCGCCCCTTCTCCCTCCCCGCTGCCCCCGCGGCCATTTCGCCGCCCTCCCCCCAGCGTCCCTCACGGGCTCCGTACGCGGTTTGCGCAGCGGTTTGCGTAGCGCCGCTGCAAGGGACGGGCGCCGTACGCGGTTTGCGCGGCTCCGCTGCAAGGGGCGGGCGGGCAACGCCGCTTGCGCCGGGAGCTGAGCGTAAATGGCCTTCGTGAATAGGGGATGAACAAAATGCGCCCGCAGCTCTGAGCCAAGCTAAAGCGCGCCCAAGGGGGGGAGAGATCCCGGGATAACTCGGGATAACACGGGAGATACGCGCGCGGACTGCGGTGACACGGAAACCCCATGCTTCCCTGGCGCGGAGGCTGAAGTTTGGCGGCGACAGGCCGGCTGAGGAGCGGCTGTGCTGCCCCGGCACCCCCCCCGCGGCGCGGCGGCACTTGGACTGCGCCGGAGGTGATAAGTACGGGTTGCGCGGGAGCGCCCCGGCAGTGGGCGCGGGGCGGCGGGCGGTGCGCTCGTTCCCTGTGCGGTCCCTGAGCCTCGGCGCCTTCCCCTCCCCTCGCTCGCTTCGCTCCCGGGCCCTGCCCCGGCCCGCTGTGCCCGGCGCAGCGCTGACAGCCAGGCAGCGCCCAGCCGGGGAGTAGGCGAGACCATCTCCGAAGCGGCGGTTTGGAACCCGTCAAGCTGCCCCGCAGCCCGCAGCCGTTCAGCCAGGCTATGCGCTGCCAACGGGCTCCGCTCAAGAAAAAAACAGAGCGGATCGTGAAAAGGTAGAGGCGCCCGCAGAGGCCCCCGCAGGGCTCTTGGGAAGCGACAGCTCAGCCCGGAGAGAAGAGGAAGACGCGCCGGAGAGGCGACGGCGCAGGAGCAGCGCGGCGGGGGCGTCCCGGCGGCTCGGAGCATGTGAGAGGCCGAGGGACCGCGATGCTGCGACGCGCGGAGTTCATCGTGTGCCCGCCCTGGGAGCCCGCCCGCGGCGAGGGGGCGCCGGGGGACGCCTCCCCGACGCCGCTGAAGGGCGGCGAGCCCCGGCGGGGCGGCAGCCGCTCCCGTTGGCCGCCCGGGCGGCGCGAGAGGGTCCCCGGCGGGGCGCGGAAGCTGCTGGGCAGCCGCACGCACAGCCACTTCCAGCACTACCAGCATCTGCAGCAGCAGCACTGCTGCGCCTTCCGCCGCTGCCACCGCCCGGCGCGGCCGCGGGTGCTGCTCTCCCTGCGGCCCGTCAATGTGCTGGGCCGGCGGGCGCCGGGCATGCGGGCGCCCCGCAACACCAACCAGTTCCTGATGCGGGAGAAGTACCAGCTCATGCACCTGCGCTCGGACTCAGTGGGCACCGAGAGCGGCGGGTCGGACTGCGAGATGGACCCGCTGGACATGGACTCGTACCTGGGGGTGCTGGAGAACGCCCGCGGGGCGCTGATGGAGTGCGCGGGGGAGCCCGGGCCCGCCGCCCGCTCCCCGCCCGCCCGGGCCGGGGGCGGTGCGGCCGCGGGCTCCCCGCAGGAGGAGAGCCAGCAGTACTTCCCCTCGGAGGACGATGTGATCGAGAGCGAGCTCTTCATGGAGAGGGACTTCGACGAGTTCTACAGCAGGATCGCCTGAGCCCCGGGCCGGGGGGGAGCAGAACCCCGCTGGCTTGGAGCCTTTCCGCCTCGGAGGGTGGGAGAGGTTTATTTATTTTTCAGCCATTCCTTTGCGTTTTTGTCAGGGGGTTGGCTAATTTTACAAAGCTGTGTGTAAACAGGGGGGAACCCCCGGCGCCCCCCTTGTAAATAAAGAACTTTCCTGAAGGACATATCAAAACGGATCGGGGTTTTTTTGCGGGGGGGAGAAGGGGTGGGCGCAGGGACAGCCGGAGCCGCCGTCGGGGGCAGTGGAGAGAGCGGGAGGGAGGGAGGGAGGAGACGGGGCGTGAGCGGGCAGGGGGCGGTGACGGCCAAAGTCACGGCGGAAAAGTTTCACGCCTCTCTGGCACTCTCCCCGATTCTGGTTTACGACGGCAAAGTCGTTTAATTATCGCGGCGAGCGGAGGGCGGCCAAGGAAGCGGCCCTTGGCACAAGGACACGGAGGGAGCGGCAGGAGCAGGGGGCCGCAGGAGCCGGAGAGCGACAACAGCTCGAAACTCGGCAGCTCCGAGCGGTCCGGGCTGGGAGCCCTGCCTGGCCCCCCCGGCTCGGCTCGGTGCGGGCACAGTGGGGAAGGGAAACACCGAAGCCATGGATCGGCCCTGCAGGTCATTATTGACCCTCCCTCGCTGGGGAATGCTGGGGGCACTTTGGCCGGAGCCCCTGCCCGCTCCCCCGGGAACAGCTTCCATGGCTGCCCCGTGCTCCTGACAACAGGTTTACTCCTATTTTACCAACTACAGCAGAGGGAGAAATGTCTAGAAAGAGATTTAAAGGGCCAACAGCTGAAACAACTTCGCCAGAGCCAGTTAGGATTAAGTACCGTGCAGGGAGAGCAGATCGGATCAAACGCTGATTAAATTCACCAACTCCCCAAAAAGGGAATTAGGAAAAATCAATTCCAGGTGCAAACGGCTAAAAATTACAGCAGGTAACACATTCCTAGAACTTGTTGCCAGGGGAAAAGAGAGGGGCATTGTTTTAACAGGTCTGAAACAGGAGATGCGGGGCCATCCCCGGATCATTACCCCTGGTGCCTCCTGCTCCCTCGGCTCCCTGACACGGACCCTGCGCTTTCCCCCGTGCGCACACACGGTGAAACCCGAGGGTGGCAGAAGGACAAATGGAAGGTGTGATGTTGATTTGCAGATAAATGTGTCCCTGCCCATGGCAGGGGGTTGGAACTGGATGATCTTTAAGGACCCTTCAAACCCAAACCGTTCTGGGGTTGTGTGGGATGTTTCTTGCAATTCCAGACACAGAGACAAGAGTTGACTGCTATCCTTACAAAGAAAAAGGTATTTTGAGACAAAATACTCAAATTTTGTAGTGCCTCAGTTGCAATCCTATGAAAGGAAATGTCCAAAGACACAAATTTTCTTCACCCTTCTTAAGAAAAAAAGCTGCTGAACACATTAAGACCATCATGTTCATTTTCTTTGGAAATAACCAAGTGGTCTACACATACAAACTTCATTTTTTTTGATGCAGGGTTGCATTAGAGCCATGCTCCTTCTGGGAATTTTACTCCATGAGAAGATCCAGGAGAGGCACAGGGAGAAATAAACCTCTCACACAGGTTAATGAAACCTAAGTTAGCACCAGTTTGGTCATCAGCAAGTTTGTATTTTATTAATGAATCCAGATCTGTACTAACACGTTAAATTAATGGTTTGAATGTTTTCTTTTTTTCCCCTGACTCGTGATCTGAACAGGTATGACAAAAACTCCCTTAGGAACACTTACTTGGAACTTGGCCTTCATGCTGCTGGTGAATTTGCATCATAATATGGATGTTATTGGACACAAGCAAAGTAAAGCAGGAGTATAAATTAATAGAAGAGCACAGGGGCATAATTACAGGTCACACAGTGCCTGACAGAATTACAGAGATTTTCCATTAGGGGAAGGGAGGGAGCCCTGTGTTCCCTCCACCAGACTTGCCATGAATGATCCATTCGTGTTGAAACCCTGGAAGACATCCAGGCCTTGCTCCCCTCCCAGAGAGAATTCTCTTACAGACCTTTCCTTGGTGTGTTATTTGTGTTACTTAGATCTGGCTTAATTCTATTTTTTTTTTCCTGTTTCCTTCCTTTCTCACTTGAATTAGGAATTTCCTGAGTGTTTGCAAAGTATCTGCCTTGTAATGGCTGCAGCCACAAATAACACCTTACTATTAAGTTTGAAAGTACTTAACAACACTGAAATTCAAAATATAACCAAGTTCCTCAACATCAAGGCTGGGAAAAGAAACCAAAAGCCATTGCTCCTGAAGATCACTGATCAACCCAGTAGCCAACAAACTCGCTCAACTCAAACTTTACCAAAACAAGTTTTATACATTCCTAGGATTTTTCTTTTATAGACACACTTCTCCTACAGGTGAGCTTTACAAATCTAAGCAAATGTAATGACCAGAACCTTACACATCAAGCCTTTACATTGGTGAATTTTTGTTAGGGGTAGAGCTGTAAGTCAATTACAAATAAATAAAAATGACTGGGAACTCCAAGGCAAACAGGAACAAAAATTAAGGCCTTTGTTACAACACAAAGGGTTCTCTTGTAACCTGTGTGAGGTATTTTTATGGCCAGTCTGGGCACAGGATGAATTAGAATTCCGTAAACTTTCCTGGAGAAAAGAAGGGTTTGGTAGTGTTATGAAGGAGGCAGAAGCATTTATTTTTTATTATTGCCATTTCAGCACACTGCTGAGCAGGTGCCTTCGCTGTTTGAAGGCTCCAGCACGGCACAAATGCTGCTTTTTGCTGAGGAACAGGGATGCTGCACAGTTCCTGAAAGCTCCTCAGCCACATTGCTAGAAAACAAATAACTAGGAGTGGAAGAAAATGGTCAGCCTGTCACCCCTCATTTCCAAGGTGTGCATTTGGCATGGATCTGAGGATGTTCAGTTCAATATGGGGTGATAAAAAAAATACATTTTTAACTGTCTGCTGTAATAGGAGTGAACATTTTGCTGTCACATGTTCCAACTGCATTCAAATGGCTCCAATTAAGTTTTCTTAGCTCTCGTATTCTTTTCCAGGCAAAAACTGACGGCTGATAAAATTGGCATTAGGTGTAATTTATTTTTGCTGGGAGAGGATACCCTTTTTCACCATGCAGGAAAAAAAAAAACCCTTCAATCACACCGAGTGCAGCTCTCCACCAGTCCTGGCTGCAGTGCTGCTACATCACACCCAGCCACAACAGGCCAGATTCAGCTGTGAAACAAGAAAAGTGTCACATGAAGAGAAGCTTCCATCTCCTGTTCGACAAACACCTTTGCATTTCATTTAATGTTAATGATCCTTCTATCCTGAAATTTTATAGTGAAAAAAGATCAAATGTTTTAAGCAATTCAGAACAAGGGAATTAATTCAGGGTAAAATTTTGATTTATGTGCCCCCTCCTCCCCGTGTTTCTTCAGGAAAAGAAACCCAAAGTTTAACAGCAGCAGGTTGAAACTGAAAGAAATAAACACACTCTCTAGCAGTTATTCCCAGCCAGTTAAAGGTCTTTTCCACATGATGAATCCTTTATTTAATAGCAACAATTTAATCAAAAGTTGATTAAAAATAATTAAAATTCCAAGCTCCAGAATAGTTCTTTTAAATAAAAAAGCTTCCTTCTGGCATGCCTGAGCACTTCAGTCAGAGTGAGGAGACTCAAACAGGGGAGTGCCCCAGAAGCTCTGTCCTACCAGTATCCCTCGAGAGCCCGGGCCAGCTGAAAACTGAGTCAATGATCTTTGCTTCAGTAAGTGTCCAAGGCCCCAGAATATCAAGGAAATGTGCTAATTTTGCTGTTTCCAGGGTTCTTGCAAGAGTTAAGTCAGGGGTAAAAAATGTACCAGTCATCGATCTTCTCAAGTGAGTCAGGGCAGCGGTGCTGCTGCTGCTGCTGCTGCTGCCAGGAAAAGGCGAAGGTAGAGAGTTTCCTCCTGGCTGCTACCACAGACACTTGTCCAGGCCAGCATTTCCCAATTATCTTGCTCCCCACCCCTTTTCCCTCCACAAAGGAATTCTGTCATGCAGTTCCTGTCCCTTATCAGCCCCAAAGCAGGAATCCTGCAGGCAAAGTGATGCCTTAAGTTTGAGCTTTCATGATTTTCAGATTCTGTGCTGCCCAGGGGTGCAGTTCTGAGCTCACATTCAGTGTCACTCAGCTCTCTGCACACAGCAGGGACACAAAACAAATCCTTTTCCTGCTGCACACCAAGGACAGCTTTCAGCCCAAAAGCACAAACAAGGGTGGAGTGAAGGGAGGAATAAGAAGGACGGGACCTCACAACCTGAAGCTGTAACTGGACAATTAAACCCCAGTATGGACCAAAACTGATCAAAGTGTGAGACCTCGTGACCATTTGTCCATTTTGTGACCATTTTGGGTCCATCTTGGGTGTAGCCCTGGCCAGGCTCTTGTCCTGCCCAAGGTGTATCCTAAAGGCCTTTCAATAAATATCTGCTTTATTCTCCAGCTTTGTCCAGTCTCCATTCCAGACAAGCCTTCCCAAGGCATCAAAGTGTGCTGCCTCCAGACCCAGGCCTGCTCCCTGAGTGCCCCTTGTGCCATCTGCAGCGAGGTGTGCCCGCTCCCCACCTTGGGAATCACAGAAAACATTCTTTGCCTCCTGTGTTTACACAACTTGTTGCCACAGGATCCTCAGGGAAGCTTTGAATGGAGCAGGGCTGTCAGATGAGCCCATTTACCAGACCAGTGAAAGATTCTGCTGTTCCCCTGCCAGGCACAGTGAAATCGTCCTTGTCACCCTCGGCCTGTCCACAGTGGCCACCCCTGACCATGGAATCTGGCAGTGGAACAGGAGGATGGACGATCACACCCCAGTTATGTGACACCTGCTTGAAGTCTCCCTGTGGTCACTGCGCTTCAAATGCCCCAGCAGTATTTCTGCACGGCAAAACCAGCAAAACCGTGCTCAAAATCAGCTGTGTCCTCAGCACATTTCTATCCCCTGTAACACTTCTCTGCCTCAGAGCAGGGAAACTTTGATATCCTCTGGGAATCAGGTCCCCAGGTTCACCCCGGATTTCCCCACGTACGCGTGCTGACTCCATCAGGCTCGTGCAATGCCTCCAGAGCCCTTGTACTAGAGGAGCTGCTGAACAGCCAGTCTTTATCTCATCTCACCTATGGTTTATTACCCCTCCTGCATTCCAAGTGGTCTCTGAACTGAACTCAAGGCTTCTGGCATAATCATCTCTTTCTCACACTGATCAGCCCTGGGATCCACACAGAGTTGTGGCAAGGGCTGCATCTCCTCTTGCAGACTCTGTAATCAGCTTCTCTCTGAGTCACCGATGCTATCTAAAAATTCATTCTCTACAGATGCAATCTTTGTGTTTTATCTTGCAAAATGGCAGGTGACTTGTACCTGAAAATGTCCTGCTCCTAGGAAGGTCACCTTTTGTAACTGAGATCACTTCATTACAACCAGAAGTTACTTGGTTGGTAAATTAGTTTTACCATAGATCAATGGCAATGAATAAATGTTTCCCCTTTTTTAACTGCTTTTAAGAGCTGCCAACAAGATGTCTCTCAAGAAAATGCAACGAAATGCATTTCTACATAGAGAGAATTTTGGTTCAGGATTGGGAAGGAATGAATATTTCAAATGGTGCATGCTTGCCAGGTGAAAGACTTCTTGTGGTTAACTGAATGTAAGTGCCCAGCTGGATTTACCATATTCTATGTAACAGCAAAAAAATGGATCCAGCAGTTTGTAAACAAACAAAAAGCACTTGCTTCCGAATGGGAAAAAAAGCAGGAAGGAAAATAAGATCACAATTCTCAGGTACTCTTTATCCATACCCAATACAGAGAGAAAACCCATTTATAATGATTTGAGAAGCCAGAGGGGGAATGGGGAAGGGAGGGCAACGTTTCCCTGTCACACTGCAGTCCCGGAGTCACATCGCCCCAGCCTCTGCTGCTGCAAGAAATGCAGTGCTGGACAGAGTTCCAGCTCAAATTCACCCCTGGAAACAGCAGCCACTGAAGCCTGCTTTCCAGCATGCTCGAGCTTGGTTGTTGACTGAATTATTTTCAATGTTTCTATCACCATTCTGCATCATGAGTTCATCCCTCTCTGATGGTTGTCTGAAAACTGACAGAGAGAAAATTTAACTGAGAGGTGAATCTGGGGCTTTCTTTTGTGGGTCCATTTATGCACAGGTTGAACTCATATTGCATTCTTTAATACAGCATCAGTCTGTGTATTTCCCTGTAGAGAACATAAATGACTGGTGTGTCCTACCTTTGAGACTTGGCTCCATAAATTATTACAAGGGACAGATGAAAGGACACATGGAGCAGCATGATCCCTAAGAGACAAAGCTGGAAAATAAAACTAATAATACATATTTCAAAACATCTGCACAAGTGTTACAATCCTGTAGCTTGTGTTAAAAGTGCTTCCAGTGTTCAGCTTTATGAGCACACACAAGAAGGTGCCATCCCTAATGAAACCTGCTTTTTCCATGGATTATTTCATCATTTAGTCCTGATCCATCCACACCAGCACTCAGTACCAAAGCAGCTGCGTGTGCACAGGGACACCACGTACAGGAGTAAAGCAACATTCTGAGTGGGTCTCACAAATAACCAAGAAAATGTTGCATTAACAGAGATTCTTTTATGCTGCTTACATCAGTTTTCCTGCATCCCTATTTCACTGCCCCATGTCATGAGAAAAGGCAAATCATATTTCCAGACCTGCTTCAATGCATTTTGCAGAAAGAAAAGCCCAGTTGCACGTTTCAGACCATCAAGAAATCCTCTCCGTGCACAAGAGAACACATTTTTTCCTCTCCTGTAGCCAATCACTACAAAATTCAGCAAGGATCAGGTATCTACCTAAGGATATCTACATGAGAGAGCAGGGTAAAGCTATGAGCCTTCCAGAACATCAGACAGCCGCGCACAGAGGTTTGATGTTTCCCATTTTTGTTCAGAGAGGAGAAATGAGTCAGGCATGCTTGACTCTGGTTTGCCTTTGGATCTCAGACATGTACTATTTAATTATCATTAAAATCACACAAGCATGAAAGAAGCAATAAGCATGCATGGATTATTTCTTTGCTAACTCTTACACGAGGAAAGTTGGTCCTAAAGAGCTTGGAAAAGTAAAGCCATAGATTTATTCTACTTTTGCCACTCAGCCGATGTAAGTGTTGCTGTGTTGTGACCCCTTTATAGGCCAGGATTCAGCATGTCAATCAAAATTTCATTAATGACAAAAAAACGGAGCTGGACACTCACAAATTCAGATTTCCTTTTAGCACTGATTTTATACTCATTGATTATTTTGGGGTACACTTGAAGAGGAAGCTTAGAACTAAAATTCCCTCCCTTTCAGGGCTCTTTTGAGGGACAATTGCCTAAACGTGTGCCTTGTAGGGCTACAAATCCAGCCTTAAAAAGCTGAAGCAAGCTTCTCACTAGTCATTGGAAGGGAGTCCTCATATCTCTGTTCTTTGAAAATAATTTCTGGTGTTCACATTACTCCATTTCGTTTAGCATCCTCCCACTCCAGCCTTCTCCTTTCCCTTCTGTTCCTAAAGACCCCATTTCTCCCCTTTCCTCCACATCTCTCATTGTGTTCTTCTTAAAGTTCCTACACACTAAACCCTTCTCTCAGTGGGACTGTAAGAGAAGGCAATCATCAGAACAAGAAAAAACACCCCTGGCATTTCATACAGCAAACACTAGAAACATTTAACAATTATCAAAACTGTGGAACTATCACCCATTTTCCCTCAGTTCCTGAGGCCAGAAGAGCTTTAGCAGTGTCTTGCAGCAATAACCTTGTGCAAGGCAGGTCTGCACTGGTGCTGAGGCAGCCTCACACCAACACTTTGGACCTTGTTCAGCTCTGCCAGAGCGAGGCAAAAGCAGGAGCTGTGTCTGCACTTGTCAGGACAGAGCCTGGCCCCGTGTTCCTACAGCTCTCCAGCCTCTGCATTGAGTCCTCCGAAATTCTCTGGGGTTTGGGCTGCTTTTGAGCAGGAGGTGAGACCTCGTCCCTCTGTCAGCCATGGCCCCTGAGCTCTCCAAGGCTGTGAAACAAACACCAGTGCAGAGCTCTCCTTTGTCAAAGAATATACAACTAACTTCTGCCAGACTTTTTATTTGCTCTTTTTAGAAATAAACTCGTACTTACATTACCTTCCCAACACCTCAGGTTTTACTTTGACATATTCTTCAACTTTTACTCCAACACATTCAGGAAATATAAAAATCAACAAAAGTAAGAGCTTAATTGTGCAGTAGTATAGCAGGAAAGGAAAAAATTAGAGGTCTACATTTAAGCCCTTTCAGCTTTTGTCAAAAACTACTTTAAACCAAAATCCTTGCACAAACGAGTTTCTTTCAGATGACTGTATTCTTAACAGCTGATGATGGCCTATCTAGTAATATTAGAATTACAGAAGAGATCTAGGCAAATCAATTTCCGGAGCAATCTCGAATTGTGTTTATCTCCAAACTACTGCTCTGCTTTGCCTTCAGAAATAAAGCGGCCAAACCCAAGACAAGCGAAACGTTTGACGCGCCAGAACTGAGGCTCTGCAGAGCGTACCTGGGATGCGGAGCAGTTCGCACGGCCTGGGGAGCAGAAGGGCAGAGCGGAGCAGAAGCTGTCCCCGGCACTTCCCCCGTCCCAGGGCTGCTGCAGGCAGAGTGAAGCTGGAGGACACCGCTGGCAGCACTCGCCGGTCAGGGTTTGTCCGTCTGCACGCAGAGCAACTCCTCGTCCCTCACAGCAGGGACCGCGTGTGTTAGAGCTCACTTTCGGGTCGGGATCCGCTCTTCCTTATGGAAACAACCTGTCTGTGACACAAACAAAAGAACAACACCTCCTCTAATTTTAGAAGGTGGCTTGCATGGGATCTGCGTGTGCTCCTGAGAGGTGACCTGCTTTTTATGTGCTGGATCTGTGTTTGCCGACCCTGGATGTTGTTTTGCAGAGTTTTAAGAGGCGCTAAAGTGAGCTGGCACGTATGAGTGAGGCCCTAGGACAGAGCTGAGTGGGAAGGGGTGATTTGTTCCCCTCCATGCTGACCCACATCCTCCAGCCTCTGCTGGGAAAAAGGAAAAAATATATCCACAGTGCTTTAACTTATGCCAAAATCTAGCTTTAAGTAGGAGCAAGAAACAGTTAAGTTCACATGGGGAGGGAAAAAAAAAAAAAGGCTTCTGTTCAGGAGGAGGAGTTTGGTTTTCTGTGATTTTGAATGAGAAGTGAATCCAGGCTATAATGAAGCTTCCTGCCCTAGCCTGGCCGCCTCGGGGGTCCCCTGAGCAGCCCCAGGGTGGCTCCCAGCACCCTCTTTAGCAGCCAGCAGCCTTTATTTCCATGGCTGGGGGGACACAGCCAGCCAGCAGTGCCCCCCAGCAGTCCTCACTGCCGCAGGCATGGGCACATTTTTCAACTCATTACAGGCTTGATCACTCATTTATTTGACACGTGTAAATTGTGAAGGGATTGTGTGTGCTGTAGAAGGGGGCTGGAGGAGCCTGCACAGTGCCCCTGAGTTTGCCAAAGCCGTGCTCCCAGGATGGCATTTTGTGAGATGACATAAAGACCACACGGTTCGGAAGAGTCCAACAGGTCCCCAGTGGCCTCTGCATTGCAGATTCGTACAATCACTGAGGTTGGAAAAGTCTCTGAGGTCAAATCCAGCCATTTAACCCCCGCAGACATGACCCCAGTGAAGTTCAGGAGCCTTGGCACCAGGCAGAGCAGCACCAGGTCAGAAAAGGCAGCTCCTGTGCTCCTGTGGAACTAAAATCCAACCACAGGGATTCCTGCCAGCAATCCCTGTCTCACATACAGAGCTCAGGGCCATACACCATTGCACCTCCTGACTCGCTGCCTCTGCCCTCACACCACTGTGACCACATCTGTTAATGTCTGGAGGGTGTTTTTTCTAGAAATAACTCCTGTTACTGCTTAGCAGTGTTGGCCTTTGAACACCTGCCTGCACCCTCTCCTTTCTAACTCTGTGTTTCTCACTTTCACATCTTCATTCCCTTTTCCCTTTTTCATTTTTCAGTCATTAGCCCCTGCACTGGGTTGTCCTTCAGTTTTGTTTGGTTTTTTGGGGTTTTATTTTCTTCCTTCTGTGGTTTTGTGAGAACATGAAAGCCAATGCATGAGAGGTTTACATTAGAAATGGCCTAAAAACCTGAACCTGATGTTTTGCCTCTGATTTAGTGGTGAAAAAGGCGAGGCAGGACAGACACTCAGTAGGGCCAGAAGGAGGATGCTCATCAGCTGAAACACAACAGAGGAAAGTTACACTTACTGAGATCTGAGCTGTTTAACTTCCCCGAGGTATCGAGAAATGCTCTCCAGCACTTCCTATTGCCTGTTTATTTCTGAATGAGACTCACATTGTGGCCATTATTTTGACTGCCCCATTATTCAATAATGTATGGTTCCTCTCCTTGCATTAGCCTGGATTCTACTTTGAAAAAATACAAAATGGCCTGGAAAAAAGGGTTAAAAATTAGGCAGAGCAAATGTTTGAAGTGCTTCAGGAAGCATTTCCTTTCTGATGAAAGAAAAAAGCACACAAAGAAATGAGTTTTCTGCTGGTTTCTCTGGCTTAGGGTTTATTTTCTACTTCTCCCAGTTTTCCAGGATTCCAATAGTCCTAGAGAGTTCAGCGGTACAGCTCTGTCTTAGGTGCACAGAAAGTCCATTTTGGCCTTCCAGTACCTGCTAGGAGCCCAAAGAAAGATGGAAAGAAACTTTTTCCAGGGGCCTGGAGAGACAGAACAAGGGGGAATGGTTTCAGACTGACAGGAGGTAGGTTTACATTAGACACTGGGAAGAAATACTTTCTGTGAGGGTGTGGAAGCCCTGGCACAGGGTACCCGGAGAAGCTGTGGCTGCTCCTGGATCCCTGGAAGTTACAAAGCTAAGCTGGACGGGGCTTGGAACAACCTGGGATAGTGGAAGGTGTCCCTGCCCACGGCAGGAGGGTGGGAATGTGATGAGCTTTAAGGTCCCTTCCAACCCAGGCCATTCTAGGATGTTCCATTTCAGTGCTGGCTGTGAAGAGATCCTTCATGCCAGGGAACTTCTTCAGTTCTGGGAGTCCTGGCCTCGACCATGCTCCCACAGCACAACCCCCAGAATGGTTTTGATCAAGAACACTACAGAGAAGCAGCCCTTCTTTAGCTGCAGAGTGTTTGCACTGGTATTTTTATAGGCACCAGAGCTGCTGCACATCTGTCACCTCTGCGGTGTCCCTGACGCAGGTGTTGCGTGTTCCTGGAGGGAGTGGCTGCACGAGTGGCGCTCCTGCTCCGGGATGGGCAGAGGCACAGCCTGCTGCTCCTGCCTTGCTGGAACCCTGGGCACTGAGGATTCCAGGCTTTCTGTGCTGCCAGGCACTGACCCCCAAGCAAACACTGCATTGACCTGAGGCTGTGGAGAAGGTTCCCAAAATTGAGTGACAGCACTGGGATTGTGGGTGTGGAGTTTGAATAAAAGCGTGTGATATCACAGGGTGCAAAACTCAGAGTTTAAGGGTTTAGAACACAGTAATATACACATAAAGCAAGATGGAGGTTTAGTCCTTCTTTTTCACCTTCTCCTTCATGGATCTGGGTGGGATTTTGTAATTGGGTAGAAAAATCCACATTGTGGGCCACGGGTGGTTGGTTATTGGGTTAAAAGTAAAAATTATTCAGGTGTCATTTCTTGGTTGGACAATTTATCCTTAAAAGGCCTTGCAGAGAGATAGAGCCATTTTCTACTTTGTTAGCCAGAGCTCACAACTTGTGATACTGTAATGTAGATAAGAATTAATAAACATCTGAGTCTGAACATGAAACACCATCTCTTGAGCATTTAATTCTGACTCTAGCAGAAAAGAAGATAAAAAAGCAACAGTGCCTCACACAGCTCCTCTGGTCACCCTCCTGGAAATTCAGGGCTGCAGGACAAAAGGGTTGTGTTTAGAAAGCAGCAGCAGATTTTGTCATTAACACTACGAGTGATTGGTTAACAATGGCATCAAATTCAGTGTATTGTAAGAAATCAGAATCCCAGATTTCCAGGTGTTCTGGAAAGCAAAGTATGGAGCATTGTCTCTCCTCCAGGCCACATTCAGAGACTGACAGGCAATGGTTTCCATCTCTGCACCCTGTTTTCAAACACTGGGTCTACAGTGAAAGTCATAAAAATCTCACTTGAGTGTCTCTCTTTCTTCACTAGGGAGGAGATGTGTGTGTCTGAACATGGCCCTAGGAATCTAGAATTAATGAATATTTTACAGTCACATTCTAAGGACATGCACATAAATAAGAGGCCAGCCTAACTCATATTTATTCAGAGCTGCTGCCATAATAGGAAACCAAGTTAATAAAAAAAACATCAGCAACTATAGGTAAGAGGGGAAGGGGAACAGATAAATACAAAATATACACAGCTGTTATTGCAAACTTTCACTGTGACACACAGCTGTTATTGCAAACTTTCACTGTGACAAAGAGAAGCATTACTTTTCCAGCCTACACTGGCAACCTAGAACATTTTGATACGGATTAATTTACCCATCACTAAAAATCAAGAGTTCATTTACTCAGCTGTCAGTAGTTTGATCAAAATGTTAACAAAACCCTGTTAATAGATCAATTCAGGAGGGCCCTGTAGCTCCCTAAAAGCCAGAATTCCAACTTGGTTAGAAACTGGAGCTTTGTGAGAAAATTTATGTCACTAGTGTTGCCTGTGAAAGGCTTTTGTTTTACTGATAGGTTTTGATTAAAGCCATTCTCACAGTACAATACTTTTTAGTCCATTCCTATGCACCTATGAAACAAGTTTGAAAAATGCACTCAGAATTACAATACAATAATTTGTAACAGAGCTAAAAAAGATTCTCAGATGACAAAAGAAGGGGAAAATAGGGAAAACTCAACTTTCCTGATGGAGGACTATTTCTAAGGTATTTTCCCTCCCTGACCATGGGACAGACCTTGTTACTGCAGATCAGGAACCTGCTTCCTGAAACAGCCACTATAAATATGACATCACATTATCCTTTTTTTTTTATTTATTTCTCTGCATGAGTGACATTACAGTGGAAAGTATAAGATAATGTTCTCATTAACTTTTCCATTCTTTGAAGCAGTAAACTGACAAATTCAAGCAGAAGTACTTGAAACAAGCTCCATTTGTCTCATTTTTCCCTGGGTTATCTGCTCAGCATAAGAGACAACTTGTTTCTCATGCATGAAGCAACGATTCCATACCAGATACCAACCTGAAATGTTCTCTTCTGTACCTATTTCACCCTCAAGTGGCTCATTCAATCACAGGAGGCTTTTAAGCAGATAGTGGAGCTGCAGCCATGACTAAGTGACAATAATAAGACCAGACACTTTAAAACCTTGATATTGTTTCTGCCTCATACCCAAGCTGACACCCCACTGAGATCCTTCCACATTTGCCTCCCTTTATGATCCTGCAAAAGGCACAGCTCATCAGAAACAACAACATTAATGAGATTTCTATTGGGATTGCAATACATTTTTCTATTCGGACCATTTGGACACTACTCTTTGCCTAATTATTCCTCCCCTAATTAATTCTGCTGGCAGTTGCAGATCTTCAGTTACATAAATACTCTCCTGTGTTTGTTCAATTAAGTGGAAAGATTCCTGTAACCTAATATGTTAACATTAGGATAAAAACAGCTGCATAACCTCCACCTAATACAGAAAATCCTGGAGTGCTCTAAAGAAAAAGCTTCTCGAAGTTCCTTAGACCTCTTATTTTTTCCCCTGTAGTTTCTTGTAATTTTCAAAAATATATTCCAAATATTTTTTTTCCATCCTTCAGAGCTGGTAAAAGCTATTAGACTACCAGTGAGTAAAAAACAGTATTTACTTAGAGAGCTACATGGCAAAGAGCTTTACTACAACTTTACTACACCAAATGATACCTCTTAAATCTTTAAAGGTTTAAGGAGTAAGAGTTCAGCACTCTGCTGCATTATCCAGCACCCACACACAGAGATGGGGATGACAACAACAGTTGTGGTGTATTTTGTCTTCCTGGCTTCCATTCCAGTGGGGACAGAGAGAACTCATTTACCCAATTCTTTGGAGAAGCCAGTGTCAGCCTTGCCTCACCAAGTGGGGCCAAAATCCACTAATAGGAGATGCACAGAAAAACTGATTTTTCCCAGCAGGAAAAATAATTTAATTGTGCAAAAGAACAAACTCTCTACAAGTGCCCACATGGCCCATGTCAGTGTTCCCTGACTGCTCCAGCTCCTGTGCTGACAGGCTTCTCCCCATCCCAAGTTTTCCTACCCAGACCACCCCTCCCACCTCCAACTTCAAGGTGCTTCAGACTTGCACCTTTTTAAACAATTCCAACAAGAATATCTTCAGTAATTCCACGTCAGTGGTTTCCGTGCTTTCCAATGTGTGCACAACAGCCTGTTTGCTTTGGTTTATCACTAGTGATGTACATTGAAAACTGCCTTTCAGGGCATGAACTACATTCCACCAGGTCAACACTTACTACAAGCAGAATTAGCTTTTAGGAGATGACAATCTCAAATTTAGGGACGTATTCAGGACAACCAGAGTTACACAGAGTGTCTCAGGAGGACAGCTGGTGGCTGGAATTCAGTTATACCACGGATTTGGTATCTAAATGTTCTTATCAAGAAAGACTGCCATTTCAGCAAGGTAAAAGTAGAACAAGTGTTTTAACTCTAGTGGATTTTGACAGTTCTCATGATTACTGCACTTCTAAAACAAACACCTCAGGGCACATGGACAGACTGCTCACGATGTCTCCACTGGCACTCCCTTATCACAGACTTATTTAAGTTTCCAGTTGGAAGCCAGCAGCTTGGAGAGAGCTGGCTTAGGGGTATTTTAATGAGGTGCTGACTAAGACCCCAGTTTCTATACTCAAAAGGAGTAACAGCTGATAATTACCAGACTCCAAGGCTACATGACACACACTACTTTTTCAGACTATGAAAAAGGATTATTGAGTGTTACAAAACAGAATGAGACTTTTCATTCTCTGGGACTGTAAAATTATTTCACCGTGGATTAGCTCTAGCTTTTTCAAACATCATCAACATTATCAATTCTATTCAATGCAAGAACTTCCAGCTGTGTCGGTTAAGACAGCAATTAATAAAAAATCATGCCAATTAACCAAAGAGCCTCACAAGATAAAGATGGCACTAACTTCTTTCTAAAGGACATATCCCAGTTAATACAAAACTCCTGTTTAACTGTTCAGCAGTGAAGTATCTCCTATGACTTGGCATTCCTGCTTATTTGGAGTTGTACAAAGAGAACAACTCCACAGCAGGTTTGGCATGGATTTGTCATTAGTAAATAATACATGCTAAATATAGAATAGGGATGCAGCAGATTATACTCACAGCCAAAAAAAGAAAGCCTTGGATTCTTATCTCAATAGTTATGAAGCAGGAGAAAACTTTGATAGGAGAAGGATCAGGATCCTTGATCAGATGGCAGTGAAAATAGATGGTTCAGAGTGTCCTTTGGCCTGACTTCACCACAACGATACAACCTTGGTTTCTAAATCCAGGTGTGGATCCCTTTCCCCCACACCTAATCTAATCCCTAGTATTCAGGACACCAAGAAAACTTCTCTGTGGAGTTCCTTTCCACACCTGTTAACTTCTACAACCACATTTTTCCTTTCAGTTCCTCATGTTTGGAACACAGCAGTTTTCCAATGCAGTGCTGAGCACAGGCCTGTTGCCCTACAAGACACCTTCAGCCTCCCTCCCAGAATGTGAACTCCATCTTGAACCTCTCCTCTTCACCCAGATCAGCACATAATCATAATCCTCCAAACACATTTCAGCAGGAATGACAAAACTCAAACTCAGCTGGAAATTTTAAATTAAAAGGCTTGTGGGAAATACCTGTACACTGTATTAAAATATGCACCTTTCTTGCCAGCCTTATCTAGCTGCCTGAGATAGTCTGACTGGTGTACATCTAAATAAAATGAGCTCAACGCGGATTTGATCTCAACTATTACTTAACTTTTAAGTAACACAGAATCACAGAAGGGTGAAGGACCTTAAAGTCCATCCAGTGCCACCCCCTGCCATGGCCAGGGACACCTTCCACTATCCCAGGTTGCTCTAAGCCCCATCCACCCTGCCTTGAACACTGCCAGGGATGGAGTGTTCCCACTCCCAGCTTCTCTGGGCAACCTGTGCCAGGGCCTCACCACCCTCACAGGGAAGAATTTTTCTCTAAGATGTAATCTAAACTCCTTTCTCTCAGTTTGAAGCCATTTCCCCCTGTCCTGTAACTGCAGGCTCTTGTAAAAAGTCTCTCTCCATCTTTCTAGTGGGCTCTCTTCAGGTACTGGAAGGCCACAGTTCAGTCACTCTGAAGCTTCTCTTCTCCAGGCTGAAGTACACCTGATTTTATTTGAGAGTGAAAAGGTTGAGGGAGGTGGATGTGAGAAGACATTGGTATGTTTTTCTAATTATATCAGCTGATGTTTTTTTCTTTTTCTAAAGACGTATCTCTATTTTTAGAAAATGTTGTATTCCCAGTACATGCACTGGCCATGTAGTCAGTGAATAAATAAGTACCTGGACTTGCTTCATTCACTACTGAGGCAGAAGAGGCAAGGATCTTCCCTTGTGCTGTAAAACCTCCACCTGAAAAACGCAATTCAGGAACTCAGGTACAGTTCTCCTTCCCTAAATGGAAAAGAAGGAAAAACATTCATGTGATGATGACCAGGAAAGAGACCAGCAATTTGTGCTGGGCTAAAACCAGTAGAAAACATTCAGATATATCCTGAATTGGAGCTCTTGCTGTCCCAGTCATCAAAATGAAAATGCACGTGTTCCCTGAAGTACAGTTCTCCAAAAGATATCCTGTCCTACCCCATCTCCTCTGAAGAATAGAGGACAATCCAAGCACGGGTAAGAATGTAGTAGCACTGCTATAAAACAAGCTTTAGCATGGTCTGGTGATAAATTTGCTGTAAAACAAGATATAGGAATAGCCCTTGTCCTAAAAACACTGCAACAGGTAGATCTAAATCTAAATTAGAAAACAACATTAACCACATGAACTTGCCACCTGGTCCTGCCACCTCCACCTCAGAGGCAAGAGAAGAGCCCTATCTCATCACTCAAAGACTCACACAAGTTAGCTCAGATCACCGATTGAAATCAGAAAGCTGCTCTGGCTCACTTTGCCAGGAGCAAGACACTCACACCATCCCTCTGGATGCCTTCTGCAAAAGGCAGCAGTTAACTCCTGGGGAGAGGATTGGGAGAAGATGCAAGTCAGGGGGAAACAAACATCCAATTCCAGCTTTATGTATCAAATTAACATTTCCATAGCAACCACTGACTTCATCAGCCTGATATTCAGGGTTGAATTTGTATTTATTAAAGAAAAGAAGCATAAAATGTTAATTTGAGCATGTTACAAAAGGGAAATACTCAGCCTGTATCAAGAAACTGCTGGGCCGTAAATTAAGAGCTATAGCAGATTAAATTGTTTGTTTTGTGCATTTCTTTGGGGCTATACATTAATTCATTTCGGTGGGTAAGAAATGAAGATTGAATTTTGCGATCTGTTCAAATACCTCTGCATTCAAAAATTTGGAAAAGTTGAATTTTAACTAAAACCCGTAAGACTAATTCAAAAGTAACAATTAATTATCTTTTAAAAAGCCCCAACCTGATCAAGTTTGCAAGCATATATTCTCCCTCGTTTTTCAAGGTTTGTTATAATTATCCATCAGGAATGTGCCCCATAGAGTTTAAAAATATTGGGAGTTGGACTAGACGACTTCCCGAGGTCCCTTCCAACCATTTTCTCTATAGCTAAAGGAGACAACTGACTGGTTTCCATTTTGTCCAGCTGTTTGTTAATTAAAATACACACTAATGACAACATGTCAACCAAACTTCCATTGTCACATACTTCAATAATCACTGTTAAAACAGGTATCTTACACATTACATTTTAGAACACTTCAAGGTCATAGAATTTACTGGCAATCCAAGTATTACCAAACTTTACACTCCCAGAACTACAGGCAATGAGCTGAGAGCAAAGCAAACTCTACAGATCAGATTCCATGCCCAGACAATCACATGAAGGCAGGGAATCCAACTATCACAGCATCAACGAGCCTTCAGCTGAGTTGCTGCGGTTTATATGCAGGCAAAGGAACAAATCAAGAAAGGTCAATGCAAAAAAAAGATACAAATGAATGATACAAATACAAATGAATGATACAAATCCCTAATTAGCTGATAATTCAGCTGAAATGAGACACCAGTGACAACTGTTAGGTGTTTAGTTTTGCTATCTTCCCTTTTACACAAAAGTCAGCATTTCAACAACTGCTGTATTTCCTCTCTGAAACGTGGCTTCAGAAACGATTTCAGGGTAATGACGGCTGTGTTTAGAGAGCCAGCTCTAAAACAACTGGTATTCCACAGAATCCTTGAAAGCCTCTGGAGTAAGTGGTTAATGAACACACCCCTGAAGGCTTTCTGGGACATTTTAAATCTTACACATGCTGCAGAAGAGAACTTGGACTGTGAAATGGCACTAGATAGTGTTTGCGTCTAAAGCTGTAGGAGGGATTACCCTCTCTAAATATTCTCTGTGTTCTGAGTGTCAATGCCCCTTTCATGCCAGCAGTCATAAGGTTCAGTGGGTCAACATCTATTCCATTTGTGAAATAAGCAGCTGGAATAATTCTTTTTGATTTTGATTGCTTCTCCAACAAGGCGGCTGGCAACCTGCTCATACAAAAGATCTGCTCATTTTTGGTATTTGCACCTTTTTGGAACAGTCACTGGGGCTGTTATTTGTGGCCTGTCACCCTGGCATGGGATGCCGGGACAAGCAGTGAATTCACTCAAGGTCCTGTTTATAAAATAAGCTCTTACCAAAACTTAAATGGGGGGAGGCCTGGTACTTGTGATAAATGAACAAAATTACAAAATCGACACTATCTTCTAAGAGGCCAAGGCTGGCCCCTTTGCTCCTCATACAGGACAACTTTCACTTTCTGATCTGATAATAATTTAAAAAAAAAAAAAAAAAAGCAGAAGAGTAAGACAGAAATCAGGAACTCCAGATTGCAGAGGATGGGTCAGACAATCCTACTAATTATTTTCCAGAATTAAGCAATATAAAATGCTATTGAGATAAACAGGTCTCTTTTTTTCCCTTATTAACAGTAGAGATTAGGAAAACGTTTTAAAAAAAAAAAAAGTATAAAGAGAAACCGACAAGGGTAGCTGAGCACAAAAGTCCACGGACAGCCTGCAGGAGACTCACACCTCAGTTTTATTTGTATTCTTAAAATCAACTCCTGCTGTCAAGGCTACGGAGTTGATGTCCTCTGTTTACAGCGGGAGAAGCCAGAGACCAAGACAACTGCAGCACTGCCAGGCACTGCTTTGTTATAGGGGCATTCCCAAGCCCAAATCCCCAGTAAAGGAAGAAAATCACCAATGGCAACAATGCCAAATAAACTCAAAGCACATTTCAATGGCCAGCTGAAGTCCCCAGAGAAGACAGACATTAACCACCCTCACACTCCTCCTCAAGACAGTTTTGTGTCTTTGACAGTTCTTCCCTTGAATGTTGTTTGGTTTGTTAAAACACAGAAACTTAAAATAACAGCACCCAATGTAGTTATTAAACCCCAAAATAGCCCTCTAACATTTGTTTAATTTATTTCCCACTGTCAGGTCCCAAGACTTTTAACTTAGGTCGGAACAAAAGAATTCCAGCCTCCTGCCCGTGTTAGACAGAGAGAGATTTTGAAAGGATATAAGGGCAACCATTATCTGTTGGGAGGTTATTTACGAAGAACAGGAAGTTCAGGGGAGCTGGGAAGAAGTCAAATTGCTTTCCAAGAATAAGAAGAAAAGCTTTTTAAAACCAGCACACTTTGCCATTTTATGTTTGCTTCTCTCCCAAGACAAAAGATTTTGCATTGTGACCTTATTACAGTTGGTTGTGTATCTAGAAAATTAAATGTCGTTGCTCTCCCAAATGATAAAGCTGCAAAATCTAAAATTAAAAAAAAAATTGTCAATGCAACTGCAAGATACATAAAATGCTACCTGGCAGCGTCAGTTGGCTGGTTCTGCCAGGGTGCAAAGGCTTCCAAACCAGCATGGCACACTTGAAATATTCCGGTAGCAGATTCATCACAGTGGAGGAGTTTATCACAACCTGAGCAAATACAGAGATCACCGTTTCAGAAAGCAGATAAAGGAAACAATTCCTTCAAAGCTCTCTGCTACAATTTCAGTTCATTACCTACCAGAAGAATAAAACTGATCTTTAAAACAGACCATCAAACTGTTGTAGATGAGCAATGCAATGGTTGGCTCTCCCAATTAAGGGGTAAATATTATGTGTATGTTAAGAGAAGCTTTATGGATGTGTAATAAACACGATCGACCAAATTCAATAAATCAAAATTTAGAATTTTATTTTGAGACAAAACAACAGTCTCCGATAGCCACAATTAAAAGGTCAGCGTCGAACCCTGGGGTTTCGGCACTGGGTGAACACGATAACACACTCTGTCAGTATGTCATCCCCCAAGTTCACATTTTCGGTCTGAGGCGGTCTATTTTTATACACTAGTTTGCTGAGGAAAAATCGGGACTCCAAGACTCCCCCTTCCGAGGCAGCCTCATTAGATATTCATGGTCGGGTTCTGGTGGGGTTGAAAGGATCTTCTCAGGAGAACAATGTCTTGATTGCGGTGTCCGGATACAGTGTAGAGATGTTAATGTTGGGTGGGGACAGATAAGATATTGATCTGATGTAATCATTTGGTTCTCCGGGTTCTCCATCTCCCTCTTCCGTCGTTTTGTTCTCCTCTAACGATTCCCGGCAGAAGTTTTCTCGTGTCCCTTTTCATGTAATTCTTGGCATACTTCTCTCATGTCCCTCCCTTGCCATCTCTAGCAAAGGAATTCCTCGTGTCCCCCTTCATGCTGTCTCAGTCCCAGTTAACCCATGGTATACACGATTAGAAATGAACTTACATCTTACAGAGAATGAATTACATATTATAACATTTAACACGAATTAACTTTAGGACATATATCACAGATGTATAGTTACTGCAGTATGTCCTCTTATAGTCCCCTTTCCCTCCCCCTTGGATTGCTGTCACAGGACGGCCTTGGTAGTGAGGGCATTTGGGGAGGGCTGGATTGTTACTGTGGCAACACTGACCAATCAAATAGCAAGAAAGCGATCTCCACCAATGGACGGCGAGGACAAGTTGACTGACAGCCTTTGGGTGGGGCCAAGGTTGGCGGATGTAACACCAGGCGTATAAAAGGTGGTGCAGCCATTTTGTAGATGAGCACATGGCAGTTTGGTTCCATGCTCCCAGAGCTGCTCTTTCTCCTTATTCAGTCTTTTGTTGTATTTTGTTAAGGTTTAATAAACCTTTTGAAATTTTAAAAGTCAGCGTCATTTCTCACAAAACCAACAGGAGTCTCCAGGAATGAGTCATTTTCCCTACTCTATGGGACTGGGCTTAAGCAGATCCTACCCTCGATGGGAGCCTAGGAGCACAAATACAGAAGGGGCAATTCCACCCTGTCTGGAAGAGGAGCTGCTCTTTCCATTCTCTCTGGTCATACAGTTTGGCTTTTCCACACTGGGAGATTGGAAATCTGTTGATAAATTAGTTATAATTAATTTAAGAGCTTGAGATACTGCTTCAATACAAGCTGTTTTTATTGTGTCTCCTTTACAATATAAAAACTATTGTCTTTAAAATTTTCAAGCACTATTCCAATATGAAAGAAACTCATTTTAAAAGTACTTTATTCCCTAGAGCTCAAATAAGGTTATATAAACAGACAGACATTTGCTACCATACAGAATCAAAAAAATCATTTTGTCTCAGTTATTGTCTAATTTTTTGTGTGTATAAAGTGCTGACACATTTGGTAGGTGCCAATATATTGAGTAATCCAACAGGCAGCTCTCTTTTCACTACATACCATTACCTTCACAGCATGAAGACTGTTCTTTGTCAAAATAAATGAAGCTATTCCAAATGACAACACATTTTCATCCACTAACTTCAGCAGCTGTAACCTGAAAATGGGGGGGAAGTTAATTGCCAAGTTAAAACACATACTATGCATACTTAGAACATGGGATGTTCCCAGTTAAATCGGAGAATGTGGCAGCATCCAAGCATCCACAATTACCTGCACTGAGACATAAATGGATCGTCATTTATCAGTCACTTTGCTTATGCAAAGAAGATAGTGCAAATCACACACATGATAAGAGGAGTGTGTGCAGAAGGTATCTAGGAAATAAAAATCTATGTGGATCTAAGGCAGAAAACATGCTTTTAACACTAAAAAAAAAAAAAATCATACCCCACAGTTGCCTTCGAGAAACTATTCAGCTTCGCTTTTGCTTAGATCATCACTTTTGGAAAGGCTGTAGATGTTGGGAATATTTTTCTTCAAATTTAAGCTTTTTCTAAAGCTTGGCTAGGAAAAAAATGAACTGCACATGAACATCTTTGACTAGAATTTCCTGGAGGAAGCATCTTCATGTGAGAAGCTTGTGAAGAAGATGTTGAAATCAATGGCTTCCCTGCTTCCTATGCCTTTTTCCCCCACCATGACCACAGTTCATTTACTTGTATTAACAGCACAGATGAGAGCCACGATAAGAAAAGGAATTTAAAAAGCTGTGATGTTTTATATCCTATTACTCAAAGTGCCACGTGCAAACCCAAGCCAACAGCCCTCTACTAGACAAAGGGGAGCTAAAATAAGATCTTGCACACAGCAGGAAGAAGATTGCAGACACTTGAATTAGGTTTTCAGGTACTGTGCAGTCTGTGGGCATCTGACCCAAGGGCACAGCTTCCACACACATATACTTTGGAACACCTAAGTATGGGAGTAAGTGCTCTGGCTTGCCAAAGAACTCACTGTTCAGCAGTTTGCAATGGCGAGTGTTCTTAGAGTGCACTCAGAAATAAACCAAAATTAGGCCCATTATGGCTTTGGGGGTTAGTTTTTCTTGAGGTTTGTTTTGTTCTTGGGGGGGTGGATTTTTAAAGATGTATAGAGAAATTCTAGTGGCAAGCACTTTACATTATTAGACCACGCTAGTTGTCTTACCACTGAGCACAATGAAAAATTAAGGATTTTTATCTGGAATTACTGGTGATTCAACATGTGACAACACAAATACTGTAGCCTTACAAAAATGATGTGTATAGACATTCATGTGTATAGACATGTGTAAAAAAACCCACAAATATTCTTTTGATAAAAATGAATGACACGGTCAACATTTGCACACTTGTTTTTATAAAATCAAAGGGGCAAATTACTAACTTTCAACTGATACTCCACATTCTACTCAACATTCTTAAACAGAAAAAGTTACCAAAGGACAACTGTAATGCTGACCATTAAGCAAAGTAAAGGTTCCACCTTTCTTCAGATAAGCACTGGAAACACCACACGTAATCAATCTCTTAGTGAGCTTATTCTTTGGAAAGTGGACTCCTCGTTCCCCAAGGGTGCTGTGATTTGGTGTGTGCCTACAGGTCAGTGTCCTCACCTACCTCCCAGCCTGGAAGCTGAGCAACAGGGCTTCAAGCTTTGGGTAAGGCAGCATTTGAAACACAAATGCTAATGAGATTGTAAGGTATGAAGTACCCTAAAGCTAAATACAGGAACTTGTCAGACACAGCAGGTCAAGTTACTGAGCAGCACAAAGGGGTTTGTGTTTAAGAACCTGTCTTGAAAGAGATACCACATGTGTCTTACCTGGAACTCAGCTGCTGGTACTGGACTTCAGGCTCTGTCACCAAAGCAGACACTGCCTGCTGCCACACTGTCAAACAAACTTGAGGGTTGGGCTGGAGATGGAAGGAGGAGTGAACAATTAACAATATGCTTAGCAAATGAGAACTGTATGTAAACAAATTTTTTTGCCTTTTCCTCTATTCCAAAACGCATAGTAATAGAGTGGAGATTCAGAGATCCTTTTCTTCCATCATGGTATTATCCAGTGCCTCCAGCTGTTATAGATACCCGGAAGGTAGGGCCAGAGTTCAGGTCCTCAGCTTTTGTGACTTGCATTCATTCTTCAACCTCTGCCCATTCCTCAGGGTGTCAGGCTGCCTGGCAGTATCCTCACCCTAAGCCCAGCATTAACCCCTTTCTGATTGTGCTGCCGCAGCTCATTACCAGTTGATGCAGCTCTCCAGCTCTCCAGTCTCCCTCTGCTCCAGCCTCATTAACCAAAATGGATGTTGGAAAACTGCAGTAAATGTCAGTAAAATTTCTTCAATGTCCCCTAAGTCCTCTTGAAAACTGCGTACATGGAAATTCAGACATTTCGCTCAGCTGCGCTGCACAGCTGACACTGCAGCATAGTTTTTCAGAAAGGCAAAGGAAAACAAAATACAGAACCTTCTCCTGGCACATACAGATCACAACTAAATGACTGAACAGAAAATGTTTGGTTTAACCAAGTTCTATTGCACAAACCAGAGCGAAAGATTCAGGACATCACCTTATGCCGGGAAGGGAGGGAAGAGCATATTAAAAATACAAGCAGAGGAAGTGCCACAAATGCTTCCACTGTGTTGCATTCTGCTTTGTGTTACTTGTTTTCATACTGTAGTTTATGTTACTTTTTTTATCTTGGGTTTTATGTTATAATGGTTTGTTCTACACTCCCCTGTTCTCCTGGGAAGTGTTTATTCCAAGGTTTCTCCCTACACCTCCTCCCTGTCACTCCTCCCACTCCTCTCCTACAGGCCCTGTCTGTCATTCGGCTGTTCCTCCCAGCCTCTGGAGAGTTCTGGTAAGGACATCGAATGATAGGGCAAGAGCCGAGGCAGTTCCTCCCTTTATGTTCCCACTGGTTTCTTTAAATGTCCCTCCAACTCTGCTCCACTCCCACCTTATCCCTCACTGGGTGTTGGCTTGTCCCCTCCTTTAGCCCCCTCCCCTGTATATAAGCCCGGGACACGAGGCCAGGCGAGGGCTTTGCAAGAGCAGGTGAACTGAGGCAGGCGTCCGGCCAGGACGGGATAAAGACCAGAATAAAGACCTTGGACTCGCCCTCTCACCAAGTCAGATTCCTTTCCTCCACCATCGACATGGTCTCTCCTGTGATAAAGGGAAAAACCCCTTTGCCGCTCCCTGGTTTCTAGGACCCAGGGGAGTTCTCCTGTCTGGTTGCAGTCTCGAGCTAGCTTGGGCAAAACGGAGCCAGCGGCTGCAGTAGAGACACCGCTGCACCGAGCATCTGTGCAACTGGCTGGGGACATTTGTTGCTCCACAAACTCTGCCTGCTCCTGCTCCACAGAGTAAGCCCTACACCCTGTTACAACACACTGAAGCACAGCATGGCAAGCTGTCTCAAATTACTACCCCCTGATGGCCATCACCCCTCAAGCTAAGAACAGTAATGAGTTTGCTCAAGATCCTAAAACACCCTGAAATTGAGCTGTGCACCGGTGGAAAATTGTCGTCCACAAACGTTTCATGCTAAGCCTAGCAAACTTCTGTTCTATAACTTCTGGTTTCCAAAGCAACAGAACGTGGTTCAAATCCCTGCTGCGGTATTGTCCGATAAAAACCCCTTTGAAGTGCGTCATCATTGTATAGAAGGAAAGCAGGGAGGGTGAGGCAATTTCAAAAGGTACTAAACAGAAGGCAGAAAGTAAATTAAACCCCCTCCTCAAAGAAAACACCTTGGGTTTACAACTAAAATACCTTTACAGGGGGGTATTTTAGGTTTTTAAGTAAGAAAAAAAAGTTTTACCTTTGTGTGGGACCCATGTATTAAAATCAGCACAGACAAAACTGTACCTGAGTGTGTAAAAGTCTCCCCTATCCCAAGAGTAACTCTTTGAGTTGGAAATCAAAGGTGTGCCCTAGCCTGGGGAAAAGTGCTGCAAAAATACCTGCTGCTTTAAGATACGAAATGGAAAAGCTAATAATCCTACCTCTTCACCTCCTACTGTAATACAAAGCAATGTTGAATTTGGAACAAACCCCAGAAACTTAATAAAATTAATAACTTTAATATCCTGACAACTGATACGCTGGAGCAAGCCCTGAAGGGCCCATGGGATTCAGTAATACATTTTGATCATAAAAAGGGGTATTAAAGTGAATGATCCCAAATAGTGGGCCAAGCTACTGAGAAAATTGCCTATATATATATATAATTAAAAAGACTGAGTTAATAAGGATGTTGCATTAATTCAGGTCCATCGATAAAACAACTCTAAAAGCTTTAGGTGTTATCTTCAAAACCAGCATTAATGTGGAAGTGTTCAGCAGAAAGTCAGACTTAAATAGCCAGCACTAAAATTTCATTTATTTGTGGTGAATAGGAAGTTTCTTCTGCAATTACAAAAAGTAACTGCCCAAGAAGTCACAAGTCTTTCATCACAAGAGTCACTTACACATGGAAATCACAAGATAGGCTTTTTTGGGAAATTGCAACAATACATGAGAGATATATAATAAATAATTGCATGTACAAACAGGTTACCAATAAAACTGCATTCTGTCATTCTGGTTTGAAGAGTAATCTCACTCCTCAGTCACATCACAAAGTTTTATTCCTATGCAAAAGCACAGTAAAATGACTGTAGAAGCCAGGCTAGGACTAGATCTGACCGCTTCAAGTTTTAGAACCCTCTTGGGAAGCCCGGACACTTGTTCAGTTTGTGAACCCACTCCAAACTCTCTGTTTCTATTTGGGTACTGCTGTACTCAGTCCAGCTGGATTAAAGCTAACTAGAGAGATGCCTTCTGAACATAGCAAAGCCATAGCCTCAGGCTCCCTGGACCAGTAAAGGGAGCATGTCCTCACTCCCGAGCTGAACAAGCTATTTTTGGAGTACACAAAATGGATGTCAGCAGACCTGCTGAAATCAAATGCTGGTTAAGAAAGCAACTGTCTTCAGCAAAGAGATGGCTCGTGATGGCTTCCACAGATGTCCCTAAAACTGACCCTAGTCAGTTTTCCGAAGGTTCTTCATGCATCACGCTCTCTGGGGAAGGGCAGAGTGTGCACATGGCAGAGTGACATTAGGTGAGGAAGGAGAAGAAAACAGTTATTACGTAACAGAGTGCTGGCTGTTGAGTCTGGAAGCAACTGGTTTCTCGATTGGCATCCTTCTGTTATCACCACCTTTCACACCCTCCCGCTTACACTCCAAAGTCTATGAGCCGTGTCTGGAAGCACATGGTGCTGTGGCAGAGGACACACAGCACAGTGCCAGTGCAGTGCTCCCCACAGTGGCCGTGTGGCACACACCACCAGTGTGACACTCAGTGCAGCACTAGTGTGACACACAAAACACTGCCAGTGTGACAGAGCCGGGACACAGGGCGGGGAGGGGTCCATGTGTGTGCCGCTGACACGTGCCAGCTGAGGTGTAGAAAAACACAGCTGTCGGTGTAAACTAGTCCATTCTTTATCCTGTGTGCACGCAGACCTCGAGCCCGCACAGCTGGCTGACAGGCAGGCACCCCCAAAATGGGGTGGGCACGGTGCAGACAGTAGGACTGGCTGCCTGGAATGCACAGCTTGCGGCACGGAAGGTCAAAGCTCGATAACCACAGCTCTGCCGAAAAATGCCAGCAAAGGGCCGAACGTGGGGGGCGATATTAAAACCCATGTTCGCTATAGCCGCCCTGGCTCCTCCCATCCAGCCCGGGCTGCGCAACACGAACCGCCATGCAGGGGAGCCGGGGCAACCCTAAGGAAACGTCCCATGGCGTGGGGCTGGGGCTGCCACACCTCAGGGGAACCCGCCACGGAGCGGGGCTGGGGCTGCCACACCTCAGGGAAACCCGCCATGGAGTGAGGCTGGGGCTGCCACACCTCAGGGAAAATCCACCATGGAGCGGAGCTGGGGCTGCCACACCTCAGGGGAACCCGCCATGGAGCGGGACTGGGGCTGCCACACCTCAGGGAAAATCCACCATGGAGCTGGGCTGGGGCTGCCACACCTCAGGGAAACCCGCCACGGAGCGGGGCTGGGGCTGCCACACCTCAGGGGAACCCGCCATGGAGCGGGGCTGGGGCTGCCACACCTCAGGGGAACCCGCCATGGAGCGGGGCTGGGGCTGCCACACCTCAGGAAAACCCGCCGTGGAGCGGGACTGGGGCTGCCACACCTCAGGGGAACCCGCTATGGAGCGGGGCTAGGGCTGCCACACCTCAGGGAAAATCCACCATGGAGCGGGGCTGGGGCTGCCACACCTCAGGGAAACCCGCCATGGAGCGGGGCTGGGGCTGCCACACCTCAGGGGAACTCGCCATGGAGCGGGACTGGGGCTGCCACACCTCAGGGAAACCCGCCATGGAGTGAGGCTGGGGCTGCCACACCTCAGGGAAACCCGCCATGGAGTGAGGCTGGGGCTGCCACACCTCAGGGGAACCCGCCATGGAGTGAGGCTGGGGCTGCCACACCTCAGGGAAACCCGCCATGGAGTGAGGCTGGGGCTGCCACACCTCAGGGAAAATCCACCATGGAGCGGGGCTGGGGCTGCCACACCTCAGGGAAAATCCACCATGGAGCGGGGCTGGGGCTGCCACACCTCAGGGAAACCCGCCACGGAGCGGGGCTGGGGCTGCCACACCTCAGGGAAAATCCACCATGGAGCAGGGCTGGGGCTGCCACACCTC
This sequence comes from Hirundo rustica, assembly GCF_015227805.2. Taxonomy (NCBI): domain Eukaryota; kingdom Metazoa; phylum Chordata; class Aves; order Passeriformes; family Hirundinidae; genus Hirundo; species Hirundo rustica. The sequence continues at coordinate 6,944,705 of NC_053461.1, read as the reverse complement.
AGGGAAAATCCACCATGGCGTGGGACGGGGGCTGTGACACCTGACGGAAACCCAGCATGGCAGCCTTCTCCAGAGCCTTTGATGTACTTGTTTCTTGGATTAATGCCCATCAAAGATAAATTTAGCATCTTTGCAAACGAGCATGACATACAAGGGTATTTATCTTTGACAATTAGATCAGACTCATTTTTTAACGTTTCTTCCCTCTAAACTTACGTTTTCATGGTTTTCAAACAGTATGTGAAAACAATAGAGAACTTTTCTTATATCTGGCTTCAAACATCTGTAATGCAAAATTCATTCTGAAGACAGGAAAAAAGAAAACAATGAAAATCGGATGTAGACAATCTTCGAAAACAAAAATTAGAAAAAATAGTTTTTCTTCTTCACCTTCTCAGTGTTCGCTATTTGAACTTTTGTTGTCTTGTCTCTCTCAAAACAAGGCACTTTACAGCTTTATTGTCTCGGTGGTGTATTTCCCCAGTCGCTGGCTGGCCATTTAAGCTCTGCTTTACCAGAAATACAAAAGGGATTCTCTATGGAAGAGAGTTGCACAAGCCTCTGGGTTCCTGACCATTCACCTCTGCCAGTGCTCACAGTAATCTCCTAACACATCTGAGCTTTTCCTGTCTTTCAAGAGAAATATTTGGCTGAAGTCTAGGAAACAGGGCAGGGGAGACCAAAACCTTCCCTTGAGACACTTTGTGGAAGGCCTGCAAGGACTGACCCTGCCTTTCTTCAGAACAAAGGTGGTCATGGTGCATGGTGTTGGCTGTCTTGCCCTAGGTGCCCCCTCTACTTCAGAAGGACTTCTGTCCACTTTATCACTTGTCTGTCCCTCCAGTTCCAGGGCCTCAAACCTCCTCTGTAAGGTACTAAACCTTAAGTGCAAGTTTTGAGAATAAAGTAGTTAGCTTGGCTCTAACAAGGTTTTTCTTAGTCAACCTTACAATATATTTTGAGAAGGAGAGAAGGGGTAATAGCACACAAGAATCCAGCACAATCTCACCAGTTTTTTTCTTCTGGGTTCTTGAAACGCAATGTCCAGTGCTCGCTTGAACTGTGTTGTCTTTCCACATGTGTGTTCAGGTGACTGAGACCATCCTATGGTCAGGCCCAGCATAATTTTGGTGCCAAAGTCCTGTTGCCTGCAAACATCACACTCTTTTTTTACCCAGCTGGAACTGATTTCAGCGTATTTGATGAGTGTACTTCAATTAGTGCTTTCCTTATCTTGGCAGTTCTACTAGAAGTCTTTATGGCCCCTAAATTCTGCATCGTGTCCACTATCAGTGGGCATCCTTCTTCCCAAACTTTGCCAACTTCCCTCTGGGTCTGAGATCAGTGAAACCTGCCCAGCCCTGAGCCTTCAAAAGACAGTTCTAGCAACAAGTATTTTTCTAACACCCGGACATCACTTCGAGCTTGCAGGCTGCTGTGCGTGTCACAGGTTAAATGTCTCTTCTTGTTGACCAGGCTCGAAAGTGTGTACAGCCCAAGGATTAAAGAACATCCTTTCTTCAGGAAATGTGACCGGTCAAACAGTTTGCAACCGGTCCGCGCCCGCGCATTCCTGAGGGCAAGAACGTTCCCGGCGCCATTCCGGGGCTTGTGGCGCTCCCTTGTGTGTGAGAGCCGCCATGACAGCGCGGGCGCTGCGCGGCGACGGCGGGTGTGAGGGGCGGGGCGGTTCCTGCGCAGGGCCGAGCTCGCGCTGTTCCCTCAGCGCCTTCCCGCCGCGCTGTTGAGAGCTGTGCAGCCGTTCCTCGGGATCTGAGAGAAGCGTGTGGCCGATGCTGGGTCCCAGCCCGCAGATCTGGCTACTAAACGAGGCTGCATTGCCAGAGTTCCCGTGCGCCATGGCACTGCCAGGGCACCACGGCAGAGCCGGGCTGGCAGTGCTGCCTCCTGAGGAAAACCCTGCCATGGCACCGCCGGAACCGCACCACCAGGAGCCACGGGTGAGACCTGCCGACAGATCAGCACTGCTTGGCCATCTTCAGGAGACCGAGACAGTAGCACCACAAGCTAGCTCAGTACTACAAACACGTGATTTAAAACACCAGAGAAAAGCCATAGAATTGAAAGGAAAACGAAAATGTACCAAAAATACAGGGCTCTGTGCCCACGTGTTCTGCCTGGTGAGTGGCTCCGGGCACTCCCTGCAGCATTGCAATGGGCAGTCCCTGCCACTCTCTCCTTATCAGCTCCTCCCCTTTGGTGCAGTTTTTTGCCACTCTGCTTTATCGGCAAAAAAATGATCGTGTTGGACTCATGGAATTTCTCCCTCGAGATATCCAACTCGCAGTCAGGTGGGCAGCAGAGAAGGTGAGAGCCCGACAAAACATCATGGAGATTTGTGCCTGGCGACATTTGCCAAAGCTTAGCCCAGACCCCATGAAAGAAAGGCCGGCCATCTGGCCAGCTCTGGGACCCAAGTCTGCCTCCCAGCAGCTCCACAGAGGCTCTGGCACCAGAGCCTCCTCCAGCAGGGAGCTCTGTGTGGGCTGAGACCCAGCAGTGGCCACATCCTGCGCCCTGCCTGGAGCTGTGGGGCTGCCTGGGGAGGCCCCAAGGCTGCTGCTGATGGAGCTGCTTGGCTCTTGGCAGCACTGCTGCGTCTGCAGCCGGAGCGGGGCCACCATTGTTTGCTGTGAGGAAAACTGCGACAGATGGTTCCACCTACCCTGTGCCAAGGAGGGTGGCTGTATCAATCAATACATCACCCCTTACAGGTACCTTCCCTCCACTTTTGCCCACCCCTGGGGAAGGATCCAGCATTTCTCACGTAGCCCATCCCATTGCCCCCAGCTCCTACTGCTCTGAGCACCGTCCAGAGCAGGATGTGCAGGTGACTCCGGAGCCGGGCACCGAATGTCCCATCTGCATGGAGCCTGTGGAGGAGAGAAAGACCTTCCAAACCATGGTGTGCCCAGCGTGCAAAAGGGCCTGGTTCCACAGGGACTGCATCCAGGTAGGAGCCATCTCCTCTACCCCAGGGCACAGCAGGTGCTCAGCAGCACCAGGGCCTCACTCACACTGCTTCTGTTTGCCCTGCAGGGACAGGCCATGAGCGCTGGTCTTTTATGCCTCCACTGCCCCCTCTGCAGAGACAGTGAGGCATTCACTCTCGAAATGTTCATCATGGGCATCCGCATCCCCTTCAGGTTGGTGTCCTCCTGCCTGGCTCACAAGACAGGAGGGTGCAGGTGCTGTGCTCTACCAGGCCCTGCACCAGGAGTCCTGGCCCTGCTCTGTCCCGTGAGTCTGGGCTTCAGCTTCACGCACAACTTGGAAAGGCAGTGGAGGAAGAGCAGGGACATCCTGTTGCCTCCATGAGGCCAGGGCAGCAGAAACTCACCAGCATTTCCTTTCTCCATCAGACAGCCAACATGGGAGGACAACGATGCCTCTGCGGATCTAGGAGAGAGGCACAGCTGGTGCAATGCCAGGGAATGCCTGTCTCAGTGTCCTTGCACGCTTGGCAGGCGCTGACCACAGGCTAGCTCAGCCTTTGCACTGTGGCTGACACAAGTGAGGTTGGGGCTGCAAGCAGGGCACGCAGGCTCCTCCCTGTGGGGCCTTGGCTCCCCACGCTGGCGATAGGACTAGATGATATGGCGACGCTGGCAGCAGACAAAGAGCCGACTCTCTTAGGCAGGGTTAAATAGGATTGATTGGAGGGGAGACTGACCAGAAGCTCCACCTCTGACCACTGCTGCCCAGAAAGAGACCCGAAGAGGGCCTGAACATGAACTTATAAATGGGGGAGGATCAAGGGGTGGCGACAACGGGTCAGCCAGTCAGGGTGTCAGAGGATGTAACTGGGTGTGTCAACTTCTTAACAATAAATGAAGCACAAGAGGTGGGAGGGGGATTTCCCAGGCACCAGCCTATCACTCGACGCCCTCCCTGGAGCTTTCCAGAAGCCAGGGAAGGGCCCCAGAGTGACAGACAGGGCGCCCAAGAGGAGAGAGAGGGGACTGACAGGGACAGGTGGGAGAGAGGGATGATTGACAAGTAACTGGTGGTTATGTAACAAACAAGCAGGGAAGGAACCATTGAGGAAACCAGGAGGTACACTGGAATATACCAGTACAAATTCCAGTACAAAATGCTTTAAACAAATGAAATAAAACATGCACCGCCACAAATGCCTTTACCCAGGAGGCAGGGAGGGAGCAGAGGAAGAAGGGTAGTAGGTCATCGGGAAGCTGCAGCCGGGGCTCTCCAGGGAACCTGTGTATCCCCAAGGGCTTGAAGCAGAAGGAGTTAGAAGAGCTCTGCCGGACAATCCTGTGCTGGGACACTTGGTCTGCAGAGCCATGAACCCATTCGCTTCCCCAGGCCCTGGGAACTGCTCCTGTTCTGCTGAGGGCACCCACAGGCGCTGTTCTGTGCTCCCAGTGCTGTATAAGCAGATAACACTATGTTATGCAGATAACACTAGCGAATAATATAGCCACTTGGGGCTCGTGGACACGAGGAGGTAGCCAACAGCTAGTAGTAAAATGCCACGTGAACAACTTATGCACAAGAATGATATCTGTATAAAAGAACCCTGTGTACCCTCCATAAACGAGCATTCACCATTACTTCTGTGAAGAGCGTGATTGACTTCGGCTGCTCCCCGTGTTTTCTTCTCGCTTTAAGGGCACTTCTGCGTCTCCTTTCTTACAACTCCTGTCTCTGTCGTCCAGAGCCTGAAGCTTCACTGCAGATTCTTCATCATGTCAGGGTCACCATTTTGTCACAAAAAAGGAGCAGAGTATCAAACGGACATCAATATGATTAGGTTTGATCTCCCTTTATTATTCCAAAAAGCCTGTATTTATGTGGTTAAAGGCTAAAGTAGGCACTGCTAAACAATAGCTTATTGGTTAAAAACTCATGTTCAGACAATGTAGATGACTGTCCATTGGTCCACGTCTTTTGGCTGCATGGTCAGTTTTGTTCTGTTTTGCACAGCATTTCTTTCTTCGGCATCCATGAGAAGGGACAAGTTGTTACTTGTCTTCAGCATCCATGAGAGGGCATCCATGAGAAGGACCAGCAAGTTGTTACATTTGCCACTCTTGCTAATTCAGGCAGTGCAGGAACAGCAGAGAACAGTACAAGATCTCATACTGTTCGCTGATAGAATTGTTCAAACATCCTATCACAGGATTGTGGCCTCTCTCTTCTAAAAATTCCTCTTTCACTTTCCCTTTGGCATTCTTATGCTTCTTTGGCCGTTCCAGAAAATAATGAAAATCTAGCATAATCTTAGGAGAAGTTTCTGAATGCACTATTAGGAGAAGCCTCTTAATTCACTGATTCTCTTAAACACTTTCTGTACATAGAGTTAAGTAGCTGATCCTGTAACGTACAGAGATTTAGTGGTTCCCTGAATGGACATCACAACAAGATGTTATACACATCAGTATACTAAAAAAGTTTTGTTCCCTAGTAGTTGCCAAGTTTCCAGCTCTTCAGGCCCTGAATTAATTTTGCATGCCCATTCCTAGCTGCATTCCCTCCCCATGCTCTGCCTGGGGACAGAACCGGGAGCAGGGGCTGATGCACCACAAGGCTGTGCTGTCCTTCAGTGAGACGTGGACAGGCTCCAGAGTTGAGCAGAGAGGGACATAATGAAGGTACAATAAGGTCGTGTTGCGGTATCCAGTCAGGGAAACCACTTCATCTCTGTATGTTACAGGACCTGTTCCTTAGCTGTATGTAAAGAAAGTCTTTGAGGCAAACCCAGAAAAACGTGGCGAGCTCCCCTTTGTGTCCCACCAGGGCCCAGGATGGCATTTTCCAGCAGAGGAGGGGCTAGTAAGAAACTGAGCGAGCCAAACTACACCCCACAAAAAGCAGTTTCCAAATTCACCATCTCTTCAAAGCAACGAGAGCTTCTGTTTTTTGATATGATTCATTTTTTATGCTTGTGAATACTTTGATTGTTAAAGAAATACTTTATTTCCACTCTTCTCCAAAAAACTCTTTTCCTAAACCAGTTGGGCGAGGAGCTGCTTGATCCTGCTTTTATAGGAATCCTTTTGGAAATTTCCTCCCAATTTTGCCCTAAACTAGGAGAGTTGTTGTCAGGCAAAGGTCCCAGATGGTCATCTGGGGCTCATTCCTGCACAACCTCTTTGTCCTTGGGAATTTCCTCCTTTTTTCCTGGTTTGTTCTTTGAAGGTCCAAGCAAGTCTTTGAAATCAGCAGCAATATCATAATAGATTTCTTCAGACACCCGAGGCAGTGTCTCACTCTCATCTTCTCTTCTTCTTTTTGGCTTTACTGAAATGAGATTGTTCAAGGATTGCAACACAGCACATGTCCTTTCCAAAGACAGCTTCCCTAAGAGCCACCTTGCTCCTCATGTCTCCTTAAACGTATCAAAGCTGAGGAGTGGTTCGCTTTCAAGGGTAAGCAGTGGGGAAACATCTGAGCTTGGAGTCTAAAGGCAGGAACGAGTGTCCTGCCTTTAATTAGCTACATCCTTAAGTGACTTTTTCACTTAATTCATGGTAACCTAGAAATCCAGGTATTTAGCAACGATTTCTTTCCTAACAATATTAACATCAAAAGCTAATACGCTTTTCTCACAGACCTGCAGATCTCAGGTCCCTGCATTGACCTTTCTCACCTTCACTTGCAGCAGCTGAGAATGGAATGATGACCCTAGGTGCTGCTGCTCTCGGTCCGAGTTGAGGCCCGACGTCGCTGGCGGGAGTGGTTGCTCCTGCGGGACGTCCTCGACGGTGTCCCCCTGTGCCTGGGCCTCTCAGCATTTGCTGCTGGACTCCTGCTTCTGTTCTGGCGACTCCTGGACCGGGCAGGGTGCTTTGAGGCCCGACGCTGTTGGTGGGAGCGGCTGCGTCTGGGTGATGTCCCTGACGGTGTCTCCTTTCGCCTGGGCCTCTCAGCACTTGCTGCTGTCCTCCTGCTCCTCTCCGGGACACTCCTGGACCGGGAAGCTTGGTTCGAGGCCCGACGTTGCTGGTGGGAGCGGCTTCGTCTGGGGCACGCCCGTGACGATGTCTCCCTCTGCCTGGGCCTCTCCGCCCTTGGTCCTGTCCTGCTTCTCCTGTCACGCCTTGAGTGCACAGGTGCACTTAGGGCCCGACCTTGCCGGCGGAAGCGACTGCGTCCGCCGTATGCCCGCGACTGTGTCGCCCTTCGTCTGGACCTTCTAGTCCTTTGTCTTGTCCTGCTTCTCCTGTCACAGGGATATCTTGCCCTGATGCGTCGATTTGGGGCACGGCCTTGCCGTCGAGAGCGGTTTTGCCTGCGGCGAGGCCAAGCCCGTCTGGAATGGACCCTGTCCGCAGCATCTGGGGAGCTGCTGAATGATGACCCTAATGCTGCCTCCCTCTGCGCGCTGCGGCTGCTGGGGTCCAATGAGGAAGATGGCAGTGACTGCTGCGCTGCTGTATGTTGGGGTCTGCTGTGGCTGCGTGTCTCTAGATGTGTATTTTGGGGAGCCAGAGCTGATAGCCCCGGGCTGCAGGAGCTGGGGCTGCTGGCCTCTGATTCTGAGGAACTGTGAGAAGACTCCAGTCCTGACTGTTGAACCAAGCTGTGGCCATCAAGGTCCGGCTCAACTCTGCTGGCTGTAAGGGGAAGCAGGAAGGTCAAGAGCCCCAGGGCCAGGCCAGGTCAGAGCAGTGCCCACAGCCCTCAAGGAGTGCACAGGTTCTGGCAAGCCAGTGTGGGAACTGCCAAGCCCACGGGCAGTGATCCCACACCAGGGACGCCGATCCTTGCCCAGAGCTGCCCAGGTGCTTTGCTTCATACCTGTGCCACGCCCAGCACAGCTGTCACACTCCCAGTAGTGTGTGCGGTTTCTCAGGCCAGAGCAATGCCGGTGGGTGCCCTCAGCAGCACAGGAGGAGCACAGGAGCAGTTCCCAGGGCCTGGGGAAGCAAATAGGTTCATGGCTCTGCAGACCAAGTGTCCCAGCACAGGATTGTCCGGCCAAGTGCTTCTGGCTCCTTCTGCTTCCAACCCTTGTGGATACATGGGTTCCCTGCAGAGCCCTGGGTGCAGCTTCCTGACCTACCCTTCTTCCTCTGCTCCCTCCCTGCCTCCTGGGTAAAGGCATTCCCTGGCATTGCACCAGCTGTGCCTCTCTCCTAGATCCGCAAAGGCATCGTTGTCCTCCCATGTTGGCTGTCTGATGGAGAAAGGAAATGCTGGTGAGTTTCTGCTGCCCTGGCCTCATGGAGGCAACAGGATGTCCCTGCTCTTCCTCCACTGCTTTTCCAAGTCGTGCGTGAAGCTGAAGCCCAGATTCACGGGACAGAGCAGGGCCAGGACTCCTGGTGCAGGGCCTGGTAGAGCACAGCACCTGCACCCTCCTGTCTTGTGAGCCAGGCAGGAGGACACCAACCTGAAGGGGATGCGGATGCCCATGATGAACATTTCGAGAGTGAATGCCTCACTGTCTCTGCAGAGGGGGCAGTGGAGGCATAAAAGACCAGCACTCATGGCCTGTCCCTGCAGGGCAAACAGAAGCAGTGTGAGTGAGGCCCTGGTGCTGCTGAGCACCTGCTGTGCCCTGGGGTAGAGGAGATGGCTCCTACCTGGATGCAGTCCCTGTGGAACCAGGCCCTTTTGCACGCTGGGCACACCATGGTTTGGAAGGTCTTTCTCTCCTCCACAGGCTCCATGCAGATGGGACATTCGGTGCCCGGCTCCGGAGTCACCTGCACATCCTGCTCTGGACGGTGCTCAGAGCAGTAGGAGCTGGGGGCAATGGGATGGGCTACGTGAGAAATGCTGGATCCTTCCCCAGGGGTGGGCAAAAGTGGAGGGAAGGTACCTGTAAGGGGTGATGTATTGATTGATACAGCCACCCTCCTTGGCACAGGGTAGGTGGAACCATCTGTCGCAGTTTTCCTCACAGCAAACAATGGTGGCCCCGCTCCGGCTGCAGACGCAGCAGTGCTGCCAAGAGCCAAGCAGCTCCATCAGCAGCAGCAGCCTTGGGGCCTCCCCAGGCAGCCCCACAGCTCCAGGCAGGGCGCAGGATGTGGCCACTGCTGGGTCTCAGCCCACACAGAGCTCCCTGCTGGAGGAGGCTCTGGTGCCAGAGCCTCTGTGGAGCTGCTGGGAGGCAGACTTGGGTCCCAGAGCTGGCCAGATGGCCGGCCTTTCTTTCATGGGGTCTGGGCTAAGCTTTGGCAAACGTCGCCAGGCACAAATCTCCATGATGTTTTGTCGGGCTCTCACCTTCTCTGCTGCCCGCCTGACTGCGAGTTGGATATCTCGAGGGAGAAATCCCATGAGTCCAACACGATCATTTTTTTGCCGATAAAGCAGAGTGGCAAAAAACTGCACCAAAGGGGAGGAGCTGATAAGGAGAGAGTGGCACGGACTGCCCATTGCAATGCTGCAGGGAGTGCCCGGAGCCACTCACCAGGCAGAACACGTGGGCACAGAGCCCATGCTTCTCGCGTTTTTCACCGCACATGTCCGGGTCAGCCTCTGTACGGTGACACAGCATGCATGCTGCAGGGGACAGAGCCAATAGCACTGGGCATGAGCACCTCTGCAAGGCTCTGAGCCTGCAGCACCGGCCCCGTGCTCTGTCCCTGCCTGCCTGCCTGGCCAATGGCCACAGCTGGAGACCTTGGAGAGCAGGGGCCATTGCAGGCACGGGTGTCCCAACAGCCGGTGCCTGGCCCAGCTGGGCCCCACTTGGGGTGGAAGGAGGCTCCCGGCTCCGGCATGGCTGAGCAGCTCCTGCCTCCCCCTGCCTCTGCTCTGGCACGCTGTCTGCCCCGACAGCCCCTGGGCCAGGCTGTGGCAGAGCTTTGCCCTCACCTGCCTCCCTGGCAGCAGGGGCCTCCTGCTTCCTGTCGCACATGGTGGCTGTCAGGAGGGAGTCCCTGTGCAGGAACGCCGTGGTCTCCTCCTACTGGTTCTCTCTATCTGTGGGAGCAAGAAGAGTGTGAGGAGATGGAAGAACAGGCCCAGAGGCATGAGGGCTCTATTCCCTGGCCGGCCTTGTGTGAGCCATGCTCCTGTCCTCCTTCTCCTCCCATCATGGCACTGAGGAACACTGCTGTCTCCTGTGGCTGTTCCTGCGCTGGTTCTTGGAAGGGAGAAGCAGGTGAGCCTGCAGCACAGGCCCAGAGCCCCGAGGTGTGGGGCCCCTCTGGTCCCTGGGCAGCTGCAGCCCTGCCCTGCCTTCTCCCGTTGTCAGCTGGCACTGACTCACGCCCGAGCCCAGCCTTCCATTTTGGGGCCTTGGTCACACGGGTCACAATGGCCGTGCTGACGTCAGCATTGTGCAGTCACAATTGGGGCAGCCATGGCCTCAGTCCCCTGCCACCCTCCTGAGACAGCCCCCTTGGGAACTGAGGCTCTGAGATGTGTCCGAGCCTTTGGTCAGCGCCGAACCAGGCCAAGGACTCCTGCAGCAAGTGCAGGGTCAAATGCCAGGCCCCGGGGCAGCCATTGAGGGTGGCACTGTAGGCAGAAAGGTGCTGTTCAGGCAGTGCCACTGCAGGGCTCTGGCCCCGGCCAAGGGAAATCTCTGCTCCTGCCCCTGGCAGTCGGTTGCCTAGAGAGCTTGTGCAGGGTCTCTTGCATTGGAGAGATTCAAAACCTGCTCTAGCTGAACCAGTGTTATCCTCAAGACCTCTCTGGAGAAAACTAAGATGAACCTCACTTGATGCCGGTGCTGATCACCACTGGGAACGGGAAATAAAGCTGGAAACCACCACACAGCTGCCTTCCAGCCTCAACTTGGAACACTGCCTGACAAGGTTTGCCAATATTTTCTCCTCTTAGATCTTTGAAAGGATTTTGAAAGTGTTTGGTAACTTCTTCAAGGAAGAAAGAGGAAAAGCTTCTGATCCGTAAAAGAAAATTTATTGTTTTGCTCTCACTTTTCTTTTGGCATCCTTGTGCTTCTTCCGGCATTCCTGGAAATAGTGAAAATCCAACATAATATGAGGAGATGTTTCTGAATCCAGTTTCTTTCAAACACTTTCTGCACACAGAGTTAAGTGGCTGTTCCTCTAACATAACGGTGGTTTAGTGGTTTCACTGACTGGACATCACAACATGATGTTGTACACACCAGTATACTAAAAAACTTTTGTTCCCTGGTAGTTACAAAGTTTCAGGCTCTTCTCGAGGTCCTGAATTAATTTTGCATTCCCTCCCCATGCTCAGCTTTCAGCCACAGTTAGCGGGGAACAGACCTTACATACTCACCTCAAGCAATAATCTACGTCTGTCTTCCCAACTCTCTTTTTCTTCACTGAGCTCTGTTTTTCTACAAAATAACTTTGGGCCCTCTGCACAAAACAAGGACCAATTAATAGGGTTAAACACTTCTGATTATGCTGCTGCTTCTAACAATTATGAATGAACAACACAGCAATAAAGTCAGAGATCTATTCTTCACGTCCTTCCTATTCTCTTGCCCCCCAAAACACGTTGGCTCCAACAGAAATGTTCTGTACTGCAGCCTGGTGTACTAAGGAAAAAGAAAGGCAGCAGCAGTTTTCCTGAACATGCTGAAATCCAAATTGCAGTGAAATAGCAGCTGTTTCATTAAAAGCTCAGCACCAAGATCCCACATCTCCCCCCAGAAGTGATGCTGGCCAAGGACTGAGATCTCCATTTTAACACACCCTGTAAATCAGATAGGCTGAAAGCCTGCAGTACACTAAGACTGTATATCTGCCGGAAGGGATCAAAAAAGTCTAAGTAACCTGTCAAGTGACTATTTTTTTGGTAACCTTTAAAAGTCCAGATACCTATTAGGCAATTATCTGAAAGAAAAGAAAGCCAGAAAGCTGCTCAGCCTTTATTTGACCAGGAGTTTCTCACGGGATTCTACAACTTCGACCACAAGGATGGCAAATTTTGACTACAAAACATTGCTAACCAGGCAGCATTTTTTTTGTCACTGAATTCTAGTAAGGGTTTAAAAGGCAAAAAACCACAAAAGGGGGTGAAGAAGTTCTGTTGTACCTCTTAGGCGTTCATCATCTTTGGAGAAGAAGAAAACTCTGGAACTTTCTGTGCGTGGTAAAGAAAGAAACCTAGACAAGGACAAAGGGATTTTAGCATCTTGAAAGGTACTGTCAAATTGCATGAACACAAGTTAAACCTGTAGTGCTTCAGAGAAATGGTCTACATTGAAGAGCTTTATTCCATAGTAACTAAATAGAGCCTTCTATCAAAACCCTCACTTCTTAACAGAAAACTGACCCTGCCTTTGTCTTTCGGCCAAACTCAGTTTGGGGTTGGTCAAACCAAAACGACCCAGGTAATTTCTTGTGCTCAACTTTTCTCTTTTCATATTCAACTTCACATTAAATGGGCTGCTGGGAGCTTTGACTCTGTGCAGCACAAATGGTTTTCCAAGATGACTTTCACTGCTCAGAGGTGTGTAATGTCAGTTTCCCATTTCCCAAGTGCTGCTATTAATATTCCCACAGCATCCAACTACAACAGCCAAGCAGACAACAAACACAAATGGAACTTGCATTTCTTGGTCCTTTTCAATTTCCGATGTCTCAGGCTCGTCATCACCCTCAGAACTGCTGTCCTGGAAACGTGGATCCTCTTGCCACATGACTTTTACTGGTTTTATTGTTTCAAGTACATAAGGCTCTGCAATGACAGCACCAAAAAAGAAAAAAAAAAGCCGAAACAGATTATTCCTCTAGTTGTCAGTAAAAATTCCTCCTTTCAAGTGAAGTACTTACACTGGAGAAGACAGATTTAAGAAGGACAGAACGTTCACTTTGTTCTAGGGGCCATTCAACTGTTACCTTCTTTGATGCCCAACTCTTCTCTGTCTCCAAAGAAGGAAAACTTGAAAGCACTCGACTCCTGAGCTACATCATTCTCAGGCAAAGGTCCCAGATGGTCATCTGGAGCAGAGTCCTGCACATCCTCTTTGTCCCAGGGAATTTCCTCAGTCTTTTCTGGTTTGTTCTTTGAAGATCCAAACAAGTCTTTGAAATCAGCAGCAATATCATAATAGATTTCTTCAGACACCCGAGGCAGCGTCTCACTCTCCTCTTTCTTCTTCTTTTTGGCTTTACTGAAATGAGATTGTTCAAGGATAGCAACACAGCACATGTCCTTTCCAAAGACAGCTTCCCTAAGAGCCACCTTGCTCCTCATGTCTCCTTAAACGTATCAAAGCTAAGGAGTGGTTCACTTTCAAGGGTAAGCAGTGGGGAAACATCTGAGCTTGGAGTCTAAAGGCAGGAATGAGTGTCCTGCCTTTAATTAGCTACATCCTTAAATGACTTTTTCACTTAATACATGGTGGCACAGAAATCCAGGCATTTAGCACAGATTTCTCACGCTTTTCTTACAGACCTGCAGATCTCAGTCCCTGAACTGACCTTTCTCACCTTCAGTGAGGTCAGAAAATGGCATGCAAAAAACAGATGGACTAGAAAGATGACACTACGTGCTGGTTTTAGTGGTCACAATTCCTATTATATCTTGATTTTAGCAACCACAGAGAGAACTAAATTAAAATCAGAGCTATCTGCATCGTTTCAAACTCAGTCTGCTGCTCTAACCATATTTCCATGGGAAGAAACACAGTTACTGTTATCAAGTTGTAACACTACCTCTCCTTTTCCATAACACTTGGTTTCCTTTCAAAAACTGCATGGTCCTCTCTTGTTGGATCATAACGGAGGGCATTAATATCTCTGTAAAAACAGAAAGGAAAAGAAACACCATTGTACTTTCCAAAAACCATACCAAAAGCTACCTGAAACTTGTACAGTCAGACCGAAATTCCCATTGATTTCTTTACCAAAAAAGCTCCAAATCAATCCAAAATGTAACTGGCAGTTAGAAAGCACCCTCTAGTCAGCGTCAGGATATAAGCAGATGTGGATTTAATCAAATTGTGATGTTTCAGATAAAACACAGCCCTCACTTGTGTGTAACGCAGTGTTTATACCTGCACCTGATAATCTTTTGAGGAGCTACATCAATACAGCTATCCATATAAATGTGGATATATTTCTTCTAGTACCAAACACTGCATAACTTCAGATAGATCTAAGGAGCAAAAAACCCAAAATTCAAAAATTTCAGGGTCTTTCAGCTTCCTTCATAAAAAAAACCTTTAGGATATTTCCTAAACCTCCTTCTTTACTGATAGTGGACGATTCATACTTGAATTTCTTCACACTTGTGGCTGTTTTATTTGGCTTGGGCTGCTCCAGGTTGATATTCAGGAGGCTTCCCAGTATTTGCAGATTTTTCTTTTTCTCCGCAGCAAGCTCCTCTTCTTCATCTGCCTTCAGGCTTTTTGTCTCTGCTAAGAGAAAAACAAATATATCCTATTTTCTCTGCTAAGCCTGTAATGTGGGATGCATAACATTGACTGCAGTACTAGAAGAGCTCAAGAAGGTGAAGCCCACTAGAAGGTGAAATCAAAGCATTTATTTAACCCGTTCCCTGCTTGCATCATGCAGCTGTGCAACTCCCCTGCCGCTGCCAGATGCTCTACACAAGACCCCAGTAAAGCAGGAAAGGCTGTTGAAAGGCTCTCTGGCTCCCAGTAACCAGGAAATGCGATCAGCTTTACCTTCTTCCTCGCTGTCACTCTCGAGGAATCGAGCATCCATGCGGAACCTTTCATCGGTGCCAAAGCGGGACTGCAGCTGCAGGAGCTGAACAAATGGAACACATGCTATTAGGCACTGGAGAAGAAAACCATCATTCAGTAACTGTTTTTTTTGTTTGTTTTTTTTTACTAGAACAATGGCAACATACTCTTTACCTTCAGCTTTTGATGCCTTTTCCAATAGTTTCTTTGTATACAAATAGGACGATGTCAGAGAAACTCCTCCCACTCCCCACCTCACATTATGTCCTTTCTTTAAAGGAATCCTATTTTAAGTTCATAAAAATAATACTCAGCAAGAATGAAAACACACAGGTCATGCTCTTCTGAAGTGGTGTTATGGAGACCTAGAGGAAAACTGAATTACAGCACTAGCTTCACTCACCTTTTCACCAGCTTTGCCTTCAAACTGGGGCTTAATTTTGAACCTCTCATCATCTGTATCCTCTTGCTCATCCTCACTGCTATCAAACAGTCTGCCCGAAGGTTTGGGAGCTGATTTATCCTTTGTTACACAAACAGAAAACAAGAGAAAAGCAGCTGTTCACGTAAGTTTGAGAATGTAAATCAGTACCAACTTTGTTCATGTGCTCCCCAATTTAGCTGAAAAAGCAGATTTCTTGCACAACCACCTCCCTTCCTGATCCATGTGCTTCAAATCTTACCTTATCCACACACCTTCTACAATTCTGCTTTACCATTATGACTGTTCGGTTTTACCACAGGCAAAATACCCGTGCAAAGGGAAAC
Source organism: Hirundo rustica (assembly GCF_015227805.2). NCBI lineage: Eukaryota > Metazoa > Chordata > Aves > Passeriformes > Hirundinidae > Hirundo > Hirundo rustica. Next base: position 6,929,335 of record NC_053461.1, on the reverse strand, counting down.
TCGGGTGTTACGCGTTCAGTATAAAAATTCAACTTTCTGATGATGTCATACTGATTTTTTCGCAGGAACACTTACTTCTCCATGCATGTTTCCCAAATGTGCATCTTTTTTCAGTATCTCATCCACTTCAGCTTCGTCTTCCACATCGGAATCGAATATGATGTGTTTGTGCTTTCCTGCTGGCTGCCTATCCTAGGAAAGAGTGAACTGTCAGGTCAAACACATCGAATACCTGCTGCACTCAGACATGACTATCTGAAAGACATTTCCATGCCACAGCAAGAGGAATCTGCTATTCTTCTCTACAGGTATTCCAGGGAGGAGGTATGCAGCATGTATACTCTCAAAAGAAAACTGGCAGTGTCATCAGAAATTCCAGACTACGATTTTAAAACATTTTACTCCACATGTATCAATTACACTCTTCCTTGTACTGTGGACTATTCAGGTAGAAGTTGTAATTACCAGATTTGAAAGAGCTCCTTGAATGAGTTTCTTCTGTAATTCCCTCTCTCTGTGTCTCTCTTCCAGAGCTGCCAGCCTCCTCTGGTTGTCCTGGAGCTGTTTCTCTATTGTACTGGGCTCCTTTGAGACAGCAGCACGAAGACAAAGCTCCTTATCTTCCAGAAGGCTTGTGTTCTCACAACCTTTGTTATCTTCACATTCTGGATTTTTTTCACTTGTATTCCTCTTTAATGTTTTGGAAAGGAGTTTTGGGCTCTGCAGCTGCCGTTTAACGTGTTCCTGGGCTGCTGCAGCATCACTGTCCGTGTCACTGCTGCCATCACCCTGATCAGTATTGGCAGCAGCAGCTCCGTGCTCTGAATTTTGGTCTTGTAGAGAACTCACACCTTTGTTCTTCCCTTGCAAACGAGGCCTGGAACCAGGCTGAAGTCTCTGACCTGCTGAGGAAGCAGCAGCTGATTGTTCCTCGTGCTGTTCACAAGGCACTTTGTGTCTCTTTTTGCTGCTGACTTCAGGTGGACACAAGGGATGGTTCTTTGGCTGATTTTTAGATGACTCCTCCCCACAATAAGCTTCAAGTCCCAAACTTTCTACGGACTTCTTCTTTAACCCAGTGCTGTCCTTACTTAACTCTTTTATACAAAGGGACCCCATTCCTCTGAAAGGCTGATATTTCCAATGTGAATTATTTTGTCCCTTGGAGCTTTCCTCAGCAGCATCCTCCTCCCCTGCTAAAATATCAGCCAGCACATCTTCAGGACAGATGGGTTTTTTTTTAACTGCAGGGTGAAATTTGGAAAGTTTTGGTTTATTTACAGTATTATCCTTGGGATTATCTTCAATACTGGACTGACAAGGACTCTGTTCACTGCCTGAGCCCTCTGCAGATGTCTCTGTGTTTTCTGTAGCCAGTGCTTTCAAGTCATCCAAGGTGAGGTCTAAATGGTAACAGTTTTGCATCATGGACTCATAATCTGAGCTGATTTCAGACTCCCCTTTCTCAGACTCTGAACAAGAGCTGTCACTAGTCTCTGTTGTACTGTTGGCTGTTGTACTCTGCAAGGCAGCAATTCTGGATTTTTTAATTTTCCTTTTTCTTTCAATGCGTTCTTTTAAACTGCAAGTTTTCAGTGAGGAGCCATTTACTGAAACACTTTTTTTTTTACCTAATACTTCTTTCTTTTTCACCTTCCCCTGTTTAGAGTCTTCTGGAGTTTTACTTTCAGCAATAATTTCATCTGTATCTGCTGAATCATAACCATTATCACACTCCACAGTCTCTTTCTCTTTGTTACCTCCTTTGGCAGCTTTCTTCATGGCGTTCGAATTGCTCAAGGACCAGTGGCTACTGTATTTTAATTCAAAATTATCCCCAACAACTTCCAAGTGCTCACTTTCGGTCTCAACGTTTTCAGATTTCTGTCTTTCCGTCTCTTTCTTTACCATTGCTCTGATCTCCTCTTCAGAATCAATGTCACTGTCTGAAACACTGGTCTTGGTTTTGGCTGTATCTCTACCAGCATTGCTTTGATTCAATAATAAACCTCTCCCTGGTATTTTCCCATCCAGTCTCCTTGCTGGAGGCAATTCCAACTCCTCACTGGGTTTGGGTTCTGATCTTTGGCTGAGCTGAGGTGACTCTGTGTGTTTTGGACGTGCTGGACACCCAGAGGACAGAGCTGCTCCATTCAGGGCCTCACTGCCCAGCTGTCTCCGTTTCTCCGGTGGTTTCTTCACCGCAGGGAATTGCCCTCGCCGCTTCCTGGTCCCGCTGTCATCTCCCCCTTCGAGCTTCCAGGTGAGCTGGGATACAGGAGCTGCGTGTGCCACGTCTGGCTCCAGCTTCCTCAGGTTGTGGCAATACTTGGAGGGGTCATATTTCATCACGTTGGTCTGAGTTAAGGATTTGAAAGACCTCAATGCTTTGAGGAGACTCAGGGTTTTATGAAGTCTGCAAAGAATCCTTTTTCATGCCACGACCTTTAAGCAACTGAGTGCAGTGTAAGACAACTGTTCAAGTCACACAAACTTACTACAGGATTTTACTGGGGGATTCAGTAAATTAAGCCTGGCAGAGAAGTAAAAATTAGAAGTGTCAAACTACTGTTTTTCTATATGACAAAAGAAGGAAGGGAATTGTGTTCAAGGCCAAACGAAAAGGATATTTTATTTTTTTGTTGATTCCTGAGGTGCAGGATAGGCAAGACTCTGCCAAATTTTCCAACAACCCATTTCTAAAAGAAAAGAAAAAGAAACCATGTTAAAAAAAAACCCAGACAGTGAAAGTAACTCTGGAATAAAACAGATGTTTATTCTTGAATAACAAAAACACTAATAAAGGACCACATGTGATTAATTCTTTTTTCTTTATTCTCTCATGGTAGTAAGCCCTACCATGCAACTTGGCCAGCCTCCTTCTCAAAAACAAACCAAAGCCAACCAAAAAACTAAATTTCAACAATCTACAAATAAAGAGTGATAATAAAGAACTAATTTTTTTTTACAAGTGCTGTTTTTAATACAGGGTTTCTGATCTATGAATTAAGAGTGGTACCTACAAACCAGGGATCACTATTATTTTGCTCTCTTTCCCCTTCTCACAAAAAAATAAATTAAAAATCTCTCCAAAACCATTCTGTGCTTAGCAAACAGTTTTGAAAGCTTTGTAGTAAACACAGATTTTGTTGCCTAAATTTGCATGTCAAGTGACTTTATTCTTACTTTTGTAGGCATTTGCAGATCCTGCTCCTGCCCCGAAGCCCAACCCAGCCACCAAAAGTTACATGGTGCACAGAAATAAGTCACACATTCCCTTCACAAGCTTTTAAGGGTGACACAATCATATTCCCAATATAAACGAGGAACAAAGTGTTTCCTCACTTCACATGGTGAGAGTGGACAGGATGATCATGATTATTTCCAGTCACTGCAAAGAATGACAGGAGCCTTCTCCATGTCTAACCATGAGGTACTTCCGTTTCACAGCCTGGACCTTTAATAATTAAGTTTCTTTACACAAAGCATAGATTTGGCATGAATTTAGATGCAATAAACTTGCTTTTTGTTTTATTTCTCTTACACACCTACCCCCACCATACCTTATGATCTGGCACCTCTGTACCTGGTACTGCTCTCATGTGGAAGTCCACAACTCCCGTCTTTTTCAGCGATTCCAGCAGACACATTTGGTCGTTTCTCTGTGGTTTTTCTTTCTGCAGCTTTGCTTCCTCCCTCTCCGTGGCCAGCCTGTTCCAGAAAGCACATCACACATGGAAAAAGGTATGCCCAGGTACAGAACTGGAGCTGGCAGTGATCCCCTCCCACAGAACAGCAACCACTCAGGGAAGTAACACCCATCCCCTTTGAGGGAATAATGATGCAAAACATGTTACAGCATCAAAGAGATCAAGAGCCTACAGAGTTTATAAAAACTGAAACAAACAGAGCATGCAAGATGGAAGTGCAGCCATAATAGTATCAGATGAGCAGAAAAAAGGTAGTTTTAGCAACAACATACATTGGAAAAGATTGGTTTCTACCTGTGCAAAAAGCTTTCTTTGGCCAACTCAATTTGCAGCGTCCCCCCTTTCCATTTTGTTTTATTTAAAATTGACATGCCTGCAAAACAGAGATGGGGAATGAGTATTTTCAACATTAAAAAAAAAGCCCATCACAGACTTCACTGGGCCTCCTTCTATGACAGCCTGAGGTCCCCTCAGCACGACCTTCTGCCTGACTGCTCACTTGGGTTAGGGTTAGATCTGAAAGGGCCAACATCCAAATCTTTAACCAGAAGGTTTATATCCAAAACGGAAGTTTTCACTTCAAAAGTGCCCAATGGCAGCATTCCCCAGATCCAGGAGCACAGTGCAAAAGCAGCTTTACATCAGCTCTTCTTCTGGGTTTCCTCTCACATCATTCAATTTCAGTGTTTTAGAGTTCTGATGAAAGCATTTGAAGCACATTTCCTTTTCATAAAAGGCTTAGAACAAACAAACAGGATGCCCAGAGAAGCTGTGGCTGCGTCTGGATCCCTGGAAGTGTCCCAGGCCAGGTTGGACAGAACTTGGAGCAGCCTGGGACAGTGGAAGGAGCCCCTCCAAGGCGGGGGCGGGGTGCAGTGAGATGTTAATTAAAGCTCCTTCCAAGCCAGACCATTCTGTGAGTCTCTGAACCTCACAAATCACCTGCTTCAGTCACAAAGAATCTTTTCAATCTGCTCACAGCAATTTCTGAAAACTTCAGCAAAGCAGCTTCATAAAATGGCAGCTTAAAGAAAATAAAATCAACTTGACAAGAGAATGAAAGAGGCTCTGCTGTGATCACAGCTGGATGTGTCAACATGAGGTGAGTTATCAGCAAAGTAACTTGGCTCAAAGACATAACTAAGCAAAAAAAAAAAAAAAAGTACTTACACTTTCTCAGATCTGCTTCAGAAATGTTAACACTGATGTAAGCAAAAGTTTTCGTAGGATTCCCTGATCAATAACAAAAAATTAAGTTAATTTCTATACAGTTGTATCATTTCCTTTAAAACTGAAGTGTCTCTAAACCAAAAATTCCATTTCACTCTCCAAAGAGAAAAGCAAGTAACTTTTAAAAGATGAAAGAAAACTGTTACCCTGATCATCTCTTCTGGTAATAATCTCTGCCTCCAAAACACGCCCAAATTTGCCAAATCTTTCTTCCAGCTCAGCCCTGGAAACCGCATGGCCAAGCCCTCCAACATACAAACGTTTGAAAACCTGTTCCTTCTCCATGCTGCCAAGTCAAGGTATCACATCCACAACACACACTCCGTTCCTCTGCAAGGAGACAAAACAGTCCAGTGACACTCACGGAAATCAATGATTAGAGTAACGAATCAGGGACAAACTAGCGCGTTAAAAAGCCACGAAAAGCCTTACGAGCAGAGCACTCTTTTGATTTGCAGTAGGCAACACGCTCTGTTCAAGCACAGCGACAGCAAACCCCGCGCTGCTGCAGGAAGCCAGAGTTCAGGCGATGGGCTTTTAAAACCCTGAACCACTGAACAGTATGCGCGAGAATAAGCGCAAGTGGCTCTTTAAACTATGACCCAAGGGTTTCCTATGGAGAGAATGCGAGCCTCCCACAGCGCAACGCTGCCCTCCCGGGAGATGCCGAGGAACTCTCGGCCTGAGGGACCCCCGTCCCCGCCACCCCCGGACGTGTTCCCGGCCCGACCTCACCGCCGCCATGTGCCAGCCTCGCGGCGCCACCACCATACCTTCCCCCTCGCAACCCTTCCCAGCCCTCCCTCGATAAAAAGCGTTCCGCCTCCCGGTGCCGCTGGGTTCTGATCGGCTGCTCGCCTCTGCTGCTGTTTCCGGCCGGTGAGATATGGTGGGAACACGGGGGCTGGGTCCTGTGACAGCGGAGGCTTTGAACGTGACTAACCGGGAAGAAAAGCAGCGGTGTTTTCCGGAAGACGTGAGAGCAGAAATTAACGTAAAGGAGGGAACAGCCGACAAAGCGAGGCTTCTTCCTGTCATTCATAAGAAAGAACTCGGGAAGCATCCCCCAGGCGCTCTGTTGTTTGATAGAGAGGGGACGGAAGGCGCGGCCGGCGCCCCCGACTCGGGTAGCAGCTGTGGTAGCGCCCAGGCTGGTGGGTTGGCGCGCGGTTCGAAACGCGCCGGGCGCGCGCGCCGCGTCTGAGCGCTCCCTTCCCCTCAGCGCCGGCCCCGAGCGCTCGGTGCCCTTCCCTTCCCCTCAGCGCCGGCCCCAAGCGCTCGGTGCCCTTCCCTTCCCCTCAGCGCCGGCCCCGAGCGCTCGGTGCCTTTCCCTTCCCCTCAGCGCCGGCCCCGAGCGCTCGGTGCCCTTCCCTTCCCCTCAGCGCCGGCCTCTCACTGCGCTTCCCTTCCCCTCAGCGCCGGCCCCGAGCGCTCGGTGCCTTTCCCTTCCCCTCAGCGCCGGCCTCTCACTGCCCTTCCCTTCCCCTCAGCGCCGGCCCCGAGCGCTCGGTGCCCTTCCCTTCCCCTCAGCGCCGGCCCCGAGCGCTCGGTGCCCTTCCCTTCCCCTCAGCGCCGGCCCCGAGCGCTCGGTGCCCGTCCCTTCCCCTCCGCGCCGGCCCCGAGCGCTCGGTGCCCTTCCCTTCCCCTCAGCGCCGGCCCCGAGCGCTCGGTGCCCTTCCCTTCCCCTCAGCGCCGGCCCCGAGCGCTCGGTGCCCTTCCCTTCCCCTCAGCGCCGGCCCCGAGCGCACGGTGCCCTTCTCTTCCCCTCCGCGCCGGCCGCGGCCTCTCACTGCGCTTCTCTTCCCCTCAGCGCCGGCCCCGACCGCTCACTGCCCTTCCTCTCAGCGCCGGCTCTCTCCGCTCCTCCCTCCGGGCCAGGTGTCCGCGGCTGCCGGGGCTTCCAGGGTTTCCGACTGCGCTGCTTGAACACCCGTTCCGCCCCTGGGGCATCTCTGTCACCGGCGGGTCAGCACCGTCTCCTCGAACGAGTCGCGATCTCAGTATCGCCCTGCGAGGTCTGAAGATCCGCAGGGAAGCAGTGGGCACGGAACGCACGGGTTCGGGTCTCACAAACGCTCCAAAGCGCTTCCCAGCTCCTCTTGTGGCCGCATAAAGTCGAATACTCGGGGGTGTAAACAGGCAGGTACGTAGAAATGTGAAATATATAAACGTACAATATGTAAGAGGAGAAGTGTTCGTGGAAGTTTTACTAGATTAAAGAGTAGGTATTTTTAATAGATATAAAATCTTTTGAAGTCATGATTGGTGTTTGAGTCTTCTGCAGCCTAGTGAAATCCTTGAGTTTAAGTAGCTGTAAGTAGTTTATGTCTTCTGTTAAAAGAGAGATCAGCTGACCTGGGGTAACGTTCTAACTGTTGTAATATTTTTCTTTTTCACACCATGCTCTTTATTATAACCATTACTTTCTTCATTGTATCCAATTCAAAAAAATCTGGGGATGACTGGATGATTAATTACATATACTTCCTTTATTCACTAAGCAAGTTTTTAATACAAAGCATGCTTTCAATGTTGTTTTCTTATGTGTGTTATAAAGGCACTGTTTCCTATGAAGCAAACAAATAAAATCCCCTCATCAAACAAATAAAATCCCTTTTACAAAACTATGTTAGTGTGGAACTTGCACTTAGAGTAGGGGTTGTTTAAAAACACACAGAACTAAATGTTGGGGTTTCTTTTGGCCAAAAAATATTAGCATATTAGTTTTGAATTGCATAATGTCTTCTACAGACTTCTGAATGTGTTGTAGCTAGGCTGAATGTCAGATTGTTATTTTCCTTGAGAACTGAGGTTTACTTTTCAAGCTATTGGTGAAACACCTTTGCAATTTGTGTCTCTTTACTCCTGTTTACTCTGAAGGCAGATTGTGTTAGGAGCAGCTGTGCCTCGTCTGCCCAGGTGAGCCATTAGATCAATTGGTCAAAGCTGGGTTCCATTTTTGTATCTGACTGCAGTTGGTTTTTACCTGTGGAGCAGCTTGTTGTTCTATTACAGCAAATGTAAAACAGCTGGACGCACTCCTGGATCAAATAATGACTAATTAAAATGTTCTTAAAGGCTTTGACTGTGTAAGATCCCTTTTTAAACTTCTGTCTCTGGAGGCTGTGCAGTGCTCTGTATCTTAAAACAATTGCCTAGTGTTATATTTGTGTTTTTAATAAATTAGTTCCTTGTTTGTTCCTGAGAAAAATCCTTATTTTGTTTTTTTGCAGTAACAGGGATTCTGAGAAATGGACGAGAGCAGTTTTCAAGCTTATGAAGATGAAATCCAGGCACTGGAAGAGGAAATTAGGCTGTTGACAGAACAGTATGAAGATATCCAACAAGAAGAATCCACCTTCTTTTCTAATGAGGAGATACTGGAGTCAATGTATGTCTTTTTTTCATTTATTAGATTATTAGAATTTGTCTAAATTGTTTGGGATAAGTTTTTGCCTCTATGTTAAGACTTTCCATATGTTAGTAAATGTAAACTCTGTGCATAAAATAGGTCACTTAAGTGAGTAAAGGCATCTTAGCTTTCTTTTCCGGCATGTTCTTGCACATTTCTCAAAATGGACACTTGCTCGTCCAGACTTGGAATAAAAGCTGTGTCTACCAGGCAGCGAATGGAAAGAGTTTATGTTAGTTAGAATAGTTTACTGTTTTCAGCAGAGTGATCCAGCTGAAACTTGACTCCTTGGAAACTGGTTTGGGTCTGAAAACCATCAGATCCCATTACCAGTGCCTTTTATTTAGTGATATAGCTGTACTGACGTGTTATGTCTGGGTATTTTGCCCTTTTGATTTTATTTTTTTTTTTCCATTCTAGGAAATCATTCCAAGACGAAACTGAGGGACATGAATCTCTGTCAGACCTGAAAGCTCAGCTTGAAAGTCTAGAAAGAGAACTCTCATTTTTAACGGCAGTTACTGGGTTTCATTTCACAAGTCATTCCAAGAAAACAGTGGAAAAAAGTAAGCAGTTTTTGTGCCCTTTACTGAGCATGTTGGTTGCAGCTCATCTGCAAACCTCTGTTTTAATTCACTGTTAGCAGAAAGACAATTACTTTGAAATACAGTAAGATTTGGTTCATTCACAAAATAGTTTCTGTGTAAATATTGTCATTTCCTTAATGGGAAAGTGACAAGACTACTACTGTCCTTTGCACAGGGGGGAAAGTGGAGCTAGTTGTTGGAGTTTTTTAACATGTTGAACTTCTTTACATGAGGAGATGTAGTAGTTGGTACTTTAAATACGACTAAGGGAAGAAACACAGCATTGAATAGAAGTGGAATTGATTATTTTGTTAATTTTATAACAGCTAAAAATGGGACGGTGAAGAAGCACAGATTATCAGGGAAGTGTTACTCCCTGTCTTTTCAACTGGAATTCCAGCTTCTTGAAACGCCGGTAAGAGTCAAATGTATGTTTTAAAAAAACCCAACTACCAAACAAAACTTCAGTAACAGTAAAGGTGTTCTTCTTCAGAAGAGTCATATTATGAATTTGGGAATCAAATATTTAGGGAGCTGCATGTGGATTTTATCCTTTGAAACTGCAGGAATTCAGTTGACTGAGCAACCTCTGAAGTCCATTTGTGACTTGAAGCTTGTGGTCTTCATGATGCCTCTTTACATTTGCTTGTATAAAACTGCACTGAGAATGTTCCTCTCTCAGCTGCATCTCCTGCAGTTTGATGATATCTTTTGGTGTCGCTGGGGCTCAGAGGGGTTACTGGTGTTGAATTTACTGCCAATGGTATTGGTGCTTAAAGCCATTGCACCACTGAGTGGCAGCACTTCGCTGCCTAATGCCTAAAATTTGGGCTCCTTTGACTGCTGATGGGATAAGGAATACCAGGTGTATTATACTTTAAAACCCTCACTTCAGCTGTAAAAGTGTGATTTTTGAGCTAATTGTTGCACGGGGGTTTTTTGTTTGCTGGAAATACATTGTATTCAAAATAACTTGTGCTGACGTTAGCATGGACAAAAGTAGTGCAATTATAACCAGTTTCACCTGTCTTGGGGAGTAAAAGGTGACAGCTGTTTTTGGGAAGTGCCCAGCAGGTAACAGGTCTCTTGGTATGCAGCAGCAGATCAGGAATAGTTTTTTCGCATTGTTAACTATAGCTATTTATTCTAGTAGTGAAGTCATAATAGAGTTAACTCAGTGCTGTAGTATTAGGAGAGGACACGAGCTTGAAAATCAGCCAAAACAAGTCTAAGCCTTTTGGGAAAGCAATCATTTTAAAAGTTTCTTTCTTGCCCAGAGCATTCATTTTAAATCTTTTTATTTGGCCCCACAATGGCATTTTGGCGTGTTAATTAACCCCTCCATTGGCAAAGCAGTCCCTTCAGAAGGTGGCATGTTAGCTTGTGACTGCTGGCAGCTTCTCCACAACTCCATCCCCCATTGAACCTTGTGCTCTAAGCCTCAGATTATTTTTCCTGATGTTATTTAGTACATCCACGAATCTCTGTAGTGCCTTGCTTTTCTGTTCCCATCTTGAGTGATGGCAGTGTTAGCAGTGCTTCTGTCCCAGCAGCTGAGGGGCTGCTGAGATGTGTGTGCAGTCCTCTCTTGCCATTCCCGTTTGCCTGTAGTGACTTGGTATAAGAAGTTTAAAGTCAGGCATTTCCTATGGCCTTCAAACCATGATTTTAAGCTTTTTCATTCACTGTTATCTAATCCATTACTTTGGTGTGTTCAAGAATGAATAGAAAAGAGAATTGGCTTCTTTTGTGGTTTCATTTCTACTCTGACCACCTTTTTTCATTCTTTAATAGCTTATTAGTTAATTTAGAATAATTATATTATCCTGCACATATTTCTGAGTAACAGTGGTTTTAAAAAAGGACGATATTTTGAGACAAAACTATAGGGCTTAAAATGGAAAAAAAAGCCCAAAACTAACAGATAAAACCTTATATGTGAATTTTCTGGTATATGTGGCAGCTAAAGGCTGTGTTGGAAAGTGAGAAGAATCTTAAAGAAGTGGGATTGATGTGGAAGGAAGTAATACATATGCATATATGTTCTCTGTGCTGACAAACTCAGGTGTTATTCCAAAAGCCATGTGTGGATAATAGCACTACTCTTGAAATGAAAGATACTGTTCACACACACAAACTGTGGTTTAAAAAAATGCTCCTTCAAGGATTATAGTACTTAGCAGCATTTATATCTACTTTTTTCTATTTTTTTATATGCAAATAAGCACACTTTTCTCCTTGCCAGAGAATTTTCTAAAATATTTTGTTGTTGCTTCTCCAATCTAGAACAGTGAGAAAGTGTCTGCTGTTGTTAGTGATCTCAGCATTATAATGGATTCCAGAGAAGATTCAAATGTGAGCAAGTTTGTGTCAAGGTAAGATGGAATTTTTTGCTCAAGGCAAGTTATTGTGTGGGATATGGGATACTAAATGTAGTACTGAGTTTTCACACAACCTTCTGGCAGCCAGTGTCTTTATGTGATACATCCTTAGCCCAACCTAAACATCTTCCATCCCTTATCCGTTCCTGGAGAGAAGATGAAAGGCATGTGATTTTTAAGATCTGGAAGAACCATTACAAGTTAACAGAGGCAGATTTTGGATTATGGTGTGTTTTAGCTGTTTGAAGAGAAAGGTAACATGTTAATCTCAGCCATTGCATTTTAATTAATATAATTGTTCCTCAAATGTGTTTGAGCTGCAGATGTGCAGTGCACTAATGCCTAAAGTGCACATCCAGAACTCTTCTCCAGTATTTCCCTGTTTCTGATTCTCAGCTCTCAATTCCATTTCCCTTATTGCATCAGGATTTATTTCACTGGTATCTTAAAAAATATATATAATTTAAAAACATGGAATAGTGTGTTTGTGCAATGCCTTAAGAAAATTAACATACTAAAGCATAAATGTATAAATGAATGCTGGTTTTTATTATTTTCTGGAGTATGCTAACTTCTTGTGGTAACATGATGAGTAAATTATCAAATTATTTGTCTGCAGTATTCCATGGAATTTTGCTAGCAAGCTTTTCTGAGAACAAATCTGTTATTGCTGATTTAATTTTTTAAAATTTGTTTCTTTTGCTTTCTATTGTTTTCTGTTTTCTTTTGTTTTCTATTGTTTTCTGGTCTTGGGGAGGGAGAGGAAGGGCCAACAGATGGGTGAAGAGAGAGATCTCTTGAGTTACCTCAGGCTTCAGTGGTCTCTACTGAAAAATGATTTTTTTTATTTAAAGGCTTTGAGATTTCCGCATAACTTTAGTAAAGCTTGTGGTGTAACTGGGAAGAACAGTTGACTGCTCTCAAGAAGTGGAATTTAGAAGAGGAAATTGCCCTGTTTTATTAATGAGTATTTTATGACAGCAGAAGTGTATTGGAACTTAATAGTCACACTGGAACGGAATGTGTTGAAGTAGTGGCAGACTTTATTTCATCCTGGCTGGAGCACTGCTGTCTTGTCCCTGTCTCTTCTCCTTTTTCACCTAGTGTCAGTGTTCATAAATAAACACAAGTTTTCATGAATGATAGATGTCAACAAAGCAAGTGACTCTTTCTCCTGAACCTCCCTTTGCACGTGCCACCTGTTGGCCTTGTGTCTGTAGATACCCCTGGATAGGATCAATGGGGTCAGAAGGCTGAAAAATACTTTTTTTCAAACAACCCAACCTTGTTGCTCCACACCACCTTCAAAATTAATTTTTCCTGTGTGCCCTGTCCTGGCCACAGTGTGTGCTGCCAGTGCAAGGCAGTGAGTCCAGGCTGGGGTGGGGCTGATGCTGGCAGTGCCTGTTTGAGAGCACCCTCTGTTCCATTGCCTGTGTCTGATCTCCCTTCAGGGCCTGTTTTCTCAATCCCCTGGTTGGGCTACTCCTCCTTTCTTTTTCCAAGCTGTAATCCCCTCATATTCAGATTCAGACTTTTCCCAACTATCCCTTTGTTTTTTAGTCTGCTCCTAAAACTCCTACCGCTTCTCTCCTTTTCCCTCCATTTCTGACTAGCTGAATCTGGTCTCCTGCTGTTTGTTCATTTTCAGCCTCCCTTCCAGTTTGTTTTCTTCTTTTGTTTCCTTGGCCCAATCTTGCCAAATCCATTGTCTAGTTCTGTTCTGTTTTGTCTTCTGGCAGGGATTTTTTTCCTCCTCAGTTTTCTAAATTTTTGTTTTTTTTTTTTTTTTCACAATATGTATGAGAAAAGGTCTTTAAGAGCAGCAGAGTTAAAAACTTGGCATACAGTTCCTGCTTTGGAAGAAAATAGGAGAATGTTAGAACACTTGAGCAATATCTTTTTAAGTGAGGCAAAATTCAGCAGTCTGCAAGTGCTGCTGCAAGATATAAATGGTACATCTCTATATAAGAATTGTACATTTTTTAAAAGTGGGTATATTTTTGTATAATCTCTTAAATATTTTGTGACAATAACACAGGTATGAAAATGTAATCACGATATTTAGTTGTCTTTTTTTTTGGATTTCACTTGTGTCCCCTTTGCACCAGTTATCACTTATGTTATACTTTACTTGTGTTGAGAGCCACAACATCTAGAAAAACCTTTGTCAGTCCCTTTTCCTTTTTTTTGACTTGACAGCCCATTAATTGTTGGGGGAGTTAAGCCTTGCATGGGTTACTAAGGCAAATAGAGGTTTTTAAGCAGTATGAAAGTTGTTCTCTTTACTAACTAGTTAGAGTCCATAAGTAGGTGCAGGATTTAGGAGATGTGCATTATGTTAAATGCTGCATGGGCAAGGTCTCTTGCAAATGAAGGGAAGCAGGAATTCTCCCCCACCTTTGAGTCGTGCTTTGGTTTTCTATGTTAATGTAGGAAGTCTTGCATTCTGCAGTAAGTTAAAATAGATTTTCTTCCTTAAAATAGATAAAGGAACACATTAAAGGATGCTTAGGTACTTTTACAACAGTTAAATTTCTTATATACTTCTGTGTTTTGTTGATATTTTGTGAAAGTGAAAGGTTGTTTGGATGAAGAGCCCCTGATTTTAACCAGACAGTTATGCTCTGCCTGAATATCCTTTTAGCTGGTTTTGAATGACTTCTCTGTAACATGGACGTTGGCATTGGAGAGAGGTGTTTTCTGCTCCAAGTGGATTTTTGTAATGCTAAATTCTTTCAAAATAAAGAAAAATGCTTGAGTTTTACCATCCACTCTCTTACTACCTTGTTATTTTATACCATATTCTCTTGGTAATTTACCATCTGGTGTAGTTGACTTCAGCAGGAGCAATTAGGCTAACTTGGGCTAATGGTTATTGTTAAAAATTGCCAAGGTCTTCAGAAAGAATTTCAAGTGTGTAGTTCTGTAACAAAGCTTTGTGTTGCCCTGTTCCATGAGTAGAGATTGGAAAAGCCTAGTGCAGTTTGTGTGGAATCTGTTCTCCAGGCACAGAGAGGTGGGCAGTTGTTCCCAAGGATCCACAGCTCCTATAGAATGTGTAGATTTTGACATGTACAATTCAGAGTTGTGGTTAAAAACAGCTCCCAGACCAGAGCTAATGAGCTGTTGTAAATCAGTGTGTCTGTGTCCTTCCAGGGACTCACTTTTCCCAGTGCTGCCAGCATTTTTTTCATCTTGGCCTGATTTTGTTGGCAGCTGTGACTACTGTGGTAACTTCCTTTAATGATGCTGTTCTTTCCAGACTGGGATAAGATTCTTTGGCTTTTCTTTCACATTTTCAATATCTGAATGACCCTGATGTATTTTTTTTCCCAGTTTCTTTGTGTAACACGTTAAGATTTGCTGTTTCTGTATATTAAATAGAGCTGGGTTGGAGGCACAGTTCTCCCTGGGAAGGCTGAGCTGACTCTGTAATCCACTGCTGCAGCCACTCTGTGGATGCCTCAAGTCTCTGCTCTCAGCTGTTCTGAAAATCCAAAAAGAATAGCTAATCTCAAACAGAAAGGATGTTAAAAGTCAAATTTACATCAGAATTTAAATACTCTAACTTCCTGAAATATTCCCAAATATCAGTCAGGTATCTTCCTCAGTCAGGTTTTGTAATCCTGTAAAATCCTGTATTGGTAACCAAAATAAATATTTGTACTTCCAAAACAGTGCTTGCCAGGTGTGTTTTGGTTATGACTAATAGTCTGTGGCTTCATATCAACAATGACGTGAAGCCTTTCACCCTTATGGTTAAATAATCTTGTTACTTCAGGTATTCTGACTTGTGATTTTTGTGGAGTTTTGCATCCTTTGCATCCTGGCTGTATTTGTTTAATGAAAATGGAACACCCTTGATGAGCTTTTTTTTTTTTCTTCCTCCTTTCTCCAACAACCCTGGATGTGTTGTTGGCTGCCTGACAGTCACCGTGTATTGTCTCTTTTCCTTTCTCCATTCTGATCCTTACTAGAAATTTGAAAAATAAATGTTTATATCTATATTTCCTTCCCATTCTCCCCCAGCATTAGAAGGAACGTGGACCTGTTGGAGCAGGTCCAGAGGAGGAGGATGAGGAAATGAGGATGATGTTCTGAGAGCTGGAGCCCCTCTGCTCTGGAGCAAAGATCACATCAAGATTTAACTGCCTAACAGAAATTTTGGTTTAGATGCCCTGTGTGATCAGGCCTTTCCTACAGAAGCTGCAACGTTCATCTTGAAAAGCTGAATGTCACGTGGGCAGAGGCAGGAAACGTGTCGTGTAGATTTAGTTGGTTAGGACAAAGATTTGGGGAATATTTGAAGGTTAGTGATGCAATTTGGGAAACCTAACCATTTTGCAGGTTCAGGTTTTACTGTGCAACATCTTAGAATTTATGTAGAAAATGAGTTGAACAAGAATAAAATCAAACTAAGATTTTGCAGGTGACAACTTTGCTCCCACATTTTACATGTAAGACTAACACTAGAAACGCTGGTTTAGGAATGTGTTCTTCAACCTCTTTTTCACTCATTACGCTGCAGCTTTTTTTTCAGCTTTGTCATTGTTTTGGGTGACTTCTACTTCATATTCAAGCAATACTAATCGTTTTTTTTAAAGTGGGAATTTTAGGCTATAGAATTGAAGCATCTGATTAGGACTGGGTTAAACAATTTTTTTTTTTTTTAATAGCACTGAAGAACGTGGAGATCTTCCAACATTTTTCAGAGGCATTTCAACCTATGCTAAGTGGCATGAACATCGTAGATGCACCTTCCTGCATTTCAAGGTAGTGTCTATCAAATCTTTATTGATTAGTACAATTTTTTTGCTTTAAGAAGTTTATTAAGACTGAGCATTGAAGGTGAAACTGGCTGTCTTTAGCAGAATATGGGATCTTAATTTTGTATGTGGTGGTGAAGAGAATACGAGCTAAAAATTTGTGCTGCGTTCAAGGGGCAATTGAGCAGCAATTGTTCTGTTCCTCATGGGTGGAGGAAAATAAGGCTGTGCCTTCCTGTGAAGGAGTAAGACAGTTTGCTTTGGTATGATATTTTATTTTGATTAAAAAAAAAAAAGGAAAAAGAAGAAATTAAAAGAAAATAACACTTGTAGTCTTTGGCGTGTAGATGTTGGTTTTGAAGGATTAGATCTGTTTCTCTTGAAGATGTGTCAGCATGTGTTTGGGCAGCAGCACTTTTCAATTCTGGTGTGCTTTATTTGTATGGGAAATAAACTATTCCTCCCTCCTAACTGGAGCATAGTATTTGAGCTTCATTTTAAATTATCAGTATTTGGCTTGTTTGTTTTGGCTTGGTGCTGGTTTTAAAATAAACAACTAATCCTTGGAGTAAAAATACTACAGTCTTTCAGACACAAAACATCTTACATGATGCTTTATGTTAAGAGAAGGATGTTTAGCTGCTTAATTGTTTGTGGTTTCTTGGATGAGTTTTATGTACCTCAAGAATTTACTGTCATTAAACTCGACACTGTCTTTACTTTTCATCCGTAGTATCAAGTGGGAACTGCATAATTTCCTATTTTTTTAATCTATTAGGCCTTTGAGTTCTGTGCCTGATTAATCAATTCCTATTATCCAATCAACCAGAATAGGAAAAAAGAGTTGTATTTTCTGATAATACTGAAAAAAAAATCTAGTCCTCAGCTGAGCAATAAGCTGGCATTGCCTAATCCTGCTGGCTTTTGTGTAAGGACTTTTCTCTAATCCCTCCATAAAAAAGGTAGAGCACCAAGAGCTTTAGGGCTTTGTGGTTGTTTTTTGTTTTTTCCAGCTTCACTTGATGCTTTCTGATCCTTACATCAGCAGTGACAGTGGTTTCTGGGACAGTGATTTGGTGAACTGTTGTCAATATTTGTCATTTAAAAATATAATAATGAAAGGAAAAAAAGGTTAGGATACAATTTTCAAATTGTTGTTATATAAGCAGTTTTTAAAAGTATTTTTTCAGATGTTGAGTATAAACAATGAAACTAACTACTAATTGCTAAAAGATGTGTGTGAAGACAATTCACTGAAGACATTACAAGTTTGTTAGTATCACAGATGTTCTTTCTAAAGGTAGTTTTATTTCCATGCTCAAAGACAAGGATAAAATTGAAAGGCAGACCAGTTTGGGAGAATATTTACCACATATGACTGTGTGCTTATGAAGAGTATTGTAGGCCTTCTTGTTTTTGTTACCTTTGCTAATCATTTCATTTCGAAACAGAATCCTTTCTCAGGTAAGAGAATTGATAAAAGGGGTCAAAGATCAAATCTGATTAATTCAAATAACTACATTGCCAAGGAGAATGTGTATTTGGAACTTAATGGTTTTTGTGATTTGTAGGAAAGCAATTAGACATATGTTGTTAACATATGCATAAAACCAACTCAAGAGTCTATCCTATTAATATTTGCACTTAACCAACATTAAAAATGAGTTTCCAATCTTTGTATTTATTTTTTTCCCCCTACCTGCTCTCTGGACTCCTCTGTTTTAGAGACAAAACTGCTGTGGGGGGAGTCTTGAGTTTGTAGCTTTTCTATTAATGTGTTTATTTTTAAAAGAAATTTGCCAATGCCTCTATGTAGAAATAAAATAGTTTCTGATACTTTTCTCAGTGTAGTGTAAAAAAACCCACCAAAGGTAGGTTATCTTTTCTTTCCTGTTTTGGTACTTGAGAAAAAAGGGACACTGTAGAAGTGGGTAAGTGCTTTGAGTAATACTGAGATTAATGGCGTTTCAAGCTCAATTCAAAATAGGTTTTGAAGGAGCGAATGGAGTTTTCCCCAACTATTCTGTATGGCAGATCTCGTTATTGTCACAATAAAGATGTCTGTAAAATGGATTTACATCTGCAAATAATCTAACCCTAGTCTGCTGTGAGGCTGAACAACTGAAACAGGCAAGGCTGGAAGAGCAGGTTGTTGAAGCTGACACTGATAAACAAGAACAGAAATTCAGGTTTTATTGGAAATACAGAACAGAAATGAGTGATCGGAAAAACAGAACAGTTTACATTCAGCTGGATATTAGTACTGGTCACACAAACAGGAGGTGTGAATCCTCCCTACTGAAGCCTTTCTCACTTCATGGTTTTGATTAACTTGAATGGGGGAAGTGAAGTAAAACACATCAGAGAACTTGGTGCCTGCATGAGGCATTCAGAAGGTACCACTTGTCTGCTTTGGTTTGCTCACAAAGTGTTAAGAGCATTAATTAGCATTACTGATGATAATTAGTACGTTTCAAAAATATATACAACATTTTAATGTAAAATTTATCATGTTGTAGTGGGCAGGTCTTCAAATGTTTACATGTGTGCATATATTACAAAAATATGCATTTATTTGTGTATACACGTTTTTGGTGATATTTACTGATCCTGTTAATACTGGAAAGAGTTTTAGTAGCAAAGGTTTGTGATGAGAATAAGATGAGAGGCTGCTGCTTATGTAACATTATTACGCTTACTGTGGTTTTTCCATCTTAGGTGTTTATCACAGGAGATGTGAGAGAATTGATGGGTTTAATTTTTTTCCAGATAGAAATTTGGCTACACTGGAATGTATTTTTACAGGCATTGAAGTTGTTTTTTACATTATGCTGAAAACCTGGGAACATCAAAGTTTTATGATTTATGTGGAAAAATGAAAACCAAATATTGTTGCCAGACTTGGTTTTGTTCTCAGTTAAGACAATGGAATTTCCTTCTTGTTACACCAAATAACTTAAAATGGAAAATATTGGGGATTGCTGTTTTTGTTGGATGTATTCAGGGCAAAAATATGTTCAGAATTAAGTGGGCATCAATTCCCCAAAGCACAAGCACTAACAAATCAAGGCTTAGCTAAATAAGATAAATAAAACTAACACAAAATATCTTGTAAAATTAGTATTCTAGATGTAGTGATACATCATCATGCATTTGATGCTTAACTATTTCTACAAATTAGGAATCTATACTAGCTTCAAAATCAGTACAAAGTTGATGTGGTGATAGTAACCAGCACATCTTTGGCATTCATTTGTCTGGAGGCATTGCACCTATGGTAGGTGTTTGAGGGGAGAAAGGATGTCAGAAATGTACAGCTGTGGAATTAAACATGGTGCCCTTTATCAGTGTTGGCCAGTTTAAGATGAACTGAGTGTCAAGGTCTGCATATATCAATTTTTGGTCTTAATACACTGCATAGGTTCAAGTAGTTGAGTGAAATGCTTGAAGTTACCTCTGATTTCACATCAATGATGGAATCAACTTCTCTTTTTAATTTAAAAATCTGATTTGATTTTTCTCTGACGATCAGAACTATTCTTGTAGAAGGGTAATTCTCATTCTTTCCTCTGACACCTAGATGAAATCATAGTTATTTACAGGTAAACACATGAATTCAGCTTTGCTCTTGACTATATGGTCACATTTCCTGCCAGGAGAAGCTGTGGAACCAAGGCTTGGTCTAAATCATTAGTTAATAACTGAGATACTTGAGTCCATTATGCTGTACGTAGACCGTTGTTTTAAAATGGGAAGCTGGTGTTGCAAAAACAGCTCTTATGAGAACAGCTCAGCAAAAAATATATATTTCACTTAAAAATACATTGTGTAAAAATAAAACACATGTTATTTTCAAAGCAAAATAGTAGAAGGAAATCTAAAACATCTTTACAGAGTTCCAGTTGCTATGTTGCTTGGCATACTAAATCTAAGAGGAGTTATTCTCATTTACCACAAATCTAGTTTTTAAGGAAGCTTTAATGAATTTAAGCTTTGAGAAGTTCTGTTTCTAAGCATCACTTTCTCTCATATCCATCTTCATCCAATACACCTTTGAAGGTCAACTGAAAAGATTTCACTCCAGATTAAGAGTGAGATGAGAATTCAGAAGTATATTTCCTCTTTAGCTTGCTCAAAGAAATCTTGCATTTATCTGAAGGTAAAATGTGATGATTGTTCTGAGTGCTGCTAAAGAATGAGAACAAGCAGTTTTGTTTGATTTTACCTAAAGAGTATGTGGTGAAATAAAAGTTGAGTTGATGTGTGTGCACATGTATATATTTTTACACTTTCGTTAATAGACAAGATCCTGAAAGCGTGAAGGATACAATAACTACTAAAGTGGCTGGTTTGAAATGGTTATTTCAGAGGAGAACGGTGCAACATAGCAGAAGGTCCTGGGTATGCAGGGAAAAGAGCATTAGTGAGAGAGAGGATATAAACTTGTAAACAGAGGAAGAGAAGTGATCCTTATTACCATGCCTGGGTCTGGCACGAGCAGTGACACACGAGCAGTGCTAGTAATACGTTCCCACGGGCAGCATCCTCAGGCAGGAGAAGGCATTGACATGCTTGGCCAGGACGATGGGGTTTCCCTCCATCCTGATCTCGTCCATCCGCGTGCGGATGTAGCGTGTGTTGTTGGACTTGCAGAACGTGTCATCTGTGATGGTGGTGATGTTGTTGTACTGCAAACCAAAACGTTTTTATAAATAAATATACACATAAAAAGATTATTGCTTCTTTCTGCCATTTCCTACCCCTGATGTACGGAAACCAGTAATAAATCCTTGCACGGGAATTAGCAGCTTCTGAACTTCTGGATGGTTGTGGCCGCACGCATTGGTATGGTAAATTGTTTTATTAAGAGGTGCAGTGGAAAACTGTAGTGGGAACTGTTTTAAAATAGAACAAGTTTGATTTGAAGTTTGTAACTCCTGAGGTGTTTCGTAAGAGAATGTTACGGAAATCCTTTGGGAATACCTGAAGGTGAAGAATGCGCAGACTCTCCGGTAAGTTCAGGGGGACAGATTCCAGTGCGTTGTGTCCTAAGTAGAGGTAGGCCAAATTTGTGAGCTTCTGTGAAACAGAAGGAGAGATTACTGATGCTGGTGTTAATTGAGGTTAAGTAACTCATGCCTGTTACAAGACATTAGTAATTTTTTCTGATCGCATAGACTGTAAACTGATATAACAAAAGCCATTCTTTTGCTGTGAATGTTGAATTCTATTATATCAAGAAATTCATAGAACAGGCCTTCTATGTTTGGGAAATTTCAGTGTCAGCATATTGGTTATAAAGTTGAGACCACTATAAAGGAGTATCTGTATCTTTATATTGTTCATTAGTATTTCTGTAGTCCTCAGAACTGTACTTGAGCCATCAATTTTTGAATTTGTTTTTCTTTACATGTTAAGAGAGAAAGCAAGCAGGTGAGACATTTTATAGAGAATTATTTTATACATGGAGGGCATGAGAGAATGAGTATACAAATGACTGATATTCCAGAGTGCTTTAAAAGCAAAGCAAAAGCTGGAGAGCTGCTTCATCGTAGTTTCTTTCTTAGATTACAGAAAAATAATTTGGTGGCAGACTGAATAGTCTTGTTATTGATTTTGTTTACTATGGTTACTTAAATTATTGAGTTTTTCCTTACCTTAAAAGCATTTGCTTTGATACCTCTGCTTTTGATTCTGTTTTGGTTTGCGTTAAATGTTGTTAGTTTGGGAGGTAGAACAGGAAGTTTTACAAGTCGATTTTCAGCAAGAGAAAGTTCTTCCAACAGCAGAAGCTTTGAAAAGGCTCCATCTTCTATTTCTTCGATCCTATTTCCACTAAAATCAATTCTTCTCAAAGTAGCTTTACATAAAAGAAATGAAAAATCTAAGTATTGACTTTATAATTACATGATGTGAAATGTGTATGGCTGTATATGTTAAACGTTATCCTATTGGCAGCTTCTAATGTACTAGTGATCTACAAATGCAAATACTATTAAAATATGGGAAAAATTGACATCCATATTTTTTCCTGGTCTTAAATTGAAAAAATAAAAAAGGAAAATACTCTGGATCCTTCTTTTTGTCTTAAAAATAACATTATTTTAGATATTCATAGAGTTGTCCTGCTGTGTAGTGAGATAGCTGGCAGAGCTGTCCCTGGAGTATTTGAAAGAAAAATAATGCCTGGTCATTTAAGACAGGCTGGGATGCAGAGCCGAATTTTCGTTTTAGCAGTCTGTTCTTTGCCTGGTTGTTTGGGAGTATTAACACATTTACAGAGTCCAAAATGCCTTATTATTTATGCCTGCTAAAATTCCATTTTGCCTTTGCATTTCGTATTCTAAAACAGAGATGGAATCTGGGGTGTCACTTACTGATGTCAGCGAAGTCTGAGGCTGCAATCCTTTTGATCTTGTTGAAGCGAGCGTAGAGATACGCAGTTTCCTTGGGCAGGGGGGGCACGGCCTCGATGTCGATCTCCTCACAGTACACGGAGCCGCTCAGGCACACGCACAGCAAACACGTGGGCAGGTCTGCAGGAAGGGATTGAGCACAGTTAATACTTACTCAACTCACTTAAGCTTGGTTAATCAAAATAGCTTTCTCCAGTGTCTTAAGATTTCCCACTGTTAGGTTTTTAAAAAATTCTGTTTGCGTCAGGTTCTGAGAAGATGTAATGTTCTCAACTGTTACGGGGTTTTTTGTTTTTTCATTGTGCATAATTTCCCTGTGTATAATCTCTGTTCTTACCTGAGCATGTGAAATGCTATTAATTGGCCTGAATTCAGTTTAAATCTTTAGTTGGCTAAGAGTATGGTGAATGTGCCAACTGCATGGTGGTGACCATGTTAAATATTAGCACATGTGGAGCCAAACCCACAAGGAGAAACACCTGGCAATGCATTTGGTACTGGAAGTGCTGGTAGGTCACACAATATCCTGTGTTATTCTTAGCTACTTTTTTGTCTAAACCTCTTGATAAAATCTCCAGCAGTTACATTTATATGTTATATATGGTTTAGATTGGAAGCGACATGAAAGATCAGCTCATTCCAGCACCCTGCCACAGACAGGGATACCTTCCACTAGACCAGGTTGCTCAGAGTCCTGTGGACTATCTCTGTCAGTTTTATACTGAGATGCTTACAGCTCTTGTTTTAAGCAGAGAGAAAAACTTTTTGTAATGTAGTTTGCTGTGTCTTGTGCTGTGTTTTCTTGATTTTCAGAGTTTTGGTTGGCTTCCACCATGAAGTGAATGCAGTGCAGACAGCAGGGTCATTCCATGGGGTAGTTGTCACTATACAGCAAAACAGGACCTTCTACAACCAAAAAGCAAAAGCAGCTGATCTATACTGGGAAGCCAACCCACTGCATATAACAGCAATTCTCTATCCTACAGCACCACTGCAGAGAACAGCCTAAAGGTTTTGGGGATTTTTGTGAATGTCATCATTTTTAGGCTGCAGAGTTCTGTGCCATTTGGTGGTTTGGTTTTTTTTTTAATTTAGTGGCTTGTTTTCATATGTTTGTGTAGGAAATGGAAAATGTCAAACAATGTTGTCACTGTTAAAAAGGCAATAGTTTTTATGCTTGTTTGTCTGTCTAGAAGCTCTGATGTTCTTGGAGACTTGCTCAGCATTTGATGGGGGCTTGTTGACAGGTGCTGTTGGGCAATAATTAACCTTGAATTAGCCCTTTGGTGGAGATTGACAATCCACTGGTCTTGCTGAATCACCAGTTATTTTTGGAAGTTTAGATCACAGACATACAAAATAAGCATCTCTTTTACTCACTGTTCTGTTTGGCAAAGAAACTTTCTCCTTTTCATGTGTATAGGGCACTGGGGCTTGTTAGGAGAAGTCTGGACAATGTACCCAGAGCCTGTAGGAAGCTTTGGCAAGTGAAGAATGTTCCTGATGTATTTTAAACATTGACCTCCCTGATCATCAGATATAAACTTTGAGAATAGCCAATTGTTCAAATAAACCTGTTGAATTAATTTAAGCACGTCATATTTCATCATCACTTGGTTAAACTGTGGAACTTACTGGGGGATGTATTTTGTTTTTCTTTGTTGTCTTGTCTAACTTATTTAACTTGGGTACACCTCAATGGCAAATATGACTGTGCAAGTCTATGGAGATGCTTACAAGCTGTGCTTTGTGTATTCAGAGTTTACCTGGGATCCTTTAAATTTTTCAGCCTTGCTCCATCAGAAGTTAGAAGGTTTTCTACAGGGGATATGAAATATATTCATAAGAAAAAAGATTAATTCTGTTAATTTAAAGCCTTTGTCATCCTTTGCACGTTATACTTGTATATTGAAATATATTCTTTTGGATATCTTAGACATCACAATATTCATATCTGTTAACTTACTTGTGTCCTTTGTTGGTGGGACATCGAGTTGGCTGTCATCACTTTGCAGCATTAGGGAAGTGTCAAGAGAAGCATTTGTTCCACCCTTTGTGAGAGAACAATTATTATTTTAAAACACAAACTGCCAGACAAAAAGCCACAGAGCGTTACAAGGATCTGAAATTACATCTTTTAAAGTGAGCTTCCTACAGTATACCTCCTTATAGTACCTAATTTTTAAAATTCTCTTATGCATTGGATGACTAACATGATGTATTGTCATTTTTACACATGAACTATTCACTTGAAAGGCAAGAAGCAAAGGTGCTGCCAGTGCTTTTTAGAATACTCAAATTCTTCAGGACAGGACAGTAGACACAAAATAGAAATAGGAAATATAATCTATATGGTGGGAAGGAATATATAAGTGATGGGTATTTGCAAACAGTAGAGTTTTGAAGATCAAGATTTTGCATATAATGCAAAATTTAATAGGATTCTTGTGAGTATAAGTTGTATTACCCAAATAATCATAGTAAAATGACTGAGATGTCCTTGCATTCAAAGCTATTCAGAATTCCTCCTGGCCATAGTCATTGCATCTTTTCAATTGCAGGACAGCTTAGTTTATAAACACATTCCTTGCAGGTATTGGCTGAAGTTGAGTAATTTGTTTCCATCATCTGCATGTAAGTCTGTTTTAAGGTGTGGGCTGCTAACAGAAAGGGCCTCTTGTGATGCAGGGAACAGTAGTCAGGTTTTCATTGGATACTGAAGGAATTTTAGAGAATTACCATTATTACTGTATTTACAGTATAGATACAGTGGCTTATACTGTGATTTGCATGCATTAAAGTTAAGGGGATTTCATTTTGACTGTAGTGGTTGTTTTTGGCTTGCATCATTCGTTTGGGTTGGGGTTTGTTTGTTGTTTTTTTTTTTATGTGGGGAATAATTGTCGGACAGAACAAGCCAATATGTTTTTTGGTGTGCCTGGCTATTGGAAACATGTGTGAGATGTGGAGGATGTTTAAAACAAAACATGCTTAAGGATTGGGCCCTGGGAGGAGCAAAGTGCTCTGTTGGAGAGCTGCTTACACACTGGGAATGCTGACAAATGAACCCCTTTTCGTTTTCTTTGTCCCCCCACTCTCCCTTCCTTCAGGCACACAGGTGGTTCATCTGCAAGTGCAGTGTGCAGTAAGAGCTTTCAAGCTCCTTCTGATACTGTGTTTTATTTGGTATTTAGTTGCTTGCGTATATTTACTGTGGGAATTTTTTTACTGTGCAAAACAAACCACTCAGGCTTGACATAAAGCCTGAGAAACAAATGTCTTGGCCAGCCTCTGTCATTTTGACCTGTTTTTAGCCTATGAATCATCCATCCCTTGGCTCTTCCCTGCATCTGCCTCTCCAGGCTCTGGCTCGGGCTAGCTTGCTTTGCCCTAGTGAAGCTTTAGGGTGTCCGTTAGGAAGTTTTAGGGTCTCGGTAGGATTCTGGCAGCAGTTTGGCTATGCTGAGTGGAGGGAAGCTGGGGGTGTCAGCTCACCCAGCAAACAGCAAATCTCACAGCAGCTTTCTGCAGGAGTTAGCTCACAAAGATAGGTTGATCACAAAATCACAGAATTTTTTAGGTTGGAAGAGACCTTCAAGATCATCGAGTCCAACCCATCTCTAATACCTCACCTAGACCATGACACCAGGTGCCACATCCAGTCTTTTTTTAAACACACCTAGGGATGGTGACTCCACAACCTTCCCGGGCAAGCCATTCCAGTACTTTATCACTCTTTCAGTGAAAAACTTTTTCCTAATATCCAGCCTATAACTCCCTTGTCACAGCTTGAGACTGTGTCCTCTTGTTCTGTCCGTTGTTGCCTGAAGAAAGAGACCAACCCCCAGCTGACCACAGCCACCCTTCAGGAAGTTGTAGAGAGTGGTAAGGTCACCTCTGAGTCTCCTTTTCTCCAGGCTAAACAGCCCCAGCTCCCTCGGTCGTTTTTCATACGGCTTGTGCTCCAAGCCCCTCACCAGCCTCGTTGCCCTCCTCTGGACCCGCTCAAGCATCTCAACACCCTTCCTAAACTGAGGGGCCCAGAACTGGACACAGTACTCAAGGTGTGGCCTCACCAGTGCAGAGTACAGGGGAAGAATGACCTCCCTGCTCCTGCAGACATGGACCTTGAGGTATCTGTGCTAGTAGAGGCTTCTGAATGCATGTACTGCTCATGGAACAAGTGGACTAGTATGGCTGTAGCTGCTTTGTCTCCTGAGGGACATTAAATAACATTTGCTGGCACAGCTTATCTGTCCCAGGTGAAGATTTCTAGCAGTCTCCTGCTTGAGTCATCAAAGTGGTCTTTGATGGAACTTCTTAGTAAAATATTCCTAATCTCTGCCAGTGGGAAATGTCACAAAAATTAAAACTGGTAATTTGCAGAATACCATTCAGTTCCTAAATTTAAAAAGTATTTGCTGATCAGCCATAAAAATTCCTAACTGTGGTGTATCAGTGCAGAAGATTGTTTGGATTATAACCACAAGTTCATTACTTGCATATGTCAGGAATGCACTGAAGGAACATGGGCCTGCTCACATACTGAATTCCACCTGCTTTTTGCACTTTACTGCACGGACACATTAACCCTTTTCATCTAAATGTTCCAACCATCTTCAAATTTCTGCAGAATCATTTATTCATCTTATAACACAAAGGTCTGGTAGTTTATATTCAATGAAATGAGTTAATCTACATGTGAGACAGCATCTAGTTGAGTGGTTCAGTTCTCTTGTGGAAATTAAGATTTTGTGTTTAAAATTACTCAAATTTATTCAAGACTGGCGTGGCTGTGGTTTCAAATAATTACAGTAATAAATTTCTTCTGATGTCTTTAGTAAAAGTAATTTTTCCAATTTCATGTTCAAGCATACAGTAAGGAGTTAAATTTGTATGCAAGATAGATTCCTGACTGGGCATGCTTGAGGAGACATTTGGCACACATTTCAGTTCAATCAACACTTGGACCATTCGGGGAGTAAAATTGGTGCAATAAGTGAATAGAAGATCTGTTTGTGCACCCCATGGTTTAAACTGGGAACACTGACACTTGTGTCAATGTAGTCATTGCACGTAAGGAACTCATTTATTATTTTTGTAATGAAAACATGTCAGTGGAGAACTGACCTGATGGAAATAATGACCAACTACATTCCTAGAATTATCCTAAGTAGAACTGTTGGCCTCTGGAAGTCTTCCAGCTTATAGCACTGCCAGGAGGACTTTGATTTGTCTGTGGCACATCTGTTGGCACCATTTCCACGTAGGTATACTCCTTGTTCCTTTACTGGAGCAGCAGCAATCTCCTGCAAGCAATTTATTAATGAGTGTCACCTCCTCATGCTGTGCCTAGCTGGTTAAAGTTAATAGGTTTAGTATTTTTAAAAAACTTATTTTTGAGTGGATAGTCACCGATTATTTAAGAGTCATTTATGTAGTCTTTTTTAAATGGGTTTATGAAAACATGTTATTTCATCACTGTGGTAGATGTAATATTTAAAAATACCTTAGACATTTTTCTGCTATAAAGATGTAGCTGATTGTTTTAGTCACAAGTGGAAAGCTGTAATTTCAGTAGAATTGGGAAATATTAAAAAGGTATACGAAAGTGATTTTTCTATATTTGGACTGCAATTTTTTTACATACTATCTTCTGCTGTTTTATTTTTCTTGTTTATCAGACTGAGTTTTTGTAACAAGTACAGCTAATATTAATGAAAACCTCCTTGAGCTTTTAATATTGGGCTGTTACCACTTGGTTTGGATCTCTGGTGTTTTCCTTGGAAACTACTCTTGGGGCAATTGCTGCTGGTTTTTCTCCCTGGTCAGTGTTGTATCTCCTTCTCTATTGGTGTGTCCTAAATAGGTCTGAATGGGAGTGTGAGGTTTGTAACTGTCCCTGGCAGCTGAGATTGTGGCACTTCATTTAATTCTCCCTGGCTTTGTGTCTTCTGTTTTTGTATTGAAATTCAGTGGCAGGAATGTGGAGCACTCAACAAAAATATTCTGTTTGCAGATGTTGGTGAGTGCACTGAGATGTAGAGGATATTCTCATTATTAAGGCTCCAAGTGTTCATTTGTGAGTGACTCCTCCAGCACTGGACATTCTATAGAACTTTGGGACTGCTGGACTGAGCTGTAAAAACCCAAACCACCCGCCCCTGAAAAGCTGGGGCAAGAAACTTGATCATTTGGCAAGTCAAAAGAGGAACTGTGGTTTATACTGGCAGGTCATGTTCAATAAAAAGGGGGGGTCCAATTATTACTTTCATAGTAAAAAAGAGGAAAAAAACTAAAATTACCTTCCTTGTTTTTAAGCAAACTCTGCATTAGTGCAACATAGTTCAAACTGTTGAGCTAGTAGTTAATATATCCTGTTCTTGAAACTCTTATGATTGCAGACACATAAGAACAGCAGAGTTAAAATGATGCTTTAGCCTTATTTGTGCAAGCCTGCCTTCTCTGGCTCACTCAGAGTGTGGCAAGGATAATATTTTTGTGGTTTTAGTTTGAGTGGCTTTCCCTATGTCTGAACTCATTGTATGTTTCCCTGGTATTTTAGGACTTTTTGATAAAACTCACATGCATGCACGTAACACCTTTTCACATAATGCTTATTTTAGTTTAAAATATTAAAAGGAAAATAGAAATGAAATACCTTTCTTATATCCTTGGACTGCGTTTCATAATCTTGTTGTGTCAGGCTTCCCATGGAAACATCTGTATCATACTCATAAAACTGGAGTGATTCTTGCTGTAGAGGTGGTGCTGGATTTGCCAAAGGTACAAACACAAACAAAAAAAAAGCAGCCTGCAAAGTCTCCATTCTTGCCCAGAACAATGTATGTAGCTTTCAGTGAGCTGGTGAAGATCTGCTCGTGCCTGGACTCTGGAGAACACTTTCTCTGGGACTGGAAATGAAAATGCAATTCGTCAAAACAATATTTAAAGCCTAGAGGACTTGTTGGCAGTAGTTTCTAACACATAAGGAATATGGAACAATTTTTAACTCTTTATCTCCTTTAATTAGACTCTAACTTTATAAAACCTGTTCTTAACATATGAAGAAACTGGGAAATTATAAACTTTTTCCAACTAATAAGGAAAATATTCTCTTAATTGCATTTGCTTGTTTCCCAGTTTATTTTTGTTAAAAGCAAGATGATTTTGTTAATATTAAATAACTGCCATGTATGTAGCTGAATTAATTAAAATATGTGAGGTTCAAGTGCATTTTCCTTTATTGTCAAAATGAGGATTTTCAAACCTAAATGCTCTATAACAATAGCCTCTCATATTTTACTTTACATTTGAGTCTAAAGAGGAGAAGGTAACTTAATACCCTCAGAATATTACACAATTTGGGCACTATTCAGGCAGAAAGGGGAAGAGGCTGCAAACATGATTTTAGAAACAATAAGCATGCAATATTTAAAAAAATAAATCCTTGCACAGCATTTTCCTCCTCCTTACTGTAGTTTTATTTAAGCTTTAACTTAATCTACTTTTAGGAAAAAAGTCAACCTACCTTTTTAGCAGATTCCAAGCTCTTCACTGAAAAACCAGATATGCTTATCTATGGTTACTCTTTTGTCAATGTACTTTAGGTTCAAGTTAGGCATTACATCCAAGCTGTTGAAATGAATACTCTCTCAAAGTTTGACAGTCTGAAGAGTGCTTTCCATGGGGTAAAAACGCTTTGCCAGCATTCTCTCCCAGGGTGAGAGGTAATATCCTGGAGCAGGGGGTTGTACTTTGAATAACACTTGCAAATGCTGAGCCTGTGTAGCTCATCCTACTTTTGGTGTTCCTTGTGAAAATGGCAGCTTTCTGCTTTGTGGTGATTTGCTCTTTATATTTGCTAAGGCTTTTTCTGTAAATCAAATTCTAATTGTGCAAACTAGAGGTCTCTAATAAGGCATGTGTTATCCATTTTGTGAAATGCTTCAGCCTAGAGACAAAGCAGCTGCTTTCTGAGACAGAGGTAGAGCCAAAACACACGTCTGTTGTATTAGTCACATTTTGTGAATAGTAAAACGTTTTATTACAGGTTGTGTATGTTTAGAGAAGTTTCACCTACCTATGAAATGGAAACTTTTCAGTCTGAAGAGTGCTGGAAAAATATTGTTCAGAATTTCTTGTGTTTGGGTTGAGATTTTTTTAGGCAATCAATGACTAAATGCCTCATTAATTGACTTATTAGAGAATTTATTGAAAAATGGGTTTCACAAATTATACTTGCTTTGAATCAAGTCCTGTTTCAGGTCTGTAGGTAACTCAGTGAACACTGTCCAGGTGTAGAATTTCCATCTGACTATGAGCAGCAGTTTTCTGGATTTGTGATGCATTTCTTCCTCCCCCATCCTTTTCCTCATTATAAAATTTTGGCAGTCAGCACAAATGAGAGACAGATGACCAACTTTGAAAGTTTATAGAGTAGCTTTCTCAAGTCTTTAAAAAGTATGTAGCAATAAAATGTAGTGGGAATATATCCAGATTGACATTTCTCTTTTATTGTCATACCTTTTTTCTTTTTTTTTTCCCTAGAGTAATACTGGTGATAACTTAACCAAAAGGTTCACAGTTTTTCTTTTAAATGCTGCCTTGTTTAGCAGCCAGATGTCTGTAGGAAATCTGCAGAGTGACTACAGCCAGTTGCTGTCTAAAATCTTCTTGGGTTTATAATACTACCAGTTTCTGAACTCGTTTGGATTTTATAAAAATGTGTGTAGCTTAATTCATGTGCAGATTTAACAATGTGATAGTTTGGACTTGAAGCTTGCTCTAGGATAATGCTGTGATGACAAAAAGGAGATGTGAAGGGAAGAGGTTCAGTAATAACAGAAATTGGGCCCTGAATCCCATTGGATGCTACTCTGCTAAAACAATGAGGACACAAGGAGTTTGGAAGTGGTTAAATTGCAGTGTCAGTACCATTTCAGCATCCCTCCTGCCTTTGTGCATGTCTGAGAAGTAATGACACAGCTCTGCTTTGTACTTACCCTCTGCCAAACATCCATGTTAGGATTTCCTCTGTCTCTGGGGCATCCAAATGTTTCTAGTGCTTGAATGTAATCAAAGGATAACTATTCTAAGGAGAAAAAAAAAATAGTAAGTATTGAAGCTGAAATGAAGATATGAAATATTAAATATATTTGTTATAGTCTTATGATAATTTATTTTGTAAGTACTGAAATCTAGATTTCACAGCTACATAGAAGGTCTTAGGAATAGCTTTATATTTTCCTTACATATGACAACTTCAAAAAAGGGAAAACTACTAGATAAATGAGGCCTTGAAAATGTAGGAAGTGTTCAATCAAGGAAACACTAATTTGTTTTGATCTACAAGAGGAGAAGAGGCTCTGAATTTTTAGACAGCTTCAGGAACAGTTTCTGCACAGAATGTGGAAAGTCTGTCCATCAGGGTCACAAAATTTCAGTTGTGTACTTATCACAAAAAGGTCATCATCTGTGTGCTCACTGCAATAGAGGCACCTCTCAGAAGATCATGAATACTTCCTTACAAATATATTCAAGGAGGGAGACATTAAGTAATTTATTTGGTGTGATGTGATGAAGTAGCTGAGAGTGCCAAATAGTGACCTTGTCCCATAGTTTGTCTGCATTGATATGAAAGAAGAAAATATATCAGCAAATAATGTCAGATAAAACCAGTTTTTATCTGAACATGTACCAGATGTTCAGATCAGTACAAGGATGGGGATGATATGAATAGCTGCAAACAAGAAAGGGGGGAGTATTGCTTCCTTCAACTGCTTTATTCCTGCTCAGAGTGACTAGAAATAACGACACTACCCAAATCATGTGAGATGAAATATGTGGTTCATATGCACTGGCAGTAGGGGAGCTCACAGGAAATACCCTGGCAAGCAGGGAGTGCTTTCTAGGCACTGTTAGTGCTTGGAAATTGGATGTATAAGTGTCTGTTGCTTGGACTCTGGTTACAAGGATTGACTTACTTGGAAGGTGGTTTCTTTTCTGGAAACCTAAGCCTGCTCTGTTGGTTCAGAGGTAGCATTAAATGTAAAATAAATGTCATCATGTCCTAGAGAGAAAACGTAGAACATTCTTCAAGATTCAGAATCACTAAAGAAGTACCTGAAATGAAATAGTTATGCATAAACACCTCCAGTTTTCTATGAAAAGTTGCAACTATTTCCAAGGCTCAGTGAACTGAATTAATTTAGGTCACTGTTAGGGCCACCAGCTGCAAAATGGAGACAGCTGAAAAATGACCTAGTGATTGTATGAACATCCTTCCATATGTTTCTGATTTCTAATCAGAATTTTTTTAAGGCTGAAGACATTACCTTTATTTCTCGCATTTCTGGAAAAGAAAAACTTCTTTTATCAGTTACTGTGTTATAAATTAATAAAGCATATTGCAAAAATCATGCACAATATTAAACAGAAATCAAACTATGGTTAACAAATACAAATGATAACCAGAGTAACAGTGCTGTCTACCCAGACCCCTCTGTCAAACACATGTTCTCTTGAACTTTGCTATGTGACATCACTTATATCCTGAAACAAAAGCCAACCTACTGCAATTTATTATAATTTCTTAGAATTTCTTCCAGAATTGGCATTACTCCCTTATGACAATACCATCATTTGTTGTGAGCTGTTACTATGTCCACAGGGACATTTGAGTCAGGGCTCCAAGAATCACTGGCCTTATCCATATTTTACTTCAGTGTTCCAGGCATCTGTTCCTAGTGTTTTTCACAGCATCTGCTTTGCTCTCTGTGTTTATGGCTCATCTCTACATTTATCTGTTTTCCTTGTGTTGTACTTTTAGAATAAGGGAAGGTTGATTTATTTTTTTTCCTCCTCTGTAGCTGATTAATTGATGCAATGACTTACAAGATTGTGCTTTCATTTGTTTTCCTTTTAAATTAATTGGGTTATTAGAAATATAAAATTTGGGCAAAATAGTTAAAAACATTAAAAATGCTTTTATTTGTGGAATTCCATGAGTTGCAATAGTGTATACACAGATGTTTATAGCTGAATAGTTCATACTCTTGCAGCAGTGAAATCTCTTCAATGTGTATGGTTTTGGTTAAAAATACAGTGTGTTCCCCTTTCCTGCTTTTCAGGTAGAAATGCCTATTCTTATAGCTCACAATGATCAGGTTGGGCAACAAAGAAGGAAATGGGTCTGTATTGTAGAAGTGGAATGTGAATATGTTAAACTAAGTCAGAAAATGTGAACTTTAAAACATCTGTTTTCTATAAGGGAGCTTCTGTCCTCATCCACATAACTTTTATTATCAGAGTACTGAAGGAAAATGTAAAAAGTATTTTATCAGGAAAAAGCAAAATATATTCCTGCATTTTTAGGCTAAAGGAAGACATACAGACTGTTGGATTAAACTACTGTTATTTCTTTCTTTTGATTTTTATAATAACTTCTTGTGACTGGCACTTTACCTGAATTGCTCATGGAGATGCAGAGTTAAAACCCAGGTCAAGCATTGTTTCTGTATTTTCTGACTGTGCTGTAAACAAACTTATTAAGCTATTTGATTGTTAGGTTTTGCTAGTACTGATGAAATGAATAGCATGTTTAGTTCTTAGTTTATGAACCTGTTTCCTCCTTTAAAAACACTGTATAATCTGAAAGTAAGTACCAGAGCAAACATGAAGCAAGTATGTTTTACACTGTACCAAGGCAGTAGTAGTGAGGAGCAGTGCCTGCTTCTTGCCATGGCTCAGGATAGTGAGAACGTGAAAGTGGGTGTGGAATTAATTATAAAGGTCAGCGTACAACATCCTGCATCCAGCAATGCCCATAGAAAGATGATTTGGGAAGACTGAGAATAGGACAATCACACATGATCCTTGTTTCTAGCCCGTCTTCAGATGTTCTTCCAATCTCCAGCTATTTTCAGCTCAGCACTTCTGCACCTACTGTGTTTTGTTTAGCAACCTTTACTGGATCTCTTCCAAGGAACACAATTACTGTTCCTGTCCTTTCTCAACACCATGTCTAAAATTGCTGCTGCGTCCACTGTGTCCTCAGGCACATGGGACACATGAGCATCATTTGATGGCTCCTTCCCTTGTACTGGAGTTGATCCCCAGACCCTTGCTGTCAGTGCAACTCAGTATTTTGTGAGTATTTTCTGTATCCCCTCAGCCATTTCTTTGCTGAGCTGCTAAGCCCTAGTGCATTCCATGTTGTTGATGGCTATTTCTTACCTTTGGTGACCTTGCTCTAATCTTTTTGCAGTCATGCCCTGTGTAATTACCCCAGCTACCTCAGGCTTTGGAAATCAATACTGCATTTAATGTCTGGGTGAGCCACAGATTAAGTCAGTGTCTTGATGTCTCTTGTTTTCCATTTGTCTCTAGTTACTCTCTACATTTGATTTTCCTTTTTATGACTCCTGGATGCTGAGCCCGTGTTTTCACTGAACACTACTGAGTAGTACTCACTACACTGAGTGCAACTGAAGTGCTCCTGAGTGATGTTGGTGAGGTCATCCTTCATTAGTTTTAATGTGGAACTAAGATCATCATTTCCATGGACATCACTTCTCATTTAACAGTGAAGAGCTCCATTGGCTGTTTTAGCATCCTGAGAACTTCTGCAGCCATTCTTCAGCAACACTTAGCAGTCATTGTTGGCATCTCACTTCTCAGCCTGGTTTTCTATCTCTTGATAACATTTTAAATGGAATGAATTCCAGTGCAGGCCCTTTGCAAAGTTCCCACCAGTGGAATCCCTTCCACAATAAGAACATTTATTCTTTGGCAGTTTCTTATATTTTATTTGATTTTTATTTGTGATGTTGCCTTTTAATCTGTGGCAACTTAATTTCCTTAAAAACCTTTAGGAATTCTTGTAGGCTGTTTGGATCAGGCTCTCCCTTTTCCATATCCTTCATGATACCCTCAGAGAACTCCAAGGTGTTTGTAAAGCAAAAACATCATCACTTACAGAAGGCATCCCCTATGTTACAAGAGCAAATTGCATTCAGCTAGATATCCATTAATCCAGTACTTTTTAATAAACTTTTATTTCTCTAAGTCTACCAAGTCTAGTTCCCTGTCCACTGTGAAAGCTTTTCTGGAATAAGTGTTCTGTGTACTACAGCTGATATTGTAATATTAACTGGAGGGAAAAAAAAAAAACCAGTTACAATAGTTCTGCTTGTAATACAAATTTCATGTTCCACCTGAATGCATCAAGTGTAATAAGACAGCTCTGAAGTTTTCAATCATTTCCAGTTTGACTTTGAGAAATACATAAAACATCAATATTTTGACTTCTACTTTAAAGCTAAGCTTTGTTTCATAAATGTATTTAAAAAGCAAAAAGGTTTTGATAAAAGATGTAATATTCATACTATAGCAGGATTGTGTTCTTTTACTTTTAAAGCTCAGCAAGCCTTTAAAAAAAGTCTCTTATTTTAGATTTGCATTTTGTGCACAATTTACTTAAAATCTGAAATAGTTGAAAGGTTCCCAAATGTTAATATATTACATATATATATTAATAAAGCAATAAAGTTATAGATATATCTAAATTCTTGTATATACTGTCTATAGATGATATTGAGTACTTAAATGAAGGCATGAATACATGCATGTGTTCCTTATTCAGAAACCCAGAGGTGTTTGAGGGTGATAAATGTTAATAATTTTTTTTAAAAAAAGGCATAAAATTCTGTAGTGCTGTGAATTTGTGGGGTGACCATAAAATAGTTTGCTATGAATACTGGATCTGTTCAGAGTGCAGATAAGAAAAAGGGGAAGGAGAGAGGAGCAGACCCACAAATTAATAATAATAGAATAAATTTTGTACCCACAAATTCTTACAACTAGTTGTCCCTAAAGACTATACATATTCTTATAGTGTATATTCATAGCTTTACAATAAATCTCCTTCTCTTAAAAAGAAGTCATTAAGTTTTTTCATTTTCTTAATATTTCAGTTGATACATCAGAAAACCATAAATACAAAGATGGGTCTAAAAAATATTGAAATTCTAAGAGAAAAAATGAAACCTGCCTAACTTCTCAAATTCTAATAGTAATCTGATTACATTGTACTTTTTGTGTAGGACAATTAAAAAGACTACATAAAATTATGCTAAGTTGGTGGTGTGATATATGGATCTATGACTTGCAAACGTTCCATTTTGCTGTTGAAAAATAGGGATTTTTTTCTTCATAGCTGGTAAAGCTCTATCAGAGAAAAAAGCTGAAAAATAAAGAAGTGATTTTAAAAAAGGCGATAGAGTGCTCTATAGTGCTATCTTCCCCGGTAGTTATCTGGATCTGTTTCTAGGCATAAGATATAACAAAAATTTGCGTAGCTCAAAGCTTTCTTCAGGTTACTTAAGGTAATGTTGGTTCTACCTTGAAGCAGAATACAGCTAATTGGTATTAGCTGTGCAGAGGGACAGTCTAAATTAATAGTTAAAAAAAACCTGCAGCACTTTTCTTCATTCTTGTTTTACTTGATGAATAATTCTAAATGCAAAGATTACATTTCTATGTGTCTTCTAAAATAACATGGGCTGAAGCACAGGGAAAATATTAATGTTAATTGTTCAGTTATGTTAATGCACATGCTTTTTCCTAGGACCCAGCAGCTGGGTGAAAGATTGTTTATTGCCTGTGTTAGTAATAAGCTGAAATCTCCTTTGAAAGATTGGGATAGTTAAAGGACAGCCAAAGAAGTGAATGTTATAGCACAGCTTGTCAGGATACTTGAAACATAAAATGGGGAAGGTTTGAAGCTCCATATTTGTGATGTTCTCATCCAGTTAGAAATGGGAAGAAGATATATCTGTATTTCTGGGAGATATGGAGGAACTTTGTGGAAGTATTTTGTAATCTCAGTCTCTTGTCCTTTTTTCTGGTGTCTCTCTGTTTCTGCTGTTGGCAGTAGGATGTAGAGCTGGGTGCATTTTTGGCCTTCATCACTTGTTCCTATTGAATTATGACACTGATTTGTATTTTAGTCATTTTGCAATTGGATCAATTTGGGACAGAGAAGATTTTCAGGTCAATTTTCTTTCACTTCAGCTGCTCACCCAAGGGTGAGGCCATCATCAACCCAGGTTATGTGTCAGACCTTTATCTAATGCTCAGGCGAGTACTCTTTGTTCCTACTATAGCTTTTTATGACACCAATAATAGGACATTTGCCTCCTTTAAACTCCTACCTCCACTTTATAGATGCAACTTAAATATCCCAAACTGCCTATTTGTTCTAAGATAGCTATGAATAACCCAGACTAATGAAAAGTGTCCATATATACTTATTAACAATGATTATTTCAGTGATAGTAAGGATGAAGATAGCTGTCTTCTGCTTCATGATCTTCTTCGGTTTCTTGATTGAGCGTTTCATGATTGTCTTCTGCTTCCTGGAACTCCTCTGGTGTTAGGAACCGCCGAAACACCGGTGTTCTGAGCTGAGATGGCCTGCTGCCAGTGACATTTTGCTCTCCATAATAAATGGTTCTGATGAGAGGGAAGCAGAAGAAGGCGTAGGTGCTGATGGGGCTGGTGAGCCTGTTCTGGTCCACCCGTATGTAGGTTAACTGCCTGATGTTCAGTGGGTCCAGGGTTGGGCACATCACAGTAACATTGATGTCTGTAACAGAGTGAAAAATATTAATTAAAATGCAGAAAGTGGTTATGTTTTAGACATATTGCCAAAGTGAAACTTATGTTTTGAAATTTAAAATGGAAAATGTTTTTATGGTGCCCAGTAGTGTATATATAGTACTGTGTTTTAAATCAGTTTTGTAAATGGCAATGGTACCAGTTTGAGGGCTTGCAAAATATAAGGTTTGTAAGGAATTTGTAATTACTGTTTTATGTGAATGAAATGTTTTCATAATTCCTTTTCTCTGTGTGTTTTTATCAGTTGCCAAATCAGAAGCAATTTTCAGAAAGATTTTAGCTGTTACATGAAAAACTGGCATTAACTTTTACAAAGAGCTGTGAATTAGAGGAAAGCTTCAAAATTTAAATTCTCTCTAATTTCAAATTGGTCTTAAATGACTAAGGATGTGTTTATATTGCATCCCAAAGAATACAGGATTATATTCTCCCCACACACCTCCCACAATCAATGCCAAAATCCACCAGTTTTATTGCCTTTTATGAAGTTTAACCTTCAACCTACTTTCAATTTCATTGTCTTCAATGTACAAATGCTGCAAACTTCTTGGAATATAGAACACTTGTTTTAATTTGTTATGTCCAAGATGAAGTTCTAGGAGGTTGGGTAGATTAAAAGTGTTGTGTGGAATGTTCTGCAGGTTATTGTGGGACATTCTTACAGCAATGATTTGGGGAAGTCTGTTGAAATAGTTTTCTGGAATACGAGAAATGGAGTTATTTTCAAGAGAAAGATGCTGAAGTGATGGTGGCAGGTCAGGAGGCATTGTCTGTAGTTTGTTGTTGCCTAAGTTTAGCTGCATTAAATTTTTCATGTTTGAAAAGGGTTTTTCTTTGAATACTGAGTCATCAAGTAAGTTATTGCAAAGGTCAAGCATGGTCATGTTGGGCAATCCTTCCAATGCATTTCCAGGTAACCGGGAGATTTTATTGAAACCAAGGAGGAGTCGCTCTAGAGAGCTAGGCAGAGGGAATGGAAATTCTTCTAATTCGTTATGTTGTAAATGAAGTTGCACTAAGTTGGAAAACTTGGCAAAAACACCATGGTCAATCATATGGAATTTAATGTTGTTGTAGCTGAGGTTAATTTCCCTAATGAAGGTAGCGTTTGTGAATGGTCCTGCAGGCACGGCTTCAATGTTGTTGTTTTGCAGATAAAGTTGTTGGACATGACTGGGGATGTTTGGTATTGTCTTGAGTTTCCGGTGATCGCAGTACATGGATAAGGGAAAAGCTGGCGGGCAAAAACATTCTTTGGCACACTCAACTGGAAAAGGAAAATGAGGAACTTCAACTTGGGTGTTTGGGTTAAAATAATAAGGAACTTGATCTGGCTCTCCACCATATTCATCCTCAAAATCATAATCTTCATACTGACAAAAGACCAGAGCAGCCCAGAGGAGGTGCACGATCAATAGGTAGCTCTGAATCCCCATATTTGAATTTATATGTTGTGGCCTGTTGATGAGAAGAAACATTGTTTTAGATAGTTATAAAGTAAATAGCACAAAAGTTTTAAGAAGCAGCAATATATAATTAAGTAAGTAGAATAATGCCTTTTCTTGGCAATGCTCTCTGTGACATTACTAGGAAACCCAAGTTTTGATCCATACCTTCCATGTAAAAAACATAAACAAATTTACTATCTTTGAAGTAAACAGGTTTTCTGGTCTGACTTCAGACCAGGAACAGCTTTCCACCTGTGCTGTGCTTGGTACTGAAGGGTACCATAACAGGATTTTTTCTATGAAGAGAGCATTGAAATAAATTACTTGCAAAGACTGTATATTATGTAAAATAGAAATTTATGTGGCTTTGCAAATTGTATGTTCTGTGGCATTTTTTGTTGTTTTTCAATTTTCCACAAAACTTCACTGACTTAGTACTGTGTTGAAGATATAATGTGATTTTTCTGTTCCCATCATTTATTTAAATGCAGTGCATTTAAATAAATGCAATTCAACCATTGTGCACTGCACATGGTATAAAATCTTTAGTGGTAAGTTTTCTTTGTAGACTTCTGCTTCGATAATCATACATTCTTTATAGATGTGAACTAATTTATCTTCATAATGCCCTTCTGAGGCGAAATCCTGATCCTGTGAAAGGCAAATCATTTTGCAGGCCCAATTTCTGATGCTCAAAGCCAGGCTAACATTTTTGAGTGCTTTGTGCAGTCAGAGGTGCCTTGTTATTTGGCAGAATGAGAGTTGTGAATCATGTCAAGCTGTTCAATTTAAGCAGCAATGAGTCAAAATGTTGCATTGCAGATCAAACCACAGAAGTCATGGAAAAATCTAAGACTACTCAGTATAGAAGAGTCCTGAAGCAGAGAGAGAAAAGCAGTTATTCTCCTTTTCCCAAGTTTCATACCCAAGGGACTCTGTCAATGTTTGTTGACTGAACACTATCAGTAACAAAGGAGATGAGACAAGTGATCATTTCTGATGATTCCTATTGGTGATTACCTAATGTGTGATGTATTCTATGAACTGAACAGGAAAGAAAGAATTCTAAGGAGAAAAGCAGTA
Organism: Hirundo rustica; assembly: GCF_015227805.2. Lineage (NCBI taxonomy): Eukaryota > Metazoa > Chordata > Aves > Passeriformes > Hirundinidae > Hirundo > Hirundo rustica. The sequence goes on along the minus strand of NC_053461.1, from coordinate 6,888,618 downwards.
ACAAACTCTTGGAATTTGATGCATCCTTGTAATCGTGCTGTGTGACAGAGCCTGTTTGTGCCAGTGGCTGGGTGTCACCATGTGGCGTTGCCTAACCTACATATCTAATTTCACATTTGAGTGTCATCAAGTTCCGTAACTGATGAGAGCCTTAAAACCAGGTTTGACTGGAGTCAGGAACTCCACTCCAGATGTGTCCTTGGCAAAGCCAGGGACTCCATATCCTTGCAGCATGGTGGGATGTCTGAGCTAATTAAGCAATTAGCAAAGAGACAGAGCAGCCTTGCACTGCAGAGCTGCATTAATGCACTGGTTGAGAAGCAATTCTGTGCTTCAGGAGGAATTCACTGGGTCTCACTCTTCAGGCAGTGTATATCAAAATATATTCTAATTACTCCCATTGGTGTCTATCTAAAATCTGTTTCTAAGTCACGCAGCTGCCTTCTGGTTTTGTGGAACAGATCCCAGTCTGTCCCCCTTGCCTATTTCATGTTCTTTGTTTCCTTTTGATTCCTCCCTCTTCAGCTGCAGTCCGGAACTTGAGCTTCACCTTCTCTCAGCACTTCTACTCCATGTCAGAAAACTTCCAATTAATAATTCTTGTTCTCAGTGCCGCAATTGTCCTTAGAAACCAGGAGGGACAACTCAGGAAAGTGTTCTCACTTTGAGGAATAAGGCCTTTATGGAACCGATCTACTTGCCGTGTGGACAACGTGAAGAGAATTCCCATCATGTCAAATGATAAATAAGAAGCAGTATGTACCAAAGTCTCCCACAGGTTTTACGGAGAGAGAGGAGCTGGTTTTGGGGAGAGGTTTTGATACTCTGGCTGTAGCTGCGTATCTTACTGCTAGAGTAGTAACTGTCCTTCCAAGCTTGCAGGTTGTGTCTCAAAGCACTGAGACACTGACATCTCCTGATGAAATATTTCTAGGAATTTAACTAGCTTTAAAACACTGATGTCAGGTGAAACCTGATAACGGGAAATGCAGGTCAGATGCACGCAACATAATTACGAAGTTGAAAAACAAGAGAAAATCTTAAAAGCTTAATTCTCTACTGTCTTAATGAAGTCAGAGCTCAGTAACTGTATTTGTAAGCAGTTTACTTGCTGAAAGCTAAACATTATATAACATGCATGAATCACTCTTCACTGAAAAATAACACAATCAGTTAATTTTATTCCTGCTTACCAAGAAAACTTACTCTTTGGAAGTCTGAGAAGTTCAAGTTGTAGGGGGGTAGCAAGTTCTTGTGCTGGTGAAATCATCTGAGACATAGCCTTCCCAGCTGAAGGAACAAAAGGTCTGTCTAAGCCATATTTTGTGGTAAGGAGCCTTGTGGGAAGGCAACACAAAATAACAGCCTTGGCCCCTCTTCTGATTTGCCAGTGAAATTAAAAAAAATGCTTTGTGCCACATCATCACTTGCTGTAGATGCTGTGTCATAGGGCTGTGAAGCAATTTTGCCTTTTGTTCAAATCACTTCAATGTAATTGGCAGGATTCTTTCAGTTACCAACTCCCATTAAAAAAAAAGAGAATAAGACTTCACAAATGATTACAGAGGTTATTAGTTCATAGTGCGGGTTCAGCTGCAGTGATTCAGTTCTGCAAAGGGTTTGTCCTCTGAGGATGAAGTTAAGAAACAGTAAAAAAATTAACCTTACCAAAACCAAGGGGAAGCATGTGCTGTCAATAAGCTCCTATAAACATCTTTCTCATTTTTCCCCCCACAATGTCTATGTCCTGTCTCCCTCTTGCAAAGGATTTGTTCTATATAATGCTGTCGGTGTGGTGGTGTTAAAGTTCAGTAACTTTCCAACATCTTTTTTTGCTAAGTTGTATAGAGAGAGCATAAATCTTGTGAGAAGGGTAAGTATGACATGAAACATAAACCATTTTACTCAAGAAAACTATATATTTTAAAACCTAAGAGGAATTAAGGAAAGAAGGTATAGTTATCTGCCTTTAGTGCTATATGATACTTAAATCAATATATTGATATTTATATACCTGGGATATCTCAAAAAATTGAGAAAATGGACAATTTTTTTTTTGTGAAGTGGTTTAAGTGTATGATTTATCCAAACCATTTAATTATGCTTTTTGCCTTTGTAAAAGTATTACTTTATTTCAAAATCTGTTCATGAGGAAGAATCTGGTTCTTAAAAATGCCTTAGAAGTATCATAATTATTTTAAAAATACAGTAAAATTTACTTTTTTTGTCTTTGAGCTTCATGAAGCTGATGATTTGCTCAACCTTTTCAAGTTTCTTCTCTAATATTGGGGACAAGAATATGTTTAAGAAGATAAATCATACATAATTCTAACATTCGGAGTATAAAGAAAAGTGCCAGAAGTCATGACCAAAGTGATATTGTGGGAGTTGGCAATACTGGAAATAAACTAAAGCAGTTATTTATTTATGTAGGGAATGCAGAATACAAGGAAGAGGTTGAAAGAGAGAAATTAAACTCTGTAATCCTTGATTAATGGTACCACAAATAGTTGAATGGCTACATTGTACCACTAAATCAAAGGAGTTTTTTTGGGGTTTGGGTTTTTTTAATAATTAATAGAATACATACACAGTGAGAGATGAAAAAAGCCCCACCAAGTTTGTTATGACCAGTTAGTAAAATGTTACTGGCTGTTACAAAGTTTGGGTATTTTTTAAGCACAAGACAAAGAACATGGCACATATTCTTGGAAGCTTCGTTCTAGTAATAGTTGTAAGTAAAACATACATAAAATTATTCTATCCAAAGATGAAAACTAGACTTCCAATTTCATACCTGGTATTTTTTCTATTGTTTTCTACTACTGGTTGTGTCCCAAAGTCTCATAAGCTCTTAGGAGATCTGAAATCTCATGGTGAATTTAAAAATCCATGGTGGCAGGACAGAAAAGTCTGTCCTTTGAAAAATTGTGGTAAAGCTCTTGATTTGAAGCATATTGAGCTGCAGAGGCTGCTGCAGTTCCAGCCATGGAACACATTACCAGTTAGTTCCTGTTTTGTTACAAGAGCTGTTTTGGAGACAGACAAGTTTATACTTTGTGATCTTGGTCAAACTGTGTGGTTTGATCCTCATTTTTATTTGTGGTGTGGCAGGAATTTCCTTACAAGGCAGATAATGAGAGGGTTAAATTTAGCATCTTTCATGTAAGACTTCTTATTTCAAAGGCCGTGAAAATTTATTGAATTTTCAGTATGTTTTGGGGTTTAGTTTTAAAAATGCTTTGGAAGGAATTATTTTTACTGTTGATTTGTGATTTTTTTTTTTTTTTTTGGTCATTCATGCAGTTGTGATACGAAGTTGGATATATGTCAAGCTAGAAGTCTTGAGTTGGCTTCAAGTTGATTTATTTTCTTTAGCTAAACTTGGATGGATCCTTTTCATCAATTAAAATCATTAGAATTTCACCATCTCCAATAACTGCATTCAAGTTTTGAGACTTGTCAGCTTCTTCAGTTTTGTTTCTGAGCTGAAGGCACAAGAAGGGCTGCTCTATTGTTGTATGAATTTAGGGGGGTTTTAGCTAGTTGAGTATGGTCTACTGAACATATTTAAAATTTACAAATTTTGGTCAGAATATTCTTGGGTTAAGGTAGAAGAGATCACCAGTGGCCTTGAGGTGAATGGAACTAGCCCTGATAATAAGAAGGTATAAATTACTTTAAATTGCTTGGTCTTTGCTTATATTCACTGTCTTACTTGTGTTTGGTGGGTTTTTCTAGGTGAATTCTTTTTTCCTTTCCCTCCAAAATTTATCATGGTCCATATGAAGTATATAGGGAAAAAAAAGAAGAGTGCATTTTATTTATATAGGCTTTAGGGAACTCAAATGAAGCCAAGCTGGGGAAGTTAGACCTGAGGATTGTGTTGGAAGTGTGATCTTAACAGAATTGCAAAAGACTGGGTCTGCTATCAGATATCTGAAAAAAGGCCTCAAGCTCAAAATTTAAAAATCCTCAGTTGACAGCTTTAAAGGAGTTCTGTGTTTTAGATAGGAGTTGGTGGATTTTGTTCCTGTGAGTGAGGGCACAGTAGAAAAAGGAGTGCATAGTCAAATATAACAAGGAAATGTGAAGGTTGTAATTTGGTTCCTGGTGGAGCCTGTGGGTAGGAGACAGCTGTAGGCAGTGTCATCCAGGCTGGGCTGCACTGCAGAGTTGCATTGCAGGCACAGAAGCTCTTGGCATCCCAAGCTTCAGGTCTTAACTGGCAGCTCAGTGCTGCTGTCAGCAGCCACCTGCAGCCTCTGTGAATTCCACGTGTGATCTGCAAAGGTGCTTCTTACCTGTGCTTGCCTTGGCAGAGCTGATCGAATATTGGGACTGTAGTGGCTGCTGGATTTATTTATCCTGGGCCAGAACTCCTCTGAAAATTCACTGACTGCAGTGCAGAGCTCAGCAAGTGGAGATGCTGAAGGTCTTGTTCTTGCAGAGCCTCCAGCCCAGCCCGAGCCCTCACCGATTTTGGTGGTGTTCTGCTCTTCCTGGAATGGAAAGTCCTTCCAGGAGCGTGTCCCTGTGGGAACGTGTTTTTTAAGGTTATGGAAAAGAGGCCATCAAATCATATCAACAGAGGTGAGACAAGGCCTAATCTGTTAAAAGAAGCAAAGGAGGACAGAGTCGTGCCCCGTGTGGGGTTTTCTGTTGCCCCTGACCTGAACCTTGTTGTGTGGTCCCTATTTATTTCCCATTTAGTAGGTGGTATTAAGAGATCAAAACTCTGGCAATCCACATCTTGTGCAGCCTGTTTTCAGTGTTTTGCTTTGTTTTGTTAAGAGCTCCTGGGAAGAATATGTTGAGCAACTGAAAACAATTGAGTTTATTGACCTTGTAGCATGGGAATTAATATAATCTCGTAGGAAATTACTGAGTCACTTCTACTAGTGACAGCAATACACGGAATTTTTACTGCTGAATTCACTAGAAATATCTATGCATCTAAAAGCAATACATTAAGAAGCTCTGATTTCAATAGATGATTGGTTACACTTGTGCATGAACATTGCAAGGAGCAATTGATACTGCAAAACCCAAGTATCAAGTTTCCTGGCATGTTGAAATTTATGTGAGGGGTTTTGTATGACAATATCAATTTATGGCAGTGGATAATTGACTTTGAAGGACTGACAGAAGAGGAGGGATGTAACATTTGTAAAATAGATGGATTTTACTTTCTACAGCAGAGGCATCTAAATAGTCCTCATCATGTAGTGTTTCTACTAACGCAGTAACAAGTAGTCATAAACAATTTACACTGGAATAATAAAACAAGTTGAAAATTGATGTAAGCAATATTATCTGTAGCAAATAGTGTCTGGTTACACTCAAATACCCTGAACTGTATGAAATTACAAATCTCAGCTGAGGAGAGTCACTGTTGTCAGCTGACACTTGTGTTTTCAGTAACTGAATAGCTTGTTTAATAAATACACTTTGCATTATACTCTGTATTTTTATACAGCCTGCTTTCCTTGTTCCAAGCTAGATGACTTTGGGCTGTGTTTTCCTCCCATGTGGAGTTCTGGGAATAGTTGTCTTGTTCTGCAACCACTGTTTACTGGTGCAGGCATATTCATTTTCTTGAGGCAGCATTAGCAGTTGGACCTCAAACTTTAACAGAGTTTTTAGTTTACTTGATTTGTGTCTTTTATATAAATGATCACAGTATATGACAGGTGTCTTGCACTCACTAACAGACACTGTAAATGAAAGAGTAAACACAGTGTTTTGGAAGGGAATGGAGCTCACTGTCTATTCCAAGCAGGCACTTCTCATTTATTTTTGAGCAGAACTGCTGACTTTAGTGCCCTAAACTGGTAGACCTCTAAAAGAGATTATGTGAATTCTACCCTAATAATTTACATTAATACATTAATACCTTATTCATTAGCTTATTTTATTCGTTCATAGCTGAGGACTTCCTGCAGTTTTGGTTAAAGAATTAGAAAATGTGCTTGCAACTTCAGATTGTTCTCAGGTTTGTATCCAATCTGAAAATCATATGTTTATAAGCTTTTTTTAGGTACTTCCAGGGGAGGATAAAGAACAGTTGTCTTAAGTTATTTGCCAAAGCATTCCTGAATGAATGATCATGAATAGGAAAATGTTTTGCATTAGCAGAAATTTTCCCCTTGTACGTGATGGAAAGTGCTTCCTATTTACTCTTTTGAGTGTGTTTAAGGGTTGTTGGTTTTTGATTTTACAATGACTACAGAATGTGCTTCTTTTCTTAAATAGCTGTTGCTCTAGAAATATTCAAACACATACAGCTGTCCAGCCTGGCAGTATGGAGGATTTTGCCAGGCATCCTCTCAGCTCTCTTCTATAACCTGGAAACTGAACATCAGTTTTAAAATGGTTCTTTATTTTTATTATCCCTTCTTAGAGAGACTAAATCCTCTCCTTTTAGTACAAACCTTGTAATGCTGGCACCACATCGCCTCTATGGTCTGCAGTGCAGTTCTTATGCAGCCAGAATCTGTGACTTGGAAGCTTTCACAGAAACACCAGGTGTTCACATCATTCTGTACCCTGGCATATTGTCTTATAAGTAAAGATACAGTCTCTCTACTCTTTATTTCCTTTGGCTACTCTCCATTTTTGTTTCCATTTTGTTTGTTTAATATTAATGCTCCTTTGGAAGCAATGCTTGTGCCTAACATATAAAATAAATGTGTTTTCTGATTTATGGGAATTAATCAAATCAAAAGGGTTTCTCCGTGGTTTGAATAATTTGTGAACCACAGCTCCTCCTTGGCAGAGCTTGGCGGGTTCTTATTTTGATCCAAACACTCCGGCTGGAAGTTGTTTCTTCTATTGCCTGTTCTGGGATCCTTAAAAGATGTTACTGTGGAGGCTTGAGCAAGGCTCACCCTTAAACCAGCACTCAGAGAACACAGAATGGTGAAAGCTCACCCAGTTCCACCCCCTGCTATGGTCAGGGACACCTTCCACCATCCCAGGTTGCTTCAACCCTTCCCCAGCCTGGCCTTGGACACTGCCAGGGATGAGGCAGCCACAGCTTCTCTTTTCATGTCATTAAGGAGAAAAAGTTGACCTACAAACCTTCCATGGTGATCTGCAGGAGTGTCCTTGTTCTGTCTTGCTTCTGACATCTTCTCTTGCCTTGTCTTATAAGCTTTGTGAAGAGTGCAGTAAATGCCTAAAACTGTTTGTAGCCAAAATATAAGCATCCTTAATATTTTTGTTCTAAAAAAAAAATCAGTTAATTTTTTTTTTTTTTAATAACTGGATCTTAGTAAGGGGATGGCATGAAATCAGTGTTGTGAGTGATTAACAGAACTGAGCTGAGAGCAGTAGCTCAATTAAAAAATGTCAGTTTTAATGCAAGACAGATCTCCCTTCGCATCTTTGCCAAACTTCCAAATAAGTCTGTGTGTTGTGAAAGTAGCCCCAGAATGGGGGCTGGAGTAGTTGGTTCGAACTGCTAATGACTGAACTAGATGTTGGGTTTGGCCATGGTAAAGTGTTTGAGTGGAAAGGTACTTTCTAATAAAAGACAGAACAGTGACTTTACAAAGCAGTTGCACTTCTGACAGATGTGTTTTCCATGCTCACATTTTCTCCTCAGGTTCCCGTGCATTCTGATTTTGGGAGGGAACTGTTCAAGTGGGAAGCATACATTACCCTTTCTGTCCTAAGCACAAGGCTCTAGAAGCAGTATGAATCCATAAAACACACTGTTGCTAAGGCAAAGCATTCCTAAAACAGGAGTAATGAAATATTGCCTTACACATGTGTGCTCCAATGGAACTTGCTCAAGGAAAACAGCACCAAGAGTTGTAGATAGTTTATGGTAAGAAACATTTTATATTTTTAAAATACTCACTTTGTTTGTGGCTTTATCATAAATAATGATACAGGGCTTTTATAAAGGGTAACTGCTTTTTTTCTCCCATCTGTTAGAGGGAAGCATTAAGAAGGATATTGAAGGTTGGGTTTAGATCAGACTTAGTTTCTGCTTTTCTGAAATAAAAGATCATGAGTTTGTAAATGCTAATTGTTAACTGGAAAGGAAAATCAAGGGATCTCTTGGCATGCTGGTTAAGAAAGTGCTTTGGGGGTCTGGGTATGATAATGGTGGTGAGGTTTGAAGTGTTTTCTTCCATATGGCATCATGACAGATTTTATCTTCGTATGAAGTATCTCAAATTTACAGGCCACCATACAGGAGCATAGTTTGTCAGAGAGATCATTAACTGCCCGGGTTAGGTAGGTGTTTGCATGGAAAATAGCTTCTAAAAGTACCCTGATTCTTTCATCTCAAAATTCATCCTATTACATGATGGTTCTGCTGGTTCATATTAAAGGACAGCATTATGTAGTCAGGGAATTTGGGGGTAAAATAGTCTGCTTTTGTACTGACATTTAGTTTTGCTGTATTTTGAAAGTTATCTGACTTTCTTCTTCTATGCTAGTCATTTTTTAAATGGAGTTAAATCAAGAGTGTTTTTCCTTGTAAAATCTAATATCTGAGGAAATATAAGGTACCAGTAATATTAATTTACAGGAGGGTAACATCTAAATAGAAAGTGAATGTATTAGCTTAAAATATAAATGAAAAATATACATTCCTAAAACCCAAGTAAGCTTTCCTAAAGTCATTAATTTTTAGGTATTAATCACTAAATTTTTCTTAAGCAAGTAATAATGAAGCTGCATCACAGTATTGCCGCTGGAGAAATGAGTATAGACAGTTACTTTTATTATTCTTGCAGAATACTAGATTATTCTGTCGCTGTCTGAATCTGGACATTTTCTCACAAGGTTAATATAAAAGTAATTTCTTCATGCTAAAAATCAGGCCCTTTTATACTGACTTGTGCCTCCCTTGTTCCTTGTTTTGCCCTGGAGAATAGAAAGAAGATAAAAGAAGATAGACCTGACAGAAGGATAATAATGGTGACTGGATGTTCTTAGTGGCCTAAATTAGATATAATTTTTTTGTCAAATAGGATCTTTTAGAATGGCAGGCCAGTTTTCTTTTCCACAAATTAGTTAAGGTGTTTTGTTAAGAGTGTTTCTGGAAGAAAAATATTTTCATGGTCTTTATGTCTAAACAGTTTTTGGAAATAACACCGGCTGAAGAATTAAGAGGCAAGTCCATGCTTGTGTCTGTGACTTGCTCCCTCTCTGTCCCTCTGGAAATTTTCCATCCTCTGGCAGCCTGTCAGCTCGAGATTTTTTCCATTCTTAGCAGAGACTGTAACTCTGCAATAGCTCCTGCAAATGTAATTGTGAAGAGAAACTGTTCATTTCAGTGTTGCTGCCTGATTCTGATAGAAACCTTTGTGGAGGTGATGGGTTCCACAGGTGGAATGAACCAGGTGTGTGAATCGCTTCTCCTGGGGCTCTCTACTTGTGGTTACTCTGCTGCATCCAGGCTTGGTAAATTCCTTGCTGCTGCACAGAGAGTTTGGGGCAAAGCTTGGCTGCCTGTGGAAATGTGTGAGATTCTAATCAAACCTGAGTCCCGCTGTGCCAGAAATCTCATCGTCGTCACACTTCCCCTGCACAGGGATTTGAGACAGGAAAGCGTTTGTGCGTAGGAAAATCTGGCTGTGCGGTGTTCCCACTGCAACCACAGCAGCACAGTGGTTAAATCCAGAGCCCGACTATTCACTTGGGTAGGAATGTTCATATTTTATACGAAAAGCTGCAGCGAGGCTGTCTGTCCAGCAGCGTGTTCCATGGAGCCAGTCTTTTACTGGCTTACATTGGCTTTGAGAAGCTTCCCAACTTGCTTCAAAATATTGATTAGTGTTAGAAGTCTCTTAAATATCATGCAAGTCTTTGTTTTTGTTTATTTCATACATGACCTTGTCTTCCATCGCATGTGATTCATTGAGTATGGAGGGGAAATCTTGCATTTATCTCAGCAGATAATTTAGACTGTGGTATGTGATACGTGGCATTTGGAATTCGAGTCAGATTTTCATTTGCTCCAGAACTTTTCCATATGTTTCCTATTAGCAGCTTTGTTCTCAAATCTTTAGTCTCCCCAGAAAGGAGGGAAAAAGTCCAATGCAAGCCCAAGAAGCAATGTTAAATTCTAAACATAGAGAATGAGAAAAAAAATATAGCCTTCAGAACACAATTTCATTATTTTTAGTTTAGTACTGGTTTTATTATCGTGCTGCTGTTAAATTCTGATCAAAATTAAATTAAAATATTAATGTTTGTTTTCTGTTGCAGTGTACCATAGTTTTCCTGGATAAATAATGCAATATCTTAACTGACAATTGAATGCATGTGGGATGAGTATCTTCAAGAGTTAACAGCAATTGCTTTTTAGGACATGGGTAAATGCTTTTGAAATTATTTTAAATTATTCTAAAATTGCTTAACAGTGAACTCATGTCAGATTTTCTATGTGCAACCTGGTCTAGGTAGCTGAGATATTTTGCTGCCTTAGCAAACAGATAGGAAGGGTTAAAAATTTGCACATCTTAGTTTATATTTTTCAGCTGCTCTGGTCTGAGTCATTTCACTCACTTTTGGGAAATGCAGGTGCAGGAATTCCTAATGGGATACTCGTGGAACATTTTGGAAATTTCCATTATGTTTAAAATAACCTAACTTTCCCCTTTTTTTTTTTTTTTTTTTTTTTTAAGAAAAGAACATTTTATCTTTGTCACTTATTTCACATGGTATCTTTTAACCCTTATTACCAGTTATAACCAATTTTGACACAGGATATAGAGAAATAATTATGTCCTTATTATTAACTTGCGAGAAATAGCAGCTGGGCAGAGGAAATGTTCCAGAGAGGTCGTTCCTCTGGGGAAGGGATGGTTCCAAATCCTGCTTAGGAGCAGCTGGAAGGCAGGAGGGGACAGAGCTGTGAGTGACCCCTTTGGCAGCACAGAGGTGCTGTGGCGTGAGGTAGAGAGCAGCTGGAAGGACCTGAAGCTCACACAACTCAAATCCATAGGAATCCAGGCTTCTGGAGCTTCTTAGCTCTTGGAATAACTTAGTGACAGGAACACTGGGAAAAAGAGAAGGAGCCATCCTTCCTCGTGAACAAATTGCTGGCTCATGTTCAGTTTGTCTATCAGGACTCACAGATCCTTTCCTGCAAAGGGGGAAACCCCACCAGTGCATGGGGTTACCCCTCACTAGATACAGGATTTTGGGCTTCTTTTAGCTGAACTGCACGAGCTCCTGTTGGCCACTTCTCCAGCGGTATAACCCCAGAGAGTCACATGGCGGTCACCAGTGAACTTGAGGGTGATCTGCCCTGTCATCCAGATCAATGATGGAGATGGGAACAGAGCTGGAGCCAGCACTGACCCCTGGGGCACACTGGCACTTCCTGACCTCCAGCTGGAATTCACGACGTGGCCTCTGCGCTTGCTGCCTTCCAGCCCATTTTCAGTCCAGCTCACTGTCTGCTCATCCAGCCCAAACTTCACTGTGCTTTTAGGAATTTGCAGCTCTTTGTTCTTAAGATCAGGCAGTGAGATCCAAAGAGCTGTGCTCTTTCTCTGTCCATCTTCCAGACACTTTTAGCCAGTTTGTCTGATACACTGAATTCCTGCAGGTTTCAACCTGGGCAGAGCAGGAACATGCTATTGATACTGGAAAAAGGAAATAAAATAAACACTTCTTCACCTTCTTTAGCTCAGTCTTAGCGGCAGGAGAAAGCACCTGGATCATATGAAAGAAAATGTGTTTTATTGAAGGTATGTTTTGATTTACATTATATTTGCCACAGCTGATGGTGGAAGTTAAAATAATGATTTAGTAGTATCTTCTATTCTTTAAACTTTTTGTATCTTAAGTTTGCTGCTCTTTGTCTACTAATGCTGCAGTATTCTTTGTATTGCTGTGTTTGAAGTACCTCATTAAGCAAGTGGATATTGGGAAAAGAGGCGAGGAGAAGACTTGGAAAAATGAGACTATTTCATCCCTTGGTAATTCCATGGTGTAGAGCAGGACATAGAACACAGGGTTTAGCAGTACTCAAACAGTACTTCGGTACTCAAACAGGCCCCTCTGCTTAATCGGTGTTTGTGACGTTTGCTGGGCTCTTCCTGTGCTCTAACAGTCTTTGTCATTTATTCTTTGGAATGATTTTTCCTTTTATTTGTAGCAACAATCTGCCACCCTCTGGTGAAATTTGTTAACTGTTGTGTAGGGACTTGGCAGATTTTCAGAAGAGAGAAGCCCTTTTAAAGTTTGAGAATCTTGGATAGAATAAATATTAATTTTTTTAGTAGACAAATGAAGATATTTGTACAAGGAATAAGTAATGAGAAGACTCTTCAAAGCGTTTATATCAAGTTTCTCTTTCTCCCTCTTCCTTTTCCTGTGACATTTGTAGAGAATGTAAAGGTGGAGTTGATTTCTAGTCAGATTTTCTTCTCATCTGCCAATACTGAAATGCCTTGTTCTGTAGGAAGATCACTGAATATCAGTGTGTTGTCATCAGTTAATTACTATTCTGTTAATTGCATTACTGTCCACATTCAGAACCCATTGCTGAAACTGCGTAAGGTGCATTTTATATAATAATATTTTATATCATAATGTTTGTGTGCCACTGACACATCCACCTGGGTCTATGTTAAAGCAAGCCAAAGATGCAAGGTATGGAAATTATTAATTATTGTTACCACAAATGCCGCTGAAGAATGATATCTGAAAATAGTGGAGGGTCATTGAGCATATTTTTTTTTCTCTTAAGTGACAGGTATCCTATCAGTTTGAGGTGTTCTAGGAAATTACTGTTTTTCTCTAAAAATAAAAGCTACAGGAAGTGGTTAAAATGAGCCATTTGATACTTCCCTGCTGTAATGCAAAATTGTCAGTGTCGTTTAAATCACAGATAAACTTTTTTAAACTTCTAAGCCGGCTGAATTTGTTCAGATGATGGTGCAAACCTAAGCAGTTGATAAAATCGTTTAGAGATTATTAAGAATGAGGGTAGAGGTAGTTTCTTCAAAAGTAGTGCTGCATTTTCTTCTGTGAACATTCTATGCATCCATGGGTGCTGACTGGAGAAAGAGTTCCTCAGTCTTGGTGCACGGCCAGAGGAAAGAGTGAGAAGGCAAGAGAGTTTAAGGCTCTGGAAGGATAAGATCAAGATTATGTGGTCTTCTACCTCTGAGGACTTTGCTATATTTTTACAAAGCTTTCCCATTATAGTGGAACTTCAATATCAGACTTAAAATTTGATGAAACTCTTACACAAGTACCTGTAAAGAATTCATAGATTTAGAGATCACAACGCAGTTCCTGTTGTCCATTGCATTAACCCCAATTAGGGAAGGAATTGTTTGCATTCTTTGTTGTGTTTCCTTTTAAACCTTACCAGTGAATTAGTGTAGAATAATGTACTACACAATATTGTGAGTTTGTTCTTTCAGTTAAGCTGCAGAATTGGAATTATCTGCTGGTGTTGACATTGCTGAAATGATGTAACTGGCATAGCAGGAGTGTTTCTGAATGCATATAAATCAGTGATTCATAGAAATGTAATGATTTCTGTTATCTCTTGTATTTGCTAACATTGCATGGGGTTATGGGTTGTTCATGGTACTCTAGGGTGGGGGAGCCTGTCCCTGAGGGCATGCTGGTATTTGCTAGGAAATGCACTCCTTTGAAAGATCTTCAGAAGCCAGGAATAGAAAGATGCTTGATCATCAAGAGAGTTTGAGTTTTGTGTTCTGTTTAGTCTTTTGTTTTCATTCTGCTTTGAAGTGTGTTACAGAATTTCTGTTTGTAAGTATTGTTCTTCAGTAAAAGCCTCCCCTGGTCTGCTCTGCTTCCTCTCTTCACATAGTTTTATGTCTCAGCAGCAGAGGGGTGCTAACAAAATATTAACTACTAGGAGACCAAGCAGATGAAAAGAGCTCAGATATTAGACTTGATGCTTATTGCGTGCTTAGGAGGGTGGTAGGAAAGCTGAGAGATTGGCAATTGGTTGAGTTCTTTGTAGTACTTTATTTTATGAGTCTTTGCTGTTTCCCAAAGGCTTGGTTTTTAACTTTGTGCAAACCAGCAGTGAAAATTACCTGTAAGCTCTGTAGACTGGGAAAAAGGAGCATTAGAGGAGAGAGGAGAGTCACAAAGGTGCTTGGTTGTAATCTGGGAACATTTTGCCGTGAGCTACCCTGTAATAAAGGATACACATGCATGTTCTGTATGTTTATTTAATTTATTTTTAATCCAAATAGCAAATATACCCTAAATAGATATCTGAAATATCCATTTTATACAGTACTGTCAGTATTGAGAGTTCTGTGTGCTGCCCTGCACAGGAAGGGCAGGGCAGGCAAGTTCCAGCTGCTTGTTTTCCGGCATTGGAAGGTACTTCCATTAAGGAGGGATCCTTAACCCGTGTGATGTCAAAATATAAAGAGGAACGGAATAAAGTGAAAAACACGATTACAGTTGTTATAGATAAAAGAAAAACATTTGTGCTGGCCTAAAGGGAGTTTAATAGTCATTCCTATTAAGCTTGAAGCATATGATAAATCTCGAATCCTACTTTTACTGTTCAGACTGCATCCAATTTTGTCAATAGCAAAACATTGAAGGACGTTTTCCTCTTAAAGTTGCAAGGAAAAATTGCCAACAACTTTGAAAGACTTTTCGTCTGTTCTTGATATGAAACTTGCCTTTGTCTCATTTAAAAGATTGTAAGAATGTATTCTAGCTTAGAGACAACTATGTGACAATATTGTAGCTTTTTATTGCATCTTTGCTCATCTTTGCCAAAAACGGCACAAGAAATTTCCCTTGAAGTCTGGTAATTTTTGGGTTTGCAACTTTTCTTACAACATTTGCTGGGAGAGAAGCTGGATCTCTTTTTCCTAACTGTGGAAAAAGTCACTTCCCACATGACTTTTAGGATTTGTTTGAAAGAAAGAATATGTCCAAACGGTGTGATTTAAGGAAGGTATTTAACGTCTATAATAGGAAACATCAAATACAGTTTCCAGTTCCACTTCTAAGAGTCCTTCTGTAAGATATAAAGACTTTTGTTTAAATTATTCAAATGTAGGTTGAACATTGTCAAATAATACAATGGATCCTACTTAACATACTATTTCTAATTAATTACCTCTGAAATAGCAAATACTTTGTAAACGGTTAAATAGCATAAAATCAGCATTTTTCTGCAAATTTCAAGTATTGTAAGACTGATTTGGACAAGTTGCTTTTTGAACCAACCAACTTGGGTCTCACTTGAGGAAATTCCCAAGTTGAACGCTGTTCCTGGCTAAAATGCACCGGAAAGTTGAAGGCTGGACCTCCCAGTACTTGACAGGGTTGTTGAATAGGCTGATGCCACTGTACAGGGCTTTCTTCTTCCTTCGTCCTGTTGGACAGAAATCATTCACTCCCAGTTTGGCGATGTGGTTGGAGTGAAGGAAGACGACCTGCAGCCATAGGGACAGAAAAATACAGGACTGGAATGAGAATGGGGAAAATATTCCTTAGCCATGTGGGTGACTGAAGTTTGCCACAACATCAGTTCCATGCAGACCTTAAGAGTAACAAGAGCTTAAAATTTGTGTTAAATCTTTAACAAAAGTCTTCCTCCTGCTGCAGTCCCTCCCGCAAAGGAAAGTCATATGGCATTTTGTCAGTGTGTTTTTAGAATAATTGGACTCTATTCTTGGGGAGCTTGGTTCTAAAATGCAATTTTATATTATCTTATAGTAAGAATTATAATGATGCAGTATTATGTTCTCATTTCCTGGAAACATTTTTTGAGTGTTGCATTTTGTTGTCCTTTTTTTCCTTTCCTGGAAAGTGTTCCTGCAGTTTGATTTTGTTTATTTCTTTAATAAGCTTTTATCATTTCAGGCTCTCCTGTTAGGAAAGTCGTGGCAAAATATGTGTCAGTTATTTATGCTTTTTGGTTGTGACCTAATCAATGTGACAGTGGAAAGTCAAACAACTCAGAACTCCCAGTGCTGTCTGATAAATTCAGTGTATGACCTGCAGGTATTTCAGGTCGGGTAATCCAGGAGGAACCTTCTTCAGCTTGTTTTTTTCCAGGTGGATTTCACGTATACTCGGAATGTTGGCAAAACTTCCATTTTCCACTTCTTTGATTTTATTATTGCCAAGGCCTAGCCTAGAAATAGTACAAGAACATTTCATTAAAGACTAACTGAGATTCACAATAGCATTGAAGAGGTTTTTGGGTTTTTTAAAGATTGAAATACACAGGAGTAAACACAGGGGGAGAAAAGAACCGGGGGAAGATGATGAAATTTTATCTTTGATAGGAAAAAATCACCACTGATCTAACATAATTTAAATTCCACTTAAGGAAGATTGGCTCACAGCTGTTATCAGCTATCTGACGTAAGCAATTGTTCAGTTTTGCATGCAGCTTTTGTAATTATAGTGGGAAGTGTTTAAATTATAAGTATTGAGCTGCTTGTGAAATAAATCATAACATTTTACCAAGTAGTACAGCTGCAAAGTGTAGTCAGTGCAATAAGTTCTAATAAATACCCAAATAGCAAGTCTTGTCTAGAAAAGCGGTTTTAATATGCAGCTTATTTTTAAAATATGAAGGTTTTTTACAAAGCAGGATGAATTTCTTTCCTATTTCCAGATTTTCCTTACATTTTTTCCTCCAAGGCTTCAGCCTGCTTTGCTCAGATGATTCAGAAGCTGGTGCCATAGGTCAGTCAGAGTTGCTCTTTCTGCCCATCCTGCCATCCCCTTTTTCTCCATTCTTCCCTGATTTCTTCAGAAACTGAATCTGGTATCTAAAGGCAGTTCAGTAATTTTTGTTACCCAGTTCAGTGCTGCTCAGCCATATTTTCAGAGTTCTTGATTGAGCTTTACAAAGAGAACTTCCTTCTCTCCTGTTTCAGTGATATATTCCTTAGAAACACACGTTTTTCTTTAAACCTCACTGCATTTGAAAGCACTTACCAAGTTTTCCTTTACCAGCTTCTGTATTTATGAGAATAAATTTATGAGAATTGAAGAACTCAGGTTGTATTTTGTTCTTATCCTGCTTTTCTGTTGCAGACTGTTGGCAAAATGTGTAATAAGACTAATGTGGGGGTTTGGGGGTGTGTTTGTGTTTCAAAGTTTAGTCTTACTTAGAGCAATTCTTACTAAAACACCTATAATTTTTATTCTCTTTTCTCCCATCAACAAGAGAAATATCAAATAAGAGATCAGTGCTGGGCATGACGTTTTAACAAATAAAGGTATTCAGCCTGGGAATTTTACCTTTGAAGGTCTTTGTATCGGTTAAAATCCTCAAGTTCGATTCCTGTGATCTTATTGTCATCTAAGTGAAGCTCCAGAAGACTGGAGGGTAAATCTGATGAAAAAAATGTACAGTGTGAAAAAAACAAATCAACTTATTTTGGTGGGAACATTTGTTATGTTCCCAAAAGCTTCTTTCCTTTGTGTTTAGAATTGGGTGAAGAATCTCGGGGAGGTTGTCTGCGTCAAAGAAATTGGTATTATGTATAAGTATGTTAATGTTTAAACCAATATAATTTAGTTTAAAATAACTTAAAAAAAAAGAAAAAAAGCTGTGGAAGGAAGGGCATGTTAATTAAGATATATTAGAGTTCCAAAATTTGATAGTTTTTCTGGCTTCCTTTACAACTCTCACGGTAACTTTGTCAAAGATATTAATCCTGTGTTTTGTGCATTTATCTCAGAATCTGTAGTCAAAGCCTGTGGAACCAGGGGCAGGTTTTTGAAAATCTGTAATTTTTTTTCTACACAATGTAGCAGTTGTACTGTCACAGCTGCCAGGATGTGACTGGGAGGAAAGCTTTTGGAGTACTCGAAGAAAAATTGTGGTATTTGATAGCTCTTTCCCATGCCAGAATATTTTCTCTCACGTTTCCAAAAATTCCGAATCCGAACTGCTGGTGAATGGACCAGGAGGTGGCGAATCTTTCCACAACATCCTCTTAGTGAGGGCAAGGAAAGCTCAGCCTGAATTTGCTGCTGCTGGGCTCAGTTTTCCCAGCTTCTGTCTAGATGGCTCCCGACACCGAGCAATCCGCGCTGCTCTCTGGGGCTGGGACAGCGCTGCTCCCGCTGCGCGCGGATCTGAAGGGATGTGGCTGCTTCCCAGCCTGCCTTTATTCCACTTGGAATAAAGTTGGTTTGTTTGGGCTTCGTTCCAGTTTGCTTTCCAGCTGGCAGTTCCGGGTGCCTGAGTGACAATAACCACAGGGAAGGCCACCCCACCTGTCCACTGCACGTTTTTAGTACATTTTACATTTAGTACATTAGTACACATTTTATTAGCTACATGTTTTTAAACCTTTGTGCCATTATAGCGTTTGCAGAGAGAAACATCTACAAACTCAGTTTGCATTTCTGGTGAATGAGTTCACTGTGAAATCTATTTGGTTTGTTTATGTATCTGACACCATATTTTGGACCTTATGCTGTGGGTCTTTATAGATTTCTCCGTAACAAAGACAAAATTGGAATGATTTTAAGTTGGGTGTTTTTGTGCTAAGTGACAGGAACTGCTACTGGATTGTTTTGGGGTTTTTTGTGTTAGGAAGCATTACCATAGTCAGACAGAGGCTTTCTGATCTTAAAGTTATCTGAACAATTGGGGTGAGTTGGTTTTGGTTATTGTTGGGGGTTTTTTAGTGTTCTCTTCTACAGGGATCCTTCTGTATATCTATACATATATGTATATATACACACACACACAGGAAAAGATTAATAAGAAACAAGTTCTTTATCTGCATGATCAGCAATAAATACAGGGCCAACATTTAGTTTCCCTATGAGTTAAAGCATAGAACACAGTGTTTTGCTTTGTTTCCTTCCTTTTTCTCTTGGCTAGAGTTTTGAGTGGTTGAAAATCATGAGAATTTGGTTCAAGACCACACTGACCTGCAGAAAAAGCAGGTGGAATGTTGTACCGAACTCCTTTATGCTACATTTGTGTGTGTGGAGGTCAGTGATTTCTTAAATTAGTGTTTTAATTTTTTTTATCTCCAAATTACAAGATTGGGGGGGGTTATATGAAAAAGTTATTTGATTTTTTAGTATATTATAGTGAATTTAATTAAATATTAAAATTAAGTTTTACTTAACAAAACTACATTGAACATTGTATTTGAGGTACAGTGTGACTTGAAATACTAAAAATCAAATTTAGAAATTTTGGAGTTAAATTTTAAAACTGTAAAGGAAGTGGGATTTCTGCATCCCTTATGGCCCTGATCAAATATTGGGGAGTTTATCCTTTCTCTGTCGTGATTTTTGGGAGGTTGATGTGGGAAAGGCATGAAGTGACATGAAGTTATGAATTTCTTTGTATTGTTCCTCCTGAGGCAAGTGTCTGGGCATTCTGTGAGAGGATGGAGGGAGAAAGTGGGAGAGGAAGCCTCTGTGCACTGTTTGTGTATGAACTCTTCTGGGATGGGGAATTGGAGACTAAGTTCAAAAAGAAAAGGTAGGAGGTGGGTTGGTAGTAATAAGAATGCAAAACAATTTGTGAATTTAATAATCCTTCAGATGCTAAAGCCTTTTATTGAGGAGTATCTTGATGTAAGTAAACTAGAAAAGGGAAGGCATACCTACCTTTAGGGATTGACGTTAACTTCGCCTCTGCAATCCGTATGTGGTAGATATTTACCCCTTCGAAAGCCCCTGGCTCTATTCCATCATTGTTAAGAGGATTTGCACTCATTTCTGCCCAAGGGGGAAAAAGAAAAGCATTTATGGCGTAGGAATTTTGTGTAGGTTAGGCTAAGTTATAAAGAGCTGGTTTAAATTTATGATTGCTGATATTCTAAGCACGCTGATATTAATGTTCAGTTTTGATTCTGTTCTGAGGGGTGTCACAGCTCTCAATGAATTAAGGCTGTGTTACTTGGCTTGCAGGATTATCCAGAACTTGACCTTTGTAGCAACTTCATATAGAAACTCAATTGTGGAGGGTATTCCCACAGCATGGATATGTCTTTAAGAGGAAACTGTGCCTTGGGGAAATGTTTGACTGGAAATGATGTATGATATATTCCATTTTTGGTGAAGATATTTTCTGTTCTACTTAATTAGACTTACCTAAAACATGTAGAGACTTCATTCCTTTGAATACATCCTTAGGGATTTTCTTAACCTTATTAGCATGAATTCTGAGCTCTGCCAGAGTTCTGGGTAGGTTTGTTGGGATCTCTGTCAGTTGGTTGTGGGACAAATACAGTCTTCGTAGCCTCTTTGTTGGTTGAAAGGCTTTGGGATGGATCTTGTATATTTTATTGTTGTTCAAAGCCAATGCCTGTGAGAGATGGAAAGAGCAACAGAAAGCTTTCTTTATCCAGGACTGTTATGACTATTAATTTGGAGTCACGGATTTGATATGCAATTAAGCAATTAAGTGTTTAAAATATTTTATTTTTCCATCCTACCAAACTTTCAGCACTTTGTAGATGCTTTGGGCATTTCAGTTGCTTGTGAAAAACAAAGAACCTGAAAGCTGGAGCACTA
Source organism: Hirundo rustica (assembly GCF_015227805.2). Classification (NCBI taxonomy): domain Eukaryota; kingdom Metazoa; phylum Chordata; class Aves; order Passeriformes; family Hirundinidae; genus Hirundo; species Hirundo rustica. The sequence continues at coordinate 6,868,113 of NC_053461.1, read as the reverse complement.
ATCAGAAGGTAGATCTGACGAGGTGCCAATGGATCATGAGAATTGGCAAAATAATATGTTTGTATTCATATATTTTGTGGGATTGTATGGGGGTTATATACTTGGTTGCTGTTGTTCCTTAATGCAGACAAATTCTCAAAACTCAGAATTTCATCTTTTATTTCAACATAGTGCTGCAAAATAAAAGTGAAGGTTTTAATGTGAGTTTCTTACATGTTAGTGTCTGTATATGACACATGAATTTATATTTTATTTGTCATTTCCAGCTCCTTTGAATTTCAGTCTCTCTTCTGTATAGTCTTTTGGGGGCAACTTTTTCCTCATTGCTATGTGTTATCAGAGAACTTGTAATGAGTTACTGGAGACAACAAAATGAAATATCTGAAATGATTTTGCATGTCAAATCACATCTCTGAATTTCCATACTTAAACTATTCATTTCTGTTCCTTTTTTATTTCTTGGAGTTATCTCTTCTCAGGAATTGTGCAAGGAAAAAAAACAGTAAATCAAACAAGATTTTTTTTTTCCCAGAAAAAAATGAGGTTAGCTCAAGGAAATAAACAGGAAATGCTCATTCCTAATCCATGTTGCCATCTGTGCCTTTGCTAAGCAGACTCCAGGACCGAGCCAAGTTGTACAAAGTAAACTTTGCTCTCCATGAAAATGTTGTTCAGCCTCGCCACAAATGAACCAAGGAGAAAAAGCAAAGCAGCTCAGAGTCCTCAGCGATCACGTAATTAAGTGGTGACTCTGGTCTATAATGTGGTGATTACTGATTGATTCCAGTGGCTTTCTCAGTCATTGGGGGATAAGAGACTCTTAGATCTTTTACACAGAATATAAACCACAGTTTGTGCATTTACCCTTTGCTTGCTGCTAAGACCATTCTGCACCCAGACACAAGAAAATAGGAAATGCTTCATTGCCAGCTCTGAATTTATATAGTTCCTGTTTTCTCTGTCGTGTCTTAGGCCATAATAATTAACAAGCTCATTCATAAACAGATCTGGTAAATTTTTGGATTTTGCTCAGAAGCCAAATATGACTGAAAGCATTTGTTTTATAGAATCACAGAATTATTTGGGGTTGGCAGGGGGGCCTTAAAGCCCGTCCAGTGCCACCCCCTACCATGGGCAGGGACATCTTCCAGTACCCCAGGCTGCTCCAAGTCTCATCCAACCTGGCCTTGGGCACTTCCAGGGATCCAGGGGCAGCCACAGCTGCTCTGGACACCCTGTGCCAGGGTCTCACCACCCTCACAGGGAAGAGTTTCTTCCTAACGTGTTAGGAATGGTCCTTATGTTAGTTTATTGTGTGTCTCCTGTCTTTCTAATGGAGCATAGAATGTAATTAGTTTGCTATAAGTTATGGAACAGATTTTGGTTATAGAGTGAAAATTTTAAAATGGTCAGTATTTGTTAGTGGAACTAGATCTGGATGCTGGATCTAGGGTGACATCCAATAGAAACAAATATTTTAAAGCAGATTTAATCTACTTCCCAATCCTCTGAGACTCTCATTTCCTTTCATCATAAGAAAGGATTATTGTGTACTGTAAACATCTAGGTTTATCCGTTTACCAGTGCTGTTTGTTTCAAAGCCTGTCCCTACATGCATGGTTGAGCATGGTAACAAACGAAGAGTAGAGGCCCTGACTTTTTCAGTAATTCAGTGTTTCTCTGTTTTCCGTTCAGGTCAGTTGGATTTGTAGCATTTGTTTCAGTGCTGTATGTGTTAGCCCTATGTTCTGTTCTTTTGAAAATACCCTCAAAAATATCACTGCAGTTCTCCTCTGAGATTAAATTCTTTCTGCTATCTTCCATCTAAGCAGGTAAAAAGGATCACTTGCCTTGCAGCCTTTAAAATGTAGGGAATGTTTCTGTGCATGCTAAGAACTGAAAAACCTTGAGAATCTTTTTGGTTAGATGTATATGGTACATTTTCTGGATGTTGTAGAAAGTAGTTCTTATGGCTCAAAGGTATTTGCTTCTTACTATGTGGGAGCAGTCAAATATGCAGGCATTGGACTATTTTTATCTATATTATTGGAGAAGGAAATACCATTTATATTTTTAAAGGATCTAAATATTTCAGATTGCTAACTAAGATTTCAAACTTGGGAAATAGCAAGCTTACATAAAGTGATGTGAGTCCTTGGAGATCGTTTTCCTTGACCTCTTTGATTTTGTTGTTTTGAAGGTCAATCATACGAGTATCTGGCGGGATGTTGCGAGGAATTGATGTCAAACCTACATAAGTATGTGACATAAACAGAAACATTATGTGCTGTATGTAAGTCCAAAGAAATTAACTGCCAAACATCAAAACAGAATAAGATTGTTGATGAATATGGTGAGGGAGAAAATATGAACAGCCAAAAGCAAAAGGTAGAAGGGAATTTTTGATAGTGGGAAAAAGCTAACAATGTTAGAATGTGCCACAAACATGTGCAATGTTTTGGGAGGAATTGCTTCTGCCCCAACCATGAAAACTAAATCAGGACTGCTCTTTGTGGACTCTGCATCTCTGAAATAATCCTCAGAGCTCAGGTTGTCCTATGGGGCGACTGGAGAAAGGATCCCTCAGAAATCCAGGGCAGTGAGGAACAGGGCTGTGGATTCAGGGTTCTCTGTTTAGTGCTCAGTGCTCCTTTGGACCACTGCTCTGCTCTGTCCATGGCACTGGGGCAGCTGCTGAGGATTCATTCAGGTCATGGTGGAGCTGAGAAACCTGTTCTTGGTGTGGGCAAAGGAAGGTCTCCACTGCCAGCACTTCTGTCCCAGTACCAGAAATCATTAACATAAATCAGTACCAGTAGCATTAATCCCCCAACCCAGTTTCTGTTCAGTTTCAAGCCCACTGCAGTTCAGGCCGTCTGAGATCCTGAATCAGTAGAAAAGACTCAACAGGGACAGTAACTTTCTTTTGAGTGGAAATGCAGATGCGTGAAATGCTAAGTGCTGTCCAATTTGTTAACAGTTATTCTATAATTAATAGATTGCAGTTATCTAAAGATGAAGTCTGTTAATGTGAGATTTTTCTACATGTGAACTCATGTAAAGTGGTTTGAAATCTATAGACCAGATACATTAACCACAGTTTGCTGATGTCAGCAAAAGTTTGATTCCTTAATAATAACAGATTTTTAAAACCCCAGCAATTTATATTTGGGGAGACACGAGGAGTCCAGGATGAAGTTTAGGAAGGTGGCAGGCTGTGATGAGAACAAATGTCGTTGTTGCTGTGCTAGTTGTGGGAGCACAGTGCTTTGACCGCCTTGAATCATAGGATAATTTCAGTGAGCACTAACTCAAATTGGCACAATTAATACTGAATTCACTTTTAGGGACTGGGATGTACCTGCAGCACTGACAGGAGCACATTTGTCTTTAGCTAAACTGTCACCAAGGATGCTCACTTTGGTGGAAGTTAAGCTGAAGGAATACTTTGCATCCCATTTATGTGCCCGCATAATAATTCATCTTTTAAAAGACAAATCCTCCAAAGGAGAATCCAGTGGAGAACAGACACAAATTCATTCTTACCCAGGTCAGAGCAATGGACAACTCTCACATAGCACTGGCATCCAAAGGGGCATGTTGGGAACAAATCAAAAGGAATTAGTGGTAGAATGGGTTCTGTGGTTGGAAATAGAGAATTGTCATCATCGTCATCATCGTCGTCATCTTCCATATCTTGGAGCATCATATTCTTTAGTGTAAAATACGAAGGGCCAGTGAGAGATTTGGCAGAGCACAAAGCCAAGAAGAGAAGGAGTGTGTATTCTTTCATATCTTCTTAATCAGAATAACCAGCCTTGGAAAGTGAACAAATGAACAAGAAAATAAACACCAGAATCAGTGAATAGGGAACAAAATGGTCTGTTGTCAATACCGAGGTTTAATTAGTATATGAAGGATGAAGTATATAAAAATATTTAAATATAAATCAATACTATAATATAACACATAATCTTAAATTCATTAGGCATTAATGTAATATCAAAGTATTTTAGTTTAGTTTACAAATAATATCATCATTTACTTCAAGCTTTGAAGTGGAATTTTTGTAGTAAACTTTGCCAGAACTTGGAATATGATTCATTTTATTTGTTCTCAGTGAAAAATATTTTTAGTGGGATACATTGGCATATGTGCGTTGCTTACAAAATTGGGAAGTACTTGATTAGTAGTGCATAAAATGCACTCAGTGAGATACCTACTAAACACTCAGTGCTCCACTCCCTAAATTAACTTTAATTAAACTCTTCCTAGTCTAATCTGAAGTTTTCAATCCTGACAACAGCTTTTCCTGTGTTCCAGTCATTTGTTTGTTATTGCCATTCTTAGAAGTTCACCTCTCCATGTAAACACATCTCACAGAATTGTAGAATCCCAGAATACTTTGGGTTGGAAGGGACCTTTAAAGATCATCTCATTCCACTCCCTGCCATGGGCAGGGACACCTTCCACTGTCCCAGGCTGCTCCAAGCCTCATCCAGCCTGGCCTTGGGCAGGGATCCAGGGGCAGCCGCAGCTTCTCTGGGCACCCTGTGCCAGGGCCTGCCCACCCTCACCAGGAAGGATTTCTTCCCAATATCCCATCTAAATCTGTTCCCTGCCACTGTGAAGCCATAACCCCTTGTTCTGTCACTCCAGGCTCGTGTAAAAAAAAAAAATCCCTCTCTTTCTTGTTAGCTCCTTCAGGGACTGGAAAGCCACAATTCAGTCACCCCAAAACTTCTCTTTTCTAGGCTGAACAAACCTAATTCTCTCTGACTTCTTTTTCAGGAGGGCTCTTTTCTCTGAGAAGGACTTGAGTGTTAGAAATCCATGTCAGTGGAAATCAGTGACTTAAATTACATCCAGCACAAAAGCTAAAATCTGGTAGTCTTGTGTGTGAATTTTTTGATAAACGTAGGTTGGGGCTTTTCTGTTTGGTGGGGTTTTTTTCCCTTGCTCCTACAAAACTAGGTGCAGAGGAGAATGGAGGTAGTAAGAATTGCCCCAGAATGCAGCAAACTCCGAGAAAATGTTGTAGATTCATCCCTCAGCTCAATATTGTTTCCCTCCAAAGCCCAATTCCAGAAGTCATTTGGAACTGAAAATGTGTTCCACAAACCAAGAGAGGCTGCAGGGAATTTTATTGTGCGTGTCCTGTTGATAAAAGTGTTCCAATTTAGACTATCATAGGCCTCTTTAAGGAAATACTAAACAGGAACAATTCTTGTATGATCACCTAATTAAAAGCTTGCTGATCGCTTTGGAGATGAAAAATGCCTTTATGTAGGCATGTTGTCATTGGTCCTCCATTGCAGGAAAAGGGGTGCTCTGGTTTCTACTGTGGTTTGACTTGGCTTATTCAAAATAAGATCTTGTTTGTACCAGTTTTTTCTGTGCAAAGTCATTTTATTGTTTATTTGAGGGGGTTCATAACAGTATTAAATGCAAATATCTTTTGCATACCTTGCTGCTCCTGTATCTGTGTCTGTTTCAGGGAGTTTAAAAAGAAGAAAACAAACAGTCTTCAGATAACATAAAAAGAAAATGTGACATCTTTCCCCCAAATATAAGTCCAAAATCAGAATCACAAAGTACTTTGTATCCTGTAGGTAAGCAACATATAGCTGAATTTCATTTCCCATAATATTTTGGTTGCATACCCATTTGGCTAGGGCATGTATTTTTACTGATGTAACAATCTCTTGAAAGAGTTTTCATGTATGTTTTTCCCATATATATTCCTTTGTGCTCAAAATAATGTTCTCTTGCAGTGCTCCTAGAAAGAATTTTGTGGTTGTTCTTGCAATCCCTTACAATGTCTGTCCCTGAAAGACTCTTTGAGTATAAACAATGCTGGGAAGAAGGTGTGGAACCTCTGTTTGGTTTTTTGGAGAGAATTGTCATCTCTGGCTGTGCACCTTTGGAATATTTGGCCTTTTCAGTCTTTTATTTCAGCTTCAGGAAAAGGCCAAAATCTTCACTATTTCAGTCATACCATCAATTAAGAGATGAGGAGTTGGAATTCTTTCAGCCTTCCAAGTTCTCCTTGTTCTTGGACAAGCAGTTTAATGGCTGGGCTGTCACACGTAGGCTCTCAGGCTCTCTGTTCTTCCCTGGCAGTTTAGGTGCTAAGTGATAAAATGCTCTGTGGTTTATCCAGTCATGAGACACTATCTCCATATGTAGGATATCGAGTGTGATGATGTCTTGGGACGTGGACATACCAAGACCCTGCTGACTTCAATTTGAGAGAGACACTGGCTGTGTAGTTTCACTAGATCTAAAAGACAAACTTGGATGTATGTTCCTAAAATGTTCTTTTGGATCTGGTGCTAGGAAGTTCTCTTATGAAACAACTTAAAAATCTGGTCCCACACTTGCATCTGTAGCAAATGGATTGCATATTTCCTTTCACATAGCCAAAAATTAGGATATCAAAGTATTAAAAGATGGAGGCTGTGATTGGAGTAGTGGCCAATTTGAACTCTTGAAAAACATGTGTTGCTCACAGAGTTCTTGAAAAGTAGTGTTGAAATGTGTCACTGATGACATACATTGGTTCTGTGAGTTACATCTCTTTAAAACAAGTCTTTTTATGTAAGGAAACCTGAGCTGTGATTTTTTTTTTTTAATTTATTTTAAAGCAAAAAGTCCTTGCTTCATCTTCCCATTTTGCCCTTAGGAAATAGTTATTAGCTTTGTAGTTAGGAATGATCATCAAGCTTGACTCTGGGTTTACATTGGCCAAAGAATGGATCCTAAAGGACTGAGTTTTATGAAGATGTGGGGATGGTTCTTTCCTGCCTGAGGTTTTGAATTTCCCAGTAAATAGGTGCTGATACGACTCTGTAAAAATGCCCTGATTCTGCAGCTCTTCTCAAGGGACTTATACAAACTTTCTGCATGCTTAAAACTTCAAGAATAAGAGAAGTAAAAGAAAGTCTAGAATCTGAGATCCTAGTGATATTTCGGAAAACACTGTCATAAAGATTTTATGAAATATTGTTTCAGAAGGTATAGATAGGCACAGCTGTGGTAATGGTCCCCTGCTGCCACTTGAGCCTGACTGTGCTCCCAGGTGCTCCTTGCCAGCTCTCTGGTACCAGCTCTTCCTCTCAGGCTGTTCACCGGGCTGGTTGAACTCACTACACCAGCACAAAACTAATGTGAACAACAAAACTCCATCATGTTCTTTTCATGTGAAGAAACTGAGTCAGCTTAGAGTACCAGAACCAGCACAAAAGAAAGGGTGGAACAGCCTGGTTGACAGGGCTGGAACATTTAATGGAAAGAGAAGGAAGGAGGAGTGATGGGGGAGCCATTCCTGACATATTCAAGCTGTTAGACAGGCTGAAATGCTCTGAGCAGCTGGTTGTCACTTGGACAAAGCCTGGCTTTGTCCATTCTTGTTTTAACAGACCAGAACACTGAGAATGAGTCTGACAAAGCTCCATTCAAGCTCCGTTGCACCTTCTTTACATCACTCCTTCTTACCCTTCAGCACAAAAAGCTTTTGAGTAGCACCTTCTCCCCGGAACATCAGCCACCCAAGGTGAGGTGACAATGTGGAGAGTGTACTTCACATGGAGAGATGCTCTAAGGTGCTTTCCTGAGGTAACTGTCCAAAAATCACTGCACTGGTTGGTTGGGACACACTTATCCTCACTAACATGGTCATCTATACCCAAACTCATATTGCCAAACAATACATGGAATACAGACATTTTTAATGCCATTAGTTATAATTTATGAATAATTAAATGCAGGTGATGTCACAGTATAATTTAATATAATTGAAACCCCTTAGATTTTATGTGGAAAATTCTCGTATTTCTGTGATGTGAAAATTCTAAACATGAGTTATGGGAAGAAAATCCCTTTCAGTGGGAGCAGAAATTGTGTTGTTAGCATGGGATGAGTGCATAGAGACCCAGCAACAAATAACTCTGAATTGCCTGGCAGCTGCAAACCAGTCCAGCAACATGAACTTTGCTGCCTTATCAGTTATGATACTAAAGGACTTTATGTATTAAGTTAAAAAGACTCTAAGTTATATTTAGAAATCTCTTCTGTTACTGGTATACAGAGACAAATTTCCCATGGCATTGTTTCTGAAAAGGAAAGGTTTAAATGACCCTGTGGTGGTCTTTGCAGACGCAAAGAAAACCCCTGTGCTCATTAACACAAATCATTGCTCTGTGCACAGATTTTGTCCAAAGAAAGGCAAGACCATAACTGTTTTGAAATCTATATTTAAAAATAGTTCTGGTTCTATTAGTCACTGTCCCATTCCAGAAATAAAAGGAGTTTGTTTAACTCTTTATCTACTCCATTGACTTACTGAAATTACTGAAGAAAAACAGGAGGAAGGTTTTCTATTAATAATTCTAGTAATAAGATTACTATAGAATTGTCTGTTGTCAGAAATAGTCCAATACTGAAGTTGAGCAGTACTAATTAAGAGGACTGTTTACAAAATAAGTTGTGTTTACAGAGTATTTACTTTTTATGGGGAGCTGCTTGACTCTTGTTATTGAATGATCTATGAAAACTTTTAGGTTGTAGCTCATCCACAGTTCGTTCTTTCCTAGGTTGTTTTTAATTACTTTGCTGATATGTACTTAAAAAACCCCACCAACCTGAATACCAAATTACAGAAAGTTAACACTGAGTTGTTACTGTAAGAGCTGCTGGTATTGTAGAGTAGATTTTCATAGATGGTTAGAACTGAGAAAAAGTGTTATGGTCAATTGTAACATTTTTCTGACATGTCTTTGATAGTTAAATAATCCACTATACCTTTATTTGTTTTCCAGTTCACATGTAGTAAACACAGAAGTATTTCAGCTGCAAGTAAGCTTTCAAATGTTCTATTTAAAAAGTGGCATTTCTAATTCTAAATTATCTGATATCATTAATCTGCACATCATCACTGACAAGCTTAACTCCTTGCTGCTATTTCTATAGAATAGGTATTCAAACTGGACATACCTTGCAGGTTTGGAAGTTCTTCCGGAAGCACTGAGATAATCCACCTAAGGTCCTTATGTCCAGTTATTTCATATTACCAAAAAAATAAGGAAAAAGGAAGAGTTAGAGTTCTGTGAAATGAAAAGCATGTAAAAAGAAAAAGTCCACTTCCAAGCTTCGTGATCCTTCTGGCACTGTGGGTGATACCAGAGTAAAGTGCTGCTTCAGATTAGCCCATCTTAGTACTGAAGAATGATATTAAGGCGACTTGTTACCAACTCATATGTTTTTCATCACTGCCTGTATTAGAGCCAAAACTTCTGGCTTAACTCTAGACGTCTAGTGGAAGACTTTCTAAAACCTGTAGTTTAATAATAGTTGACATCAGGCCATTGGAAGTACAGTGAGGTCCATTTCAGGTCATTCCTGCTGTGGAATTCCACTTATTTATGATTTCACTAGCCTTTATTCTTTTAAAAGTGTGACTTGAATAAAACCATAAAACTTCAGCCAGTGGCAAAATAAACCAGTAGCCTGCAGTGACCTGCAGGCTGCCAAACCCTTCTAAAGTTAGAAAATTAGGATTTTATTGTGTTGCTATGTATAAATTTTAGCTCTGCTTTCAGGAGGCAGCAGTCTGGCTGGGGACAATGGTTCAAGAATGTAAACTGTAGATCAGGTTTTTAATATAGCTAATCTCAGTCTCTTTTGTGTGGGAAATAAAGCATATCTGTTAATTAAAACACAGACAATATTTGCAGTATTCTGTGATTGCAATTGTGGGTTTGAAACCAAGTCTTTGAGAAAGTGCCCTGTTACAAAGTTTGTACTGACTAGCACATCACAATATTTAGAAACTGGGTTATTCTTTGTTTACCTTTCCTAGGCCTCTGTTTATGTAAACTTCAAAAATGTTTAATTAATAGAGTTTACCTAAAGCAAGTTTCATAGTCAGGGAAGCACTTTGTGCCTTTAAATTTACAATACATTATACCCAGTTCCATGCACATCTGACTTCATCTGTTTCTTTAATTAGCTCCTTTCTGTGTTAAAAGTCTGGTCTTGCATTGAAAAAAAAAAAAAAACCCCTGGAAATTTTACTTGGGATTTTTTTTTTTTAATTTTATTTTACATGTAATGTGCTGTTTGCAAAATGCCTGTACAAGTTGCATAATAGTTATTTTGTCTACTGTTACTTTCTTAAGCATGAGAAGGATTCTGTGCCAAAAATTAAAACTTTAGGGTTGTGATATGTGATATCAATGAAGACAAGACTTGTGTTACCTGCAGCATCACTTTTGATGTGTTCCAGTTCCAGCAGCACAGATGGATGATGATAAAGAGTCTCTCTCTATCACTTTTCCCAAGGAATAAAATTACAATTTCAAAAGCAATCACATTCCCACAGAAAAATCTAAAGGATGATCTTAAGCTTTTTTGAAATCTCAAATTGCATATATCTGCATTCTCTTGCCTGCTTGTAGAAACCAAAGCTTCCTGAGTAAACACTCCCCTGTGTTTTGAATAGCTGGGTTTGGATGGGTTTACTTGAGGAAATTAGTATTAAATTGCTGTTTTAAAAAACCCTCCAGCATTTTCTTGGCTGTTTAACAGAAGAGAGCAGAGCCTGAGGGTTGTGATATAAATGTACTGGTTTCTTTTTTCACTTAGTTCAGTAGCAAAGTCTTGAATCAGCAGTTTCGGCTCACCCTGGTTTTGCAGCAAACTACTCTTGAGGTTTAGTAACATCTCAATTTTGGATGAATACTCAGGGTTTTTATTATTATTTTCTCTTTTTAGTTGATTCTGGTGGTAGGAACACATTCCTATGTCTATAAAGTTTGTCATAGCCAATTACATAATGAAGACAACACACAGAGTGGTAGTATCTGGAAAAAATATAACATTCTTTCCCTAAAGTGGATTATCAATCAATTTTGTCCAGTATATAGTATCAGTAGGGCAGAAATAAATATAGCTCACATGCTGTTCTTGTGATGCAACTGCTTAATATCTCAAGACATAGATCCAATATTTTGATGTGACTGTAATTGCAGTCTAAGGTAAAAGGCCCAGAAATCACCTTCTCAGCTCTCTTGACTACTCAGTTCTGAACTCCAAATTTTACTCTCCCACAGCAGGACTTAAAACTTAACCAGTGGTTCTCAATCCACTTTATGAGCCTATTTTTTTAAATGTTTGCAGCACATTTTCAATGTCTCAGGTTTTTAATGCATGGTGTTGGGGGCTTAATGAAGAGAGATACTCTCTAATAGTAGTGTGATGGCATTTTCTTTGCAAGGAAATGTTGGTGTATTTTTCAAAGAAAGATTATGTCTATATAACTAATAGACTATATAAGGTAAGACTGTTTGCTCAGAACTTTTCAGTGATTTCTGTTTCCACCTATGAGACAATTGGTTGAAAATTAGAATTCTGTCTTGCTTTAAAACACTTACGTAACGTTTATGAGTAACAGAGATTGGTTATTGAGCAAAGAATAGAAGTATATCCAACACATATGTGGCTCAGAATACTGTCTCACTGTGGTCAAATATGGAGATGAAAAAGAATTTGGATGGTGTTTTATGTTTGAAATTATCAGTGATATAAACTGCTACCTTTGATTTCTTTCTTGAAAATGACTGTATTTTGTATTACTTGATATGTCTGAGAGAGCAAACAAGCGCTGCCATATGTGGCTGATGCTTCCATCACAATCTCTGTTTTAAGCCAGTCTTGTATGCATTTGTTATTCTAAAGCAAACTAAGTACTTTTTCATTTTCTAGCACTGTTTATAAATGTGGTTTACATAATGTGATGAATCTAACATCAACTGCACAAAGCTGCCTTGGAGCCTGCCCATCACATTTTAATAACATGACATATTCCTTTCGTGCTCACAACCGGTCCATGTGCGGTGTGGTCACATATTTTGGTTTTTGCTAAATTTTGGCTCCTCTCAGGCTGGACTACACCATTTAACCAGCTGAGTATACAAAATCTGCCCTTCAGCTTCTTACAGTTCAGTTTTATTCTTCAGTACCTATATATAAATATATTAAAAATCTCTTTGTAATCATCACACATGAATCAGTTTTTGCATATTAATAGTTTTTAGTGTGTTTTTGGCAGCTACCTTTAAAACTGCATCAAAATACAATTTCCTTTGCAAAGTCCTCAGTCCCTGATGTTTGTTAGCAACACAGCAATATTGCAGGGCGGGTCAGAACTTGCAACATTGAGAGCTTGTGTACAAAAAGAGTCTTAAAGTCAAGTGTAGGTGTCCAAATATCCATGGGATTGTCAGGCTCATCATGGCTTTTATGGATGCAAGGATGTGGTGACCTGGAATGACTGGAGAGGCAAAACATCACCTGAAAGGTTTTTCATCCTTGCAGACAGTTGCTGTTGTTTCTGGAGCATCACTTTGTTCTAGCTCAGGCTACAGATTAATGTGATTTCCTCACTGTGGGAATGCCAGTTTCAGAAGTTCCCTCCTGGCTTGTTCCCACCTTGATGCTCTTCTCATTGGTGCTGTGAAAAAGTTTGTGCGGCAAACTGGATCAGGAAACTGCTTTGCCTGATCATTGAAGGTCTTGAAATTAGTTTGGGTGTCTGTATGTGTAAATTGTCAGTTGTGCTTATGCTGCTCACGGGTTTGGATAATGTGACATGGCATTTTTATGGAATATGGGTATTTATCTGCCTTAGAGACACTGGAAGCACCAGACATTCTTTCATGGAAAATCAAACAGTAGTTAAAATCAAAAACTCTGCAACAAGTGCCAAACTACTGAATCACTCCAACAATAAGTTCTAAAGGAAAATTTTCTGTTCCAAAATACAAGCTGGAACAACATTTCCTCATAGAGTATCAAGCATTTACTCTGCCAAAGTTCAACAATGCCTTAAAAAAACGCCATATCTTGATCACCTGCAAATGCTGAATTTCCCTCATTTTCCCTTTTGTTTTACCAAAGATAATTAATAATATGGAATGTAAATGAGTTCATGTTCTTAGTCAGCCTTTGGGTAGATTCCTGTTGTTCAGAACATAAAGGCAACACTTAAAGTGGTGATTATCATTGAATTCCAATGAGCTGTTAGTTTTCAAAAAAAAAAAGAATGTGGCCATCTAGTCTGGAAAAAAAATAATTTGACGCATGTTAGAGTGAAAAGATAATATCATTTAACTTGGAATTAGTTTTCCCTAACTTTACTTATCAAAAAAAGTAATTTATATTAATTAAAAATCCAAAGGCCCAAAAGAAAGATTACTTTGACTGAGTTTGGGATTGATTGTTAGAAGTGGAAGCAGTGAATATCACATTCCTTAGATAGTAATTAACTACAATTTGTTCATCTTTGCCTAATGAAGAACCTGGGTCTGTAAATGTTTGCATGTGCTTTGAGCACATCTGTTTTGTAGATGGAAAAAGTAACAAGGTCTCTAGGAAGGTCTCCAAACTCAATTTGTTTGCAAGTTTTGAAACACAATTTTTCACTTTGGAATACCAGGAATGAAAGCATTTCTTTTATTACGAATCATTAATATCATTACTACAAATAAAGAGGGTATACTCTGATTCAAGAAGTGATTTCCCTGACATATTAATTAACTCAGCATGTGTTCAGATGTGTGTTTTTATCCGTGGGAATTTTCTGGGAGGGCTTCATTTGTTTCTCATCAACACAAAATCAGTAAATCTGTCATGCAGGGTTGGGTCTAGTTCTAAATTCTCCCAAGAAATTAGGAGCCTTCTGAAAAAGTCTGATTTACTTCTAGATTTACTAACGGCTGCTGCTACAGTTTTAGTATTATTTTCTCATAATTATACTACTTTTACAATGTAGGTGCTATGTAATCTGTATTAGGTTCCAGTGGGCATTTTTAAACAGGCAATTAAATTTGCTTTAATCACTTCTATACCATTAAGTATTTTGTTGATTTTTAGCATTCATTTTTTTCCCCTTCCAGCTGTAGGGGAAAATCACAAATAAGTCCTATCATTATATATTTTTTTAATTAAAAATGGAAAAAAATAGGAAGATAAAAGCTCCTAAATTAAGTCAAAAGACCACGTAGAAACTAGCGGAGAAGGGTTGTCAGACAGATGTGCTAATAGACTATTTCCAAAGGTATTTGTTTGCAAATACAAGAGTGTGTTAATTAAAAAGCTTGGTACCATGGATGGGTTTGCGCTGCTTTTTGTCAGAGACACAAATCCACTGCATGACAGAAATTTCTTTTACCACTCAGTGGAAATATTTATGTAAATTGAAAGAAAATATAGGTCATAATTGCATATTAACTTGTGGTATGGAAAAGGAGATCTTTTTTGTTGAACAATTTGTAAAGTAGAGGGTATTATTTTCTTCTTGAACACTTTATTCTTGAAAGGATGATTTCCATTTGGTTTTACCACAGCAGAACAAAGGAGCCTTGACTTCAGAAAGTAACTTACAAATAAATAACTTATATTTTGTTCAACAAGCAAATTGTCTTAATTTCATAGAATCATAGAATGGTTTGGGTTTGAAAGGATCTTAAAGATCATCCAGTTCCAACCCCCCGCCGCAGGCATTTCTTAGCATTTAATTCATATCTTGACTATACTTTGCTTCATGGTTAGTAGAATTTCTGGGTTTTTTCCAATAATGGATAAGATGTTTATCTGCTCACACAAAACCAGAGGATGTTCTTTGCTCAGGTTGGAAAGAAATTAAATTCAGCTAAAATGGGAATTAAACACTGTTTCCGTCATTTAAGGTCTTACCAGGAACTCTCAAAATAGCCTTCAAAATAAATACAGAATACAGGCAATGCAGATTAATTTGAACCCGTATGTTGTCAAGAAAGACAGTAATTATTTTGACGTTTCCAATGCTACAACTAGACGAACACTAAAGAAATCAATGGGGCCAGGTTCAAAACAGAAGGAAATACTTCATGAAACATTTATAGTTCAGCCATGGAAATGTGCAAGAAAAGTGAAGTGGATTTTAATGTTTCATATAGACCCAAAAAGTAGTTGATCTAATTGAAAGAGGAAAAGCCTTACTTCCTGAGTTCTCTGTAACAAGAGCCAAAGTGAGCTGGACAAAAAGGGAGAAGGAGTTTTCCCTGAAAGACTTGTAGTGAATAAGCTGAGTAAGTCCAGAACCATTCTGCATTAGAGGGAAGCCATAGACAGACGTTTATACAGAACTGTCAGTGAAAAGGGGTTGAGAACCACAAAATGTTCCCAAGGGCTGTCATTCCCTGTCAGTTTTTAAGGAACAGAATTTGTAAGGCCAGAGGATGTAAGGTAATGGCATAGCCAACTTTTAGGGGTTTGGAGGAATTGCTGTGAAAAAAATAAGTACATTTTAATCCTTTTTCCTAATTTTAATCCTTGAAAAATACCATTACATAACTCACTTAGAAGATTCTTGTCTTTGTTGATAGTGTTGTTGAAGGTCTGGTATTTCCACAGCTGTGTTCAGTATTACTCCTTTGAGAAAAATATCTGTCTTGTGGAAAAAATAAGTCAGCTTTTATGCATTACTATCGTATGAAAAATTCTCACAAACATAGAATTTTATTTTTTTTTTCAGTAATATTGCATGGGACACCTACAGATTTCTGTGTATATATTGATAATACTGCACACTTGGAATGAAAATTCTTTTCACAGAATTAACAGAACTGGTTCAAAGTACTTTGTAGGAAACAGTGCGTTATGAGCTGGTCTGAGTAACTCACTTTATCAAAAATATATTAATATAAATAACAGCCTAAAACAGAAGTAATGAATCAGAAGTTTGCATTCAGTAACTGTGTAGAAATTTGCATCCTGTACAAAGAATTAAACACCAAGCAAATGGATATTCTACCAAACTACAGTAATTGTTTACTCAGCAGCTATAGGAAGTTCCTTACATAACAGACTATTGGAGAAGAAATTACAAGGAAAATGGGTTTTAAGATGAACCTTTTGAATAATCCAACTCTGACTGCTTTAATTTACTTTAATCCTTGGGGAAAAGGCTATTTATTGAATGGAGCCAGGATGGCTCAGCCAGACTGGAAGAATATTGTTCGGGGGGTTTCTCTTAACTCTTGAGTATTTGTTCACTTGTAGAGACTACAGAGAATGTGTCCTCTGTGGCTGGCAAAGCCATAGGAATAGACACAAAGCCCTGGGCAGGAATATCTCTGGCCTTTATGGGGAAAGTGAATAGCACAGCCTCTGTACCTTCCGAATACCAGGTGATTTTTTGAGTCCAGCCTAACAGTTGTTGGACCTTATCATAAGCAATAAGGCATTTCCCCCAACTGCTTTGCTCCTAATAGTTGGAACAGTTTTGCGTCGTGTTATGCTATTGTAGAAAAGGAAGAAATGTTTGTGAAGGAAGCTGTAGTCTGGGGAAGAGACATTGTTCCTTTTTCTTGACATTAATATGGTCTCCGAATTAGTTGTAATGCACAAGATTTCCTAAGCTGAAAAAATTGCCGTTTCTGAATGCAGAGCTTTGAAGTCAATGCCCCAGATAAACCTTATTACCCATAGAACTCTCAAGTAATAATAAGTAAAAATTGCTGATTTTCATGACCAGGACAGTTGATTTGGGGGTAGCCCGCTGGATTCCCACAGAGGGGCATCAATGAAGGACAGGCCTGTAGGAAACAGAGATCAAACTCTGCTGCTGGTTTAATGAGGGACTGCAGTGGGATGGTTTGTGTGGGCTCATACAACAATGTTCTGCTACTGGGCTGTGGCAAGAGGTGAAGTTGCCCGCAGCCTCGAGCCCATCTATCTCTCTGTTCAAATGAGATTCCTCTTTGTATTCTGTATGATTATTATTAGTCCCTCTTATTATCCTGTATTACCCTGCAACACTCCACTGTGGGAATTTTTACCAGATGTGACTGCAGAGCAGAGGCAGTCGTGTGCTGTTCCAAGGAACTCCAGAGCAATGACCAGACTGTGTGTTGGGAAACTTTATGAACTGTTCACAGGCTAATAAAGCCAGCGAATTCTTATGGAAATGTGGAGATTTTGTTCAGCAGCAGTTAGGCAGGATGGGGGAGGATGAGGCTGGGCTCTATGGGAAATGCATCAGCAGAACCGTCCTGAACCAGGTCAGAGCCCAGCTTGGCCAGTCCCCCAGCTTTGACAGTGACAATTCTACAGAGAAAGGGCATTGCTGTTTCTAGGCCTCCTTTGCTTGCACTTTCCTTGAAGCAAAGCAAGGTTTTGGGACAGATGTTTCATTTAGTTTCCAGTTTCACCCTGAGGTAGTTTGGCTTTTTTCTGCCATTCCCAAGGGAATGGCTGGAGCTGTGGCAGGGGAGGTTTAGGTTGGATATGAGAAAGGTTGGTGGTGGGGCACTGACCAGGCTCCCCAGGGACTGGTCACGGCTTCAAGGGTTCCAGAGCTCCAGGAATGTTTGGACAACACTCCCATGCACAGGGTGGGATTGTTGGGGTGTCTTCAAGGCCACGGGTTGGATCAATGATCCCCATGGACCCCTTCCAACTCAGAATATTCTGTGATCATTTTAAGACTGATCAAACATTATCCAGTTGAGAGAAGCACATTTACTGTGTGTAAAAGTTCACACCATAGGGGTAATGAATCCGTTGGTTTATTTTTGCTTTACTAACTGCAGTATTTCAGTATCATAAAAGGGATGATAATTTGTCATTAATTGGTTTCTAGTGTGGTCAAAATGTCCTATGCAGTACTCACCTCTGTAAGTTTTTTCAGAGACACAATTGTCCAGAATACGTTCTTAAAGGTAATTTAGTGACCCAATAACTCTTGCGTCATGTAGAATGGAAGATTTTTATGAAGAATTATGCTTGATGTTCTCTCTTCACCTATTAAAGTGAAAAGGAAAGAACATTGCTGTGTCTTTATGGGTCTCTCCTGATGGAATTTTAATGTAGAACAGGGTGTCTGTTAGCGAGGAACATTGCATCTGTAATGAGACTTCGTAACCTGGTTATTGGGAACATTAAACACTATATTTCCATTGAATTTCATTATAGCAGTTGTAACAAAATTGTTCAAATTATGCTTGCAGGCATTTGAGTATAGCTGCTTGGTACCTGAGTTGGTATAAAATTTAGGATTAGGATGTTAATTTACTAGGAAAATAAAAAGCTAAATTCATTTTGATCATATGATTGTTTCTTAATGTGGAAAAGGAGATCTGTTTAATGCATTTTAGAGGTTTTTAAGTGACGTCTTTGCTACTTTTAGATGGAAAAAGTGTTCCAACATTTTTCCACAATACTTTGGGGCCTTGAGACTGAACAGAAGTTGTTGACATCTTTAAATCAGAGCTCTTATTTCACGTCCGCTGTTTTTTCCCTATTTAAAATGATCTTTAGTGTGCCAAGAGTAGTAAAATTAAAGCCTTGAAATAGACTTCGGGATCCAATGGTAATTAACAATAAGAGAGGGGTCATGTTACTAAAGATGCAGTAAAAGCAGGGATCTCTTTTGTTCATTAGGAAACAGAAACGTGTGTCTGCTGAGTAAGTCCAACATATTGTTATAAATATTTTTGCATGGATGTTTGTACCTTTTTCACTTTACAAGAAGACAGTGAGTTATGCAGGGCTTCTTCTAAAATAAGAGGTGGTTACACAGTTCACTAAACCTTTAAATGCTTCCTGCAGCCAAAATCAACTGTAAAGGAAATCTCTTTAAAAGCATTCACTGTTTCCAAAGGATTGGCTTCACCTCTGTGATGGTGATGTTCTACAAGGTGGTCATGGTATCGTTCTGACCCCTTAGAGCACTGATTTGATGTGAAGTTTGGTCTTCCAAAACCTGATCCATAACTTCAGCAAGGAGAGGTGGTGTAGAAGTTGTAACAGATCTTGGTACCTCAAGTTCTTTGTTGTTTTGACGTTGGTTAATTGGTTGAGGCTGTAAATCCAAAGCGGATCCCCTAGGGTTGCACTTCCAGCTGAGGAGAGAATTTGAAGTTTCCTGAGGCACCTTCCAGAACATCAGAAATTGTATTGATCTGCCAATCCATAGTCAGCAGATTTGTTCTCTGCAAACCATTTCATGCAGAAAGTTATCAGGGTTATTGTGTAAAATTATTTTGGTAGTATTTATTTGTAATTTTACTGTTTTCCTGTCTGTAGAACTGTCTGAAAATTGTATACTTTGGAATGTAAACATAGTACTTAAATTAGAAAATGTTTTCTCAGGAGAGGTTCCACCAGTTAACGCTGGTATTACCACATGACACAAATGATAAACTGTTTATTTTCCTGCTGTGATGTAACAGTTTATAAAGCTGTGACTTGAGCGGTCTTAAAAGTTCATCAGTTTCTATCAGTAAAAGAACAAAGTTTTGGTAGAGAAATGTTAACATTCTGTTTCCTAGTTCTGATAGTTATTTTCTTTAAGCATGCTAAGCAGTTTTTGCAGTAAGTGCAAACATGATGGATATTTCAGAATCAAAATTCAGAAATTACATCAACCACCCTTGGCAGTGTTACTGTAATAGTGAATTAACTGAGTGACATTCACTTGGTCACAGGCAAATAGAAAGCGAGTGGTTACACAGCAACTCCTTTTTGGGGCAAAGTTGAGTGATTTGTAGCTTTGTCATGGAGGGATCTCTATTGAATTGAAATGGAAAATGGAGAAGGGTAGATAGTGTGAGCTCCACATTTTTGGGGTCTCAGAGATTCTAATAGCTTCAACATTTGGGCAGTAATAATGCAAATCCCATTTTGGGAGGTATTTGATGCCTTTATTTGTCTGAGGTTTTTGTGTGTTTTTTGTTGGTTTGGTTTTTTTTCCCTAAGAAAGCTCTTTTACCTTGCTTAGAGAAAACATTGCTTCTAATTGTTCCTTCAAATTCAGAAAGCCACCCAAGCTTCCATGGAAACAACATTATTTTCCTGGATACCTTTGCAGTTTTTATCATACCAGAAATGTTTGTCCCTGGCTCAGGCAGATCCTCAAAGTTCCATCATCATTTACTCAGTAAAAATGACAATGTCCTTTATACTTCTTGTATTAATTTGATGATAACCACAGGATGTCTTCTGCTGCATTTCAATTTATAATGAGATTTAGCAAGTCTTGTCAAAATTCTGATGTGGGATACTTGAGCCAACAGTGCAAGTCAGAACTTCAAAATTAACCGAGGTTCTAAACCCTCAAAAATCCTTTTCTGCCACAAAGCACCATGGTTCTGGAATTTCTATGGCTATTGAATCCTAACCTCTCCTATTCTGGTCTCTAACTGAATGTAAAATATCTTTCCCTCTTATAGTTTCAACATTCACATTTTGTATTCAGATCTGTTTACCTTGCATTTGTCTCTGGCTGTGTTACTGACAACATCATATTCAGGGTTTTGCTGTACTATAAGTTGTTTCCTCTCTGAAATGTTTAAAAAATTCTGATGGGACATCTCTGCAGTCTTATAAACTAGTAGCTCTTGAATTTGTCTGTGTGTGGAGAGCAGGAGAAATGAGAATGTTGCTGTGCACCTCCCAGATCCGACTGCCTGGCAGAAATGTTGTTGGATTGGCTTAGAAGGATCTCCCTCAAAGTAATTCTCATCATTCTTTTCTAATGTAGAACTGCAAAAATTAATTATTTGCTCAAATGTATTTTAGAGAGTAAACTAACTATAGTGGTTTTGTGTTGAGCTGTCCTCGCATATTTTTATCATACTGGTGGCCAAAGATTCCAAACTTGTTCCCAAGTTTTTCTTGATCGAGAGTTCTCAGGTCACTGTGTCCCAGAGTCACAAGCTGTAAAATGGTGACAAACTCATTTACTTTGTTTATAAAATTCTTTCAAGCTCACTCTTTAGACGTGATGAGAGTTTTATAATAAAGCCCATTCCCTTCCAGTATAATTGGTAATTTTGAAGAGCGGATTTGAGTTGCTTCCATCTGACGTATGGAAATGTTGTGCAAGTTTAATTGCCCGTGTATTTCTAAAGTGAGCAAGCGCCCGTTTGTTGCATACCCTTCATCCCTTTCTCCTGCTTGGTCTTCTGCCTCTGCTACTGTTGTGTTCCATTTTGAGAACATTTTTCCTTCAGTCTCTGTCTCACTACTGGGGTGTTAATTGGCGTTTTAACTTTACTTTAGGTCACGTTCCATTGCTGAGGGCTCAACTTCCACAGTGTAACGTCAGGCGAGCTCAATACTCATTGTATTAAACCCCCAAAGGAATAATCTTAGTCAAGTTACTTGCATAAGGGTCACTTTTATGGTGATTTAACAGTGAAAAAGCACATCTTGGAGAAAAAATACATTCATGGTCAGAATTAATCTTGATTTATGTGTATTTTAGTGGTGTTATCCCCTGCAAATCCAGTGGAGAATTTCTCATGGGTCTTATGAGTCTGAATGTTTGATAAAAGAACTCTACTTGAATGAAAATACTTGCAGCAATATGTGGTGTTTTGCTTAAATTTATTATAAGACTACACATCCTGTACAGTATAAAAATCCAACAACCTAACTATAGTACAAATGAATGGAACCTATTACTGTGACTTCAAAAATAATTTTTAAAAATTAAAATATGCTTTGTTTAAGAAAAAATAGGCATCCAGATAGAAATTAATTGCTCATTCCTCTAGGTCATCAGAATCTCTGTTTGAATACAGGAACTTTTTAGATCATTTAAAACAAACAAACAATTTAACTTTTTTTCTTGAAATTTCACTTGGAAGAGAGCTTAACACTGCAGAATGTTTGGTAGAAAATCCAGTCCTGCGTGTGTTTTAAGAACTTTGATTCCTGCATTGCTAGAATGTTCATAGCTCAAGGGCTTTTTATCTTTTATGTACATTTTTTTTACATTTTTTGATGATCCACTTGAAATGTTTTGAATTCAGTTAAATAAGGCAGGACCAAGCTGAGGGTTTAGTTATATTCTTAAATCCTAAAATCTCATAGAGGGTGCGGCTGGGGGCACAGCTTGACCTGTTGTGTTTAAGTAGAATAGTGTTAATAGAAATAAAAGGAGATGTCATAATCTTAAGCTTCAATTTTTATATTTAATGGTTTTATAATGAAACAATATGAAGAAACACACTGATACCTTACTTCAGTATATAATGTACAGTATCATATTTATGGTAGTAGGAGAGGTTTCAATCAGAAATAAGCAGACCAGTGAGTAGAGGGAATAAATAAAGCTGCATTTCTAGAGGTGGGGGTTGCAATGCAAAATTGGGGGGGGGTGTGCATTATTTGGTCTTCTGTGGTTTAAGAACAACACTGCAATAGGATCTTATGCATGAAAATGAATGTGGGGAGAGCTGCCTTGTGTTGATGTAGTTGTTTTCAAGGTGAACATGTTCCAAGTGGGAATCTTCATTCTCCTCCTCACTGTGGTCATGCTCGTCCTCGTGGTTGGTCTGAGTCCTGCAGATGCGTTCCGGGGGCACTGTCCTGTGACATGGGGGAGAATCATCTTATAATTATTCCAGAAAACTCTTAACTTCATCATTTATTTTAGACTTTCTGGCTATTTAGATATTTGAAAATGTTAACTTAATCAGCACATTAAATTTTCTCAATTACACATTTACTGAGGACATTCAAAAGCCATTCCTTCTAACATTCTCTCCTTGCACTGTTTTCTGATTTTTATCACATACTGAGTTGTCCTGAGGAAAGTATTGCCACGTGTTGCTGAATGAAAACTTTGTCTGACACATGGGAGTTCTCTCTTTGTCATTCCTTACAAACCAGCACAGAGGGCCTGGATTGCACATGTGGCTCCACAGCTGGGGCTGGTGGAACCTGCTCACCAGGTGACTCCAGCTGCTGACTCCTCCCATTATTTCATTCTGACTTTTGGGCTCTCTTCAGGGGCAAAAAAGCTTGTGATTGCTGGTGATGAGCATTTTCAGTAACTGTGAGGAGGGGTGAAATCTCACTTTCATCATATTAAGAAATACTGCAGAAGAAAACTCAGGATTCAGCTCCTCCTTCAGATTTTTTAACAAATATTTACTCAAAAATAACAAATTCCTAAAGCAAAGCGTGTCTTATTTATTTTAATGTAATTAATGTAGCAAAGAGCTTGGAAAATACCTTATTTTATTATTGTTCAGTCTTAGAAAACGTAGTTTTCTCATTTCATCAATCCCAAAGGGTACAGCCTTCAGTTCATTGTGATCCAAAAAGAGCTCCCTCAGGGAGTGGTAAGCTCCAAAAAATGACACTGGGTCGATGCCATCGTCGGTGAGTTTGTTAAAGGACAGGTAGAGATACTCCAGCCCCGGCCTCATGTGGCCAAACACATAGCCTGGAATTCTTTCAATCTGATTTCCTATAAGTACCAGATGGAGTAAAGATTTTGGCAGATAGGAGGGAACGTGATATAACTTATTATAAGAGAGATCGATTGACTCCAAGTTCCTGCATTAAAGGAGAAAAGAAAAAAAAGGCTGAAACTCCTCAGAGCTCCTGCCCTGGCAGTGCTGTATTCTTTACAAGGCTCTGCTTCGTGGCATTAGCAGGGAATGAAATTTCCAAGGGAAGTCAGTTTATTTTAATGGGGCAGAATGCATTTTTATGGAACATGGTCATGCATAATTACTCTGGGAATAGAAAGAATTAAGTCATGGATTACCCATCAAGCACAATGATTTTGTTGATGGGAAGGGATCTTCGTTAATGAGGACGCGAGGGGGGCTGAACAGGGAAATCCCAAAGGACAAATTTGGGATTGCTGCAATAATGAGTTATGCTGAAGAACTGGAATAACCATGGGATTGCAGTCATTATCCCATTATCAGGGAGTTTTATGCTTTGTTTTGAAGCCCATTTGAGATGGAATTGCATAAATGAATCAGTCCCATGTGCTTCACTTCCAGGGATGAGAGATGCTGTCAGTAGGAACAGTGTGGTTCTTTCAGCTTAAGGAATTTACAAGTTCTGGAATCAAGGGATAGAGCTGCAGCTGCCAGTGATGGCCGAGTACCCTGCTCAGCTTGGCAAATTATTTAACAGGAAAATCAAAAGTTCTATCATCTTCTAATACTTACACTGTCATTGCTTGCTCTGCTTATAGTGTACTCTTAGACAATGCAGCTGCACGGTCTTCCCTTCATCTTACTTACTTTTATAATTTTTAATCCAATGGGAAATAAGGCTAGGACAGTATTAAATTATTTTTAAATTACCTGTGAGTCAATTATGTATCAATACTAAATTACCATATAATTGTATATAGTATTATTTATAATTAATGTTCATTTTGGAATGGGTGGTCAGAAAAATATATTGACTTTTATGTTAATATGGTACAGATTTGAGGTAAAAGATCTTTCTATTTGACAGATGACTGAGTATCTCCTATATTATACAATTAGGCAAAGGAAATTTAGAAAAATTAGTGAAGGAAAACAAATCAAAGCATAATTACAATTCTAAGTTAAAAGTAATGAAGTCCAAATATTTATTTGATTATCTGACTCAGTGAAAACAGAGAAAAATATAATAAACATATTTTAAATGTCTGGTACTTACTCTTGGTTTATCCAAGCCAAAGGTGCTATCCTGTGCTCTTCTAATTTGTTATGCTTTAGCCCAATGATGTTGATATTTCTGGTATGGTTAAAGCAAATTTCTGACACTTCTTCAATTTGATTATGTTCAAGATACAACTCCTGTGAGTGCATTTAGGAAGAAAATTTGTGAGATCAGAATAGGCTTGATTTTCCCCCAGCAAATTCCAAATGGAGCAATTCCCTGTCCCCTGTATTACCCTGGGTATCTGTTAATTCTGAATCTGAACCAGAGTCAGTTTGTAGTGGGAGTGGGACCTTCAGAAACACAATTTTTCAAAGCTATTGCTTTGCTTTCTCATTTGTGAGAATACAGATTGCTTTGAAATGGCAAATAGAAGGAATTGCATCTTTTGGAGAGTTGTTGTTAGTATTTATTTTGGTGGGTTTGTTTTGTTTTCTTTTTACCTCAAGAGTGGCAGGAAGACCTTGTGGGATAATTCTAAATTTATTTCTTCCCAGTCGCAAATAAGAAAGACTTTTCAAAGGATAAAATGCCAAAGGACTGACGTTTGCTTCACTAAGTTTATTTCCTTCTAGTTCCAGAGTGACTAAGTTCTTTAAATCTGAGGAGGAAAAGTTTAATTTCAGTTAATTAATGCCATCCTTATATCTTGATAAAATACACCTTCATAATTCAATGGAGAGGAAAGGAAGCAAAAAAGTCCATCAAATTCTGACATGGATGGTGCTCTTTCTTTTTTCTTTCTCTTTTTTTCTTTCAGCCTGTGCTTAAACTGACTTAAAATGATCGTGGTTGACTCCAAGTATATTCTGCCTTATTTTTCACAGACATCAAGTTCTGTTCCCTTCCATGCAATTTAAAAATAACTAAAATGGTGTCAGCACACATAAAGCCATCAGGTTAAGGGTGGGGATAGTATGTGTCTTCAACATGCTTCAATTTCACTTCCACTTAGTGACCTTCAATATAAACTGCTCTGGGAGAGGAGCAATTGCATAAGGGAAAATATGATTTTAAAATACTTTGTCATGCAAATCTTTCAGCTTTTGTTGCCTTTTGAAAACATGGCACTTTAAAGCTACTTTTCTAAAGTTATTTTTCTATGTCAAACCAGGTGCATTTGGTTCAACATTCAGCTTTTCAATTTTATTTTTAGCTTTTCATATGATTGATGTTAGGGGTTTTTTAATACCTTTTAAGCCATCTTCATCAATGGCATGAAGTTGGTTGTCATTTATTTTTATTTCTTCCAAAGTTGATGGCAATTCAGAGGGAATAAGTACCAGCATATTTCCATCCAAGTACAAACGTTTCAGCTTTTTCAGGATCTTATCCCAGGGAGGAAGAAGAGCACTTAGATTATCAAGGTGCAAAATACACAGTTAGGATTTTCTTAAACACACATTTTCTAAGGTTTTTCAACAGTAGTGCAGTAGTACCCAGTGTTTTCAATTAAAAAGTATTGGTTTTTTTCCTGGCAGTCTAATTAATAGGTTACTTTCTGCTAAATATTAACAAAAATGCCAGTTAATGTCACATGTAACTGGAAGAGCTTCCCCACAGCCCTGTTGCATTTCCCCATGAATTGTGGAAGTATTGCCTCACTACACTGTGCACTGTTTAGGGCTTCAAAGTACATGCATTTAAAAATTACGTGCTTATCCTCTTCATTTGTGAGCAAACTGATTATTTTCTGTAAGTCTGCAAATTTACTCAGGCAGAAGGACTGCAGCTTCCAGTAACTGAGGATTTTTACGCTGAAACCAGCTTAAAAAATATTATGAAAAATTATCATATCTTAATTTTAATTCTTGATTATGGTGAGAGATTTCTCCAAGTAGCCATTGAATATACAAAGTGGTTTAGATCCATAAACTGAAAAGCAAAAAACATTCTTTTAAGCAATAATTATTGAGAGGATAGCGGAAGAGTTAGGCTTTCTTACTTTGAATGCTTTGGGACCTATGCCAGGAGATGTAATGTTATTTTTACTTAGATCGATCCATTCCAAATTAGGTATGCCATTGAATGCTTCATCTGAGATAGTAGTGATGCTATTTCCTGGGACAGAAGGCAAGAAAAATTTTGAGTTAAGAAATACAGTCTGCACCTGAGGTGTGTAGTGTTGCACCTAGAAAATATATCACAAAAATAGCATTATGGACAGTAATTTTGCATAGATATATTCATCTTAGTATTTAAATGCTGGCATGCAAATCTGCTGGTTTTAATTTCTTGTTTTAAAGGCTTAGCTGTAAAATTACTTCTAGAACTTTTCTATGTTAAGGAACGACAAAGCATTAACACTGCTGTTGACTTCATTTGAGGGTGGATGATGTTACAGAAGTCGTGCAAAGTAGGCTCATTAATTACCTGTGAGGTCTAAACTTGTTAGGTCTGGATCTGAGATGGGAGGTATTTGTGTAAGTTTGGCATTAATGCAGCTTACTGTGGTGTCCGAGGTGGAACATCCAGGTGGCAAAGGAGGAGTTTCTATGGGTGGGACAGGAATTGGGAAATGAGATGGAATTCTGAAAGCACCATCATCTTCATCACTTTCATACTGCACATCTCCTGCAGCTCCTGTTCTGGGGACAGGCAGCTTCTCTCTGCGACGCCCCTTGTGCCTCCGGTGATCCTTTTTGCCTTTCCTTCTCTTTTTCCCTTTTTTGTGACCCTCCTTATCTCTAATCTCTATCACTTCTGTTGGAAACAGGTTGTGCTTTTCCATTTGAGTTTGTGCTGATGGCAGAATGTTGGTGGTGTTGAGGTCCTTGGAGTCTGGGGAATCACCAGACATCTCACTGATGTCATCCAGTGGAATTATACTGGAGTCCAACAAGGAGGCTAATGAGGAAAAAAACCAAAACAATGCAAAATAGTCTGATGAAACTAAAATATTAGTAACACTGTTTCCCACAAAGAGTAAAAAATTATGACTATAGAATATTATTCCTCTTAGAATATGATTCAGAAAATAAGAATGTGGTCTTAAGTTGCTGCTTGAGAAAAGAGACACTTGACTAAGAAATGATTGAGGCAATTCTTACAGTAGGAGAAGATTGAATTCAGTACTTTGCACAGATATAAAATATTGGGAGTGTGGGAAAGGAAGGAAATCCCATATCATATTTATCTCCTCCATTCCTCTCTTTTTTTTTAAGGTACAGATTTTATTTAAATTATTGTGAAAAAACAAGATTGTAGTTCTGTGGCATCTCTTGTAAATTTACTTTCTTCTCTTGATTTACATCAAATTGCTGCATGCTTTTGCACTTCTAACAAAGATTTACCACTCTATGTCTAATACATCAATAATGGCCAGTAGTTATTGATTGATCCTTTGTCAATGGAAGTGGGGTAGAAAATAGATATTATTTCTTCATAGATTTACAAAGTTCTGTAAAGGTAGAAGGGAAGCAGAAAGGGGAAGTTAAAAAGAAATACAATTGTCTTTACTCTTGCATACTTAGCATCGTCTTTTCTTGCATCAAACTCATCTAACAGAGTACTCGGAGGTCAACTTGAATAGAAACTCTGAAGAGCTGCTTTTATCATGGAATTCAGGATAAGTGTGCACCTTGTAACTCTTGGCATCATTAAATGCAGTTAATGTTTAAGGTTTTAAAGGAGGCAGTTTCAAAAGGGTAAATCCGTGGTGTCCCATACCGGTCTCAGAACACACTGGGCAGCATTCTCCTGCAGGAATGATGGTCTGGGGACATTTCAGAGGGTGACACATGGCTGTGTCACAGATCACCTCTCCATTGGAGCAGAGACAGGTGACACAGGGCTTCGGAGACCACACGGCTTTGTCGAACATGATCATCCCGTTAGCTGTGCACTGCCCCTTCTTCCCTAGGAACAGAAAACGGGAAACTGGATTTAAACAGCTTAAAGTAAACCAACAGTGTTCATTTAAAACTTTGGAAAGAAGAGCTGCTATTTTGTTCTCATTTCAAAAATATGTAAAATACACCCTATATGCTTACTTTTCATAGCTGTATTTTCTTCAGCTTGTTAGTAACCTCTAGCTATGCAAAAGTTGAATAGCTTTTCCAGACCTTCTTCTATTCCTCTCTTGTGCACTAGAGATATTTTCTGATGTCTTGCACATTGAATGAGAAAGTTTTATTAAGGCCCTGCAGAACTTGGAGGGTAACAATATTCAGATTTTAGTAACAGTTCATGGGCTTGGTGGAAGTAGAGTCCATTCTGGGATGACTGATGGGATGGCAAAAGTCTCCAGTTCCCTCTAACTTGCTTTATCTGAAAAAAAACCTCAAAAAAACATTTTTGCTAGAAAAGCAGCAATCTAGAACAACTTGTGCTATGAAATACTCTGTCTCTCAAGTTTCTAGACATGTGTAAATAAAAGATTGAGATCTCCCCAGGGTACCAGTTGAAATTTTCAGAAAGAATTATAATTTTGTAAGCTCTAGTCAGATATTCAGTACGCAAGAGATTTGGAGACCACAGAGACTTGGGAAGGAAACTAATCCCAGTCTCCCTTCCCTTCCAGTGGTGAAGTTTACTTCAGCAGAATCTTCCCTGGGCAGTTCTCACCCAGACTCCAGGAAAAACATTGCACTTTAGCACAATGCATTTTTATTTTTGGTCTTTTGAGAGAAGGAAAACCAAGGCTGAGATTCTTCATCCCACACAAATATTCCTATTTTTGCTTGTACCTCTAAATCTTGTTGAGAAGCTGAACTTCTTCACACCTTCCTTTTCCTCTTTCTAATCAACCTAAGAATGCATTGCTGAAGTCTTGTTTTGGGATGAAAACCCATTTCCGAGTTAACTTTGTACTTCCCTGCACATAAAGAAAAAGAAATTTCCTCTTTTCGTATTCAGTTTGGCTTCCTCCTTCAGATGAAAATTAATGTGATGGAAAAATCTTTTCTCACCTGAATCTGCATGCCGGGAGACTTTCTGTCGTGGTGCACAAATTGTCTTTAGAGGGCTTCTTTGCAGGGTTTGTTTCCTGCACTCTACCCTGGTCTGTACTTGGGTGTTTAGTTTTAATAAGATTATTCAGGATAGCCTCTAAATAACCTTGTAAGACTGTTGTGAATATTTGGTTTGAAATGTCTCTGGGATTAATATTTGTCTCAAAATGAGGCATTTTGCAAAGCATTTCAAGGTAGTCCTGCTTCATGACAAAGGTTCTTTGTCCTTCTACTTAAAGACCACTGGATAGCAATCTGTTTTCAACAATAAAAATTAATTATCAGAATCATCCAGTTTGGATGATCCTCTATATTCCATATATATTTTTAAAGTGCTTTTGATTGCTTTTAGGACTAAGAAGGCAAGAAATTAAAATTTTGAGTAGTTACATCTTGTTTTTTCGAAGGTCTGGGACATCTCTGCATCATTTCAGCTGCGTAAAGTTGTCCTCTAAGCAGCTCCAACCATGTCCAGTGGAGGAGGAGAGCAATTAGCCCGGGCCAAGTGTGAGTTGGCTTTAAGTCCCAGGTATCTGCAATCCAGCTGTTTGGTGGATCCTGACTTTGGGGTTTATGTGCTTGCCCAGTACGCCACAATATTTCTTTTCAATAATCTCCAAAAGAAACACAAAAAGAATCCTGCACTTTCTCATGTTAAACAATGAAACACCAGCTGTTCCAGAGGAGCATAATCTGGCCTGAGAAGGAAATTCCTCTATACTTCCTAAATTTCTTTCTTTTGTTTTAACTACTAGAGTGTATCAGAAGTTGGTGCAGTTCTTGTCTGAGTAAGCATGAAGATATGAGTTATCAGGCTTGGCCTCTGAGGGCTTCTTTAACAAATGATCCTTTTTTTTTTCTTTCTTTCTGTGTATGTAAGAGTTGCACAAAAGGTAGGAGCAGTGTGTGCCCAAAGACAGGTTTTACCCTTTGGGTGCATTGCAGAACCACTGTCTGGCACTGTTGGGGTTCCCAGAACCCCTGTGAGACACAAAAAGGCTGTGCTGAGATGCTCCTCAAATTTCCTGCCCACTGAGTCGGTTCTGCTTGATGGTGTGATCAGGGAGAAGTGCAGGGTGAGGGATCAGGAATGGTGCAGCAGTATTCTGCTCTACCTAATGGACAACTGCAAATTATCTCATGTTGTGGCCAACTGTTTGATTTAATTTAAATATTCACATGATTCTAATCTGGAGGAATTAGATATGTCTGGTTACTGTTAAACCTCCATTTAGCTGTTCATTTTCATCCTGCATATATCTGTAAATTCGTGTGGGTTTGGTTTTTTTAGCCTACTAAGAGCAAAACAAGTAGCTAAGAGAATGGAAATTAATGTTTGGATTGCATTTTTTTCTATTCTGAAGCATGATTAATAATACTCTTCTATTATTTAACAGGCTCTGATTTTTCCAAATCTGACATTAACTTGAAAAAATTTTGAACTTTAAAAGCTAGACTAAAAAATACCTTGTGGTTCCAGTCTTTTGGCAGATGAGCATAGGACTTTTAACCTTTGGAAACATGGTGTAAATTCAGCATGGAGTTCCAAATAAAATGAGTTCAGTGGTTTTAGCTCAGCTTTTTGGATGCAGGTCCAGAAAGAAAGAAACAAGGGGGGCGAGGAGGGGGAAGAGCTGTGCATTATTTCAGCATGACTGATGGTCTTGACAGAAACTCTGGAATATCTGACATGAAGTGTATGCTACTTAAGTGGTATTTTCCTCTGTTTAATTTTTAAAATATTTTTTAAATTAAAGATTTGCCATTAGTAATTTGTATAATATTGTAATACACACTGGAAATGCCATAATCTAGAGTTTTGCTAGTTTTCCTATTCAAACCCCTTACTTGCAAATATTTGATTTGAAATGGTTCAGCCTTTCTGAAGTAAGGACTCACAACAAACAGTAGTTGTGGACAAAATGTGGCTGATTTATGTTTGGCCATTTGAGACCTCTTAACCAAGTGATCACATCTGTTGTGTGACACACTGAAAGGCTTCAATTCTTGCGTATAAAAATAGATTATTATCATCTTATATAGAATGTGGTCATCAGGGCATTCTCTTTTTTTTCCCCTATAAAATTAATTAAACTGCATATGAAGATTTTACTTAGTGAGTGATCTCTTGATGAAGGAATGGAAATATCTGTATCTATAAAATCCATGTTACTACAACAGCGTGTAAACCTCTGGATCACCAAAAAGGCAAGTTTTATATAAATCATACTATTGAACTTCTATTAAATAAATCTGGGTTCTTAATATAGATGGAGCATAAGAGTGGTCATGTGTTTAATGAGTAGGATTTTTTTCTTTTTTAACTCAGTTTTCCGTCATGAGGGTCTTATTTATAGTGCAACTTCCATATTGCAGCTACTACCAGGTGTTAACTTATTCACAAAATCAAGAATTGTCCCTGAAAGTTTGAAGGTATAGTTTGCTTTTCAAAAATGCAACCCATAAAGTAAAAGTAAAAACTTGAATTTATTTTAATTAACGCTGCTGTTACTGGTGTTGAGGCATCCGTGAAATGTTAATTGACATAGTCGAGATATATTGAGTAATAAATTCTTCAAAGTGGCCTTCACTGGAAGTTATGAAAATACTCAACAAATTTTTTGTTAGTTAAGATCAAAAAACGATGCAGAAAACTTGCAGGAAATACTGCTATTACCTGGCAAAGCAGGGTTCAATCAAAAAGCCTCATAATGCCAACCACAAAACTCCTGCAGAAGGCGGCAGGTGTGTGTGGAGCAGAGCTAAAATCAAGCTCTAATGAGAGTTTATCTGTCAGAAACGAGAAGTCGGCTCCCGCCCAAGGAGCAGAGGAGCTCTGTTCTCACCTGGTAAGATGCTGTAGGTGCTCTCGTGTTCCCCCAGCCCCACCAGGGAGTCGAACGCGCCCATCACGCTGTCATCGATGGTAATGAGGGGGATCCTGCGCCCCATCCCCGGTGCCCTCGGGCTCCTGTGCCCTGCCCAGGGGCTCCTCCCCAGCCCCCTGTGCTGCATCCTCCTCCTCCTCTGCCTTCTGCCAGCACCGCCTTCAGCTGGGCAAAAATCCGTGCATAGCGAGGCGAGCAGGAAATAGCAGAGCAGTGATGGTGCCTGCATGGTCTATGGGTCCCACAGAGTGTCCTGGAATGGGAACAAAAGAGGGAAATCAGGTGCCTGGAGAGCTTTTAGGAACGTGTCAGTCACACACAGCCCTTTTCAAGGCAAGTGAACCAACACATTGTAGGTCAGTGTAACCAAGGCTTCCCTTGGAAAGAAACTGCCCTCTGAGAGCTACAATGACCAATTCGATTTTAGTGATTCTCAGCAGCTGCAGTAAGACAGGTGCTGGTTTGTGGTTGTGGTTGCATTTCAAGAGGTGGTTTAGATTTGCAGTGCCAGCAGGCAGTTCAGTAACGGTTGCTGCTTCCAGCAGGGGATTTCTTGAGAGTTCTGTAAAGTGGGTCTTCCTTTTGTTTTATTTCTTCCGTAGTGTTGTAACTTCTGAGTGTGGGAATGACAAAGCGATAGAACAATGCCCAGTTCATTTGTGACGTGCTGCCCCAAATGCTTTTTGGGTTGGCATTTCTGTGCAAGGTGGTTTTTACTGTAAATGAAGAGATGTTGCTTTTCCATCCATCTGTGGCCATCCTCCTCTCTAACAGGATCTGTTTGATTCTGCAGAGGAGACCTTCAGGAAGTTGATGCCATTTGTGACATCCTACAACTGCTTTTCCAGTGCAAGTTTGTATTAAGTGTAGGCTCTAGTAAAGTCAATCTAGAACGGGTTGTGTTCTGTATTTACTTATTTAAAAATTCAAAATAATTGAGCCTTCTTATGCTTGTGACAGAAAAATTACGTTTACTGTCACCAATAGGTGGCATTCCAAAACAGAGCAGTCAGGATTCAGAAGCATGCACAGGAAGGATATCCAGCAGTGGGTCACTGTACCAGTGTGGAAACAAGACCCTGTACATCCAGGGTCATTAATGATTTGTTAGAGCTCTGTTGCATGATTCTTTCAAAAAGGAAATGCTGCTGTCCTGTGGCCTATTTTAACTGAGACAGCAGGCACAGGAGACATTTGTGTTCTTGGGAGAGTGAGAATTAGCAAAACACCTGGAGCTCTTGGGCTTTGTGGCCAAGACAAGCTTAGAGCATGGCCATGGTTCATCTCTGAGGAAGTTCTGAGGGAATTAAAAAAATTCTTAATGTTCATCAGTCTGGCTTTACATGTCATCTTTCACTTTGGAGTTAATCTTGTTATAATTATATTCTGTAAATATTGGACAGTATTATTTCAGGAACGTGAACTGTGGCTTTACCTGAATTTGATTTTGTTAAAAAGCTTGTTCATCTTGGTATTTTGTGATTTATAGAACGGGTCAAGTTTTTGGTACAAGTTGCCTAACTGTTCTTTGACATAAGCCACTTGATTGATTGCATGTTTCTCGTGCTTTCCACATCACAATTCTCATCTATTTTTTAATCTCATGCTTTAAAATGGGAGGTTGGCAGTAAATAAGCTTAACAGTATGCATTTTACTTATTTTTAATATTGTCATTTCTGTGTTCAACTCTTTTAATTTTAAAATGTTATTGCAAATTTAGATATTCATTTTCAGAATTGGAAGCTAATGTTTTTATTTCTATATGAAGGGAATTTGAGATGCAAGTGTCTCACACAAATCCTCACAGCATCTGGAATGGCAGGTTTTGAGATGAATCCAAAACTTCAGTTTGCTGCTTTCTGCCCTCTCAGAAATCCCTTATTCCAAAATGCTGCTTAGACTTCATAGCATTTTATTTACAGCAATTACTGTTAGTTAACACCTCAGATGCAGAAGCTTGCCCTCTGCACTGAAAATTCCTGTTTCTGTTGAGAAAGTGCTCATTCCTGAGTGTCTCAGCACGAATGAGCCAAAGCCTTTGGTGTCTGATGTGCGTGGTAATGAGTGCTTGTAAAATGACACAGGAAACTTCTGTTCCACGAGCTGGACCGAAACACACCAAGAGCCCCCAGGGAAAACTGGATTACAAAGGAAAGGCTTGGCCACGTGTGTCCATTCTGTCAAGCTTCTGACAACTTAATTATGGTCCTATTTTTCTGGGATTCTCTATAATAGCACCATAGCTGTGCAGTTAGAGTGCTGCTACATTACACTTGTGCTTTTTTAACATTTAACCATTTCTTCCTGTGACCAGAGGCACATCATGACATCACTGAAATACTTTTCCATTCTCCAATTCTTTTTAAAAGTCAGGAATAATATAGAGTGAATCATACTACATTAACTGTACAGATGTTGATGTACATTAAAAGATGTTTTGCTAGGAACTTAAAGAGTAAAATTCTATAGTAAGGAAATTATTTTGAAGTGAAACTTGGTTTCATAAAGTACATTATAAATACAAATGTTTAAAAATCAAAAACAAAACAACAGCAAACACACCACCCTACCCCAAAAATGTCTTTATAAACTAATCCTGTTCATATATGTGAGTTTATATGCTATTTTTTTACACCAGTTTAAGTCTTCAGCACTGAAAGCTTAATTTTGCTACTTTCAACCAAATGGTGTTCTTTGCATGCAAAACACCTGGCTGCTGAGTTCCTTTCCTTGGCTTAGTTAACAACTGCTGCCTCACATTTTAAGGCCCAAATTGTGAAAGGCCTTGGGTGCTTTGGGCCCTTCCTGCTCATGTCTGGGATCCTCAGATTATCTCTCAGGAGGTTGCATTTTGTATAGAGCCAGCCAGCTTTTAATTTGGGCAAAATTCAGCCTATTCAATTTATGACTTTGATGATAAATCATTGCATAGTCAAATAAAATTCTAGCCAGCTGGTGTAATGAAATTATAAACCACTTGTGTTGCCAGGTAGTCTCAATGTGGCTGCATTGCTGTACCTTTTTTCATTTTACCCATAAATATTTAGATCAGGCACAGTATGTGAAAGCATCTTTATTACCTTTGCTTTTACTTTGTGATGTGTTCAGTAGTTTGTACCTTTATCTTCAGTGCCTGTCATTTTGCTATTATGTCAATGGAAATAGTTAATTTTTAAAGGAGAGACCCCTTAGAAGTACCAGAGTATCAGAATTTATTAAATAATCTATCTTTATCCATTCAGTCAAAATTCAAACACATTTCTAAGATGTCAGCTTGATTTCTCATGGCACGCAGGGGTTAAAGTGCTTTACCAAGATTTTTCAACTCGCTCTTTTTTAAATGCATTGCACAGAAAAGAGTTACCCTAGGAAATTTATCCATAGCAGCCAGACCAGTTGCACTTTCTCTTAGTTTTAGCTGGATGTGCGTGGCAAACATTCAGACAGAACAAAAAGCAGCTCAACGGGTATCGCATGCTTTATCTAGAAAAAGCTTTTCTGTTCAGTATTGCTAAATAGAGCCCGCAATATCGAATTTCAAATATCACATATTTGCAAAGTTAACATGAAGTTTAAGCCATTCAACACCATGCTTTAAGTAGTAATTTAAAATGTAAACATTTTACCTTGTAATCTAACCTAACAGCAGATTCTGCTTGCTGCCATTTAGTCTCCGGTTGCAAATGAAACAAAATCTCAGTGAAATCTTTAAAACAAACCGAGAAACTGTAGGGATTGTTGAAACATGTGAGGCGATTCCTTAGTTAAGTCTGAAATAGCTTCTTCCCCTGGGGACCCAGGGCTGAGTTCTGTGAGCAGAGCCTCAGCTTGTGCTGGTGCTCGGAGCACTGAAACCTCACTCGGGCAAATGAGGAGCAGCACAATGCCTTCGGTCCCGAGGCTGACAAGGCACAGCTGGAAATCCTTTCCCAGTACTTACAGACACATAAGGAACAAGGAAATGGAGTGTTTTCAAAAGAAACAACAAAAAAATGTGTATTTTATTCAGTGCTGGTTTGTGTGTTTAGAAGTTTAGTTTCCAGGTGTTATGACTTTAATGTAGATTTATTTAAAAGAATAAGATCTAATAGACTTTGGCAGATGTAGCCTTAACATAAAAACATTAATTAAAATTAGGACTTTCTTTTCAATCCGTGTTTTCCTAATCCCCTCCTGCATTTAAAGCCTGTCATCTATAAGCAGCAAGCCTTTTTGTTGAAGTTTTAGTATGGAAAGTTTTTCTTTTATTCTTTTACAGTGATGTTTTCACTGCAAGCTGTAGCTTATGCATGGAAAATAAAACGACCGAAACGCTTTCCCTTCATTTTTTCCTCTTTGTAAGGCTAATTACATCCTGAAACATGATCCTGAAGATCAGCTCTGCAGAAGCTGCAGGGAGTTGGTGATCCAGAGAGGAGAAGGGAGGGAATTAAGGGTACATTACCACAAGTCCTGTGCGTGCCAGCAGAGCTTTTTCCCGCATCCCCAGATCACTGCCCGGTGTCCGAGTGGGTGATAGGCTGGGTCTGCTGAGCTTCAAAATGACAAATTCACCTGGGACACCGAGTTGTCTGTGTCTTGCTGACATTAAAAATCCACTGTTTGCTTGAACTCATGCTCTGAGGAATATTTAGACAGATAGTCTTGGAATGGTGTAACCATTGAGTTAACCATAATTGTTAACTGGTGTGTGATGGAAAGATACTGGGAGAACCCGTCGTCCCTTAAAATAGGCTTTCACTTCCCACTGTGCTCTGCTTTGCAAAGGAAGAAATATTGAACTTTGGTAATTTATCTGGAGCTGTTTGAAAGGAATGGAGACAGTCACTTAACAAATGTAGAGATAATCTGGATGGAAGGAATCTTAAAATTTATCCCATTCCACCCCCCTGCCATGGGCAGGGGCACCTTCCGCTGTCCCAGGCTGCTCCAAGCCCTTGTCTAAGCTGGCCTGGGACACTTCCACAGATCCAGGGGCAGCCACAACTTCTCTGGGCACCCTGTGCCAGGGCCTGCCCACCCTCACAGCGAAGAAATTCTTCCCAATCTCATCTAACCCTGCCCTCCTTCAGGGTAAAGGCCTTTCCCTCTTGTCCTGTCACTCCAGGCCCTTGCTCCAAGTCCCTCTCCAGGAGCCCCTTTAGACACTGGGAAGGGCTCTAAGGTGTCTCCAAAGCCCTCTCTTCTCCAGGCTGAGCAGTCTTTCAGCCTCTCTTCATTAGTGAGGTGTAGATTCACACACACCTTAAGAGATCCTGCAGTCAGTTTAGAGGATTTAGGATTTTCACTGTAGGTCTGTGAGGCCCTTGCTTATCTTCTCAACTTCTGTTAAGGAAGAAGTAAAGACAACCTGAGGGATCTGCAAAGACATGAGTCCCTCTAAATGAAAATGGCATTGCACCTTCCTGCAATGAGAAGCAACACCTGAAAATTGCAGGAGCTGTTAAAGAGTGACCCGTGGCTGCCTGGTATCAACAAGGTTTAGGATTTTTAATTGGGGGAAAAAAGTGTCTGAGAATGGACATCATCTGCTGCCTTTCAATAAGATTTAAGTCTGTGTAAGATTAATAATTAGATTGGATTTGTTATTTATACTCAAATTTTCCACGTAAACTTTACTGTCATAACAACTGAAGAAAAAATGCTGTATATTCTACGAAAAGTTCAGACTAGGATGGCAAATGATTTCAGACATACACAGTTCAGGTAGTTTGTGTGAGTGCAAACACTGCTGTGTCCTCAGGGATTTAGTATTGACTGTTTTTATGGGAATAGTTCATCCAAGAGCGCAGAGCAAGCTGCCAATCTGTGCTTCGTCTGCAAGTCACGTTATGCCTGTCCATCCCATGGCCAGTCGTTGGAATGAGTTGT
The DNA here is from genome assembly GCF_015227805.2 of Hirundo rustica. Classification (NCBI taxonomy): domain Eukaryota; kingdom Metazoa; phylum Chordata; class Aves; order Passeriformes; family Hirundinidae; genus Hirundo; species Hirundo rustica. The sequence continues at coordinate 6,829,891 of NC_053461.1, read as the reverse complement.
GGAGTGGGAATGTTTCGGTCTGTTACAATGCCTCAATGTGGAATTGTGTCCTTTGAGAAGAGAAGAGGAAGACTAAACAGCAGTGACTAACTATTAGAAAATTTTTTTATTATTTTATATCTTGGGGCGGAACAGCCGCTGTCAGTTTGTGTCTTGAGCAAGAGCCATAGGATGTGAGAAATTGCTGTGGAAGGCTGGAGCCTCTGGCATGGATCCTTCTCTTTTCCTCTGACAACAAGAACTATTAGTCAGTGCACAATAATACTCTTGGTTTTCTCCTTTTTATCAATTTTTCTTCTTTCTATAGGAGGTAATGGAGGGAGAAAAAACATTCCCTATTACTCTTTACTGTGCCCTTGCGCTAAACCTCAGAGGAGGTCAAATTAATGTATAAGTCAACAGAATCTGTGATGCTGAGAAGAGCTTATAGATTTTCATATATTGTCTGAAAAGCCACTTAAATATATGGAGAATGGTGAGACAGGAGGAGTAATTTCTGTTTCTCAAAAGCGTTCAAGGTGCCTGCAGTATAATGTCTTTGTGATCAAAGAAAGCCAGCAGGTTGAAGGATTAGAAGGAGGATATCTTGAAAATGAAAATCATTAAGCGAACTTAAGAAGTATAGAAAGTATAAAGAGTACAGAGTATAGAGAGAAGAGTTGAAATAATTGTTCATGATCACAGCATGCAAAGACCATGAAACTCAGTTCTGTGTGTTACCTTTTAGAGGTGGAATCTTTTATCTGCATAATGGCCAGAGCAAGCAGGACAAGAGCAGGAGCAGCCTTCACTGAGCTGGCAGGTGTAGCCTGGCTCAGCAGGGCAGAGGAAATCGTGTTCTCCCTTCAGCCAGGCACTGATAATTTCCTGTGCTGCTGGAATTACCTCCCAGCCTTTGGTGTCAGTGCATTCAGGACTCAGGCAGGTCACTGACTCCAACCTGTTGCTGGGAGCAGGGCAAGGCTGAGGCCAGGACAGGGGTTTGTCCTGCTGGTTTTGAAAGGCAGTGAGGACAGAGACAACTCCTCTTGGCTGCCCAGGTCTCAGGATTTGCTTTACCTTCTATTCCTTTATTCCTTTTCTCCCCTTTCACCCTCACAAGTTCTTTTCTCAGCCATTTCAAAACATGCAGCCTGCGAAGGTTTACAGCTTCCCTACTGACTCCACTTTGCAGATTTATACCTTTATTTAACAATTACAATCTGGTTATCCTGTCCTTTTTCACTTGAGCATTAAAGGAAAACTGGTGCTCCCCATCCTCCCTTTCTAACCCTGCAATATTATGCTTGTGCATTTTACAGCCTGGTTCAGGGCACCACAGGGCAGTGGTCACCTGCACACACAGGATTTTCCTTTTCTTATCTCTGGCCTGAAACCTTGTGTGGTATCTCCCACATGCAGACCTCTGATAATTTTATATGCTTGCACAATATCCATTTCCTTGGGGGAAAGCCCAAACCTCTGTTACCGTGTCTCACCTGGCACCAAGAGTACATTCTATAGCTTTAAATGTTCCACAGTTATCCTTATTTTTAACAACTGTCTCTCACGTTATATCATTATTAGATATTTTACTATGCCTCCTGGCTTGCTGTGTTATTTACAGGAGGGCTGTGTTGAAGTTGGATTTGTTATTTGATTAAAACACTGATCAAAATCTTATTTCTGTGAGTCAAAAAAATATATCCACGTTCAGGAATGTGAGGTTATTTCTGCTTTGCTCAGGAATCGGAAGGAAAAGAGACAATACTGAAATTTGCAGCAGTGGTTTTTTAACCTTCCAGTAGAATATAAGAACAGAATGATATTTTTTAAATTGCTTTACTCTCAGTTGTCGTGATGAATCTGGGTAGTTGCTGGCTGGTTTTGATCAGAGACAAAGATGGAATCCTAAACTTTGCAATTTCTCATGTGGTTTGCTTTTTTAAAAATCAAACGCACAAGTTTATAGTTGGAAAAAAGTAGCAATGGGGAAACAATTTATAACTGTTCAAGTCAGCACAAAACATGAGATGGAGAATTTGGGATTGGCAGTACACTGCATTTCTGAAACCTGTACCAGTTACTGCATTCCTTCTGTAATCAGTGGTCACAGATATCCTTATGGAAAAAAAATCCAGGGAAAGACAAAATACTGCTTTTAAACCTTGAGATATTAAACACAGATTTTCTTCCCATATTTCAAAATATTAACAATACACTGAAGAAAGCATGGAGTACATCGTTAGGTGAGAATAAACCTAAAATTGCAATGGGAGATGTGTGTGGTTGGCATCTATTTACATTTTTAAAAGCTTCATTTTCAACTGTCACTGCATCCCAATTCCAGTTCTTTACTGCAGTGAACAGGATATTAATATTCGTTAGTATAACTTTCTGAGGACGCTAATTATTGCCACGTCTCATTGCCTCTTGGTTAGGTTTCTGTTCGATCCCACAGCAGCCGTTTTAATTAGTGATATTTTTCTCACATTGTATTTAAAATGGCAGTGACCAGACAGAGTAATTTGGAATAATTTGTAAAGCCTTTATTCAGAGCTTCCTGAAATTTAAGCTTTTACATATTGCCTCTATGTTCATCAGTAAAGAAATTTAGTGGAATTTTTATTATATTATTACCTACAGCTGTTCCCTGTGGTGTTCCAGAGCAAGTTGCCCACCTTGAAAAAACACAGCTTTAAATCCCTGGCCATTGTAAGGAAACATGGAAGATTTTCCCCCGTCTCCTGCCTTTCTGTCAAATAATATCACTTCTTTTTTGGGGTTCAAATGGTGTCATGGGCAGGGGTTTTTTAGCTATTTGCTGAGTCATGTTTTTCCAAAATGCTCAGCTCAGCTCATCTTCTGAAACAGCACAAAGAGCTCAGCTTGGGGCTTGGTGTTTCTCCTGTGCCAGGACTGAGCATTGTTACTCATCAATGGAACTGGGAGGTTTCCGACTTTTTTCCAAAATAATTGTGTTTTGTAGCGGTTGTTCAGTTTCTAGCATGAGCCCTAAGCCTCCTGTAGGTTCTCATTGCTTCTCACACCCAGTTCCATTTCTTCAAAAAGAAGCTGCATCCCACCAGAGCAAAGCGACAGCATTTCTCTTAAATAAAGATGGGGCTATAATGAACAGATTAATTAACAAATTCTGTGTTTTAAATAACTATATCTAGAAATAAATAATTTATATATAGGAAATAGTGAAAAAATATATAGAAAAGTCTGCATTTTAAATCCATTAGTTATAGAAAACAAGAGTATGTAATTATTCTAATGGTCTTTATTTTTTTGCCCTTTTCATCTGGTTTCCGTTTTCTTGCTTGTGCTTGGTTGCACTTTCTATTTCCATATAAAACATTGTGTGCTTCTCTAAAAAGTGAATGCATCTTTTTTGAAGCTTCTCTCGTGCACTGTTGCCATCTCAGACTGTATCAGAGGTGACGTGAAAATTCAGCTCGATCTTACAGATCAGACTGGTGCTTTGAGATGTCGACAGGCAGACTGGGTTGGGTTCCTGTGACTTGCTGCTGATATCCCTCTTGTTTGGAGCCTCGGATGTTTTCCCCGTGGTTTTAAATTTAAGCAGGAATTAATAACAGGATGCCTCTCCACTGAGAGACTGTCTCAGGAGGGAGATGTAAACTGAGGACACAAATATTTTGGAGCATTTTACTCAAAATGAAGGATCTGTTGGCAGCTGAGACAAGAAGACGCTTTGAGGACAATAAACAAAGTTTGCTTGTGGTTTCCTTCTAGATTTAAAAGTTGGTTGTCTTTGCCTGTTGATTCATGTATTTCCCATTACAAACAGTAGCATCGAATGGTTTGTTTGGGTGAATTAGTGGACAATGGCAAAAATTACTTGTACAGCATTTCTGCAGCTACCAGTGAGAGTCTGAAGGGGCAGGATAGACGTGTGTGTATGTACAGATATCTAATTTTTAAATTTAACTATTAATACCATATTGGTATTTTTGATTATCACCTTTCTAGAGGTCTGTAATTCCACAGTGCACAAAATTCAGAATTGACTACAAGTTGAAAACACCCATGAAGTGATTAATTATATTTGCTTTATGATCTGACTGGTATTTGTGGCCAGACTTCGGCAACTCCAAAGAGGAGTTGTGTATCTCCTGATACTCTAGCACAGTTCCCCCGTGTCATCTTCAAGGAGGGAAATGTTAAAAACAACAACAAAAAACTTCTGAACAGGTTATGTTTTTCTGGATGGCTCTGTGCATGGTTTATAATCATGTCTTGTTGAAGGAGAACATTGGCGTGGTTTGGGGTTTTCCCAGGATCTGACAGACTTTGCCAATTTACATTTTTAGTATGATTTCTCTCTGTTCTTCCCATTAAAAGCTGTGTGTTCTTTCCTTTGGGAACTGAAGGAGTCATCAAATGACTGGAGAGCAAGAAGAGTTACTTCTGAAACACTTGAGTTTTGTTTTCATGATACAAGATGAGAAGTTTGGGGCTGGGGACAGAGGATTTGTAATTCCTGTTGTGTCAACATCCCATGTGCTAGACAATCCCAGCTTCCCTCTTGGACTGTGGAAATGCTCGCACAAGCTTTGATATCAATGATCCCTGTTGATCCCTTCCAACTCCAGATATTCTATTTTTCTATGATTTATTTGCTACCTTTTCTGTATTTCGTGGCCTTTACTTCTATTACACAACATGGATTGTCCAAAGTGAAATAAACTGATTTTGTTTCAGTAAGTTGGGGCATTTTATAAGGTCCATTCACAGCAAATACTTTGGTAACTGAATCTTATGGTATTTTTGTCTTGTGGGAATTAGCAGAAAAGATCCTGTGAGTTAATAAGGATTGAACTGTTAGACAATAATCCTGAATTCATAGAGATATGCTAGAGATCAGAAATGTGATTTTGGAGGTCTAGGAGCCGTACAGCTACAATTGGAATTATTTTAAGAGGTTTTAGGAGGCACAAATATGTGCATAGTCTAGACAGTGCTGCTTCTGCGCTGGCAGGGGCAGCTGCAAGAAATGCTAACACTGGAGCTGGGTCCAAAACAGGGAGAGGGAAAAAATAGGAAAAGCCAAAGGTGAGGAATATGCTGGAGGCCTCAGATGTTAGAGCTTGGTGTGTTTGGGAAGAGTCATCCAGAGGTCTTTCTTCAGTGGAAAAAGGAATATTGAAGTAATCCAGAATGCCATTTTAAATAACGTTATGGTGCTTGCCTTTCTTCTCGAGTTTTTCCATGGCATTGTCTGAATATCCCTTATAGTTCCTGCTCTGGAATTCAGCCTGGGTTTGGGAATGGAGCCTGAGTGTTACAGCCTCCTCTTTTTATATGAGCTGGGGGTAACTCCGTGTTTAAATTTGAGGAATGGAAATCTTCCTTTTGTCTGTTGCTTTCATTTCCTTTTTCCTGAAGTATTTTTACTCAAGAGGTTTGAGGGCTCCTTCCTCAGATCCATCTGTGTGAGAGGCTGGGGAAGGTTGGTACTACAGGATCTAGGCTGCAGCAGGCGTTGTCCCACAGCTTTTAGGGCAAATCTCCTGCTTAGCACACAAGGAAAACTTTAAACGCTCACCACGTTTGCACATAGGAATGTTTGGGTCGCTTTACTTCCTTCAAGCTTTAAAAACACAGGAGAGCCGATTGCTTGGGAAACCGAAGAAGGAAAAAGAGAAAGTTTCAGTATTACCTACTTTCCTTTCAACTGGGCTCCTACCAAAACAAAACATACTGTTACCAACAGTTTAGAAATGTTTCTGCAAGGCTAGCAATTGAAATTCAAATTATGAAATGCCTCAAGTTTGCATTGAGAGTGAGTGACTTGCACTGGCAGCTGCTTTGGTATTACCAGTGCTCTTTGTGTTGTTGCAGTACCTAAGCAATGAAACAAATATTTATCCACACGCATCACGCAACATTCCTGGGCAATGCAACTTTGGCCTTTATAAACCAAATAAGGTGGAGCATAAAGAAATGTTTTTGCCTGGCAGCTGCCTGTGATTTCTCCTCCTGGATACACTAAAGAATTCTCCTTGCTGCCCTAAATTCTTCTCTACTCGCCAGTACACAGATATTTGAGTCAAAATCCAGTTTGTTGTGAGAGATTGGGTCAAGAGTATAGCACAGTTTGCACACATACAGTGCTACAGGCTTTCAGCGTTCCTTATTTTTGCTTCTGTTTGGGGTTTTTGGGGAGGTATTGCAGCTTTCAGGGAGGAGTCGTTGAGTAGATCAAAGTTTGAGGATAGCTGACCAATTTTGCAAGGCTGTTATTTACCAGTGGACTGACAGCTTTACACTCCCCCACGTACGATAATTATAAATTGGTGAATCTCTTCTTGCAGATGTTTGTGTCTTCTCAAGAATATTTCCTGTGTCCCTCTCGTTTGTGCTAAGGATGTGTTTGGAAATGTGAAATGCGTTGTTGACAGCCAGGTCTAAAGGACTGTATTTGGGTATGACATGAAAAGAATTCAGTGGGTTTAAAGCTTTCAAGGGCTTTTCAGCTGGACCCGTTCCTGCTCTTGTTGATAGCAACAGGCACTTCAGCACTGCATGTTAAATATTTCTTTTCACATAAGCAGCTGATAATTGTAAATAACCAGGCAAATAAAAGCTACTGGGTGGCAAAATTCTGTGGAGTCTGTCCAAAATGTAAAGCTTTGTAGAACCATTGAAAGAGAATGGATGTCTTATGGGAAAGATTTCAGTGAATCTACAGTACGTGTTTTATAGAACATATAGATCTATAGGTAAAGCTTCACCTTTTACCTAATGCAGGTGTTAAACCTTTCTGTAATGCTCAGGAAGAATAATAGAAGTGCTGCAGAGGTATTTGTGAAAGGAGGGTGCACATGGACATACCTGTGTACATTTAAGGATAAATCTGATGCTTCTGGAGGCTGGGGCAATGATTCTCGTGCAGGAGGAGTTGTGCTGTGGATTTTGCCATTAATCACTGCTATCAAATCCAGGTGGAGCTAACCCTGGAGCACAGCTTTGTTTGAGTGCAAGTCCCCCGAGGAGGTTTTGGGTTCCTTTGTGCCAGCCCAGGTTCCTCCTTTGTGGAGGTCAGGGCACAGCTGCTCCTTCGGACACCAACGGGACGGCACAGGCAGGTGGGGCAGATTTTGGCCAAACCCCCCTCTATGTGGGACAGTTTGCTCTAAGTGATAGATTGACCTCTCAATCAATTTATATCTCTTGGTGAGAAATGAAAATGGTATTTTGGATGTTCCAGGTGGGTCTATGGACATGCCTGTCTTTACTAGGTAAGATAAATTTGCCCACATAGAAGCAAATAATTCTTCAGATCTTTGAGAAAGATTAAAAAACCACAGCAGTAAGTGGTGAACATAGGCTGAGTACCTTGTCTAAAAACTTTTTTTAATCACACTTTTTTAAAAGTAAATGTCTAAACTTGAGCTAATTTAGATGAACTAGATGTTCTTCATTGTATCCTATGGTTTATTTTTTAAATTAATCTGCCTTCTTGGGAAAAAACTAACATAGCGTTAGCGCCAAGTCATTAACTAAATTCAGATGCTTTTATTTAGATGACATTTAAATTGTGCTGTCTGGATGAGCTTCATAATGTAAACTGTGCAAAAGCAAGTTGGGCCACATTTGATAATCAACTTTTCTGGGGTATTTCAAATCCAAGTTGCATTATGCAATTCTGGGTTCTTTTATTAAGACATCAAAAAGGCTTAGAGAGAATCTTGTGGCAGATTTTATACAGAAAAAAAAAAAAGATATATGAATGATCTTGCTTCTGTTTTAATGGAAGAAAACACAAACTTGGCTTTATTTCTGTCCTAAAAATGCCTTTCCTGCAGTCTACTTCCTTCAGATTATTGAAAATTTGGCTCACAACTCTTTCTTCCCCAACTGGTGATACTTCATGCTGCTCTGCAATATGACATCTTTTTTCCCCTCCATAATTTTTCATCTCTGTATTGTCCTTGGCTGCTCATCATCTCTTGCTAAATTAGACATCTCTGCTGACTTCCACACGGTGCAGTTTGTAAAGTTCATCATCAAGAAATACTTAATTATACCTAGCTGCAGAGGGAGGGCAGGGGACTCACAATACAATACAATGAAAGCTGGTAGGTCAGTAAAGTTGTGGAGGAAGAACGGAACTGCTGAGCTCTGCCGGTTTTCTGGGTATTTCCGCCAAAATAAATGTCCTGGGGCAGTGTCAGTGCTCTCCCACAACGTCCCAATGAGTTCCTGTGCCAGGGGGTGCCTCCACAGCCTGCTCAGTGTATTTTAAAAGTTGAATCAAATGCCAAAAAAAGCCCGAGAATTTTAAGCTAGAAAAATGTGTAGCTTAAAGCATTCATAAACTCGTGGAGATGTTTTACCTCAACAATTTTAAAGATAAATGCTGGAGAGGAGATTCGTCTCTTGCCCAGCAGGAAAGAAGTGAAGAAAAAGCATCTGCATCCTCTGTGTTCTCTGTTTATGCTCTAGCCCTTCCTGTTCCTCCTGAGGTTCAGGTTCGTGTTCATCTAATTCTATTTTTCCTCACAAAAATAAACCTCCAGTATGTATTTTAATTTATTCCCAGTCTGCTGTAATTAAGTTGCAGATAAACACATGGTTGCCATATGACAAAGTGATACTGAAAGGAAATGAGACAGAATTTTGTGTACTCGGGCCTTGGTTATGCTGGGTTGGCTCTTCTGCAGACCTACAGCCTAGATCCAGTTAGGAAAATACAAAAATTATGGAAAAGCATTGGTCACATTGTGAGCATAGTGACAAACTGAATCATGTAGAACCATGCTTGAGTCAAGAACAAAAAATAATGTTATGGAAATATGGAAGGAGGAAAATAAGTGGCAATGGAAATAGAGCAGGGGCCAAAAAAAAGAAGCTGTAATCAAGGGAGGAGAAAAGGAAAGAAAGAACAAAGCAGAGGGATTTCACTGGCAGTGAGCTCTGGGGCTGGTGTCAGTGGTTTCAGGTGTTCGTGCAGAGCACGGACTGATCTACAAGAGGGAGCAGCAGGATTGAACCTTGCAAAGGGATCAGTGACTCGAGTCACAGATCTGGGCTGATAAAAAGGGCAGGTCTGAAACCAGGTGGATGCAGAGCACTTTTTATCCAAGTAACCAACCAGCCGTGCCTGTGCTGCAGGAGGGAACCAGGAATGTCCTGAGCTTGGGAGAGATTCTGGAGAATGTTTGCAAGGATTTGCCCTGTCCAGGGTGACATTCAAACGGTTATTTATAGAATCCCAGGATGGCTGGGGTTGGAAAGGGACCTTTAAAGAGCATCTCATCCCACTGTCCCAAGTTGCTCCAAGCCCCATCCAGCCTGGCCTTGGGCACTTCCAGGGATCCTTCCCAATATCTCATCCATCCCTGCCCTCTGGCAGTGGGAAGCCGTTCCCTGTTCTCCTGTCACTGCTTGCCATTGTCAGACTTTCTTACAGGCCCTCAAATCTGTTCCCAAAATTCTCCTTTCCTCTTGCATGCTGGTTGTGTCACTTGTGATTTTCATTTTAAAAGCAGGGGACTAAGCCTGACTGAGCAGGGGGCGTGGGCTGGGACTGCCACAGGGACAAAACCACTTTATCATTTTAGACAAAACCACTTTGTCCTTGTGCTCTTCTCGTCCTCGGTTCTGCCGGCGCCGGAGGTTTGGGTGATTGGCGTCGCTGGGATCACCAGCAGGACTGGTTTGCTTGAGGAACTCTCCCTCAAGATGAGAAGATGGGAGCTGTATTTATTCTGAGACTTAATTACGAGTGGTGAAGCTTCATAAATCCATTCTGAAAATACAGTGTTTCCATGGGGTGTAATTTAGTTGAAGGGTGAAAGTGCATTATTATCTGTTCTTGATCACAGTTCCTTTAGTTGCAGAAAATGAGAAACTTCCACTTTCTAAATGGGCCTTTATTGCTTTAGTGAGAATCATTTTAAAAATTACTGGTGTTATGTCAGTGTTGGGATTTGAAGTCTTGGTGCTCCCAACCGTGTGTGATTTCAGTGGGTGATAACGCAGCCTTAGCTGAGCAAACCATACAGAGAAATCCCCCAAATCAGAGCCCAGGTGGAGTCTCCTGGGCAGATTTAGGAATTGCTTCTCCCTATAGAGGAGCTTGTGGTACCATAACTCTTTATATGCGTCCTTCTTCCAGAACAGCAAGTTCAGAATGAGCAGTAAAAGGGAGCTGCTGTTCCAGCTGGGAGCAGTCATGTGCTCTCTTGCTAAGTGGGACAGAAGCAAATTTATCTGTTTTTATCCGGCATCTCCCTTGCCAATTTTGCTTTACATTTGTAGCCATAGCTCTTAAGCTGAACACATTTATAACATTTTCCTTAGCAGAGATTTTGTGTGCAAAAAATTGCAGTGTAGCTTTAAACAGCTGCAGAACCATATATTTTAATGAGAAATAGCTGTTACAAGTGAATTCCCTGGGATGTCTCCGTGTGTGTGTGTAAAATCTGTCATGGGACAGGGGAAAGCTGTGCATTCCATCACCACGGTCCCTTTGTGGTTTGAGACTATTCCTGTTTGAGACAAAAGTTCCCATAAGATTCCCTGCTTGGACTCCTGAAGGAGCTGGAAAAACGATTTCCGTCTAGGAGTAATAATAGCTTGGACTTTTGGTTTTGATCATAAGCTGACGTTTAAAAGTCATCTGAGGAAAGATATTTCTTGATTAAAGTCAGGTTTTGCTTAATGCAGTTGTAGCTGATCCTTCCCATCTGCTATCACGTCCTTGATGGGATCTCCTTCCCATGCCTTGGGGTCTGGTTTCTGAGATCCCTCAGGAGTTCCTGACTTTCCCAGGAGACCTTTCAGTGGCTCAGCTCATTCTGCTACTCTGGTTTTATTGCTCAGCTTTCCTTTTCCTCAAGGAGAATTTGGCAAGTTGCTGAGCAGAGAGGATGAGGTGGTAATGTGGTACCCACAGAGTGTCTGGAACTGGGGATCTGTCCATGCTCACCCTGCTTGTTCACTCACCTGCCAGATCCCCACGTTTTAACTGTGGGATTCAGAACCTGCATTTCTGTGTGGAATATACGGGGCAGATTGTGTGACTGCATTTCCCAGAGTCCATTCCTGGAACTGTCAGTGTTCAAGGTTGTTGCTTGATCCTGGGTGTGGTAGTTTTCCTTCTTGCTCCCACTGGGTGTTGGTGGAAGGTGGGGATGGCAGCCGGGATCCTCGCACAGACCTGCCAAGGGCTTGGGTTAGAGCAAACAGGGATGTAGGTATTTGTGGTTTGGCTTTTTGTGTGTTTTGTGGATAGCTAAAATATGACCTTTCCCGCTGCAAAGCTGGATTTGATCCCAAATCCTGTGAATTTCATACAGGATTGGCTTCTCACAGCATTCAGGTTGGTTGCCAGAGCCCCAGCAATGAGGGAAGGGACTGCACAGCCCTTGCCGTGTGCAGAACTCACTGGGGCTCCCTCTCCCAGGTACAGGGCAGCTTTTCCACAGAAAATCTGGGATAAATAATACACTGGGATTTCCTTGAGTTACCTCTGGCTTCCACAGAACATAAATACCCTCCCAGCTTGGGGGAAGCATGTCAGTCATGGCAGCTGCACAGGAACTCCTGAGACAGCCCTGAGAGTGTTTCAGTGCTTTGGCAACTGTAACTCTTACCTGGTTCCTCTGATCTGTTTTCTCTGCTGATTCCCAAATGTCTGGGTCTGGGCAGATGAAGTGTGACTCGGTGTTGAGCTATGGGATAGTTGGGATCCCTTGTAAATGAGAGATGCACAAGCTGAGTTCCAGGCAGAAGCTAATCCTGCATTTCCAGTATCCAGTCTGGAGCTAAAGGATCCTCCCAGGCCTCTGACACCAGGCAGGGAGAGGCTCATAATGGAAATCAGGCATGGAGGGAAGCCTGGAAAACTCATTTTCCTATCAGAGGGGCCATAATTCCACAGGGAGTAAAGCTGGAAGAGGATCCCTGCTCTGCCAGATGAGTAACCTTTGATCAGCCACACTTCTAACACTGTAACTGCCCTGCTCAGTGTCCTTCCTTCTGTGTCTGTTCCCAGGATAGAACGTGGTTGTTATCCTCACAGTAAATACAGTGCTGGAGAGAAATTGAGTGAATTCCATGTGTTTTATGTCATTTGGCATCCTGCACAGCCCCCCCTTCAGTTTGTCAGAAATTCCTAAACCAGAGCAAGGTCACATCTGGTAGCAATTTTGCTCTGCCAGATGAGGCGTAATCCCATAAAACCGAACTCATTTTCTCCAGTGCCGCTCGAAGCCGAGCTCTCCTGCTCCTTTTCCAGACCTGCTGCTTGTCCTGGGAGCTCTGTGGAATGATTCAGGCCGGGAGACTTTTCACACTTTATAAACTGCAAGGTTTGGAACACAGTTTTGTGTCCAGCACACGAGGCAGAACAAGCAGGGCACAGCCCTGGAGTCTGTGGCTCCATTGCCTTTTCCAGCAGCACATCCCTGCAGGATGCTATTCCTTGATGCTCCTCATTCCCTGCAGGATCCATACAGAGCTACGAGTTCTTCTCATGTTTTTAAAATAGCTTTCAAGTTCTGAGGCTTTCACAGGACACATCAAACACATCAGATGCACTGACAAAGTAACAGAGCAACCATGAACCTTTGCACAGTGTAGTAACTGAAAATAATCCCCAGGAACATGGAATTTTAATAGGAGCCAGCATTTTTATATTTGATCATGTTGCTGTTGTCCCATATTTTGCTAACATTGGTTATTTTGGTCTCTCATTGCCTTAATTACTCTTTCAAAGTCTTGTGTGGATCTTGGTGTCCATCTCAAACCAGAGTGCACCAGTAACATGTTCATCACTCACAGAGGCAGGGGGTGACATGGTGATGTATTATAAGGTGTTATTAAATCTAATTAACAAACTTAGTTAAAATAAAAATGTTCTTTCAAGGTGTCCTGAGTTTTAGGTAAGGATCTCTAAAAGAATAGAAACCAACAGGTCAGAATGTCAGAGAGTGACTTTTAGTGCAGTCCACTGTGACTGGGGAGCACGAGGTAGGAGCCGCCATATCTGCTGTGGTTTTTATGAACCAGTTGAACCTTTTTGTTTGCAGGCCAAGTATCCTGACATCGTGACCCTTCCGGAAGGACTGCTGGGAGATTTTATAATTCTAAGGAGCCCTAAAGTTTCTGGGTAAGCCAATAAATGCATTTCTGGTTTTACACAGGTGAGGGATGGCACAGGCAGGACAGCAGCCTTGTGCTGCAGCTCTGGGTTCCTTCTGTGGCAGCAGGTGCAGGGATCCCAGTCCCATCCCAGCAAAGCTCAGATCCTTGGTGTCTTGCCATTAAAGAACAGAAAGAAAAAGGCATTTACTGTGCAGTGGAAGCAAAGCATCTGTGGCTACACTTTTCCATTGTTTTAGAAGGAAATCAGTTAGATGAAGGAATTATTCCCTACCAGGCACAGGGGATTTGTTTGGCCTCCCTGTGAGAGATTTTCAGCAGGGGAAAAAAGTCCTTACAGTTAAATGTAAGACGATGTAACTATCATGGTCAGAAATTCTGTGAGGGCCATGAAAAGCATTTTGTGATGGGATCAGACTGTTCCCTTTTCCTGTTACACCTTGCTTTAACATGCTTTAATTTACATGGAAATAAGGCACAGCTCCCTTCATTATGTTTGTGTGTAGAACTAGCAAACAAACCCTAATTGATGATGCTGCTTCATTCAGCCAAACTTGCCCTTTAAAAATGAAATGCTTTAACTCAGGGGTGCAGGAATGAATTGTTCTATCTATCCCAGAGAGGGAAGAACTTCCTTTATTTTACAGTTCCTCCTCTGGTGCCAGGTGCCCATTCCATTACCCTTATTCCCTTTCAACCACACTCATGAAACACAGGAATATTAAAGTCGTTGCAGTGACTTGGTAGAAAACAGCCTGGCATAGAAATTTGTTTGCAAACTCCCAGAACAAGCTGCACACAAATTCCCAAAGGATTTGTAAAACTGAAGTGGCAAAAGGCTGACAAATCACATTGGAAGGAAACTCTTAAGAGTACTTTTTTTTTGTAATTAAAAGCAAAGAACTGCAAGAATGTAGGCCTCAGACAGATGTCTACCTGCCATTAGTGTAAAAAGGCCATGAATAGCAGGGTAACCCTCACTCCAAACCCAGCACATCTCCATTTATGCAAACACTTCTGAAACGAGTTTCCTGTTCTCAGCACCTGCTCCTGAGTGTATTACATGAGGGGTAGAGCCAGGGGACGCTCAGTGCTCTCCTTTTTTTTCCTCTCACTTTTACTGCACTCTACAAATCTGGATGGAGCCAGAACCTTTCCTTGTCACTGGATTGGTGTTCCTGGTTCCTGAATCCAGAGAGGGCTCGTTGTGTTACACAAGGTGAATTTTGTTCCAGAGCACAAGGTTGAGCCTTGTGCCTGCTGCACTTCCTGCTTTGAAGGAAGCACCTGGTTAACCTGACCTGCCTTTCCTGTGCACCCGCTAAAGGTTTGAATTGATGATTGTCTGGAAGATCCATCTTGATGAAGAAGGGACCACTACGCCTGTCCTGGACCTGCTGCCCAAAATACCAGAGCAAGGTAACCTCAGTCACTTCAGGGACTGCTCCTGAGCTGCCAGGCCCTGCCTTTGGCCATGGAACTCCAGCTCCCAGGGCCCAAACAGCCAAACCCACCCCAATGCTGCAGCAGCTTTGCTTCCCCTGCTGTGTAATCCCCAAGGGCTCACAGTGCCTGTCTGCCTGCAGGCATTCCTGCTTTACCCACCTGCCCCAAGCACCGCTGCAGCTCTTGGAAAATAACCAGCACTGACTGCTCTGTTCCTCCTGCAGTTGTGGAGCAGAGGATGACGACTGTGGAGAGCATCCCTGGCTGCTTCCGCAGCCTGCTGCGGCTCTTCGGGATCGAGGCAGCCATCGAGAACCTGATCCAAGTGCTGGACTCTGAAAAATGAATGCCAGCATCGCTTACACCAGGTAGCAAGTTCAAAAGTAGTTTTAATTAAGATATTGTGTTACACGGTCTATAATTTTATTGAATATAAACATTAAGTTATTTTCCATTTAGAAACCATACTCATAAAACATGCTATCTGTACAATTATGGCACGTTATATATAAATTGTCATGACATGAAAATAAATACAGCCATTTAAATACAAAAATGCCAAATAAAATAGTTACATGTACAGAGGGATTTCATTATAAATTTATCTTTCTGAATCATCAATGTACCAGAGTGGTTTATCTTCTTAACATTTTCTACATACTTGGAAATTGTTAAAAGATCATGCACTGTCAAAATCAAGTCCATAAAAACCCATTTCATTTCACAGCTCTGTAAAAGTACAGTGATTTTAAAATGACAAGAGAACAGTAAGAGACTCCTAGAACAAAGAATTAAACAGCTTTCTCGTTAAATTAGGGTGGAAGAAGACAATTTGAAGATCTCAAAGACATACAATGCTAAAAAACCCAAAGGTAACTGTATGAAGTAACTTTGTTCCACAATGTGAGTGTTGAGACAGTGTTAACCTAACCCAGAGAGGCCCATGACAGCCCTGGGAACAGGTGAGCGAACACCTCCTGCCCACTGCAGCACTTCCTTTGCATTTCTGACTTCCAGGAGGTGACACATTACCAAAGCATCACCTTTCACACATTCAACCCTGAAGAACCAAAACAGATCAGGCCAATGTCTTGCCTCTCCCTTTACTTCCATCAGATGTGCCATGAGCCCATCTGGGACCTCGTAGTGTTTCCAGGAGTTCCTGCTCTGCACTAGCACTGCACCCCGACCAAACTGATGTGACTGGAAGTCAGGTACTTCTCAGGTGGGGAGGAACCAAGAGCCCAAACCCAGCAGCTCTGGGCTCTCATGTAACAGGAGGAGCCTTCCTTTCCACGGCCAGAGCTGCTGCAGCCCCTGGCAGCACAACCACCCACCCAGGCAGCAATGCACAAAGAGGTAGAAGCAACAGTAATGTTTCTAACCCCATAAATGTAATAATCCACTGTTTGATCACTGAAATGGTCTCCCACTGTTCTGGTAGCTTAGGAAAAACTGACAGACTGGAGCCTGGTTTGTGCCAGACTCGACAGCTGAACACCAGAGATTGGGTTCTGATGAATGGCAACTCCGTCTTGTTAGATAAGGCAGGCTCATTTCAAGTTTGGAATCCAGTACACAGGCAAAATTCATTCCTACTTCTCCACTGACATGGAACTGGTTGAGCTGGTTTGGTGTAACCTTTCATTCAGTTCATCTTTCGCTCCCTCCTCCTTGCCCGAAAACAAAACTGTTTGCTCAGCACAGACACTGCTGTGTGCATAGGAAATGTGTGTAAAGTTACGGCATAAAATCCTGGAAACTTCCCAGCTGTGCAGGGTCCTTCCTTTCTCCTCTTTCTAATAGCTGGAGGGTTTCTTGTTTTATAAGTAGCTCTGTCCCTCCAGGTTTTCTTTGGGAAGAAGGGGTTATTCCTGCCAGGTTGCTGCGCTGTTGTAGTCTCACAGCTCAGGCTCTGCCCCAGAAGGGCTCCTGGCACTGGATGGCAGCGCACATCTCTGCCACAGGGGCAGTGGTGGCTCTGTGATTCACATTTCCTGAGTTGTACCAAGGTACAGGGGCATCCTATTTTTAAATTTCAGGTAAAGTGGAACAGTTCAAATGTTACACTGAGGTCCCAATATAAATCTGGTTTTAGGAGTTAAGCTGCATGACTCTAAACACCATTACTGGTAAAAGTACAGGCTGTGTTCATCTCTGCACCACTCAGGGGGCATAATCCTTGAGGGAAAAGGAGCTGTAGATTTTATCATCGTACCCTTCAGTTCAAACTGCAGCACCTCCCCAGCCTTCAGCTGCACGGAGCAGGGCTCATGCAGCACTGACACAAGCTCACCCTGCCATGAGACTGACCCACTGCAGCTGCAGGGAAGAAAACGGGATTCTGTCACCTTTTCCCTGCGTCATTTAAAGCAGCTGCTCATGCTATGCAGCGTAGGGGGCATCAGTGTAACAGTGCCAAAATTTGACGCTATGTGAAAGATCTGAAATGATCTGTAAAACTCAGAACGTATTACTCTTACAGCTCAATTTAAATTAGGCAAGAGGAAGCTGTGGTTTCACCTCCAATAGCAGCATATAAGGTACAGAGACAATAAAAACCAGCACGGCAGGTGAGTTAAGCCAAACTGTCATGTAAAACTCAAGGTTGCTTACCTTAACCCTTTGCACTGTGTTTCAGAAGCTTTAGGTAGATACGAGGTGATCACACAACTTCTGGAGGCAGCCTGGTGTTCCTAGTCCATGCATTAGTACTTCAATGTTCTGCAGTGCCGGGGCAGTGCCACAGATCAGCCACTGCATGGGTGTGTTTTCAGTGGATTAATGCTAAAGTGTTGTACAGGTTCTGCCAGAGCATTCCCTCCTTTAGTAGGGATGCGGGAGACTCAAAGCACAGGCTCCAAGGCAAATCTCTTGTTAGTAATTAGGCTTTATATGTTAGTGCAATACTTCAGGAAACCTTTCATTCTGTGCTCTTTCAATTCTAAGGAAGTAGACTTTTTGTATTAATTTGCTATGTCCTCTAGTTCCAAGGTATGGCACGTTACCTGTTCTGTCACATTAAATACATTCATTAAGGTTATCTAGCAAACATGTGGCTTAGTGCTATCCCAGGTCTCTGAGAAGGCATTACCCATTAGAAATCATTTCATAAAGCAAAAACATTCACAGCTGAAAAATGCACTGAACACAAAGGAAAAGGAAAAAAAAATCACCATAACTGTATTCCAATCATCTTTCACTTTCTCATGTGTACGAATAAAAATAACCTTAAGGGACTGGCTACACTTTATGAAGAACTAATGTGCAGTCTTCATTCTCCTTAAAGAGGTTGGACATAACTGGGTCATCTTTGGCCTGTACATTCTTCAGGTAATAGTTGACTATTTCGCCATCGAGTTTGTACTGGTGGGGGATGCTTTCATAGGGCTTCAGGTCTAGGTCCAGCACAGAAACAGAGAAAGTGAATCTGGATTTGGATGTCAGTACCACAGGTCTTTGCTCAGAGCTGGAAAATAAAACCACATTGCACATCTGAGTCACTGAAACCAGTACTTTTAATTTATGTGTCCCTTTACAGTAGTGACTCTAATGTTTATCTTAGAACTTCTGTGGGAGCCCAAGAAAATAAACTGCAGCTAATGTAGCACTTAGGAAACTACAGCTCCAGCTTTACCATTCCTGATGGGACCTTGCTGGCACCTCTTCCTTTCATTTTCCTTTCAGCTTCCACACAGATGAAGTCAAACATTACTCTCACTGTATTTAGTAAATCTAAGCTGTTTCTAGGTGGTGCATACAAAGCAACAGCAAAAGCAGAAAAGGGACTGCAGCTCCTACTAAGGTTCAGGGTAATGAAAAATAGAGTGTGCTGTCCAAGCATGCTAAGGGATGTTCTGAAGTCAGCCATTGCACAAGTCATGTCCATCACTAACACTTCACTGGAGAGCTGCAGGAAAAATGCAGAAAACAGCATTCTCTAAAAATAAAAGGGCTCTGGTGAAGCAAAGCCCCCTGCAGAAGAACAGATCAGCACTGCTGACACAAGCCAAAAGGGGTAATATTGTGGCAAAGCCTCCTGCCTGACAGCCAAAGCTGTCACGTCTTGATTACTGCCTTGGATTTATTCTAACCAGGCCATTGAAGACAACTCAGCTTGAAAAATCTCTCCTATGAGAACACCAAGGCAGAAGAATTGTACCTAGTGAAAACCGTCCAGAACTACTATGAACAGTCAATTCAAAGAAGGGAATAAATATAAAACTTTGATCCTTTTGATCAACTTAAAACTTCTCAGAAAGAGATATGGGTCATAAATGTCTTAAATCAGAACTGTACTTAAAATACTCACAGCCAATATTTGGACACTTTTTTAAAGTGATTGAATTGCCTGAACAGTACAAACATCCCAATCTCTAAACAACTGAAGCCATTTCAAAGCAGGTACAGGCAGCTCTTACCATTCATCTTGCAGGCAGGTGGAAAGGGCAATCATGATGGAGCAGTCTTTAGCAGTCATTGCTATTCTGTACTGCTGCACCTGTACATGAGAAAATAATACACATTTTCTCTTAGCTTGGTGTTTACCTGAGTAAAGCATCCTGTTCCTTCCAAAAAGCAGCACTGCACTCCCTGTATTGGTATGTTGGCACGTTAAGAGCTGGAAATTCTCTCTGTAACAGAAGGTTGGCAGGAGCAGGTGCTTTTGCAGCATCCTAAGAATCATGTTTATTTCCTACAGATCACATTCCTAAAGGCCAAACAGCACCAGCTTCCTCAGTCTTGAAAGCAAATAAACAGTTTTATTTTTCTCTCAGGAACTGGTGCTACAAGCTTGTTTTTAACTGCTTCTCTGCTATAAAGAGACACAATGAAGAACTTTAACAGTGCAGCCCCCGACAAGGCAGCAGTGCTGCTCCATCCATTATCCAGCCCTTTCAGTGAGCTCAATTAACACACACCAATCAACCTTTGTACCTTTGTTAATGCAAACGCCACTGTCCCGTCATCTTCCAGGGAAAGGTCCAGCAGCTTCTCGTAAAATGCTTCATTGTAAGGTCCATCTATCTGTAATGTACTTCTAAATAAATGTTAAAAGAAGATTTACAGACAGCCAAAGTGATGTGCTGGTTTTCAGTGTGATCTTTCCTCAGCAGCCCCAACACTCAGATTAGAACAACCCAGCAATAACACTGATAAACATGTCCAAGTATTAACCCACTGCCAACCAACATCACAAATTCCCTGTAACTCTCAGATCACTCAAGATTTGCTGCTGCTTCAGATCTGGGTTGTGTGGGGGTTTATAAACATGAGTCATTCTTAATCCCCTGCCATCTCTGTATCACTGCAAAATTATGGGGGTTTTGCAAAACAATGGGTAAGTTCAAGTTTGTAGCAGTCTGCAGGAGCTCCAGAAGCCTTGCTGAAGATACATATATAAGAAATACAATGTATTGATCTCTATATGTATATTTTATTATTTTGTACATAAAAAGTATAAACTGGGGGCAAAGGCATATCTGACAGGGCCCTGCTCCAACACCATGTGCTAATGGGTGTCCTGGGCTCCTTCCTTCCCCCTTTGAACAGCTGAGGCCCTGCTGAGAAGCTGAACCCTCCCGGGGCGTTTACCCACACAAACCCCCCACAGATCAAAGAACACATTTTCCAGTGCTCCGTTTCCTGTGTAACTGCACAAGCAGCAGCTGCTCCTGAGTGAAGCCAGAGTGCCCTCGTGTGAGCACAGGAGAGGAACAGCACCCCAGTGGAGGCTGCTTGGAGCAATTATTATTACACTAATAAGCTTTATTTGTGGAAAAAAACACGGCAGCTTGCATTCATCATAGCAGAACATCATTATCCCTGCAGACATTCCCAGCTCTGCAGGTACTGGGGACAGGAGAAACATTTCACTGTAGCTTTCTGCAAATACACAACCACCAGTACTAAGAGAGCATTTTGCTCTCGTAGCCTGTTGTGAACTTTCCATAACCGTTACTTTAAAATTCAGGCCAAAGTGACCAAGGTGAGCTAGAAGTTCAGTTAGAAATTCAGAATATGCAGTGCCATGAAGGAAGGCTGTACAACACAACAGAGTGTGTGCACAGAGCCAATCCTGCCTGCAGTCCTGGTTACTCAGGACTGGAAAGAAAAGCCATCAAGTCTTACCTCTCCTCAGGAAATTCCTCCAAGTACTGTTCAACTCTACTGTACAAAGGATAGAGTCCTTCAATATCCAGCATGTCAAGCATCTGAGCTTGAAGGGTTTTATAAAGGAGACAACCCCTCGGTAAACCAGAGCTTTCCAATTTATGTTTACCTAGAAGAAAATGCATTTTAAAATAAGGCAGACACAAGTCTTAGCTTCAATTTGCCACTACATGTACTTCTTTAAGAGTCCAAATACTTTTAGTCCAGCCACAGGTGGAGGGAAACCTCAAAACATTTCAGTTTCCAAACAGAACTGCAAGGTGCAGGTATTGACCTGCACATTTAAACAGCTCATCCTGGACTGCAGAATAAAACATCTGGTATTCAACTCTACAAACTACCTAAAAAACAAACACCAAAACACACCCACATCCACTGCAATCTACTCATTGTGAGTCCACAAGAGAAATTTCTCATCTGAGTTTGAAGCCACCACAAATTCACTTTGAACAGTATCAACTGCTGACAGAAAGTAACTTAGCATTTCAGCTGTGGGGTGTTTTTTATACAGTATCAAGAATTGTATTTGCTGTAATTTCTCTAAGACAGCTCTTTCTCCAGCACTACAACAAACTATGGGCAGTGAAAAAGGTCTTCCTCAAAAGCAGAGTAAGAAATGTGCTGTTTGTATAATTAGGATAACTGGCAGCATCTTGAATAATTAGAGCTTTACAGAACTTATGCACTGAGGAATTAACATAATTTACAGTTTTCCAACTCTCACTTCCCATTCCTTTTCCCTCTGGTATTCAGCCCTCTCTTTACCAGAAGAGCAGCTGAAGAAAAGGACATGAGCTGTGCTCTGGTGAGGGCTGACAGGAGGAGCAGGGAAAGGCAAAGTACAGATGTTGTAATAAACCAACCAAAGCAGCCCAACTTCATCACATACAACATAAAATTCCATTCATCTGGAATACATATGATTGTCATCAGCTCAAATTGCTATTGTCTTCCATTTTCTACCACCTCCTGAATTTATTTTTACCCCTATCATTAGACACAGTGCTCTAAGTGCTCACTACAACATCACATTACATTAACAATTGTCTGGCAGCTACGCAGCTCAGAACTCTTTTCAAATGCCACCAAAATCCCCTTGTTTACATTCTATATTCATATTTATAACCAAGACACAAAGACCTGAATTGGTACATCAGCCAAGGCTCTGAGAAGCATGCTCTGGTAGAAAGTGTTCCTGCCCACGGCAGGACCTGTTAAGATCCCTTCCAACCCAGCCCATTCTGGGATTCCACGGACACCAATATAATATATCACCCCTTACCATTTCTTACTAGCTCCTTATTAAAAGCACTTGCTTCACAGTAGCTTCTGCCTTGTGAAATGGGAACTGTCTTCATGTCACCTGCCCTGCAGGTGTCGGTGCTACTCAACAGCGCCATGGTTATCACGTGAATTAATTCCTTCACAATTGTCCTTGTGCAGTGGGGGCCACTGACCAGCCCGTTGGAAGGGAAAAAGAAAGGTTTTAAGTGACGAGCAAGTTCGTTCCAGTCAGAGACACAGTCCTGGTCATCCTTACAGCCATAAATTAGTTCCCCATTCTGCAACAAGGAGAAAAAGAAGCCTTTAGGCACGGCAGGAAGTCAAGTAATTCATACTGAGCTACTCAAGAGCATCAGGTTTAATACTTCAAGCACAGAGAAGTGTTATTACCTTAACAATCTGCATACAGACACACAACATTCCCAATCTCTTAAAGATTTGTCCTCTTAAGTCTAATCAGAACCTGCAGGTAACAACCTCTGAATGAAAACCAAAACCACTGTTTAAATCAAATGCTACCTTCCCAACTTAATGACCTGTAAGGAATCAGAACAATACAGGTGATTGATACTGGGCACATTTTCCTATCACTTCTTTCTGAAAAATGTCAGGAGTGAAAAAGCACCGTGTGAAACACCCTTCGTTTACCAGCCCAGACTGACAAAGAGAAGGCTGTGAAGGGGGACAGGTGTGATAGCCACCTGTACTAGTACAAAAAGAGGGCAGCTCATAGAAGTTTAAGTAATTCAAATAGTTGATTTAGTATTGGAAATAGATTGAAAGACTCTTGTTTCCGAGAATCAATCTGAAGATCTCCACATATCATCAGTTACTCATTTACTTATCTCCTCAAATCATCAGCTTCTTGTTTTTCCTACATGAACGTCATGGAATGCCACTTTTTCCTTCCTCAGTGAGGCCTGCTGTGCCTTGGGCCTGCCAGTGCTCTAACAGGAATCTAAAATAAAGTATTTGCAGCAATGCGCCAAGTTCTCCATTTTCTTCCTACTGAAGTAGCACAAAGTTTTAAAATTTTGGTCACCTTATGAGTCCTTTTCTATTAATCGTTCCTCAGTGATTCTTCCCCACTAATTCATTCCCCAGGGAATGGTCATGGCCTCAAGGCTGCCAGAGCTGCAGGAGCACTTGGAAAATGCTCTCAGGGTGGGGTTGTTGGGGTGTCCTGCGCAGGGCCAGGAGTTGGACTTTGACAATCCCCAGCGGTCCTTTTAATTCTGGATATTCTGAGTCTGAATTCTGGGAAATTATTATTGCTCTGTCTTCAACTGAAATGTAACTAAGAACTTTCCCATTTCCTTCTCTTGATGGAGTCCAACACTGATGACCTGATTAGGCAGGTTTGAAGAAAGATCTGGACTGTTTAGATGCTCAAGTCAAATTGTTTAAAATTCAAGGCAAAAGAAGCAAGCAGAGATTTAACTGTTTACCTTAAATATTTTCAAGTTGTTCTGTGCCTCCTGTAATAAGCTCTTCAAAGCAAAGTGCATTCTTTGTTTATTTCTAGAGAAAACAAAATAAATCCCAGAATGTTTCATCACATTTGGATGTTCACACCTGGCATAAGCACATGCACTGAGGTCATTGCAAAGGCAAAGTGAACTTCAGATCTGAGTACACTAAATGGCTCTTGGGTGCAATGTTACACTGCAAAAGGCAGCTCTGATTGCTGAGATAGGTGTAAAGGGGGAGACAGCACCAGAAATCATCACTGCAACGGTCCAGGTCCATAATACTCAGGAATTATGATCAGCATTGATCAGAATAATACCTCAGTGAAAGACAAAGTAATCCAAGCAAGAAATCTGTAATGCTGGTTTTTTGGTTTTTTTGTTTTGTTTTGTTTTGGGGGGGGGGAGAGTGGCAAAAACACAGAGTCCTTACCCTGAGAAGAGATCCAATGGGCAATATTTACTTGGTCGTTTCCATTTTCCATTGGCTACCTGTGGAAAACGCAGAGCACTGCTGTTACCCACTCTACCTGGAACAGCTGCTCTCATTTTAACAGCCGGGTGTGTGGCACTGACATCCTGCCTTCAGAAGTCAGGACATTTAAAGCACTTTGAACACAAAATTCCTGACCACCATGGGTGTTCCCAGTCATTTTTAACTCAAGTCACAAGGGGGAAAGGTCACATTAAATCCCAAGGAGTCCCAGTCACACCATTCCAGAGTGATAGCAGACACAAGTCCAGGAACTCGGTGCCTGTTACGTGCTGTGTGTTGTAAGTCACAGAATGTAATTGGTGAGCTGATCCGGGAAGGAAGTCCCACATCAGAGTTGACCCAATCACAGCGTTCACAGTCCCCAAAGGCTGAGATTGGATTTGTTTGCTTCCAACTTCCCACAGAACATGTTCCATCTCTCAACTAAACAATTTCACACCCAGAGACTCAGCTGTGTATCCTCCTACTAGCTTTAGTCATATCAGAGATTTGAGCAAGTTTCAACAGGAAAGCAAGCCTGGAACAGCAAATAAAGCACAGTACAGCCAAAGGAAAGCAGGGTGACTTAATAATTACCTTTAGATGCTGATGCATACAGTAACGACACACCTTGTGCTTTATCTCCTGTGAAACATGGCTGGAAAAAGGAATGAAGCCACACTTTGGCTGAAATAAACAAAAGAAGATCATAAATACAAATGTCTCTCTCTCTACAGAAATATAAAGGCACACAATATGCACATCTCTCCAGTTAGAGGAAAATTTTTATAAACTATAAAATATTCCTGCACTTAAAAGTTGAATTACTCCCTATTATTATAAAAAAAATTATATATAAAGATATGCAAAACTGCTGTGGCCTACAGAAGAGCCTCGTAAACACCTGGGAATTTCCCAGGTTTCAAAAGACTGGGAATTGGAAGAGGGAGGGGGCTGTTTCCTTCTACGGGTCACAGTGAAAGCAGCGAGCTCTGCCTTCCCCCACTGCTGCATTCCTACAAACCTGCTGGGGCCAGTGAGCAGTAAAGAATGCAAGCAGCCCCCTCTCCCCCGGGGCTGGGTCCCCATGCACACCTTGATCTCGATGCAGAGGATGGGCCGGTGCTCGGCGAAGCGGAAGGTCTGCAGCCGCGTCAGGTTGGGAAGGCACATGGCGTAACCGCTGAGCGTGTCCATGTCCTTGTCACAGCGACACTCTGGGACAGCAGGGGACAAACAACACCAGCAGGGAATTAGCTCTGGGCTGTTTGTTCACTCGCCAGGTGGGGCGTGGGAACAGGACGCACGGTTTATCAGCTTTAGCCAATTATGCGCTTGCACAAAGTTGCCCTCCCCATTATCGAGGCCTGGTTTCAGTTTCCTCAAAACTGTCCCAGACACTCTGAGTGTCCCAAGAGCTGCTGTTAATGGCCAGCTCCCGGCTCATGCCAAGAAAGGTGAGGCCTGAAACAGCAAGGAGCTGGATTGGCCAACAACAGGTAAAGTGACTCGTTAATGTACTTATTCAAAGATGTGATCTCCCCTTTGCTTACTGTGCATGACCTATCATCCCCTCAGCTGAGTCAAAAGGTTCTAAAAACTGCCAGGAATGTGATAAACTTACGAGGCATTCTGCTTAAAAATCCATTGAATAACCCCTCTCCACCTTTGGGACACAGAAAGGTCTGTCAGGTTGTAGTTCAGAGTTCACAAGAGCACACACCCCCAGATTTTCAAGTACCTGTTACTAAACAGACACACAGGACACGCGTTCCTGTTACAGTTTCCGCTGCTAAGAAAAATGCGCGCTCCGAAAAAATATATTGCACTAGAAAAAATAAATCTGAGAAACCAAAGCCTCAGGCACCAGCCTGTCATGCCATACTGCTTCACCAGGATGAGCAAGAAGCCTTCTGTCTCCATCAAAATGTTGAGGTTTGTTTTCTTTTTCTAAATTTAAGCAAAAGTGCATCCTTCACACCTTCACAGCTGAAAGCCACTTGCCAAATGAGAAAGGTACAGAAATCTGAAGTATTAGAGGAGCTCCTTTGCATGTTACACAGGCTTACGTGAAGGGCAGCACGGAAAAAAAAATCCTTGAGGTTTTAAAAAAAATCCTGTTAAAAATGGAAAGTGAGATTCACTGTTGTGAAGCACCTGTACTCTCCCCCACAATCACATTTCAAATCCCAGCAGCTGTGGACACACCAAGTTTACTTTTGAGAAATAAAATTAAATTCTATCATCTATTTCCACCAGAGTATCACTTATTTTCTCACTTTATTAGACACTATTAACTTTCCTCACTGAGTCCTGGCACTGTGGAACTGCTTCTCAAACAGGTGAGGAGTGATCAACAATGCAGTGTCCTGTGTTCACCATATGTAAATTAATTCTTTTTTTTTCATGGATCAAAGGCATCAAAGCACTTGACTAGAGTACTTTGATTTAACACTGTATTTATCTTCAAGGAGTTTTGCTAAAGCAGGAGTTTCTGGCCGTTCTCAAAAACATTTGGGAACATAAGACACCACGAGGATCGATCTCTTTGCCCATTTTAGAGCTATCAGTACTTTTAATTCCAGAACACAACCCATTTCTTCCACAATAAATTTTCAATTTATCATTATCTAAATATTAAAAAAAGCTTTGTTATATTCTGTAATGTGATGCTTCTTTTTTTTAACTTTAGAACAAAGAAGAATGCTTTACAGCTTGAGGAAGCCTCTTTGTAATCCCATCCCTGACACTTACCTGGCCTCTCTGGCTGGATTTTCAAACAGAGCTGTCTTACAAAGTCTAAAGGCAGTTGAATAATTTCCTATTGGGAAAAAAGAAAGAAAACATTTTAATGCAAAAATTAATACTCAGTTTGGGAGTCTTGAAATGGAACAGCAAAGTTCAGTGGGTTACACAGAACACACTGGAGTACACAGTCAGCAGCTTCTCCCTCTGATTCACTGTCTGTGATCACCTGCACCTGCAATCACAGGCAACACCTCTTCCTCTATAAAAACCAAGGACAAATTTAAATAAATTAATGACAAAGAGCATTTTCAATGCAAGTTTGTGTGTGAAGGAACCTGCATCATTTTGTCCTTCCCAGGAATGAAAAAGTCCCATGGCTCACATCCCACCCTTCCAAGGCAGAACTGCGTAACTCAAGTTCCAGGTGAAGCTGTAACTTTTTCACTTACCTGATGTTCAGTGAACAAGATCTGGCTGCCCTGAGGAACAGGGCAGGGAAAAGGTGACTTCTGACTGCACAGAAACCTTAACAATTTATATTAACCAAGTTTCTCCCCTTGTTTTGCAGTTAGTCTAAAAATCTCTCTCACACACACACCCCTCTTGTCTAAAGCAGAGCAAAGAAATGGCCACACTTTTCATCAGCAGCTTGAAATAGCCAAACCATTGAGTACAATCCAATCACCTCATCAGCAAAGAGCAGGGCCCCTGTTTGCATCCAAATGCTTCTTGTGTGTATCTTGCAAACCCTGTTAGTTCCTTTCACTGGCACTCAGCGTTTGGGGAAACACAAGTGTTTACAATGCCTAAGCCATTTATTGTAAAAACAAATCATTTACCCCATGGTGAACGTAGTTCTCCCCAAAGAACTGCTTCATCACATGTTTTCCAAAGTCTACAATGTTTTGCAGATGCTGTAGTATTTCCTCTGGAGTCTGGAAGACAGAAATGTAGTAATTGAGCTCCAAAATAATGATAACAACACTCCAGAACACACACATCCTGGTCAGTGATTGAACGAATAACTTAATTGCTGAGTTTGGCAGGTCAGTGCGCACTGAAGTCAAGCAGACACATCAAATGTACTAAATCTGTTTCCTCACTGCTGCCTCAGGGGCTGGGACAAACAGAATATGGTCAGAAAAGATGATTCTTCTTCGGTTTCAGAGGAAAGCAGAGAAAGTGATAAAGGTGGAAGAAGGGGAGATTGCTCAAGACCTTCTCTGACCATTATTCTTAAAACAGATCAGAGAACTCCAGCAAAAGAGTCTAGTCCAAAGAGGTGCCCAACAGCTGCAGTGCAGAAGAGGCTTGGAGTGTTACAAAACACATCATGGAGATTGGAAAGAGAGTGGCTGCAAAGACTGAGCCATATCCCAAACCTCAGCATGAAGAGGTACAGAACTTGCCATCTGTGCCAAATCCTGCCCCAGACAGTGAAAAATCTTACTCTAATGTGATATCCTGTAATTTCACAAGGAAACACCAAGGTCTTCTACAAGACAGGAAGCCAAAAGGTAGAAAGGAAGCTCCGTGAGTACTGGAAGCAGGACAGGGACAACTGCACAGTCAAGCCTGCACAGACTCCCCCGCTCCTTGAGGAGGGAGCAAAGGACCTTTACAGCAACATCATCCCATTCCCAGCACTCCAGCACACTCTGCTGCTCTGCAAAGTATTTTATTGTTACAACAGACAACCTCAAGATATTCTGTCCTTTTGTAACACATATACAAAAACCATTTAAAACTTCACAATAAGATTAAGCAGAGGAAAAGCAAGTGCAACACTTGCTATGTACTTGGGAACATAGTAGAAAATCAAAGAGGAAAAACCAGCAGGAGGGAAAAATACAAACAGAGCAGAGTAAGAGAAAATAAAATACTAAAGGACAACACCCAGACACTGACATAGCCTAGAGAAGGGAGGAAAGATCACATTCAGCACTAATCACAAACGACAACACAACCCCTTCTTTACCTTATCCAGATCCTGAATGGTGAGAAGGAACATTACATCATCTCATCAGTAACAGAAATCTCTGCTAATTCCCATTTACAGATGGTTCTGACCTGGTTTGCTGACATACACAGCTCCCACAGGTTTGTGTTTTGTTTGCTTGGGGTTTTTTAACATATATACAAAGACTCAGACTGAGAAATAAGCTTTTCATTAAAATTTACTGCTGCCACTTCTACTACATGGAAAGACTCACCAGTTAAAAAGATCAATACAACCATAAAATTATAAATCAAGCTTAAAACATCTTTTAAGAACAAGTATATTTGATATATCTAAATGAAACAAAAAAACAACTAACAGGCTACTTGAGCATCACCTTTTAATATCAAAAACCACTAAGATGAAAAGCTTTTGAAGGACCCATCATTACTGCCAGCTCATTCACCAAAACTCTAATAGGCTTTATACAATATATTTTTTTTAATTCTTTCATGAAGATCATATACTAAAATAGCAATATGCAATAAAAAGCACTCCATGAGGCCTGACACTTGGCTATTGAAGCAATGCAAGCCCCACAGTTGCATTATTGAGTATTTTTCAATCATAACAAGGTTGCAATTCACAATAATACCACCTTGTTCAACTACTGGATTATCTGATCCCAAATTCATAATTAAACAGATAATTAAAAATACAAAGCAGCATCCAGACTTCTTCATCTTTTCCAAAGGAGTTAAGCAGAAGAGACAGAGACCTATTTGTTCACATCTGAATTTCAGTGTGTGTATTACTAGAAAATATTTTGCTTGAACTGCTTCCTTCAGCGCTGTTTACCTTGGATGATCTGTGATGTCATGCACAGACACAGAACACTTCAGAGCCTAACTCATTTTGCTTAAGTCAGGAATACAGGTTACTCCTAAAAAAAACCATTTTCCCTGTCACTGTTGCTATGTGCAAGTTCAAAACTGTGAATCTCTGGGATTTGTTTACTGATCTGATAAAATATTTATTCTGTTCTCCCCCGAGAAAAAATGGTCCTTTAAAAAAAAAATCAATCACCAAAATAAGTAAATATATTCAAATTACAAAATCTTTTATTTAGAGGGAATTGTGTATCACAATGGGAATTGTGCTCCCAATGCAAGGCAAATGCAGAACAGTGGAGCCAGCTCTCCTCAAAATGCAACACTGGAATGTGTATGCCCAGGCTCA
The DNA here is from genome assembly GCF_015227805.2 of Hirundo rustica. Taxonomy (NCBI): domain Eukaryota; kingdom Metazoa; phylum Chordata; class Aves; order Passeriformes; family Hirundinidae; genus Hirundo; species Hirundo rustica. Next base: position 6,799,995 of record NC_053461.1, on the reverse strand, counting down.
GTGCTGTGGTGGGTAACTGAAAAGTCACTTCCTACCCTCCTTTGTGACTTTCTCATACTTCGCCGATTTTTCAAAAACAAATACGATGCAACAATCTCTTTGAACTTAAAATTTTAAAAAATACATTAAAAGGAAAAGGGGCAGGTACTCAGTGTTCTGTTTTCTTAAATGAACTGCAACAGACTGACTTTTTACATAAAGTTACGGTCTAGTCCTCTCCCGCTATACTGAAAATTGAGATAAGCACTGCTTCCTTTCTTGTGATGCACTGGACTCATCACTGTTCTTGTTAACACTAAACATTATTATCTTGGGCTACTACGGAAGCACAAGATACATTTCTGAAATCCTGCCAACATAAGCAGCTCAAAAATCCACCTGAATTATACTTTGGTTTTACCAGGTCTTTTTTTCAAGTTAAATAGTAGCAGAAAGACCATCAAATAACTCATACATATGCTGTGTTCACTAATTTTGCCTTCCTCTACTTTGACAACTTCTCCCTTGTCCCTTGTTAAAATGAATGTTTTTCACATTCATCTTCCTGATTTAAAGCAATAAAATGCTTTTTCTAGATATGTACTTTCCATTCATCCTTGTTTCTTTTTTCCTAAAATGAAGCCCACACCCCAGTTCTCAGTAGAGCCCCAATGCTTTTTGTATTTCCCTCATCAGAACAACCTGTCACTGTGTCACTGTGCCTCACAAAGCTGTGGTTCAGGAGCTGTTGTAACTCAAACCACTGCTATGTTTATGCTCCACCTTTGGGTTTTTATCAGTTTTTATCCCTGTTAAAAGAAATCTAAAGTGACTCACTTCAGCTCCTTCTCGAGCAGGAAAACCTTAGTGTGCCATCAAAGCAACTGGAAGATTGTGTCCTGCCACGTTCTTTTAGACAGACAGAACACTAAAATCACTCACTGACAGAGTATTCTGTGAACATTTCATGAGTTTGTTCAGATTCCATGGCTTTTTAGCTGCTGAATAGGTGGTCAACAGCAGATTTTGACCATGACAGCAGTTCTGTCCCACCTGGCTACAGCCAGGAAATCCCTGGGCTCCCAGGGGGGATATGGAGCATTGCCACAGCTGCCCTTACAGAAGCTCTGCCCTCTGACACACGGCAGCCTCACACCCTGCCCCACACGGAGCTCTTGGTGTGAGCCTCACATCATCCCAGTTACAAAAGACAACCTCAGATTTCCTCCTGTTGCCAAAGCCCCTGAAACACAGGCGCATTTCAAAACAGGCATTTGTTCTTACTCCTGCCAGTCACAGCCCTTTCACAGGTCTCTTGTTTCTCCTCACGCTGGCTATTAGTTTACCCAAGGGCATTCACAACAGGACGTGTTTGTATCTTACCTTATTCTGGTTGGGGGGGGACTTGAGAAACCGCAGCACCACACAGCGCTGGAGAAAAACACGAAAGAAGAGGGTTTCGTTAGCATTTCTGAACAGCACAATTGTCTGATTCCACAATCTACTTCTCTGAAAAATTAAGGAAAAAATAACCAAAACAGAAAAGCACATTTAGAACTCAACTTGAAATCAAATACGCCAGCTGAAATCGAACACAGCAACGTCTGCTGCCAGCTCTGCCATCAGTTTAACAAGGTGGCCACTGCAGCCACTCTGCACTTCCAGTCACCAAGTGCAGCAGGGAAATGCTCCCTTAGCTTACAGCACTGCTCTGAGAATCTGGAAAGCTCAGATGGAACCACCAACACCCACACCCTGGCATTTGTGCACTGGAGCTCTCTGAAAGAGATACAAGGCCCACTCCACTCACAGTATCAGCACAGCATTGCAAATTATTAAGGAGACACTTAGCAGCTACCAGCAGCAGCTACACAGGTGAACCTAACATTAAACTAAACCCTGCTACTTTCAAACTGCTGCAGAGTAAATACAATAACATAGGAACAAATATAGCAGGTTTCCAAATATTTTACCATAAAAAAACTTTACCATAGGAAAAACTCACTAATTTTTGTAATTTTTACAATTTTTATCGGTTTTGTAACAATTCAAAAAGCTTGAGACTTTACATATTAAAATCAAAGCCTGACACGGTGTTAAGGAACTTTTTAAAAGGCAACATACAGCGCTGCCTCTGGTCTGGCTAAATATCTGATCCTAGAGATATTTACTTCCACTGATGTGGTTCAGCCTGTTCAGGTACAATGGGGCTACCAACAACTGGACACCACAGAGGGTAGAGACAAGCAGCTGTTTTCCAGAGTTATCCCTTAGCCAGTCTGTCTCCATGTGGGCCTTCCCAAGACACAACAAAAAGTATTACATGCCATTTAAAGCACTACCACAGAAGTACACTTGGATTCGCTGACAAAGACAATGCAGACAAAATGTCCCAGTTGCACTTCAAGTTTATGGAATCCAAGCTTTTTCCCTTCCAAATTATTTGCCATTAAAAAATTTCACATAGCATGACAGCACTGGATCTATTCCGTATTTCAGAGCTAAAAGCTGTTTCTGCACAGGCTGAGGGAGAGAGCTGCAGGTATCTTTAATTACTAACATGGAGAGAAAGAGCAAAACTAACGACAGTGTGCCGTCCAAAACAATGAAACTAGGTCCAGGTTCAGACATTGCCACTGAAACCCAGACAAGGCCCCTTCCAGATGTAAAAAGTCCCACGCCACCATAAATCTCATCATTCACCCACATCTGGAAAACACTCTCACATAAAAGGACACTTTGCTGTTAATTGATTTGGCCTGGAAGATGAGTGTCCCAAGAGCAAATGAGACACCACCAGGGTGGTAATTAGAGTCACCTGGATTTGGCACTTCCTCTCATACCATGCCCTACACACGGGTAACAGAGCCTGTAGCTCTGTGTGCAGAGCGTGTTACTCTTACAGTATTTCAGCCATTTGGATCTCCTGCTTTAATTATTCATAAGTAAGTGGAGCAGTGATGGAGTGATCTGATTATCACTTCTCATCCATTCAGAAACACGATTCCATAATCTTTCAAGGCTAGTGTAGATATTCATCTTTTAATCAGTTCCCAGCCAAGATGCCAACCAGTGCCCTGGAAAACCTGATTTTCTCTCAAAGGAATCAGGACAGTATTTGTTCATCAGCAAGTCATTTCTGATTTGGCAAAATGACCAAAATTACATATGGTAAAAGAAGAACATGTTGCTGGTCTAAAGATGTCAAAAGGAAACACAGCACTGTTCAAAGATACCCTTAACCAGCCAGCCCACACTACATTTTAATAAGACTATTAGATGACTAGAGGAAATTAAAAAAAAAAAACACAAAACCACCAACAAACAAAAACCCACCCCAAACCAAACTTCAAAAAAAAAACCCTCAAAACACTTCTTTCCTATTTTTGAGGCAAGTTTCCAGCTAGATCCATCCCTTTGTGCATTTCAATACCAGTTCCACTTCCAGCATCAAGGTTAACCCATCAGATGTCACAGAGGCCCACTGCTTCAGAAGTATCACCACCAAAAATATTGGCCCACATTTTTCATGCTATTGCATTCCTGATTCACTTGGCTGATTCTTTACTTGGAAATATTGTGGGTGGTTGTTGCCATGAGCTTTTTGCCAGTTATCTTAAAATGCCTTCAATTTTTTTTTTTTTTTTTTTTTTTTTTATATATTTACAGATTGAACACAAAATATGTGCCATACTGATCTGCATGCACGAGAATGACCCAAATCCCAAAGGGAATGGATCTCTGAAGAGGTTGTCACTACTCCTTTGCACTTTGAGAACCAGATCAACTAGACCCCAATGCTTCCTAAATTTCCTTTTCCACAACCAGTGGAAGGGCTTACAGAGGTGCCTAGCACTGTCACTATCAGAGTATTTAGTGAGCTGGGTAACAGTCCCAGAGAGAGAAAAAGATAAAAAAAAGCAGGCTGCAAGCAGAAGCGAAAGAAAAGAAACAGCGCATGGTGTAGGCAAATGTCACACATAAAACATTAAAAGGCTTCATATCTTCTGATGTAAGATAAGTTAGAAAAATAATTAATTCAAAGGAAGAATTCTCTACAATTATTTTTAATCCCTGCATATGTTCAGTCTCCATTTAGTGACAAAAGACTAAAAATAACCAGCCCATCAGAACATCACATACAAGTGCTCTTACTCTCAAGTAAGGTATTTAAGGACAACTCTCACATGAGAGCAGAGCAGCTTGATAGCAGATAACAATGCTCTTGTGGCTCCAGGACCACACCAGGGCTACAACAACAACCATTCCCAATTGTTATGGAAAACTGAAAACAAACACTGGCAACAAGGATAGCAAAACTTGCATCTCTGCAAACACATCCACAAGCGCTGCGCCGGAGATGATGTAACCAGAAGTGTTCCGGAGGAGCTCGACCCCAAGCCACAGCATTTGGAGTCCGCAGCCTGCAGTTTACAGCCCCACCAAGAAAGGCAAACGCTTCTTTAGCACCTCATCACCGAGCAACTGTTTGGGTTAGAGCAGAACAAAGTTAAGGACTGCCAATAAGGAGAGAAGGAGCTGTGGGAGGAGCTGTGAAAATACTCAGAATCGGTGGCATCACAGAACCAGCGGGATGCGCACACACACAGCTCTTGTCCTCGTGTGTCCTGGGAAAAAACAGTGTCCTGGCCTTGGTCCCAAAGCTTGCCTCTAAGCATTTTTATTCTCCGGAGCAGTTACTACAGCTATTATATTAATCGTACTCAATAAAATCCGAAAAATAAAGTAATCCCTGGTAGCTCGGCCAAAATATGACATCAATCCAGGTACTTTGGATTAGGCAGTAGCATTATGAAACCAGGATAAAAGCTTGCATTTGTTTCTTTACAGCTTGGTGTTTGATATCGACCTTATTCTATGACCTCACTGTCATAAAATGCAGGCCTCCTGAACTGGAGAGCTTTTAGAAGTTAAATATAACTGGGGCAAATCTATAATCTTGATATTCCCCTCCAGGGAACAACCTCGTTTGCATCATGGAGATTTTTTTTCAGGTCTCTTGCTACATTAGTAACAAAAATCTAGATAAGAGTTGGTGGTAGTGAAAGAAATAGGAAAAATTAAAATCAGTTCAACTGCTGGTAAAATTGCTTAGATATACAGAAAGATGTGTATTTTCCCTCTGCTCACGCGGGTTTAAAATAAGTTTCTGTACAAAAAATACAACGAATTAGCCTGTCCAAACACAAAGCCTGGGAAACATCAGCTTCTCCTTTTCCAAATAAGCAGGTTCACGTCATTTGTTATTACTCTGTTATTATTCAAGCAGCACGCATTAACTGCTTTTGTCTGGAGGCAAAGCACTACTCTGACATCTCCTTCCCAAACAGGAAAAGATTCTCATCTCGTTGATTCCCAGCTTGTGCTCACATGTATGATGGACTGGAAGAGAACAAGACTCTGAGAAGGGACTTTTTAAGTCCCAAAGGAGCCCCACCCCGCTTCCCACACCCATCACCTCCCTCTATCCACACCACCTCATAAATTCTGGCATCTAAAGACTCACCAGTATTTTTGCAGGCACCATCTGTAATTTTACATGACAGAGTTACCTACCGGTTGCTTAAAAAGGCACACAATACAGAAAGAGAGTAAGAAAAACCATCTTTCTTTTAAAGTTGTGCATATAAAAGTCACAACTTTCCAATTATAAACATGGGGTGAAACACTCTCAAAGACTGGTAACAAATCTTCTCTACAATTCTTACTCTGCTATTTTTTGCAACTAATTTCACACACCACCACCAACCGCTGCCAAAGGAGATGAAGATACAAAGTCAAATACTTTTAGAGAAAATAGTGTCTTTAAAGGCTCTGAATTTCTTTATAACTGGTTAACTAATTCACTGTTTTGCTGACCCTGAAGCACTACCAAGAACTTATCAAACACGGCTCTAAGGATGCCAGACCTGCCACTGTGGTTATTCATAATAATCTAATCATTGTGGGTTTACAACAACCTACAGCAATGACACCTACAGAAAGCACATTCTAATTTTCAGTCCAAGGGAGGGAGACAAACTGAACACAGTGATATGCAAATTCTGATTACGGACAGTTCCAAGGGTTCTCAACATGAACTATGGAATTGTTTAGCTGATATTAAGCTATTCCTGAAGTAGCACACTGCAGCTGCATGCAGTATTTCTCAACTAAAAAAAAATATTCTTTTTTTATTATTATTCCAAATTTACATCCCACAACCCTTCAATTCCAATTCTAGTTTGAGGGATTTGAACAGAAAACAATTGTTTTCTACTCAGAAAATGCAATTTCTGGGAAGGAGAAAAATGGACCAAGAAGTGTTATCTTCACATCTCAGAAAAGACAGTGACAGAGAGAGCTCTTCCTGAGAAATGATAGAACTCAGTGAAAACATGTCCACCACACTGCCCAGGCACTTCAGCCAAAGCTTACCTTCATGACACTCAACACAAGACATTTCTAAAGGTCTCCTCATCCAAGGTCAGTGTGCTGTGCAATGTGAAGAGTAAGAGATGGAAACAAACTAAGGGCTAGAAAATTTGGCAGCTTTTAAATGAAATACACTGGTAATATCATACACAATTGTTTTCCCACTAAGTTTTGTTCTACATAAGGTGGATAAGATCACACAAAACAAAGTGAGGAAAGCTACATTTCCTGCCAGTAAGGAGGAAGTTTAGCAATTGCTCACACACAGTGCAAAGAAGCATTCAGAAACTGGAACAATACTCTTTTATTTAGCACAGGAATCCTTGATGAACAATGGTTTTATTTCTTAACATGAATAAAGGATTTCTGGTATGGCATCTGACTTGACACCATTCAATATGGCAAACCATTATTTGAAAGCAAACCCTCCATACTTGTTTTCTTTAGCACAGAGTTCACAGCTTGCATCAGACTTCAGGTGCTCTTTCCAATTTATTTTTTTTCCTGCTTGGTTATGATCTTGATTCCCTTGAGAGTCAAGCACTACCTCAGGTTTCACTTTATAGCTAAGCTTCTATAACCTTGCAATACACAGGTGGTACCAATTCCGAGAGAATTTAACGATTGCACTCTGCAAGACTGAAAAGGAAATGTTTGCCCTTCAGCCAAACCAGCTAATCAGAGTACCTGAAATGATATCAAGTGATACACCCACTGGTACGAGGTGGAAACACATACCAGAGAGAGAACAGGATGAATAAACCCATTGATATCTGGCCCTCAGTGTGCATTAGCACAGCACACAGCCCTGACATCCTTGCTGTGAAACAAGGAAAAAATGGTCCTTAACATTTAAAAGAGTATCAAATAACTCGTCCATCTGTAAACAGGTGAGTTGTACCAATCAGAACATTAAAACACATCCTCAGCTTCCTCCCTTTAAGCTGCCCTGAAGCCCTCTCTATCAGTAACACACAGTTCCCAGCATTAAGCTGCCAAGTCATCTGATGTTATGTTGGGGAAACCAGGCGTTCCAGGAAATTATTAATGGGGGGGAGGAAATAAAGAGGCAAAACAGTAAGAGGGATTAGAACGAAGTTCAATAATTAAAGAGACAGTTAGAACAAGTGAATAATTCTCAACATCCAGAACAACTCAGCCAGAAGGTACCTAAGTAAGCCTTGTGCTCTTGTAGAATCCAGTGACTCTGCTCTTTCCCGAGTAAAAGCAGGTCAGGGAGCACAGTTCAAGGTCAGAACACCTCCTTGACACCTTATTCCATGTCACAGAGAAATCCACCGAGGCAAAAGGACCAGGCACTAAAAAGCTGGGAAGGAGGAAGAACCACAAGAATGAATAAAGTAGGCTCTTAGACTGGGCACTGTTTCACAGCTTTGGGTCAGGCAGGCTGCTTCATCCAAAGGAACCGACCCACGGCCACTGTCAGCTCCAGGCAGACACAGGAGCAGCACAGGAAAGGCACAGAAACTCCATCACTGCATTACAAGCACTTGTAACAGACACAAAGGAAATCTTTTTATGATAAAAACTTCATCTCAACTGCAAAAGGAACTCATTCAAGTTTGAGCTAGCACTGAGCCCAGCCAGAATAAAACCGGGATCATTTTTAATCAAGGCTATTGACCTCCTGAGCTTGACTGCAAAACCAGGATTTGTTTTCCATTTTCACTGCATACAGCCTTCAGCATTCTCAAAAGTCACTCAAAAAAGAAAAAAATAGACCCAAAGTAGAGTTTGAATTTCCAAAGAAGGTCACCAAAAGACAAGTGTGTTCCAACACTCATCATTAGCAAAAGATAGCGCCTCTGAAGCAAGTATTCTGCAAGGAAGAGAGAGGTGCTGATGCTGCTGCTGCAGTTAAATAGTGGCTGCTATATGGGATCAGTGTTAGACCACAGAGCTTCTGTCTCCCATCCCCATCCACACACATGCTGTGTTTTCCCATCTGCATCTACAAAACCTAAGGAACTCACATAAGAAAAGTTTTAATTGCTGTCTTTCTGCTCTGTTTCCTCTCTACATTCAGTCCCGATACCTTCCCTTTCACTTCAGGGAAGACACTAAACTGCTCTGCATTCAGAGCATCCTTCCAGTGCAGAAACCTGGTAAACACGAGAAAATTTTAAATTTAACTATCAGTACAATATGGAATTGAAATCCCAATCAAGAATCAAAATTCCTTGATGTTGACTCAGCCTAATAACTTGAGGGAAGTGTGTGGCAATAGAAAGCTTCACAGCTAATTCACTGAATTGGAAGTACTGCCAACTTTTAATTCTTTGTTTATAGTAAAACCTTTGTAGATTGTAATCAAGTAGAGTTAGTTCAATTAGCTATGGCATCCACAGTCACAGTTGTACCTGTTTAGCCAAAGAGCTAAATACAAACAAATACAAAACTGTCTTTTTGTTTTTTCATCCACTGACCATAGATGTGTATCTAAATATCAATTAGCCAAGGTCGATGCAAGGAATGCTACAGTTTAATACAGGTGTCACAAAGATTCCCAAATTCCAGCTCAAGCTGGTGATTGCCCTCTGTCAGTAAAACTTCATTATTGTTCACAGCAGGACAGGCATCCTCTTCCTTTTTCACTGATGACACACCCTGATCACATACTTGGCTTTTCCTACTGGCTTGCATTGCTGCTTCAGTCAGTTTGGGCAGAAGCTCCTCTACTTGTTCTCAATAAGTAAATAAAACTTAAAAAAAAATTCAAAAACAACGACAACTAAGAAAGAAGGACAAATACCTTTAGTCATCAAGCTGTCTCCCCGTCCTTTTGTCTAAGTAGGCAAAAGGTGTGCAGGTGTGGGGCTTTTGTTAAACAATGTTTAGAGTTAAACACTGCTGAGATATGCCCACACGCCCCACCCCCCCCCAACCCAAAAAAACAACAAAAAACAATGCTGGAGAAGCCAGGTCAAAGAAATGCCCTATGAAATTAAAAAGGCAGAAAATTCTATAGAATCAGAAACAAAACTCCTCCCTACATTACATGATTCCCAAATCCATCAGAAGTAAGAATTAGCACAGGTTTGTAATGTAAATAGAAGAACCTCATCATGGAGACAAAAATGTTTAAGGTCAACTCTTACCAAAACTATGCCTTTCCCATTAGTCAAAATAAAATTCAACAATAGTTGCATTTTACCTTTTCTGGTGATATCTTTCTGTAGAAGAACCAAGAGAACAGAATGTGGCCATATTTTAAATCAGAGCAATATTAAGAGAAGGCCATTAATAATAAACTATTGTATTTATAACCACAAGAACAGCTGACTGAAGATTTTTAATACAGGAATCAGCAGCCTGTTCTATATTTTCAAGAAATCAAGACATTCATAGATATTAATTAAAAAAAAAAAAAAAAAAAAAAAAAAAAAAAAAAAAAAAAAAAAAAAACACCACCACTAAAACAATCAGAACACAACTGAAAAATATATTAAAAAAAAATTGCTTTATAGTCAGGGACCTGGAATTTCTCAGGAACAACTTGGAATTTTGAGGGATGTCAGTACTTACACAAACTACAATAGCACTAAACAGATTCAGGCAACTCCACAGAGTAAAACAACAGAAGAAACAGGCCACAAAAGTTTCGGGACTTGTACAAAATGACATCATCAGAAAAAGCATCTTAAGAAGATTCTCTCAACAAGACGGCAATTAATGATCAGCATCATCCCTTTCTGCCAAACAAGACCAGTGGAAAGCTGTAGATAACTAATTCATTCATACCAGAAGCTTTCTACTCTTTTGGCAACACCCTTCTACCTAAACATACAATCCTGTCCCCTCCTCAAGTAAGTTTACTGCAACAGAACTGAACTTGTCATTATTCTTATAAACAAAACAACGAACCAGCCACAGGAAAACTATTTCATAATGCAAAGGCATTATGAGCAACAATTATCTACCCTAATTTGACACAAAGCCCCTTCTCATAGAGTTACTTCAAAATCCCAAACCAGATCCCTCTCCCCCCATGCAGAAAGTGAATTCCTGCACATGCTTAGCAGCCATCATAATGCAAGTGCCAGCAGAAGCAGCTACAGACACGGTGAAAACAGCCACTGCTGCTAAAATACAAGATATCCCTCTCTCCCTGCACCGCTGCTCACTACAGTCCCCCGTGCAGTCAGAACAAGGATGGGGAAGGATGCTTCTAACACAGCACTGGAACATCCTCCAACTTCAGCACAGGGCTTGAAGGGAAGATAAATAACAAAGAGAAGAGACATATTATTTACTACAGGAACTGATTTTGAGAATCTTCTGTGAGCCTGATTACCTGGCTTGACACCCTCATCCAGACTCCTTAGCTTAGAACTTAGCTTAGCACTTACCTTCTCTGTCTCCCCTCCTTTCCCTTTTCCTACTTGTAAGCTCACAGATGCTCTGGAAATGGTTTATGCGTTTAGTAATTAACTCCTGTACCAAAACCCAAAGATATCTGCTGGAGCTGCAAACTTTCCATGACATTAAGCAGATGAACACTAACAATCCAGGCATCTGAAGCCATAAACCACAACCGTTTGCAAGCATGTGCCAAGGTTGTTCTAGACCGTCTCACCAAATAAACCAAGCTGGGGGGGAAAAAACCTCCTATTTTCCACTTCCCCATGCTCACCCTGAAATACAGGTTTAATGTTCAAATGTATTTCGAAATTAGACTTTTGGTTACCACAATATCTCAACACACAAGAAGTAAAACAGAGGCCAGGAGAAATGTCCACATTCCATGTCATAAAGCAACTACTGCAGAGTACAAGCATGTTTCACCGGCAGAGGGAAATCCAAGTTATTATTCCTAGAGTTGCTTACACTACTTGCTACAAACATCTACAGAAGCCTTTTGAAATGAAGTGTTAAGTGTCCCATAAAAGCAAACAACTGATTAAAGTGCAGAACTCCAAAGGAGGATTTCCAGCTCACTTCTGAAAAATCAAGGATCTGCCTGCAGAAAGACACAACAGCTTAGCAGGAGATAACTGTTCTGCAGCAGTTCCTCTGAACCCTCGCTACTGCTCATGAGTAGGGAGGAGGAGGGAAAGCATTGCTTAGCTCTCTTTTGAAACCTGAAGCCAAATTTGAAGCAGAAGGAGCGACTCTCCACTGAAAACTCTGGGGAAAAGAAACCTCCTTTCTAAACCACCTGGTTGGCTAAGATGGTGTTGGTTGGGAGTTTGTGGAGCCATATCTGTATCCATCCTACAGCACAAATGTCTCACCAACACCTCAGTTACCAGCTGTATTTCACACTAGAATCACGAGGTAGGGAAGTTGTCTGATCATTCTAGCACTTCAGCAGACTGCAAGACTTCACAAAGGCCTTTCAACCACAATTCAATTTGGATTAATTCATTCACAGCTTCAATAAAAACCAAAAGGAAAAACTTGATCACGAGAGACATTTGTACCATAGTTCTGTACAACTTCTGGAACTTTAGATTCTCCAGAACTGAAACTTTAAAAATTCATGAAAGCAGAAGTTTGAGTGCTCATCAAGCAAGCACAGAGCTCTGGTGATAACAATGGGAACTGGAAATGCTCAGCAGGCATTCCATCTTTATTCACCAGACCACTGTCTAAATGCTGCCAAACTAATTAAAGTGACTCTATAAAACTACCACTGTAAGAAGAGACGTGTTGAGCAGCCCATGCCGTGCCTCAGGATCCTTATCCTGCACCGGAGGAATAAGGAGCAGAGATGCACTTGCGGTGATTTCAGCACACAGCGAGACTCCTGTCACTGTTACATCCTGCAGGATTAATAACCAGCAAGAGGAAAAAGCACAGCAAGCACTGACAGCGCTTTCATGGAAACGACAGAGCACGTTCCATAGGATGCCAGCATCCCACTGCCAGACAAAGCTTTGTCTGGACGCACTGGAAAAGCGGCTGTGTGTCGCCTGTGTCCAGGGCTTATCAGCTCACTGCCAGCAGAGCTGTTTGTTGGGCATGTGACTTTTCCATGACCAACTTTTTAATTTGGCACTGTACTGGATTAACAATGCGTTACATTCACGTCTTAAAGGGCAACCTACAGGGAACAGAGCTACCCCAAGAAATGAGCAGAGCCTTACAGATAGGAGAGCACTTTGTGATGACATGGGCCTTATAGCCCTTACTGTCCAACCCCAACCCGGCCACAGCCCTCAGAGGCAGGAACAGGAGTGTCCAGCCAGGCTGCCCACCCCAGCCCACACACCCCGTGTGCTGCAGGCATGACCTTGCACAGGGCTGTTATCAGCACTCCAAGGAGCAGTGCAGAGAGCAGGAGTCCAAACACAACACCTCAGACCTCATTTTGTGACAGGCGAAGCAGCTCATGCCCTCCTCTCCAGAAGGATAGGGATTCGCTTTTTTGTTGAAGTTTAAAAAACAACACTTCTCAAATTTTCCAAAAGCAAGGAAGAGAGGCTAAGACTTAGAGAGGTAGGAACCAGCTTTCTCTCCATTTCAAAACACTACTACACAACAGAACACAGAAACAACGAGCACATGCGCTGCTCCAATCTGGCCTCTCACTTGTATCTGAGCATCCATTCACATCTCTCCCACCACCACCAAGTCCCTACCCCTTCCTCTGGCACTGATACCCACAAAAAGGGGAACTGGGAAGCTACAGAATGAGGCGAGGACAGTCAACACAAACCTGAGAATAACTTAACACCAGATCACGAGAACGATGATTAATGGTGCAAGTATGTCCTGCTCGTAAGAGGCACAAAGTTACAATTAACATCAAAACAGTATTTATAGGCTTCAAGTTTACCAGATTTTGTCATCAGTAGACACAAAGATCTAAAATGTAAACTTGTTTCATAGTTGTCTATAAAGGAAAAATTGTATCTATTTCACTTTCACTCTACCTTAGAAGTTTTAGCATCTTGTTAAAAAGAGAACTGGCAAGCTCAGCAGCTATTCTGAATCACTGGCTGACTTCCTCGCTTTCCACATCTTTAAAGATAATCACAATTACATCATTAATAATCCATTATTTACCCTGATTCCCGTCATCCAGTGACGGAGTAGTTTCTACTCTGCCTTTTTAAAAGCTAAAATGTGACAGGGGACAAAATCATTCACATTCTTCTTGCACTAAAAATAGCTTTTAAATAGTATTTGATATAAAGAAAAAGAGGGGGAGGAAAGCCAGAGCCAAGAAGTGCCCCTCCTAAAGTTTGGAGAGCACCACAGGATTTTTAGCATTTTCTCAGGCTTGGTGTTTGTTAATATTTTATAACCAATTCATACTTATAATACAGAAAACAGATGTTAAAAAATACAGTATTTTCAGTCATTCATTTAGACATAATTTTAGAAAATTCTTCTCAAGATGCAACTCTTATTATAGATCTTTTTCTACAAAAATCCTACATTTCATCATTCTGGCTTTGCTGAGTTTTGATTTATGAATCATCAAGAACATTCTATGGCAAATATATAACAACTTTTAAACTGAAATACAAATACATCTTTAAAACACAAAAACTGCCACAGGCACTGTTTAGAAAAGGAATAAACTCCTTCAAGGGGCACGTATCTCAATATATTAAGTAAATAATGCATATGCAAGGGGGGGACGAATACACTGTCAACATAAACTGACACAGAGTTTGTTTGATTAGACTCAGATTTGTTTTATCATTACTGCTTTAAGTGTTGAATCTATTTTACTGGATTTTTAAAATAAAATACACCTCCATCCCCCTCCATGCCCTCCCTCCCCACCCAAAATAACTCCAGACAAACAAAAAGGGAAAAAAAATTAACAAAAAACCAGACCAACGGGTAGACGGGAGAATGGGGATGAAGTGACCGTCGGAGTCACATCACACCAGTTCTGTGGCAAAGCCGAAAACCTAAATTGGAGTCGGGAGCCCGGCCCAGCACTGCAGCGAGTGCTCAAACTCCTCACAGAGCCAGAGTCGGTGTCAAAGGGAAAAAGACGCCTTCACCAGCTGGCTTTCTCCTGTCACATCACACACACCCGGGAACGATGATGGAAAAGGTGAATTTTTAGCACTTTCCCTCACGGCTCCCATCTCCAGGCGGCAGCTGCCCGGCCGTCGGCAGCTCTCTGCTCTCCCTCCCATCCCCACTGGCCGTGACGGAGGACCCGGGAAAACGCCCGCTCATCTTCCCCGCGGGACGGGCCCGATCTCCCCGAGACAGAAAACTCCTCCGGGAAAGAAAGCACCGAGGGCGGGCGGCGGGGCCGAGCGGCCGCTCCCGCCGGGCCGCCCCCCTCACACGGGCCCAGGCTGGGGCTCCCTCATACCTGGCAGTGTGAGACGACGAGGCTCTGGTTGCCTTCCCCGTGGTACTTCCATTCATTCTCATCCATCTTCTCCACTTCCATGCCCGGCCCGGGCCGCGCGGAGGGCAGGAGCAGCCGCCGGCCCCGCCGCCTCACGCCGCCACCATCGCGGCTGCGCCGCCCGCCCTCAGCCGCGGGAAGTCCCGCCCGCCACGGCGCCATCTTGGAGCCGGGCAGCGCCGCCGCCGCCGCCATGGTGGAGCTGGGCAGCGCTGCCCGGGGCAGCCGCGCCCCTCAGGCGCCGCCCGGGCACAACCGGCGGCGAAAAAACATCTCCTGCCTCCGGGAAGGGCCGGTCAAAGGAGGGGATGGTCCCGCTCTGCTCTGCAATGGTCTCACCTTCAGTTCTGCGCGTAGTTCTGGGCACCACACTATAAAAAAGAGGATTAAGCTGTTAGCATCCAAAGGCAGCCGTAAGGATGCAGAAAGATCAGGAGACTTATGAGGAGCAGCTGAGGGCACTTGGTCAGCTCGGAGAAAAGGAGACTGAGGGGAGACTCATCTTTATGAGGAACCAACCCAGCGTGGGGTAGGGCACTGAATAGGCTCCCCTCGGTCACAGCCCCAAGGCTGACAGAGCTCCAGCAGAGTTTGGACAATGCTCTCAGGGACAGGGTGGGATTCTGGGGTGTCCAGGAGTTAGACTCTGATCCCGATGGGTCCCTTCCAACTCAGTATGGGGTGCCTATAGAATGTACGTGTGGAAGAGGAGCTCACAGCAGAGGCTCTGCACAGACCCCAACACCCAAAATATAGGGGAGGTTTTGATCCCTTTGGGATTGTGTTTCACAGAATCAATTAGGCTGGAAAAGACCTCCAAGGCCATCGAGTCCGCTTTACAACCAGTCACCACCTTGTAAACCCGACACTAAATGCCACATCCATTCTTTCCTTAAACACCTCCACTCACTCCCAGTGACTCCACCATCCACCTGGGCAGTCCCTTCCAATGTGTTTTCAGCTACAGTTCCCAGCTAGGCTGGTTTGAATTTTACAGTTGATTTCTGTTGCAGTCAAGTGTCTGTTTAATTAGCCTTGTGCTCCAATACACCACGTAATTTAAGTACCCAATGTTACAAGCAGAAAGATGAACATCTATGTAACATTCCTAAAAAATTAAACATTAAGTTCTTTTTCAAAGTATGAATTTACTATAAATAGAAAACAAGCTAAAGAGCCAAACTCCATATCACAAACACAGAATTAAACTCCAGAGCCCTTAATTGAGTAATTTTTATGACTATGAGTTTTGACCACAAGCAGTGAAACCCTTCAATGGCCATTTTAAAACAATCCCTAAGGGCTCTCTGAAATTCCCCCTTTCCTTTCCTCCTTCCTCACAAGGCTCTTCATGACAGGGGCCAGGCTGACACAAAAGGAGGTAATTAACACTCAGAAGCTTTCCTCTATATAATAAACATTTGTATAATTTGGATAGTACCCAAACTTGACTCTCTATTGCAGCTTTTCAAAAGAAAGTCAGAGCAAACTAAACTGTGCCTTTTTTATGGAGAGAGATGGTGCACCTAGAAGGCTGAAGACAAAACTTGCATAAATCTGCAATGAGTCATTGATTTTTTTTTTTTTTTTAATGTGTGTGGTGTAACTTGAACACATCATCCAATTTCACTTAAAAAAGGAGGATTAAACAAAAAAAATCTGCTAAAATACTGATTGATAATCACTCTTCCTTTTTTAGCACACTATGCATGCCTATATGAAAAAGGAATTCTTGCTCCTTTGGCCATTTGATAACGATGAAAATAATGACAGTGATTTCTTTAAAGTAGGTTTCTGTAATCTGTGTTTGCAAAGTTTCCTATGTTGTGTTACTAGAAATGCATATCTAAAATACAACAATTAACCATACTATTCTGACTTTTAAGAGTGTTATAAAGAAGTTCCACTCAGGACTGTAAGATTGTGGTATTTTTGATCCTTTCATTTAAAAATAACTGTACTTCAGGGAAATAGTATTTGAACACTTATTAGGCTTTACACCAAGAAATACATAGGGAAATAATACAATGTATTGTCTTGCAATGGCAAAACTAGTTTATCTCAGTTTTAAAAGGAACTCTAGCATAGCACGTTCTTTCATAATTTTGAAAAATGCACATCCACAGAGTTAAAAATAAACTGGAGGTTTGAGTGCATGGGTAAACAACAGTGAGGACCCCAAGTTTTAATACTCCTCCTCTAGCAGAACACTTCCCTCTCCACCTTTTCCTCCAGCATTCCAAGGTGGGCACTTGGGCAATTTGAAGTGGTGCTCTGAAAACACACTGGTGAAGCTCAAAGCTGGAGGGACAAAAGCCTATTTAACATATGCTATTTCTCCCTGCATTATCAGATCTTATTACTCAGTTCAGGTATTATCTACAACATGCTTGGACTGAAGTATCAGAAGCTTTGGTGCCATTAATGTCGTTCAGGTATTGCTTAACTGGAATTCCCCTGTCAGGTGCTGGAACTACAGCTGATACGGACATAATCTGGATGAGGTTTCATTAGGTGCCGTGAGGTCTGCGAGTACAGAGCTCAGTGACCTGCAAAATCCACCTGGGGCTCAGCAGATGGTCAGGTATCCTGTGGTATTTCAGTACGTAAATAAATGAGTTTTACACTGCAGCAGGGATGCATAATGCAATAGCAGCGTCAGTTCTCCAGCCCCCACTTCATCCCCTGAGCAGTTCTTTTTTTGGTGTCACATGAAGGAGTTGGGAGAACACCACAGGCCTGAAATATCTTTTCCTCAGTGCTGTAACTCAACTGTGCTTTATGGCACAATCCCTCGGGATACTTTGGTAGTAGGAAGCCATCAACACTGAACTCTCTCATTTGCCATCTTTGTAATCTGTAAGTTCACCACGGAATGAGAATGAAATTGTAAAAACAGTCCACAGTTCACTTATTCACTTTCAGGAGGAAAAAAGAAAGTAGCAGGCAAGTATTTAATGTTAACATTCTTTGCTATAAAAAGTTCATTAAATTCACATCTAAGAGAAAAAAAGAGCATTACCTGAGACTTGTGATAAAATTGGGTGCCAATAATACAAATGTCTTGTAAGCTCATGAGGATTTTTGCTATAAAAGGTACATCTTAGTTCTCCTAGTTCCTAAAATGAAAGACTTCTATATAAAAGAAAGGATATTTTGTTCTTTATGAAAAGAGTAATTGTGACAAAAAAGATCCTATCCTGTGACCCAGAAACATCTGCCTGGAGAAGTCAGGTTTAAAAATCACAAATTCAAGGCAACGAGTCCAAAAATACTAAATGGACTTGATAATAGCACAGTGAAATTGTGCTACAAAATACTGTTACTATGTGCTTTAAACTACTACACCATTTTCAGTTCCAAAAGATAGAATTATGTTTAAATAGGATTGAGTTTCATACTTTTATTATTTTATACTTAAACCAGCAGAAATGGAATATACTTATGTAACTCACATAATTCAAATTCTCAAGCTTTGGGTTTTTTCCTCATATCAGGACAACACCACTGCTCCATGCCACTGTTATTTCTAGAATCCCTGGTTTTTCTACATAATTTCACACACATATTCTAAGTGTAGGAAATTTCGTGCTCTGTCATTTCACTGTCTCACACTGAGAATCCCTGACTCTACAAAGAAATAAAGATTAGAATAGGACTGTGTGTGTAATTTGGTGGGTTTTTTAGAAAGCATATGTGGTGCTTTAAACCACAGTAAAATGTTGTAGAAATAAAGGAAGTCATGTCTTCAGGAATAAAGCTGTAAATAAAGAAAGGTGACTTTATGTGAATAAAAATAAAGCCACGTCTAGGTTGTTAGCAGATATGGATAAATAGACATTATAACTACCAAGAACTTTAATTGCTGCATACAGTCTGAGGGAGTTACAAAATTATAGACACAGCATAAAGAAGAACTTTGTACTGTATATCTAACTCCAAAGAACTTCCAGGACACACGATATTTTTTACACAAAGACAATTAAAAACATTTCCTATACACAGGAGGCCTGTACATTTATCTAAAAGAAAAACAACTATTTACCAGTGGGACATGACCCAAAATACAAACAAATGAAAAACCGTGTGCAGTGAATTTTTTCAATTGGTAAGAGAAAACACAAGGTAAAGAAGATAAACTGTAGGAGGCCATTAAAGCAAAAGACTGGTGAAATCCTAGTAGCTTTGACAGGGCATTAAGGCAGAAAGGAACAAGACCAACCCCATCCAAGCACCTCCTTAAAGTCTGTCCTTGCAGCCTCTAATCTGCGGGCGAGGAAGGAAAGATGAAGGGATGAAGAGCTTTTAGGTCCTGCCTTGTATTAAAGGATATTAAAGGATATACCAGCAACTAGAAACCGAAATACTGTTTCCATAAAGAGGGGAAAGCAGAGCGGTTCTGCAGCCTGAGCAGAACTCAGGTAGCCACGGCACTCGTGGTGCTTTCAGGCCAGGCTAACACTTCTCAGTGCAGGTATCTGCTGTAAATGTTACACTGTTTGCTCACCATCAAACACCTCCTGCAACTGCTCCTGGGAAACCACTTCATTGTGTCCTATCACAAATACACCCCAGCCTTGTGCCCAGCCCTTGGACCTGTTAATGGTTAAAGGACAGCATTCAACTCCTTTTTGACTCAAGTGAACCTCTGTGAACCTCTTTAAACAGGAAAGAGGACATGTACATTACTCTGGTTTTCAGCTAAACAGCCATCATTTGGCAACACTTCTGTAGGAAACCTTGAAACCTCCCCCATTAGAACTTTTACTTCACTGAGTACAAGGTTTCCCGATGGTAAGTTACTAATTGGTGTAAACCGGTCACGTGTTAACATTTCAGTTTTTACCCAGAAACTCCAAACTCTAATAGATGGGAAACGCCAAACAGCAATATATAGAGTGGTACAGATGCACTGGGCATCAGTTTCTTCTGTACTTCCTGAGAAATTCAGATTTATGCTCTTGGCACAGCTATCAAATACTTTCAAAGACAGAGATCCTTCATACGTACTACATTTTATTGACTGTAGTGTTAATAATTTTGGGGTGACCTCAGTATGCAAATAGCATCATAAAATTTAATGTTCCCCCCGACCAGCTCCCTTGAAGAACCCAATTTACTGGAATTGTCATGATTGATATCAATAAGCTGATAGATAAATAGCAGAGAGGCACCTTCTCAAATTCTAAACCTCACGTTATCTGTCATCTGCAATACATAAGCACAGATGTAATGCAGTTCCCAAGCAGAGACACCAATATAAACATTATGGAATCTCAAAAGGGAGAAAAAACCAATCTGGTTCTCCATTCCAAATCTGGCCATATATTCCCATGTTCTCTCACACTGCCCTTGACACATGGACACCCATGAGTCACCTTAGAGCAGATTATTCATCAAAAGAATGGTCAAGTTGTCTCTGGTGTATTTTTTTTTTTCCCCAAAAAATTGTCTTGTTGACTCAGCAGAGCAGCGTGACACACAGCACAGCCACACAAGTGCTCCAGCCGTCACTGGGGGAGGAATGGGAACACATCCCAAAGTGTCCGGGAGCGCAGGATTTGCCATCCTGCTGCCAGCTGACTCTCAGACCACATTAAGCTGATTATGAAACTGCACTTTGAGCAGCTGCAGAACCTCCTGGCAGGGCAAACACGCGGGGCCCTTCCAAGGAAAGGAGAAAACACACAGAAGGAACAGATATCTCTGGGTGTGTTCTGAAAAAGCAGCAGAGAGCACAACGAGGAAATGTTTTGAGAGAGAATTATGGCTCGTTCAGCAGTGCAGGAACTGTTACTGACAAGGGGGTTTGGGTTGGTTTTTCTCTTTCTCCCCCAGAAAAACACATGTATTTGAGTTCTCCCATGCCCTCAGTGCTCCATTTACCCAGGTTATGGAATAAAATTGAAGGGAACTGCACCATCAGAGGATCAGTGATAACACATCCCACTAAATTTATTGATTTAAAACAGCTATTTCAAAGGTGACAATCTACAACTCTCGATTAAGGTAGAACAAAGTGGATACTTAACAAGTGATTATGAGATCTCTCTGACTGATCGTCTGCCAAAACCAAGTGCAATATCCATTGCAATAAAAAACTTTATGGTATGATGGTATCTCACTTGTATACTCATTACCCATATTTATGCTTTTGTTTCATGTCACAACTTTCCAATAGATTTCCAAGGAAAAGAAAAATCCAAGCTGCTTGGAGAAGAACTATTCCTAACAGTGACAGAAAGATAAGCATACTGGAATATATACATACACACACAGATCTCTCAAGCTTTTTAGCAAGGAATTAAATTTAAGATAATTGAGTGAGCATAAATTCGAGATTAAATTCTACACTTATTAAAACAGAATCAGGCCCCAAAGGCAGTGAAGCACCTTCTCAGGCCAAGCTTGGCACTTTGGAAGACACAAATCCTTCTGGCATGAATTTATACATTAAAAAGACATAACTTGATCTATTTGATAGCTGGTTCTGAACCTAAGAATCTGTGACATTGTGCTACAGTGAAAAAAAAAATTTAAAAAAAAAAAAAAAAGGTGGAGGAGAGGCATTTGTATTTACCAAATTAAATAACTGGAGGCAGACATTTAATTGGTTACAGGTTTCCAGGGTTTTCCAGTGTTGCAAAATATATAAAATAGGAAACAGCCTCATCTGCTGGTTTAAGGAGACACTATCAGGTGCATTTTTTTTCCCTTCTCCATGTACATCTCCTGGACCACACAGAATAAAATCTATAGCTTAAGGATGTTGTGGGGGTTTTTTGGGTTTTTTTTTGTTTTGTTTTGTTTTGGGTTTTTTGCTGCCTTTTTAGTCTCAATGCACCAGAAGAGGTTAAAAATCAACGGAAAATAACAAAAGGAAAAACTTAAAATAGGAGTGAGGATTACAGACGGCAGTTGTAAAGATGCAGTCAAGAAGTAGAAAAAAGGAAGACAGAAGCAAATAATACAAGAAAGGCACAGAATATCAAAGGTCCTGAGTCTGAACTGTTATTTTTTTAAGCAAACTGCATTTAAGAGTTTAGCCCTAAAGCATAATTTATCATGATGTGAAAATCAGACCATAAATATTCTTTATCAAGGACACAGCACTAAACCAAAACTGCATAAAGAGGCTTTAGAGGAGATTAGATTCAGATAGACTCAAAGGGGAAAAATGCTATTTCAGAATAACCCACGTTATCTGCCAAAATCTGGCTCGCCAGAAATCACTCAAAAAAGGGAGCAGCCTAACCAGAACTTACCTGTTCTCTGCACAGTTATACATATATTAATCTTCCAGGACAACTCAGTGCCCCTGAGAGGTGGAACAAATATTTATTGGAAGATCCTCGTACAAGGATCACTCTGTGATCGTTTAGAGTAAGGAACAAACATACAGAATTTATCCTCTAAGCTTTTAGCCTTCCCCCAAATGTATTTTCTTTCATTCTGTGAACATTTCCCAAGGGCCCTACTGGATTTTGAGAAAAGCCTGATGGTGCATGATATAAAGTGAATTGTCCTTTCCTGCTATCAAAGTTTCAGGCCCACTCCTTCACATTACTACTAACTTCAATACCCATTTGATTTCACATATATTGTAATTTTTAACTCTTGCAGAAACAAACTAGAATATTTGGTTCGAACAAAGATTCACCTTTAGCAAAAGTAACCACTCCTCTGCCACCAATTTCCTAAAACAATCATTCCAAACAAGACATCTAAAGCAAAGGAAGTGTTACTGATAATAATTTCAATTAAAACAAATGCACAGGAACCCTTTTATATGAATGGGGAGTTTATAGAATACATGAGAGAAAGAACACTGACCAGCTGCTTTATTTGTTTTTATATGGAGATGGCCACAAAGATACCAAGTGGACATAAAAATATAAAAAATAGTATCTTTTCCAAAAAGCATAAACAAAGATGCAAATAGCAGGTCCATAAATAAACCATGAGGGTAGAAAAAAAAATCCCCCCAAGACTCTTAATCATTAAAAAGGTCAGTCTTGTCTTTATAAAAAGAGGGCAACTATCTTCAGATTTTGCATATGAGGTTTTCAGTTCCTCTGTTTTTCTGCAGCACAGTGAGATGTTTGTCAGAACACCGAACTACAGCCAGTAAATGGGAACCTGCCTTTCACAGTGTCTCTTGGGTGACAGGTGTCCCATTCCTCTGAAACAGGGAAAACACTCGACAGCTACTGAAAAACATTGGTGGAATGAGGTAAGAGCCATCACTGATGTGGGACACATAGGAAAGAAAAATATTGGAAAAAGCTAGAGAACAGTTTGGCTGCATCCACATAAATTCCGTTGTGAAAACAGTGCTTACAGATATAGGGGGAACAGAAGGAAGGATAAACAGCACTCAGTGATTTTCAAACAAAGAGAAACATGCCTATTAAAGACATCAGAATATACTCAGAGAAAAAAAGAGTTTAAAATTGCAAATTAGGCATGAAACAGGAGACAACAGTATAAACGAAGAATACTTACTGATGTCACAGATTAACAATATATTTTAGGGCTACTACTTCATTGGCTGTTTTAAACAACAATAAAACTAGTTGTAAATAGGCATAAAGCTGAGATGATGAAAATGGAACTCCAGCTTTAATTTGTTTAATTATGTGCCTGAAGCAGTGGAAATAACTCATCATAACAACATGTTAAATATTTAGTTTACAAGCAGTTACCCACACTGAGAAATAGGTTATGGAAAGAACAATAAGCCAGCACTGTCACTCCCCCCAAAAAGTCCAATCTTCAGAAATATTGAAGTAACCATCAAAGGAAAAAAACTGCTGTAAAATTGCAAGTATTCTAAAACAGACTAGCAGAAAAAAAACCCAAAAAATCTAAGTAGCATTTAAGATCCTGTCTGATACGCTGAATATGTTACAGGTAAGTTGTTCCAAAAGCATAATTGTTTGCCCCCACAAACAATTAGTTAACAAAGTTAACAAAGCTGATACCAGATCTCAGTATTCCCAACCACAGTTCCCTGTGAAGTGATAGTGGGACAGATAATTCTCTTTGCAAAAGGAGCTTCCAGGCCATTTAAAATACTGCTGCCAGTTAGAACAGACTACAAAAGGCTCATTGCAATATAGTGTTACACTGGCCAGTCTGGTAAAAAACAGGAGCTATAATAAGGCTGGAAACAAATGCTCATGGAAGCACTGGATTCACCTTCCTGGCTGCTGTCACAATTCATTGTCAACATGTGGTGGGGTGTCTGCTAAAAAAACATTCATTTCTCTTCATTTCATGTTGATGAAAACGTTTAACAAATTTAATGAGAAAAGATTGTGTGAAAGACAGATTCTGAAAGGGAAGCAGGGAAGGGGAAAGGACAATAAGCACTGTTTGTACGAGATTTTCTGCTGATTTCTGGTCACAAACTGAGATAGGCCCCTCTGGATCACAGCTAAAATGAAGCCCTTTGGGAATGTTCAATGCCCAGTGTTTTAGAACACATTTAGAAAAAGAATCAATATTAAAGGTTTGTGGAAAGAAAAGGAAATATTTTAGAAGTCACACACACAGCTTCCCTGAATACACCATCAAGCCATGTGGTGCACACGCACAGTTCTGACACAACACAGACTAATTATTTTTCTTTCTGCTGAGGTGACTCACAGAAGAGCTCAGGTTTCAGCTACAATTAAATCTTCATTTGATCCTTTAGCAATTGGAAGCAGCTCCCATGAATCTAACACAGGGCTCAATTAAACAGGGCAAGTGCCTCAAGTGTTCATCCAGCCCTGAGCCAAAAGGCCTTAATGCTAAACACAGGAGGAATTCCACTGACTCCTACAGAAGCAACAACCTAAAAAGTGTAGCATTGAGTCATTGAAAAAGGCCTGTCAGAGACATTAGCTAAACATCAGTGAGAAGACTAATGACAAAATCAAGTGTTGCATAAATATCACAGTTCCTTACTCTGAATTAATTTTGTTCAGCAAAACCTCCATCCATCAAAATACCTAATTTCCCATCAAATGTTCAGCACTTCTACTAAATTCAAGTACATATTTAATTACTCTTAATTGATGTCTTAGCATGCCTACGTAATCCACTTCAAAAATTAGTTCACAAGCCACATCAAAATATCCAATGGTTTCTGTATCAGCCTATCACACTGTGAGACAAAAAGAACAAAACAACCCTCTCCCAGCACATTTGTGCATCTTTTTGCTATCCACAGGAAAAATTCATTTCCAAAGCTCTTGCAACATCCTTTAACACACAGTCAGGAGAGATGTGACCTCTGATATATGCAGAAAAAAAACCCAGCAAACTTCCTGGAAGAGAGGATTTGTATACGTAATACATTCTTTTGAGTCCTAAATAAATTATCTCATCATACACAGTATGAGAATTCCACTTCCATTTATTCTTGATAATCCAGATTCATAGAGTAAGATAAGGCAAGTCTAAGAGGTCAGCTTTTGTAGTAATCCATTCCAGGAATATAAAAAAGCCAAAGCACTGTAGTAGTTTATGTTCTTTTCCATCACTCCTACATGTGTCTTTATGCAAATTTAACCCTCAGGTTGCACAGTTGCAACAGAAACATTTACAGAAGGTTGTTTTGATGCTAATGATGCTGTATAAATAATATGTCGGGGACTAGTGCAAAGTGTTGACTGCATATTCGAATCATAGACATGTACAGTTATTAAAGTAGAATTCCATATTCCACTAGGAATTCTCATTAGTATTTTAATCACCTATATGCAGCATGCAAAATAAAGTTTAGGTCTTGTAGGTAATGTAACTTCCAAGCATTTGTAAATACTTATAAATAACAGGCAAGTTCCTTTCCCTCCTGAGAGTCCCAGTGGAGGACAGCAAGTTCCATGGTGGCACTCAGTGTAAAATGAAGATTAGTAGTTTGAGTTAGTTCTATGCAGCATTCTCTTCTGACAACCCAGAAGTGCCGCAGCAACCAGGGCCCAGACAGATCATGAAATATTTTCTGGTAGAACCTACCTTTTTCCTCAGTTTCTTGTACATTTGTTCATTTTTCCATGCGTGTAGCAGAAAATCTTGGGAGTTACACACGTAGTATCGGTCATCTGAGGCCAAAGTCACTAATTGATCATTGAAATGATCAATTCAAGCCCAATTTGCATGGCTGGCCTCTTGCCTCATCCCAAACATCATCCCGCAGGCACAACAGCTCTACAGTACAAACTGCTTTACCAAATTCACTGTACTCACTGCTACTCAACTACAAACAAAGTTGATAACAATTTATCCTCTAAAAAGTTCATATTGAAATGTGCAGCATCACAGCATCTACAAGGACTGAATTTACTCATCTCAGAGATGAACTTTCATACTTGGCATATTTCCAGGATTACGAGGTTATTTCTCTAAGTTGGGTATTTATTTAGCACTAGAGGTTTGCTTGAAACATTATCAAACATTTTGGTGATTTACTATTTCTTCTTCCTACTCCTTTTTGAAGTTATTTTATCAAGAGAGATATTTGCAGCTTTGTCTTTCAATGACTTAAGACTGATTTGCTGTTTAGTTTAGCTGAACAGACATTCCTTGTCTTTTCCAGCTTTTATTTCTCTGGATTTTTAAGAACCACTGTGAAAAATAACTGATATTACATAACAGCTAACGAGGCTATGCAAATATCACCATCAATAATCCAGAGCCTGGTAGTTTAAAGCAATGATGATATCAAGGTGGTCACAAATCACAATTCAATTTGCCCTCTCATTGCCTCCTGACACTTTCTAGACATTGATAGTCCTGCTGATTGCAAACAAGGGGCAGCTGAATCTCCCCAGCAGATGAAAGATCCTTCCATGCAATTCCATCTCAAAATACATTGGCCACCAGTGTTACCCAAATTACGAGCTAAAAATCAACAGTTTACTTCTCACTGAAAATTTTACATGGCCCTCAGTCAGAAAGCAAAATATCACTTGTTATTACCAGAATAAATTCACTGCCCAGAAAGAAAACCATGAAAATAAATAAGTCTATTACTCCTATAGCACATATATTACTAAAAGTGACTCTGGAACCATGAGAAAAAATAATTTATAAAAAGTATCAACCTCATTAGTCAGGAACCAGCACACCTCTATTACCCAAGAACACAAATCTTCCCACTCTGCCATGGCAACGTGGATCAGCCTGGAGAATCACACAGAGCCAAAGTGATGGCTGAGTGCTGCTACACGGAGACAACGTGAGGCAGAAATTAAGATTAGATCCAAATTCTGAGTCATAATTAAAGAAAACCAAAATGAAACAAAAAAACCCGACATATACGGATTATATAAAAGTTAAAAAAAAAAAATCTGAAGGAAGCTAAAAATGTGAGAGGAAAATTCATGGTTTAAATAGCTAAGAAAACCAGTTATACAAAGGTAAAGACCTTTTTAGATACATCAGCACTTAAATGAATTCCAGTTCTGAAAAAAGGAAGATAGTAAAATTACTAAAGTGATCAGCAAAACTTGAAGTAGTCAGTAAATGCCTACCTGTATTTGGTAATGTGGATAACTTTGGACTGCACGACGATAATGAAATAATGGAAATACACTTATGACTAGACCAGACAATATAATAAATTTTAGGATTTCATAAGGAAAAATATAACCACAAATCTAGAAAATGCCCAAGAGAACTGCCTTAGGGTACCAGTGGGACCCCAATGTCTATTTCCAGTGCATGTGGGAACAAATAGAAGAGTAAGTATCCCAACGTAAAACAATTAGCAGCTAATAATTGCAGGAGACTTACAAGACAATAAATCATGGATTAAATGTAAAAATGTGGTTAATTTATCAGGTACTAATTCACTTTATAATAAGAGTATAATTCAAAGGAGAACAATATCATTAATGCAAATCAACCCAGCTGTACAATAAGGTACTGAACAAACCTGGGATTTCTCCTTTGCATGAGCAATCACAAACTCATCATTTAGGTTTTTTTACCAGGCACTTCACCTAAAACATGTGGCTCTCTAGACAAAATAACACTGAAGAAAGCATTACAGGAATTAAAAATGAGTTAAGTGAAAGACCTCACGTTTTCAGCAATTCTGTCAGGACTTGTGCATTGTTCTTTCTCTCAGTGAAGTGAAGCTCGCAGCACTGTCAGTGCTGGTGAACAGCAAATTGCAGTGGGAACGGAGCGATCCCCATCAGTTGGTTCACTGCACACATTCCCTGGGAACACATTCTCAGGCACATATTAAAAATGGAACAAGTGTTGGCAGAAAGCATGTATGTAAAGCCCAGTTAAAAGGAAATTATTTATGCTCAAACTTTAAAAGCGTAATCTTTTTAATCCTTTAAATATGAAAAACAGGCTTAATGTGATTGCAATATAAAGTGCTACACGCTGAAAAGCCTTCCATCTTGAGGATAAGGAAATAAGGACACCAGTGGTTAGAAACTAAACCCAAACATCCCAAATTTCATATTTTAATCTACCTAGCTCTAAAAGGTAATAGAATCTGAAACAAATACAGACAATTCCCTTATCTCTTGAACTTCTCATAGCAAAACCATTCATCTCTGGGCTCTTAGGTCCAGCTAACGAGTCACAGGGTAATACAATAATTGCAGTACAAAAGTGATCAGGCTGTATAAATTAGAAGAACCTCCTGTCTCAGGTGGATTTTACTACTCGGACAAATGTTATGTAATTAATTTGGCAGCAACACAACATTTTGGAGAAACAGACAAATGCACAAGTTTCCCCCCTCTATTTCAGCTTTAGTTATCCAACAGTTAACCCATCCTCATCCAAGCAAGCATGTACTGATCCTTCTCCATGTATTTTAACTGCTTCAAGGAGACCAGCATGCAGTAATCCTCCCTGCAGAATCCAAACCAGTCCGTTCTAAGTCCTGACTGATGAGATGTGGTCGGTCTTGCGTGACAAGTATGTCATTTTAAAGATGTTAAGATTTTGCCTTGTTTGTTGTAACAGCAGAACACAAAACTTATCTTTCAAGGAAAACACAAAGTTGAATTTCTTTACCTCCTCCAAATAACTGCCTCCCTGGCTTACTACCAAGCACTCCAGAACAGCTCAGAACAGCTTTTATGCTGTCAGTACATCTTTGACATTTTTGAAAGCAATGGAATGCAGTTCTAGATGGCACAGATATCACAGTGTATTTACTTGCAGATCAAGTGTTTTCTTTGCTTCAGTGGGTTTTGTTCAACTCCCCCGGTGTCCCCCACCTGTACCTGCAGAGTGACTTCAACGCTATGCCAGTAGCTCAAATATATGAAACTTAACTTGCATTAAATTGCCCATTCACTGATAGCTATCTAACCTACAGAGAGCACAGGAAACTGGAGATGTGGTGTTATATAACATTTGAAACATCCCAATGCTTAGGAGAGGATTAATAAAAGCAGCAGAATTCATCATGGCTAGATTAACCCAGTCTCTTCTCTGCTCTTACATGGACAGACACCAGGCAAGAACAGAACATCTGAAGAAGCTGCTGTACCCTTCTTCACCTCAAACCACACCCAGCAGCTGGAAATCATATCCCAAGTCATCTTCAATTCCACTTCAAGGTTTCCTGCTATGGAAAACCTCTCATTAATCTGAGGAGTTCATACCTCTCTTTTCCAACGGGCTGTTAATATAATGTGCAGCAAGGCCAATTAATTTTCAAATGAAATTTAATCAAAGAAGGCACCTCACCCTTAGCAGATTTAAAGTTATTCTGTTCAATTACTGACAAATGTGTCAAATTCATCCCTTAGAGGTCCCAAGGAAATAGGATTACCCACACTGAATATTCATCAGAAAGGAAAAGGAAAGTGTTACCGCCTCCTCAAGACAATAAAACAATGTCATGAGAACCGATTTCCAATCTTATCTAATAAAAAGGCAATTTGCCACCAGACCTTTAACACCCATTTGTTAAAGTTACCCAGAAACTTATTTATTGGAGTGATAGACTAGAAACACACAATCAATTTTTACAGAGTTTTAATTACTAAGAAAACTGCACTATGCATTTCCTCCAGATTAAACAAATACCACTGGACAAGCCTGCCTCTGAGATAATAAGCAAAGAGCAAGAAGCAAACCACAGCTTTTTCTAAGGTAAACAAAGGAGGGGGAGGAAAAAAAAAAAAAAACAAAACAAAAAAACCACCTCTTTGTGAGCTGGAGTTCTGCCCTTTCCAGTTTGCCCAGACTTGCCCCTTCCCTCGCTGTATGTTCTACCATGTTATTGACATAGCACAAGGAGGGTTTTTTTGCTGACATACACCAGACAAAGCTCCCTTTCATCAAGTGTTCAACCATGCTCCAACATCAGGCTACAGAAACCAGCAATGCCAGGCAGCCTTCTATGGCTGATTTAGAAACCAGTGCTTCTTAGAGTAGGAATCACAATACCTGTAAATGAAATCCTTTACTGGGATATCAACACTGAGAGTATTCACATAAACCAGCAACACAAAGTTTTGTTATTAGATCAAATCTACTGTATTTGGTAACTTCAGTAAAACTTGTACTCAACTGGTATTGGAGACCCTGACAAAAACAAGGAACTCAAAGCCAGAAACAGCAGCATTTACCTTCTAAAAGACAAGGTAGTTACAGCATTGATGATCATTTTCACTTGAGCTTCCTACATTGCAGTTTTAAAGCCAAACTCTGTTTCCTAATAACCTCAAGCATTTGTTTTTGCAACAGATCAAATATTAGAATCAAATACTAGAATTTGCTTCCATTCAGTACTAAAAAACCCACCCAGCTCTACACAGATTATTCAGCTGAACACAGGCAGCCAGCAAGCTTTCCCAACACTGAGTGCTTTGTAGTGATCTGAAATAAAGATGGATGTTCACCACTACACCTCTTTAACTAGAAAGCTTTCTGCAGTTATTAGAAATGGATAGAATAAGCTTTGAGGGCAATGATAAAAGCCTGGCGGGGGGGGGGGGGGAACAAACAAACAAACAAAATCACAAAACAAAACCAAAACAAGTCAGAAGCATTTTAAGCAGGTATTTATTTTTCTACTCCCATAACTAGAAATAAGACAGTAATTCCCCACTTCTTTTTGCTAAAATATTGGGGTGTGATGGAACCCAGCCTTCAAATAAATGCATGTTTTGAGAAAAAGTAAAGTTATTTCTGTGATTTGTGCCTCACAGTCAAATTTGAATGACCCTGAGAGAAGTCTGTGCAGACAAATCACTGGAAAGATTTATGTGCAGTTTGTTAGATCTGTTTCCCACCCCTCTTTGTGTCATTGCTCTGCAAACTGCAGATTTTTTTTTTTTTTTGCAAGTACTAATTTTGACTAAAACCCATCATAAAGAGTGCTACAATATTGCTTTTTATTACAAATAGGCAAAACTTTTTTGAAAATATAAATGTTAAAACAATCCACCGACAGTACAGTGCATTTACAGGACACAACCCAGAAAGGAACATGCAGTGTAAAGAACTGCTTTATACATTTAGCCCTTGGCCATGAAGAACTTGGCAGTACTACCACTTTAATGACTGTAGGGTGAAAAAAATAGCTAAAAACAAACAAACAAACAAAAATTAAAAAAAAAAATCAGTTACATCTAACTTTACCATGAGGTTGGGATACACACAACATCGTACAGGGAAGAGTTGTTTTTAACTAGAAATCGTCATCATGTTGTAACTCTTCGAAGGGCTGGATCTGCCAATTCTCCACTCCTCCTTGCAGCTGGTCCTGCTCTCCAGCTGTTTAGCCACCTTCCCCCCAGGCTGGGGGCTTTCGTACAGCACACAGATAGACCCATCCTCACCTATGCGATAGGACACTTCGAAGGGGTCGACCCACAGCGTTAATTCGCTGGGTAAGAGCTGGAAGAGCCTCTCGTGGCTCAGTCCGATCATCCCCGCCGCTTTTCCTATCAAGGGGTCCATCTTATGGTTGATCCTGATGCAGCGGTAGCCGGAGCCCTTGGAGGGCACCAGGGGGAACCAGTGGTGCTTGTAGTGCTCTGCGGGAGGGAACAAAGAGGAGCTTCTGCGCGGGGCTGTGCGCCGCCGGACCCCGCGGGATGCGGGGACGGGGAAGAGGGGACGGGGAAGAGGGGACGGGGAAGAGGGGACGGGGAAGAGGGGACACCCCCGGCACTCACCGTGCATCGCCTCCTGCAGGCACTCGCGGAAGCGCCGCAGCTGCTCCTCGCCAACCCCGCCGGCGGCCCGCAGGAGGCGGGTCACGAACGCGGCCGCCGTGGAGATCTCGGTCCTCATGTCCTCCCCGGCCCCGCTGCCAGCGCCGCCCGGCCCGGCCTCCGCGGCCGGGGGCGGCTCCGCGCAACAGCCGCACGGCGCGGGCGGGACGGGGCGGGTTTGTTGTGCTGGCGGTGGGGCCGGACCGGCGCGGAGGCACGGCCGGCCCGACGCACGGACAGCCCGACGCACGGACAGCTCGCCCCGCCGGGCAGCGCTCGGTGGCACCGGCCGGACGCGGCCCCGCCGCTCATTCGCCCCAACGGAAATAACGGGTGAAACGCGCGGCCGCGCTCACGGCCGCGCTCTGCCCTCGCCGCATCCCCACCCCGGGCCAGCGGCGGCTCCTCTCATCCCGACATCGGCTCCACCGCCGGCGGTATCCCAGGCAGACATCGCCGTTATCCTGCCTTGTGCCCTTTTCCCTCTCGTTTGTCAGGACCCAGCACAAGCACAGACTAAAAAGCGCCCTCCATCTCAGACATACAGCTCCGAGGTCATCCTCGAAGCGTGGGACTTCCTTTCCCTCTTCCAGCAAATGACAAAACTCTTGACATTTGCCCAAAACCCAGACCACTCCTCTCCTAACCAACTCTCAGGTCTAGATCAAGATGCTATCTGGTTACAACAAATTTTCACTGAAGTTGTATTTGCATTTCAGTACCTCATACTTTAGGAATTAAGCTAAAAAAAAGTTAACCTCTGCTGGTACCTGGACTGCTGGTACCAGTCATCTACTTACTTCAGTTTTGATTTATTCAGCGTTTTGAGAATCAGAACACAAAACACATCCATGTCCAGCTTCATTGAAATAAGGGACAAAGAAACAACACTTGCATTGGAGTTACGGAATTCTTGCTAGCATTTGGAATAAACATACCATCAGCAACACTAAGAACTGTTCAAATCCAAAAGTAAGTTATTAAACTTAATGCTTAATTATGCTAAAAAGCTCCCCCCCGTTCCACAATGTCTGCACCCAAATGAATAAATGGAATAAATGCACAAATTCTCAGTTATCCCAGTGATTTTGCTCTTTAGTCAGTCAGACGAGATACTGCTAAAGCCAGGACAGACATTAAGCGCCCTGGTTTTAACTTGCTTGTGAGAAACTAAAGTAGAAAGAGTAAGAGTAAAAAGCAAATGAAACAAGCAAATGAAAGGTAGTTAAAAGCATTGCAAGAGTCAAATGGCATTGCTAAAACTGCTCACATGAATTGAGGTCTGACACCTGGATCCATTAGTCCTAAGTGGAATATTCAAATGAAACAAGAAGTTCTGGCTATAAAAATCAAAAGGTGCCACAGTTGTCAGGTAGTGCTAAAGTCACACTTTGATTTCTTGTGGTCTCCTCAGGGAGTTCCAGATTTGAGACTCAGTATAAGCAAGACACAGAAAGATGAGGAATCAGCAGATATATAACTGTTTGACTTTCATTCCCCTGCCCAAAAATGGTTCTACAGACAGCTGTATTAAAAGCTAATTCTAAACCTCAGGCTTACTTTGTAGTTATTCTGATCCTCTGCGAGTCATTTTCTGTTTGGCAGGAACACCTGGAGTAGAGGAAAACAGAGTCAGTATCTTGGTTTATCTTGTTAAAAATGAAGTTTCTGCAAGTGTTCTTCCATTCTATTTTTCTTCAACTTCAGCTAAAGAAAGAGGAGAAAGTAAATCTGAAGGTATATCATTCAAACAGAATACTGTTATTTAAAAGTAGCAATAACAAAATATAGTAATACTAGCACAATCCTATTCATTTATTCAACAACACCTCCCCCCCAAAAAAAAACCCAACCCAAAATCCAAAACCAAAAACAAAACATAGATTTAAGAACAAGTACAGTCTGAATCAAGTTAGATTCATTTTTAGATTACTTAAATTAAGCTCTCAGTACATGTCTCTACAAACATAAGCAGTGAAAACAGAGCACTAGAAATTGCCAGAAGTTTTAAGCTAAACAAGCAATTTTGGTTTTAATCCATTTGATCAAAGCATCTCTCTCTAAACATAAAGAAATAAAACCATTCTTAAAAGCAAGAAGTAACTTTTCTTTATGACTAGGCTACAAAGACAAGCATTATGTTACCATTCCCCCTAGAGGGAGAGAAGCAGTAATTCCAAGCATAAATAATGGTACTTTCAGCATTTTGAGCATCAAACGCATCCACAATTTCCCCAGTTTGGTGCATAATTTAACTTAAAATAAACATCTTCTTGGAGAAGCAAAAATAAAACCTTCAAGCAGGACCTCGAAACTAAAATAATACAAGTTAGCTTCCCTCTGAGGCTGCACCTTTTCTGGTCACCTTTTCTGAACAGCACCAGCTGTTCCCACCTGCTGATTCCTTTGGGATCACCTCCTGCCACTTCAGCACAGCTGGGAACAATGACCCTCAGGGCTTTCTTTGGGCCTTACTGCCTCGCCACAGGCTGCTCATGCAGTGCATGGAGAAAGAAAATTACCGTCTAAAGATAATCTGATTTTCCTGCACGTAATGGGAAATAGCGAAACGAGCAAGAGAACTCAGAATTCTCTGGCAGAATTGGATATGTGTCACACTGACACAGTGGTTTTCACTTAAAAGACCATCAAGGGATTTGTAAACTGATTTATAGGAATGAAAATAAATAATAACCCTGTTTTTAAAATGTGCTGCTATGGTCTAGTCTCTTTTTAAAAAGTTAATCAACATAGCCGTGACCTCACACCCACCTGAGTTATATAGAGCTGGAAATTCCATTTTTCAGTCCACCTTTAAAAACAGGCAAAATATGATTACAAAAGCAAGTTTATGCCAGTAAGTTAACAGTGTGAGTTTAGCACAAACTTTTGCACTTTCCTGGCACCTTCAGGGGTCGGTCCCAATTTATCAAGGGCAGTCGTGCCTGCGGCCGGCACAGCCGCACAGGACGGGTCACAGCCGCCCTCCAGCTGCAGTGTGACGTCATCGTACCCGGGATGAAGGCAGGCGTGACATCAGCAGGACAACCCTCATCGTGACGTCATCGCTCAAAGTCAGACGTCGTCGCGCGAAGCCTGACGTCACCGCTTCCCCCTCACGCCTCTGAGAGGCCGAGCCTTCCCGCCTCCCTCCCACCCAATCAGCGAAGCGCTTACGTGTCGGCTGTCCGCGGCCAATCGCGGAGCCCCTTACAGCCAGCTGAAGGCGCCGCCATTCCATTGGCTGTGACGGCTGGCGGCGCGGCGCGCGCGGGGGGGGGCGTGGCCGAGGCGGCCCCGCGCCGTGTGGGTCCCGCGCGCCCCGGGGCCGCCATGGCGGCGCTGCCCGGGCCGCGCAAGCGGAGCGGCCCCGCGCTGTGCGGGGACAGCGCTGCTGCGGCCGCCCCGCCGGAGCTCCGGAACGGCCTTCCCCCGCACAAGCGCCCCAAGAGCGCCGTGACCGGCATCGTGGACCCCTTCGGGGACAGTGATGACTTCACGGCGGACGACCTGGAGCAGATCGACATCCTGGCGTCGCAGGCGCTGTCGCAGGTTCCGCCCGCGGGACGCGCGTGGGGAACCTCGGAGCCGGCCCGGGGCGGGCGGCAAGGTCGGTGTATCCCGGCGGCTGCCCCTCACTGCCCCGCTGCTGCGAAAGGCTTTGGTGTCCCTTTAGGAAGCACAGAATGGACCTTACAGCCCGTCCAGTGCCTCCCCCTGCCGTGGGCAGGGACACCTTCCACTGACCCAGGTTGCCCCAAGCTCCATCCAACCTGACCTTGGACACTGCCAGGGATGGAGCAGCCACAGCTGCTCTGGGCAGCCTGTGCCAGGGCCTCACCTCCCTCACAGGGAAGGATTTCTTCCTAATATCTAACCTAAACCTCCGTCGGCGTGAAGCCCTTCCCTCTTATCCTGTCATTACGGGCTCTTATAAATAGATTTGCTCCGTATTTCTTGTAAATTCCCTTAAGGGAATTGCTTCCTGTTCCCCTGGCCACCAGCACCCCACGGTGGTTCCCCCGGCGTCAGAGGGATGGTTGGGATTCAGAGGAGTAGCGAGGATAACAATCCCAGCAGGCACATTGCACTTTCAACGTGAAGCAGGTATCATATTCTGGGAGCATGTTGGCTTTCAGATTTTTTTTTTCCCCTCTTAATTTCCACTAATAAATGCATAGCATGCCTTGTATTAACAGCTGACTTTTAGGTTTACTTTGAAAGAAACAAAAGCAGACAGATGTTTCTTCATCATGAAGCTTAGCTGGAATAATCTAAGTTTTTTTTAGCAACCCTGACATCTGTCATCTCACCAGGTGAATAAGTTTTCAGTGAACCCTTTTTTGTGCACTAACTAAAGTTATCTCAGAAGAAATGCTTGCTTTTGCTGTGGGCCATCTTGCTGGTTTAAGTTATGAAATGATCTTTAAGGTCCCTTTCAACACAAACCATTCCGTGATTAGAAATTTGAAGGGGCAGAGAACTGATGCACAAGCACTAGCAAAGTTCCTGTGGTGGTTAGATTAGGCAGTTTACCTGTTTGTAATGACAGTGAAATACTAAGATATTCAGATGTATGCAATGACAAATAACAAGACCTTGATGTTGAGTCACCAGTGATGTACATTCACCATCTGTGCTTCAGATTTTGGCTTTTCCCTGCAGCAGGAAGCAGAGCAGAAGATGGTCTGATGAGAGATGCATTCCAGTTTGAAGTGCTGCAGACACAGCATGAAGAAGTCAAACAGAAGGTTGGCAGTATTCTCCCCTCTCCTCTAAATATCACATTTTTAATAGGATCAGCTGAAAGGTTGGGTAACTCCAGTCCCAAACATTTAATTCTAATCAAGGTCAATCTAATCAATTATTCTGATGAATAATCTTTGTAATCCAGGAGTGTGTTAAAATCATTACACTAGAAACAGCTCTAGTAGTACTAAAGAGTGAGAGCAGTGTTTCATTTCTTGGTCATTTCAGATTAACAAGTGCCGATTTTTCAGTTTTATCTGTTTCCTATGAAATAATTTCTCTGCCCTGTCAGCCAGAGTTGTTTTGTGCAATTTAAAAGATTTTGAGAAAGTGAAGTGACTTCTAAGTGACTTTATGTTACTTTACCTTCAGGTTGTCATTTATGGAAAGATACTCTGTTTCCCTTTCTCCCTTCTCTGTATCTTTCCCAGCTCTATTATATCCACCTTTATCAGGGAATCTCCTACCTAGATACCATATCAAATCATAATTTTACAGTTGTAGAGAATTGTCTTTCTGATCTTTTCTTCTTGTTTTCTGAGTAACTTCTTTATTATCCCTCCAAAGTCTTGTCTCTGAGTGGTGGTGGCTGCTCAGGAAGAATTAGAGACTCCATGTCATGAAGATGCAGTCTGTGGGTTGTACCTTGTCCTAGAGTGCTTGTTGGCTATCCTGATGGATGCAGCAGAATTAAATTATCACTGTTGTAATCCAAACAATGAATAAATTACCGATGTGTGTGATTAGAACACTTTAAAAAAAACCAAAACAACAAAACATAATTGCAGAGAAGGGGAAAGAGAAGGATGATCTTGTAATTTTTAATCATGTTAAAGAAAACAGTAGCTGAGCCTGATTTAATCAGAGAAAGATTAGAGGCAACACGTGTAGAATTTCTGAGCTATGTTACCAGGGGCATTTTTCTCCCAAAAAATTATAAATACGCCTAATTTTCAACCACATACTGATGCAAATACATGCTTTTGGCTATATCCATCCCTTAATGGAATTCCTCTCTTTGCAGCTGAAAGAAGTGCAGGATGAAATTCTCACTAAAAATGGAGAAATTAAAATTCTGCGTGACTCAATGCAGCAGATGGAGTATGCTATGGAGGAACAGAAAAGATCATACCTGCTACTGGAACAGCAAAAATCTCAGATTTTAAGTGAAAAAGAAAAAGAGTTCTCCAAAAAGGTTTGTAAAGATGTCAGCTACCTGCAGATCACGTGCAGAAGCTGATTTATGACTTAATGATGTCACTGACCATTTAGTGAAAGGAAGAACATTTGTGCGACATTTGTGTGAAATTGCTTTTATTTTCTTACCTTGAGGAAAACATTTGTAAGAACTTGTTGAGGGTTTTCCCCTACCACAAAATAAAGGAGTGAAATTCAGGTAGTAGAGGTTTTCATTTACTTACTGCTTTCTTGAAGCCATCCCGAGAACATTGCAATTGGAATGTATTTTAGAGTGGGGAAAAAAGTGACAGAACATGCTTTGAGGCTCTGATCAGATTGCTGTTCCTGTTGCAGTCATCTCTGTGCGAGCCCTGAAGAGGACAGTGGCTGCTTTTGTCCAGTTGGCTCTGCAGTTGCAGCCTCACTGGAGCATTTGCTCTGTCTTAGCCACTCACAAAAGGCTTCTTGCCTGAACTCCTGGCACTTGGATCTCAGATAGTGTTAAAAATGGAGATCTTGTGCTGAGTTCACAGTAAGTAGACGGTGATCTCCAGCTCTCGTGGTAGTTCAGTTGCTCTGCAGTTGCAGCACTTCTCAGCCGGGAACAGTAAAACTGTCCTGAACTCCTCTTCCAGTTACAGTCGTTGCACTCCGAGCTGCAGTTCAAGGATGCAGAAATGAATGAATTAAGAGCACGACTTCAGA
Organism: Hirundo rustica; assembly: GCF_015227805.2. Lineage (NCBI taxonomy): Eukaryota > Metazoa > Chordata > Aves > Passeriformes > Hirundinidae > Hirundo > Hirundo rustica. The sequence continues at coordinate 6,761,400 of NC_053461.1, read as the reverse complement.
ACTGTGAAAGAAATAAACACCTTTCTCAGGCAGTTCCAACAAGGTAGGGGGATTGGAAAATGAATTTGTGTTCATTTTTGCAATATGTGTGTTTAAGCTATTGAAGAGGCTTTCTTCATGTAAATCTTTGCTCTGTTGTCTTTAAAAAATATGACAAGTCTGATGACATCTATGGAATTGGCTCAAAAAAGAGCCTTCCTTGTATCTGTGACAGAAATTCAGAGAGTTTATACTGAAGTATCTTTAAAACATCAAAAAAGTTTGTGCAAAAAAAATAGATTGTTGTTTAATAAAATAATAACAAAAGAAATACTGATTCATCTTTTTATCTTAGCCCTAAAAAGAATCATGTGGTACAAGTGAAATCAGAAGGATGTTCTCCACAGCCAGGAAGAAGATCTTTTCCTACAAAGGAATCCTTCAATGCTGAAGTGTCCAGTATGCCAGTGTGTTCTTCAGGAAATTTGATGGGCCAGACTATTTCAATCAAAGAAGGTAAACCCATGTACAGCTTGCAACATTTTTAGCTGCATGTGAACCTTCTACATTAGAGAAGGATTTTGTGACTGAACAGTTGCAGTCAGTTCACAGTTATTTGTTTTATTTTGGGTTTGCTTAATTTTTTTCCACTTTCTACCAACTGGAGTTAAATAACCGTGACTGAAATTTGCATGAAGACCATTTTACTTCATACCTTAGTACCAGATGCCAAGGTGTCAATGATGCAGTGGCCAGTGGCTGCAGTAAAAAACTTTATTGTGTGATGAACTAAATCATCCAAATTGTTCATCTGTCTTTCCTCTTTGCATAGAGAATAGGAAATAATTTGCCTATTTCTTGGTCTGCTAATCAGCTAATGCATTTTTTGTATTCTTGTTCTAGCTTGTTGGATTGGATTTTAAAGGGCACATATTTAGCCATATTGAAAGAAGCAACTGAAACAATGTACTCATTTCCTCTTTTATATATAGGGCAGTAATTCTCACAAAATTGTATCTTGAAATTCATTGAGTAAAGCTGAGGAAGTTAATATGTGCATATGTTTGAAGATTGCTATAATATGAAACAAAATTAGTGGGTTTTTTTGTAGCAGTGGGAAATAATAAATGGAAGAAATGTGGATATCATCAACTAATCCTTACTTGAAGAGTCATGAAAAATCTGAGATGTTGCTGTCAGTTACACTATTCATTCAAAAATATGGGCAGTAGGAACTCCAGCAAAAAGAAAAATGCAAAAGCCTGAAAGCATTGGTATTGCTATTGTTTGTTATGGTAACAATACTCAGTATGCCTATTTGTTTGAAAAAAACACATTTGTTTACTTTTTTCCTGAACACTGCAAGGCTTTTGGCCTTGATTTGCTTGGTAATTGTGACGTATAAAGATGATTAAAAGATCATCTAACACCGTAGCTGTGTGCACAGGATGGGTGCAGTTCTGTGTTCTCCCAGTCCCTGTTTGTTTCAGACAGGAAGATAACCCATCCTGAAGTTTCATCCCTGAAGCAGCACAAAGCAACAGGAAAAAAACGCTCCTACAACTCTGTCCCCAAACGAAATACACAAGGTAAAATCATTCTGGCAATGCAGAAATAAAACCAGGGAAAATGTTCCTTAAAATAAACAACCCTATAAAGCATTTTCAACAGTCTGCTCCAAGAATTCTATAGTTACAGTTGGCAGTGGAATTGCATCACATAATTTCAGTATCTGGAGTGAAAAATGGAGGGCAAGTCACCAGAACAGTTGGGATATGTGATCATTTAGCTCAAGATATTTTGCTAATATGGGATCATAATTAAAAGATGTCTAAATATAACTTGGTTTATATTTAAATACCTTAAATTAATTTTTCTGAAAATCATCCTCCTGTTAAGAAAGAAGATTCATAATGAAAAAACCATTTTGAGGTTGCGAGCACTCTAAACCAGGCTGATCTGAAAATACTGATTTTTTGTTGGTGGTGATGGCAAATCTACTCCAAAGAAAATTCTGTATCCTTCCAGGTTCTGTCTTGCTGAATGCATTGATGAAGCAGCCCATTGTCCCTGGGTCATTTCTTGGACTCTGCCACCTTCTCAGTAGCAACTCTGAGCCTCTACCTGGAGCTGTGTTGTCTCCCAAGCCTTTGGATACGTAAGTATTATTTTCTTTGTTAAACTCAATCTGCCATGTTCAGCACAGTGGCATCCTCTGCACTAAGAAACACTTGGTCATGCAGGACAGATCATTCCCTGTGGTAAATCAAGCTCTGCTTAGGCCATTTAGTGCAAAATTTGGAACATCATTCTTTGATTATCACAGATACTAAACACTGGAACATCATTAAAAAATAAATGAGGTTAACTATTTGTTAGGGGAAGGCACAGAACGAAACCTGGAAGTAGCTATTAGCAGCTTGCATTGCAATGAGGGAAGCACAGAAACATGATCATGAGTTAAGGGGGAAGAAAATGCTGAAGATGTGATTAAAAGTTGGGTTTATAGCTTCAAAACAGAAACTCTGTTCAATTTGTAACGTACAATTTATGTGTAACTTTCCAAGATATATTTATATTTCCGGGTAAAGCATTTTAAATATGAAGATTGGATATGAATTATAATCGTTTTTCACTTTACAGAATTAGACTGTACCTTCTGAAATACCCTCCTGAAATACCCTGCTTTTCAGACAGGTTATTTTATTAGTAGTGAAACCTAGAATGCTTTGAAATTACTCTTCCATGCAGGCATCAAGTAGGATGATATTTTCCCCCTTTTTTCCTTATTTTGGAAACAGACATCTCTTTGTACTCTGGCCTTTCTATTATTCAATTCATAATATGGATATCTCAGATTTCAACTCTGTTCTCTGCCTTTTCTTGTGAAGCATTTCCATTTTACTTCTGTTTGGACAGGAAGCCCACACAACTCCCCAGCAGCAGCAGGACAACTCAAGAAGGAATCGCTCCTCTTTTATCCCTGCAAGAAGCTCAAAAACTGGCAATAACGGGACTGAATTTGATTGCTCTGGATGAAGGATTACCCGAGGGAAGCCCAGCAGAAGGCCAGGGAGGGCTCCTGCCCCTCACACAGAGCAGGATCCGAGGTGCTGTGCATCTCCTGCCCTTGGTGGAGCACCACGTTGATGCCTTCTGCCGAGCAGAGCAGCTCGGGGACACAGCAGGGAACGGAGCTTGTGGGACCCATCCAGCCGCTGCTTCCAGGGCCAGCACAAACACGGTGACAAGCAAGGAGGACTTCAGGTTGTCCCTTGAAGAAACTACTCTGGTATCACTGGGGATCCTTTATTATTTGGTGTTCTACAGCTGGGATGTTGTCCACACGTTGCTGTCTGCTGAAATGGAAAAATGTTCTGCTGCTGGAGATGAACAGGTTCCCAAGATTGACAAAAATGCGCTGTGTGACAATCAGTGTGACAATAAAGAAGAGAGCAGGACACAAGGAGGGCTGCCTCCTCCACAAGATCATCCAAATACTGATGGAGCTCAGCATTCTTTGTTTAAAAAGCTGCTTCAGATTTTAGCTTTTTCTGCTGCAAGGGTCTCCCAGACTGACAATATCCTGAGCCAAAGCCTAAAGGTTTTGGTGAAATTAGCTGAAAATTCAACTATGGACTTGTTAGTAAAGTAAGTCAGTAAAAGCTTTAAAATTATTTCAGAGTCTGCTGTTTAGTGGTTTTTATTCTCTGTTGAAAGTCATCTGGGCAGCTTCCAGTAGAACTTGTGCTATGTATGAGAGAAATCACATCTCAGATCACATTTGAGAAGCAGCTGAGGATCCTTCTACGGCCTTTGCTGTTAATGAGTGTAACAATCATCCTTGATCAGCAACAAGATTTGCTGATGATGTTCATATGAAGCAGATGCTGTTGCCTTACTGAAAGTGAAGAACCTTTATAACGTTTTTTTTGTGATTGCTGGGAGGTGCATAAGGAAGAAAAACACAGAATGTCATTCTGGCAAGTAAAACTGCCAGTGTGAACTGCAGAGTGACTGCCAATGTTTTTCAGCATACTTTGTATTTGTGACAGATAATTTGAGATGGGGTATGTTCTGAATAGCTAAAAAGGCACAAATTATGATGCTGTCTGAAAAAAAAAAATAGTGTATTTTCAACTTGTAAGTACACTTCCCTTTTCTAACTATATTTTGTTCTGAAGTTTCCAGCACTTACTGAGTAGCCAGACACTGCAGCGCTGTCTGAGTGAGGAGACCCCTCTGCCTGCTGTGCTGCTGACTGTGAGACTTCTGTGTGCTCTTGCTCAGCACCACCTGTTGGTTGCTCAACTCTGTTCTCATTCAGGTAAAAGGCTGCAGGACAAAGAGAACTGTTACCATGACTAAAAGTGATGCAAACGGGCCTTGCTCCAAGGTGCTGAAACCCCAGAAGGCAAAAAGCCTGCAGTGTAACCTGAAAACTTGTTTTCTACGTATGATTTGGAGAGTATTTGTCTTGTGGTTTCTGTCTACAAGCAGTGCTTTTGATACCCATTTTAAAATCACCTTCTAGATTGTGTATTTAAGGTTGATGAGGAAAAGGGGGCTTTTGAGGAGTTTTGAAATTAAATTTATCTGTGTTCATGGCACTGTTTAGAGATTCCAGTCTTCAATGACAAATGATCTCTGTTCAGTTCCTTACAAATGAACTAAGACAGGATTACCACAAAGGCAAATACAGAGTTTAGGGATACCAATTTCCTCAGCACTGCTGAAGATGTGGGAAGTAAAACAAGAAGCTGAGCCTGTACTGTGAATCCTGGGATAGAACTCAAAATGTTTTCTTGCCTGAAAGAATTCATTTTTGTCATGAACAAGTGGCTGGTTGGAAAAAGAACAAAGTTCTCTCTGTTTCAGACACCTGCCTTCTCCTTGCACTCTACATGTATATAACATCAAGACCAGATAAATCAGCATCTGAAACGCTTTGGCTTCAGCTGGAGCAAGAGGTAACCACGGCTGAGTGTGCATGTGCTCTTACCTTCTCCATCCAGCTGGGGGAGTGGGAGGAGCAGCAGAGTGCACAAATTGTCTGAAAACAAGTGCTTTCTCTAGCTGAAATACAAAACTGCAGGTGTGGGCTCGCAGTAAGGGGTTACAATGATTTTTGAAAGGATCTGCTTGAAACTGAATCAGTAACTATCCTTGAAGAGAGCATTGGTCATAATCGTCTTTGAAGTCACTGAAAAAACTAAGAAATTATCCTAGGATGGCTGCAGATGTTCAGCACTAAGCTAAGCTTTATTTTGCTTTTAGGGCAATAGAAGAGTAAAATGAAGCAAGATTTGTGTTTCATTTTGATTGTATTTATTCATTTAAAAGGCATTCTGTAGTGATTAAGATTTATATTCCTTCCATTCAATGGAAATGCTAACTTGCTTTTTAACAGTCATGGTTATATATAGAAAGAATAGCTTTTCAACCTAATTTGTGTTGTTTGTTCAGACAGAAGTGACTTGTTTGAAGTTCTATTTGCTCTACTTCCCTCATTTTAAAGAATTTGGAACCCTTTCCGTTACCCCTACCTGCACTGTTACATTAAGTGTAGACACATTATTTGTATGCAGTGAATTAAAGGCCACTGACCTTGTCAGCTTCACTCATCAGAAAGCTGAGAAGGTTTCTGTGCAAGGCAAATTCTGTCTGTAAAGTGTTACAGGAAAAAAAAACAAACTTGTACAACTTTGAGGGTAAAAGACATCAGCTGTTAAGAAAAATAAATACCCCAAGAATATTTGAAAGTAGCAATAAATTATCCTAAGTTAGCCCTCACTCTAACACAACCTGTGTTTGTAACAGACAGTCAGGCTCCTGACACACTGCATGTGGTGCTCCAGACCAGCAGTTTTATTTCCTGGCACAGACTGTCAGTGCAACCTCGAGGTACGTTCACCACCCTCCCCCAGTTTAACCTGCTGAGAACTTCCAAGTACTCAATGCTGAAATTGCTTTGTGCCCTTTTTTTTTTCCTTCTGTAGAGAAACAGAACTGTCCTGTACTTTAGAGGATGCCACCTTCTAGGAAGCTTGCTTTGACTTGCTAGAAAATATCCTGAAATTTGAAAGTTTGAAGAGATTAAGCAGTAAAGTTCATATTGAAATAAGTTTTCTGCTCCTATATTTTTGTTTTACGTATTGAGGCACTGTTTTTCCTCTTGCAGGTGGTTAAGGCACTAATTGTGATGTTGCACAGACAGTGGATGAAGATTAGAAGATCTGAGACCAGCTTGTGTGCACATAAGGAACAAGTTATTCAGTTTTTACGGGATGCTGTTTTACTCTTGCACAGCCTGTCTCAGAAAGATAAACTGTTCCATGAACACTGTTTGGAAGTTCTCCACCAATATGACCAAGCCATGCCAGGCATAAGAGCCATTCTCAAAAAGACTCAAAAACTGAGTGCCTCTGAAGGTAAAAATCAGTCAAATGTTGGCTTTTTTCCACATTGCAGAAATAAAAATTTCACTTCTGTCACTTTTCTCTTTTAACAAGTACCACAGCTTGTGTTGCTCAGACCTCTGGAGGAGTTTGGATTGGATATTAGGAAGAAATTCTTCCCTGTGAGGGTGGGCAGGCCCTGGCACAGGGTGCCCAGAGCAGCTGTGGCTGCCTCTGGATCCCTGGAAGTGTCCAAGGCCAGGTTGGACATTGGGGCTTGGAGCAACCTTGGACAGTGGAGAGTGTCCCTAAAAAAGGCATTAAAGAAAATAAGGGGAGAAGTATGTGTGACGAAACACAAATCTAAAGACCTGTTTGCATGGAACCTTCAAAAATTTTATTTGCTGTAGTCTTCTACCATCAGTATGTTCTAAAGATACCAGCTATAATTATACTGTATGAAGCAGGAAAAAAATTCATTCTCTGAAGCATTATTATTTTTTGTTGCAGAGCTGATTTTGGATGAATTATATCCTCCTGAGCCAGAAGACCAAGGAACAGACTCTACCTAGCCAGCAGCAAAGATCTCTGTCCTTCCTTATCTGAATCATCATTGCCAATGTAAATGTGAACTTTGAATCATCCATTTAAGTGATAATCTTGGGCTGCATTCAAACAGCACAACTAAGACACGTTTCTTTGTTGTAATTATGTCAGTGCTATTTAAATGTAGCTGAAAGCAAAGGAATTGCATTTGCTGTGCAGACCCATTCAATGGTTTATGACTGGTTCTGGTTATGAATCCCTTCCTGTATGAAACCGCTGTGAAGGGAATGGAAATTTCTCTCTCTTCTCCATCTTACTGTGACTACAGCTGAATTTATGATGCTGAATGTGCCGAGGTGTTTGGCATCACTGCATTCATATGAAAGCCTTTTGAACACACTGTTTCTTTTGTAGCTGTACCACTTCCTTGTATGAGTTCCAGAATTTTCGTATTCTTATTAGTAAACAGTTTACAGTGGTTTTAAAAACCCTTCTCGAAATAACTTAAGAGTTGGCAGTTCACTACAGGGCTTTGAATTTTTTGTTGAGAATTGGTCACCTGATCTCACTAAATTTCATGAACCTGCTGGAAGTGTCATTCCTGAGATGCCAAAAAAACCACCAAAACCCTAGAAACTCTACATTTTATAGTTCCCCTTAAAAGAGTCAGATGGTATTATTGAGGAATGCATCCTCGGTAATAGAAGGATATTTAAATGTGTGCAGAGTGACTGGAGTTTTGATCATAGTGAAGATGAAGGAGCATCTCATTCCTAGGATTCAGCACCAAAGATTGGAGGAAGAGCTGCTGCCCCACCCTTTGAAGTGTGCATGACCCTCACGCACTGTCACACTGGGCTGAAGGTCACCACCTGAGCATTAGACCCTAAAAAGGGAAGTGTGTTATTAAAATGAGTCCTCAGGTGTGTGTTTTCAGATGGGAGCGCTTTTTTCAATTTTCAAAAGGGACTTGATTAAGAACGAGCCTGGATCCAGGAACCAGGAGGACAAGAGACTGTACGAGAGTGGGAAGGAAGCCTTTGGAAAATTGGGAGACATTCTGTTCTCTGGTCATGCCCAAAGAGGCTGTGACCTGCAGCAAAGCTCAGCAAGCTCCTGACTTGGCTCTTGCTTTTGAAGAGAACTTTCCTAGAAATGCCCATGCAGGAAGAACTGGAATAATAATCCAGCATCTCCCAAGGGCCAAGGGCCTTCCTCCCCCCAGCCTGGGCTCAGCCTCCTCCTCTCTGAGCAGCAGCTGCACCAGGCAGGGCCAGGTCATTTCTGTGGAACACAAGCTGCCAACTGCTCCTCTCAGTAAGAGGTTTCAAGTCCCTTGTAGCATCTGGAAAATTGCCATGTTCCTGCTGAAATGCACCAAGGAAGGATGTACAGAGCAGCAAAGCCTTCCAAGTCTGTGTGTTTGCATGGTCACAACCCCGGAACTGTCACTAGGCCCTGGACAAGACAAGCTGCAGCTGTTGGTGTGACAAAAAACATGACTCTTCATGTAAAACAAATAAATAAGCAAATAAACAAAGCAAACAACAACAACAACCACCACCAAACAACTTTTCCAGGTGAATAGCTGGAAAGCGCATGTAAAAGCCCTTTTCTTCCTCAAAACCAAAATAAACATTAAGATAATTCCTTAAGAACAGCCCAACGAGGAGGAGCTGTGATAAAGCACTATCTAGCCATGAGCCTGCTGTGAGGGACAAGCTTAGAGCTGTCCTAACAAAGATATGACAGTCACAGTACCTCATATCCCAAAATACAGTGATCTTCCATGACTTTTTAACTTCTCACAACCTAATTTCTCTAAACAATTTGAGTTTATAGAGATAAGAGACATTTCACACATTTGGGTGAGCAGACCAAATGAACTGTTAAGAGTTTGAACAAAAAACAGTTCCTGAAGAAATCCCAAACTGTTGGAGCAATCCAGTTATAAAAAGTTGTTTAAAAAAATTCCTGGCTTCATCTAAAGGGTGTGTGTATGGCAACTTGGGAAAAGGGAGAAGTGGATTATTGCTAAACTTTATATAAACAAAGGAGTTATCTGTGGAAAAACTGGTAAGAAAATTCCTGACTGTTCCCTCCTGGCTCTGCATCCTTTCCCATCCACCTCCTCTAACAGACAACACCCAAACTTGCACATTTACATTCTCACTGAGTTTTCTCCCAGCTCTGGACTTTAAAGATTGAAGCCTTTAGTACAATCCAAGCTCCAGACACCAGTGTTGGGGGTTAGGTTTCTTTCTTTTTTCCTTATAGAATTTTTCCCTGTAAGTTGCTAGAAAACCAACTTCTGGGTACTTAAGCAAAACAGAAGTGGCCAGGGTGGGGAGAGGAATGTAGCACCTGGCTACACTTCTTTTGTCTCTGGGCGTTTCTCTCAGAGGGGGAAGGTACCGAGAGTTTTTGGGGCAGGCAAAGGAGGGGGCTGGGGCAGCTGGGCTCCTTCTCAGCATCGGAAGGAGCAGGGTCAAGCTGTTGCTGACTGTGGGGAAAATTCCCTGTCACCACCGGAGTCCAGTCCTAGAGACCTGCCACCATCTGCTCGTGTGCCCAGGAATGCTGTGCTCGCCTTTTCCTGCCCTGCTGGGGCTGGGCCGGCTCTGCTCTGGGTCTTTGCTGCTCCGTAACCCCGCAGCCGCTGCCCTGCCGGGACCTCCCGCAGCTCCAGCTCCCACCGGAGCTCCTGATCCCCCTCATCCCCCAGCCCGGGATCCCTGCTCATTCCCGCAGCTCCAGCTCCCACCGAGCTCCTGCTCCCCCTCATCCCCCAGCCCGGGATCCCTGCCCTTCCAGCTCCCACCGGAGCTCCTGCTCCCCCTCATCCCCCAGCCCGGGATCCCTGCCCATCCCTGCCCTTCCAGCTCCCACCGGAGCTCCTGCTCCCCCTCATCCCCCAGCCCGGGATCCCTGCCCTTCCAGCTCCCACCGGAGCTCCTGCTCCCCCTCATCCCCCAGCCCGGGATCCCTGCCCATCCCTGCCCTTCCAGCTCCCACCGGAGCTCCTGCTCCCCCTCATCCCCCAGCCCGGGATCCCTGCTCATTCCCACAGCTCCAGCTCCCACCGGAGCTCCTGCTCCCCCTCATCCCCCAGCCCGGGATCCCTGCCCATCCCTGCAGCTCCAGCTCCCACCGGAGCTCCTGCTCCCCCTCATCCCCCAGCCCGGGATCCCTGCCCATCCCTGCCCTTCCAGCTCCCACCGGAGCTCCTGCTCCCCCTCATCCCCCAGCCCGGGATCCCTGCTCATTCCCACAGCTCCAGCTCCCACCGGAGCTCCTGCTCCCCCTCATCCCCCAGCCCGGGATCCCTGCCCATCCCTGCCCATCCCTGCCCCTCCAGCTCGGTGCTCCTCAGGGCCCTGCAGGGGCACGGGGCTCAGGCTGCCCCAGGTTTGTGAGGCAAATCCTCTCCTCCAGCCCTTCCCTCTCGGCCGAGAAAGCCCTCACGAGGTTCCTGGTTCTGTTTTGTTGTTAATGGCACAGTTATTGTTGTTTGTTTGCCTTGTTACACATACTAGTAAAGAACGGTTATTCCTACCCTCATATCTTTGCCTGAGAGCCCCTTAATTTTTGAGAGCCAAATGGTTACAATCAGGGTCACATGCAACAGTTCTGCCTGCATGGACTCTCTGTTATCTGCTGTGAATGCAACAGCAAATGCAAACTTCCACTGCAAATTGTTAAAAATATGTAAATTCCTGACTGTAATTTAGCAGACTGATAAGAAAAGGTGATCTGTGATCTCTACAGACCCACTGTGGCTGAAGTTTATCAAAGCACTTCCAAGAGCAAGGGCCAACACCTTCACAGCCTGAACTGGCACTTCCAGCACTGCTGAGCATGGACTGCAAAAACAACTAGATGTCAAATAATAGCCAGAGAGAAAAAAACCAGACCCCAAACCACTGGCTAAAGCAAATCTGGTGAGTTATTACAAGTGCTGAGATATGATACTGAGTTTCCATACCTGGAAAAAATAAAACAGGCCAGAATTGCTGTTTTTCCCTCCTGTGTGTCCAGCTCTTCCCACGCACCCTGCTATGAATTTTAAATGCATGCCAAGTTTTGTTCTGGAAAAATTCACACTACCATAGACAACTGCTGATTAAATATTATAAAAACATAACCAGCGATATTCCTCACCTAAGCCTGGGCTCTCAACTTTTCAGTTCAGCAGTCTGCTCTCCTACACGACCGTTTGCTGCAAAATAAAGGGTGAGGGTACCTTTGAAACCCTATGTGCTCCTTAAGGGAATCTGCAGGTTTTAATCAAAACGCAGGTTCTGCTCCTCGGCCCTGTGTGCAGAGAGGGGAAGGCACACAGCTCTCCTCTGAGCATTTCTCTGCCTGTCACTTCTCAAATTCAGCCATGCTGCACAGGTGCACCTGCTAAAAGTCATGGGAAAAGAGAAACATGAACTAAAAACAACAAACAAAACAATCACAAGTAACTGCAATTTCTTGGTGCTATTTCTAGCCCAAACATTAACTGTATGTTTTCTAGATTTAGGTTTTTAGGAGCATGCATTTAGTCTGCTGCCTCCAGTCAGCTAAGAAAATGTGAAAGAAAACTGGAAGTGAAATTATTTATATTGCACCTCCAATACATTATCAGACTGCAGCTGAGATGCCAATAAATTCAAGAAGTGACATCATAAAACTAGCCGATTATTATGAGGTTTTGATTGGGTGTTAGTGTGGTTTTTTTTTTTTTTTTAATTACAGTGTTTCTCCCTTTTTCTTTTAAATGCTGCATTAGAATGTAGCTGGCAATTCAAGGCAATAATGCTGATACACTAAACACCAATTCACTGCTGCGTGGTGTCATATAAAGAATATTCTTAACCTGCTCAAAGAAAATACTTTCAAGTGAAAGACTAATGGGTCAGGGGTGTGAATACAACCTTTCTAAAGCATTTTTATCAAAAATATAAAATACACAAACACTTCAGCAAAAACATTTTCAGGTAAGAGTAGAAGGCATCACTTAACTCACATTGAATTGGTTAAGTTGATGAATGAGGCATTAATACGCAATACACAAGTCTAAACAGGTTGAGAAGATATTTTTAATGGAATTACAGACTTCCTTAGAATCAATCCTTTCGGACTTGCTTGGCAGCAGCCTGTCAGAGGATCTTTCAGGAGCCTACACTGTCCCTGCTTTATGTTGTGACCTGTAATTTTGTTTAGGATTCAGTCTCCACCACCGAAAGTGATATTCAAGATACAAGGTGACCTAAAGTAAACTCAGTAACACAAGCTGTAAGACACATGAAGGAAAATGCAGCTTTGCAGATACATCCTTAAAAAATACTCAAAATGAGGCTAAGAAAACCAAGCTGACAGAATGTACTTCAAACACTGCATTTATTACAAAGGTGCATAGAGTTTATGCCATTTGGTTTGAATACTTAATGTTGAACCTACAAACAACATACAAAGCGAGGTTACAGTATGTAACAAAAGCAACAATGACTATCTAGTAAATTCAATATTCTACTGTCTTTAATTTCACAAAACATTTCTGAAACAAAGGCACTTACAGAATTTGAAAAAAAAAAAAAGATATAATCAACATTTAAAGTCTTAGCTCCCTCCCTACAGCACTGTGGAGAACAAGTGTGACATGAAGGCAACAGCTACTGGGACTGACACATCAGCAGTGCCTGTACTGAAAACTTTTGGATCATCTCCATCTTTTCTGTAACCATCCCATTCTCTCCAGTATTTGAAAACAAGCTTCAACAAGGCTGCAGGGCAAGAACCAAATAAAAATTTGGTCCTATACCTCATTGTTAATGATGATTAATGAACAATAAGAAATTAATCACAATCATTAATTGTGAATTGGACCATTTTATCTTCTTTCAATAGGTTTTGCAATGGAATCAGTAATGAACTGCTAAGACAGTTCATTAATAATTGATTCTCTTCAGTTCTATATAGCTCTCATTTGCACATGTCCACCAAAGCTTTCCTTTGTGTCCATTTTCAGGCTCCTTGACCCTAACCACCCCTCATCTCCCACCACCACACACAGAGCAGTGGCAATTCAGGATCATCTGTTTGGTCTGTACAATTTCCACCCCAAAACCTACAATTTGGGAATTGTATTTGGGAATCTGCTACTGCCGCCGCATGACTTTCCTCCCACCTCCTCAGGGACATTGACTGAGCCACCCTGCCATGAAATCGCAGATTTCCCTCTCACAACCCAAACATGACACTGTGACTGCCATGAGCTGCTCCCTTTGTCACACCAGCTGGGGGACAGGAAGAGCAGGGCACAGTAAAAACCTCAGGAAGCCGCACACTGGATGCTGTACCTGTGCTCTCCCCAGCCTGGCTCCACCCAGCCTAACAAAGCTGCTGGAACAATCTCTACCCTCCTTCTCCAGGAATAAACACCAAGGGCAGGATGTGTAGCAAGGGATTTATTTCCCCAGTTACTCAGTGCCCTCCCACAGAAACACTCCAGATTTCTAAGGCAACACTTCCTCCACCATACAGGAGACACCATCCTTTTTTGGTTGTTCCCATGTAACACCTGACAGTGTAATGACGGTTTTGCCCAATTTCTCAGCTGACAAGGCAGGAAAGAGAATACACAGACACAGGATATGTGGATACCTGCTCTCTAAGTGCCTCTCGGCACCATTTCATGCTATTAACTTCAACACTCAGAGAGGTGCTAACAGAGGGGCACAGGTTGTGAGGAACCCCAATGTAAAAACTTTGAAGAGGTTTCTTCTGAAATGCCCTGAAAACTTCCTTAAAAAAATAACTGGAATAATCCAGAAATAGACTCAAAAAATCAGGAAGAGGAACAAGGCTGCCTTTGACAGCAGCAATTTCCACCCGCTCCGTGAGGTAAAACAATACCACCAAACAATAATATACCCCAAATGTAGAATCACAGGACAAAAGGCTCAATGGCCTCTCTAAAAAAGTAAAATCAGTGTAAAAGGTATGTTAAAATTATTTCACTGATTATGTCACAGTGATACATGCAAAGAACATCGTTCTATGAGGATTAACAACAAATTGCATTTCAATGTCAGAAAACTGAATTGTTGAAGACAGTGAAACATCCCTCCACCTTATTTGTTAGAGCAATAAAAGATTCACAAAGCCTAAAGCCCCAGCAGTGTTAACAGTCATGAGGATGCCTCAAGATGTTTCATGACTGAAAGCATTACTTTCTTAAAAATACATTAGCTGGCTGTGACCAAATCCTTCCTTTCCCTGACTTCTCCTTCTCTGCTCAGCTTCATAGGAATGTTGAAGACAAAAGGAGGTTTAATGCCCACTGTGACTCTTCACCCAGCATATTGTTACTCCAATGCAGACTGGATTTATAAAGGTCTGTAATTCTTAGGTTCCTGCCACCTACAGTTCCCACTAGAGACAGTGGAAAAACCCTGAGCATTTGAAAACCCCAATCTTCTGCTAACATCCCATCTCTCCTGTAAAACAAATTCCTTTTCTGTGATGAGGCAGGACTGAATACTGCCAAGGTACCTCTGCTTAACGTGTGATTAAGGGGCTGATCCTAATTCCAAACTCACCAAGAACAGATGGCTGAAGTAAGCTTGTCCAATACTACCTGAACAAGAAATACTCATCCAATCATTTTTATGAAGAATTTTCAGGGTTTCAGCTTTTGATCTATTTGGTCCATTAAGTGGCAGAGATTCTGTTAATGTCTAGCTATAACACCCAACGGATGCACAGTTTATAAACCTTAAAACTGGAACAGAAAACAAGGAAATAACCAACTTGTGCTATTTAGAATTAGCTCAAATGCAATTAAATGTGGTTTACTACCCCTTACCAAAGGTAAATACATAGCAAACCTTCCCTTTTGAATGGTAAATCAAATGTATTAAATGGTAGCTTACCTAACAATAGTAGCTTCAAAACAGGCAGAACTTACATAACATGTATCAGGTAGTTTCTTAGGTGTTAAGTTTTTACATTTTAATACTGTGCAAAAGATTGCTACAGCTTTGGGTATTTGCAATGCTCATATTAGACCATTCCTCTCAAAATTATTGCACAGCAAATAGTATTGTGGTTCTATATTTCTGAAATGCTCCTTCTTGGCGTTTCGTATCTAGAGCAAAATCTCTTTTTGTATTTGCTTGAGGTATAAATTAACTCCTGCAAGAAAAATACTCCTTCCTTGGAGTATTAAAAATAAGAAGGTACTGAATTGATTTTCTCTCTACATAGACAAAAGATTGTTGTCTTCCAGAAAAATATAGCACAGGTGCATGGTGTAAACAGAACAAATGATATCTTGAAGAGTTTTGTATGCAGAAGCACAGTAGAAGAGCTTTTCAATAGGTGGGCTTCTGAGGATCCATGTAAGCAGGGTTGTAAGGGGGCTGGGTGGGGTAAGGGGCTCCAGCACCAGCTGCAAAAGCAAAACACAAGAGAGAACAGATTTGTAAAATGTACATTCTGAATTCCACATATAAAATGGCAATTTCTGTTTTGAGCACACAGTTAAGAGATTCAACTTAGCCAGTATCTTAATTGGATTTGAAAACAGCTTGTGCTCACTCATAAAACATCTGCATTTCAGAAGTAAGATCACAAAAACCTTTGTTCTTCTTGGCTTTGGGGCTTTTTTGATGCTGAGTGTACATGAGTAGCCTTCAGGGGAGAACCTAGCCTGAAAAAAAGGAACAGATCTGGCTCAAAAAAAAAAAAAAAAAAAAGCACCAGTGGAAGTCAGGGGTGCACATATAAGAAGATATAAATGATAGTGTAGTGAGAAAAAAAACACTGGCCAAAAGTAAAAGGACTTGAGAAATCATCTTAGGATTCCTTCAGGGAAAATGCTTTCCTGCTAAGTGTCAAAAAATTAATTAAGGAAGTAAAATAAAAGGGAAAAAACATCCCACCACTACAACACATGAAAGAGTTTGACTTATATACCAGAAGTGTACGCTTTGGAATAGATTCTTATTTTCTACTGTTCTGAGAAAAGCTGCTCTCAAGGGACATCCTCATTTCCAGCTCTGTCAAACAGCACAAGTTTGTTCAAGTAGCGCCTGATCAGATCCCTGGAAAGTACAGGTGTGGTTATCTTCTGCTGATCTTGTAAAGCAAGTGGGTTTGGCTCCTGTGTAACAGCAGGTATACTCCCCTGGCATGTGACCTAATTAACAGCCAGCTCCTTGGTTAACAGGCAGCAGAAAGAAGGAAAGAATTTTCACTGAGAGGCATTTTCAGCTGCAACGTGGAAAGAGCTTTGGTATGTTCCCAGAAAAAAAAAAACAAAAGCAAAACAAAAAACCACACAAAAAAACCTACTGTTTTAAAAACTAACAAACTAGCAACATCCTGAGAAACCAGAGGGTAGGAGAAGTGAAATGACTAATTTATTGGCTCCCTCATATGAAAAAGATTAAGCCAAAGCACTTTGGCATAAACCTATAAAATCCACAGCTTCTTTGGCATTTATGACAGAAAAACAGAGTCATCAGTCCTGCCAAGTCAGCGTTTTCACATGTGGGGCTGGTTTGCTTATTATTAATGTACAATTTCTAACTGGGTGCAAATCTTTCACACTGTGAAAAGCCATTTTATATTTGAGTTGTCTTGGAAGTTACTTTCTAAGGGCATTATTTACTAGTCAGGACTATACTTTGTTACTTAAAAGGGTTAACAGTGAGGTTTGTAAGAGGGCTTGAAGATCCTAAGGGTAACAGCCTGGTTTTGGCCCCTCTCAGCAGTCTGGAGGCAATTGTTCAGAGAACAGCTATTACCAGCAGAAGTGGGAATTAGTCATTGCAACAATAAGGCTCCATGAGAACAATGCTGTGAAAGAAGGAAAGCTGAAGAAAAAGATTCTGATCATTCTAACTGCAAGCTGTCAACAGACTTCTCCTTCCAATCCCTTTGTCACGGGCAGGAAAACCTCCAGGTTGTTCAGAGCTTTGTCCAAACTGGCCTTGGACACTTCTAAAGATGTGTCCATAGCTTCTGTGGCTAGGAACAACTTGTGCCAGGGCCTCACAAACCTCCCAGTAAACATTTCCTTCCTAATAACGAATCTAAACTTGCTGTCTTTTAGTTTGAATCCATTCCCCCTTATCCTGTCACTGTTCTAGAACAGAGCTAGCAAATATTAAATTAGAAAGGGAATGTGGAAACATCCAACTCATGTTGGATGTATGTTAAAATTGGCTTTGATTTTAATATCAAATGTCAGCTGAATGAGTAAAACGTTCTACTGGATCTGCTGACAGCCCCGCACATTGCCAAACTTTGCCAGTACAGCCCCAGCTCACACCTCCTCTGGCAACGCTTAACACGGAAACAGTGATAGGGAAATTTCCACCAGGGCCATTAACAGCACCCACCATAACTTGAGTTTTACGTAACCTGTTTACATTTTTATTAACACAGCCACAGAAAATAATAAACGTAAATAACACAAGATCTTCCTCCAGAGCAACTGTCTCCGGAGCTGTTTAGGAGACGAAGAAGCACTTGGTGCTGCCTTACCTGCCACAGTTTCATGGTAGGCCGGGGGTCCTGCTGGCTGCATGGGGTAAGGGGGAGGGTACTGAGCAGGGTACGGAGCCACCGGCATCCCCGGCTGGGGCTGGACAGCCACGGGCTGGTAGCCTTGGTATGGAGCTGCTGGGTAGTTGGGTGGCACCGCTGGCTGCTGGGGGTACGCAGAGTGAACCACCGTCGTGGTGGCAGTGGTGGTCACCACAGCTACAGGCAAGGAAAAGGAACACGGTTAGTGCTGGTGGGCCCTAAATAAAAACCCCGAACGACACCCAGACAAACACGTGGTGGGAGGAAAGAGAACTTTTAAATGCTCAGGAAATATTTCAAAACATCTCTCTGCAACTTCACATTCTGGAGCGGCTTAAATGCTTATTTTTAATATTTAGGTATTGCAACTTCTGAGCAGAGTATTTTCACCTCTTATAGGAACACAGTTTTCCAGGAGGAATTAAAAAAAAAAAACAATCCTCTTCAAAGATATGAAAAAAACCCCAATTAATCTAGAGCTACTTACGCCGTGGTCTTCGACATGCTTTGTAGAGACAGCAACAGGAACAGGTGAGGCACAGAATAATAGTAATGACAATCACTGCAAAAACAGTAACTCCGATGGCAATAAGAGTTCCAAAACTGCAAGAGAGAGACCACCAGGATTGGTAAGAGTGACTCCTTAACCAAAGCTGCAGCAAATACATTGCTCCACCTCCAATCTCTCAGTACTTACTGGACTAAGAAACAACTGTGCAAGGCAGTGCTGCAGGAGGTCAGGTCTGCTAAGCCAGAGGAAGCTGAACCACCCCTGACAAGGGGTCTTTGCCCCCTCTCATTTTAGTCTGTGATTATTGTTGTTTTAGCGAACACACAGGTTCAGAGCATGCCCACAATGAAGCATCCCAGCTTTTGGGGTGACAGTAAGTTCTTCCCACATCCCCTAAGACCTCCCAGTCCCAAACTCAAGACAACCTCAGCGCTGAACAGATTCTTGGCAGGTTTCTTGACATCTCTGAACAGGGATTTTAGAATCCATGTTTCAGTTAGGAAGAACTGAAATTCTGACTTTACTGCAACAGCAAGTATGGCAGGCTACATTAGCGGATACAGAAACACTGCCTAAAACCCACAAATTTATTATGGGAAGATCAGAAACTACAACAGCTTTAACTTCTGTGAAGTGCACCAAATGATGGAGGCAGACAAAACCAGTTACCTCTGGAAGCTTTACAAGTTCTATTTAACACACAAGGGAGGAAAGGTATCACAGCAAAGCCAGTGACAATTCCCTTTAAAGTGCTAAGTGAAATGATCTGTTTCCTACTGTCTGAAATCAACAAAGCCCATCTTCCATGGAAGCCAAAGTCCCCGGCACTCATTTATTTCTTAAAAAACCCACCATGCATCAGTTTTGGGAACAATTCCAGGAAACAACCAGCTCTAAAATAACGACCAGAGAGCTGGTTTCATATCCATCCTGGTTTTGCCTGTTGGTAGAGATTTTGGCTACAGAGTTCTCTTTGTTTTTTCCCTGCTCAGTTTTCTGTTAACAGCTTTAAACAAATGACACATCTTCATAGCATCCAGCAATTTTCACTTGGCTACCAAACACCCACCAAATGTGAAAATTGCATTTGAGTATCAGTGACACTGTAAGGTTAAATCACTGACAAAAAGAATTGCAAAATGCTTTACCCTTAGCTCAAATTTAAAAGACCTCACCTCAGTGTCTTCTAGAGCAACTTAACCCTTAGTAAGCTAAGCACTGACTGAACACAAGCACTAACAAATAAAAAAGGCTCAATTTAAAATGCATTCTTTCCCCTTAAGAGAGGTTGCATCAATTTTATTCTGTTTCTGCAAAAACTAGAAGAAAAAGCTCAAGTCAAATCTCTTTCAAAACAACGATTTTATGAAACTCTGTCTGACTTGAAGCACTAAATACAGCACTATGGACACAACCATGAAGTACTGAATGGGATACTGTGGACTGCCCATAAGTACTGCAACTGAGCATTTGCACGTAAAACAGGAAGCAGGAACCGCTGCAGCCTCCTGAGGTCACAGGAACCACATCAGAAACACTGCCAGGAAAATAAATAGATTACTGCAACACAACCACACAATGTAAAGGTGAAAAAATGTGTTGAGGAACACATGCATGTTTTGCCCCTTTTATTTGCACCCTTGCATTTTTGAGATGTTGATCTAAACATGCACTCCTAAACACGCAGCTTTTAAATGCCCTCTCGTCCTCATGAGCATTAGCTTCGCTTCAGTGCAGCAAGTTCACAGCCACCTCAACACCATCCAAACAATTCAAGTTCTTTCAAGCCTAGAAAGCAAAATAAAAATGCGACTTCAAGAGAAGAAGAAAACAGAGAGAGAGAGAACTGCACTCAATGGATTTGTGCCCTGAATTACCCATCCCGATTCCAATGTTCACAAGAAACAGCTGTGACAAACTACAGACACCTTCAGAAATTGCAGGACAAGAAATGTCAACTGCAATTTCTGATACTTGTGGAGCAGCCAACAGCTTCTTCTTTCCTCTTGTTTCCACTGCTGGATCAACTCTGAAAGAGCTCTCTCACTAGAGAAGTTGACATTACTTCCATTACACACAATTACTCTCCAGCAACATTAGAAGACAAAGTAAAGGAGTCTTCTAGGTTCTTCCTCGGGTTTTTTCCCCACTAAAGGAAAGAACGCTTTTTTCTAGTGAACTATGAGAAGGAAAGGGATTCTTGTGTCAACAGAAGAGATTAGGGCTAACAAAGACAACTAAACTCTTCACTCGTAGACAACAAACTTCTTAGAACTTTAGCAAAGGCTGGGCAGAATCAAAGATACCAGAAAAATTGAAATAAAGTGGAGAAATATTTACTCATCATAAATTACTAAGCACAGCAGGAATCTGGTATTGCCCCCTTATCTTTCACAACTAATTTAATTTCTGATATGAGAAAACAGCACAAGCCTATTTGCAGCCAAGCTGGCCGTCAACAGATAAAAACACTGACCATAGGCTCCATTTGTTTATTTTTAATAAAGTTTTCTGCTTAAAGAAGCAGTTATCTTGTATTTCTACCCCTAATAAGGAACTCACCAAAAGTAAAGCTAAAAGACCAACACACCATGTCCTCATTTTCACCAAGTTGTTAGAGACATCCTGTGCATTTGGATCACTTGTAAGTGATCCAAATCACTGGCACAATGACACAACCAGGACACAAGGACATTTTGCACCCATCTTTTGAAGAGTTAAACGGAGACACATGTTTGAAGTGCAGGTGTGTCAGGTGTAGACGTTAAGAGTTCCGTGTTTGTGTGTGCAAACACTGGGATCCAGTCCTACCCACTGAAACACTGTCTGCTTGCTGCAGACCAAAATTATATGCTTTCAGAGACAACCCAGTAAAGTTAGTAAAATAACAGAGAGGAGTTAGCACTTCTCTCAGTTCTTTAAGGCATATAACAACCGATTACTGGCAGGCATTTTTATCACCCACTTCACAGCAGATAATTTTTCTGCCAGTGCTTGGGTTCAAGCAGGCTAATGTCTTAGAACAGCACATAGTAAGGAGATATTTACAGAAAAAACAGTAAGTGCTGTGAACATGTAACTCATGTCATCAACAATTTCAACACTGGAGTTCTTCAAAAAGAAATTTTTTTCTAACTATTTTTATTGACAATCAAAAGTAGCAATACTCTTTCGGAACTTCTGCATGGTCAGTCACTACCTTACTGAAGTAATGTCATTTTATTCCCCAAGGAATAATGAGCACTTCTTGAGCATTTAAGTGATATCCCACTACAGAAAAAGGTGCAGGAATGGATGATAGTCAAGTGAAGTCAGAATGGTCAACATATTTTACTCTGTGAACCTTCTAACCTTCAGAAGACAAGACATTCCAGGCACTGTATAAAGACTCTCTTGCAGTCTAATTCCTTTCTTAGACAAAAATCGCTTCATTTGATTGCTTTCACCTGATGATTATGCCTAAAGGGCTCTAAAATACTTGGAAAAAATCATATTCACATTAAATTGTAACTTAATTACTGTTAGCATGGTACATAAATGAAAAAGAAAAACGTGAGGGATTGTTGCTTACAGATTCTTCCCCTAAATGGTTAAGCAAGAGAGAACAAAAGCCAACCAAAACCGAAAGCACACCTGACCCTGCATTCTTCAAACAAACGTCAGAGTGCAGAAATCAGGGTGTCCAGAGCACCAGCTCAGAGTGCTCTGCTGGCATCAGTCACAATTCAGCTTTCCAGACTCCCACATTATATATACCATGGTCTAAATAAAGCACACCCAGTTATAAACAGCTTGAGCTCGTTCACTGACATTTCCTTCTTCTTTCTCTTCGCAAGTGAACTTTTGCCAATGATTTCATAAAAAACAAAATCAAACCTAACAGCAGTTTCATCGCAGCGATGACAAACTGCAACTTCTCATAAAACGTAGGGAAAAGCAAATATTGGAGAGATTTACTCCATTTAGTAAAACTGTTGAGATAACATCCTGCCCTTTCCTACCACCACCTCACTCCTGCCTTGCCCTATCTCCACTTCTGCCCCTATCCTCTCAGCTTTTTGAAAGCACCGAGGTGTATGTGTAATGAGAATATCTCACAGACTCACCTCTAAAGTTGTCTAATTACTCAAAGTATCTATCAGCTCACATAAAGGGAGTTACTTGCCTATTTCACCCCTTTCAGGACTGAATGAGATGCAATGGGCATATTAAAATGTGAGAACCAAGCCCAGGATCTAAATAATACTATTTGTAGAAGTTAATTCTCAAGGCAGTTGTTCATGTTGGAGATTTCGATCTTGAAGAGTCAAGTGGAAAAAAAATGCAGAGTTTATTTAAAGCATTTTCAAATATCAAAGTTTAGATTCCAGCAATGTATTTTTAATTCTTCTTAATAGTTTGAATCACTTAAGCCAATGACATTTTGTAAGCTGATACAAAGGAAATTTTCACATATCTATGCCTTCATGTGAATAGGACACGCTAAAAAATTTGTCTTAAAACAGAAAAAAATATCCAAACGAACAATGAGACCATCAAGTCATGAAAAATTAGTTTAAGCAGCCCTTTTATTGTGCAAGTTTTAATCTATTCCAAGATTTGTTGCATGCTTTGAGAAACACATTGGCAAAGTTCTTTTCAAAAGCACTGCTGCTTTTAAAAACAAACGTTTACAAATAGTGAGTTATGGCTGTAACACGGGGCGGTCTGGAAAGCCTTCAAAAGATAATTCAGGCCATTCCTGAAAGTAAAATAAAAAATTGAGTATATGTATGTCATTCCTTACTGCTCCAGAAAAGGATCCAGTTCCCAGAAATGTGATGAAATGGTAAATATCCACATTTGCCCTGACTCAAGTGTAGGGCATGACCAAACAAGTTCCCAGAGAGAGATACTTAACTAACATTTTTGTCACAGCCATACAATGCCAGGTACTGCCTCTAAAGTTTAGCAGGAAAATAATAAACTTTTGTTTTTTTTTTTAAGCTGTATGAATTCCCAAGAGCCTTTCAGAGGGATTCATTTCTACAACTTTACTAACAACATACTTCCTCAGTTTAACGTTTTAGCATAAAAACCTCAAATCCTAAGAACCACTTTCCTAAAGATCAAACGAAAATAATTCACTATTACTCAGAAAACAAACTCACAGGAAAACATTAGCCTGATTTGAACACTTGCAGGAGTGACCTGCAAGTTATTTTAGCACAGCCATGAGCTTCAGCACAAGCAATCAAAATAGACACCACATTAAGCCTCCTGGTCCAGGTGCAATCACAGTAATTGCTGGTGCAGCCTTGGCCACCTCCCCAAAACAGGATCTCTGCATGATCAGGAAGTTTCCAAGTGATTCTTGTGGTAGGCAACAGGCAGCCCAAGCCTCAGACTGAGCAGCATGGTTTCAATTTTACAAGATCGTGGTTGTTTCATCAGACTGGCAGGTTTGAGTAACTGCAAAGTCATTTTAGAAGCTCTGCAATGCAGTGAAGTGTGGATTGGAATTGTGATGTCTGGTGTTTCAGACAAATGGTAACTCAATTAGCGCTTCAGAGTGCCTTAATGTCATGAAAAGGATTTCACTTTATTTTGACCAACCCCTCAGAGCAGCACCAGCTCAAACCACCACTAAGTGCAAACTGCTCTAGCAGGGACACAGATTAAATGAAAACTGCTAAAACTCAGCACTACTTTCCATGATTCTTCCTGGGTACTCCCAAAAGGAGAGTTTGCAACGTGAGTCCCAGCAAAAAAAAACAACTCTTCTGTTTACCTGCAGTATAACCAACCCTGAGCTCCATCCCCCAGAGCACACAGCTGAGCACAGCCCAGGGACCCAACTCTGGTGTGAGAAACAACCTAAAACAACAACAACAAGGCCATGGGAAGCAAGGAACTCTGCAACTGCCAGAGTGCTATAGAAAAAACAGAAGGCAAGAGTCTTTCATGAAAAAGTTTGCTAAACATGTATTGAATTGAGCCTTTAGCTGTTTGTTCAAATAGGAATCTGATGTGGATTACTTTAAGCCCAAAATAGTAAATTTTAATTTTATTCCCAAAAACCTACTGGAAATAAAGCCAACTACTATTTTTTAATATTATATTTACATTTTTTTTTAATTCTCCATTTTTATAAAATAACACGTTTAGCACAACGTTTTCTTAAACAACCTTTACGAGAAAGTGGCAGGGAGGGAACTTCCTGGAGTTTGTGGTTTTACTCAGACGTCTGACACCCTGATCCAACAGGTTATTATGGAATATGTATACAAGCATCTCTTCTTTGTCCATAAAGAGTTCACTTGTACTACGTATGTGTATTTACATAAATCCCTTCGTAATACACACTAAAAATACAAATTTCCGGTGAAGTTTGCCAGGAGATCTATTATTGTACACTTTGTAGACAACTGAGAGTAATTGCTAGAAGTAACTGGTACATTAAAATATGCACATAACAAGGGGAAAAGTCAAGGCTGCATTCAGAGAGACTGAAGTCTTTCAACAGCACTGCAAGAATTTAACACTGCAGCTTTATCCAGGCCCGCAGATAATTTTCAGTCCATTGGACCCTCAGCATATAAACTGTCCTTGAACACAATTAAAAGCATTTGCTTCTGCAGGTGGTAAATAAATTTTAAATGTTCTTTCAGTGGCAAAAAGAGAATGTAGGTTGATTACAGATATTTAAGGCAAACAACATGAGTCAGTTCCCTTCCTACCACCCACTTCAAGTACACAGGATGGTACCTCCACATCCCAACTCAAATTTGGCAATGGGAAGGATTTTTCTTAGATTGTTAACTGAAATAACAGAACATGTTTAACCAGGAAAAAAACCCCAAACCACAACTAAGTGCCACAAAAAAAAGTCCCCACAAAAACAGCAATATTATGAATTTGCTACTGCCAATACCATACTAATTCTAGAAAGCAGATTTAAGCAACTAATTAGAAACTAACTTGGCCAAAGAATTAAAGCTTTTTTTTTTCCTAGCAAATTGAAACCTGGGGTATGACCTGTCAAACACACTGGAACTGCAGTAAAAGGAAGTTTGGACTAGGTTACATCCACCTGCTTTGCCTGCCTTATAACCCAGCTTTTATAGGAAACACACCTTTTTCTTTACCCACATTACCCATATATCATCCCATATGTAAAGCTTCCAAACACTCTGTTCAGGCAGGAGTGAAAGTTAAACTATGTAAATTAATTATCCTATACTATTATGAACTTATATCCTGCCCCACATTCCCCTTCTCTTCTGGAATATTACTCATCCAGCACAAGAAGGATCCTCAAGGAAAATCTAACACTGTACAAACGAGAAGAGACCACTGCAGCAGAGGTGACATCTGGCCAACCACTCCTTCTTTTAAATGGCATTGATTATTAACAAGACCTTCATCAAAAGAGTCACAAAAGTGACTTTGATGACTAGTTCCTTTCACAAGCTAAAAAAAAAAAAAAAAGTTTTCAAGTTTACCTCTCGATGGAATTGAGAGCCAGAGATCATGCTAGTAAAAACAGGCGTATTACATCAGAAATAAATGGTATAAATTGTTTTGAATACAAAGATTTTGTCAAAAGGCCAATCTCTACACAACTGGTAATTTCCTGAAATTAAACTAATTTCTTTATTTCACTGAATACCCTACAACTGCAGTTTTAAAAGACTGTGCAATTTGAGGGTATTCTCCTTCTCTCATAAGACATCTACAAACACAATCTATGGCAAATATATCCAGCTACACCTCAAGTCATGGCTTTTTTATGGCAGTATATGAAAAAAGCAGAATTGGTGCTACCTTTGGAACTCACACGCTCACAGATCCTAATAAATAGCCATCGTGGTGTTTTGAACATGTTTTTAAAGGATTCTCTGTTTCTTGGGCTATAGGATCCTTCTCTGAGGGTTACCCTACCTGCAACCACTTCCACAAGCTCTCTCCAGAGTCAACTTGTATGTTAAAATTTTACTGTTTTCAGAATTACACAGAAGCACAGCAAAACCCACAGCTGGAGGGAACACTCTACCCTGAGAGGTACCTACAGTCGATGAAGCACACAGCCACAGGAAAATTAATTCCTGAACAAAATCCAAGTGATCAGTCTTGCTGTGTCTTTGTATGCTCAGGCCAGGTTGCCTTTGTTTGTTGCTGTCACACAGCTCCCTGTGGTTAGCAGAGCACACCAACCCAGCCATGCATATCTGCCTCTTGCCAAGGCAGCATTTTTCAACCTCTCCTTCCTGCTTGGTTTCTGAGGAAACAAAACTCAAGTGCCTATAGCAGCAGACACCACAACTCATAACCCTCTGTCACCTTCAAGCAGCTTCTTCACCAAGAACACAGTGAACACAAAACCAAGTGCTCTGCAATGCAAGTTACCACTGCTAATTGTGAAAGCTGATGTTTACTCTTCATGCTGGTAAAAAGCATAGAACATTTTTTTAAGTAGCTTCAAATCCAAGTCTCAGTTGTTTCCAGGCAAGAAGCTTACATTCCTTGGTGAGATTAGCCTGTGCCTGAACATGAACCTCACAGAACAGGCAGTATGCAAGTTTAACTCCTTTATTACAAAATATATCAAGGACCAGCACTGGAAAAGAAATCCTCTGCTCGTTAAACAGAGACCGCTTACATTTTTAGAAGCTTTTTTCCAATTTTCATGGAGTCTTCCCTCTGAAAACATTCCACACCCACCTGGACACATTCCTGTGTGACCTGGTCCAGGTAACCCTGCCTTGGAGAGGGGTTGGACTAGATGATCTCCAGAGGCTCCTTCCAAACATAACAATTCTGTGATTCTGTAATTATCCTCATGATTTACTTTTTTATCACTGGCAACCTATCACAAATCCTGGAGTATCCAAACAGACCAACAAGTGTAAACTGGAGTCCCTAACAGTGATGGCAGGGGAGGAGAAATGAGGCATAGTTCAATTTTGACCTTGTCTGCGGAGAAAATACGGGCTTGAAAACATCTAAACCAGACAAAGCAAATCAGGATAATCGTATCTGAATCATATCATATCACAGTTAGAAATATGCTGGTTTTGACAGGTTAGCCTGTAGCAGCCTGCTGCAGATGCCACATTTCAGCCAAAGGCAGAATGACATGGATTTTCTCCATAGCACAAAAGGACAAGGAAGCCACAAGACTACACATGGATCAAACCTCAAATGAGCACATCCCCATCCAACAAGGCTGGTCTGTCTCTGCTGGCCAAAGCTTCCCTGGAAGATGGATGCTCTGCCTCCCCCTTCTCATAAGGAGGAGCAGCCTTGCCTCAAGCATTACTGTACCTGATACACAATCTGCTGTAACTTACAGGCAGAAATTAATTCAGAAACAGAGCCCAATTAACTGCATACACAGACATGGGAAGTTTTGTTTCCAATTAGAAAGCCTGGTATCAGCTGCCCCAACAACATTATTTTCTTATGTAACTCTTCTACAGATGTTCTGAATTGCTCCACCTCCTTAAACACTCAAATACTTCACAATTAGCTGAATTGTGGATATGAGTCATCTAATTTCCTTTTCCAGTAAGGGTCACTATTGGAAAATTGGCATACCAAGGCTAAGTAATCACATTACCAATGAAAATAATAAGTTCTGTCCTGGTGAATCGGTGCTGTGCTTCTTGCAGTTTCTTAAAATAAGAATACTATGTACAGCAGAATGAAAAAGGGGAAACCAACTAAATTAACCTTACTGCTCACAATCCATCTTTGAAACCAGAGTAAAGCAGGGAAAAACTCACTAATCCAATTAAAATGAGGGGGAAAATATCCTAAAACACCTTCCAGTAGTAAACTCTAGCCACAACTAATTCACTAGCGGTAGAAATTGGAGAAATTGCTTATGGTCAGGGAAAAATGGTGACAAATTTATGAAGTTCAGCAGTATGAAACCTATGCCTACATCCCGACCTAAAAGGTCCACATGATCTTTAAGGACCAATTAACAAAATAAAAGGTCTGAATCTGAGTTAACCCTGACTTTTACATTTTTCCTAGAATGCTTACATTTGATTCCAAACACAGCATTCTGGAAAGCAAAATGCTTTCAAGTACTTAGAAGTGCATTATTAAGACACTCCAATGGAGTGCAATTTATTGTCTTTAAAATGTCCAAAGATTATAGGGTATGGACTGCTTGCAATGTGAAACACTTAAAAGGATTGCCCAAAGTGTATGCCTGCCTCAACAGCGCCTGATACTCAGTATAAATACTGACAGACAGTAATATTAAAGGAAGATACTAAAAAGAAACCTACTGAAACCTGGTGCTTTCCTTGCACTTCTACAGCAGACCTCAGAACAAACACAGCAAAAAAGCAAAAGTACAAGCAAACTGGAAATTGCTCAGCCAGGCAAGACAACAAAGAACAAACATTCCACAGCAGCCCTTCCCTAACCCCGTCCTTAGAATTACAGTGTAATTGTGGCAGGACTTCCAAGCAGGGAGAAGAAACACCCAGATCCAGTGGCAAGTCCACAGGTAGTTTGTACCTAGCCCTAAGAAAGGGAATTTCTCTTAAAAAGACAAGATTTGTGAGCAGTGTGTCAGGGTGGTAACTTGATCTAGAAATCAGCCTGATGCAAGAATAGGGAACTGAACACTTCCTGACCCCTAATGCCAGGAAACCATCACCTCCTTCTCAAGGGCAGTGTCAAAGGTAGTATTTGCAACTCCTAAGAAAGAACAGGGCACTAAAGGAAATTGCCTTTTGTTGCCCCCTGTCACGTTACACGTGGTTCAAAGAGAATGCTCATCTTGTTGCAGATACAACGAAATATTCCAACTGACATCAGCCCTTCTCTCTACACGGTGAAGAATTAAACTAAGATAGCCATCAAGAAACAAGGCAAAACCTGCCTTTTAAAAGAAATTGGCACAGAGAGAAAGGGTGGAATATACCTTGCAGGCAAGGAAGCAGGACAACTCTTCCAGAAGGAATACAGCTCACTACTAGGCTAAAACAGCACAGCAACCTCAACGTACACAACACAAAACATTAGGCACTGTCTGTAACTGAACAAATACCTACATGGTGTGCCACTGGCTGCAGTCACAGATGGTGCCACTCACTGCAATTCCCAGTACTGAAACGCCCTAAATGGGACAGCTCAGTCATAAGTCATTTTGGAAAGTTCTGAGATGTTGTTTTCCTCCAGAGTCATATCCTGTTGGCTTTTCAAGGACAGTATTCCTGTGAGTAATTACCACCTTTCTAATAAAATTGCCTAACAAGAAGGTATGTTTGATGTCTACACCTTTGCACAACAGTAATTTTTCAAAGCTGCAATATAATTGAAAGGGAAAAGAAAAGTCACCCATCTTCTCAAGCTGAGACATCCACAGTTCTCTTTTTAGACATCCCATAGCTGAAAACAAAGGTAAATTAAAACAATTTAATTGCTCCTTCCTAAATTTCTTTCCTGCCATTTACAAAGAGCAAGCCCTGACTTGAAGATAAGACTCATGCCTGCTGTACTGGAACCACATATCTGAAGACAGAGTATCAAGCCTAGCCGAGAAGGGGCATCCCTCCTCCAAAATACATTTCATCAAATCCTTATCCTTGGGAAGAGACCAAGGCTCCAAGATATCCACGTACCCCCTTCACACCACCACGGCAGCGCCTACTGCCTTTAGCGCGGCTCCTTCCTCCCCCGCAGGAAAAGATGCGCCTGGATTTACCCAGCGCGGGGGCTCCGCCCGGCTGTGCCGGGGAGGGCGCACGGCCCGACCCCCGCCCACCGCTCCCGGGGGCGATGCCGCTCGCACGGCCCCGCTGGCAGCCCGTACCGAGCCCGCTCTGCCGGAGGTACCGGGAAGGCCGTGCAGGCTCTCCGTGCAGCTGTCGGGGTCCCGTCCCGAGCCCCCCGAGCCCCCCGAGCCCCGCCGCTTACCCCATGCTCGCCGCCGCCGCTCGCCCCGCGCCCGCCCCGCTCACGTCACGGCGCCCGCACCGCCCCTTAAAGGGGAGCCCCGGCGCCGCTCCCGCGATCCCCATCGCCCAAACCTACGGATAGACATCCATCAGCCAGCGCTCGGCGTCACCGAGCGCCGCTCGGGAGTCCCCAGCATAAGGACACGGAAGTGTTGGAGCGAGTGCAAGGGAAGCCACGATGTTGATAAGAAGGGTGGAGCACCTCCCCTAAGGAGATAGGCTGGCAGAGTTGGGGCTCTTCAGCCTGGAGAAGAAAAGGTTATGCAGAAACCTCATAGCACTTTCCAGGGTCTGAAGGGGCTCCAGAGAACCAGAGAGGGGCTCTTTGTCAAGAACTGGAGTAACAGGGCAGGGAGTAATGTGTACAAACTAAAAGGAGGAAAATTTAGGTTGGATATTAGGAAGAAAGTTTTTACTGTGAGGCTGATGATGCACTAGGAACAGGTCGCCAATGTAAGCTGTGGATGCCCCAATCCTGGTAGTGTTCAAGGCCAGGCTGGATGGACCTTCAGTAAGTGGGATACGTCCCTGGCCATGGCAGGGGGAGGCTGGAAATAGATCATCCTTAATGTCCATTACAACCCTGTAACATTCTGATTAATCCCTGCCCTCTCTTCATCATCTTCTGCACTGTGAGAAACTGACACAATTTTACAGCAGGACTCCTGTCATCACCAATACAGTCTTAAAGGAATTTACTTCTTCCCAAGACTGAAACAGATGGAGAAATATCAATAAAACCTAACTGCAAAAGATGCTGGAACACCAAGGAGATACTTCAAACAAAAGCAGATTTTCCTCCAGAGCCATTATGGATTTTCTAGAAGTACAAAGCACAGAGTAATGGCCATAAACTAAAACAGAGGATGTTCCACCTCATCATGAGGAAGAACTTTGTTTTGTTAAGAATGGCAGAGTACTGGAAGAGGCTGCCCAGGGAGTACATGGGGTCTCCCCTCTGGAGACATTCAAGTCACACCTGGACACATTCCTGTGTCACCTGCTCCAGGTGACCCTGCCTTGGCAGAAGTGTTGGACTGGATCTCCAGAGGTCCCTTCCAACCCCAACTGTTCTGTGATTCTGTGCTAATGCTTCAACCTCCTGTTCAGCAGGGAATATGTCTAAACAGTTACGGTTTAAATAGCAATATCCAGCCTCTTCCTCATGTCTCTTTCTTCCAACACGTACACAGATTTTGAGTGCTCCACACTCTTAACACACAAATAAGTATTTCTAATTTTGTATTCTAGTAGCACAGAATTATGGACTTCTTTAGGCTGGAAAAGACCTTTAAGATTACTGAGTTCAACTGTTAACCCAGCACTGCCAAGTCCACATGTCCTGATTACACAATGAAGAATCTCTACACGAATCCCATTTTAAAAGCTTGCATGGCTTACCTGGGGCTAGGAGAAACGAAGAAATCATCAGGATCCTGAAAAATCTCTGAGTCAGAGATCCTGTAACAAGAGAATTCATCTCAAAAAGTGGAATTTATGACTTATTCAAGTTACCTAGCTAAGCTTCAAATGCTTTAAAATGAGAGATTGTTTTTGTTGCCTGTGGTATTAAAAGTAGAGATTTGACAATTGCATGACAGCACCGTTCCAAGGCAGTATGGCAAAATCCAAAAACAAACAGACCAGACATAGATTTGGAGCAGCTGTGGATAAATGCATTTACTGCATTAGCCCTAAGTAACTAAAGTTAGTCAGTGATTAGCAACAAAAATCAACGAATTTACCTTTTTACTAAGCTCACCTTCACCATTAATTAAGCTTAGTTTCACCCAGGTAATGCTCTGAAACAGGCATCCCTGCTTTGGGGAGGAGAGAGGAGCAAGCACAGCAATTTCTCCACCAAGTGGGGTCATATTCTCATCCTCTACATGGAGAAAACCAAACTCCAATTTTAACAGTGTCTCTGTTGCCTTCAGTCAAACTGAACCAAAGGCAGAACAGAAGTGTGACATGTCAGTGTCACTTCCTCCTCCACCTGGCTAAAGGATGTCTGACAGTCTTTGCTCCCACGCTAAAACTGCACATCATCATCATGCCCCCACAATGACCAGATCTGTACTTTGAACAAGGCCTCCTATGCCTGGGTAAAGGGGAGCAATGCTCGCTTTCCCTGCAGAGATGTGGGTGCTCTTCTGTGCTTCAGAGAGACAACATCGAGCTCAGGCCAGTGTTTCACCCCAGACATCTTTCAGTGGTTAAGCGGCGCCTGAGCCAGGTGCAAGATAAGCAAGTGGCTCAGCTCAAGTTTGCTCTCAACCAGCCTCCCTCATTGATTTTCCAAAGCAGGCCTGGAAATTTTCCACATTATCCTCTCTGTGACTACGTCAGAATGCCACAATAGGTGGTTTTAGAGTGTGTCCTCTCTGCTCCTTTTAACATTCTCCATCTGGAGCAGGTACCAGTGGTAGCTATCTGGTGTCCTGGAGCATTCTGAAGTGCGAAGTTCAGATTTCGATAACAAGGACTTTCCACATGATCTAGTGATACTGACAGCAATAATAATTTTAACAAACATCAGTGCATACTGTATCAGGTCTTGAAGCCCTCCCACCAAGGTAAAAAAAAACATATTAAAGCTTCATCCCAACCAGTTGTTGGACAGTGATTCACTAAGTTCTTTCATTTTCTCGCTGATCTTCTTTAAATCTTCCACAGGGTCTTCTAGGTCAGGCATCTTCAGAAAAATTAAACAGAGTGCAAGTATTTGAAAATTACCAAGAAGATACACATCAGTTCATGCATTAATTTATCCAGCTCATTGTTCCAACTTTACAGGTAAGTAACAAGCATTAATATGATCCCTGGTAGAGCTTGATAGAGATATAGAGGAGAAAGGTTCTTTAGGAAGATTTAACCATTAAACAGTGTGTTTTTGTCATTTGATGACAAATTATAATGTGTTGTACACATTTAGTTTGCCTCATACCTTTCATTAAGCTGACTGCACTGGAATTTTTGTTCATCAAATTTTAGGAATACATTAGAGCAGCAGTATTGATCCAGACAAGATTCACAGCAGAAATCAGGACAGGATTGTGCAAGTTGTAATTTGCCAAAATAACCAATATATGCCTGACAATCCTCACCCAAAACTGAAAAGCTACAAAGCAATAGTAAGCAAAGAAATAATCCTACAAAGTCTTTTTCTCTTACCGACCTGATCACCTAAGTTAACATTTAAATATGCTGAAAATATTTGGGTCAGGTCTTATAAACCAAGTAGTTCCTTTAGTGTATAGCAAAGGCAAATACTTATTTCTCACACACAGTATCTCATCTTCATCAAGCACCCGCTATCCTAATGTTCACACAGACATAAGCACCAAACTGCATGAAAATACAAAATGCTGGTGATACTCTCTTCACTATATCTGACAGTAGCTACCAAATTGCTGCAAAGACTCCAAGAGCAGTGTGAATTGCCAAAAACGTTAAAAATACCAAAAAAGCCCTAATATCAGTTAGAAGAAAATGTTAAATTTTCCTAGAGATTTGACTTGATGGAAAAGATGCAACACCACTGCATTCACTGTAGGTTTGGGTTTTTGTGTGACTTGGTTGATTCTACCTGTTACTTTGTTTACTTCACAGAAAATCATAATCCTGATAATCCATTGCAGAAAACAGAGAGATGTCATACAACAGATTTTTAGAACTAAAATCAGTCAGGTAGCATTGCCACTGCAAGCATCACCATGGTGCAGCTACAGTGGGAATGCAATGGGAATGTTCATGTACCAGGACGGCTCCCTTAGGGAACATTCCACACTTTTCAGAACACATTTCTTGAGAGACTGGCTGTTTTCTCTGTCTTTGCCCTCCCAAGCCTGAGTAACTGACCATAAGAATGACTTATTAAAAGCTTTTAACTGCCACATAAAAATATTTCTCAAAGCTTAAGCAAAAATCATTTCCCAAGAAGGGTATCATTTCCTTTTTCAGTGACAAATGCTGCAATCAGCTGGTTTCTGTTCATCATTTTCCTTCTTATCACATATCATGTTAACAAGACATACCCTGATATCTTGCTCCTAAACCACACTCCATCCAAAAATCCTCAAATTCCTTCAGGTGCAGTTGTTCAGAGAAAGCAAACAGGAAGAGGCAAAGACAATACTTAAACTGACTTTAACATCTGAAAATTCAGTCTTCACTCTCTGGCATCAAGAAATACCTGAATTCTTCAGCTGTTGCCTGGAATAAAACACAAAATGTTTCCAGTGTTAAAATGATAATATAAATGCAAGTCCTTAATTGAAAGCCGTAATGTTGCACAATATGGTGATACGAACACATGATACAGTATTTCTACAATTTTTATAAGGTTGGTTAGTATATGTATCAAATATTGTCCAGTAAGAAGAGCAGTTGGTTATGTAACTCTCCCCAGGTTCTGCCCCATTGGAGCCCCCCCCCAGTCTTTTTTAGCCCTACACTTTACTGTAAGTATCCTTGCTATACTAAAGGCAAGACTAAACAGAATTTCAAGAATGTATTAGTAAGGAGGAGGTCAAGGAAAGTACTAGAAGTTGTAACTTTCTATTAACAGTCTACAAAGTTACAAATACATGGAAAATACATAAAAAGCTAAAAATATTTAGGTATCACAGCCAACCATGAAAACAAAATCTTCTAAGGGTGTAAACATGGAGGTTCATTAAACAGAAGCAAAGAGGAACTTCTGTGCCCATAGCACAGTACTTTTTACACCCTTACATATGCTTACACACAGTCAAATTTTTCCTCTGCAGGCACATAATGCCACCTGACTCCTCCATCTATCCGTAACAAGGAAATGACAGGTACCTAAACCAATTCCAAAATACCTTGTGAAATCACACAGCAAGGCAACCAACAAAATTCCTCCCTTCATCTCACAATTGTACTACTGCAGCACAATACAAAAACAAGTAAAACCAAAGGCCTGGCCAGTTCTCAGGTGGCTGAGCGGAGCCAACAAGAGCTAAGCACACCACAAAAGAATTTGATGCCTCTACTTTGTTCCTCTCTTCTTCCATCAGCTGTGGCATCCATGAGATGCTTCCTGAACGACTGAATTCTCCAGCTCATCAGCTGATCAACTGATAGTACTTTTTTCCCCAGCTGGTCTTCTGATAGGTTAATTATTTTAATCACTTGAGAACGGGTACAGTCCACACCCAACCCAACACAATCTAGTTACTGAGGGGTTCCTCCTATCCTGCAGGGCATCAGCGTGAAGATTTCACACCATCAGTACCACAAAAAACCTTTAACAGACCGACCAAGTTCCATCTGAAGAGCAGAGCTGCCAAACTCTTCCCACCCAGTCCCCAATCACTGCAGTAAGTACCAGCTTCCACCTCTATTTATGCAAGAGCAGCTTGCATACAATTACAGCTATAGCACCTTCATGGTGAGCCTAAAGAACCCCTTTTCTGGTGCTCACATCCTGAAGTACTTACAGATAAAACTCTGACCATTTCAGCCACACTGATTTTAGCTCAGCCCCCAAACAAACTGCGATCCCGGATTACGCTGATCAAGTCAAATGTCTTCGTGTATGTCATAAGCAACTTTCCTGCACAGGTTTGT
The DNA here is from genome assembly GCF_015227805.2 of Hirundo rustica. Taxonomy (NCBI): domain Eukaryota; kingdom Metazoa; phylum Chordata; class Aves; order Passeriformes; family Hirundinidae; genus Hirundo; species Hirundo rustica. Next base: position 6,725,824 of record NC_053461.1, on the reverse strand, counting down.
GCAGAATTTAATCTCTCTGATCGAGTGACACCACTGATATATAAAATATAAAGAATGCATCTCCTTCTCAGAGACTTCACTTCACTTTGATTATATCCGCTCTTTCTAACCAAACGACAAAGCTGAGGAAGACCACATGGTCCATCCTCTAAGCACAATAACAAAATAGCAACAGATAGGGCTGCTGAAAAAAAAACCCCACAATTATCAATAATAGCATTTGATGTATGAACTCAATCATCAAAAAAGCTTCCATAAATAGTGCTGTTTATGTGATATCATCATTAAACACCTCAGTGTTTCTATTATCTTCCCGTAAAAGGGTAGAATTTACTATGTCGGGGTTGAAAAGGTGAAGGTTTTTAACGGGATGCTTCAAGAATCACCGGCAGCCACTTCAGTACATCATTGCCTTACCGTAGTTACCAGCAGCCCGTACCATCAAGCGGGGTCCCGCAGCCACTGCTGGCCGACACCACCGCTGAACACAAACTCGCTCTGCTTCGGCAGAGGTTTTCCCTCAGCAGGACTTTTCCCCCGGCGAACCCAACTCGGCGCCAAAACCGCTGCGCGCGTGTGGGCACCTCCCGCGGGACCACGTGTCCCAAAACCACGCGTTCCTGAGCCCCAACACCGCGGTTCCACAGCGCCAACACCACGCGTTCCACAGCCCCTAAAACCAGGGTTACCTCAGCCCCCGCCCCGGCGGGCACGGGCAGCTGAGCTCGCAGCCTGGGCCTCCGCAGGGGATGCGATCACCGCCTCCGAAAGCGACACCGGAGCCCCCCAACCGCCCCGAGCGCCGGGGCCCTACCCCGCTCGCCATCCCGGTACCTTATCTCCGTCCCCGTGCTCACCGGGAGCCGGCAGGAGGAGGAGGAGGAGCCGACAGAAGCCCAGCGCGCCCCGACACAGCGGCTGAGGGCGGCCGCGCCCCGGGGTGGGCAGGGAGGGACGGCCCGCGGAAAGCGGCAGGCACAGAGGGCGGGGCGGTCCCGGCACGGGAGAGCGCTGAGGCGGTCCCTGACACCCGATCCCAGTTCCTCGTTACCCTCTCCTCGATCCCTGCTCGCTGTTCCCCGGCTGCGGATCCGGCTGCCGTTCCCCAACGCGATCGCTGCAATACCAAATGAAGGGTTCTTTCTCCCTGAGACAGTTCTCCCTCTCATCGCAATATCACAGAATCATTTAGGTTGGAAAAGACCTCTGAAGATCATCGAGTCCAGCCTGTGACTGATCACCACCATGCCAACCAGACCATGGCACCAAGTGCTACTTTCAAGGTGCTTGTTCCCTGAATGAATCACTTCTGTCAGCATCAAGCTAATGGAGTTATGCCATGCCCTGGCCTTGGAAAGCCAAGCAAAATACCAGAAAGGCTGGTTGAGAAAATCTCAAGCACCAGAGTTTGGCTTGGAAGAGGATCCAAAAGAGGATCACTGGGGACACACTAAAAGCAGGAGCTGAAGGAAGCAGTCACTCCCAGCAGTGTCACACTAGTATTGTAGGACTTCTGGGCAGTTCCGGTTTCTGTCCTGATCCTGAATTGCATTTCAGACCCGAATTCTTCAAGGCTGGATTTCATATTCCTTTTCCCTATTCTGGTTGTACCTGAGACATTGTCTGGTTGTTGTCCAAGCAGGTTCAGTAGTGGACTCTGATGCTGGCTGAGGAAGCATTCCTGCTGCCTGGGCACTCCACCTGAGTCCATAGCCTGGTCTGCCGTCCCCTGGGGACTGCTTCTGCCTCTGGATCAAAACCTGTGTTGCAGCACTGCAAGAACGCCCAGATTGGTGAAGCAGCCTCTTGGCTGCCCAAGAAGTTTCTGAGGGTAAACAGCCTCTGCTCTATACTTCCCTCTGGTTGCTTTTTTTTTTTTTTTTCCTTCACAAGACATCCTTGCAGGCCCTCCAGGTGTCTCAAGGAGAGGTTTCAGTCTCTCCTACCCTACCTGCTTCCTAGCATATTGCAGAATCTCTTCCTGACAGGAGAGGAAGCTCAAGTGTGTTAGGAGATGACTTGGGAGCAGCGGCAGATGTAAATGGTCAGCAATCCAGAGACTGGCGCAGGCCTCTTCCACACAGAATCCCTTGTTTATTTCAGGTAAATTCTTCAGTTTGGATCCAGTTGAAGAGCCAGGGCAGTTTCTTGACCATGTGTTAGATAACAGGTGCAGTGTATGCCAAAGTCTTTGGTAGGTCCAGACTTGTGACTAGGAGGAAATCTCCCAAGTCCAAGAGCTTTCCCAAAGTGGTTTCTAGGAAAAGGCCATTTCTTGAGCTCTACCGATGCTATAACCAAATGCATGTGTGAATTGTGGATTGTTTTCCATACCTGACCTGAAGGTTGTATGTGAGCTCAAGAACAGTATCAAATAGATTGTGTAGATTTGCAGTCAAGTAAACAGAGACAGAAGTGGAGAAATAATTTTGCTTTACAGAAGTGAATTGTTCAGTGAGTCTACAGCTCCACTGTGGCCCAGTGTCTGGAAAGACTGAATTGTGTGGTGTTGTGATTTCCCCATACCTTAGGAGAGACTGCAAAGTTATTGTTTCTCAGGCAGAAACCTTTATATTTCAATGAGTCTGCTGTAAAAAGCCTAGGTTTACAGAGGAAGGAGAAGCTGCACAAGGTCAGACTTCAGGACATAGAGCATTTTGTTCCCAGTGGCCCAGTGTAATGGTTCTGTGGCCAAATACTTTTGTCAGGCCTGAGAGAGCCTCCCAGTGCACTATATTGTGCCAGTGAAGTGGGGTCAGGGCCAGCACTGGGGGACAGTGCATGGTAGGTCCTGCAGCAGCATCTGGGCTGCCTGGGGGAATTCTGGGCACAACGCTGCAGCTTGGAGCAGTCTTGGATCCCCACGGGCCCAGGGGTGCTGGAGCATCTGACATTTTCTGGATCTGGGGAGACACAAGAGGACTCTGATGGAAGATCAGTGGTGGTGCTGGGGCTGCTGGAGTTGCATGCCAGTGAGCTGTGGGGTTGCTGAGGCCTTGGCACAGGTTGCCCAGAGAAGCTGTGGCTGCTCTATCCATGGAAGTGTTCAAGGCCAGACTGCATGGGGCTTGGAGCAACGTGGTCTCCTGGGAGGTGTCCCTGCCCACGGCAGGGAGGTGGAATCTGATTACTTTTCAGGTTCCTTACAGCCCAAATCTGTGACTCTGTGTTTCTATCTTGAAAGCGTCAGATGCTCCAGTCCATGTTCCCTGGGCCCACGTAGATCCAAGACTGCTCTCATTTGCAATGTTGGACTCAGGATCCCCACAACCATCCTGGAAACCACCACAGGGCCTGCTGTGGACCGTCCCCCAGTACTGGCCCTGATCCCACTCCACGGGCACAATAAAATGCACTGAGAGGCTCCACGTTCATGTGCCGACATCTTCCTCCTCCTCTCTCTCCGAGGGCAGCGTTCGGGGTCTGGGCCAGAAGGTTGTTGTCTCCCTGGGGGTTGGCAGCACCAACCCCGGCCTCCCTCGTGCGGGCTGGCTTTGACCGCTTGCCAGCTCCACGGCCCAGAGCTTCGCGTCTCGGCGACCCTGACCCTGTTCTGTTTCTTCCAGAGGAGTTCACACAAGTACCTGGGTGGGTTTCTGCCCGCTGTCCTTCCCTGGGGCAGGGCCCCGGAGCCCGGCCCTACGGAGCGCGGAGAGAGTCCTGCCCGTCTCCCGGCAACGCGTCCCGCCCGCCCGCCATGGCCCTCGCGGGTCGCCGTAGCGGCAGCGGCGGCGGAGGCGGTGCGGCCGGGCCGGCGGTGAGTGCGGCGGCGGCGGCGGGGCCCGGTCCCGGCAGCGCGGGGGCTCCCGGGGGCCGCGGGGGGACTCGGGGCACGGCCGGCTCCGGGAGTGTCGTCCGGCTATGCGGGAGGCGCCCGATCGGGGGGCGGCTGCCGCGCCTCACGGGTTGTAGGCAGGTGTAGGGGCTTCTCGGGTTTGGGGTGTTCGTGGGCATGGAGGGTCCTTCCGGGTTTGGCCGTGTCTGTGGCTGCAGGGAGTGCCGCCCGGTTTAGGGGGTGTCTCTGGGTTATGGGGCGCCGCTGGGCTCTGGGAGTGCTGCCCACCTCGGCTTTGGGGCCGGTTCCTGGATGTGAGGGCGGCAGTGCTGCCTGGTGGTTGTGGGTTGGGGGTGCCGGCAGGCTGCGGTGCCACGGAGACACACGCCTGGGATGAAGGCAGGGCAGTTTTGTGATCCGTGTCGGGCTGTGCTGTTTCCCGTTGCCTGCTGCCAGTCTCAGGGCTTGGCCGGCAGCTGCCAGACAAAGTTGTGTTGGACGGCCTGGCTTCTCAGCCTCCTCGCCTGCCTCCAGTCGCCTCCATTTAAGATTTGGTTGCTCCTGTGTTGTGTGTTCTGCCCTGCTGCTGGAAGCTGCTTGCTTTTACAAAGAGGGGATTTCGGCCTGGGGCCAGGCTCAGAGCAGGGCATCTTTGTTTCTGTGAATCACACGTGGGGCAGATGTGTGTCCCCCCCTGCTCTGCCCTTTCCCAGACCTGTTGAAAGCAACGTCTGCTCCAACTGGGCAAACACCCTGGCACTGCAGCACTGCTAGCACTACATCTCATATGGTGCCAGTGTGGCGGTGCTGCATGCTCTGCTTTGGGCATTCGGGCTCTTTCAGCAGCGCTGGTTACCAGAGTGACTGTCTTTTAGGAGAGCCGTGGGCACTCCTGACTGCCCTCGGGTGTTTTTAACTTGTCCTGACAGAGGTGAAATCACGTCATGTGTTGAGTACTTTTAGGGTAGTACACATGCTGTCTGCTCTGCTTTGGTAGTAAACGATGTGTTTCTCTTTAGTGTTTTAGCTCTTGTTTTGAGTTCCTGACGCATCATCCAGGACCTTTGATCCAGGCTGGTTTTTGCTTTGTTCCTGCTATTTTGCTCAGCAGTGCTGCCTGAGGGAGACCGGGCAGCGTTGCTCCACTGCTGGGTGCTGGGGTGGTCCTGAGGAAAGGAGTTTTAGGAAACCCTTTCCCAAGTCTAGCTGAAGCTCAGGAGATTTGGAGTTGCTGTAGCGCTTGTGTTACTTGGCACTCCTTTTCTGGAGTCACTAACTTTTCTTGGGTTCTCCTTAGTTTCTCCTCTGCGTGAGGTTGCCAATGAGCATTTAATTCCTGCAGCCTTTGCTCCTGTTGCATCCTCCTGTTGCTGTGTGTCACAAAGTGCTTTGACAGATGGATGCCCAGGGAGAGTCTTCCAGTGAGGGTTGACTATTGGGGCAGTTGGAAGCAGGAGAGGGGTATAACCTAATGTTTGGAAGCTGGATGGAACTAGCCACCTGAATGAATTCTTTTTTGTCCTGGCACATGTCAGCTCTGAGAGCATTCTAGTGGTACCAGGAATCTGTAGTCTCGTGGTAGATTTTCACTTGTAAACACTATTGTACATTACCTGTGTCTGCTTTTGTCCCCGTGACTCTGACAGCTGGGTCTTTCATGTTGTAGTTAGTGATATTCTATTGTAGTCCAGTCCATCTGCATTTGTCTCATTCCTTCTTCCTCTCTCTTTGTTTTGGGTAGTGGAATAATCTAAACACCTGTTAAATAGAAGATTAACCAGGCACATGTTGCTGTCCTAAAGAATACAGAGTGGGAGAGAAAGGCAGAAATGTTTGTCAGGACATGAGCAGCCGTGCAGCGTGGTTCGCAGTTTTAGCAGTGTTTGACAGTGGTGCCGGCTCAGTGCTTCTGGCCCAGGCTTGGTGTGAAGGTTGCCTGTGTTTCTGGCTTGGTTGTGCCTGTGCCTTTGTTTGGAGTGGGGTTTGTGTGGCTGCCTGGAGTGTGGCTTCATGGCTCGTCTACTCTGGGGAGGCTTTGAGCTGTTGGACAGCAGTGGGACTGAGATCAGGGTCGGCAGTTAGCTGGTTTGGGGCTCCTGTGTAATGTCATTAAGACATGCAAGGACTGACTATTTTTTTGCTTATCCCTGTTGTTTAATTCAGGTAAACCAATCTTCAAGAACGGGAGAAGTCTAAAGACAGCATCTTCCCCAGAAGGTTTTGTTCTAGACATCTGCCCGTCTTATGTCTGCTCTGGAAGTGGTGCCTGTGAAGAATGACGTCAAGAGGTGCTGGGACTGCTTTCTCAAGGAAGAATTACAGGCTGACCACTGAGCCAGAGAAGTCCAAGGTCACAGGTGGGGGCCTGTACATGCCTTGTGAAAACAGGAGCACTGTGGATTCAGGGAGCGTCCCGTCCCTTGAGATCAGCTGGCTTCCAGTTGCAGTTACCTTGGTAGTGTGAGGTGTAAAGGGGCTGAAACTGAGTAAATCCTCAAAGCGAGATGAGATTTTGGATGGGACATTCCTCCAGAAGCTCATGACACAGAGCCTTTTCTTCAGCACACATCCCTGCCTCATAAGGCTGGAGAGTGTTTTGTTGCCTGCCTGCCATCTGATTTGAGAGTCATCTGATTTAGGGAGTTCCCCTTCCAGGATGAACAGCTTGTCAAATTCTCAAATTGTCCTTTTCTGCTACCTGCCAGGCAGTCTGGTTTTTTTCTTGGCGTCACCAATCCAGCACAAGTGTGCTTATGGCATTTGAGGGCACTGTTGCACTCAGAAACAAGGAATGCTGCATCAGTGTGACACTAAGGGTTGTTTAGTGAAGGTGAGGCACACATCATTAAGAAGGGTTCTGAGTTACATGAGGTGAGCTGCACTGCAGCCTTTCCATCTCACCATCTTTTATGTGGTTAAGAGACATCCTGAATATGAGTAGGACATCAGGAATTGCAGTAGTGTTAAGATTTTGGGTTTTTTAATAATAAAATGGATTCCTACTTTCAGCTTTTAGAGTTACTTTATCAGGAAATAGCACAGCAGGATTCCTGAGGATGTACTTCCACCTGTGTGGAACGATTTATAGGCTTCCGGTTGCTATGGCAGAGCGGCTCAAATTGGAGAGAGCTTTTCTGAGGAGATGCACCCAGTAATGCTGGACTCTGGTTCTGCTAGTGAGGACAATAAGGTGATGGATGACTGCTTGAAGCTTCATTTTCCACTGTGTTGATCAGCAAACAAGAACATAATTTACCCATAGTTACCAGTTTCTCGCTTTTACATGAAATTCATGTTTGAGTTTACCCCAGACTATCTAAGCTTATTTCCTTTCTGTTTTTCCCAAGGGATCGTGAACAGCAGGCTGCTGAATGATTATCTGCATCGAGTCTTTACCAGTGCTGATGGGAACCAGCCTGCAGCTGCTTACAGGTATCAGACTTCTCACTGCCCAGGTGGCAAGCGGTGCCACCTCCAGATAAACAGCACTGCCTGAAAGGAAAGATCTTTTAGTACCACACAGTGATCTTTGTTAAAGGCACAGCAGCTCCATGTTACAGAAACAACTCTGAGGTCTGCTCTTTTAATGGCTTTTTCAAACTGCTGAGCTTGTGAGGAAGGATTATTTTTTGCATGAAAAATCCCATCTGCAACATCAGTAGGCAGTGCTTTTGAAATAAGTAAGCATTCACCTGGTTGTTCCTTTTCCCCCTTAGCTTGTAAATGCAAAATGCACAGGTTTCAGGTGCAGAAATTAAAAATAGGTTGATAGTACCCTGTAACTTAAAGGCAAGACTGTTGCAGATCCATGCAATGCCATACATTTTTCAGGCTGTGGAACTATTTGTACTTTTATTACGAGTCACCAAGGGAAGAGAAACACAAAATTCCTGTTTAGCGACTGCTTTTTTCCTATTTATTTTTAGTTCCCCTTCATCTTTTATCCCAGAAACTGGTAGTGTTGGATGAGAAGAATTCCTCTTGCATCTCTTTTGCCAGAGGCAAGTCAGACAGGTTCAGGGCAGGTAGGAGTGTGGCAGAGTGAGGCAGGCCTGTGGCTCCTGCTGTTGGCCGTGCTGCAGCGCGGCTGGGGTCACATTCCACGGGCTATACTTAGGGCTGCCAGCTCCAACGTGAGCTCAGAGCTGCTATAAATAGTCCTTGGCCCTCTGGCTCTTGGTGAGCCAGGGTGATGGTGCGGGGGAGGCAAAGTGGGTCATGTTACTTTACCACAAGCTCTCCTGCCAGCAAGCCTTGGAGCAGTCCATCTGCCTGAGCATTTTGGTTTTCAGCATTTCTGATCTCTTTGTCTGGTGATTATTGACTTGAATGGACAGAACTGATAGTTTGTTGGACTGGTCTCTCTTTTTTTTCCCCTGCCTTCCACCCTTTTTCCCTGGACATGGCTACTTGGTAGAAAGCCCAGTAGCAGTCAAAGAGGTCTTGGAAATAACATTTGCCATATGAGAGCAACTTTTATGGTATGACAGCTTGCCTTCAGAGGCCTGAATTCTTCACAGAGGAGCTCACTGCAGACATCTCTCTGCCTGTCTCATGCTCTTCCACTCTCCTTCCCTGAACTCCTCCTCCGTGCCAGTGCTGATTAAGCAGCTTTGCTGAAGCCACCCTTCTCATGCCAACCAAAACTGATTCTTTGATTTCACTTTTGTGCATCTTCACATCCACCAGAATTTCACAATGTCTCTCACCAATCTTAGGGAAATCACTAGTCCTGAAGAAGTGAGAAGTTGTTTCCCAGATGGGTTTGGAAAGCAGGGATAGGAACAACTAGTGGTTCTCACAGTCAAAGGAGGTTCTTGTGCAAGGATCAGCTAACTATCCTTGAAAGGAGAGAACCAAGGAAGGGCAGTAAGATCTCTAGAACAGTGACCCAAAGGGGATGCATGTGAGAATTTTCAGGATGAAAACAAAATGGTTTTAGCTGTTTTCACAGAGAGAAGATGCTGGACTAGCCTGACCTTTGTCTGAACTGCTACAGCTGCTGCTGTGGTCCTCTCTCTTTGTATTGCAAAATACTTTGGGGGAAAATGAATCCTGACTTAGGCCATGTTTGTATGATGCTGACTGCAGCAAAGTCATGTCCATAGTTATTGGTAGTACAGCTGCTTTCTTGCTGTCTTGTACCACAGTTTTCTTACTGCCTCAAAACACTTCCGAGCAGACTGAAGACTAAAATTCTTTGTTAACTACTTGGCTTGTTTGTGCTGTATTTGTTCCATCCTTCATTCATTGCCCTGACATGATGGGCAACAAGTTCCTTAGATTCGTGACATGAAACAGATGGACAGAACTTCATGGTTCGTGTCTCAACACAGGACATGTGTCTGGGCTGCAACTCTTGAAAAATTGGAGACAAAGTTTTTTAAGGACTCCTGTGTGTTTATTCCTTAGGAAGCACCTGACGTTCCAGAACCTACAGGAGCACCTTGAGCGATTGCTGGCAGAGGAGAATGGCTCTGAAGACAGCAGAGGTAGGAGATACTGCCTGTCCAATTTGTGCTTCTTGCTTGTGCTGCTTAATTGGAAAGGACAAGTTGTATCATGAAAGGCATTTCCCTGAGTGAGCACTGTTCTGCCTCCCTGTGCTCTGATTTATTGTGCCTTTAAATCCTGCCTGTGAGGGGCTCATCAGCCAGCCCTGCAGCAGGTTTGTTTGCAGATGGAGGCATATTTCCAGGCTAAAATATCTGGAAAAGCAATGTGGGGGCAAATGTTGGTGGTATTTTACTGGTAATGATATGCAGAGCCATTGCTTTAACCAGGAGTGTGCAGTGCTGTCCTCAGTGGGAGATACAGAGAGAGATACAGAGAGATACAGAGGCTTGTTGACAATTTTTACACGCTGGTCTCCACTGCAGGTATTCACTTGGGGCCTCAGGCTGTACCCTGTGTTCTTACTAGCATCATTTCTCTCAGTGAATCAGAATGTGACAAGATACAACCTGGCTCCCCTCCTAGAAAGGCGAATTTTTCTTGCTGGCTGCAATCAAAATGTGACATGTTGGCCAAACATTTGGCACGGAGTATAGCCTTTGAATTTTGTCAAAGTAAAATTTTCAGGAAAATTTAATGTGGAAAATTGAATCTGTCCTGAATACTGCATAGCTGAGTTGCTGTGAAGACTTTCTTTTAAATCTCTCCCGTTTTCTGAGTTTCTCAGAGTCTAACGTAGGCAACACTATTTTAATCTTCCTCCCCTGTAGCAGAATCCGGGTGCTGTTGCAGTCTGGCTGGAAGCTCCCAGCAGGTGAACTGTTAAATCTCTTAAAACTGTTAAAGCTGTGCACAGCTCTCCCCAGCAGGTTTTCTGCAACTCTTGTTTCAGATCAAGTGGCAGAGGGCCGGCTCGGTCCCTCCACTGTGGTGTTGGACCACACAAGCGGCTTTGAGGGGCTCCTGCTGGTCGATGATGACTTACTTGGGGTGAGTGTGTTGCTGGACACAGCAGGAAATGGTTTTGTGGGACTAAAAGCACTTGGGGCTTCTTGGTTTGTTCTTTGTAGTAGATCCCTGCCGGTGGCTTTGTAGTGTGTGTAAATGGAGTCTGCCCCGAAAGCTGCAGGATCCTGGAGGAAATGAGCTCTCCTGGGAAAAAGTCTAGCACTACTGCTAAGTCTCAGCAAGGTCTGAGTGGGGCTGTGAGGAAGTGAAAGGATTACCCTGGCCCAGGGGCTGACTTGGCTAAGCAGCCAGCTTTCTTGTCCCTCCCTCCAGCAGACTGCCTCTTCCTTCCTGTTGGTTCTTAAAAGGCTAGAAAGAGGCTAAAGCTGAGGTTTTCCTTTCTCCTTTATTTCCACTAATTACCTGCTTGCTCCTTAGCTGAAGTTGCCTGTGCAAAAAATCGACTGAAAGAATCCACTGGAATTTAACCCTTTCCTACTTCAGTAATTTCTGCATTCCTTTCACTCTTCACCAAGCAAGCACATCCTCTGCTCCTGAGCTGATTCCCTCCTTAATCTATGCCTGCTTTTTAGCCTCTTACAAATCATACTGCCCTGGTTTCCCCTTTCCCTTTAACCATCTGCTGTAGTTTACTTTGGCTGTACCTAGAATTGCCCCACAGAATGGATTGGACAGGCTTGTCTGTGAATTCCTTGTTCCTGCTTTCATTTCCTCTTCGTGGTCTATCCCAAGATGGCAAGATTTAACACGGTTCAGTTTCTAGGCAGCATGTTACCTGCCAATCCTAGCCTTTAGTCTGGACATCTTGAATCTATAGTTTTGTTCTAACTTGTCCAGCATTCATATATCTTTCCCATATCATAATCACTTTTGTATACAATTTCGTGCCAATCCACTGGGAACCTGTATGTCAGCATGTTGCCCGTGTACTGCTACCATGCTGGGTGCTTCACTGGGGTTTATCAAGTCCAGATGAGCTGTAGGAGAGACCTGAAGGATTCCCTGGGGCCAGTTGACTCCAAGTACAGCTGCTGGGGTGGGGAAGATGTCCCTTCTTGTCCTTACACTGTCCTCCTGAATAGCTCTCCATCTTGCTTTGGTTTTGAGTGCTAGGACAGAGGGAATGGGAAGGACTGAACAAGCCTCTCTTTTTGTCTGATGTTAAAATATCTTTTTTTTGTTGGTCCAGGTGATTGGCCACAGTAACTTTGGGTCCATCAGAGCCACTACATGTGTGTATAAAGGTAAGGAGATAAACCAGTGCTGTTTGAGAAAAGACCCTGGGAGGAGTGTATGGGGAGTTAGACAACTGGAGAGCTCAGGAAATCTTGAATATGTTCAAGATCTTGACCACCCTCTTCCCCAGTTCATTCACTGATCTTTTCCAGGGAATGAGAAGGATGGGAGATCGTGTGATGCCAGAGTAAAGGGGTGGGAGGGGAATCCTGAGGATGTCCTGAACCTCCTTTGTGTGCCACATGTATCTCTGTGGGAGCAGTGCCAGGTTCAGGTTCTCTAACAACAGGCCAGGGGACAAGAATTCACTGTGTGACATCTCATTTTCTTTCAGGGAAATGGATTTATGAGGTGCTCATCTCCTCCCAGGGGCTCATGCAGATTGGCTGGTGTACTCTCAACTGCAGATTTAATCAGGAGGTAGTATAGCTACTCTGGGGGATGCTCCTCCATTGCTTTTTGAGTCAGTGTATAGGATTGCTTTGATGCTGTGCCTTGGCATTCACACCAGAAATGCCATACAGACACAGGAAATGCCAGGCCTGCTGTTTTAAGAGTCTTTACCAGACTCTGTGTGCATCCACAGAATGGTGCACAGTGTGAAAGCCTGTGCTGGGTGTGTTGCTGTGCTCTTGCTGCACATAGAACTGCTACATACTGACTTTCAGCTGGTGTCTTTCCCAAAAAGTGTGTGTGTGTCTGCAGTGGTGGCAGCCTGTCCCTTGGGATGGGCCTCAGCAGCTGGTGCTATGGGGCCTTTTTTGTCCAGGAGAGGGTGGGATGTTGTTTCATCTGGGTGGGATGTTTGGTGCTGGAAAGGGATGTCAGCTGCAGAGTTTCACTAACTTGTCACTCTGCAGTGTGTGAGAGGGGAAGTGATGGGCATCCCGGGGAGCTGCTTTGATAGAAATGGGAAGTGTTGGATGTCAGTACACTTCTTCTGACCCAAAAATCAGTAGGGAGCGGTGCATTTCTCTGAACCAAAGATCACGAGCCACTGGATTCATTCCTAGAGTGAGGAATGAATTTTTCCCAGGCAGAGCATGTGTGCTGTCATCTGCTCTTTCTGTCTGCTGGTCTCTCCCTTCACGGTTCTCTTGCAGTGAGAGGAATCTTCTATGCCTGGTCTGCTCTGAGTCTCCTCTTTTGTACTTTGGTGCAGGAAGGCGTTGGGGACACACCAGACTCATATGCCTACGATGGAAACAGGGTGCGCAAGTGGAACGTGACTACTACAAACTACGGCAAAGTGAGTAGCTGTCCCCTGGAATGGGATGGAGAGGAAAGGGGAGAAAGCAGGTGACTCCTCCTGCTCACTGAATTCTGCTGGCCCTTGTGAAGTGCCCTCAGGCCTTCTTCCCTGCTTCAGGCTATGTGCCAGCAGTTGTCTGTACTTTAGGGGTGCTGGACGTGCTGTCTGGGTGCTCTGTTTAGCAGCCCCAGCAGACTGATTCCCAGCCTAGTGCTGCTGTTGGTCCCTGGAAGGCTCTGGGTCTCTGCAGTGCATCAGAGTGTGGTGCATTGTTGGGTTTAATAGACTTTCCTAGTGCCAGAGGGGGAAAAGATCCCAGTCAGGGGCTTTATGTGCAGCTTCCAGAAGTGCCTGAAAATGCTGTAAGCTGCTGGGAGAAGGAACTCTCTCTTCTTTAACCCTGAATCACAAGGGACTGGTTGAGCTGCAGTCTTTCTTGTGATGTGGGAACACCCTGGGAATACTTGTTTAACCTCTTCTCTCCCTTTCCTGCAGTCCTGGGCAGCAGGAGACATCGTCAGCTGTCTGATAGACCTTGATGAGGGCACCATTGCTTTCTGCCTGTAAGCATCTTTGCCCCGTTCCCTGCTTTGTTTATGTCTGTGTGTAACAGAAGGTTTTCCTCACTGCTCAGCAGGTTGCTGAGCCCTATTTCTGCTCTCTCCCGTTTATGTTCCTTGGTAGTTCCGGCCTTTGTTTTTCTGCCTTGTGTTCAGAAACCATCTGAATGGGTTGTTGGGTCTCAGTTCAATTCAGTTGAAAACATTTGGCAGGAAGATGTTCAAGCTACAAAGTCTTTGTAAAGTTTACCAGGATTTTAGAGGGAAGGGCATCTCTTGTGATGCTTAATGCCACCCTTGGCTTTAATTGATTGCTTCTGTGGTCAGTGTAGACCTTGCCTATCCTAAATTCACAAGGAGCTGTGGAAAGAGTGGTAAATCTCCAGTTTTCAGCTCCCATGCACAATGAGAATTGTTCTCTGGCTCTGGCCTGCAACAAGTCAGTTGCAGTTAAGAACTGTTAGATGGTCCGTGTCATCTTTTATGGAGGAGTAGATTGAAAGCATTATCCTTGATTGCCACCAGCATCAAATAGATGAGGCCAAAAAAATCATGTGCTTTAAAATGTCCTGCTGCTTTAATTATCTCACAGATTTGGGTTGCCCTTGAAGCTGAGTGGGCTCTGCGTGTTATGTGGACTCCAGTGCCTTCCCATGCTCATGTGAAAATGGGAGTGCCCCTGTGCTTCCCGTGGCTGTTACTCAGCAGGGCTGTGACATTTGCATGTGTGCCAGGTTAAGAATGACAGGAGGCATGACCGACTGCGTGTCCGTGTTGGCAAGTTGATATCTCTGTATTGCCCAACTGACCTCAGCCCCCTCCTGCTGTGACTAAAACCTTGTGGGTTTTCCTTCTTTCAGGAACGGCATATCTCTGGGAACTGCCTTTGATAACATCACGAGGGGTGCTGGAATGGCTTATTTCCCTGCCATCAGCCTCTCCTTCAAAGAGTCCGTTGCTTTTAACTTCGGAAGCCGTCCGCTCCGATATCCTTTAGGTGTGGGCAGAGGAGGTCTGAAGGGAGAAGAGCCTGTCCTGAGACCATCTTTGGAGACTGTAGAATATACACACCTGACTGCAGTTCACTTTCTGCTGTCAGCACTCGTGTGCAGAGCTGGGTCGGGGGGAGGAGAGCCAAATACCTCCTCAGCTGAAGTAGAACTCCAGGACACAAACATAAGTTTCTGAAATGAGAGTTGCTTTCTGCTTTGAGTCAGCAGCTACTTCTACAACTGGGGGCTGCCTGCTCCTAGACACTCAGATCCTGCAAAATTCTCACTGCAGTTTTGGAAACCCTAATGCTGCTGTCCTGCTGAGCCTTTTGGTCACTCATCTCTTTTGCCTCCCAGCCTTATGGGACCTCTGACATGGTGTTAGTGTTGCCTGTTGCTGTGTGGATGCTGAAGCCTGGAGCTCCTGTCAGAGCAGTGCTGGCTGTGCCTGTTGGTGGCTGTAGTGGGAGCTCCAGCTCGTCTTTCTGATGAAAAAAGTATTTCACCTCAAGCAGAAGGGAAATGCTTTCTGCTTGCAGTATTGAGGAAGTGGAGATAAGAGCTTATGGCTTATCATCCATGTAGAAGGCACTGTGGTTTGAACTGGGATTGGGTACAAAGTAAAGCAGACAGTCTTTTCCTTGCAAAAGGAAAGTCAAAAGAAGTCCCAAAAGGATGAGATTGCATTTTCCCTTAACACTTCCCTACTTATCCCGTGGAAGGTTACCGGCCCTTGCAAGATCCTCCTGTGGCAGACCTGTTGAAGGCTCGGAAGCTGTTGGGCTACTTGAAGAATGTGATCCATATTGGAATAGATGTGACGGTATGCTGGCAACGCTGGGTGCATCTGAGGGGCACCATGCTGGGAAATCTGGTTCTGCTCTCCCTGGCACGTGCTGCCATCTCAGATGTTTCCATACACCCGAGAGTCTAAATCCTTGGCTGGGGCATGCGTGTCCCTGGAGCTCTCTGGCTTGCAAAATGGGCTTCTTGATAGTTCCAGGACTTAATTTAAGTCATACTGAGCTTTGTTGTTCTCAGTCCTATGGAGTTTCATTGCCAGTATTCAAGAAGGGATGTTTGTCAGGGTCACAACTGCTGGGTTTGATTTTTACACCCTTGAAATCAGTTTGTTCTTATGCTAAGCTTTTTACTGATGTTCAGTAATGGGATGAAATTCTGGTAGGTCTGCCTTCAGGATTGTTTTGGCTGTGGCTCTGTTTGCTGGAAACAATTGTTTTTCACTAGGATGAGAGATGATGTGTTATGCCCAAGGCATGGGGAATGCCATATGCCATGGTCTTGGCTTCAGTGGAGGCCTGCTTTGCTGGTTGTCCTCCTCTGTAGGTGTTCCCATTTACAAATGATCGTGTAAACTTGAGCCTTTTCTTAGAAAAACATTGTCAAAGTGCCTGCATGTGGACACCAAAGACACCTGGACTGCACTACAGCTTTCCAGAGGAATAGGCCTGGGTTCTTTGGCATTCTAAACTCCCGTGTTCAAGGTTTTTAGTGCAGTCAGGCATGGGACAGCAACAGTGGCTGCTCCAGGCACGTGGTTCATTCCGTTGTTGGTGTACAGGTGGATTGGGCTGGATCCAAGCCAGCCAAGTGTTTTTCTGGGTTTGTCATTGCAGGAGGGGAAGCTGGTGGAGAAAGACACATCCATGTGGCAGCTGCAGGGAGAACCCACGGTGTTGATTACATTAGCTCACATCTTCAATTATTTCTCCCCTCTGATGGTGAGTTTTGCCTGCCCATTGCCAGGTTCTGCAGTGCTCGTTCCTGCTCTTGCAAGGCAAAGTAATCCCCAGCTTTTGCTGGGAAGTGACTGTGCCATGGAGGAATGTTGACCTGGCTCTCTGTCTGCAGTGCAAGGTGTACCTGGTGGAAGATGTGCTCATGACCTTCCTGTTGAGCATCCTTGAGCGAGGAGGGGCAGTGGAGGCCCACCCCCTTATTCAGCAGCTGCTGGATCTCATGTGGCTTCTTATGGAGGTGAGTTGCTAGGGTGCTGGTTCCTCCCTAGGGATCCCAGGGAGACCCTGGGAGGTGCTGAGGGCAGGAGCCTTCCCTACAAAATGCTGGTAGTGTTCAGTGTCTTTCTCTTCTTTTTTCTTTGCGGTAGACCACCCTCTCAATTAGCTCATCTGGCTGCTGCTGCACACCCAGGCACTGAGGGTTGAATGCAGATACTGATGAGTTAACCAGGCATTTCTAAGCTTCTCCTACTGCTAAAGGAACAGATGATGGTGAATAACTTCCTGCTTCTGGAAACATCAAATTTATCAATAAGAATAGTCTTCTCATTGTTATTAATGTATATTTGACTGTGGAGGTGTTAAGTGCTGCCATGTACTGAAGAGATAATCGAAGTGTGTGGAACTGGGGTAGAAGTGTGCAGTGCACTCTCATTATCTCCAGCACTGCTGGAGAAAAGCCTCCTCCAACTTCCCTTCCTATCCATGCAGGATGAGCTTACTCCTTCCTGGGACACGTTTGAGGCAGCTGGGAAGCTGCTGCTGCTGCAGTGCTTGGGTGGTTATACTGCCAGGTCACTGCCAGGGACTTGCTTGGAGACAGCACGTCTGCCCTTTGGGGTAACAGTTAACAGATGTGGGCACTGGCCCAGCCAGCTGCCATGAGAAGTTTAATGGAAAAATGTCATGACTCCTTGAGGCCCACCATCTTGGCAGTGAAACTGGACCCTCTGGTAGGACTGCTGTGCTTGTGGAAGAGTTGGCTCTCATCCTGCTAGCTGGCTATGAGTTGGGTTCAAACAGATAGCTCTTCTCTAATCACATTTCCCCAAGACTTACTTCTTTCTCTTCTGCATTGGTTCTACCAACACTGGGTCTTGGGTAGTCAGGGAGTAAGAGGACTGGTGACTGCCCAACAAATAGGGCCTGGGACTTTGGCTTTTTGTAGCTGGCTTTTGGGTTGGACTTTCTGCAGAAACTTGTTTCCCTGTAGCAAAGCACTGGCAGCAACTTCTGCTTGGACTCTCTCCTGTGGAGTCAGAGGGACACTGTGGGTTCAGAGCACCTGCTTTTTCAGTTCATAAATGAATGCTTCCTTCCAAGGTCTCACTCTGGGAGCTACAGCAGTTCCTGACTCCTTGCTGTTGTTCTTCAGTGTATTTCTTATTTTCTCAGGAGTATGAAGTGCATGAGTGCCTCAAGCAGCTACTGATGTCCCTGCTGCGGGCTTACAGGTTCTCCCCCATCATCCCAGACCTGGGATTACAAGTGAGTATGCACTTCTAGATCCCCAGGAATCTGTGACTAGCCAGCTTCTGTTATGTCCCCTTATCCAAAGGTACACAATGTTTTGGGTGCTGTAGTTGTTTCATCCAAAGATGGCAGTTTTGTCACACTGTAGCTATTGGAGAGTTGTATATTCTGCAGATGGAGTCACTTTTGCTTCTCCTGTTTTCCTAGATCCACTACCTCCGGCTCACCATTGCAGTCTTGAAGCATGAGAAATCTAGGAAATACCTACTCAGCAATGTTCTGTATCCTTTGTGCCTCCTCCTCTCTCAGTTTTCCCTTTCCTCAATAATGCAGCCAAAGACACTTCAAGGACCTGTAGGTCTAAGGAAGCAGAAGCTACCCTGTCTTGAGAGGTCATTTCTCAGGTTTCCTCTGCCTGACACCATTCCCTACAAAGTCCTGCTTTGAGGGGAGGGAGCAGTGTTGTATAGTTCACATCCTAGTAACACACAGGAGCTCATTTCTACCTGACCGACCTCTAATATCCCTAGAGCAGAACCTCTTTCAGAGCAGTCCAGCTCTATGGTAGCATTTGGGCGGCTGCTGATAGTTGTGTGTGGCTTCTCCAGAGGCCTCTGGATCTTGCAGTGGTAGTTTGGAAAGGAGTCTCTCACTACAGCTCTGGAGACATGCCCTGTCCCTTTTCCCCTTGTAGCTTCTGTGCTTGCTTTAACTCCAGCACAGCTTCGACGTGCTCCGTTCTGTTGTGTTCTTCTACATCAAGAGCCCTCTGCGAGTGGAGGAGGCAGGTTTGCAGGAGCTCATTCCCACCACGTGGTGGCCAAACCGCTTCACCAAGGAGGTGAGTGCAGGCATCTCCACCCAGGAGGCTGAGGAAATGTTGTCGCCTGCCATTTGCATCTTTTTCTGGCTGAGGAAGTTGGATGGCCCCTGTTTCCAGCTGTGTTAGCGCTGCCGGGTCCTGCAGAGCTGTATGAGAGCTGTAGTTTCTTTATTCCCGTCATCTTTTTTGTCCCCTTAGAGAGTATGTTTGAGATGTGATGCTCAGACAGGAGAAGGGGGACAGTTTTCTGTGGCAACAGATTTCGAAGGGAACCTCACAGTATTTAAAGAATTACTGGGTAGATTGGGTTGACTGGGATGTCCTCGAGAGATCTTCTGCCCTTTTTCCTTACAAGGCTGGAGGAGACCTGTTTAGGTGAGCTGCCAGCTGCAGTCACACACTGGCACATTGTTTCAGGGAGTTTGTGCTCTCCATTTCACATTGTTTAAGGGAGTTTCTGGTAAGACATTTTTCCTATGCAGTGGTCTCCTACTAATCAGTATCTGTCCCCCAACCAGGGCAAGGAGAGTAAGGAGGTGAAAGAGGAGAGTGCTGAGGAGAGATTGAGGCGTCGGGCATATGAAAGAGGCTGCCAGCGGCTCAAGAAACGCATTGAAGGTTTGTGAGGAGGGAGGGAAGTTGCCAAGATCCCACACCTTTTGTTCAGCCCTGATCTGTTTCCAGATCCCATTCACTAGCTGAAGTCCAGCTGTGTTCCTGCCAGGACAGGCTGTGGTGCAGAGGTGGGGGCCAGCCATGCTCTGTTCTGATGGCACAGTAGGAGTGCCAGGACACCACTGCGCAGACCTGCAGCCCCTCATGATGGGGCAGGATCAAACCTGTGCATTGGTTTTTAGCTGTGGATGAATTTGTTGCTAGGTGGTGGAGGAGAAAGTTCTCAGTGGTGGGATTGGCCTTCTGCTGTCACTGGTTCTTCCTGGGCCCGCTGTGCTGGGGAGGCAGCCTTTCTCCTGGGAACAGGGTGCTGCAGTTGGGGTTAAGAGAGGTGCTTGCTCTCCAGTGCTTGTTTTCTGATGGCAGATGTGTGTCCCCCTTTTAGTGGTGGAAGGTCTCCAGGTTCAGATTCTGAAGTTGCTGCTGAACAACAAGGACCGAGGAGGGGTAAGCACTCAGTGGGTCTTTTGTGACAATGTCTTTGTGTGATGTGCTCTGTAAATCCTAGATTTACCACCCGGGTTTCCTTCTGCCAGGGGGAAGCCTCCAGATACATCTTCCTAAACAAATTCCGCAAGTTTCTTCAGGAAAACGCTAGCAACAGAGGGGTAAGTCAGAGGGCCAGCCTTCCTACAAGGCTGACCCTGAGGGCTCTCTGCATCTTCAGGCTGGGAGCTCTGACCTTCTGGCTGGGCTGCTTCCAGCAGTTGATCCACTGAGATCCAGATACGGCAGGGAGTGAGGAGGGGGAGATCTGAGGCTAGAAACCAGGCAAGTTAGATAGGACCTGTGCAGCGATTTATGGGAAAGTGGTCCTTGGGAAGTCTTAGGTGGGAGCTGAACATCCTCCCATAGCCCCTCAGAGAGTGTGGCTGTGGAGCGCTCTGCCACAGTGGGGCTGCTGGCTTTGGCATCCTCCTCCCTGGAGGAGGACTCTTCCTCTGGCCCTCGGTCAGGCTGTTGGCCTGAAGTATTGGGAGGCAGGCATCTGCTGTTGTAGGAAACCCTTTCTTCACCTGCATCCCTGTGTTCATTATCAGTCACATCTTTCATGATGGAATCTGTGTTATCCTTCATCCTCTGTCAGACCACTGACACAAGAAGTGTCCCAAGACTTCCTGGAGGTGGAAACTGCTGCTCACCATCAGGTCTGGGCTCTCTGTCAGAGCTGTAAGCTAGAGATGCTGGGCACACAAAAGTTTCTGCCTGCTCCATGTAGCCCTTTGGACTGAGATGCACTTTCACGTCTGCCCTGATGCTGGACTCTCATTCTTGCCCTAGAACTTGACTGTGCTGTGCCCACCAGAGTACATGGTATGCTTCTTGCACCGGCTCATCGCTGCCCTGCGCTACTTCTGGGATGGCCACAAAGCAAAGACCCCAGCTGCCCTGAGCAGTGAAGGTGAGGCCTGGGGGAGAGGCTTTGCAGGCTTTTCTGTGGTTAGGACAAGGTTTGCCTCTGGGCAGTGCTTTCCAGGATGTTGGAAATTTTATGTCTCTAATGAGTGCTTGAGCCTTCCGTCACCCAGGGAAGCTCCCGTGTGCAGATCTGTTCCAGTTAACATCCATATCTGAGACTTGCAAAAGGACACCTGTACTGTTTGCTATTCCCCTGTTTGCTCTGGGGGAGAGTCCACTCTTGACTGTGGGTCTGTGGAAGGGCAGCTCAGTGATCCCTTAGTCAGAGTTTCGGGGAAGATATTTTTCCGATTTTGGAGTTCCCAAGCTGTGGAATTAAGGGGAAACTAAATCAATGCCAGTTGCTTTCCCATCCTTAGACCCCACTGGCATTCCCTTTTGTTACTTTAGGCTGACCTTTTCTCTAGACTCAGTAAGTGGCTTACTATCCCTGTGGGACTGAGTGGCAGAGCTGGAGTGGCTAGGTGGAGAGCTGCCAAGTTTTCTGATGATCCCAGTTTACCCCAGTGGCTGTGGCTGGAGGGAGGAAGTGCTGGCAGTCTTGTTGATGGCTATTGGTTGCTTCTGTTTCTGCATGGGTCTAATGCTTGCTCCAGTGTGGAAATCACCTCTGCCTTATTGGCCTGTGCTTTTATTACAACAAAAGTTGTCCCTAAATGTTATTCCTAAATATGGGTCCTGGGGTCTGCTTTAGGAGCCCTTACATGACTTTGTGGATCCTGTGCATGGGACTTGTGGAAACAAACAAATCTCCTCCTCTGTTTTAGAGGCCTATGTCCCTCCTCAACTCTTCTATAATGGGAAGGTGGATTATTTTGACCTTCAGCGACTTGGAGGTCTTTTGTCTCATCTTAAGAAGACTCTGAAAGGTGAGTGCTTTCATTGCCAATACCTGAATCCAGGTCTTGGATGGAATTCATGCACGACATTCCAGGAAGGGAGCTGTGGGTAGTGATTTTTGATTAAATTCAGGGAGAGGAGACCTGAATTTTAATGAGATTCAAATTATTCCGAAGAAGACACCACACCTCTTAGGTGGAGTGTCCTTTAAGTTAACAGTTTACTGTTTGTATCCCTGAATTGGGCACGTGGCAGTTGGATGGAAAGGGATTGTCTGGGAATATCCTCTGGTGTGGTGCTCTTGCCGCACCCCAGCCAAGGGCTGGGAGCTTTCAAAGCACTGACCATCAGCTGAGCTCTGCTGGGCATGAAGGATGCCCAGGATTTACTTGGTGCACCACTCTGGGCAGGGAGGAACAGCCCTGTGTTTGTGTGCAGCACACTCCTCTGGCACTAGGCTTCCAAAGCCTGCCTTGTGCAAGGGTTACAAACCCCTTGCCATTCCTTTGGACTTGATTTTTCTCTGGTTTCTGGCTAATGTGGTGCTTGCCTTTGGCTCAGATGTCTCTTCTCCTTCCCCAGCGTGTTTGCAAGATGAGGGCCATTTTTTTTGTCTCTTTTTGATCTCTGGCTGTTCAAAATTAGCTTACTTCGCTTGAGAACCACATAATCTCCTCTGGTTTCTTACCAAGGTGTCCTGGCCAGCTTTAAAGACAGAGCTGTGAACTAAAGAACACATTCTTCAGGCTTCGTACAGTATAAGCCACGAGCATAGCCTTCCTCTGGGTGTGAGTCTCGGTCCTGGTGACTTAGGGACACATCATGGGACAGCATTGAAGAGCTGCATGCTTAAAAGATGGTCTCAGGCAGAGAGCTGCCATTCCTGCATTAGTCCAGTTTGGCCCTGGTGGTTGTCTCCTGGTTCCTCAGTTATCCTATTTGTAGCTGGCAGGAGCAGAGATAGGTCCTGGGGGGGCAGCACCTGCTGCTGTAGGTCTTTGTTCTTTTCATAAGGGCAGATCTGTTCCGTGTAAGGAAGCTTGGCACAGGTGAGTTTGTTCTGATACAGCAGCCAACTTTTCTGGCTGCTTCTTTACTGCTGAGAAGCAGGAAAGAGGAACCTTCCTCATGGTAAGTGAAGAGTGACTCTTGCATTCATGGCTGCTTTGGTGTGCTCTGTGCAGATGACCTGGCTGCAAAAGCCAACATCCTGATTGACCCTGCAGAGCTGCAGGCAGTAACTATGGATGATCTTGATGAAGATGAGGAATCAGCAACATCAGCAGCACAGGTGAGTTGTGTTATTCACATGCAGGGGCCCTGGTGCTGGGGCAGCAAGTTCAGCCTCTGGCTAGAAAGGCTTTGCTTTACAGCAAGGGAGGGTTGGGCCAGAACTGTAACCAGTCCATGGGCTACCAGCTAAACAGCTGCACTTGGGTGAGAGTCATTGCACATCAGCGTGGTCTTGGGTGCACCAAGTTTGAGCAGTAAAATTTTCTGTACCCTGCTCTCTCACTGCCCATTGATCTGAATGTGCTGCCTCTTGGTGCTTGCATTTGGAAAGGTGCAAGGCAACTGTAGACAGAGCAGCTTCTTGCTGTGCATGTCTGCTGTTTGTGCCTGGCATGTGCCCTTGGAGGAAGGACTTACCCATTTGTAACCCTGCCTGCTAATCTTCAATGGCCACTGTGCATCTATACCAACATCCTTGTAGGGTCAAGGATGGGCAGCAGGTAGCCAAACACAGCTGGAACTGGTTCTCCCTTCATTTCCTTCTAGTCCCAGCGCCCCTCTGCCGCCCTGGCCATTGGTGGAGGTCTTGCCAGGCCTGCCTGGCTCAGCTCCCCCACCCTGGGCCGGGCCAACCGGTTCCTGAGCACGGCAGCCGTGAGCCTGATGAACCCGCGGCGGCCCCTGGGTTCCCTGGAGAAGATCAAAGTGCTCACACTGCGAGTGGAGCAGCGCACAAGGGAGGACAGTGAGTACTCCTGCTGTGTGCTGGCATGGCCCAGCTGGGCCCTGGCAGAATGGCATCTTCCAGCTCCCCGGAGGAATGCAATCTCCTTCCTCCCAGCATTGCTCCTTCCCATTCCCAGGGCATGCTGACACATGAAAGACCCCTTTGCCATCCTGAACGTGACAGTGGTGGTGTTGTCACCCTCTGCGTGTAAGGAGATGCTGCCTTGGTTCCTCCAAATGCAGTGAGATTTTGCAGGAAGGCAGTTCAGAGGCAGCTGTAGCCACGCTTGCTCTGAAGAAAATGACACCTGTCAGAGGATGATGTGTGCAGCAGCAGCACAGATGCTGTTTGGGTGGATCAGGCAGAGCTCTGAAGCACGTACAGGGCTTGAGGAAGTGGAATTTGCGTGACTTGTGTCTGTCTGAACAGATCTAACAGGTAGCCTGATGCAGGCAGCAAGATGAGAATGGTGTGGTAGTGTGGCATCTAGTGAATCCCATGGGCTGGGAAGAAGCTCCATGTTGTTATGTTACAGAGGCACAGCAGGGCTTTGGCTTCAGGGAGGAGCAGGCAGAAGCTGCAGTGTCAAAATTCCTTGCTAAGAACTTCTTTCCTGTCTTGGGAATGCATTGCAGTTGAAGGCACCCATGGAAATGAGGGTCTCTTACTGGGCAGACCCCCAGAAGAGCCAGACCAGCCCATTACTGAGAACTCCCTCCTGGAAGTCCTGGATGGGATAGTGATGATGTACAACCTCAGCGTCCACCAGCAGCTTGGGAAGGTAAGTGGTACCTGCTCTGCAGGAATCCATTCCCCTAACATCCGTGCTTCTACACCGACTCTGTTTTCTGCTTGTTTAGTGACTGTGTGTGCCCTGTCCTTCTGCCAGCCTCCACTGGGGTTCTGGTTTCATGCTTGTATGTTTAGGGGGAAAAAAAAACCCCTTATTTACTGTTGAAAATTGCTTCAGATGGTTGGTGTGTCAGATGATGTGAATGAATATGCCATGGCACTGAAAGACACAGAGGAGAAAATCAGCCGCTGCCCAAAGAGGGTAAGTGTCTCTGATTCCCAGCTTCCTTCTCTGGCAGAGCCTCAGCATCTGGCAGGGTGAAGTGCTGCTGCCCAACTGGACCAGCATCTGCATCAGGCCTTGTGGGCTTCAGCTTCTCGCTTCAGAGACTGATAATTGCTTTTTATAGCGCTGATTCCCACTCCCTCCACAGAAAGGCTGCTGACCCCTTTCTCCCCTGCCAGTAGTCCCTAGCTAGCCCCAAGGTGCTATATGCTTTTGCATTGTTTGTCCAGCACTGAAAAAGAATGCTATAAATGGCAGTGACATCTGCCCTCACATCTCTGCACTCTTTACAGAGGAGAGACATCCATGAGGAGCTTCTGAAGAGCCAAAAGGTCTTCTCCGAGAAGCTCAACCACCTGAGCCGGCGCCTCGCTTGGATAAATGTCACCATTTATTCAAAGGTGGGCCAGGAGCATAGCATGAGCAGCTGGAAGGAGACTAGTGAGCCTCTGCATCTCTGCTGAGCTGCTTGGCTCACATTTCACAGGTGTCATTTTCCTGGTGTTGAAGCAATGTCAATGATCTCTGGGGCTTTTTCCCTTGTGTATGAGAGACTCCTTTCTAGGCTTGGCCCCTCTCCTGTCCCCCAGTGTCCCATAGTGGTCAGCTCAGTCTGATCTGAGCCGTGCATGGTGCTGGAGGATTTCCCTTAGGGCACTGCAGACAAAAGGGTGCAGGTCAAAGGGAGATTCGGTTCTCAGGCCATGTCAGAGGACAGAGGGTACTGTGAGCTATTTCCCTGAGCTGTGCTGTGTCACATGGGGCCCTCACTACTACAGCTTTTCCTGGAATCTGTGGGATCCAAGTGGAGGGATTCTTATTCAGGTGTTCTTCCCTTCTTCATTTGTTTTCCATGCAGAGAGTGTATTCCATGTTTACTAATGCAGTGGCTATTTGCACAGATTGACCCTTTTCCCCCAAATTCACCATTTTCCAGGATAAAAGCTCTGGTCTGTTTTCTCATAAGAAGTTTGCTGATTTTTTCCTGACTTCCACTGCCTTGCCTTATCTCTCTTGGTGTAAACAGGTAGGGGAAGAAGAGTTCTTATCAATGTGTTTGGCAGAACTGCAGTGGCTGATCCTGACTCATGAGCTCTTTGCTCATCCCCTCCTTCCCTCCCAAGCAGGATTGCAAGGCAGAAACTCTCCAGCTGCATTAGCATAGCCTGTGCTTGCCAGAAAATAATCCTTTCTTCCCAGACTCTTCTGGAAAGGCTGAGGGGCATCACCAGGGTGCACTGCAGGTATCACTGTGCTGGCCCATGCTGGAGCACTGTTCAGGTCTCTAGATGATCCATTGTCATACTAAACCAGGACTGCAGTATCACTTTTCCTGATGAATCAGCAGCATCTGGGAGTGAAGGTTACAGCCTCCCCTGTTTGTGGCCTGCAGGGAGAGCAGGAATGTGCCCCAGGAGCCCAGTGAGCTTGTGGAATGTGGCTGCACTGAGGAGCCTGTGCCTTCAGGACTCCATCTCACAGTCATCCCAAGTCCCTGCTCTTTCCCGATGGCATCCATCCAGCAGCTCCTGCACCCCTGGGAATTGTGTGCACTGGAGGGTCACATCTGTATGATCACAGCTGCTGCTGTTGGAGAGACAGAGCCTGGTTCTGTCTAGGGGTAAAGTCCTCCTCTGTGCTGAGGTGTCAGAGCACAGCAGAGGCTGCTCCTTCCTTGAGGAAATTAGCCACTGGTTTATTCTGGGGAGTTCAAAGTTAGACGAAAGGGAGTGCTACTGCTTAAAAGCACTCGTAGTTTTAAAGCACATAATTCTGCCTTCAAAACATCCCTGTGGGAATTACAGCTTATTTTATTACAACACTGAATTTATCTGTCTCACTGGCTAATCACATCTTAGTATCCTCTTGGTGTAGGCTTTCTTCTAGCTTGGCAATACCTGAAATGATGTTTGAGGTTATCAAATCTTAAAGCCAAATGCAGCTTTTCCAACCTTAATGTTGTTCTGCAGAATTGCTTTTTATCTTGAAAGTAACAGTTTGGCTGAGATGTGGGTCAGTGTTGAAAAAAAGATGTCTGTAAGTCAATTTAGTTGACTTGCACTAGTTCAGCCTAATTTACAGAATAAATCCATGAAAATCTCCCAGAGATTGTAACTGCATACTTTAGAAAAGCCATTAAGCAAATTAAATGCCTTATCTGCACCTCTGATTTTAATTTTTTCCTGAATTAGAAGTGTAACCCTTCTTTATCTAATTTTATGCAAGTAGGTATTGCTTACGCTATTTCTTGGCCTTTCAGGATATGAAATAATATTTCCTCTTTTTATGGCTTTAGTGGCACCCATTTTTATAGCTTAAAGTTATGTAGATTACCCTACATTTCTTGGGTTTAATTTGGGACCCTCTGATTTTTGTTTAGAGAGACAAGAGGCTGACGTTCCTCCAGACAGTAAATCTGGTTGAATGGCTGGCACAGAACCCGAAAGGCTGTGGCTGCCTCTTACAAAGATCTGAGTTGCTGTGAGCTTTCATCCCAACAATGGACCAGCTTTCTTTCCAGCAGATTTCTGGAAAGTGCTAGTGCCTGCTTTCCTTCAGCAGTGTCCTTGGAATCAAAACACACATGCTTGTCTGCCAGGCCTCTGTGGTTGCATTTGCCTCAGTAAGGAGACCCTGCTTGGAGCGTCTCAAGGCTTGATGAGACAAAACCATCACATTAGCGAGAGTCATGCTCTGAGCTTGAGGTTGGTGTGAAAATCTCTGATTGTTTCTTCCAGCTGCCACTTCTGTGTCTTTGTGGAACAACCAACACAGATCCGGTTTCTGAACTTAGAGCAGTAAGATGTTTGAGCAAGATCTCCAGTACGGGGATGTTTCTGAGGTCTGAGTGTGATGCTGGTTGTTGTTTCTCTCAAGAGAAGCTGTCAGCTGACTGGGAATTGTGTTCTTTCTGGGCAGGAGAAGATGCAGGATATCTACTGGCTGCTGCGAGTGTGCATCCGCACCATCGAGCACGGTGACAGAACGGGCTCGCTTTTCGCTTTCATGCCAGAATTCTACCTCAGCGTGGCTATGAACAGCTACAGCGCTCTCAAGAACTACTTCAGCCCTGTCAACAGTATGGAGGAACTTCCAGGTGAGGGGATGGGGACAGCTTCCTGATTCTGGCCTGATAAAATCTAAAGCAAGCCACATCCTTATGGTGAAGCAGTAGTTGGGCATCTTTCCTTTCTGTGTCCGTTCCTGGTTTTGATGTGCTGCACTGGTGCGTTGTCTGAGCTGTGGGGCAGGTGGTGAGCTGTGGTCACTGTGCTCTGGTGGGGAGCCCATGCCTTGCCTGAAGCTCTCACAGGGCTGGCTGTAGTGAAAATCCCTGGCAGCTTTGGATTGTGTTTCCAAGGAGGTATCAGGAATGGGCTGGGGTGCTGTAAGATGTGATTGCCTCAGCAATTTCTACCACGGCCTTCTGGTTTCTGTGTGGGAGAGGATGTGCCATGAGTGCAGAAATTGGGACTGCTTTCAAATTCCCCTGGAATCTGAGGATGTTCCTATGGAGGTGACCAACCCCTTGATGCCAAAAGTCTGTGTTTAGATGGATTCTGTCTGTGCACATTCTGTGTTTTCCTGGCTAAATGACCTCGCTGAGCTCTTAGCAAATAGTTCTGTGCTTTCCAGAGCCCATGAAGGTAAGAAAAGCTTCTATTCCCACCAATAGGACATAGTGGAAGGGCTCTTGTTTGGGCAAGAGCAGATTTGAGCAGTAGTGAATTTCTACAGGGCATGCAGGCTGGACACGGCTGTTCTGCATGGACCTAGGGTGTTGTTTGCATTGCTCAGCCTCTTCTGCACCAGGCCCTTCTCTCTTGCCATCCAACTCAATTGCATAGTTTTGTCTTTCCCTGAGTAACTGTTTCAGGCTCTGCAGACCGAGGTGAGAGGCTCTCCTGGAGGGGACTGTCTTCCCAGCTCTCTGTTTTAACAACTAGACACACAACTAAGCTGCAGTCAGGTGTAGCAGAAATTCATTGCATGGCCTGTGCCCTGTCCACAGGAGCACTGGGACCTCAGGGCTGCCCCTCAGCCTGTTGCCATGACCCTGCTCCCTCCTTTGCAGGCTATGAAGAGACCCTCATGCGCCTTGCTGCCATCCTGGCCAAGCATTTTGCTGACTCGAGGATTGTGGGCACAGGTAAGGCTGCATTTAGCTGCAGTCCTGCATTTGGGGTGATAATGTCACGGGTCTGGCCAGTGCCACTGCCAGACTTCTGCTGTGATCTGTCTGCTGAATCTGTTGAGTGCTTATGGCTCCACACTTGAAGTGAGGCTGGGCATTGTCCTTATCCTGCTTATTGCAGGGTAGACACATGACCTAGGACACCCTTTTGGGAGCAGGGCTCATGTCCCAGTTACCTGCATATCCAGTCTGGGCTTATTTCTTAGCTGCTTGAGCCTAAGCATGCTCTCCATGTCAGCAGGGACAATGTGCCTCTACATGAGGGCCAGTCCCTCCCAGGCACTGGCATTCAGGTGTTCCTTGGTGTGCTGTGTGTCCTTGGGTGCCAGGCCTGGTCCTTTCTCTTTGCTCCTCAGACATCCGGGACTCCCTGATGCAGGCGTTGGCCAGCTACGTCTGCTACCCCCACTCGCTGCGTGCTGTAGAGAGGATCCCAGAAGAGCAGTAAGTGCTGCCCTGCCTGTTCCTGGGGGGCTGGGGCAGGGCTGGGGCGGTGACAGGGCTGAGTGAGCGAGCAGGAAGGCTGCCAAGCGCCACTGAGGGTCCATGAGTTGCCAGCAGGGTGGTGGAGTTGATTTGGGAGCCCTCTGTCACCCTTGTACCAGTGGCTTTGCTCTGCCCCAGCTCCACGGGTCCTGCTGTGTGTCCTGTTTCATCTCCTGTTCCCAAACCCTGCGGGCTGACCCGTGTCCCTGTCTGGCAGGCGGATTTCCATGATGAAGAACCTCCTGGCTCCCTATGAGCAGCGACCCTGGGCACAAACCAACTGGATCCTTGTCAGGCTGTGGCGGGTGAGCATCCTGCATCCCTGCCCCTCTCAGCACCTGGG
Organism: Hirundo rustica; assembly: GCF_015227805.2. NCBI lineage: Eukaryota > Metazoa > Chordata > Aves > Passeriformes > Hirundinidae > Hirundo > Hirundo rustica. The sequence continues at coordinate 6,696,534 of NC_053461.1, read as the reverse complement.
GCTGCTGGGACACGGAACATTTCACTCGCCAGTAACAGCAAAACTGTTTTTCAGCCTCTTTCCTTCCCTCTTTTGCCAGGGCTGTGGCTTTGGGTACAGATACACACGGCTCCCACACCTGCTGAAAACCAAGCCTGAGGATGCCAGCCTCCCCAGCCTGCAGAGTGAGTGGGGCAGAGATGGGCACTCAGGGTTCTGATGGGTGCTGAGGGAGGAGCAGCCTCTTCTATAGCATCTCTCCCTATGGGCCTGGCCAACTGTTGGGATAGTTGCCAAAGCAGGGTGTTCCTGGCCAGATATCCAGGCCTGGTTTTTACAGGCTGACCATCCCCAGCCTCTCTACTGGTTATTCAGGCATGCTAAATGGTGAGTTAGAGCCATCATAAGCAGGGGTTCTGTCCTCCAAAGGAGAGGAGAGAGACCCAGGACTGCATCCTTACCACAGTTTTAGCCTTAGAGAAAGCTCTGTGATGTGCACAGCGAGCAGCTGCTGTGGGGAAGAGCTGTCATGTTTGCCCAGCAGCAGGTGCCCTGTGAGAGGGAGCGGGTGCCCAAGGAGACAGGGCACTTTACAGGTTTGCAATCAGAGAGTGTTGTAACCTGGCATCTCTCAGAGCTTGTCCTGCCTTTGGCACTGCAGTTTGGTTTTCAGCACTGTCACTGAGCTGAGGGATTTCTCAGCTCTGAGAAAGATGTGGGGAGAAGTTCCCTTTCTTGAGCTGAAGAACATGTCCCCAGCTTTACCCTCACAGGTTCTGGGCTTGTTTGGATACATTCCTGATCCCCCTCTGCTGTGGAAAAGACTTTGTGCCAGACTTTGTTCCTGGAGAGCTGCACAGGGATGTGGGACAGAAGGACAGGTGGCACATGGAGCTGTATGCTGAGCCCTGTCCAAGGAGCTGCCTGTCTCTCCTAACAGCACTCTTGTTCTCTTTCTCTCTCCTGCCCATCCTGCCTAGGAGATCTCTCTGTTGCTAGTTTCCAGAGTAAGTTTGTTGTGTGACCTTCTCTTGTCTGGTGGAGTAGCTTTAGAGAGCTCCCTGTGTCCCCTCTTCTGCCTAGAGAGACCCTTCTTTGTAGGCAGAGAGCTTCACAAGTGATTGTTTTCTTCAGTTCCATCCCTGGGAGAAGCCAGGGGGGCTGTGCCCATGTGTCAGTCTCTGAGGCTGCATTGTGGACCTGCTCTTGGCACTGTTTTACCGGGATTATCTCTGGGGTGAGAGCCCTGCTGAAGGGGTTCCTCTCATCCTCACCCTTCGAGGCCGATGGAGAGAACCTGGCACACGTGCAGGAGGGATCTCGTGGCTGTCCCCTCGCTCTTCTCCTGCACAACCAAGCCCCTGAGTGGCTGTCACCAGTCCTGTGGGGTGGTAACGGAGCTCAGCCCATCCTGGGCAGCTCTGGGGCAGCAGCAGAGCTCCTCAGCTCTTGAGGCCTTGCTCCACACATGGTGCGGCTCCACACAGTCTGAGCCTGGAGTGGGCCGTGCTGGCTACTGGGGACTTACTCTTGGGAGGGCTATTTTTAGGCTCAACCAAATCAATAATGAATGCTGATTTAATTGAAGAGGAACAGGGGACTCAGAGGTGTCCTTGAGATGCTGTCCAGAGAAGGAGGAGGAGATGAACCGCCCCCCTCCCCTTCACACCCATCAGTCTTCGCCTTGTTGCAATTTGAGCACTGGCAGAGTCAATGGGACAAACTGCTGAGCTAAGGAAGTCCCTGTTTTTCTGGATCTGCTGCTGCTGTGGGTAAATGCCTCTCCTCTGGTGCTCCAGCCTGATCCTGCTTTTGGGATGCTTCCTTGGAAGACTGCACAAATGGGGAAGGTTCGCTCACAACATCCATTAAACACCCAGAGCACAATTGCCTGGTCTGTGCTGCCTTCTGGCCCTGCTCACTGAGGGTGAGCTGTGGATGCTGCCTGGCTTAGCTCAAGGGGGCAGAGGCTCAGAAAGGCCATCTGTGTCCCTGCTTGTTCCCAGAGTTATTCCTCAGCTCTGCTGGCACTGAGCAGCTCTCATGCAAGCAGAGCTCTGTCTCAGTTTGGCTTCTGAGAGCAGATGGGGCTGTGTTCAGGGCCGGGGTAGTTGTGCTCAGGGGCTGCTGCAAGGACTTGTTTTGCTTTCACCGTGACTTGCAGGCAAGGCCAGGCGCTGTCCCGGCACGCAGAGCTGGCTCCGTGCAGGGCCCAGCCTGGCTTGGAAAAGCCAGAGCTGCAGGGTGGCTTCAGGTTGTATCACAGGGCTGCTCTGCCCCAGGCCTTCTGCCCACGCACCCATCAGATGGAAGGAGGGTAGGTGGGACCATGAGATCATCGAGCTGAGATGTTGTGCAACATGGGAGTTCACACACGTCCCCTTCCCAAGTCCAGCAAATTGCCTAAGCTGAAGAGGACTTTTAGGAAGAGATCCCACCTTGATCTGACAACAATAAAAGCATCAACTGGTAGTAGCTGAACTGTCCAAGCCCTTCTGATGGTGACTGCTGACCCTCAGAAATAAATCCATAGCTTATGATTCCCAGTGGGAGTCACAGAATGGTTTGGATTGGATGGAAGCTTAAAGCTCATTCTCATTCCAGCCCCCTGCCATGAGCAGGGACACTTTCCACTAGACCAGGTTGCTTCAAGCCCTGCCTAACCTGGCTTTAAACACTTCCAGTTGTGGGGTGTCTATAACTTCTCTGGGCAACCTGTGCCAGTGCCTCACCACCCTCACAGTAAAGACTTTCTCCTGATATCTAATCTAAACCTGCTCTCTCTCAGTCTGAAACCATTTCCCCTACCTAACCTCACCTCTCTTCTGCTGCTGCTGCCCTGCCTTTCTCTGCTTTACAACATTTTATTCTTCAGAAGCATTTGTGTACCAGGGTAAACTCATTTCTTGGTCCTTTTCAGTGACGAAAAACACGTGACCTCCCTGTCTTACTCAGGAAGGGGCTTTGCTTCTCTGTGAGCCCTGTGGGGTGTTCATCCTTGTCATGTTTTTAGCAGCCCCAGAGGTTTTGCTGTCATGCAGGTGGGAACCTTCCCTGATGTGCTGGTCAGGGAGCCAAAACTCGCATGAGCCAGTTTGCCAGGGCTTTGCTTTGGAGGCACACATGGATCCCAGGAGCCCTGGGCCATCCTGATGCCTCACACTCAACCTTGTGGATATCTCATGCCCCAAGTGCTGCCTGCTTTCCTTCTGCCTTGCCCTGCAGCCTTCCCTTTGGTCCTCTCTAAGAGCATCTCTGAATGGGTGCACTGACGTGGACTCAGAGATGCACCTGGAGCTTTTCAAAAACTCCAATTAGCACGGGGTGGAGCTGCTTTGCTTCTGTATCTGCTCCATTTGGGGCTTTCCCCTTCTGTGCTCAAGCTCTACTGTAAATTCTGCTGAGCCCAGAGACCCCCTCGGGTTGCCGACCGAGAGGGCTCACAATTAGCCCTGTTATAAATATTACTGGGACATTAGCAAACTATAAAAGTACATAATTACCTTCCTGTGATGAAAGTATGTGACCCTGCTTCTTTGCCATTATCTAGTAGAAGCACTTATTGAAGGCTTCCACTTTGCCTGCTTTATTAATGTTTAACTCTCTCTAATAATGGGCTTCTGCTACTGTTAGACTTTCTGCCATTACTACTTCTATTAAATAATTCTGCTATGTTTTTTTCCTATAGTGGAAAAAACTTGGCCATGAAAATTACCATGATCAGTCAAGGATGTTTTTTATGTCTTCTCCATCTATTACCCCTTTTCTCCTTGCTTTTGCTTACCATTGCCTGTGTTTGGTTATGTTCACTTTGCCTCTCATATTTTAACTTATGTCTTTGCTTCATCATTTGCTCCCAGTGACCCTTTTAAGCCAGGTGCTTGCTGGTACACTGGGGTTTCTGGCTCCCTTATAATCTTCTTAAAGAACTCTGTGTTTTAATTCACCGCTTCCCCCAGCCCTCTATTTTGTTAATATTTTTGCAGGGAAGTTTCTGTTGTGGAAACATCAAATGTATCTATAACCCCTTGGTTCCATGCTCTGTTGCCCACATTAAATGTGTTGAGGTCAAATTTTCTGGCCTTGAAAAACTGCCAATTTCTGTTCCAATGACTGATGCTTATCTGTCATAATGAAGGCTAAGCCAAGATCGGGTGGCTTTTGTATTAGGGAGGTACAAATTTTGAAGCACTGATGAGTTACTAATGCCAGGATCAAGAAAGTTTCCCCATCACTGAGTATCCACAGGCTCCCTGTGAAATGACATCCCTGCCTGCAGTGACACATAAGGGATGTGGCATTGCCCAGGAGGGCAGTGGTAACTGAGGTGGGTGGGAACGTCCCAGCAAAGGTGAACATATTGCAAATAAAGATGGACATGAGCACCAGGGCTGGGTTTTGGATAGCAGTAGTAATTACCTCATCTGGAAACTTGTGCAAGTAATGAAGCTGTTTGTGCTGTATTCCAAGGCATGTTCCTTATGTTGCTTTCAAAGAGTAGCAGTGATCTCAGCATCTTTAGATTCAGAATCCTCTTGGGATCAACAAAAGCCAAGGAAATAATTGTTTCCTGGTGTTAGCTTTAAAACCTTCAATAAACCTATTTACCTGTGGAGAGGTTTGACAAAAGGCACCAGTTTTTAATGCTCTTATAGTCTGGCACAGTCTGCCAGCACCAGGGAAAGCATTTAAGAACCCAGAATTGCAGAATCACACCACTCATTGAAAAAAAGACTGTGAGGAAATAGTCACTGGCTAAAAATCAGAATAAAGCAAGTTATTACAAGCATAGGAGAATCCTTCAAAAAATCAAAGCTGCCTTCAAATGAGGTAGGCTTTGGCTGGGCAGTTCATCCTGAGATCTGTCCTGACTTGCACTGTTAGTAGAACAGGCTTTGGCAACAGACCAGCAGGACAACATGCAGAGTTCTTCCCTGAGGAGTGGTGATCTCTGCCTGGAGCTGCTTTGGTACTTGAAGGCTGGAAAGGGACAAACACATCAGCAGTTTTAACAAAAAGCGTTTTTTACATGCTGAAGGGGGAGGCTGGGGAAAAGAAGGCACTACAAACTTAACCCTGCAAAAAGACCTTTCTGAACGAGTGGGAGAGAAAACATGGATAGAATTCAGCATCACCAAGTGCAGAATGGTGGAGTAAGAGCATGCTGTGCCCCTTCATCCATCACTGGCAGAGAAAACAAGGTGTGCCCCACCATTGACTCTTGGGCTTCTCCACTTGTGGAGAAGGGTTATCCTTGAACTGGCAGCTTGTTGTAATCTTTTAGAGAAGAGCAGCTTGATGTTCAGTCCAAGGAACAAATTACACAACGGGAATTACGAAGAAAGCAAACCAGAACAAAACCAAAACCACATTAAGCCTTTGTGCAAATCTGCCTTGCGCTTGTGGTTTGGATGCTGCGTGTGCTTCTGATTCCACCTCTCCAAAGAAAACCTGGGGGAGATGTTGGACCTCAGGGAGGGGTGGCACAAGGCACAAAGATGGGACAGTTTCAGTGTGAGGAACTGCACTGGCTGGGGCTGATCCCATTTAAATGGTGGTCATGAAGGTCTGGAATCACGGCTAGCTGGAGGAAGTGACTGAGAGGAGCATCTTGCTGTCTCTACCACCAGAAGGAAGGGGTTACAGAGGATAAATATTCACAAATAACCTGAGTAGGAGCTAAGCTCCAATCTGAATTCCTCCTACTACACACAGCTGAACTGTGCAATGTTGCTCTGGGACATGTTTAATGCTAAAGGCTTACACGGTTTCAGAGGACACTGGGCAAGAAATCCCCAGAGGGCCAATAAATATGTAAAAAGGATGTGTGACTTTGCCAGTCCCTGAGCCATGTGTAGCCAAAGGCTGGGGTAGGAGTGGGACATCAAAGACATTTGTTGTGATGAAATCCCTCCCAAAAATGATTCTTTAGGCAGGATCAAAGCCAGGGCACTGGCCTGCTTGGGGTGATTATGCACTGTGAGATTCAATGAGTGTCCTCCATAAAAGCAGAAGTTCATTGCACTTGCTAGTGGGTATTCACAGAATAATTTATCCTGTTCCCATTTCAGATGATGGTCTTCTGTCATCGCTCTCTGCCTTTGCTAATCCCAGCTAGCAATCTGCCTGTAGTTATACCTTGCTTCTTGATCCCTAAGGATGTGATTGAAGTTGTCCTGTGTTTGCTTTGCCCACGCTGGCCCTCTGAGTAGGCTGCAACTCCAGAGAGCTTCTGCAGTCACAGCACAGCTTGTTCCTCTGGGCACAGCAGCCCTGGTGCTACCAGGGTTTCCACCTGCTATTTCTGATTGCTTCTAGTAGAGGAAAATGTAGTTAGATTGGGTTTTTTCCCTACAGTTGGTAAATCTGCTCAAGTTTCTCTTTCCAAGCCCTGAGTTTGGGCTGAACTCCAATACCCTTCCCTTGGAGTGCTGAATGTTTTGTGACCCTCTTGCTGACAGTGGGTCCTTCTGCTGAGAAGCATCTGTCCTATTTGTGTCCCCTTCTTTTCCCTGCCCATCCATGGGGGCTGGTGTCCCACACAGCCCTGACTGTGCTTCCCAGCTGCTGGGCCTGACCTCATCTAATCGTGAGGAAGCCCAGAGATGAGATGCCATGAAAGCAAGGGAATGTGTCTGTGCTTGGGCTGAACCTGGCTGGGGAGTGTGGGCAGCTCTGCCTGAGCCTGCTAAGGGCAGAACCAGCCTCAGCTCCATACAGAACCCTCTCAGGAGTGGGATTTGCTGGATACCCTCCTCCACAGACACAGGCACGGCCATGTGAGGCCAGGGTGGCCGTGCTGGCTCTGGGCAGCTGCTGCCACGCTGGTATCAGGAGCTGAGCTGACCATGCTGAGCTGACCATGGGCCTGTGCCGAGCTGAGCAAGAGGGATGCTGAGCGGCAGGGCAGTGCTCCTGTGCACATGGACAGCAGCGAGCACGGAGGGCTCTTCCCTGGCTAATTCAGGCTGGCATTGGAAAGAAATGCGGGGAGGCCAACGGGCAAAATCACTGCTCAGAACAGTCCTTGTGCCAGCTCCCAGTGTCCTGCCATCTCTGCTGCCTGTAAGGCACAGGCCAACATTTCCCAAACCCAGGACCGGTCTCTCACTGGTGGCTGCCCTGGGACCAGGCCACTGAAGCTGTCGCTGTCTGCTTCCAGAGCCATGTCCCTCCACGCTGCTGCAGCGGCACATGGCAGAGCTGCTCCGCAGCGACCGCGACCTGGCCCCCAGCTTCCTCAACAGCGTCCTGAACCAGCTGAACTGGGCGTTCTCCGAGTTCATTGGCATGATTCAGGAGGTGGGTGTGCACCAGGGCTGTGGGATGCAGCGCTCGTGGGTGCTGCGTCCTGCACGCAGAAAGGCTTAAGGCACAACTCTCTGACCTGGGGGTCTCAGCCTTCCTTTTGGGAAGGGGCTCCTTTTCAAACTGTCTGCATTGCTTGGCAGATCCAGCAGGCAGCAGAGCGCCTGGAGAGGAACTTCGTGGACAGCCGCCAGCTGAAGGTGTGTGCCACCTGCTTTGACCTGTCGGTGAGCCTGCTCAGGGTGCTGGAAATGACCGTCACGCTGGCACCAGAGATCTTCCTCGACTGGACTCGCCCGTCGTCGGAGCTGCTGCTTCGGAGGCTTGCCCAGGTATCATCCTGTGTGAGGAGGCAGCACCTGGAGGGGCATGAGGACCCCTCTGCCCTCTCCACAGATGTGTGGTGGACTGGGGTTCCTGTTGCTGTAGCACTTAGAGCTGCTGCAGAACAAGTGGTGCTCCCTAAAATCTCTACATATCAACTGCTCCCCTCCTTTGCAACTGCTCTGGTCACAGCTGATTTCCACCCCTGCTCGGGGGGAGGGTGACAGCTGCTTAAATCTTCCTTCTGAGAAGGGCCAGTAAATGCTGAATTCTCCTGTGGAGAATTCTCAGTGTCATGAAATGTGGAGAGAAGGTGTGGAATTTCTAGGTAAGGAGCTGTGGAGAGTGTAGCTGGTTTCACAGGGCACAGTGCTTGAGCAGGCAACTTGGTCCTTTATCCCTCAGTCCTAGAATATGGTACCAAATGTCTCCACTTTCCTGCCACAATGACTGGGACAGCCCCATTCCAACTCACAACACACTTGGGCTCCAGTAAATTAGTTTCTTTTCTAAAGCCTGAGCAATACTGCAAAGCCCTGAGGGCAGACAGGGCTGTACTCCTGAGCTGGCAGAGAACAGTCGGATGTACCTTAGCAGTACCCCAAAGGTTGATACTCAGGGCTCTGAGCAGATGAAACAAAGCAAGAGGTAGTGGGATCTGGTACCATAATCATGGGGGAAGTGCTCAGCTGAGTGAGGAGGAAAGTGAGGAGCCCTTATCAGTTGGCTTAGGCAAGCTGAGGAATGTGCAGCAGAGAGTGGGGTGCTGCAGCTTCCTCCTTGCTGCCTGGTGCTGGTTTGAAGCTGTACCCCACCACTGACCAGCCCCACAGAGGGGTGCAGTGCTCTGCGGTTGTGCATTGGGGCAGCAGGAAGAGGGATGCTGCATTTGAGAGATGGTGCTCAGCTTGTAGCAGTTGTGTCAAGCCTGGAGCAGTCCCTACTCCCTCCCGCTGGGGGTTTGAGTGAGAGCTAGTGGTGGCTAATTAAGTGTCATCACAGCCATCTCTGCAGAGCTGGTAGGTCCATCCTGCTGCCAGCTCCAGGCAGGGCAGGACCTGCACTGTGCTTCACCCTGCTGACACTGCTTTTGCCCATGGCTTGCCAACCCACTCTTCACAGGCTCTGGCTGTCCTGGGGACCATAGCTTCTGCTTGCCAGGAGCTTTTATCTGCAGAAGTAGCTCAGCTTCTGCAGGTGGGAATTCAGATTTAGGAGGAAGGTGCTGACATTCAGGTGTCTTGACCTCAGACTGACTCTTCCCTGGAAGGTTTTGGTCTGGTACAGCCACTGTGATGTGGTACCACTCCTTCCATGCCAGGGCCAAGCTGGGTGTGTGCTGTGAGCCTCCCTCTGTGCATCCACCAGCTCTCAGGCCCTGAGTCCAAGCCATAAGGACGTGCTGCCCCAAAGCTCTTTGGATGCTGCTCACAGGCAGGCCCATCCAGAAAATACAAACCCTCCCTGCTTTTCCCTACACAGCTCTTGAACCAGGTGCTGAACCGTGTGACAGCTGAAAGGAACTTGTTTGACAGAGTGGTCAACCTCCGTCTGCCAGGTGAGTCCACTCTGTCTCTCTCTGTGGAAAAAAGGGAGCGTGCCCTTGGGAAGGGAGGGAGGGCTTGTACTGAGGGTTAGTGCAGAGCTGGATGGGATCAGACCTCAGACCTGCCCCTTCTGCACACAGTGGCAGAAGCTCTTACCTTTCTTTTCTGCTTCCATAGGGCTGGAGAGCGTGGACCATTACCCAATCCTCGTGGCTGTGACGGGGATACTGGTCCGGCTGTTGGTGGACACTGATGCTCAGGGGTGAGTGGCTTTTGCCTTCCAAAGCACAGGGTGGCACTGCTCTGGGTGTTGCACTGGGGCCATGGGAGGTGTTGCAGCGTGGGGTGTAGAGACTAAAGCGAGGTGAAGCTGATGAGTGTGGAACAGGCAGAAACCAAAGAGCCACATTCCCTGTGGCAGCTGCATCCCAGTGCTACTGCTGGGTGCAAAGCTCCGTCCTTTGGTGCTGGAAAACCCTTGTGAGGGGTGGCTGTGATGGAAAACCCTTCTAAGAGGTGGCAGTGAGATGTACTGACAGCACATGAGCACCTTCCGCCTTGGGATGGGGTCTGGCCTGGTGTGACAGGACAGCTGCTGGTGGAAGTTGTGGGTGCTGCATGTGATGGAGCTGTGCTGATGAAGTGGCACATCAAAGCTCTTCAGCACACAGTGATGGCTGGAAGGGAGCTCAGTGGAGCTCATTCACCCTGGACCCCTCTTGGGAAGGCATCAGAATGTGTGCAGAGCTCTCTGGCTGCCCAGACGTGTGCCACAAGGTGAGATGAGTGTTCTCCAGGCTCTTGGGTGATGCTGATTTTAAGATGAAACAAATCTTGTCTTTAGGGTAACCCATTATTCAGAGAGGCAGCACTAGGGGAGTGTTGTGGCTGCACAAAGCCACAGCTGACCAGATCATTTACATGTCTGTGTCTGCTTGTGCCGAGTCCTGCAAATAGACTTATTCAGACACTCTGCAGCCCTGCCTTTGCTGTCTCTCAGTGTCATTTGCAGGTGTCTTGCCTGGTCACTGTTTGCTGTAGGCTGCTGTAGGAGATGGGGCTCTTCTGTCTGTGCTGTACATCCTGCTTGTTTTCATGTGTGGAGAACACAATAGTGTCTGGCTTTGCAGAGAGCAGAATCCCATCTGGTCAAGTGGCTCAGCCCTGCAGCCAGTCTTTCAGCTTCTTCTCTCAAGGACTCAAAGATGTAAACAAATATATCTAATTTTAACCTGCTGCACCAGTCTCACAGCCCCAAGAATGACAGTGCCAAAACCAGGGCACAAGGTCATTGATCAGTGGCCTTTCTGGGCTGTGAACAGAGGTGAATTTTGCTTGCCCTCAGAGCCTTGCTCCATGGAGAGGGCAAACATCATGAGTTTGATGCCACAGCTGGACACTTCTTCCTGAAGGGAGGAAGGAGGTGATAAAACAGTTCTCTGCATGCCAGGATAAGGAGTCCTTCCCTGCCTGTCTCTCCCTTGAACCTCTGTCCCTGATCAGGTCACTTGTCAGGTCAAAATGGGGAAGGTTGTCCCTAAGTTTATCAAACTCCATAGAGCACTGGGAAGGTGGTAGTGGGATATCAGTCACATCCTTCCTAGCCTGCAGGGAGTCCTGGAGAGACAGAAAGCTTCCAGACTCTGTCCTTTCCCTGGAAAGCCCATTGTGCTTTGTGTTTATAAATTCCAGGCAGCCAGTGTCATCACCAAGTGGCACTGTCCCTTGTGTGCCAACAGCATCCTTGGTGCCTTGGGCTGCACCATCACATACCAGAGACACTGTGCTTGAGGGAACTGGCAAGTCTCTGATGTTCAAGGGCTTTGTAGACACTTCCCCAAGCACTGGAAAGGAGAAATAAATGCAAGATATTGGAATGATGTTTAAAAAGCATTGTATCCTTGAGGTGGACCTAAATGAGCAGGAGAAGCAGAAGGTGGAACAGGAGGAAGCCCAGGGGAAAATATCCATAAAGCAAAATTCTTCCGTGTGATTTTGCAAAGCCATGCACTAAACCTGAGGTTTGATACGTTAGTGATCTATAAAAGGCAAGCAAATGTTGCAGGGAAGCCACTGAGGTCAATCAAGACAAAAGAACTGAGGCAGGCAGCTTGAGACCCTCTAGTGCTGCCCGAGCAGAGGGGATGGCAGAGATCAGGCAGAGATCAAAGGCAGAGTGTCATGGGGACAGGAGAAGGGAGTCCCCACGCTCTCAGCAGTGCTCTGAATTGAGGACTGGGTGTTGCACCCCACTTACAGAGTGGTTCTCTGTGCAGCCACGCTGAGAAATGGCAGAGATGGGATGGAAAAAACAAAACAAACCAAGGCTTTTCTGCCGCCTTTGTATTCCTCGAGGGCTCAGCCCTGGTTTCATCCTCTGTGCAAGGCGGCATCACCACAGGGTGCTGAAACCTGAGAGGTGCAGCTGGGGTCACAATCACCCAAAACCCAGGGAGATGGTGCATGTCAGTGATGGCTGGCCCAGAGAATAGCAATGGGAAGCATCTGTCTCCAGGTACATGAGTAAGAGGAATGGAACTGGAGAATTCAAACCTTCCTGGGGTCTTTACATTCTCATGGGAGATGATTGCCGCGGCTGCAGTGATTTAAAGGGTTCTGTATGTAACCAAGCTCTCCAGAGCAGACCCATTTATGTGAACTCATCTGTAGACAGCTTTCCGTTTTCCTTTCTCTCTCTCAGTGCAGCAAGCAGGATAATAGGATGGGCTTTTGTCCTTCCCCAGCAGCACTCTGTCTGGGCAGTGCTGAAAGCTGGTAGAAATCTCTTCCAGGTCTTGGTAACTCCCAGATTGACAGAAATCATTAACAAGGAGATTTTCCAACCCGCATTTGCAAGCAGGAACATCCCTGTGGGAATTACCAGGGACAGGGTGACCCTGACTGGTTCCCTGTGAGGAGGCTGTGCCCCAGAGAATGAGGACAAGGACAGGACCTTGGGAGACTTCCTTGGCTTGGCTGTGTTTTTTCTGGTTGCCTCTAACCCAGCAAGCAGACACCATGCCAGGCACTTCGTTGGAAGGTGCTGCAAAACATCTGGGACACAGGGAACGGGCTCATCTGGTAGTGAAGAAATGAAATCCCATTTATAGGATGAGAACATTGCAGTGGGGAAGTAAATCAGTAAGTGTGAGCCAGGGCCCTGCCAAATCATCCAGTCACTTCATCAGGCTTCAATCAGATGCCTGAGCTGCTCCTTTCCCAGCACAGGACGCTCATCCAGGCATTGAGTCCTCTTGCAGTGGACTCCTGGCATCAAACAGAGCCATTAAGCACAAGGAAAGGGAACATTGCCCGGGCCGGGCCGTGGTGAGACAGTTGATCCATCATCTGCCGTGGTCCCTGGACGGAGCAGCCTGCGCTTTTGAGAGAGGTGCATTTCCTTGGTGGGTCAGGCAGGATGGGCTGGTGCTGCTCGTGGTGAGTGCCTCCTCCCAGCCCTCGGGTCTGAGAGCTGCTGGGCAGCACTGGGGACTGGCAGGGGCTGGCAGGGCCGAGGGCAGGGATGTGTCCCCTTGCTCCCTCTGCCAGCTTTAATGACTGAGCAGGGAGGATAGGAAAGGCAGGATCTGCCAGGCTGAGCCAGGAGCTGGGCTGAATCCGTGCCACAGACCCTTCAGGCAGTATCATCCCTCCGTTTGTCTGCTTGCTAAATAATTGAGCAGGTTTTCTATTAAGCCTCTTTAGAGTGAGCTAATGGAGTGGCGTTGGCCAGAGCTGGTGTCAGGATCCTGGCGAGAGCAAGCAGCAGGGAAAGGGGTGAGGCCCAGAGGGGAGGCTGTGGTCCCCTGTGTGTGAGGGCATGCTGTAATTAGGACTGGCTGTGTGGGAAGTGAGTGGCCGTCCCAGAGTGGAGATGAGCTGTGTTGTCCGTCCTGGGACAGGGCAGGGCCACTGCTCTGCTCCTTGGGCTTCCCCCATGCTCCCTCCATCCCTCAGAGGCAGGGAGGTGATGTTGTCAGGGTGAGGGACACAGCCAAGGAGCCAGCAAACCACTCTGTACAGGACAAGTCCTAAAGGGCCTTCAAGTGCATCTCCCAGGGACTTCTGCATGAAGGATGGAGAAGACGGAAGGAAAAACACTGTTCTCCCTGGGAACATGGTGGTACCAGCCATCAAAGCACAGGACAGGGATCCTGGGCCAGGAACAACCATGCTGAGCCAGTGGGATGCTGAGCAGGAGCCAGCCAGAAGCAGCACTGGGCTGGTGTGATGTTGGGATATTTCTGTCTGGGACTCCATGCTCCTCTCCTTTGCAAACTACAGATGGGTGCAGAGAGATGGGCTGGGAGGAAACAAAGGGTTTCCTAGGGCAAAAGCAACACCCTGGTGAGGAGGAAGGTGAGGAGGCACAAGACTGGGTAGGAGAGGAGGGGTAAAAAGACTGTTCAGTTGCTGAATGGTTTTGGGATCACCTCCACTGGAAAGATCAGAAGATCCCAGTCTGCAGATTCCTAAACAGCCTGGCCATCCACCTGTGTGCTCATGTGCTGCTGGGACCCTGGGGGCTTGGGTGGACCCATGGACATGGCAGTTTTCTGCATAGTTCCCATAAGACTTTGTAATTATCGATCCCTTAAACACTGATGCTCCCTTGACAGTGTTGGTGAGGAAGCTGTGGTGGAAAGAGGGGAGGAGTGGACATTTCATGCACTACACAGTCTAGAAGAGTCCTTGGAACCTTGCTCTAAAAACCCAGAAAATGGGTGGTACTGCAGTTTCGTGGTGTGTAACATGGGGGTGAGCGTGAGCCAGAGCACAGAAGAATGATTAGCTCTGGCCTAGGGTTCATGGTTAAAAAAAGAGTGTGGTCTGTGTTTTTACAAGCTGCCACCTCCAAGTGCTGCAGCCTGAGTGATGGGACTGCCAGGCTGGGCTCTCCCAGCCCCTTGGGGCTGTTAGGCACATGCTGGGAGGCAGGGGCAAGCCTTGTGCTGGCCAGCACCAGGCTTTGCTGATTTGATCTCTCTGGAGAACTGTGAGCATCGTAAGGAAAGGATCCTGGCCCGGCTGTGTCCATCCTTGGTGACAGGAGGACAGGATGGGACTGGCATTCAGTGCACCCCATTGTCCTGGCTGAGGTGTGAAGCGCCAGAGGAGACAGGAGTCAATGTTGGACACTGGTCCCCAAAGGTAGTCCTTATCCCTAAGCTAGTCCTTATCCCAAAGGTAGTCCTTATCCCTAAGCTAGTCCTTATGCCACACACGCTGGCACAGGTCCCTGTGTGCCAGGGCCAGTGAGCTTTGTGCTGATCCATTATTTTGCCCTGCAGAGTCAAGGAGCATGAGGGAGCTTTGGCAAGGAGCCAGGGGTGTAATGGTGGAGACGGCTGCCAAGAGAGGACAGTGTACTCCTTGGGGAACGTCCATTAGGTTTCCCAGCCCCTGCCTGTGAGAGAAGCTTTGCTCCTGGCTGTTTTTCCTTGCTGAGATGTTCTGCCTTTCAGGCTGCTTAATGAACTGCTTTGACAGTTCAAACTGCCTCCCAGTGCTCATTGGATCAGCAGTGTGGTGTGGGATCCTTTCTGAGCATCAGGACTTTCCTGGGTAAAGCAGAGGGATCCCTTGAGGGGAGCACGGATACAAATCTCAGAGCAAGTCCCTGGAGAGCAAGCCTCAGCTTTCCTGCAGGGATAGGAGAATTGCAGCCAGCCTAGAAGAACTCTCCTGTGCTTTAGCAGGCTGGCGTGTCCCTGGAGAGGCGCCTGGGAGCTTTTCTTATGCTCTCTGAGCTTTCCCCAAGCTTCAGTCATCCTCAGCTGAGGATGCAGGTTTGCAGGAGCACTAATGCCGGGGAAACTGGTATTGGCAGTGGGGATGGGGAAGATTTTTGGGGAGACAAACAAAGATGATAATGTGTGGGTAACGCCCACTACGGCAGCTGGGGCCCAGAGCAGCACTTCATCTTTCCTTCTGGGGGAAGATGTGGTGCTTGGATATGGCACATGCTCTGGCACGGGCTTGGTGCTGTCTGGGCAGGTGCAGGCCACACTTGGGTCAGCACCCTTGTCTGGTTGGGACCTGGGTGCAGTCAGCTGGGTCTCTTCTCCTTCCCAAACATTCCCAGGTCGAATTCAGACTTCCTTCCCACGGGATCCTTGCCTGGGTGCAAAGCCAGGGGTGATGGCAGCATCTCAGCTCTGCCCTCAAGGTGTCACTCGCCTCTGTGTCCCACACCTCGTCCCCTGGCAGCCCCGGTGCGGCCAGCGCGGCATCCCGGGCCCGTCAGGACGCCGTGCTAACAGGAGGTGACAGGGCCAGCGGTGGCCGTGTGGGGCAGCCGGGGCACAGGCCAGCGGGGCTGTCGCTGTGCATCCGTCACCTCCGCCCGCCGCGGGGCACGGGCGGCACGGAGCCGTGCAAGGTCACCATCAGGAGCGGCGCTGGGAAGCCAGGCTGTGCCAGGAGAGTTGCTCTCCCAAAACTCAGCCCTCCTTGCTTCGGGGCTATCGACAATTTATTTGGGCACAAAGTTGAATTTTTGCTGGGAAAAAAAGCCGCTTGTTTCCTGGCCAGAGGAGTTGAAAGGATGTGGGCTAGTGTGGTCCCGGTGGCACAGTGTTCTTCCCCTCCCACCAGCAGCTCTTGGGACCAGGGTGCTCAGCCATGGGAGGGGACTGCAGGTCTCTGGAGGGTCCCCATGATGTCTGAGCTGTGCTCCTGCCCACAGCCGGTAGCCCCGGCCTCCCTTGTGCTGCATGTGATGGCCACATGCTCCTGCTGCAGCTGTGGATGGGATACTGGTGACTGGCAGATGGGTAGGATACCCTTATCCCTCTGTGGGATCAGACAGGTATTTGGGGGGGCAGAACCACTCCCTGTTTCAGGAAGAGGCAAGGGTGGGTACCGGGCAAGGCAGCACAGGTGAAATGAACTGGGGGCTCCATCTGCAGGGCACACCAGGACCAAACCAAAAGCAGTGCCATCCCATCCCTGGCTGTGCCTTTCCCCTGCATCTAAACCCTGCTTGTTCCTTTCGGGGTCTGGATGTGCCCTCGTGTCATTCGGTGCTGCTCCTTCCTCAGCTCCCAGACATCATTTTGGGGACCTGCCCTCCCAAGGACAAACCACTGGATGCTTCTCTCTCACCAGCACCAGGCCAGCAGCACATTTACCCCCCTTGCTGAGGCCACCTGAAGGCCATTTGATGGGAACAGAGGCTGTCAGTGCAGATTGCCTGGCTGGGCCTGCAGCTATTCGGGGCTTCCTCCGACCTCATCCTCCCACCGCTGCGCCTGTGAGCTGCAGGGTGGCTGCACGCTGCTGCAAGGGCAAGGAGACACTCAGCCTGGCGTGAGCTTAAAAAAATAGGCATTTTTATTCCAATGGAACTAGAGAATTACGACCCAGGAGAGGGAAGGATTACTCACATTTATCGATAGGCTGATTAGGTTACTGCCTAAATAGCTGTGCTTGAGCAGCGCGTCCGCCTCAAGGAGAAGCAGCGAAGGAGCGCGTGGTGCATCGGAGACCTCAGTGTCCTTGGTGGCATGGGGAGCTCTGAGCAATGCGGGCTGGGGCGCTGTGCCTCGTCACCTAATCCTGCCTCGATGATTTACAGCTTCTCGGGAGGCAAAAGCTTGTGAGGTTTGCTTGGCTGCAAAGCTGGCTGCTCAGGCGCTGAGCCCCATCCCTCCTGCGTGGCCACGTTTGGGGAGGGGTGTGTACCCCCCACTTGTGACGGGCTCACAGTCCCCTGCTCCCAGCCAGGTCATGCTGATGGTGACCGGCATGTGCTGGGAGAGGACTGGCATTGCCGTTCCTGAGGACCCTGGCATGAGCCAGGACAATGTCCCACTTGTCACAGCTATTCCATGCCCTGGGGGGTCTGTGGCAGTGGTGTCAGGTTGGGCATCGCATGCCTGAGGACATGGCAGACTCCCAGGCCTGGTGTCACATTAGGGAGGGCGGGTGCCCAAATGAAGGGGTGTTTCTCCAGCATGCTGCGTTCATCAGCGATACCTGTGTGCTAACAGGGCCATTGCCAGTGGATTATGCAGGGCGCTCTTGCTGGGCCCCAGTGTGCCTGCGGCCCAAAACCCACCAGGAGCCCGTGGCTGAAGCAGTTGTGGGTGATGTCAATCACTCCCGTGGGCTGTGGTCAAGCTAGGAATTCAGGATGCCCAATTATCCTGTTCCAGCTCCTGGAGGAGACCAGCTCTGCTCCCAGCTCTGTCCCACTAAGACACAATGGGGGTATCAGAAAAGACAGAGCTGATGGACTCTGAGTCCGACTTGAGCTGCAGGACCTTGGGGTGCTTGGGGTCGGGGAATTCCTCACCGAGGGCCAGGCGGATCTTGCCGTTCTGTGTCTCCCTGATGGGCTCGAGGAAGACAACGTGTTTGCTGGCGCTGGCTTTGCGGTTTGGCCCATCAGTGGCAGGGGGAGTGGTGCTGAGGATGGAGGACTGGGCGCTGCACTCCTGCGGGGGGCTGAGCGGGGCCGGCTTCTTGCAGCAGCCCAGGCAGCGGCACGGCGTGAGGTACAAGTAGATGATCACCAGCACCAGGCTCACAATGCAGCCCAGCAGGGTGGTGAGGCCAGTGCTGAAGGTCTCTCCAGCTGCCTTGGGGTAGAGGACGGTCACGTTGAACTCGCACATCCTGCTGAAGTTGTAGGGGCTGTTCATGGCCAAGCCTACGTAGACCCCCGAGAGCCAGGGCTTGGCTACGGCGATCCTCAGGCTGCCGTTGCGATAGAGCTCCAGGGAGCGATTGCTGTTCCCTGGCTGTTTGATGGGCTCGTGGTGAGGGGTGATCCATATGTAGGGGGTGGCTGTGTGCGGCAGGCTGGTGTTACTGGCGTTACAGGTGAGCAGGATGGGCTGGCCCACCATCACCTGCAAGTGCGAGAGCTGCTCGTCTTCGGCAGTCGCCGAGCAGTTCTCAAACATGTGGCTGTGTTTGAGGAATTTGATCAGGGACCGGGGCACGCCATCAGACAGCTTGCAGGTGTGTTCCTCAGAGAAATCTTTCACGGAGCTGAAACCTCGCTGGTTCCAGCGCTGAAGCATCAGGTAGAGCGGGCAGCTGCACCTGATGGGGTTGTTGTGCAGGTACAAGCCGTTGCCGATGTTTTCGGGCAGAGCTGCCAGCACCTCCACGGGGATGCTGCTCAGGTTGTTGGAGGAGAGGTCCAGCGTGCGGAGGTTGTAGATTCCCAGCCCCTGCACCGCGTGGAAGGGGAAGGCAGTCAGGTTGTTCCAGCTCAGGTAGACTTTCCGCAGATCACTCAGCTTGGCAAAGGCATTTTCATCCACCCTCGTGATGTGGTTGTTGTAGAGCAGCAGCTCCTCCAGGCTCACCAGCGCCTCGAAGTAGTGCCTCTTCACGGCTTGCAGGTGGTTGGAGGACATGTCCAGGTGCCGCAGGAAGGAGGCGTTGTGGAAAGCCCGCAGAGAAAGGTCCCGAATCTGGTTGTGGTTGATGTGCAGGGCCTCGAGGTGTGGGAGGGCGGCCAGCCAGTGGTCGTGGAGCTGGGTGAGGGCGTTGTGGCTGAGGTCCAGCGTGGTGGTGGTGGACGGCAGTGCCTGGGGCACTCGCTGCAGCATCTGCCGGCTGCAGCTCAGCAGGTCGGAGGTGCAGATGCAGCCTCCGGGGCAGCGGTGGGGCTGCGGGGAGGTTCGGGGGGCGCACAGCTGGATCAACAGCAGGAGCAGCTTTGCCACCCGCGGCCAGACCGGGGCCGCGGTCAGCGGCGAGGACATTGTGGCGGGCGGGAGCCTCTGTACAGCCCGGCGGCACAGCCAGGCTCGATGAGACGCGAGGAAAAAAAATCTGCCGCCGTCTCTCGTCTCTCCCCGGTGCTGCTTTGGCTCTACCAAGCATCCGCAGACGCCCTTTTGCACCCCGGAACAGAAGATCCCGATTCCAGCCGTGGGGCTTGGAAAGACCTAAAGGGCGGCATCGCCCTGCCCGGCTCTGCCGCGACTCACCCGAGGGTGCCTCGTACCTGTGCTCCGGCCGGCCGGGGGATGCCGGGGGTCGGGTGGGCGCCGGCGATCGGCATCAGGGCGCTGAGGCGCTCGGGCGCTCCGGGGCCGTGTTGTGCCGGGCTGGGCGGGCACCTCGCTGCCTCCTGGAGCTGCTCATCCCTGGGGTGCGAAGTTTCTCAGGGCTCAGCGCCGCAGGGGCACGCTGCGATGTCCGGGGAGCCTCGTCCGGCTCCTCCCGGGCAGCGTCTCGGAGCGCGGTGCCGCTCCTGCCCCTATTTACGCGCGGGCGGTGCGCGGCGAGGGGGCCGGGCGGGATCCCATTGGCCCCGGCGCGGGGAGTGGTGGCCCCAGCCCGGTTCCTGTCCCCGTCCCCGGCCATGGCCCTCCCTGCGAGTGGGCAGAGCGATGCGCAGCCAGCACAGACCCTGCGTGATCGCTCGTCTCCAGAGGAGCTCAGGACCACTTCGGCCGTGGCGTTGTGCAGCCGCCGGAGAGATGCGACCGGCTGTCATCCCTAAAGCAGCTGTTCCGCTACTGCCCAGCCTCTCCAGAATGCTGGAATAAACCCGTCACCTCTGGGAGCCCCTCGTGTTACACCCTGCACCCAGGCTGGGACTGGGGATGGTGGTCGCCACCGGTGCTGCCTCTCTCCCAGCCGCGGTCCTTCCTGCTGCCCTGATCTTCAGCACCCCACGAGTTGGGGACCCCGCAGCATCCCCGGCCCTGGGGAGAGCGGGGGGGCTGAGCCCGGTGGGATCCTCACGGCAGAGGGGGTGCCGCGGGCTGCTGCCAGGGAAGGAGTGGCCATAGGGTGAAGGACACGCAGGAATGTCATTATCCAGAGCTCAGGCGGTTTAGTGGGGAGAGGAGAGCAGGGGAATTGGTTTCCATTAGGGCAGCAAAAAGCTAATTTGGCGGCTGCTGCGAGTCAAGAGGCTGTTAACCCCCTGCGTGCCGGCTAAGCCTGTGCTGGCTGGCTGCTCTGCTTGCCCCTGGGCCAGCCACAGAGCCAGCTCTGCTCCTTGCCAGGGGCTGTTACCAGGCCACGGCACTGGTGCCCGAGGGAGACACTCATTAGGGCGACCTTCATCCATCCTGCTTGTGCCCACTGAAGCCAGGGAGGGCCACGACTTCTCCCTCCTGTCTTTTGGGTGGACCCACCTGCTCTGAGCGCACCCTGAGCTGTCCTGTTGGTGCAGGAGGGCCCCAGCTCCTGGCGTGAGGCTCTGCAGAGCATCTCCCCTGAAGTGCTGTGACCAAGGGCAGCGCTGGATGCTTCAGCCGCCCTGCAGCAACCCCGGCTCAGGCACTGGCCCAAGGGCTGCAGCCTCAGCAAGTGCTGAAGCACTGCATCGATCCCCAGAGCCTCGGAGTCGGGGTGGCAGAGGAGGAGGAGGAGGAGAAAGAGGAGGAGGAAGAGGATGGCTGCTGCTCTTCAGCTGCATATGAGCACATTCTGGCCTGGGGGGACACCAGCTGGGGATGCTGATGCGGGAGCGCGGGGTCTGAGGTCTGTGTCCCTCGGCAGGACCGAGCGCGCGACCGCGGTGCTGCTGGCGGATCCCTGCTTCCAGCTGCGCTCCATCCAGTACCTGCTGGGCCACGCCGAGCCCTCGGCCCTGGCAGCAGCCGCCGCGGCCACGGACAAGCGCCACTTCTCCCTGCACACCTGTAAGTGCTGGCACTCACTGGGAGCTGGGCTGTGCTCACCACACAGCCACGGCGGGGGAGGGAGGAATGGGGCGGATGGTGTCTACGTCCCCTAGGTGCCCCAGCCCTTTTAGTCCCGGGGACAGGTGTCTATGGCCTCCTCCACCACCCCAGCAGTAGCACTTTGGATGGGGATGTATCCAGTGCCAGACAGTGGTTCTGCCCTTCTCAGTGCCCAGTGCTCCCTGTCCCGGCTGCCCCACAAGGGCAGCTGCAGCCCCTGTGCGTCACGCAGCAGCCTCAGGACAGCCTGAGGGTCCCATGCACCCCACACACGCCCAGTTTGCCCCCTCAGACACAGAGTACATCAGTACTGAGGAGCTGGCAAAGGTGGAAAAGATGCTGAACCATCTGAGTGAGGAGTTCAAGCAGGCAGCTGCTACCACATTGGTGAGTCTCCCCCTGCCCTAGCCCTGTCCCAGTCCTTGACAGCAGGCCTGGGACACGGGACTTTGGATGCCACCGCTAACTGCCTGGTGACCCCCACAGCCCACCAGCGAGGAGGACCTGTGCCCCATCTGCTACGCACACCCCATCTCGGCCATCTTCAGGCCCTGCTCCCACAAGTCATGCAAGTGAGTAGCTCCCATGTCTGACCTTCACCAGGATGACTGCCAGCCCCTGGCCCTACCCCGTGCCATGTATGTGGGGGCTGATGCTCTTTCCTCCTCTGTCCCAGAGCCTGCATCAACCAGCACCTGATGAACAACAAGGACTGCTTCTTCTGTAAGGCCACCATCACAGGGGTGGACGACTTCACCAAGCCAGCCAGCTCGTAAAGCCCAGCCGCACACCACGGGCTCCCCCGGCTGAACAGGGCAGCCCCCCTGCCTCACGCTGGCTTCTCCCCAAACGCTTGCCCTGCTCAGGGCTGTGGGACCCTCACCCAGAGGGTCAGGACCCAGCACGGGGCAGCGGTGTGGGGCGGGAGGGCTGCAGGGTGGGGGAGGCCGGTGCCCAGCAGCCCCGTGGGCCGTTCTCAGGGAGGGGAGCCCAAGGCCTCGGCTCTGCGGCGGCGCTGGGAACACACGGCAGCCCCAGGGCCAGGGCAGGGGGGCCGAGCTGGGCGTTCGGGCTGTTAACTTGCCCCTGGCTGAGGGCTGACTTCATGAAAAGGAGCATTAAATTATTCTTCCTTATGCAGTGCCCTGAAGGATGGGAAGGGGAAGCCCCCTGGTGTTGGGGCTGCACTCAGGTGATGCTTAACAGTAAATGGAAATATAAATATTTAATCCAAGGAGAGCTGGGAGCAAAGGGCCTGCTGGGGGGTGCTACATGATGATGCGTGGCTCTGGCACGGACTCGGCGATGGATTTGTGTGGCAGCACATTGGCCCCGTTGAGGTAGAGCTCGTCGTTGACAATGACGTCCTCGCCCAGCACAGTCACGTTCTCCATGCGCACCTGCCCCAGAGAGGCCCTGTCACATCCCCGGGCTCGGGGCCTGGTGCCGGGCACCTGCTCCTGCCTGCAGGGATCACATCCCTGCAGCTGCAGCCCGAGGAGGTGGGAGGGCAAGAGCTCCATCCTGATGCCCTGCAGGGGCACCCTGTGTCCTCACCCACTGCCCCACGGAGCAGCTCCAGCCCACGATGCAGGACTCCAGCCAGGAATGGGAGCGGATGCGGGCCCCTTCTAGCACAGTGCAGCGTTTGATGCGGACCCCGTCCTCCACCACCACGCCGGCCCCAATTGTCACGTTGGGGCCGATGACACAGTTTGCCCCGATCTTGGCACTGGGGTCCTAGAAAGAAGAGGGCCCATGCCAGGGTTGGGAGGGCAGACAGCTCTTGGCACAGCCCATGCCGTTTGGCCAGCCAGGAGAGAGCAGAGCACAGCTTGAGGATGGCAGCGAGGACAGCGGTGGGACAATGCAGAGGGCTCATGACGTGCCCGGGGCTGGTGTGCTGGGGGCTGGCACTTACCACCAGCACATTCCCTACGACACCGGGCCCCGAATGCAGCTTCTCGGGGTGCTGAGCCCGCAGCGCCTGCAGGTACATGCACATGCCCGTGAGGAAGTCCTTTGGCTGCCCAATGTCCATCCAGAAGCCTGTGGGGACAGAGCCACGGTGACAGCCCCCAGCGTGAGGGTGGCGGTGCAGCCCCGATGCTGCCTGCACTATGCACGGGGCCTTACCCTGTAGCTCCATGGCGTAGAGCTGCCCATCCTGTGCCATGGCTGGGAAGATCTCCTTCTCGATGGAGGTGGGGCGCAGCTGGGAGGACAGGGCCCAGGGCTGAGCGGAGGGCACAGCCCCTCAGCCCGGCTCAGCCCGGCACCCCAGCTCATACCTGGATGCGTTGCAAGATGCCAGGGTTAAATATGTAGAGCCCGGCGTTGATCTTGTTGGACACAAAGACGCGCGGCTTCTCCACGAAGCGGCAGATGCGGCCGGTGTCGGCCTCGCACACCACCACGCCGTACTTGGCCGGCTCTTCCACGCGGGTCACCACCAGCGAGCCCTCGCCGCCGTGCTGCCGGTGGAAACGGGCCAGCGCCGCGAAGGGGAACTCGCAGATCACGTCGCTGTTGAGGACAAAGAAGGGCTCCCCGTCCTCGGACAGCAGGTCCCGCGCCAGCGCCAGCGGCCCCGCTGCGCGGCCGTGAGTGACGGCGCAGGGACGCGGTGAGCCCAGCGCCCGGGTCCTGCTGGCCCCACCTCTGCCCGGCCCAGCATCCCTCCCAAGTCCCCGGTCCCTCTGGATCCTCACCCGGCCCGCCGTACCCGGTCCTGCCCATGTCCATCCTGGCATAGCCCTCCCGATTCCCCTGCTCCTCCCGGCCCCGTCCATCCAAAGCCATGCTGCTGCCCATGGTGTCCCCACTCCCGGTGTCCCCCAGCCCTACCCATCCTAATGCCCACGGTGCCCCCCGTCCAGCGTCCCTAGCCGTGCCGTATCCCTGCCGGCGTCCCCACCCAGCGCCCACCCTGCTGTCCCCTGGATTTCCTCCATCCCGCCTGCGCCCGCCCTCCAACCCCGAGCCCCTGCCCGAATCCTACCTGTGCCCAGCGGCTCCTTTTCGTGGGACATGGAGATGCGGATGCCGAGCTGCGGGCACAGGGTGAGCGGCGGGACAGGCCGGGTTACGGGGAGAGGCGGGGGGAGGCGGAAGGGCCCTTACCCGTTGTTCCTGCTCCCGCATGGCGGCCTCCAGCGCGTCCGACATGTAGCTCACGGCCAGCACCACATGGCTGACGCCCGCCTGCGGGAGCGCGGGTCAGGCGGCGGCGGGGCGGCCCCCGCGCCCCCCGCGCCCCGCTCCCCCACCTGCCGGAGAGCCTCCAGCTGGTGGAGCAGCACCGCCTTGTTGCAGAACTCCACCAGCGGCTTCGGCCGGCTCAGGGTCAACGGCCGCAGCCGCGTCCCGAAGCCGCCGACCAGGATCAGCGCTCGCATCCCGCGTCTCACGCCAGCGGCCGCACCGACACGTCAGCGCCGGTCGCGTCACCGCCGCGCCGCCCGCCGGGGCCCTGCCTCCCTCCCTCCCTCCCTCCGGCTCCTACCGCCCGCCCCCGACACAGCGCCCGCCCCTGGCACAGCGCCCGGCTCCTACCGCCCGCCCCCGGCACACCGCCCCCGACACACGGCCCGCCCGGGTCCCACCGCCCGTCGGTATCTCAGTGCCCGCCCCGCACACTCCCCCACCCAATCAGGTCTCAAGGCCCGCCGGGTGCCATCTCCGTATGGCCAGGGCCTTGCTGCACCCCCCAGAGCCTGCCCGGGTCTCCCTGGGGACGCAGCACCCACGGGGCGACCCCGATGAGAAGAGAGCAGCGGCCACAGCCGCGCCGGGCAGGGATGTGCATCTGAGCCCCCAACCCCTTCCCCAAGGCTCAGAGGGTGGGAAAGGCAGGCAAGGCACACCGCGGACAAAAACAGATCCTTTAATGGTTTTTGGTTCTCTGTGAAGCACAAACAGGGCGGTTATTCATGTAAAAACAAACGGGGTCAAGGCTATGTACAAGCTGTGGAGTCCCGGCGCGATGGGCTGAAGGGGGGAGGAGGCTCCCACTGAGCACCGGCAGCGCGGCCCGTCCATCACAGCCCAGGTGAGGTGGGGAAGGGCGAGAATGAGCGTGGGGGAACAGCAAGAGGTGCTCCCGGAGGTGCGGCCTGACCCACCCGAGAACAGCCCACGGGGACAAGGACATGCAGAGGTGGGCAGCGATGGGCCACGCTGGGGCAGGGCCAGGGAATCATAGGGCTGTTGAGGGTACCTACACCCCAGCACTCACCCAGCATCACTCCCTCCTGCAAACCTGCTCCCTGAAAATCCTGCGAGTCCTGGCAAGGTAGGGACCTGCAGGAGCGATGAAGTAACCCAGTGCAGGGCAGCATACCATGCATAAAGGTCCTTGTCCAGAGAGTGGGAGGGGAGCAGTAGCTTGGGCAAGCTTTGAGGAGCTGGGAGACAGGCAGAGAAAGTGAGCAGCTCTCCTGTCCCCTTCCACACCAGTGCCACAGACCTGTGCCTGCTGTGGCAGCCGTGCTTTCTGAGCAGCGTCTGCGCACATGGAGTCAGCACACATGCGACATGCGAGTATTCCCCAAACAAGCTTTCCTGAAGTAATTAAAAAAACCCGCAACCCTGACCTTGTGGGTACCCAGGGCAATGGTAACATCATGGAACAAGTCAGTGTGAACAGGAGGGAGCAGGGCCCTAGCACAGAAACAGGAGCTGAGGTGGAGCAGGGTTCTGTCTGGTACCACCAGGCCA
The DNA here is from genome assembly GCF_015227805.2 of Hirundo rustica. Classification (NCBI taxonomy): domain Eukaryota; kingdom Metazoa; phylum Chordata; class Aves; order Passeriformes; family Hirundinidae; genus Hirundo; species Hirundo rustica. Next base: position 6,670,991 of record NC_053461.1, on the reverse strand, counting down.
CAGTATCAAACGTTAATTCCTTGTCAAAGGAGGTTGGGGGACAATTATTTTGGGAGACACTTGATTCCGTGAAGCAAAGCTGAACAGTCGGGCAGTGGTACTCAACAGTCAAGACAGTGGCACTCACTGCTCAGCTAGGTCACCCCTCAGGGAGGAGAGGGGGATCAGCCCTAAGCCTCAGCCTCCCCTTCCACCACCCCCAGACCTGTAGGAAGAGCAGGGCCTGGGGGCAGAGGGTCCCCGGGGGAAGAGGGCAGCTTTGTGCTGGAGGGACAGACTCTGTACTTTACTGGAGGGGAAGTGTTGAAATGGTCCGAAATGCCCCGCTGCAGAGCTGGGGTCATGTTAACTGCTACAGATACTATTGCTAACACATGAGCTGAGTGCTTGCAAGTCAGTGGTCCAGGGCAGAGTCACTCCTGCAGAGCCCTGGGCCTGCCCATGCCATGGCATCAGGGAGTGAGCAGACCCAAGGTTCAAGCACAGCTCCGCGTGTGTGGCATTCCCTCCAGGCCACAGCTCTGCCAGGGATTGCATCTGGTCATTTCATTTCCGTGTTTGGGGTGGCTACTCACAGTGCCCAAACAGCAGTAAAAGGCAGCATCAAAAGCAAAGCCCCATCAGCAAAACCCAGGGCAGAGCCAGTGACCGAACACATGGACTGGCACCTGACTTCTCACCGGTGGCCCCACTGACGCTGCCAAACCATCAGGTGAGCACCCTTTCCCAATAACTCAGGAGAAATTCAAAGGGGAAGCTCCTGAAGCTGGAAGCTCCTCACACCGGCTCTCCTGCTTTCTCTTCCCCGTGTCCAGGTCCTCCCTCCAGAACGCGCATGACGAACAAAGAACTGCGACACCTGACACCCAGCAGGCATCTACAGAGCCTCCTCCAGAAGGCCGGCAAGTGGGTCAGAACTATCTGGTTAGCACGAGAAGTTCTTCCATCCTGCCTCACCTCAGCTCTTCTATCCAAGTACATTTAAAAAACAACGGAGCGATACAGTCGTTTAAAACCAAATTTGTGTTTTTCCTGTGGTAGTGGGTGGTCTTGTCTGCTCCTGCCACCAGGACAAGAATAAGAGGCCGCAGCCCAGGGCTACTGGTTTTCCTCACGCATCTGTTCCATGATGTTGATGAGGCTTTCCAGCCCGAACACGTAGCCCATGTCGGGTCCGTCGTGCACGGTGGGGTCATCGCGGAAGCCTTTGAACGTGCTGTGTGCGAAGTCAATCATGCGCACGTCCACCTTGGGCTGGGCCGAGGAGCCGGGCTCCGAGCTGCCGCCGTCCTGGAGGCTCTCGGGCACGGAGCCGTCCACCCGCTTCAGGCGCGCCTCCGGCCGGCGCTCCACCACCGTCCCCGCCCGGCTGTCCTTCCCGTCGTAGATGATGAGGAGGGAGCTGGAGTAGAAGCGGTAGGAGGCCTGTCTCTCCAAAACAGCCTTCAGGCTGCGCAGTTTGGCGAGGACGGGCTCAAAGAGGTCCTTGCGCAGCTCGATGCCGTTGTGGAGATACTGGTAGAGGGCATTGCGGAAGCCTTCGATGGAAAGGCCGCGCCCGTAGTATTTATTCCTGCATAAGTAATGCCCTGTGTCCAGCTGGTAGACCTGGAACGCCAAAGGAAATGCACATCAAGTGGGAGCTACGGGCTAAGGCCACGCAGAGAGCTCTGAGCTGTCCTGCACTGACAGGGCAGGGGAAACTCTTCCTATCCCCATGATGATTGAGTGGGAGCAGGACACAGCTCTGCCGGTTTCCTGAATCCCAAGGCGGTTCATGGGTGCAGCCCAGGGGCACACTCAAGATATCTGAGCACTAGTCCTCTTCCAGGACACCCAAATGGGGCTCACCAGTCCCAGTGCCCCAAAAGGCATGGCACGACTGACCCCAAGAGGTAAAAAGCCAAGTCTTACAGCAACTCAGCCAATCCTCTGGCAGCAGGAGCTGCCAACACCTATTGCCATTACAAGGAGCCCTCATTACATCAGAGTCTGTGGGCAGAGATCTGGGTTACAAGATCTGGTTCCTTCGGCAGGTAGGGAAAGGAGCAATTACTGCACAGCAGCAAACCCTTGTGCACAGGGCTCAGGCACAGCAGAGCAACTTTCCAACAATCACTGCAGCATAGAAGGACATGTCAGACACCCCCATTCAGAGGCACTGTGATTCTGGCTGACCACTATGCTACAAAAATAATTTTATTAGAAAATACCCTAATTGTCTGTGAACAAAAGAGCTCCGGACAAAGCAGGCCATTTCAGGAGAACCACATTCCTTTGTTTTAGGCTTAGAAGTGAAGACAAAAATAGCATCAACACTGCTGTACCTACCTGCAGTGGGAGGTTCAAATTCAGTGCTCAGCAGGAAAACAGTAACTGGGAGGCTTAACGGAGCTGTGAAAAGGAGGGTGCAGCATCTGCAGCCTGGGGGATCCCTACCTGCATCCCACACACACGCACACCCAAGGTGGCAGAAGTGCTCTGTTCACACTTCTTCATCTGCCGAGCAGCCTTCTCCTCAGAGGCATCATCTCCGTGCTGTCTGGTCCCCATCTTCAGATCAAGCACACAGGGAAGCTTGAAGTGATGCACCACATTCTCCAGCAACAGGAACTCTGGGATGTGTGTCAAGGAGAGCTCACCCACCAGAGACACCCCAGAGCCACCACAGACAGGGACTTGGGCCAGCAGGGGATAGGGCTGGGCAATAAACAAATAGGAACCAAAGAACAGACAAGACAAAGAGCTTGGTGAGTTGGAGAAAAGGACAAAACCCAAACAGCAAAACGAGGCTTTGACAGCTGGTAGAAGGAAACATCCTAGAAAGTGGAATGGCCAACAGTAGCAGTAGGAAGGTCACACACAGTTGTACTGAAAATTCAGAAGGGAAACTGAAAAGCAAAACACTGGTAACAGGAAGGCCATAGTATGCCAGTAGGAACTGCTGATCCATTAAGAGAGAGCTTAAAAGGCTAATCAAATTAGCCATTTGACCATATGGATAAACAATACAAAGCCCATGGACTGAATACTGAAGGGTCAAGTAATGGCAGGGCTGGCCTGTCCAGAACAGCAGCACTGCCAAACACACAGGGGGGAACTGGGAAGGTGATAAAGCCAGGAAACAGAACAGTAACAGGAGCCCTTTGTCACCAGCACACAATGGGCAACCTCCTGCACTGGGGCACAGCACTGAGAACACACCCCAGGCACTCTACAGCAACTGGTCCCAAAAGGGGGGAAGAAAAACACCCCAGAAGTTTGCCCCAAGGAGTCCCACAGGGATCAACACTGAAATGTAAATTTACACTCAGATGTAAATACTGAAATGGCAACCAGAGCACGTCTAGATTAAATGTGCAAGAGAGAAACTGTGTTTGGTTTACAAAGAGGAACTTAATAAAAATAAGGGAGTGTGCTTAAAAAGGAGAGGGCAGCCAAAGAGGATGACTTCTCTGCAAGTGATTTAAAAATAAAATCTGGAATCGCCAAGCACACCCTTGGGAACTGGAGAAGGAAGCCCACACAGTTAAAATGATAAAGAATACACCTATTAAAGGTAAGTTTGTTTCTATGTGACAAAAAGAGAATCCGGGAGAAACAAAATAACCCCACAAGCTGGCAAGTTCAGAAAAGAAGGAGGAGTCATTTGTGGAGGCACAGAAAACAAGCCTCTTCAACCATATGAAAAGGTCAAGACAGACTGCCTGGAGGTGGAACAAGATCTTTAGGGTCCCTTCCAATCCAAACCATTCTATGATTCGTTAGCGTCACAGTACTGGAAGCAGGAAGGAACAGCAAAGAGGAACATGCAGCTCAACTGTGGTTGAGGGCAGAAATGCCAAGGGAAACGCAGGCCTGGCTGCCTCAGGCACAAACGGTAAGGGCAGCGCAGCAGCAGCCTGACACACCCAGCTGTGCTTCCCAAAGGATACTGTACAGCTTCCGCTCCTTGGACTCCGACCGCATGCGGCTCAGCTGCTGCTTGTGGCAGCGCAGGCTCCAGGGGTTGTAGCTGATCTTCTCGGAGCTCAGGCCACTGTTCCCATCCAACATCTGAAATGGAACATCTGAGTGGATGTGCAAGTCCACCCTGGGACTCTTGGTTTCCTGGATGCTGCTGGTGTAAAGACAGAACAAACCTGCCTGTTAGAATCCATCAGTTCTTCGCACAAGACTGTCACATCCTTCCCTGGCATACAACTATCTCCTGTTCCCATCTGCTGCACACAATGCAAATCTTCTTCAAAGAAAATCCTCACCAATACCCTGGGCTGGGGACCCACGCTCCAGGATCTGGTCTATTTAATATCTCTGCTAATAGAACAAACAGGAACACTTGTTCCTCTGGAAGATCTGGCTGGGGTGAAGCGGTAGAGAACCCATATTCAAAATACCCTGGGAAGAAAACCCTGGGTTAATAACCAGGTGGACTGAAGAGTGTACAAATCTGCTCTGTATGCTTTGGTTCCACATCTGACACACTGCCAACAGTTATCCTGTGTCAGAAGCATTTCACGTGGATGAAGGTCCTGAACCCAGCTAAACTCCTGACACAGTCTACAATACCAAAATGGGCTGGGCTAGCAAGTGCACAACAGCTTGGCCACATTAAGGAACTACAAAACATCCTCAACCAAAGCAGTCAGGGAGAGAGATCTCCTGAAATTCGTGTTGCCACTGGGCCCCCCAAGTTTTACCTTTCAGTGCTGTCACTGGCCAGGCCAGGCTTCTCCTCCTTGTGCTCGGTGCCGCTGCTTGACCTGTGAAGGCTCCGGCGCGAGTGCTTGCGCCGTGGCTGGTCCCTCTCTGGGAGATCATCCTGCTCCAGAGCCTCGTTCTCCACATAGGGATAGGCCACCAGGTTAATGTAGCCATCGCTGTCTCCCTCAAAACAGACAGATACCACACCTGCCACGGAGAAGTAATACGTCAGTTCTCCCGGGGGAGGGAATACACAACCATCAACCCAATGCTCTGCAGGAGAGAGGAAAACGTAGCTCACAGAGAAGCACAGTGAACCCAAAGCAATGAAAGAGGGGGAAGCTTTGCCACTGCAGGAAATAAGGACAAAAGTGCAGCTGGTAGGCTGAGGGTGTGATTTATTTCCTTCCTTCAGTCTTGCAGCAAATGTCGTCAAACTGGAGAGAGTCAAGCACAGTCTGCCAAGATGCTGAGGGGAGCAAAGCACGTTAAGTAATATCTGGTTTGTTTGGATAAGTACCTACGTCCTGCAGAAGCGTTCCTGCTGTTGACAGAGACATCACTGGCCGAGCAGGACTGTGCTTTCTCTGCTAAAGGAGTTTTCCAGCATCAGAGAGATGAAGTACAGAGCCCTAATGCTGAGGTGACACCTGCCATTCTTATTACAAGTCAGCCAATCTCACAAAAAAGGGACCTGCAAGGGCCCAGGGCTTCCTAGAAATAAAAATAAGGGGCCCTGGAAGCATAACTACCTCTGCCAAGTGCAGGCAAACAGGACCATGTGTGTCCTGTCCAGTTTTACCTTCTGAAGGCTCCTGGAAAGCACCACAGTCCAAGGGAAGTTATAGATCTTCCACAGCACAGTCTCAGAATTTATCTGGCCAGCTACAGAGCAGGACTGCTGACACTTCCAGTTAGGGCTGACATCTTCATTTCTGGGACTGCCCCAGCCCTGATAATGAGGCCATCAGCCCATCTCCTGATGTGCAATGACAAAATGTTTCATTAGCTTGTCACTAGTATTGACTAGCTGCCAGGAGTCTCAAATGACAGATGCACTGAATCAAATGATTCATCACAAATGTGAAAAAACCTTGCCCTGCTCAGCTGATGCAGCCCATCCTGTTCCTGTCCTTCCTTTCTCCTTATCTGCACAGGACAACGTTAATAACATTCAGGGGGCTCAAACACAACTTCAGAGCAGATCAGGTCTCCAGAATGTCACTATGTAAATGCCACCTCAAGTTCTGCCTGGATGGACTCAAGATAGCTCTGTGAAGTCTTACAGTAACATCCAAGTGCTCAGACAGAAAATATCATACCCAGTGTTCCTCTCCCCTAGATCAGCAGGAAAGATTTCTAGGACTATCAGGAAACTGCCCAGGACGAAATCTCACTGGGATGGATGTGCACATCCCCATGCCATTAGGGTACCAGGAAGTACCTGACCTCAGGAAGACAAGAGTCCATCTGACCTATCAGCTTCACTTGTTTTAAAAACACCTCCCCAGGAAAAACTCACATCATATGGGCTCTAGGAACTACACAGGCTTCAGAGAGATTTCTGATGGGACACCAGAGCACTGCATGGCCCCAGAGCAGCTGGAGGGCAAGAGAGGACCCATCTGTTGCAGACTGCACCCCTCACTCACACCCACCTGTGTGCAGACACCGGGAGGGAAGCTGACACTGCTCTGAGACAGCCAGGCTGTAGCCAGATGCAAAGGCAAGACCCTGAACAGATGGTGGTCCCAGCTGTCTGTAAAGCACCACCTTCCCAATGCCATGTGGAGACAAAGCAGCAGGGGGAACAGGAACACTGAGCCCCCCAGAAGGCCACCTGACCACATCACCATCCTGAACACACACACACAGGGCTGGAAGCCTATCGAGCTTCTCAAAGGCACAGCTGAGCTGCCAACCTCCTACAATGACACAGGCACTGGAAAATTCCACTCCTTCAAAGCTGCTGGGGACAAGGTTGCACCTCAGCACTGGGAAAGTCGTACTTCCTGCTTCAGCTCGCTGCTATGGGTTCATAAAAGAGATGGGATGAGGAAGCAATAAATTATGGAACTGGAATGTGCAAATGCTCAGTATATGATCTGGCTTCATTAGCTCAAGGTCAAGGCTGTAATCGACAATAACTTGGTAATAAAACTGCTTTCAGCTACACATCCATAACGTTAAACTTTGGACTACCGCTGTCACACACTGCATATTCTCTGTCTAGAAAGAGGAGTGCATTCAACTCAGAGCACCCACAAAAAAACCCCTTCCTCCTTTCCAAGTGCTGCTACCAAATTGCCAGCCCGCAAAAGCAAGTTTAAAAAAAGCAAAATGACACCAAAAGACAGCAAGACGGCAGCAGCTGCAGAAAAATGGAAGGGTAGGTTCTTGAAGGCTGTAACTGCGTTCTGGAATGCCAAGAGACCTCACCTTTGTACTCAGGTGTGAACTCCTTCATTTCTGGGGGCAGGGACTCGTAGAAGCGCTGCTCCCGGGTGATGAGGGGCTTGCAGACAGTGTGGTCGTCGTAGCGCATCATGCTGCTGTGCCCGCCCACCTGGTGAATGAAAGGCTCCAGCAGGACGCCCCGGTCTCCGCTTTGAGTGGCATTCTTGCCGTACTTGCCCACTTCCATGGTTTGACAAACACACATTGCGTTGGGCACCCGGTGCGCTCTTGGAGCATGGGGGAGAGCCGCATGGGCTGGGAGGGGGAGCTCAGCAGTGGTCAGGCAGCCACACGGGGGGAATCTTGGCAATTTCCTTCCTTGCGCTGATCTGAAAAAGCAAAAGAGATTCCTGTTAGTGAAGGACCACTTACACTCATTCCTCGTTCGCTTGGAGAAGTTTATGGTATGTATTTATATCCATGTCCTCTTCTGTTTTCTGTCTACATCCTGCTTGTTCCAGCATGCTCCTCACCACCTCTTTAATCCTACAGGTAAACACACACTAATTTGGAGGCAGTCCCATCCGGAGCTCCTCCAATAGGATTGACAGCAGACAGGGAAAGGAGGAGATATGGCTATTTTGAGCCTCCCATCTTTAGAAAATATTATTTTCCTTCCCTGTTCATTTTATTAGTAAGGCAATGGGGCAGACCGTGAGCATAGCACACACCTGCCTGTCAGTAATGGTGACTGACACAGGCAGTACAAACATTTCCAGAATCTGAATCCCCCTCCCCATGCCCCTGCATTTTCAACATCTAAGTGACTAAATAATTCCTGTTCATCTGCTACTGTCACACTGTTTCCTCCTTTAGTGCTCACTTCTCTTCACACACTGACATGAAAGATGCAGAGTAAGACAGTCATTCTGTCACTGTGTGTGTGCTGGAACTGAATGGATTCTGCTCAGGTTCTCCCCTTTATCACTCTCAACCTTTCAGGACAATTTTCTAATGCTTTCACAACACCTATATGCACAACAAGACCCTAATTGCTCGAGGTAAGGAAGATATATCACTAAATCTAATTGAGACTACCAGTGCTTTTAGAGAAACAGATGCTCTTTTAATGTTTGCAGAGTGCCCAGTACAGCCACAGAATGACTGAAAAGTAAAGTTGCCCAAATTCTCTCCAGATGACTTGCTCTTTCCAGCTTAGATCACACAGCTGCCCCTGAGGCTCCTGCGGAAAATGTCACAGGATTTCCTCAGCGATGAGTTATCCAAATGTTGGTACAAGAACCAAGTGGTGATTACAGTTTCTGAATGCATCGAGTTTCCAGTTTCTTTGCACTGCCAACGGCAGTAATTTAAGAAGTGAGGGATCCTGGAGGCCTGAACAAGGGCCATGGCTCAGGCTGTTCCTCATGCGGCCACGGGATGTCTCTGCGGCTACACAGCGCTGCCAGGCCGGGGGAATGCTGCATGAACAAAAGCTCACCTCCCCTGCTCCAATGCAGCCATGTCAGAGATGAAGCTCCAGAGATTCGAAAGGAGGGGTGATACTTCATAAAATGTTTAACCAAATCTAACCCAAATTCCCCACAACAGGACAGTGCTTCTCTCTCCTTGTCTGCTCGTTCCTGCTCACTTCCTCTGAAGTTTTTGGGATAGTGTGAGTGTACATATGTACGTACATTTGAGTTGAATCATCTCGCTGATCCCATGGAAAACATTTCCTTTTGTGGTTACATGACCACACCGCCACATTCAGTGCAAGGGGAATAATGCGAATATTTAGCTGGCTTTTAAGGCAGGGCCCAGGAAATAGGAGGGAAAAAACCCCACAACACAGATGGTCGCTCTTTGTAGCAACTCATATCAAAGTCTGTCTCCCAAACTCACTCAGAACCTAAGATAGATCACAAACAAAAACATGCTGGGGATTTCTCTCCTCCCTCTTATTTGCTTTATCAACAAGAAGAAATTTCAGCAGCAGACACTCATAGATGTTTTAGCTGGGTCTAATACAGTTAATATCCAAGAACAAGCGAGGTACCACCATCTGCAGGAGGTCAGCATTTCACAGATTTCAAATATTTCACAGACTAAAGTCTCCCCTTCCTGATACAACTTTGTCTTGGATTCAATTTCTTTTATTTTGCCAATGACTAAAGCAGAGTTTTCAGTGATTCCAAACAACACAAAGGACAAACTTAACTTCACACCTCGCTGTAGTTTAAACTTCACAGGACAAGAGAAATACAAGATTTATCTGTGTGACAGTTGTCACACTCAGGAGACAGGCACATGACTCTCAGGACTGCAGTCATCCAAGGGCTGCTGGGAAATGGCTGTGGCCACCAAACGTCCTGGGGTCACTGCTAAAGACCCCAGCAGCCCCAAAAAAGCCCAACATGACAAGTTGTGGGTGTGCAGGCTCCCTGGGAGGAAATGACAGACGTAAAACCAACACATTCTGAGGCTGTGACACAAGAAAAGGAGCAGGGCATCAGATGGGGATAGAGTCCAAAGCCAGACACAACTGCTCCACACATGCATCCACACACTCCAGAGAAACAGTGATACAGGCAGTATTTTCCCATGTTCAAGTGATTGTGAGAAAAAAATATTTCATGGCAAGCAGCATTTTCAGAGGCAACATTTGAAAAGAGGCAGATTTCCACAGGCCTTGAAAAAGAGACACTTTGTAGCTCAGATACAGCTTAGTGTTTTTCAACAAACTAACTCAAAGTAAAGGGTTATTACTAAACATGACACTACCCACAAACAAAGACAGAAGAATCCCAGCAGTTTCAAATGAATATAAATCAGAAAACTATTTGAAGTCCTAAATATTACTCATCCTTTCTCTATTAAACAAAGGCACGAGTTCAACTATTTTAGCTGGCTTATAAAATTCCAAGTCCTTCCAATTCAACTGCAAAACGCAGTGCACAGTCCAAGAAACGGCTTGAGGGAGACCAGTTCATTTAAGCAGATCCTTTGGTATCCTCCACCACCACCACTGCAGCTCAAGCAGCAGTGAAACACCCGGGCCAGTTTAGCATCTCCTTCCAACAGAATGATATCTCCTCAAGAAGACAAAGTGCCCACTGGGCTGGATTAGGGAAATGCGGGGGGTGGGGTTCAGGAGCAGAGTTATCTGTGGCTACAGACATACTACACCTCGTATTTCATTGTTCTCCCCAGCAACAGACCCGTGCACTGGAACAGACTCTGCTCTACAGTATTTAAGTCTAGACATCTCTTTTTTAGTGTATCTGCTCCAAGTCTGATCTGCATACCTCATTGTTCAAACACTTCCTGGCAATAAGATGGGTTTTTTCCTTATAGTAACATATATTTCCAAACAAAATTCAGTAAGACATCCCAGATAACCCTGTTCTTCCTAACCCATTAAGCAGAGTAAACCCTGTCCCCAAAAGCAAACATCACCCTCCAGCAGGGAATGTATCCCTTCACAGAAACAGTGCTGTGTTCTTGAAGACCCAGCCTCTCAAATGTCACTGAACCCTGGCTGAAGACTACAGGTGTCTCACCAGGCCAGCATCAGACCTAAGGAGATGCTCCTGCCAGTACCCAGAGCCAGAGAACAAGAACAGCAACGTCTCCTGTGAGGGTGTAACTTAAGAGACAGAAAAATTAGCCTTGGAGGTCACCACACAATGAAAGGTGAGGGCAGGGAACTGCAGTGCCATGGCTGTGAGAATTACTGCTGAGCACACCACGATGCTGACGTCCCTACTCTGTACAAGCCATCTTGTACGGAACACTGGCAACGCTTCACGACTCATTGGTAAAGCTACTTCCCTAAATAAAAAGGGGAACAAATGGTTTAAATTGTGATGTATCACACAGCAAGAACACTGACTGCCCTCAGCAGCTTGCACAGCCGTGTTTCAGCATCGCCTCTCTTCTCCAGCCCCCAGGCCGTGCTGAGGGCTAAGGCAGATGGCCACTGATGACTCTGGAGATGGGCCATGGGCAAGGGATAAATACAGACCTACCTGTCACGATGACAACAAGCTGGACTTTTCTTGAACAACCCCAGAGCTCTCAGGAGCACAAGAATAGAAAAGTACAAGAACAGAAAATATCAGTATAGTAAACTGGAGCACAACAGCATTTGGTCATTTGGCTCCTGGTGACCTAGACTCATCAGCAAAGAAAAGCAGAAGCATCTGTGCTGAAAAGCAGGCTTCTAGTCGTGCTGGACTGGATGAGATATGAGAAGAAAACCCAGTCTAAGCAAGTTTAAAAAAAAAAGTGTTTCCCACTGTGCTATGAGATCAACTGCCCAGCACAAAAGCTGATCCCCACAGGTTTGAGACATGTCTGTCTACTCAGCAGTAAATGGAGATGAGCCCCGGGACCTGGGCAGAGAACACAACTCTCCAGGAACCTGAAGCAACACTTAGGATGTAACCAGAAACATTTGGCCTTAACCATATCTCGGAAGCTACAAAGTTTTCCTAGCTTGCTTAAGCACATAGCCTTGCATCCTGAGACTTCTCATGCACCTTTGTCCAACACTTGAACTGCTACCAAACACTCCTTTTTGGACAAGCTGCTCTCACCATGACAAGTGTGGCTTATCAGATTGAGGCCAGGAAGTAGAATACAATCTATACACATGCATCCCAAGTGGAACAGAAATCTTAGGAAAAGCTGCTCAAGAATGCCAGCTGAGGAGGAGAATGGCAACAGTGAGGCTTGGGGAGGAGCTGCAGTGAACAAGGGCTTGGAGAGGACAATAGCCACTATCAGGCACGCTCCACCCCACGCCATGAGCCGAGCTCCTGTCACCAGTTCTCGTTCTCCCTCATCCACAGGGTACATATGCACCAACTGCTAAGTGATCACAAGGAATGAGCCTGATCTACTTAAGACAGAGCTTGTCTGAACCTAGAGAAAAGGACATAAAATTAAGCTTATAGTACAAGTCCTTAGATATACCCTATGCTTCTGGCTCCTAAAGGTCTGAAGGAAGACTGTGCTGGCTTTAGCTGAGACACTTAATTTTCTTTCTTATAACTTGTATGTCTCTGTGGTTTGGATCTGTGCTGAAAACAATGTTGGTAATAGAGATGTTTTTGTCATTGGTGAGCAGGGCTAACTGAATCAAAGCTTTTTCTGCTTCTGACTGGAGGCTGTAGGCACACAAGAAGCTGGGAGACAACACCTCAACTGGCCCCAGGGACATCCCAGACCATATGGTGTCAAGCTTAGCATCCAGAGCTGGGGAAAGAAAAAGGAAGGGGGGCATGTTCGGAGTGATGGCGTTTGTCTTTCCAGGTCACTGTTACTGTGATACTTTCCTGGGGATAGCTGAACACTTGCCTGCCCATGGGAGGTGGGTATGAGTTCCTTGTTTTACTGTGCTTGTGCATGCAGCTTTTACCTCACCTGTTAAACTATCTTTATCCCAACCCACAAGTTTTGTCACTTTTACCCTTGCAACTCTCTCCCTCATCCCAGCAGGAAGGGAGCGAGTGAGTGGCTGTGTGGGACCGAGTTGCTAGCTGAGGTTAAACCGTGACAGACTATTTGTGCCATACTTCTATCACACTGATCACAAAGCTTCAGCACTTCTGCCAGCAGCCTGCGAGACCAAGAATTTTCTCCTCTTCTTTTTTTAAGAAAGGAGCGGAAGCCAAGCCTTTTCAGCTCTTTCTGAAGAGAGGCTGAGCCATGTACTTTTAACTCTGGCTGGAATGCTGAAACCACTCACTAAAACCAGCATTTCGATCTGGGGTTAAACAAGGCTTCTTTTTTCTCTTAGAGGCCAGATTAGCAAGAATTGCAAGGGCCCTTCTGCTGTCACCTATGCATAAAGCATGGCAAGCTTTCCAGGAGAGATGAGGTACTGCGAGTCCTTGTTAGGGATTCAGAGCCAGAACACAGACAATACCCATTTTCTCACACTGTCACGCTACAGTGGTAGCTTATCTGTTTTCTTCTCTTTTTTTTTTTTTTAAGCCAACTCAGCACACAGCCATGAGCAGGGAAGGTCTGTCACATTCAGCAACATATGGACAGGTACTCTGCAACATTTTGTGAACACCTGTCATGCAGCTGTCTATACGTGGGAGTAACCCAAGCTGGGGCTCAAATGGCCTCTTCCAGCTTGTATTCCTGTCTGGTCTGATGCTGGACAAGCTGGCACTATTGTGATAAGATCACTGGGGAGTAGTGGAGGACTGCACGTAACAGGGATGATATGATTTAATTACCTTGCTGCTCTTTTCTCCATGCTTCCCCCTCCTCACTGGAGAAATGCAGGACATTGGCAGGAGGGCACAGGCTGTCTGGGGACCTGCCAGTCCTTGTCACTGCTATCAGTGTCACTGCAAAGGCTGCAAGAAGGGCCAGTCCTGGCCTGGTCATCACCACTCCTTCCTCTCCAGTAGGAGGGGATGATGCGCAAGAGGGAGCTGAGCTGCTGAATCCTCCTGCTGCACTTTGCCACAAATACACCCTGCCTTGGTAGAAAAGGGCACCTTCCTTCTCTGCTCCAAATCACTGGCTGCAGTCCAAGCCTGACAGTTTCCACAGCAGCAAGATATGACAGAATATGTACAACAAAAGGCTCTTTATCAGTACCAGCCCAGAAGACTTTTCTCCAAGCCTGCGCCTAAGAGAGCAGGGTCATCCAATATCGGCTTTGCATTTTATGGGCGAGATGAGATTATGATACATGCTTTCTAGAGAAGGGCTTAGGGAAGATCAATGCTTGTGAGGCCTCATTGCTCAGCTTTCTGTGAGCTAATTTCTGGTTTCACATCATTTACAAAGAGGAAGAAGTCTCCACAGGTTATTTTTAAATTATTCCAATGCAAAAGCTGCTGTTCAGCACAGCTTTCCAATCTACCGGTCAGAGACAGTTAGAAAGGAACATACTTTCAACAGTCAAAAGCCACAATGAATTAACCTAACCCACCAAGAAAAGACATTTTTTTAAACTTACATTAATGCAGAGGCTCAAAAACTCATCAACAGGCGGAAAATTGTCCTTGCGTTCATAGCATGACCGGGAGAAAGGAAAAAGATTCATGCCATTCCCACTGAAGAAGCCTGGCTCAAAGACTAACTCAGAAAGAATTTGTAACTCAACTTATGGACTGAATAAGCAGAGGCAACAATTTTACGTCCTATCTCAAAAAATCTTATGTTTAAAATTTTCATCTAAAATAAAATATACCTACTCTTCAGTCACAGACCTTGGCCTCTTCCCTGACAGTGAGGCTTAAGTAAGTCAGCCACAACCCTAAGAAAGTCCTGCACAGTGATCCAGGTAACCACTCAAACACCTCCCCAAGCAGGAAGATGACGGAGTGACCACACTGAGTGCAGCATGAGGAGGAGTCCATTCAGAAACTGCACTTTCATGTCAGCTGTGGGTACCAAATTCTACAATCTCAACAGCATCAGAAGGCAGGACGGATGAGCAGGTAAACACACAACAGCTGCTGACAGCGAGAGAATGAGTCAGAGCTGGTGGCGGCTGTGCTGAACCAGAGGACAAATGCACAGCGAGCACTGCTGGCAGGAAGAGGGAGGTGAGATTTTGTGGGAGCGTGGGCAGAGCACAGGCAGATGGATGGAACAGGGAAGGGCTGCTCAGCACTGGGGAGCTGCCCCACCAAACTGAGGAGAATCCACCGCAGTCAGGCAAGCAGGTCTCAGGTTTGTGTTACAACAGGGGTGAAGAGAACAACTGGCACCTCCTAGAGTTCTCACCTCATCTTCTCCAGGCTAAAAATGCCCCAGACAACCTTGAAGGCATCATGCCAGAGGCAAGGAAAACAATTTGGCCTAATCTCCTGCAGAGCAACTGCTGGCCTCTGAGCTGAAAGGTGTTGTCATCATCCACATGTGCAAACACCTCTGGAGCCTGAGCTCCCACTCACACCTCCACACAGACTGGACAAGGAGAAATGGTTGTGCACCTCAGCATTGTGTCCCTCAGACTCCTAACTAATACAGATACCTGGAAAGCAGGTGGAAAGATGGAACAAGATCCTTCCAAGCTTCTGTAGAGAGGAAACAAGAGGAAAGTTCCAGCAAAAGCACCAAAATCCCAGGAAAAGAAAGTACTTGTGCAGCAATAAGAGCAGTTTTTTCAGGCTTCAGGGGGTGGTTGACAGGAACTGAAAGGAACAATCAATGCACCTTACACTTGTCACACAGAAAAAGCAAAGCACAGGTGCCAAAGTGAGGATTCTGCAGCAGGAAAAACAGGCAACTCCCCCAACTCAAGAGCAAGGGCACGCACAGCTTCAGCCTTACGTGGGCAACCAAAAAAAAAAGAAAAATAAGGTGTGTTTTCTGGCTCTTTGCCCTCCACAATCTTATAAAAAATAAGGGAAAGGAAAACACAAAAGAGCAAAAAACCCCAAACTATAAAATCCATTTGAAGATAAAAGTCAAGGAAAACAATTTAAATTTTTTTTTTTTTTTTTTTTTTTTTGCTTTCAGAGTGTGTAAAACCATTGAATTAAGAAAGAAAACCCAGGTGAACAGGTAGGCCTCCAGCTCTCTGATAGGGAAATGACAGTGAAAACACATCCATCAAAAGTTTGGTCTGCACAAGAAAAAAGTGCACATTGGTACTTTATTCATCCACCACATTGTCTATAGGCTGGTAAAACAGAGCAGTTTTTGGGTTGAAAAAAGCTTGCTTGTCTTGGTTGCTCTATAAAGTGATCCTCCACAATGGAAACAATGCCATCCAAATGCCTGGCTTTAAAAAACCACCCAGTGTTATGTTGAGATTCCTTCTGGCACTGACTGAGCCAAATCAGTGTCAACTCCTCCTTCAGTTATTTCTTCAGACCATGGTTGCACACTCAATCCTTTGACATCTGGAAGAGCATTAACAGCACCCTCCCACTCAACTCTGCTGCACTGGTACAACTGCTTGTAGCCACACCATGAATCAAACCGGGGAACTGATCATAGTTAAAAATAAACTAGCACTTTATTTTGTTTTTTTAAAGGATTACTTTTCAACCCAGGTCAGATCCCCAATCTATTGTGCAGCTGTACAAACAGTTGTATCAGCACAAGGTGCCTGAATTGCTGATGGTTATCCTTGTGTCTAAAGCCAACGTTTGCATTCCCAGCTCACCTCGCTCCATGGCTGTTGTAGAACAGGATCACTGACAGAACTGAACACGTAGGGGACTTGACTGCCACCGCTTGCAACTGTGGAGGGTCTCTTCAATGAGACAAAATGAGGTCACACTGATGCCTATCCTACAGCTAAGGCATGGCCACTCAGCTCCCGCGAGCTGTTGCTTGTCCAAAATTATATGTCATTTTTGCAGTCTGCATGCTGAAATAAACGTAAAAACATGACTAACCAAGTCACTAATGCGAATGAACAGCTTTGGGCCAAGTTCTGAAACAAAACTCTCCCAGAAATTGCATAACCACTAACTATCTTGGTGATCTTCCATTCAGGAAACACAAGCCTACGTGATGTGCAGATTCTCACTAATTTGAAGACTCTGACATTCAAAAAGTGAACAGGGGAGCCTATCTGCAGTTTTGGCAACTCTTCAAATTGCAGCTGAATTTTCATTTGAACATGGAAATACCAACAGAAATACTGACAACCGGAATAAGCACTAAGCAACGATGCCATGCTAGCACACTTTAGAAACAACTATGAGAGAACCAGACTGAAGGTTTTCCCAAATTACTAGCTCAAATACTGTTTGACACAAAACCAACTGAAAACACCTCCTTTTTTGATGGCTGCCTGGGAACCTACTGGGAAATATTTGGTTATTTGCTTTCAGCTGGTGACAGGTACATACATACAACAGACACATACCATTGTGAAAGGCTTTCTCACTGAAAACAAGGTATAAAAGACTGAATAACCATTCTAGTACAGGGCAGGAGGCACCTTAATGAAACAGCTTCAGGAAACCAGCTTTCTACAGTTTCTGTTTTATCTGCTCTAGAAGGCAAAAAAAAGTCTTGAAGCTATTGAGCAGCTTTTATTTTTTTGGCAGATGTCATCACATCAATCTACGAAGACACAAAACTGAAAATACTGCCAATTGGCAAACCTTACCCTTTGTTCCTTAACATGCATCTCAGGCTATAGTTCCATGACAGCTTAAGTAAATCTCAGTAAGCATTCTTCAAACCCATCCTCTCTCCTGAGTCAGCACAGGACTCACTGATCCTGCTCAGAAACCAGCCTGGCAAACAAGTTAACCCGGAAAAAAAGAAAAGTTGTTTTCGCCAATGTGGCTTCCTGAACTGGTTTACTGCCAGCACCTAACGAAAGTAAAAGGGGAAAATCATTGAGCAGGACGAGGGCAGGCACAAGAGGAGCAGAGCCAATTCCATTCAGCTCCAGCTGCCCTGCAAACACACGCTCAGAGAACAGGCGCGTCCCCCTGACTTTAAAGAGATGTGAGTTGTCACTTGCAGCAGAAACACTGTTTGACTTTTTCGCCTCTCCTGACATCGTTTTTACACCAGCATCAGCACCCCTGCAGACAGCTCCATTAAGTACCCAATCTGGTAGGAAAACAAAACAGCAATATATGAAACAAAACAAAAAGCCTTCAGTTTTCAGCTGGTCCCTAATGTATCCGACCAACAATCCCCCAAAAGATGGAAACCAAGGTACAGCAGAACTCCCAGCTCCAAGCAACTGTGAAGCTGCTCTCTCACTCAACATAGATAAAATATCACAATGTAACTACCTAACAGTTATACAAAACCACTTTGGTTCAAAAGATTCAAACAGTACATTAAAAATATCTGTAATCTAATTCTTCATGTCTTCATCTTTCACAAGACACCATTAATATTTAAAATGCCCTATTTCCTCAAAAATAAATCTTTAATTTATTTGATACCAGCATTATTTTCAAAGCAAAAGAGCTGCTAAAATATATAGAGGAGAGTGAGAAACAGCCTGTTGTGATTAAATAGGGCATGACAAACAGCAGCAGCATGTACAAGCAGTACTGGGGAGCAAAGCCAGGGGGAACAACAACAACATTACACAAACAACACTGATTCATGAACAACAAAGAATTCTTAGAAACTGCTGCCTGGATTACATCCAATGTTCTCTTTACCTTGGTTAAACTATTAAGAAAGTCACTTCAGAAAGCTGAACACTTCTGCACAACGAAGCTTTTTAGGAAGGAAGAGTTGATCCATCTAAAGGGCTCTGTGTAGGAAACCACTGCAGCGGTTCCTGTGAAGCAATGGAGTTGCAACAACACTGAAGGTGACACGAAGCTGGAACGAGTCATTTGTCCCCGTCTCACTAAGAAAGGGGCTCTTGTGCCAACACGGGTCCAAAAAGCTGCGTCTGTGTATGCACTCCTCAACTGCTGGAGGAGACGTCACCCGTGGCTGTGCACAGCAATTCCTCAATGGCAGGGACATCCTAGGGTCTCCTCAGGAGAATTTCACTAAGGTACGTTTCAGAACTTTAGCCTCACACCCTCACGATCAACATCTGCTGTAGCAAGCTCTCATCACTGCTCGTAATACCTAACTCTGGACACTGCATTCAAATTGGGGATTCCTGGAAGGCCCAGCTTTGCTTCAGAGATGCGAAAAAATTAGTTTTTACTTGCCATCTGGCTGCCACGTGGAGGACAGCACACAAAGCAGAGTCTGGGCCACTGCAATACAGAATTCACTCCACCAAAATTCAGAGATTAAGTTGTGGCTGTTTGAACAAGCAGCAAGTTTCCACTGTATTTGGACAATCTTGCAAAAAAAAAGTAGGTCTTTCAAAGAAAGAACATTAAGTTCATGAGCAAACGCTACATCTTTGTCCCAACACATCACTAGAATATCATAAATTACAAGCAAGAAGTTAATAAATTTCTGGCTGCTGACAGTCATTAACATTGAAAGTACTGCACTTTAAACATCAAATACACATATTACAGGGAAATTTGAGTAATAAATAATAAAGCTGGCATTTAGGACTGCATTTAGGCATCTGAATTTCTCACAACTCTCCAACAGAAGCAAAATACAGGTGCAACAAAGTAAGGCAAAGGTAAAACTGTGGTGAATCTGCAGAGCAGCTAAGCAGAAGCAGATGGTTGTCCCCTTTAGATCAAAGTGTCTCATGGGGAACAGACCAGTATCGCTGTACAGTGAGACTTCATAACCCTGTCACACAAGATTATCAACCCGTATACACACAGCTGTCTTCTGGCAGGTAGTCAAACCTGAGGCAGAGGGAGCTTTACAGGGGTCAAGACTCTTGCAGGATTCATCTAGATCTATTTTCTGCTGCCGTGAGATGAAATATGAAAATGGGAGAGGAATTGATCACAGAGGTAACAGAGCTTTGCACAGGGATTGTTGCTCACCCCGCAGAAGGTGACCTTCCAAAGCCTCTGATTCTCCTCTCCTTTAAGAGGATTATGAATCCTACCCTTGGGAGACTTCTGCTCAGCTACCAGCCCACTGTTACTACACATTAATATTACGTCTTGTCTCCTCATTGCTATCAGCAGAGAGATATTAGAAAAATTTATAAGAGTGCTGCTCAAAGACCAGACTTTTAATGGAATCTCTAATGCAAGTAGGGAAAGCCACAGCCAGTGATGTTTGGAGGGGACTCTTCTTTGTGCTGTCACACCCAGCTGCAGATCTGCTTAGTGCTTCCCTGCTCAAATCGCAATTCAGCTTACCTGCACATGCAGGCTGCTGACTACCCTGGAAGCAGACATTTCACCAAGGAAAGACTGAAAAGCAGAGATCATCATATGCTAAAAAATTAAGGCAAGTCAAGTGAATGTGGTTCCCAGCTCCTCAGCTCATGTACCGAAGCAGAGCCTCAGCAGGCACTAAGCCCAGGTGGGCTGTCAGGAAGTGAGAGCAGCAATGCCCTGCAAGAACATGCTGGCGCCTCAGAGGGAAAGCCAAGGAACAGAATGCAGCACATTCAGTTACATAAATCCTTCTTTTTTCACAGACATCAGACACCAAGAATTTGAGGACAACTTTCCCCCTGTTCTTCTGGGGTTTTTTTCACCTACCAAGAAGACACCATTTGGACATTTCTGAACCGCATCTACAAAGCAAATCCTGAGTCTCCCCTAGACAAGATAACCAGCGATCATTCCCCTTGCCACTTCACAGTGCACACATGTAAAGCAATCCATGCTGCCATAGAGGTGAACACATACATTTTTTCTTCCTAAGGTAATCGAACTTACAATACATTATGAATGCCACAACTACAAAAAAAAGTGTGGGACTAGACATGAAGGGAAACCTCAACAGGAAGGAACACACTTGCCAGCATCTCTGCAAATGGAGATTTAGGATGAGATCAGACACACATACAAGCTAAATCTAATTGACACAGACAGTTCTCATTTGGGACAAATGGCAAAGTATTCTCAGAAGGAAAAAAAAATACCAGCTAGCACAAGAGAAGATAAGATCTCAGATGCATCTGTAAGAACACTCCATGGTTTTGGCTGTTTCAGACTACACAGTGCAATAGCAAAGTGCAGCCGAGAGTTAAAGAGTTTTAACCAGTACCTGTACAGAGAAGCCACAGGGTTAACCACAGACACACAAAAGCCGTAAGGAGCTGAACCCATGAAGAATTACTACAAAAGCCATAAACGCAGAGGAGCTAAAATTACATTCCTTAGGCAGTTCTGATAAAGTAACAATGATCTATAGCTTTCCAAGAGACCACTAACTGAAAGACAAATGTAAGCAGCTTGTGGTGAACTTGGATTTTCAGTACTGCTCTCAATTTTTAAATTATGATGCTTTTAAAACAGAAAAAAACAGCTTTGATTAGAAAGTCAGTTGCTGCAGATAATTGATTCCCACAGAAAAATATACAACTAGGACAAAAAAAATGAACTAATTGCTATTTTTGATTCCGCAGTGGCAAAAAAAACCTCAAGACCAGCGTTATGTAAGACCATTAACCTCTTTGCTCATAGCTGGCACCTTAATTTAGCACACTACCACATTTGAAAGCTTAAACTGAATTCTTAATTCCAACACATACCACTGGCTGCAGCCAAGCAGTAATACCAGTATCGGAAAAGAAAAAAAAAATCCCAAAGGAAACACCATACACTGAATTTTGCAATTACAGTTCCTTGGGCATAAGTATATATACCTTAGCGTGACCAGATCTAATGAAACAGTATTCTTTTCAGACTGGCAATCATGAAAAGATTACCAGATGCTCCACAGTATCTTAGGAACACTGAAGAGAATTCAAAGTATACATTAGGTACAGAAAACCTTCGAATCACCTTTTATAACAGCAAATTTCTCAAATCCAAAGAAGCTGTAACCCGTTGAAAACAAAATTACTTTGCTTTGATTGATTGTTTTTCTTCTTTTCAAACTAATCTTGCAGCATTCCAAACACATCCTCCCTAGGTATGACTAAAATCTCCAAAACTACCATGTACTGTATTTAACTGTAATTCAGTGGCAATCACAAATACACACGACTGAATGAAAAACATAACAAGGTAATCTTGAGGAACATTCATGTGAACTCCCCCCACACTTCTTCCCAAGAGAAGACAGATTAATCTTCTACACTGATAATGAGCCAGACTGATGAATTTCAACCAGACAGCCTCTTAAATACTGTCTTCCATCCACTCTTATCACATTGTGGCAAAGAATGACATTCAGGAGGGAAAAAAAAGACTGATTAAGAGCCTACTTTCAGAAGCTAACGTCCTGTGTGGAAAGAGCTCTATGAATCACCCGTTCATCCACGTCTGACTCCATCTACTCTTCAGAATTCCCTGATGGGCTTGAATTCATACTCCACCCATCCAGTCTGTTATGTCCCAACTTGCATACAACAACACTGTGGGAGAGTGTCAAAACATGCAGTAAACTCAAGCTAAATGGCCTCTAGTGTTCTTCCTCATCCACAAATCCGATTATTTGATCACAGAAGACAATGAGGTGCGTCAGACACAACTTAGAGTCGGTAAATCCATACTAACTGTTCCCAGTCACATTGCTTTGCATGTTTCACACAGGAAAGGTGTACCAACAGGACCTGACCCATGACTGTCCCCAGGACTCAAGTGAGACTGACCGCCCTGGATTATCCTTTGGGCCTAGTCTGAAGATAAGCAATCTGAGATGGGCCCTGTAACTTTTCCAAGATGTCCAAAACTGGCACCACAGCACCATCAGGTCCCATGGCCCCAATTCTCTCAAGTAATCCCCCACCCTGTTCCCATTTGCTTCCTACTGCTCGTTCCTCTTTCAATATTGTCTCTAGACACAAGAGCCAGGAGACCTTGTAACTGAAGACTCAGGCATAAAAACCACCAAATGCCTCAAGGAAGCCTGTGCATCACTCATCCAAGCCCCCTTATTCAGCAGAGTCTTTGTTTACCCTTTTACCCCCAGTGTAGAGGTAGAAGTTATGTCAAAATTATCAGGAATGCTGCAAAAAGCACTTCCTGTGAGAAAGTAGCTGCTTCCCCCCCTTTAAAGACAGAAATGCAGACTAACATGGCCAAGTTTGTTCTGTCTGTATTCCAGGTTGTCAAAGAAACCCCAGGTCACTTTGCAGACATAAAACAAACTTGCTGGAGTTGCATGACCCCATTTCTAAAACATTTGGCAAAACAGCCTCCTTCTCGCTGTTGGCCAGGCTGAGAGTATTTAGCAAATGGAAGTCTGTAAAGAGTAAACCTAGACCCCCCCCACCCCAAAATCTCTAAGAAAGTTGCATAGAGAAGCTTCTTTCTAGCTTTAATTAAGAATAAAAATCCAGATGACAGAAAAAGGAACCAAGATTTTCACACACTTAGATGCCAACCGTCCGGATTGCTCTTAGTATAGAAATGGGGATGTTTTATGATGACTCCATTCTCTCACAGCTTTAACACATGTCTCATTTCAGTGTACCAGATGAAGGGGAACTGCAGGAGAGAACTCTGAGCTGTTGCAATGCTCCCCAAGTGAAAGGAGAGCCAAGGCATGGAAGAATTGCAGACCAGGTTCCTGGCACTGAGGAGGAGTCTCATCGTGCCACGTTCCCACTGCCAGGGCAGCAGCAGTGCCTGCTGTGCCTGAAAGCCAGCACAGAAGTGTCACAAAACCAAACAAAAGTACTTTTTATCAAACTCAACTCTCAAGTCTCCCCTGCCCCCTTCTGGGAACAACTTGAAAACTTCAGTATCTTCTTCCACTGATAAAATTGTTTACTTCGGGCAAACAACAACAACAAAAAAAAAAAAAAAAAAAACAGAAAGCGCTTTTGCCTCAAGAATAAGTCCCTTCAGCAAAGACATGGATGTTATTAAATGCATCTCCTGCAGCAGCAGAGGCAGACTCAAACTGGATTTTTTTCACCCATACACTGAAGCCACTGTCAAGAACTCTTGCCTGCCAGAAAATGGCTGGACAACTCACTACAGCTCAACTCTTATGACTGAGCTGATTCACTCCTTAGGTCACAATGCCGATGTGCAATGCAGGCTCCCTGTCCTCTACCCTAATGTTTTAGCTCAGCTACTTATTACCCCAAAATTAAAAAAAAAAGAAGAAAGTATAGAAAAAATAGAAACTGCAGCAAAACTTACACGATGCACATTAACTGCTCAAAACCCTTCTCCACAAGTTATAGAAACCACATTCTATTAAGCTGCTGACTGAGACCTGACTTAAGCAAAAATCCCTTTGCAGCGACCTATTTATATTGAGACTTTAAACGCTAAAGAAAAACAAGCCTCATTAGGGCCAGAGGTGAAAATTCTCCCACCTGCCTCTTCTTACCACTGCTAACAAGGAGAACATCACGCTGCCGTTTATATGTGCAGCTTTCCATTGCACAATATTTAAAAAAAAGTTGCACTTTCCTCTTTAGCTTCAGAGTACAGTCCTGCATTATTCTGCTACTCAGAAAACACACACAGATATTCAAACACTTTTATCTCTGCTTTGCCTGTAAACTACAGAGGAAAGCTAAGCCAAGACCCCACATCCCATTCCCACCTGGGATAAGAAGGGAATTTTCACAGCATGGCTACTGGTAAGCAGCCATTTAGGATCTGTGAAGGGAAATATTTCTCATCTTGAAGAAACTGACCCCACAGTCAAGATCCAGACACTTCATCCAAAGAGCACATTGTGAACAACAACACATCCTGTGCAAAGGGAAGGGAGAGCAAAGCCAGCTGGTAAGGAGCAGAAGCTGGCTCCAATACTCAGGAAGCAACGCAAATGTTTTGTTTCCTTAGGAATTAGGACAACATATAGATTTAAACCCATCAAAAGTCTAAGAGTTATGCATCAAAACCAAACACAGACTTGCCACAAAGAACCATCACAATCCAACTAATCTCATCCTTAGGGTCTCTGTAAACCAGTGTTTGATTTGGTTCACTTCAAACTCACTGTAAAGCAGCTTTACAATTCCTATCACACACTGTGGGCTGTGACACCACTCTGATCCATCTCATGCTCAGATCTATACATTCCCCTTTTTCTCAGCAGCCTGAGAATTAATTATATGGAAATGAACAGTGGGATTTCAAGCAACTGGCTCTCTCAAAGGAGCTGGGGACTGCAGGATCTCTGCCTTCAGAAAATCTGTGCCAATGTCCGTTCATTACAACTCCTGTTAGAGAATGAGTTTAAGACCCAAACAAGCAAACAATGGTACTACACTCATCTTCTCACTTCTGTGGCCAGAAACCAACATCTGCTCAGCAATGGCTTGGACTCTTACCTCCTGTCACCACCAGATCACATCAGAGCAGCATCCTGACTGAGGATGTTCTGCCAAAATTGTAGGTGATACACAAACAGCAGCTCTAAACAAAAATATTAACACTCTGACTTTTAATGTTGTCTGCATAAGCTCTACCTACCCATCCATGGAATGCAAGGCACTAACAGCTTCACAGCCTCATGTGAGCTGGAATTTCAGTACCCAAGAGGACTTTAATCTCACATATGCAGAGATACACCAGGGCATTTTGGCAGTTACAACAGCATTTGAGAGTGAGTGGAGGGGCATTGTACATCAGAATTTTCTTTCTGTCTAACTGTGAAGATAAAACTAAACAAATGTTTTGCTTCAGCTATACTCATCTTTTTCTACACAGCGAAGCAGAAAACATATTTATTTGGCAGGTCCTTAGTGGCATCCTGCAGTTTTATCAGACAGCACAACTTCTGTCTGAACACTGGTAATACACTTAAAACCAGGAGAAATGCAGCAATTTTTACATTTCTCTGCTGAAACTTAACAGGCCAGCAAAGTGCTCTGTTTGATTTGGTTATTTTAGTTATCTTCTAGATAACCATAATCTACCTGAGATTACCCAAATGGAAAGAACCAGGAACAGGCTACTGGTTTTGATGCTTCCGCTGAATGATTCCATGATTTTGGTAAAACCATCCAATTGTGGTGTACCTCAGCCAGCAGAAAAACAGCTTTTCAGAAAGGAACAGTTTACTTGACTATCTTGCTACTTCTATACTGTATTTTAAAGCCAGAAGTTTGGCAATCATTTCACTTTTCATGATCCCCTTGCACTTCTTTTCAACTTATTCTTGCCTGGTAGTTAAAATTAAATTCTCAAAATCTAAAGAATATGTGACCCGGTACGTGAACAACTGAATTGGTTTTGTTAATACAGACTCAAATTAGGAAACCTGTTTTGAGTGAATGTGGTGCTGTTTGGCTGAAGATCCAAATCCTTGAGCAACTTTTCTGTTTATAGAGCAGAAACAGAAAGACAATCTAGGAGCACGTCAGTCCAACAGAAAGACTTAAGGGACTAAATGCAAGATTATCCAAACAAGCTCACTTAACCCCGGTACACAAATTCTTGTGCCAAAAGCACAAGGAGCAGTTGTTACTCAGTGGTTTGTTCTGCTACTGTAATTCTGAGACACCAACACTGAACAAAATTTGGGGCTTTCTTAAATACCTGAAAAAGGTCAGAGAAATGCAAGGCAGTCAGTTATACAGTACCCCAGATTACACCAATGCTCAGGACACCACTTAATTTACTGTATGAGAAAACAGAACTGCAGACTGCCCTGTAATTTCATGTAGACACCCATGCTAGAATAAATACATCAAGGTTTGTATGGATAGGTAAAATCTTCTATGCCCAACTGAGAGATGCCCTCCTCTCTTGCTGCAACCCTTTCTAACTTTATACTGCCAGTGAAAAAAGCTGTCAGCTGGAAAAGACATATTTTGGGCCCCCACTTTCCTATCTAATTGTTTTTCCTTGAAAAAAGTGCTACTCACAACGACAAATAAAACACTCCTCACACTTTACCTTCTCAACAACTGCAGCAAAACAAGCTTTACCTGAGAAGTGTAATTTTATCACTATCACTGCATCTACATTAAGGGATTCCACTGGCAGAGCTTCACTAGGTAAGGATGAACATGCTGATTAATGCAGCTGTCCCAAGCAGTGGTAGCAGAAACAACCTTAGAAGCACATCCACAGGGAGCTAAAGCCACCTAATCACGTTGCAAATCCATGCCCCCTACTTGATACCAGTTTAATTTTCCGAAGCAGGTGACCCTTGAGGGTCACAGGCAAGAAAACATGAGCTATAACTTCTCAACTGGGCACTTCACTGTGATTTTTTTCTCCAAGAGAAAGTACCAAAGGAAGGTACATTCTTACATACAGTATATTCTCTTGTACTGTCAACCCATTCAAAAAAAAAAAAAAAAAAAAAAATCAAAACACTGAAAAGGAAAGAGAAAAAACCCAAGCTCTACGTCAGAGAGAAAAAAAAATCTCAACGTAAGTGCTGCAAGAAAGTAAATAATACCATGGAAAATTCAAGGATAAAGGGCAACATTTAGTTTTTGAGGTTTGGAATGGGAAATAATGAGGTCTGTCATGGCAAACATACTTTAGACAAAGACAGTGCACCAAATCTAAATTTAAGTAGAATATATGACAGTATCTGATGGGACTGAAAGCTAAGGTAGTCATTTCATTTGAAGCTAGATAAAACTCTAACAGAATTTTATACAAGGACACTTTCATCCCTTCAATATAGCAGAATGACACACAACCCAGGGTCATGGAGGGGATTTTGATCTGGGTCTGTTGTTATCCTGTAACTCTCCTGAGGATCAGCATAATCTACAAGGCTTTCAATCACTCATACTGAAAATCTTAAAGCTGTTAAAATACCTTGGGGTTGTTTTGTGGCTTGCAGCATGTTCTGGAAGGTAAAGGACAAAGAATTAACAGGAGGTCCAGCCAGCTGAGTGGAAATGAAAGGCAGCCTGAACCTGAAGCTGTCTTCTCAGGAGACACGTGCATGAGTCACACAAGCACAACTTCAAGTTTAGCAATGTGCTACAAGTTCTGAAGGACAAAACCCAAAACCTGGCATTTAAAATCATCGGCAAGATTATTTTATCTAATTAGGAGCCAGTACAACCGTCCTTCGGTACCTTCTTCTAGCAAACCTCACACTTCCAATGGATCCAATGTAACTTGGCTTTGCAAAAGGAAATATCCAACAAGGAAGCTCTGAACACAGTTCAGTCCACTGTATTTCTCAAGCGCATTCCAAAGGGATCTTCAATATTTCAAATCTTCATTATTACTCTTCTATACACTAACTCTGGGCAGCAGGCCCCGTGAAATGCTCAACCACACCAACCACCTGTTTGAGGGAACAAGAAACTTTTCCTTTGAAATGAAGAATCAGACAAACAAAGCCTATATATTTAACTTCCTGTTCACTGAAGCAGTCGTAAACAAGTCCCAGTAAACACTCTACAGATCACAAATTCCCAATATCTTATCTAAATATTAAGCTGCTGAAGTGGATCTCAAAGCTCCTTCCAAAAGGCTTTCTAGTGCGCCACTAACAATTGAGGCTTCTGGTTACTTAAAAGATGTAAAACCAAAGCAAAAAGAAAGTATGTAAAACTTGATATGTCAAATTGGTTTGTAGATAATTAAATGCAACACCTGCATATACATAAAAAAAAATTCTGCCCCGTATGCTAAAAAAGCACAGCACACTCATCTGGAAGCCACACAAACTGTGGTAAGTTTGATTTTAACAGCAAAGCCCCTCTCAAGTGTATGACAGCTACCTTGGTTTTTCACGCTTTAAACTCTTCTAAAGACACTGCAAGGCGATGCTGCAGGTTGGTTTGGGTTTTTTTATACAAAATAATAGTCTGCTAAATCATATGTATTCTCACAGCCACAATACATCATGGGCTGTATATAGCTGGGGAAAGCAAGTTTCCCTTTAATTTTCTCTTCCAGATCAATACAGTGTGATATCATGTGCCAAAAGCTTATCATCTCAGGCTGAAAAACACAAAATAACAAGCATTAGGGGTGGAAAATAACACAGAGTTCTCTTCCTTGAGAACCATAAAGAACTGCTTATGACAGGAAACCCGAAACAAAGTGCTTTGCTCTCACACAAGAGTCAACCCAGCAAGCTCACTACCACAGGACACTGATCTTTGGCAGAATTCTTAAAAGGTTTCAAATGTTCTTCTGGTTGTCATGTCACAATGGGATGAACTCCAAAAAACAAAGTCTCAAACAGTTCACCATCTAACCTGTGATCTTTAATTGCCAGGTTTTAGGCAGATATTTTAGCTGCAGTGAATAAAGACCTTAGTTTACTCCTGGCTGGTGAATGATACAATACCCTTAACTATTTTAACTAAGAATATTTGAGTCAAGCTGCACTCACAAATCAGAAATAATTTTTAAGACAACTAGATTTTGTCATTAGGTGAACCAAATTGTCAAAAGGTTTAGTTTTCTAAGCAGCTGAAATTCATTGGAAGTGACCATGCTAAGGATGCTACGTAACTAACAGACAAGACAACAGGAGTGGGAATTTCTGTGATCTTACTTAACTAAAGCTAAGAATAATTAAGGGGAAAAACAGGAACTCACAAGTGCTGTTACTACAGAAAAAAAAAAAAAGAAAAAAAATGTGCAGAGCACCTGAAGAAAAGTAAGAACTATTCAAGCTCTGCATGATGCACAACAGTGATATCTATTCAGTCTGACTAAAATAGAGTTACTTTCCTCAGTTCTGTAAAAATAAAAGACGCATAAAGCATGCCTGATAATGCTTATTGGTTCACATTTAGCTTACTGTCAAATTTTAGTAAGTGTATTCAGGGCAACACTTGTGGTAAGAATTGTGAAGTATTAAGACTTCAATTACATAAAGAAGATTTACGCCCAAGTAAAGGAAATCCCAATTGCACAGCACAAGGAAACACAATATCTGGTTCTAATGGAAAATAAAGCAAACCACTCCATTATTTACAAAAGTACAGGGGATCCATAAACATTTTATACAGTGTAACATTTAATCTAAGTAAAATCCTCATCTTTGAGACAAACACGATGTAGGTTTTATTACAGGAAGCATGGAGGTGTTTAAGAAACTATCTAAAAAAACCCTGCATACGTATTGTTTCAACACAAATGGAGCTTCAGTCTGCTTCAACAATTCTTTTGGGACAGACTCAAAAGACTGAAGTTCAAAGTTCTTTTTATTTTTGTATTTGTGGGATCAGAGTCAATTCCCGTGAATCCAACAGTTCTATTCCTCAGATGTGTCACACGAGACCACAGATAAGCTTTATAATGAGACCACAGCTTGGAAAAGTGGAATAAACCTTTCACCAAGCAGCAGTGCTATGAGGGTCTTCCAAAGCCTAAGGACTTTGACATTTTTTTAACCAACAAACCAACGCAAGAGCAGCATATCACATCTTTAGCAATAGCTCCAGCAATCTCATGGCAGTTACTCGATGGTTTGATTCAGACACTGAATGAGACAAGGGACTGTGTAGCCCCCAGGCTTCTCTCCCAAATCCTTCCTGCTTTAAATAACTCACTGACATCTGCACTTGGTGGTGCACTGATTTTGGTGCTCAAAGCTGCTTATCGCCTATAGTTAGCTGTAATGAGATCATGACTACTCCCCACACGTGCTTAAGCTGCTCAGACAGTACTGTCAAAGGACACAGAACAAACAGCCAGCCCTATCTTCTTGCACCCTTTTTAAGATTTCTAAACTCACTTTTGGAAATGCTTGACAATATTTTGATACCAACAATGGAGCGACATTAATTGGAATTAAAGATCACATGATATTTTCTATTAATGCGCTCCGGAAGTTAAAAAAACTGGGGAAAATGCAGCTCAGCACAGAACTAAGAGGGAGGAAAGAAAAATGTCACAACAGAATATAAAGGCTATACAGTAGTTTAGCTTTAGATCAGCACTTAAGTCACAGGAGCATGCCCTGAAGAGAAGGCACCAGGAGCATGCCCTGAAGAGAAGGCACCACGTGTCTCCTTTCCCTATCCCAGGAAGGTACTTGCGGAGCTCAGCTTCCCTAGTTTTCCCTGGTCATTGCCTTTTGCATTTCAAACTAAGATCATCACCCACACAGCTCAGGGGCTTCCCCATCAGGAAGCTGAACCGTGTGACAAGCACTGCTTAAACACATCATGTCTTAAGAAAACAAGGTCATTTAAGTCAGTTTGTACCACAGGAATACTGAGTCATATCTTTGGTGATAAAGATCTGGGGGAAAACAGATATGATTGACTTTCCTTCAAATTCAGGACAGCACGAAGCAACCTCCTTAAAACTGAAAGACTATCACACCTGCCTTATCAACTTTCAGAAAACTAACCTCAGAATAGAAAAGAAAACAGCAGACAATGATAAGAGTTCTGAAATCATTATAAGGTGATTCAGCTGCAAATCAACCCCTCAAATGGCCAGAATTACTAAAGCATGAGTGAGCCTTCAAATCTTGGAGTTCTAGTTCTTATTACAAAGAACTGACACCGATTTGGTGAATGAACAGGACTGAATTTTTCACTCTGTGCTAGTGCACTTACTTGGGTGTCCCTGTCATAGCCTTCAAAGATAAGAACAAAACTCCCACAATCTACCTACATATCTTACTTGAAGGGTAAAATTACAAAGGGAGAGGTAAAAAGCAAGCAGTTTATTTCTCTTTGCATCTCTAAGGTGGCTGCATATGTATTCTGAGCAAAACAGAAAAACATCACCTTGGAGATGTCACCCAAGCTCCTTTGGCTGAGCAGTCACTGGAATATGGAGCCAACTTCTCACAATCAAGAGGGAGCAGGACCCCAGAAGCAAGTCAGCCTGCAAAACGATGTATGGAAACGAGTTAGCAAGTGCTAAATTAGCTTTTATTTAGATCTTTACTTGCTTGTCAATTCAGAATGTTTGAGAGCATGCCTTCCCTACAGACTGGGACTGGAATTCACAAGCTCCTTTGAGAATGCAAATGCTCTCACTCATTCCTGTGGGCTCTGACAGATGCTCTTTACCAAACCCACCAGTTGGGCTGAGGGGACGCACTGTCCCCAGTTGCCTCAGCCACCTTCAGCTGAAAATTCCCAACCATGGAGCAGAGCAGGATCCATGACTGCTCCTCATCAGGCAGGGAGGGGCATTAGGGAAGAAAGGCTGAAGCAGAGTATATTAAACCCCAGCAGCTGCACAGGCCTGGATGTAGGCACCAACACAAGGGAGGTAGTGTTTGGCAAAGCAGCAGGACAGCTGGTGGAAGAGATAACCTTTCTAATTACAAAAGCTAAATCAGAGACAGCTTATCTACTGCAGCTCCCAAGCACGTGTAGTGACGCTCCTACCAGGACAGAAACACCCATATCATAACCTCTTTCACTGCTTTTATCAGATTAGGTTGACACAGATCTTCTCCGAATGTAATTATGGCAGCTATCTTTGCATTATTTTTTAACAAAACAACTGCACCCATTTTAACTACTGTGGACACATTATACAGATGGAGAGACACCCTGTAACAGCAAAGCTTATTCCTTTACTCCCAAAGAAGGGTTTCAAACATTAATGACACCACATACTGACAGGGGTGATGAAAATAAATGCAAGCTTAAGAAGCTTGTCTTTCACACACAGTTAATGCCACTCAAAATGCATACAGAGGGGCCTGTGGAAATAAAGGCAAAGGACTTGCACCTTAGTACCATCTGCAGAGTGGCTCACACCAGCATGGACTACACAGGAAGCACTGGCAGCCCAACACACTGATTAAGAAAATTGCATCTATTAGGAAGCAAATCTACCCGAACAGCACACTGGGAAAGCCAAAAATAACAGCTGCTGCCACATCAGCACAGCACAACACTGCGCACAGGCGATGCCTGCAAAACAGAAACTAAGCAGCCACACACACACACTTCCTCTTCCTCCTCCCACCACCCCTATGACAGCAGCAACAAACCTGATATAAAACACTGGCCAGCATCCTGCTCTGCATTCCTGTCACATCAGGAACAGAAAGGAGGGAGACTGCTAGCTGCTCCTCCATATAGCTGAAGGGCCCCTTCAGTTTGCAGCACGTAACACAAATACTTGACATGACTCTTGCAGAGGGTTCTGTCGCATTTCCTTTTGCTCCTTTTTTTGAGCTCACCCATTTCAGAGCTCACTAGGGACCCTCTGTACTTACTAGACTTGTTTTTGATACATTCCCTCTCAAAGACTGAGAGGTCAGATATAAAAGCAGTTGTTCCTAGGCATGTCCATTATATCAACAAGCAAGCAGAGAGCCACACACAAACTCTGCAAGTGAAGTTCAATGCTAAACCCTGCCCAGAACCAAAACTGACAATGTGATACTGTCAAATACAAAAGTAAACAAATCAGGCTGCAGCTTTTTGTCAATACTAAGTTCTGAGACTACAAATCCCAGCATCAACACTCCACTGAGATGCTCACATCTCCAACACATTACAAGCTAATTCCTGATGGAGAGACTGGGGGAATCTACTGACAGCAAGTGAAGTGCCTGGGTTACACTGCAATAATCAAGGCCTCTGTCAGATTTTCCATGGCTTCAGTATCTGCATTTCAAACACAGATGGATGAGACACTCTTTCTAGAAATGCTCTTTCTAGAGCATGGGTTCTAGATATCCAATTCAAACTTAGCACCTGCATTTCTTATGCCAATGAAAAGCAGAGTCAGTGCCACCCCCAGCACACCAGCCAGAATTCACCAGGTCCACAAAAACCTCTAGGCACAGAGAAACTAAGTAAAAACTGAAATCTGAAAAGTGATCAAACCTTTTTACAAACATTTGGTGATCCACTGGACCAAAGAGTCTGTGCCCTGTAAGCAGATGGCCAACAAATAGCCCCGAGCTTGTACAGGGCTCCTCATCTCGCACCAGTCAAGCTCAACAAGGTCACATTTCAGAGTTTGATCATTTTACCCAAAAGGAATAAGCTCCATATTTGTGGGAGAAAAGGAACAAAAAACCCAGGCAGCTCAGATGGGATAAGAAGAGCACACAACTGCGTCATTAAGAGGAAATCATAACACTTGTTTAAAAGGCCAATTAGCTGATTAAGGGCACAGGTACTACTCCAGCCTGGGCACTTTTTTGACCTCCAAGTGCTTAGTACTCTAACCTTGACTTTTCACTACGTGCAATGCAAGACAGAGTAACTTCCAAGTCAGCTGACTTGTATAATTTGCCAAGAGAGGGGAACCGAAAGTACATCTAATTTTTCTTCCTATAATATTTTTATAAGAAGGACACGCTCAGTGCTGTCAACCTGATGATGAGGCACACAATGATTCACAGAAGTAGGAGAGAAGCATGGGCACTACTGTTCCATTTAGTTCTTAAATATATGCAAAAAATGTGGTTTGAAATTATATTTATATACAAGAAAATAGATAATGTAAAAATACACTGTTGCACTCTTACACAGTTACCCTGCAGATTACCCTGAACTCAGCTAAGACCCCATTCCAGACACATTTCCCTTGCACCTGCAAAAACATTTAAACACCCACAAAGATGGGTAGAAAAAGTTTGTCTTCAGCCTGATCAGTCTGTAAGGGAACTCTGATCCTCACCTGCGCAGGCATAAGCAACAAGGCAAGAACCTCCTATGGGCTGCAGTCTCTACTTATATGAGCTGAAGTACCTGTGAAACCACACATGTGAAACTGGTGATCAGAAGCAGATCTTAAAAAATGTCCCCTTTCTCATCCTCAACAGATAATCGTGCTCACTTGCTCTTCTTCTATGCAAGAAACACGTAAAACAGCCACAAAGTGCCTAATGAAAAACCAGAGGGTCCAGGAGAGTGTCCCACCAGCATATCCTACTCTTTCCATCAAAGATTCCTAAGCTAATAATGTTGTACACGTCAACTTCTCCCTACAGAAGCTAAGGATCACTTCCCCTGTTCTCCCAAAAGTCCTTACTAGACAGGAAGCAAAGGCAAGGCCATGAAAAAGGACATCTCAGATCAGGCTAACAGGCTCTAACCAGGATAGAATAGGTTGTTCATTCATGCACCTGGAAATGGTTGTGCTGAAAAAGCTGACCGAGTATGAAACACGCTTTAAGAAAGAAAAAAAAAAATTAGCATAAGGATAACTCAAACCATCGAAAAAACAAGAATTTGATGCAGTTGAAAAAGTAACCCAATGTTATCTTGCTTTATAGAGCTCACACCTAAGTCTTTTCACAACCTACCGCTTTTCTTCCAGCTCCAAAACAAAGCACTTACCTTAGATCAGAGCTAAACTAACCCAGAAAAATACTTCAAACTTTAAATAATAATAAATTGTTACATGGGATTAGGAGAGAGCTATTTAGGGTTACAGTGACAACACACAATAACTGATACACCTAACTCTAAAACATTTTGAAGCGCCTGACAGATTTCTATAAAAAGGAAATCAGAATCTTAGTTCAGTGATAAACAACAAGGATACCATTATTTTTCTCCATCAAAAGCCTGACTACACAAGTGTTAGCAGGTGACAGCTCACTACAATGAGACTTTCACAAGACATTACTGCATATTATTTTGTGAGACAAGCTTACACAGCCCAAACAATCACAAAAACATTATATTAAATACAGAGACCCAAGCCCCCACCATTCCTCAGCGTGCATCATTCAGTGTTTCACTGGCAAAGGCCAATTCTGGAATCCAGCTCTGGAAGCTCTGAATACCAAGTTAAGCCAGGTAAACCTGAAGGGAGGAAGAGCAGATGGAGCAAAAACACAACAAAACAGGTTGAAATGACAAAAGCAGCACATACTAAAGTATATTGCTTGGGGAGGAAAAAAAAAAAAAAAAGCAGGGCTGATGTTGAGCCTAAAAACGAAGGAATATGGACCCTGAGACCCGTATAAATTCAGAGTAGTTCAAAAACGAACAGCAGTCGGTACCACCTACCCTAATTCAACCCCTCCTTGGAAACCCCGGGAAAGGTTGGTCCTTGTCCAGGTCTGCAGACCCATGAGCCCACCTGGCCCGGGGGACTGCCGGGCACTCCGGGAGTCCCCAGCCAGCAGCCAGCTCTCCCGGGGCCACCCACACCCCTCCCCTGCCGGGGGGCAGCACGGACAGGCCCCTGGCCCCACCAGCCTCCTCACCATGTTGGTTTCATGTTACCGCCGCGGTTTCCGAGCTCCTTCCTGCGAGCAGCTCCTGTGGAAGGCAAGGAAGGGCACAAAGGGAGGGGACGCTCGCTCTGCCCGCTGGGCACGGCCCTGCCCCGGCACCGCGCTGCCCAGCCCGGGGAACCCCGCCCCGGCCGTACCCCAGGCGGGCCCCGCGGGGGAAAGCGTCCGGATCCCACCCACTCACACACCGGGAGGGTACCGGGCTCCCCCCAGCCCCTCCTCAAGGGGCCGCGCACGGACCCCTCCATTCCAGGCCCATCCCGGTGCTCGCTGCCCCCTCACCCCGGCCGCTCACGGGGCCGTGCCTGTGTACCCCCTCTCCCTTCACGGGGCCGCACCCGGGTCTCCCCTTCACGGCAGCGCGCTCGGCTCAGCCCCTCGCCCCTCACCCTGGCCAGTCCCCGCCCGCCGCGGCTCACGGGGCCGGCGCTGCCTGCCCGGCCGGGACACCGGAACGCGGAGCCCCAGCGCCACCGCTCCCCGCCGCTCGAATCAACAACAAGATGGCGGAGCCCGAGCGGGAGGAGCCCGGCGCTGGCCGTCATAGCAACCGCGCCGTCCAAGGCCCGCCCCGCCACGCTGTCCGCCAATCCACATCCGAGTCCCGCCCCACCGGGGCTCTTTTGGACGCTGATAGGTCAGACGCGACGTCGCTCCAGCGCGGCTCCGGACCGCCCTTTCCCGAGCGTGGACGGCAGCGCACGTTAGGCACACGTGACGCCCGCCAGGGCCTCGCCCCCTCGCGGTCAACGCCGTCTCATTGGCTGTCCGCGGAAAAGGGGGGGCCGTCGGCCAATGGGCGCGGCCCGCGCGGGCCGGGCGCGCCCCCCCGAACCGGGGCTCCGCGCTCCGAACCGCTCTCCTCGATCCGAGCCCACCCCCGGCAGCTCCGCGCTCCGAACCGCTCTCCTCGATCCGAGCCCACCCCCGGCAGCTCCGCGCTCCGAACCGCTTTCCTCGATCCGAGCCTACCCCCGGCAGCTCCGCGCTCCGAACTGCTCTCCTCGATCCGAGCCCACCCCCGGCAGCTCCGCGCTCCGAACCGCGCTCCCCGATCAGAGCCCACCCCCAGCCGATCTGCACTCCGTGTTCCCCGACGCAAACTCACATCCGGCCGTCCCGCCGTCCCACACTCAGAGCTCCCCGCCCCGAGCCTCCGGGGCCGCTCTGCATCCCCCTCTGGCCGCCGCTCCTAGCGGAGTCTCGACAATGGGACACGTTCACGCGCCATTCCGGTACCATAAAGGGTTAAATTCCCAAACGGTCACGGTTCCCGTGGGCTCAGGGCAAAAGGGACCCTCAGGCAAAGTCACACAGGTGACCCCTCTCACTGTGAAATTTCACGGCTGGCCCCTGTTCCCCTTCCCTGCCCTTAGTCACCTACTCCCCAAATTAGTCCCTTCCCTCTTATCCCGCCAGCGCTTCATTTCCCGAGGAGCTGCCAGGGAGGCGTCCTGTGGCGCACCCCTTTGAAATTCAAATAACCGGTTTTCCGCCTCCCGCTGACGCCTTTACAGCCTCCCGCCGCTCCCAGCTCCTCCTGCGGCGTCTCGCTCACCTGCACCCACGCTAATTCACTTTTCCTCCCAATTATCAACCCATCCCCTCTGCCGACCAGCTGTTCATCCCACCCTCTTGCGCCTGCGAGCGCTGTAACAAAGCAGAACTTGAGGGAGACACGGGACTTGGGGCAAAAATTGCTCAAAATCACCCGTGGCTGGGTTTTCTTTCCCCAAATATCCTCCCTGTGGAGGTTAACCCGACTGGGTCACATCCAGACGCTACAGAGATGCTTCTGTGACCGAAGCAGACTCTGCCAAAGCTCTTGTAATGTTTTTCGCAGTGCCAAGCCCAGTGCCAATTCTTGTCCCGGGTCATGCCACTCACATCGCTGACGAGACAGTGCTAATGACCACCACAGCAGGACAGCCAGCAGTAGCACTGCCCGGCAAGGAGACTCCCTAAGGCGATCACAGCAGCGTGTGCAATCTCTGACACCATTTATTAGGTCTAGACTCGCTGAGGCGGCTCGGGGTCTGGCTGCACCCCATGTGAAGCGGTTTGGCCACAAAGGATGGGTCTCCTCCTCAGGGGGCCACACCAGCTGTCTGCCAGTGCCCGGTGCTCTGCATAGCACTGCCCAAATGGAGCTGTGGGTCACAAGGAGCCCCTCAGCAAGTCAAGCCCGTCAGATCCAGCGCCAAGCCCCGGTCGTGCTGTTGAAGGAATAGTCCCTGCCGGTGCCTGAGATGGAGGCAGCACTCAGTCACTGCCATGCAGGCGTGACCCTGCTCTCTCCTGTCACCAGACCCCTCTGTCTGGGGGACACAACCCAAGGCTGCTGTTGGGACTGCTGGGGCTGTGGGACAGGGCACTCACGTGGGTCCTGTGCACGGCCATCACGCTGCCCCTGTGCAGAGGAGAGATAGGAGAGGCTGCTGAGAGCCGCAGAGCTCTTCCTGCCTCCCTGGCAGGGCACCCTCCCTCACTGCCACACACTTACTGGGCTGCTGGCATGTGGGTGTCCCTGTTCCTCTTTGCCCCCACTGTGCTCCATCACATCCCAGGACCTGCAGAAGGAAAAGAGGAAGGGAGGGAATGCTGCCGGTCATGGGCTGCTGGCCTCAACCCCAAGAGATGCTGCTGGGAGTGACTTGCCAGCCAGGTTTTGCCCTGCCAGCTGCACCCTGTTAAGCTCATCACCCACCTACCTGATTGTCCCCTGGCACAGAAGGGGACAGTGACAGGGCCATGCTCCCCCAAGCACCACCACCTTTCACCAGTGCCTGAGCACCAAGCAGGTCTGCCACCACATCCGCTTGTTTCCCCGCGTGCTGGCATGCATCACTCTGGTGCTTGGAGGATGCTGTGCTGGGGGAGCTGCCAGGGCCACCCACACGGGCTGAGCCTGGGTCTTCTCCCTTGCGTAGTCACTACAGCCCCAGTGTCACCAAGCACTGTGTCCTCAACCTTGCCAAGGGATCTGGAGCCAGCTGTGCATCACCTCGGGACAGTTATGCCACTGGAGGTGGCTGTTATCCTGCCCATGAGTTTGCATGTCTCCTCCTTGCTGCGCGGACACTCAGCACAGGCTGGTCTAGCATCTCCTCAGGCTCTCTCCTCTGTCACCTGTCACTATCACTGATCCTCTGGGGATTGTGCAGCCTGCTCACCTCCTCCCTGGGAGCTTTTTCCTGACAAATGGGGCTCACCCCTGCCAAACAGGGGCTCCCCCAATGAGCTGCAGTGACCTCAGCCCTAGTGTCAGCACCCAGCCTTGCAGTAGGCATTGGCACCAGCACTATGCCATCCCACCCTGTACACTGCAGAGTCTGTACCCCAGCCTGGCCACCGACATCACTGTCTACTGGCCAAATTGCTCTCTCTGCTCCAATAGCTCCCATCAGGGATGCACCCTTGTCCTGGGCAGAGATGGCTCCCTGGCACAGCAAGCCATGGCCAAATGCAGAGTATATTAAACATACCCCGTGTGCTGTGTCTCCCTGGCTACCTGCAAGGACAACACAACTGCCAATATGATCCTGGCCATACAGCACTCACCTCTTGGCCAGGAACAGCTTGCCAGAGGCCCGGTTGCTGCAGGAGGAGCAGAAGGCAGCCGTGAACCCTTAGTCTTGCTCACTGTGCCACGCCATGAGGGGGCCTGGGGCTCACCTGCAGAGCAGGTTCCGGGCAATGCAGCCCAGGGTGGCCAGCAGCAGGGCACCAGAGATGGTCAGCACGGCTACAAACCAGGCCGGCGGGTTCCACACCGCCTCTGTCTGCACGACAACCAGCGGCTCCTTCTGCAGCGTCTGTGGAGGCAGCGGGGTGAGGGGCCACGGCAGGTTCAGGGGACTCTAGAGCACCACCTGGTCAGTGGGCTCTACTCACCGTGGGCCGGGTGGTGGGGCTGGGTGGCACCGGGGTGCTCCGGGGGCTGACGTGCACCACCAGTGCCACCACACTGCTGCGGCGGCGGGCACCAGAGCCGCCCCACACCTCCACCAGCAGGACAAAGGGGTGGGGCTCGGCTCGGTCATTGGGGAGGTAGACGAGGGTGTTCCCTTCCAGCCGAAAGCGCCCATCCTCATTGCCTGAACGAGAGGGTCTGCTCAGTGTCACACCACGGCGAGGGCTGGTTTGTGCCGTGGCTCGGCCGTTCCTCACCTCCAACAATGGTATAAGTCAGCGCGGCGCTGTCGGGGCTGCTGTGGCACACCAGGCGGGTGACAGGCTGGCGGCTGCCCGGGGACCCCGCCGTGATCCGCAGCTCCTGCACCTCGGGGATGCACACTGGCAGCTGGTCCGGCACGGCCTGCAGGGGGAAGCGGGAGGGCACCCACAGTCCTAGCACCCACTACAGCTCACTCAGCGGGCTGCCCTCACACCTGCAGGCGCACAGACACGTCGCACAGACGGCTCTGCCTCATCCTCGGGTCCAGGTCATTGTGCGTGTCCGTCAGCCGCACCACC
Source organism: Hirundo rustica (assembly GCF_015227805.2). Taxonomy (NCBI): domain Eukaryota; kingdom Metazoa; phylum Chordata; class Aves; order Passeriformes; family Hirundinidae; genus Hirundo; species Hirundo rustica. The sequence continues at coordinate 6,630,839 of NC_053461.1, read as the reverse complement.
AGCCTGTAATTCTTCTGCTGCTGGGAGTCCAGGGATCCCACCACGCGGATCTCGCCTGTGGGAAGCCTTGAGCTGCTGGGAATCAGCAGGTGCCATGGGGTGTGGCAGGGGCTGTGGAAGGGACCGGGTGCTCACCAGTGCGCCTGTCGATGGAGAAGGGCTGTGCAGGGCCAGTTCCCCCCTCCAGGCTGTACTCGAGGCTGTCCAGGGGGTAGTCGCGGTCAGTGCCAGCCACACGCCCCACGACGCTGCCGAAAGCTGCCGTCTCTGGCACGGTGAAGGTGGCACCGTTGGGGCACGCCGGTCGGAACTCGTTGACAGGTGTCACCGTCACAAGCACAGGCACACGGGCTGTGTGGCACACAGCTGCTTTACCATGCTGGCACCACCCCACAGCCTGTGCCGGGCCGGGTGACAGGGGGGCAGAGGCACCAGGCCTGGGGTGGGCATCTCTGGGGCAGCAGGGAAGGAATGTTTTCTCTGTGATCTGCTGGTTTGGGGATTGGGAAAGGTCTTTTCCCAGCTAAGGGACATGGGCACTCACTGCTCTGTAGGGGCTGCCCTCCCACTGTCACTACAATGGTGGCCGTGAGCTGGAAGCCCAGAGCAGCCATGGCCTCTGAGTCATAGTCCAGGGTGATGTTGACCTGCAAGCCAGGAGGGGAATATCAGGCAAAGTTGAGGTGCTCTGCAAAGCTCAGATGCCCTGCAAAGCCAGAGTATTCCACAAAGCCAGGGTGTCCCACAAAGCTGCGATGCTAAGGGAGAAGTAGGGAGCAAGCACGGAGAATGAGCAGGCCTTGGGGAGCAGGGAACCCTGAGGAGCCCTGACCCACAACCTGGCATGACAGTACGTGTCACAGGGTCCCACTTGTCCCACTGGGCTCTGGGGTCTGGGCCTGCTGTCCAACTGGGCACTGCTCACCTTCAGCTGTGGCCCCTCCATGCAGAGGTGGGAGAGGGAGGAGGGAGGTCCCTCAAGAGCATAGTGCAGACACCCATCAGTGCTGGTGGAGTGGGTGCACCTCAGTGTCTCCAGGGTGCTGCCAGGGGACATAGTTTCGGGCACCTGGGACCTGTGGCAGGGCAGCCAGCAGTTCAGCCTCTGTCCCATGACCTGGGTGCAGCAGAGAGTCCTATGCACCCCACTCTTCCCTGAACCGTACACGAAGATGGCTGGGACACATCTTGGTGCCTGACGGTCTGTCCTCTGCACGGTGATATTGACTGTGGCAGTGGCATGGTCTTTGGGATGCAGCGCGTTGTAAGCCCGGATGATGAGGTGGGCACGGGTCACCTCCAGCCGGCGGGTGCTGCGGATCTCACCTGTCACTGCAGGAGGAGCCATGGCCTCGCACTGGGCACAGGGACAGGGCGTCCTTGGGGATCCCCGCTGCCCTGCTCACCCTCGTCAATAGTGAAGAGTACGGGAGCCACAGGAGCAAGGATGGCATAGTGGACATTGTCGCCTCTGGCACGGACCTGTGTGACCACCTCCCAGGGGCCAATGCCTTCTGTCACCGTCACAGCCCGGTGTGGCTCACTGCAGGCGAGGTGGGCATTGTGGCACAGCCTGGTGCCACCAGCACCCCCCTCCTGGCCCAACCCCACTCACGGGAAAGTGACGCAGGGACGGCGTGATGGCAGCACCTCCACTTTTACAGCCCCGCTGCAGTTGTGCCCATGACGATCCGTCACCTCAATCTCCAACCTGAACGTCTGCGGGGCAGCACCAGGGCAGCTGTGGGACAGCTCTGAGTGGCACCAACAATGGTGATGGGGATAGGGAAAGTGATGAGGCTACTAATAGGGACAGGGACAGGGGCAGGGACAGAAATTGCAATGGGATGGGAACAGAAACAAGGACAGAGACAAAGGAGAGAGGGCAGGGGATGAGAATTGGGCTTGGAGTAGGAACAGAGATGGAAAGAGGTGCAGAGATGGAGATGAGTATGAGCTGGAGACTCGAAAGGGCAGGAATACAGACAGGGATGAGGATATGGACAGGACTCGAGATGCAGAAGGCCATGGGACAGGGCTGGAGCACTTGTGGGTCCAGGGGGAGACAGGGGCCTAATGGGAAGAGCAGGATGTGAAGAGCTGTGGCCAGGGAGGGGCTAAACCCCAGTGGACTGAATAGTGGCTGTGACCAGCCTGGGTCTGCTGGTGCCCACCTGGGTGTCCTTGCAGGGGTCAAAACCATTGTCAGGTGCCAGCACCAGGCCCCGGCGGGTGAGCGTGAGTGGTGTGTTGTGGTTCCGGAGCCTGAACTGCAGAAAGGAGGGTGATGGGAAGCCCTGTCCCACTCCTCCACACCCGATGTTCTGCTGTCTCCAAGGCCGTTCCCTTCTATGGGGGCGGGGCCCCCCAGGGAGCCACCACTCACCGTCAGCCCACCGAGTGGCTGTGGCAGCACCGCATACAGGGGTGTCCGGGGTGCCACATCTGCCAGCACCTGCACCACATCACCCTCTGGAGCACAGCACAACTGTGGGAGCTTGGGGCTGGCTGGCACCCACAGCTCCCACTGTCCCATGCCCATTTCCTACCTGCACTGGCAAAGGGGCTGTCACAGCGCAGCACATGCCCTGGTGTCACCTGGACAAAGAGCCGCTCTTCCACCTCATCCTCACCAGGACAAGCAGCCCGCAGGATCAGTGTGTACTGGTTCACCTGGCGGGCATCGAGCTCTGCACCAGCGTGCAGTGTCACCTGCCATGGGGACACAGTCACTCAGCAGGGTGCCTGCCAGCTCCCACCCTGCTGCCTATTCCCCAGTCACACCTCTGCCCGGAACGTGGTGACATCCATGGGGTCAGAGCTGATGGCGATGGAGTTGAAGGGGTGGTTGGGCTCGATGCTCTCCAGGGTGACGTTGGGACTGCTGCTTGAGTTGCTGCAGGACACGGTCACCTCAGCGACGCGTGTGCCTGACACTGTGTCCTCACTCAGGGCCACCACACGTGGCAAGTCAGGCAGGACTGGTGGGAGACCCCAGGGACCACCGATGGCTCATCCAGCTGTGCTTATGGAGCTCTGCTAATGCACCTAAGCACCAATGCAGGTACAGGTTTTCCTGCCAGGCACAGCTGGGTCCAAACCACCCCAATCTTACCTGTTGCTCTGATGAAAGTCCCTGCAAAGAGAAGAGCATCACCACAGCCTGCCAGGTGTGCCCTGCAAATGCACTGGAAGGCCCTAGAATTCCCTCTTTGAGATGCTCTGATGAAACCCCAGTGGTGTCTGGATATGCTACTGTGGTGCCCAAAAGAAGCCCCAATAATGCTGAGGACATCCTGAGAATACCCGGGCAATGCCCTGAGCATGCTCGTGTGATGCACCCTCCCCGCCTCAACCCAGCCAGGCAGCTGCTGATCCCTCTGCCCATCCTGGGGTCAGCCCCAGGAATGTGGGAGCAACGGAGGAGAACCTCTCCTCTGTCCCCTCCCTCTCAGTCATCCACTCCGGATCTGGAAAAGGGTGCCCTGAACACTATGACCTTGAAGCACCTACCTGGGCCATAGAGGCTGAGGAGGAGGAAGGTGAGGTGGCCGTGCATGTCCATGGCTCGCTGGGTGTTTGGGACAAGCTGCAGCCGGTTGCCAGGGGTGCTGGGCACCACCCCGGCCCGGCGTCATGCCGTCCACTCACCCGCGGTGGCCGTCCCGGCCGGGGGAGGGACAGGGCACGGCTCCAGTGCCCCCACCTCTGCACGCCGCTGCTCCCAGCCCCTCACCACTCGCAGCTCCGTGGGGTTTGGCTGCCACCCCACGCTGCTTCACCACGCGGCACGCTCGGGAACAGGGAAAATTAGCTGGGAGGTAATTTTTGGCCGTGTTCTCGTTCATTTGCAAACCAGTGCCGCTTCTCCCGGGATCACCATTAAGCGCTATTAATTCCCAAGTAACGGGCGCTGCGGCCAGGGTCACTCTTCCCCTCCCCTCCCTTCCCTCCTCCAGCGCCCAGCCCGGCTCTGGCAGCTCGGTGGCGGGGGTGCCGAGGGGGGCTGCCCTCCCTCCCGGCGGGGCACACCGGGCTGCGGTTCCCCTGGTGCCCGAGGTGCTGCCGGCCGGGACACGGATCCCGCCCGGCCCGGCGGTGCCCGGGTGGTGCCCGGCGCGGGGCCCCGGGGCGGCGGGGAGGGGTCCGTGGGCGGGGCGGGGCCCCGGGGCGGCGGTGCCGGTGCGGGCCGGGCTCACGTTACGGCGGCCCCATTGGCCGGGGCGGGGCCGCCGGGCAGCGCCGGGAGGCGGCGGGCACGGCCGGGAGCTCCGTCCGCTGTCGCTGCCGCTCCGGCACCGGCACCGGCGGCACTGGGAGCGGAGCCGGGAGCGGCGCCGAGGGAGCAGGACCGGGCATGCACAACGCCCGCCCGGACGAGCTCGGCGCCGACCGGGTGAGTGCCGCCGCGGGCACCGGGAGGGAACGGGACGGGATAGGACGGGACGGGACGGGACCACCGTGCCCACACCCCGCCGCACCGGGACTGCCGTGACGTCCGGGCGCTGTCGGTGACATCAGGGCTGTGACATTACACGCGAGACCAAAGGCGGCGCGGGGGACGTGGGCGTCCGGTGGGACACTGGTAGTGTTGGGGGCACGGGTGGCCAGCGGCCACAGTGTTCAGCTGTCAAGGTGCCAGCGGCACCATCCCCCCAGAGCTGCCACCCTGCCACCCACCTGGGCTGCCGCGAGGGACGGGGGTGACAGGGTGTTCCTTCGGCTCTCCTGGGCCTGCCACATGCTTACCCAGCACCTCACAACCGGCTGACCCAGTGTTCCCGGCCAGCGGCGGGACTGGGCGGCTCGGAACGGTGGCACGTTGCCACTCGGGCTGGATGAGAGGGTCCCAGCCAGAGAGGAGGGGGACAGGGATTGGGACGGGGACGTGGAGAGGGACAAGGACAGTCCTGCCAGCAGCTCTGTCAGGGCCAGTCAGAAGGGACAGAATTATCGGTCCTGGAAGCAATCCCTCCTGCACACTCAGCTTCCCTCGACTCCAGCGCGGAAAGGAAAGCGGACGTAACACCCTGCTTTTGGGTTCAGACAATAGAAATTCAAGAGCGAGGAGCGGCCCGGCTGCGGGAGCCAGGAGTCCCTTCCAGCGCCCGCCCGGCCGTGCTCCGTTCAGCCCTCGGCCCCCGGTATTCCCCGGCGTTTGGGGGGGCCCAGGCCTTGGGCACAGGCCTGTCTGCAATCTGACGTCACCTGGGGTGTCCCCAGCTGGACGGCACAGGGTGGGTGGGTGGCCCCGCCAGCACACGGGGAGAGAGCCCTACCCCAGCACCCGCGGGTGGCCCCGTGCCACCGAGTGGGACGCTGCTGGAGGGGTGTCCCGGCTGCCTCCCCCCGAGAAGGGGGCATTCGAGGAGCTGTCGTGGGGGGGGCAATGGAGCGCCCGCTCCTACGTGCCGCGGCCCTCTGTCATTTCCCGCAGGCACGGCCGGGGCTGGGTGCCTGCTGGCTCACCCGACAAGCCGCTGCACGCCGGCCGGCTCCGCGCAGGAGCCGCAGGAAAGCGGGGCCCGGGGCTGCAGGCAAGCCGGGACCTGCGCCCCGCTCTCCGCACCCTGCTGCACGCCCAGGCAGCAAAGCCCCCCCCCGACCCGGGGCGGGGGGACGCGGGGTGCCGAGGAGGGTGGGACGGGGGATCGCGGTGCTGGCTGGGGGGCGGTGGCGACAACCGCGCTGATGTGCCCTTTTCCCTGCAGTGGTGCCGGCGGGACGCGGGGCCGACGCTGCGGGCGCACATGCACGGCACGCGGCAGGCACCGCACCACCCCGGCAGGGCTCCGGGGCCGGCTCCCCGTGCCCCGCGCCCCGGCTCGGCGGCGGACTCGGCCTGCAGCCTGGACCCGGGTGGCGACGAGGAGGAGGGGGGGGGGCCCGGCCGCTCGCTCCCCCCCGGCCAGCGAGCGCAGCTTGGAGTTCGACTCGGGCTACTCGGAGGCGTCGGGGGGCACGTGGAGGGAAGAGGAGGTGCCCGTGCGGCGTCGGCATCTGCTGCCCTGCCAACGGGCGCACCGGCTCTCCGCCGGCCCCGCCGCCCCACCGGCCGCCCCCGCCCGCCGCGTCCGCCCCAAATCCACCTCGGACGCCTGTCTGGAGCAGTGGCGGGCCCTGGAGCCCGCCGACACGCAGGATTGGACCGTAGCGCTGCTGTCGCAGAGCCGGAACCGGCAGCCCCTGGTGCTGGGTGACAACTGCTTCGCCGACCTGGTGGAGAACTGGATGGACCTGCCCGAGGTGGGCGCCGAACCGCGTCGCCGAGCCCCTGCCGAGCCCTCCCGCCGGCTGGCCAAGCCCCCCGCCTTCCTGCTCAGCCTCTCGGGCAACGTACGCCGTAAGCTGGCCAACATGGCCCGGCCTCGGGGGGCCGACGGTGCGCGGCCGGGGGCCCGCGATACCACCAAGCGCTTCTCCTGCCCGCTGGGGCTGGGGGGACAGCCCAAGGGCGCCTGCTTCCACCAGTCCCACAGCAACATCGCCCAGCTGGCCACGGACTTCCACCGCTTCACCGCCTTGATGAACAGGCGCAGCCGCCAGCCCATCATCTGCAACGACGTTATCGGCTACATTTAGCCCTGCCGCTGCGGCCCGCACCCCCACCCTGTAAATAAACCCCCGTTTTGTACCGTCTGGGCGCCGCAGCGTTTATCAAAGGGAGTGCCTGTGCCCTGACTCCGGGCGGGGGCAAGCAGGGTTTTTTTGCAATGAGGGCTACTGCAGCCTGCAGCTTTTATTGCACGGGGCAGGAGGTGCCGGCCCCTTGCTCAAGGTAGGGAACACAGGAGAGGGGGACGGGTATCTTCGGCCTCAGCATCCTCTCCCTCACATATATACAGCAGCTCCAGGTCCTGCTGCTGTGGCATCCTGGCATCCTCCAAATTCTCTGATAACCTGTATCAGGAAAAAGGGGGTTTGGGGGCACTGGCTTGTCCCTCAAGGCTGGCTGAGTGCTCCAGGGGTGCCTTGGGCCCCTCAGGAGTGTCCGGCCAGGCTGGTGGGATGCAGAGGCCAGCAGCAAGGGGCCGGGCCGGGGTCCCGCCACGGGAAGTGCTGCCGGCAGGATGTTTATCCAGCAGCTGGCTGGGAGCTGCACTGCAGCTGGAGTGGCTCAGGATTGAGGCAGTGGGGGCTGGAAGCCCCTCACCCCCCCCGAGGCAGGATTGGGCCCTGGAGCCAGGAACCTACCTCCGTGCCCGCTGCTGGGCCCGTGTCTCTGCATCTGCCTTGCTGTCATAGAGCACGCTGTCGCCACACAGAAGCATAGTCACGGTCCAGCCATGTGTCCTCTGCAAGAGGGAGGTGTCAGGGTCTGGTCCTGCATCCCCCAGGGTGACCTGGCTGAGTCCTGACAGCGCTGAGCTCACCTGCAGCCAGTCCAGCACCTCCTGCACCGTCATCGCCTGCCTATCTGCGCCGACAGCCCGCATCTCCAGCCGGTCCCAGCAGCTCCACTCCCGCCCGCCGTACTGCCGGGGGTAGCAGCCAGCACTGGCACCCCATATCCTGGCTGGCCAGCCCCATGGGGCAGGGACTGGTGCAGCACAAGTGCTGGGGGACATCAGGACAGGCAAATGGGCAGGGTGATGTGGGCACCATGGTGGTGCAGGGGCAGTGGGGGACACAACTATCCCCCCAGTACTGCTGGGGTCGACTTCAGGGGTCAGCGTCAGTGTGGGGCCGGCATTGCCCCTAGCCCCAGGCCAGGACAGGCGCACAAAAGGCCATTGAAGCTCTGCTCAGCCCCACACAATCATCTCTTCTCATGCCTGTGGCCCGCCGACCCCTGCTCCGGCCCAAGGAGGCCAGTGTGGTGCCAAGCCCGGGGCCAAGAGCCGGACGCGGCCCCGCGCAGTCTGGCAGGGCCACACGGCCATCTGCCCTCGCTGCAGGCAGCGCCAGCACTGCCCGCCTGGCCCCAGCCCCGCTCGGGAGGGGTGTTCACACCTGGTCACTCTCCCTCCTGCTTTCTGTTGCCTTCTCACCTCGGCCTTCTGCTGCCTGCACTTATCCCACTGGTGCAGAGAAGGGCTTAACCCCATCCTCACCGGGGCAGCAACTGCTCAGCACAGAGGGAAAGCCACGGCCTGGCACTCTGCCACCAAAGTACATCGCTCTGGCCCTGGGAAGCGTATTCCTCTGGACAAGGCTGGCCCCTAGTGTGGGCTCCTCGGGTCCCCATGGGGACGCAGGTCACTCCAAGCAGGCCTTGGGGACATGTGTTCCCACCATAGCCAAGCAGCTGGGTGTGAAATGTCACGCCGGGCCTCCTCGCCCTGGGACATGGAGGTGTTGGGTGCTGCTGCAGGGACCCGAGGGCGTTGGCCAGATCCAGCGGCATCCTCCATCCAGGGGTGATGCCAGCCCAGGAACACTACAGCCAGGATGACACAGGGCTGGGCACGGGGTTTGAGGGAGCCGGGGGCAGCCGTCAGCCCGAAGCGGTGCTGGAGCCGGCGCAAGGCAGTGGAATCGCCTCCCTCCCCCTCTTCCTGCCCCCGGCCCTGGGCCCCCCGGGCCAATCTGGTTCCAATCGGCGCTTCCTGCCGTGCCGGAAGGGCTGCCTCGCACGCCATAAACCCCCAGACAAAGGCGCCTCTATGGCCCAGACGGTCCCAATCTGGGCATGCCCCCACCCCCGCTCTCCCCGCCTGGTTCCCCACCGCCGGGACCCCCGGCCCCGCTCCCCCGGGCCGCCCTTCCCGGCCCGGTGCCAGCTGCTCTGCGGCTGCCGCAGCTGGTTTCCATAAGCCAGATGAGCTCGGCTGCAGCGGCCTCCCACCCCTGCCTGTGGGGCTCAGCGTGGGGCCTGCCACGGGGCAGTGGGGCCGCCTCGGCCCCATGGGCACCCCAGAGCATCACAGCTGGGCCTGGAGCCGGGCGAACAGGACAGTGGCGGAGTCTCAGTGCTGGGGGACAGCGGGGGTAAGGAGCTGGTTCCTCACTGCCTGACAGCACTCCCAACCCACTGCAGCACCCGAATCCATTTCTGGAGCGCTATGGTCAGGGCTGCGCTTGCTGCACGGCCACACCTTTTCCCCTGGGTCCCCCTGACATTGTCCCACAGCAGATGCCACTGGCCCCTGATGTCCCCCCACCTGCACATCCCCAGGGAAGAGGATCCTACCCAGTAGGTGGGGGCTGCTGGGGGCTGGAAACGGAGCAGCAGGCAGGCAGACAGGCTGACGTTGCTGTTGCGGTAGCAGCTGAGGTCCCGGCACCCCCACACCAGCTTGTAGACCTCCAGGCACGCCAGCCCGGCCACTGTGGCCGTGGTGGTGATGATGGCGGGCACAATCCGCCCAGCAAACCGCTTGCTCTGAGGACAGGAGGGGTGTCACCAGCTGCCCCACACAGGACAGGGACTCCTGACCCCACAGACTGCCCCTCTCACCATCAGCCAGTTGGCAGGGGAGATGCCATAGTTCTCTGCACGCAGGTTGGACGCTGCTGTGATAAAGTCTATGTGGATATCGTTGTCCTGTAGGGAAGAATGGGGGGACATCTGCATCCCATGGGGACATCAACCCCCCCAGGCTGAGCAGGGCCACCTGCCTGACTCCACTACCTTCTCAAAGTAGATGGGCTCCATCAAGGGTGCTTTTGCCTCCTCATCCCCCACCAGCTCCTGTCTCCACTGCACCAGGTCCTGCATAAGCTCTGTCAGCTGCCTGTGATCTGGAGAAACAGGGACCCCTGCTGTGATATTCCTGCACTGTGGCACTGCAGGGGTGCCCCCACCTTGGTCTGGGTCATCTTGGGTGCTGCAGCAGGGACAAGAAGCCACAGCCCCACTGCTGCCTGGCTGGACCCAGGAACATACCTGGGAACCTCACCTGTAGGAACTTGTGGCTCCTCTGTTGGTTCCTCTGTGAGGGGGATCTGGAGCCCTTCCTGGGGTGCAAAGGGTGGCAGGACCACATCACGGAGGATGGCCTGGATGGCCAGCCGGTCCCTGCACGGTGGCACCCTGTGTGCTTGGGCAAAGAGATGGGCAGCGGCCACGACATAGTCCAGGTGGGTGTCCTTCGAAATAGAACAGGGGTGGCCATGGGGTGCCCTGCTGGGGTGGTCTCACACAGCCAGGGGCTGTCAGCACTGCCCCAAGATGGTAGAACTGCCTGGCTTTGCCCCAGAGTGGAGCTGGAGGAGCCTCCCCTCCTCCTCTGGGCACAGAGCATGTGCAAGCTGTCCCCTGCAGAGCTCTCACTGACTGGGGGACAGGGACAGACCCAGCCCAGGAGCTGGCAACCTGCACAGGCTGTGGCAGATGGAGCATAACTACAGTTCAGTATTTCCTGTATGCCCAGCACAGGCTTGGCTCTCCCTCTGTCCAAACCATTCCCACACGCGACTCCACAGCTCTCCCTGCACTCACATTATCAGGGTTGAATGTCAGTGGATGGGGACAGCTCCTGTCCCCTGCCCAGAAAGGGACACCCGGGCTGGTTTCCTGGCACAGGGAGAGAAGAGTCAGGCGCAGGAATGTGTGGCCCTGGCTGCAGCGAGGTGGCCAGTGGAGGGAAGGTGCAGGAGGTGCCAGCCCTATGGTGCTGGGCTCACGTGCTCCGGGGGGTAGATGTGCAACAGCTGGGTGATGGCGTCGTGGTAGCGGCTCTGCCAGCGCCGGCGTGCCCAGCGGACGCAGTCCCGCCAGTCCCGTGGACGCTGCCGCAGACTGTCCCACACCTGCTCCAGGACCTTCCCTGGTGGCTGCTGCTCCAGGAAAGCTGGGTCCCTGCAAAACCAGCCAACTGCTGATGCTGGCCTGAGAGCAATCCTGTGAGACACCTGGGTGGGATGTGGCAATCTGACATGCTCTCCCCATTCCCAGCAGCACCCTGGCAGAGCTGGAAGCTCTTCTCCCAGCATCACTACCCCCAAAGCCCACTCACTCCATGAACTGGTTGACTTGTTCTGCAGGCAGCTGGAAAAGCCCCTCAAATTCATCACGGGCCCACTGTGGAGGACAAACGGGTGTTGAGCACTGGAACCTGCCCCTTATGCCCCCAAGCCCAGGGGGAGGGGGAGGCTCTGGCAGGGCCAGCAGCAGCACTCAGGCTGCCAGCAGGAAGCAGCTGGGGCCATAGCCTGCCCGTGGCCCACCACTGGAGGGGAAATGGGGAAGGAAGACAAAGGTCCCAGCACCTCCTGGCTGGGTGCTGTGGCTGGGGCAGCTCAGCCTACCTGCAGCGTGTGCTGGATGGTGCGGGGGAAATGCCGCAGGGTGCAGAGGGGGAAGGTGCTGGGGGTGCTGACTGGCCTCAGAATGTCGGTCAGGGACGGTATCATGGCCAGCACATTCCCCCGTGTCCCCTCCGTGCCTGAGTCCAGCAGGGGTGTGCGGCAGCGGAGACAGCGTCTCTCCAAGTAGGTGCCTGCAGGGAGCCAGGAGTGCTGGGGACGCAGGGAGCATGTCCGGGGGCTTGGCTCCCTTGCCCTTCCTGGCACTCACGGGCCTCTATTGTGTCCAGGGCGCTGGCAACGCCATCCAGGTGCTGGAAGAACTTGTCCCCGTAGAGCATCTCGGTGGCAGGTCCCACCTGGTTCTGGTGAGCTGTCATTCTGACATCAGGGTTCATGCGCTGCACGGCTGCTGCGGCCACCACCGACTTTGGCTCCTGCCAGGGCAGAGAGGGGGTGGGCAGCCCTAGGGAGCCCGTGGGACAGCTAGGATGCCCTTCGGGGGGGCTCAGCCCCTGCCTCACCGATATATCTGCTGAGCGATAGAGAAGCTGCCGATGGAGGTTGGAGAGGGCAATAGTGTCCATGTCAGTGACAATGAGTTCCCCGCCTGCCCCTGCTGCCAGCCCCATCATGGCAAAGTTCTTCAGCAGCTCGCAGCCGATGGCACCAGCTCCCACCTGCCAGGGCAGAGATGCTGCAGCTCCCCACGTGCCAGCTGGATGCTCTGCAACCTCCCAGCGCCATGACCCCTGCCCACTCACCACCAGGTACTTCTGGTGGCCCAGCTTCTCCTGGAAATCGGCCCCGAAGACGGCAATCTGGCCGTCGTAGCGAGAGCCTCTCTGCCGGGACAAGGAGCTGTGTGAGCTCAGCAGCCACGGCACCCCAGGCAAGCCGGGAGGGGCTGGACACGGAGGTCTCACCGGGGCACAGTCCGTCTCTGTCAGCTGCGCGGCCCCCGCCAGCGCCAGGCACTCCAGGGAGTCGAAGTACAACCACTGGTTCAGGGGACAGAACTTCCCAGTGATGGCCTGGGGCGAACAGCCGGTGGGCAGGGGGCCAGCGGGGTGTTCCCCGTCCCCGCGCCAGCCCCGCCGCCGACCCGGCGTCCCCAGGCGGGCACCAAGTGCCCTCTGGTGGCCACCAAGCGCCACCGGCCCGCCACGGCCAGCGGGACCCCGCCACGGCCAGCGGGACCCCGCCACGGCCAGCGGCACCCCGCCACGGCCAGCGGCACCCCGCCACGGCCAGCGGCACCCCGCCCCGCTCACCTTCAGCACCTCCTGGGCTGCCAGCGCCCCGACCACGGAGGCCACGGGGCACAGGTCCCCCGCGCTCACGCTTGCGAAGGCGCGCACGATGTCCTCATCCAGGGGACCCTGCTGTTCTCCCAGGCTCCGAGCCAGCTCCAGCACCCGCTCAGCGTCCGCCTGCGGGCGGAGGGGAGAGGGCAGTCCCTGGCAGGGTAGTGGGGCTCGGCAGGGCCGGCAGGAGCAGGACAGGGCCTTACCGGTGCCCTGGGCCGCGGCAGGCGGCCCTGCTCCCTGCGGAAGGCGTGAAGGGCCCGGAAGGCGGCGTGCAGGCTGCGGCTGCGTGGCAGATCCTCGGGGTTTGCCACCCGGATTTTGGGCTTCTCCAGTGCCCGGCACAGGGGCTCCTGCCAGCACAGCACCAGGGATTTGGTGAATGCCTTCCTGGGGCCTAGCATGGCACAGCAGTACCCAGGTGGTCACACCGTGGGGCTGAGAGGGACTTACATGGAAACACTCCTGGGGCCGCTGCACCTGTGAAACCAGACCCCCACAGCGGTAGGGTGAGAAGGAGCTGGTGTCATTGATCTCCAGCCTGAAGGCATCTGGGGATGAGAGGGGCACAGATGTCACATCATGGTCACTGCCAAGGACTCAGTGAGTTCCTCAACCCTGAGCTAGGGCAGCTAGGACCCCCCTGGAGTTCTCACCAAGCACACGCACGGGGATGGGCTCCTGGCCATTCAGCTCTGTCATCCCCTGCACGCCAGAAAATGTCACCAGGTCACCATCATAGAAGCGGTGGCCATAGCTGTTCTCTGTCCCTATGTACGTCACCACTCCTGGGTTGCCCTGAAGAGGGGAAGGCTACGTGAGTATGGGGCACTGGACTAGGGTGGCATAGAGCCAGTGGAGGAGGCAGCAACATTTTGGGGGATCCTGCAGGGGCTGCTCTCCCTCCTACCTGGGAGATGTGCTGCACAGCAGCAGACACTGGATCCCCTTCTGCTGGATCATCAACAACAAAGTGCTTCCCGAAGTCACAGAACAGCTGCCTGGAGAGGACCGACGGGGTTTTGCCAGAGGAAGTGCCCCACCAAGCTGCCCCAGCACTGCCAGGTCCTGCCCAGGCTGAGCAGCCCCGCCAGCGTACCGGGGACATGGGCTGGGGGCTCTGGGGACAAGGTGATCCAGAGCCAGAGCAGGGCCCCATGAGACCCCTTACCCTGCCAGCCCCTTGGTGTCAGCCACGATGAAGCAGATGCTGTGGGCATGGCAGAAGTCCCCAACGCGGAGCTGCTCCTCCAGCGGGGACTCGGTCAGCACCACCACCTGTGCCAGGTCTGTCAGTGTGCGCCGCCATCCCAGGGATCCCCATGGCCCAGGGATGCAGGCTCACCTGAAAGGAGGCAAGGAAGGCCTCCGACAGCTCCCCGGTGTAAGCCTCGACCACCACACAGGGGTTCAGCTCTGCCAGGGCCTGCTGGGATGCCTTGGCACGGTTCTGGCCTAGATCACTCTCCCCCAGGAGGAACTGCAGAGTAGACACATGGTGGGGCACCCTATGGGTCTGGGGTGCAGCTCACCACTGTGGGGTGCTCCACAAGCCCTGTCTGCACTGGTAAGGGGGTCTCTGCTAAGGACCTTGCCTGTGACAGTGAAGGACACCCTGTGCCTTACCAGCATCCCCAACTTGTACCTGTTATTGGAAGTGCCTCACCCCAAACCCATACCTGCAAACAGGGATTCTCCCAACTGCACCTACTACTGTGACATCCACCCACATCTGTACCTGTTATTGGCACTCCCACCTGAGTCTGCACCTGTACCAAGACCCTTGTCTGTACCTGTATATGTTATGGGGCCTTCCCATCCATTCCTGTACTTGTTACTGGGATGGCTGTCTGTACTCATTATGGAGATCCCCATCCATACTCGTACCTGGCACTGGTCCATTACTGGGACCCTTATCAATACGTATACACATTATGGGACCCCTCATCCATACCTGCACTCTGAGACCTGTGCCCATACCCATACTCATTACTGGGACACCCACCCATACCTCTACTGTTACTGGGACCCCTGTCTGTACCTAATATCAGGGTCCCCACGCATATCTGCACCCACTACCGGCGTTCTCACTAGTTTCTGTTACGAGATCTTCACCTATACCTGTTACAGTGAACCTCAACCCTACCTGTCACCAGCAGCCCCGCCCGGCCCCGCCGGTACCTGCTGGGTGCGGTCAGCGGTGCAGACGGCACTGCAGTCGTGCAGAACGACGCGCCCGGTCCCCGCCAGCACCAGCGCCGTCGCCACCTGCGCTCCGGTCCCGCGCAGCCCCGACACCAGCACCGCCGACCCGGGCAGCCGCCGCGCGCCGCCGCCCAGCACATACCTGCGGGTACCGACGGGGGCCGTCAGCGGGCGCCGTCAGCGGGGGCCGGCACCGCTACCCCGCCCTGCCCCGATGCTGTGGCATTCCCGTCCCCGGTGCTGGTGCCCGCACTCACAGCTGCCGCGAGTACCGCGGCTCCTCTTCGCTTCCCGCCATGACGGCCCCACCCACCGACCGGCACCCCGGCCCCGCCCCGGGGAGGAGCCAAACCCCGAGGCAGCGTCCCCACAGCGCAGGCTCGGCGGCGGCTGCGGCCACGCCTCAGGCCGCGCCCCCAAAACAGAACCCCGCGGCCACGCCCCCGGAGCGCAGGAGGCCCCGCCCCCGGAGTCCGCGCTGTGGCGGCGGTGAGGGCGGGCAGAGGCTCCGCCCCCTCCGCCAGCCTCGCCCCGGTACCCCGCGGCCATGGCGGCGGTGGCGGCGGGCTGGCAGCCGCCGTGGCGAGCGCTGGCCGCGCTGGGTCGGGAGCTGGCGGCCGAGTGGGCGGCACAGGACGTGAGGGCCGCGCTGTGCCAGCTGCTGCTGCTCTGGCTGGGCATCAGCCTGCTGGGCGTCCGCCTGGCCTGGCGCGCCTACGGCGGGGCGGTGGCCGCGCTCTGCTACCGGACCGGCCCCTCCGGCCGCCGCTCCCCCGGCACCGCGTCCGGGGCCTCGCCCGCCCGGCCCCGCGCGCACTCCCTGTCCCCCGCCAGCCCGGCGGGACGCAACGGCGCCGCCGAGCGGCACTGCCCGGCCCGGTGAGTCCCGACCGCTACCGGGCCCAAAACCGCTGATTCCCCCCGCTGACCCTCCGCGGGCCTGCCCGTCTTCCCCCGCGTCCGGCCAGCGCTCTCGGAGCGCAGCCCGGTGAGCGAGCCCTGCCCAGTACCCCCCAGTGAGTGTCCCCCAGCTGCACTCCTGCACCAGTACACACCAGTGACTGCCCGCCTGCCCAGTATGGTCCCGACGGGGGCCTCTGGGGCACCAGCCCCGGTTAGCCCCCCTATCTGTGGCTTCTGACAAATGCCCCCCAAGCTGTGCCTCCCGACCTTTGAGCCGCCCCCCTCAACTGCACCCCAGACCAGTATGCTCCAATTAGTGCCCCCCAGCTCTGCCCACCCCACACGGACGGGCAGGTGCCTGTCTTGGTGCCGGGGTGCCGTGCTCGGTGCTGCCCCAGCCGTGCTCACGCTGCCTCTCTTGCAGGGATAGCCCAGCAGCAGAGCCCATGAAGACACACTGGGAGTGAGCAGCACCAGGACCGCCAGCTGGGTGCTGCCAACATCATTAAAAATGCTGTGCCCACCTGCTGCCTCTTGTTTTGGCACTGCCACCATCACCACAGAGGAGACCAGGGGAACGGGACAGGGTGTTTATTGGGGTCAGGGCACCGTGCCTGCGGCATGTGCTGGTCTCACTTGGCCATGTAGTACTGGGTGGGCACGAAGGGCATCTTGGTGATGACGGCAGGGTGCTGCTTCTTCCGCACCTCGACGGTGAGCTCGGTGCCGGCCCGGCTGTGCGCTGCCTCCACGTAGCCCATGGCGATGTTCTTGCCCAGGCAGGGCGAGGGACATCCGCTGGTCACTGTGCCTGGGGTGTGAGGATACAGGGAGTTGAGCGGGGCCTGGCCAGCCCCTGTCTGTGCCATGGCCACAGCTCAGGGTCATGCCTGTGCCAGCACCACTGCCCCCACCTACCCACAGGCCTGCCTTCGGGACCCAGGATTGCCATGTGGGGCCGGATGGCGGGTCCCACCGACGTCAGCCCCACACGCCTGCGCCTCGGCTTCTCTTTCACTTGTGCCATGATGACAGCAGCACCAGGGAAATCCATGGCCACACGCCGCCGCTTCCCTGCAGGGCAGAGATGGGTGAGGGTCGCTGATGCCTGATCGGTCCCCTTGTACCCACTTGGGGACACCTTGCTGCCCTGCCTGCCCCAAGGAGGAGGTGGAGGTGGACCTACCCAAGGTCCACATCAGCCCGGCCTCGGCAGGGGTGACCGTCTCGTCGATGTCACTGCCGTAGAGGCAGAGCCCGGCCTCTATGCGCAAGCTGTCCCTGGCTGCCAGCCCTGCTAGCCACACATCAGGGATGCCCAGGAGCTGCTCGGCCAACTCCACCGCCCGTGCCGCGGGCACTGAGATCTGTGGTGGGACACGGGCAGGGTCAGTGGGGCACGACCTTCCCCCACGTTGGTACCGCACTGGGGATGCTGGCGTAGTTCCCTGGGTACCTCCACGCCATCCTCGCCGGTGTAACCACAGCGCGTGACCCGGCAGCCCGGCACGCCGAAGACGGTTGTGGTGATGCTATTCATAAAGGAGAGCTTGGCCAGGTCATCCGACAGCCCTGCCTGCAGAACCCGTGCCATGGAGGGACCTGGGGAGGCAGGTGGCTGGAGGACAGCAGTGCCCAGGGAAAGGGGGGCAGGTGGGGAGGGCGGTGACAACCACCGGGAGAGGACCCAGAGGAGGGCAGGCCCATGCGGGGCCCCCACTACCTTGCAGAGCCAGCAGCGCGTTGTCTGACACCTCCAGGTGTACATCACTGCCGGTGGCCTGCAGCTGTGCCGCTCTATCCTGCCAGGGTGACAGCGGGCTGCTAGCACGGGGGCCAGGCCAGTGCCAGCCCCACACGTGGCCGTGGCCACCTCACCCCGCGCAACACGCGTGTCACCGAAAGGCGGGACTCATTCCCACTGCGTGTCCCCAGCTCCCGGGGCTCAGGCAGCCCCATACCCTCAAGATAGCCAAGTCCTTGTCAGCACAGGCGGCGTTGGACACCACGTAGAGGTGATCTTCCGACGTGTTGGTGACGATGAGGTCGTCTGTGATGCCGCCCTTCTCGTTGGTGAGCAGCGTCAGGGTGCCCTGCGGGACATGGCGCACGGAAGCACTGGCGGACTGCCTGGACCCTCCCAGGGCATCTCGGGGACCTCCGACCCCACTGGACGCCTGGTGGCCGCCCAGTGCCCCGTACCTGTCCTGGCTTCAGCTCGGCGATGTCCCCCACTACCAGGCTCTCCATGAACCTGACGCGGTCCCGGCCGTACACCAGGGTCTGCAAGGGGCCGGGGGGATTGTGAGGTGGCGCGGGTACCCCCCGGCCCCAGCCCCCTCACCCCGACCCCGCTACCTGCAGCATATGGGAGACGTCAAAGAGGGAGCAGTGGCGGCGGGTGTGCAGGTGTGACTGGAGGTGGCCCTGCCCGTAGTGCAGCGGAAGGGTCCAGCCGGCGAACGGCACCATGCGCCCGCCGCGGGCCCGATGCAGGGCATCCAGCGGCGTCTGCTTCAGCCCCTCCCCCCCGGCCCCAGCGCCCCCGGCCTCCCTCCGCGGCGCCGAGCCCGGGCGGCGGCGGGACAGCGCGGCGCGGCAGCCCGTCCGCAGCATCTTCCTCTTCCTCCTCTCTCCCGGCACGGCTCGGACCGGCCCCGGGGCGCCTGGGACATGGAGTCCGCCCGGCCCTGGCCCCGGCCCCCGCCCCCGGCCCGGCCCGCCCTCGGCACCGCCTCCCCGGGGCTGCCGGCGCGGCCACCCCCATCCCCCAGAGACAGGCGGGCACAGGCAGGGCCAATGTAGCAGCTTTTAGTGGTGACCCCTCCAGCACCCCCGCACCCCTCGGTCCCCCCGCAGCCCCTTGCAGTGTCCGGGCTCTGCCCACGGGACGTGCCCAGGAGAGGCTCACAGGGGTCTCTGGGGCGGCAGCGCTGCCCCTCGCTGCTAGGCAGCGCGGAGGGAGTCAGAGAAGGGGCACAGGGAGGGCTTGGGACCCCCGCGGGGTCAGTGGCCGAGGCGGGAATGCAGGAGTTCGCTCAGGCCCCGGGAGCATGGAAGGGGCACTTCTCGCCAGCTGGCACCAGCACCAGCAGGCTCAGGTGTAGGAAAGCAGGTTGACATCATAGCAGCCATCCACCTGGGGAAGAGAGCGACTGTCACCGTCTGCACAGCACTGCTGGGATACTCCGGCCCCATCCTGCTGGGAGCAGCCCCGCTGGGAGGGCTCCTGAGCCATGGGGCAAGGCCGGGGTCCCTTCAGCAGGGTGGTGGGACTCACGTCAAAGCGCCCGATGCGGGCAGCTGCCTGGCGAGCCCGGATCACCTCTGTCAGCACCCACATTTGCTGGACCTCTGTCGACACCTTCTCCGGATCAGGGAGCTCCTGGAAAGAAGTGGGCACAATGCTGTGGAGCGGGCATGGCCCGGATGGGCTGGATGAGCCCAGGTTTGGGCAGTGGTGTGGCTGGGTGGCTGTGCCTCCCAGGGAGCCAGGCACGTGATGGTGCCCATGTTCCTGACCTGCTGGTGGTTTCCCAATGTGAGGTGAGAAGGGCCCCTCTCTAGGAAAACAAACCGCATGGGTGAGTGACCCTGATCCCTGCGTGACGCGGTACCGACACAGCCCATCTCTGCTGGCAGGTGGCCAGGACGAGGACAGAAAGCTGACTGCTGGCTAATCATTAAAAACCTAATTGCACAGTCCAGAGTTTCCCAACAGCCTCACTATGCGATGCTCCCTGGGCTTGGGTGCAGAATCCTGGGCACACATGCTGGTTCACCCCAGGGACCTTTAGCCAGGTGGGACCTGTGGGCTCAGCAGCGCTCCTGGCTGGGGCACAACTCTCCTGGCTGGGGCACAACTCTCCTGGCTGGGGCACAGCCCTCATGGGGGCACAGCTCTGTTGCACTGGGCTGAGGAGCACCTCGTGGCGATGTTGGGAAAAGCCAATCTCAGAGCAACCTCTGGTATCTGCCCCAGATACTCCTTACCAAGGGGAACGTGATCCAAGCAATCAGCAAAGGACTGGGGTGCCCTCCCCAAACTGTCACACAGTTGGGCAAGGACTGGGAAACAGCAGCCTCCCTGCTGGTGCAGTGTGAGCACCACTGCACGGAAGCCCGGTAGCAGAACTGCCCCGGCAGGTGTGGGCACTGTGCCACCCTCCTGCAGGCAGCACCTCCAGTTGATTCAGCAGATTCCCATGGGTGAGACAGCTCCCATCCTGGCCCTGCTCTGCCCAGACTTTGTCCACCAAAGGCCACCAGCCAGGCAGATGTGCCTGGCAATCTGTAAACACGTGCCATGGCTGCGATGCCCCTCTGCTCGCATGCTGTCCTGGCTGGGCAATGTGTTCCCCAGAGCAAAGTGCTGGGAACCAGCCGTCCTCACATGTCCTACCCACCCCTGAGCGACGCTGTGCACCCACTGCTGCCACAGGGATGTCCCTGTTCCCACACATCCCACCTGCCACTGAACCATGCTGCACACCCACTGCTCCCACAGGGATGTTCTTGTTCCTGTCCCCATCCCATTGCATCCCACCTGTCAGCTGAGTGACATTTGGCGCCCACTTCTCCCTTGGGGACATTCCTGTCCCCAGACTAGAGGGCAAACAGAACTTAAGTGTCAGCTCAAAAAGCACACATCCCCATGGAGATATTTTTCTTCTTAGTTCTGCAAACTACTTCCAGCACAAGGTGGGTTATTTCAGGGCTCCACAGCTATTCCTGGTGAAAGCCTGGAGCCAACAAGGCAGGCATGGGCCTGGCAGCTTCCTGAGGGATGCTCATGGCTGGCACCCTACAGAAGTCCCTCCTTCCCCCAGTACCTCAGCAGTGATTACTCACCCCATGCAGGCTGGCTGGCTGCTCCGGAGGGGTCAGCTGGGAGAGCCAGGAAGGAAAATCCTTCTGGGGACTCTGAAACAGATCCAGAGAGTGACACAGGGTGTTCCCAACCCTATCTCCATCCTTTACACCAAGCAGCATGCTGAGGTTTAGAGCCCACCTCTAGTGATACTGCTATGGAAGCGTCTCTTTACTATCCTTAAAGAGAATTTTGTAGGGAATTCTGTGTTCTGAGCAGTTGTCGGAGCAGTCCCTTCCCCAGCACTACTGGAGCACAAGTGGATCCCAAGTGCCTCAGCAAAAAACAAGGACTTGGACCCACATGCCTCTGTGTGCTCCCCAGAGCTATAGGGGCCAATGCCAGGGATAGAGTTGGGGACAGTGGCGTGTCCTGACCCCTCGCCCATGCCTGGCAGTGGGGGAAGCTCTGGCACCTGCTCACCTTCTGTCCAGGGGGGAAAATCTGCAGGTCCTCGATGGTGAAGTGGAGCCACACTGGGGAGGGTTGTCGCAGGATGAACCGCATTGCCGTCACCTGGTCCACGTCACACAGCATCTGCAGGGCAAGGGCCAGGGAGTGTAACCACAGGGGCTGGCACCAACCAGGGGCAGCTTTTGGGGTATTCTCCCAAAACCCCCAAGGTACCCCAGATGGAAGAAGCCCAAGGGAAGCATTGTCCCGTGAGGGCTGGCTGGGCTGAGCAGGGCACAGGGACCCTCGCAGCGATGGGGGCACCAGACCCCTGGACCAGGAGCCATCCCGGGGGTGGGCGAAGAGTGGTGAGCCCTGGAGAGCTGGGTGATGCCATGCTCCCATCTGGACATGCTGACCTGGTGCCGGCGGAGGCAGAAATAGTCCTGGGAGCCCTCCTCGGTGTGTGGGCAAGGCATCAAGCACAGGTCCCGCAGGCAGGTCACCCAGCGCTGGGACCCGCCGGGGCCGGGCCGCTGCACCCGCACGCTCAGGAACGCAGTGTAGAAGTTCCTGAACACGATCTCATGCACCTGCGGGACCGGCGACCTCAGCCCCACGACGGCATTCCCTCATACCTGCACCGGCATCCCCCCCATACCGACACCGGCATCCTCCCCCTAGTACTGGGACGGGCACCGGCAATCCCTCTCCCATACCGGGATCGGCACGCCCCCATACCCCCACTAGCACAGCCCCATATCGGGACCCGCACCGGCATCCCCCACTCTACTGGGACGGGCACTGCATCCCCAGCATCCCGCACACCCGGTGAGGGTGGTACCCAGCACCGGCATCCACCCGTTACCGGCACCGCCCCCGGCATCCCCTCCGCCCCGGGACCGCCCCTCACATCTTCCTCATACCGTCCCCGGCATCCCCACCCACCCCGTCCCCGCTGCTGCCCCCGGCATCCCCCGTCCTGCCCCGGCCCCGACTCCCCCGGCCCTGTACCGTCCCCGGTACGGCCCCTGTCTTCCCTCGGGACCACCCCGGCACAACCCCCCGTCGGTACCGCCCTCGGCATCCCCCCGTGACTCCACGGGACCACACCGGTACCCCCACCCCGCCCCCGCCGGTACCGCGACGAGCGCGGCCGCACTCACGTCGGCGGCAGCGCCGCGGGGGAAGCGGAGGTCGATGACGGCGACGCCGGGCCGCGCGGGCTCGGCACCCCCTGCCAGCTGGAGGGGAGCGGCGGGGCGGGGGGCGCAGGGCAGCGGGGAGCGGCCCGGCCCGGCGGGCGGACCCGGCCCCGCCGCTCCCGACATGGCGGCGCCGCGCGGCCGCCGCTCCGGGGCGGGGCCGGGCCGGGCGATGGCGTCACGGCCCGCGGACACCGGCAGGGGGCGCTCCCGCCCCGCCCGGGGCGGCCCCGCCGCGGAGGGAGCGGGAGCGGAGGCGGGCCCGGGGCCGCGCCGGCTGCGCGCGTCCTCCCCCGCCCCGGGGCCGCCCCGGCGCCTCCCCCAGACCGGCACCGGCATCCCCGGGCGAGTTTATTTTTCAAACGGCGAGGATATCGCCCCGCGGCGCCGAGACCGGAGCCGGGGGTTGAGCACCGCCTCCCCCCCGGTGCCCTCCCGGGGCCACCCCGGCGCCCGGGCAGCGCCGTCCCGGAGTGAAGCGGCGGGTCCGGCCCCGGTGTGCGGGGTCAGCCCTCCACCCGGGGAGCACACGGGCAAATCCCGGCTGGGGATGCCGGGGCGCGGAGCAGAGGGGGTGGGGACGGTACCGGTACCGTGGCGGGTCCCCCGGGGCCAGCCCGAGGGGGCTGAACCCGTACAAACTGCTGGCAGCCGCACACCGGTTTATAAGTTTGTTTTTCTTTTTTTAATAAAACAATCGGAGTCTGTATCAAAAATTTAGTAAAAAATTAGATTTGAGAGTTCACCGATTTTTTAAACTATTAACTATTCCTGGCGCGCTTTTTTCTTTTATTTTCGTTTTATTTTTTAATTTTTTTTTAAATTTTTTTTTTTTTTTTTTACTTTTTCATCTTTTCCAACAGTGTCCAGGCTGGAGTGCTGATGTGAGGCCAGTGAGGCCATTCCTGCACAGTCCCGAGGAGCAGGGGGGACAGAGAACGCACCCTACTCTCATCAAAACACCCCACAGGGATGGGGTTTTGCTTCAAATCGACCCCCCCAAACCCTGGTGCTCGCTGGGAAGCAGAGAAGTCGTCGTGGCACAGGACTCAGCTCATCCTTCCGCGAGCATTCCCCGACACAGCGATGCACCCCCTGCTCAGCCATGGGCACCCCAGGCCAGGTTGACCCAACTCTTTTTTGATGACTATTTTATGATGCGTGAGAAAGATAGGATTTCTTTGATTAAAAATAAAATAAAATGATAAAATAATCAAACCCTGAACCAAGAAGCTGATCCACCCCGAGAAGAGGAGGAGGAGGCTGGCTGGCCCTGCTGACCAGCCCGTGGAGCTCGCCTGCAGCACAGCACTGCCCTCCCCCTCCCCAAAAACTACACATCCCAGTTTAGGTAAACAGCAGATTAAATGTAAAAACTTAAACCATCGACTTCAGAAAGTCCCTTGAATTTAATTATTTTTAGGCTACCTTTCATGTTACGTCCTGTAGCTAGACACACGTGAATAGAAAAAACAGTACAGTTAGTGTTAAAGGCAAACAGCGGAGACCCAGAGTGCTACCCCAGTGCTGCCTGCTCCTCCCGACCCGGCCCGACCCGACCCGACCCCCCTCCCTGCCCACCGCCCCGGCCCCGGCCAAAGCCCAGCCGCCGGGAAGGCATCTTTGAGCCGAGAAATTTTTTTTTTTTTCTATGAATAAAATAAAACCAAAGCTTGTTAGGCAAAAATAAAACGAGTGTCCCCCCGAGTCCTGCGAGCGCTCCGGTGCGGCAGGCGCAGCCGGGGAGAGCCTGCTGGGGAGCGGGCTGGGGTTTCGTGTTCCCGGCTGGCGAGGGGGCTGCCGGCCCACAGGCAGCACCGGTGTGGAGCTGGAGGCCCCTTCTCCCCCGAGAGCCTCCCATTTGTTAAGGGGGGACGTAGGGCGGCGGGGACCTGTACGGGGTCATGTTCTTCGGGCGGGAGCCTTTCCCCTCCATGGGTGCAGTGAAGGGGGGGGGAGGCTGGTAGGGCGGCGCGTTGGGGTCCTCGTCCCGCAGCGGAGTGTACTCTCCAATGGTGTCCTGGTTGAGCGGCGTAGTCTCCGGCATGCTCTGGTTGGGGTACTCTGGAGGGGGCAGTGGGGCTTTCTCCTCCTGGAGGATGAGGGGCATGCTGGAGGATGGTGGGGGCTTGGAGTCGTCCAGCTCGTCAGCGAAGATGATGGGCACGCCTTTCTTTATGAAGGTGGCCTGGTCTTCGATGGTCAGCTTGCCTTTCCTCTTCTTGCGGTAGCAGATCATGGCAATGATGCCAGCCACGAGGAGGATGGCAGCCACCACCACGGCGGGGATGACGGTGTGCAGGTACACATCGTCCTCGCTGCTCTTCTCGGGGTCTTTGCCTGCTGCCACCGTCGGCGTCGCCTCCGAGATCACCCGGCCATCCTTGGTCACGGGGACAAACTGGATGTGCCTGCAGCTGCCGGAACCAACCACAGACACGTTCAGAGGCTTGAACTCAGGCTGCAGGACGTTGGAGAAAGCTGGGCTCGGTCTGCCAGAGTCATCCGCAATTTTTTTGCTCAAAGTCCGGATCTGCTCCCGAGGGCAAGGCTCCAGGGGCAGCGTGTTGTTGGTCCACTCCACTACGATGGAGCCTTTGGCGATGTCCTGCACTGTGATTGTGCTGCTGTTCCTGTCACCAAAAGCCAGAGCCAGCTTCTTCACCAGCATGATCTTCTTATGGATGTCATTCACCACTGCATTATGGTCCCCTTCCAGCCGGGCCTTGAACTTCACTGGAGACTTGTCCCCATGTGGGCGTTTGTGGACGTGGATTTCAAAAGCATCCACGGCAAAGAGCCCGCCCTTGTCGGTGGCATACATGAAGTACTCGTGCTTCCCGATGTGGTTGTGGTCTGGCATGCCATACATGAGCTGGCTGGTGCTGTTGAACTGCACCCACGAATTCTCCTTTATCATCTGCTGCTCCTTCAGCTTCAAGGTCAGCTGCAGCTTGTCGGTGGTGGTGTCTTCCTTGTCGTAGAAGGTATCTGACGGTATCTTAACCTCAAAGTACGTGCCCTCCCACGCGTCGACCCTGTCGATGTGGTTCGTCAGCTTGGGTGGCTCGTTCGGCTCCCAGGGCCGGGGCAGCCCGCTGGCCGTGGTGCGCACGCGGGATGGCGGAGAGGCCGTTGTCAGCTTGGAGATGGGGGACCTGGTCGTGCTGGGAGGCTTTGTCGGACGAGGCGTTTTGGGCCTTCGAGTAGGCCTTCGCGTTATCGCCGTGGAGGAATCTGTCGTGGACGGTGTGGCTGGCTTCAGGGTGGAGACTCTCGGTTTCTTGGTGGTAGTTGAGGGCGGCGTGATCATTGCTGTGGGCTCTACGTACCCAGGCATGGTAGGGCGGATCGGCACAGAGGCTGTGCCCGTGCCTTCTGCTACCCTGGTTGGCTGGATAGGCCCCAGCGTCGGCGTCTGGACGATGGGGCCTCTGGTTCTGATGGTGACTGTTGGCTTCCTCGGCAGTGGAATGGGCTCCCGGACAGGGGGTGCCGTTGTCTCTGTGGGAGGTGCGATGGCGGGTGATGTTGGGGTGGGGACAATCCTGGTGGGTGGCTCTTGTGTGGCAGTGGTGGGCGGCCCGATGGCAGTCAAAGGCGTAGGGGTGGCGTTGATCTGCCGCCGCATCCTCTTTGGGAGGTGAGGCTTCTTGTTAGCAATGTGCCAGCCAACAACAGGGTAGCCAAGGCGGGCAGACATGGTTCCTTCCTTAGCTGGAGCCTCCACCTTGCTGATGTTGGGGACACTGTTTTGGCTTAGGGAGCATCCCAGTTTCCATGAAAGTAAGGCCCCGTTTTCCACCACCTTCTTTGCATTCCCTGGTCCAGCCATGAAGGCCGACATGTCAAAGAGTCTGTTATTTACAACAGGAACCAACTTCATGTTGCTAAGTTCCACCTCTGAAAAGCTTCTCATTCTCTTTAAAAGTTCAATCCTCTGCTTTGGTGTCATTTTTGTTAAGTCGGCATCCAAAATGACGGTCAGGATAGTGACTGGCTCTTCCGAGGCACACACGAAGGGCGCTGTGTCACTCGTGTCTTGGACGGCCACTCGCACCGACTGAGGCTCGCTGTGGTCTTCTTGGTGGACCTCAACGGAGAAGACGTTTGTGGTCTGCGGGACATAGCTCCCATTTGGGAAGGGCTGCAGAGTGGTCACCGAGATGTAGTGGACACCCTTGTCCGTGTCAAGGGGCAGCCCTTCCAGGGAGCTGCTCTCTGCATTCCAGTGCAACCAAGAAGGCAAGGAGTCCTTCCCAGCTTCGGAGATCTACCAAACAAACAAACAAAAAAGAAAGCTTTTAGGAGTATAACATTAGGACAGGTTCTATCAGCTGCAGTGCTTAATTTCAAGGATTAAAGAAAAAAATCTGAAGTGTAACAACTGGGGAAGGAGCATCCTGGCCAGAGCACGGCAGCCTTTGCCTCCTCCTCCACGTGTTGGCAAGGATGAGCTCTGTGGGGTGCACTGGACCCAAAGGGCTTAAGGAGCCACAAGAGGTCATGAAGTCCCACAAAGCCCCCGTGCCTGCAAGTGCTCCAACACTTGCTGTGCAACTGCCAAGCACAAGTGGTTCGTTTTCTCTGAGGGCAGACGGCGAGTTTACGTCATGGGGACAGTGACAAAGCTGAAGGCGATGTTATGCCGCACAGCAGAGCTGATCCAACAACTGCCCTCTTCCCACTCCTTCCTCTCCCAGCTTGGCCATCTTGCTCCTTTCCTCACCCCATCACACCCTGCCCACCCTACATACATTAGTCCCACTGCTCCAGCAGCTCAGCAGAACGTGCATCTTCTCCACTTACTTTCAGCTTGTCCCACTGTCCCCAGAGCCAGGATGACCCAGAGGGGCCAGAAGCTGGTTCTGAGTCCCAGGCCTGGCTGGAGCATACCAGCTCTCAACAAGAAGCAGGAAATCCTGAGAGCTACATGGTGTTGTCCTGCTCTACCAGAGGAACAGCAGTCGAGGACAGAGGAAGGGAGCAGACCCAAAGTAACGGCCAGTGTGGGCAGGCAGGGATGTCACACATGGTCTGGGGAATTGCTGGACATGACACAGGACAGCATGCCAGCCTGGCTTCACCCCCAGGCTAGCTAAAAATCAAGGATCTCACTTGCACATAACTAGCTGCTGCAAGGGAAGCCTTCGTCTCAGAGCACAGGCACCTCAAGACTCCAACACACTCTTTACAACCTCTTTCAGCCTGTGGGACACTGTCTCCTCCCCTGAGCTGTAGCTGAGGGTGAGTGCAAACCCTCAAGCTCTCCCCGGTTCCCGGCAGCTGACATCCGTCTGCTCTACAGCAGTTTGGGATCACGCGCCACAGTGGAACCGCTTGGGCTGCGCGGTGGAAGGGGTGAGGCTCCCAGCTCGGTGGGCTGTGACATTTCCCGGGGCTGTAGGTACTCCAGAGTGAGTAACCTGAGCTTCATCACCTCCTGGGCCCGGAGGCGTTTGGCAAGTGCTCTGGTGGGGCTTTCCAGAACTCCATGAGGCATCTCCCCCTGACGCTCAGAGCAAACAGGATGCTTTGGGGCTCATGGAGACACATTTAGCAGCCACTGCAGTCCAAAACAGAGCCAGGCTCTAGCTCTCCTTCTGAAAGGGTGCTTTGGTTCTCTGCAGTTCTGTAAAGCTTATACATATTTCATAATTTACCCAAATGCAAAGCTGGGAGAGGAGCTTTCCAAGGAAACCTGCCTGGCAGGAGCATTCCTGCATCCAGTAGCAGGTGCAGAGCCGGGGTTGGATTAGCCAAGACTGCAGGTCCTGCTGGGGAAAGCCCCTGGATGGATAAGGAAGGATGCCTGGAGCCACAGGGCTGGGCTCGCTGTGAGTCCTTGGTGCCACTCCCACTCCCTGGCTGCAGGCAGGATTCAGGCAGCACCCTGGGGCTCACTCCCACACTGTGAGTTTCAACACACCGAAGGGTCTGGATGCACAGCTCTGCCAGGATAATGCAGGACCCAAAAGCCTTTTGGCAAGAGCAACACATAAAAGCTTTTGTGCAAGAGCTGCAGAGGGTTTCAGCCACAATCACACAGGCAACACCCTTGTTCCTCTCCTCTGTGAAGGAGCAGCCCCACTTTCAGCCAGCCTGGACAAGCTGGAGAGCACATCATGAGCCACATGCTGGGTACAGCTTACAGAGCAGTTCAAAGCTCTCAGCTTTAGTTAACTCCTCACCAGCCATATCCCAGAGCAAAGAATTCAGATTCCTGCTCACAACAGCTGGAGGAAGCCGTCCCAAGGGCCCTATACCTCAATATATGCCACCATGCACCAACATGTGGGCATCCTTCCCCTGGGCCTTGCTGTGTACCCACGAGTCTGGCAGAGGACAGGGCAGGGCTGTGGCTGTGTTCCCTCCTCCTCCACTGCAAGAACAGGAGCTGCTTTTAGCCCAGACATCTCAAAAGAAAAAGGCAGCTCTTCACCTGAGCTGGGCACAGGGAGCCAAGCCTCGCTCCTGCAGGAACAAAGGAATGAATTGTCCTTCCTTGGCATTTCTTCTGCGAAGAGAGAACTAAGGCAGGGGTCTGCTCGTGCCCAGCCAGAAGCACTGACCTGCCCCTGTCTTCCTTTAAAAAAGTGTAATTTCATCACACCCTCTAAAAACAGAGATGTCAGGACACTGCCCAGTGCAATAAAGCATTTACAGTAGCATTTAC
The DNA here is from genome assembly GCF_015227805.2 of Hirundo rustica. NCBI lineage: Eukaryota > Metazoa > Chordata > Aves > Passeriformes > Hirundinidae > Hirundo > Hirundo rustica. The sequence continues at coordinate 6,602,090 of NC_053461.1, read as the reverse complement.
AGGAGCTGGATGGTTCCACTCTTTATCCTCTTGTGCCAAAATCAGCCACTAACCTGCTCACTGTGGAGAATGGAGGGCTGGGCACACATAAGGAACAGAAACATAGGGAGCCAGGACAAAGCCACAGCATTACTGAGGCTTACACAACGAAGAAGAATAAAAACTTTAATAGCAAGTGCTTAAATTCACTCTGAATGTGTAATTTTAGGTTACATTTGGAACAAATCTTCCCCTTCTGTGCACTCTGCAAAAGCCCTTAATTACAGGATCACACACTTCACACAGCTTTCCTGAGAGCTGGGGTTTTCTGATGCTGCCTCCTCCCTGGGCACTGGCATGACTTGAGGAGGAGACCTACAAGCAGCAGTACTTTACCCAGTCCCATGTCACAAGGTGATTCCTTCTTTAATCCTGTCTGCTCCTACTTTTGACAGCCAAACTCACTTCAGAAAGGTGGCTGACCCCACACACAGGCATGACGGCGAGGGAGGCCTGAATATTTCTGCTTGGAAAACCTACAGTTTTTAACTCCCAGTTTAGATGGAGGGCCCATGCTAGAAAAGGAAACTGCAGCTGGACATATTCACACCAAAAACTAGGCTCTCCTGAAAAACAAAACCAGGCCAAACAATCGCTGACTGGGATGACTTGTTCTAGCAGGGATGCGACAGTTGCAGAACATTTATAAACCCACTTAAACTTGATTTAAAATGAGCTGAGCTAGTTCAGCTGTATTCAGCCTGCGAGGAAATGTGGACTGTTTCTAAAGGATCTGCAAGAGATGATTAAGAAAATCAAATTTATGTGGATTACTCCTTATGAAGCCTGTGCCTCCCCTGGGAAATCTTTGAGAAGGCAACAAGTCACAAGCATTGGATGTCTCTGCACTGCTTTAAACACAAGAACTGACCTGATAGTAGAAATCACCCATGTTCAAGTGACAAAGGAAGAGCCCAGAAAGATTAGAGTAGATAAATAATGTTGTTATGATGGATGAAAATACTTGCTCCTAAATAAGCACCGAGCAGCGGAGCCCTTGGCGTGGGTCTGTCCTGTCCATCGTCACTGCTGTGTTTGCAGTGGTGCACAAGTGGGAGGAGGGAGACCTGGACTCTGTTCTAGCAATGTTTCCTTCAGATATTGCTTCAAAGGGTATTTGTTGAGGCTACACATAGTTAATGATTTGGGATCTCTAGTTTTCATGTTAAAAGTTTCCCAGTTTTCTATGTACGCAGTATCAGCCTTAAGCCCTGCCATTTCCCTCAAGGGGTCTGGTTTCAAATTAACTCTTCTGCTGCTCATGTTTTTTTAAAAAAGGGCTGTCTTTGTTTTCCCATTATTTGAAATAACTGTAAATGAAGGCTTATTGGTGAAAGATTACACAAGCCTGGCAGTGTAACCAAGACCATTAAAAATAAGCCATGATTGTGATTTAAAATACATACAGTGAGTGGTCCAGCTGGTTTTGAAGACCTTGTTCACAAAATCCTTTCAGATAGACATGGCCTGTTATTTTTAGGCCAGCCAAGAGCTGTCAGCTCATGAAAGAAGATAGCTCAGTTTGACTTGTTTTTTTAAACTTGGATCTGAAAGCCCTGTAGCCAACAAGACAGAGATAAGCAAAGGAGCAGTGAGCAAAACTTCTGCCTCGAGGGAATTCAGGCAAAAACTGCATTCTTGCCTGCAAGAGTGCCCTTTAAGCCTCTTTAAGGTATTTAGTCCTCCTCCTCCTGATTAATCCCTCAAAAAGGAGGCAGCAAACCCTTTGCCACCAGACAGTTACCATAGGATCCTGCCACAGGTCTCCACTATGGCACACCATTACGAAGTGTTCCCAGTGCTGGAAGTATCCGACAGGATCTCCCCTGTCTGTGCTGACAGACCTTTGCATGGGCAGCAGCAGCTGGGAGTCGACTCCTTTCAAACCAGTCCTAAAAACTTCCTGACTGCTTTTAGGCAGAGTCAGTATGGACAGTCCTGCAGCTCTGCCAGATCTCCCACTGCCCCCTTCCCCTCCCTGTGCCCAGCAGCTGCTGAGAGACAGACCCTGTGCCAGTTTTTTATCTGGGGTGTAATTACTGATGACAATTTACTGTGGCCAGACTCCATCAGCATCACCCCAACACACATGGCCAGCGATGAGGAATATCCCAGCTGGGCCCTCCAGAAGGTGAGCTGAGCTGTGCCCAGCTGACTGACCCAGCCAGTGTCACACCAAGTCTGCACGCTCAGGCTTCTGCAAGCAATTAACCAGCAGGCAGGGGAAGAAAATGGAAATTCAAATGCAATTCAAATGCAAATATAACTGCAGAGAAAGAGTCAAGCCTAGGCTGTTTGCCTAAGCCCAAGCTTCATCTTAACCCCCTGCTAATACTGCAGCACGGGCAGTGTTGGCAGAAGCAACAGGCAGCCTCAGCCCCGAATCAGATCCATGGGCAGGCAGATTCCCATAGCCTTGTCCCACACAAGCTGGGGGAGCAACACTGGTTTCAGATCCACCCCAGAGCTGCTGGAACTGTGGGTACTGCAATGAGCACAGCCAGACTGGATCCAGGAGAAGTGATGGGCATGGGGCCTGCAGGCTCCACTCAGAGGACCGAGTCCTTGTTTTGGGAGGCAGGTTCTCCCTACGGCTCCATCAGGTGTGCTCCTCACCCGGCCCAAAGGCTGCACCGTGCCTGCAGACCAAGCTGTCCAGGAAGCACAGCCCCAGGCAGGTCCCACAGCAGCAGAGGCTGCTGCACTGGGTCATGGAATCTGATGGTGCAAGACAGGAGCTGGACAGCCCTCAGCCCACAACAACTGCCAGAGCCGGCCAGAGTTCAAGGGTTTGGACAGTGCTTTAAGACACATTTTTCATGTTGTTCTGTGGTGGGCCAGGGCTTGGACTTGATGGTCCTTGTGGGTCCCTTCCAACTCTGAATATCCTATGATCCTATGAAGCTGTGAGCCTTTGGCCCCAGGAACAGCCCTGCCAGGGGGGCTGGCCTGTGTGCATCTGGGAGAGGCTGTGTGAGGGAGCATCCAACCTAACTCCCCACCTCCTTTCCTCAAACACAACAGAACGGCAAACTAGGACATCAGAGAGGCCATGGCTAGAAACACAAGGCCCAGAAAACAGCGGTGCAAGGAGGACGGGCACCTCGGAGAGCCTTCTGCTCACTGGGCACCGCTATGGGGCTGCTGCGGTGCTACGGGAAAGCTCAGGCTGGAGAAAGGAAAGTTCTGCTGGGCACAGGGAGCAGGGAACACTTGCAACACAGATGCTTCCCTGTGGAAGGGACTGTGATACCTGCCAGGGCTTTTGGGCAGCAGGCACTGCTCCTCTGGGCTGCTGTGTACCTTGTATAAAAGGCCCAGGAACTCATGGACAAAAACAAGCTGCTCCAGGACATTTCATGCAGATGCCTCTGCCCCTGGAAGTCTAAAAATAGCCCAGAGACTTGACTGGCTTTCAGAAGTACATCAGCCTTGGTGACCTGAGCCTTCATTACCAGCAGGAGCTCACCACCTCCGTTCAGAGACCAAAAGCTACACAAGTACAGTCGGTAATTGGTGCTTCCTTTGTGCACAGGTAGGTCAGGATGGTTGAACTAACCCCACATTCTTGCAGGTCCCAGCCAAAGCCCTGCAAAGCCATTCCTGTATGTCTCTATGCACTGAAGCTATTGCTTTAGAAAAACAAATCAAACCCAGCCCAGAAAGCTGAGCTAAGGGGGAGTAAGACTTGCAGAGGCCATATCACTGGTCCTGGCCCTCATCTTCAAGTTCAAACTCCAGCCTCTGAAGGACCAGGTAACAAAGCGACTCAAAGTAGCTGCTCTGCTTTTATGTGGTCATGAAAACCTTAATGAGAAGTTTACGTGTCTCCTGCTAATCTGCATTTTCGAGTCATTCAAGGAGCCTCACGCACAGAAAGCAGCCCCCCCTCCTCTGCGGATGTGGGTATAGGGCTGTGCTGTGGGCTCAGCCAGCCTTTTACACGAGCTGGGCTTTGTCTGACCAGCTTCTTTACCATCAGTAAAATGGCTCTGCAACGGTGCGGGCTGAGCGGCTACGCCCAGCTCATGCCACCCTCGCATACTCCTGCCATGACGGCTTCTTTTCCAGATGCGCCTCTGTGTTGGCTATAAGGACACCATTCAGCGTCCCACTCTGCCTGGGCAAGGGAACACAACAGCTGTTTCACTGTGAGGTCACTACAAAACATTGAGTGTCCCAAGAAATCCTCCTTTCATCGGTCCAAGCAAGCAGCTTGGAAGGATTTGTTTAGCCTTATTGTTGGAGCGGGAAGGCGCAGCCCGCCCGCGCCAGGGCTAGGGTCAGCATGGGCTGCCCACACCCCGCTTTATCCCTTGTCCGGGGGGCGAGCACGGGGCAGGAAAAGCCTCAAACAGCTTTTAAAAAAAAAGTTTGGTCAGGCTCTTCTTTCAGCACGACTTTTTATAAGCAAAAAGCCAAAGGGAAGCAAAAATACCACAAAGCAGGGATGCCAAGTGCTGGGGGTTTAGTGCTGCCACTGCACAGCTAACCAGCCCTGGCAATTTATTCCTGCCATCAGCAGATTGTTGGAAAGCTGGCTTTCAAGAGCATGGCGAGGAAAAGCAGACCGGATCTTGCAGTCTCAGGTCTGCTCCTTCGCATGATTCTCATTATTGTCACATTCCTCTGTCTCCCTGGATGCTCAGAGCAACAACCTGTAAGAGCAGGACAAAACAAGGAACTTCCCAGCCCGTCTGAAAAGCTGGTTTATAATTAGATTGAGTCACATTTTCCACTCCTCCAAATTCAGAGCTTGTTACTAAGCGTGCACTGAAAATGCCAAATTCTCTGACTAGGTCTCACTGCAGGAAGAAGATAAGCGTCCCCCTCGGCCTCCCCGCAGGAATCTTATCAGCTCATCTTATCGCTCAGATTGCATCGTGGCAACCAAGCAAAGCCCTGTCCAAAGTCTTCTCCTTTGCCTGGACATGTTCCAGGCACTGCCATTTATCCCAGTGTGCTCTCCTGCAAATAGCGGCTGTTGCTGCACCTCCCAGTTAGTCCAAGAAATCCGGGGACTCCAGGGAGGAGGCGAAGCTCAAATGCCTTGACACAGAGAGCCTTTTAAGATACCCAGCTTGATGACACAGCCCCTCGGGAGTGCTCTTTGCTTCTCTTCTTCCTTCGAGAAATGCCACTTCAATAAATTTCACATTCAGTTAAAATGCTTTGAAATAAAGATCATTGCAAGAGGGAAAAAAAAAAAAAAAAAAAGTCAGTATTTTGTGGTTTTCTTCCCTGAAAGCAAGCGCGTCCTGGCACTGCAGGCTGGCTGCCAAGATCCAGCCCTTGGCTTTGGGCTTGGAGCAGGATTGAGGTGAGCAACACAGCCCTGACAGTAGATACCCATGTCAGAACTCCTGCAACCCAATCTCTGTGGATCCTGTTTATAAATCAAGGTCCCTGAAATCTGATGAGAGCAAAGCTGTTCAATAAAAGCCACTTCAGCAGATGGCAAATAGAACAACCATTGGAAACTCAGCCTCCTGCTTGGAAAGTTTAGTGGTGGACTTGGCAGTGCTGGGTTAATGGTTGTGCTGGATAATCTAAAAGGTATTTTCCAACTTAAACAACTCTGTGATTCGATGAAAGCAAGACTCCTTTTCTCCCAGATGAATATCCAGTCTCTGATAACCTCCAAACCCACTCCCTAGCTGCAGTGTATTTCAGTTGAGTGAATTCTGTTCTAATCACTTTCCCACCAGCTATGTTTGCTTACAGAGACAGCTTCTCAGGGCCTCTGCCATGTGTTTTACCAAAAAAGTCCTGGTGAAACTGTGCACTTCAAACCTAAAAATAATCAGGGGCTAAGACACACCTGGGAATGCTCACCTGTGCCCACCTGAGCTCCTCAGCATTGGCTACAAAGCCATGCAGATCTGCTCTGTGGGATCCATCCCACACCGAACACTACCAGGACTGAAGGCAGGTCAGCAGCTTTACATGACCTTCAAGGAAGAAATGGCAAATCTTCTGCTCTGGCAGGGATGTGCCGTGGGAAGCAGTGCACACCAGGAGTTTCTCTCCTTCCAGCATGCTTTATAGATCCATCTTTAATTAAAAGTTATTTAACAGTGTCTCTATGTATTGTGGGTATATGCATTTAGGGTATCAGGCTGTGCAAGGGCTCAGTTCCTGGTGGGTATTGTATCCTTGCGGGGATAGCAAACCTTGGGCTGGTGGGACGAGTGGAGAGCCATGTTTGGCAACAGCCACCACCCCAAATCATGAACCTCACCTTTTGTCCTCTTCCACGACTCAACAACTGGAAGCAGCAAAAACTACAGCCCTGGATATTTCAGCTGTTCGGAAGATGTCCAAAGCAAAGCAAAGCAGACGTGGAAAAGCAAACGATCGTAGGAGATAGCAAAGGTTATTTATAGAAGAGAAAAGGAAGTTTTGATGCTTTTATAAAAGGTTCTGGTAAAATTTCATCTGGAATGTTTTGTAACGCTGTGGTCATGCAAACATAAGAAAAATAAACTTAAGCTGGAGGAGGTGCAGAAGACAGCAAAGCTGAGGGGAAGGAAAGAAAGCTTATTTTATGAGAAAGACTAAAGAGGTTGGCTTGTTTAACCTAATAAAATCAAGATGGGGAATATGCCTGTCACCTATAAATACATAAGGGAAGTAAATATTATGAAGGTAGAATTTATTTAGGCTAAAGGGCAGCACATATAAATATTTCTAGCCATCTCTAAATTTAGGCTAGAAGCTGCACTTTTAATCAGAGCAGCCAAATTCTGGAGTAGCTTCAAACAGAAGTGGCAGGAACAGGAAATCCAACCAGAGCATGTGTTCTTTGACAGCTAAGAGGTAACAGGTCAGACTCCACACAGTGGAAATGAGGTTCAGGAGATGATGACTGGTGAAGACACCAGCACCCATGCCCATGTTTACTCTGCCCTCATCAGCATCTGCCAGGAGCCAGGGGGAGCCAGTGGCAACCCACCCAGACATTGTCTGTATGGCAAGGGGGCTGTATGATACGGGAAAATCAGGTGTTTTAACCCAAACCTTGTAAAATACCAACGGGTTGGTGCCAGATATGACAGAAAGGGCTGCAAGATGCCTTCTAGGAAGGCACAGAAAGGAATTTCAATTTCCAGCCACCTCCACACAGCAGGAGAGCAGTCTTACAGCCAGATGCTCTGCTATAGCGAGGAAGCTAGAGGACAGCATCTGGACTGACGTGCTGCCAAATCCAACAGCTGGAATACCTGCAAGCTCCAGCTGCTTTTCAGAGGACATGATACTGCTTGACCAAAGCTCTTGCTCGGGAACACAAGGCACAGGGGAAGGGCGTTACCACAGCCCCAACGCCTTGCAGGCAGCTGCCTCTGAGCAACGTGGAAACAGATTCTGAAATTATGACACGTGGTAGTTTTTTTACTTCTTTTCTCTGCAGCTTGAGCGCATTCAAATAAACTTGCTTTTGTCCTTCAGCAATAAAACTCTCACCTGTTGTTCAGCAGCCTTGAGGGTGGTAGGGAAAGGCTGGGGACTGCTCCCAGGAGCACATACCTGACTGTGCAGGAGTGCGCGCCTGCGGGGCACTCCTCCAGCATGCTGCACATGCCTGGCGTTGCTTCCATCCCACAACCGAGTTTGCAGAGAAAAGTATTTTGTCTACAGCTGGCTGGAATCTGCTAACAAGCAGGGAGAGGATCTGAGAAGGAGCTTCAAGGCAATCCCCACCAGAAATCTTAGAAATAATCGGTGCAAATCATCTAGAAATGAAGCAATCACACTTTCTCCAGGCTCCAGTGGGAGTTTGGGGACAGCATCTGTCAGCAGTTTTTTTAATAAAAAATTGTAGACAATTTCTTTGAAATTTAAGAGGAAAAAAATATAGGTAACCATCTCTCATTGTAAACCCTGCCCCATCTCAGAAGGCACAGCCCTTATTCTTTCTCAGCAGGGTTTAAGTACACCAGAGACTAAGATTCAGAAGTCTTATGTTCCAGCTGAGAAATGCCATGCAGCCTGAGAAAAAGACCAGAGCAATCTGTCCTGAAACTTACCAGTCAGACAAAAATGCACCCCAGCACCCAAAATTGCCTACGCAGTTCTCACTAGCCAGGAATCAAATGGCCATAGCAAAGGTCAGCTGTGCTCAGCAGCCAACATGCACTCTCTGCAAGGAGAGCCCTTCCAGAAACAGCACTGAGAGCCTGCTGCATTTTTAAAATCAATTTCAAGGTGAACAGATGCAACATGTACTCGGGTAAACCCAGGGATAAGCATGAAAATCACTCCCAGAGTTTGCTGAACTACACACAACCAGCAGCTGCTGGGTCCTGCTGCAGCCCAGTCCATTCCAGGCTCTTCAGGCATGTTGGTGTTGGTCAACACACCTCACATCTACATGGCAGAGATGCAATTTGAAGCCATCAGGTGGGTTGGAAACAATCCATTATTATTCTCCTGCAGCCACTTGAGCTATCACAGATGACTTTTGTGCCAGGAAAAGACAACAGAGGAAGCTGTGGTGTTACATAAATACTGACACTTATTCTTGCCATCAAAGCAGCTATCAGACAACACCAGAACAAGCCACTCGGATGCAAAATCCCAACGCAAATTTGTCATTTCTGTAACATGAGCTCTAGGGCTCACCACAGACTCTGGCAGCCCAGTGCTGTACAGGTGCCCTGTGCTCTGAGCACAGGCTGGGGGTGAGGCTGGGCAGGGCCCTCAGCCATGGGTCAACCTGGAGTCACTGAGAGCAGCCTGGCCCCTTCCCTGACCCCTCTGGCCAGGGGCTCACCCGCTGCCCTCCTCCCCTGTCTGACCCTCTGTCCATGACAGCTGCATTCTTCAGATTTTCTGCCCACCCTGGCACATTGTGGTCCAGCACCCTCACTGGAGCCAGCAGATCACATATCAGGATTGGGATAACTGTGTGACTACAGAGAGCTAAACCAAACCTGCCTTCAAGGAGAAACTGAGATGTCAGACTTGCTCCTGACTTGCACTCCATCTCCCTCTGATCTTCCAAGACACCAGAAGCTTGTCTTTTTATAATACTTTATAACGCTCTTTGAAAAGAAATCCTGAGACTGGAAGACAGTTCTGTTCTTTAAGAGAATTTTCTGAATCCCACGTGATCCAAGCAAACTCTTCCAGGAAAGGACGAACAATGAGCACACCTGTGGTTTGGCCATGTCCCTACCTTCCTCTGGGCTATTCTAGCCCTCTCCTGCACTCAGGACTGATTCTAAGACTCAGTTTTTAGGCCCTTGCTGTGCCAGTGGCATGAGTTCAAGCCAGATAAGGGGAAAGACTAACATCTTTCCCAAGGGAACTTAGGGGCAAGGTCAGGGGAGACAGTGTCACAGACAGCCCAAAGCCCTGCTGGCAGGAGAGGGTGTGTTTGTCTGGCAATATTTTGTTACTACAGTGAAGCAAACTCCCCGAGCCTCAGCAGCAGTCCCAGGGAATCCGTGGCTCCCCAGATCCCACAGCAACATCTCCTCATGAATGTGCCCATCGTTCAAGGGGCAGAGCTTCTCATAGTTTAAATACAGCCAACAAACCCAATTAGTCATCCTTGAGAAATCTTCTCTGTTACAGAAGAGAGAAACTTCGCAATGACGCGAGACTAAGTTTTTATAAAAATAAATATCTTTCTTCTGCAGTCCTACAAATCTGTAAGGCTGCTTCCCAGCCACCCTCCTGACCCAGCCCATTGGTGGGGTGACACGCTCGATCCTGCACGAATACAACTGAAAACGATCCTCGGGGAATGGCGTTTCTCACCTGGACAACTTCTCCATTGGAAGCAATTAAATCTGTGGGGATGGAGACTCTGAAGTAGCGTCCCACCACCGCAGAGCTGTCGGGTATGCCCACCACAGCCGGCACAGTCTCCCGGAGGTCCGAGAGCACCGAGTGCATGGAGGCCTCCAGCTGGTTTTCCCAGTCCCGAACCACTTCTGCCGGCTCGCTGGGCCAGTGGCAGTGAGCAGAGGCTGCCAGCAGCAGCACGGGGAGCCAAGTCCTCCCCAGGACTGGGGGTTGCAGGAGGCATCCAACAGTCATTCTTCCCAGCAGCCTTGGCAACGGTGCTCCAGCTAGAATGGGGGTCACAGGGAATCTGCAGGCACCACAGCAGGGGCAGGGGATCCACCAGTCCTTCACAGCAGCCTCATCCTAGGAGTCCTGGGAACCTGGTTAGACAGAGGAAATCCGATCAGCACATTAACTAAGATACCAAAGCCAGCCAGTCAACTCACAGTGACCTTGCAACAGACAGAGGGCTACTGGCCATGATGGTCTCTGTGCCTCAGCTTTTCATTTAACTGCAAGTTACCACAACCATTAGAGAGCACAAGAGCTTCTAAGCTCTTCTTCTAACATACAGCATCTCCAGAGAAACAAGATACTCCTGCTTTTCCACACAGAATCCTGAGATAGCCACAGGTAGGGAGACAGGGGAGATACAACCAAAGCTGAGACTGAGCACAACACTAACAGTTGACCTTTCAAGGTGAGCTGAAGCCAGGCTGGAATATCACTGGATTTAAATGCCAGTTACCCAGAAGGAAAGATAACAAGAAACCTTTGGAAGTCCAAAGCTGCCATCCTAATGGCTTGACACATGATAGATGCTTCTGCTCCCCTGACCCATGAGCCTGGTCTTCAAGCCAGGTCTCCTCACAGGTCCAGCTTTTTGTATTAGTGTGTTCAGAGTTGGTCTGGGGGCCCACAACATGCAGCCCCAAATCACTTTGGAGTGAGCTATGCACACACAGTGTTATATGCTGCCATCCAGCTCTCTCCTGCTTGCACAGCTCACCTGTCCCCATGTGCCAAGACACATCTCCAGCTCTCCCTCACTTTGTTATTTTGTTCTTTCACTTCCTCCCCATTGCTCCCACCTCCCTGCTCCTCTGGATCTCCTTCCTCTCCTTTGTTCCTTTGGCCATCGTTTCTCCTTTGCTTCCCCAGGCACTTCTCCCTCCGGACTGCATTCCGCCACAGCAGTCACAGATCTGTGCCACCATGTTCCTCTTCACAGGCTGCCTGCAGGAGACCAATGCATTCATGGAATAGGATAGAGACATTTGGGACCCGAGGGAAGTCATACTGCCCACTCTGGTATCCCAGTCTGCAGCCAGCACAGCCCCTGGTAACTAATCTGCAGTAATGAGTGGAATGGTGGGTTACACAGGATGGCAGGACAGACATACAGATCAAGCAGGTGTTGTTCAGTGCCAGGAATACACAAGACTGGGTTCCTTAATGCCTTGAACCAACTTCTTTTTCCCAGGTGGAGAGAGAAGTAGCTCCAAATTCCCAGAGCAAACCAGCACAGCCTCTAACCACTGGCTCCCAGTCTGATTTATTTTAGCCTGTTCTGTCTGCACCATACTAATGCACATCAGGCTGTCCTAAGAGACCCTGGAGCCAGTCCATGTGGGAAGGGAAATCCCACTGCTTCTTGCCCTTGCAGAACTCTGGGAGCAGCACAACAGGGCTCAGCTGCCCGCTGTGCTGTGGCCAGGCAGGGTGTATTGCCCTCCAGAGGCTTGCAGAAGCAGGCAGAGGGTCTGCCCATGCAGGCACCCAAGTCTAAGGCTACCACAGGACACTGTAGGAGCAACAGGAGAGACAAGGCTTGCTTGCTCACCCTAAAGCCTGAGCTCTAGAGAAGCTGAGAGGCAGTGTGTAAGGACCTGCACATCCACACTCGATGGGCCTTTCACAATAAACCCCACACAGAGAAGGGCTGACACCTCCCACCCCAAGGTAATGGGCCCAGGGCACAGCTGCAGCCAGCACAGAGGGCTGTGGGTAGTAGGCATTAGGAGCTGAATGCAATAACCTCTGGCTTCAGGATCCACGAGGCAGATACCTGATGTGACCGCTGTTCTGTGGAGAAGCTGTCTCAAGCGAAAGGCAGAAGAGATGGCAGAGGCAGGATAACATTGCTGGGAACACAAGACAGCTGGGAGAACGGCTGGTAAGAAGGTCAGTGCCACAAAAAAGCCCACTCCCTGCTGCTCGTGCTTCCAAGTGTCTGAGCTGACTGGGAGGGGAATATACCAGATGAAACAACAAGGAAAGCAAAGCCAGGCTCTTCCCAAAGGCAAAGTAACACAGACCCATGGAATCTGCTGAGTTGGAAAGGACCCATCAGGATGATCAAGTCTCATTCCTGGTGCTGCACAAGACACCCCAAGAATCCCACCATGTGTCTGAGAAACTTGCCCAAATGCATCTTGAGCTCTGTCAGCCTTGGGGCTGTGACCATTCCTTGGGGAGCCCATTCAGTGCCTCACCACCCTCAGGGTGAAAAACCACCAGCACAGGATGGTCTTCACCCACAGAGAGGTGCCTGAGCTGCTTTCTCCAGAGTTTATCCTCGGGAAGTGGCTGCTGGATAAGGACAAGTCATAATCCCTACAGGGCACATTGTTCCCACCAGCTCCCTGTGTGGTCAGAGGAGGATGTGAATCACACTGCAGTTGATTTCAGATGAGCAGAGTCATCTCAGCAGGTAAATGAGTACCACAGTAGATGTCTGGTGGAGAATATTCAACAGGCCACATGAATGAACTACAGAGGTGAGGCACACACCTGCAAGAGGACCTGAGGAAGTCACTGCTCATCATAGTGGGAAATCAGGCGACTCTTTGTCCCTGCACTGTGCCCTAAAAAGCTGAAAGAACTACCTTCACCCTCCATGGAGCCTGGAGCATGGCCACTGCAGTGATGATGCCTTGTCCATGAGCTACTTCTGAAAGCTGCTTGTTGGAAAGCCCTGATGTGTACGGCAAGCACGGGCAGGATCAGAGACTTGTAGCTGGGGGAGGAATGTGGCAGCAACCCCATGGCTGCCGTGGGGCCAAGATGCTATCAAGGAAATGTGACTGCCTCTCACTGCTGCACTGAGTATCCACACCCAGGCAGAGGAAGACACCCCAGACATACAGTATACAACTGCACAAGGCTGTAAAAACACCTGGAGAGGTGCTTCAGGCCGGTCCCTGCCCTGTCACGCCGCAGTGGAGCTCATGCATGAGTGTGGAACAGCTCTGTGTTGCTCAGCCAAATGATGTGATCCAGCCTGGGGCGTTTTTGTTGGATGGAGAGGAGCATTCGGGCAGAAATGAGCTGGTTCTTGATATCTGGGGTGAGCAGGAGAGGAAGATGAAGTCATCACCTATTTCAGAAACACTTATCAAAGCAGGCAGCAAACACTGGCCAATATGTGCCCCTCAGCCCACCGACTGGCCATTATGTGCTCATACTTGCAGGTTGCAAATTCAGAATTTAATTTTAGGGAAACTACAGAAGAACAGGCTCAGCATATAGGAGTGCAGGACACAGGAAGTATAGGAGAAATTCAATAGCTGATAACAAAGAAGAAACAGAAGAGCTGAGAACAAACTTGTGCCACCAAAAAAAAAAAAAAAAAAAACAAACCTCTTAACACAGCTCCACCTCACCACACAATGGACAGAAGCTGAAATACTGCCAGCTTCTCACAGTGTGTGAAGGAGGAAAAGCAGGGTGGTTCCAGCTATCAGCAGAGCTGTACAAGGCATTACCCTGCAGTGCTGAGGTCCACATGGACTATCAACAAGGTGGAATACTTTTTGGGACAGGACATCCCCTGCCTATAGCCATTAGTGCTGCTCTGCAAGTCTACTGGCCACCAGCACTATGGGTTGAGATGCAGCTGCAGAAGAGTTCATGCTACCTGCAGCAAGGCTGGAACAAGCTAGTTCTGGGACCTGCCTAGTGCCTCTGGTTTGAGAGCCCACACCACCTCACACAGCACTACCACGGGCACAACCCTGACTCAACTGAGAAATCATCCCAGCTGTATTTGGACAAAGTCAGTGTTCCGGGTCATTGTTCATGACCGGTGAGTGGCACAGAACTGGAGCTCTCCAGGAGCAAAAACCTCAATGCTTCACCGAGTTTCCCACAAATTCAAAACAGGGCCAAACCCCAAATACAGATGGAATTCTGCGGCCGGTTTTCTGCTGATCTCTGGGAAGCATCAGGCCATAGAGCTGACTGACTTAGACAGCACTTCCCAGTTATGAGGACGGCTAAACCACCCCAGCTCCTCCACATGGCCCTCTGCTCCTCCTTCCAGCAGGATCTACACTGCCCAGTTTTGCAGAACAAACACAAAGGTTCAGGTTAGTCCTGAATTTCAGGATGTTTCCTTCTGTCTGATCTTCTGAAAGAACAGACTTTCTCTTTATTCTCCTGCTTCTGTGAGAGCTCTTTTGGTTTCAAGTTCAAGCCTTCAGAGTGTTGGATGAAACATCAAAGTCAGTATCAACATCTGCTTCAGTCCTAGCACTCGCTGCATGTGCCAAGGTTGATTCCTGATCTCCAGTGCCAAACCTCCTTGCAGAGCCAAGGAACTGGGCCTGCTTGGTGAAGTTATGGTGCTGCATTTGATATGATGCTGACTTGTCAAGGCAATGCTGGAATTTGCTCCTTCTCCATGCAGCTATGAGACCTGCTGACAGAGGAGGTACCTCTGTCATCCAGGAACATGGAACAGTACAGGCAGAGGATGGGACTGAAAGGAAGGACTGGGAGCAGGACAAAGTAGTTACTCCCAGCCACTTATTTTCCCAGAGACCTTTCCTTCTGCCCATCACAGACCCAGGAGTGTGGTGCCAGGGGAAGCATCCCAGCCAGAGGAGGGTGGCTGTCCTAGAAATGACTCTTCCTCTGTGGCCAATTACGACACCACTTCAGCAAGAACCAGTGAAAGTGAAGTCTCTGTCCAGCTGCATCTAATCCAATTGCTCAAGCACACAATCACATCACTGGGCTGCAGTAATTAATCACCACCAGCATATTAATGCCACTGAGCCGAGCGTGCAGAAAGCTCAAGTAACTGCCACGCAATTCCTGACTCTGGTTAAGAAGGTATTTAGGAGTTAGGAGGAATCCCACTTACCTGATTGCTTATTTACCCATATCCTCATTAAAGAGAGCATTAAACAAGTGGCCTGTCTCTAAGGAAGCAAACTCAGACAAAAAAGGCTTGGTGCAACTTTGCAGAGCAGAGCTATTGTCTCTGCAAAGATCTCCCGTGCGTGTTTCCACAGGAGGATCTCTGGGCAAGTCCCGTCAGCTATCGCGCGCCTGCGAGTCAAGGCAGCGAGCAGCAGGAATGATGAAATCCAGCGTCCCCGGCCAGACACACAAAGATGGCACTCTGCCGGACGTGCTGCCCGCTCCAGAACACGACAGCAGGCACCCCCGGTGCCAGCCTGGCGGCACGGCCCGGGCAGAGGCAGCTGGCGCTCTGTGCACGTCTGCGCTGTGCTGAAGGAGTCCAGGAAGGGGGGCAGGAGGGACAAACAGCTCAGGGGCAGGGTGTCTGGGCACAGCAGCCCATCAGCAAGTCATGAGCTAACAGTCTCTTCAAGCCCAAGAGCATGCTAGCCTACAAGCCTGACATGTAGCATGTACAAAGAACACCCTGGAGCATGAAATTTAGGAAACTGTTTCTGTGCCTGCCCTGCTCCGGACATACCCTGAAACAAAGGCAGCAGCCCTTCCAACAGACTATGTTAAAGGCTATGGAAGTGCAGCAGACGCCTCTGGGGGTTATTTCCAACCTCAGTGGCTTCTGCCGTGTACATTCACAGATGACCCAAGCTCCAGATGCTGCTGCACATGGGATGATTTACAGACAGGGATGTACAGAACAACCACACAGAAACACACTGGTCACACACAGACTCAGGGCAGGCATCTGCCATGAGGGAACAGGCCAGGAAGAGGACAGAAGATTCACCACCAGACAGAGCTCCCCACTCCACATTGCTTGGAGTGACAGGATCCTGTCCTGCACAACATTAACCAGGTCACTCCAGAGATGGTGGCCTTACACGGAGACTGGAGAACAAGCTCATGCAGTTTCTGGCTTAACACTGCACTCACAGCTGCCTGCTCAAAGGCAATGTGCACCAAAACCAAAGCAGCAGCAGCTCATGATCCTGAGAGCCCAGCCTGTGTGGGGAGCCCCAGATCAGTGCTCCTGAGGCCCCTGGAGCCCCTTCCACCCTTTCCCCCTCACAGCCATCAAGAGCTGGTCACTCCAGACACCATCAGCTCAGGAGGTACCAACCAAGCTGTACTCAATTCTTCACCCAAAACTTCATTTCAACATGGTGTGCCCACATTACACATGGTGAAGGTGCCCAGAAGTGACACCCAGCCTAAATGACACATGAACAAAAAGAGCTGCTTTTTTCATCCTGGTCCCTTCTTGTATTTCTGTGCTGCTCGTCTCCAGCACACCTGGTGTCAGTAACAGGAAACCCTGACACGAAGAAACAATCTAAGGGAAAAAACAAAACTCAAACAAACCGGAAACAGCAGTGCTAATAATGTGTGCTGGGCAGGGAAACAAGCAGCACCCTCCTGCTGACGGGGAACTCGCCTGCAAGCTGTCACCAACCTGCTGCTTTCAAGTCCCAGAGGCCACAGGCAGTTTTGTGACACTTGTGCGGGAAGTGGTCACCGCCATCAACACCTTGCAGCAGTTTTTATTCTGCTAGAGCAAGCACCGAGATATTTCACTTTCCTGTAGCTGAGAGGAAGCTTTCTGCTACCTTCATTACCACTCTGTGAGAGTGAGAAAAGATGCAAAGAGCCTGGTTTTCCTTTTCTCCCCTGTGTTGGATCTGTCCAGAAGCTGACCTACTACACTGCCTTCCCCAACTGGGGACTCCATTCCCAGAAAAAAACTTCTTTTCCAGGAAGAGGTAAGCACTGAGGATATGCTCTGGTGTGCAGGGAAGGAAGCAGCCTTGCAGCCCCAAAAACCCCTGGTCAGGGCACTCCTGCTGAGGTATGTGCAAGGGGCCCTGCAGAGCAGCAGCAGAAGCACAAAGGACACCAGATCCCTTTTGGCAGCTGGAGCATGTTTCTTCCTTCCCTGCAGAGCACATTTTCTCTGCAAGATGCTGTGGCAAGACTTGTTCCGGAGGCAGCACCTTCCCCAGCCTCCTGCAGCCCTGGGGGGGGAAGCAGGAGGGATGAGTATGGTACCCACAAGTGCCCCTTGATAACGCACTTCCACACTGACCTGACAGATCTGCTGGAAGGCCATCTGGATGTCCCCATGCTCAGCCACCCTGCTGGACTGGCCCCCTGCACGCTCTGTGAGCTCCTTGCCCCGTGCTCGAGCCGTGTCCTGAGTGTCTGCTGTGCCTGACCCGCGGCAGTGACCGGCAGCTGCAGATTTTGGCGAGGCAACATTCTTGACTCTTTGATGAAAGTTTCAGCAACCACAATCAATCCCTTCCTCCACTTTGTTACTCCCAGACAGCCAACTCAGATGATATCTTCAAGTGCATTCAGTTGAAAGGAAGCTCAGATATTATCTTCCCAAGTATTTAGAAGGCCTCAGAGATCTTTTTTTTCCCCTGTAATTAGAAACATTGCAGCCAGGTAGAACTGCCATTTGCTTGCTGCCAGCAGCCAGGAAAAAATAGGGTATAAACATCCACCAACAAGCCAAAGCAGAGGGACAGCTTCAACAATGCCACCTCACACCTCTTGCATCCTGTGAGCCGAGCCCATCCCAAGGGAAAGCTGGCAGAGGAAAGTGATGGGAATCAAAGGTATAAAATGGATCCTTCCTGAAAGAAGCTGGAAGAGAACAAAGTGGGATGCACTGGGGCACTAGGGAGATGGGAAACAAGCCCACACGCTCCTCTAATGAAAGGACCTGAAGCCAAACTAACTCACTAACTCGAACAAAATGGGTTTTCTTAAGGATCCAGTGGGGTCACAAACAGGAATGCCTAAGCTTCATACGGGTTAAAAAAAAAAAAAAAAAGGGTGGGGCAGACAATTTTATAGAAGGCAAAGTTACCAAGGCAGCTTTTCTGGCTCAAGCAGCACTCGATCCCGGGATGGCATTCGGGGAAATGATGACTCGCATTCCTCTCCAGGCATCTTCTCCTGGCTGTTATTGGAAAGGGCATATAGGCTAAATATACAGCTGCAGCAGGGCAGAGCAGGGTCTGCCTGCCTCAGGGCATGTACTGTACCGTGGCTTTGGCTTCACTTGTGTTTCCAGTGCACAGCCAGCCAGAACAAGTCCCTAAAAACTCTCCTTATAACTACAGTTTTGTCTGAAAACAGAGCAACAGTGTGTAAAAATCCTAATATTTAATTCTGTGTTTAAGGGAATATAAGCTAAAGGTAGTACTAAAATCCACAGGAAATTAAACTAAGAAAGTTTAGGGGGAAAAAAAAAAAAAAGAGGGGACTAAGATCACTTTCCATACAAATGCCATAAAAATGCATATTTTGAAGATAAACACAACAGATGTGTGTATATATATCTATATAAACACGCACATGTGCGCACACAGACACACCCAAATGTTTTGTAAGTTCCTAAGGTTTAATAAAAACCAGAACTCAAGGCACCAAGATAAAACAAAGAGTTTTGACTCCAACTCTCTCTTTAATAAGGAAAGTTTTGTATCATGCTCAACTTGTCACTCATTCTGCAAAGGAGACCTTGGCAACATAAACAGAGGACACTGGCCTGGCAGCTGAGGCACCAGGAGACAAGGCAAGAAAGAAGTAAAACACAAGATGCCACTTTTTAAATGTGAGGACTACAAGGTATCAGAGTCCGACCTTGTGTTCCCGAGCAGGCAGGCTGCTCCTCAGCAAGCGCCAAAGGACACGTGCAGGAGCAGCTAGTGTGACAGTCACCACGGTGCGTCCTGTCCCCTGCATCACTCACCATCCACCAGCTGTTCCGAGTCTAATTCACACCTGGTAATGACCTTTGATAGAAGTCACCAAGCTGGAAAGTGGGTTTCTATCAAAGAGGAGGTTTCTGCTGCTTCAGAAACAGGTTTAAACCAAGCCACCACCTCTGAGTGCAGCCTTTCCTTTGCCCTTGCTCCAAAGGGACAAAACCATCCACAAATTTCCTGCGGCACTTGAAATCTCAGCCTGGAAAAACACTCCCTCCCTTAAGCTGCTCAGCTGTACGATGCAGGAGATGTTTTTTACTGCTGTAGTCATGAGCACCAAAACCAATGAGACTAAAAAGATTTACGTCTCTTGCTTGATTTCTTAATTGAATTAAAGGCTGAACAAAACCCCTTATGAGTATTCAGAGAATCCACATGGAAGAGAAACAACAAATATCCTAAGTGGAAAGGAAGCTTCCACTGGACATTCTGTCTTAAAAAATACTAGAGTCCTTACAAAAAGAAAAGGACCCTGAGGGATAAACCCCTAAGACCAGCAAGGCAGGAAATCTGGGATTTTGGGGTACATTACACGTTGAATGGGTCACAGAGAGGAAGGAGGTGAGCTTCAATGTCTTTTTAGCCAGAACTCCTCCACCTACCAGTTATCTATTTTTTATTAATTTAATTTGAATAAATAAGGTATAAAAGCCCTTCTGCCATATTAGCAAGCAGAAGCTACCAGAGGGGGGAAAGACATGAAAGACACTGACAGGCAGGGCAGTTCTGCAAATCACCTTCTTGGGAAACTTAATCAAACTTTTAAATCCTGCTCTGAAGGAAACCCTTCTGAAGCAGCAACTCTGGCCTTACACTTGAGTCAGAAAGTTCATGGCAGGACCCTTGCCTGTGCTTTGACACATTTTTTTCATCACTAAAACAGCTTTTGGGCCTCCCTAGGACACGCTGGCACTGCAGCGACCAGGCAAGCTCTGGCTTTGTTAATGCTACTGAAACAGGAGCACCCAAGCGTGGGCAGCTTGGGCAGGGGATCCTCCAGTGCCAGGAACACACAGCCTGAGGACTGCAAGCACCAACCCCAAATCTGAAAAGAAGAAAGTGTCAGTGGAGGTTTCAGTCACCTCAAAATGCAGTTTGGCTGAAGTGCTCTGTGGAGACACAGCCACATTCCAAGGGTTTATAATCACCTTCTGGGTATTCCACAAAATTCCTCAGATAATGAAATATTTCTAGCAGGTCCTTTGAAAGTGCTCAAGCACTATAATTTCCTACAGGTTGGTGTCACAATGCCAGGATTCAGGCACTAAGCAGAGGAATGGAGGCAAAGCTTTGGATCCCTCCCCTACCTGCTGCTGCTCCCAAGGGGAGGCAAAGCACCAATAGCTGACATTAAACGGAGACAGGAACCAAGGAAAGCAACACAAACAAAAAGCCATTTTCAGCACTTCAGCTGTGATGCAGCAGTATTTATGTTCTTTGTGGCAGCGTAACTAAGGGCAGGCACATTCTGTTTAGAAACATCCCACCATTCCATCAGCTTTACTACCCCACCCTGCAACTCCAAGCCAAGGCATTAAGATTCAACTTCATGGAGTTTCTCAGCCCTAATTTATTACTCAGCTAGCAAGACTGCCACAGCTCTTCATTTAAATATATCTACCCCCCACTGACTAATGCAAGCAGCCAGGGCATCAGCTGTGGACCTCCAACTTTTAATATTTCTCATGAAAACTCTTCTAAACACTTCTTGGCAGAAGGAGATAGAAATGTTCCAACTTTAACCATCAACCATAAAATGGGAAAGTTGCAAAATGAAACAGCATTGCTGCCATGCTGCAGAGGCAGAGAAATCTTCTGGAGGAAGAATTAAGTCCCTAAAGATCAGCAGCTTCCAGCTGGGCAACACACTCCTTTAAACCAGTAGAAATTCAGGAGTCACTAAAAGCCATCAAATGAATAACCTCTTCCTGCGGGTGCATGTTTTAATAAATGCCTTCTTTTCCTGGACACCAGGACTGAAGGGATCGACTGCTTCCATGACACTCTCTGCTCCTCACAGTCACCTCTGGCCCAAGCTGGTCACCCTTTCCTTCAAAGGGCAAGTCCAAAAGCAAGAGATCTCCGAGAGAGCACAAGCTTACCAAGGCAGAAGCACAGTGCACAGCTTCACAGGTCCATCTCCTTCCCAGATGCTCTGGTGCAGGAAGACTGATTTAAATTACAAAGCAAAAATGAGCACCTTAAAAGACCAGACACTAACAGAGCCTGCATCGCATTCCTGCTGCGTTAATTTCACTGTATTATATTTGAACTAAATTATGTTGTTTAATTACACTGTGTAATTATAAAAAAACCCTCATCTGGTTTTGACCATAACCTCAATGGCTTCAGCCAGGAGCAGGGAAGACGAGCTGCTCATCACAGGTCCACTGGTGCAGAGATAGTTCCAGCTTTTCTCCCCACCCTGCTCTGGAATTGAGAAATCAAGAAACAAGTTCAATTATTTCAAGGCGAGACCAGATTAATTCACTGCAGTGAGTATCAGTGAGATTTAGGCTTTTTAAAAACCCTAACATTCTTCCCCATCCATACAGATAACAGGACACATTAAGCCATAGCTCAAGCTCAGTACTTAAACCAGGAATCATACATTTAAGATCTGGGCAAGAAAGGCCAGAGAAACAACCCTGACTGCACAAAGCCAGGTTAACTAAATACTGCGCAGGATAACCTGCTCCTCTCTCACACAAAGCAGTTCCAAGGGTTGCTCTGAGCAATCCCCCTGCAGCAATTCCAAAATAAACATCCTGCCATTCCCTGATCCCAAATTCCACAGACAAAAAAGTCCAAAGGACATAAAAATAGGATCAAACTGTCCTGCTCAGACACCAGACAAGTTATGCAAAACTGGGACCCAAGGACAAACTGGGTAAAGAGCATTCACAGGAAAAAGAGGAGGGAGAGAGGCTGCAAGGACAAGGCAAGGAAAACTTATGTTTTCCTTCTGTAAGCAGCCATAGAGACTGTGTAGTGTACCACAGTTGCAACAGTTAACTGGCTGGCATAGTATCTGGTATCAGACCTCAAAAAATGGCCCTGAGGTTCAGCCACAGCAATAATTTTTCCCTCCTCCATCTTGTACAGGTCAGAGATGTTGAAAGCAACATGTTTAAGAGGAACCTCCCCCCCTAAATTACAATGTATTTCAAATAGTGTGAGCACAGGCCGCATCCCTCTATTTTGATTTGCAATGCAATCTTTACACAGGAGACCAAAGCTGCTTGCCCAGCCCACTGACACTGTGTCCCACAGCTTCCTAGGTGACAATCTGGATGGCTGTGAAGGGACAGCAGCACAGACTCACAGCTGCACACTGACATGCAAGTGACAGCAGCTGTGGCAACTGAAGTGGGCAGATTAAAATATGAATTTAAGTTATAAAGAGAAAAAATGGAATAAGATGGGACAGATCCTGTACCGACTTCTTTCCCAGTGCAAAGAAACACTGTGGAGCATGGGATATCTCCTTCTGCAAGAATCCCAAGAATGAGGGCAAAGTCATCAGAGTTCCAATGTATGCCCCAGGAAAACAGAGCTCGATGCCATTCTGAGGCAACAAGGAAAATTAAACCAGCACTCAACTGCGTTTTGTAATGGTTTGATCCTCTCTGAGCCAAGCATCACCTTTTCTTGCTCACTGTGTGTGCTTTGGACACTCAAAAACCTCTCTCCTCTCCGTGTCTTAGCCAAGTTAGACATAATCCGACTGTGTAACCCTTTGCAACAACAGCGCCTCAACGCCCCTTTTCCCACTACTTGGAGCTCTGCTCCCACAGAACCACCCTGTCTGCCTTGGGGCACCCAGAACAGAGCAGAGCCCAGCCCCAGGCACACTCTGTGCTGATGACCTCGGGAGAGAAAAGACAACAGCCCCACTTCCCAGCCAACAGCCACCCACAACAGTCCCAAGCGTTCCCGAGGCTGTGTAACAGCAGACAAGTGCATCTGTCCTTAATCACTCCTGAATCCACCCCCCACCAAGTTACTCTCACTTTGATTTCGGCTCAGCCCTTGCCTGACCTTCATCACTAATGCCATGTCCAAAACCCAGTAATTAGTTTAAGAGGGCATCCTGTTACTTAGCATCCACTAGACTATCCTTGCTGTTCTCACAGTCACATTCCTATGGCTGCACCCATATCCCAGTAAGTCTGAAACACTTCCCAGGAAACCTGAGGGCTCACTGCTACTGAACAGCACAGGAGAGCATAAACAGTTTAATGAGAGCATGTGGGCCCTGTAGAGGGAGATGCACAAGCACTGGAGGAAAAAAGGCAGTCTTGGAGTTGCAGGGAGGCTGTGGAGCTCTGAAGGTGCGTTCAGCCTGCCTTCGCTCTACAGAGCCGCTGCAGATGTGGGGAAACAATTAAACTGCTTATCACAGTACATCCCATTCAGGCTCCAGAGCCGGAGAGCAATTCCAATCCCCAGGTGGCAAGCGCAGAAATTAGGTATCCAAGACATGCACCAAAGCTTTGCTTTGCTTATGTTAACTTCAGTGGTTATACAGTATTTCCTTGGCTTATTGTCCTTAACCAATTGTTGGTTCAAGGATGAGATCAGGTCAGTCCTGCAGGACCTTGCTGCACCTCGTACAGCATTTGGAGGATGCAGAATGGTCCAGATGTAGGCAGGGAACTTAGAAGTAATTCAGCTGAGCTAGCTATAAAGCCTGGTCACAATCCCCATTCCCTCACCTGGGGGGGCAGGGCTTAAAGGTCAAAAATAAACTAATTACACCACAACCAGGATCTCTACAACCTCTCTGAAGTGCAACTCTGGATTGGCCTCTTCTGAGCTTCATAAGGGGTGGTAGGGGAAAAATGTGGTTTTAGCAGCTCGGTCCATCCCTTACAAAGCCGAGATGCTATGCCAAAAATAACCCGGCTTATTAGTTACAGTCACCAAGCACTCACTTAGCAGCTCTCTGATCAGGGACCACACCGCAGCATCACCACAGTCAACTGTTTAGACCAAACAAATCCAGGTTACAGCTCTGAAACACCTTCCACACACAATCAAAAAACTCTTCCAAAGGTAATGATGATGCCTCTTACTGCAGGCAGCAACAGCCAGACTGCCTCTCACTTATTCCTCAAGACCTTATGTCAGCCAGGAGCTTTGCTCATTGCTGTAGATTGAGCCTAAATCCCCCTCTCCCAACACAGTATGATGCTGCTCTAAGTAACAAAGGCAACACCTAAAACCTCAAGGCTGCAAATAATGAGTTAAAAAGACAGAATACCTGAGAATTAAGGCTGTCCGTGAGCCGGTCCCAGCAAGTACCACAGCTTACTGCTTTTCTCCACCTCTACTCCAGCTTCTATCTGCCTTTGAGACAGGCGAGCCCATCACCCAGCCATGACTGTCAGCAAGCAGCCCAGGAGAGACTGATCCTGCTCCCAGCACTGGGATAGTGGGAGAGGCAGCACCTCCCTCCCACTCTGGATTCAGTCCCTCTGGCCCCGGGCTGGAGGAGGTCCTGGATGGATAGGATCTATGAAAACCAGCCTACAAAGCACCGGTGAACTGGGAGCCTCGCAGACCCTGTAACCTGATAAGATCCAGAAGATACTGGGCATTTTGCTGGGAGGGGAGATAGCATACAGATTGCAATCAGAGCCCGGGGCTGCCAACCTTCCATGCAGCATTTGTGCCACTCAAGGACCTCTCAATGCAAGCAGTTAGGGGCTGTTTGGTTTTTAAAGACCGACAAAATAAATTTTTTTTTAAAAATCGTTTAACTCTTGGAAATGGCTGAACTGCTTCTGCTGAAAAGCTGAAACAAAGGCTGAGGCAAGGATGGAGTATGGAAATTCGGCATGGGAAACTCCAGTGCAAGCAGTTAAGTTCAAGAGTTAAATTCGACTCCAAACAGTGTCTGTGGCAGGTAGCGTGAGCGCTGTCACCCAGCCATCGCTGCTGCACACTGCCCTGCGGAGGAAAAACTGCCCCAGCAGCTAAAGGAGGCCACCCCACACCCAGAGCATGAGCCTGGATCCACTCCAAATGGGAGCTGATTTGGGAAAATCCTGCAGGAGGGAGCTCTGGCCAAATCTCTGCAAGTGGGAGGCAGCTCCTCGGGAATGTGCTGTGGGGCTCATGGCATCTGGACGTGCTGCTCCCTGGTTACTGCTACACCCTGCTCCGGCACAGCCCCCGCTCGGTAACTCCCCTGGAAGGCAGCTCCATGGGAACATCGCTCACCAGCTGACCCACTTCCCGTCGGGAGCCGGGCAGGGCAGCGGGAGCAGGCCGGCTGCCACGGTCCACAGGCCAGGGCAAGGTGTTCCCGGCAGGATTCAGTCAGGTAGCGCTGGGAATGGCACTGGGATCACAATCCTTGCTTCAACTGCTGCTGAGCTGCTCTAAAACCTGGAAGCAGCACCTCCCAAGCCCCCTGTAGCCAAGGCGGTGGCCTGTGAGCAGAGTTTGAAAAGAGCGTTTTGCTGCTGGAAAAAGGAATGTTTCTGAGATCTTTACTCTGTGTCTGCTCCCTTATTCTCACTGTGCTTATTCCTTGGGAAAGCTATTTCTTTCTTCCACTGCTCTTTCATAAAACCAAGCAACAATCTGAAGAAAAACTGATAAGGCGGCTTGGGGCAGATGTGCCTTCACTTTTCGTAAAGATAACTCTCTATCAGCAACGTCTCTACAAAGGCAAATCACAGCGAACCGGAGCTGGGTGCCCGGAGCACTGCAGACAACAGCAAGATCCACACCGGCTGAAGTAGCCAGGGAAAATACCTGCAAGCCATTGCAGGAGAGGTCTAATGACATCACCTGCAAACTCATGGCTTACCCCGGGCTTTGCAAGGACCAGTGCGCAGAAATGGAGTGCATCCGGAGCACTGGGATAACACACGAATTCTGACACGAGCACAGCAGCCAGAGTGAAAGCTTGGAGGGAAAAGTATCCATAATGTCCTGACGGCAGGTTTGCTCTGCTTGTAACACACACTGCCAACACTCCCGGGAAAGCTGCTTAGAGATCAACAGATAAAGGCTTTTCGCCACTGAGCCCGTTATTTCATGTAAATCGGGTTGCCCTGCTACAAAGAGGCATTTCCATATGAAGCGAAAGGTGCTTAAAAAATCAGGAGCAGCCACACCAATCTATGGCTCAATCTCTGAACCCCCGAAGACCAGAGGATCCTGCTCCTCTTCTCACAGGTCCAGAACTGCAATCCAGAGCCACGTCTTCTCACTCAAAAATGCAAGTGATCTCCTCAAAGCACCACCTCCTTAAAATAGGGTTTTTCCACTGAAATAACTCCAGACTCCTCTGAGATATGAAGTCATGTTTTGAAAAGCAACAGTGCAGAAAATTCAATTAACTAATCGAGCCTGTCTTCTGCTTGAGCGTCAGGGAAGCAAGAGTTCCCAAATCCCATCCCTGAGATGAGGCATGTTATTGATGAGGTGTGCTGCTGCAACCCTTCCAGTGTGATTAACCGGGTCTGCCCCCACCCTCCCCGATCAGGGAGTCCTGCACCAAGCATGACATGCCCCAGAAAACTGGGAAATCTACCCTGCTCTTAACTTGAACCTCAGTAGAGGCTGGAGAGAGTTGGAGAGGACAGGAGTAAACCAAGCTGGAGGCAAACAGTAGCTCTTTAGAGGAATAAACCACTCGTCAGCCTGTCGTGATTGATAAGTACATCTGCCAGTCCCCACCTGCTGTTCACATTCCTGGCATTTCTTTCTACAGCATTTTTTTCCCCAACTGCTGCAGAGGAGATTTACAGGGAGGGAAACAGGCCCCAGCTTAAACAAAATGAAGAGATATCGGGCCAGTTTTCTTGCATCACATTGGGCAATTTATTGCAGGAGCCCTTGCAGGTAACTTGTAATGGGTGTTACGTGCTCACCTTTGCTCTTTCCTGCCATCATACCTCTATTAAGTTCCTGGAAGATAAAGCAGGGGGCTCAAAAAAACCTCCAGAGCCTCCAACCACACAGCCAAAGTAATTTTCTGCACTGGTCAACCACCCCCTAGAACACAAGGGAGGTAAGGGTGAAAACACACCAACTTCTCCAAAACCAAGACGGCTCTGCTGCCTTCCCTGCAGCTGACAAGCACAGGCAGCAGGGAGAGCAGGCAGGACAGCTGCTAGGAACAGCAGCAGATACTGCTGGGAGGGCAGGAGCAGGAGTTTTAGTTCTGGTTTTCAGTCCTGCACACGGGCTAGAAGTTTCTCCTCTTCATCATTAGTTTTAACATGGTGAGAAGGTGATGGAAAATAAACCGGTACAATAATAGCAGAGGGTGGAACATGAGCCTGCTTGTTGTCAGAATAGGAAAAAGCAGCTCTGAGGAGCTCTTAAGAGATTCAGTGTCTAAGTTCCCAACCTCTCTGTCAAACTAGATCAAAATTAGCTATTAGGATCAAGTTATTAGATCACATACCCAAACTGAAATCGTATCAGGCTGGTTGCTGCAGGGAGCCAAGGCAAAGTTGCATTTCTGGAGCTCAGGTGCCCCAGCACCCATCTAAAGTGATTTCCTTTCACTGAGAGATGAACTCAGACACAACTGCAAACAAATCTGTGAGATTTTACTTATTTGCAGTCTTTGGGGAAGGAGGGAGGAGGCAGCAGGAAACAATTGCAGCTTTACCCACGCCTGGAAGAGGAGCAAAATATGAACAAAGTTTTTATTTCAGCCCAGGATGGATATTCCCATGGCAGGCAGCACCACTCCTTAAGCAGAGAACACAGCAGAGTCTTTATAAATCAAGGAGAATGCAATACAAAATCTGACTGACCCTGGATGCTCCTGGGGAACAGCTCAGCCCTGAGAGCTGCGGTTCGGAAAGGACATCCCAAACCCTGGGAGCACCAGGCGCTCCCCTGCAGACAGTTTCTGAGAATATTTCCCAAAGCTGCAACACTCACTCACGTGAAGGAGCCCAAAGTTAGTGGTGGTGAGGAGAAGGGGAGGGCAAGCCAGGGGTGAGCAGTGTTTGATTAATCGGCTAATGCGTGCAGCTGTCCTCCGGTTTTACGGCCCTTGGAGGAAATTTAAACTGAAACTTTCTATAAATTAACTGCCCATAAAATAAGCATGTTTTCTCAGCACACCAGAAGGTCAGGAAAGGTCTGCTCAGCCCCCCGTTCCCAGGACAAGGCCAACAGCCTCCACAGTTGCTGTTTCTCTTTCTGAAGCATGAGAACGTGAATTCAGCCCGTGCAGCAGTGAGCTGGCAAAAGCACGCTCACAGAGCAATCAGAGTCATTCTCCATTCACAGCAAACTAATAATTTATCTTTCCCTTAAAATCTCCAATGCAATCCAGATGTCTAAGTAGTCTTTGTCCCAGAAAGCAAACTATACCGTGGCCTCGGAGAGACGGCTCCGGCTCTGCTTGCCAAAGTCCTCGCAAGGCTGTTTATTCTGCGGGGGTGACACACACATCGATTTCAACTCCTGCCAGGTCTCAAAGCTGCAAGCGATAAGGTGGTTATGGACACTCTACCCCAACCCTTCTGGTTTCCTCTTCATCGAGAGGATTATTTAAGGGTTGCCCTTAGGGTTATGCTGTTGAAAAATATGCACCTGACATGTTCCCAGTTTTGAGGAAATCAGGAGGATGGGAAAAGCCAGGGGGAAGCCAGTGCAGCAAACTCAGGAAATAAAAGAAATAAAGCAAATTGCTCAAGGGTGCATGAGGAGGACAAGCGTGTGTGGTCACCCTGAGCCACGGGAGGAGAGGCCCTGTCACTGAGGACCCTGGGAAAGGCTGTTTCAGCAGGGGACAGGCTGGATCATCCCAGGAAAGGAAGAATGAGGCATTTGGCAGAAGGGCTGAATTCCTCTGGCAACAAAGGTTAAGCACACAGCTGCACCTGTCCTGGGGAAAGGGACCCGTGCCAGGTGGGGAAGGAGAGCACAGCCCCCCCCAGCATCCTGCTCTGGGACTGCTGGGAAAGAGCAGCAAGTTTCCCGTGGTGGGGGGTTCAGCACAGAGCCTTTCTGTCACACTGGCTCTCCCAATCTGCTGGCAGCAGCCATGGGCTGCAGCATGCCAGGGAAAAGCTGTCCAAAACACCTATGGAAATGTTTGGAAGAGTTCAAAATAGAGTCCGGAAAACAAACGCTGACCAGCCACACAACTCTTCCAGGAATATATTAAGTGTCAGTGTAGTTGCATTCCAGCACCTGAGTATATTTTCTATAAATAAATATTTTAAACCACTTTGTTTCAAAGTTTATTGTATTAGTCAAGTACAGTGCAATGCTTCACAATTTAGACCTGCAGGCTGCCAAGCAAAATTGCTGCTGATTTTTAAAACTGTGCTGCGCTACCTAGGGTATCACTTTTAGGTTTTTTTCAGGGACTTTGCTCTATATTATAACATCAGGTCTCTACCAATACATCAAATCCTGTGGATTAAAACACCTTTATTCACAAACCAACAACAACAGGTTTATTTTCAAATCTATCATTTTTTTCCCCGTTTTTACAGGCCAATAAGCAAAAGAAAATACACCAGTAACTGTATGCAAAGTAACCCTCTCAAGAAGTAGGTATTTTTGTCATTGACAAAGCCACAGTACGTTCCACTGGCAGCAATTTCTGGGAGCTCCATTTGAGCCGTGAGCAGGGCTGCCAGGACACAAGTACTGCACGTAGCAAGCCAACTACACTGCAGACATGCCAAAGCTCCCCAAAGGCCCTGCTCCTCTAAAGACACAGCCAAGAAGCATGTACAGTGAAAATGGATCACCCTGTGTCCTAACCTAGAGGCAGCCTGTCTGCACACAGACCTCCACCCATGCACTTCAACCCAAAAACACTGCATCCACAGGGATATTGAACCCTCTTGAAGAAGGGAAAACCCAGACACGGCAGTTGTGCTTTTGGAAGGTACAAAGTATAGCAAACAGAAGAGCGTGGCTAAGGGCAGATCCTGCTCCCCTGCACCCATCCCATTACAGATACCGGTCCGTGAGCACCAGATACCAACAAAACACAGCTCAGCCTTCAGAGCACAGACTTCCACTGGTGCTTTACAGTACACAAATTATTAATATTGACAAATAAATTCAGGCCTGCTTAATCCAAAACATACAGCACTGTGGCCAAGCTTGTGTTTTGTTTGGAGAACAGACCAGACACTCCGAACCTGGCTGCCTTACCTATTTCTGAAAGCCAGACTTAAGTCAACCGAACAGATAACAACCAAGCTGAAAGCCCAATCCTCCTCACAAACCCCTCCTGCTCATCAAATTCTTGAAACTGAGAGGGGGAAAACACCCCCGGGGTACTGCAGTTATCTCCATCAGTGCTGTGGGGAGAATACATGCCTGCTAGGCCAGGTACCCGGGGCAGGTAAGTGCCTGCCAGTGTTCCTCACCACTATCAGCTAAATCAGCTTAGAGGAGCTCTGTGACTGCTCAGCAGAACACGGCTACCTGACCCTTTATCTCCCTTTCCATCCTTACAGCTTAGGCTGTAAATTCTTCAGGGACAGCTGTAAGCAGGAGGTCCTGAAGGAGCACTGCTGGCCATGGCTACTTGGAACCTCTGTAGAGAGCCAGGGCAGCAGTTCCAACAGCTCCAGGGTAAGGGTGCTGGGTAAGCCTAAAAACTGTGGAAAATGTTCATTTCCTGCACTGGCATGCAGACTGCACCTAAGAAACTGCTTCACTGAGCAAGGGGAGAGGAATCAAGGCTGAAGTGCAGTGATTTGCATAGGGATTTATGTCTTCAGTGTAGGGTAGCCAACACACACCACATAATTGTAGGGGAGCTTTGGGGTGTGGAGACTTGCAAGGCCACCGAGGTGACACTGAGTCAGGCAAGGCTGAGAGATGAAACTTCCCATGTAGCACAAACACCAGGTTTGGGTACGAATGCAGCAGAGTTTTAAAGAGTTGAGCAGAAAGTAATACAGAACTGTTACCTGGGAATCTGGGCAGAGAAAGGGAGGGACATGGGCAAGGAAGAGATGGATTCTGAAACAGGAAAAAATGGAGAAAAAGGTGTAAGATGGAGAACAAAGGAGGGTCAACCTTCCTGTTGCAGGAGCAGGGGCACCTACAGACAGCCATGACCCCAAAAAACAGACTGAACCCCCCAGGGAATGCCCCAGACAACTTGTTGGACTCTCCACCTGGTCTATGGACAAAAGACTTGCTGCAGGAGGGCAAAATAGGGTGGACTTGCACACTAACACAGTGCCATGGGAGGGAGGGGTGACAGAGCCGCCATTCAGAAGCGGTGCCATTTGTCAGATTTAGCAGTAATAATTACGAGCTTTAGAATACTAAGTGTGCAAAACACTCTAACTGGAAATTAGTACCAGTGCTGTTTATTAGCGAATCAATTAAACAGTCAATAATTCGACTGGCTTCTTGGTGGAGCACTGCTTCATAACAAACATGCAGCCTCTCGGATCAGCTGCAGCTCCAGCCTGTACCCCAAAGGGGCTGGATCAGCCCAGGGCTCAGCAGGATCCCCCAGCCCAGAGGTTGGGGCTGGCTGCTGACCAGGTGCCTGAGTGGGGAAGTTGAGCCTGCGTGGGCAGAGACAATCTGGGCTGCTTGTGTTACACATCTGCACAACACCGACCCACCACTGAGCAGCGTGCACACCACCACCATGGAGTGAACGCACCACTGGCCATACTTTTGATTACTTCTATTAATAAACTGGGATCAAGAGCTTAGAAGTTGGAAGTGCCTGTGCAAAGCACACCTGCCATTAAAGGGGCACTCCTCAATCACACATCAGCAGGAGCAGAGTTGGCCATGCAGGGAAGGGGACAGGGCCCTCCACATATCCTCCCACCCTTTGAGCAGGACTGACCTAAATCCTTCTTTTTTCAGACTCCCGTGGCAGGAGGAAAATAAGCTGGTCTCATTAATTTCACCTCCTGCTGCCTAGTGAACTTGTCTGCAGAAAAAAAAAAATAAAATAAAATAAAAAATTCAAAGCTATGCTGGTGACCTGGCAATTCAAACCCTCTGTAGAGCGGGAGGCACGAATGACCTGCTGCAGTACTGCTCACCTCATGGCAAGCTCTGCTCTTGCTGCCAGAGCTCCTCAAGTTATTCAGCTGTGGACTTTTTACAGATGCAGTCAGGACACCCAGCAAGGGAACTGTTCCTCTGCAGGGTAGTTGATGCAATAGAAGTGCACGTAGTCCACGGACAGCTGGTGGCTCAGAAAAGACTTCTCTGCTATGCAGGAGACCCCGAGACTAGCACACTGCATGACACAGACGACTCCACCCTGCAGCTTCCTCAGAGCCTCACTGGAGCCAAGTACACCGGGGCACCCTATTTTCCTGTGATTTCCAGAGTTCAAGTTGATTTTTTAATCTGACAGTAACAGTAGAAGACTATTAAAAACCCCACAGTGGCCTGAGCAGCTCCAGAGTCTAAAATAAACATGCCAAGCCCTATTTGTGATGCAGTAAAAATAGCTTGTTTCTCATACCTTCCCAGGACCTCTGCTTCGCACACAAAAGCTTCACAGGTTAACTACAAAAATATCAGATGTGCAAGGAATGGCCTGGTTTGAGCTTTGCACTGTTTGAGGAGTTCAGAAAACCACCCCGGCCCTGCAGCAAAGGGATGAACCCTCAAAGCTCATCTCCCGCCCAGGGCTAAAGGCCAGGCGCTGCCAATTCCCTTTAATAGAAACCACTGTCCTTCTGGAGGAAAAAAAAAATCCAAACAAAAAAATCCACAAACGTCACTGGAATTACATCTTGTGCTCTTCCTTGGCTGGATACTTTTTAAATGACACTTATTCCAAAGAGCACTAACTATAAAATCTAGTGCAGAGCTGTGCTGCAGCTGGGACAGGCTCCCTGGGAAGCAGAGTGAGCACAATCAGTGTCTGCATCAAAAGGAGAAGACAGACTGTGGCTGGTCTGTCTCATCGTAAGAAATGCCACTTCACAGCGAGTTCTGCTAAATTAACTTTTTTCCAGGGTCTAAATGTATCTCACCTGGCACCTGTGATGCTCCTGAAGAGAACAGAAAAACAAGACCTGGGAGGGCAGCTCAGCAGGAAAGCCATCACGACGCCAAGTTTAATCCTTACATCATTTCTAATGACAGCTCCGCCGGACCCACAAGTGAGCACCAACCTATTTATGACTTGGGCCTAAAAAAAGGTCCAGAACTTGCAATGCATCTGAAGCCTGCTGGTATTTATACAGGCACTAAAAGGTACCCAGGGAAAAGGCCAGGCTTGCAGGAGCCACCAGCTCCAGAAGCCTTCTGAGAAACAGCTGGCACATCTACCTACAAGGCAGTGGCACACGCAGCTGTCCATCTGCCTCAGCCCAGGAGCACACACCAGCCTTCAAACCACCCCAGACAACACAAGGCAAGGAAGGCACTGCTTCTGTGGGACCCCCAGGGAGCACCTTCACCAGCCACAACCACCACCGAACACCCTGCTCTTGCTCCAGGGTCACTGTTAAAATTAATTTCCAGAAACGTGGGCTCAAATTGAGGAGGCATAAATTAAGCAGCAATCTGGGGCTTTGGGTGAGATGCAGAGGCATCTCCAAAGAACTCTTGGCACAGCCATGCTCATTTTAAGTGAGAGGGACAAGAAAAATTAATTTTCTTGCTAAGTACCCTTTTAGTTTAGCAGGTCACATTGAAAAGCTCAATATTTTTACTTTAGATTATGTTCTTAGCCAGGCCCACATCATATTGAAGGCCAGCACCTAGTGCAACCTGATCACAGATCCCTGAAGTCACCAGCTCTTGATGAAAATCACTTTTGCACCTTGTCTTGAGTCAAAGGCTGCAAGAGATGGAAAAGACATAGTCTCCCCTCAGTTACTTCTTTCCATTACTAAGCACTCTAGCAAGCAAACAGGGAAAACCACACTTCTTTTCCCAGAAGAACGAGGCGAGCGACCTGCAGCTTTCCAGCTTTCTTGTATCACCTGCCTACACACTGTCACTGAATGGTCACCTCACCAGATGCTTCAAGGTAAAAACCACAGCTTATCTTACATGAATATTTGGTATTAGCTGTTACATAAACACTGCTGCTTTTAGAGGAGTCTCCTGCTCTCCTCACTTCCCATTGCTTCTTCCCATTCTTCCAGCTTATTCTGAAAGAGCAGAACTGGTAAAAATGTTCTTCATATCTGGTAGGTAGTGGTATGACAACCCAGCCACCAAACATCTGAAACACCAATAACCTCACCCACGTGTGCACCCCAGGATGTCAGCTCATACTTCCACCCTCCAATGCACTGCATCATGCTTCCTTCCTGCACTGGTGAACTTCTCCTCCTATTCAGTGGCCCGCAAAGATCTCAAGGGATCATGCAACACGAGGCCTGCAAGCTGTATGCGTCCTCCCATGTTGGCAAAGACTTGGAAAATCTGTAGGGAAAGGAATGGCCGAGCTTTCTCCCTGCCTCTTCCTCACAGGGCAGATGTGCCCTGGCCTGCTTGAAGACCCACAGCAGCAGCACAGGCAGCCACATCATTTTAATCACTGTAACTGCTCAAGGAAGCATTTCCACCTCTCCCGTCCCACTCCTCTCTTCCCTTTGTGCTGGTACAAGAATTACAGTGCACAGAGAAGTGGATGTGGGAAATGACACGCAGTAAAGGAATGCAACAAGAGACAAACAAGGGGCCAGTTTCCATCTGGCTCAGTTTCCAGGCTGGATGTGGGGTCTGCAGGACCACTTCTCTTTTCCTTTTCACCAACACAAGGAAAAGGCAGGACTTCTTCTACCAGCAGCACCTGCTCAAACCAGCTGAGAAACTGAGCACACCAAGTCCGGACCCTGCAACAAACTGTGCCGGGCAAGAACACTGCACAAGGACACCGAGGAAAACCCAGACAATTTCAATGATAAAGAGAAATTAAACTGGGTTCAGCTGGACATCTCCCATTCATTTCCCACTATTGTCCTAACCAGCATCCAAGCAGCACACGCTGAGAGCTACGGTCACCTCCCACAGCCAGCTGCATCCTGGTAGCAGGCAGAGCAATTCCCTTACGGCAGAAGGCTCCGACTGGATCTATTCCACATTAATGGTCCGCTCGAGCACTCCTGGGCAAACTGCAGCAAGCAGGCGAGTGACCTGACGCAGGTTTCCTGTCAGCCACTAAGCCACTTTAAAAGACATCTAAAAATACATGAAATGCTTTTCTCATGTGACTTTTCTAAGCGAGGGACTGCTCTAAAGCCTGCCAACCACAAATGGAATGAGACACCACTGCAAGACCTCTTGTCCTGCACCAACAGCCTCTACACCGGCAACCTGTTGTGTCCAAGAGACCATCTCTCTTGGAAGATAAAAACCTGGAGTATTATGCTTGGCAGTATCAGCTCCTGACGTAGCACCACTCTCCCCAAAGGGCTGTGCGTCCTTTCAGGATTGTCATCCAGATGGGGAGCTGCAATGTTTTGCTGTGTTTCTGCTCCAGAAGGATCTTTAACTAGCTACACCCAGAAGAGTTCAAATTTATACTCCTCCCCACCAAGCCTGAAATAAAAAATAACTTCTCAGCTCTGCTGACACAGGTAATTCCTCTCCACTGAGGAGAGGAGGTAAATAGGACAACTATTTGCCTTTGAAAGTGCTTTACAAATCAGCTCAGATGGCTGCTGCCACAAAGCCCAAGCAGGAGGACACTGGCCACTTCAGCTGATCCTCAAGCTCCTTAAGAGTAGATGTATATCACCAAGTTTCCCATCAAGACTCTTCCTCCACCCCCAGACCGGAGCAGAAAAGCTCCTTTGAGACGCAGACCCTTGTGCTTACAAGCTTCTGTACGTGCCAGTGCCTGCCTTGAACCAGAGTAGACACTGACACTGGGAAATGAAAGGTGTCTGCTCCTGGAAGAGCTCAGGCTGCAGAGCTGAGCCATCTGCTTCTACTGAAGCTGAGGGTGGCTCTTCCTTGCTCCAAACCAGACACCTCACTGTGTGCCCAGGCAGCTCCAAGCTTTAGCTGACCTTTTGCAGTTGGCACAGCCTACAACTGCTGGTCCCAAACAGGGCTCAGAGTCAGCTGTCCAGAATTCACTAATAATCATCGTCTTAGTCACTGCTTAAAGAAGAATCTCACCCCTAAACATTTGCCTAGGGAGTCAGCTTCGCCAGCCTTAATTCCCATATATGACCAGAAATGAGGACTTCAGCATGTGAAGCAATCTTCTCTGGGCTCCCAGCTGGAGTGACCAAGCCACACAGTACACCAGTGCAGAAGACACTCCCAGGGCAGAGCTCTGCACCCAGCCTTGCTCCCCATGATCTCCCTCATGCTGGTGGTGGATTGCTTTTCCAGCAGGATGTGAACTGACCAACGTATCATAAAATACAGGTATGTGTGGCCAAGGCCTGCC
This sequence comes from Hirundo rustica, assembly GCF_015227805.2. Lineage (NCBI taxonomy): Eukaryota > Metazoa > Chordata > Aves > Passeriformes > Hirundinidae > Hirundo > Hirundo rustica. The sequence goes on along the minus strand of NC_053461.1, from coordinate 6,565,898 downwards.
TTCAGAACTGTCCCTATATGCAGTATCTTGACTTCATCTTAACTTCAGAAAAAAATCAAACACTAAATCTCACTGCCTCCTCTGTTCTCTGCCTTTCTTTGTGGCGCAGGGGAGAAGCTGCCTCAAAGGATCTCCTGAAGCATCATATCAAGGCAAAGGTTTTGAACCAGCATGTGAACAGACTGCAAGGAATCCATAAAAAGTGCAAAGAGGCTTACCTGGAGTCAGCAGGATTAAGTTCCCTATACAAAGCTATGCACCTCCAGGGGAGGCTTTAGGAGCCTGCCATTCAGGGAAGAGAAAAAGGCTGGAGGTTTCTGAGCTGGGTCACGCTGGAGCAAAGCGCACAGCACCAGGATGTAGCGCAGAGGTCTGCAGGAAACAGCTTCTTCCTGTGACAGCAGGACAGTACTACGACCCCTGTCCCCTGGGATACCCACAGCCAGCTGCCAGACCAGGCTGAGCTCACACAGCCACATCCAGTCACCAAGGCACCAGCAAAAGATGCACGGCCCTACCTGTACTAGCAGGACCCAGCTCCAGCAGGGAAAGCAGGAGATGGAGGCGAGGGGCACTTGCACCACTCCCAGCTGACCCAAGGACTAAAAGACTGGACGAGCTTTGGTGGAGCAGCACAGACCAAAGAGGAGGGTCAGCATTCCAGTTCTCAGGAATAATGGGTGTGCAGTGCAATGGTACCGTGCTGGGATGCTGGTTTGAGGGGAGGGCGGTGACTGAACCAAATCACAGGCTGGAACAGTGCTTCCAGGGGGTGCAGGAGCTCGTCCACCTCTGACTGAGGCTTTAAGCAAACCTTTTCATGCCCAAATTAGCCATGGTAATCTTGGAGTACCTCCCTCTGCCACGTTCAGTACACAGAATCGAACACAACTTTTATCCCGGCTTATCACCATTACTGCACTGGGAGCACCGCTGCCTTCTCAAAGCTTTAATTCCTCAATATACAATTTTACATCATTGACAGCAGCAAGTGAAGCCCTTTTTCACGTTAGCTTTGACTACAAAGTTTTCATGAGGCTGTAAAGCCCTATTCCTACACTTTTCTTAGTTTAGTGCCAAGGGTTCCTGGGCTTTGCATGCAGTACTGTTACAACACGTTGCTTTAGTTTTCTCTGGACATTTCTGAAGATTTGTATTTATCTCAGCAATTGTCATCCTCAGATCAAATTTCTTACCTCCCTAGAGGCTGACCCCTGCTATTCAAACAAAATCTTATTCTAAGATGTGATAACTCTTTCTTGAAAGAGCAACCGGCACATGGCACACAGACAAACACCAAGTACTGGGCTTTATGAATACCACTGGAAGCACAAAAATTCCCCAGGTAGAGGACACAAAGTTTCTCATTTTGGCCACACAGCTCAACCTGGAGAAGTGACATGGAAACACATACAGCACCATGGAACAGACCTTTACGCATGACAGTATCAGTCCAATCACTCAGTATCACTGCCATCAACACAAACGTTAATGCCCTAGAAAACACCTGATCTGACCGGACACTCATTCAAGTACGGCTGACTGCCCTATTCCTGATGCTCTGTCCCACACAGGATGGACAGATCTGCATTGTGACCATGCTGCAGAACTTGCAGGACCTCTTACACATCCCATACAACAACTGTTCTGTGCACAAACACCACGCTGCAGAAGCTTTCAATGAACTGAAAGCGAGAATTAATGAAACAAATCAATTATATGAGTTGTTTGTGCCCGTTAAGTTCAGTTGATGCCAGTACCTCTGCAATTATACTTTCCCACGTCTTAAAGCTTTTGCTGTGGTAGGAGAAATAAAAGATGCCAAGGAATTTCAGAAGAAGACAGACAAAGGAGGTTTTGAATTTTAAGAAAAATACTACAAGAAGATTCTCCCTTTGAATTGGCTTAGTCCCACCCTTGACTTTAGCCAGCCCTTACCTCTATCTGTAGAGGCAGAAGTCTGAATTTTAGAGAAAAAGAGACACAGTTACATTGATTCTGTGTAGCTTCCTGGTAGGATTCTATGAAGTTGAATTCAGAGAGGGTTTTAGAATAACCACCTTTTATCCCCTTAATGTAGGCCCCCAGGCACTATCATAAAAATTCCACTAGAAATATTTCCTTTGGGGTGGGGAAACACCATGCATGGTCTGTCATGCAGGAATCGGCTCCTACAGCACAGAGAGCTCACACTGCACAGAGGTCAAGACCTCAGCTGAAAGCCTAGGGGACATGAGCAGGGAATCACTGCAGCCTCAAATACGCCTCTCATTCCCCACCTAGAAGCCCACACCTGTGTAAAGCCTTCATGCAGAAATCCCAAGTGCCACAACACAAAGGTCACACCTTACATTTCAGCAATACTTAGAGAAGACCTGATAAAACTTCTTGTTGTAGAGGGAACTCCCAGCTAGAGACCAATACTGAAGAGCTGCTTTATGAAAAAAGTTTATGGGAGAGGCACAGAAGCCATACTGGAAAAACTTGCAACTATTTCCATCTGGATTAAAGTGGAATCTGTACAGCATCCTGGACTGCTGAATAAACGAGCACTACAGACAGGGATCTTGGTCCCCCTCCGCTGAAATTGCAAAGTCCCAAAGAAGCCACGCACACAAGGAAATCCTGGAAGCTCTGGAAAGAGATGTGTTTCCCAAAGACCGGGGAGAATCCATCTGGGGGCAAGAGGGAAGAGGCAATCAGGGCCAGCCTAGCAAGGACCAGCAGCACACAGTCCTCACACTGCAATCTGAGATTGTGACAGTGGCACAAGGCTTCCACATCACCTGTCATGATTCAACATTTCATGGGAAAACTGCTGGTTCAAACTATCACTCAAGCTCATCCAAAAATCAATCCCTAGCCGTTGGGAGTGATATAAAATGATCAGTATCTGCTACTGGAAACTCTCATCAAAATTACTGAATGCTAATCCCCACCCTTAAGGAACATACTTCACAGAAGATTAAGCTTTCTGAAGTCGAAATGTACAGTCTAGTTCAAAAAAAGAGAGAAGCCGGTGTGAATTCCGTACACACCTCCAGCACTCGTGTGACCTATAACTATGCGAGAGCAAACTGAAACCTCTCTGTAACCACTTCTACATCCCAGAGGAGGAAGGGCAGGAATGCCGCCTGTCAGGTCCCTAATGAGGAGGATCTGCACCATCAAGAACTGAAGGAAGGGGCTTCTGAGCCACTTTGCTGGAATGCTCAGAGAAACCAGCACACAAAATATCTTAGAAGCTGCCCATGTAAACCCTCTATGAATTGAGCCCTTCTCAGAAAGTACAGCAGGAAAGACACACCGTACCCTTAACCTGCAGTGACGGCAAAAGCAATGTGGTGAGACCACAACTTGAGAAGAGAGAACTCATTAGCAGAAACCTTCACTCAGATACATTTTTACAGGTCAGATGAGGCTGTGAGCTTGGTTTTCTAAAGAAAAACCCAAAACAAAGCTGAACTCCGTGTGGAACAAATTTTATTGCTGTTTACAAGCCTCTCCCTCTTCCATGTCAAAGTCAGACAGTACTTTGAATCCCACCAAGAATTACTCTCCAGGCCTAGAGGATACCTGCAGGACAGTGAAACAAGGCAGGACAACTCAACCCTGAAAATGTAAATATCTGTTATGGCCAAGAGCACCATTACAAAGGGAGAGCTCTGCTGATCCAATGGCTTCCTGCCTCCAAGTATGGTCCAACACCCTTCCCTTGCAAAGCCTTACAAAGCAAATTAAGGGTCAAGCTGAAAAAAACACCAACTTTATACCAATTCAGCAGAATCAACTGGCCAATCCATTACCTCAGCACCACAGCTGGACCTTGGGAGGAGGCACGAGGGCACAGCTGAAAGCAGAGAAAGAGAAGGGCCCTTTTAGAACATCAAACCATGAGGGTGGCTGAGGTGACCACTGGCTCTGATCTAACCCACCACAGGCACCATGCCCACCTCCTCCTCCAGGCTGGGCCTCACTTCTCTTTCCCCTGCAGTGACTGGCTGCTGACAAACTCCTGCTGGTTGGGGATTTACATGTTCCTTCCATGGACAGCCCAGGTTACTAAATTGCAGAAAGTTAACCCAGGGACAAAACAGGTCAGCTGAGCAAGATGACTGCAGGCACCACAACAGCATGTCTGGGGTTTGACCTCTCCACTCCAAAAGCAGTGAGGTTTACCCAGCTCAGCCTTCCCACACAACCAAGCCTCCGCTGCCTCACACCAGGACAAGCACGGTGCCACGGGCATGGCCTGACAGTGACACAGCCTGCGGTCACACAGCTGAATACCGTTCGTGTCGAGGTTTGGGAGCCACTGCGAGCTCTCCACAGACATGTGCAAGGGCCACAGTAAGGAGATGTGGGAGCACTTGACAACCCTGCAGCCCCCCTCTGGCTCCTGGGTCCCACCACACTGCCCAGGGACAGGATCCCAGACGTGGAAGAACCCTGCAAGGCTGCACTGGTGCCACAGGCAGAGAGAGACTGCAGGGAATCTCCTAGGGTGCCTCAATGCTTCAAAAAAACAGCACTGAGGTGACCTTGAGCAGGACATGGCATTCAGGAAAACAGTAGGCCCCTGCTGCCCAACTCCAGTCAAAGCCATGCCACTCACCTTGCCCCGTCTCCTCCTCCTCACTCCCCCAGACGAGCTCACAAACCAGGCACAAGAGCCAGGGGAGCTTTCTGCTGGTCCTCAGGTGACCAGCTCAGGCACCGCACAGGGAGAGGGCCTGCCTTACTGGGGGACTTGGACCGCTTCCTTCAGACACTGCTGCATCAGCAGATCAGTTCAGATGCTCATGAAAGATCCACTGACAAATACTGATAACGTCAAACATATACAACCACCTTTCTTTGTGACAAGCTAAAATTTTATCCCAGAAAAGCTGAACCAGAGAGTTTCAGTCAACAGATAAGCGCAGGGAGATACACAGACAGAAAAAGGCACCAGACTAGGACGTGCACCTACCTAGAGCGTTCACACAGGTTAATACATTAACTTTCCATCCAGCAGTACCTTAGCAGTTTGCTTAAATTCAATCTCACAGAACAAGCCCTAAAAGCACTGGTTCTTCTGGCTGATATTTTATTTTTCACAGCTTAAACACGGTCACAGTCCTTTGCAAATTGGGTTTAAGGTACAGAGCTCTCCAGACTGCACAAACATCCTAAGAACAAACATTTTCAGCATACCAAGAGCTCAGATACACTAGGTCAATCCAATTGTGTTTATTTGTATTTCACCCAAATCACCGCCAAAGTACTTGGAGCTCAAGGAGCAACAGCCTCCCACTGATTCAGCAAGAGACCAGAAGTAATTGGTAGACAGTCTGCAAGCACCACAAAGAATGCCAGAGGCATTTATTTACATGACCCCTGTTTGCCTAAGAAGAATTCAGCGTTTGCATTTTCCTCACTCAAATTAATCATCGCTAGACTTAACTCCTCGGTACTATTCCTCAGCTAACAGGAATAAAGGCACAAACCACCCAAAAACATCCCCACAAAACTTTCAAGATACTTGATAGAGGCAGACTTTTACTCCATCAGCTGGAATTCCTCCCCAGGCTGGCACAGAACCCTGCTATCTCTCCAGGCCCATTTGTCTCATTATCTCTCCAAGGAACACAGAAAAGGCAAGGAAACACCATTCTTGCTGGTGAGCAACACCGCTCCTGCCAGGGCAGAACCATCACACCTTCTCTGCTAAGCTGACAACACACTGCACCTCACACCTGTGCTGCAGACATTGAAACTCCCACAGATCCAGCTGCTGCAACCACACTCTTCCCCCTCAGTCCCCAGAGCACCCCTGGTCTTTAGTGCCAAGCCTAAAGCACCTCTCAAGCCTGTCTGCCAGCACGCTCACATAAGCCAGGGCAGCAGGGCTCCCTCAGATGCTACCCACTTGCTGTCAGAGCATGGCTCTGCCCACGAGGCAGGCCAGAATTCCACCAGAGCAGCCGCCCGTGGAAGACAAGTCACGCCTAGAGCGTTGGGGCAGCTCTGACCAGGAGCTTTCGCGGCTGAAGTTGGCACTCATCCTTCTTCCCTTCCGAGAGCAGCCGAGCTCAGCTCTCTGGGCACTGGGAGACGAAGAGAACAGAGTGTATAAGTTACCAACAAGCACTGGCATTTCTAAAAGCGGACAAGCGCTTGGAGTTGACAAATCCCTCACATACAAAACTTAGTGGTACAGAGTGAGAGCAGGACACCTTTACTGCTATCAGCCCCATAATTCTTACTGATTCCCCAGGTCTGATGCCAACAATCAAGCACAATTTACTACTCTATTTACACAGTGCTTAAAGAAATGGGTATGTCTAAGCCAGCAGGTGCTGTAAGCAACATCTCCCAGTTATTGGAGCATTTGTGCCACCTCCCAAAGAAGTGAGCCGGAACTCCTGCAGCAAGGAGTCAGCATGACCTGGAATCAGCCAGGCTTTGCTGATTACTCCTCTGAGTAAACAGTGGTGTTCCCAGCACTTCAGCTTGCTCTCAAGCTCCTTCTGTTGGCATACTACCCTATATTTAGGATAGAAGAGTGCAATGACAAGAATCGGGACGAATGAATAAGTGATTTAGGATGCTCAGTATAGCAGCAGAGACTGTGTGAAGAAACCTAAGAATCAGAAACTCCTAAAGTGAGGAAAGGAAGCTGCAAAGCTAAAGGGGGGATGAGACAGCATCCCACTTGGAAAGTTAAACAGCAAGTCTTTTTAAGAACAGTACTTGCAAGGCAAGAGGCATTAGTAGTCCACCATGTAACAGCAATGGGCTGCAGAAAGAAGCTCCTGCCTGGAAGGGCTAAGAGAAAACAGGCAAATTCTTGTTTGTTTTGGTTTTTTTTTAACACAAAAAGAAAATTTAAATCTCATTTTGGATGGGTGAACGCCAGTGGTGTTTTCCCAAGCCTAGGAGCTCAAAGCCCCAGGACCGAGGGAGATATACCACCTCAGGGAGTGACCACAAACCCAACAGCCAGGTCCCACATCCCCCTGCCCACATGTTCCTCCCTGAGCAGCAGGACCTAGTTATACTCCAAAAACACACATTTGCCAACTTCAAGCCTGTGGCAAAACTCAGTAAACCAGGCCTGTCGACTTGATGGAAACTGGAAACTTGGGTGAGCCACTTTGCAGCCTGTTGCTTCCAAGAAACCAGGGAGGCCACAAAAAACATCTTGCATTTACACCTTTTTGGTCGGTAGAACCACTAACTTGCTTTTAGCCACCTGCACCGGGGACTGAAGATAAAGTTTGCCTGTCGGTCTGTCCCTCCCGGAACAGCCTCTCCTGTTAGTCACGCTCCCCGTGCCCGGAGCCAAGGTCAGCCCTGGGAAGTGGCGGGGCCCACGGAGCCCCACAGCGGAAGAGCCGAGGGTGTGCCCGGCCACCCTGCCTAGGAGAGCTACCTGCCCCCGAGGAACACACAACCTGGACACCCACCTGCGCTCCCACGGCGGTCCCGGCGAGCGGGGAGAGCCCGGGACGCCCACACGGGTTTTGTCACAACCAGAGCGGGCTGCCGCTACCGACAGCACCTGGGCCTCTCTCGGCGAAGCCCCGAGGCTCACCCGGGTACAGCCCGGGCCGGCCCGGCCGCTGGAAGCCCCGGGGCCGCTGGAAGCCCCGGGCCCGCTCCGCCCGGCCCCGCCGAGCAGTCTCGGGCGAAGCGCCCACCCAGGGCCGAGGGCGGCGGCGGGAAAGCGGCGCGGAGGGAGCGCGGCCCGGCGGGAAGGCGGCGCTGGGTCGGCCCCGCCGGCCGCGGAGGGCGCGCCGAGCTGAGGCGGCGCCGCGCCGGGAAAGCCACCCCGCCGCCCGCTCTCCGCCAGGCCCGGGCCCGCCGCCCCGCTGCCCAGGCCGCGCCGCCGACCGCCAGCCCCTCTCCCCGCCGCCGAGGGCGGGGCGGCCCGGCAGGTGCCGCCGCAGCCGCGCTCCGGCCGGTCGCGGTTACCCCGTCCCCGTTCTCACCGTGCACGCCGGGCCCGGCCCCGCTCCCGCCGGCTCCGCGGCCCCGACGCACCGAGCGGGCGGCGCGGCGCGAGCGCGACCCCCGCGCGGGCACGTACCCGGGGGCGGGGCTCGCGCGCGCGCGCGGCGCCAGGCAACCGGCGGCACGAGCGAGCCGCGGCCAATCGGGTGCGCCGGCCACGCCCCCCACAGCCCCGCCCCGCCGAGCCGCCCCGTGCGGCCACGCCCCGCCCCCGGGACTCCGCCCTCTCCCGCGGGGCTCGCCGCACGGCCACGCCCCCTTCCCCGCCCCCGGGGCACCACCCCTCCCCCGGGCCCCGCCTCACCGGCGCGGGACCCGTCCCCGCTGCTCCGGGCCCGCCCTCTCTGTGCGCAGGCCCCACCCGCGCCCCACGCGTGTCCGCCGCGGGGTGACCCCTGCCCCGCCAGAACCCGCCCCGCTGCCCAGGCCCCGCCCCACCCGCACGTGTCCGCCCCGGGGTGACCCCGGCCCCGCCTGGCCCCGCCCCGCCGCTCCGGGCCCCGCCCCGCCGCCTACGCCCCGTCCCCGGCTGTGGCCCCGCCTCGCCCCACGCGTGCCCGCCGCGGGGTGATCCCGGCCCCCCTTGGCTCTCCGCCTGACCGCAGATATTTGCTCCGGGCCTTCCCGGAGCTCCAGCGGCCCGGGGACGCGGGGCCGCCGCCATGCAGCCCGTGCTGGGGGTCCTGCTCGCCCTGGCCGCGGCTTTTGGCTCAGGTAGGGCCCCAGGCTGGATCGCCGCGGGGCTGGAGGGCGCGGGGCAGTGCGGGACCCAAGACCGGGCCAGCGGCCGGCCCGGGAGCCTGCAGGCCGTGCCCTGTCCCACGGCGGAGGGGAGCAGCCGGATGCAGGGAACTGCAGGGGGTGATGTAGGGCAGGGATCCTCCCGCTCCACGGCACATGGATTAGAACATAGGACAGGGATCCCCTGCTCCGTATTACATGGATCCCATGCTCCATAGGACAGTTCCCCTGTTCCATGGGACACGGATCCCATGCTCTGTGGGACGGGGATATCCTGCTCCATGGGGCAGGGACCCGACGCTCCACAGGGTCCCAGTGCTTGTGGCTCCATGGGAACGCTGAGCTCCTGCCACACTCCCCCAGGCCACCGCTCACCCCTCAATGACTTCCAGCGCCTGCGAGCCACCGAGCTGCTGGCGATGCCCGGGGATCCACCGCCACCGCTGCCGGAGCAGGGCACTGCGGAGCAGTGTGCCCAGCGCTGCGCCTCCAGCCTGGCTTGCCGGTGAGCAGGTCACAGTGCCACCGCGGGGCAGGTGGGAGTGCAGGGTCCACTTCGCTGGGTCACTCTCTGCGCTTGGATACTGGGTGCTCACGTGTGTGACCCAGGTCCTGCGGGCTCTGGCCTCACACCGTGCCATGCCAGACTTCTGCTGTGCCTCCCCAGGGCTTTCCACTATGACCAGCAGAGCCAGTTGTGCCAGCTGCTGCCCTGGACGCAGCACTCACCCCACATCCAGCTGCAGAAAAACATCCGCTATGACCTGTACCAGAAGAAAGGTGGGCTGGTGCCATGGGTGGGCATGGGGACACCACAGACTGGGCACAGACCACCCGGCACAGGACTCCTCATTGCCCATGTGCCCTGACCTGGCCCTGGGGCTCTGAAGAGGTGCCTGGCTCTGCTCAGACTTCCTGCGGGACTGCATTGTGGGCGATGGCTCCAGCTACCGCGGCACACGGGCCACAACGGAGAAGGGGCTGCGCTGCCAGCATTGGCAAGCCACGACACCGCATGACCACAGGTGCCCCCGTGTCCCCGGCTGTCCCGTGGGCTCCTACCCTGGGCAGCTTGGGGCAGTGGGGAATGGGGAGGGAACAGTGTGGGATAGCACAGGAGCAATGGGGACAGCTTGGGGGCAATGGCACCGACAGGAGTAGTGCATCATCCTGGCTGTGCCCATTCCAGGGCAAAAGGTTCCTGGCAGCTCTCCTACCCACTCTGCTGCCAGCAGGTTTCTGCCATCCCCCCGCAATGGGCTGGAGGAAAATTACTGCCGAAACCCTGACCGGGACAAGCGGGGCCCATGGTGTTACACTCTTGATCCCAGTGTCCGACACCAGAGCTGTGGCATAAAGAAGTGTGAGGATGGTGAGTGCCACATCCCAGGGTCACCCTGTGCTGTATGTTCCCTGCACACTAAGCCCTGCAGTTGTTGGCAGCTGTCTGCATGACCTGCAATGGGGAGGACTACCGTGGCACCGTGGACCACACTGAATCAGGGACAGAGTGCCAGCGCTGGGACCTGCAGCACCCACACAAGCACCCCTACCACCCCAACAAGTACGAACCCCCAGCAGCACAGTGCCCTGGTTGAGTTCCAGGTGCTGGGGTGATGGTGCCACTCCAGCTGCTGCTCCCTGTCTCTGACCCAGGTACCCTGACAAGGGGTTAGATGACAACTACTGCCGCAACCCTGACAGCTCCGAGAGGCCCTGGTGCTACACCACTGACCCCGGGCGGGAGCGCGAATACTGCCGCATCCGCATCTGCAGTAAGTCCCCACCAGCATCACGCACAGCTGGGCCGGAGGGTCCTGGGTGCCACCCCTGACCCCGCTTCTCTGCCCCTCTCTCTGGCCACACAAGCAGAAAAACGCCCACGGCCTGTCAACGTTACCAATGGCTGCTTCAGGGGGAAGGGTGAAGGCTACCGTGGCCGTGTGAATGTTACCGTGTCAGGGATACCCTGCCAGCGCTGGGACTCCCAGGTGCCCCATAAGCACCACTTCCTGCCTGAGAAGTACCCGTGCAAGTAAGGGGATGGCTGTGCACCCCAGGAGGGTGGTGGTGGGCAGCACTCATGAGTGTGGCATTGAGGGGGGACAGCCATGCGGCCCCTCCTCCAGGGACCTGCAGGAGAACTACTGCCGCAACCCCGATGGATCAGAGGCACCGTGGTGCTTCACTTCCCGCCCCACCATCCGCATCGCCTTCTGCTTCCACATCCGCCGCTGCCCTGATGAGCAGGATGCCGAAGGTGAGCCACCTCAGGCACCTGTCCCTGGGTGCAACCCCCCCGGTGCCCCTATGAGGGGTGCCAACCCTCCTTGCGTGTCCCCAGAGTGCTACCACGGCCACGGCAAGTACTACCATGGCCACGTCAGCAAGACACGCAAGGGAATCACCTGCCAGCCCTGGGCTGCCCAGACACCCCATGTGCCCCAGTGAGTGTGCAAGGGGGAGTGGTGGGTGCAGGGATGGGGATGGAGATGGGACTGGGGTGGAGATGGAGATGAGGATGAGGATGGTGACAGTGATGGTGACTGCTTCCTGGCAGGATCTCGCCTGCCACCCACCCCGAGGCACACCTGGAGGAGAACTACTGCCGCAACCCCGATAACGATAGCCACGGCCCCTGGTGCTACACCATGGACCCCCGTACCCCCTTTGACTACTGTGCCATCAAGCCCTGTTGTGAGCCCCTACCCACATCCCTGCAGAGCTAGAGGGGACTCTGGCCACACACAGGGTAGTTTTGGTCCCCTCAGGCTGGCTGGATCCTGGGTCAGTGCCACCCTCTGTTTTCTCTCTGCAGCTGGCAGCACAGTGCCCTCCATCATGGAGAATGCAGGTGGGGGCCCACGGGCCCTGGGTGGGCACCCTGGGGTGGGTGCTGGTGGTACAAGCCCGGCTGATGCCCACGCTGCCCACAGACACGGTGACATTTGAGCACTGTGGCCAGCGGGACGAGAGGCTGCAGCAGAAGGGGCGCATCGTTGGTGGCCAGCCTGGCAACTCACCCTGGACTGTCAGCATCCGCAACCGGTGAGGGGGTGTCCCACGTGCCCTTCCATGTGCTCAGTGCCCTCCCAGAGCTCATCCCCTGTCCCCACAGGGCCGGCATGCACTTCTGCGGGGGATCCCTGGTGAAGGAGCAGTGGGTGATCAGCACACGCCAATGCTTCTCCTCCTGGTAATGCTGGGGCTGGGGCGTGGGGTGGTGGGACCCCCTGTGCCCTCATGTCCCTGTTCCACAGTGATGCCGACCTGACGGGCTATGAGGTGCAGTTGGGGACGCTCTTCAGGGACCCTGGCCCTGGGGACCCTGACCAACAGACCATCCCCATCGTGCGGATTGTCTGCGGCCCCTCTGAGTCCCAGCTGGTGATGCTGAAGCTGGCAAGGTGAGTGACCGTGCCTTGGCCTCTGCCATGCTCCACTGCTGGCCAGGCTGGCACCGTGTCCTACTGCCCCTTTTGCTGCAGGCCAGCTGCTCTGACCAGGCGTGTGGCCCTGATCTGCCTGCCCCCTGAGCGCTACGTTGTGCCTGCGGGCACCATCTGCGAAATCGCCGGCTGGGGGGAAACCAGAGGTACCTGCCACGGGCAGCCCCTGTTGGGGGATTCCCTGTTCAATACAGCCCCTGCCGACGCCATTCCATGCCCTCTTCCCACAGCATCCCCATGTCCATGGCATCTCCCTGCCCACAGCATCCCTTGCTTGGAGTATCCCCTGCCCACAGCAACCCCCAGGTCCCTGGCATACCCCTGCTCACAGCATCTCCCTTCCATGGTGCTTTCCTGCACCTTCCATCTCCCTGACTAGAGCATCCCTTCCCCCTGGCATCACCCTGTTCATGGCATCCCTCTTCCACAACATCTCCCTTCCACATCCCCCTGTATTGACATCCTACTGCCATGATATCCTCCTGTCCATGCCATTCCCTGCCCACAGCATCCCCTGCTTGTGCCATTCCCCCGTATCTCCTGCATCCCATACTCGCTGCCCCATGCTGTCTGCCCACAGGCACGGCAGACAGCAGCGTGCTGAACGTGGCACGGCTGCCAGTGCTGGCCCACAGCGAGTGCAACAGTGCGCTGCGCGGGCGCCTGAAGGAGAGCGAGCTGTGCACCGCCCCGCTGCGTGCCGGCGTGGGTGCCTGCGAGGTGAGCTGGGCTGGGGACACCCATCTCAGGGAGGCAGCAGGTGCTGGCACCAGGGTGACACCGGTCTCTTTGTGCCACAGGGTGATTACGGTGGACCACTGGCTTGCCTCACTGCTGACTGCTGGGTGCTGGAGGGGGTGATCACCCCCTCCCGTGTCTGTGCCCGCACTGACCAGCCCGCCCTCTTCATCCGTGTTTCCTTCTACGTCGACTGGATCTACAAGGTGATGAAGATGGGCTGAGCTGGCATTCCCAGCCTGGCACAGCTGCCACTGCACAATAAAGGCACAGCCTCGGCCACAGGGGTTGGCACTGCATAGGGTCTCACATTTATTTAACACGAAACACCAACCCACATCCCTGCCCGTGACTACGCTCACTCCATCTGCCTCTGGTCTTGGTGTGGTCCCGAGGGCCGGCAGTCACCCTGGGGCTGGCATAGCCCAGGACCACTGTGGGCACTAGGGGCTCTGCCAGCCTGTCCCTTCCCGCCTGGGCTGCCCCAGGTGCTGGAGAAGCCAGTGAGCACAGTTCTTGAAGACACTGGCCTCCGTCTCCACACCAGCCAGTGCGTGGCCACCCTCTGGGTACCACAGGAGCCTGTGGGGAGGGACAGGATGGGAAGATGCTCATCCAGCACCCCAGAGCACCCTCCCTGCTCCCGCCTGCACCCCACTCACCGTGCTGGGACACCCCTGGCCCGCAACACGCGGTACAGCTCCAGCGCCTGTGTGGGGCTGACGCGCCGGTCCCGAGCACCCACGCACAGCAACACCGGTGTCTGCACCTGCAGCACTGCCCTCTGTGGGTATCTGACACCCCACACCTGGCACCCCACACCCATCCTGACCCTGCCTTACCTGGGCTGCCTGGGAGATGGGCGAGCGCAGTAGCATGGTGGCCACCTCCTCAGCACATGGCACCCGCTCAAAGGAGTAGGGCAGCCCCAGGGAGGTGTAGCGCCTGCGGCACAGAGGCACTGGTAGGTGTCACGGGGACACGGCATGGCACAGGATGGGGGGTGGCACTCACCAGTCAGGGATGTCAGAGGTGCCCAGCAGTGCAGGCAGGTTGGAGACGGGGCTGCGCAGGGCACAGGCTCGGTAACGCTCGGGCTCACGGGTGATGAGGTGAAGGGCGATGAAGGCTCCGTGGGAGCCAGCCAGCAGGCCCAGGCGGTGTGGGTCCAGGGGCTCTCTGTGCAGCGCCTGCTCCACTGCCAGCTTCACCCATGGGGCACCCACCATTAGCACCCAAACATCAGCATCCTCCCAGCAGCATCCCCACAAGCACCCCCAGCCCAGCGCCTCCCACCTGGGTGTCTGCCACATCCTCCTCACCCACACGGGAAAGCAGGGAGCTGATGCTGGCCTGGCCAAAGCCCAGGGAGCCACGATAGTTCACTGAGGAGACAGGTCTGTGGGTGCCATGTCTCCCCTGGGACACAGGGCCACATGTCCCTGAGCTCCCCAGCACTCACCCAGGAGCACGGCGAAGCCCAGCTGGCACAGCGCAGCCATGCTCGGACGCCAGCGGGCATCAAAGACAGCGTGGGGGCCACCTAGGGTCAGCATGGGCATCACCTGGTGTGCCACCAGCACTGCCAGGGTGTCCCCACTGTCCCCTCACTCACCATGGGGGCACACAATGAGGGGGTGCGGTGATGTGCCATCTGAGGGGCTCAGCAGCAGTGCCTCAAAAGCCTGGGTGTCTGCACCAGGGAAGGGGTCCCACTGAGCAGGCACCACACTCAGAACCCCACACCCTGCCTACTCCCAAGGGTCCCTGGCACCAAGGTGCAGCAGGGGCCCTCAGGGGCTCACCCTGTGCAGTGGGGCCCTGCTCACTGCAGGGTGGATGGAACGTCAGAGTCTTCCAGGTGACACCAGGCACTGTTGGGGTGTCCTCCACTGGCACCCAGCTGAGGGGCAACTCCTGGCCTGCCGGAGGCAGCACAGCCACCACCTGGGCACAGGCAATGGATGACACTGTGGCTGTGCCGTGACAAGGCTGTGCCACGCCAAGGCTGTGTCATATTGGACCTGGCTGTGCCCCACCACACGATGCCTCCTTATGCCACAACACTCCATGGTGTGTGCCGCACCGTGCTGTGCCTGGCCGCACATTGCTGTGCCATATCCCACTGTGCCACACAGTGCCAGGGCACTACTCACCAGGCTGGGGGGGTGGTGGGGGGCTGAGCAGGTAGCCACCAGCAGGTCCCACTGGAGAGTGAGCAGCTCCCAGCACCCTTCAGGTGATCCTGGGGACAGACACATGTTGGTGATCATAGCTGCTCACTTAGAACCCCACAGGTGACTGGTGCCATATACCTGCTGTCAGGTTGGTGACAGTGGATGCCTCTGTACCCACGAGCAGCAGGTCCTGTGAGGGCGCAGAGCACAGGCAGTGGTGTCACCATGGGGTGTGTGGGTCACATCCCATGCTCTGCCATCCCCAGGACTCACTGTGCGGCTCCGCTGAGGGGTGCCCAGCACAGCTCGCCGGCTGTCAGCTGCCCAGCACCGCAGTGGCAGCACCTCTGCGTAGAGCCCAGTGAAGGCTGCAAGTGGGGCAGAGCACTAGGCTAGTGAGCCAGGGTCATGGGCACCTGGCAGGGGGTGGTGCCAGCCCCCCATCAGAACCCAGCACTGCCCACCACACCTTTCTCACCCTCTGTGGGCTCCTGCACCACATCGAGCACCGTCACCGTCTGCCTTGTCTGCCAGGTGAGCTGGGGAGAGCCAGTGCTCAGGGATGGACCCATGCCACGGGAAACTGAGGCAGGGAGGCTTAGGGACACCCCCACCCCAGCCAGGCACTGCGAGAGGCCGTGACACGTGGGCTGGGCACTGTGCTGGCAACACAAGGTGGCACAGCCGTGCCTGGTGCCCGTGAAGCCCAACTCACCATGAGCAGGCGCAGACACTGCCGGTGGGGCCCCCCCACAACCCCCTCCAGGTAGAGCAGGCGCTGGCCATCAGGGCTCAGCCGTGGGGAGCAGACAGAAGCATTCTCTGCTGACAGCAGCTCTGTGGACAGCAAGGGGTCAGCATCCCAGGGACCTCCAGGGCACCCCCAGGGCCCCAACGCTCACCGCAGCACCCGCTGGCCAGGTCTAAGTGGAAAATCCCTGACCTGGGAGGAAAAAGTGTGTCAGGTTGGACCCTCACTGTGCTGATACCACATGGGCATCCTGGTGCTGCTTGCTAGCTGGGACCCACCTTCTGTTGGAGCAGGCGTTCAGACCCAGGCGGAAGGGTGTGTTCCACCAGCCCACAAACACCACACCATGGTCATCCGGGGACCACAGGGCCTGTGTGACAGTCAGGCTCACCCCACAACCCCAGACTGGGACCCCTGGGACACTCCCTGCACCCCATCCTGACCTGACCAGGGGAGAGGTGCTCTGGGACTCCCTCCAGCACTGACAGGCTGAGGCCCTCCAGGTCCAGGACACAGAGGACAGGCTCACTTCGTGTGCTCAGGGCCTCCCCCCAGTCCTCGTGGTACACAAACTGCTTGCCCTGTGGCACAATCTGGTCAGCCCCATGGCCGGTGGCCCCAGGCATGGAGGTCTGTCCATGACACACTCATGGGATGTATGGCACACTCATGGGGTGCACAGCACATTCAGGGGGTGCATGGTGTGCCCAAGGAGCATGTGCCACGTTCACAGTGTGCATGGCATGCTTGGCGGAGCACTGAACACACTCATGGTGCACCTACCTCCTCATCCTCATCCTCTGCTGCAGGCCAGGCTGCTCCTGGCACATCCCAGGGGCAGGGGGGCTCTCGTTTGGGCCGGCTCTTCTCAGCCACATAGAGGAGCCGTGTCTCCGAGTGTGACCAGGCCAGGCAGGCAAAGGGCCCTGGCATGGCAGAAGGGTGCCAAAGCCCAGCCTGGCACAGGCACAGCTGGGCACCAGGTGGCCACCAGGGCTCCCGGCCACGACAAACGCACCCCTGCTGTGGGCAGGGACCACGGGGAAGGAGCCCTACCCTCCGTGTAGACGTCCCCATGCTTCCCCAGCGCCGTGAGATCCACGCTGTGGCTGCATCCCCCACTGTCCCACACCTGGGGGAGAGGGCGTCAGCACCGGCACACCGTGCACACGGAGCCCACCACGCTGCACTGGCACACCAGCCAGCCCGGCGAGTGACCGGCACGGCCGCGTTACCTCCAGCAGCTCGTGGCCCTGCCGCGGGCAGCGTTTGAGCACGGCGCGGCGCTGCCCCGTGGGCGAGTCTTGGCTGAGGAGCCTGAGGGCGGGAGGGACGGCGGCTGCGGCGGGCCCTGCGCTGTGGGCACCGGCCCCGCTGTGGGCGCGCCGCAGGCACCGGCCGTGCCACAGGCACAGCGTCCCATCCCGCAGCCCGCCCGTGCCGTACTGGTCGTGGATCTCGGCGCTGAGCGCGGTCCGGCTGACGGCGAGGCCCTCACGGCTGGCTGTGCGCCGCAGGCTGTAGTGGCGGTCGAAGCGCAGGAGCCGCCGGCGGGTCAGGTCGGGGCGGCTGCACTCTGAGGGACGGAGCCGTCAGCGCCCGCTCACACGGCTCCCGCGGGCCTAAGGCGCGGGGTGGCCGAGCCCGCCACTCACCGGTGTAGAGCAGGAAGGTCTGGCCCCCGGCCGCGGCCCTCAGGGCGGCACGGGTGACGGCGGGGAACCGGCTCAGCTCCCGGTAGCAGGCAGCGGGGCCGTGGGCCGCCTGGGGGAGGGAAGGCGCATGCTGGACGGGGGTAAGCTCAGCCCCCTGCCCGTGCCCACCGCCCGAAACGGGGCTGTGCGCACCCACACAGTTCCCCTGAGCCCCTTTGCCCACCTGCACACCCTTCTCGCTCCCTGTGGCCATGGTGCTGTTCTCTGCCGGGCCGGGCTGCCGGCGCCTGCCGCCCGCAGTGGGACGCCTGCCAAAGCAGGCGGGAGCAGCCCGGCGCCAGCGCCCCGGCCGGTGCCAGCCCTGCAGCCGCTCCCCGCTGCCCCACACGGCCAGGTCACCCTTCCCATGGCCCGTCCCCGGCGGCACAACCGCGCAGCCGGGCAGGTGAAAGGGCCAGTGGCCAGGAGTGGCGATGACGCCGGTACCAGCACTAGCACTAGAGACACTGGGGTGCTGAACTACATCGTTTATTGGGGGTTAGCAGCACGAGTCAGCATCCTTAGCACTTCAGGTGCTTGAGCAGCCATAGCGCCATGTTCATGAAGCCATCAGCTTCAGCTTCGATGCCAGCCAGCGCATGGTTGTTCCCTGGGTACCAGAGCAGCCTGGAGGGGAAATAAGGGATTAGTGCTGTGTCTGCACCCCACAGCTCAAGCCCCTGGCATCCCACTCACCGTGTGGGCACACCACGGGCCTTGAGGGCACGGTAATACTCCAGACCCTGCTTGGGGGGCACACGCCGGTCGTCCTCTCCCAGCATCAGCAGTACGGGTGCACGGACCTGCAGGAGCAGCACAGCCTCAGCGCTGGCACTGCTGTTGGGGACAGGGACAGCGATGGGGACAGCGACATACCCGGTCGACATAGCGTATGGGTGACTTGTTCAGCATCTCTGTCCACTGGGCTGAGTCTGGCAGGGCATCGGGTGTGTAGGGCAGCCCTGTCTCTGTCAGGCACCTGCAGGCAAGAGAGTTGGGGGCACGTGTGTGGCCGGGATGGCAAGGAGCTTGGGAGGCTGGGAGCGGAGTACTCACCAGTCCGGGATATCGGTGGTGGTCACCATGGAGGCAATGTTCACCACGGGGTTGCGGACCACACAGGCGTGGTACGTGTCAGGGAACTGCCCGATGAGGTGGCACGCCAGGAATCCCCCATGCGAGCCGCCGACCAGTGCCACCCGGCTGGCATCCAGCGTCTCCTCCTGCAGCACCCGCTCCACGCAGAACTGCCGCCACGGGGAACCCCTGCTGAGCAGGCAGGCCCACTTTCCTTGCTCAGGGCACCCGCAGGGTACCAGGCCATACCTGCACATCATGTACGTCCTGTGTGCCCACGTTGCCTGGCAGGGAGGCCACGCTGTCCTGGCCAAAGCCCAGTGAGCCACGGTAATTCACTGTGTGGGGAGCAGCGTCAGAGCCCTTCCTCCTTCATGTCCCACCTCCCCGGCTCCTCCATGGGCGCTGGTCACCCGGAGCCCTTGTGTCACTCACCCAGCAGCACAGCAAAGCCCACACGGCACAGCGCCGCCGGGTACAACATCCACCCAGCTGTGAAGACGGAGTGAGGGCCCCCTGCAAGTGCCAAAAGAGAAAGGGGTGGGTGACACTGCTTGGCTGTGGTACAGTGGGGTGGGGACAAGCTCTTACCATGGGGCATCACGACCAAGGGGGGCTTCTGGGCAGTGGGACCCTCGCTTGGGCGCATCAGGATGGCATCAAAGTCCAGGCCCCCTGTGGAGGCAGGGAGGGGGGTGTCAGGAAGCAGTGAGCATGGCGGAGCACAGCCTGACCCCACCTTGGGCACTCACTGTGCTGGAGATGCTCCTGCTCTGGTGGGGGCTGCAGGGTGCGGATGCTCCAGCTGATGTCGGGCACGGGGCGTGCATCCTGCAGGCAGATCCACTGTGTCTCTGCCTCATGGCCGGCAGCGGGCAGGACGGCCACTTTCTGTGCAGGGAGAGGGGTCAATGCCATGCCAAGGGGTGGGTGGGCTCTGGGGAGAGGGGTCAGTGCCTGTGCCAAGGGGCTGGTGGCACTGGGGACATGACTTTACCAACACGGGGGGGCAGCTAGGGGTGGAGAACCTGGCCACCAAGAGGTCTCGGTCGATGGTGAGGACAGACCAGCTTCCCTTGGGGGAATCTGGGGAGGAGGGGGTCAGACCTGCAGGTGTGACCCTCTCCCCACCCCTGGCCCCATTGATGGTCCTTGATGGCCCCACTGGCCCATCACTCACCAGCTGTCAGCGAAGTTGTGGTGCCTGTTGCCGTGTCCACCACGAACACATCCTAGGGGCATGAGGGCAGAGTCCAGTGGAGCCCTGACCCAACCAGAGCCCCCTTGTGTCCCCCACCACCCCCTCACCTGCTGACTACGCTGGGCTGTGTCCAGCAGGATCCTGCGGCTGTCGGCTGCCCAGCACATCCCTGGCAGTGTGCCACAGTAAATTCCCGGGAAGGCACCTGTGATGAGAGTGGTGCCACTCAGCATCCCCCTGAGTCCCCACCAACACCCCCAGAAGACTACTCACCCCATGCTTGCCGTGGCACAGCCTCCAGCACCGTGCTGGTGTGTTTGGTGTACCAGTCGTACTGCAGGAGACATGGCACAGGGCAAGTTTTGCAGGGTGTCAGCCTGCCTGCCCCCACTGCAGCCCAAGGAGGAGACACTACTGCCCTCCTGCCAGCCCCACCCTAGCATGGGGGCACCCTGGCACCTCCCTGGTGGCTGCCAGCGTCCCCCCCGGTGCTGCTCACCATGCGGAGCTGGCTGCACTGCTGGTGGGGGCCCAGGACATTGTTCTCCAGGTAGACGATGCGGCAGCCATCGGGGCTGAGTCGCGGTGACCACACGGCCCTGGTGTCCTCAGAGAGCAGCTCTGCATGGGCACGAGGGGATGGTGAGGGGCTGCAGGGGAGCCAGGGCACCCGCAGGATCGGGGCGTGCGCTGCTCACCGCATCTCCCACCCGTCAGGTTCACGTAGAAGAGCGCTGACCTGCCAGCACAGAGGGGTGTCAGAGCGGGTTTGGGGGGCCAGGCTGTGGGGTGGGTGCCCTGCAGGGTCCTACCAGCAGGGCTGGGCTGTGGGGTGCCCTGCAGGGACTCACCGGCGGTTCGTGCAGTGCCGCAGCCCCAGGCGGAAGGGGTCGTGCCACCAGCCCACAAACACCACGCCGGTGTCCTCAGGCGACCAGAAAGCCTGTGGGGAGAGGGGAGATAAGCAACTCAAAATGCTGCTGTCACCCAAAACCTCCCTTCTCCAGTTTCCTGAAACTCGCAATCCTGACCTGGCCAGGAGAGAGGTGCTCTGGGATGCCCTCCAACACTGAGATGCTGTTGCCCTCGATGTCCAGGACGCAGAGGACGGGCACACTGCGGGTGCTCAGCGTCTCCCCCCAGTCCTCGTGGTACACGAACTGCTCCCCCTGTGGCACAGCCTACTCAGCCCCACAGCCCCACAGCCAGCCCCCAGCTGACCCAGGATGGGGAGACCCCACCTTGATGGGTGCATCCTCCTTCTTGGGGTGCCCCACATCCTCGTCAGAGGTGCCCAGCTCGGAGACTTTGCTCTGGAAGAAGGACTCAGCCTTGGGACGCTTCTTCTCCGCCACATAGAGCAGGTGGGTCTCCGAGTGAGACCAGGCAAGGCACCCAAACTGGTCTGCAGGGGCAGGTCAGCACTGGCCACTCTGTCCCCCAGAACCCCACATTCCCTGGCATCCCCCAGCCCCTTACCATCATCATAGACGCTGCCATGCTTGTCCAGCGCTGTCAGGTCGATGCTCTTCACCTTCTGGTTCTGATCCCAGACCTGGGGGCAGGGATGCCAAGGTGATCCCAAGACACAGTGTGGTTCCAGCCCCAAGCCCCAGTGAATATCCACTTTCCCCCAGGTCCCTTCTCACTTCCAGGAACTGCTTCTCCTTCTCCTTCTCCCTGCCAGGGACCTTGCGCAGGACGGCCTTCAGCATTCCACTGGGGGACTCTTGGCTCAGCAGCCTGTGGGTGAGGGGGTGAGTGCCCATCAGCCCCCCACTTACCATGACCCCGAGGGATCCCATGTGTGGGGAGCAGGATGGGACTTACACGTCCTTGATCTCAGAGCAGGTGCCAGCAGGCCCCGAGTAGACAATGGAGGCTCCATCGTGGAAGATGAGGTACTGACGGCAGAACTTGATGTTCTCAGACCTTGCCAGGTCCCGCTGTGACCACTCTGCGGGGAGCAGGGTGAGGACACCAAGTGCATCCCCACCAGGTAGGCAGGGACTGCCCGGACCCCTCTGACCCCCCAGTCCTCCCCATCCCCGTACCAGTGTAGAGGCTGCAGTACTTGCCCCCATACTGGGTGGTGAGGTCGGGGCCAAGGCAGGCGGTGCTGAGCCCCGGCTGCTGGCTCAGCTCTCGGTACAGCTCCGACAGCTCCTCCACACTTGGCTGTACCTGCGGGACACGCCGGGATGGCTGGAGGGGTGGGGACGTGTGGGGCGGGGGGTGGGAGGCACGGACCGGGGAGTGATAGGGCACAGGGGCACTTACTGGGGCACCAGTATAGACGGGGGGGAGTTTGGGGGGTGCTGGGGGCAGCGCTTGTGGGTACAGAGCTGGAGTACATGGGGGCAGGAGGGTAGAGGGGTAGTGCAGGACTGGAACAGTACAGGGGCTGCAGAGCCAGGACACTACTGGGGCGCCAGGGACTGGGAGGGCACTGAAGAGCAGATACTGGGGTACACAGCTGGGATCAGGGTACTGGGACAGTTGCTTGGGTACCAGCGGGTACCAGGATACTGAGTGCAGGTCCTGGGGTGCAAGGGGCTCCTAGGAGGGTCCTGCAGCAATTGGGGCCTGTGGGGGGATTAGAAGGGTACCGGGGCCGTTCCCGTGGTGTTGCCGAGCCGGAGAGTCAGCGGAGCAGTGGGGTCGGGGGTGCCGGGCTCGCGGGGCCGGGGGAGCAGTGGGGGACGGGACTCCCGAGGGAGGGGCAGGGAGGGGGCAGCGCGGGACGGGACTCCCGAGGGAGGGGCAGGGAGGGGGCAGCGCGGGACGGGA
This sequence comes from Hirundo rustica, assembly GCF_015227805.2. Classification (NCBI taxonomy): domain Eukaryota; kingdom Metazoa; phylum Chordata; class Aves; order Passeriformes; family Hirundinidae; genus Hirundo; species Hirundo rustica. The sequence continues at coordinate 6,543,282 of NC_053461.1, read as the reverse complement.
CTCCCGAGGGAGGGGCAGGGAGGGGGCAGCGCGGGACGGGACTCCCGAGGGAGGGGCAGGGAGGGAGCAGCGCGGGACGGGACTCCCGAGGGAGGGGCAGGGAGGGGGCAGCGCGGGACCGAAGGGTAGGGGGAGGTGGGGGGGGGGGGGGGGGGTGTCCCGGGGCTCTGACGTCACCCCCGCCCCAGCCTCTCACCGGCGGCTCCATGTCCTCGCGGCGGGGGGCGGGGACAAAGCCGAGACTTCCGGGATGGGGCGGGGCCGTCGGCCCGCGGCTCCTCCCATTGGCTGCGGCAGTCGTGTCACCTCCCGCTTTGAAGCGCCCCCCGGTGGGCGCGGGCGGCACTGCAGCCGCAGGCAGAGGGTACCCTGCGCCCCCGTCGTGTCCCGGCGGCCGCCCCCAGCCACCGGATCACCCGCGGGGCCCCTCTGAGGCCGCAGCCGGGGGACGGACGGCGGCCCCGCAGCATCTGGATGGCTCCGGGGTGGTTTACCTACCAGAACGGGGGCTCCGTGCGCAGGACCTGGGGGATCGGGCCCTTGAGGGGCACAGGGATCCCCAGCCCAGCAGCCTGTCCGGGGGGGATCGGGCCATTGAGGGCCCACGGGACTGAGCAGCCTGGTCAGGGGGGTGGGATTGAGTCATTGGTGCCCACAGCAGCTCTGCCAACGGGGATTGGGTCCTTGGGAGCCCAGGGGACCCAGCAGCCTGGCCAGGCAGGTGAGATCGGGTCCTTGATGCCCACAGGAACCCCCTATCCCAGCAGCCCGGGCGCGAGTGGCAGAGCTCAACAGTGCTTGGTGACAACTAGACCCATTCCAGCCACCCCACCATGACAGGGGTCCCGATCCCTCGGCCCCCACACTGCAGGCAGGCAAGAATCGGGGCCAGTCCGCGGTTTGTGTCAAGTCCTTTTTATTCTGTTCCCACAGAAACACCTGGTGAGGGGGCAGCTTCTGGGAGGGAGTCACGACACAGCGGCGGGGGTGGTACGGCACGGTACGGCACGGTACGGCACGGGGGTCACTACGGGTGGCACAGAGCACAGCAGACACGCACACCGTCACAATGTTCAGAGGAAGCGCACCCGGCATCGCACTTACCGCCGGAAACGGCGCCCAGCCGCGCTCGGCCCTCGGTCTTTGCAGCCCCCCGGCCCCCCGCGCTGTCCAGCAGATTGCCACAACCGGGGCTGGGGGCCTGGCCCGGCGCGGGGGGGCTGCCTGCCCCCGGTCCTGGCAGGCACGAAGGCAAGGTGGCGGATGTGCTCGGGCGGCGAGATTGGCCCCTGCGGGGGTCTCGGTCCCGCGTGCGATTTTACACACTGTACAAGTATTTACAGCGCGAGGAGTGGCGGGGCCGGCGGCCGGCGGGAGGCACCCTCAGGCTCTGCACTTGTCATCGGCGGGGAGAGGCGGCGGCTGTGCGCGGGGCCGGGGCTCTCCTCCGTGGGGCTGCCCCCGGGATCCCCGTCCCACAGCCGCCGGCCTGCCCCCCAGCCTTGGGCACCGGCAGAGCTCCCAGCGAGGGATCTGCCGCAAAGCGTGGGCTTCCCGCGGCAGCCGGGTCCTCGATCACAAGTGCATAAATCTGCTGAGAGCTTTCAGTACAGCGATGGACTGATGGAGAAGAAAATAAGAAAAGTCCAGGCAAAGAACAGCAAGCACTGAAAGGCGGGTGGAACCGTGCAGAGAAGTAGCAAGCCATGCTCTACGACGGGACAGACGGTCACGGGCGCTAGGGCTGCCCTTTGGCAAAGTGGCCCTCCGTGGGTCGAACATGCCACGAATTCATATGCACGGGTGGTCGGTACAGAATAGTTCTCGGGTCGCTCGGCGGCACGCTTTGCGATGGAACCCTTAGGCGCGACATTGAACTGATTAGCTATTCACAGGTCTTGTTCTGGAGTCGTGTTATTTCGTTGCATAGAACATCAGGCGGGTGAGCGGGCGGCTGCCCCCCGCCACGGGGGTGTCGGCGGGGCGCTGCCAGCGCGGGGAGGCGGCGGGGCGCGGGCGAGCCCCCTCCTCGGGCTGCCTCCCCCCCTGGGAATCCCCTCCTGGCAGGGCGAGTGGGCTTTGGCCGCCGGCCGCTGCGCCGGCCGTCCCCGCAAAATGGCTTGAGAAGGACTTGGATTGCACAGTAAAAGGAAGGATACTGCCGGAGGCAAAGCTCTCCTGATCTTGTTCCACGGGATTTGTGCTCTTTTGTAGCCTCCTGCACTCTATTGCTTCTACAGACGACAGCCCGTGTGCTAACTCATCGCACAAAGCAAAGAGGGAAGAGGATTTGGTATAAACTTTAGAAAAATAAAACCCGGAAACCGAAAAGAAAATGAACCCAAAGAAACCGAGAAAAAAGGACCCCCCCAGACGACGCCCCGTGCCTCCCCCCCCACCCCCCCGGTGCGGATGAGGTATCACAGAAATCAAAGTGGGATGATTAAGGCTGTTCTTGAAAGAAAAAGGGTGCCCGGCGGCAGGCGCGCTTGGCTGCGTGGCGAGGGCGAGCGCGGCCCTTTCAATGCTTCCAATGGCTTCGGGACACGCGCCCAGCCGGCCGCGCCGCCTGTCAGAGTCCTATGGCCTCGTATTTCGGTAGTGAAACAGTGTTAGGTCCTAGCTGACGCGCTCCGGGGCTCCCCGGCGGGGCCGGGAGCGGCCGCAGTGCAGGGGGCGCGGGGACGGCCCCGGTGGGGCGGGTGGGGTCGGGAAGGAGAAGCGGCGCCCACGGCGCCCAGCCCTCGGCTCGCGGGGGGGAAAAACCTATGAAGAGGCCAGAGCTGGGGTTCAGAGGGAGCAACTCTGCGTATAATCTTGAGAAAGGGCCGCAGCCCACCTACGGGGCCTGACCCGACGGTCCGGACCAGGCCCATCCCCTCCGGGCAGCTGCCGGGGCTCGCCGTGTGCCGCGCCGGAGCTGCTCGCCAGGCGTGGGGGGCACCCGCCCCGGGGCGTCCGCCGGGCCCCTGCCAGGCCGCCGTTTGGTCCAACATCCAGGGATCGCCCTGCTTTCAAAAGCTTGCGAGAGACAACAGAGAGAGAGAGAGGGAAAAACGTTAGTCCGAGCAACCCCTCCCCGCGGAAGGGACCCCGCCGAGCGGCGGCGCTGGCCCGAGCTAAAGGGCCCCAGAGAGCCAAGAGGTACTGCCGGCAGAGCAGCTGCCGCCACCTCCGCCCGCCCCCGCGCTGGACGGGCTCCCGGAGCAGAGCCTGGACCGCCCAAACCTTCCCTGGAAAGCCAGCGCTGCCGAGACTGTGGAACGAGGCCAAGCCTTCACGCCTTGGCTTGGGGCCAGCACCTTGGGGATGAAGATGGGGATGAGTGGCCCATCATGAAGGGGATGGGTCCGTACTACGTCTTTCCCAGCCTGGGGGCTGGCAGCTTGACAAGGCAGGGCTCAGCGGGTGCTCCGGGGACAGTGGTGCCACTTGGAACCTCAGAGATGGCATGGCAGAGGGGACTTGTGCGCCCTGTACACTCACCGTTATACTCAGAGTCTGGCGCCGCGTGCTGAATTCATTGGCTTCTTCATAGGTTTTTCCACTGCAACGACTCAAATCTCCACTCACACCCCAAACTCCTGCAGTGGAAGGGAGGAGGAGGGCATCAGGCACGGCTGGGGCAGGGAGAGCCCACAGCACAGTGCCCAGGGCTGGCTGCACTCACCTTGTGCCGTTCTCTCACCAGAATGAAGTGAACTTCTTGCCGAAAGCTGACACCGCTGTGGGGAAGCCAGGACAGGTGTAAGTATGACACAGTGGCCCTGGCCGCCCACCTCCCTGGGCCCCAAACTGTGGGAGCGCTGCCTCCCACTGGCTGCACCCAGCCATCCCCAAGGTGCCTGACTCCATCTTGGTGCAGAAGATCTTCACCTCCCTGTCCCCAGCCCTGGAGCAGCCCTCACCTTCAGTCAGTTTGCCTGCTTGTTCCGCTGCCCCCCCTGGCAGGATTTTGGAGAAGACGCTCTCTCCTTCCCCGCCGGGTTGCCCTGTGGCCATGCCCGTGGGACCACGTGGCCCGGCCACCCTTGGACCAGCCTTGCTGTCTGCTGGGGGACAAACGAAGCCACTGTTAGCAGGGTACAGGCCTGGCTGGGGGAGCTCAGCTGAGCTTTGGGGTGCCAGGCAGTTGGCATGAGGGGGGACAGATGGCACAGTGTAACTGGGGCTCACTGACCTGCTGCTCCTAGAGGCTGTGCTGACGGTGCTCTCCCTGGCTGCTGTGGCACTTTTGCTGCAGGTTTGGATGTGTCTGTTGGCTCCACTTTTGTCTGGAAAGAGGAAAACAGCTCTCAGGGCTCACAGTAGAGCATCTACAGGGGATGGCCCAGGCCAGGAGGTGACACCAAAATCTCCAAACACTGCTCGAAAACCCCAAAAGAGGCAGCAAGGGATCCAGGACGCAGTGATGTCCCCTGCTGGGCCCCCTCCAGGAGATGGCAGCTCCCACGGCACCCAGGGGTGTCTGTAGCGGGTGTGTGAGTGGGATACACCTTACTGCATGACTCCCACTCCCAACCCTCCCCCTTCCAGCCCCTGGCCACAGTCAGCTGTGCTGATTCCAGGCGGAGCTGTGGGATCAGGATGCAGCCTGGACAGCCAAGCCCGTACTTACCGCCGGTGCTGGGTGTCCGCCCGGCTGTGCGTGGAGCATGGCTGGTGCCTTCCCTGCTGCCTGGGCCGGCCCTGGTTGCTGCTGCGTTGGCCGGGATGAGGGGGGTCCCTGTGTCCTGCCCCTGGTCTCAGGCTGCGCCGAGCTCGCCGGCTGGGCAGCCTGGCGTGCCGCTGGCTGCTGCCGCGCTGCCGGCTGCCCCGCCTGCTGCTGCCTGCCTGCTGGCTGCTGTGGGTGTGTGAGGGGCTCTGTCTTCGGCGCTGGTGTGGCCGACCCGTGCAGCTGGGAAGGTTTCTGTGCCTTGGGGGTCTCAGTGCCGTGGTGGTGAGCAGCAGGGCGAGACGATGGGGCGTAATCAGTGGAGCTGGGGCCATAAGGCGTGCGGGACTCAGGCTGCTGCGCCTTCTTGGGGCCGGCTGAAGACCCGTGGCCACGGGGCTCATGGCGGCCAGATTCTCGTGGGTGCTGCTTTGATGAGCGGCGTGGCGGCTCGTCGCTGGCGTGCCGGGAGGAGCCAGCATGGCGATCGTACTCCCTGTGGTGCCGGTGCTCGCGGTGCTGGGGGTAGTCGTCGTGCTGCCATGGGTCTTCATCGGGGGGCTCGTCATAATCGTGGTAGGTGTGCTTAACTGGGGGTCTCTTCTGCGAGGAAGAGTGGCCACCGTAGTGCCTGACCCTCTCTGCCCGCGCCTCCCTGGGCTTATCAAACCAGTCTGTCTCCTCCTGACCCAAATGATAGGCTTCGGAAACCAAAAACAAACCACAGTCAATCTCTCGCTCGAGGCTGCGCGGGCAGAAGCCATGCAATGAAGTGGGAGGGGCAAGCAGCAGGCACGCGCGCAAGGGACAGCACGTGCCGGTGGGGACGGGACGCGGCGCAGCAGGGCACCGTGTAGGAACGGCTAACACCGAACACCCAGGGCAGGGGGAGGAAGGCACGTGTCAAGCAAACTGAGGCGGTGAGAGAGTGTCTCTGCGTACGAGCGGACGGGCATGCCCCGGGGAAGTGCCATGCTCTGGGGTGGTCACCATGGGGAGCTGTTACCTTCGCTGTCCGAGACAACGCAATGGGCATCATCCATGCCGTAGCCCTCCTCGTGCTTGTACGAGTGACTCCTTGGCACGTCTTTGATGTGCTTTTGCACATCAGGCAACGAGTGGCTGGAGCAGAACTGGGAGCAGGGATCCCCCGCTGACTGGGGGCCCGGCCCTCCCACAGTGCGTGACCCCCCCATTGACTTCCCCACGGGGCTGACGGGGCTCTCCTCCTCCGAGGGCTGCGAGCGCATGGGTGCGCGCCCACGGCTCTGGCTCATGCTGAGGGTCGAGGGCTTGGAGCTGACTTTCTGGGAGCGCTCCATGCTCTCCCGCTCGTAGGACTTGCTCCGGCCGCTCATCTCCCGGCTGGAGGACTTTTCTACCCCATAGCCAGAGGAGCGGGTTCTGCTGCTGGAAGAGTAGACCCTCTCCTCCTCGTCCACCAGATCCCGGCTGGAGACACCATAGTACTTCTGCTGCTCGTAGACGTTCTTCTTCAGGCCGTAGGTGATCTCATCCTGCAGCTTCTTGGCCCTGGAGGCCACGTTGCTGCTGCCAATCGAGGTGGTTGTTGAGTAAGAGGCCAGGTCTGACTCCACATCTTTGGCTTCTTCAATGGGGGAGAACTTAGAGATCTTCTGCTCCATGCCCTGCTTTCTGTGCTTGCTGCGCTTGGAGGAGATGACGGCGGGTGCCAGGTTCTTGGATGAATGCTTCGGTAGTGGCGTGCCAGAGCTGTGCTTGTCCATCCGTGAGGAGTGCCGGTACTCACTGTCTCCATAGTAGTAGCTCGAGCTGGTGGAGCTTCCTGACACCCTGCCATTGCTTTCTGTGCCCCGGTAGTAGCTGTTCTTCCCACGATGGTCAGGGCCATGGTGATCATAGATATCCTCCTCAGACTCCTCCTCGGCTTTGGAGTAGCAGCAGGGACGGCTGGAGCCCTCGGTGTCCCCTAGATCACTCTTCTCTCTGCTGTGGCGGCTATCGACACTCGTGCCCACCGGCTCTGCTTTCTGCCCGTCCACTGCTGGACTCTCCTTGGTGAGCTCGCTGATGTCCTCGATCATCACATAGTTACGGGGGATGTTCTGCTCCAGACTGGTGTAGAGGGACTCGGAAGAATAGCTGGCTGAGGGGCCCGGTGCCGTGCTGGTTCTCTCAGCCGGCCGGGTCTCAGGTGCTTTGTACTGCTCGTAGCCACCGCTCGCCGGTGCAGTGCTGAAGGTGACATCAGGCACGGTGGAGGAGCTGGTGGCTGCACCGATGACCTCATAGTTGGTGGGGATCTTCTGTTCCAGGTCAGCCAGAGAGGTCTGCCGTGGCTTCTGGTGCCCGCCAGCTACGTCTGCCGGGCTCTGGTAGAGGGCGGGCTGTGCTGCCGGCACGGTGGCTGCCCCAGCAAAGGCGCTCGGGGCTTGGTAGGGATTTTGGGGCTGGAAACCTGGCTGGGCTGGGGTGCCCAGCTCTGAGTACGCGGTGCCGGGGGCCGAGAAGCCACCAGGCGAGGTGAAGGTGGGCAGTGGAGCTGCTGGCAAGCCATCCTGTGAGGTGCTGGCTGCGGGGTACTGGGGGTGCTGCAGGCGTGGTGGCGGGAAGGCAGCGGGGCCCGGCGGGGCAGGGTACGGGTAGGCGCCGTAGGAGGCGGCTGCGGCGGCGGCGGTGTAGTCGGGGTACTGCCCGGCAGGGCGCAGGCCGGTGCTGTCGTAGGCGGCGAGGCGCAGGCTGTGCAGCTCGCTGTCCGACAGGTAGTCGCGGCGATCCCCGGGATACCGCAGGTACGGGTGGTCCCGCCCGCCGACCCGATCCTTCAGCAGCGATTCCTTGCGCTGGGTAATGCCCAGCTCCAGGTACTTCAGCTTTGCATCGATCTCCTTCTCCTCCTCGTCCAGCTCTGCCTGCTTCTTCCGCAGCTTGGTGGCCTCGTGTTCCACCAGCCTCAGGTCGCGGTCCAGCTCCTTCAGCAGGCTGGCCTTGGTGACAGGCGCGGTGGCTTTGGGAGCCAGGCTGCTCAGGTAGAGCTGGGAGGCAGCTGGGCTTGCCAGGGGGACGTGGGGCTCCTCAGGTGGTGGGCTGGGCAGTGTCCGCTTCACCTTGCGAGCCAGCGAGCTTGAATGCAGCCCCCCAACCTGCAAAGCCAAGGGACATCTGGTCAGGGGGGCAGGTGGGTGTCCCCCCCACATCCCATCCCAAGCACTGCAGTGGTCCTCCCATGTCCTAAGGGCTGGGGTGAGGCATCCCGCTCTGCACATGTTCCGCATGCACTGAGAAAGCCGCGTTTATGTAAAAACGCAATAAATAGGATGGAAGTAACAGGCAGGGCGCTTTCCGTGAGTAATTACCGGGGGTGGCAGCCGGCCAAGCGCTGAGCTGGCCATGTGCATGCTCTGCTGCAAAAAATGCTTTCTGTCTGTGGGCACGTGACGGAGGGACTCAGGGGACTGCCAGTGGGTGCTGCTGCCCCAGGAATTGTCCTGGGACTTGACTGCCCAAGGTAACCGCGGTGTGTGGGGGCAAAGGTGTGAGCAAGAACCACCACAACCTTAAATGGAACCGTGCATGGTGGTGACTCCTCGAGAAAGAAGGGGGACCCATCTGGAGCAGGGGACAGCCCTGATGCTGCCAACCTGCAGCATCTCCTGCCTGCTGACAGGCTCATGCAGCCAATGGACCTCCAGGGCTTCCCTCCAGCTGCTGGTATTGGCTTGCACGCCTGTGCCTGCTGGCTACCATCAGCTGCCGCAGGGAGCTGGCCTTTTGAAATATTAATTGCCACAGCGCTAATGAAACTGAAATGTTCCGAGGTGCCTCCCGGGGCTGTTCCCTGAGGGTAAGGTTGTTCCCTGTGGTGACGTACCTGTGAGCTGGGGAGCAGCGGGTGTTGGTAGAGAGAGAACCTGTCCTTGCCGGCCTCCTCAGAGGTGGGGCTGATGGGTTTGGGGTCGGACAGGGAGCGCTGCATGGTCTTGATGGGGCGTGGCAGCGTCTGCTGGCGCTGGGCTAAGTCGGTGGTGAAGTGCTTCTGTGGTGGGACGTGGGCCTTGTTCAGCCGCTCGCTGGTGGCAAAGGAGGACTCCAGGAGGCGATGGGGGGACAAGGGGGACACGGGTGAGTAGAGGACCTGGGGAGAGCGGGGTGGCTGGCGGGTCACCAGCTGGGAGAGGGATTCAGCGGGCAGATGGGATTGGTAACCAATTTCCAGGGGATCTGGCTTTTTCTTCTCAAACTTGCCCAGGGTCTGCTGCCGGACAGCGTGGGGGTCCAGGGGGCCTGTGCTCACTATTTGAAGGTTGGTGGAGTAGGGTGGGATGGTGGTGGGCACTGTCAGCTGGGGGACCACGACACCAGGTTGGGGAGCCGGCTCTGGCTCTGTCTGGCAGGCCAGGCTCTCACCCCGCTGCGTCTTCTCTGGGGCTGAGATGTACTTCACGATCTCCACTCGAGGGTCGTGGGTGGTGATGTGAATGGAGGGGGAGACGCGGAGGAGCTGGTCGGGCTCTGTCTGCACCGAGCAGTCGCTGATGGTCTGGATACCCACGCTGGCTGTGCGGGTTGCCCCGTCCGTCTTGCCCTCAGCGCTGGCCTCAGCGTGCCGTGAGGCCCTGGAGCGCCGGCGGCGCACGGGCTGCTCCCACTCCCCGCTGTCCTCCTCATCTGTCTGCACGCTGCAGTCAGCGCTGCGCCGTGTCCGCCGCCGCCGTGACAGCATGTACCGCTCCTCACCGTCCTCCTCATCCGTCTGCACGCTGCTGTCCGCCATCTTCCGCGCCGCAAAGGTCTCCTTCTCATAGGCATCCCTCAGCCGTGGCATCGAGTTCCTCTTCTTGATACCCCGGCCGGGCTCCCAGGACTCCTCGACTTGAAGTGACATGTCTGAGGCTGAGCTGCTGAGTGGCCGCTGTGGCACAGGGTAGCGGGGACCGGCGGGCCCCTCTGGGGGTGTCTGGCCCGGTGGGGGCCATGCCTGCCCATTGTGCGGCAGCACCCGTGGCGCCTCAGCGGGCCCCTCAGGTGGGCGGGCAGTGGGCTCCATGGGAGCGGGGAAGATGGTCTTCTGCCGCTTCTGCTCCTCCAGCTGCTGCTGCAGCTGGTGCTGGAGCTGGTGGATGTGCTCCAGCTGGAGACGCTGCTGGGCGAGCTGCTCCCGTTGCAACGCCAGCTGTGCATGCCGCTCCTCCTGCTGCTGCTGCAGCACCTGCTGCTTGATGCACTGCAGCTCCTGCAGCTCCCGCTGCACCAGCAGCTGCTCCTTCTCCCGGTGCCGCTGCAGCTCTGCACGCTCCCGCTCCAGCTCCTCCTGCAGCCGCAGCTGTCGCAGCTTCTCCAGCTCCACTCGCTCCCGCTCCAGCTGCAGCACGTGCTCCTGCTGCTTGCGCTGACGCTCCTCTTCCCGCTCCCGTTCCTCCCGCTGAGCTCCATCCAGTGGCGGCTTGGGCGCCGTGGCCACCGGTCCGCTCTCCTTGGGGGCTGCTGGTGGTGCTGGTGCCTCTGCACAGGGGGCAGCTGGTGGTGGCTCTGCTCTCTGCAGACCACTGGCAGGTGTGGCGGGGGCAGCAGGTGCTTTGGGAGCGGGAGCAGCTCCCACCGCTGCCGGTGCTGTGCTGGTGACGGGCTTCCCCAGGTAGACGGGCGTCTCCATCATCGAGGCTGCTGGGGCAGCTGGCCGGCTCGGGGCCGGGAAGCGGTAGAGGCCCTGTGCTGCAAGTGGGACACGGGGGGTGACAACTGGCAGCCTGCTCAAACTGGCCAGTGGGACTGCTGCCACACTGCCTGGGCCATAGGGTCTGTATAGCCCACGCAGCATGGGCCGCAGCACCGAGGCCGGCTGGGTGGTGATGGGCAGCGTGGAGGCGATGGGGGTGTTGATGGTGGAGTAGATCATGCCGTCGGCGGCCCGCACGGTTGCGGTAGAAGGAAGCATTTGCCGGATGGTGCCCAGGCGGACACCGGGAACGTTGTACTGTGCCAGGTTGCTGAAGCCCTGCCGTCCCTCAGGGTAGGTGGGGTTGTACATCCCACTGGGTTTGGGGGGTACAGAGCCATGCTGCTGAGCTGCCAGCCCCCCTGTGCCCCCCTGCCCGGTGCTGGGGCCATAAGGCAGCACTTCAGGGCCGTTGGCATGCCGGCCCCCGTACTGGTCCATGGAGTTGAGGGCGGCACACATGCGGCTGATCTCACGCGCTGTGGTGGCGCTGTAGTGGGCCAGGCTGGACTCCTGGAAGCTGGCCAGGTCCCCCCGGTGTGAGAAACGGTAGTCAGAGTAGATGTTGGAGGCTGAGCTGTACCTCCGCATGGGGAAGGGGTGGCTCAGAAGCTCTCCCGGTTGGCGGAGGTCGGAAAAAGAGCCGTACTGTAGCCCTTGGCCCAGGTAACCCCCCTCGGCAAAGCCCACACTGTAGGAGTGCTTCATGGTGCTGAGGTCCACAGCGGCATCACCTGCTGGGGCAGGGAAGGGCTGATCCCCCTTTGTGTGGTAGTAGCTCATCCCGATTTCAGAGAGGTTCGTGTCTGACATGGAGGAGTAGAGACGTCCGAAGGCGCTGGCTGGATAAAACTTCTGCTCCTCGTAGAGCGCAGGTGCTGGGGCTGGCTGCTCCCGGTAAGGGAAGGTCTCTGGCAGCTCTTGATCTCTGCTGCCATACGTTGGTCCACCAGCTTTCCGACCAGGCATCACTGCCGCCTCTCCAGTTTTCTTCTCTGGCATCTTGGAGGTGGGGTTGAAAGCACCCGTGCAGCTGCCACCAAAGGGGAACTTGTAGACCATGTCACAGCAGGCCACCTGGCTCTCCGGCTTCACGCCCGTGAGGTCCAGGACGTTGGCCGGCACCTCCTCCTTCAGCACTTTGGTCACTGGGCCAGTCGCTGCCTCCTCCATCTGCACCATCATCACCTGGGATTTCTTGCCGCCCAGGGCAAGGAGAGGGCTCTGGCTCTTCAGCTCTACTGGCACTGCCCGGTACACCTCCGATCCTGGCTCTGGTAGGAAGGACTGTGGGAGGCCGCTGGCATGCTGTGCCCCACTGGTCTGTGTGAGGAGCACATCCTTCTTCACCATCTGGCCTGGCATGCCGTACCTTGCAAATTTGGTCTGGGGGGCAGCGAGGGGCTCAGGCTTGCCACTGGCCACCGCGCTGGCTCTGACAGTGGCTGTCTGGACACCCTGCTCCACCTGCTTCGCCTGAGCCAAGCACACTGGGCTCCCGGTCCCCTGCCCGAAATCCACACGGCTCTGGAAAGGGTCTCCATAGACCACAGGTTGCTTGGACTGCGAGAGAATCACGGGAGAGGCGATGGCCAGGCCAGCAGTGCTGGCTGCTGCAATGATGGCATGGGGCTGCTCCTGGGCATTGAGGTTGATGATCAAGGGCTGGATGGCCGTGGATTGCCGGCTGGGGATGTGGTCCAGGGTCAGGCAGTACTTCCTGGCCTCAGTGGCCAAGGATGTGAGATCCATGCCTTGGTCTGTTATGATGATGGGGGCAGACTTCAATGCGGTCCGTAAATCCACAGCGTTGCTGCTTGGCACCTTGGGCCCTGGCTCCACCCGGGATGTGCCAGGGATGGAGGAGATGCGGCAGAGGGAGATGTTTTCTGCAGGGAGTGCTCCCCAGCTGTACAGCCCTGTGATGCCGTCAGCGGCTGAAGTCACGGCAGGTGCTTTCTGGGCATGGTCCTTCACTGGCTGTGCCCTGATGTAGGCTCCTGTCAGTTCCTCTGGTTCCCGTGTCTGGGTGTAACCATGTGCCAGCAGCTGCCGGCTTGGCCTGGTGGGGGACGAAGTGGGAGACGTCAAGGCGCCAGAGCCGACTGGCTTGGTTTGGCTGGCTGCATCGGCCGCCAGTGTGATCACCATGAAGGGGGAGTCCTGTGAGGAGGCCTGCCGGGTCAGGCGTGGCGTGCCCGTCTGGTGCGGTGTCTGCGTCCCCTGTGCCACCATGGGGGAAGAGGTGTCCAGGCTAGCAGCAGCAGCAGAAGAACTCTCATAGGAGAGGACTGGGCTCTGTGTCTGCGTGGAAAACTCTGCCGTGGCCTTTGTGGTGCGGGTGGGACTCTGTGTGGGCGAGGTGGGTGAGAGCGGAGGGCTGGAGCTCTTGAAGAAGGTGTATGTCTTGGGCAGTGTGGGCTTGCTGTCACTCGCGGCTGGGATCTTCTCCCTGGCTGTCTGCACACTAATCTCCGCTGTCCTGGTTCTGGTGGTGTCCTCGGTCTGTGAGCCATAGCTGACAGTGCTCTTTGATGGAGTGTAGCTTCTCTCAGCTATGGATGGGGCCTCTGGGCTTGGTGAGCTGTAGCTCTGCAGCGCGCTCCCAGGGCTGCCTGCTGCTGTTGTCACCGTGCTAGTGCCTTTGCTGTAAGCATAAGGAGTGGTGGTAGCCTTGGATACTAGGCTGGGCGCTGCCGGGGCACTCTGGAGCTTGGCTGGGTCTTGTCCCTCTTTTGCAAAATGCTGAGTGACCCGGACATCAGGAATAGTCTTGCCGGTGCTGCTGTTGGAGCTGGCAAAGGAGACAGGAGCAGAGAGCTGCGTGGGGCTTGTGCCAGGGGTGAGTGGGCCACCGTTCTGCTTCAGCAGGTCAGCGTAGGCGCTCTCGGCATTGAGGAAGCGCTTCTCCGGGTACGCCTCCTCCTGCCCCTTCACCTTCTCACCCTGCTTGAGGACCAGGTCAAAGGAAGAGGACTCGTGCATCCTGGAGATGCTCTGCGAGGTCTGCAGGATCTCCTCGTACACCGCTCCTGCCTTTGGCAGGGCACTGGGATAGTCGGGCTGGGAGGGGCGCGTGAGGCTGCCGTCGTACCGGTATTCCTCGCCATACTGATAGTCAAAGCCGTTCTGGCCCTCAGTACTGTGGTAGCCCACCTGCTGGTAGGTGCTGCTGTAGAAAGAGGCAGGCTGCGCCTGCTGGACCTGCTGCTTCTGCATCATCTCTGCCTTCCTCATCATCTCCTCATAGGCTTCCTCGGCGCTTTTCAGGGGCTTGCTGATGGGCTGGCTGGCGCCACTCTCCACCTTCTCTGTCGGGGAGTACAGTGACATGAAAGTGGGCAGATTGTATTCGCTGCCAGACTTGTACAGCTTGGAGGCCACAGCATCAAAGCTCTCTGCTTCTGAGTCAATAGAAGGCGAGTACTCAGAGCAGGAGGAGCGGTGCAGCTCCTCCATCTCCGCCGCCTGTCGCAGCTCCTCTGTGGGGGAGGCATCCTCGATGGGGGAGAGATTGCTAGGGGGGGTTTTGGAGCGCTCCCTCCTCCGCTGGGCCCTCAGCTCCTCCTTGTCACGCTTGGTCTTGCGCGCTGTGCTCCGGATGCGCTGCTGCTCCACCTCCCGCATCTTCTCCTGCTCCCGCAGGAGCTCCTCTTCCTCCCGCATCTCCTCCTCCTCAGATGAATCCTCAATGGTGGGCAGCAAGGGGCCATGTGAGCGATGTCGAGCTTTCCTCTGCTGCTTCACCTCCTCCAGCCGCTGCCGGCGGCTGGGGCTGCTGTCGCTATCCTCCTCCAGCGAGGAGATGGAGGTGGGTGAGGTGCCCGAGGTGTAGCTGGGCGTTGTGGCTGGCAGGGTGGAGGAGTACTCGCCCCGTGAGCGCTCCTCGGGGGAGCCTGTCAAGCTCTCCATCTCCAGCTCGGGCTCCCGGTCCACGCTGGTATCTGGCTCCTGGCCAATCTCCATCTCCCGGCCATAGCCAGTTGTGCTGTTCAGCTCGATGGTCTTGAATCGCCTCAGCCCACCCTGAGCCGTGCTCAAGTCATCACCCTCCACTGCCTCCACCTCCTTGCTCTCCTCAGTGTACATGCTGCTGGCACCATGTGGCAGGCGCCGCTTGGCTGACGCCGGCTCTTTACCCTTCTCTGTCTCGGTCTTCTGCCCAGCTTTGGGGATGCTGTACTTGGTGCGCCCGTAGCCTTCCGCCTCTTCCTCGAGGTTGTCCTCCTCAGCACTCATCTCCAGGATCTGTCTCCGCATGAACTCCTCATCGGTCACATCTGCCTCCTGGCCCTTGGTCCTGGGGGGCACTGGGGAGAAGCCCCCCTCACTGCTGTCCTCCACGTAGTCATGCCGCAGCTTGCTGCCAAACTCATCTGAGGACTCTGCGCTCTCCCGACGCTCCCGCTGGTTCTCCCACTCCTCATCCTCCTCCAGGATGTCCTCCAGCTCCTCGTCTGAGTCAAAGGCTTCAGGGGTGATGGAGAGGTACCGTGGCCGCTGCTGTTGCCGCTGGTCCTCCTGCGGCTCTTTGCGGCTCTTGCTACGCTCGGGGGACTCTGTCGGTGCGCCCCGGCCTTCCAGGAGTGGCCGCATGCTGCTCTCCAGCTTGGTGAGCTCGGAGGGGCTGGGGGGGCTCTGCCCGGCCAGCCCGGTGCTGCTCAGCTTCTCCTCTTCCTGCTGCACGAGGCCAGTGATCTCGCTCTGTGAGCTGGAGATGCCATCAGAGGAGTAGCCGGTGTCGCTGAGGCTCTGGGGGCTGCGGGACAGCTCCGGGTGGTAAGGCTTGCTGCCGTCCTGCAGGCAAGGGAGAACACAGCGTCAGGGCCAGGAGCTCCAGAGCTGCTGCTCCTACTTCCCCCCCGAACCATCTCCCACGGGGCACACAGAAAGTCTGGGCACCAACGGGAGCCAGCCCAGAGCAAAGGCTGGGGGCCACCCTGTGTCCCCCAATTCAGTGGCACACCAGCAACTTTTCTGTGCTAACAAAGGCAGGTGAGAGGGTGTGCTGCAGGCAGGGGATGGTATAGCAAATGGCCCCGGGCATAAAGACATCGGGGGACTAATAATTATGTTTGAAAAACTGGGCCCCCAGCCCCCAAGGCACCCTTCAGAAGCAGGGCTGGCCCCAGGACCCTTGCTAGGTGCCAGCAGAAATAAACAGCCCCCTTTAATTTGCTTGAAAATTGGGCAGTGTGGGGGACAAGTCTCTGAGCCATGGGGACTGTGCCATCCCACCCAGCCCCGGTGCTGCTGGCAGGACCTGTCATCCTGCCAGCACAGAGGCACCACAGACCACTTGATTTTGGGGGAACAAGGAGCCTCTTCCCTGGGGGCTGCACAGCAGTGAGGGCGGCAGCCATTCCCTCCCAACTGGTGGGGACCTTCTGCCATGTCCCCTCCTCATGGAGGGCTCTGCTGGCTGCTGCTGGGATGGTTGCTTGTGGGGAAACACCATCACAAGGCAGCCAAATGTTTATCCACATTGTTCTGAATTTTAGAAAAAGCGGGATGAAGAGTTTGAAAAACACTCACTGCGGCAACATGGAATGCTGGAAAATGAATTTTACATTTGACAACAGATCCCAACTACCTTTATATTGCTTTAAAAGAAATCCAAAGGCCAGACATGAACTGAACTATTGCATTTTGCCTGAACTGATATAATTCTAATAAAAAGAAGGCAAATACCAGCATGCTGCCATAGAGCCTGTGAAGGTCCTTCCCCATCTGTAGGCACAAGTACTGGTAGAGGCACAGCTCAGCACCACACCAGCCTGGGGCAGGGATGGTGCCCAGGGATGCCTGGAACTGGATGCACCCTGAGAGCTCACCTCCTGCTCCTTCGGCCGCGCCTCTGGGAGTGCCTTGCTCTCCTTGCTCTCCACCTCTGGTTTGGGGGTCACGCTCTTCCCCTTCGGAGCGACGCTCTCAGGAGCTTTGGAAGGCTCCGCGGCAGCTTTGGGCAGGGGCTTTTCCTCTGCCAGCACCGGGGGCTTCTTTTCCGCTGGCGGTTGGGGCTTCTTCTCCGCTGGGGCGGGGCTCGGGGTCCTGCTCTGCTCAGCGGCCCGGAGGCTCCTGGCGGGCGAGGGTTGCTGCTCGGGGGGTGCCGCCGGCTCGGTGGGCACGGGTGCCGGCGTGGGCGCTCTGTGCTGCTGGCCGGCGGCAGGTGGCTGGTGCCGCGGGGAGCCGGTGGATGGCGGCTTTGGGGTAGGCAGTGGCATTGGGGCAGGGTCACCGAGGCTGCCTTCGAGCAGCCGCTGAGTTTGGCAGTTCAAGCACAGCCATTCGTTCTTCTGCAAAAGAATAGGAGGAAAAGTCCTGTTGAAATTCTGGGAGCTTCACCCCGTGCAGGGGTTTCATGGACGAGCTCTGCCGGTGGGACACCTGGCAATGGTGCAGAGGACTTGGCCCACCCAAACCAAAGAACCGGCTGTGGAGGGGCATGCAGCATCATAGCCACACCCTGCAATCCATCCACATCCACATCCAACTTCTACCCAAGCCACCCCTACCCTTGTCCAGATCCCAGAGGTACCATGGCTGCGGCACAGGGATTGCACACTCTCCCCCACAATCCCTCAGTATCACCAGCTCTTTCATTCTTCAGCCTTGTGATATTTCAGTTTTAAGCAAAATTAAACAATCAAAGGCAGATTACTACCGTAGCTTAACACTTCTCAGCTCCATACAGCTCCTCTCTCACTCCAATTTGTTTTCTTTGATACAATAAAGGTTTAATAGCATAATCATAACACTTACGGCTCTTTTTTTCTAGGTTAACAAAAATACTGGGTACACAGGTATGCCAGAATTTCCCAAAGACATTACCCAAAGTACACGCTGTGCGGGAAAAGAACAAGACAATCTTGTCTAGTGAAATTCTCAGCAAGAGTTGTCGTTTTATGGCCTGGAAAAAGCAGAGGCAAATGGAGCTGTGAGTGGCTGAGAGCCCGCAGGGCTACGGCAGGGGCTCTGCATTAAAAGATCAGAAGCGCTTTCCTCCCCCGGGTTGCCCAAGGGCTATTTTTACCCACCCAGGAATGTCCAGGAATAGGAGCTTGACATTTCCTTCCCTTTCGATGTTTCAGCACCTTAAATCTTTTTGGTTTTGCTGCTAACAGCACAATATGCTCCAGGTTGTTTTCCCAGACTTCTCCTTTGCTGATCCATGGCTCCCAAAGCTCAGGGTGGCCAACCTCAAGCGGTGGCTGGCCCTTAGGAGCTGTCATGCTATCAGAGAGGTGGTCTTGGTCTTCAGTTGGACCAGCCTGGGGCCAGGGCTGTGAGCCAGCTGTGTCCCCTGCGGCCCCAGAGGCCACGGTCTGCCTGGAGGAGATGAGGTTCATCAAAATGACACTGAGAAAACAGCCTCAGGTTGTGCTAGAGGAGGTTTAGATTGAATATTAGGAAAAATTTCTTCACTGAAAGGGTTGTCAAGCACTGGAACAGGCTGCCCAGGGAAGCAGTGGAGTTACCATCCCTGAAGGGATTTAAAAGATGTGTAGATGTGGTGCTTAGGGACAGAGTTTAATGGTGGGCTTGCCAGTGCTGGGTTAAGAGTTGGACTCCATGATCTTAAGGGTCTTTTCCAACATGAACAGTTCCGTGATTCCAATCTCTGACTCTAAATCCCATACCTATGGGACAGCAGCACTGTGATAGCCTTGTCACCTGCATCCCAGGAGTTTCCAGGTTATGATGAGATGCTGGAGATGCCTTGCAGCTGGTGGTGGCCAGGAGCAGCAGGACTTTCCCACGGACACTTCAGTCCTACAGCAAACCAGCCCAGGAGCAGCCCTCCGGCCCCATGCTCTCCAGGGAGCAGAGGGGCAGGAGGGCTGCTCCTGCAGGAAAGGGGCAGGTGTAAAACATCCTCCTACACCCAGCACCTCGCAGCAGCCCCTGCTCTTCACAGCAACATCTTAAGAATACATTAGGGCTTTGGAGGGTGATTAAAAAAATCCCTTTCAGCATGGTAATATTTAATTACTGCTTAATCAAAGAGAAAGTCTAATTAAGGGGCAAGTGTAGCCTATTGTATCTTAATGATTGCATTTGTCTTCTTTTATTTCAGAACTCGTTCCCGTGCCTCTGAATCAGTTCTGCTCACCCCACTCCGCTGTGTAATTATTCCAGACCGCAGAAGGAAATGTGATTGTGTGACACAAATTGAAACCATGCCTCACGGAAATACACGACCTTTCATTTTTCGTTCAAGATTCCTGTTTTTCTTTGCCAGAGCTCCCTCCCTGATTCAGGCAGTGAGGGGAGGGCACGATGCACGGGGTGGGGTTGGATGTGCCAGGGCAAAGCTCACCTCAGCTCCTGCCCACACCTGTCTGCCACACCATCACACCAGCTCCCAGCATGGTCCTGAAGGAGCTGGGGGAGATCAGCTTGTCTTGAACCCAGCCTACCTCACTCAGATCCTTTACACCTCCCTGAATGGGCATTGTATATCCTCATGATGTCCCAGCCTGCCAGACTTTGGTGACTGGGGAACTCTGCATATGTGATGGACACAATTGCTTTTGCCCTTCCAGGGAAAAATTCAAGCCCAGAAAGACCATGGAAGGCCAACACTGGCCACCACGTAGCAAATGCAGATGCTGAGTGACTATCAGGTCCCACTCAAGGAGCCCATGGAGAGGCAGCAGTCACTGCTGGTGTGATCTCATCTTCACGAGGTGTAGGGCTCCTCCACAACCAGATGAGCACAGTACTAACCTATTCCATGGGGATGCCCATCCCTGGAAGTGTTCATAATCGGGCTGGATGGGGTTTTGAGCAACCTAATCTAGTGAAAAGTGACCCTGCCCATGACACAGGGGTTGGAATGAGGTGAAGGTCCCTTCAAACCCAAATTGTTCTACAGTTCTATGATCTGATGTCTCTGCAGGTTGGTCTGAGGTTCCTCCCTGAGGTTCCTCCCAGCTGTGGCTCTGCAGCCATTCCTCTTGGCAGTTTGAGCAGCTCACCCTGCCATCCTGCTCTTGTAGATGTGACAGCTCGACTCTTCATGGGACCGCGCTGGGAAGAGGGTAAGGGAACAATCTCTGTTAAAAATAGCTCTGCCAAAAAGATTGTGGAGCTCCACTCTGAAATGCCCCTCATCTTTCAAAGCAGGCAGGAAGGCCTGGTTACAGTGGGAAGGCAGGAACCAAGGAAGGGCAGGCAGAGAGGGTCCTCTGGCTTTGCCAGCTGTGAAAGGTGCCAGGCAAGCCCCAGAGACACTCAAATTGAGAGACCGGCATATGCTGAGTTTTCATTTTCTCTTACTGACTTTTCCTTCAGCACCTCCGGGGTCTTACATGCTGAAGAGACCCTGCTGACAGTCCTGCATCCTGCGCTTCAATCCAAACTTCTGTGGAAAATCACTGTGGCAGAAAAGTAGTGGAAGGATAACTGCATTTTCCTGAGCTGTGGGAGAGCCCCATCCGTGTCACAGCCAGTGCCACGTGGAGCTGTGTGTGAGCACAGACTGTGCTGCAGCAGCCAGCGCATCGTTTGCCATCACAGCTCGCACTGGCTGCAGTGAACACGCCAGCAGCAGCAGCTGTGAGCTGCCCAGCTCCCGCATGCACATGAGGGAGAGAGAAATCCTGCCCATGGCAGTTGTGGGAAGCTGGAGTCGAGCAAAGCTGCCCATGGCAGTGTGACTGCCTCTGGTAAATCATTCAGAGCTCTTGGCTCCATCTTTAAGAGACCCCTGCAGCCCCATCAACCCCAGCACTGACACCTGTCATGTGTCTGCAGGTTAAATCCCAGGTGGTCTGTGAGGATGCTGAAGCTGAGGCACCTCCCAGCCTTGTGCCAGTGCCCCACGCTCTGCTCTGACAAATGATCCGTCCCTCTCTCACAGCGTTATCAGCTCGGTGTTTGGTTATTCCACAGCAACTCTGCTCCCTCTCAGAGGGACTGGCCCTGAAGCAGCTTCCTCTTCCACATAACCTGGCCTCAGGCATTTCCCAGAGAACATGGCCACGGGGATTAAGCTGTCCCTGAGAAAAATGCAAACATTGGAGGAGCAGCGGCTGCTTTGCTAACAGCTTGTAAATCCCCATTGAGATTAACCAGATCCCAAGAAGATAATGATAATTAGGCTGTATTTAGTGCTTTACATGTCCAAACTCTTGGATGCCCAGGAAGCCAGGGTGCCTCTCCTTGGGGTGGAAAATGGGTAAGGAGCTTATGGCAAAGGCATGGCAGCTTCTGTCTGAGTCTCCACACTTAAAGATGCTGGAAACCTTGGCCCTGATCAGGACGGGGATGGGGCCTTGCTTGGCACTGAGGTTTGCTGCCTTAGAAACCACTGTGATGGTGAGCATGGGGGGGTTTAACCATGTGGAGCGCAGGTTATGGCGAGCTGGGGCTGATGAAGGCAGCACGCAGGGAAGATGGGCAACACTGCTGGGATGCAGAGCAGGCTCCAGATGGAGGAAAACATCAATAATTAAGAAGAGGGATGAAACCAAAGTGCGCCTGAGATGCCATCTGAAATGAAGAGGCGCTGGCATGGCAGGGCACGCTGGAGCACAGCCAGCCAGAGGCAGCGGGGTGAGGCCGCTGGGAGCTGCCCAGCCTAGCTGCTTATCAGCTTACAGCCTTTGAGGGTCACTGCCCTGATTCCTCGGGCTCCCTGCTTTCCTTGCCTCCAAAGAACTGGGATTTGCAGAAGAGTCACAGAAAAAGGGGATTTCTGCAGAGACAGTGCCGAGACAAGAGGCAGGACAGAGCTCTGGATGCAGGGCAGGAAGGACTGAGGGAAGGCAGCTTCGTTTAAGACGCTGTATCTAAGTGGAAATGACCATGCCAGTTTTTAACTGTGCTCCATGGCATCAGGGCATGCTGGATTTGGCCACAATTCCTGCTGGCTCCGCTGAAGGGGCAGCAAGTGCTGTGCCCACGGCTGCCCGTGCTCCCTCCTGGGAGGAGAGGAAGGGTGTGGGATAGGGGGGGTCAGCAGTGAGGGCTGCAGGGATGGGGGTGCACCCAGCCTCCCCAGAGCTCCAGAGCTGGCTGGCAAGTGGCCACAGCCACTTGTGCTCACCAGCCTCCATCGGGTCTCACCCTGCAATTGTTTTAATTCACTAATGGGCGACAACAAAACTGTAATTAACTAAAATAGAAGTCTTCCATTCTGGTCAACGTTACCACTTGGCAAGTTAATTAAATGCTGAATTCCCCCAGCGCCGCTGGGTTTTTATAATGATGGAGCCAGAGAGCTTCAGCATCACAGTTAAACATGAATCCTCTGTTCTTGGAGGCTGGCTGAGAGGCTTGGTGAGAGCCTAGTGGTGCTAGAAGCCTCCCAGCTTCCCCAGTTAGCTCCTGGTTACCAGTCCCACCATCCCCATCAACCCCCAGGCTCAACCTCTCTAGTGCCTGGAAGATGCTCAGCCATGGTCTTTATACCTAGGCAATCTGCTCCCCACAATCTCACCCCTAAGACTCTGCCCAGTTACTTATGCTCTACAGCATTATCTTACACAATCAAAACAGTATCTATTAAAATACTGGGACAAAAATCTGTACAAAATAAGATAAGCAGCATGAGGTACAAGTATCTCGCAAGCCAGATCTCTCATTTCCCAGCATTAAATGCAATGAATCTCACCAGAATATTTCATTTATTTGCTGACAAGTACTGTGCAGGGCTCATCACTGTGACAGATGGATGCCTGGAAAATATGGAAAACACTTCTGGTATCTGAATCAAGATCCAAATTAACAAGAACCTCATAAAATCACTTCCCAAGCCCTCTCCTCTGCCCTGCTAGCAGGAAAGCTCCCTTTAGGATGGTTCCTGACTACCAGACACCTTCCACACACCCTCCCACAGCAGAAATGGGGGCATCTCAACGTGTGATCCCAGTTCCCTAACACTCTGCATCCTTGTGCTAAGAACACTGCAGCTCTGTCTGTGCTGTCCATGGCTTTTAGCACAGTGTTAAAGGAAAGGGACTAAGTCATGCTTGATCACTGGCTGCCAGGGATATTTCAGAGCCACCTCAGGCAGTGCTGGGGGTCTGGCTAGCAGGTTCCCACCTTCTAAGTGCTCCTGCGCCCTTCCTTCTCTTGGCCAGCAGCCTCCCCCTGCAATCCTGGTGCTCCCTCATTTCAGATGCCAATGCCCAAGCACAGGCTGATGCTCGCTTACCCTTGGATTCTGCCCATTCCCCCAGCTGAATTCTCCAGAGCCCCTCCAAATCCCCTCCCCACACCTCTGCCAAGCACCTTTCACTGAGCTGCCACAGTTTTGGGATGTGGGGAAGGATGTGCTGGCCAGTGCCAAAGGCACTTTGGGATTCTTGGTTACAGAGGGGAGGTTGTACAACAAAATCTGACCAGGGCACGTTCACAAAGGGTGAACAATCATGTGCCATCAGCAGACAACCACAGGCCTGGTTTTACCTCCGCCCCAGCCCTTATCTCTCCTAGGAGGCTGAGGCAGTGATGGGATTTGAAACGAGGGCAAGGAAACAAAACGCGTGCTGTGACGGCGGCGGAAGCACCAGAGATCAGGAGGAGAAATGGAGCACATGCAGGAGGTACTTGTGGGATCTGCATCTGTGCTGGGAACAGGCCAGAGGGAATTCAGGTACCCCAGTACCAGGAAGGGACTGAGACCAAGGGAAACTGGGGACAGCGCGCAGACAGGGGCACGTCTGGGGAGAGCGTGTGGGGTTGTGTGTCCCACACCACCATTGACAGCCACCTCCAGGACACAGGACAGGGCAGAAAGTGTGGGGCACTTTGTTAACCTGATTGTGCCTTTTTTGCTCTAAAACCACCTCAAAAATCCCGCTCAAGCTAGATGCAGATCTGCATGTGTGCTTGCTAGCTGCACTGCTGCTTCTGAAGCTTAGCATGTGTGTAGATACACATACATAGAATCTGCAGACAATAAAGGAGCACCAAATGGAACTCCCAAACAGTGGTCAGCAGTGATGCCTGCTAGGCATGGGGAGCAAGTGGAGCTCCCCACACATCCTTCCCCCTGCCTGGCTCCCTCACCCAGAGAGCGGAATGCCACTCCCAGCGTAATGCCACGGGCACCCAAGTCCATCTGCAGGGAAAGGCAGAGAGGGGACTGCACACACCTCAGGCAGCTGAGTCTCTTCAGATGCCAACTGCTCCACACTAATTGACTTCATTACCATCAACCGGGCAAGTTTTAGCACAACCCCGGGCTTGCAGATCAGCTCCCCTGAAAGCCACCACAGTTATTTCAATCTCTTGCTATATATAGTATTTGACTAAGCCACCCAGTGATGTGTTTTCCAGCAACAGACTATTCTTATCTGTTCCTGTAGCCCGTCTCAGGCTGATGGAACTGATGGTCCCTCCCCAGCTCTATTTTAAAGGTGTGTGATGTATCGATGGCCTTCACACCGCAACAATGTGATCAAAAGCAGCACAGGGTAATGAGCTCGCTGGGATAAGCTCTGCCTCACGGGGATTGTTTTCTGCCTCCCATCTGCTCCATTTCATCCCTTCTCTGTGCCAGGACCTCTCTCAAGTGGAAAACAGGCACAGGAAGAGAGGATGGAAGAAGCTGCACACGATGGCTGAGCACTGGAGCTGCTGTTAGTGTGTTGGAGGGAAGAGGAGGACATGGGCAGAGGCACCTCCCAGCCCCGTGACAAGCTGCAGGGAAGATGGTTTGTATTGCACCAATGCTCCATCCCCTCAGCAAATCTACCCAGAGGAGACCTGGAGCAGGAGCAGGGTGTCAGCTCCACAATCCATGCCCTTTACTGGTGCCACGGAAAGGGAAAGGCAGGAGAGATGAGCAGCCAGACAACAGCCAGGTGCCAAAGTGGCCATCGCAGTCCCGGTCCTTGTCGCTCCCTTCCCCTTGCACGTCTCATCCCAGGGATTATACCCCCTGCTCCTGGCTGGATGCACCAGCCCTCCATGGCAGAGCCCAGGGGTCAGCAAAACAGCTCCCGTGGGGCTCCCAGCCTCCCACCCTGCGGCTCCCTATCCACACAGCCAGAGGAGGATTATTCCAGCTGAAAGTCTGTGACTGATGAGTAATACCAACGCTACCCTCCGCTTGCCTTCGAGGAACAGCTGTGCTCTTGCCAAGCCCAGCTTATTCCGCTGCAGCAGCCGATGGCCGGGCTGAACACCGCACGCCAAGGGGAAAGTGCCGCAAGCCTCTGCGGCCGCAGGAGAGCCGCAGATGGGGTCGTCACCACCCTGAACCAGCCTGGACCACCTGCAGCTCCTTGCCCAGCTGCAAACCCCACTGGCTGTCACCTTGGGTCGGGGCATCCCATCCTGGGCAGTACCTCCTCTGGCAGAAGTGGAGGTGGATTCACAGAATTATGGAATTGTTTAGGTTGGAAAAGAGCTCTAAGATTGAATTGAACTGTTACCCCAGAACTGCCAAGACCGCCACATGCGGTCCCATGTCCCATGTCCCACATGCCTAACCCATGTCCCACATGCCACATCTGCATGTCTTTTAAATCCCTCCAAGGGTGGTGATTCTACTGCTGCCTTGGGAAGCCTGTTTTACTGCTATACAAACTTTCTGCAAAGACATTTTTTCCAGCATCTAATCTAAACCTCCCCTGGCACAACTTGAGGCTGTTTCCATTATCCCAGCGCTTGGGAAAAGAGACCAATCCCCTCCTGGCTACATTGTCCTTTCAGGTAGCTGTAGAGAGTTAAGTTTCTTGGAGCCTCCTTTTCTCCAGGCTGAGCTCCCCCAGCTCCCTCAGCTGCTCCTCAAAGGACTTGTGCTCCAGACCCTTCCCCTGCACTGCTGCCCACTGCAGTAAATGGATGGACTTTTTGGGGTGACCTATGGACAGGTATCCTGCTCTGCAGTCCCATGGGCTGTCCCAGGGCTCCAGCAAGGGTCTTTCCCAAATCTTGCTTGACAGAAGGTGAGGAAAACACCACCAACTTTTCCCTGGTATCTGGAACTATGGGGTTAGTCAAGCTCAGACTACTTTTTGATATTATTTCACTCTTCACCCAAACATCTTATTCCACAGAACTGGGAAAGCAGCTCACACAAATGCCAAGGGGCCAGTTGGACAACCTGTTTGGGACATGTGGCTGGGACCCCAGAGTAAACCCCTGGCTCTGGCATCCAGCTGAAGCCCCCACAGCCAGCAGCAGCTCCCACCCTGGAAGCATCTCATCATCTGCAACCCTGTGTGGCTGTAGCCATGAGCCAGGCTCCCTCTTGCTCATCCCTGCCCATCTTCCATCCCCTCTAAAATTAGGGCAGCTGCTGCGGCAGGAAGCACCTTCTGTATTTTTGGAGCTTAAAAAAAAAAATAAAAATCCTTTTTGAATGGCAAGAATGTTTCTAAGTCAAAGGATTTAAACTATTTTGCAATCAAGGAAGCCTATTTCCAAACGAGCTGAAGGCGAGAGCCTGGGTGCTATGTGGGCTGTGTGAAGGGGCTGCTAAAAAAGGGTATACAGCTGTCCAAATTTTGGAAACCAGTGCTTTTGCAGAACATATATAGACATCCCTCCCCACTCAACATATTTCCTACCAGTTCATTAGACTAAAAAAAAAAAAAAAAAAAATCAGTAGGATATTGAGGAGAGCACTTTGATGCTTTTGGCTTGTCTAAAAGCCGTGGGACCAATTGCCAGGGCTGTGGGTCAGCATCCATTGCCCTGGTAATGGCCTGCTGAGCAGCAGTGTTACTGCCATGCTCCTGCACTAACACAGACATCCAGCAATAAACCAGCTGCCTTTGGGAATGGGAAGCAGAGGTCCCACCTCCCAGCAGGGCAATGGTGATGGAGATAAACCACCATAATTAGTGGGTTTCCCTGGAGATGGTGAGGAGACACGGAGGCCAACCCCCGCCCTCCTCCAACGAGCCATTCTCTGTGTTACCATCAGCCACTCCCATCTGTACCTGGTGACCCCTGACCCCTCCGCACTTCGGTTCAAATTTCACATTTCACCTTTGATTTCCCACAGTTGCCACCACTGGATAACAGCTTTGACACTCATTTATCTCTGTTGTTGTTTTCAATCTTGATATGCTCCTGTTTTTTCCTGGCCATTGGCTATCGCCACACATCTTCTGTTGCCTTGAGCATTACCTGATATTTCCTTCTGCATGGGGAGATAAAACTGCCCCTGGCCTGGGATGGATTCAAGCATCTCTGGAGCCTCTTTCCAGAGAAGTGGGAGAAAAGTCATGTCCAGGCTGGACAGCTGGAGGTGCAATGATGGGAGGTGACGTGAGCACGTGCTGAGCATTTAAGAAAAAGGAAAATAGGAACAAGAGAGCAAATCTGATGCTGAAAGCACTTTCCATTTTCCTTTTCACTGAGCCTTACTATTCCTCTCTGTTTCATCTCAGAGAAAGAGCTAAATTAACTACCAGCTCAGTTCTGAGAGACTGGATCCAAATGGATGAAGTATTAAGAAGATTTTCTGTTCACAATAAAATCCAGGCAACGGTATTAAAGCAGCAGAGGGTTTGGTCTGGTTTTCACAGATTAGCTACGGCTGTCCCAAGGACTGCAAGCTCTAATTTTCCCATTTTCCTCCAACACGATGTTTATAGAGCTGTCTGGATCATTTACAGTCATTGCAGACCAGACTGGGATGACCATCATGCAACTGTGTAGAAGACAGGAACACAGCTCTTGTTCTCCACCACGTCCAAGCTCCCTGTCCCTTCTCACCCACACACAGAGCAGCTGTTTCCAGCGCACCCTCTGAGGGCTCTGCTGGGTTCCTGCTCCAGCACTGCCAGGGATGCACCCACTGAGAAGCTGCATCTTCTCAGCAAGCTCCAGCACCCAAACCCACAAGCACTGAGGCAGGACACTACTCCCCCAAGTGATAAAGAAGTAATATATTGTTCATTTTTGTCTGAATCGATCTGGCCATGCATTGTAATTTACTCTGTGATCAGGTACTCCTTAATGAGATTTATCAGCCTGCCAAGCAGCCTTATCTTTAACTGTGCCCATTATCAGGATGTATTTCTCAGCCAAGGTTAGCAGCAGCAGGAGCATCTCTGAACACCAGCTGCATGATAATAATCCCATAATAACGCCCAGGAGATGTGAAGCAGGTCCAGCAGAGCCCATATCCAGTCACCATGGACCCCACTCCCGCTGAAGCAGGTGTGGTGGAGGTGCAAGGTGTCCCTTGTGGCTATTTCACACACGTTTGTCACATCAACTGCGACTCCTCAGGAGCCACTTGAACCCGCACGCAGATTTCAAGTCTGCAGCAAAAATAATGCCTGCTAAGGGGAACCTGGCCAACTCTGCAGAAAACAAATACACTACTCTCTATGTTTTTCCAACAGAATGGAAGAAAATCCAAGAAAAGCTAAGTTTATCAGAGGAGTCTTATTTAACCAAAAGCTTCTTTTTTCATAGGCACTACTGTTGACTAAAATATCCAGCCGTACAACTAGTAATTTGCTGCATCTGATAAAAGCAGATTCAAGCTGTCTGATTGCTCTGTTTTAAATTGCAGAGAGCCCCAAGTGTCTATCAGACACTCATTTCCAAACCAGAAGAAAATCAGCATCTCGGGAAGCTTCAGCTTCCTTCCCTTAGGAGCTGCTGAGGCCCCTGTCCCCTCACCCCAAAGCAGCCCAGCAGCAGCAACCTGGGTTTGAACCTCCTTCATGATCCCAAGGGATCATTTTCATAGCAGGCTGGGGAGCCATCAGTGCTATGGCCTGGAAGCTGAGGACATCACAAACCAATTTCCTGCAGTACCTACACATAAAGCTTTCCAAGCTTTAAAAATAGTTATATTTTTAAATATTATTGCAAGAGACAAACCCTATGTTGGCAGAGACCGAAACCCCCACGTGGAGGTGGCTGAGGGTACTCAGGGCTGTACTGCTAAGAGCCACCAAATCCCTCTTCCCGTGGTCCTTCCTTGGGGAGCAGATGCACCACTGGAGGAGATACCTGCATCCATGATTTTTGCCCTGGAATGCATGTGTGCCTAGAGGACTGGATGCTTTTTTGGTTTCTGTGGGCAGTGCTGCTTGACCACATTAAATGACTGCTGCTTCAAAAAAGCCCACGCACCCCCGCTCCAGGCTTGGAGGCTGTGAGTCCCAATTCCAGCAGCAGAAATATTTTAATTAAATGAACTACCTTTATGGAATAAATCAAGCGATAAGCTTGAAAAATTAACTCCCATAATCTTTCATGCTGCTGTGCAGGTCAATTACACTAAAAGGCTGGGAAATGTTCTAGAAACATGACTTGTTACAATGGAGATGGATGAGCCATTTTACTTCCTAAATTATACACAGCAGCATCTTTCCAAACTCATGTCTTGCCCTTTCCCATCCCCTTACCTGTTGCCCATGGCAGCATTTCCCACCTGCTTGGGGGACAGTTCCCAACCATCCTCCCCAGGAACACATCCCCTGTCCTCACCATCTGTCCTCATCTTGAGTGTTTGCTGACTCCTTACAGCCCACATTTTGGGGACTGGGATGGAGTCAGGAATCAAGAGCTGCCTACAGATGGAAGAGGAGTCTTGGTGGGGCCAATTCAATTTTCATCATCTTCAGAACTTATTTTAAATGTAAGATTCTTTTGAAAACCATCTTATTTTAACTTCATCTTCTGTTAGGAATAGCTGATAGCCCCTCAGCTGGCACGTGGTGATTTGATGGTGACTCTGACCTTGATGGATGCTCCCACCAGCACTGCCCAGTCTCTCTGAAGCCAGGAGGTAGGAACTGGCTACAGCTGCTGGGGTGGAAGAGCTGCAATTTTCCATCTCGAGAGTAAATGCAGCAAGAATGATGCTGAGAATCCAAAAGGAAATTATATGGTGAAGTTCACATAAAATGGCTGCTTAAAAAAAAAAAAAAAAATTAGAAAATCATATGAATCACATGTTCACTCAATTTAATATGATCTGTGAAGGCATTTCCTTCCCCAGCTGCCCTTTCTGCAGACAGACAGATGCCTGTGGAACTTTTTGCCTCCTGAAGCCACAAGAGGATACACCTCACATAAACCCTTTAAGTAATTTAAGAAGCTCCACTTTAAGAGTAGTTCAGGGCCACTGCAGAAACCAGCTCCTGTAAAGGCTGGCAACACTGCCCTGACTTCCAGCCTGAAGAAAAACCCAGATTTGTTAAAAATACTTCTGCCTAGCTCTAGTTTTCTCCTCTTCTCCTCATGTCCTTTTTGCTCTTGGCAAACAGATGACTGTTGGTCATACTTAACAGTTCTGACTAAACCAGGGAATTATGTAAAAAGGGGAATTTCACAGCTCCTTCACAGACCCGAGTGCGGGTGTTTGTTCCCAGCAGCCAGCAGAACCTGCTGCTGCAGCTCCCTCACCCGAGCCGGCACATCCCGAGGGTCCAGCTCCAGAGCCTGGACCCTGCCCTGGCTTGGACAGAGTCATGGGCAAACCCACATCCACACTTTGTGGGGTTATTCCCAAACCAAATACCTTTTTTTTTTTTTTTTTTTCCCCCCGAACTAGGGTTGTTTTTCTTTTTCTTTGAGAATATTTTGTCTCTGAGTCAAGCAAACCCCTCTGAAATCAGTGCTTACTGCTTCAACAGGTGGTCTTTGAGCTCCAAACAATTAAAATATCCTAACCAAAAAAATGCCCTAAACCAGCCCTTCATGTCGGAGCCCTGAGATTTCTACTTATCTCCCAGTCATGGCACAAATAATGGCCAAAGGCTGCTAGCTGTGGCATGGGACAATACAAAGCATTCAATAATCCCAACTGAAAATCCCAAAACAGATCTCTAAAATTAAGAAATCCCTCTTATCGCTCCCAAAGGGGTCTCCAATTCCCCCAAATCCTCCCTTTGTGTTCCAGTGTTGTGTTGTACTCTCGCAGTATCCCATGACAATGAGGTCTCTGGGCTAGCTGTGCAAAACATCTTCTCCCCACCTCCCTTTCTTCTTGGTTTTTGTATTGTGAGAAGCACACGAGCGGATGAAGGACTGTGCTCTGCCATGTGCTAGGACACAGACTGACTCCCACCCTGTCCTGGTTATTCACATTTTTGGTGCAAAGAGGCCCCCAGCAAATCTGCCTTTGAGGCTTTTCATCACTCCAGGGAAAAGGGTGGTGGAGGTAGTCATGTATCTATTTCCTTCCAGTAACTCCTTCACAAGGCAAGCACAGGAGAGAGCATCAAGGGATGAGAGCAGCATGAAGGACTTGGGCAATTCTCCAGAGACTTAAGGTCTCCTAACGTAGAGTTTATTTCACTTAACTATCTAAAATTTGGGCATCCAGTCTCAGCAAGTCACCGTCTGCCCCAGGTGGGAGATGAGCATCTCCGGGATAAGCCAAATCCCATGCAAGGCATCGCCCCAGGTGGGTACACCACTCTTTCCATCAACTTGGAGAGATAAACCTGAAACTGGTGTGGGGTGTGGGGGTGGACAAACCCTCCCCTCCCATTCCCTGCGGCCACAGCATGCCCAGCAGAGGATCCCTGTGCTGAGCAGCCTGGGCAGAGCAGAGGCTCCCTGAGCACAGCACCGCTCACTCGCAGCACGCCGCCTTATTTTAGCAGGCAGAGCAGATGGCAGTGGGAAGATGAGGAGGCAAAGCAGCAGTGAAGAGAACATTTTAGAGATAAAGCTCCGTGCTCTGCTGAGGGGGTCTGGTGCATTTTGGTGGTTGTAGCCAGAAAGAGCTTTAAGGCAGCTCAAGGGTTTGCTGGTGGGGGACCTATAGCCATGGAGAGGAGAGAGAGGGAAAAGCCTGCCCTGGTTCCTAAATACCGCTTGGCACAGACAGGGACAACTGGCACTGGCTCAGCATGGCCTCAGTGAGGCAGAAACAGAATGGAAATAATCCTCAGCAAAGGAGGCAGAGCCCTTGCAGAGGCTTCCAGCCCTGGCAAGAGGGTGCTTGGGCTCTGCTGGCTCCTGGCCAGGAGCTGGGGGAAGCTGGGACTGCTCCCTTCCCCAGCGTCACCACGGATTTCTGCGTGAGCCTGAACATCTCTCAGGGCTGGATCTTCCCTGCCTGAAACACAGGGAATGCTCTGCAGAGCACCCTGGGTTTTGAACCTCTCTGAGCCCCTGCGGAGCTGGGGACCGCGACAGCAGCACACAGGCACTGAGCTTGGGCTGCAGGGTATGCTGGGGAAGATGATTTACTCACAGCTACCCTGTGCCACCCGCCAGCACAGCCTCCCTGTGCCCCAGAGGCTGAACCCCACAGCGTGCTCAGAGATGCCATCCTCAGGGAAGAAGAGCCGTGACACCCCAGCTCCCTCCTGTCCCCTTCACCTGGTTCCACGTCCGCTATGACCAGCAGGACAAAGCACAGCAGCAATCACAGCTGTGTCCTCCAGATCCCTGTGCCTCCACTTTGCCCTCCAGCACAAAATACAACAATAGCAGCTGCACATTTCGAATTGTTTCTCTTCCAAACACCCCAGAAAGTTGTTTAACTTGCAAAGTATTACCTGGGGCTTTTTCACCAGATTTTTAATTAGCTGAAATGATTTGCTTGTTGGGAAATCGTTTCCAGCAGCTCCTAAAGAGCTTTAACATCAGCTCTGGGAACAGTTTTGGAAGGGAAATGAATTTCAGCTGGGCAGAAAGTCCAGCACCAGGCTACACCTCTGCCCACCCTCATCTCAGGAAATTCCACTCTGCCACACAAAGAATTGAAGCAATTTTTAAGAAAAAGTTTGATTATTTCCTTCTGTTGGTGCAGGAGACTCCCCTGGCTGAGCTTCTCAAGCTGCTATTCTCAGGCGGGGAGCACATTTAATTCTTGGATTCCTGGCATTACCCTGGCTGGGAATTCCAGCTCCCTGCAGCCCTCAGCACACCTGTCTTTGACCGTGCATCAGGACCATAAACCAGCCACCATTCAGTTTGCAAACAACTATTTAACAACCCAAAAGGAGGATGTTTTTTTCAAAGAGAAGGTGCCAGCATTCCTGTTTATGGGCTGATTACTTATAATAGCTCACTTTGTGTACTGCCTAGAAGATCTCACTTCTCTAGGTGCTATTTCAAGCAACATATTTAGAAACTCTTGGCAAAGTACAAAGTAATAAATAATTTTGGATGTCCTTTTTCCAAGAGGGTGGGCACATGAGCTCCTGCTCAGTTTCCTGGGGGCGTGGCTACGTCCCTCTTTAAACTTTGTGCTCCATTTTTTATCCATTTTCTTATGCCTGGCCAGGATTGCCTTTAAAATTTGGGGGATTTTAAATTAAAAATAATTGGGTGGCAGAGCAGCCACTTGCAGGTGGAGCCCCTTATCGTCACCTCCAGTGCTGGAAGTGATCAATCCCAAGCATTCACTGGCATTCCCTCTGGAAGATCACAGAATCCTAGAATAGTTTGGGTTGGAAGGGACATTCAGGATCACCTTGCTCCAACCCCCTGCCATGGGCAGAGACACCTTCCACTAGACCAGGTTACTCCATGCCCCATCCAGACTCTCTTGAACGTTTCAGGGATAGGGCATCCAGAACTTCTCTAGACAGCCTGCGCCAGGGCCTCACCATCCTCACAGCAGAGAGAAATTCAGTTTGCACTGGAGCAGTCCATGTCCTTAGGAAGCAGGCAAGCCCCTGGAGACACCGGAGCTCTGGCACTCTCCTTAGCTTTGTCAGTTTCCCAAGGGACATTTCCTAAAAACTCCCCATTTTCTCATGGAACGATCACACATTTGATGGAGCATTTTATCCCCTGGTGGCTTCCAAATATTGCCTATGCTTTCTAAATATTGCAGGGTGAACACACAAGGGAAGGAAAAGTGGCAGCCCAAGCTCTGGAAAAGCCTTTCCACTTGCTCACAGGAGCAGGAAAGGGATAAAAATCGAAGAAGGAAAGGAGTGCAATCATTGCTGGATCAAACATAAGCATCTCTGTTAATGCCCTGGCTTACAATTACAATCACTTACGTTAATAATGGCACCTCCTGGCTAATCCCTCCTACGCTCCCAATCCTTGGAAAGGAGCTAGTTTACAGCCTTGTGTGAAGAAAGAGACTATGGAAGCATTGGGGTTTTTAAGGAATCCTGTCTCACCACCAAGGAAGGTGCAGCATGGCTTCTGTCTGCCCAGTGGAGCAGCTGCTCTTAGGCACAAAAGAATAGGAAAACGAAGCGGTTTCAGATTAAATGACAGGGGCAGGGATGATGATCTGTGCTGAACGGGCTGACTGAGGGCCAGGAAATGAACAGGGAGTGGAAGATGGAGGGACATGTAATTTCCTCTTCTGCTCTGTGGAGAAAATGCAGATGGAGGAATCCAGGGTTCACAGGGTCCTGTGACAAGGCTTTTAAGCAGGTAAGAGGCAGATGAACCCCCTGGAGGGGGTCAAAGTGCTTGTAAAGGTTTGGTATCCAACTCCTCCTCATGCCAGGATGTGGGTCCCCAGAAGCCATGCAAGAATTTCCCCTGGGAGAACAGATAATTAGTATAAATAAACCCATTTCTAGCATCTGGGGCTTCATCACCCAGCACCTGCCCTGTGGTGCCACACGGCGACCCACCTTCTGTAGGGGTCTCACACCTCCAGAAGACAAACTGTCCCTGTGAAACATTTTCCTCTCAATTTACATAGCAAACGTCAACCAAAAAGGCATTCAATCATGTGTTTCCACTCAGTCCCTGACCCCTGTGACAGAAAAATTATTGGAAGGTGGCTGTGAGGTGGCCACAAGCCACACTAATAGCTCCACCACCGAGACTGAAAACCAGCCTGGGTAATGTAAGAATGAAACACTGCTCAAAATATCCATTCAGAGATCTTCTCAGGCTCAGAGCCTCGGTATGCTTCAAAGAATGAGCCTGCTTTCATTTTCTATTTTACTTTGGTGTTTATTTTTGCTTCAGGCTGGTGCCATCCACCTTCCCCAGCTCATCAGCCCAGTAACCAGGCCAGGAGGAGGAGGAAGGAGCAGCTCCTTAGTGCACCTCCCTGGTCCATTCAGCTTCGTGCCTTTTCACATACTGTGAGGTTTTGTGCTTTGACAGAAGAAGCTGAAGTGCCCTGGCTCGCAGCGCTTGCTCCTCGCTGCTGCCCGGCAGAGCATGCATGGCTGCATGCAGGGAATGCTGCACTGGAGCCCAGGTGAGTCCCAGGCACTGCAGCACTGAAGAACCCCGATTCTCCCAGCAACATTCATTACAGAAGGCCTCCCTCTCCACCACAGAGGAAGGCTTCGTGGAGAGGAACCACGGGAGAACAGAGTTTACGCTGCAAAGCAGGGAGACTTGCAGAGAGGGGTGATGGTGAAGGCTCAGCTCTGCATCCCACATCTCCTGGCAGTGCCACCTGATGGGACAAGCTTGTGTCCCACCAGCAAAGCCCCAGCAGCAACCTAATCATCCCTTCCTGTGGTAGGGGACTGGAACCAGATGGGCTTTAAGATCCCTTCCCACCCAAAGCATTCCAAGATCCTATGATTTAACGGAGGAAGAACAGAACACCCTGGCCACCTCCCGAGCAGTAATTTTTAGCCACACCATTAATGCCATTTGTTTCCATAGAAATAAATGTCATTTCTTCTCTTACCCAGCAGCATTTTCTCAAACACCCAGTGTACTCCTTGGGAGATGGGATCTTAGTCCTTACCTCACACAGCTCATCCCAGTACATGTGTAGTCGGGAAAACAGGGCATCCCAGCACACAGCAAACGCTGAACTACATGGTATGTGGAACACTATTAAACCAGGGTGAACCCCTGCACTGGTTGAGTTGTAGACACCACAAACTGTCTTTCAGGTCCTGCTGATCCTTACAGAAGGACGCAGCCTTCGATAGCACGCGCTGTGATAAAGGCTTGCACATTTTTCAGCAGCACAGCACCAATGTCTTTCCAGTGCCCAGGCTGCCCACGTGGGCTTGTCCTGCCCATGGACTTTACCATCGCAGCTTGGATAAGGCAAGAAAGGAATCAACATAAGAGCCTGGCCTGAGCTAGCAAAACCCAACCCCAACAATCACATCCCATCATCGGCATTCCCGTTGGATTCTTTCCTAGCATGGCCACACGCTTCATCATTGGTATCACGTCTCCTCAGTCTCATTTTGTTCCACGGACCTTTACAGATCCTAAAGTCTGTAGGATACAAGTGCAAAATGCTACTGGGCTCAACAGGAAAAATGATGGTGCTTTGGGAAGTGGATCAACACCAGCAAACTCAGTCTGAGATGCTCCCATTGCGGCAGGGAAATTGAGCATCTCCACTGCAGCCCAGTCCTAAAGCTGCCTCCTCCTCAGCCCACTCAGAAATCCACTGTTACAAAGCCAATTAAACGCTCGATTAAGTGTCCCAACATGTTCCAAATAAAGCACTAACATGGTGTGTTATTAAAAAAAATAGAAAGAAGAAAGATCCAGGTTGTATAATGGTTTGTGTGCCCATCAGGATAAGCTGTGGCTACTCCCAAGGGTGGAAATAGGAGCTGAACAGCCAAATCCTCTCAGCATCTCCCACTAAAAGAGCTGTTTCTTTGTCTGCCCATCACAGTGTTCGACCAAGACTGATTTAGGTGGTCCCACCATCCTCATCATCTACTGCTGGTACTTGCTCAGGGGCAACCAGCCCCCACGGTGCTCCTCAGAGCACACTGCTCCAAAGGTTCCCTCCAATCCAATCCCCCCACACCTTCTGCCTTTGTAAGAGCAGTGTCTACCATCACCTCCACCAGCAGCTCCTCTTGTGGGCAAGGGAGAGCTCCAGGACACAGGAGCCCACACTCTGGACTCAGGGGTCAGTGCTGCCATGTCCTACCAGACCCCAAGGAGCCATCTCATGAAGCTGATCACCACAAACAATATCCAAGTGTGATCCAGACCCCTCTGATCCAAGAACTTTGTCTCCCAGAGTAGATATGGCAACAGCTTGCTGAGGTTGGGTACCAGTCCCTGCACTGGGGAGTGATCCTGAGCTTCTTCAGACATTCATTGTTCAATGCAAGGCACAGCAGGAGCAGCAGTGAGTATCCAGGCTGTCCCCATTCCCCTGAGAGCTCCATGCCTCCTCTGTACCATTGCCCTCCTTCAGAATGGCTGCTGAGTCTGACTTGAACAGCAAAGGCAGAAAACCCTGTGCTAGAATCAGGTGACCTGAATTTTGTGAATAAACTGGGGTTCTTTTGCTCTCCAGTACGTATATATATATGAAACCCTTTCTGATATCTATAAAACACTACAGCAGCTTTAACTCGTCCTACTTCCTCTCAGTGCTTCCACTTTGCCTGTTTTTGCTGCCTTCAACCTTTCATGTGCACAACAGTAACTCTTTTCAAAGCTTCTCAAGGTCAAGAACACCCCTAACAAGGTGCATTAGGGCAGTTATTGATCTTCCCTCAGCCTGCCCCAGAGCTGTTCCAAACTGTGAAACCTCAGTCGGGTGATGGAAAGTTACTCGGGCCCTTCCCATGTTGGTGAATTTTAATATTCACGGCACCCAGTGGGTTGAGAATATCCAATGCCCTTGCAGTGATGGCCCTGTATGTCTGTGTCCATGTCCCTGCTGCAAGGTCACTGTCCCTGTCTGTCTGCTCGAGGATGGCTTGAGCGACTTTCTGAAGGATGAGTCTGTGGAAGTTTCACGGACAGAATACCATCATCCTTGAGAAGTAGATCTGCAATACCTACCAAAATATGCATTTGCTGGGTAAAGCTGTCAAACCTTAGCTAGGGAGAAGAGCTGCCATGAAGACCTATTCATGTTATAGGGGAAAAAGGCATTTGCCCAAATTTTTCCTTGCACTTTCTAGGAAACACCATGATCAATACCACATGGATGAAGTTTCACCACCAATTAAAGCAGAACCCGCAGTGAGGTGGTGGCTCCAAGGGCTCTCACAGACTACTGAGAAGGACATCTGCAGTGGAGACTCAGGTATCGCATCTGCCCTGCTGCTACCTCACCTCCAGCACCATGGGCTGGCTGAAGCAATGCTGATCTCCCCAAAGCCAGAGCGCTCCCTGTTGTAAGCCCAAATCTTTTGACTGCCCAAGCCACAGTGAGCACTCAGGCTCTGATCCTGACACATCCACTCACTTCCCAGCAGGACAGCTCTGGAGACACCTTGGCACTGCTGGCCCTAGCAGCTTGCTAGCCCAGGAGCACAGTAATACAACAGGCAGTGGCTCCAAGTCCTAGGGCACAGCAAATGTGCTCTGGAAAACCAGCCTGGCATTGGGGAAGCATCATTCACTTCAAATATATCTTCATTTAGAAGGCAGAAATCCTCTACTTTGCTCAGCCACTGTCACCCTTGTAAAAATATAGTTTGGTTTTATGAACTGTTGAAAACAATCTGCAGTATCGGAAGTATCAATCAGCAGGGTCAACATACAGCTGACATTTGTCCCTTAATAATATAATTGCAGCTAAAACAAGAAAGGAACCTGGAGCTCTGGGATTTTTTACTGATTAAAGAAAGGAACAGCAGTTCTTAAGATATTTTTAAACTGGCCAGAAGCTGAGAGCAGGCACAGTGAGGCAAACCCCACTGTGTGGAGCAGTCCCAGAGGCTCCAAAAACACAACCAGCAGAAGACAAGAGCCAGCAGCAGACACAGTACGAACAGCTAATGGGGTTCTGCAGAAAATCCAGCAGTGAAGTCTGGCACAGAAATATGGATTGTACGAGTGGACCACACACAGATGCTGCTCATCACCCAGCAGGTGAGACCCCACTCTTAATTCCAACTTGTCTGCAAGGCTACAATGACCCCAGCCCCGTGTCTGCAGGAGGAGCTGTTGGGGAGCCCAGCAGCAGAACCAGATTAATTACAGCAGGTTCAGCAGCACAGAAAACTCCTGAGTCACAGCGAGCTGTTAATTACCAGCGCTTAACAGGATTTGAGGGCTCAGGTCAGCAAAACCGCCTCCCTCTCTCGTGCTGCCCTACTATGCAGAGCTCCAGTTTGACTTAAGTTTATGCGACTGACCCAAATATTCCTACCCTCAGGGCTGGGGTATTGTTTAAAATCATGATTTCTGCACAAAAATCTAGGAAAAACCCAGGAATTGCTGCACCTTGTGGCCTGCATCTCTGGCTACCTCTTTCTCCTGCAGAACACTCCAGGGTCCAACCTCCCGCCCACCTTTCAAGAGTGGCACTTTGCTCTTTCTCTTGTCCCTGGAAAGGGGATTGGGCCATCCTAACACCCCTCTGAGCTCCAGGGACACTGCCAAGCCGTCATGGCAGGACACTCGACTTAGGGAAAACAGCCTCAAAAGGGTGACTGACAACAGCTGCTCCCTGCTGCCCTTTGAGCCTGGTAGGAACAGGACAATAACAGGACCTGGATTCCTATGAAAAAAATGATGCCTGAAAACTTAAAGCCCCTGTCCCTGCTTGTCACCCACTCCCCCTGTCACCCTACGAAAGCAGGTGGCTCTTTGGGAAGCATTTCTGATCATCCCATGAAGGACATAGGGCTTTGGAGATGGAGAGCTGCTGGATCCCCAGCACAGACATCCGTGCTCCAGATGGCAGGAGTCAGGTTCTTCTTAAGGCACGTATATCCCGCTTTTCTGCCTTGGAAAGAGGGGGAAATGGCCCCAGATGCCAGACCAGGGCTGGGATTTCCACCCCAGGACAGCGCTGAGCTGGAGGCTCTCTTAACCCCGTTAATCCTCTTTTGCCTAGAAGCTAATTGCATTCCCAGCGAGAGCAGGGACCCTTGGGAAGGGGGCAGGGAGGCACGGCACACCGGGAGTTGAACACAGGCTCCCGGCCCCCCCGGCAGCGAGGGCAGGTGAGGCAGGATCCCGACGCTCCTCCCGCTCTCTTTTCAGCTCTTCTCTGAAAGCGATGTGCCGACACCAAAATAATTTTGGCACAAACCCCTTCCTCGGCTCTCCTTCTCTGACCCATCCTCCGGCTGCCGGCAGCGACACCCTGTTCTGCACAAAGGCTGATCTCACGGAGCTTTTTTCATCTCACTGAAGTCCCTTTTCCCAGGCATTCTTCCCTGTAGCCGAGCGCAGCAGCTGCCGCGGCTGCATCTGC
Source organism: Hirundo rustica (assembly GCF_015227805.2). Taxonomy (NCBI): domain Eukaryota; kingdom Metazoa; phylum Chordata; class Aves; order Passeriformes; family Hirundinidae; genus Hirundo; species Hirundo rustica. The sequence goes on along the minus strand of NC_053461.1, from coordinate 6,503,940 downwards.
AAGTAGGGCAGGTCAGCCCCATCCTCAGCAGCAGCATCTCAAACCTGAGCAGCGCAGCATCTCACCCTGGAGAGCTGTTCTGCTCAGGGACCAATTTTATCCAGCAGGAGCTCTTGGATCGTGATGAAAAGAGAGGGAAGAGGCTTTCCAGACAGTGTTTGATACAGCGATTCACAAGCTCTTTGCAAGAAATGCATCTGAATGGGCTGGTTCGTGCCTGGCTGCAGGTACAAGGGGAGCAAGCACAGGGGGACCATGTCCCATGAAAGGCTCAAGCAAACGCTGCTCCTGCATCCTGTGGTACCACATCCAGGATAATGACAGAATCCCAGATTTGAAAGGACCTTAAAGCTCATCTCATTCCACGCCCCTACCGTGCGCAGGGATGCTGTCCACTGGACCAGGTTACTCAAAGCCACATCCAACCTGGTCTTGAGCACTTCCATGGATGGGAGGCTTCTCTGGGAAACCTGTTCCTGCGTCTCACCAACATATGATAACCATATACTGTATTATATATGCATAAAATGCATGTAATAAGGAACCTGACAGCATTAACTGGTGAGATCAGATAGGGCAACGCAGCAGCACCACCCATGAAAGCACAAGTATTATTTTAAAAAAAAGGAATTTCTTTTACAATGCATGGGGAAAATAAGGGGGGAAAACGCAGTTTTAGGATCTGGATGGGGTATGGTGAGTACCACAAAGCAGTAAGAGGACCCTCCTGAGGGTCAGGTGCCCATCGGAGGTCACAGCCTGGCTCCTGGGAATCAGCAGTGTTCTGCAATGAAACTTGTCACTGCTCCTGTTTCAGGCTGGTTAATAAGGCAAAGGGGCATCCTGCCATGTTTATTTAGTAACACAACATGCCTAGTTCATTTGTTCCTTAATACAAAACCCCTGGAGTCAATTGGGGTTAACTGGGGTTACTGGGAGAACGTCATGCAAGCATAAGGGCAATCACACTGCAAGCCAGTTCTTGCCAGATCACTTGTTCCCTCAGCAGACTCTGCCATAAACAGGAGAGATTTCCTACGTCCCCAGCGAAATGACCCAGCACTTGCTTCCTGCAACAGAAACCTCTTCCCTTCCTGCATGGCATTGGGCTGAGGCTGTAGGGAATTGGAGAGAGTCCCATAGTGTCAGCTCTGGCTTGAGAACATCTCGCGGTACTCCTCCCAGGATGCAGCTCCTGGAGGAGGTGTGAGGAGGTGGGAGGAAGCTCCAGGCACCTATATTCCTGGTATTTCACATAAACAACTTATTTAAAGCTGGGTAATGTGTATTATGGCAAGCATGCAGAGGAAGTGGATTTTGGGGCTCCTCTGCTGGTCACCCACAGCTTCCAGAGCAATGGGTCACCACAGTCCACATACTTCTCCTGGGATGTACTGCCAAAATGCCACTCTTATCCCTAAACTCTTCACATGCCCTATGCTTCCAGTCCTCATCAGCACTTTCTGATCATGCCCACCAAGACCCAGAGCTGGAGGAAAGCCAGCCTTGCTGGCAGATCTTGTGGAAATTCAGGGCTCAGAGGCACGACCCAGCTTCTCATGAGTGGGATATTCTTGGAACATCCTTCACCTGCATAAGCATCAGTCTGTAGCGGTGCAAGGACAATAAGAGAAGCACAAGTTACCCTTTTCTTTGAGTGGCACAGCACCTATGCAGCTCAGCCAGTGAGTTCACAGAAAACCAGCACTTTTAATATCTTCTTCTCTTTTGGTAGGTTTGAGTGCACTTGGCTGAACAGACTGCTGGGGAGGAGGAGGCAGCTCCTTGGATACCTCCCCAGGCAGCTGCAGAGGGTGGGAGGGGTCGGCAGGGACACAGAGCCTCTGACTCCATCTTTAGATCAGGAGTGGGATAGGAATGAAAATACCACGGGTATAATAACACATCTTTCCAGGGAAATCAGAAGTTTTAGGGGGTTGCAAATAGGAGCAACAGCCTTCTCCACTTTCTGGACGTGACAATACAATACAACTTTATTTACAGGAAACACATGATTTTAGCACTATTTCCTACAAAACTCCATCCTTCCTCCAAGAACCAGGCCATTGTGGGCCATGCCCTCTCCTCCCTGTGACTGATGCTTTTTGGGACCAGGGTGAAGCCTTGCCCAGGCTCCAGGGCTGTGTACAGAGCATACTGCCCATCTCACCCACAGTTCCTGCTCCTCTGCACTTATCAGACTTGGGATCAAATCCCTCATTAGTTTTCACACAAGTTCCAAGGGCAGCTTATAGCCAAGGTCCTAATTCACCAAGCAATTAATGGATCAAGCCTCACTACTTCAAAAGAGTGAGTTCTGGTATTTGCATGAACCTCAGGGCTTGGGAAAAGCCCACGTGAGCTGCAGGCAAAAAGAGATCAGACCACAGAACAATTTTCCCAGAAGATCAAGCACACCTAAAGCCCAACTGTGTTAACAGACCTTGTGATGCTTTCCTTTCCTCAGAAAGTTTTTGTTAAAAACATCCACAGCACAAGTGCTGCATTTCTTCCTCAATTCTTATAAAAATAAATCTCATAAAGCAATCCAACTACGCCGAGCTGGACGAAGGTTCAATGTAAAGGGAAACAAAACCCATGACAGCACAACGCCTGAGTAAGACCTTGCTGTGGGACTTCACTCTCTGCGAAGGCTCATAGATGTTGCAGGGATGAGCTGCAGCAAGAAACACTAAGAGGAGCATACATGCCGGGGTGGGTTTGCCCAAGGGTGTCTGAAGGCATTTGCTCAAGAGCTGAGAGAACCCAGGCAGAGTCCAGACTTCAAAATCTGAAATTTAATCCCAGGTGTCAGCCAGTGACCCTAGAGACAAGGGCTGAGAGCTCACCTTTCCTCGGTACATGCAGAGATCACCACTACTGGCTACAACCCAACCTCAAATGAATTCTCTAATTAATTAATTAGCAGCTGGGTGCCAGCGAGCTAAAGCCTTTGCAACAATCCATGAGCTTTCAGAAGCCTGGGAACACATTGCTGCCCAGGGGCATGCCAACACGGGGTTCAGCCCTACCCAAAGAAAAAACACTTGGACAGCTTTCCTCACTCAAGCCCCCGGGGCAGGGTGCAGGCAGTGGTGGGAGAAACAGCAGGAGCAGAGCACTGGCATTGAAGACAGCATTGTGTACACTGAGATGGCCATTTGCAGGGTTTGCACCTCCACAGACACTCTGGGACAGCATCTCCTCCACTGCCAATGTGACCACGAAAGGCAGGAGCAGCAGCAGCTTCAGGAAGAACAGAAAATTACTGGGTGTAATTGAAACTGCAGGGAGGAGTTAGGGACATAAAATGTAATTATCTGCTGTGGAAAGGAGCCAAGATTAGCAATCCTACTTCTGGTCATTTCAAGTTCCCATTAACTTCTTCATGTGCTGATGTTATCAGTTCTGTGTCTTAACTGTCTGTGAGATGCAGCACTTGCAGGAGCAAGCCCTGGTTCTCCTCTGGTCAGGGTCTCAAATCACCTGTACAGGAGGGGGTGAAGGACTTGGAAGATGTCTCCCCTAGCTTCCAAGGTGGAAGGGGTAGGAGGATGCTCCAGCTGAACCAGTTGCACCACTCTCCTCTCCAGGCACCAGTGACTAGAATTGGCTAAGGTGCTTTTTGGTGCTTAGGAAGATGATCTGTGTGGCCATCACAACAATCCAGAGACATTCTCAACTATAACAAGTAACTTTGGGAAGATTCAGACCATCTCAGCCACTGTTCTCTTCACCTTGCACTAAATCACAGCAGGCTGCAGAATGCACACCCAATTCACATCCAAACAACATTGGGCATCCCCACATGCTCAGCCCATTCCATTGTCCTGCACCCAGGCTCCTCTTGCTGAGGCCCTGACACTTTCCTCCCCTGTATCATCCTTGCAGTCTCACCACTCGAGACTGCAGGAGCTGCAGAACATCCCTTGTTAGCCTCACCTCCAGTCTGGTCAAAGCCTTCATCCACACCAACAGGAGGAGGATGCTAGCTGGTGACTGGCACTTGCCTGGCCTCACCCTTGGAAAACTTTGGGGAGCAGTGGGCACTGCTGGGGGTGCCCTTAACAACAGCCATGCCTTGCTCTGCTCCCTGCATATCCCCTGATACTGCATGAAACCAGCATGAAATCAGTGTACACACATGAAATCCATGTCATTGCCAAGAGGTGGAGGACCGTGGACACTATTCCTGCAGGTTGCCCCAGGAAGAACTTGGCTTCAGCAGCTTATTAAAGCTTTTTTTATAGACCTTTGAAAGCAAACACCCCATTTTTTCTCCGTTTTAAGAAAGGAGAGAGCCCGCACCCTTGAATGAGAAGACGCCCGCCCCCACCAGCCCCCTTACCTCCACGAGGTGAGGCGTGGGGTTGAAGCCACACATGTTGCAGACCTGCTGCCGGCAGGTTGTGCAGGTGTTGTAGTTGGGGGGCTCACCGGAGCCCACGTTGATCTCCGCCTTGCAGAGGGGGCACGAGACCCTCGCTTTCGGCACTTCCTTTGGCTTGACGCCCTGCTCCGGTTTGCCCGGCTTCGCAGCCGGTGCGGCACCAGCCCGGCCCTGTGCCCCTGGGGCTTTGGGACCAGCCTCTTTGCTGGCATCGCTGAAGACAATTTTTGGAGGCACTTTGCCAGGAGACGGCTGGCTCGGAGCAGGGGCCTCCGGCTGGACAGACATGAGCGTGCTGGCCTGGGTCAGGAGGGACGCCCCGAAGCCGAAGAGCTTCCCTGTGAGCCCCTCCTGGGGCTGCTCCGGTGCTCCGGCCCCGGGGGCCGGGGCAGCAGCCTTCGCCCCCGCATCTCCCGGCGTCTTTCTCTGCTCAGAGGGGGAAGGCTTGGCTTGCTGATGCTGCGGAGAGGACCTGGCCTGATGCTGCGGGGACGACCTGGCCTGATGCTGCGGGGAGGACCTGGCCTGATGCTGCGGGGAGGACCTGGCCGCCTCCTGAGGTTTAGGCTGTCCTTGGCCGTGCGGTTCCCTCTGCGGCGTTGTGGGCTGAGGTTTGGGTTGCTCTTGTGGCAGGGGGCGGGGGGCTGGCGGGGTCTTATCTGCAGCCGGGGGTTGCGGGTGCTTGGCCGGGGACTGGGAGGGGGACGGCGAAGGGGAGTGCAGCTGCTGCTGGCTCTTGGAGCGAGGAGCGGTGGTCATGTCCATCCCCAGAGCCCGCTGCATCTGGCAGTTCAAGCACAGCCATTCCTTCACCTGTGAGACAAGGAGAGGACATGGGCAGTGAGTGACGGGCGGGTACAGACCCGGTGTGCCGTTACCTCCCCCAAACAGACACCGCATAGCCACAGGAACCAGCCATCAGGCCCTGAAAAACATTTTGGTACCATGTTCTTCACTAGCAGTACCTCGCAGCCAGGGCGAGCAGCCCCCATCTGTCACAGGTACCCACGGCACAGCACGACAGCTTTAATTAGCCTTGGTCTGCTTCCAAGGCTTCTGCTGTGAAGTGACTGCTTGCCATGAGGCTCTGCCTCTCCTGAGGGAAGAGGGGCCTTTCCAAGGGCTCAGAGCTCCACTGACTCCCCAAAGCCCATTTTTTCCCTCCCGCTTGGTGACCAGAGATACCAAAGAGAATAGCCAAGGCCAAATGAGGAAACACCACTGTGTGCTGTGCTCAGCGCTTCCCTGGGGCTAGCAGAGACGGATTTTCTGGAATCAGTGCAGTGGTTGTGATATTCCACCTCAAAATTTGGCTCTGGAATGCTACAAGGGAGTGCAAAGAGTGCTGCCCCTTGCACAATGCATCTGGACTTCCAGGAAGGAGAGTGCAGGGTGGGAATTAAAGGGTTGATTTTCACTCTCACCACGATTAACTTTTGCATGCAAATGAAAAATAGAACAGTTCCCTGGCTAAGTGGTGAAAAATGAAAGACTTTCCCCATGAGAGATGTTCCCTGTGACACACTAATGTCTAAATTAAGTTAATTAAAGAGGCTGTAGAGCCTTTCCATATGAGGAATCACCAGGATGCTCAGCAGCTCCACAAGTATTAATATACAGCACAGTCAAGAGGAGAGCCAGGTCTGCTTGCAAAAGACTTCTCCACGACAAGCAGCTAAGGTGGCAAAAAGGCCCAGAACATCCCCAAAAACTGGAACAGCACCCAAGACAAGCAGACAGGCCTGGCAGGGGCAGCACAGAACAGCTCCTGGCCTTTGTGCTCTCTGGGGGCTGCACATCCCACAGGCCTGCACCCACTGCATCAGCTGTGGATTTTCCTGCCTTTCATTCCAGAATCCATCTTCTCATTCCAGTGTTAGGGATCACACCTAAGGCCCAGCTTAATCCCTGCTGCAGAGACATTAATCACCTTGCCCAGTCCCACAGCTCCAGGTCTGCTTGGCCTTTTGGTCCTAGCACGTGATTCAGCACTTGGCCACAGGGTTTTTCCCCCTACACTCCAACCACACAACAGGCACATCTCAACCTTTTTCTGCTCGAAGGAGCTGCCTGCAGAGATGCAGTTGTTATTGTAGGCCTCATGATGGGACATGATGGCGATCCTCGAGAGGTGTGGCAGATTAGCCCTAAACCCCTCCTTACAAGTCCCCTCCTCAGAAGGGTTCTCATAAAGGTCAGACTTTAAATAATATACTTTTTTAAAACCAGGAAATTCAGATCAGCTAGGAAAGATGGGATCAAATTCATGGGGGGTAGATGAAACCCCCACCTGCCCACCGCGCCCCTTCCCCCCTCCACCCAGCACCTGCCGGGTGCCAAGGCTTGGCATTGCCTCCAGCAAAGCCCTACCCATCACCTTACAAGCCTGGCTGCACATCAGCTCTGTGCTTTTCCCAGACCTCCCTGTACTTGCTGAGCTCCCACGCCACTTTCTACACCAGCCTCCGCTCGAATCCTTCACTTGGAGCTGAGGGAAAACAGCCTCAATTTTGCCCAGCAATTTTGCGCTACATTGTTGTTTCTCTAAGCTGTTCCAAAGGAGCCCATTATATTTAGTTCCTGAAAATAGTACTTTAGTTTTTATAATTTCTTAGGGCCTTGCCGTCTCTTCTTCCGACATCCAAAATTTCTTGCGTTATTTTTGCTTTCACACCCCCTGGAATTTCTTCCCACAGTTCTATTTCAAGAGAGTGTCTACCAAAATCCCATCAGCTTTGCCCACCATCCGAATCAGCTCAAATTAAGGGTGAACCAAGTCTCTCTATTCAGGTTCTTGTTCCCAAGATGCAAGAAATTCAAACCTTCTCTCTCTGCATAATCTCCTTACCTGCACTTTAGGACCCTTAGTGAGGTGGAAACTGTGGGAAGAGGAGATCCACTGTGCCACGCACAGTCCCCACTGTGCCTTTGGCCAAGGCTCCTCCAGGAAAACCCAGGCAGTGGGAGGCACTGTGCCTGGGTCCTGGGGCCACAGGAGCTGCCCATGGCTCGTGGACAAGCTCACCAGGACCCCCCTCAGCTCAGGGCTGAAGAACAATGGGATCATTGTAACCTTCTCACTTTTCACAATGAACCTAGGACCCAGATAGGAAAAAGCCAGGGGGTGTTTTAGATGGGACAGGAGCATCCAATTGCCCTTGGTGACTTGGTGAGGAACTGCTGAGGAAAATCTGTCCTGGGGAGCAGGAGAAAGCTGCAGGAAATACAGTGGGCCATCAGCTCCCAGAGCAGGCATTTGAAATGTAAACTGACTTGGGATTATCACAAATTGCCTGGTTGCCTGGCCAGCCTCCACTGATGAAACCGATGACACACCGTGTGGGTTACACAGATCAAAGACAACTTAAAGGATGCTGCAGGGAAGACAGCAAAAGAGGAAGGGCTGAGTTGTCTTGCCAAAGATCCTTCCTCCAAGGAGGAGAAAGGAGAAGGGAAAAGTCTGGGTGATAAAGAAATAAGAAAAAAAAAAAAATCATTCTTTCTCTAAATCACTCTTTTCCCCTATTTCTCTCTACTGTCTTCTGGGCATCTTCCTCCTGCATGATGAATCTGCAAGCTAGAAGAGAAGCATTTAGAGGATCGTGATGCAAGTCAAAGAAATAATCCCATTCCATCAATTTCTGTGTCCTGTTTGCCCAGTTCTTCACCAAATCAAAAGCTTCAGGGGTTGGATTAGTAAAGATTTACACCCAGAGTCTTCCTAGAAAGGATGGGTGTCCATCATGTGGTGAAGATGGAGGAACTGCTAATGAGACAGATATGATGGACATGCTGTAATCACTGTCCTGGAACATTTGGGAACAAGCAGGATAACACTCATTATGAGGATGAAGCATTTCCATCCTATTAGCAATTGAGGAGAACATTCAACAACATCTACCAGCACCAGAAGATATTTAAACTTGGCAGAACTGAATAATTTTGCATCCAAGAGCTCTAAGAGAACTAAGAAAACTGCTGTGTGCTGATGTTCATTTTTAAGAGGAAATTTTAGGAGTTTGGAAGAATACTCTGCTTGAAGAAGGCAAAAGGTATGGCGTGAAGGGGACAGGGAGACTGACGTCTGTCCAAGGCAGAAAGACAGTGCAGAGAACTGAAGGACACACAAGTATGCCCATCGACATGGTTTTAGGAAAAATAAATCACAGCAAAGCAAACCTGATTTTATTCTCTGCACATCTGATATTAGTAATGCACAGAAGCAATATCCTTGATGTCCAAGAGGTGTTTTGACCTAGTATTGTATGACATGCTGACAAAAATAAAAAGCACTATAGAATATAAATAGTGAATATGCTAAATGGATTTCAGACTGGTTACCTGGCTGAGCTGGGGGCAAGGAGACGTCACCACTGCCGAGGTATCATCATCTCACTACGGGCAGCACCACTCACACACAGTGGATTTTGGTAAAACCACAGAATCACAATGGTTTTGGTTGGAAGGGACCTTAAAGATCACCTTGTTCCAGCCCACCATATCTTAAATATCGATGAAGATGAGGCTCTACTGCCTAGCAAACCTGTGCTCAGACCATGCAGGAAGCCTGGAGCTGGAAGGAGAGTGGGGAGGTGGCTCAGACTCCTCTTCCAGCTCCAAGGGACTCCTTCCAGAGCCCTCCACGGTTCCCCACGGACATTTTAAGGAGATTAGTAAAACACTGTGGGAGATATAGACCGGATCTGTAAGAGTGATTCCAGGGATGCAGAAAATGTCTGAAATGAGAGAACTGAAGAGGTTGATCTTTTTCGTTTATCAAAGAGAAGATTAAGAAGTGACTTGATTACGATATAGCAGCACATTCAGTGGAAACAGTATCAGGTACTAAAAGGTTGTTAATTAGGCAGAAAAAGGCATAAAAAGAACTAATGACTGGAAGTGGAAGCCAAATATATTAAGCATCACTTTTAACAGCAGATGTTTCTAACCATTAAAGCAAATTATACACATGCAGAAGACTGCATGTTGGGCTCAGCAGAAGACTCCGGGAGGTAAAGCTTCCAGGCCTTTCATCTATAGGGTATTTTATGCCTGTTCTGATCTCACAAGCTTTGATAGCTTGAACCATCCCATCTGTATGGACATTTGGAATGTTTCTATCTGATACCTGACCTGCCCCAGCCCGCACACAGTGCCCAACACACCCACAACCACCAGCATTACCTTTCCCACCACAGAGCCCTCCAACATCCCAGAATATTTCTCAAAACCCCCTTCCAAATCTTATTATTCCCCAGTGCATGGGTAGGTCAGCAAGTGGCGGTGCTTGCTGGGTCACAGCTGCCAGATGTGCCTCCTCCCTCAATGCTGTGAGCACCAACCATTTGCAAATCCCATTAGGAATGAAAACTTTCCAATCAGCATTTTCTTTAAAAAAAAATTGCAGCAGGAATATCCACAGCATGTGCTGGCTCTGCCCAGTGCAGATTTAGACACCAATAAGAATTATAAATTAAATATATATAGACACACACACACATATAAAATTACAGGCATGGTGGGCTAGATTGTGACCCTCTGCAGAGCAGGTACATAAGGGAGACCAAGATACACCCCTGTGCACTGTGGTTTCCAAACCATCTAGAAAAACACCAAGAAAAGCACACAATCTGAAATGATAGACACAGCTTGAGTGTCTATAAGGCTTCTGCAGTTATTCTAACACCACCTATTTTAGGAGACTATGAGAAAATAGCCCATCCCCAGTATTTGTTACCAGGAGATGTGAGGGAGTGCTGGTTATGTGCAGGTTGTTTTGTTCCCCTGAGATAAGACAATACAGCTCTAAAAGTATCTCAAGTATAGAGTTTAGCCTTTGCAGTGGGCAGAAGCTTTAAAATGAGCACTGTAAGCAGAAAAACATCGTAATTGAACATCCAAGATATCTTCACGCCAAAATTTAGGATTATAATAAAGAGTAATTCTGTCTTTGCTGAGGGTTGGTTATTTTGGGCCATTTGGAGGTTGCCCAGGATGCTATCCTACTACAGAAGAATAATAAAACCAAAAAGGAGAGACCATATTTAGATTACCATATTTATGACTTTGGAGACTTGAGATGGAATGGTTCCTCACCGGCTCTACCCATTTAGACCTCGCTGCAGCCAAAGCCATCGACCTTGCTAGCTACACACCCTGTGTCAGAGGAGGCCATAGGGCTCAGTCCATCTGATCTGTTTAAAACAATTATTTTAGACTGGGAAGAGCAGCTCCCAACTCATCTTGAGTCCAGCATGATTAATCCCACCCAAAGGTGGCCATTTTGGACAGGACGGAGAATAGGAGCTTTGTTCAGCAGAAGATACAACCCATAGATATCCTTTGGCACGAGGCAAGATATACAACGAGCTGAAAAAACAGAAACCAAGCTCATGGGAATTCAGAACAGAAAAGGAATGTGGGTTTTCTGTGAGTTGACAAAGACGTGTATTTGATAATTCTACAAAACTGGAAATCCTGAAAAAAACCCTCAACTGTGTTTGGGAAGAGCACGACAGGGCACCCCCAGCAGAGCCCCCCCAGATGAAGCCCCCCTCCAGCAGATGCACCCCAAGGCCACGGTCACAGCTCCCTCTGCCTTTTGCAGGCACCAGTATGAGTATAAAAATAACTCCAGCTGGAACTGGGTAATGAAGGTACTGTGTTAATCAGGTTAACAGAGAGGCTTAACAGCAGGATCACTGACTGGATGTAGACAGGTTTCATTCATGGCTGCTACTGGCTTATCCTGGAGGAACACTGCAACAGCCTGGCCTCTCCTGAGAGCTGCCAGCGCCCTGCCTGAGAGTGTCCAGCTCTGCCTGCCCATCAAGAACTGTTGTCTCACAAAATCAGGCGGTTGGCGAAATGTCCCTTCCATCTATGCCTCCCGGATCCACTCCTGAGGAACTCTCTGGGGGGCATGTCCCGTGTTTTACATTGTTACACTAAAATCTGCCAAAGCCACACACATACTCTGCAATTAAACAACATCCTGATCCAAGGGAAGAGGCAGTGCTAGAAGGCAGCCCTCGGCTAGAGAACAGAGTGAACAGCAAGTTGTGGGGAGCTGGGATACTGCTGCAAAGGCAGGAGGTGGGAATGGCTGCAGGACAGCAGGGAAAGCTCAGCAAATCCTGCAGGAGCTGCTGATGCAGGGAAAAAATTAGAGGTACCATGTGGATCAGGTTTCCTACACCATCCCAGACTAGCTGATGGAGCGCATGACAAACACCAATATGAACCTTTTTCTGAAGTTTTGGGTTTGTTTTATAGCAGAACTAAACTCTCTCTGGAAGTGCTTGAGGCAAAGGCTGGATGGGGCTCTGAGCAATCTTATCTAGTGGAAGGTGTCCCTGGCCATGGCAGCGGGTTGGAACAAGGTATCTTGAAGATCCCTTCCAACCCAAACCATTCCATGCTCCTTTTGCTGAGTTCCCCTACAGCAGCGCAGGGACAGTTTGCCATGAAGCTCGTGTGTGGAGGGTAGGAAAAGCAGCCCTGGTTGTTTGGATACGTGCACAGCCCACATGCCAATGCAAAGAGGAGCCTGCAAAGCATCCCGTGGAGGCTGTGATGTGGTGTATCAGCCGGAGCCGAGGGGAACAGATAACACCAGGAGATGGAGTCTCCTGAGGTGCCTTGGGAGGACCATGAGCAGCCCAGGGCGCGGGAGCTGTTGTGTGCCCGGGGCCAGGCTGCGTGTCAAGACATCACCAGAATTCACGCCTGCATCCAGGTGGAGAGGAGGCGGATGCAAACACGCAGGCAGCGTGGGCTGAAGCTTCCTGGTCCAAATCTAAAGCAGACTGAGGAGAATCCAGGGCTCCAGAGAAAATGTGCAATTAGGAGTCTTTCAGCACTTAATTGACAGGGGACTTGGTCACTGAGGCACCGAGTCACTTGTGAAAAAGATCACTTTATGCTCATCTTTATCTTCAAACATCTCAATACAAATAAAATCTAGTCCTTGGCACTCCTGTCCAGAAGGGGAAGCCACCGGAGCCGTCAGTAATCATCCTGCTAATGCTTGCCAGAAAATAATCAACTTGCTCGTTTGTTGGCGAGTGAGAGGAACCAACCCCCAAACTCATCTCCTTCTCTGCAAATAACAGATGGGAAACTGCGTTTGTCCAGAGAATCGAGCTGCGAAATAAGACAGTGCCATTTCATCCTGTGAGTCACTTCTCAACCACTTTCCTTTCTCTGGTTAGCACTCCCTGAACCAACCCCAGGCTACCTGAGCAAGTCTCCTCTCCCTAAAGGGCATCAGGAGGCACTGACCCCCACGAAGCTCTGCAGTTTCAAAGATGACCTCCGGCTCCTGCACCTCGCTGCTCGGTCCATCTTTCCCTGCACCACGCAACCACGGACACAGGGATGAAGCAAAGGAAACAACTGCACGCCCAACAGCTTTGCAACTAACCTCGATCCGCCGTCACAGGCAGGACGGTGCTCCCCGGCAGCATCCCCCATGGCTAGCTCCTCAGGAAGTGAGAGCATCCCCTCCTTCAGCGCTTGCCCTTGTTGGCAGGGAGGAGCAGATGGGCAGAGGAAACCTTTCCAGCGCCAGACCCAGCGCTGCTCCTCTGCTCCCCCCGGAGTGCGGGTCCCCCGCCAAACAAGGCGCTGCCTAGCTAAGCAAGCCGGCGGTGCCGCCGCCCGAGGCAAAGGGACAAGTCCTTCCAGTTCATTAGGGAAGGTTTCTTGTGCGATTTGCTGCCTCACTAGCTCCTGTTTAGACAGCCTTTGTTCCCTGTCCGCAGGAGCGCATGAAAGGTTCGGACGTCTGTACGTGCCGGGAGGATGCTGTTCCCTGGGCCGGGAGCACGGCAGAGAGCTCACCCTGGGCTTTAACCTCCCGAGCCGTGCACGCCAAGGTGCTCTAAGTGCAGCCCCAGGTCCCTCTCGCTCCGTGATGCGGGACTTCCACGGGAGCTCTCTCGGCCAAGGAAAGCCTAATGGCTCGCTGTGCCTTTTTCTGCTGCTGCTCCCGTGCCCCGCCGCCAGCCGAAGGACGGCGTCCTGAGTAACAGGAGCCTCCGGTCCTGCTCACGCATTGTCTCCTGCAGAACCAAAATAGCAGCCTGGGAGGGAGGGAGGGAGCAGAGGAGCTCAAAACTTTCCATTCCCTGCTACCTCCTGTCCAAAGAAGAATACATGGGGCCGCGGGGCTCCTCGGGGTGTCATGTGCAGCAGCAATGCAATTCACGGCTAAAATGCTGTAAAGAGCTCAGGCTGCTCCCTGAGTAAATAGACTTGTAACACATTCATTCAAAAGCAGCCCGGTTTCCTGTTAGTAACACAGAATAAAATAATCCATTTACTGCAGGGCTCACATTTATTCAGCTCTGAGTGGTCCCTGGTGTAGTCTTGCTCATGAGCTTCCAGCTCCTTTGGGAACCCTCTTGGACAACTACAGCAATGGGAGATAATGGCTGTAGCCCAGGGACTAAACTAAACACTCTTGAATATTTAAAGGTCCTCTCACCCCCAAACTTTGCATTATCTTGGCAGCATCAACATCTGAGTATAGCACAGCAGTGATGAGGGCAGAGAGGAGCGTGATCCTCTGGCCCATGTGTCTAGGATGGAAGGTTTTAAATACTGTAAGCAATTCTGGTGCTGGCATAAACTGCCCCAAATGTTTTCAGAGACAGGGTTGCAGACCTGATCTTATGGCCTCACACTTTTTCCAGACTGAGGGAGCCAAGTTAAGTCTAATTTATCCTGGGCTAGTGTGTATTTACGAGTGAAGCCACTGGAATGAAAAACTTGTGTGAATGAACACATCATAGTGGATCAGTGCACCAAAGCAGAGAGTATCTTCCACCTTCCTTTTTTTTGTTGTTGTTGTTATTCTGGATTAAATATGTAACAAATGTTCTTGCAGAATTTAGGGCCTGAAGATAGACAAGCCACTGCACAATCTTTTTACATACCTAAACAGACTTAATTGCCCAATTATTCCAGATAAACACGATAAGTTGCCTGTCATGAATAATTTATAATCCAGCTAACCACACAATCTGTGAAAAACAAATCTTTGGCTGAAGCAAAAGAAATGCAAGCAGATGTCATGATCTCAAGACACCCTGCTGGGTACTAAACGCTGGCCAAAGGAGCAATAGGCTGGAGCGAGCAGGTTTGATCTTCCACAAACCCCTTTGGACAGTCCAGACCTTCATTTGGGTTACTGTGTTGCTGATAGGATGCAATTATCGACAAATAAAACAGGCACAAAGTATGGGTGTGCACCTTGGAGGAGACAGGCACAGTACACACCCCCTCCTGTTGTGGTCTGGGTGTCCCACACAGCCCTTGCTGGGAGCTGGCTGTACTGGTTTCCCCAGGAATTGCATCAGAGGCTGGGGATGAGCTGAAGAGCTGCAGTGAGGCACAGCAGGATGCAGTCCTGGAGGATGGAGGCCCACAGGGCCTCAAGGGATAACACTCAGGTTGTCAGGGAAGAGGTAAGGGAAGAAGCACTGCCAGGGGGAGGAAAGGACCCTTCCAGCCAGAATTTGTCATGCTTGGATAGGAGAGACCCGAGAAAGCAACCTGGAAGGAGTCCAGAAGGAGAGTTAATCCTAAACCCATGACAAAGCCATCCCAGGCAGCTCCTTTCCCACAGCAGAGGGGAAACGAACCAGGCAGAGGGGCAGGTACCAGCTCCTGGCTCCAGTGACCCCAGACAAATGCAAGAGGCTTTCCCACGGGGCTCAGGGCCCTACCACAAACCTTGAGCCTCTTCATGACTCTCTGAGAAGCAGAGGAGAGGCACTGGGTAGATTTCCTCCAGCCTGGGCACCCCTTTCCAGTCCAGTCACCAGCCACCTATTTTAAATAAATTAGAATAGCTTTTTTTGTGTTGGAATTCCCATTCCCATACAAA
The DNA here is from genome assembly GCF_015227805.2 of Hirundo rustica. NCBI lineage: Eukaryota > Metazoa > Chordata > Aves > Passeriformes > Hirundinidae > Hirundo > Hirundo rustica. The sequence continues at coordinate 6,488,656 of NC_053461.1, read as the reverse complement.
TAAACCTGGACATCCAAATACACCTGGCATAACGACATTAAGTCATCATCTACTAAATATAATTTACACAAGACTCTGCAAACAATTACAATTTTTATAGCTATTATGTAGCCTTGAAGAAGGGGCTACTTCACTGCCAGCCAGTCTACAAGAGCAATCACCTGTCATCCAAAAATTAAAAAAACTAAACTATTTGCAAAGCAAGATTAAAATTGGTCATTCAAATCATGATTTGATGAGAGTTGGAGTTGTTCAGCCTAGAAAGAGAAGGCTCTAGGGAGCCCTTAGAGCCCCTTCTAGTACCTGAAGGAGCTACAAGAGAGCTTGAGAGGGACCTTTTACAAGGACATGGAGTGACAGAAAAACAGGGAACAGCTTCACACTGACAAGAGGGCAGGAATAGAGAGGATATTGCGTAGAAATTCATTACTGTGAGGGTGGTGAAGCACTGAAATAGGATGCCTGTGGAAGTTGTGAACTTCCCATCCCTGGATATGTTCAAAGCCAGGTTGGATGGAGCTTGGAGTAACCTGGTTTAGTGGAAGGTATCCCTGCCCATGGCAGGAACTAGAATGAGATGAGCTTTAGGGTCCCTTCCAACCCAAACCATTCTGGGATTCTAGTCGTGACATACTGCTTGCTGAGCTGAAGTCATAATTGCCATGGAGATCTAAACCCAGTACACCAGAAAGGTGAATAAACTCTTAATGAAAAAGAATCCTGCTACTTGAAAGACTGTCTTTGCTGTCACAAGCCAAGCCAAAATTTGAAATTACTCAGGGAGCTTTCTGCAGCTTTCCTGAATGGGGGCCCAGAGGATTACCATAGAGTAATCTGCTTAGGACCCCTTAGCACAACTGAAAACCCTGGGCAAGCTTACAACAAAAGCTAGTTTAGTTCAGCTCAAATAAAGGGTCAAGTCCTCAACTGCAAGACTGGAAACCGCTACAAAAGAGAAAAACATTCCAATAGAAATCGGTCAGGTAAAAACCCAAAAATATTGCAGAAGAAAACGCCCTTCTAGGGCTTCTTAGCTTTCCTTTGAAAGATCTCTAACGAGCAGCACATAGGCAGTGCCAGCTGCAGTGCTCCATGTCCATGCAGACAGCAAGAAAACTACAGAGGAGCAAACTGCACAGTTCAAGCTGATTTCATCCTGCTTCGATTTGCTCCAATGCCAATCAGAAACCACTACTGAAGAGAAGACAATAAATCTTGTCATCATGCCCCAGCTGCAAAGCCAGGCAACTCGTGTGTAATTACCAGCCACAGGACTGACTCTGATGACCCAGAGGGCAGTTTTTTGCAGGTGAGATAGCAGCAGTGATCACAGCTCCCCCCACTTTCAGGGGTTCAGCTGGGAGAGATCTTGCCTCTGATTGTCAAATATCGTGCTTCAAAATATCCAGCTGAACAGTGGGAGCTACTCTGACTGCAAGCAATCAGCCCCAAACTGCCTCAAACCGGGCAGAGAAGGCATGGATTGGCCACCAAGGGGGAAACAGAAGGAGGGAAAAACATTTGATATCCAAATAAACACCACCTTCCCATAAGCTTTTATCTGCCCACAGCCTTGTCTGTTGGCGTGGGCTGACTCCTGGCACACTGCAGAGAAAGAAAAGGAGGAGCAGGTCTGAAGCACGGGATGCAGCAGGCGTTGGGATGAGGCACGGCACACGGTCCGTGGGGATGCTGCTCTTTGGTGCACAGTGACCTGCTCCCACAGGGAGAGGGTCTTGCTATGCCAAGATCTTTGCTTCCCAGTAGGACGCAGGCTGGATGGCACTGGACAAGTGCCTGCAGCTGGAAGACACGGGAAAAAGGTGTTGGATGGAGAAGAAGGGTGACTTGGGGTAAGAGTTTGAGCTGGCCAAAATCGTTAGGAAGGGCACTGAAGCTTTCAGTTTTTACTGTAAGAGTGACACGGCCCGATTTTGGCTCTTGTTTGGGTGCCCTCAGTGCAGTGGAGCTCTTCAGAGCCCTCCAAATGACACTGCCTTCAAAACTATCAGATCATAAGGCTTTTTTGGGCAGAACTGCAAAAACTTCATGCCCAGGATCTGCATAACAAGCGTTATTATTCCAACATGTCCCCTGATCTCAAAAGGGATTTAACACCTGGAATTAGTTATGGAAAATAGTATTTCAGAAGTCGCTGGATTTTTTCTTTCTTCCTAATTCAATAAAGCAGTAACAATTCTCTGCTGAGAGCAAGTAGTGGGATCCCAGAAGCAGCTTAAAGACAGATGGCAGCAGCAGCATGCCTGTTTGGGGATAGTTCTCAAAGCACTCTCCAATTTGAAAACCACAATCATATCAGCTGGAAAATTAATATGGCAGGTCACAACATAAGGTAGAGTGTGTAAAAATAAAGTTTCAGGGCATTAGCTGATCTGGCCCACCATCTCTGTACTGATTTGGTACTCCAAGAAAAATCAGGATTTATGTCCCAGTCTGCCAAAGGTCCCTTGAGCAGGTTGCTGAGGACTAGATGACAGCATCATGCATGGGTACAAGGACTTTAACTGGGCTTCACCTTTTGGGATGGATCCCAGCACGGCTGGTCTTGCACTAACATACTGTGCTTTGTCAAATACTGAGGGTATTTGCTTTTCTCAAAGCTTGAAAAGTTTTGCAATACATAGAGCGTGTGGGCAAAACAGAAGCAGGTGAGCCCAAGGACACTCCTCCCCTATAAGAAGTATGCTCCTTATTTCAGAAGAATCCAGAAATACAGGTAACTCAGCCCTTCCTCAGGTCCCCAGAGTAATTTCAACACAGACCATTAGTTTTTAGCCAGACCTCTCCACTAGACCTAGTATTTTATCCAGTGGGCAACACACTGAAAACAGAGGTTCTCAGGGGGAGAGGGCAGCAAGCAGTGCTTTCCAGGAGATCAGGACAGACATGGGATGTCTTGTGGGGAGGAAGGGCAACATGGTATGCCTGAGAGAAGAGGAGGGGCTGAGCAGACCAGTGAGCAGCTCAGAGCCATGACAAAGCTGTTTTTGGAGGAAGCTCATACTCAAGGAGTCACAAGGACATAGCCTTTACAGCTTCCAGGGCATTCTGCATTTCTCCAAAACTAAAACCCCCCAAGGGGATCTCTCACTCCCTAGGTCCAAGCCCAGCAGTGCCCCTCTCCTCACACCCAGCTGGTTGCTGCACTACACGTGCAGCCCTATGCGTTTGCATCCTTAGCAGGTTTTTAACGGGGAACACTTGCTGATCCTGCGATTCCTGCAAAGCTGAGTTACAAGCAGTGACAAGCTCATTTGCTCTTTAGGGACAGGGCTTCAAATAGCTGCTGGCTCGTGGCAATTAAAACGGGCAGAGCACTGCCACCGACGCCGCCAGCCTGCGCTGTGACTGATGCAAGCGCCGGCTGGAGTGCTCTGATAAGGATGTTGGATGATTCAGAATAATCTAGGCTTTGCTGAGCAGATGAGCCCCCAGAGTTTGTGCTTCTGTTTCTGTCTAATGGGAATACTGTTTTGTGCTCATAGGAAAGGGGAGAGGACAGCTGGAGGTAGGGGAGCACCAGAACTTCCTCTCCACAAGACTGATGGGCACATCTCTGCTGCCTGTCACTCAGGTCTCTTCCTTTCCATAGAGGTCTCCAGCTTGAGGGGCTGGCCAATCTGCTCCCTCAGCTTGGACAAAGCAAGGGGGTTGCAGAGGAGCTGGGGAGGGAACAAAAAATCAATGTTAAAACTTCTCATCCTAAAGGTTCTTTTCAAGGCTGCTGCACAAACAGCTGGGCTTGATTAAGATACAGGAGATGGGCATCAAAGTGGGCAGGGAGCAAGAGAGGAAAGGGAGGAATACACTTGCTCAGTCTTCAAAAACAACTTCTAGCTGGCACAGTGCCACGTTACATACGTGCCTTAACTCCTCCTGACAAACCTTTAATCTCACCAGGCTGCTACAGAGTCTGCTCCCATTCCATTAAGATCACATCTTGCTCCCTGGATTTCCAGGGCCATTCCAACAATTTGGCTTTGATTTACTCAGAGCAGAAAGCCATGCCATCGGCACAACCTATTTACAACATAAACTGACTCCAGAATGGAAACATCCTCCCTTCGGCTGTCCTTGATCAAAAGGTTTGCAGCTGAGATAAAACACCATTTCAATCAGAGTTAAAATAATCAGTTTTCATAGCCCATCAGCACCATACCCCTCAGATCTGGGCTGTCCAAGAGCACAGCTGCATATCATGTGAGCTGGGTATGGCAGGAAGGTGACACCTGCGAGTGAGGCTTGAATTGAGATGGTGTGAAACACCTCTGCAGGCATGAACTGCTGTTCCACAAACACCTCACTGCATTCACACGGCTGCTTTCAGAAGTCTCTGAGGCTTTTCAGTCCATCACACTATGCAAATCCCTTTTTATCGTGACCATGGCCAAGAGAGAGACAGGAGACAGGGTCAGGAATACGCAAGTTGGTTTATTGTGGTAGGAGCCCACACAGCTCTACAAATAGCACTAGTGATTAGCTAAATTCAGGTTACAAGGGACACTGACAAGATGCCACCACCTCTGTCTTTAAGGACCAGACAGACCTTGCACGTCACTACCATTCAAGGTGGGAAGAGCCATGCCACGTCTCCTTTGCTAGGGTTCTCCCACTGGGCACCCCTTGGTGCACCAGAGATGCAGCAAGGGACACTGTCCCACCCTGGGACAGTCCCGTAGGGGTGGGTGCAGAGTGGGTGCTAACGTGGAGTGTGACACCTCCATTACAACCACCCTCCTCTCTGCAGCTTGTGGAAAGACCGTAAATAGGAACGAATTCAGCTGGGATTAACTCAATCCCCATCAAAGCACTGAAAGCTCTTGAAGTTTTCTCCTAAGCGCTCCCCGAGGCAGCGCAGCGTTCTGGCAGCAAACACTCATCGCAAAGCAGAGCGCACAGGCGAGGGCTCTACAGCCCTGTGCAGCTCCTGCTCTCAGGGCTGCTGCGTGTGCACCGGGGGACACTCAAACACTGAGCGATTTCACACACTCGACTGCTAGGAAAACCTGGAACAGCATCCGCGTGAGCAAAATATCCCCATCCACCACCATGGGCTGTAAGGGATCTTATCCCTCCTGCCCGGGGATGTTCAGGGAGAGGGAAGGAAACCAAAGCTACAGCAAAGCTCTCAAAAACACAGGGAGCCCTGACTCGGTACCCTGCTCCACTACGGAAAGATTGACAGCCGCTTCCCATCCTCAGCTGGCTTTTCTTTTTAATGATAAAGTGATCTGGGAGTTGCAAGCCAGAGGAAAACCTTGTCTCATCTAACTTAATGTAGCGAGGGAAGGATGGCGCGGGGCGGCGGCGGCTCAGCCCGGGAGGCTTTGCCGGGCTCGGCGTTTCGCGAGCGGCAGAAGACGCCAAGCAGAAATGAGGCCGCTTCCCATCCCTCGGGAGGACTCCTCTTCACTCGCAGTTGTTTTAATCACCCCTCTGCACCGCAGCATCGCTCCAGCCTGCGGGAAGCCCGTGCCCTGCGAACAATTTAACATGTCACCGCAGCCCCTCCTGCGTCCCCGCAGCCGAGGCAGCCGCCAGCGGAGAGGACCCACCCTGAGCAACACCAGCCCCCTTTAATCACCAGCAAGCGTTTGGCCAAGATCCTTTTTGACATTTTCTGCCAGCGAATTTTGCGTTATTTGAATCATCCACGCAGAGCGCAGCAAAAGGCGGCACATCGGGAGAAACAGCCAGAATTACTCATGAGCTTTTTCTTTTCACGGGCTCTAACTTAAATTGTGATCTGTCAAACAGATGAGTCGCATGTCATTGTGGATGGCTGGGAGAAGCTCCTGCTCAGGCTGCAGCAGGGGCCAAAAAGGCAAATAAGCCATTTCTAAGTAGAAAGGCTCAGCAAGAGCAAGTGTGCTACTCTCCAGCTTCATAGGAGTTGTTTTCGTTCAGTGTTAATCACCCCATTAAAAAATTCAAGCCCACCAAGGGATAACAGACACATCCTTCACTGCAACACTACAGATACAGGATGGAACGAGCACCTGGTGTAGGGATTAAGAGATGAAGAGGCGAAGGGCAACAGTGAGGAAGGGCTAAAATGTGGCAAATATACATACACATGTGACCTGTTGGTGAAGGGTGATAAATCCCATGTTCCTGTCAATATTTTCTCACCATAAAAAAACCCCAAAATACCACAGAATATTCACAGCAGCCACAAAGAACAGCTTTTTAGTGCCCAGCTCACAGGGCTCTCTTGAGGAGAGCTGTAGGGCAGAAAGCACTGGTGCCAGCTGCCCATAGGGCAGATGCTGACCTCAGACACTGGGATGGAGCAGCCCTGTGGCAGCAGATGAGGCCAAGCTTCCCTGCCCAGGCAGCTGCAGCCCAAATTGCTGGATCCTTGGGAGAAGGTAGCAGGCATGCCAAGCCCCAGCTCCTGCAAACAGCATCACCCACTGCACATGCAGCTCACTGCTGGCTGAAGCTCTGCTAAAAACAAAGAAAAAACTGGAATAAAACACGCATCTCACTCCTATTGCACAGCATGATCCAATGGAAAATTTCTCCCTGATCTGCAACGTCATGCTAATGACAGATTTATTTTTACAGCTATATGGTGAAGAGGGATGATCTCAAAAGACAAGTCATTCTAAAATGGGCACCTTGACTCAGCAACACAGGGGCCTGGCTGAATATAGGGTACAATCTACCATGGACACACACAAAAAGCTAACACCACAGGAGAACAAAAACACTGCTTGCCCAAGGGTGTCCAGGGGTTTGATCTGATCACAGGAGGAAAAAACACACCTCTGAATTTGCTAAAGGAGCACACAAGGAAGGACAACTGCTAACAGAGCCAGCCCTACCTCCCCAGCCACCCACAGACACCACAAGCATGACACTGGTGTGAAATGGCCCATGGGATGCCAGACCACAGAAACATTTATTTTTCAGACCCAACACCCATTCTTTAAAATAAGAGGGAATGATAACCTCTAAACAGAGCCTTGTGTTTATCCAGGAGCACAGTAATACAGATGCAGGACATGCAGGACCACACACATGCCAATGGCTGGGGCTGGAGATGCTTCATGGCCAGGAAAACAAACACTTGTTGAGATCCCAAGGGCAGGAGAAAACCTTGTTGGCCTTGCCTTGTTCAGCAGAAGAACAGACTGTGTAAAGGTAATATCACTGTCACAGCTTAATCTCTTCCATCCCTCCCATTGTAAAGAGCTACATCCAACATGGAATTGAGGCACCCAGAGGAAACTTAGAAATTTAGGAAATGTCATAGCAGCATGGCCCCATGGCTTCTGCGAAGAAGAAGTGAAGAACACTTTGGTTGCTTGAAAAGGCAGGAGAAACAAGGGATATCAAATTTCTCACAAAACTCACGTTTAATTATCTATCAGCGAGTAGATCCCTATTTTCATCCAGTCCTTCAGTGCTCAGCCCCAGGTAAAAGCATTGATGCCAACAGGGATTCTACCCACACTTGCACAGCATTAGAGACCTGTAAATGTTTGGATGTTGAATGAATGACAGGCAGGAGAGGAGATGGATAAGAGGAAGAGAGGGGGATGCATTGCCATTAATAACAGCCATTGACTTTGTGTGGGACTAATAACCCCCTGGCATGCGAAGCACAGGGTTTCTGAATCAGTGGTCATTAGTCAAGCCAAAGCCTTCTGCATGGTAAATAAATTAGATCGGGCCCCTAACTCACAAATATGCTGGGTTTTACTGAAAACTGTACACCAAAGTGATGCAATGTGTAAAACTGGGACAATGAACCAAATGAGAAATGGGGTCCTTTGAAAGCAGTGTATGAACAGCTTCACAGTTTCAATATTTGAGGTTTTTTCAGTCATTTGCTAAACGACTGAGGTGATGCTGTGGGCAGGCACCACTCTTGACAGTACAGTCAGGTTGGAAAAGGCTTTGGACCACAGACATTCCTCCAGTGCAAACAAGCCCCATTCCTGCCACTAGAGATGCTCTGCATTGTGTCACCCTTCAGCTTCCCCAAACTTCTTCTTTTTTCCACTTTACCCCAATTTTCATATACTACTGAGCAGAACACCATCTGCTGTGCGGTTATGACAGGATAAACACATAGCCCTACACAATGCTCACATTATTTCAGTCTCATCTCCTCACCTGATGATCTATTTTCTATTAATACAATTTAAACATTTACCTAAAAACTTTATTTTTGTGGCTACCTCCTCTTGATACATATAACTTGAGAGCCACTGAGAATCTTCTTCGCCTGTCAAACTACCCTGACCACTGTTTGGAAATCAACCAGCAAGTTTTTAATCCTCCTTGAGACTTTCTACGTTTCACTTGCTGAAGTTCTGTGATCAAAGGTTTGTGATGAGTTTACATGGCACAGAGTACACAGGGAACAGATTTGCTCTCAAATATTTTCAGTATTTCATAATTCATTATATTCATAGCACACAAAGTACAAAGAACCTTTTCAATCTCCCTAAGTGAAGCTAAAAACATGGGACAGAACTGAAGTTTAACAATTACAAATCATAAATACAGTCACAAATACAGCAAATAAAATCAAAATGGCTCAAGGACAAAAGCACGGCCTTCAAAAAGAAAGTAATTTGGTAAGGAACACACATGTATAAACATGTTCCTTTCATTCAGTGTGGTGCATATGAAGAAACTGCCTCTAATAAACACTACTTCAAATTGAATGAAGCACAACAGAAATAAATGTAAGGCAGACAAGAAAGGTTTCCTATAATCCCAAGTAGCTCCAAGCAGACCTATTAGGCAGCCAGGCATTTTGAGTTTCATTTCAGCTCTAACTAAAGCACACATTTTAATGCTGTGCCGCTGCTCTTGATTAAAATCAAACTCAAGTTCCTCGTGTTTTTGGTTTAGCACTTAGGATGGTGAGAAAACAAATTAAAAGAAACCAAACAAATTTTAAGAGAAGACTGAAGAAGAAAATAATGTATCAAATTAGCAACGTGCAGCAGCACTTCAAAACCCCAGAGAAGCAGAAAGGATGCCTGCAGGTTACTCCTTATGATACCAAACAGAGCAAATCCAATCAGATGAACATGCTGCTGGATCAGTCAGGCGAAAGCCATAGGAGCAGCAGAACAAAGTGAAAGATGTATAAAAAGAGGATTTTCTAAACCTATTGTACTGGTTTGAAACTGAGCTATTCCCTCCGGAGGAGACGACAGCATCACTGGTATGGTCCTGCAGAACAAGCTGTCAAAAAAAAACCCCTCAGAGACAACACAGAGGAAAAGTAGAAAAGAAAAAGTTTTAATGAGAAATTAAAAATCATACTGGGAGGTGAAAGCTGCAGTGCTGCACTTAAAACAACACAACTCCATTCAAAAACCTATTTCCTGCACAGGACTGTAAATAAGCTGCTAGATTTTAGCAGGTTATTTCAAAACTCGTTCTCTTTAATGGTGCCACCATTGCTCCCTGTTTGATAATCCCCTTTCCATGCTTAAAATAACTGTCTATGGCAAGGGCACTGACCTTCAGGAATAAGGGAATGAACAAGGAAAGCAGCCCACCAGCACACGACCAAAGTGAAAACTATGACAGCAGCTATTTCAGGGCACAGAGATGAACAGAGGGAACAATATAATTATCTACATGTAAAGTATGAGTGACACCAGGAGCAGACAGGAACTTCTGTTTGCCCAGTCTTGTGAAACAAGCATGAGCTGCTACTCAAAGGAATAAACAGACAGTGAAATAAAAACCCAAAAAGAGATTTTGTTTTTCTCAGCAAGTGATCAGCTCAAGATGCCACAGAGGCTGACTGCTTTGTCAGCACAGAAATTCATGACTTGCTTTTAAGATAAAATGGCCATCAAGCCACACAAAAAGGAATAAAATAACAGCCAAAGAAAAATAGTATTTTAAAGGGAATTACATGCTTCTGAGCAGAAGGTACCACCTAAGAACAAAGTGAAGCGCTCTCATTAGGCGGTGCAGTTAACCCTACTCTGAAAAATCTGCTCTTGGAGCTTTAAGTGGCAAGATAGAGCTTGATGGATACAGGTCACACACTAAGTATAAAACAGTTTTTTGTAATATATATTTAAAGAAAATAGTAGACTATGGATATATACACAAGTAATAGACTAAGGAAAACAAAGAGTTTATATAAGATTTATACCTCAGCTCTCAGAACACTGAGAGATCATTATGCCAAACCAGCCTGCAGCTCCCACCTCACCATGCCAGTGGTTTCTGGCAGTTCCACAGGTTGCACAGGAGAGGATGTACCAAGCAAAATACAATTTTGGTTTTCTTGAGTTTGATTTTCTTAGAAAATGTGGCATTTTTGATGATTTAATCCTGCTAGAGAGCCTTGAAAGCAGAAAGAAGTAATAAATTCGTATCTACTGCAGCACCAAGTGGCAGTATCAACTATACACACGAAAGTATATTCATAAGGAAATGCAAATAGAAAATACAACACCTCATGAGCAATGCTGTGCAGCCACCCTGCAGCACCAGCTGGGTTGGAAGGACCAGACTGGGTGGATGTTTTCCCTGTGAGGGGAGGCAGTGGAGCAGCTGGGCCCAGCATGAACCCTTGGAAGGTTCCAGGACCCAATGGAGCACAGCCTGGAGATCCCTCCTCTGCTTGCTGCCTTGAGCAAAGGTTGGATCAGGTAACCTCCAGAGATCCCTCCCAACCCAGCTCCCACCATCAAGATGGAGAGCACCTTCCCAGCTGCCTCCATTCCCCCCCAGTAACAGCACCAGGATGCTTCAGGCACCTCGCTGTGACTCCAGAATAGCAGCACAAGGAATGATGTTGAGGAAAATGAGTCACATTTCCAGCAAGGCAGCAACCGCTGCCGCTGCCCCAGCCAGCCCATCACACAGGCTGCCAACACGAGCTGCAAACACTTCTCTTGGACAACTGTTTTCATCCCCCAGCTTCCACAACGACCTACTTACAAGTCATAAGGTTGCTTGCTGCATATTAAACTCAGGACAGACAAAAACAACATCTTTTTCCATTTCAGGTCCAACCTTTTTGGATTTGATGTTTAAAAATGCTCCACAGTCAAACACATTTCCGAGAGCACAGAGACCTAGAGATGCCAAGAGCGAAATGGCCTAGAGCTGCTAAGCAAAGTCTCTGTGTATAAACATATTTTAACATTGGTATCTGTGAGAGACACTCAGGGTAGAGCCTACTGTGGGTAAGCTCTCGGAGCAAAGCAGAAGCCACAAGAACAGAAACTGAGAAATTGTTACATTTTTTATTTTGTTATTTCCTTGTTAACTGCTACTATTCAGAGTAACTGGGCAACTTTCAAGGCAATGCTTGGACACCAAATTAATGTTTGGCAAATCTAAAAATGAAACTTATAAGCGAAACAGAAAAGTGGCCCATGGCATTTCCTTGCAGGAACCTGAATTTCTACCTCAGGGCCCTTTAAATAAAGATCTGAGACCGTTTTTGGACCTTTGCAGGGGTAAATATCTGTGAAGTAATATCAGGAACCAGCTAATTATGCATCATTATAGCAGGGGTATCTCCATCATGAGGCAAGACTATTTACAAGGGCAGGAAGCAACAGGACAGAGGGAAATGGGTTCAAATTCAAAGAGAGTATGTTTAGGCTAGATAACAGGAAAAAAATCTTTACTATGAGTGTAGTGAGGGACTGGAAGAGGTTGCCCAGAGAAGTTTTGAATGTCACATCCCTAGAAGTGCTCAGTGCCAGGCTGGATGGAGCTTGGAGCAACCTGTTCTAGTGGAAGGTGTCCCTACTCACGGCAGGAGATTGGAACTAGGTGATCTTCAAGGTCCCTTCCAACCCAAACCATTCCATAACTCTATGATTCCTTCCATCAGGAAAAAGGACTGGAAGGCAGGAGTTTCTCAAACAATGATGTTTAGACACCACTGTGTCTAGTGTCAGGAGCAAGCATTGCATGCCTACCACAAAACGGAAGTACGTCCTGGGTATCCAGGGGGCTTCAGTGCCTAAATCCTGTCTTGTCAAGCACTGGAATGGCACAGTTACTTTCCAAAGTGTGGCTTTAAGCTTAAGATAGAAAGCCCTGCGGTTTGGCTCTTAACGGCTGCAAAAACCATCCAATCACTTCCCACCCTGTGTGGAGATCTGTGACCTGAGAGATTGGCACAGGGAGCCCCTCACCTCAGCCAGCCCCAGCACCCACCTCCGGCACCGCTGCTGGATCCGCCCCCAGAACCCCAGCATCCATTTCACACATCCCACGGCACGCTCATCCCCCAGCGCTGCCGCGTGCTGCGCACGACTCCCGGCGCTTCCCTCCCACGCCGGGCGTGACGCTGCCTGGAACCCACCAGAACCTGCCGTGAGTCAGGGTCTGAGACACTGCACACCTCTGGCCCAGCAGCCCCTCTGCCCCCCTCCTTGCTGTCAAGGACAATTTTGAGAATGGAGACTTCACCTAAGTGTTTTGGCATCTCAGCAACAAAGACCGAGTCCTGGTAATCTACAAAATCCCCTTCAACTAATTTATCCCCCCCATCTCATCAAAGCTCACATTGTCACAATTATTCCCTCGTTACCAGCAGAACCCTTGCTCCTGGTCAATGCTTTGCAGCTGCCAAAAGCAAAGGTGCACTTTCTGTGCTTGGAGAAAGCAAGAACCCACCCGAAGCAGCCAGGAGAGCTGCATGAGGAAGAGAAGGCATTACCTGGGTGAGGTGCGGATTGGGGTTGAAGCCACACTGGTTGCAGACCTTGCTGTGACACTGAGTGCAGGCGTTGAAGTTAGGCTGGCCGGGGGACGAGGTGAGCTCTGTCGTCTTGCAGATGGGGCAGAGGGTGCTGCTGGGGAGGGGGGCGATCTGTGGGACGGAGTAGGGAGAGGTAGGGGTGCTGCCCCGGTCCGGCGACACCGAGGGAGACTTTCCCGAGCCCTGGCTCCTGACGTCCACCTGCAGCGTCCTCCGCGGCCCCTCCGCCACTGGTCCAGGCTGGCCCCGGTCCCTCATCTCCCGGGGGCTCTGGGAGCTGGGTGCAGTCTTTGCAAGGGAGGGGGATGCTGACCGCTGGCCCGCGGCCTGGTCCAGCTGCTCTGGTCTCCTCAGTGTGCTGAAACACCATCAAAACACACATAATAAGCCCGGGTTTCAAACGTTTATATGCCAGTCAATGTAGACAACTGCTAGAGCGCCCTCTCCCCCATCCAAATCCCAGCTCAGCCAAGAAGGCATAGCAAAACCCCACTGCAAACCAGGGAAATTGCTCACATCAGCAGAAGGATACACTTTACCTTACAAAACAAGGCGCAATTTCAGCTTTCTCTTATATAACCCAGCGGCAGAGATGTAATTGAATTACTCGGTGTACTCTGAGTTGAACTTCAGTCAGAAAGTTGCACATAAAAACACGTGTGACAAGTTTGGGAAGCTCAGCCTCCTGCCAGCCAGGGCTCCCAGCACTTCTCCAGCACAAACTCACTGGAAGAGGCAGCCGTGACTCTGCCTTGCAGCCTGCAGAGCCGTGGCCAACGCACGCTAAATCAGCTTCTCACAGCCTACCTTCACAGGTGGCTGTGAAAGCAGAAGCCTACAAGGAGCTTATTTGCTAAAGGAAGACCCCTCCAGAAGCCTAATGGAGGCAGGAGAACTACTTGTACTTCCTCAGCTGTCAGGCAAAACCATACAAGGCACAGGTGAAAGCAGCCAAAGGCCTGTTTCCCAGGGGCCACAGCAGTGGGAAATCAAGAGAGAGCACATTGGCTCTGCTTTGGTAATCAGTACTGAAATGACAAACACAGACAACAGGAACTTTGTGGGCTTGCTGCCCCCAGCTGAACCCTCTTCTGGGTGATGTGAGTCTTGGCTGGGCAGAAAAAACCCAGCTGGGATGACTCTGGTCACCAGGACAGGGTGATGAAACCTCCCTGTGAAACCAGAGCTACTTACAAGGAGCAACCCTGAGGTCAGCGTTGCACCCGCTGCTGGTTTGGCAGCAGTCCCACAGTCCCACAGCCTGTGTAGGATGCTCAGCACCCTACAGTGCTGAGGGATGCTCCTGGCCATCCCAAGGAGCTCTGGAGTGGCTCCAGCTGCAAGAGATTTGAGCTGTTGTGCTGCAGAGCACAGCGCGACAGCCTGCACACCACCCTCCTCCCATGTGGTTTAGGGCAGGCACCCCGTAATGTGCTGCTGACGGATCACAAGTGCACGAGAATGAATCTCTGATGGAAGATACTTATCTAATTACCAAATAATTTGTGCTTATCAGTAATGCCCACAAATATTTCTCGAAAAAGCAGAAGCCCTAATGCCCTCACTACCTGTGATCTACAGCTGTTTAAGGAAAAGTATTACTCAGAACCTCAAATTTAATACATTGTTGATTTACCCAAGCAGGGTCTGACCTTATGAAAGTTTAAAAAGGGAACTTAAATGCATAAAACTAATGAAATTCAAAGTGCATGTTGCCACAGTAATAGGAAGTCGGGTGAAAATAAATAGTAAAATAGCACTTTGGGAATACTTTCCAGCTGCAGGTTGAAACCCACTTCTCTGAAGAAAGAATCACAATAATAATAAAGCAAAGTGCTAAGGGAGGGAGTGATCTGCTCTAGACAGAAGAGAAAACTGCTCCTGGCCCTGCAGGAGGCACCTGCCATGAATGTTGTTGGCATGTGCTGCTCCTCCATTGTTGGTTCTGACACCCTTCAGTTCAGATTTGGGGTTTGCCGTCTGATGTTGAGGGCTGCAGGGCTACTGCCCCACAGAACACATAAAACCATCTGCAGCTGGTGGAGATTGGAGAGCTCAGCCCCAGACACCAGAAGGAAGTACTGTCAGAAAGCAAAATGCATCTTCTCACCTTAAATTTAATATTTCTATAAAACTCCCAGCATTTATATATTAGACACACGCTATCCTAATGATGTATTAAACAACTCTGAAATAACATCATATGGTCAAATAAATAATTGTTGTTTGGAACAGCAGAATGGTTATTCTGCCCAGAGAAGCTTTGGTAGCTTTGGTTACCCCATCCCTTGAAGTGTTCAAGGCCAGGCTGGATGAGGTTTGGAGCAACCTGGTCTAGTGGAAGGTGCCCTTGCCCATGGCAGGGGATGGATTGAGATGGTCTGTAAGCTCCCTCCCATCCCAAACTATTCTGTGATTCTATTCCACTGCAAATTTCAAAATTCAGGGCGTTTTCCCCATTTGATATGAAAAAAATATTTGCCACCAAGTAGGAATTCTGATCCCATCAAGGAGCTATCAGATAAGACACAGACAAGTTCACGTTTCCTACCCACAACAGTGTGTCTCTCTTGGAAATGCAAAAGCCCATGAGGAACAATACACCAGGTACTGTTATTTTGCTCTGAGCCTCATTGCTGGCACATGAGACAGAGGAGGGTGGTTGGATGCTCACTGTCTGGCAGGTCAGTGCTGCTCCAGAGATGCTTCCCCAGCCTGAGCCTGAGCTCCTTCCCAGCTCCCTGCACTTTTTCAAGTGCTAAGTAATGCTGGGCACCACCTCCATCCCATTCCCAGCAGCAGTTTCACTCCACTTCTACCAACACTGCATTTATTTATTTCATAATTATCCAGGATGCCTCAACCCCCCTGTGACACAGGCTGCACTGTCTCTCACTTGCACCAGTTGAACATACCCGTGAAATTTTAAGACCAGAAGAAATCATCTGGTCTGTCAAATACAGTAACTCAATCCAGGAGAGGTGCCTCAGGAAAAGAACATGAGAACAGTCATATGGAACCAAACAGAGGCCCACGCTCACTGCATCTTCTGTGAGGATGATCCAATATTGTACCCATCTATGAATCCTTTTTTTTTCTCTTTTTTTTTGCTGTTACAAAAGCCCAAACTTCAGCTCAGCCTTATTTGGCTTTTTTTTTTTCAGACTTTATCACTGATAGTTAACTAGCACTGGGCTGCTAACCGGTTCCAAAGAATTCCACCCAATTCCACTACAGTGTCTATTAACAATTAAATTGGAATGCCTTGATAAGGCAGGATTTCCCCCGTTTGATGGGGGATGTATTGATTTTGCACTGCCCTAATTGCTGAATTAGAAATATTGGGTAATACAGAGTCAAAGGTCTCTTCAGGGTCCAAACTCAGCAGCTCTCTCCGTTACCAGTGGAGTAACAATTTTGTACAACTAAAGAATATCAAGTGTTTGACTGAGTGTATTAACAATTATACTGTTAAAGTTTTCATTTATGATATTCTGTGAATGCTTCTTATCACAAGAAGGGCAGGCAGGCAGCTCTACTCACTTGCCCACAGTCACTGGGAGGGTGGGCAGCTGGGAACATATTGTTTCCTTCCTTTTTTCCTTGTTTTTAAATTGAAAAATTGTGTCTTTCTTCTTGCTTTCTAAAACTCCCTCCATTTTCCAGCACACAGCTAAGTAAGCACCCACAAAAATTAACTCTCAGCTCCATAAAAGAGAGGAGGCAAAGCTGCAAAGTTGCTGCCAGAGCCCAGAGCTAAAAATCACCCTGAGACATTAATCCATACCCAGCTCTGCCTCTCCATCTTCTCCTGATTAAAAGGCCCAGAACTTCCCTAGTTCCACTTGGGAACAGACAGGGATATGAAACCAGCCTTTCTATTTAGGGCTGATGCAATGCCCTGGGAGGACACAGCTAAGTACTCAGAGGGAAGAGCTTCTCAAGATGGTCAGAAGCATGAACAGCACAAGGAAAACCAAGGGTCAAAGCCATTCACCACAAAACCAAGTTCAGCAGTGTGAGATGTCACAAGCACCTCAGATTTTTTATGCCTGATTTTTTCCCTAATGTAAAAATTACGGTTTTTAATGTCAAATTACAAGAATTGGGAAAGCTTTAAAAACAACCTCCTACTTAGAGCCAAAACAAATGTTAGACTGCTTGCTGGTTAATATTTAATTTCAGAAAAACATGATTTGTCCTAAACCAGACTTTTGATACCACAGCAGCACCAGGGAAAAGATGTCAGCAGCATCAGTGGAGATAAAAGCAATGCAATGACATATCACTGGTTCACAATACTGTGCCAGTAAATTGGTACAGCTTTCTTATTTGGGAATTCCCAGGTAAAGTCAGGGTCTGTAGGAGGGAATTGCTTTAATTTAACCCAAGTAGGTTCATCAGTGTCACTAAATTTTACAGGCAAGATGCAGGCTCGGAGACAGCATCCCAGGAGATGTCAACGGGCCCTTTTTCACATGAGGTGCTAACTTGGGAGCAATAACCATCGCAAAGTAAATGCCAACGCTGTTAATGTCTCTGCTATAAAATCAAGCAATAACGATATTACATAAAATCTACACGCGCGGCTGGTAAATCAAGTCTTGTTGGCTTGTGTGGGAAAGTTCAAGAGACAGCATTGGTTTTCTAGTGATTTATTGGTTTTTGTCTGATTTCACATCCCTGCCTCGAGCACACTGGCCACATCCACCTGCTCAGCTGCCACAAGACTCTGGCAGTGATTGCATCCACAGGAGCTTGGCATTTGTGGTCTGAGTAAATCCTTCAGGAACTGCAGCCCTTCTATGCAACTGAGAAACACACATCACATCCCTTTCTCTGCCTGGTGCTAAGGGAAATGGGTCCTTGCTGATCTAATTACTGCACTGTGGTAGATTAAAACCATGAAAATAAGTAGCAGTGTCATCATGATTTTAAAAACAGCATGCCCTGCTCAGGGTTTCCAAAGAGGAGCTGAGTTTGTCCATGGAAGGGAGCTCCTAGCTTCAAATCGCAATCAAAAATCAGCAAAATGAGGACAAGCAAGTCTTCTCTGTAAGCAGAGAAAAAAAGAGGGAAAACTGTGTAGAAAAAGAGGGGAAAATATTGTTTATTTGCAGTAAATAAAACCAAGGGGATGAGTAGCAAACAAGATAAAGCATGAAAAAAGACATGTGAGGAGGCTCACACCCAAAAGAGGGAGGCTGGGCTGACCAACAAGAATTAGAACTGCTCAGCTACGAGCAGAGATTTGACCTACTTGGTTCGACTGAAACCTGATGTGAGCATCCACATGACTGATTTTAAGAATCACCGAGTATAACCTACTGAGAAAAAAAACACAGGTAGCTAAACAAGCAGGCAGTTGTACTCTAGGTCAAAATAGCACTGGGTTTGACTTAATACTGGGAAAGACATAATTCTGAATTATGGGGGGCAAAGGAACAGCATGGGATAATAACAAATGTTAGCTGGTATATACTGCCTGTCAGCAAGTCTGACTAGAAAATAGGACAACCCTTTAAATAAATAAACAGAAAAAGAAATGCCTGATGTGGAGGGCTTTGGTTTCAGCTCTGTGCACGGAAAATCTCACACTAGCAATGCTGAGATATACCCCAGACTTGGGTGTTTTATTGGGGGCAGCTTTGTAGCTCTAAAAAGTCCTACAACCGACACAGGGAATCCTGTATCAGGCTTTGCTTTGACAAAAAAAACCCCTCCAACAGTTACAGAATTAAGCACCTGCTTAAATCCAAGTGCCCCTAAATTAATTACACTGATGTCCATGCAGGAAGAGGATAATTCTGGAAATGTGTGTACTGGATTGTTTAAAAACAGCTAATGCCACACAGCTGAAATCAAAATAGAAAATATGAAATGGTGACTAGAAACTGTCAGGGAGTATTTTATTAGATGGCAACACGAGCACTCTTGTGAAAGGCCACAGTGTTTAATGACTTGCTTTTGTGAGCAGTGGAAAAACCCTGTTCTCCTGCAGCTTTGTGCTCCAGGGCTGCCTTATCCCTGTCAAATAAGATGCAGCTTCTGTCAGGCATTTTCCCGGTGACTGAGGCATCCCTAAAGCGCATCTGCTGATGCTGACAGTGTACTCGAGCTCCTGCTCCAGGCTTCCACCTAATCTGGAAAACATTCGGGTCCTTAACCTCCATCCTCATACCTGTTCTCATAAATACAGAGAAATGTGATATCCTTGACTCCTCTGCCTCGCTGTTACCCCGTGCTGGGGCTGGGCTTCAAGGAGGGGCTGCCAGGCAGGCGGTGGCACAAGCCACTGGCCACCAACACACCAGACCAACAATCTTCCCCAGGGGGGTGATGCTGTTGTGGGGGGAGCAGCGCTGCATGCATGGCGTGCCTGCCAGCTTCCTCCTCTGGCCCTGGTTCTGCAGGAGATAACACACCTACAGCTGCTGATTTTCCCCTTCATTTAAAATGCCATCCATGGAAAGGTAACAAGAACCAGATTTCCAGTTTACAGTTACCACAAACCAGTTATTCTGTCTTAGCACCATGCCTAGCTCAACCCAGAATCAGCAACAGGAGAACACATCAATGTCACTCTTGCTGCTGCTCTGTCAGACACGGCTGTTCAGAGGCATCTGCCATCTTATTAGCTGAATCCTACATACCAGAAGAGGGGTTTATGACTCTAAATAAGCATTTACTTGCTTATTTTCATTCCTGCACAACAGCCTTTTGGTAAAGGTTTGTGAATCTTACCATTTGCAGTTGGACTAGATGATTGTTGAAGGCCCTTCCAACTCGAAATACTTTATTTTCTACCCTATTTTATTCTAGTCTGTTGTTTGCCATTCTAATTTCGCTACATGGCAAGAAAATACTTAATTTGCCCCTTACTTGGCCCTGGTTGAGCCAAGAGCAATTTCCCTTAGAGCACTTTGCAATATAAAATCAGAGCAGTGGCTGTTCCCGCTCACCAGCCCAACATCCCCAGACCCCTCCAAAGAACCCCAAGGTCAGATGTCTATTAGACACCCTATACAGACCACAGTGAACATCTGCAATTACATGCAAGGTAACTGATCCCTACAGAATCCAGAGCAGCCTCTATGAACCCCAAGACCTGAACTGGAGTCAGGGCAGAGTTTTGCATCTCTCACATGAGCTCTCACAAGCCAGAAGGTCACTGAGTGACCTGCAGACCACCACAAGCTGCTCTAGGGAGCTGCTCTTTCACCTGCTGATGCCTGAAACATGTGCTCACCACTGTCAGAATCTTGGCCAAGCCCCTCAGAGCCAAAGGCAAACAGGCCTGACAGAGGAGCTGGCAGGTAATGATCTCAGTCCCATATATATCAAAGAGATCACTTCACAGATAGCTTTACAGGAGCAGGCCAAAGGTTTGAACAGCGTCTCCTTTTCAAATTGTATAATTGTTGCTGAGAACATTAATGATCTTGAACTTCAAAGCATTAAAATATCTCATGGATAAGTGCAGTGTCCAATATTCATTCTACGTCAGTGACAGGGAAAATCTGTTTCCTCTGTGACAGCTGAAACCTACATGTAAATCCTCCAGAGACAGTAGAAGCCACCTCTTGACCACAATGCCATCAGCTGCATGGCGTGAGAGGAGCTGTACAGCTCAAGGATGAGAACCAGGAAAATGCAGGTACAGAGCCAGGGCTTCACCGTGCCTGGGATGAACACAGAGATGCTAGAAAGGCCATGGGGTATCTAATCCCTCTCTGCCTCTCTCTGGGCACTTAGGGGTGTCTGGGGTATCTAATCCCTCTCTGCCTCTCTCTGGGCACTTAGGGGTGTCTGGAAGATGCAAGACAAGGAGGAACATTACCTCATCCAGTGAATGGGTGTAGTGTGAAGGTCAACTTGGACCTTCAGTGCAGGTGAAGTGTTGGAGTCTTTGGGGAGACCTGGAGGGACAGGAGGCATCAGTCACCCCAGCTGCTGAAGGGGAGGATGTTCAGCAGGTCTGGGGGCATTAAGTGCCCCTCGTTAAGCATTAATTCAGGTGATGCTGAGGGTGGCTTTACTGTAGGCTGGACAGGAAAGTGAGCTGCTGCCTGCAGAGCTCCTCTTCTCTTTACTGCAGGATTTGGAAGGTCTGCAATGAATGATGAAGAGCTGTGCCACAGAATTATGGCCCTGTGACCAATACCAAGGAGCATGTAGGAAAATAGCAGCTAAACCAGGGATAAACGTCCCCACGAGCCACGGGGAGGTGTGGGCTGGAGCCGTCTCTTCAATCTAATTTCCACTCAGCTACTTGATGTGTCGCTTCCATGTCCTTCCCTGGTACAACTGATTGCTATGAGCAAGCCATTTATGTGTGTTAAAATTACATAAAAGAGCCATGACAATCCGGAAAATATTGCGGGCAGCAGAAAGGACGAGGAAGCTGGGGAGAGCACCCCAGGTAAGGAGCAGCAGCTCCCCTCAGCCTTCATCCACTCACACCCTACATCTGAGCTCCAGCAATTAAAGGGTAGGAGAGCTGACTGCTGCAGTCACACTTAACTGAAGGCCTTTGTCCCAGGAAAGCCAACACCATGAATTACTGCTCTGTATTTACAAAATGCCAGCAAAGCTGAAAGATAAACCATGGCATGAAGCTAAGGAATTTTTATGGCACACGGCTGGTGAAAGCTTATCTTGTAAATCTATGATTATAACCCACGCCCGCCCTCCTTGAGGGCCTCTCTGATTTTAATTAGCAGCGACACAATTTTTTGTTTAGTTCGTTAGCTATTCCTTAAAGCAATGCAGAATGAAAACTACCTGCTCTGGACTTAATCCTGTGACAGGAATGCACCTGCTCTGAGGAGCCAAACCTGACACACAAACTTTCAGTAACAGTGACTGTAATACACTTGGCTTCAATCTATTTGCAGAACTGGAAAAAACCCACAGAAATTCACATAATTACTATAATTTTCAGATACAATTGGGAAAAAAAGAAAAGACAAAGCGAGATGGTTTGTTAGAAAGAAATTAAAAGCAGCAGGTGGAAGGGTAAGAAAGGAAAGCTTCCATGGCACCTGTTAGCAAAACATGCACCTTCAAGAAAAGGTTTAAGACATGGCCATAACACAGCAATATCATTAAACAACTAAGCTACAGGAGTAAATGGTAATAGTCTGAAAAATCATCTCGAGTGGGAGAACTGTCAGGATAAAAATCTAGAAAGCAAGCGGTGGAGGGGGGGAAAGAAGTAATAAAAGATGAAGAAATAAGGAGAATCCTTCTTATGGGTTAGTAAGTTATCAGGATTTAGGACATCAAGGACAGAGGCAGATAGTCAAGTTTTCACAAGCAGAGGTGCAGGATCTTGTCATGGGATAAATGGGATATTCATAAATGGCTTGGGAAGGAGGAGGCATAAAGAAAGGACAAGTTTGCTGAGCCATGCAAATTTATTCAGGGTATTCAAAGCTAAAGCTGAATGCAGAGCTGTAGAAAGCCCTCCTGAACTGGATGTGTCGAAACATCATGGCAGGTGAAATCCAAGGTCAAGAAATGCAGAGTAAGGCACAGAGAACAACCATAGCCACGTGTAGTGATGGGCTCTAAATGAGACACCGATGCTCTGCAAAGAGTTCTGCAAGCCATGTTGGACCATTCTCAGAAAACGTCAATTTAATGCTCATCAACAAATATAGAACAATCCACCCCAACAAACACATAATTAGGTTATTTTGGGAAAAATGCATTTTGGAAAGCAATTCAAAGAGAAGAGCAAAGGCAGCCCATTCTCTTGACTTGCCTCTGGCTTCCTTCCCCACAAAGAGTGACACCAAGGTCTGCTTTTGTAATTCTCCCTTTTGCATTTAGGCTTGACTCTGTCCAGGAGCTGAATGGATTCCTGCAGGTGCTGGCTGGCTGCACAAAACTAATCCAACATAAGCAACATTTGTCACAGGTGGGTAAAAAAGGGGGTCAATCCAGGTGTTTGGCTCCAACAGGTCAACATCCCTGGTCATGTCCGTACCACCCAAGGGTTCCCACACTTCTACGAAACCTCCAGCCACAAGAAGTTGATAATCAACCATTAAGAAACTGGGAAGACTGCAGGGCCCTTTTTTTGGATGAGTTCCATCCATGCTCCAAAATTAAAAGCTGATGCAAAAAAATGTATCATTATCCATCTCCATGACAGCTTGAGTCAACCAAACTCAGCCCAGAATGAAGAACAACACTCATTCCAGGCATAAAAAAAAGGAAGATCCATCAGAAAGAGAAGTGCTGCCCAAAAAGAGGCAGTAATGACAGACCAGAAAGAAACTGGTTTGTATTTTTAGAAAAAGGAAAGAAAAACGCAGTTAAAAAGCAATTTCCAGGAGAGGAAATCAGAGTGCCATACTGCAGAGAGACAGGCAGCTCCCGGTGACTATGCAGCAACCAAAAATTCCTGACTTTGCACCCTCATTTGTCTGAGCCTGGGCAAATGAAACAGAAGGTCTATTTTTTTGTGTGTGTCTGTGAAAAATCATAGCATTTTTATCCATCCTGCAGTTCGTCTTTGCACTTCTGTGTGTTTTGGCTATCTCATAATCATCCTTTTAACTCTTCCCCAAGCCACTTAGGTCCTTAATTATTTTTGTTGTTGTTGTTGCCTCAGGTTACCAGGAGAGCGGATATCTGGATATCCGAGGTGTGGAAGAGCAATTGAGATCATTTGGGCAGGGACTGAGGAAGCATCCGTCAACTGATCCCCTACAAAGAGCTCCAAATACCGCACATGTAGAGGGGTACATGGAAAAACTGATGAGCCCACACTTCCCTGTGAGGAGGAGAAATCTGTGTCCAACACAGCCAGATGCCTTCAAACAAAATCTTCACATCAGATTGTGTTTCTCAGAAACACTTCTCAGCTGTAGCGGTTTCTCCCTCCTGCACTCCCCACACCAGCTCACAGGGTTCAATATCTGTTATTTAAGACTGTGGTTGCAAGTGCCTGGTGGGACACTGCCCAGGGGCTGGCACTGGATAGGCTCAGTATCAGTGCTTGTGTGTCTTAGATTTGCACTTTCTGGTTTTCAGAGATTTGAATCTGAATGGCAAACCAAACTCAGAATTCTGTTTTCATGTGTAAAAGTCATTATTCACAACAGGAAAGGTAAAGGAAACCTAAGGAACAATACATTACCAATACTGTCAGAGGCACCATAAACTTCAATATCTCAAGCTGTTTAGTTTAAATGTACTTCTGAAATAGGAGAGTCTGAAATTCCCCTGCCAAATTCTTTATAGCATCAAAGGAAAACACTTCTCCAGCTTCTGCAACTCTGTGAGGCACCTTGTTCCTGCCTGCATTTCCCCGCTGCACGTACCTCAGCCCAGAACATTTGTCCCCAAAGAGATGGAGGCATCTGCATATTTGATATATCTGTCTTTGCAGAACCCTCAGAAGGCTTAGCTTGGCAGAAATGGCAGTAGGTAAAATTTAAGGCTGAGAAGTTTAGTTGGTAAGTGAAGCAGATTTTAGATATGTTGAGAAGCAGAAGGCACTTGCCTACCCAGGGCAGCTGGTTGTTTTTTGATTGCGTATTTCAAAGAAAAAGAAAGGTGTGATAATTTGTCGGTTTGGTATTTTCACTTCCAAAGTAAATTGGTAATCATGGACATGGGTTGGATGAAACTGAGTTGTACGGCCAAGAGGAATCCTATCCTAATCCATTAACCAGTGCTTAACATCCATTAACAATGAGGGAGGAGGAGAGACTGGAAGATGAGGAAAGCAGATAAAATAAAGAGAAAAGGGATGCCTAGAGAGACATTTCTTCAGAGTTTCCTCCAGAGGGATGTTTCTGGATGCCTTATTTTTGCCAGGTTAAAGTAATCTTTGGCATATAATGTAGTGAGAGAGTGATAGGGATGATCTTTTCCACTCCAACAGGAACTGATGTTCTGTCATAACTGCAATGTGTAACCAGTCAAACGTCATCTAATACAGTGGTAAATGGGCTCTGAAAATCACCACCCTCACAAAAGGTTCTATATAACACACCCTATATAAATTGAAATAACCTCTTTTCCTGGAGTGCTCCCCAGCTACAAGATTCCCAAGCAAAACATCCACAACGTAGATACAGGTGGGAAAAGGAGAAGGCTTGGATATTTTCACTCCTTGGGACTACAGGTCTGCCCTGAATACAAAGAATGGTCTGTTTGGTAGGGATGAGAGCAACACCCAACATCACCTCCTCACGTATGCCGGCGTCAGGAGTATTTACGGAAAGCTGCCGCTGCCGCCTGGCCCCGACACAATGTGCTCCAGCACTATCTGCTCCAGACATCTCACTAGTTCATATTAGAGCTGGTGCAGCCCACAGATGTGTTTGAGAGTGAGAACAGCTCCCTCACCCTCCCAAGAGCCATTCCCAGCAGAGGAGAGCGGAGAAGGTCCGAAAGGGCAGCATTCCAGAGGGCTGCTACCAACGCTTGCCCAGAGAGTTGAGAAATCCTGCGATGAGTGAGGAGGAAGAAACCTAAATTACGGTGGCTTACCATTGGCGGGGAGGAGACAACAAAGCTGATGCAACTGAGAGAAAATATTGGAAAGATCTGCACACTTGAAAGACAACATGGGTTCTTTGTGTCCTATTGCTGGTCAGACGTGGACTACATTAAGGGGTCTCAAACCTGGAACCCCATGAGTCTTGGACTGGAAATCAAAAACACAACAGAAGTTCATAGAATCACAGAAAGATTTGAATTGGAAAGGTCCTTAATGATCATTTCATTCCAACCTCCCTGCCACGGGCAGGGACACCAGCCACTAGACCAGGTTGCTGCAAGCCCCATCCAGCCTGGCCCTGAACACTTGCAGGGATGAGGCAAGTTACCGCAGAAGAACTACTGAAGTAGCCTACAGCAAAGTTAAAATCCAAAAAAATACATTTACTCCTTCCTGTTGACTTGGAGGTTGCTGCTGAGCACGATGAGAACAGTTCAGGCTGTGACCACCTCGGGTGTTTAAGCCAAGCAGACCAAAGCCAGCCTACCAAGGCGACAGGCGCCGGCACTGCGGTGCCCAGCTGCACAGCCCCACCTGCAAAGGCTGAAAACCAGCAGAGTTTACTCTGCCAGTTAACTGGGAGGTTAGTGTTTAAAAAAAAAAAAAAAAAAAAAGAGAGAGAAAAAACCCAACCAAACAACAATTTGTCTCCCTAAGAAGATTTATAGGTGCATTTAAAGAAATCAGGCTGTAGGCTTAATGAGAGAGAGGCAGCAACGTCCTAAATGTGAGACCTCCTACAGTTTTTCAGTCCAGCTGTACAATCAAATAATAGTTTATGTAACTAGGATTGAAACAAAATAAATTAAAAGTAATTTCATGTTTCATCAAAAGAAAAAGTACAGTTCAGAGTCAACATGGAAAAAGATCTAGTTAAGCCCCACGTTTTCCCCAGCCTTTTATAAGCTTTGTATTGTCACCTTTTGTGGTTTTGTTTTTTTTTTTTTCACAAGACAAAGACAAATTACCAAGTCCCTTAAGAACTTATTATACATTTCCAATTTTCAACTATTCTTATTTTATAACGCATAAATTCACATATCTATAAGTGGAATTTTTTCCTTAGAAGATGAAAGAAAAAAAAAAAAAAAAAAGCTGTTTTTCCTAGGCTGCAATCTGTTTTTTGGTTAAATAATAAATAAAAAAAAAGGGTGGTTAGCAGCTACAACATGTCAATCTTTCCCACGCACAACTTCATCCTTTTGTAGACATTAAATATGGCAAAATCTTTCTGTACTCTTCATGTCTAGACTGATGAAGGAAGGGCACAAGCTACCAACAGACTCTTTCTCCTACTGGAAAGCCAATGGCAGACCCGTTTGGGTCTCAGGTGAGTTATTAAGAGCATCAAACCCCTCTGGATTCATTCAATAGCTGAAGAAGACACGTCTCACATTGATTTCATACCTACACACAACTTCCAAGGATGCAGCACCCTGAGAAAAAGCACCCTGAGACCACACCAGAAAAGGTTCTATACCCCAAGCATCTCCTAACAGAGCTAAAAATCCATAAATAAAGGCAAATTTCAAAATAAATCTCCCTATTCATGATGCTACAACCCTCAGGACTGGTCCTGCAAAGGGATGTCCACTGGAACCAGGCTCTGAGCCTCTCAGCAGCTGGAAAAGCAGTTGAGCCCCCAAGGCCAGGAAAGGCTCAAGACAGGCTAGAAAGCAATGTTCCACTGGTATGCGAGGAAACAAAGAAAAAAAAATGTTCAGGGGCTACTCTCAGCTATTGACATCTGGCCTCTGCAAGTGTCCCTGCCCTGCAAGGCCTCCAGCACTCTGGACTGGATGGAGGAGGGCCTGCCACCCTCGGACACCCCTGGCTGAAATGCGGGATTTTGCCACGTCTGCACCAGATGACATTTTGATTCAGGGTGATTTTTCTTCTACGCCCTTCAGAGGAGCTGTCAAATCCTCATCTGAAAGCTATTCAGCATGTGAAACTGCTTTGTCATGTCTGAGAGCCTGTGGTCCCTGTCAGGTCCTGGAACCGAGTAAAGAACAGTTAGTCACACATGCCCAAAACCCCTCAGAATTCTGCAACATTTCTCAAGTAGCATGGATGCATTTTCTATGCAGCATCTAAGTTTAATTATAGCTATCAAAAAAGGGAAAATCCTCCAAGAGGATAGGAAATGCTCTTCTCATAAGATCTCAGGTCCAGAGAAGAGGTCCACGTGGCTCTAAGGTCCCCCTGGAGCCTTTACTTCTCCAGATCAAACAATCCCAGCTCTCTCAGCCTGTCTCCATAAGAGAAGAGTCTCTCATTTAAGATCTCTGTCATTACCTCGTTAGTGGGGGTGTGATGGGGAGTCTAATGGTGTCTATCAGCAAGTAATGACCCAGAGGTTTCCCCCAGCCCTGTGCTTCCACCTTTCCCCAGCAGTACCTTGCACGCTCCATTGCAGTCACTCGGTTCTTGGACAACCATGCCCACCTCAGGGAGCACTAACAGTCTCCACACAGAGATGTTCATCTTGTTGCTCTAGAGAGAAGGTGTAAAGGATCTTCCTTCCTGTGCTAAGGACAGGGACAGGAAAGAGGTCTGGAAACACACTGGGTAGGAGAGGGGTTTGTGTTGTAGCTCCTCTTAGAAGATGCCTAATGCACTCTACTGCATTAAATAACGAACATTTTTCTTCTATAGATAATGACCTAGAAACACAAGTAAATCAAAAAAGAGAATGCACCAAATTATTTAATCCCATCTTCGGGGAGAATGAAGCCAGTAAGAACGGCTAATCTGCTGCTCATCACAGAAACAATAGTTTTAGACTGAGGGAGGCTTTGGATATTCAGAGGTGAGGGTTTTATTTAAACGTTCTGTGATAATATATCCTATTATACCATCTGGTAAACTGCTTCTGCACTTATTTATGCTCACTGTTGACATTCATTTCATTACCATTTCGCTAGCATGGGCCTCTGGACTGCAGAGGTGTGCCTTTGCTAGCCATTGTAACCATCTTTACCACCCAGTGCCAGCAGCCAGGCTGGAGGGCACATTCCCTCTCCATCTCCAGCCAAACCATGGCACTTAGACAAATAATAAGAGAAAACAAAATAAAAGATGTATTCAGAGGTGTTTTTCTTGACTTTTCTCTGGGGACCTCAGCATGGGCAGGGAGCTGCTGTCTCCTGCTTTCCCAACCTACTGTCCCCAGCCTGTTAATGGGGGACATTGATCTTTCTTCAATATCAAACACACACTAAGAAATCTGCAGAGGCCAAGAGTGAGTGAGACACCACCATCAGTATAGTTAAGTCATCTTTGTTACTAAACATGAGCAGAGCACCTCATGAACATCCCCTCCAGCCATGCCATAAAGCACAGGCCAGCATTAATATGGTCCAGTGATGCTGATTGCTCTTGTAGGCTCCTAAATAGCACGTTGGAGGTGTTACGTGCTCTCAGCGACGAGTCAGCTCATCGCATTCAAAAAAACTTCCCAGCATCAGTGACATGAAAAGCACTACGACGTGCTCAGAGATGACTGACAGGCTGCACAGCAGCACCTCGGGGTCACGCCAGAGCTTAGCACCCCCAGGCACGAAAAAAGACAAAAAAACTTGTTTGTAGGAATAGTCATGCTCATAGACTGATACAAAAATAACAAATCTGTCATTCAAACAGACAGTTGAAAACACAGTGATGGCTCAATAGTGACGATCTCAAATTAAAGAAGAAGAATTTACGATGTGTGGGACTGGGATGACCATCAGCACTTGCTGTCACTCACTAGCCAAAAAATACCCCCAAGATCATCCCGGAGCAGCAGCACTCAACGGCAAAGTCGATGTGATAATCTTATTGTCACATTTAGTGAAAAACCAGAACGCCTTTGCCATGAAACCGTTTCACCCTACTGCGCTACGTGTTCTGCTTTGCACCCTGCCTGCCTGTCCCGTCCTTCCCAAGGGGCATCTCATATGCTAAGAAATTAGCCTGGTATTGCAAAAGGATTGCTGCAAAAACACCGTGGGCCAACCATGATGCCAGCCCCAGCCGGGGAATCAGTGAAGACGGTTGTGCAGAGAGGCTGTGTGGCAGGCAGGCTGTAGTGTTCTGCCAGTCCAGATGCACATCAAGTATTCCCCAAACTCATACAAACTGCAGGAATATGCCACAGCACTGACTATCTGTTTGCACTGAATTGGAAACATGATGGGAAACATCAAATATGTGCTCGATTCACACAGCAGAGAAAAGACACAGCTTTATTCCAGCACACTGGGGAAGCAAAAGTGGAGAGGCAGAAGCCAGCTCAACACGAGCAGCAATGTGGAGGGACCCACCAGCCCCAATGGATGCGGTCACGAGCTGTGGCTCCATTCCTGAGCACCAGCAGAAGAATCAGGATGATTTGTGTTGGAAGAGACCCTAAAGATCACCTAATTCCAATCCCCTGCCATAGGCAAGAGCACCTTCCACTACAAGGCTGACCATCAGCACTCAGCTTGGCAGTGCAAAGGAAGAGGTCCTGCCGTAGCTTCAAATTGTACAGAAGCTGCCAAGGACTCCTCCAACCTTTCAACCAGCATAAGCCAACACAGCAAAGGACATCAATCCTTCCAAACTCTTCTCCATCCTTTCTGAGCAGAAGTGTTCACTGCAGGGACATCCCCAGGAGCCCCTCACCCAGCAAAAGTGAGGGGTAAAAAGCTGCATGCCTGCAGCGAACTATCCAGGCTGGTTCCAGCAGTGAGAAACCCCGACCTGTGAGGCAGATTGCAAATCTGTGTATTTGTTTTGGAAATAAAGGCATTAAAAATTGATGCCAAACACTGTGAATATTGATGAGCACGTTCCCAGAAGAGATTTTGGAGTTACTTAAGCACCCAGAATTGTGCCGTCTGGATTCAGTGGCCTAATGGCTGCTGAAAGCACGCAAGCACGCAAAGCACTGTGTCACAGCCAGCACCACCTGCCCATCACAGGGGGAAGATGAATTGAAGCCCAATGGGATATTTAACACCGCAAATATTTTGACTCGATCCATCATGCACACCATTTTCTTCTCCTTTTACTTTTTGTTTTGCTCACACAAGTTTAATGATCTCAAAACACTGCATATCTGTTCTTCCCCCCCAACTCAAACCCAGCCTCATCTCCCTCCTGACCCTCCAAATGTCTTGCAGCAAATAAACTAATGCTCAGTAAGTGCAGAAGCATGGCAGGCTTTTCCAGAGTGCCAGTCCATGGCTCAGCCAGGGAAAAACTATTTTAATATTTGAGGAAATTCCCAGCAATGCCTCTGATGGTGATGCCTCTGCCTCATCCTTTGCAGGGCTCAAAGCCGTTGGGGGTGCAGAGCACAGAAACGAGGATGGAGCTGGCTCTCTGAGCTCTCCAGGTGAGCATAAGCCCTCCCTGCAGCCTGACTTCCCATCACACAGTCTGGTTTTATTTCTAGCACAGTCATATGAAAATGGACATCAGCTGCTCATTTCTGCAAGCCCAGGAAAAGTGCCTATTGAAAAAGAAATAGGCAAAGTTGCTTTTTTTACAAAAAAAATTTGTCTTTATGTATAAAGTGCTTATCTCTCATTGTGATGGTACTTTATGGCAAGCAAACAAGCACACTCAAGTGAGCTACTGAGAGGGTAAAAGGGAGCATCCAAACTGCAATGGTTTGTCCAAAGTTCCTCTGACTTAAAGGGCTATTTCTTTCAGTTCTGTTTCTCCTATACTCTTCCCTATCACCAGATATTTTTTTTACTTCAAGCTCCACCATCTGCCAAACAGAGCAATGCTGAATGTACAGCAGGGTAAACAGGATCAGCGCTCGCCTTGCCATTGCTCCAAGCCAAGAGAAGGCTCTGGGGGAGCTCACAGCCCATGCCAAAGGTGCTACCACACAGTACTGGAAACATTCCGCTCCAAGACCTTCAGCTCACAGCAAGCCTACCTTGAGGCTTAAGAAATACAGGGGTATGACCCAGAGTATGACCCACAAAGGTCCTGCCAGTGTGTCATAGGAGCAAGCTCCCTCCGGGCCTCACAGCCTGCAGCCCGCCTGGCTGCTTGCAACGTGCATCACCCAGCTCCAGAGAAACAGTGGTGCTGAAAACACTGCTGCTCCCACAGACAGCCTGTGAATTTGTGGCTCAGTGCTTCCCAGGAGACTGCCCCTCTTCCCCTCTCCTGTCCTTCAGCCTGAGCTCATGCATCCAGGTGTCAAAAAGAGCCTTTTACAAGCTCCACAGCTGAGCAGCAGAGAGACCAAAAACCTGAATGAATCCAGCATAAATCAGGCACGTACAATCAGAAGCAGCAATAAAGTCTCTCTGCAGGTTACCAGGAAAACCAGCCATATAAAGCACTGTGCCCTAAGCTACAGTTCTGAACTTGGGATCATCCCTGCTCTGCCATCCAAGCCGTTTTCATCCATCCATCCATCCATCCTGTGAAATGAACTTGTTCCTTCTATTAAGGGGGTCTCTCTGGAGGACCAGATCAGAACTCGCCAGGCACTGGAAACCTTTTTGTCCAAATGCATCAGCAACCAATCTGGGTTCCTTTAATCCTACTGTTAATGAAGCTCCAGCTTTTCACCTCCTTTCAGGCTAGAGGCTCTGTTTGAGCAGAGCAGCAGCAACCCTTCCCTCCCTCTCCAGATTCAATCTCTCCTTGCTGGGGTACCAGAGTCAAGCACAGCCCCCTCACCAGTGAGATTCTAGCAGCTCCTTGCACAAGGGTGAGGTCTGCACTGAAAACACCCTGCCTGATGAAACCCTGCACCATCCTGGCCTTTTCCAGAGTTGAATCCTGCTGGCAGAGCCAAACCACCCCACAGCTGAGCACTGCTCCCAGCTTCCCTCTGGCTCCCCTGTGCCTTGCCAAAGCATGCAAGCAGAAAAGCGAAGTTTATAAATAGTGGTAGATGTTGCAACCTAGTGAGAAGATGCTACTCCTGTTTGTGGTTTCTACACTCTGAAGTATCTTCTTAGTGGATGTACAGTTCCTTAGAAACTGTTATTATGGATTTAAACACAAGACCCCGAAATCCAGGGTACTGCCTATAAGATATTCAGACTATTTCTCTGTGTGACACAAAGCAAACTGTGCAAAATGACACAGAAAAGTCATACTATGGTTTTCACTGGCTTACATGTGGATTTAGGTTACTTAATTCAGAGGGGGGGAAAAAAATGCTCTAATACTGAGAGAAACTCACTTTCCCTGGTCACTTGAGATTTCTGGAGCAGCACCTTTTGCACTGCACACTCGCTGCTTGGCTAGCACATCCTGTGCTCTGCTGAACCTTTCACAACATATGGTCTGTCTTATGTGCCCACTCCTGCACCTCACAAAAGCGACTTTCTTCTCGAGGCCTGATTTCCCTTCATTGCCACTTTGCTACCTTGAATTAAAATCCCTCAGTGTCATCTCAGCCTCCCCACCCCTCCCACGCTTAGGTTTTAAACACTGGCGTGGCTCACCATCGTCCCCATCCCACTGCTGCTCCATGGTACAGCCCCACTTGGCCCACCTCTTTAATTGAGTTAATTAATTGCAAGGGAGGGCAGCTCCCCAGCAGCAGCTTCCCAGGAGGCGCAGGAGCATCAGCTCGGTGTGCGAGGGCTGGAGCACGGCTGGAAAAAACAACCTGGTGTTTCTGGCAGGAGAGGAGTGTGGATGGCCAGCGCTTGGACTGTGCTCCTCCACCTACCAGCCCCGTGTGCTCCAGGACCCTAAAAGCCCCGGGAACTCTCAGTGCTGCACAACAGCAAACACTGGAAAGTAATGGGGGAGCAGTGCCAAAATCAGAGACAGCAGACTTGCACGGCTTCCTCAGCTCCTCTCATTAAACAGCCCCGCAGGTATTTAAATTTAAATTGTTCAAGCTGCTGCGAACAACTTTTCACTGGCAGAATCCAAAGCAGAGAGGTTGTGACTCTCTAGCAAGGGAAACTGAGAAAAAAGTAAAGGAAAACAAGCTCAGTTTCACTTAGAGACATTTTTTTTTCACACTCCCTGTGTGAAAGCTCACAGGGATCTTACAGACAGAAGCCTGCCCACAACTTGGCTGCCCTGTCACATCCCTGAATCCCACTGGATGTTACGGTGCCACTTGTAAGCAGTGACTGCAGCCCAGCAAGAGGGAGCCCATTGCTAGGCAGGACTGCAGCCTCTCACTCATACTCCTGCCTGGATTCTCCCGGTTTGAAGCAACACGACTGCAAGACCAGCAGTGCTCATCACTGCTCAAGTGAGATGAAGAGCCCAGCATGCCACTGCCTTGGCCACACACTGAGGGCAAACCACCCACTGAGTCCCCTGCATCCTTCCGTGCAACTTTCTGCTCCTCGCCTTTATTTTTTCAGATAGGATGATGTTTTAGGATTGGCTTTGTTTTTTTTTAAAGGAACATCTCTTATCCCACACTCACTCCTGAGGTATCTCCCTCCCAGCTGGTGCTGACCGGCAGAAGGAGAAGGGCTCGGTGCAGCTCCCTGCGAGGTTTTGCACTGGTGACTCCAGGCAGGGCTGCATGTCCCTCCTGTTACATAACAACCTTTCCCATTTGGTGCTGGCTCCACTTGGGATGGCCTCGTTTGGGAGTAGTCACATTTGGGGTGGCAACATTTAGAATGCTCACATGCCCCAGTGCTCTCAGCCGTGTGCTGCCAGGTACCATCCCCCCATCCTGACCAGACCCATCAACCCTGAACCACCCTCCCTTCTCCTTATGCCTCTCCCCTTGCTGCTGGACGTCCGCCCACCAGGCAGCACCCCGCTTTCTCCTGCCCCCAAACACGACACTCCTCCCTGGGCACTCCATCCCTCTCCCACGCCCAGCCCCAAACCGCACCTTTGCCCTCCCCAGCACCTACGGGTGACCCGGAGCTGCCAGCTCCCCTGAGGCTGCACCCTCCAGCAGTGACCTGCCTCGGGTGCCTCCATCGCCTCCCTGAGCCCCACTGCACCTCCCTCACCTGCCTCCCCCCTGCTGCCCGCACCCCACAGCCGCACCGTCCCTCCTCTCGGCTCGCACTCCGTGCACGCTCCTGTCTCACCTGCCGGCGCTTGCCGGCAGGTGCCCCACAGACCTGCACCCCACGGCACCGCGTGCCCCCCAGACACCCCTGCACCCGCCACAGCAGCACCCATCACAGCTCTTCGCAGCACCCCGGCACCGCTCTCCCCTGCACCCGGCACCTGCACCGCGTGTCCCCACACACCCGTCCCCCCGCAACACCCGCACCCGCCGCCCCTACGCACCTGTGCCCACACCCCCACCCAGCCGTGCCCCGCGCCCTGACAGCCCCCCGCAGCACCGGAGCCCGCGCCCGACCCCGCGCTCCCCGCCGGTCCCCGCCCCGCGCTCTGACCTGGGCCCGGCGGCGGGCGGGAGCTGTCCGCCGCCGCCCGGTGCTGAAGGCGGCGCGGCGGCGGCGGCGGCGGGCGGCGGCGGGGCTCCTGCGGCGGCGGCGGCGGCGGGCGGCAGCTGCCCGTCGTCGCCGCCGCCCTCCAGGCTGGCCTCGTTGCCCATGTCAGGCCGGGCGGGACCGGGACCGGGGCCGCTCCCTCAGCGCAGCGCCGCCCCCGCCGCCGCCATCAGCCCCGCGCCGCCATCGCCGCCCGCCCGCGCCGCCCCCGCGCATGCGCCGCCACCGCGCCCGCTCGCGCCGCGGGCACGCGCGCGTTCGCCCGACCAATCGCCGCCCGCCCCGCTGGGCCCCGCCGGCACGTGCCCCCCCGCCCCGCCCCGCCCCTCCCGCCGGCCAATCGGCGCCGCGCTGAGCTAGCGCTCGCGCCCGCCAGGCGGCGCCACGCGAGCTCCCGCGCTGCCCGTCAATGAGCGGCCTGTCTGCCGTGACGTCACGGCCCGACGGCCAATGGGCGCGCAGTCCCGCATGAGGTTACACTCGGCAGCCAATGAGCGCCCGGCCGCCCATGAGGTCACGGGCTGCTGCAGGATGTCACACACCACTGACCAATGGAGCGCTCCCTCCTCCATGAAGTCATGTGTTGCTCCTCGAAGTCACAGCCTGACAACCAATGAGCATCTGCCTCCTCCATGATGTCAGAGGCTGCCCCAGGACATCACACCGTCTCAGCCAATGATTGTCTTGCGCCACTGCGAGGTCATGCACTGCCTTGTGACATCGCACTCTGCCAGTCAGTGATTGGCCTGCTCCCTGTAAGGTCACCGGCAGCCCCGCAATGTCACATACTACTGTCCAATGAGCGCGCTGCCACCCGATGAGATCACGGCAGCGGCTCTTCCCACGGTCATTCAGAGCTCAGCCAGTGACCGCCATTGCTCTCTGTGACATCACAAGGCCAAACCAACGGGCTCACGCACTGCCCCTAAGAGCCAGCCTCAGCCAACCAGCACCCCCCTTCCCATGAGGTCACGCAGCGCTCAGCCAATGGCCGCGCTCTCTCTGGGTGAGGTCAGAGGCTGCCCATGGCGTCAGCGAGCAGCGGTGCCTGCCTGTGCGAGCGCGCCCACCCCGCCGGGGCTGCCTCCGCCGCCTGCCCTTAATGAGGGGCGGTAATTAGCGGTGCCGGGAGCCGTGGGCGCTGCCACCGCCGGTCCCCTGCTGCCACCCTGCGGTTCCCACGGCCCGGACCCGGCCTCAAGGGGACCCCAGCGGGGACCAAACATTGCAGCGGGGCGCGCCAGCCCTGCCAAAGCCGAGCGCGGGTAGTGCCGGCGGCTGCTTTTTATGGGCTGTGAGTCAACACACACGCGCTAAATCCTAAAATAAACGTGAAACTGGGTTCAGCCTCACCTCGGAGCGCACCGAAATAGCAACCGGCTCCAATAAGCCCCAGGAACAAGAGACGTCTGCCCCTTCCCCGCCCCTTCTGCAACCCCCAGCCCAGGGAAAGAGATGCTGGCACTGGAGGTCACTGCTGTCCCCCGAAGAGCAGGTGTGGGGTGTGAAAGGTGTAATAGGAGAGCAAAGGAGCTTTGGAGAATATGAAAGCACTGAGTAAGAGAACAAAACAGCTTCAGTTCTGGGCAGGGGCAACAGACACACAATAAACCAGAACAAAACCACATCAGAAACAAGCCAGCAGCAAGGAGTCTACAGAAAGTAGGAGTGCAGGAGTGGATGAAAGAGTCAGGACGTAGTAGGTGGCCAGGACACACAAAAAAAGTTTGTTTGTTTGGATTTTTTCCCAAGGTGCTGCATCCCCCAAACTCAGGAGACTCAAAGCATCCACCTTGAACACAGCAGAGGTTGGGGCAGTTGCCAGCAGCAGCACTGGTGCAGGTGGTGCCCAAACAAGGTACTCAAACCTCAGTTTAAACTTGCCATGGTGTGAAAGCAGCCCCAAAAACCTCTCTCAACCCCTCCACTGCAGGCTGGGATCTGTTCTCCCTGTGTCTATGCAGACATAACACCTGCACTCCAGCACTCCAACATGGAAGCCCATGTCCCCCGCCAGCCCTTCACTGCTGCCTTAACTCTTCCTGAAATGGAGAGATCCAGAGCAAGACTCACATTTTACAGACACTTGATACCTGCCTCAAAGGGACAAAGACCACACAGCTGGGTCTTTGCAGACCCTCTACCAGGCTTCTCCTTTGCAGAATTCACTTTGCTTAATTAGATCCCCCCCGTCCCTGTCCCCAGGCGTTTTTTCCCAGCCCTCTGAACTCTCTTCTAGCTCCTCCAAACTCTTCCCCCATTCCACTTAATTCTGCAGTCAGCCTCAGGTGATGCAGGTGAGACACAGCTCATGTTCTGCAGGGCTTTGCCGTGTTCACTTCCCTGGGGATGGGTATCACTGTCCTCAAGGCTTCATCCGTCACCGTCCTTCCCTGCCTCCCAGGGCTGGCACCCCAAAGGAACCTGAAGGGTTGAGCACATCCATTCAGGACTCAAGCTCAGACCTTCACCCTGAGGTGCAATAGGGTGGAAAATGCCCAGAAACCACTTGGGTTAATAAGTGTACACAATAATATACTTTATTGCCTGAAAACATGTTTTTAGCCAGTCCAGGTACTACAGATTCCAGCCTGAAGAAGCTGGAAATAGGAAATATCAGACTTGTACAGCAGAGTGCTTTATTAGATGCCTCACCACATCTGTTCCCTGCAGCTCGGACAGCCCTGCTTCAGGTGTGGATCTTCTGTTCCACAGCTCCAAGCTGAAGAACCGAGACAGGTCCAGCCCCACCAGTCCACCCATGCCCTGAAGGGAGCCATTCTTCAGCACCCTCTCTAATCACAAGGCAGAACAGTTACAATATCATAGAAATACTCTACACTCCTATTAAAAAATAGAAATTAATACAAAAGTTTCACACCAACATGTGCCAAGCACAGAGGCCGCACCAGCACACCTACCTCTGCTTCCAATTGGAGCAGGGGATCACCTCAATACTTTCCTTCCAAGTCAGTAGTTTCAGTGCCAGGCCTGCAAAACCACTCCGGACTTCACGGTCCCAAACAGGGCAGGGCAACACAGCTCCCAAGTCCACCTGTGGATCTCCCCAGCCCCAACAGGCCTGTGGTTGAGGGAAGGTGCTTAATTTGATGATGAATTTACAGGCACTCAACAGCCACACAGATTGCTCCACACACTTCTTCCTCCAGTAAACTTTCTTGGAACCATTTACACCAGACACGGAGCTGGTCCAGGTTCCTTTCTCCTTGCTGCTCTCCAGACTGACATCCCAGACACCCTTCCTGCAACTCCTGCTTGTGGCTGCAAGAAGTACAGTTCCACCTGGTGCCAGAGAGCCCAAAGCAACAGCAGAGCTCTGAGGAGGCCAGGAGACAAGAAAACCCTGTTAATTCTGCATGAAAAAAGGAGGAAGGAATGGTAAAGTGAGGAGGGTAACTCAGACCAGGCATGAGGCAGAGGCTTGGCCTCCAGAGGCTTGCTGCAAGGGCAGGATCCTCCACCGGGCAGGGCAGCATCAGTGCTTTGCAAACAGTACCCCAGGCAGTGATGACTGCACACTGCCTCGTGCCAGGCTCTGTCCTCAGGTGTGCTCTGCCCTGCAGCCTCTTCCAAGCCTCTCCCAGGAAGTCAGGGGCTCTCACAGCAGGAAAGTGTCCATTCTGGCCTGGCTGCTGCCGGAGGAAAACGCAGGAGCTGCAGACACTGGTCTGGAGACCTTCTTCTTGCTCCTAACTGATAACGGACGGATTTCTGCCAGGTTTGTCTGGAGGTAAAACTGTCAAGGAAAGCACAGATCAGTGCCCTGGGAACACAAGCTATCCAACACCTGTTGCGGTCCAGCCTGAACCATAGACCTGGGACCCAGCCACATATCTGCATCCAAGGAAACACTCCCTGCAGGACAGGATGGGCTTTGCTGCCCTCTCACAGGAGCAGAGCTCAGACACCCACCTGTCCCATGTGTCAGGGAACATTTCCCAAACAGGGGGCTTCAACTGGGTATTAGGAAACATCTCTTCACTAAACAGATGGCAAAGCATTGCAGCATGCTGCTCAGGGAAGTGGTGGAACTCCCTGGAAGTGTTCAAAAAGCATGTAGTCGTGTTGGTTAGGGGTGGGCTTGCTAATGCTGGGTTAATGGCTGGACTCTGATCTTAGAGCTCTTTTCCAGCATTAATGATTCCATGACTCTATGCTATCCCCTTGCACATACACCAGCATTTTAACAGCATATCTATTTGAGTTGTGAGACCTTCTGCCTGAGCCAGGACACCGTGCAGGTGAAGGCAGAGCAGCCAGAGCCTGCAGCCTCCCATGGCAGAGAAATCCCAAGACAGGAGCAGCTCCACACCCAGCGGGGAGCTCAGCCCAGCCACTCCTCACCGTAGTGGAGCAGCAGCATCCTGCAGGAATGAGGGCTCTGGCTGCATGGGCTGGCAGGCACACAGCCAGAAGCAGCTGTGCTACACTGCTGCTATACGATCTCAAGGACACACGCAGTCCCTGAAAACTGCACTGATTTCTAGCTGATGCACTCCTTTGAACCAGCCACAAATGCTCTCAGCAAGTTCAGGTCCTTGACTCCTTTGCTGAGCTCAGATTTTTTCCAAGAGAAATCAGATCATTCCTTGAAGATCCCAAGTCCGGTTTTTGTTGAGGCTAAAGAGAAGAAACAGAAATGAGGTGCCCACAGTGTCACTACTGCCACATAAGCTGCAGGAAAGGATACTGGCTCTATGAACTTTGTCCTGCCTCCCATGCCATCGTAGCCCGTCCTCACCTAGGAGAGAGAAACAAATGAGCCTGGAGCAGCACACAGAGCCTTGGCTACCTCCCATCATGCTGGTTATTAGGAAGGGGGAGTCTTGCAGACCACAGCTTCTGGAGAGGAGCTAAAGGCACTTGGAAATACTCAGTACTTGTGCTAAGCCCTCACTTTTGGAAAAGACAAACCCATAGTTATTAACAAAGTTTGGGAATATTGGGCACTTTTTGAGACAAGCCAAGCAAGGCTAAGGATTTTGTCACTGGGATTGAGGAGTAAAAGGAGAACACCCTAAGCTCCAAGGGAGTGAAGGAATAGGACATCGAGGGCCACTTAGTCTGCTGCCAGGAAGGGAATGAGCATCTGTCATCCCTGGAGCTCTGCAGGACTGGAAAGTAGCCAGGTATGCTCTGAGATTTATTTTCCACACACTGTGTGTGGCAAGGTAAAAGCCTCGTTCACTTCCTCTTTCAGGGTCAGCTCAGGACAGAGGTGGCAGCGCCAGCCCCAGGCACACTCCCCAACTGGACAGCTATACTCACCGAGCCCATGTTCTTGTGGGAACCCAGCAAACCACCTGAAGATGATTTCTTGGAGAGAACAGAGTTCCTGATGAATGTTGGCAAGAGTCCTTTAAGAGCATCATCCTCCAGATCATCTGCCCCATTCTGTCCCACAAAATAACAAGAAAAGCCCTTTAACCACCACAGTCTGCTGAATGGAATCCACATATAGGCAGCACTAATAACACAGACAGCTATTTAAGGCAGTGGTTACTGCCACACCACGTCAGGCTGAAAACCAGCAGCTTCCAACCTCCCACTGGGGGCTTATGTGGAACAGTGCCCAGGAGGCAGCACTGCCCCCAGCAAGCCTGGGCGAACAGCCACCTCAGCTGACCCCACAGCCCTTGTGGTCAGCTCCAGGTGGTGTTTGTGGAGCACATCTGGGGCAGAACCATCAGCAAGAAGCAGGTGGGTCCCCCCCCTCCCTTCTCCTGCCCAGCTCCAGGAGGCCTGAGGCAGCAACAGTGTTTCCACAAGACGATCAAGAAAAACACTTCTAAGCACAGACTGGTTCTACAGATGGGCCAGTCTATGGCCACAAGGGAGAGAATAGATTCTTTATCCCAAGCTTATTAACAGC
Organism: Hirundo rustica; assembly: GCF_015227805.2. Lineage (NCBI taxonomy): Eukaryota > Metazoa > Chordata > Aves > Passeriformes > Hirundinidae > Hirundo > Hirundo rustica. The sequence continues at coordinate 6,448,094 of NC_053461.1, read as the reverse complement.
AGAATCAAAGAGGCAACACAGAAAAATCAAGATTAGTCCTTTTACCTCCACTGCTTCCTTCAGAACTTTCTTCGCCAGATTTACCACAGGAGGCCTGTAAGGAGCCCAAGGAGCAAATCAGCAGAGATTTATTGTTCAAGTGGAGCTGACAAGGACATGCAAGGCCAAGCAAATGACGACAAAGCTTGCAGCACGCCATCAGGCAGCTGGAGAGCTATCTGATCTCACACAGCAACTTCCAAAGCAGTGAGACTTTGATCTCCTTTAGAAGTAGAAAGAGCAGGGAAAACTCACAGCTTTTTATCCATCTTCTGCCTTTTTGCAGGGCCGAAGGGAGCTGTGCAGGGCTGGTGTTCAGGGGTGTCCACATCGTAAGTAGCATCGAGATTGATCTCGTCGCTGTGGGCCGGGCGGTGGAGCTTTGGATGCTGCAGTTCCACGGGAGCAGGACTGCAAGGCCAAGAAAAATCACTGAGCCACTGCCTGCCACCCAGGGGAAGGCAGAGCTGCACCCCACAACACTGAGTGCTCAGACAGCAGCGGCACCAGGAGCAGAGCCCCGTTCTGCTTACACACCAAAGAAAGAACAATCTAACCCCAGGGTTTAAATTCTGTGCCCCAAATTGCTGCTCCCCCTCAAATGCTGGGTGCTGTAACAGCAGCACCCAGAGCCCAGGAATCACACTGACACAGTGCTGCTCTGTGGACACAACCCAGCTTGCTCTACGGGGGTAGTGGCATATGCTCCTCAAGAAAGGCTGGATAAAAGCAGATGTCATTTTTCAGTGCATGCTCATCACAAGGCCAACTCTAAAGCACCTAGAAGAGCAGCTTTAGGGATGTTTCCCGGGCAGGACACAGTGACAAAGACTTTGTCAAAACTCAGGTCACTCCTCCACCCCTTCCTGACCCAAACCCTCTGAGGGTTTCCATGTAAACCAAAGGATACAAGGAACAAAACAGCCATACTTCTGCAACAGCTGCCAGATTAGTACATCTCTGCTTTCTCAAATAGTTAAACTGTCAGCCCTGGCTCTGAATGTGTCACCTGCATGCCTGTACTGTGTCTGTGAATGCAGCTCACTAACCTTTCAAAGACTAGCCTGCTGAGTGTTTCCCTGGTTACAGATGGGACTTTCAGAGTATCCTGCAGGATGTCTATCTTCTTCTTCAAACTCTGGAGAGAAAAGGGAAAGCAGCCAGTGAGATGAGGAAAAATTTAGCAGTAGACACTTTGTCCCTTTTCCATAAATCGGCATCAGGTGGAGCTCAGAGGTAGGCTGGGAAATTCAGTCACTGAGCAAAAGCCAGCATAACTCCTTTGCAGCTGCAGACCAGTCTGCAGTAACTGGCAGCTGGCCACAAGGAATGATTCTCACCAAGATCTCCTTGTCTGCATTCTTCAGATCTTTCTGAGTGTTTTTTAACTCCTCCTTGGTCTTCTCCAACTCTGAAGTTGTTTTCTGCAGCTGCAAAACACAACAGAGTATGGACTTCATTGACCTGGGTAAGGGGGACAGCAGAGCCCTGTGAGAGCAGTGTGCTCTGCACCACATGCTACTTCCCCTGTTTTAAGGGTTCAATTTTCCTGTGTCAGTCTGACCAATCTCTCCTGTTACCAGCACAATCCAATCCCTACTCAATTCCACAAACTGCCTGCAGAGGGATGTCCAGGGCTGCTAGCCCAGCATTCACACAGCATTTATGCATGACGGTAAGTTTTCCCTGCTCTAACACTTGGTGGCTGCATTCTGAATTCCTGCAGGACTTTGGACACACCAGAGCACAGGAATCACAAACCACAGGCTGAAGGATGGCTGTGCATCAGCAGTGCTGGCACATGGACAAGCCTGATTCAAGAGGGAAGCATGCCAGCAGCAGGGCTCAGGAAGTGGACTGCTACCACTTCAGACACTTCAGTGGGTCCAGGAGGCTGGGCCAGCTCATGGACTGTGGATACAGTCAGCTCTCTGTCAGCCAAGCCTGGAGCTCCCTGCGCACTGACTTGCATCCTCCTGACCCACGCTGGCCATCACAGCTTGGGTCTGACTCAGCCAGGAGCAGCCCAGTTCCAGCATCAGCACCTTGTGTAGGGTTGAACTCCTCTGGGGAGCACAGCACAGCAATCTGAAAACCTCCTTCTCCATTTGAGGGGACAACAGCCCTGGCTGAGTAACAGAAGTAGGCCAAACCCACCCACAGCTTCTCACTTTGTTGGCTCAGGTATGGGGATGCCCCAGGGAACACCTGTGCCTTGGGGAATGAGGCTACACACTCTTTTCACGGGGATGGGTTACCAGAACAAAGACAATCCTGCCTGACCTGAGCTAACAAACCCCAGCCAAGGCTGGAATGGGGGGAACACAGCAGCAGAGGCACGTCAGCATCCCCAAGCTTTGCACCAGCTCAGGACCAGCCCAGGCAGGCTCTGTGCAGGCCACCTGGGTGTCCGCACTGTGCTTTGGGAAGCTCTCCTGCCTGGGCACAGCATGATGTGGGAGCCCTGGCTCAGTTCAGTTGGCTAAAGGCACAAGGCTGGGTGTGACTGGATGTGCCAAGACAGGACTTAGCCCTGCTCAACTGACACTGGCTCCAAACCCCTTCCCACTTCCTTAGGAGCCCAGTTCTGCAGCAGGAGGAGCTGACAGCTGAGTGCTCAGCAGTGCAGCTGGATGCAGAACCCAGTGGGAGCAGCAGAGCACCTGCGTGTTTCTGCCTTCCAGCACAGGCTCCCTGGCAAACTCTGGCTGGCTCTGCACATGCTGCCCCAGCACTGTCTCCAGGGACCACCCTCCTGGCAACAGCCCACGAGCTGCTTGCTCATCATGATCCAGAAACCCCAGCCTGACCCCTCCACACACCTGGACCTATCAGCATAGGAGGGGGTCACTGCACAGGCCTTGGGCCTCAGTTAGGGACAGGGATCTACAGACCAGATGTCACCCTGGCAACTCACACTCTCCCTTTACCTTATTATTGACAGAAAACAGCTCCTTCTTCAGCTTCTCTGCCATCTCACCAGAGATCTTCCGAGCCTCCTTCAAGTTCTCATATTCCCTGCAAAGGGACCCAAAGAGTCATGCAGTTTGTAAGACAGCTAAGCCAGAACTTCTCAGAGATAAGCCAAGACCCTTAAATTGAAGCTCTGGACCTGCAGAGCCACAATACCCTTCAAGGAACAAAAATATGTGAGTGTACCAACACTGTGTCATACATTCCACTACACCAAGGGGGAGAGGAAACCTGCATGGGGTACCACCAGCAAAATGGGAACCAGAGCCAGAGACATTTCAGCTGCCAGTGAAAAAGACAGAAAACAGAGTGTAGCCTCCATGCCAGCAGCAAAGAGGGGACTTTGCTTTAAGTGACTTTTCAGAGACTTCACACTACTGGCCATGCACATTCATTCCCAATTACACCACAGGGACACTTGCCTCATTACAGCTTTGTACCAAAGCTGCAGTTATTCAGCTGCCATCAGAACAGACAAAAAAAGCTGTGCTTTTTCCCCAGCAGGACCAGATGGATATCCAGGTAGGGGAGGGCAGCAGTGCAGGCTCACTTTGTCAGAGGCCACAGCTGCACAGTGCAGTGCTGCAGAGGGCACAGCCCAGAACTCTGGATCCGCTCGCAGGCACGAGAGGAAAGCAGAGGGAATGAATAATCATCATCACTTCATAGGTGCACTGACAACTCTGGAGACAGTTCCCATGGTGACACACATGTCACTAAGTGACAAGAGGAGCAGTTCAGTGTGACAGGCTCCAAACTAGGTCCCCAGGATCTGTCAGTCAAAACCCAGTGGAAGCCCTGAGAGGCGGTGAGAGCCCCGGAGAGCCCGTGTGCCTGTCGGTGCTTGGCAGAGGGTTCTCCCCGGGCACCCCCAGGACAGCTGTGCCAGCTGTGCCAAGCCTGCAGCACCTACTTTTTGAGGGAGACACAGTAGATCGCAAGCTGCTCCACTGCTGCCTGCCCAACTCCCATCTCTCTGATCATCTCCTCCACTTCTGGGCGCTGGCTCTGAAGCAACAGCTCGATCCTGCACAAAAAAAAACCCCACAAGCAAACACATATCCTCAGCTCATGAATCACAAACAGACCTGGGAAAGAGACAAAAGCCCTGCTTCCCCTGCAAGGGGCTGGTAAAGCCTGAGCTTCTCCTGCAGGCACTCTGGGTGTCATGGGAGAAGAGAGACAGCTCCCTCATCTCAAGCAGGACTTTTCACTGGGGAGAAGCAGCACTACTCAGACTAGAGAAGGGGCAGCTGTACACACATACTGCACATGGAGCTGATGCCCAGCTCTTGGTCCCTATAGCTCTGGGGCTAACTGTGTTCCTGGGCTGGCATTCTGCCCCAGTATAGTCTGGTAACAGAAATGGCACACAGCCATGCTCAGTGCACTGGAGATGAGGCCAATACCCTGCCTTGCTGCTCTTTAATGAGAGCAGCTGTCTGCAAACATAGCAGGGACAAGAGGCATGCAGGGCAGCTAAAGCAGCCATTTTAAACCTTACAGGTAAGATGATCCAGCATATGGAGGTGGGTGCTGCAGCAGACTCAGCAGGACCCTCCTGCCCTCCCCAAAAAGGGCAGAGGGGTGCAGCCCAGCCTGCAAGGCCCAGGGAGCTCCCCAGATCTCACCGCTCCATGGTTCTCAGCTTGTTTCGCAGCCGGCGGGCCTCCTCCTTTGAACTTTTGTTATCCTCCTGCTGCTGCTCCAGGAATTTCATCTGCTTCTGCAGGGAAGCAAGCACACACAGAGCGTTAGTAAGGCTGCAGGGGTTGTTGGAGATTTCATCCCGGCTTATGCGCACTGCGGGCAGCTGGGAGCACACTGGCTCTAAATGCTATCACCACCTCAGCAGCCTGGGATTATGGAGAGTTGAGCTCCCTTCCTGCTGTACCCCCAGCTCTGCTCCCTGTGAGCACAACAGGGTCTCAGTGCTAATCATAAGGAGAGGCTGGAGCTGAAACCCTGTCATAGCCCCTCTGTGCTGGGAGTGCTGGAGGGGCTGCACATTGCCCAGTGGTGACAATTTGTTCTCCAAAAGCAAAGGAGTCCACAGCAAGCAAACCTTGCCATTGTCATCCCCTCCCTGCACAGCTGATTGCTTCAGCCTCCCAACCCCCTTGCCATTAGCTGCCTAGAGCATAGACAGGAACAAGTGGGTCTCTTCTGGGAGACCGCAGCTAAACCAGACACCCATCTGGGCACTTCTCTCACCTGCTGCAAGCCTACTGCCTCCTCAGCAGTAACACAGAACCTCGGCTGAGCTGGAAAAGCACACATCTGCAGTGTGGCAGATGATGGGGACAGCTGAATTAGCACCATTCTGATGCATCTGTGCTGTCTAGGTTTGTGTGTGCCTGGGCACCTTGCACAGCAACTTTGAAAGGCTCCGGTTTCAGCACCGCGCTGATTCTGGGGAAAAGGCCTGGCAAAAGATCATTGCCTTGTAAAGCTCCTTCCCACACAGAAGTTCAAGGATTTTATCCGCTTCCTGCCACAGAAACCAAACAGCTGTGAAACCACTGGGAAGCTGAGGAGGGACAGTGTTGCAGGCTCATGTGTCACTCTTGCTTAACTGGAGCCTGTCTTTGGCTTTTCCCTAACCAGAACTCTCAACACTTCAGATCCCCACAGCAGCGTTTTGTGCCTGGTCAGAGCAGAGCCCCCAGCTTCAGCTAAGCTGAAACTGCAGCAAACTGACAGTGCCAGCAGAAGACAGGACCAGCTCGCAGCCTTAACCTGCTTCACAGCAAGTTAAGCCTGTATTTTCACTGCAGAAGTTTAGTGCTTTAATCTTTAATGATGCAGTTTAAGACAGTGCTTGGCATTCAGCTGGGAAACCCCACATGCCACAAAAAAAGATGCCTCCAGGTCCCTAATCCTTCTGCCCTGCCCAGCTTTCATTAAAGGGACTTAAGCATACAGAGAGGGTTTTGCAACAGGGAAGATAAGCACAGAGCCTCCTCCAGAGGTGTCAAGGCAGGAAAACCAAGCACTGAGATGCTGAGTTGAGCAGCAAGTACCAGCTTCTACTGTCACAATTATTTCTGCTGGAGCAGGGGGCATCAGAAGTATCCTGCCACTGACCTATCCAGAATCACACCAGCATCTATGGCATGGCCAAGATCCAGGCTGCCTTTACATGCAAGCAGATTGGATATGATCCCATGGTTGGGCAAAAACAGTTGTGCTGGCTCACAGCAAGGCCTGCCTGGCATGAATTCCTTACTCTCTCTGTCCTAGTGTCAGGTAATCTCCCAGATGCTTCCTCCCAAAGGAGCCCAGATGCAGGTGGCATATAGCATGACAGCACCATGACATGGCAGCAAGCTCTCTCTGGGCCGCTTGCAGGTCAAGAAACACGATGCAGTTTAGGATACTGGGTCAGACAGCTTGGGAAGTGCAGACCTATCCCACTTTGCTGCCTGCAGCTTAAAACCTCACCTGCTTGCACCCCACCCACCTGAGACAGGCACATCACCTTCACACAGCACAGACTGCCCAGCCCAGCACCAAAGCTGCTCCAAGACATCCCAACAAAGCTGCTCCTGCTCTCACCCTCTTCCTCTGGCTGTTTACGCATAGTACATGACTACACACTGAGTCACTGCACACTGAAGCACAAGAGGAATATTTGATCCCTGGACTTCACAATGTTACTAACTGAGGCAAAGCCCTGGCAACAGAACAGAGACAGGAGAGTTAGCTGGATCAGATCCCACTCAGCTGAAGCCTGCAACTCCCCCTCCACATTTTTAAGTTTGATTTCTCCCCCAATCAAAGTAAGAAACTAATTTTCCTTGAATCCCGCCTGGCCTAAACCCATTTCAGAACATTCTACCTCAGGGAACCAGTGTTTCAGCAACGGGGTGCTGGAGCTAGTTCCGCACTAGATTCCTGCCATCACCTTTATGACCAGCACTGCCATTTCATTAGCAAGGCCCAGCCACATTCCTCAGGCTGGGCTGGCATTTCTCCCTCACCAGGGAAACCTCTGCCTTGAGCACCTGTACACAAACCACAAGCCTGCAGGCTTTTTATGCCTCTGAATCACCTCAGGCAGAGCACAAACAGGACGTTGAGTCCAGCAACAATACTTGCTTCGATTAATCAAACCAAAATGAAGACCCAGGCACTGGACCCCAAATCCCACCAGCACAATCTCTTTATTAGCAGGATCTGCAGAGACCCTCAATGGAAGTAAGACTAAGTGCATGATTGTTAGTCCTGCTGGGGACAGAAAGGGTACCTTGAGAGAAGAGCACAGCATCTCTGTCTCTCCCAGCATCTTCTGGAGTGACTCTACCGTGGCATTGCGCACATCCAGAGTCTCCCTCAGCCCGTCCACAACAGCCTGGCATTCCCGCTTTTCTTTCTCTGGAAAAGAAAGAAAAAAGGTCATGGCCTGGTAACCCAGACTCCAGCTGCAGCACAGCACCAGGAGCACACAGACTGCTTGCAGGCTCAGCTCCAGGCTGCCAGAGTTTGGCAATTCCTGGAGAGAGCCATTTCTCTAAGTGCTGTCTGCATCAGGGTCTGAACTGAGCGATTGCTTCTCTCAGTGCCAGCAGGCTTCAAGACTTCTTTACTAAAGATAAAAAATTCCCTTTAATAGCTTTCCAGCGCCAGCCCTGTTAGCATTAAGATGATGTATCTTAACTCTTGCGTTTTCTCAAAACCAGGCTTGCACAAGGAAATAATTCCTCTTGAGTTACACCAAGCTGTCATAGAGATGGAGAACAGAGTTTAGTATCCATCCTCTCCACATGGAATCCTACATGTCAGGAACCCCTTTGAGAGCCACTGGCAGCTATATGCAGGGGTCCACCAAGCTGCTGCACATGCCCTCACCAGCCACTGCACCTACATCAAAAGGCAGGAGGCAGTGACACTGGGGACACCGCAGGACACACGACAGCTTAGGTAGATTCCCTAAGTGCCCACTTTTTGCAGGTCACAAAACCTTTGCACGCTGCTGTCCCTTCCCTGGCAATTCAGGAGCAAAGCACATGCCTCCAACCACCAGAGAGAAGGTGGTAGAAAACACCACCAGATTTCAATTTGTTTTTAGGAGACAAGGGGAGAACAGCTCAGAAAGCAACAACCACCATCAAGAGCTGCCAGATCTATGCAGGGAACAGCCAGTATCGCTGAGAAGCCTAAAGCAGTTGGGTAAGGAGGGAAATCAGGAACCCCTCCACCTAACCCTGCTGAGAGCAGGGTAAAACCTTCAGCTCAGCATCTTCAGTTTTTGCAAAAATTGCCTGGCTCCAGCCTGACAATAGTAGAGCCAAAGTGTCCCTTTCCTAAAAGCTTGTTCTCCTTGCAAGCCATCCAGTTTCAAATTCTGCCTCTACATCCTGTGGAAGCATGACCTGCAATGAAGCTTCACTGTTCAATCAGGGGGTAAAAGAGCCATGTGGGACAGAGGAACAAGAGAGGAATGTGTTCCAGCAGAAGCACACGGGTGGCTTCTCCATTGATCAGAATAACCCTTTCCCACCGGAGGCAGTGTCTGGAGATGCTCCCTTGAATTTGCAGGAACTCCACACCCACCAAAAGAATCAGGGCTTCCCCCTCCTCCGTTGCCAGCTGCCCAGAGGCAGATGGCAGGAATCAAACCCCTCCATGCCGCAAGAATGAGTTTCCAGCTCATTCAGAGTGCCTCCCACAGAGCCTGCTGGGTCTGCTCGGAGCTCGGCACCTCTCGAGCCATTTGCAGGCTGATCAGAGCCTGGCAGCCCCACAGCTTCACAGGGAGAACTTATACACAGGAACCAGCAGAGAGCAGAGTACCCACAGCAAAGGAGGCAGGAGGTGGGAAGGAACTTTGCATTTCCAATACGAAAAGAGAATGGGACAGGGAATGTCAAATCCAACCTCTACTCACCAGAAGCCGAGAAGATTAGCAGGCCTTCAAGCAGTTTTTCTTGGATAATATCCTAGCAAGAATTCCAGCCACCTTCCCCAGAAGATCTGGCTCTTTACCAAGTCACTAACTCAAGCAAGCTGGCAGAAGAGGCCTCAGAATAGAGACGTGCAGACCATCCAATTCTGCTCTCAGGCTAAGGACTGAATCCTCAATCTACTGGCTATTCATGTCTGTCTCGTGCATGCAGGAACACAGAGGAAAGACAACTCTCGGGGCGTGGGTGAGCCCCCAGCATTCTTTAAACATTTTTTTTTCCCCTTCTGCTAGCATGTTTTAGGATTTCTGTCACTTAGAATGACATTTTCCTTTTGCTGCTCATGACTCATGTTCTGATGACAAGCTGCCTACAGACGATGCTTAAAACCCATCGACAAGTCTCCAGGGCTTTTGCTTTTCCTGCCTCCCTCAAACATCCTCTAAAATTAAAGATGGGAAGATGGAAGTGCGTGCACACTGAACTCCGTCTGCTCTTTGCACGACACATGTGGCACTGCAACAGCCAAACAAATCCAGAGCCTTCCCACCCTTGCTTTTGGACACCACTTTCACCCTCTCATCTGTTGGAGGGAATGAGCCTTTGCCATACGCAGCTGTGAGTTTCCCAGCAAGCAAATCAAGGCTTTTGCTTCCAAGCCTGCTCCAGATAGAGCTTTGCTGCAATTCAGGAAGCTTGGGATTAGGAAGGGCGGCAAAAAGATTGCATCTCCTTGCCTAAACTCATAGTGAACTCCTGAGTTCTAGCACAGCTGGGCCAGGCTGTGGACCCAGGCTCTTGCATCACCGTAGGTGTTCTCACCTCAGAAAAAACTCCAAAGAAGTTGCTGTAGTGAAACAGTTTGCAGCCTGAACCATGCGCTCGGCTTCAGAGAGGGGTGACCTCTTCCCAGGGGCTCCTTAGACTTGGACAAGACACCTGGCACAGGTAGAGTCCAGGAGCTGCTGATTTTGGGCTGCCAATCCCCTGCAGGCAGCAGGAACTCACCTTTCAAGGAGAGCTGGGCCTTCACGTTGTCCAGTTCATTCTGAAACACAACACAGAGAACCCCATTAGGAAACCAGATCTTAAAATGACCCAAGAGATTTCTCAGCAGGACTTTTGGACTAGGCAGGTACTGAGGAGGGAACACAGAAACAACAAGCACAGAGTTACAAGCCCAGACTATCACAGGGAACACAAAGAGCACCTCCAACTGGCATTCTTCAGGGCTAGAAGAGAGGATCGCAGCTTCACCTTAGCCTTGTCAGCCTTGTGTTTCTCACACTGTCAGTCATCCTGTTTTAGCTGAATAATTTTGGAAGGCTCTCAGGGAAACACAGGAAGTCAGGCAAGAACAATTTTTATAATGTTTTACCTAAACAAGGCAATAAGGGAGAGATGCTGCCAGACTAACTGCATCACAGAGTTCTTTAAACTGAAGTGAACTTTAATCAGATGCAGGTGGGAGACAGGAGGGCACATCCAACCCCTGAAAAGGTAACCAAGCATGCACTCAAACATGCTGACAGGCACTGAAGTCACTGCAGTTCAGGATGCTGATATGAGTTAACAGCTCAATCGAATGGCTGGAAACAGATCACTGAGTAACCAATCCATAACACACCAGCTGAGAGTGCACAACATCTCCTGGGTACCGGGGTCTGAGGAACATCAAATATTTCTAACACCTTCATCAAGGATCAGAAAGAGGCAGCAAATGCCCTGTAGTTTAAATTAGAGAAAATGAAGTGATATAACTTCATGCTGGCAAATAGCCAAAGGAAATGCAGAGAGGTTAAAAAGAGAGGCTATTTATATCTATATATCTCTACTTATATTTAAAATAAAACCAGAGAGATAAATATATGCAGGAAAGAGTCAACAGAAGATGACTTAAAAAGCTGTGTTAGAGAACTGCAGAGGAAAGCACATAACAAGTCAGGCAGGAACTGCAGTGGAATAAAACCACAATAAAACGCCAGCACAGGCACACAAATCTGTGCAACCTGGAATGCTACATGCAAATCTGAGCCGAGAATAGCAGCAGCAGTGACCACCACTCTGACAGGGCTGGAACTGGGCTCTGCTAGCGACAATAAAGGCAGGAAAGAGAATGTGGGATGTAAAGCTTGGTAAGCGGAATGGACTATACGCAAAGCCTAGCAGAGCTGACTGGGATCTACCCCAAGGGGCACAGCTACTGGAGGGCTAATGTGGAATTAACTCTGCCGAAGGACTGTTCTGAAGTAGCTTCCTCGGAGTCCTGAAGATTAGTGAGCTCACAAGATGTGCAAATTATCATGATAGCAAAGAAACCCTGGGCTACTTCAGGCAGCCATGTAACATTGCCTCATTCATCAACTTAATCTGAAATCCCTCATCCTCCACCACAGCTCCTAAAAGCTGCTCCCAATTTTCTCTCCTCTGAGACAAACTCTCTCTGCCAGGCTGAGTTACAAGACCGCATTTCCCCAAGATCAAACGACCACAAACAGACAGCTGTCCTCCAAGGCTTCTACCTTCCCCAGCAGGAATCCTCCCCCAACCTCCTCTTTGCCAAGCTGAAACCTCATTTGGAAGAGCTCTGCATTCCACAAATCACAAGCAGCTCTTGACAGACTCACTGAGGTGTTACACCCCAAAACTCACCCTTTTCCTGCTCTGGGAACAGCCACATGGAGACTGTTCTGCTCACAAGGACCACCTTTAAATTCAATACAGGCTAAACCCAGGTTCAGCAATGAAAGAAATGCTTGGACGTTTAGCCTGTGGTCTACTCCAGGGATCCAGGTTCCCCTCTGGTGTTCCTGTTGAAGTTAAAGCCTGGGGATGGAAAGCAAAGCTGCCCAGGCACTCCTTTGACTATAAACATTTCAGAGTAACAGCAAGAATGAGAAACAATAACAAAGACAATTTAGCTAATTCTGCAACAACAGGAAGGGGTTTCAGATCATGAGGGAGTACTTCTGACACTTCATTGGGTGCCAAAGAGTGTTTCTCAGAAGAGAATCCCAAGCTTGTCTCCCCAAGATGACAAGCAGACCACAGCTACACACTTGGCTTTCTAGCACACCCTTTTCATGGCAGGAGGCCAAATGCTCATTCTAAGACAGCTGTGGGCTGCACAGACACAGCTCCAGTCAATTTGTAGAGATGAACACCACCCTATGGCCAGGCTCTTGGAGAGCCAGGCAGTGGTATATTACAAACCCAGGATTTTTTTTTCAGGTGAAGTTGCTTCTGGCTGAAGATGTCAGAAATTCTTATCTCATCCTCTGAAGAGCCCAGGCTTGGCCAACTCATGTGTTTGCTTTGAACTGCTGCCTGGCCAGAATCACTCTATCACAGACAGACCTCATATCTAGGTGGATATTAGTCTCTCACCCATTGTGAACAAGGCATCTGTGTTCTTAAGGCACTCCATGACCCCCAAAAACGAGGTTTCACTACATGAAACTGGTGACAAACACAGCAGCAACATGTACAGCGCGCACAGTGGTGAATACCCACGCAAGCTAATGATGCTGATTTACCCAGAAAAGTATCTGCTTCTTTCCACTGGTGACCTCAGAGCCCTCATTAAGCAGGCTGTACACTGAGGCTGGATGTTGCTCTGACAGACAAACACAAGATTTACAGGGGCAGGAAGAGTTACCATTACGCTTGTTGTGCAGGAGAAGCTCCACAGTCCTGCCCTTGAGCAAGGGAGCAGCTCTGCACAACCTGCCTGGAGCAGAAGGCTGGGGGAACCCATTTTGGATCCTGGGGTGGGGGTGAGAGAAAACAGGAATATTTTCTAGGGCAATTTTCTCCAGACAACCCATTTCCAAGTCACTCATCACATTACACTTGTGAGAACAGATCGCAATATGCACGAAAGGAAACGTTTATCTGCTGCGAGGGCGCGCGGCTCCCAGTGTCCCGAGGTGCTCCTCCATCCCTCAGCACAATTTGGCCTTCAGTTTTGTTACTGGGGATCTTGGAGAAAGACAGTGCTACTGACATTCTAGTCTGGCTGGCTTTATTTTAAAGACATACAGAGTACATATAGGATTGTCATGGCAACTGCTAATTATGGTAATTGCTGCACATGCTGCTTCTAAACACAAGAGGGTACAAGCATCCCGTTATACCACGGTCAACTGGCCACCCTTTTTTTGGAACAGATAATTCCAAGACAGAAGGAGCCCTGTTTCATCCACACTACGCAAATGAGAACATGGAACAGCCACTCTGTGTTCATTCCTACTCACACCCAACTCTCAGCACCCAAAGGTGGCACTTTGGAGCACAGCACAGGATCCTATCAGGACCCGGCCTGCACGTTGTTCACTGCTGTTGCTGTGGCTTCAGGCAGTCCCCTTCCTAATCTCTCTTGGAGAATCATGACCTCATCATCACCCTGCCCCACATCCTTCAATGTGCACAACCTCCCTGCACAGAAGGGAGAAGGAGGAGGCACTTCCTCCAACAGCCCCTTCTTTCCAGAGGGGTTAGCAGGGCTCACACACCACAGATACCAGCAGCAATTCACTGCATCTGGGATTTCCCTTCTCCTGCCTTTGGGAACAGCTCTGTACCCTCATTCCCAAGGGAGGAACCACAGTCCAGTGTGATGTTGTTTCAGGAGGTTTCCAGGTAAAGTGAGAAGCAGAAAGAAGAGCAGAAAGTAGAAGAGACTCCTTGAGTCACCACATGGGATTTGGTCAGGGGGAATGCTAAATCACCACAGACACTGATATGCTTCAGGTCAGAAACATGAGCACAGCAAGCTCCAGCTTGGGAAGCACCTTCTGGCACAGGACCACGCTTCCAGGAGGCTGAAACGTCACACGAGGAAAGAACCCCTCCGCCAAGTTACCTGCAAGGTCTCAGCATCTGGTGCTGCTTGCTCCTCCAGGGTAACATCAAAAAACAGCTTACTGATGATGTGTCTTTTGCTGACCTAAACAGAGGAGACAGAAGAGTTTAATGGGCACATATATGGAAACGACGGATATGGAAGACAGATGGAGGGGAAGAAGGTACTGCCTTGTGACAAGGCCATGAAAGGCAAATCAGATCACGTGTTTGACACCATTAGTGGTGACGCTCTGCTTTAGCTCAACAGCACAGCAGCAGACCCCTCACTCAGTTTCTGGGAGTGTGACTCCAGCCAAGCTCCTGAGCTGCAGCAGAGATTCAGACATTTCTGAATCCAGTGCAGTCTGTTCTCTGGCAGCTCAGCCCCAAGCAGCTGATGCTGAGCTAACGTGATGCCAAATCCTAAGACAGAAGTATGTGCTGCTTTCTGCAGGCAGAAGGTGCTGTAATTGAATTTGATAGCTCTCCACACCTCCCCCATGCAGTTACAGCTTTGTGTTTTAAGTATTATATACAGTCATGACACCAGCTAATTGCATGGTTACTGCCACATAAGATGTTATTTTGCGACAACTCCATGGTAACCCAGAGATGTAAGAGGCAGAGAAGAACAGAGGGAATCAACAAGTCAGGGAAGGAACAAGGGCCAAGACCTTGAGAGGAGGGAAGAAGCACGAACACAGAATAAGCCCAAGCAGCAGCTGGCTAAAAATTTACATCTGAGAGCGAGGAAACATCTCCTGCAGCCACTGCGTGCCAGGACCTACTGGTGGCACAAAGGCTGGTGACACAAGGGACTTTGAAGACGTTCAGGTCCCAGTTACGCCAATGGAAACCAAGCCACAGCTTCCTATCTCAGAACCAGAGCACATCCTTACTTCTCTCCCCAGCCATCGCTTTTCTCAAGGGAGGGTTGAGTACTGCTGAGCCAGGAGGGGTTGCAAGGCCCACATGCAGCAGAAGGGGCTGTTCACCTGACAACAATGGGCTGGGCATGCCAGAAACATGAGACAGGTGTCCTCGTTAAGCCCTTGCAGCCCCTCCTGTCATCATGTCAATACTCACCCAGCCTAAGTAAAAGCTGTGAAAACCCAGAGTCCCTTCTGAAAGGAGCTGCAGTGCCGACAGAGGCAGGGCACCCTCATCCCACTGCAACCAGAAGGGCTGTAGCAGGGAGTTCAACCTCTCTGCCTCTGGGGAGTCCCAAGTGACAGAAAGTCCCTCTGCTTTTTACACGAGCCTTTTTCCAGCATCACCCCAGGCCACAGCTCCTTGGTGTCACAGGTGTGCACAGGGGATGGCTTTACCTGGTTTCTGCACTGCGGGCATGTCCGGCTTGGTGCAGTGTCAAACCACTGGAAGAGGCTGAGAAAGAAAAGGGAAACAGAGTAAATCCTTAAAATCATGGAGCACTGCTTCCGGGGCCATCCCCCAGCTCCCCAGGAGACAGCAGGATCTGACTCCTCATCACACACTAACGCAGAACCGCAAGCCTTCAGTCCAGTGGTGTGGCTGGCAGGAGCTCAGTGTTCCACACGCATACTCCACCCGCATCTCCAAGACAATTCCTGGCTGAATTTAGGATGCGAGCTTATCTTTAACAGGGCAGAGCTTTTGCAGAGCTCAGATCTCTCTGGGAGACAAGCTTTGAACAGCTGCAGCTACGCAGGAGCGAGCGGACCCACACAGGAGCTGCTCCGGAACGATGTGACAGCTGAGATCCCAGTTAGCTCCAAGGGGTGCCACTGAGCACAGCTCTGTGGGGCGAGGGACACCGGGCTGGGCTCTGCTCCAGGATGATGAATGTAAACCTGCCAGGCCCCCCAGGAGAGCCACTAACGCACTCTGCAACGAAGCCATCACGTCATGCTGGAAAGGTTTATTTTGGGAGCAGGGTAACGATTTGGAGCTGGCAGGTTACCTTTGGAAGCTCTCCCTGCTCTGCTGGGAGAGAGCAGGCCCGAGCAGCGCTGCTGAGTGAGAAGTGACAATCACACCTATGGTCGACTCCATACTCGTTAGCCAGGAAAGCAAATACCCACCCTCTCCCCACACAAAGTTTATTTCTTCAGAAGAACCATTTCCTTATAAGAGACACTTGCAACACCGTCCTAGAAAAGCACGGAATTGCCAGGGTGGCTTCGCCATAATCCAACAGCACTCTCTCTAAACACCCTATGACACTGGCTCTTCCGGAGAAGGGAGCCTGAAGGCAGCACAGCGACAGAATCACAGAATCAATTAGGTCAGAAAAGATCTGAGATCATCGAGTCCAACCTATGACCAATCACCACCATCTCAAGGGCCACATCCAGTCTTTCCTTAAAGACCTTCAGGGACGGCGACTCCACACGTGCAATCAGCACAGCTCGGACTGTTGCGGCAGCTCCGTGAACTCCTCAGAGCCCTCGCGCGGGGCCACAGGCACTGCCCGTGGCTGACACCCCGCGGCCCGGCCCGGCCCGACCCCCGCCCGCCCCGGCGCTCACCAGGCCTGGTGGAAGGTGTGCCCGCACGGCACGGCCGCCACGTCCCGCTCGTTGTCGAAGAAGTCGGAGCAGATAGTGCAGTATGCGCGGATCGGCATGGCGGGGCAGGGCAGTTCGGGCGGAGATTAAAGGAGAGCTCCAGAGGATCGCGGCCCCGGAGCCAGAGCAGCCGCACGGGCCTGCGCGGTTTAAACGCAACCGCGAACGCGCCGCTTTCCGGCCCGCCCCGGAAGTGACCTCAGGTGATCCCGCGCTGAGGCCACGGGCGGGATCAAGCGGGCGTGGTCCGTGGGAAGAGGCGTGGCCCGAGGGCGGGGCCTGGGCGAGTGGGCGGGGCTCACCCCGAGCCCCCGCCCACCCAGCCCGTGCCCGCCGGAGCCCGGCGATAGCGCCCGGGATGCTTCCGGCGGCCGGCGCTCACGGGCTCCCGCTCACGGCGTCCCGCTGCCCTCGCGGCCCGGGCAGCGGTGCCGCATCCGGCCCGCCGCGTCTCGCTCGGCCCCGTGCTGCCGGCGCGCGTGGCAGATCCCCGGCCCCACAGAGAGACTGGGCAGGCGGCGCTGGTGCTGTCTCAGTTTGTCCTCAGCGGGGTCTTTATTTGCCAGAGATACAGCGGCGGGGCGCGGGGCGGCGGCGGCAGCCGCGGGCAGAGCCGGCCCTGCAGGCATGCAGCTGCGAGGGGGGAAGCGGGGACCGGGGAGGGGGCACGGGGGGGGCAGTGGGTGTCCTCCAGGCACGACGCGTGGGCGGCCGTGTGGCTGCCCCCGGGCGGGGGTCCCCGTGCCCCCTCCTCGGGGATCCCGGGACGGAGAGGGGGGTCTCCGGGACGGCCCCCGCTCCGTCCCGCCTGCGGTCCCGCACATGCACGCGTGTCCCGGGGGGCCCCGCGACGCCCCCACCAGCGCTGCGTGGCGTGCGGCCGAGGGGGGCTGCCCCGCGTCTCTGGGCATCCCCGGGGAAGGGGGCCGGCGGCAGGGGACAGACTGAGAGAGCTGGGAGGACACGGGGGGACGGGCGCCATGCAGGGCTCTGCCCCGCGGCCGGCTCTCCGGCGGGGCACGTAGAAAAGGGGGCGCAGGCGGGGCTGGGGGGCCATGCCGGGGCTATGTACAGGGGCGCGGGGGCCGCTCAGCCGCTCTGCTCACTGGGGGGCTCGGCGGCGGCCCCGACCTCGTTACACGTGTTGGCGGCCGGCGTGCCGGGGGCCGGGGGCTGCGCGGCGGCAGGCGGCGTGCCGGGGGCTGCGGGCTCCGGGGCGGGGGCGGTGGGGACCGCGGGCTCCGTGGCGGGGGCTGGGGCCGCGGCCGTGTCGGTGGCGGGCTCTGTGGCCGCGGGCTCCGTGGCCGCAGCGGTGGGCTCCGTGGCCGCGGCCGCGGTCGCTGCCGGGGCCGGGGCAGCTGCCGGGGCCGGAGTTGCTGCCGGGGTCGTTGCCGGGGCCGGGGTCGCTGCCGGGGCCGGGGCTGCCGCCGTCTCCGTCTGCTCGGGCGCCCGCAGGCGTTTCATGAGCGTGGTCACTCGCACGGCTTTCTGCGGGGGAGAAACGGGGCGGGTCTGGGGCTGGCGGACGGGCGGCGACTGGCAGCCTCACCAGACTCATAGCTCAATGGTGGGCTCGGCTGAGAAGGGACACGGAGGCACGGCACACCCACACCCACCTTCCATTTGGCCCGGGCGAAGTTCTTCTCGATCTGGGCACAGACGCCGTCCTTGATGTTCTTGTCAGAGGCAGCGTTCCCGGAGATCCTGGAGAGGCAGTGAGGGGTGAGTAGTCCCCACCAGCCCCCCTGGCTCCTCGTCTGACCCTGCCACTGCTCACCACTCATGGGAGATGGCCTCCTCCGCTGTGATCCTCTGGTCCTGCTCCACTTCCATCAGGCGCGTCACCAGCTCCTTAGCTGGTGGCACAGGGGAAGAAGTAAGTGCTGGTACGAGACAACATGGGACCCCATGTGCTCCCCCAGTATGGGGCTCACCCGCTTGCGAGATGTCATCCCAGTACGGCGGGTCGAACTCATAGTCCCCAGCCAGGATTTTGCGGAAGAGGTTCTTGTCGTGGTTCTCATAGTCATCCTCGTCTGCCTCCTCGTAGAAAGGGGGGTTTCCCGAGAGGCTGGGGAATGTGGTGGGCGGCTCAGTCCAGCCCCAGCCCCAAACCCGTGTAGCTACCCTGTCCCTCGCCCCACACTCACAGGATGTACATGATGACGCCGATGGCCCAGCAGTCCACCGGCCGCCCGTACCGCTGCCGCCCCACCACCTCCGGAGCTGCAAGACACACAAGAGCAACCATCCCCCGGGGTCTCCAGCCACCTGGCCTCTTGGCTCTGGGGTGATGGGGAATGGGAGGCACCCACTGGAAGCTCCCAGGATCAGCCCCTGGGGTGATGGGGAACGGGAGGTGCAGCAGCAGGTAGTAAGGAGTGGATGGTAAAGAAAAGCAGGGACCTGCTGGGAACCAGCACTGCCCACCCCTGCATGCCCACCCAGCTGGCTCTCACCCACCCAGGTACTCAGGGGTGCCACAGGGCTCCTTAATGAGCCCGTTCTCCAGCTTGGCCAGGTGGAAGTCACTGATGACGATCTTGGAGTTCTTCAGGCGATTATAGTACACCAGGTTCTCCAGCTGCCGGTGCAGGGATTGTGAGTGCCAGGACGGGGGGCATGGCAGCACCCAGGGGTGCTCCCACCCCTCTGTCACCCACCTTGAGGTTTCTGTGGACGATCTTGAGTGAGTGCAGGTAGGCAACAGCCTCCAGCACCTGTCGGATGACATTGCTGGTGTCCTTCTCTGAGTAGTAGCCCTGGTCCAGGATCCAGTCGAAGACCTCCCGGCCAGTGGCCCTGCAGAAAGCGGCTCTGCCGAGACCCACCCCTGGTGGGGCCACCCCCTCACCACCCAGATCTCCCAAACTTACAGCTCCAGGAAGATGAAATATTCCTTGCGGGTGATGTAGACATCCACCAGCTGTAGGATGTTGGGGTGCTTCACCCTGCAGAGAGACAGGGGCATGGGTGGGAATTCCCAGTTTGCCCAGTAGCACAGGATCCCCTCCAGCCCCAGCACTCACATTTTGAGGATGATGATCTCGTTTTTGGCTGCCTTCCGCACTTTTCGCCCATCCCGCTTCAGAAACTTCTTGCAGGTGTACAACTTCCCCGTCGTCTTCTCCTTGGCCCGGAAGATTTCACAGAACTCCTCCCTGCAAGGGTACCCCCAGACATCACCCCGTTCCTGGGGACCACTGAGACTGGGGTGCTTGGGTGGTCCCTGGGCCCACCAGCATTCCCCCAGATCCCAGCAGTCAGGGGAGATGCCATAGAAGTGGAAGAAAGCCGTGGCTCAAAACTGCTTTGGAGGGGAAGAAAAAAACAGCAGTGAGAAGCAACTGATCTGGAAGAAGCAAATTGACAAGGAAGGGGGAGAATTTTGCTGGTTTGAAAGCCTCAGGACAGGAGGAGTAAGACCTACTGCAAAGCCACTCGTGCCAAGGTGGAACAGCAGCACGCCCGACATTAACACCAGCACAGCAATCGGGGAGAAAGAAAGGGAGATGTGCCAGCAGCTGCAATATTTCTGTTGTATTATTAATGGTGCTTGAGCCCATCGGCCAGGCTGGAGCTGCAGGCGAGTCCCTGGGGGGCTCTTGGCACTGCTCCAGCAAAGCCGTTGGCTTTTCAATCCCCCCCAGCTGCGCTGAAATCCTCATGGCCACTGCCCTGGGTGGAGGGAAACAGCGATCCGTGAGCTTTGGGACAAACCCCCCCAAAGAGGATGGAGCGAAGATCTGGGAGCACCAAGGTCCCCACTGCCACCCAGTGTGACCCTGGCAGGGGTGACCTCTGTCCAAGCAGGTGTTTTGGAAGTTGATGGAAAAAATTCTGGTGCCTATTTGGTGGTCAGGCTGCTCTCAAGGGGTGTGAGGGCTTCATTTTTAGGAGTGCATCCTAACAGGTTCCTTCAGCATGGCAATAAGGTTGTGGGAAGCAGCAGTGCTCCACTGCCCTCCAAGTGACATCTGTCTTTCCTTTGCTGTAGCTGAGCCCTCCTGATTCACAAAATGCTCGAGGGAGCCAGGATCGTGTGGAATTGCTGCAATCCCTGCAAATCTTGAGGGGAGGAGGGAGGGATACAGGGAGCTGCCCAGCTGCAGCTAGCAGCAGTGGGAAAGCTCACTGCCCTCCTTGGAGCTGGCCGTGAACATCCCCCATGCACCCATGAGCAAGAGGGACTAATTAGGGTAAAGCCATCCCAAAATACACCCTGCAATCCCAGCCCAGCTGGGGACCAGCACCCCCAGAGCCCCCACAGGGAGTCTTGTGCCACTCCTCAGCACCCCAAGAGCCCCACACAGGTGGCTGGGGTTCCCCAGGGCGTCCGTGGGGCCGTGGAGGGACCAACTCACGTTTTGATGACCTGGCCCAGGTCATATCTGTCGGTCACCTCAGACGGCTGGTTATAATCTTTCTTGTCTCCCAGCGTCACGCAGCCAAACGGCATCGCAGGGCCCGGTGCTGGCAGGGCAGGGAGAGGCAGTGAGTGCCCTGGCACTGCCGGCCCCTCTGGAGCCACAGCAGACCCTCCCGAGCTGTGCTAATTAACGTGGAACCTGAGCACAGTGGCTGCTCGCGCTCTGCAGCTGCTGCAAGCCGCCATGTGCCCAGCCCCACCGATGTGCATCCATCCCCGTGGCATCCAGCCTCTCTGCCTGGGCTCAGGCTGCCAGCACAGCCACAAAGCTGGCCCCTGCTTGTGGATTATTAATGATTAATTAGCAGTCAGGGTTAGCACAGTGCCTGGAGCACCCACTGGGGAGGCAAGCGGAGGTGAACGGATCCTTTCCTGCTTCTCAGCCCGGTTTTGCCCACGGTAACATTTCAGCAGACGGGGCCTCCCCAGGCAGAGCATTGTCACACATTGTCACATGTGCAGTGGGTTACACCAGTCTCAGCTTCCCATTCCCAACCAGCCCTGACTGGCACCAGGCAGGTGGCACTGCAGCTTGGAGGTGCCAGCCCTCCTGCCACCGGCAGCGGTCAGGACACCAGCCTCGGCACACGCCAGCTTCTCCAGCCCTTTAGGAAGGATGCTTTGCCCCTTGCTTCCCTGTTGGGAACCCTTCGAAACCAGATCCTTCTTGGAAGCTTCCCAGAAAAAAAAAAATCGGTCACATAAAGCGATTTTTTTCCCCCTCTCCCACCGTGTTACCAGGAGGAAGTTTCAGCTGACATTATTTTTTGATGGCTTGGAAGATGACAGAGCTGCCTGGGGCCTCCCCAGCCCTCTCGGATGGGCCTGAGCGGGACCTTGTGATGGGAAGCTGGCACGGTGCCGGAGGCACCCAGTGCCCAGCGCTAGAGCTGCCCAAACACCGCGCTGTGCTGCGCGGGCCGGGCTGTGCCATACCGGCGGCGCCCGGGCCCCGTGGCAAGGGCTGTGGGCAGGATGGCTGCGGGATGCGGGAGCCGGCATAGCGGGTACCCAAGCGCCGAGCCTGTTGCTATGGCAATGGGAGCTGAAGATGCAGAAAGCGGCACATCCTTTGGAGGGGGCAGGGACGGGCAGCACCCGGCAGCACCCAGCAGCACCCGACCCACCTGCAGGTGCACGGCCCCCTGCCTGCTGTGCGGGCCCTGGGAGGAAGGCGTGCTGCCTGCAGCACCCAGGGCATGCACTTAAATGCTCCCTGGGGTGATTGACCCAAACCTGGGTGGGACATGAGTGCGGTGACCCAGGGAAGTGGGGGATGCTCCTTTCTGCCTCCATCTTTTGGGGTTGACTGCCTCCGTAGCTGCCGGAGCAATGCCCGGAGGAAAGGTGCTCCCAGCTTGCAAGGCACCCGGGCACCGTCCTCCCAGGAAAACCCTTACTGGGTAAGAGCACCTGCCCCAGTCCTGGTCAGTGTGCACCAAGTCCCAAAAGAGAAGCAGAGCACTCATGGGACACCACTGCTTGTGCCCCAGATTGGGTGAGGGTTTCCAGCCTACACCTGACTCATCCCAGCAGCTCTCCCGGCAAACGTGCCCTGCCTGGCACTTCTGCGTCCCCGTGCCACACGACACCGGCTCTGCCGTGCCACTGTACCTGGCCAAGGGGAATGAGGGCTGTCCTGGCAGCTGCTGGAGGGGCAGTGGGCTCAATGCCACAGATCATCAGGGGTAGGGCTGGCTGGCGGGTGGGCAGGCAGGCTGCCAGCACTGGCGGCACGGTGCCAGGATTAGCCGGGAAGGGGACCCGGGTGGGATGATATATCGGGATTTTATTGCTGTCTCTGGGAGCACTCAGCTAATCTGCGCTCATAAAATTAGTTCCCCTTGGTGTAGTGGGGACCCATCCTGCCAGGGCTGAGCATTGCCACCCTCCCCTGCCCCAGGCTGGCTTCAAGGGGCTCAGTGCACCTAGGATACCTTGCAAGGGAGGCTGGCATCCAGCCCAGCATCGGGGTCGGCACCTGCACCCCACAGGTGAGAGCACCCCCACCGGGGCAGAGGTGGGCGAAGGGATGAGTGCTCCCTCCCCGGGGTGCCGGGGGGAAGGCTCGGTGCTGCGCTGGCACCCGCACGCAACCAGCACCCCCCTCCAAGTGTCTAATTTGGGAGCAGAAGCAACAGCGGGTGTAAGACAATAGCGGGGAAGTGGGTGGCCGGGTGGGGATGGCACGGAGGGATGACGCAGCCGTGCAGCCCTCGCCAGCGGGGCCCCCCAGCCCCCGACCCCCAGCTCTGCTCCACGGCGTGAGGTGCCACCGGCTGGTATTTCATCTCCAGCCCCGCTTCCACCTGCAGCTGCCCTGGACATGTCCGTGGGGGGGTTCCCCCTGCTATCCCGCTCCCACGTCCCGGGGAAAGGATGTATCGGAGAGAGGCAGAAAACGCAGCCGGGCTAAGACGGACCGAAATACTGCTAGTGCAGGCAGCGGGCAGGCAGCGGGAGGCGGAGGGGAGGCGGAGGGGCCGGCCGGCCCAGCACTGCCCGAGGAGGCGCCGGGCTGGGGCTGGGACAGGGCCGGGGGAGTCCCACCGCCCCCGGCCCGGGGCGTATGGGGGAACAGCCCGGGCCGCGCACGGCAGGGAGCTCTGCGTTTGGCCGGCTTGGAGCGCTGCGGCAGCGGGAAGGGAGCGGACTGCGGGAGAGAGAGGCGCGGGGTCCGGGAGAGGATGCTCGGCGGCGGGGGCATGGGGGAGGCGCCCCGGCAGCATCCCTGCCGCGGTGCCTGCCCTGTTCTCCGGGCTCCTTGCGGGGACGGGGGCGGCACCGGAGCAGTAGCGGCCCGGGGGGAGCGAGCGGGAAGGCGCGGGGGGAGCCGGGCTCCGGCAGCTCCCCGTGCCCACGGCGCCCGTCGGGGCTCGGGGTCCGCGGGACGCGGGACGCCGGCGGGGGCGGTGCGGCGGCGGCGGGCAGCCGTCGGGGCGCGCACGCACCGGACAGGGATACGCGCGGCTCCGTCGGGACGTCCCGGGCTACCGGGGGCGGGAGGAGAGTTGGGGGCAGCCCCGGGCCAGACAGTGATAGATGCCAGCAACGCCCCCCCCGGCCGGGCCCGGCCCCCCTCGCCCCCGGTCCGGCGCGGCGCGGCGCTCACCTGCACGCCTCTCTGACCGCAACGGGGGGCCGCGGCCCGGGGCCGCCGCTCGGGGGGAGCGCGCCCCTCCCGCCCGCCCTCCCGCGCCGGGCCGGGGCCGAGCCGAGCCGAGCTGAGCCGATCCCCGCCGATCCCAGCGATCCCAGCCGATCCCAGCCGATCCCAGCCCTGCCGTCGATCCGTCGCGGCGCGGCCCCGCGCGCCCGGCGCGGCAAGTTGGGGGGGGCGGGACCGTGCGGCCACGCCCCCTTCGCGCCCCGCCCCGCCCCTGACGTCACCGCCAAACTTCGCGCCCCGCCCGTGGGGAGCGGGTCACGCGTGGCGCTGGGAGCGAGCGGCAGCGCGGGGGGCGAGGCGGAGGATTGTCACCGCCACACCCTGGGGCCGGGCATCCCATGGGGCCAGAGACCCCGTGGGACCTCACAGTGTAAGCTCTGGGGTGAGCCGTGATCCCCTGGGCTGTGCCATGGCGGATGGGATGGGATGGGATGGGATGGGATGGGATGGGATGGGATGGGATGGGATGGGATGGGATGGGATGGGATGGGATGGGATGGGAGCAGGATTTTAGCAAGGCTGAGTGTGGACTCAGCATCACAGGTGTCTGTCCCCTGAGAGCACTAAAAGACACCATGAGGACAGGACAGACACATGTTCCTGCCACTGTGCCATCATCCAGTGGGAGCCAGGCAACTTCTCCAGTTGCAAGGCCGAAGGCTCTACTCACTTCCCTGTGACAGGATTTGTCCTTATCCCACACTTTGGTGCAAGGAACGAGAAAGGGACGAGAAATCTGCTACCCTGATTCTCTTACCTCTGCTCACAGCCCAGGCTGCCTGGGGTGGGCAGCACGGCCCCCAGGGCACAGCAGGGCACCAGCCCCTTCCCCAGCCCCCTTGCCCCCACTCCTCACGCAGTGCAGCCACGTGTGCGGAGCCTCCCCAAGGGCTGCGTGCCACACGCTGGCATTTGCTGCCCATATGGTGCTGCTTCCGAACTGCACCCCCACTTCCCTCCCCTCTCGCCCCTGCGCCCACCAAACCCCAGCTCCCCAAACCTGACTCGCACTGTCCTCACCACGTGGGTGTGACCATCCACACCCGGGACCCACGGTCCCCTCCTGCCCACAGATCCCAAAGCCAGCATCTCCCTCACTGGAGACCAGCCAGCGCTCCAAGGGGGAGCCAGCTGGGGTGCCCCCGGCACCCATCCCCCGTGTGGCACCGAGCCCTGCCAGCCCCAGGCCTACCCCCACCCATGCTGGGTAATTAAGGGTGTGTGAGAGCAGGGGGAATTAGCAGGGCACTGTAGTTTGAGCTTCTAATCAAGAGTTTAATCATACCGGCTGGCAGCAGCGCGCCGCGGTTATTAATCTCCGCACCTCGCGGGGACCTGGAGCGTAAGTCATAATTACCCGGCAGGCACCCGTGTGGCTCGGGGCTGCCCAGTGGTGGCTTGCAGCCTGAGAGATGTGGTGGCACTTCTCCATTGTCCCTTGACCCCGGCTCGTGCCTGGCACCTCCTGGCACCAGTCTCGTGCCGGTGGCAGAGCTGCCATCACTGTGCTCTGCTCCCCTCCTGGTCCTGATTCTGGTTCAGATCTTGGTCCACTCTGTACCCTGTTTTGGGGTGATGAGCTTTGCTGACCCCGATGGCATTTGTCCCTACAGTGCTGTGTCCCACTGCCCCATGCACCCACCCTCTTCCCACTGCACCCCAGAGCTGAGTTTGGGGTGATGTGGCTGGTCGAGGGTGATTTTTCCCACATCACCTCTGGAGACAGTGAGCCTAGGATGCCTGAGGTGGGGCTGCCAGGGTTGGGGCACCTGGACATACCCCCCTGCCTCAGATGGGGGACATGGGGTGGGGGACACCCGGACATACCTCCCTGCTTCAGCTGGGGGCATCTGGCTGTACCCCCCTGCCCCAGGAGGCTGAAGGGGGTGGAGGGCCAGCCCAGGTGGTGCTGGGGGGTGCCGTGGGGTGCAGTGGGGGAGGTTCAGCATGTTTGCCCTGGGCTGCAGTGGGATCCATGCTCGGCATGTCTGTGGTGGGGTGCAGTGGGGTGCAGTGGGGGGTGTTCAGCGTGTCCGTGACTCAAGCACCACGCGGCACCGCATCCCTGCGTGCTTGCCATCGCCATGGCAACCGCCAGGCAATCAGCGATAATTGCGCATGTCGGCCCGGCAACGGGGCCAAATAAACCCCATTCCTCCTTTTGGGGGGCCAGCGGGGAGCAAGGGGGAGAGAAAAAGAGGGGGTGCGGCTGCTGATCGTCACCCCTGGCCCTTCAGTGGGATGGGCAGCAGCAGGGCGGCACAGCGGCAGGGCTGCCCTCCCCACAGGTGTCCCATGGCACCCATGTGCCCTGGAAGGCGTCAAGGGAGACAGCCAGGGAGCTGCTCAGCTCGGTCACCAAGAATGGTGTCCCCACAGTGCCACGGCTCCGCCAGCCCGTCCCTGTGTTGGTGATCACACCCTGTGTGAGGACGGGGTTGCCCCACACCTGGCTGGGCACTGCCAACTGTGGCTGCTTGTCCCTGGCCAGCCTGCTCCTGGTGTGGCCTGTCCCTGTGTAGATGACAGCACAAAAAGCCTTGTACCTCTCCACTGGCTTGGTTCCTGTCACATCCAGGGCTTGCTCTTGTCCCTGGAGCCCCAGTGAGAAAAGGGGTCTTGTTTTCCGCAGTGTACTCCTGCATCACAGTGATGATACAGCATTGGGGTTTGATTCCCCTTCCCACTGAAAGAGCTTTGGGGGTCCCCCGGGTCTCTGGCAGTACCTGCAGCCATAGGGTCCAGGGTGCAGGGAGGCTGCTCAGGGCAAGAGCTCAGCGAGAGAGCTGTCCCCAAAGGAGAGAACTGGCCCCCAGGGAGAGCATCAGGACTAGGACATGGCTGGTACTGGTCCTGAATGGGTGCCCGGATGGGGTGAGCCTCCCCAGCTCAGAGCTGGTGCTGTCTCAGGGGCAGAGAAAAGAGAAAAATACATGCCTTATAACAGCAGATATCCCCAGAGACCAGCAGAGATTCCCAGGGACCACCAAAGCTCCTCAGAGACCAGGAGAGGTCCTCAGGGGCTACCAAAGCTTCCCAGGGGCCCTCGAAGCTCCCCAAGTACCACCAGGGCTCTCTGGGGGAGAGCAGAGCTCCCTGAGGGCCAGCAGAGCCTCAGGTGGGTGCAGGGGTGCCCCGGGCTGTGCAGGTGCCCCCAGCTCCAGGTTCTGGAGCCAGGCGGGGAGGGCAGAGGGACAGGGGCCGGGCAGCGGGCACTGGGGATGCCGGGGTACGGGCAGCGGGCACTGGGGGTGCCGGGGTGCAGCCCCCCCGCCGCTCACAAGGCATCATTAGCAAACCTTGCCAGTTTCTAAAAATGGCACGTCGGTGCCGCGGCGGCTGCTCTTTACGCCCTCTCCCCAGCACCGGCAGCCGCTAAAAACAGCTCGGCGCTGCCTGCTGCCTCCTGCCACCTCTCAGCGGGACGGCTGGCACCGGAGACCACCGCCTCACCCGAACACTGACTGAGCACCGTTTTCCCCGTCCCCAGTCCAGCCCCCACGCCGCTGCCTGCGCCCGCTTCGCCGCCAGGAGCCCAAACGCGCTGTCGATGTGGCATTGCGGCATCACGGGCAAACGCCGTGGCAGCGGATCCCCGGGCGATGCCAGCGGCGGGACCGTGCCCGGCTCTGCCTGTGCACCCGCATCCCCGCGTGCGGCCACTCATGTTTTATAGATGGCTCCGATTTTAATAATTAATCCCTGCTAACGACAGCACTTTCCCCAAATAAAACATTTAAAGTGCTGCGTGTGCACGGCGCGTTGCCGGGGTGGGATGCCGGCTGTTCCGCTGCAGCCGTGGCGGATGGGTACGGCACAAGGTAGCTCGGCACAACTTGGCACGGCCCGGCACGGCCTCACCTGCCCACAGCTCAGCGGAGAGCTCCACCAGCCATGCCCAGCCACGCAGTACCTCAGGGTGCCGCCAGCCAGTGCTCACCTGTGGGTGCTCAGGTAGCACCTCTAAGACAGCCCCCAGCTGGGGCAGGGGTGCCAGGTGCCATGTAAGGTGCCACCCTGAGAGGTCACCTGCCTGTCCCTTGTGCCATGGCAGTTGGCACAGTGCCAGTCCCAGTCCCAGCCAGCAGTGTCAGGCAGCATCAGACAGGGGTGGGCACAGGCCAGCCCTTGGCATGGAAGTCTGGGCACTCTCTCCTCACCTCCCGCAGCGTAATTAGGGCAGGATAAATGTGGATTAGCATGAAATCTGTCATCTCTGCAAGCACATTCATTGGGGGGGGCAGCCTAAAGCAGGGCCACCTTCATGCATGTCACCGTAACTACACCAGACTCGTCAGCTAACGAGCAGTTCACTGTGCCACCCCACTGCCAGCACGGACAGCCCTGCTCCCACCGGGTACCCTGCTCCCACTGCGTGCTCCCACAGCTGTCCCCCGTGTCACCGGACAGCAGGCCAGCACGTATCTGCCACCCACACACAGCCCTGGGCACCCACTCTGCTTCGTGCTGGGGAGGGCAATAGCCAAGGTGCCAGTCCATCCATCCATCCCTGCATTCATCCATCCCTCCATGCATCCACTCATCCATCCACTGACCCATCCATGCATTCATCCACACATCCATCCCCACATCCCATGAGCTGCTAGTGCCCCAGTCAGCCACCCTGGCTGCCCCCCACGCATGCAGCATCCCGCAGTACCAGCCCACTCCCTCTCATTTCTGATCCAGCCCTAAGAACCCCACAGTGCCAGGCTCTTCCCATTGCCACAGCAATTCGGCAGCGAGCCAAAATGGTGCTGCTTGGCCTTGCATGTGCAAGGTCAGCACCTACGCTGGAGGTCATGGTCACCCCAAAACCCAGGCTGGGGGAGCAGAGCAGTTGCACTGTGGGGAAACTGAGGCACAGTGCTGGCAGCCACCCCGACCGTGGGATGCTGGGACCCAGCTGCAGTAAAAACACCCTGGGGCGTGTGGCGGCGGAGCCGTGCAGGTGCGAGGCACCGGTGGAGATGGACAGCTCGGCTGATGGGAGCTGACACGGCCCGGGGCTCCAGCACTGCTTAATGAGCAGCAGAGGAGGTTTTATTTAAAGCCATTGTTGGAGGCAGGGCCCGTGTGACTGGACATGGAGCAGGAGCAGTGCTGCCCACAGCCACAGCCTGTGTGTGTCTCAGCATCCCTTGCCCATCCTGGGCTTATCCTGAACATCCCCTCCCCATCCATCCATCCATCCATCCACCCATCCATCCATCCCAGACCCTGCCCTTGTCCCTTGCCCCAAACTCTGGACCTGCACCCAGGCGATGGATGCCCATCACTGCTCCCCTCCTCTTTTCCAGTGTCTTGTACTAAGTGATTTTTGCCCCAAAACTGGGGCAGAAGGGACCTCTTCATCAGGATGAGTTCCTTGCAAATGTGACATCTACCACCACTTCCATCAAAAGGAACAGAAAGCCAGCTCACAGGGCAGCAAGCATCACAGAGCCATGCTCATCTCTTGGCATGTCCTGAGGCATGAGCTGCACCGTCCCCCACACAGGCAGTGCTGGAGCAATAAACGTGTCATTAAGTGAAGCTGGTAATGACTCTTGGTCACCAGACAGCAGCCCCGAGCCTGAAGCAGTGTTCCCCACTGGACCCTGTGCAGGCAGGCAGGGTGAGGAGCAGTAGATGGGCTAGGTGCCATCGTGTCCTGTGATCACATGTCCTGGGCTCCATGACCCTGTGGCTGGACACCCATGACCCCAAGAGCATCTTGATCTGATGTCTGGGCACACATCATCCCAGGAGCATCACGATCCCTTAGGAACTGCAATTCCATGCCCCAGGCATCCATCATGCCACGAATCCCAGGGGCAGCATGACCCATATGCCAGGACTGCAGGGGCATTATCACCCAATGCCCAGGAGCATGGTGTTCCTCACATGCCTCGTGCCCCACAGCCACCCCGGCCACAGGCTGGATGTGGCTGGGAGAAAGACTTTTAGGAAAAACCTCCCAGACATCCCAAGGTCAGAGGGCCATGGTGGGACACAGGGTGCAGAGCAGGGCCCCAGCATGGCAGGTGCTGGGGGGTGGTTCCAGGATGGCCACAGCAGCACCATTGTGCAGGCGCCCTCCTTTCACTGGCACAGCAACAGTGGGTGCCCCCTTCTCAGTGCCTCCCATGAGGTGGGTGCCCCGGGAGTGGGTGGGGAGACATCTCACCCATGCAGTGGCAGGAGGGTGCTTGTGGTGGTTCATGTTTTATTTTGTTTTGTTTAACGCGTTTGATATTGGAAATTGTAATGGTTGGTTCCGATGTACCCTGCAGTTTTCCCAATGGTTTCTTCCCCACTTGTTTGTCATATAACCACCTGTTTGTCAATCATCCCTCTCCCTCGCCTGTCCCTGTCAGGCACCTCACTCTGGGGCCCTTCCCTGGTTTCTGGAAAGCTCCAGGGAGGGCGTCGAGTGATAGGCTGGTGCCTGGGAAATCCCCCTCCCACCTCTTGTGATTCATTTATTGTTAAGAAGTTGACCCCCCCCCCCAGTTACACCCTCTGACACCCTGACTGGCTGACCCATTGTTGCCACGCCTTGGTCCTCCCCCAGTTAAAAGCTCATGCACAGGCTTGATCGGGGTTCTCTCTGGGCAGCAGTGGTCAGAGGTGGGGCTCCTAGTTGATCTCCCCTCTAATAAATCCTGTTGTACCCTGCTCGAGAGAGTCAGCTCTTTGTCTGCTGCCAGCATCGTGATTCCATCTAGTCCTATTGCCGGCGTGGGGAGCCAAGGCCCCACAGGGAGGAGGCTGCTTGTCCAGCTCGCAACCCCGACCTCACACACGTTAGCCGCAGTGACTTGGAACTGAGCTAGCCTGCGGTCAGCGCCTTCCAGCCGTGTGCGAGGACACTGCGACAGGTGCTGCCAGCCTGGGGCATGGCCCCCTGAAAGACACAGCCTCAGCCAAGGAAAAAGTATAATAAGGTTTTACTGTGTGACTAGAGCAGCCAAGAGGCTGAGAACTCCATGGGAGCCCTGGGACGGCCAGGCCATCCAACAACAACCACTGGGTATGGGGCCCCACAGCAGCCATCCACTATGAGATTGAGCCCCAGACCCCAGAGTACGGGCTCATCAATGTGGGGCTGAGCCTCGCACAACCCAGCCAGTGCAGGACTGAGCCCCCAGCATCCTGTGGTGTGGGGCCAGTCCTGGGGAGCAGTAAGCAGGGTCTGGGTGTGAGCCATGGGAGAGCACTCCACAGCACCCAGCTGCCTCCCAGCACCCATCCCATAGGGAGGGTGCCCCATAGCATCTGGCTGCACACTGCATCCCTCCTCAGGGGAGCGTGCCTATGGTATATGGAGGTCTGGGAGACCCCATGGTGTAGGGAATCCTATCAGCACACAGACGTGTTGTCCTCCTCTTCCTTCTCTTCTTCCTCCTCCTCCTCCTCATTATGTTTATCCTCATCCTCGCTATCAGACAGCTGCCCCGGAGAAGCAGGGGGAAAGGGAGGACCCCAGTCCAGGTCGATGTAGGTGACAGCCAGGTTGACATAGAGCTCGCCATCCAGCGTGGCCAGGACACGCTCCAGCTCACCCACCAGCCCGGTGAAGGACGGCCTCTCCTCAGGCGCCGGCGCCCAGCAGCTCAGCATCACCTTGTACCTGCACCGACACCCCAGTCAGCGCTGGCAGCCCCCCAGGACAACCCCCTGCCACCCTGCCCGCCCCCAGCTGCACTCACAGGGTGTTGGGGCAGTGAGAGGGCTGTGGCAGGCGTCTCCCCTGCAGCAGGTAGCGGGCCATGTCGTAGGGGTCCACTCCGGCATACGGCGACGCCCCGCGTGTCAGCAGCTCCCACATGAGCACCCCGAAGGACCACTGCCGAGAAGAGAGCTGCCATGGGCACGCTGGGAGGGTGGAGATGGGGGACGAGACAGGAGGGGAGGGGAGGCATGCCTACCACATCAGACTTTGTGGTGAATTTTTGGGTCTGGAGGCTCTCCAGCGCCATCCACTTGACGGGCAGCTTGGCGTGGCGGTGCTGCCGAATGCTGTAGTACTCCTTGCCAAACACGTCCCGCGCCAGCCCAAAGTCAGCCACCTTTACTGTCAGCGTCTCGTCCAGCCTGTAGGACACCAGGTCGAAGAGGAGACTCCTGGGCACTCTCAGACCCAGCCCCACCACCCTGTGGTGGAGGTCTGGAGGGCGCAGCCATACTTACATGCAGTTCCTGGCTGCCAGGTCCCGATGCACAAACTTCTTCTGGGCCAGGTACTCCATGCCCAGGGCCACTTGCAGCCCGAAGCCGATGAGCTCCTTCACTGTGGGGCTCTGTGAGATGGGAGCAGTGAGCAAGGAGATCTTGGCACCCATCACAGTCCACGCCCCTTGGGGTACCCCCTACCCGCTCCTGGGTGCGGATGAACTGGCGCAGGTCCCCGTGGCGCATGTAGGGCAGGACGACAAGGGGCAGCCCGTGGCGGGGCAGGCACACCCCCAGCAGCGAGAGCACCTGAGGGTGGTGGAAACTCTTCATGAGGATGCCCTCGCGCAGGAACTCCTCCACCTCCTCCAGGTCCGTGATGCCTGCGGAGAGCTGAGCTGTGGACATTCCGCTGCTGTGCCACGGGAGCTCGTGTGGGATGGGGAGCTACTCACGGTGCAGGGACTTGACAGCGCAGTGGAGGTCCCCCAGCAGTGGGTCCGTGTAGGTGCCATGGTAGACACTGCCAAAGTGCCCTGCAGGGACAGGTGGCACAAAACTGGCACCACACACATTGGGCAGGCGACGCCACAGCCAAATCGGGGTGCAGAGTCACCTTTGCCGATGACCTGGTGGCGATGGGTGACAAGCCGCTCCTCGGGGATGAGGATGTCCTTCACTTCCTCCAGCAGCTCCGGCCGCAGATCCTCCAGGCAGCAGGATGTGGCCCTGAGCAGGGGCATGGGGGATCCGCCGCCCGCGGCACCAGCGCCAGCACCAGCACTGCCGTTGGCACCGGCGCTGGTGACCCGTGCGCGGGGCCCCACGGGGCCGGGAGTGCCCGCTGTGTTCAGCACTGCCAGGACAGGGTGAGGGCTGTCACAGGGTGAGGGCTGGCAGCACGCAGCACCCCGCCACCCACCAGTGACAGCCACTTACCCAGCACCTCCCTGTAGTCGACGCCGGGGCACTGGATGGTGACAGGGGGGTCGCTGCGGCCGGGCTGTGCCAGCAGCTCCAGGTTCTCCGTACCTGCGGGCAGCAGTGAGGTGGGTAGGGGATGGCGTGGGAGGGGCCTGGGGGGCACCGGAGTGCCCGGCGAGCATGGCACTCACCCCGCCTTTTCCTCCAGCGCCAGTGGAACAGCACGGCAGCCAGGATGCAGCAGGCCATGAAAGTGATGCTGGTGCCCAGAGCCAGGCTGGCGGCCAGGTCCAGCGAGGTGCGGGGGGACAGCACCCAGCCCACCGCCTCACAGGCTCCGTTCATACAGATCTGGAGGAGCGAGGGCTTAGCAGAGATGGGGTGGGGGGGGACTGGAGGAGGTGGCTGCCCACCCGGGGGGTTCCTACCTCCACGGGGGCCCCATCGGGGGGCAGGCGCAGCTCGCGGGGCAGGCGGCACGTCACCTCGTTCTTCAGGACGTTGGGGTGGCAGTTCCGGCCCCCCACTGTCATGGTGATGTTCAGGCAGGTGGCCACGGCATCCAGCCCCAGTTGCTGCCCAGACAGAGCACCGTGAGCTCGGGGCTCCTGGCAGCGGGACCCCCTATTCTGGCTCACCCCGCTGCCCCACGTACCTGCACCTCGATCTTATCATCGCCGGGCTTGAGGTGGAGCCGCCTGCCCGCCTGCTCGAAGTGGTAGATCTTGGGCCGGGAGTAGTAGCGGAGGCGGAACAGCCAGCGGCCCTCGGTGCCGTCCAGCAGCACGCTCAGGTTCCCCAGCACCACCTCCACGTTGCTCTCGAAGGGGAAGGCTGGACTGTGGCACAGCAGCCGCTCCGGTGCCAGCAGGGCCTCGCACTCCTGTGGGCAGGGAGATGCTGAGCACCGGCTCGGAATGTGCCCAGGGGATTGGGGTGGGGTGGGCAGGGCCGGGGGGGCGATGGCCCCACACCCCGGTGCTTACTGCGGCTTGGGTAATCACAGCACCGGCTTCAAAGCGGATCTTGGCGCGATACACAGAGTCCAGGTGGGTGCCGATAACGGTGAGCAGCAAGCCCCTGCAGCGGGCAGGGATCAGGTTCCCCGGGGTGCACGTGGTCCCCAGGGTACCTGCAATTCCCAGCACCTCATCCAGCCCAGCCAGGTCAGTGGGAGGACAGGGCTGTCCCCTCGCCCAGGGGAAGGAAGCCCAGGCACTCACTCATAGCTGCAGCTGGGGACGATGGCAGATACAGCGGGGTCGGGACGGTACTGGAAGGGCTCGGGGGCCGGGAACTCCTCCCCATCGATCCACAGGGCTACCCGGGCTGCGCCCAGGCCACCAGCGGCGGGAGCCGTGCATCGGATTGTCCCGTTGTCCTGCCTGCAGACACGACAGCGGGACTGCAGGGGCTCCCCGTGCCCCGTGCTGGGGACCCTTCTGTGCCAGGTGGGTGCAGGGCAGGGGTGTACCTGGGCTGCCCAGTCAGGGCACACTCGGAGCCATTGACCATCACCCGCCAGCTGCTCCCTGCTGAGAGGTGTCTGCCATGGAGTGAGAGGTGGGTACCACCACCCCGGGGACCAAACGGGGGGTGCAGGGCACTGACGTGGGGCTCCTAAACAGAGACGGGGTCAGTGGGATGGGTGAGTGAGCCAAACCCCCCCAACCCTGCCAGGCGCACTGCCAGTGTGGAACCATACCACAAAGACGAAGCCACCGAGGGTGGCGGAGCCATAGACCCGGAAGCCAGAGGGTCTGGCGGGTTCCTCCACGGTGAGCACCACCTCGGCTGGGCCCCCCACTGCTGCCGGCCCCCCCCGGCTCCAGCTCACACACCAGCACATCCACAAACTCCTTGCGGCGGGAGGTGGGCAGGGGTCTGTGGGACAGTGATGGGGGATCAGCCCAGGCCGGGGAGCAGCCCCAGCCCCCTCCCTGCTGCTGCTCTCTCCCAGCACCGCAGCACACCTGTAGCTCTCGCTCTCCTTCGGCAGCACGGTGCAGCCTCGCCGTCCCACTGCCACCCGGTAGGCACCGGGAGGGCTGTGCCTGGGGTCAGGGTCCAAGTAGGAGCGGAAGGTCATTCCACAGAGTGTCACCCGTGTCCGACCCCGCAGCGGGGCGCTCCGGGGATGGAACTGTGGGAGAAGCACCTGTGTCACCCCGAGCCCCCAAAGCCCAGTGACTGTTGAGGGTCCAGAAATGCCCTTCTCTGAGGAACACAACACCCATCCCAGGGAGGGGGTGGTCCTACCACATGCCACCCCATCTGCCATGACCCTCCCTATCCGAGTGCTTGGGAGGTGTGAGGAGCAGGGGGACGGCAGCGCAGACCTACGTTGGTGAGGACAGGTGGGCAGCTGTCCTGGACCCAGGGGCCGGAGCACTCGTGGCGGCGCCTGCACTCATTCCCGCACCAGCCACAACCCATGAAGCGCCTGGCCTTCAGGCAGAGCTGGCACGCGGAGAAGTGGCGACAGCCAGGGCCAGTGACGTTCAGGAGCCACACCTGGGGATGGAGAGTGGAGTTGAGGGGGACACGCGGAGCTCCGTGCCCACCCTATGCCCCTCAGACCCCCCACTCACCTTGGTGCCAGCAGTGAAGAACAGTGAGTGGCTCTGCAGCCCCCCCATGGCTCCTCGCACTGGCCCCGGCTCTCCCAGGGAGAAGTTGGACAATGTCAGCAGGTAGGAGCTGGAGCGCTGGAGCACCATCTGCAGCAGGGACGAGCAGTGGGTGAGCATACCCCACAGCCTGCCAGGACCTGCCGCCCAATCCAGCCTCCCATCCCACCTGGAAGATGCGTCCTTCTGCTGTGCCCAGGTGGGCCACAGTGATGTCTTCCATGCTGGTCACGAAGAGGGAGGTGAGGAGGACACCTGTCAGCTGCCCATTGAACAGGTCCACTTTGTGGGAGGCAGAAGGAATGAGGGTGGGCTTATTCCAGCAGCTGGTGTTGACCACCGGTGCTGAGAGGTTCACCTGTGGCCGAACACGGGGTGGGTGATTTGAAGCTGGCCCTGGCACCCCAACTCCCACACCCTTACAGGTAGGCACCAGCTTGAGCTGTGAGATATTTTGGGGCAGCACCAGATTGCTTAAGTTCCCCTCCAGGCTGGGAAAATTTTTGGGAAAAAACCTCATCAGCCAGCCCTCCCTCAGTCCCCCATGTGGCGTCAGATCCTGCTCTCCCCTCCCACCCCATCTGGATATAGTTATTGGTGCTGGCACCACAGGATGCGGGCTCCAACCCCAGTCCTCCCTGACCCCTGCAGCTCAGCGAGGGGCTGGGGTTGTAGAGGGACACCAGGAGCCATGGGGTCCCCACGGGACACCCCTAATGCAGAGGGGCTGCGGTCCCCTCTGCGTTTCCCCCACCACAGCGTGAGTCAGCAGCAGTGAGCTGTCCGCTCTGTGCAGGAAGAGGAGGGGATCTGGCTGCACCTTGCCTTGAGCCTGGCTGAGGACACTAAAACTCATGTCATGTGCTGGGACGAGGGGGCCCTGCCGGGGTGCCCACCCATCTGCATCCCGGCCGTGCTGGGGCTTGTACCTGGGACACGGTGTTCCTGCCCCGCGGCTGCGGGAGACGAGGAACCGCGGTGACTAATTGCACTTCCGCCTGAGGTTTATTTGCCCAGAGAAGGCGGTGGCCGGGCCTGGGGGACAAGGCAGCAGCAGCCCGCACCTCACACATCCAGCACGCGAAGCACCGAGGCCCTGTGGCTTTCCCGTCCCTCCACACATAAACAAGCTGGAGAGGGTGGCTGGGGTCCAGGGACAGTCACCGAGGGGGCGGCAGACAAGGCTCCCAGGGAGGCCATACCAGGAGAGCCCAGCGCACGACGTGTGGCAGTGTGCCGTGTGCTGGCACACGTACCCCTGAGATGGGGGGCTCAGCAGGATCCCTGCCCACATCCAGCCTCCTCAGCACAGCCGGGGCTGCCGGAACACCCCAGACCCTGCAGTAGGTGGTGTGTGGTTGCTGGGCTGATTCACGCCCGGGTGATGCCTGCTCTCCCCCTGCCCCACCCCATCATCCATCCTGCTCTACCAGTGTTTCCCAGCTCCTGAACCCACTTTCCCACATCCCAGCCACCCCCTAGGGTCCCAGGCTGGGTGTTGGCGCAGGGTGGAGCACTCACATTGTGCGGGCAGTACTCCAGCGGCTGGAAGAAACTGAGTCCCCGCAGCAGAGGCTGCTGCCCGGTGCCGCAGCACTTCTCCATGCCCTCCTCCATGGCCTGATTGAGGAGGCGGAGGGGGAAGGCGCAGACGGCCGAGTTGTCCCGTGGCACTCGGCTCTCTGGCCGGCTCTCAGCAAAGGCACCGAAGAGCACCGTGTCGGTGTCGTTGATGCCGAGGTCGCGGGCCAGGCGTGCGCCAGGGCGGGCAGCGTGGGCCGCCTGCAGAACGTTGTAGGCGATGTCCCTCTCGGCGTCCTCCTCGCTGCGGCGCCGGCGCCGGCGCTTGGACTCAAAGCGGCAGTCGAGGACGAGCTCGCGGTAGCGGCGGAGGTCGCGCTCGTGGGTGCTGAGCCGCGCCAGGCGCGTGTGGTACGCTGTTGATCCCGGCCGTTCTGGCTGCACCGTCAGGAAGTAGACGTGGTCCCCGTCAGCAAAGGAGTGCACGTAGTGGATGGTGTAGTTGTTGCGGTACTGCTTCAGCACCGTCAGCCAATGGAAGTCGTTCGAAAAGCCATCCAAGGTGCCCTTCAGGCGCCGGACGGACACTGACTGTGGGCTGTACCGTGCTGCCACGCTGCTGTTGATGGTGGAGCCGAGGTAGAAGAAGGACGCATAGGAGGTGGCCACCACGGTGGCACTGGTCCCCAGTGGGCTGACCGCACAGTCAGGGCAGAACTCAGGGCTGTTGCCCGCGGCTGAGTACAGGCAGTGTGTGGCTGTGATGGCCACCTTACCGTCCTGCACCTCCAGCTGGTGCTGATAGCACAGCCCGTGCTGCGCCGTGCCACAGCTGTACAGCCACGGCTCCAGCGGGTCCAGCAGCAACAGGACATTGTCTGTGTCCTCAGGGCCGTCTGTGGTGGCTGGGCACAGGCGACAGATCTGGCACTTGGCACTGTCCACTGGGCCAGTGACAAGGACGGAGAGCAGGCGCAGCTCGGGGCTGAGCAGCAGGATGCGGTTGCGGACGGCCACAAAGACAGCGACCGGGCCGTCGGAGTCTGTGAAGACAGCGACATTCTGGATGGGGCTGCCAGCATCGAGGCTAGGCAGCGTGTAGGGGATGGAGAAGTTTCTGGTGGAGCTGTAAGGGATGCGGGGACACTGCCAGGCACCGGCACCCCGCAGGGCCAGGGCGAGCAGCAGCCAGGGGCACACACAGCACAACAGGCCCATGCTGTGCAGTGCCACTGGTGAAGGGTTATCGATGGTGGTCAGCACCCAGCAGGTTCAGAACATATGGAGAATGGGCCACCATTGCATCTGCCAAAATAAAAAAGGAAAGGTTTTACCCTCTTATTTTAGGTGAGGACCCGGGCACAGTCACAGCTGAGTGTCAGCTGGGGGTGCCGGGGTTCCCAAGGGCCAGATGATGATGGGTAGTGCTGAGGGAGGATCAGTCACACCAAACCTCTTCCGAAATACCATGAGTAGGAGGTGATGCCAGGCTGCCTGTGGCAGAGGGACAAATCCTGCCTTCTGCCACCTACAGATGCTGCCTGTCACCCTGGGGCATCTCTGCCCTGCAATGACCCATTCCGGGGACTGCCAGCCCCCGGGCCGGCAACGGGGAATGGGGATCCCGGCAGAACTAGGACAAGGCCCCCGCCAGCCTCCCGGGACTGAGACTCCGAACTACCCCCGCCGCAGCTCACCAGGTCCGGGGTCTCCACTGGGTCCGGCTGCCCCCACCCCATCCGTCCGGTCCGGTCCGGTCAGTCCGATCCGAGCCGTGCCGGGCGGCAGGGCGCTCACCTGGGCGCTGCCGAGCTGTGCCGTGCCGTGCCGTGCCAAGGCGGAGCGGAGCAAGGCCGGGACGGAGCGGGCGAGGCGGGACGGGACTGGGCGGAACGGGGTGGGCGGGTCCTGCCCCCGCACCGCCCGGGGCTCCCCGACAGCCGGCACCGGCACACGCAGCCCGGGGCGACGGCGGTGTTCGGGGAGACACGGACATCGGGGTACCCGGAGGGTCGCCGGGCACTCCCGGGGGGACAGGCACGGCTGGGCACGGTGCCCGAGAGAGGCACGGGTGCGAGTCGGGGCCGCTGATCGGAACACGGGCGCAGGGCTGGCGCAGTGCCCCGGTTGCCCGCTGCAGGTCCCGGTGGCCGTCGGGGGAATCCCCGTGGCTGGGAGGTGGCTGCCAGCAGCATCCCTGGGTACCAGTGGGGTCTTGCCTGTCCGTAGCCCTTGGCCCCTCGGCCGCAGCCCCCAGCCCCGCTGCCACAGGGACGACTGACACGCCGACACATGGAATTGAAATTGCCGCTTCCCTGAAGTTCCCGCGGTGGCACCGCATTCGCTGCTCGCCTCCAGACCAACAGGGCAGCCTTGGGGGGTGCGGCAGGCTCAGCACCGGATCCCAGCTGGGAGAAAAGAGCAGGGCTGGAGAGCCACAGCTTTGCTAGGATGGCTGTGAGGGGTATTTCTGTTGTGCCCATTCTGTGTCTCCTGTCCCTTTCCTCCCTGGCTGCCCGCAGTGGCAGGAGATGCCAGCACCTCTTGGAGTGACTGCTGTTCATAGGGATGTGGGAAGATCCTTTACATCCCGGTCCATACATCGGGATTGGATTTGGCCTTCAGATACCCTGCTGCCCTCGGGCGCTGGGGCCACAAATCCCAGCTTTCCACATAGACCTTTCCTCCAGGTGAGCAGGGCGATGAGGACTTCGGCCCCGGGAGAGGCTGAGCCTGCCGTAAATGGCCTGTGCCTGCCGCCTGGCCAGCGCCGGCGCTCCCAGGATCCCGCCCCGTGTTGTGTAAGGCCCGGCAGTTCCGCTGGCTCCGGGCCTTACCCAACAGCTCCTTCCTCCGGCTGCGCCTCTGCTCGGTTTCGACATGAGCTGGCCCTGGCCAGCTCAGCTCGGGGATTTCGCCGCTCCCCGTCTCCAGCCAGCGCCGCCTCCTGCCAGCACAACCCCGGCAGCCTCGCACCACTCCCAGGAAGCTTTCCTGGCTCCCAGCAGATCCCCAGGGCGGGACTGCACAACTTGGAACAAACTTCCCCCCCAGCTTGCTCTTCCCCCCACTCCAGTGAACATACAGGAATGCAACAAGTCTCAGGGTCCAGATAATGTTTATGAGCAAAGACAAGCGATTACACTCTGGCAGGAGCATAAATACAGGAGCAGATCCCTGTGCTAGCCCTGCTGGATCCTTCCCGGCTCCCTCTGTACAGGGGCGTCACCCTGACGGCTCTGCCCCTCCTCCAACACTTATTCCAGCACTACTCAGACAGCCCCAAAACATGGAGCTGGGCCGTTCACAGGAGCTCAGCCCCACACTAGTGCCTGGCGTGGTCAGGGAGGTACAGGAAGCTCAGCATAGCTGGCTCCAGGGGCTGGGTTGGGGGGACAGGTGCTTCTGTGCCTAGAAGAAAACTCCCCATGGGCTGGAGAGCACCATGGCCCTCTACCAGGGGGGTCTCCAAGGAGCTGCCCCCTTAGGGTCCACTCCCCACAGCCAGAACCACGAGCACACAAGCATGCTGACCAACACCTTGGCTCTCTGGAGCTGCTCTGTGTCCCTGTGGTGAGGGGGGCAGGACCCTGCTGTCCCAGCTGGGGCAGGCTGACCCACCCTGCCTGCCAGCATCCCCAGGGACAGACATCCTTTTCACAGCCACAGTGGGAAGGGTCCA
The DNA here is from genome assembly GCF_015227805.2 of Hirundo rustica. Classification (NCBI taxonomy): domain Eukaryota; kingdom Metazoa; phylum Chordata; class Aves; order Passeriformes; family Hirundinidae; genus Hirundo; species Hirundo rustica. Next base: position 6,407,270 of record NC_053461.1, on the reverse strand, counting down.
GGCTTATACAGATGCCTCTGGGACTGCAGAGGCTCCCTGGCACTTGGGGGTCCAGACCCCCAAGGCAGGGAGAGGAGCAGTGTGTGCCCCAGGCCAGCCCCGTCCCTCGCCTGGACTGCGTCACCCGCCATCTGCGGGCACAGCAACACAGGGGTCCCCTGAGTGCTGCCACCTCTCCCCTGGGGACTCCCACCCTTGGCACAGCCACAGGATGTCAGAGAAGGGAGATGCCAGGCGCAGGGAGCAGAACCCAGGGGCTCTGCTCCCCTCCAGTAACCTGGGGTACCAGCAGCCCCACTCCAGGACCCCCACAACAAGGGATGGAGCTGGGACTCCAGAGGAAGAGCAGCCCCCCAGCTGGGGCACTGCCTGCAGCTGAGATAAAGTCCTGTTCATCCCCTTCCCTTTCCCTGTGCACCCCATTTCTAACACCCAGGTTGGACAGTCCCGTGGGTGGGGTTTCCCTGTGCTATGGGGTCCCACCATGCCCTCTCCCCTGGACACACAGCCTGGGAATCTCTGGGAATGGGCTCCCCAGCACAGCGGGGGCTCTTCCAGCTGGCTCCATGCCCTGGGTGAATGCCCATCAGTACGTCAGGGGCGTGAGGATGAAGAGCCGGTCTTCCTCCTTGCGGATCCACTTCATGAGCTTGTTGACAGCGTTGAGGGCACCGGCCTTGGTCCCCAGGGGACTGTAGCATACGTAGAGCTCAAAGGCATTGGTTACCTGGGAGAAGAAACAGGACACATGCTGGGAACAGGACTGTGCCCCAGTTGGGGCAGGCAGTCCACCTTCCCCGCCATGGGCTACCAGCAATGGGCAGAGGGGCTGCAGGGCAGGAACAGAAAGTGGCAGTGGGGCACCCTAAATGGGGGGCATCTGGTTTGCTCAGAAGTGGGAGAAGAAAACCCTGGGGTTTGTCCCTGGAGTGGATTTTCTCCACAGCACTGAGTTCATGACAGGACATGGCACAGCCCTTGGTGCCGGAATTCACCAGCTCCCACTGCCTGTCCCTCCCTCACACAGGGGAAGGCTCACCCCAAAAAGGACCAAGGCTGGGGTCCTCCCTGGAGACCACGGTGCTAGTGCTGTGTGGTGCTACCACCCCCCTTCCCCAACACATGGGACCAGAAAAGACAGGCTCACCAAACCCCACCAACGGCCTTACCCACGCCAGGAGGTTCTCGCGGGGGCCTGTGAAATAGATGTTCTTCAGGGGCCGTGGAGAGTTGTGGGCCCGACTGTGCAAGTACTGGTAAAGCCCCAAGAGCCTCTCCTTCTCCTCCTCCTGCACGTAGGGAGCCTCGATCTCGGGGCTGCAGGAACACAGCACCCCGTTAACCCCCTGGAGAAGGGGCACGCCATGTGCCACAGCCTTGGCCCAGTGGCTCCCCGGGGGCTCACCTGGTGAAGAGCCCAGAGCTCTTGGACTTGTAGATGAAGTGCCGGAGGTCAGGGATGCCCACCTGGGCGACGCTGTAGAAGGGGGTGCGCAGGGCCTCCTGCAGAGCGTGCTGCACCCCCCGCCGCCGCAGGCGCTCCTGGAAGCGCCGCTTGCAGTCGGACACGGTGAAGAAGTCCTCACGGTCAGTGGAGACCAGCAGCAGGCACAGGTCCATCTCCTGCTCTAGGTAGGAGATGTGGGCATGGAAGAAACCGCTGGAGTTGAACTTAGGGAGGCAAATGGGAGTCCAGGCTTCACCCTCCCGGAAAGAGGAAGAAGAGCTGATGAGGTTGAAGAGCAGATGGAGGTCAATGGGGTGAAGGAACTGATCCTTCTTCCTCACGAGAGACACCAGCTGGTTCCCAGACAGCAGAATGGAGAAGACCAGGCTCTTGGCCTTGGCCTGCTGCAGGCTGCTGCTGACGGCGTCCCGGACGCTGGCGGCCAGGGGCAGGCAGCGCACGGCGCCCATCAGGAAGCTGGGGTCATGGGCCATGAGGTCCAGCAGGTTGTCGGTGATGCGCTCGGAGCCCGCCAGGAGTCGGCGCAGGTCATAGTTCTGCTTCTGCTGGAAGATGTGGTTGAGCTGGGTCCAGGTGAGCAGGCTCAGAATCTGGTAGTAGATATAGAGCAGCTCGTGGGCAATCTCCTGCTCCGACTGCCGGGTACGTGCCACTGCCACCAGCACTAGCGGGCTCCTCCGCACGAAGACCACCTTGTAGCCATCTGCTTGGGAGGGAGTCCCCGGGGGGCCGGGGACAGACACGTGAGCCCGGATCCCCGGGGCTACAGCCAGGCTGCAGCCTCTCCTCACAGCAACCCATCTGCCCCTGGGGACAGCTGACACGGCCCACGGTGGCGGGCGAATGGATGGGCAGGCCGTGACCCCCGCCCCGTCCCATTCCCCCCCGGGGCAGTACCTGCGTGGATGGACCGGATGGCGTTTTTGTCAGCCTCCAGGAAGGACACCAGGGCCATCATGACGCCCATGGTGCTGGACAGGGCCTCCTCAGAGCCATAGCGGGAGTACACAGGCTTGCCCGCCTCGCTCAGCACGAAGACGTGCTTCCGGTGCAAGCGCCAGGCGTCCATGGTCACGTCCTCTTCCTCCTTCCCCGACAGCACCGAGTCACGGCGGGCGGTCTGTGGGGACGGCTCCAGCTTCCCCTCCTTGCCCGGCCTCATCTCCTCCTCCAGGTCAAGGGCCATGCCCGTGAGCTGTGTGCTGAGCTCGCTGAAGTCCTTGCTGATCTGCTCCATGCTGCTCTGCTCGGCCGGCTCCCCCCGCCTCTCCTGTGGGCTCTGCACCGTGGCCGCCCCGTCCTCGGGACTGGTCAGGTCCTCATAGGAGCGGGTGTGCACGAACATGGCTCCCTCCTGGCCCGCCCCTGGGAACAACGGGCCATGCAGCATCCGTCCACGTGCCCCCCATGCTGGGGGAAGGATGCAAAGGGGGCCTGCCTCCTCTCCGCATCCCACAGCATCCTGGGGGTGCGGGTCCTGCTCGTGGGGAGTCAGGAGTGGACCCACCTCCTCCTGCCCATAGGGCTGTGGAGGTCCCAGCCCACACGAGGAGCTGCTCTTTCCCCTCTTGCTTCCCCCCTTTGTGAGCTGTGCTCCATACCTGGCTCCGTGCCCTGTGCCAGCCCTGGTGTGGGGCTCTCGGACCTCTCCGTGTGCTGGCCATCTCCCGGTGCCAGGGACCCATTGGGCACTTCCCAACTTTTCTTCTTGTGGACATCTGCAGCCATTCCTTGGGGCAGGACCTGTGTGTGACCGACAGTGTCAGCCCTGTGTCTCCCCACTTTCAAAGCAAGCCCTGAAACACTTTGTTATCCAGCGGGGCCAGGCCAGCACCCACGGCCCAATTCCGCTGGCTCAGCAGGCAGCACTGAGCCCTGGTGAGATGTCAGAAAAGCTGCTCTAATCCATCAGGATTTCCTCTCTCACGCAGCCCAAGCTCTTTCCAGTCCCCTGGCCACGGCACCTTTCATCCAGGCTTGGCCTCGATTTCCCCCATGCAAACTGCTCAGCCTCCCTGTGCAAAGAGGGGGAAGGGACACAGCCCTGGATGGCGCTTGTCCCATACACCTGAGATCCCAGAGGCCTCATGTTTGCAAAGGGAGGGGTTTATGACCCTCCTGGGACCGGGTTAGGTGGCTGCGATGAGACTAGGCTGTTGACACTTCTCCTGAGCTGGCACATATGGAGTCACTCCAGGAGCTGGGTGCCCTCTCCAGCAGAGGCCATGCCTCCAGCCTGCTCCTTCCTCCCTCCCCTAGGGGAAAACCAGCCCAAAGCTGAGCACAGGCAAAAGCAACAGGAGGCAGGGAGGCTGGCTAGGAGCCTGTGCCTCTGAACCCAGCTGCTAGGGAAGCTCACGCAGCCCAGGCTCTGCCCCAGCACACCTTCTGCTCCCAAGCCAAGTCCCAACTAACGCTGCACCTGGGGGAGCCAGACTAGCCCCTACAAAATCCTGTGACAGCTCTGGAGGGCACCACGGAGTGGATCAGGGTCCTGTCCTTACCTGGGGGAGTTCATACAGCCCCCACCCCAAAAACCTGTGACAGCTCTGGAGGGTTCTGGGGAACTGGTCGAAGCTCCATCCTCCCCCGGGGAGCTAAATCCTCACCCCACAAAACCCTGTGACAGCTCTGGAGAGTACTGGGGAACAGAGGAGGGCTCTGTCCTCATCTGGGGGAGGCTGTGACAATCCAGGAGAGTGCCTGGGAGCTTACTGGGATCCCGTCCGCACCTGGGGGAGGCAGACAGCCCACTAAAATTCTGCGACGGCCCTGGAGGGTGCCGGGGAGTGGATCAGGGCTCCGTCCTCACCCTTCCTCCTCGCCCTGCTGACCTTCCCGTAGGCGAGACTCAGCCCAGGACCTCCTCCCGGCTCGGCCCGGACCCACCCCGACCCTTCCCCCTTCAGCGCTGAGGGGTCACCGCTCCTGCAGCCCCGACACGACTCAGGCCCAGGAGCCCCCTTAAGGACAACGCGCAGGGACCCACCTCCGCGGCTCCTCCCGGGGCCGCCCTGCAGCCCCCTGGGCACGGCCTAGGCGGGTCGGAGAAGGGCTCGGAGCGGGCGGCGGGCGGTCACCTCCCGCCCTACCCCCGGTCCCGGCCCCGACCGCGGAGACACCCCCGCCATCGCGGCGACCCGCCGCGGAGCATCATGGGAGTTGTAGGCGGTGCGTTCCTAGGGGGGTCATAGGAATTGTAGTCCGTGAGCCGATAGGACGAGTCTGAGAAGAGGCGGCAGGGACGGGACCAAAGAGACTACAAATCCCAGCACCCCCTGGGAGCCCGTGGGCAGGAAGGAGCCGGAAGTTCCGGGTTCTCGCCGTGGCGGCTGTGGGGCCTGTGCGAGGCGGGAGCGGCGGAGCAGGAAGAGGAGGAGGAGGTGATGAGGATCTCCCCGGAGATAAAGGGGATTGCCTGGGATAAAGGGAATCTCGCTCAGTGGGATGAGAGGGGCGAGGAGTGTCCTGAGGGGCTCCTGGGGTGGGCTTGCCCGGAGTGGAGGAGGGGAGGCTGCGGAGTCCATGAGGATGGTGTGTGGGGGGGGGGTGGGGTGGGGTGGGGTGGGGTGTCTGTTTTGGGGTCACCCGTGGTGCAGGAATAGAGTGAGGCAGCAGATCCTGGCGCTGTGGGCCCGCATCTGCGTGCTGTGGGCTCGGTGTCTTCATCAGGACCCCACGCCCCAGTGGGATATGGGTTCTGGGGTCGGGATGCTCGGCCCCTGGATCAGGATACGCTATCCCACATAGTAGTGTTGGGGCCTGCCACGTGTGTGTCATTGTCAGCAGTTGTAATGTTTCGAGGTATCTCAGTGTTGTTCTGAGGCCCTGATCAAAATTAGGGCTTTTTTTTTTTTTTTTTTTTTTTTCACCAGGTCATATGTGTGTCCATCTCAGAGTGCTTGTGGTTGTAAAAGGGATAGAGCAAAGTGGTCTGGATTCATGCTGGGGTGCAGGGGGATCTGATGGGAGCCGTGTGATAGCAGATGTAATCCCAAGTGATGGGCTAAATGGGAATTTGGGCTGTACATAAGGGCTCAGGTGGAGGCAGGATGTGGTCTGGCTCTGGTGGAGGCCAGGTAGGGCAGTTATCAGTAACGACTGGGAGTGATGACAGTGACCTCCTCATGCTCTGTTTTTATTAACAATTGGCACCTCAAGAGGCTGGTGTTGCTGCTGCTGTGTGGTGTTACTTTTGGCAATGCTGCTGAAGGTGGAATCCCCTTTCCTATCCCGGCAGGGTGTTGGTGGTGTGAAAGTCCTTCCCAGCATTCACTGGCTGGGAATGCACTTGTGAAGTCCTTTGAGACAAGCAAAGTCGGGTTAGTAATGGGGTGATGTGTGTGTTAGAAGTTCACCTGATTGTCTCTAATAGAAGACATCATACACATGGTGCATCGTAGAAGCATCATACACATGAAAAATATGCACATCCCCTTTTTTTTTTTAATTAAAATCCTCCAGCCTGACACCTCTGGGAGCCAAAATGGTTCCCTCTTCCTTCATGTTCACATGTGAGTGACATGCTTTTGGTATTTCTTCTGAATTAGGGATCTCCAGCTTTAACATTGGATGTGAGTGGCTTTCTTGTCTGCTTGCAGTTTCTGTAGCTTTGAGGAATAGTTTTCTCTTGTACCTCCTGCAGTACTTGGATTTCACAGAGGCCTTTTCCTTTCTTCAGCCTTACAAAAACTTTACTGGTACAGAAAGTCGTTCCACAGCAAACTGCCTCTGTGCCTGTGTGTAGTTCTGCGTTTGATTTCCTCATGCTCTATAAATACCAAGTCTTGGCAAAATCTGTTTGGAGAGAAGCTCTGAATATCAGAGTATTTTTCTGAAAATAGTACCCAGTCTGTCACCAATTACCCTTCTCTCCCTCATATTTGGAAAAAAGTGTGAGGTTGGGTGTAAATTGGTGAGGAGATACTCGAGGGCTGTGCTGGCGTTTCCCACTCGGCCCCTTGACAGATGTCTTTATTTAGTCCTCGAGAAGACCAGTTGCTTAGTCTGGCTCAGCTACACAATTCCCATGATCAAAGCCATTATTTTACCAAAGCAGGATATAAATTGGAATAAGAGATCCAAGCATTTGCTCTCAGGCTTGGCATGTGCAGTTTGGGAAGCGGAGTCAGGAACGTCCCCAGAGTTGTCCAGGGAAGCACTGGGGAGGGCAGGGGCACTGTCCTGAGGAAGTCATTGGGTGTAATTGCCTGGGAGCATCCGCAGCTCCAGCAGTCTCTCCTGGGAGGGCTGTGTGACCACCAGTCATTGGAGGAACTAAAACCACAAAAGAGCTTCTCCTTGTTCAGTTGTGCCTGCTGTATCTTTGGTGGAGCTGAGGCTTTGCCACCAGGAAGTAGAGCCAGCTGGGATAGGAATAGGGAAAGATGATGCATATCTCCCTCCTGAATGTTCAGGGTAATTGTAACAGCTCATTATTGTCCTGAATGTTCAGGGTAACTGTAGCAGCTCATTATTGTCCTAGAGGGCTGTTGGTCTGGGCTCTTTGAGTGACTGGGCTGTTTCCATCTCCTCAAACACTTGGTTGTGACCAGAGCATGACAAAACTAATGGATGCACAGTTCCAAGCACGCAGGTGGCTTTTTGCCATGATTTGCTGTTGGCCTGGGATGTCTTTGGCAAACAGCCTCACTCACACTGACCTGTCTCCCAGCATTTACCTGTGAGCTGGGAGGTGGGAGCTGAGCTGGCAGATATCCGCCCGTGGCAGAAGGGTGAATCCTCACGATGTCTCATCATGATGTGCTTTTTTTGGAGCAGTTGTAGCAGGGTGTATCTTCAGGAGATCCTGGCATCAGTGGAAGCCAGGCTAAGACCCTTCTGTCCCTGTCCTGCAGTTTGCTGTCACCTTGGTTTGTGGGGTTGTGCGGTAAAGCGTATCACTGAAGTGACCTGGGTTAAATATAACTCTCTTCTGAGGGTCATGCGTGGTGCAGACCCAGAAAAGCACTAGCTGGCACAACTTACACCCAGTGCTTTGCCAAAGGCAGAGGCGGGGAGCAGATCAGGCTGAGTGAGGGCTGTTGGAGCCAGTGTTGCTCCCTGTGTTATTGAACCATGACCTCACACTCCTGGAGGTTGCTGCTTGGCTCAGCGGGTCTGTGCCAGGCCTGATAGCTGCCCACTGGTATTATTTTCCTCATCTGATAATTTGAATATTATGTCTAAACAGTCCCCAGCTGGCAAAGGATTTTATTTTTATTTCTTTTTAAGAGTTGGTAAGGTTGTTGAGTCCAGAAGGGAAGAGCAAGAAATGCTAGGTCTGCAGGCTGCAGAAGATCTCGGATGAAAGGATTGGCTGACAGCAGGAACATCTCCCATTGCCTGCCCTCGTCATGAACGGGGTGCGGTCTTGGTTCTCTTCGAAAGAGAACTTTTCCTCCTAGAAAGGTGGAGGAAATCCTTGGCACCAGGGCAGTTATTTATCAAGAGCCATGTAAAATGTCAGCAGACTCAGGTAGTCTCAGGCATGAGTGGCCAATGGAATGAACCTGTTTCTTTGGAAGTGACATTGGGGTGGATGGACCAGCGGTGGTTGCACAGGTTGCCTCCCTTAGCCTCTGCATGCTTGGTTTCTGCCAGAACCTGCTGTCCCTGGCTCCCACCTGAGCCTTCCCTGACAGGCAGTGAACCCTGGCAAGAGCACGGACTCTCTCTTGGCACAGCAGCTCCCTCAGCTCCTTGACAGACAGCTGCCAGCAGCAGCATCTGGAACTGCTCCTTGGTGGAAGGCCTGTCATAACCTGCTCTGCTGACCCGCCTCCGCTATGGCAGCACTGACCTTTGGAAGGGAGAACAAACAGGACTTTGTGTGCCTTTCTTTGACAAGAGCTGCTCTAACCAGGCCTGGCAGTCACTGTCTGTTCTGTCCTCTGTCCCCTCAACAGCTGGAGTTAAATAATCCCGCTTTGGAACAGCGTGTAAGCACCAGGTCTCCCAGCCTTGGTGTGGTGACATGGCAGCCCTCCTGCACCACTGTAGCTGCGTTGGCCAGAGCAGGTTTGGGGCCATCAGGCTGCCATATCCCTCAGTTTTATCCATGCTCTGCTGCAACATTTTTTTTTTTTTTTTTTTTTTTTTTTTCTTTTGGAAAGATGGAAGTACTTCCTATTTCAAGTCCTGGCTTTGGTTATCACCAGGAAATCCTCACCTTCTCTGCTGGTGGGAGGAAGTGGATGAAATTTTAGATTTCTGTTGAGGCAAGTGTTACTTGCGTCACTCCGCTTGATGAGGGCAGCGTTGGAGAACAGTGCCTGTCATGATTTATTGGCAAAACCTCCTCCGTTATCTACATACTTCTGAGGGCAGGATATCCATGGCAGACCAAGAGTGGCGATCATTTCCTTGGAGAGCAAAGGGCTTTTGGCAGAAATAGTTTGGATTAAACATTAATTGCAAACTGTTGTTCAGCAGTGGTCCTTGTTTTTTATGGATGACGGCGTTCTCACATTTCTAGCTGCACCCTGAATAGTGTCAGACAGCACAGTATGTTGGGAAGCTCTATGTTAATCAAAGCAGATATCAAATTGTTTGCCCACCATATTGACAGTTTGATTTCAGGAACTTGCTTGGTCCTTACAAATTTGAATGTGGAGAAATGCAACACTTGAATTCATTCATGCCTGGGTGTGGTTTTGTATATCTGTGGGTCCTGATCAGATGTTACACATACCTCTTCTAACCAGCAGTGTTTTTCTCATGTCAAGTGTGTTCCTTGCCTTGTGGCTTATCATCATGTTGTTTATTCAACAGGTTGTGGTGTCTGGGTGTTGTTAGAGTGAATTAACCATTTCTGGAAGCCTACCAAACAAGATCAAAATGTGGGGAGACCATCGACAAGGCAACAGAATGGGGTCTTTTCGGTAAGCACTTGAATGTATGGTTTATTTCAGGAACATTCTTAAATACAATAAGCCTTGGGAACTCTCTGCTGTTTTGGTAGAAGTTGTGAGGTCTCTATGGATCCAGTTGTGATAGCCAGAGAACAGGCAAGTTAATTGATGGTTTTTGCATTTCTGTGAAGTATTTAATTTAGTTTTTAAGCAACAGCTGCTTTGAATATTTCTAGTCCTTCTCCACACCACCTTTTCTAGTGATACTTAGTTTAGCTGTTGTGTGATAAGGTGATGTGCTATATGGCTTTTGGTATTATGTGCTGTTAACACCTGTAAGAGAAGAAAATGAGTTCACAAATACTAGCACATTAATTGCACACACGATTTTATGAAAACTTTGAGAGTTTAATTCTTTCCGTGAGGTTAATAAGTTCATATATCATAGAATCACAGAATGGTTTGATTGGAAGGGACCTTAAAGACCATCTTGTTCCAAAGCCCTGCTGTGGACAGGGACACCTTCCACTATCCCAGGCTGTTCCAAGCCCCATCCAACTGGGCCTTGAACCCTTCCAGAGATGGGGCATCCACAACCTCTCTGGGCAACCTGTGCCAGGGCCTCACCATTCTGACACGGAAGAATTTACTGCTGGTGTCTAATTTAAACCCACTCTCTTTCAGTTTAAACCGATTCCCTATTGTCCCACCACTACATGCACTTGCAAAATGTCTGTATCTCCATATACTCCTTTATAGGACATTTTTGAATATCACTGCAACTGTTCAAAAGATTCACATGCAGCTGACCTGCACAGCATAATATTTTAGTTTGTGTTCCTCTGGTTGTTACTGGGACCTGTGTTTGCAAGAGAGTGCTGGGTATTAAAATGAAGCCACCAAAATCTAGTATTTTCTTCTGTTGTGCATAATTCTTTTGTCCTTTGCTCATGTGTGCACATCAGCCCCTTGAAAATCAGTGTGGTAAAAGTACTGCTCGTGGCATGCCTTAGGTTACTGCAATAAGAATACTTCAAATAATTGTCTACTGTAATGTGTTGAGAAAGCTGATGAAAATCAGCATCCTCCGGAACATGTAGGAACAGTGTTGATGGAGTGATTGTGTCTTGTGATGTTATCAATAATCCTGTTCTGATGATTTTTAAGTGCATTTTATTGGCGTAGTTCTTTAATGTATTGGGTGGGGAATGCTGACCTTGATCCAAGTTTTAATTGATATTCTACATGGTGGTGAAATGGACCATGTACCTTAGGAAATCTGTGTGCTTTGATTAATCTTGGTGAGTGATTCTGTAGTGAAACTCAGAGTACAACATGACTTGCTGTAGTTGCTAAGGAAATGTCCACTGCTTTGGGTAGCATTTGGTGTTATTTTAAAATGTGCTGATACTATATTATTCTGTTTTTTAAAAAAATGTATTGGAGCCTTGCTTAGACAAATAATCAGATAGTTCCATCTCAAAAAAAAAAAAAAAAGCCCCACTGGATTTTGAAAAACTGCTTTAAAAGGGAACTTCCTCCTGAGCGTTTTTATGGAGATATTGGGAGAGCTCATAGCCATAGTCTTGTGAACTTGGTGTAAGACAGTCTGGAGGCACGAGCACAGGAATATCTTGGATGTTGATTGTTGGCATAGTCCCGTGAGGCACCCTAAGTGTCTGAATTAATGGCTTTCAGAATTTGCCAGTTTGGACTCCAGCACAAGGAAGCATGAATGAGTCTTTGTAGCATGTCAGTGAAGCCTGTTTGGTAACCTCTGCTTTCATGTGCCTCAGGATGATGTGTTAAGTTAGCTGTTTCCATACTGCCCGGAGAGCTTAAGCTCCTGGGCTCCTCACAGGCGTGTGCTGGTGATGCTAATGAACCAACACACCAGCTGCTGGCACCTCAGACAGCTGCAGAGCTGTGTGCAGTGCAGGACTATGTGGATTGCTACCATCATTAACCCATTAATATTGCAGGTATTCCCTGTTGAGTGCTTCTGGAAATTGTGCTGAAATGGGAGCACCCAAGTTTACTTTCTCACATCTGTCGTATGCTGCCTCATCTTAAACTGCCAAACATCAAATATCTTCTGCGGATCTTAGACTGTTACACAGCTCTATAAAAGTTTAGAGAAGAATGTGCTGCTGTGTAGATTTCAGACTCTTAAGCACGTTATGAATAATACTGTCTTTATTTCTACAGTGGGAGCCAAGAAGAAAGGTTTGCTCCCGGGTGGAACAGGGAATATCCTCCTTCCCTTGATAGTCTTGGTCAAGAAAGACACTCTGGCAACTTCTCTGGCAGAAAATCACTTCCTTTTGATATCCAGGCACTCTCAGGCCTCCTCAATCCTCAGTTTGCCAACAGAGAGGAACCTTCTTTCAGCTATGGAGCTAGAGATGGACCACGTAGTGACTTCAGAGGTGGGGACGGGCACCATGATTTCAGGGGCAGGGACTTCCCACCATCTGACTTCCAGGGCAGAGATGAGTCTCAGATGGATTTCAGAGGTAGGGAGCCACCCCCTTCTGAGTACAGGGGCAGGGATATGTACTCTGGAGACTTCCGGGAGAGAGAAGGGCCCCCTATGGACTTCAGGGGTGGGGATGTTCCCTCAGGGGACTACAGGAACAGGGACACGTTCCGTATGAACTATAGGGACAGGGAAGCACATAATATGGATTACAGGGGCAGGGAGGAACCTCCGCCAGACTTCAGGGGAAGGGGCTCCTACGATTTTGACTTCAGAGGTCGAGATGGGCCTCATTCAGACTTTAGGGGAAGAGACATGTCTGAGTTAGACTACAGGGGCAGAGAACATTCTTATTCAGACTTCAGAAATAGGGATGTACCTGATTTGGACTTCAGGGGCATGGGCACTTCTGATCTGGACTTGAGAAACAGGAACACACCATCTTCAGACTTCAGAAACAGGCACAGATCCCGAACTGATCAGGATTTTAGGAGCAGAGATGTGGCTCCTCCCATGGACTTTTCAGATAGGGAAATGCCTCCTGTGGATCAAAGCCTTGTAGATTTTAGGCACAACCAATCTACTGTACCTTTAGCAGAAAGAGAGGGCTCTGGTTTAAGCACCAGCAAAAGAGATGAGTCTGCACTTAGTCTAGACAGAGGTCCCTTTGGTAGCCAAAAAGGAGAATTCCAGCACTCGGAAGCTCCAGCTAGAGAAGAGGAATCCCTTGGACTGGGTCTTGAAGATGACACTTCGCACAATTTCCAAAATAGCCGCGGAACTCTTCCTACTCTTCAGGACCAAGAGGAGCAACCTCAGAGCTTTGCTAACAAGCAGCAACAGCAGCAGCTTTCTGGGGGGGAGCAGCAAAGATCGGATTCTGATCTTGGGTTAAAGGGTGAAGGTGACCTGGATTTCCTTGGGAGGCAAGACGCAGACTACCGGAACATGGAATATCGTGATGTGGATCACCGGCTGCCAGGGCATCAAATGTTTGATTATGAACATGGCAAGTCCTTTGCAGAAGGAAAACCCGGAAAAGATTCTAGGCCCTATAAGAACCTTCAGGTAGGTGGTTTTGTCAATTGATGTCTCTCTTAAATGTGTGTTGGCCAAAGAATGGAAGGAGTTGGGAAGGAGTCTTCATCCATATCCCATCACTTCAGTTCTATTCTAATTCACCATCCTTCTCTGAGATAATTCTCTTCTCCAGGTTATTTAATGGGTACCCTTTCTATCTCAGAAACACTTCCCAAGAGAAGTGCAGTTTAGCAAGTGAGAGTTGCTAAATATGTAGAACTGGATTTCGTTCAGAAAATCCCCGAGTTGAAACTGGCCAGACAGAGGGTGTTGGGGGAAGTGGTTAAAGATAAACTTATTTTGTTATTTTCCCCTGGATGTTGCTTATGAGCAGCATCAGAGAGAATCTACTGGCTTGGGTGGGCCTGTGTACTGCTGTTATCATATACACTTTGTTTTCCTTCAGAGTTATCTTGGAAAACTGAAGGTAGTGGTAACTACTGAGTTAATAACTGCTATTGGATTTGAATAACTTCTATTGAATTTGAATCTCCCACTTCTGGAAAGCAGAGATATGATCTGCCCATTTTATTTTCCTGGAGCTAGATCTTACTATACAGCTCAGTGAGCATATGAAGTGCTCCTCCAGAGCTCGCTGAATCTCCAACAGGCGTTAAAGCTTTCAGTCAGGCTGCTTATGGGCCTTTGCCTTTGAATTTTCCCCTGCTTTATTTGGCTACTGCTTGTGTGTCTTGTGAGGCAGCATCTCTCATTTCTAAAACCATCTCGATTGTATGAACTCAAGGACCAAGATTACCGGACCTGCCCCAAGTATGTGAAGCCAAGCAAGCTCATTCGACTAGGAGGAGTGCCTGAAACTGCCACAAAGGATGATGTAAGTGCGATGTTTCTCACCCAGAAACTTCTATTGAGGGTTTCTAAAGTACCACTTTAAAGTCTGGTTAAGGCATATCAGATGGTCTGTCATTTCCCCAGGGAAAATCCAAATTTAGAAGTCACTGCAATGTTACCTGTTATCTGATTATTCTGGGTTTTTGGGGGTTCTAGAAGTGATGAGCTTTCCTGTGGTTGCATGTGGGGTGTTGTTAGCTAGAAGCCTTGACTCCGGATTCTGTAGCATGCCTTACTTCATCATTGCTTTATATATACACCAAATATTGTTACTACTATTTTGGGCTCAGAAGACATGTAGTGTCTAAGTGAACTTGTTTGTTCTTAGCTACTTGAAATTGCTTAAATAAGATCTTACAAAGATGGAAAAGATGTCGGCTGTTCCTGCTGCTTTTAGTAAAAAACCCAGAAAATTATCTAGGCTATATGATGAAAGTAGCTCCATTTCCTAAAGCTTCTGCTATGAATTAGGACTTCAGTTTGGGTTTTTTTTGTTTATTTGGTGGAAGTTCCAGGCGTGAGACCCCCTACATGCAGAAGTTTTTGCTAGGGTTAGCTGTAGTGATCATCCTCTGAGGCTTGATAAAGGAGAACTCACAGCAGGAACTTTGTCCTTCAGAGGGTGATAAGACGCAGAACGGTTGCCCTCGTACTTTGATCTTCTTAAAGGCAATAGGACATCTTTGACCTTAAATAAGGATCTGAGTTGAGCTGGCTGGCTGAAACCATGTGCTGGTTTTGCAGGGAAGTGTTTTTTTCAAGAAACTTATAGCAAAACCAGTCAGTGACCAGTGAACCAGTCACTGTGATCACTAGCAACTCGTGAACCAATCACTTCCCAGGATTTCTCTGATTTTGACCCTGTGTGTTCACAGAGGTGCATCATCTTCCTAGTGGCTTGACCAGACGTCAATATTCAAACCTAGTCACTGACTGGTTTTGCTATAACTTTCTTGAAAAAAACACTTCCCTGCAAAACCAGCACAAACCAGTGTAATAAAGCTTTGAACAGTTGAATGATGCTGTAAATGGTGCTCACTTCTTCAAACAAAACCCAAAAATACTCTGAAAATTCGGTGACAATTCTCAGGTACTGCTGGAACTTAATTCTCGGGTACTGCTGGAAAGTGTGTCCATTTGTAACAAGCTTAAACCTAGAAAGAATAGAATCCTTGGAGAGACAGAAGTGTGCATTGGCAAGTACCTTGGGTTTGGAGGTTTGATTTTGGAGATGAAGTGGATCTCCTGTTTCCTGCAGATCCTCAACGCTTTCCGAGGGCCTGATGGGACACCTGTGAAGGACCTGCGACTCAAAGATTACAGCTCAGGTGAGAATACTTCTCCGATGCTTCTAGTTTCAAGATGACAACAGGGTATTTTTTACACCAATATCCTATTAGGCAATTCGGTTAGAATCTTACATGCCCTAATTGCAGGTATTTTTTAATGGAAATGCCCTCTGAGTTTTGTAGTTTGTCCTCTTGTCCTCAAAAGTTGATGGCTATACTCGGTGCTGCCTCAGAGGTAAAGCATGCGTCCAGCTGCCTCTGGAGTGGTGTAGGAGCAGCAAGAGGAGCACTAAGGCTGTTCTAATAGCAATCAAGAGTAAAGCCATAGGACAGCAGGTTAAATCCTCCTCAGTTTTTTTTTCACAGGACAGCAGGTTAATTCCTCCGTAGGTTTTTTTGACTATTACTAAACCCTTTTGGATTGTTCTTAATCTTGTTTCTGAGGTGGTCTTTCTGTGGAGCAAATGCTGAACAAATAGTGTCCTCAGGAAACCTGTTCCATCCTACCATTTCTTCTTCAGTAACTTGAAACTGGTACCCTGCTTAGATATGACGACAGGTTAAAAAAACAAACAAACAAAGTAAGTTTTATAAGCAGATATCCAAATACTGGGTCTGGATGTTCTTCCTCATTCAAAGAATAAAGTTCTGCTGTACTTCTGATCAGTGTGTATAGGATTCTGAAGAAAGAAATATTTTACAAGGCTGCTTTGTGAAAAAGTTGTACTGGAACAAAGATGTGCGATGGTAGGAAGGGTGAGTCCTGGGGATTGGTGTGGGTAATACTAGCAGGAAATACCTGAAAACTGGTATTTTAATTTTTTTTTTTTTTTTAAACCTAGGAGAGCAAAAGCTTCTACATTCATCAGTGCTTTTTCTTATTTTCAGTATGGGTTATATGCGAAGCAGCTGGAATTCTTGGTGTCAATACATTATATAAAGGCTTCCAATGTGTTTAGTAACTGGGGAGAGAAACTGGGGCAGTGGGGTATTTCTCAAGTGTATTTTTGTTTCTGGAAGCTGTCAAAGGAGATTTCACAACCTTCTCAGGAACCTTTGAACTAAAGAACATCCCTGTGTCATGTAATCTGGCCCAACAAGCAGGGCTTAAGGGGCACAGTTAGTCTTTCTTGCTTCTTTTCCTCTTTTCTAAGCGTAATTCAGCATGGCTGTCGTCACCCACACAGCACTGACTGCAACACAATAATTGCAACACGCTCCTTTTTTGCCTGTGCTGATGAGATTTGTCAGTTGTGGGTTTGTTTTTTTTCCTTCTGGAACCTGTCACTTCAGTATGAAATCAGCTTGAACTGGAAATTTCTTCCTAAGTCTCTTCCTGTGTACGTTAAGGACTTACTGCCCTCATTAGAGAACTGCTGTTTTCTCCTTCCCCTTCCCTGTTTCAAAGGCTCCTCAGGATGAGACACAGTGTCTGAAGTTCTGTGCAGAAGCTCCGGTATCTGCGGGTGGTCACATGTGATGCAAGGGCTGCAGTTTTCTGCTGTCTCTCCAAAAGCTGCATTCTGTTTCAGGCTGCCTCTTCAGCTGCAATGTTGCCTTTTTAAAAAGTTTTTCTGGCAATTGTGGGGAGGCAAAGAATGAAGTTAAAATTAGCTCATGTTTTATGAGCTGTGTAGAGCTGTTGTTTAACCCTGTCCAGTCATTTAAATGGTGTCGCTTTGTTCAAGGTTACGTGGAGGCTCCAACGTCTTTGTTTTGCGTTGTGTCCTGAGGCAGCTGAGACAGCTCTCTGATCCTTCTTGCACAAGATGGATACGTGTAGGGCAGTAAAAGCTTGCTGCATTGCGAACACTTCTTTTAGAAATTGGGTAACTAGAAGCTGTAGTAGAATTAATCCAGCTTTTCACATTAGCTCCTCCTAGAGAGGCGTATAGAACTGAATTAATGTTAACTTCTGAAAAGCTAAACCTCTTCGAAACTAGAGGCCAGTCGTAGGCTAAACAATGCTTTTGTGATGGGGTGTGTATGTAAATATCCGTGGGAATTAAAAGCAAACCTTTTGGATTGCTGATGTCTCTGGGTTACACCTGCTGTGTCGGCTCGGAGGGACGATGGCAGCCTGGCTCAGAGGAGCACGTGCTAAGCCAGTCTGAGTGGGTTGTATATTTTTGAGTGCTGTCCAGAAATGTTAAAAATAACATTAATCATGAGTGTGCATGTTGAGTGTGTTTGAGAGAAGAATGCCTGCAGCTGTGGGGGGAACAATAACAGCCGTAACAAATAACACGCAATTAACTCGAAATAAGTGAGGTTCGGCTCAGTTTCTCAAAAAGATAATGCTTATCATAAAGCTTATCTCAGCAGCTTCAGTGTAATGATTCCACTGTATGGTCTTTTACAAGACTCTTTCTGATTTGGGGAAAAATATATGGTTGATTTTCCTTGGAAAAAGCAGCTCAATTTCTTTATAAAGCCCCCTTTTTTTACATACTCTGTATGTGCGAAGGCAAGTCTATTTTCACTGAAGGCTGTGCTGAGAATGGAACTCTGTTCTTAATATACCTGGTGTGATTTTGGTATGCATTCAAGCTGTTGATTCTTTAGATTATTTTGTCTCTGAAGCCCACAAGCTGAAATGATAGCTAGATTTTCAACAAGGCAGTGAAAGAAGAGACCTTAAGAAGTGGCATAGTAATTCTATTTAAATCAAAGAGGCAGATATTTACAATGATAAAATGTCAAAGTCAGACTTTATAGTATTACCCTAAAAGACATTAACTTGTAATTTCCATCAGTTAGATTTCTGAGTTGATGCCTGTACATTCAGACTGAAAGTGCCAAATCTGTTTTTAGGGGGAAGAGGTCTTCTTCCAGTGTGATGTGTCAGCCTTGGCAGAAATAACTATGTTATATCTTTGAGCTTGCATTCTAAAGTGTGTTTGGTTATGTCTGTCCAATTAATCTTTGCAAAGAGCAAACCTTGAGGTGACTGTGGAGCCTTCTCAAAGGCTATCAGCTGCTTTGGTGTGCACTGTGTCCTGGAGCCTTGTGTGGAGGCAGAATGTGGATGTCCTACTGCTCCTGTAGATGCTTTTGGTGATGACTTGTCAGCAGCTCTCTGGGAAGGGGTTGTGAACTCCCTTATCCCATCTGAAGGTGCTTGTCTCTGCTTGCTGGGCTCAGGGCTTTCATGTGGCTTTACACCGTGGGTCCCCTTTGTGGAGGTGTTAGTGCAGTGTGTGACAACACTGGCTGCCCATGGTGTGGGATCTCTCCTCCTCCTGTTGCTGTCCATGCTCCTGCCTTGGTGCTCACTGCCAGGAACTTGAAGCTGATACCTTTTGACTTTTGAGGAGTCTAACATAAATACACGTTGCCCTGGTTTTGATTTTGATCATATTTTAAACTTAATTCCTGCCTGATTTTTGTCAGGCTTTATTTCTACTTCCCTGGCTAATGTCAGATAGAAGCCTGAGATCTCATCTTGAGGGTCTGATATGCACAGAACTCTGTTGGCTGAGTCACACGTGTGCCCTGGAGAAGGAAGCACATGGAGCCAGCTTTATCTTAAAGGGCTGCTTATCTTAAAAGACACTGCAGTGGTGTCCAAAGTAGTAAGTGAAAGCACAAGGCAAATTCTGAGCCTTCTGTTCAAATTGTTCTCTTGGATGCAGCATGCAGTGGAACAAGCTTGGAACATGTGTTTTCCAACCAGGATTCGTGTTAGTGTTGGTACCAGCAGCTGTGAAAGCTGTTCAGGGAAAGTAAGCCTGAGAAATGGCTGGCAGCCCACAACACTTTTCTAGTTCACTCCATGAGCCCATCTGGGGAACTGAGAGGAGTTTTTGCTGGGCTGGGAGAGCCTGGTGGAGAACAGACACTCTGACCAGGATGGAGAGCAGCATGGCAGAGAGGAGCTCTGAAGTGGACCTGGAGGGACCAGGATTTTAGTCAGCAGGAGCAGCGAGATCTACCCCAGCCCCTCTGTGTACTCTCTAAATTAGTGTAGCACTTCAGGAATTGGGAAATTTGGGCTTTTTAACCCTATTCTGACCCTTCCAAGTACGTGCTTTTGAACCCTGGGTGGGTATGTGGGAACACAATACAGCACCTCTGAGGAGCAAAGCACCCATGGAACAGGAAAGCCTGAAGCAGGTAGGAGCTCCCTGAACAGCAGGGGAATGCTTGGGGCCAGAGCAATGTCCACACGGACACAGGTGACTGATGCTAAAGGACTGGCTTCTTCCTCTGGTGGAGGAACGCCCAAGAAATGTAGTGTTACCTGAAAACATGAGCTGCTTTATGGCAGCTGCCTGCTCTATTTTGAAAAGCTTTTGTTTTAGCAAGTATTATTGCCACTAAATGTACTTTATTGCTCTCTCAGCCAGCTTCTTGCCCTAGCATTCATGTTCTGTTTCATTTCTCCAGAGCAGCCCCTTATGTGGTGCTTGGAGCTGCTTCCCTTATCCCTCCCTGTGTTAAACTTAAAATTGCCTCGGCCAAGTCCTACAAGAAACTGGATTATCTTGCTTGTTCTCTCTAAGCTCTGCCGCATTGGTGCCCTGTTAAATATTAATAAGCCCCTTAGATAAATCTTTAAAAGGTGCTGCTTTTTTTTTTCTCCTCCGAATGCAGTCTATCTTGTATATCACAACAGTGAATCATTGGTTTCAGGAATATATCAGGAAGCCTCTGGAATTCAGAATTGTATTTTTCAGTGTTATATTTTGCTAAAACTCATAATCTAACAGTCCAGAAGTTTCCAGCTCATGATGGAAAAATTGGTGCTGGTTTTTTTTTTTTTTTTTTTTGATTGGTGCACCTCTCCTCAGTAGGGATAAGTTCTCTATTTCCCATGGCTGGAGTGCATTCCAAGGCAGTGAGTTTGCCTTTCCCTTGAGGCAGATGTGGCTGTGCATTTGTCAGGCCCACATATAAGAGGGTTTTCGCTTCCTTGCTGTGGTGGTGTTTGGGTATGGCCACTCTTGGAGGCCAGGGGTGCTGCCAAGATGCTGCTCCTGCCACAGGTGCCATCATGCTGCAGCTCCCAGCCTTAGGTAGGAGTGGAGAGGTGAGCTGCTCTTCTGCAGGGGCAGGGAGTGTTTCTGGAACTGTGCCAAATAGAAACCTTTTTGTTTCCTTTCTGGAGTGCTGCAGTGCCCTAGGGGAAACCCCTCTGAAGGGTGGATTTGTGAGCTGGTGGCTTCCCAGTGCAGAGGGCTTAACACCAACCCTCTGGAGTTAGATAAGGACTAGGTCCCACAAGGACTTAGATTCTTGGGTTTGGTACAAAGCACGTGCTGTGGGTTGCTGTGGGAAGTCTCTAGCACATGCTGTGGTGCACAGGGGTGTCTGGCCTGTTGTGCTAATTATACAGAGGACAGCCTGGCTGGCTCACCATCGAGGCTGGTGCTGATGCACCACAGGATGAATGATCTCCTGTTGCTGTGCCTAGTGCTTTGCACATGTTGTGTGGCCCACTCTGCTGCATCAGCTGTGACTCAGGCATGCAGACCTCAAGCACTTGCTGAAAGCTGAGGTGACCATCCCTGAGCTTAGGAGATGCTGTAGCACATAAGGAGTTTCCCCCTGAGGTTTGGTCAAATCC
Source organism: Hirundo rustica (assembly GCF_015227805.2). Lineage (NCBI taxonomy): Eukaryota > Metazoa > Chordata > Aves > Passeriformes > Hirundinidae > Hirundo > Hirundo rustica. Next base: position 6,386,680 of record NC_053461.1, on the reverse strand, counting down.
CCCAGTGATCAGCAGAGTTCTGCAGACTGCAGGGCTCCCCTGCCAGGACTTGTGGAAGTATCTTCAGCACTGATCTGCCTGCACCAATTGATTCTAGCTTGTAGCCAGAATAGCCTGCCAAGAACCAAAAAATATACTTAGCTGGAATTAGTCCACGGTAATCAATAGTCCTTGCCAGTTTTCCCAGTGGTATGGGCACTAGGCTTTTGGCTTGTCTGGCTTGGTTTCAGGGCACTAGTGCATTGTCTCTTGGAAGCAAAAGGTGTTCTTGCTCCTCTTTCCTCATCTGTGATGTGTTGGCTTAGGAAATAGGAAGTACAAATCTGGTCTAAGTCAGTGTTTGTGATAGTGATCAACCTTGGTGCAGGGTTACAAGGCCTATTCCGAAAAGACAGCAAACACATCCATCCATAAAACATGCTCCTAGCCTTTTTGACATGCAGAATCCATTTTTACGAAAGTGCTCATTCCTTTTGCATCTCTAGAGCAAAACTTCAAGGCTTTGCACAGTGTACTGACATTACCTTGATTACCTTGTGCTAAGATGACAAGTCATTAATCCTGGAGACCAGGTTCACATTAGCAGCACTTTAAGTTCCTGGATGGAACACCTTCCCAGGTATGCAGCTCACAGTCCTCTCTCATGGAGTTTAGTGAAAGCCCCAACCTTCCTCACATTCTGGGTTTCTGTACAAACATAAACCCATGCTTTAATGAAACTACAGTGTGCACAATCTTAGCACTGAGTTTTTTCCCTTCTCTCCCTTGTGCTGGTGAATAAAATATCCTCCTGGGCCAAGAAGGGTTGACAGGCATTTGGGGCTCTCTGACTGTAGTAGTTCCTGTAGTTTATGGAGCTGCTGGTGTCCACCTTTGAGGGCGTCTCTCCTTTCTGTATCTTGTTCTCCAGGATGGAGGGAGGAGATGGACTGTAGTGCTCTGTCTTTCAGAATACAGCTCTGTTTCATTTCCTGTGGTTTCAGTGTTGTTGTCTGTCATGAATGAGTGTGTAAGAGTGCACTTGTTTACACAGAGGGACAGCAGGAAGTGACAAGCCTTTTCCCAGCAGCAGGTGTGGCTTGTAAATGCTCAGCCTTCAAAAGGGATTGGGGATATGGCTTGTTGCAGATTGTCCTGTTTATTCTAGTACAGCTCTTCAGCTTTAGTAGCTCTGAAGACCAATTTATCTGTGCAGTAAAGAGATCTGACAAATTTATGGGTGCTCAGAATCCACCAGCTGGTATTGAGAGAGCTCATGATTTTGGCTTCTGTGGTAGCCTAGATAGATTGCTGCTGTCCCTGCTGCGCTGCGGGGGTGCCCTCCAGCTTTTCAGACTGGTTGGACAGATTTATTTCCTCTGCCTACCACTACTCTGGTGTCCATCCTCGCTGCAAAGACAGTGCCTGCTGAGGAAGCACAAGTACAGCCATTCCTGAGCATGTCCAGGAGCTCTTGTTTTCTTGGAAGCATTGAGTGTATGACGCGTCCTAATAGTGAACCCGTGTAATAGCACAGAGATCCAGAGACAGCCCCGTGTTCTCCAGTACTATTCACTCTGGTATGGATGATCTACATTTGCATCTTTCTTTGGAGGCAACAGGTGGATCTTGTGCATGGGGTCGTGGGCACATTGCCAAAATCTCCCACTCCTGACGTAGATCTTCCTTTCACCCACAGAATGGCAGATTCTCTGAGAACAGGGTGCACAGTCCCTGTCTCCATTACCTGAGCTCCCCAAAGGTCAATGTGTGAGACTGCAGATTCCTTCAGGAATGTAGAAGTCCTTCATAGTCACTCTATACTTTATGCTGGAGCTGACTTTGGAACAACAGAACTTTCTTCTCTAGCATGAGTGAAACTCTGTGGAGCATTTCCTCAGCTGCACCCTGTTCTGCCAAGCTGTCTCTGGAAGTAGCAAGGAGCAAGAATCTCTTGCTTCAGCTGCTGGCTATGGCTCTGCTTTAATATACCATCTCTCTGAGTCCTAGAAGTCCCAGAGGAGAAGGAACATCGTTGTGTTGTACCAGAGCAGCCAGGGGTTTGTTTCTGCAAAGGCAGGTGATGGCTGCCCATGGATGTGAGGTGACCCGATGCCTTAAGCTTGTTAGGCTTGTGCAGGAGCACAGCTGACTGCACACTCATTCCTAGAATCAAGAAGCTGGATCGCCTCTCGGATTGGATGCCTTTGTCATGTTGCCATCCTGCCTTCTTTCCAAAACTATCTTTGCTTTGGCAAAGACAGGGCTGCTGTCACAACAAGATCTTTTCGTCTGGTCTTCTAAAACTCCAGAGATTTTTTTTTTTTTGTCTTCACACTGCTTACAAGTCCCTATGAGAACAACATTATGGTTTTCCTTTATTTAGATCTTTGATATAACAAACTATGGTGAAGTAACACGTTACTATGTGTCAGTTGTTCAGTAGAAACTGTGTCTGTATAGAGATAAGACTTATTTTAAATTTCAAGTCTTTGATCTCTATATCTGAAGCCAAAGAACAGTAATTTTAGGGCAGGCTTTCAGGATTTTTAGCCAAACTATTGCATGCTAGCAGGGATGCTCCATTTGCTGTCAAAATTCACTTTGCTAAAACACGTCTGTTTCAGAGGCAGAATGTTCCTTATTCCAGTGCTCGCAGAGCAGCTTCCTGGAGCTCTAAATGTGTCCTTTCTCCTCGGTATTAAGCGTTTGTGCGATTTTTCAGTGCAGAAGACAACCGAGCATGCTTTGGGAGCATCCATAAAGGATTGTGTATACATAGAAGCACTTAAGGGGAAGCAGAAGTCCTCTGCAATCTGTGTGCACACTCTCCTTGCATTCTGATTTCATCCATCGTACACAGCCTGTGGTTCTGTAGACTTGCACAGCTGAAAGGAAGTAGCTAAATAAGGTACAAGAGTCCTTTTACATAGTTGACCTAAAACATGGGGGGAGATGAGGACATGCATGCTTTATGGCTGTGCTAGGGCCAAAATCTGAGCAAGTTCAAGTGTTCCTGTTGGAAAGATCATTTGGACAGTGTAGCTGTGCTGAGGCATGCTCAGAGTTCTGTGGAGGAAATACTACACGAGGATTTCTTTCCTTTTTGACAGTGTTTATGTTGATCATATATACTTCTGCAGATCATTACTCTATTCTAATTTCTTGTGGATCCTGAAACTGTGATACCGTACTAATCAACAGATGAAGAAACCAGGATTTCTATCTTCATGTGAAACCTTGCATGTCAAGTTAGGCCTCTGAGTCAAAAACCCCACAGTGTTCTTCAGCAGTGGTTTTGCTTTGCTGGTTTGGTTGCTTTGATTTACTGCCATGACTTGAGGAATACCAGAGGGTGTCCAAGAGCTCTCACAGGGGAGCACTGCTTACCTTGGGATGCCTATGGAACCAGTTCCTGCCAGTAGGTGCCTGGCCCTCTTCCTCCATCAAAATCCCATGCCCTGCTTCTGGTAAGAGCACCTAAATTGTTGGTGTTTTGACAGGCAATCTGTGTGAAGGCTTCAGAAACAGAAGTATCCAAGCTCAGCAGCTGCTACACGGAGCTGGACCAGCCCTATAGAGGAGGCAGGGAAGAGGCACAACAATGGTTGGTGGCAGGAGCCTCTGTAGTTGTTCCCCCTTAAGAACCAGCCTCGAGCCACTTGGTTTTGTTTCAAGTGTTGTTCTCTGGGTAATGTAATTGTTGCAGGTGGTGGAAAAATCAGCAGCCACTGCATTTTGAAGGTGTGGTGCCGTTGTTCCACAGGCTTCCATTTCAGTCGCCTCCCTGCCGTGGTCTAAAATGGAAGGATGCTCTGGAGGAGCTGGGGGCAGGGGGGCAGAGCAGGGGTGGTGTGCCGCCCGAGGCTGATATTACTCTCTAGTTCTCACATCCTCAGTGTGCTTGTCAGATCCACGCAAAGCTCTGGATCTGGGGGAGGGGAGAAGTGTCAAGCCCCCACACATCTTCAGCAGTGGTTTTCAGCAAGTGGCTCCAGGCTGCTCTCTTCTTGCATCACTACTTCGGTGCTGTCTGTGCAAGGACAGCTTGTAGTGAATTCCAGAACGCTGCGTCCCTCTGCGAGCCGACCACAAGAGTTGAACATCTGGCCTGGAGCTGCATTTCAGCAGGATGTGGAGCCCATAGTTATTGTTCTTGTACATGTTATTGCTGCTGTGTTGATGAGTTCGGTGGGGGAGAGCAGAGGTGGGGAAAGTACAGAAGGAGAAATGTGCTGGGCTTCCCCTTAACTGTATCCATGTAATGCTTGGAATGATCCTGTGGCGTTCCTCCAGGCATCTGAGCTTTTGTATCTCTGTATAACATTCAGCCTTGCACTCTCAGTTGTGTCATGTTGGATTAAATCCATGTCTAAACTACTCATTCCTTTCATGAGGACTGGGATGTAAGTGTCCTCTTATTGCAGAGCAAATAGAATGAAAACTTCTGCAATCACGCTTTGTGTCTCTCATGAGGTCTCCTACACATGGAAGTAAGACAGTGCTCTGATCTTGCCTTGCTGATTACAGCAGCTTTCAAAAATCCTCTCTGAAGGGGAATCAGGAGCCTTATGGGCTGACAAATATCATTCATGCAGCCCTTTTCTAAACAGAAGGGAAAGAAGTGACTCGGGAGTTCTGGATTTGAGTAAGGCTATAAAATGTACCACGTGAGGCTGCACACTGTGCATGGAGTAGCAGAGGTGTCTGCCCGGAACGCAGAGCAGTCTCCCAGCAAGGGGCAGCACTGCTTCTGGAGAGCAGCTGCCTTCTGCAGAGAGGAGAAGAACTCCTTCATTTTCAAAATGTAATCCGGTGTGGCTGCACTGCAGAGCAGAGTGGATGCTATGGGAACAGCTGGATCACTTTGGTTCTGTCAATCCTGCCAGCTGAAACCACACCTCTAGTTCCAGGTACCCTAGTTCCAGGTACCCACTTGATGTCGGAGTGTCAAGTGGCTTTAGCTGCCTTCCAGCACAGATGTTGTGCTGCTGGACGGCATCTTTCACTGAGCTGAACAGCACACAGATTGATAAATTTCTGTTTAGCGTAATTATATTCACTAAAATAATATGGGAAAGGGGATGAAATTCCTCTGTGAGGTGGAAGAGGTGCCAGATTCAAATCGGAGTCTTGTTATTAAAGGCAAAGGTGCAAAGTCAGGATTGTGTTGTTAGAACAGCATGCAGAGCGCTCCCAGAATTAAAAAAAAAAAAAAAAAAATCAGTAGGGTTTGATGATAAAACAATTTTATGTGGTCCTGTCTTTGATGTGGTAAAGTGAGAGAGAAGGAAAAACTAGAGAGTGCAGCAGATGTTCTTAGGCATAGGCTTGAGGGAGTTGGGGGCTCTTTTCCAGGAGGTTGGAATGCCTTGCCTGAGAGGAGCATGCATGGAGTTAGCTTTTCATGGAAGGTGAGGGGCTAAAGCAGTAGGAACCAGACACATACCTGGGCTGAAAATACCAGAGTTGAGATGTGCATCTTTAGTAGGAGGGAAGATGAACTCTTCACCTGTACAGCCAGGTGCCTAAAATGGCACAGATCACGCGCAGACCAGCCTTCCTCTCACTCCAAACCAGCCAAAAGAGCAGCAGCAGGAGGGAGCCAAGCCCTCTCCCTGCATATGCACATGTAAGGATACATGTGCATATGCACGTGATAATCTGGAAAGTATGTGCATATGCCCATGATAATCTGGAAAGTACTGGTTTGGAGTGTGGTGGCCTTGACACGTGAAGGGTGGGGTTGTGGCTTTAGGTTGTTCCTCAGCGCTCCAGTTCTTGGAGATGGTTTCAACATCAGGGATGGATCTTGAGTCGGTCTTAGATTCTGTAGTGTTCACTCTGCACTTTACTTTGGGACATAATATTTTGGTGCAGTTAACTGGAGTACACAGTTAAATCAGTGGGTCTCTTCTGCAGTGATCGAGATGACAGCTTTCCAGGGCATGAGAAGAGTAAAGGCTCTGTAGCTTCTTAAATCTAGACTTAAAGATCCCACACACTCTTGTTATGTGTGCAGTGACATCTGTACCAAAAAGAGAAAGCTGGAGTTCTCATTCCTGCTCAGCTGCACTTTTTCATAATGCAAAGGATAGGAGTTCAAAAAATAAGCAGGCATTGAAAGAAAAATAGCAAAGGCAAAGGGATTGTGTTAGTTCTTTCTGAAATATTGTCCAATTAAAATGCTGGCTATTCGTGTAAAATACATCTGCAGCAAGGTACTTGGAAATGATTTATCAACACTTACTTTGGAGAGTGCTGCCTCCAAGGTAGCACAAAATGTGAAACTGGCAATGGAAAGTCACTATGACTTAGAAAAAACAAACAGCAAAGCAATTATTTCTTGCCCTAAGAAAAGGTGTGTCTCTTACTGGGTTGGGTAAGGGAAAGTGGGAACACTACTATTAACATTCATGGTAAACTGCACGGTTAATCATCATCCAGCTAGTCCCTGGTTTCTTTCTTTTTCGTTCTGAGGTAGAGGGGTGGTGGCTAGAGGGCTTGTCATTGGAGGGAAAGGGAAATTGATTATTTAATGTGGCTTTCTTTGTGACAAGGCACTAACATGACTCCCGTCTGTATTTAAATGCTGTCCCCAGGTTACGACTATGGCTATGTCTGCGTGGAGTTTTCACTCTTGGAAGAGGCCATCGGATGCATGGAAGCCAACCAGGTTGCTTTACAATTCGGTCAATGCTGCTAGAAGATTTTTAATTTTTTTTTTTGGTGGGGTGGTGGAAAGCCAATGAGGTTTTTGTGAAGGAAGATCTGTTCTTGTATAATACACAACACCGTGGTTTAAATGTTGTTGTTACCAGAATCTTGTATCAGGCTTAGAAATGCCAGCGGGAAAGAGCTGCTGGACACCAGGTGGTCTGCCCTCCTCCCTGGTGTGTGTCAGCACACTGGCTGCAGTCAGAGGCTGGTGGCTGACAGACTCCTACTGCAGGTTTTGACCCTGCTGTTTTTGTAGTCACTGAAATGCAGTCGGGAAGAGCTGTGCTGGCAGTAAATGCTTCCCCCGGCTGTTGGTGCACACACACGTGCACATGTGACTGTCGGTGCATACCCTCGTGTGCAGCTCTGAGTCAGCTCTGACTTGAGTGCTCCACTTTGCCATATGCCTTATGTGTGGGAGAGATGCTTAATTGTGCATCTCCCTCATATCTATCCTGTCCTTTGGCAACCTGGAGCTGCAGACACAAGGACTACCCTTATGTGCAGTTGAGCCTGGTAAACCTGAACATTTCCAGCCCTTAAAAGTACAAAATGACTGAAATCCTCAAGAGGGGCCTTTCCTCTGACCTGGTATTTGAAGCTAGAGCTGTTGTCCCCTGTACAAGAGCAAGACACATAAAATTTGTTAGAAAAAACATAGATGCCCATCTCATACTGCCCTCCTTGTGCCTTGGAACTGCAAATGATGGATCCCTCAACAGAGCCAACTTCTGATCCCCCTTCCTTCACCATATCCTTTAAGTCTCCTCTTTGCTGCTTTCTTCCTTCTAATTTGCCTGAGTAAGGATCCATATCAATTATCTTAAGCCTTTTTACCTGAATCCTGGGTCTTGCTGTCACGGGAGGAGAGTTATGAGTCAGATTCAGAGCTGTGCATCTGCAAAAATGTACTTACAGTTAATGAGTCTTCACAGCTGGGGTTTCAAAGGTCCCACTAAGCACTCGCATTTGCCTCTATTTTCAGTTACAGAGGTATTGCAACTTACAAAAATGTTTTACAGAAATAATTCTGTTGCTGGGAAAGAGCCTGGCACATTCCCATCAAGGTGGTGGTGAGGAGCAGAGAGAAAGAAGGCTCCAGATTTAATTATTACTTTTACCATCAGTGACAACTTTTATTTCCCCTTCAGTGTTTCTACAATTCCCAATTTATTTTGTTGTCACTAGGAAATCTATAATTATAGATGACACTGCTTTTAACCAAATGCCTCTCCATATTCTCTCCACCATTCTGCTCACATGAAATATCTTCCTATGCAAGAGCAATTCCCAAGTATCTGGGAATTTGGGAATCCCTCTTTTTCTGGTTGTTGATGCCTGCTCTGCCCTTTCTCACATTTGGAGTATATAGAATTAGGCAGGTGTTTTAACTTGATCAGGTTTGGTCCATTGCTACAGCAGAGAGCCTGTAGGCACCGATCCTTAAACTGAATTGAGTGCCTGCAGGTGCCCAGTAAATCACTGCACACACATGCAAAGGAAGAAGCTCTGGCTGATGTTCCACTGCTGCTTACAGTGACCTCCCCAGCATCACTTGCAGCAGTCATTCAGGCTGGGGAGTGTTTTCCTGTGCTTCTCTTCCCTGCTGCTGACAGGAGTTGAGGTCCCAGCCATACACATGTGGGATGTGCTAAAAACAGGGCATGAAAGACTTCCAGTTTTCTGCCTGCTATACCTGGCTGTGTGCATGTGCAGAGGAAAGCTGGAAGATGGAGTGCTTGGAAGGGATCATCTCCCAGGCCTCTATATGCCAATCTTCATCATGTTTTAGTACACCTGCTGTAGATAGTAATTAGAGAAGTTAGAAATGTGCAGTTTGGGATGACCCAAGCTACATGGTCAGGAGAGCTGTAACTTCTGGCTTGCTCCATGTAGGTTAACTTGTCTAATCTGCTTTTGATTGAACATAAAAAAGAGCACTTCTAATTACCAGGAAAAAATCCCCTAGCAATACTTGTACCTGACATGCTGCAAAGGAAGTAGGTGACTTTAAAATTCTCAGTAAGAGAGAAATAGTGATCTTCAGAAAGGGGTTACGAATTTTCCCTAAGGAATAAATATTCCACTTCGATGACCACCAGGGTAGAGTTGCAAGATCATCTCCTTAGACTGACAGCATGCATTTTTGCAAGCTTCAAAACTAAAAACCTGTGTTAGCTAAGACACAGATTCTTTGATAGTTCAGTTATTTTCAGAAGGTTATCAACTGTCCCTGTCAAATTCAGTCACTTGTGAGAGCATAAATAGCAAGTGACATGCTGGTCCCTCACTAGTCAACCTGCCTCTTTCTCAGGCATCTGCAGGCTGGGAATAAATAGCTTGTGCAAAACCAGCATTTCTGATGCTTTTTGATGCCTGTTGAATTGCCCCTGCCTGAAGAACAAGTTGCTACATCCCTATATTGTATCATTCTGTTATTGTGAACACACACCAGCACCCACTTAAGGTCATTGTCAGACTTGCAAACTACAGATTTACCAGGTTCAACTCCCTCCATTCAGTAAATCTTAGTATGTGTATGTGACTGCTGAGATTTGAGGGGGCTTTTCTGTTACATATATTGTGATAAGGAAACACTCGTATTCTGTGTTCGCCTAATTTTGCAGGAGTTTCATTCCATGTGTATTAACTGCCACCGCTAAAATAATAACAGGCCCCTTGTTAATTGCTTTGACTTGTTGATTGTTGCATTGGCAACTTATTCCAGTGCCAAGGTCCCACCTAACATGCGTGGAAGGTGCTGGGTCACAGTTATTCCCGGCGTGGAGGTGCTGGGCACAGGGCTGGATGAGTGAGGTGCCAGAGGCTCTCCTCACTGGCTTTGCAGGGTTCTGCCCCAGCAGGTCAGATGAGCTGTTGATTTGTTGTGCAGAGCCTAGATCCAGCCCCTGTAGCAGCCTCATGGTTGGTGATGCTCCTGGTGGCCTTTTGTTTCACGGTGGCTGTCACTTGAGTTGTGTGAGACCTGTTTTCTGTCTGCAGTGAGCTGCTTTTCTGGTGGGGAGAGAGTTATTTTGAATGGAAGATGGGGTTTCTGTCTGCTACGTTGCAGACAGATAATTTTCTCTCCCTTATTCTAATTTTTGAAAGGGTATGTTGTGGCATTTGGCGTTTCTTTGGCGTAACCCCTGGTGTAGTAGGGTTCGTGTCTGAGGGCACCAGGTTGGCTTCTTGGAGGCAACTTTGGGAATACATCCCATGGCTGCTCTTGTCCATAGGCATGGGATCTTTTTGCATTGCACCTCATCTCAGAAGAGAACAGATATAATGAGCGTGTTACATGGTGTGAGACAGGTGGGAAATGAAGTACCCTTTGTGTACTGTTGTGTGTCATAAAGGCAGGAGGAGGAGAAATGGAAGGAGCCTGTCTGTCTCTGCTGCTTGCATATTTTACTGTTTTCACTGAGATGGAGCTGGTTGTTTACATATGGAAGCAAGAGGGGTTTTTTGAGCTCTGGCGTAAATGATTGTCTCAACTGACTCTGTGGTATTGTCTCCAAATCGGCTCAGGCCTCAAACTTAGCAACACTGGCTGCATGAATATTTCCTAGCTTTTGTTGCTAGTAACTAACAACTTTGCAATCCTTTCCTCCTATTTCTTAAGAAAGGGGGGAATAGGAGAGCTATAGCATGAACTTTTGAAACTGCATACACTGTACATTATTGAGCAGGTCTCCAGGCATGTGCTGGGGTGGTTGTTCAAGACTTGCTCTTGTGCCTTCCTGCACTGAGGCCAGCACTTGTCAGAGCAGTTTCCCTGCAGTGCTGTTTTGGTTCAGCTTGCTGAGCACACCAATGTCTCCCACACCCTGCTTGTTTTTTACTGGAGGGTAAGAGGGATTCTTACTGGAATTTGTGGGTGCTCACTTGAACATGTCCCACCCCTGTGCAACTAGAAACATCAGCTGTGTGTTTCTCCTGCTCTGAGCCTATTCCCCTGCATCCATTCACTGCAGGGCCTTTCTGTATTCTGTGTGAACAGAGCTTCTGGTGCGGATCAGATTTCACAGGCTTTTCACTGTAGCTGTTGGTGTTAAAATCCGCAAGATGCTGCGACAAGCAGGCAAAGCTTAGGACTTTCTGTCCTGAAAACATTTGCAGTAACAAGCCACAACTCCGTGTGGCTTCCCAATTAAATAAAGAAGGAGCATGTGCTTATCCTGAGAATGGAACTTCTCCTGTGACCTGTAGTCTTGGAGTATTTATTGAAGCCTGTGGTATAGGGAGTGTGTTGCAGTTTGTAAGAGAAAATGTGTGTCCAACCATCAAAACCAGTTGCTTTCCTTTCGGTAGAATGTGCCTAATTGTGGAGTCTGGAATTTTTTTTTCCTAGAATCTGCCAGATTCCCCCTATAATGGAAGGTGACACCTGCCTCAAATGGATATTCACAGGCTGTCTAGTATCTATCATTTATTCACTTAACAATGATACTCTGTCTCTATAGCTTTAACCTGCAGTTAAAGGTGGTTGTGGCATGTCCACAAATACACTGAAACCCATTTGTGTGTTAGGCTAAGGGTGCTGGAGATGGCCTTGCTTCTGATCTGTCCTCCTTGGATCCACACCTGGCATTATCTCCTGCTTTTCTTGTTGTATATTAGGTGTGTGGATTTTGCTCAGGTTGTATCATTAGCACACCTCTTTTTCCCTTGCTCTGCCTCAACCCCATGAAACCTGTTCTGCTTTTGACTGCGTGGATTTCTAGAACCTGCTTTTGGAGTCTTCCACTTCAAGTGATGGAAAGGCTTGTGTACCTAAGAGTTTCTTCCGTAAATGTCCTAATGGTTTGGGAAACATGCACATTGTGGAGGAATTTTTATGAGCCACCTGACCTATGGAAAGTTCTCTCCACAGGCTAGTGGATGAGTGGATTTCCAGGCAGCAGAGCTGATTTGGGTTCCTTTGTATCTGATTCAGTGTGTGACCTTGTCATGAGTTCACCCTGGTCTTCCATCACAGAGGCTTGACATGTTGAGTCAATAATTTTTTCATTCCCTCTTGTGTCTCACTAATCACCGCATTGTACCGCCTTTAACTGGAGTTGTAAGCTTTTGAGATCAGTGTGGAAGCCTGCAGTGGGAAGCTCCTGGAGCTGGGCAGACATTTGCCTGTGAATAAGCAGTTGGATCTGCCTGCAGTGACCTGTGACAGGGCTGGGTGCGTGGGTGCACGTGTGTGTATCCTGCAGTGAAGCTGTGATAAATGCACTGCCTCTTTGGAAGGACTGGCTTAATCTCTGTGTTCTGCAGAGACCTTCCATGTGCAGAGAAGGGTGGCTTTTGTTGTAACATGTAACTGCTAAAAAGTACTGAAAATATTTCTCTGGACCTTTTTCTCTTCTGTCTTCTCAACATCTTCTGTCATCTCAGCTCTCAGAGCCGTGTGAATACTCTTAGTCCCTCTTCCTTTGGCACAGAAGGTTGTAAGAGATCTTCTGCCAGAGACTTCACACACTCTTCCTTTCAGCCAATAGTAGCTTCCCATCAATGTGTTTTCTCCAGCCCTACCCAGATAAAAAAACTACAACCTCCGTCTTGGCAGTTCTGTCCTGCCTTGCCTCGAGGGGCAAACCATGCTATCCAATGTGTTTTAAAATAAGTTCACTTTTCACTAGGAGAGTTGTGAAGCTGCATCTTCTTGCTCTACTTGTGTGATTCCCAGCTTGCCATGTCCCTCCACCTCCCTGCTCGGATTCCAAAATCCTGTCTTCCTTTTTCCTTCTCACCTTACCCATGTGGTGGAAACTGTATGTGCTTGCTGTTGCTGAACTGCTGCTCTGCATTGGGATTGTCCCAGAGGACATATTCTGGGTGAGCTGGCTGGAGCGTGCAGCACATGCTTAAGTGGGACTTCCTCAGTGTCTCTGATTGCTGCTGGGCATGTGTGGCCCAGCAGGGTTATCTCAGGACTCAAATATTGCTGTATATTACAGAATTATCTATTCTGTGTGCTGAGGTTGGCTTGGGCTGCTGTATAAATAGGTTGTTTCATATAAAGCATCACTCCCTACCCTTCTCTAAAATGAAACTGCTCTCCCTCCTGGCCCCTGCATTTCTGTTCTGGTGATGGGTTTGTTGGAATTTTTGCCCATTGACATTAACAAATCTGTGTGATGATGTAACTCTGAAATAACCATTATTTCCCTACAGATTATAAACATCTTATTCATCAAGTTGTTCTCTGTTGGATTAGATGTTCTGTTTGCTATGTCAGGAGCTGGAGGGAACAGTTGTGATTTCCTGAAATTTGTTTAAATAACTTGATCTGTGAGTGATTGACAAGATAAGTGTCGAGTCCTCTGGTTGATTGGCTGTGTGATCTGGTATATCAGTACTTGTGCTGCATCGCTCACAGCTGCTGGGCAGGAAAAGGTTGGATATTCCCTGCGCTGGTGGCTCCAAGTGAGGAACCACCATGGGACAGCCAGACCTTTGGTCATGCTCAGCACCACTGATGCTGTAAAAACGGTACTTGGAAACTTCTGCTCGTGCATGCAATGTGCAGCGTGTACCATGGATAAGTCTGCTTCTGTCCTTTCCATCGGGCTAAAGTTGTGTTGTAGAGGACTCATTGGCAGAGCATTACCTAAGAAGTAGCTTTGGTTTGGTCATTTTCAGTCCTCGAAGCATTTTCCTGAGTGATGAGGCATCTGGAACACTCATCCTTTGAGTTCGTTTCTAGGTGAGATCTTGCCTTGAGCTAGGAAAGATTTGAAGTAATCTTTGCATCATGGGCAGGATACAGATGGCACCCGGTCTCTGTAGCTGTCAGTTCCTCTCCTCCTAATGTGTTAATGGAATAACTGTGCACCAGTGGGGAAACCTTAGTCATAAATTGTGCTATATATGCTACACATAGGTGCAGTTTCACCTTAAAACAAAGAGCGATGGTTTGCTGCTGGCTGCTCTTTCTCACAGGCTGTACGTTTTTTATTGTGTTTGCGCTCACATCATTAGTTGATTTTCTGTGAAGATCTGTAGAAACTCTATATAAATAACTTTTGTGTAACCATTTTGAAGGTATGTACTTCGTAGCCTCAGAGTGTTTCAAAAGAACATGGTAAATCAGATGTAGGACAGATTGTGTGGGGCTGCAGTTGATAGATTGTGTATATGGTCAGAAGGGGATTTTGGATTAGGATGTAAAATCCCTTCATCAAGCTCCTATATGAAAGTAGTAGGACTCATGCCATTAATTTGCTTTGATGCTTTTGAAGTCATGCTTTAAGTAAGCTGGTGACTAACCAAACTGCAGCTGCGCTCTCAGAAATTCCCTCTGTACTCTTAGAAATGGACTGTGGTGCTTAGAAGTGGTGCTCGTGGTGCGACTGAAGTGTCTCAGGGGAGATGAGCAGGCAGTGAGAGGGAAATGTCTGTATGGGTTCAGTCATGATTCAAGACATCTCAGTGAATACACCACAACTTTCATTTCCAGAGTGAGACCATTTTTTGTCACGGTTTTGCCATAATGTTTTGCACAGGACCCGTCACTGAGAACGAGGTGACATAAATTGTTGGTCTGAGTCCAATGAGTCCTCAGCCCAATTCCAGCAATGTCGAGGGGAACACCAGATATGTTTTACAAGCATATGAGCCAGATTATAATGCTAGGACTCCATCTGGACTGTTTTGATAAGTGGGAGCACACCAGAATGTTGCAGTTTTCACTTGATGAGTCGTTTTTGTGAGCTTCAGCCTCAGAACTGTTCGTTCATGCTTTTGTGCTATCTTAGCAGTGATTGCTTTTCCGTTACTTGATGCACTGTTGGTGTTGGATTGCTGGAGCAGGAAGGTAAAGTGTTGACTCCAGAGGCGGAAAAAAAAGTTGAACTGCTCCCTAGGGTTAAGGAAGAAAGCAGAACTGCTGTTTCCTTCTCTTCAAAGAAATGGTCTACCTACAGTTAATGTATGTTTTTTGTGTATCTATGGTTTTGATAGAGAGAGAGAGAGCTGGATTCCATTCAGATGTGGGGTTTAGACTGTTTTCTTCCCATCTGAGTTTGTATTAGACCTTTTCAACTTAAATAACGGAAGTTTGGCTACCTGGAATTCATTCAAAAGGAGTACATTGCATTTTGCTGTTTTCTGCTCGGGTTGTGAGATTTACATGAGTAAAATATTAAATTCTGATTCAAGTTTGAAGATGCCAGATCAAAGCTCTGGCAGTCAGCAACTTTTATTTGTGAATTTCTGTTTCCATTTGAGTGCAACTGGGTTGTTAATGTTCTTGTCCAGAAATGAAATTATTACAGTGGAAAATGGGGGCGACACGCCTAAGTGGGCTGTTGTGTCATTATCCATCAATCACAGGCAACAAGGAAACAGGTATTTAACACAGGAGGATGTGGAGTTATTATCCACCCCATTCCCCTGC
Source organism: Hirundo rustica (assembly GCF_015227805.2). Lineage (NCBI taxonomy): Eukaryota > Metazoa > Chordata > Aves > Passeriformes > Hirundinidae > Hirundo > Hirundo rustica. Next base: position 6,371,586 of record NC_053461.1, on the reverse strand, counting down.
AAGCCACAGGGTACCTTCTAGACTCTTATTAAAGCTTTAATACCTACAGAGAGTACAAGAAAGGCTGTGTGCTGCAAGATCAGCGATCAGGAGTTTTGCTGTCACTCTGCATCTGTGCAGGACCAGGAAACACATGAGGTGGAAGAGCACTGAGAGTGCTGGCAGGCAAAATCCCTCTGCACTGCAAAGGAAAAGCACCAACTTCCCCAATCCTCTCAAATAAGGGGGAGAATTTCTTCTTCCGTCATATCAGGGAACCTGTGAATGGGACTGCCACTGACAGGTCCTCAGTAACACTGTGTGACCAACTTAGTGAATCCTGGCTACAATTGCTCCCAGAAGAGGGTTGTGTGGGAAAATCTTGGAGCTGTTTCGTACAAGGAGACGTGGGATGGAGGTGGAAAGTTCTTCCTGGCTTCTGCAGAACAAAAGCTATCAGATCTAAAGGAGCATTCTGCCTGAAGGTTTATTTTGTGGTGCTGTTGCACTGTGTATGTGTTGATAGGTACCAGATGTTGCATCCAAGTGTCCTCCTACATCTCCATCGCTTCAGGCCACCTATAAGCTCAGTTGTGCCTTCCACAGGATGAACAAACAGCTTCTGAAGGACAAGGGTCTAAAATCAAGTCTGTCATGTAAGGAATTACATTTTTAATGAGGGTCAGAACAATGAAGCTGTAAACATAAGATTTAAGTATTTAAAACTCTGAAACTGTCTTTAGAGCAAGAGAATGAAAGTAATTCTCTCCTGTTTTCATAGACAACAGGGGAAATCTTAGTTTTTTGTGATGTACAGTCCATGTCTAACCAGGAAATTAGCAATATTCAGATGGGCTTCATGAACCAGATTTGAGCCAGGATGGCATTTAAAGCCCAAGCAAACATTTGATGTACTTTTCCATCAAGGATCTCAGGAGCAGATTTAACAGAGAAAGTAATTTTAAGTCTTAAGAATCCCAAGGTGTATTTTCATACACTTAATACCAGGTTGAAAAATCTCACTAAGAAGCTTTCTCACTGTGCAAAGCTGTACATTAATGATATGATGACTAAGTTATTTTACTGTTTATAGCCCTAAGTTTTTGAAAGCCTGATTGATTTTTCCCAACCTGTGATATTACTGGAGAAGAGTGCTGAGGTGGTTTGGGTTTTTTCCCCCTGACAAGCTGTTGTTCTGTGCCTGGTTCATGTGGAACTGGTGTGTCCACTGCCTTCTCTGTCCATTCTGTTAGCTCCTCTCTTTTTCTTCCTTCCAGTCTGTACTGGGCACATCACTAAATGTAAGAAGTGAATTCCAGAGAGTTTCACAGATACCTGCTGATGACAGGCAGATGATTGATCCATCTGCTTCTAAGAGGAGCAGCTGAAAGCATCACCTCTCTGGTGCTCCAGTGCTTGCTGCAGAGAGCTGAGCAACACACATGGAGCTGCAGACAGTGCCCTGTGCTTGCCTGCCCTCGGTCTGCACAGGCCAGTCTCTGTCCTGAGCCACCAGGTATTAAATCCCCAGGTATTAAAGTCCCACAGGGGGTTCAAATGACGAATCTAAGCCACCCACTACTGTGCAGCTTATCTGACAATTTAAAGAGATGAGATGTCTGTGCATGCTGTTTCCCCTTCCCAATCCCTTAGGAATTCAGCTGTGCTGAGGCACTTCTGACACAACAGGGAACTGTGTTCTTTTCCTTCCTTGGTGTCAGGGTTATCAGAGGGACTGCTGTCCTGCACTCACCTCTCTGGCTCTGCTCTCCCAAAGTGCTGAGGTCAGCCACCAGAGAGAGCCTTGGAGGCTGGAGAGTCATTACTTCTGCACCTTGACAAGGCACTAAATTCCTTTCTTCAATAGTTCTGGGAACTGACCAGGAAGGAACAATCCGAATTTACCTCTGGACTTCATGCAGTGCAGTTGCCTGAATGAGCATCTTAAACCTCAGTGTCCCGCAAAAGGAAAAGGTGCTGGGTCCCACAGGGAGCTGTGACACCCACCAGTGTTACATTGCACCTGGGCCAGGCTGCCAGGGAAAAATCATTTCCCTCCATAGGGCTTGGGTAACTGTTCTCATGCTGTGTCAGGTTCCCTGACAAATACTGACCCAAGAGGTTAAAGCAGCTGTTTTCCAAATCAGTTCCTAAGAAGAGCTCAGGAGGCAGCATCTGCTCAGACACAGAAATCTGTACAGGTGCCAGCCTGAAGATGGGCCAGCTGCCTTGAGGTTCTGTGCAGGTGTGACCATTAAGGATATGGATATAGCTTTTGGGCATGCCACCTCAAGGTCACAGTGATGTGCTGGGAATCATCACTGGGATGACACAGGTAAGTGTTGCACTGCTGGTGGCAAATGGCAGGGCCCTTGCCCTGTGGGCAGTGTCTGACACTGGGAATTCTGGAATATTGAGAAATGATGTCTCGAGGAATAAAACCCTCTTTTCTTCAGAGATACTTCCCAGGGTTTTGGGGTCTTTTCCTTTCAGCAGAGACTGTCCTGCAGGGAGCTTTCCTGAGCACTGGCTGCAGAGAAGGCAGTGCCAGGGAATGCTTCAAGTGCCTGAGAATGGAGTTTGGAGGTGTGTCTGGAGGAGCCTCTGGAGCACGCCCTTCCCCACTACAGTTGGTGTGTTCTTAGCGAACATTTGCTGCTGCCCTTGAACAGAACACCTTGAGTTCTGTTCACTATGCAGGTGTTGGAATTGGTGTGCAATCCCACAGGCACATGCTCCTGTAGAAGAACATGTGTTGTTGGTGTGTGGGGTTTTCAAATGCTTAATTAAACAGCTTGAATTGTTGTAGTGGTTTCACGTTCACTAAATTCTGGTCTTAGTACTCACTCTTTCTGTGGGAGAGAGACTAGGAGAAAAACAAAGCACGCTCAACTTTAAAAGTGAACAAATAGTTTTATTAACACACACTAAAAGAACAGAAAAAGAAAGTTGGAAAAAAAACTAAACCAGAATGAAACTCCAAAAACACTCTTCTCTCCCCTTACAAACTCTTCACTTTCTTACAAAACAACATAAAGAGACAAAACTTGTAATTTTCAGTCAGTTTCACTATCTGACAATAGTCTTTCATCAGTTCTTTAGGGGAAGAGTCTCTCTTAGAGTCACGGATCCCACTGACAACCTAGAACAGTTCTCTTATGGGTTTTTTAACTGTCACAAAAACAGCTGCCTGGGGAAACCTGCCTTTGTGACCCCTCGCATTAGCAGTTCCCAAGCTGCTTATGGGTCATGGGTCTTAGACTTTTGTATATTGGGGTGTCACCTTTTAAAGATGAATAACTCCAGAGCAAAGGATTTTTCATCTCAAGGTACAGAGATATCTTCTCACTTCCTCACTGGCACAGAGGGCTTCTCATCTTTATCTCTGTTCAGGTGTCTTATAGGATTAATATTACTTAGTCCATCACAAACACCTTTGCTCAAATCTACACACAAATCGAAACAATCATCTCCCCAAATGCATATCTTTCCCATGATTTAAAGGAATGATCTAAATACAAAGTTCATTTCCATGGCTCAAGTAAGAATGGAACAACCAACTCTTCAACCCTCTGTCCCAATAGTTTTTTCACTCTTGCTCTACTGACTTTGTGCTGTTTTTTTCTTTATGTTCACTCTGTCCTTTCTTACTCTTTCAGAGAAGGGCTAAGCTCTGTAAGCTTCAGGTTGCCAGGAAAGGGTTAAATCTGCTCAGAGTCTTTGTCTCTGTGCTGGTGAGGGAGGAAGAACTCACAGAAACATCAGAGATCAGAGCACCCTGACAGTCCGGAATCACAAAAAACCCAGGAGGATCATAAATGCCTTCTCAGCCCACCCCTCGGTGTAAATCGGGGCAGCCTCAGCCCAATTGGTGCCCATAACTCTTATCATGGACCCAGCAGAGATCTCTCCCTGTGCCAGGAAGTTTGGAGAAAGCAGTTGTTGTAAAGCAGCGACCTCTCCTTCCCCCTCCCACCTGTGATCAGACGGAATCCTGCCTGGCCTCAGGCCAGCTCCCCCCAGAAGGGGACAGCAGCAGGCCCAGCTCGATGTTACCTGTCTCTCTCTGGCCAAAGGAAAGAAGAAAAAGGCTCCACCTACAGGAAATCAAAAGGTTTTATATGGTACTGCCCAAAGTCGTAGCCAACAATTTTCAGTGGTCAGAACAGATGCCAGTATTCCAACCAACCCTCTGATAGGTCCCTGTCTTTTCTAAAGCAATTCCCAGGTCCTGACCTGGAGAATTATTCTACATTCTTCTATAACTAAAAAACCAAACTGTACTAACCCATGACAATTGTCTAGCAATGAATTTACCCCTTCAAGGCAGAGCTTTCCAGCCTCACTTTTTTTCCACCATGACTTTGAACTGGGATTGCTCTTTAGGGTTTTGATATTTCTGCTTCAAACCTATGATTAAGGTGCTGGGTGTTTCCTCATTGTTTCCCAGTTTCCTTATGGCCATTGCTAATTGCAAAGTATCCCTGAGGGAGGTGCGCAGGAAGGTCCTGGACTGCAGTAGTTCTTTGTGCTAATGTGCTTAAGCTTTATATTGTTTAACAGTGAGATGGGATGAGATAACCTTTCAGGAAAATGGTGGCCATGTAAAAAAAAAAAGAAAAAAAAAAAAAAAAGAAATCTGTCCAGGCAGTGGAGCAGCATTTTGGAGAGAGAAGGGAAGTCCCTGTGTCGGGAGAGGAGGGGGGTCTGTGAAGCAGCTGTTATTCAAACATTGTCTGTGCAGTAGCCCATGATAAGGAATATTGATGAGGCAGAGCCATGTGGGTACTTCCCGAGAGCCATCAATGAATAATGATACTCAACATGCTAAATATTTAAACACTTGTAAGTTTTGATCGTTTAAGTATATTTTTCAAATAGAGAATTCAACCTGACTGATACTTTTCTGAGAATGAAAGTGAGTGTTTGACTTAGAATCATTTAGGTTGGAAAAGACTGTTAAGATCAAGTCCAGCTGTTAAATTCACATGCATGGCCTCCTCCTCTTTCCTCATTATAAGGCCTTAACCATCCATGCTTCTCTTTAGCTGTGGAGTGGAAGCACAGCCAGTAACACCAGAGCACAGAACTTGTCCCTCTTTGAGCTGTTGTCCCCAGATCTCCACTGTCTGGACTCTAGAAATCTTCTAACTCCTTCATGCTGTAAAAGAAAGGCTTTCATTTTAAAATTTCCACTTTTTTCCCGGTGATCCTATAAGCTGATCTGCAAAGGTGTCCTCTTCAGAAGAGTGAGGGAAGCTGGAGGTCGGCATTAGGCAGGCAGAGATGCATTAGGCCTTGAGTGGCACGTGAAAGTCCACTTGGCTTCACTGGATCAAAGAAAATTTTCAGCTCTATTGAAATCTTCTTAAAAGAGTGAAATGCAGAAGCTATTCCTATCACCTGCTGCCCAAAGCTGGCCCTTGAGCACGTGAGGTCCTGAGCACATTGTGTGTTTTCCCCAGCTCCGGCGCATCGCTGTTATCCTTCCTGGAGCTGTGACTGGGAGCTTGCCTGTGCCCGTCGTTTTGGTGCTCTCAGAGCAGGGCTGAGAGTGCTGACAAGCAAAGCAGATGCTGTGTTTAAAAGATAAGCACTTTGAGAGTCCTAACTTGGAACTGGAGTTCAAAATTCAGGCATTAAAATGTAGAGAGCTGGCATAGTCTGAAAAGCAATTACTGTGTGTATTTGCGAAAAGGGTATCAGTGGGGGGAGGTGAGCTGTAGAAAGATACTGGGACTTGCTTAAAAAGAGTATGGCTGGTATCCAGGGAATTTAGAAACCGTAGGAAGAAAACTGGAGGTGTCTTAGCAGGCTAGCTGGGGTGTCTGTGGAAATAAAGTACTTAAAGGATGCAGACTGGCACCTTCTGCTGAAGGACAAATGGCCTGGATAACCAGGCAGGAGGGGAGGCCTGAGGGGGGAGCAAGTCTATATGGAAGCTTATGTGGCATAGTGCATGGTCCCAGTGCTAGTGGGTAATGGGCTTTGAATAAAAGGACTTTGAAAAAGAGGTACCAGGAGCTATCTGGGATAAAATAATCCTTATAGAGCATCTTAATCTGTTACATTTAGCTACTGAATCTTTAGGACTCTCTCAGTTATCTTCCTAATGCCTCAGTTCTGTTAGTGCCAGTTTTGTTTAACCTGCCCATCACTGGTGTGCCTGAAGCAGTGTTCTGTCAGCTCAGGATGGATGGTGATACCTTTGGGCTCTCACTCTCAGGCCTCCCCTGCCCTTAAGACCAGGAGCCCTGAGCATGCCATGCTGGTTAACCTTGGATCACTGTTGAAATAAATGCCTTATTGCTAAATGCTTCAAGGTGATGCCACATGCTTTTCAGCTCTGTAACGTCTCTGATGCCCAAGGGCCAAATATCCTGCTCTTTGGGTGACCACTAACACAGTGTTTGTGTTGCCAGTTGTCATCTCAGTGTTAGTCTTGATGGAAATCTGTAATAATAGCACACAGCAAAGTTGTTTGGATCAATTTGGCGAGGTAACAATTCCTCAGGGGTCCACCACTTTTCAAACCATCCTTTTCATCTGTCTTGAATCTTCTGCCTTGGCTGTCAGCCACTTAGCAGTAGAGTGCTGGACACACTGCTAGATCAGGCCAATAAAAAGAGATCCCTGAGCTGCAACTGGTTTGAGAGCTCAAGAAAGAGGCTGAGCACCTTGAGGAAAATCCTGCCTCCTGAGGAATTTGCTTGTAGTTACTCTTGCTGTAGGAAATGCCAGATTGCTGCAGTCCCCTGCAGCAGCCTGGATTGTTCTGGTTGATTCAGCTCCATGTCATGCTCCATTTTCTAACTGTTTCTAACTGTTCTATCTAACATACAGATGGATTGTGGTTTGTGGGTTCACAGCTTTTCTCATCTGCTTTTTGTCAGAGGTAAGCAGATGTATTGCCTGTTGCTCTGTGCAGTTGAGTCTCTTGTACAGCAGCTGCTGATGAGTTCGGAGATAAAAACTTCAGCATATGGAAAACGGGATGAGAAGCCAGTTTCTGTGGCTGAGATGATCTTGTTCTGAAATATATCCTGGTGGTCTCTTATCCTCCCAGGTGTTGGCCCTCTGCTTTGTCCCAGGAAGGTGCTGCCTCCTCAGTTCCAGGAGCAGCTGGGGACAGTTAGGGAGACCTTGGGTGTTTGACCTCACCTGCCTGCCTAATTTGAAGGTGGATGCTGTCAGGGAGAAGAGAACCCTGTGCTCTCCCTGCCAGCTCCCACTCAGCCTCTGCATGGTGCATGCCAGTGGAATAGGATGCCATTACATAACTTGCATTGTGTGGCGGTTGGGGGTTGTTAAATCTGCATTTCTAATCCATACTCAAATAGGAGCAGAGCCTGAAAGCGTTCTGATTTGCAGTTCCAATGAGATCACCTGGCTTGTGCTGTCAGCCCTTTGTCTCCTGTGCTGTGCCATCCAGTGCATTTGGAGGCCAGGGCTGGAATATACTCTGAGGATGCTAAGAGCTTTTTATTCTGGGAAGTGCTGCTGGAACCAGGAGCATCCACTGCATTCCCAGACTGCCTCCCGGGGTAGTGTCTGAGCATTCCCAAGGCAATAAACACTTGTCGCTAATCATTTTAAATAATTTTTAAATGACGGATGTATACTGATTTTTGAATAACCATCCTAATTATAGTAAATATGCATAAGAGGGCTGAATTAACATCATATAAACAAGGTTAGTTCTGGTATGTTAATGTGACTGCTTTGCTGTGCTGTCCTTAAGCATTCTTTCATCATAATCTTCATATGCAGTTTTTATCTGTTTACAAATGGTATTTTCAGTTAATTTTTGTCATGTTGAACTACATGAGTTTTCCAGCTTGGTTATTACTCAGCAAGAAGGATACTTGAACCTTTCAGTTCATGGTATAGATATTTTCCATTTAATCAGACCACAAACAATATGAGGAAATAATTAGCTGACGTGGTGTTTGGTTTGTGCGTGAGCCAGCTGCCAAAGGGGATCTGAAGATGGTTCACTTGTGGTGTAGGCACCTCCTGCACTGCCTTGGGGTTGAAGCCAAGAAGAAAAGTTTGGTTTATTAATCCTTGTGGATTTGGGTGCTTGGTGGCTTGGTTCTGTTCCAAACCTGATGTGTGCCGCCTCAGGTGTGTCATCTGTGGAGGTGAGACTGACAATTGCTGTTCCACTAAGTCAGGCACTCATGGTCTTCCTTGTGACCAGGGATAGTGGCACCCTGGATGGATGGCTGTTGCCACCCCCCCTGGAAGAGCTGGAGCACATTCCTCCACAGCAATCCATGGTGGTGTTGCTTGCTGCATCCACATCTCTGTGTGGTTTCGCAGTCCCACTTGGAGCCGCTGAAGCATGACCTGTGGGGTGGAAATACTTGGAGCACTGTCAGCTCCAGTTGTTTGGAGGCTCCAAAGTGAAATTTTACTGAAGGTTTTAGTGTTTGGATATATTCAGTTAAAGCAGGAGCCTGGTTTGATTTGAGGGAGTGGCCATGTCCGAGAGCTCTCCTTCCACATTTCCAATTTTCTAGGTCACTCTTGGATGCTCTAATTCTTTTCAGAGAAACAGTTAGCAAATCTTTGACACTGATGATTTGTATCCTGTCATCTCAGTCTTGAGAGCAAAGAGATACTTTTTTGGCAAGTTCTCCCCCTCCTCAACCCCCAGTCATCATCATTAAAAGGCTGTCAACAAGCGTGAAAAATCCCAGCGTGCTAACTGTAAATGCTAATTGACAGACAAGCAGCCGAAGCGGTGGCTTGTGCATTGCCTGACCTGCAGCAGGCTGTCTCCTGGCCCTGGTAGTTGCTCCATAGGTTCCCTAGGAAGTGGGATCAGAGTGCTCATGTACCTGCAGAGCCAGGCTGGCCTCTGTGCAGAGCAGTTCTGTTACAAACAGGGTAAACTAGAGGTGAGCTAAACCCAACCTCACAAGTGGGCATGATGTGTCCTAGGGTGCGGTGTGGCTTTTTTCTCACAGGTAGGCCTAGCTTCCTGGTGTTCTTTAAAGCTTCTTTTGGGAACAAAAAGCTTGGAAACTGCTTTAGTCAAACCAGCTTTATTGCTGAAGCCCTGTGCCCTGCTGACAGTCTCCAAAGTGCTTTTGGAAGGATTGAATCACCTGGGGATATCATGGCTAAAGGATTTTCTCCTTTCTCTTTCCCTCTGTAAAAGCAACCTGTTCCTGTGGGGTTTGTCCCTGCTCAGTGAAGAGCTTTGGGATGTGGCTCTCTGCAAACAGGCTTTGTGGTTTCCTGGCACAGCTCTCTAGGACCATCTCATGGCAGGGTTGCTCCATGGATCAATGCTGACAGGAGTATTTACGTACTTGGCCATAGGGCAGATTTTTTAGTAGCTGAACTGACTGGGACTGAATTGTATCACTTAGATTAGAATTCAGTGTTGCATCTCCAATGACCTCTTAGCAAAAAAATCTGTGTATAACTATGTTTGAAAGGTATCAAACAGTAGCACAAATCGTTGCTCCCAGCAGTAAAGTCCCGATGCTCTGTTTTAACAAATTTGGCGATTCAGAAAACAGTAGAGTCTGTTTGTGCCCTTGGAAATCTGGGCATTTCAATGGCTGAGAGCTTTCTGTCTTAATACTGCAAAGCTGAGCTGCCTTTTAAACCCTTCACTGGTGAGTCAACTCTGTTTACTGCTAGTTATGAGGGGGAGGTTCCTGACTGGGAAGACCAGACAGACATTTCTGTTTCACTCCGACTTAGAAAAAGCCTAGCTGCTCCAAAGTACAGGGTATTAAAAATACAGAGGAATTAACGGATATAGTGCAGGTTGGTGAAAAAGTCCAGGATAAAATGCCTGAATGTGGAAGAGATATGGTGCCAGACACTATATGTGGCATACTTTAGGTTTACCCCTTTTTTCCTCCTCCTTAGCACTGTTCCCTGAAATTTGCAGAAAATCTTTGTCATTTCACCAAGATTTGCTCAACTGAAATCTGCTCAGTTGGACTGAAATTTAGGATATTATCCAAAATTTTTTGCACACTAAAGGAAGATATAGATGAAGAAGAGTAAGCAGGGACAGTCACTAGAGGAAATAAAGGTTCTGAAAATATTTGTGATGGAATCTAGTACCAAAATGGGAGAATGAGGAATCTGAAGCCATTGAATCCTGGCAATGTGTGTCCTAAGTGAAAGACTCATTTTGGAGACTTAAAAGATGATTGCAACCTTGAAAATTGTTTTATCAAGAAGAAATCAGTAAGAGAGATCTTGCTGAAAAAGTGAGCAGGCAATCAGCAGGGTGTTAGGGAAATCAGGGATTAATTATGCAAGTGACACTTTCTGCAGTCTCCAAAAATGGAATTTGCTGAAGGGACCGGCACCACTAGCACAACATGCACTTAAATACCATTTCCCATAAAACCAAAAATAATCTTAAGGCTTTTTGGCAAGGCTTGTCCTCAATGGCTGGTAGAAGAACGAAGCTCTGTGATGGATTGCCCCTGCCAGAAGAGATGTTCTCTGATGAAGTTTTTGGTTTCCTGAGCTCTTAGGCAGGGCTGCAGCTGCCTGCTGTGGGGCTGCTGTTCCCAAGGACTTCCCTGGGCTCATGAAGATGTGCACCCTGCCTTCTCCTCCTGCCTCTGCTCATTGTGTCCTGAGGCACCCATAGGCGTTTCTAGCCTATTCCTGGCACTGCCCATCTCTTAGTGTGTGCTGGGATGTGGTGGGTACCCTGCTTAGGAGAGAGAGCATGTCTGTCTCAGGGACCAACATTTCCAGTAGCACAGCCTCGATTTCCACTTCCCTTTCTCACTTGTGTTTCCTCACGTGCCTTAAAGAAGGTGCAAAGCCTCTTGTAGACAGGTAAAGAGAGCAATGCTCCCTGCTGTGAATAGACCCTGGGCAGATTCTCCAGAGATGCAGCAGTGTGCTCTGGGTGCACACACCAGCCTTCAGCGAGGTCGGGTAATGGTTCAGCTTTCTGTCAGCAAAGGCAAATCCACGTTGGAAAGCAGTGCTTGAGCAGCTGGGTGGCAGAAAGGAGCCCCTCAAAGTCTTCAACACAGGCCTGGTAGGAAAGGGAAAGCATGGCTTTGGTTCATAAAAGGCAGGATGTGAAGAGGGGAGGTGGTGGAACCCTGCTGTGTTCTTTCGTAGGAGTTAAGGGATTGTTGTACTGCCACTCAGTGATTCCCTCCTATGAACTCTTCACTCCCACTTTGCATATTCCCTAGCATCTCCCTCACGTTCTGCAGAGCAGTTTATGCATGGGTGTATCATGACTTCTGAATAATAACTCTGGGAACTTGCTTTCTGGTGTTCATGGTTTGCACTGGGGGTTTTTGCATGGTGAGGCTACTGGGTCAGAGTACCTGGGAAACTTCTGACTCAGCAGAGGTCCTCAAAATAGGCTGGGACCATTTACAGCTCCCTGACATCTGTCTGTGCTATCAGGCAGCTGCTCTCCAGGGACTTGGGAGACCTGGGTCTGGTTCTCTTTATTGTTACCGAGTCTCAAACTATGGTGTTGGGGAATGGAATTGGCTGCGTGGTCTGGCAGTGCCTCCACTGACGGGAGCTGTCTCGTGGCTGTGTGCATCTGTGACTTGGCCTGCCTGCATCCTGCGTGCCCCGGCGTGGCCTCTTGTCCATGGCAGATGGGAGCCACCAGGAATCGTTGCTGCTCCGGGCAGGAGCCGGGGGACTTGTGCCTACGACCCATTTTATCTGCATTTCAGCAGAGCTTGTGGGTGTGCTGGCACATCTCCAGAGCATCACTTGTGGATCTGGAAGCAGTGTATCTGTGGGCAGAGGAGGCCCTCAGGTGCTGCTGCTCAAGCGCTCGAGGCCAGCCTTGGCAAGGAAGGGCTGGCTGCAGGGCGCTGGCTCTGCTGGGCCAGTGGCAGATTTCTGGTGTATTTCTCTGAAGAAAAGCCATGGTTTCGTGACTGGCACGAAGACTAACCCAAGTATGAAAATTCTCTCACCTGAGAGGATTTTTCCACACGTTCCTCGTCAAGTAGCTGCCTTGAGGCCAGCCTGGTGGTGGCTGGCGCGAGGGAGTCTGTCCAGCTGCTCCTTGCAAGCACCTGGACTAAAGCAGATTAAGGCAGTTTCCCACTCTAGTTATTTGTCTCTGCTCTTCCTGGGAGGTGGCAAGGCCTCTCCTGCCTGGTTCCTCTGGAGCTAGCTAACACAGCCTTGTAGCCCCATGCTAGAGCACAGGCTGTTTCCCTCCCACTTCCATGGCAAAGCTCCAGCTAACTGAACTGGGAGACTTTCTCCCCCTTTCACCCTGTTTCACTTGCAAAACCTTTAGGAACCAGAGATTTCACCCCTTTCTTTGCCTCTGAGTAACCCGTGTGTGCTGGGCACGTTTGTCATTTACCCCCTTGTCTCAACAGGGAACTCTTACGATCGGTGGCAAAGAAGTGACGCTTGAATACACTCCGTGCCCAGAGTTTTGGCGCTGCAAACGTGTAAGTATGTGCTCAGAGCTGTGCTGTGCTTCCCCTGCTGGCACTCTTGGCAGTGGCAGCTCAGAGGACTCTCAGACATTTGCTTGGTGGCCAAAGTAAGCTCAGAGTAATTAATACCTGCCCTGAAGCTCTTGCCCCTTCTGAACTGTGCTTTTGCCTACCTTGTTTTTGGTCCCAGCTCTGCGTGCATGTTGCTCTGGTACAGGTAGCCAGATTTTTTATGTACAGAGCAGCCTTGTCCCTATGCAGTGTCTCCTTTTTAAAATGTGGGAAAAATAGCATGTGGATCCTTTCTCCTTGAAAACCACAAGGAGACTGTGATTCTGCCAACTGGAATGGAGCAGGCTTCGCTCTGGTTTGTGTGTGTAACCACCCCTCTGCTTCACATAGGAACCCGTGGTCTTGCTGTGACTGTAGTAACTGCAGCAGGGAAGGAAATGTGGAAGTGGATCCAAGTCTAGGCAGCATGAGCCAAGTCTAGTTCCAGCTGGAACTGGTCCATTTCTGGGAAAGCACAGTTGCCCAAGGGTCAGTTTGTTCCTGTGCCCTCCCCAAGGTTCTCCCAGTACAGGAACTTGAGGCTGCAGCAGGCTGGAGGCAATTGCTGGAGAAAGGACAGGATTGTTGTTGTTTGCATTCCCACTGACTGCAGGCTGAGAGGCTGCAGCAAGATGTCGGAGTTCAGGGCATTCCTTTGGCTGCTCTGGAAGGTCAGAGACCTGGGCAGAGGGGTTTGAGACTTGGACAGGGGGGTCTGGGACCTGGACAGAGGGGTCTGGGGCTCTGGCACAGAGCCCAGGGAGACACTGATTTGATCCCAGTCCATGGGAAAGGCTTCCTACACTGCAAGATGAATTACAGGCCACAAGAGTGTGAAAGAGTAGTTTAGCTTATCACAGGGTAAAAAACGGTAGGTTTGGGTTTTTAGTATGGGAGTAGATGGGAGCAAGATGGCGGATTTTGGGCGTTGTCTCCTGCTTCTTCTTTCCTCTTCCCTCACTCCATTTTCTGCAGTGACGGTGGCACAAAGTAGTTTAAGGAGATTGGATCAAGGTAAAGATGACCTGTGTAGTATAAGTGATAGGTATTAGCAAATAATGATAAATAAAGAGTATGTAACAATTAGTATAAGAGGCAGCGACAGCCCAGTGTGGGGGGAATTGTCAGATACCCGAGCAGCTGCACAGATCTCAGTTGGGCATTGAGAGAATTGTAAGATAAGAAACAATAAACAAAGCGCACAACCTTGAAAATCAGAACCTGAAGACTCCGTCTCTTTCTTGTGTCTGGCTCAGGGCTTTGCAGGAGGCAGAGAGACTCTAAAACCACCTGAATCTCGGGACAAAAAACTGAGAGCAAGACATGAAAGGATTGGTCCTAATTAGAGTCCCACCTTGACCACTGGATCACCCTGGGCTACAGAGACCCTCATCCAGCTGACTGGATGCACTCAGCTGCAAGCAGAGCTGTTGCTCCATGCCTCATCTCTGCTTGCAGCGCTGCAAAGGTGGAGACACAGTTTTCAAGCAGTGGTTTCAAACAGTGCACTGAGGTGGCTGCACTGGATGTCCCCACTGTTGCTGTGCATAGCCGTGGCCTGAGGGAGCTTTCTTGTGCCCCAGAGCATCCACAAGGCTTCAGTCGTAGGAAGAAGTTGCTGTGAAACAAAAGCAATGTATTTACAAAGAACTTAAGGAGGGTGTCAGGAGTGCTGTGATTGGAGAGAGCTGTGAAAGTGGGGCAGTTGGCTCTCCCCACAGTGTCTCTAGGTGGGATAACTATCCAAGCCTCTACAGCTCTGTCTCTTGGTTAGCAGACACCTCATTATTAATTCTCCAAATTACGTCAGTATCTACAGTTCAGCTTAGATAAGAGCTTCGTCACTGCTTGAGGGGTGAGTTCAGGTTCGAGAATGCCAAGGTAACTTTGGACCCTTTGAATGAACATTGTGCCTAGCAGGGAGCTTTTGATCCAGCTTCACTTGAGAGGGGGAAGAGTCCCATCTCAAGGACTAGTGAATAAATATGTGCTCAGAAGTTGTTTGAAAGCCCTGTTCCCAAGGCAAACCCAGCTGTGAGTCATATGAGCATTTACCTGCAATTCCAGCAAAGGCCTCTACTGCCATTCCCCATCAATGTAACTTTTTCATGACTGCAACTTTCTGAAAGCATGCTGCAGAGTCTGGAATTCTGGAGCAGGTTGTACCCACTGCCTTCAAAACACGGCTTCCTCATGCTGTCCATCTTGCATTGCAGTGTAAGGTGTGTACTGTGGGCTACAGATCTTCCTGTTCCTATTGCAAGCTCCCAAGAGATGGTGAGTATATGTGGTTCCCTGAGCTTGGTCAGTTAAAAGTTTCATCTACCCTGGACAAGTAAGTTTCTCTTCTGGTTTTCCATGGCATCCCTATTGGTGGACTAGCTGAGCACTGTGTGGGTGGACTGTTTTGCTTCACTTAGACCCTTTTTGCCTGTCCACACTAAGGATATTACATGCAATGGGTCACTGGCAGGTTCTCTCCTCCTGTGAGGCTTGGTGGAGAAGTGTCTTACTGCCCACAGCCTTTCCCTCCTATTGTCTGGTATTGTCTTTTCATCCAGGGGGTTACAGCTGTGTGTCCTCTGGGACTGTGAGCTGGTGCTCCTCGCCAGAGGTGAGATGACTTCCCCTGGACCCACCGTCCTTGGGAAGCTGCACGGTTTTAGTGTCACTCAGAGACTCTCAGATTTGCATCACTTTTGAGACTCTGAGATTAGGATCACAGAATCATGGAATCCTTTAAGATTGGAAAAGACCTCTGAAATCAAGCCCAGCCATCATTGCCAAGCCCACCAGTAACCGTGTCTCTAAGCACCACCACACCTACACATTTTTTGAACACATCCAGAGATGGAAATTCTACTGCTTCCCAGGGCAGCCTGTTCCAATGCTTGACCACCCTTTGGGTCAAGAAATTTCCTCTAATACCTAATCTAAACTTCTCTCAGGACAGCTTGAGACTATCTCCATTTGTCCTGTCACTTGTTCTTGGGAGAGGAGGATTAGAGGTGAATCCAGGATTGGAATTGCTGAACTCACCTTGCTGGCTATAAAAAGTGCCTGAGGGGAATTCTCCAGTAGCTTCTTCTCACTGCACCAGCACCTCTGATTTCTGAGGTGGGAGGCCACAAGAGCCAAAACACGCTTCCTTGAGGAGCTGATTTCTTTGGGATGATGGCTGTGCCCACCTTCACTGTCCCTGGGTGCAGTACCAGGGGCTGCAGGGCCACGAGTGAGTCCTCCACCCTCCTCTGGCACTGCCTGTGCATTCCAGCCATTGTTGAAGCCTTGACTCTGTATCTTTGAGCAGGCTTCTATGTATTGCCCCAGGCAGAAGGGCTGTACATCAACTGCTGATGCACAGATCTCTGTTTACTGAAGCACTGCCCCTGTGGTTGTGCTTTCCGTGCTCTGTGGCTCTTCCATCAGTGCTGTGAAGGCAAAATTGACACAGCTGGCCCAGTGCAGCTGTGGATTGTAATGAAGCTGTCCAGGAGAAAATTAAACAGAGCCTTTAAGCCCCTGTGAAGACAGATTGTGGCGAGTACTTCTTACTGACCTGGTTTTCTTGGGAAAGGGTGCAGTAAGGTAGCCTCTCTATCACTGGGTGAAACAAAGCAACTTTCTAGGCATTTACAGTGGTTATTGCCGCTTTGTATGAGTTCTGGTGTGCTTTGTGACTGAGGGGTGTGAAATGGACTTAAGTGTACCTCTCTTACAGGGAGCAGGGCAGGCCCAGAGTCCAGAGGTGGTGCTGAGGGAGAGGACACATCGGCTGAGCAAGAATTCAGTAAGAGACTTACCCTCCCCATCTCTAGGGTTGTGCTCATGTCTCTGTGATTTGCAGAGGCAGTTTTCACAGCTGCAGGTGCAAACTGGTTTAATGTGCAAATTTTACATGAGGTTCTGTCGCCAAAACTCTGCACTCTACAAACTGCAGACAAATGAGAGCAAGCCTGTCTAAGGTGAGCTGTGCTGGCAGCCGAGCGAGGCACTGTGCAGCTTTCCCAACAGTTGTGTGCAAAATCGTTGTGAGTCCTGCCATGCTGCCCACTGCCCAAACAAAATGAGAGCAGGGACTTGCTCTCAGGGACGTTAAAGAGGGAAGTTTCACTGTGCCACGTCTTGCACCCTCATTTGCTTCTCCTTGTGGGAAGAGGCTTCAACAGCATGTGCTGGCCTGGTGCTATCTGCCTGGTGCTGTCTGCCCCACAGATCTGGCTTCCCTTTCCAGCAGTGTTAGAAGCTCAGGTAGGATCTCTTTTGCAGTGAAGCCAGGCACTGCTGCAAGGGCCAGAAAATAGGAGGGAAAAAAACCACTGAAACATTGTTATCTGAAACCAGTTCGTTTCTCCTCTCTAACAGCAGAGACGAAGCTTGAAACACCTGAGCAAGAATTGTCAGGTCAACCAGGATCTCCAAAGCCGCCTCTCCAGCCCTCAGTTCCTGCTCCACAGCAGGAATGTCAGCCTCAGGAACAGGAGCCAAGGAAGAGAGATGAAGGGAGAGAGCGTCGGCCTTCACAGGAGAAGAGAAGGGACATGGACCGGCAGCAGGAGCTGCCCTCTCAGAGGGAAGCAGAGGAAGCCACGCCACCAGATGGTGGAGGAAGCAGAAGTGAGTGACACAAAGACCAGTTTTGGATTCCTCTTGTTTGCACTCCATGAGGCTGAATGCAGAAAGGGCAACGTTTCACTAAAACCTCTGGTGGCTATTTCTGTGTTGTGTGAATCCATGGTGTGGAGTAATGGAGGGCTGTCCAGCTACAAAGGCACTGACAAATTGCCTTTAGGAAAATTAATTCAGGCTGAGCTGGCTTCAGGATGGTGCAATTAACTTAGCACAGCTTCTCAAGTCTTTTGGGGGCCAGCAGTTACCCTGGGCTGAGCTCTGAGAGGGGGCTACTTTCTACTCCGTTTTCTAGGAAGGAAAGGTTAGCAACCGGAGGCGATAACTGGAGCATCTTGCAAGGTGGAGTGAAAAAAGCAATGGCTTTGAGTCTTGACTGCAAGAAGCCTGGAATGCTTTGAGTGAGTTTAGTCACAGTAAACTTGGTTCTAAATGATCTTTTTTTCCCTACGTTTTCTTCCCGGGCCACGTCCCTGACTGTATCTCTCAGCAATTATGCTGAAGCGCATCACTCGGTTCACGCCCCCAGAGGTGATTGTGGGGCTCCTGGCTCCGTACGTGCGTCTGTCCACGTCCAGTGTGCGCATCATGAAGAACAAGGCTGGGCGCATGGGGCAGACCTATGGCTTCATCGAGCTGGAATCTCATGCTGTAAGTAGCTTCTGCTTTCATGTGCTCCCGCTGTTGATATCTGATATCTGTAGAAGTAGAGAAAGCACAAGAGAAATACAAGAAATCCCTGTGCTTGTGAGGCTGCTGTGCTGGAGCGAGTCCTCTCTTCTGCTGGTCTGACAGGAACAGGTACAGGAATTAGCTGGTACAGCTGTTTTCTCCGGCTTTAGGAGTCAAAGATTGATTGTCGTCACAAGCTGTGATACTGATTGAGTTTCTCACCTCAGTCCATTTCTTTTTAGACACTCTAAACTTGAACACTTCTTGCACAGGTATTTCGTTTGCAGAGAACTTGAATCCAATCGTTTTTGTTTGTAGAAGGCAAGAATCTCAATTACCAGACCATCTCATGTTGGAGGGTTCACATTTTCTGTGTCTGGGTGGCTCCCAGGCTCCATAGCTGTTCTTTGATGTTGGTCCAGAGGGTGTTTACCCCTGGGGCAGCAGCAGCCACAGTGCTGCACTGTCTGGCAACTTTAGGAGAATGCTGTCCCCAGCTGGCTGCTGGAAGTGCTCATAGGATAAGCAGAGAACCTCACATTGCATTTTTCCCTTTTGTCGTATTCTAAATATCCTTCACTGACAGACAAATATTTAGTGTTGTTTTTCTCATCCTACTGAGCACAAAACATTCCTTTCAGGCGGACTGAATTGGGAAAATGTGCTGTTTCGGTCTCATGGAAAGTGACACTCTTTTTCCTTTTACAGGAGGCACTGAGGTTGCTAAAGATACTGCAGAACCTGGATCCCCCGATCTGCATTGATGGGCGTACGTTGGAAGTGAATCTTGCTACAGGGAGGAGAAGGTACAGACAGATGAGGCAGTGGGATTGTCCCTTATGTGCTGTGCCGTGAGGCTGGAACTCTGTTGTCAGAGCAGGTGCTTAAAGTTTGGCATGGGAGTTAGCACAGATGTTTCTACAATCAAAAAATGTGTTGGAGAAGTGAAGGCAATGGAGCTTGAAGAAGCTTCAGTGATTGAGCAGAATGGGATTAGTGATCATAATGCATCTTGTCCAGCCATCAATTCCCATTCTGCAGGAATTTGTGGGTTCAGCTTTTTAAAAAACATGTGGAGAGATTTCATCTTTGTAGACACAGCAGAGTGGAGTCATATTTCTTGTGGAGACAGTGGTTTGCCGAGTCTGTCTCCTGGGATGGACACAGCCCAACATGTGGCTAGAAAAGATGGTCTTTCTGCCTTTATTGGTCCTGATGATCATTTTGGATGTACTGAAGTTAATGCAAAACCCATTTGCCATTAACATGCAACCTTTATCTCAACAGGAATGACTATGGGGAGCATGGTGGCAATTCCTACTATGGCCCGGTAGGTCTGCACAGCTTCCCTGCAGGTTGCTTAAAGGGAGGGAGCACTGGGGGGTGATGGGCCTGGGTGTGTTAGGCTTTTTCTCTTTGGACTGCTGAAATACTGCAGAGCATATTTCACCATGTTTGAAGACGGGGTGATAATGCTCAGATGTGCCCGCTGCTGCTCTGCCCCTCATACTGTTTTTCATGTGCAGAGAAGTGCAAGTCGGTGCTGCTGGAGGAAGTTCTGGGCTGGGTTACTTGATGTCACACTTTACAGAGTGATTTCACTGATGACTGATCTCAGGTCCCAGAGTGAATGTCTCTTTAGTGTTTGTTACTAGACTACAGGACTCTTCCCATATACAGGACAGGGTGAAGACTTCCATATGGATTGCTACGAGCGCCTCTCATGGAAGCTGCAGAGATCTCGTGCTTTGTGACACTGTCCATTGCTCTGTAGATGAAAACCTATGTCTGCTTTGTTTAGGATGGCCAAAGGAGCCCTCCTCTTGAACTTGGGGCCTGTCACAGGGAGGAGAAGCACTATGTTTGTTAAAGAGTCTCTGACCTGTTTGTGTTGTTCACTTACTCCAGGGCAGAAGGGGCATGAGAGACAGGAGGGGTGGCGAATCGCTGAGACGCACCAGAGCACAGTGTAAGTTAAACTCTGCTTCACTCCTACTGTGGAGACTTTTCTTCCTTAAAAGGGCACTGACATGTAGAAATCAGCCCAAAAATATTTTTAAAGGCTAAGAGTAGGTTTGTTTGCTACACCCACTTGTGAGTTCCTTTGCCAACTTTGTTTAGTCACATTTTCCTATCTGATGATGTGTTTCTCTCTATTCTCACTGTGCGAAACTACATGCAGATAAAGGAAACTTGCTGCCTATTTTTCCTTGTTGTGGAAAACTGATGGGATAAAATGAGCCTGGCAGTTACTAGAGAATACAGAAGAAAATACACTTGATGCAGCAATATCAGTAGCTGGAATAGCACTCCTGATTGTTTCAGTGATTTATATATAGCATTTCTGAGGTCTGTCAAAGGACAGTTTGTAAATGAGCAGCCTTCCTGACATTATGGGTCTACTACCCCTAAGGCCTTTGGGTTTTCCTGTAGAAATAGTTCACTCCCTTTTCTTCTCGGGAGCTTTCATGTGCCGATGGGGTGGAAGGGATGTGGGGAGTGTCATCACTTTAAACAGGATTGAGAGAGAACAGCTTTTCCTTGTTCACAGGAGTGGGTGGATGCAGATACTCATTACCCCATTCTTAGGGAAATTACTGAATTTCATGACCAAGTGTTGTGGTCTTGTGATCTCAGCACAGCTCCTGTAAATCTGTTTTGATGTGGAAGTTTTGCCAGAGTCCTAACCAGAATTGTGAAAACTTATCACCCCTCTTGCTCCTTAAGGAAAAGATTATATAGGTCAAGTGATGTGAAGGTAGTCATACCTCTCTTGACAGGAAAAAAAAGAAAAAATAGAATTCTTTCCTGTTCTTGATCTTTTCACCAATGTAATTTTTGTTTGTGCTTTTGTCTTTGTAAAAGGCAAGTTCTGCTTTTGGAAGCCTGTGGTGCTAACTCTTGTCTCTCTCTTCAGCACCGTCAGATGTGTCCACATACATTTATGATCCTGACACTGGGAATTACTATGATCCCATAGCTGGGACATACTATGACCCCAGAACTCAGGTGAGTGCATGGGAAGGAAGCTTTACATGCGACATGTTCTTACAAACTGCTTTTCTCTGGAGGGATTTTGCAGCCAGATCCTGAAGATAAGCCAGCATAGGGCGGTACAGAGGCAGCTTTTTGTCTTTCACTCTGTCTTCTGACCTGTGTGAAAGGGATGCACATTGCAAAATATCAGCTTAATGAGAGGCTAGGAACCCATTAGCTGTGTGTTGAACCAGCTGTAGCCGCCTCTGGCCTCTGAAGCGCTGCCTTTGGTGGGTTTTTTGTCTGCTTTTCCTCAAGCAGACTTACAGGCAGAGCATCATAGCTAAATTTTGCTGTAGACATGTGATGTGTGACTATCTGTAAGAAGGAATGGACTGCAGAGCTCTGTTTTCATCTGTGGTCTCTTTGCTTCTCAACCCTAGCCAGCAGTAGCTGTAAGGATGCCAAAAAAGAGCCATCAGCAGAGATTTTCTGGAACTGTAATCTTGTTTCTGTGATTCTGGGGATGTCCATGTTGTGGGAGAGCAGGGCAGTGCTCTGGTGACCTGGCTGTGGCCACCTGTCTTCTGCCCCAGCAAAGTTCTGAAGCCTTTGCCCTCTGCAGTCCCTTCTTACTGTGCTAGTCCCCCCAGCTCAGCACAGACAAGAAGCCCAGTAAAAAGACTGCAGGGGTTGGGCTAAGCCTGCTCCAAATGCCTCTTTCAGAGGGAAGTCACGATAGACCGGGAGCCCTCCTCACCCCCGATGGACAGCAGAAGGCGGCGGCATGAGAGCCAAGAACGGCATGAGAGCCAAGAACGGACAAGTGACAGGAAGGAGCCACACAGCAGGGACAGCAGGGACAAAAAGGACAAAGGGAAAAGTGCTTCTGCTAAGGTAACTCCCTCCAGGCATCAGAAGGACCTGAGGGCAGGAGGCTGAAGGAAGACAGGTTAGAAAATAGAGAGTAATTAGAGGATTCGAAAAGGAAGGGACAGTGAGGGAAGACAATGGGGTCAGCACATGGAAAGGAACATGGTGGTTGTCCAGCCAGGGAGTAAGTTCCTGAAATTTTTCTCTCCTTGCATTAAATCCAGAGCTTCTCATCCCTCCCTTAGGATGAAGGATTCAGATACATCCAGGTAACTGAGACATATTTCACTCGTGCTGCTGAAAGCACCCAACTATTGTGACAGAGACAACAAAAAACTGGCAGAGACATTTAAACACACCAAGTCAGATGATGATGGAGACTCAGCTCTCCCCTAACTGCAGTTTCTGCTCCCCCCAGTCCCAGCACAGTGCCCTTCACTGCTCTTCCCAGTAAGCAAATCCCAGTGTGGAAACTGCTGGTTGGGAGTAGCTGCCTGAAGCCATGTTTGAGCACAGCCCGGGGCTGTGATACTGACAGGGCCTGAGGAATGCCAGCAGTGTTGGTAGAAGTGATTTAGCCACCAATGCAGGAACTTTGTGTTCTTCCTTACCTCTTGGTCTGAATATGCTCAGTGGTGTGACCAGTCCTGGGCAGCTGGGACTTGAGGGCTGTAACTGTCCCTGAGGCTGGTGACAAGCCAGCCAAGGACTCATTGGGGATGGAGGCTTTCAGGGACACTGACCTTGGAGAAGCATGCTCCTGTCTGAATGGAGACTAAAAGCATCTCCAGTAGAAATCATTCTGTCGTCTTTCCCACTTGCCTGTTTTCCATGGGTGCTCAGAAGTGGCTTCCTGGCTGCACTGTGTGCTCTCTGACACCTGTGTTGTTGCTGGCCTAATGCCCAGTCTTGGATTTTTCAGAATGAGCCTGGAGAGGACAGATTCTTTGCAGAAGATGTCTTCAAAAAGCCATTGCCTCCCTCTGTAAAGAAGGATGAGAGCACAGGCCTGGTAAGGTGTTACACTTGTCTTCCTTGGTCAAGTATGAGTAATTCATGAGCCACTAAATTGGAGCCTGTCCAGGGCTCCAACCCAGTTCTCTGTAAAATGTGTGAAAGTGAAGCTTCATCCAAGCCTACTGTCTGTGCTGCTGAGCACACAGCTGAGTGTCACAGGCTCATCATGTTGCAGTGCTGACTGCAGTCTCTGGTGCCCTCTGTCCAGGATAAAGATCCTGGAAACCCCAGTGTGGTGGCTGAGCCTGGCCATATATTGTGCCACAGTCACAGCAGAGAAAATGGATGTTGTCTGGCAGTGGGGGTGGCTTTGAATGTGGTCTTCATGTCCTTTGTGCACACACAGAGGTGCTCAAATGTGACCTGGCCCTGCTTCAGCTCCCTCTCAGGCCTGGCTGGGACCACTGTCAGCATCACAGTGAGACAGTGAGAGTGGGATGGGCTAGGACAGCTTGGTGAGCTGCTACAGCTGTCTCTGAAATCACTAGTATGGATCCAGGAGAGCTCT
Organism: Hirundo rustica; assembly: GCF_015227805.2. NCBI lineage: Eukaryota > Metazoa > Chordata > Aves > Passeriformes > Hirundinidae > Hirundo > Hirundo rustica. Next base: position 6,348,447 of record NC_053461.1, on the reverse strand, counting down.
GGATTCTCCAGAGTGGGAATGTCTCCCACCAAAACCACCACCTCATTTCTGACAACCACCTGGTTTCCTTGGAGGCCTGTTTGAATGAGCGCTTAGTTATTGTGTGCTCAGAGTCCATGCTGTGGCAATCTCAGCACCTGATCTTGACTGTTTCAGACTGAGACTGGAGAGGAGAAGTTCTCTGCAGAAGATGTCTTTAAAAAACCTTTACCTCCTTCTGTGAAAAAGGAAGAGAGTGCAGCCCCAGTAAGTATCTCCATAGGATTGTATTTTAACCTGTTTGAGCCTGGATACGGTTCTAGGGAGGCTCAGCACAGCCTGGCTGCAGCTGTGAGTGCCAGAGGTGCCAGAGATGTTTCTCATGCCAGAGGAGGGAGTGCTGGGGATGGAAGGCAGTTTGTTTTTTAAGTCTGACCTTGTTTGTGGGCTTCTAGCATGGGGAAATTTGGTACCTACGTTTGAGCAGGATTTAAACCAGTCCTAAGGCAGAAAAGTCTTCCAGCCACCTCTAGGCTGAGGAAGACCAAGTCTCACTGATCTCCATTTCTAGAGGAAGTGAGTGACAGCAGCTCGCTGCCAAACAGCCACTGCCTGGGTTGGCTTCTTGTGCTCTCAGGTGTGTGACAAGTTGGAGAAGGCTGGCACCAAAGCACGGCCTGTCTAGAGAGCAGAAGGGCTTCCACCCCGTGGTGTGAAGGGAAAGAAGCCAGCCAGCTCCTCTCTGTTCCCTGCCTGTGCTGCTAGGAGGCAGCTCTGCCTCATGGACTGGAACACAGACAGGAGTCACTGGGAGATGGGCTGGAGGAGCAAAGCCCCGCTGACCTGGCAGTCTTGGTGCTACAAATTGTCACACTTTTCTCCACTTCCCCCAGCCCAAGGTGGTGAACCCTCTGATAGGACTTCTGGGAGAGTATGGAGGAGACAGCGACAATGAAGAGGAGGAGGAAGAGGAGGAGCAGTCCCAGGCTCAGTGGCTGCCGCCTCCCCCGCACCCCCCGGCACCGCGCGAGGAGCAGCCGCGGAAGGCCAAGGTCGATGACAAACTGACTGACTGGAACAAGCTGGCCTGCCTGCTGTGCAGGAGGCAGTTTCCCAACAAGGAGGTGCTCATCAAGCACCAGCAGCTTTCCAACCTGCACAAGGTATGGGGGAGCTGGGGGCTGCTGTTGGCTCGGTGGCTTTGCGAGCTGCACGGAAAATGCAGCGGTTGGGTGGGAAGAGCTGTGCTGAAATTGACACAGAAGCAGGCAAAGTTCCCCCAAAGCTCTGTTCAAGTCATTGTGTGAACTGCTTGTTCCTGCCATGGGGGTGCTGGAACATCAAGGTGTGACTTTGTAAGCTGCAGTGAGATAATTAAGGTTTGGGGAAAGTGGGGTGCTGGCACACACGAGTGTGAGAGCGGTAAGAACTTGGCACGTGCACCCCCATGTTCTGCGCTGCCTTTCAGCTCTTGCTTTTAAGAGAGCCAAGCTGCACATGGGTTAAAATAGGACTGGTTGCCTTCCTTACTGCAGGGAGGAAAAGCTCCAGGCCTCTGTGTGGGAGCTGGTAGTCTGGGCTGCAGGAGAGGCTGCTGTGCCTGGTATAGTGCAGGTACAAGAGCATGCCGCTTTACCTGTGCTCCTTATGGGTGGAGCAGATGACCCTGACAGCTTGTGTTCTCTGCTTGACACTGCCTTCTGTCTTCCTTCTTCCAGCAAAATCTTGAGATTCACATGAAGATTAAACGATCTGAGCAGGAACTGGCGTATTTGGAGAAGAGAGAGCGTGAGGTATGTGGTGGTGAGCAGGCAGCTGCTTGTGCTTCTGCACATGGAGGGGGTGGTCCCAGGAAGACCCTCCACTTATGCACCAGGTATCAGCAGGCATCCACTTAGGCACCAGGCATCAGATGCCTCCCAAAAGTGAACTGTAGGCTCACCCTACCCGGGCACGTGTAGGGAGTTCTGTGACTTCTAAGAGCAGATCTCGTTCCTCACAGAAGGGTCTGAATGTGGTTTTGTTGTCCTGCAAGCCAGCTCTGGGCTACGCGGGACACAATTTTCCATCTAAAAGTGGGGTGTATGGGCTGCTGCTGCCTGGCCAGGGACAGGGGAGCTATAGCTGTCCATTGTTTGGAAAGTCACAGAGTGCAGTAGCTGGAAGGCTGCGACAACATTCAGTGTTTGTGAGTCCCCAGGACAGCCTTCCAGGCAGCTGAGGATGAGATGAGACCTGGGTGCAGAGCAGTCTCCTGCAGTGTTGGATCCTTCATAGCTCCCGTACTCACTTTGCTCTTTCTGTTGTGAAGGGGAGGCATAAAGACAAAGGAAATGACCGGAGAGAGAAATTCCAGCAGATGGATTCACCAGAGGGGAAGCGGCTCAGATATGACCGGGACTCTGAGAGGTAATGGCTGTTGTGGGTTCGATCTCTTTGGGGATGTCGGGATGTGAGCTGCTGGCAGAGCAGGGCTGGGCATTGTCCAGTGGGGTGGATCTGCAAAGTAACAGCCAGCCAGACTGAGACAGGGTCCTCAAAGGGGGAGCCTGTTGTACTGCAGGACAGCTCGTAGAGGTCAGGAAAGGACTGGGGTGGGAACAAGGGGTTAGGGCAGAGCATAGAAAAGCTGCCTGGTGCTGGAGGGGTGAGATAGGGGTCTGAGTGTGTCTGGCTGGACACAGAGAGCGGAATGCAGCCTGTTCCCATCCACCTCGTCCTTAAGGCTCTTGCTGCCCTCCTGTCCTGGCATCTAGCCATTGAAAGAAAGAGCAAAGCTGTATTTCATCTGTTCCCTGACTCAGAGGAACGCTGGGAGCTGTTTCCATCTGATTCAGAGTAGGTGGAGGAAGAAAGTGCGTGCTGTGTGGAGTTCTCGACAGTCCTGCCTGCTGTGAGCTCGCGTGTTCAGTGGGCTGAGGAGCAGCCAGGCATGTGTTGAAGGTGGAACTGGTTATGTGCCTGTTTTCTTCTGGCACGGCACCTCAGAAGGAGACCTTTCCTCTGTGTCTTGCAGCTTAAACATCCACATCTTCTCTTCCCTGTTTGCCTGGATTAGCTGTAGATGAACTAAAACAGTTTGTGTGCAGTGTCACCAGCAGCCAGAAAGTAGAAATTATCTGAAGGAAGAGTCTTTTATGTTGAGAGGTTTTCAAAACCGTGGCTTATTGTTAATGGTCTTGTACGAGTAATGAGGTGGAAGAAAGAGTGTCCAAATCAACACTGCATCTGTTGACCACTGGGAGAAGGGAAAGATCTAACAGAGCAGCAGGGATTAGACTTTGCTTTCTTGCTATTGCTAAGACTTTAATTAAGAAATACAAGTGTAGAAGGCTTCTGGCTTGCTTACACTGTAAATATTTTGGAGTCTGAGCTCATTTCCTGTGCCCTGGCGTATTTCCCACTGAGGTGGGACAAGAAATTTTGCAGTCAGAGGTGTGTGAGCCCTGCACACAGAATCTGCCGTGGTGGTTTCCTTAGGCAGTGTGCTTCTGACAGGAAACTTGGATATCCCTCATGAGAGGCTGAAATGTCAATGAAGGTTCTATTAGAACTAAAAACCCTTGGCATCTGTTTGAAGCATTGCAAGACTGGACAATTGATTCTGGTTCTTTTGCAGCGACTGTGACCCAAGGCTTGACAGTAACAGCAAAGGGAACCGAATGGTGCAGTCTCCAGGGTGGAAGAAGGGCTTTGGCTACAACCAGCAGGGCACAGCATCACCGGTGGAGGTGAGTCTTCCCTGCTTTTCAAAGCACACCACTGTCCTGCAGCCCATAATGTTTCCCAGGACAAGCTGGAGGGAGTTCAAGTCAGGCTGCAAATCTCGGCATCCACTTGATGGAATAATATGTGTGCGCTGATGAACTTTGCAGGCTGGGAGGGGCCACAAGTATGTTGGCTGTAGAACAAGTTTAGAATTTATATGGATCTGGAGGTGTTGAAAATAGAGTAACAGCGAGCAGGAAGGGTGTGAGCATCTCATTAGTGCCTGCTCATAGTCAGGCTGGGGTTTGAACAGGTCACTGTGAGCTGAACTTCCCCTGCGGAGGTGTGAGCATAGCCAAAGCCACAGGGATGGTGCTCTTTGTCTGCTCTGCTTAGCGCTTGTGAGGCTCTTGCTGCCATTGCAGACTCTGGACAGCAGAAGGTAATACCAAGATACAGCACCTGACAAGGAGCAGAGGCCCATCGGCAAAGGATGTCAGGGATAGGCAGGGTCAGGTAGATCCTGCCTTCTGTGACAGGCTGGGCTCTCAGAGGACTTTAATTTACTGCAGAGGCTTTATCATAGAAGCAGCCTGGGGCAGGGTCTGCTCTGCCTTTGCCAGGGCCACATGAGCAGCACAGTGCTCTGGTGACAGGTTCCTGGCTGGCCAGGTGCTGTGGTGTCCGTGCTCTCTGCTGAGGGACGGCCAGCCTGGAGCAGGGCTCACGGGGTGTCATTCAGTCTGCAGTCAAGTAGATCATTAGAGCAAATATTTGAGGCTTCATGACGCATGTTTGCTTGAGCCCATATACATGAGGCAAGAGTCCCTCTTCAGTGCAGACAGCAGGAACTGGCCCCAGCTGCCGCTCAGTCCTCGTGGTGAGGTCCCCCTGCCCATAAAACACGCTTTGCTGAGGGCCAGCTCCACCACCGCACTCTGGGAGGTCTGAGCTCCCATCAGGGCTCCCCATCTGCATGGGAGCTGATGGCAAAGCAGTTGTTCATGCAGTTCATAGAAAGGCCAGAAGACATGTGCTTGCTTTTCACTTCCAAGTCATGCTGGGCAAAGCCACATGACCGTGCCAACCCCACACAACTCTGATCTCTTGGCCCCACCGGTGGGATCTGTGATATTCAGGTAGGTTGGTCTGAAAAGCCAGAGAAACTTCCAGCCTCGGGTGTGCTCTCCTGGGCTAACTGCAGGCATATTTCAGCAAATTATTATTGCTGAATAATGCAGGTGCTGGCTGCCAGCTCCAGTCCTTGAAAACTGGTTAAAATTCCAAGCGAGATACCAGTGCCCATGGGAGCTCTGTTAGAGAGAAAAGCTGAGCTTGTGCCTATGCAGGCGAACTGCAAACAGCTCCCCAGGAGCCCAGCTCTCGCCTGTGCTTTCCTTTGCTCGCTTTCAATCCTGGCTCGCCCCTGGCCGCTGGCGCTGCCTCTTGGCTGCCCACCCTTGGCTGCCCACTCCTCCATGTGTTGCTTGGGGTTTGATTCCCACCGGGCACTTGCTGGCTGCTTTTGTTGCCCACAAAGGGTCTGTAGTTTTTCCCAAACAGCTTTTGAGAAGAACACAAGAGCGCTTGCTCTTCCTCTGCTCGCGGATCCGTGCGGGAGCGGCCAGCAGCCTGGGGAAGCTTTTTATTTATGGGAGGAGAAATCACTGACACGAGCTGTGTGTGTTTGCAGGCAGAAAACAGGAGGAAGGGCCCTGGGCTGGGGGCCCCGGGGAAGCCCCCCAAGAGGCAGTCCAACGAGACCTACCGCGATGCCGTTCGGAGGGTCATGTTTGCCCGCTATAAGGAACTTAAGTGAACGGCGGAGGAACCCCAGATCTGTCTCTCTCCATCTCTGTCTCTTTCTCTCTGTGTCATGTTCTTTTGAAGGTTTGGTCTCTTTTTTTTGTTTTTTTTTTGTTTTTTTTTGTTTCGTTTTTTGAACTGTTACAGGTTTTGCTGCTAGAATTTTTTTAATAAAACGGAAAATTTGTCAGTGCTTGTCTTGTGGCTAAAATGGTGTGTTTTAAAAGCTTTGAAAGATTCCCATCGTGTTTCACTCTCTGCTGATGAGGTCACTGGAAGTTGCAGCTGGGTCAGTGGGACTGGAACAGGTTTGGTGGCTTGGAGACCCTACCAGTGGTGCCACTGTCCTGCAGGCGTGTTTTCTGTCATACCCCTGGTGCCATGGGTCAGGATGGGAGCTGGGAGCAGGAGATGGCCCCAAGGCCTGGGAGGAATTCAGGAGCAGAGGTGTTCTCTGTGGGATTCATCCTGGCAACTGATAAGGTCAATGGGGTTCAATTAACAGCAAGAGCTTAGTGACTTCATTAGTGCTGAGTGTTGTCTGGGTGGAACATTCCACGTGGGGTGGGCTGGATCTGGTGGCAGTGTTGTGTGGGGGACCTTGTGGGGATGTGATCACGCTGGTCCAGGGTGTCAGGGGAGCAGAGGAAAAGCCAGGTAGGTGCTGCTGGCCTGTCCCGGGGAGATGTGGAGGCAGCTCCTGGGCAGGAATTTGTAGCAGGGGCAGTTTGACCAAAGCACAGGAAAGTTTGCGTGTGTGAGCACAGCAGGGGGGCATGGGTGAGTGGCCTGCAGGGATGAAGATGATGCCAATGGCCATGGTTGATGGGAGCAGATCTCATGCCTGATGAGGAGCTGGTACCCACCACCACCTTCCTGTTCACGTGGCAGAGAGCAGGGCCTTGGCACTGCCTTCAAATACCCCAGAGAAGGGAAAGCAGGAGCTGTGGAAGCTGAAGACAGCAGGATTTGGAGGTGAAGAGCCACCTGCAAGAGCTGACAGCTTCCAAAGACCTGTCCAAGCTGTGTTTCCTTGTCTCTGACGGAGGAGCGTGGAGGACTCGTTTGCAGTATCGTGGCCCCTGGTGCTGCACCCAGGGGTGGGGTGGGTGTGCAAGGTGCTGGTGAGGACATGAGGGATGAGGGCCTTCAGTCCTCCTGGGAGCCCCAGGCATGTAAGGGGTGGGTGAGGAAGGTGATGGGCTCCTGGGGATGAACCCCCACTCAGGGAGAAATGGTGGTGGCGTAACAAGCTGGTGCTGTCAATTCTGGAAATGATCCATGCACAAAGGGGGAAGAAGTATGACTGATGGGGCATCATTTTCAGGGAGCAGATTAGAATATTAATCTGGGTGCAGGTTAGTGGCTGCTGCACAGGCTGTCCTGCACCTGAGTGTGTCAGACACCTGGGAATGCCAAAAATGAGCACCCATAGAGCATCATTCCCGAGACAACCAGAGGGAGCCTTCACAGCTGCCAAAAGTGGGAACCCATTAGCTGATTTTATTAATTTGCTGAGTGGGTACATGCATCTTAGTGAAAGCCTGTTAGCGACTGATAATACGTGATTAATTAGAAGATAATAAACCAGATAAATGTAAGAGCAGCTTCCCTTGGACAGATGGACCACACTAAATAATGTATGTTCCTTGGCTTAGTCGTGTGCTTGCTTGCTTCTAGTCTGTGATGTGCGTGTGTGAAAGGAGAGGCAACACATTTTCCTTGCAGGCCCATTGCCAGGGCTTAAGTCAGGAACAGAAGACTTGTGTGAAAATGAGAAAAAAAAAAAAAAAAAAAGTCTACTTGCAGGATCTGTTTTTCTCTCCAATCGAGAGAAATCCTTTTTCTGTCTGTGGTGGTAGATCTACCTCCCATTAGTTGTATTAATCATATGAAAATATTTGGTTGTGTTTGTTCTACTATTCTGATGGTCGTAGTAAACGTTTAGGGGAAATCAGGCGTATCGTTTGTGTCACAAGAGGTCAGAGCAACACAGTGTTACTCCCACAAGCGTGGGATTTCTGGGGATGTAATGTGTGTGGCTTGAGAACGCCTGAACTGTAGGAAGTATCCTGGTGCCAGCCCATGGAAAATCGAAGTATCTATCCAGGGGATACCGACTTAATTCCTCAAAATTCCACCTCCCCAGGGTAACCCAGAGTGAGCCCCTTGTGTATTCCCTTGAAGATGTGTGTGTGTATAGACTGTACATATCTCTCTCCACAAGCATGGCATCTACCCATGCTGTGCACCTGCAGGGGGATATCCAGGATTAGAGCACATGGAGCCGTCTCCTGGGGCTGGGTTGAGGTGACTGGAGTGAGGTTATTCACAAAATGGGACAGACAAATACAGTGAGGAGCTAGAAGCGTTACAAAGCACCAAACCAGAAAACATCATATTCTCTTGGGAAAACAGCAGCATAGTTGGTGATGCAGAAACCCCACCTATGTATCCTTGGTGCCGTGGTTTTGATGTCTTTAATATTTTTTAAAGCATGGTTACCCAAAGCCGTAGCTGAATTGCAGCTGCCTTTACATCTTATAACTCTTTTGCTTTTATTCAGAGATCACTCACCACTACGCTTCTGCTGCGGCTGTGTTCAGCACATTGCCTTGTGTGCCATCCTGTGGTGATTGGGTATGGCTCAAGTTTCAATTTATTTTTATTTTTGGAAAGTCCTAGTAAGAGAATTGGAACAAGTCACAGGGTAAGTCCTGTGAGCAGCTGCTTGGTGTGCAGATGTTACACACAGGAGGAGGGCTGGGTGACCCATAACCAGCACCAAGGCTGGGACGAATGGAACCGTGTGTACAAAAAGCCCAGGGAGAGAAGGCAGAACAAAGGGGTAAAAGGGATTGTTTGATTTAAAAGGAACAGGCAACAGGAGCCTTGGACTGAGAGTGGCACCGAAGGGGAGGTTAAATCCACCACGTAGAGGGTTGGAGGCACTGCTGCCTGGACCCCTGCCCAAGTGAGTGTCGATCTCTGAGCTCTGTCAGTCACACAGGTTGGTATGCAGGAGGCTGCTTCAGACATCTGAGAAGTCCTGGAGCAAGAGCTGCTTTTTTTCCACCTTTCCCAATGCAAAGCAAATAGATAGTCTTAGATTTCCAATATTTATACATATTAATATTGATACAGCAGTGACTCATGCCCTTTTCCATGAAACATATTTATGTAAAGAGCCGGAGCCGCGCTTTGTAAATAGAACAAAGCGGTAAGTTGGGCTGAGGGAAGTGTTTGTAAAAGGGAAGGAGAGAGAGAAGCCAGGGAATGCACTTCCCTCTGCAGCAGTGACCTGCCTCAGGGAGAGAAGGGCTGCTGGAAGGAGGATGAGGCTGGGGGTCACCCCCCAGGTGCCAGATGAATTTGATGAACAGTTTTGCTCATTGCATGTTTTAAGACTCGAGAAACAGGAGTTCAGTGTTCAGAGGAGGTTGTTACTCAGCTCATGCCCCCGTTTTAATGTAGGTTCTCCATTTCCTTATTTATCCATATCCATACAAAGACCATTCTGTTCTTTGTTCCTGCACTGGGGACGTTAACGCTTTCAAATGTCACCAAATATAATCTTTGTGAAGCTGCACTTTAATGGACTTCCTTTTGGTAGCACAAAAGTTCAAAGGAAGATGAATGACACTATAGTCAGTCACACAGTGCCCGGAATAGCCGGGATAAGCATGGACACAAGCCCTTGTCCAAGCTTCATGTGGATTTTTCTTGCCAGCACCTTTTGAAGGGGTTGTGGTCTGGTCAAACTACTGCTGGTGGGTGTGTGGATCTGTGCATGTGCTGCTCTGCCCTTTTTGCAGCCTGGAGGTGGCCAGTCCTGTGCAGCTGTTAAAGTGCACCTCTTTCCCTGTGGAGTGCTGCAAGGAAGCTGGGAATGTGAGCATTGCCCCCGAGGGACAGAGGCCCCGTCCCACACAATGGAAGGATGGGCTGGTCCAGAAAAGGCAGAGGGCTGGAGAACAGCTTGGAGCTCACCCCTGAAGCTGCCCCAGTCATCATCCCACAGGCACTGCTGCGGCTGCAGACACCCAGAGGGCATCTCCCACCCCAGGACATCTCTCTGCCCACCTACAGCCGGATTTCACACTGCCTCATGCTGGGCTCCATCCCCAGGGAAGGAGAGGATCAGCCTGAGGAGATGGAGCTCCTGCCTTGGGGTGGTTTGTCACAACAAGCTGGCGCCAAAGCTGACTGTACCTGCTGTCCAAGGCCCATCCATGAGATGGGGCTGCCCACCTCAGCCTGGGGTCTGGCCACGAGAGAGGCCTGGACCTGCAGCACAGCTTGAGAGAGCACTCAGCACTGAGCGAGCCTTAACGGGAGACCCCAGTGCAGTGGGCAGCAGATGGATGGATGGGGGCTCACCTGAGGCCATTTAGTGTCCTCAGGGCCGCAGCAGGGTTTTGGATAACTCCCTTGGGTCCTTCTATTGCCGGGGCATAGGAGAGGGGCCAAGCAGCTCTCCTGCAAAGACGGGAAAGTCCCTTTTCCCCAAAGTTCTCTTGGGCTGTGCCTGATCCATTAATTTGGCTCTGGGGTGCATTCTGAAATCCATCTCACAACTTTTGGACTTTGTCCTGGAGCAGCTCAGGAGAGGTCTGGCTTGGGCCAGTATCAACCAGATTCCTTTCAGATGAAACCAAAGCCAATATGCTCCAGGAATGCACCTCATGCTCCCCAGCCACTGATGGGCGTTCAGGCTGCAGGATCAGCCCAGAGCCTGTCTGGAGCTAAAAAAGCACCTTGTAAATCACAGAATCATTTAGACTGGAAAAGACCTCTAAGATCACTGAGCCCAGCTGTTAACAGAGCCAAGCCTAACACTAAACCATGCCCCCAAATGCCACTTCTACATGATTTTTAAATCCCTCCAGGGATGGTGACTCCACCACTTCTGGGAAGAGCCTGTTCCAATGCCTGACAATCCTTTCAGCGAATAAATCCTTCCTAATATCCCATCTAAGCCTTCTCTGGCAAAACTTGAGGCCATTTCCTCTTGTCTTGATTAAACCACGACACCTTTGTTGCCTGAAGGAAGAACCTGGACTCCTCTCCCCCAGCTCCAACCTGCTGCCAGGGAGTTGTAGAGAGCAATAAAAAACGCCTTGTACCCCCTTTTCTCCAGGCTGAGCCCCCCCAGTTCCCCCAACCCCTTCTCATCAGACCGTGCTCCCAGCTCCATTGCCCTTCTCCGGACATTCTCCAGCCCCTCTTGTAGCGAGGGGCCCAAAACCAAACACGGGATTCAGGGGGAAATCCACAGTTGATACATCAGGTCCTTGGATACCTGTGCCTGCTCCTGCTGTGCCGTGCTCGTGCATTGGGGCCTAAATCGTCCCGGATTTTTCTTCCCACCACATTCCTCTGGAGCCGCTCATGGCCCAGAGCTTTCCTCTCAACCCCTGATGCCCGTGTCCAGCAGCCTCTCCTCCACCGCGCTGCTCCTCGGCTTCCCACAGCCTCGGCTCCACAGCCGGGGCGCCGCAGCCGGTGCCTCCCTGTCCCGTCCATGAGGTGGCCCGGAGCGGGGATGGAACTTGCGGGGAGCAGCTGAATTTTCCCCGCGGCTCCAGGGAAGGCCGGCGGCTGCGGCCGCGCCAATGGCACCGCTAGATGGCAATTGCGGTGCGCGCACGGAGGGGACGGAGCGGAGGGAGGATTCCCGCAGCCGGGATGAGGGGCTGCCCCCGGCTCTGCTCCCCACCTCCGGCTCCTCCTGCCGCCTCCAGCCTCCAGGTGCTCTGGCTTCACCGGGAGAAGGCGCCGGGGCCGCTGGACGGGCGGCAGGGTGGGCATCGCCGCTGGGATCCCGCTGGCCGGTGAGTAATGAGCGATGGGTTTAATTGTTCCTAAGCCTGGGCAGCCCGGGCTGCTCCGGGCCGTGGCTCGCTCCTCGGGAGAGCTGCCCGGGGCGGCATTCCCGGTGGGAGCCGGGCTTAATCAGCCTCGAGTTCGTCTGCTTTCACTGTCAGCTTCGTTATGTTTTACAGCTTCGGGCAGAGCAACTCGTGGGTGACTGGTCTTGTACCCAGCTCACTCTGCTGCTCTGTTTGCCCTAGCATGCCATGAAAAGTTCTACCAATCTTTATAGAATCCTGGGATGGTTTGAGTTGGAAGGGACCCTAAAGATTACTTTTTTTCTGATCCACTGGCACCATCTTCTACTTTTGTGTTGTGTCTTTTGATGCTGTAACTTGGGTCCCGGGAGGTTTCATGCTTTTTTACTACGCTGAAGCTGCTTCCAGAGCTTTTCCAGGTTTTGCTAGGGTTTCTTGGCTTCAATGCTCTGCTTTGTTGCTGAGGTTTAACAGCCCAGAAACCCACACTGGGGTAATTGTCATTAGCCCATGGTGGGGGCTTTGCCACTGCTCAGAGATAACTTTGTCAGATTTCTCTTTCCTCGCCAGGTAGATATCAATCTTTTGCCTCCAAAACAGCTGTGACATTCTTGATCTAAGGAGAAAAAAAAACCCACCCTCTCTGATCAGTGAGAGAATTGTCCTCTGCTTGGGCTTTATAAAATCTGTTGGGACAGGGAAATTCATTTCTTCAACCCCCTCTGCCATGCCTCAGCTCTCAGAAACCCGGGTCAAATGATTCAGCAGGCAGAAAAGAAACAGAGCCGGAGAAATGCTGAGTGCTCTCCAAAGGAGTCCCTTAACTAATGATCCTTCTGCTTGGAAACACCACAGATCTTGGGTCGGGAGCCTCGCACGCCCAAGTGTCCTGGGAGGGATGGGTGGGTGTTTCGGTACGAGGGGCTGAAACCCAGGCTGAGGGAGGAAGAAGGCTGAATTTGGTTGTGTCCAGAAACAAATAACAAAATTCTTAAAGAACTAAAATTAAGACAAAGAAGGTTATTTCTTTCTTTCTGTCCTTGAAATAAGACCACCCTCAGCATGAATCAGAGCTCCTGAGTGTGTGGCAGCCCTAGGAGGCAGCCAGGCCATGGGATGCATTGCTGACTGGAAATCAGCTCCAGTGAGCCTGCCCTCGGTTACAAAGTTTATTGCCTTTAAGGAACCACTGCATTGATCCAGCTGCTGAGCACTGTCAGGAAAACACTGCTAAACTGGAAAGCAGCATTTTTTTCTGCAGCCGTGTGCCCAGGGGAAGGGGGAAGTGCTGCAGGACCTGGTCCCAGAACCGCAGCCGTCCCTCACACGTTCCGGCCACGTGCCCCATGCACAGCCATGGGGAGCTTTCCCTTCCCCAAGGGGAGCGTGTCCCAGCTTTCTGCTGACCACTCCTCGCTCAGCCTTCAAAGGGAGGGGGTCAGACAGCCCTGACGGGTCACCGGCTTGACACGATGGGCTGCTGGAACAGATAGATTACTCCTGCTGAGTTAACGGTACTGAAAGTGACAGAAACACAAACAGCCCAGTGATTAATGAGCTGGGGATGGGGAAGTCAATCTGAAAGCCAGGGCAGAGATATCAGCCCTATAAGAAATATGGGAAGAATTTACCCCTAATCTAATCTCACTGAATTCCACAAGCGTGTAAAACAGGGATCATTTGCTGCAGATTCTTAGGTTGAGAATTAAACAGGAAACCCCCAAGGATGTGAGATGTTCTCCCAAATACCATCATGCCTGTGCACGGAGGCTGGAGAGCGGCTGCCACAGTCTGAGCCATCTCATCTGGCTGGACAAGAGGTGATGCCCAGGCTGCGGTGCTGCCAGCAGCAGCATCCAGCTCCAGGACAGGGAGCTGGGGCCAAGTCTGGGGTCCTTGGCAGCTCTTGCTCTTTGCCAAACCCAGCCCGAGCCAGCAGGGCTGGCAGAGGTTCCAGAGGGGGCTTCTGCTGCTTCGCTCTCTGCCGTGCTCCTCTGACACCCTCTCAGGGGCTGTTTACAGCAAGCGTGAAGATTTATAGTAAATTTTGGCTCCCACACTCTTGGAGCTGCCTCTTCCTCCAAGTCTTGTCTCTCCCCACTCCTTCTGGGATTACAGGGAGAGGTGGCTCAGAGAGCACAGGGCCGATAGATCCTTACAGGCGCTCGCTGACATGGTTACAAACCTGCAGAGACACAGGGATCAGCCAGCTGTCACCTCCTGGCACGGGGGGCAGCCAGGAATGGCTTTTGGATGGGAAATAGGGGCACACCCAGCCTCACCTGTCCTTTTTGAGGAGCTCCCTATTTGCAGGAGGTCAGATTAGGGGATCTTGCTCCCCACTGCTTGGAGCAGGAGGCAAGGAGTGCAGTGGGAGCAGGGAGAGAGGATGAAAACAGCGTTACCTGCCCTGGACTGGGTCTCCATCTTTGGTCCCCTCCGGTCCTTGCAGGTCACCTGAGGCCTCCCTGCTCCTGCCCCGCTCACAGGGGCTGGCTGTACCTTCCCCAGCACATTTAACCTGGGGGAACTGCAGCACAGGATGGTGAAATGACCTGTGTAAGTGTCAGGGCTGGACTCACAGCACAGGGGACCTAGTCATTCTCCCTCCCTAAAGGCTGGATTCTCCCAGATCACAGCCATAAACCCCCAGCATCTCCTTGCAGGTAGATGCTGTGAATGACAGATTTTCCGTGATACCCAGAAGGGAGCACTCAATACTCCTGGCAGAGATAAACCTTTATTGTTCCAGTGTAGTCTCTGTAGGGCGTCTGGGCTCTGCCTCGTCTGTGCTCAGCCATTCCTGATGTCCCTGCCGCTCCACTGTACCTGCAGCCATGCCAAACCCGTGCTCCAGACCAGCACAACCCCTCTCCACCGTCAGCATGACACGGCAGGGAGCACAACTGTTGCCAGCATCAGCCCCCGCTGACTTGGGAGCCTGAGCAGGATCTGGTTTCCCTGGAAGGACACCGTTCACAAGCCCTCAGCCGTGTGGGGTTATTGTTCTGCTCTCGTGTCCTGGCCAGCTGCCATTTATTGTGAGCAGGAACTCCCCTGCTTCTCCCACCGTCGAGTCCAGATTTATTTCCCCCTTTTCTAGGAGGAGACCACTGATGTCAGCTAACTTGGCCTGAGCTCTTTGTAGTGTGGAAAGGAAAACGAGGGCTTTCGGTTTCAGTCTGCCCCTTGCTTGTCCTCTGAGGGGAGAGCTGGCGTTCCCCCGCGGGCGGGCGGTGACACGGTGACAGCTGTGCCACCGTGTGCAAGGGGCCAGGCTCAGGGCTGCGCTGTGCTCTGAGAGGATGAGCTGCTCTTCGGGGGAAGATGAGACACTCGGGGTCAATCCCTGCCCTGCAATGCTTCCCATTTGGCCATGAGCAAGTCACATAGTCCACCTGTGCCTCAGCTCCACACCGGAGTCATGAGAGCCACGGTGGCCTTCCACGGAGGAACCCAGGGCAGATGAGTCCACGGGGGCAGAGAGGCCCTCGCAGGAGGTCGGCATTGGGCAGGAGGACACTGTAGGTGGTGCTGCGTGCTTCTGACCCTCTGGAGGGACTGGCCCAGGGGCTGTGTTGGGAGGGGGTAGCCCCACTTGTGTCCGTGCTCCGGGCTGGCTTCTCCCTGCGTTTGCAGGGCAGGGAAATGGCAGAAAGCAGGAGAGCTTTGGAGCGTCCTGCTGCGGCTGCCCTGGGTCCCTCGCAGCCCCTCCCAGCCGCTCTGCACCCTCAGCTCCGCCTGGAACCCACCTGGGATGAGTGACCTGGGGAGAGCCGGCTGGGGTGAGCGGCCCGGAGCCCATCCCCGCGTCCCTGCAGGTCACCGACCCCGGGAAACAGCCGGCACAGAAGCTGCGGCCGTGGTGCAGGGAGCTCCCCGGGCCGAGACGCTGGAGGGGGCTGGCAGGGCTGGCAGGGCTGACAGGGCTGGCAGAGTTGGCAGGGCTGGCAGGGCTGGCAGGGCTGACGGGGCTGGCAGGGCTGGCAGGGCTAGCAGGGCTGGCAGGGCTGGCAGGGCTGGCAGGGCTGGCAGGGCTGGCAGGGCTGACAGGGCTGACAGGGCTGGCAGGGCTGACAAGGCTGGCAGAGTTGGCAGGGCTGGCAGGGCTGGCAGGGCTGACAGGGCTGGCAGGGCTGACAGGGCTGACGGGGCTGGCAGGGCTGGCAGGGCTGGCAGGGCTGGCAGGGCTGACGGGGCTGGCAGGGCTGGCAGAGTTGGCAGGGCTGGCAGGGCTGGCAGGGCTAGCAGGGCTGACAGGGCTAGCAGGGCTGACAGGGCTAGCAGGGCTGGCAGCGCTGGCAGGGCTGGCAGGGCTGGCAGGGCTGAGAGGGCTGGCAGGGCTGAGAGGGCTGGCAGGGCTGACAGGGTTGGCAGGGCTGGCAGGGCTGGCAGGGCTGGCAGGGCTGACAGGGCTGGCAGGGCTGGCAGGGCTGACAGGGCTGGCAGGGCTGGCAGGGCTGGCAGGGCTGGCAGAGTTGGCAGGGCTGGCAGGGCTGACAGGGCTGGCAGGGCTGAGAGGGCTGGCAGCGCCCCGGGAGCCCGGCGGAGCCCATCCCCGGTCCCGCGACAGCCCTCGGGGAGACAGCCGGAGCAGCTCTGCGGGGCTTGCGAGCCACAGCCTTAGCCGGCACCCCAGGCTGTAATTCCTGAGTAACCCAGCCAAGAGGCTCTGAGAAGAAGCAGATAACAGGTCAGGCACCCTCCATCCTCATTAAAATACTTTCTCCGGAGGAGCCCCCCACGCCTGCCCAGCCCGTTCCAGTTAGCGCAGCGGCCAAGAGCGCGGGGAGCCGGGCTCCCGCTGATGAAAAGAAAACACTGCAGAGCTTCCAAGCGTCGGGGGAGGCGGCTGGGACAGCCAGCGGCCCCGGGAGGGCGACCGGCAGCCGTGTCGCTGGCTGGCAGTGGTGAAGTGCCGCAAGAGCAGGGTCACCGAGCAGCAGAGCAGGTGTTTCACGGCCAGCTCCTGCCTGGAATGAGGAGACGTGGCAAAGCTAAAAGCTCTCAGAGAGGTGCCGAGCACCCGTCCGATAGGTTTGGAGGTGGGAAGCAATAATCCCAAAGTGAATGAAGAAAATCCATGTTGCAGATCCTGAGGGTTTGCTGCAGAAAGTTTTGGCATCTTCAGTATTGACGATGGAGGGAGAGATGGGAAGACTGACTGGTGATCAGAATTCATTTTTTACTGTGATTTCCAAATGCTTATGTACTATCCTAGGAAGGCTAGTCATTTTTACTACAACAATTAGGTTAAACATCACACAGACAAACTTAGACCTTTTACATCTCTTGCTTGCAGAAGTTGATTCAATCTTCTTTTCCTGTCACCAACCTTGACCCAATCTTCCTGTAATCTTCAAAGAGGTGCCAAGGCACCTTGGTAATCAAACTGACTTTGCTAATTAAATCCACAGTACCCTCTGTCCTCCGTACCCCAATATCTCCCACACTTCAGGAAGCAATCAGTGCTGTCTTGGGAGTGCAGGGAAAGGCTGCAGCCTGCCCAGGGAATAGGAATTCTTTTCCCAGGGCTAGCTCTCCCTGGAGACACCCCTGGGGATGGAGCTGTCCCTCCCAGCCGTTGAGTCTCTGCAGGAATTCTTTGCAGGGGTCCCACCAGGACCCCAGCCAAACCCAGAACCTCTTTCCCAGAGGCCACCAAAGGAGCAGCAGCCTGTGGCACTGGGTTCCAGCTGGTGTTTCCTGCATTAAAACCCCGGGTGTCACTCAGTGCTCCTCCCAGCAGAGCCTTTACAGCCAGTCCATGGCAAGGAGCGTGGGCAAAGCCGTCCCTTGCTGGAGCCCCTGCTGATTCCAGGCCTTGGAGCCCCTGCCAGGTTTTAGCACATGTGAGATTCGCCCAGGCTGAGCCTGGAAAATCTGAAGCCCAGAGAACAACTCCGGCGTGGGGCAGGGCTCCCGAGGCTCCCCAGGGCTGTGCTGAGTGTCAGGCCATGTGGCAGACAGGTGACAAGAGTGGGTTTCAGCACTGGAGTATAAATGACCCTGAGGAATTCAGGGCTGCCTCTGGGGACCCCCGAGGCTTTGGGGACCTGGCCTGGCGGCTCAGCAGGCAGTACACAGCCTCTTGTGTGCCTTATTTGGGTACTTTATCACAGCATTAAAGCGTGGCAAACCCCCTCCAAACATGAAGTGTCTCTTCTGAGGGGAGACTGCAGGAGTTGGGCCTGTTTAGTCTAGGGAAGAGAAGACTGAGAGGGAATCTCATTACTGCACATAAATATCTCAAAGGTGGGTGCCAAGAGGATGGTGCCAGACTCTCTCTCTTCAGCGGTGCTCAGCAACAGGAGAAAAGGCCAGGAAGCAAAACACAAGAACTTTCACCTCAACATGAGAAAGAACTTCTTTACATTGAGGGTAGTGGAGTACTGGAACAGTTCCCCAGGGGTGTTGTGTGGAGCTTCCCTCTCTGGAGATATTCCAAACCCACCTGGACTCATTCCTGTGTGACCTGGTCCAGCTGATCCTGCCTTGACATGGGGCTGGAGTGGATGATCTCCAGAGGCTCCTTCCAACCCCAACAATTCAGTTATTCTGTGAAAGAAATTTAAACTTCTCAATTGCACTAGAAGGCAAATTGGGGATTTGGTATGCCAAGTCAGCCCAGACTCTCTCACACCAAGTTAACCCACACTTGTCCCACCTCCACTTTGTCCATGGAGGAACTCAATCCTCTATGAATTTACTCTTCCCCTGGTGTCCCAGAGTGGTTTGCCCACTCCAGAAGCCCTGGGGTGGTCAACAGGACCGTGGCACTGCTCTGTGCTGGAAGCTGCCTGTGCTCTGGCAGCATTTGAGGTGAGAGCAGACCTGCAAGGTGCAATAAATGCTGCATCTCCATTCAGCTTTCTCTGCACACTGGACTTGCTGCCTTTCCAGGGCTGGATGCCCTTGGGGTGAGCTCAGAAGAGGAACAGTGGAGGTCCCATTCAAGCAGCACATTCAGGAACACCTAAAAGCCCTGCAGGGGCTGAAAGCAGGGGCTGATCCAGCCCTTCACCGTGCCTGTCACTGTGCACTGAGACAAGCCCACTGCTGGGCCACCTTCCCAAGAGCCCAAGATGCCCAAGAGCCAGGCCAGGTCAGGCTTTTCCTTTCAGTGGCAAGGGAAAGGTAGGGACTGAGCCAGCAGCCTCTCGAGAAAGGGATTAGCAGGATGTTAAGGGAAGCCAGCTCCTTATCCCTTCATAAACAGTTATTAATACCCTGGCCAGCCTCAGGCTTGGCAATTCCCCATTCGCTCTCAGAGGATGTGGTCCCGACTGGAGCGTGCCTGAAGCTACTGGAACTTCAGGGAGACAAACACTGCTAGAGGAAATGCTGTGCTCTTGTTCTGAGGTGCCTCTGCTACCACCCAGATCCCGGGGCTGTCCCTGCCCGTTGCCATTGTCACCCGGCCTGGCAGCGGTGACGTCCCAAGGGTTTGCAGTGTGCCAGCAGCAGCTGGGAGCCTTCATCCCCACGCGTGGTGCTCGGCACGCTCCAGCAGCGTTGTCTGGCAAGGAAGGGGCTGGGGCTGACTGCAGCCAGGGGAACCTCTGGAGGCTGCAGAGGAGGGGATGTCCCTGCTGGACAGGATCCTGCTGGCCCCTGGATGTGGGATTGCAGAGATGTGGCTGAACCCGGAGCAGCCTCATCCTTCCGCTGCTGCCCACCGATGCCTTCAGCCGACCCCCCCAAGAATCTGCTCCCCTCCGTCTCTGCGGGTCTGTGCGGGCACATGTGACCTTGTCACTGAGGGTTTCACTGGCACCCCGACACTTCCCCGGGCACACCGTGGCGCCGCGATGCCACCCAGGCTCTGGAGCTCGCTTTTGCCGTCCCAGCTTTGATGTCGTGGAGCGGGACCATCGCGTCCTCCTCCCACAAATCACTCGGCACCACAGGCTCCCTCCGGGATTGGCTCTGCCCCAGCCCGGCAGCTCAGCGGGAAGGCAGGGAGGGCTCGCCCTTGTGCCTTTGTCCTTCCCCTGGAGAAAGGCGACAGCTGCCTCTCCCTGCAGCTGCCAGGGCATCCATCATCCCGGGATGGAGAGGGACAAGCACAGCCCCGGCCGGAGCAGGGAGGCTCTGTCCCTGCGGGCAGGGAGGGGGCAGGCGGTGATTTAGGGAGAGGGACAGCTGCGGGCAGGGGTGCCGAGGCACAGGGCCAGCGGCTCCGGCTGTGCACGCTCCCCCCACGCGTGGCTCCGCGTTCCCACGGCGCGGAGCATGCGGCGGGCACGCAGTGACCGCAGGTGTGTGCGCAGGCACCCGGGCTGGCTCCACCGCACCTCCTGCCCTGCCTTCGCCCCTCAGCTCCCTCGCCGGGGTGTGACTCCTTCGTCCCGGCTCCCCAAAAGTGGCGGAGTGGGAATCACCCACACCAGGGCTTGTGCCGGGAGAGGCAGGGCAGCCTCAGAAGCGTGGGGCTCGGGTCTGGGAGCCGAGGTTTGGGTGTTTGGGAACCTCCAGCCCCATGGAGCGGGTCTTGGCTCCGTGAGGCTCCCCCGTCTCCCCGGGAGTTGTCCCAGCGCTTCTGTCCCCACGCGGGGACGATCCCTGCGGGATGGATGCTGGCAAGGGGTTCAGCACCTCTCCTCCCCCCGCTCCTCTCCCCTGAGGTCCCGCAGCTGCTGGGGGCCGGCATTTCGCCTCCCGCCCCTGCCGTGTAACTGGAGAAGGCAGCGGCTGCCAGCGGCGCGTGGGGATTATCCGGGATGCGATCGGGGCTGCGGAATCGGGGGAGCACAGGGCAGCGCCGCAGCCCGCGCTGCGGGATCGCCGGGGAGCTGCGGCCAGCACGCTCATCCCTCTCAGAGATAACCCACGGCCTGATAAACACACTGCCAGGGCCCTTCCCCCTCTGGAACTCGGGCTGGGTTGAACTGTTCACGGCTGGGTTGAACTGTTCACGGCGTTGCGACACAAAGGAGTTGTCAGGAGGAAATTGGTGCTTTCACGGATAAATGATTCCCTCCCGTAGCCACGTCTCAAACAGAGGGGTCTTTTCTCGGGGCTGCTCACTCTCTGGCAAGGCTTTCCAGGGGATTTGGTGTGACAGCCCAGAGCCTCCGACCTGCTGGACGGTTCTGTGAAGAGCTCGATGCAGCCTTACAGTGATTAAAGGGAGCTTATAAAAATGAGGGAGAGCGACTTTCTACACAGTCAGATAGTGATAGGGCAAGGGGGAAATGGTTTCCAACTAAAGGAGGAGAGATTTAGATTAAATGTTAAGAAAAAATCTTTACTGTGGAGGTGGTGGGGCCCTGGCACAGGTTGCCCAGAGAAGTGGTGGATGCCCCATTCCTGGAAATGTTCACAGCCAGGTTGGAGGGACTCTGAGCAACCTGACCCAGTGGGTGGCATCCCTGCCTGTGATCATCTGGAACAAGATGAGCTTTAAGGTCCCTTCCAACCCAAACCATGCTGTGATTCTGTCACTTCTGCAGATCTCCAGTAGAAAGGGAGGGAGGGAGGGAGGTGGGGAGGACAAAGGGAAGCCGCTGGGACCAGGGCACCTGGTGGACTGCTGGCAGACTCAGCCCAGCACCGTGGTGTCACCGCCTGTGCCACCTCACTCCTGGTGACTGCCAGCCCCCAAAACAAAGCTGTCATCTCCCGAGTCCTCCCCTTCGGGTCCTGTTGTGCCTGGAGTACGAAATGTTAACCACCTCCCCTTCTCTAGGCAGCCCATCCTCATCAGCACCTCCCTCTCCAAGCCGAGATGGAAAGAGTTGCGGCTCTGGACAGTTGATTATTTAAAGCTGTCGGGAGTGTTTAATTTAACCCTGGATTCAGCATTCCCAGCTTGTTTCCATCCACCAGGCACCCGAGTTCCCCCTCTCTGTGTAAACTCTGTCGAGCTCCTCGCCTCCAGATCAGTTTCCCCGTGTCCCTGAGCTGACTGGCACTGCCAGGGATGTCCTTGTGGGCACAAGTGGCTCAGGGGGCTGTGCTAGGACTGTAGCTGGGTGTCAGGAGGTGGATGTGCCTCACCACTGCCTGGGCATGATGAGAGGGAGCCCCTAAATATTTCTGAAAGGATTACACCCATGGGAAGTGTTTCTTACCGGAGGTTACTCGCTGGCAACTTTTTTCTTTCCTTATCTGCTGCAAAATCCTTGCTTTCCTCTGCCTGTGCCCAGCTCTGCCAGGACTCTGGGATCCTCCTGGGCATGGCTGTGGCTCCTGCTGCCATCAGCCCTGCCTTTGGCATTCCCAAGGGAGAGGATGGAGCGCCGGTGAAACCGAGCTGTGCACGGGAGCGCGTGCCTGTCCCTAAAGTTCACCGTGTGTGAACGTGTCCCGAGGCAGCAGCAGTGCCCTGCCTGCCATCTGCAGAATCCCAGCCTGCCCCGGCATCCCCTGGCTCATGAAAGATTCCTCCAAGTCTGCCTTAGCCCAAAGTCAAGCCTAGCACAGACCCGGCTCCATTTATAGAAACCTTCAATTAGAGGACAGCATTTTCCCAGGTCCTGCAGCAACACAACACACTTTGGCAAAGGGGAAAAAAAAAAATCCCTGTCAAACCCAAGCCCCGTCCTTGTGCTGACCCTTGGGACAGCAGTGCTCGCTCAGGGGGTGGCTGTGAGTCCACAGGACAGCTCTGGGAGAGCGCTGCGGGTGCTGAGCAAAGGAAGAGCTGAGGTGCAGCTTTGTCGCTGCTGCCTGCTGGGGAGGTGTTTGTGGGAGCAAGGGCGGCACTGCCTGGGAGTCCCCGTGTGGCTGAGGGGTTCCTAACAGAGAACCCCACCCTTCACAGTCCAGGAGCAGTTTGAACCCGGCTAAACCCATCGTGCTTACGGGGTGTTTTTTTCCCCTCCCTAGGCAATGGTTGATGTGTGGAAGGGCTGGCTGGGTGGAGAGAGCAGCCCCAAACTAAAGAGAGACAGAGCACAGCACAGCCACCACCCTGAGGTCACATCCATGTCCCAGCTTGGTGCCAGGTCTCCTGGGGAAGGACCTGGAGCAGCAGCAGGTTGTGCTGAGATCCAGGCAGTAGTGAAGTCAGGGAAGGGGCAAGAAAGGAGCTACACCCCAGCCTGAGGGGCTGCACCCCATCCCAACCACAGCTCGCTGAGGGAGGCAGAGAAAGCCCAACCCCACCAGCCCAAAACCACCTCCCCAGGCAGAACTGAGCACTCCTCATGCAAGGCAGTTGGAAAGACTTGGCTCCACCATCCCTCCCACAGCCCATCCCTGGGATGGCAGGAATCCCCTGCTCCTTATGCCAAGAGCCTCTGGCCAGGGACGAGCCAAAAAGCTCATTTTAAATCCTTCAGTCATTGGACTGAAAGAAGTTAATATGCAGCAAGAGGGGGAGTTAGTCAGAGCTGCCATGTAGGGAGCAGGTTTTTATTAAGTGGAAAAAAATCATCTAAGTGGCCCGGATTAAGTGGTTAGAACTGGCAGGGAAGCCCTGCTCCTGGCAGGGGCTGTTGGAGGCTGCTGTGCGAGGCTGTGAACCCCTGTACACCTCCAGAGCGGGGTATGTGCTCAAGAGCCCTTCCAATCCACAGCCAACGGAGCCAGCGGATGCTGGTGGCCTCACAGGGCTCGGTGGTGACCAGGAATTTGCAGGGATCCTAGCCAGAGATGTGCCATGCACACACAGAGCCACAGGTGATATTGGGGGGGGGGGGGCACAAAAATGCCTTTTATCGATGGTGCTCCAAAACCTCAATTCCCCTCTCAGAGAAAGGGATGAGATTTAACCCCAAGATGAGAACAGATGAATCTTAGGGATCCTTCACCAGGCTCTGCCAAGCACTGGGGTCTGAGCAGATACTGAGCAGAGGATGCCCAAGCTCTGAGAGCCCGTTGGAGGGTGTATGAATGCCCACATGTCAGTCACCTCCCGGATGCCCAAATCCCAGGTACCACATGATGTGGGCACGCTGGCATCGCCCCACGCACCTCCCCATGGCAGCCTGGAGTAGCCAGCCTGTGAAATCCCTGGACATGGAATGTGCTGGAGCTCCTGGGGGGGTGGAAGGTCAGGGGTGTCCCAGCCACAGCTGCCTTCCCAGTGCCCACACTGGTCCAGGGAGCACAGCTGCAGCTTTTCCCCTTCTCTGCTTGCAGCCGGCGTTGGAGGTGGCACCTCAGTGCTGGGCCATGGTGCTGTGAGGGCCAGCAGACCCTGCCCATTGCCCTGTGCCAGCATGTGGGCTGCACCCGGGCACTGCCTGCCCCTCATCTCTCTCCTGCTCTGCCTCCTCCTGCAGCAGCTGGGCAGCAGCAGGGCATGGAAGCAGCACGCCCCACGCCTTCGCCTCACCTACAAAGGTAAGGGGTTCCTCGGGGTCTGCACCTTGCCTGGGAGGGCTGAGGGAGCTCCCTGCAGGGAGAAAAAGGGTGCTCAGGGCTTGGGGAGACAGGCAGCCCTGTGGTCATGGCTGTACTCTCCACAGTCTGGGCCCCCAGCGTGTTTCAAGCAGCTTCAAGCAGAGTCCCTGAGGCTGCACCGGTGCTGCTGCCTTAGGAAAAGGAGGCTGAACAGAGAATGTCCTGATCCAGCAGAGCACTGGGGCCAGAGGGGATGTGTCCCTCTGCTCAGACTGACTGTGGATCTCTCTGGGTGTGTCCTGGGCTGGGGCTGAGCTGGGTACCCCTGGAGAATGGCCCCTGCCTTCAGCTCACAGGGACCCTGAGCCCCAGGACAGTCTCAACAGCCTCTTCCTCTGCCTCCCACCAGCACAGTCCTACCCCAGCTCAGCCCTTCTGCTTTTGATCCTCCTCTTCTCTAGCAGAGGCTGATTCCTGTGCAGGTGATGTCCCTGCTGCACTCCTCCCCTCCTCCCTGCCAGTGTCTCTCTGTTTAGAAGATGAGCTCTTCAGGGGAGGCAGATCACTCTTCTCAAGCCTGATGCAGAGCAGGGACTGCTTTGGTGACTGGAAGATGCAGCAAGGGCAGACTGACAGGTAGCACAAAACACAGCCAAGAGAAGTGTGGAGAGGGAATACCTAGGGAAAGTCTACAGGGGAATGGCCTGAGCCACAGGAACAGAGCCCTGCCAGCCTGGCAGCTTCTCACCCTGCCATGAACCTGCAGCGTGGATGTGGCCAATCGAGCTGCTTTCAGTTTCTTTTGGAGGACGGCAGCTCAGCACATCCCCAGTGCGGCCCTGGGTGTGACCGTGGTGAGGGCTGGAGCAGCCCTCTCCACACCTGAGAGAGGGCAGAGCATCTTCCCCTGGGCACGGCACTCCAGGGCCAGGCTCCTGACCTGCTCCATCACCCTGAGAAGCTGCTCTCCAGGCAGGGACACCCCTGTGAAAGATCCCCCCAGCTGTGGCTGGAGAGGGCTGGAGCTGCCAGGGATGCAGGGTGTCAGTGTGAGGAGATGGCCCTGCTGATAGCCCAGCTCAGAAACAGCTCGGCTTGGCCTTCCCTTGGAGCCAGAGAAGGCAGATGGGGCTGCCGGGGCAACCAGAGAGAAAAGGGGATTGCTGACTTCAAACCCCACAGTGTCCAGGGGCCAGCAGCCCCCAGGCTTTGGGCAGAGGCAGATGAGGAAGCTCCCAGCATCAGGAGGGCTCAAGGACGAAGTGAACAATGGTGAAGAGATGTGACTCACGGACAGTGCGGGGCCGGTTCAAGGACACAATGCCTCCAGAAGTTTAGGTTTAAAAACCCTTAGGAAAAAAAAAATAAAAGGAGGCCTTTGAGAAACCATCAGATCCCAGCATGGGGTGGCAGGCAGAGGCCTCGGTGGTGCAGGGGAGAAGACGTCAGTAAGCAGGGTCGAGGGAAGGAAATGACAGCAGCGAGGGCCGGGAGAGCACAGGAAGGATGGGGCACAGGGCACGGGGCCAGGAACAACAGCAGCGGCTCCCACCCAGCCGAGGAGGTGAGGAGCAGGTTTATAATAGCGCACGGGGGCAGCCTGGGCTCCGCCGGGTCAGGCTGGGTCAGCCCCAGCGCTGCCTGAGCTCAGCCTCTCCTTCCCCGGGCTGTGCAGCAGTGAGAGCACAGCCAGCTGCCAGCTCCTCCTGCGGGAATATCCCAGGAACCAGCAAACGGGTCCTCTGCCAGCCTTTGATGTGCAGCCAGGCAGGACTCAGAGGCCACCACCGCACAGCAAGTGCTGCGGGGCACGGGGAGGTCACGGGGCTCTGGTTATCGCACCCAGGGCTGCCCTGGCACACCCCTTATCAGCCGACAGCAGTGAGGGGCCAGAGCCCGATTTAGCTTCCCCTGGGCTTCAGGGATCTCCTCCATGGGCTGCTGTGCCTGCTGAGGGGAAGGGGAGAGCGCAGCCCTCCGGCACAGCAGGGCTGTGACCCCAGGAAGCTCAGGGTCACCCCGCAGAGGGGACGGCGTGGCTGAGGGGCAGGCAGAGATGATGGATGGGACAAGGCCCTTACAGTGGTCTCAGCAATAAAGACAAACACCGTGGCCTTGGGAGATAGTGATCACAAAGGAGAGGATGTTTCTCACCCATAGCCGTGACGAGGCTGCTGCAGAGCCCCGCTGGTTCCCTGTCTCCAGTGTCAGGTTTGGATCTAATGACCTGAGGGTGAGAAGAAGCTGGTTTTTGTGCAGCAGCTCCCTGGGTCTGGATCCCTGCACTCAGTGTCCCCTTGGTGAGGGAGCAGAGCCATGGGGCCGGGCTCAGATCCTCCTGGCCATTAACCTGCCAGAGGGTGCAAGTGTGGGGCAGTGAGTCCTTCCAGGGTTCTCCTGCACTGCCAGAGGCGGCAGAGAGGCTCTTCCATCACCCTGTCCTCAGACAGGGCCGGTCAGATGGTGACCAGCAGGTGACATTCGCTAAGACCTGTCTGGTACCCATTCCTCTCAATTACACAATGTACTGGATCAGCCTTTGCCCTCCCACCCCACACCCT
Organism: Hirundo rustica; assembly: GCF_015227805.2. Lineage (NCBI taxonomy): Eukaryota > Metazoa > Chordata > Aves > Passeriformes > Hirundinidae > Hirundo > Hirundo rustica. The sequence goes on along the minus strand of NC_053461.1, from coordinate 6,322,247 downwards.
TCCCCAGAGCCCTGCCTGACATTTCCCCCAGATCAGGCAGGTCCTGGGAGCGTTGGCAGACACAGGAGGGTGAATGATCCACCGCACCCTGTTGGAGATCCAGCAGGGACAATAGCCACAGGAAGGGACGGGAATTCAGCTGTTAATCCCATTCAGCTGGTGGGAAATGGCTTGGAAGCCTTCTGCCCTGCATCTCTGGTACCCAGAGGAGAGCCCTTGGGCACCGAAGGGAAGGTGGGAGTGCACTGGGGCCCTGCAGTTTTTGTGGCAGCAGAGGAGAGCCAGGAGCTCCCTGGTGTGGCTTGGAGCTGCTGCTGGCACAGGAGGATTTGTGTCCCCGCCGTAACGGGAGCTCCCCGTAGCAGGGGAGATGGGAGAGCTGCTGGGAGCCAGCCCGGCTGCAGGGTCCGGGCAGGGACCCGCTTGCTGCCCGTCCCAGCAGGGAGCAGCGGACGTCAGCCGTGCCTCCAGCCCGCAGGCTCTGGCATGGCTTCCCCCCAGCCCTGGAGAAGGAGTGGAAGGAAGTGAGACAACCTCCCGGGTCAGCGGTTCCCTTCGGAAGGAGCCGTGCCTGTGCCCACGTCCACCCCACCTGCGCCTGGGGCCGCGCGTCCAGCCACGCTCCCACACGCTGCATCCGCCCGGCCAGCGCCGGCTGCCCGTGATCGCCTCCTTCCCTCTGCCCCGACACACCGCTTCACTCCCTGAGATTTGGGGCAGAATTTCAGCCCGGGTCTTACAGGTTTCCCTGGGTTTCCAGCCACATTCCACCTCCATTCAGCCCCCACCCAGTGCAACCCATCTCCGTCCCATCTCCCATGGCCCCACTTTTGCTCATTCCCCTGCACTACGCCAAAGCCAGAGCAGCCTGGTCAGTGTAGCCAGCCTTCTACCCCCAGCCACGTCCTGTCACATTTAGAGAGACAAGAGATGTGTTATGACTTCGGGAAGCTCCAAGGACCGACTCAATGCTGGTTTGATCCCTGGGAGCAGGGGCTGGCAGCTGCTGCCGTCCGGCGTCGGTGGAGCCGCCGCTCCGGCTGCACTGGGGGATGCACAGACAGCCCCCAAACATGGCACATCACGGATCAATGCTGGCCCCAGGGATGTTGTTTCCGGAATTTTAACCAAGACACAACAGCTTATTGTCCTCCTCACACACCCCCATGGCCACAACTGTGCCGGAAGGGCGAGGAGAGCCGCCCCGGCTGCTGCCTGGGAGGAGCCGCAGCCCGAGCCGCAGAGCCTTTCCCACTGCCCTGTCTCACTCCAAAGGGGTGCACTGGGTCTACGGCACCCTTGGATCTTTCCCTGAGCTGGTCTAATGCCGGCTTCAGGCTGTGCCTCAGGACACAGACTGGGAAATGTGGGGTGCTGGGTTGGGGTGGCACCGGCGGCGCAGATGGGGATTTCCCTTACGAGGGTCAGTCCCAGTCCATCCACCCACCTGCCTGACCCTGTGAGCGGGGTAGAGCCCAGCAGCCACTTCAGACTCAGAGGCTTAGGGATGGGTGCAGAGGGTGTTTGTGCTGGCTCTGTTTCCATACAGCCTTTCCTTGGAGGGATGCTTTGTCCCAGCAAACAGCAAAAACCTTTTTTCATGAAGATTCTCTTGATCTGAAGCTGTAGGTAAACATGCCAGGAGTCACAGCAAGCGAGTCACCTCTCTGCTCCATCCTGTGCCCGTGGTTTTGGGGTGCAGAGGCTTTGGGGCTCCAGGAGGGCAGGCTGCAAGCTGAGCACTCCCAGCTACTGGGACTGAACCTCTGTCCTGCCCTGTGCCTGCAAACCAGCCCAGCCAGGGCAAGGGCAGCACAGTTCTGCTCTGTACGAGAGACTGTCCCTCAGCTGGACACGTGGAGGATGAGCTCAGGGGCACTGAGGCTGGTGGGCTTTGCCAAGGCAGTGGCAGGAATATTGTGTGCCCTTGGAGAAGGATAGGTAACCAGGGCTGCCCCAGAGAGGGAGATGTGGAGCCTCTGGATGGGTTTCTCTTTCTCTCACCTTGTTTGTGCTCTTTCAGACCTGCTGAAATCCAACAGTTCTCGCCTGCTGCTGGCCTTAGGGGATGGGATGGATTTCCAAGCTCTCTTGCTGGATGAAGACAGGGCCTGGCTGATGGTGGGAGCAAAAAACCATATCTTCCTTCTCCACCTGGACCATCCCAGCAGAGAGCCTGAGAAGGTCAGTGCTGGGAGGGCGGTGGCCCTGGCCAGGCTGGCCTCATCCTCCCTGGGAACCACTCCTTGTCCCAGCGCCAGGGCATGGAGGTGGCTGTGCTCTGAACTGGGCTGTTCTAACCTCACCGGGGACACATTTACACCAGGATGTCTCAATCAGTGGGGTCAGCCCATCCCCGGTGGAGCTGAGCCCTGCTGGGAAGGGCTGGCGCCAGAGGGACAGGGTGGCTCAGCCAGGAGATGTGACCTGGGTGGACTGCAGTGCCCGGAGCCCTGCTGTCACACCTAGTCCCTGCTGCTGCCTCAAGAGCTCCAGCAGCGAGCCCGCCAACGTCATCCCAAGACATCCTGCTGGCCGAGTGTACGGCCAGAGCCCAACAAAAGAAAATCCCATTATGGCGCTGCAGCCGGGAGTTCCCACAGGCTGGGATCCAGGAGAGCCTGCCCACCGCCTGGGTGGGCCCTGTCCCCACGCCAGGCTCACTCTGAGTTGGTTTGGCAGGATGCCCACTGGGCCCTGGGAGCTCAGGGGGGTGTCAGACCTGTGCCAGAGCAGCCCCATGCCCTCGCCGTGCACCTGAGCCTGGCAGCGCCTATGGGCTGGGCCTGTTCCCACCGCTGACACAGGAGGCCGAGGGAAGCAGGAGTTGCATCCGCGGGGTCTTTGTGTTTCAGATTTTCTGGCCAGCCCCCAGGGAGCAGGTGGAGCACTGCCAGCTGGCAGGGAAGAACGTGGAGGTAAGCGGGGCTGGCAGCCCCCGGCCGTCGCCTTTGGCAGCTCACCGCTGATATTAAACAACCCCATCACCCCAAGGGGAGCCTGGGGGTCTGCCTGGAATGCCGCTGTGGAGCCAGCCGGAGCCGAGCCCAGCTGAACAGCTGTCAGGACAGGGTCTGGCCGGGCTCCACACCCCCAGCAGTCACCACGGCTCAGCCTGACAAACGTCTCCCCTGCGCAGACCGAGTGTGCCAACTTCATCCGCCTCCTCCAGCCCTTCAACCAGAGCCACGTGTTCGCCTGTGGCACCGGCTCCTACCAACCCGTCTGTGCCTTCATCCAGCTGGGAGCCAGGGGGAAGGTGAGGGACACCCTGGACACACGTATCCCTATGGATATGGATTCCCTTGGCAGAAGGTGCCAGGAGACCCTTCTCCCTGGGAGCAAGGGAGAGGGAGCCCCAGAGCCTCGGGAGGGTGGCCAGCCTGGCACGGTCCCTGGTCTCACATGGAGAGAGCAGCTCCGGCTTGGGAGTGTCAGGGTGTCCCAATGGGGATGGGACCAGGTTCTGGCATCCCCCTCGAGGCACTCCCTCATCACAGACACACCAACCTCCTTTCCACCCTTTCCCCCAAGTTCCAGCTTGTTCCCAGGCTCCCCTTGGGCTGACATCTTCCCCTTGGCTCCGGCAGGGTGCCAGGGCTCCCCGCATGCAGTTGGTGACCCACTCCTTGGAATCGGGGCGAGGACGATGCCCGTACAGCCCCCACGAACCGTTCACGGGGCTCCTCATCGGTAAGAGTGACTGAGGAGCAGGGAATCCCATTGGGAGGGGGAGCACTGGGAATAATCTGTGCTGGGACGTGCTGCTTCCCACCCGCACCCCCCTGACCCCGCAGGTGGGGAGCTGTATTCCGGCACCTCCAGTGACTTCATGGGCAGCAGCGCTGCCTTCTTCCGGACCTGGGTGCACGGGGCCGAGCAGAGCTACATCCGCACGGAGCAGAACCAGGACCACTGGCTACACGGTAGGAGCAGGGCACCTGTGGGGAATGGGGGCCTCTCCTTCCAGCTGGGGAGAGGCTGGGACCAGACCTCTGCTCTGGGCCCTCTCTCCTTGCTGGGGGGAAGCACTGATGAAGCCCCAGGTGAGACCCATGCTCCAGCGCATGTTCCACAGCCTGAGCACCGGGAATGGTGTTCTGCCTCCTGAGTAGCCAGGTCTCCACGGGCCCTGTGTCCCCTCAGTGCCTCACACTGCTCCCAAGGGCTTTCATGGCAGTACCACAGGGCGGGATCAGGGCACAGGGCCATGTTGTGCTGCTCTTTCCCCCCGCAGAGCCCGCATTCGTTGGCGCCTACGCCATCCCTGATACCTACAACCCCCACGACGATAAAGTCTACATCTTCTTCCGTGAGACGGCCATGGAAGCTGGGCAGTGGGAGTGGCGGCACATCCACGCCAGGGTGGCCAGGGTCTGCAAGGTCAGTTGCCAAGACCAGCACCCTGTGGCTGGTTGTCCCCACCAGGTGGGCTTTTACCTGCTCTGGACCAAGGAGCATCCCAAGCTTGTGAGGGTGCCACTGCACACCCACCACAGGGCAGAAGGCTCAGGGTTGGGGTTGTCCCCCTGTGGGAATGAGGAGGGCGCAGCAGTGGAGGAGACTCAGAGAGGCTGGACTGATCCTGGCTCTTGGTGCCTGCCAGAACGATGTTGGAGGGAAGCGCGGCCTCATCAACCGCTGGAGCACGTTTCTGAAGGCCCGCCTGGTGTGCTCCATCCCTGGGCCTCAGGGCACTGAGACGCACTTCGACCAGTTGGGTGAGTTCCCAGCCCTGCCTGCCGCAGGAGCAATGCAGCCCCACGGCGGCTGCTCCCTCCAGCATGGCCCCGGGATGCCCACCTGCATCCTCTGGGCTCGGCTCTGGGCTGCCTGACCTCCACCCCTCTCTTTGCAGAGGATGTTTTCCTCCTGCGCACCCGGGACCCCCAGAACCCCCTTGTCTTTGGGCTCTTCACGGTCTCCAGGTGAGCGGGACCCTCATCAGCCCCTGTGAGGGATGGTCCCACCAGCGCTGCTCCCCGGGGAGCTCTGTAGGCAGAAGGGCAGGAGCGGCACCCAGCTGGCTGGGGAAGGGCCACCAGCTTCCCCTCCTTCCCCTGCTCCTGGTTCACCAGCACATCGTTAAAACACAGTCCCGGCGTCTGCACAGTCAGCGATCCCCAGGCTGGAGCGGCTTGTCTAAGGGATTCCTGTCACCCCCGGGGTGCTGTGCACGACTCCAGGGCTGACAGGGGACAGTGTGGGCTCAGGGGGTGTGTGTGTATGCGACTGATCCCCGTGGAGCAGCCGGGACGCTGAGAGCCCTGTGCTTCCCCTCAGCGGCGTCTTCAGCGGCTCTGCCGTCTGCATCTACTCCATGGCTGCCGTGAGAGCTGCCTTCAGCGGCCCCTTCGCGCACAAGGAAGGATTCGACTACCGCTGGGTAGAATACAAGGGACGCGTCCCCTACCCCCGGCCCGGCACGGTAAGGGAATGGGGAGCAGCCGGAGCGGGAGCCGGACGGGCCGGGGCGGCCCTAACGCAGCCCCTGTGTCACACAGTGCCCCAGTGAGACGTACGACCCCCTCCTGCAGTCCACCAAGGACTTCCCCGACGAGCTGATCAGCTTCATGCGCAGCCATCAGCTGATGTGGGAGCCCGTGTACCCGCAGGGCCGGCAGCCCGTGCTGCTCCGGGTCAATGTGCCCTACCGGCTGCGGCGGCTGCTGGTGCACCGGCTGGACGCGCAGGGCCGGGACTACGACGTGCTCTTCCTCGGCACAGGTGGGAGCTCACCCGGCTCCGGGAGCGCTGCCACCGCGGGACAGCCGGTGCGGCGCTCCGGTCCCGCCAGCCCGGGGGGCTCCCGGCCCTGACGGCTCCTCCTGCCGCTGCCTTCGCAGATGACGGCAAAGTGCTGAAGGTGGCCCTGGCCGGCGGGCTGAGTCACGGCCCCGAGGTGATCAGCCTGGAGGAGATCAGCGTCACGAAGGTACGGGCGGCCAGGGTGGCACCGCGGGGGCTGAAGTGAGATGGTTGGACTGCACAGCCTCCCGTGGCCGTGGCATCCTCCCTGCAGGTTCTGGCTGCTCTCGGGGAGGTTCTCACCTCACTGCTGGGGGCTCCCACCTGCCCTGGGCAGCAGAAAAGCCCAGAGAGGTGCCGGTGGGACTGGAGCCAAGTCATCTTCCAGCTTGCCATCCAGTCCCTGAGGCAGCGTGCGAGTTGCACTTTGGAGCCCACAGTGAAATGGGAGAGCTGAGCCCAGGTTTGAAGGCAGGGCTGCTGGGCAGAGCTGTCCTGGGCTGCCCACGCCAAGCAGGGCTAGCCCAGAGCCCAGGCTCCTTGCATGGAGCAGGTGGAGCTGTGACCAGGGACCTGGCCCAGGCTCCTGGCACCCTGTAACCCCTGGGGACACAATCCTGCTTGGTAGGCTGGGGCAGCCAGGAGGACTAACGTAGCTGCAGCACCTTCTCGTTTCCCCTGCAGGTTCCTTCTCCCATCCTGGACATGAAGTTATCACCAAAGCGGGTGAGTGTCCCTTCTGCTTCTCCCTAAAGCACTCCAGGGACACGGATAGAGGCCAGCTGGTCCCAGCCACTCTGCCGGGTCCCTTGGCCCCAGGGGATGCGCATTTAGGGAATGGGATCCTGCCAGGGCATTAAGGGGGCGGCAGGCTCTGTCTCCCACTCCTACTGTCCCGCAGTGTCCCCACCCCAGCACGGGGCAGGGGCTCTGATCCCCGCCAGCCCCGGTGTCCAGCCGTGGGTGCTGACTGCCGCTGTCGCTCTGGCCCGAGCAGCAGGAGCTGTTTGTGAGCAGCACCCACGGGCTGCTCCGGCTCTCCCTGTACCGCTGCGAGCTCTACGGCAAAACCTGCACCGAGTGCTGCCTGGCCAGGGATCCCTACTGCACCTGGGACAGCAAGATCTGCGCCCCACACCTGCTCACCGAGAAGAGGTGAGCGTGTGCCCGCCCCAGCCCTGCATCCCCTGCAAGGTGACGCTGCTCAGAGCAGGGAAGGGCAAGCGGCAGCCCCGGAACTTTATCGATCGGCCAGACCCCCGCTGCCGCTCTGCCTCCTGCCACCCGCCCTTTGCTGGTCCCCCTTCTCGAGGCATTGCCACAGAGGGATCCCACAGCCTGGGGTGGGAACAGCCACAGCCCTCTCTGCTCTCCCACAGGCGTGCCCGCTGGCAGGACGTGCTGAAAGCTGACCCGCTCAGCCAGTGCCAGGACACGGCGGAGGGTGAGCGCCGGCTCCGGCAGGGACAGCCAGCTGTGCCCAGGGGGGCGGGAGGCGCCGCGCTGGGAAACCAGCGTCCCCCGGCGGACTGGCTGCTCCCTGCTGTCCTTCCTCCCTCCCTCTCTGCGGTCACACAGCCCCCCTCAGGGTACTCACGCCTCCCTGCACAGGGACTGCCGCGGTGGAGAAGGTGGTTTTTGGGGTGGAGAAGAACTCGACCTTCCTCGAGTGCCTGGCGCGCTCCCCGCAGGTGACGCTCCGATGGCTGGTGCGGCGCGGCGAGGAGACGGCCCCGAGCGAGGTACGGGCACGGCGCAGCAGGGACGAGGAGCAGGGTTGGCTTTGTCCCCAGGGGCTGACCCACGGGCTCTGTCTTTGCCCCAGGTCAGGAACAACGCACATTTCTTGGTGCTGGAGCAAGGGCTGCTGATCCGCCAGCTAGCGAGGGAGGACGTGGGCACCTACGAGTGCCAGGCTGTGGAGCGCTCCTTCTCCCGGCTCCTCACCCGCTACAGCCTCCGCGTCATCAGGCACCAGGCCGCGGAGCTGCCGCCGTACAAACGGAGCAGGGAGATGGAGCCGGGAGGGACCAGCCACAGCCCCCGGCCCCGGACTGACCCGCACCCGGGCTCCAAGGGCTTCCCGCGGGCCCTGGGGCCGCCGGGCACCAGCCTGGACGCCTACTGCAATGCCCTGCGGCTGCAGGAGCGGCAGCGGCAGCGAGCCTGGCAGAGGTGGCAGCAGCCGGCCCCGGACAGCAGGAACGGCCGGGTTCGGAGGCACCCGCGGCTCCCGTGAGGGGCAGAGGAGCCAGGGCCGCCCACAGCTCCCTCCCCGCTCTCTCCAGGGCCTCCTCGCACGTCGGCACCAGCTCCGGGACGCCTCTCGCCTTCCCGTGCAGAACCGCCCCGCAGGCACTACCTCAGCCCCGCGGCCTCTCCACGCCCCACCGGCACCGCGGACAGGGCGCGCAGCCCGCGCCGGCTCTCGGAGACTCAAAGCTATTTACCTGCAGAGTATTTATTTTCCTTGTTTTCCCCCGGCCCTGAGGGCAGGGAGGGGCAAGGGCCAGCTGTCCCAGTGGTTCCCTGACTCCCGCAGCACCCAGCCCGGGCAGGATGTGATGCCTCCCTTCTCTCTGGAGGCGGCAGGATGCTCACCTGGGTGGCTGCCGAGGTGTGGATGGAGCCCAGGTGCTGCTGGAAGCACCAGGACACAGTTCCTGGCTGAGCCTGGGCTCCAGGTGTGGAGAGATACTCATGCCCAGCCCAGCTCCAACCCACTTCAAATGACACCACTTTCCTTTTTGCATTTTGACATTTATTTTACTTGGGTAAAAAAAGAAAAAAAAAAAAAAAAAAAGAAAAAAAAAAAAAAAGGAAAAGAAAAAGAGAAGAAAAAGAGAAGCAACAGGCAGTTATACCAACTTACAATTTATTATTTTTTTAAAAAATGACATGAAACACAAGTAAAAATAAATACATCATATAAACAACAAATTGTTCAAAGTCTCTGTTCTGGGAGATCAGGCGAGCACATCCCGTTTGACAGAGAGAAGAGGGAAGCACATGATCATGCGTGGGGCCAACTGACCAACCCACCCTGCTAGCAATACTCCTCTTTCCAACCACAACAAGACAGGCCACAAACTAAGGCGGTAGTAAAAAAAAAGAAAAGAAAAAAAAAAAAAAAAAGAAGAAAAAGAAACCCAAACCAACAGAAAACCCCGAATGAGACTCAGTGATGGATTCCTTCAGGCTCCCGTGAATCTGCCAGAGTCCAGCTCCAAGCCGGGCACCACGAAGCAGCCGAGGCAGCCGTGGTGGTCTGGGAGGTGGCAGAGGTTTCTCTCCCTCACTTGCCCCATTGTTCCTTCACAGGGAGTGCTTGCTCCAAGGTGCAAGGAGCCATCCCTCACTGTAATCTAGCTGGACTGTGGTTCCTGTTCAACCTCTGCCCCCAGCCCTCCCCCACCCCTGGTCCTTCCAAGACTGGATCAACAAAATTTATTCCAGAGTGGCGAGAAATGCCAGCTGTGAAGGTATTTGCTCTACTTGTCTCTGTTGGCCTGGAAGCCACCCCCAAACCAGCAGCAATCCTTCCATATTCAGCTTCTTGAATTTGTTGCCCAGAGCAGCTGTGGCTGCCAGATCCCTGGAAGTGTCCAAGGCCAGGCTGGACAGGGCTTGGAGCAACCTTATCTAGTGGGAGGTGTCCCTGCCCATGGCAGGGGGGCTGGAACAAGACAATCTTTAAGGTCCCTTCCAGCCCAAACCGTTCTACGATTCACTGACATCATGAAGTCAAAATACACATCATTTCTAGTGAAGACCCTGTGGAAATCCCACCCTTTGCTTGCCAGAATATTTGCTTTCTCCAAGTAGCTGCACCCAGCCTCCCCACCCACCCAGACACCCCAGGACAACGTGCAGCAGATCCTGCCCAACATGGGCCAGGCTGCGCTGTGTTTCCCACACCCTGCAGCCCCCCAGGAAGCCCTAAGAGCCATCTCAGCTGCGGGGGCAACAAGCCCACCAAGCCCAGGGCACAAAGCAGCAGCAGCTGCCCCATGCCCATGGCACTGTCCCATAGTGGTACCCAGCCTTCAGCCCACTGTCCCCAGAAGAGCAAACCTCTCACCAAAGGCAAGGGCTGGGTGCCAGTCTAGAGGGCAGCTGACCATTCCCGAGGCACCCACAGATCTGCCCTGGCCTTGGGCTGTGCTCAGAAATCTTCCTTACTGTCCAAAACCCTCTGCAGAGAGTCCTGCACTGCTGTTCTCAGTGTCACCCACAGCCCCTCCGAGAATCCGCAGCTGCTTCCCATCAGGTCATTTGGAGACAGAAATTCAGCAGCAAAAGAAAAATTTAACCCGTGCAGGGAAAGCCCCTGTTCCAAGCTCAGGAAAACCGAGAGAGGACCCTCTGCAGCCGAAGCACATGCCAGAGAGGAGAAACCTCTGGGGAGAGCAGAGGAGGGAGAAGAGCAGGCCCCATGGGAGGGAAGTTTTAGAGCTTAGAGAGCTCTCCCCACTAGGGATAACCCACAGCCCCCTGTGGCTTCGGTGGGGCAGAGGAAATCCTCCCCACGGCACCGTGGCAGAGCAGGAGCCTCAGGTTGCCTTGGAGCAGCCCCAGCCACTGCCAGCTCCCACGGGAGCCCTGTGGTCAGGGCATCAGGGCCATCCCCGTGACCACCTCAGCGAGGCTCTGCCAGGGCCCAGGGCCGGCGGATGGGGCAGAGCTGGGGCTGGGGCTGCACTCGCGCCCTTGCTGCTGCAGCTGCCCGCGGCTGTGGATGTTTGCCAGCAGCGGGTCATGCACAGGGCAGCCACACCACAGGAGGGTGCCAAGGGCTGTACAAGCCATGGCCTCCACGCAGGAGGTGGAACAGGCCTCACACCTCGCCCTGGAGCTGGGTTAACAGCCAGCCCGGAGCACATTCTGCACCCTGTGGCAGCAGAATGCCGGTCATCCTTAGCTCCTACAGCCACAGGACTTGGGCTCTGCTGGGTGACCACTGGAGAACATCAGGTGGCAGCACAGGGATGTGCCAGGGCCTGCTCTGGAAGCCCTGGGCACTCTCCTGGAGAGGCGTGCAGTCACCAGTACCACAGCCAGACCACAGTGCTGACTGCCCCCAGCCACATCCTCACACCTTGTCCCAGCACAGGCCCCAATCAGAGATGATGTGGGAGGGTCACTGGGATGAAACCCACTACCCTGAGCCCCACAGGAAGGGCTGGGATGGCAGCAGGGGCTCTGGGGAGGGTCTGCTCACGTTCCCACCTCCCACACGCGCCCGCAGGTCTCAACACTTGCTACTCTCGACAAGGAAAGCCCTTGCCTAGGTCCATTCCCCAAATCCACAGGAAAACTGACAGCCTCACAGGGACGCAACGCACATCTGGGCAAGCTGGTCATACGGTCAGTGTCAGAGGGTAGTGCATGAGGTGGACACACAGAGCACAGGAGGGCATGACTCACAGATGCAGCACTGTCAAGTCTTTGGAGAAACTTGCATGAACACCATCAGTTAATTTGCTTTGTTACTTTTGTGGGGGGGTTTGATTTTTATTTCCATGGTGCATCCAAAGACAAGTTGTCCAGCAGTTTGCTCAGAACCCCTCGGTTTTCAACTCCTAGGATATGTTAAAGAAGAAAGCACTATTTTAATGTTTGTTTTTTAAAAAAATAATTAAAATAATTTGCATAGCTAAACTGTTGATCTAAGGCTTCTATGAATGGTGTGATGTTTGACAGACAATGTCCATTAAACAGAGAAAGACACTAGGAAAGCCCCGTAACAACTTTTATTGTGTTTCTGTAACACACGCGTGCACACACAACCCCCTCTCAGTAAGGGAGGTCCCCACCTTCCAGCACCCCTTTGGTGGAGCATGTCAGAACATCCTGCCCTTTCCTACACCTAGTTGGCCCCAGCAAACACCAGTGACTGCAGCTTCCATGGCCTAGGGGTCCCCTACCACCAGCTCCAGGGACATCCAATGCAGGCAAGCACAGCTCCTGCATGGTGATGCCCAGATGTGACACGGAGATTCCTGGATTTCAAGTGTTCACCTTAATGTGCCCTCGGACACAGTCACATGCTCCAAGTCCAGCTGCACCTGGGTATCCCAGCCTCTCCCTAGCAGCCCTGGACATGAGGAGCAGCCAGGGTGCCTGCTGGCAGGGCCAGGACCAGGCTCTGCACTCCTGGGGCTGAGCAGGAGGCCCAATCCCTGTGTGGGGAAAGGCACTTCCCCAGCAAGAGCTCTGTTTTCCCAGCTCCACACACCTCACAGCTCTCCCCCTTCTCACTGGGAACGAGCACAGGAGGCTTCCACATGTGTTCCTCCACCTGCCCCATGACAAGAGGATTCCATCCTCCCTCCAGCTGCTCAGCACCCAGAGCAGCTCCTGCTCTGGCAGAATGCCCTGATGGGACACATCCAACTGTGCCTGTGCCACCCGGCTCAGCCACAGGCCACCTCCACAGCAGGCCCTGCTCCTAGGCTAGGCTTTGGTCAACCACCTGCTTCTCCCCACAGAGACAACCCAGCAAGTGACCACTGCATGATGGAGGCCAGCTTTTTTATTTTTTTAATATGGAAATTAATTTAAAAGTAGAAAGAAAGACTCCCCCAGACAATAAATATTATGCCTTCATGAAATAAATTAATGTAGAGATTCTGTGCAGGGGAAAGTCTATCCAGTCACAGATTCAAAGCAACTGGCATTGGTCCAATGTCCCCTCCCAACCTTCTCCACTGCCTGGTGCTGTTCAGAAGCAGCAGCGAGCCCACCCATCCCTGGATCTGGTGGGCCACAGCAGGGTGAGACATGGCCTTCACAGAGCCTGGCAGGATACAGGGAAGTCAGCGGGATCCCCCTCTGATGGCCACCAAGACATGTGGGATTGCTCCACGCATCTGGAGGCACACGGAGGTGGCATCAGACCCGCAGGGCCAACCTACCCTGGATGGGACCCTCCAGAAGGGCCTGGGGGGATCCCCCATCAGAGCCCTGGCACAGGAACCTGCCTGGAGCCCTCATACTAGTCTCATGTGAATTTGAAGAGGGTGACAAACTGTGGGGTATTTTCTTTTTTTTTTTTTTAATCTTTTTTTGTTTTTCTTTTCTTTCTTCTTTTATTTGACATCAATCCCCTCCCTCCCTGCCCCAACATACACAATGTAGATGCCTCCCCACTCCCTCCCCATTAAAAACACTTTGTCCCCAACCTCTGGTGGAGTCACCCCCGGCCCACCCCTCTCGCAGTGAGAGAAGTTCACAGATAAGGCAGTTCATGTGAGAGGGAGCTCGGCCCTGCCAGCAGTCAAGCCCGCGCCTCCAGGCCTGAGAAGGGCAGTGACTCACAACACCAAGCCTCCACGGCCAGACAAGACAGAGAACAGAGACAGACAGACAGACAGAGTGTGGGGGGAGGCACTCCTACAGTTTGCATTGCTGTCTCCCTCCTCCCCCGCTCTTGCTCCCCCGGCTCTCAAAGGTCCACCCTATCCCTCGCCCATCTCCCAGCCCCTAATACAATTCTTATCCTCGACAGCTAAAAAACAACAAAACGAAACGAAAAGAACAAAACCACCCCCACGCCACACCCTTCGCATCCTTCTCCACCCACTGCCGTGGCCCAGAGAGAAAATCCTGACTCCCAAAAAGGTCCTGCAACTTTTGCCTCCTGGCGGAGCTGAGACCGAGCAGGAGCCAGGCCTTTTTATTTCCCTGTGATCTCTATGACATCGTCGTCTTTGTCCTCGTCATTAGAGCTGCATCCCACCTCTGGGACCTCCTGGGGTTCAAACTGAGGCACCTGGGACCGAAGGAGACCCCCAGTCGGGTAGCCCGAGTGAGGGGACACGTAGCCAGGGTAGGCAGATGCCATGCTCCTGGGAAGGCTGCTAGGCAAGACGGGGGCTGGGAAAGGAGCAAACATCCTGGGCTCGGGCAGGAGTGACTGCGTGAAGGGAAGCGAGTAATTGGGCAGCACCCCTGTCAGAGAAGGGTTTAGCATGAACGAGGGGACGCTGGCGGTGGCTGAGGTAGCAGCAGAAGAGCTGGCGGTGCCGGCTGTCAGCAGAGGGTCAGTAGTCACAGGGAACACCAGATGAGGGTCTGGGAGTAAATTGGGCAGCTGGTAATAGGAGGAGCCAGCGCCCATGTACAAGGAGTTTCCTGGCTGGGAGGCAAATGGATGGGTTAGGTTGTGGTTTAAAGAGACAGGAGGCATGGTGAACCCACCAGAGACGGGGTACCCGTGTTCGTACGGCTGCGCGGACGACGGCAACTGGCGCTTCTTCTGCTGCCTCCGGGACTGCTCCTCCGGAGCCGACGGCGACGTCGACTTGCGCTTGTTGCCCCGTAAGTCCAACACCGGGTGGGCGTTGCTGTGCTGGCTGGTGGCTGGCAGGGCCGAGGACACGGAGGGAGCCATGCAGGGAACCCCCACGTGCTGCTCGGCCCCTCGGGCGGCGGCGCCGGGCGCGCTGTCCGTGCGGGCGGCGTGGCCCTGCGCCGCGGCGGTGCTGGGAGAGCTGTGGCGGGACTCGCGCGCGGCCGCCGCCTCCGCGTACTGCTGCAGCTCACTGATGATCTCGGGGCTGTCGGGGGAGATGGGCCGAGTGAGCTCCTCTGCGCTGGGGAGCTGCGGGGATGAGGCACTGTGTCTGCCATTGCTCGTGGACTCCAGGGAAGAGCTCTGGGAGCCTGCAAACAAGGAGACGGGGCAGGTGAGAAATACGACCTCAGAGAAAACCCTGCGGGCCAAGAGATAACGGCGGAAAGGAAGGTGAGAATATCTCAGGGATACAGCAGGGTCAACTCTAAACACAAGACATGAGGGAATACACCGGGGAATATGGCCACACACACTCCAGTAGGAAAGCACACATGTGAGCCCCACAGGGTACCCACAGGCCCCTACCTGAGGCAGCTGTCCGACGGTCTTCATTGCCCTTCGGCTTCCCAGTGGTCCGTATGGCAAAAATCCGACCGTCGCTGGTCCGGATATACGTCCCTGGAATGGAGGCAGAACAACTTCATTCAACAACCTCATTACAACTCCAGTCTCAGCTCAGGACCCAGATCTACGAGCCTGCAAGGCTCCTTGGGCAAGAATAGGACATCAGTGCGGCACAGGCCCAGTGGAGGGCTTCTACCCCCTTCGTCACCCTTCACTTCAACCCCTTCAGCTTCCCTGGACTGGAGATCACACCCTCTTGGTGTGCCAGTGGGAAATGTGGAACTTCACACTTGCAACAGTTTGCTCTGGGAGAAGCAGGGAGTGTTTGGCTGCCTCAGGACTTGCAGTGAGTGTTGTGCGAAGGAAGAAATGAGCCCTAAAGTTGAACAGCTCCTCTCAGGCACAGGAGCAGCCACAACTGCAACAGCCATGCAGCATCAGCACACCCAGAGTGTGTGCTACAACAGAGTCACTGCGAACTCTAGACCTCTGTCCCTTCTTGGTGTTTTTTTTCTCAAGGGATTGATTCATGCCTTTACATCATTTTCTTTCCTAATTAGCACTGGCTAGGACCCTATCCACAAGTCTTAGCAGGACAGAATTACCTTTTGTCCCTCGGATGATGTGGATGCTCTCGCCAGCACTGATTCTCGCTTGTACATCAGTGGATGTGTTTGTACCCGGAATCACAATATCTGGCAGTGGGGAGAGAAACAGAATAATGCCCATTAAACTACATGCCAGCCACACCCAGGAGAGGGCAGGTGCACCACCAACCCCTTTTTCTGAAGTGTAATTGTCTTTCCCACGAGCTGTGCTATAAGCAAGCCCTGGGTTTATTTCTACACAGCACAAGAAGGCAGCAGAGGTTCCAAGGAAGCAAAAGCTGTGCTATCCCTGGCACAGCATCTCCAGAACCACCAGCGACAGTATTGCAGCTCCTATCACGGAAAGTTCACTCCCAACAATCCACCAGGTCCATGGCTTTTGTATACCTGCAGGGAAAGTCCTCCAGGCACAGAGGAACCATGCAAACACAGAGAGAAAGTATCTTTGCCTCTGATGCCCATCTGCCCACAGCCCCTGTGGACATCCACAAGTCCCCCTGATCCTCAGTTCACCATGGGCATCCTCAATTTCCTATGGGCATCACGACCCAACCCACTTTGAGCAGTAGCAACTCACCCGTGGTGGTAACAATCTTTTGCACAAAGACACCAGCTCGCTGTAGATAGTTGATGGGAAAGTTGACAGCAGGGTTGGAACTTGAGGTTGATCCTGCACCGCCCATGGGAACATGCCGGGGCATCATTGGAATGGGGGTGGACTGAACTGGGCGGACGCTTGCCACTGGTTTGTCCTCACCCTTGAGGGCTGGTCGCCTAGGGAGAGAGGAGGGAGGAGAGTGCAGCACCCACCCCACAGTGATAAGCATCCTCTGCCCCCTCATTTCATGTCTACAGCACAGAGAGAAGGGAAGGGGAAGGCGCTCACCAGTTCCTCTGGCTAAAGGCGGGGATGCTCGTCAGACTCTGGTCACTGGCTGGGTAATACTGTGCGTAGGACGGCCGGGTGTAGGGGACGGATGCTCGCTTTTCCTCCTCATAGCTCCTCTTGGCTGCTTTCTTCTCTGCCTTGGTCAGCTTGTGCTCCTTCCGGTCGATGAGCAGTGACTCATGCTGAAAAGGCTCCTGCAACCCCACAGCACGGCGGTTCTGGCACCCACACACCGCAAGAGGGAACCAGCACACCCCGCACAGCAGCCTGTCTCCTTCCCAGGCTGGCAGAGCTGGTCGTGACAAAGCACGTGTGGGGGGCACCGCTGGGAGTGTGACCAAGGCTCACCTTGAAGGGTGACAGTCAGCTAATGCTGTCACCTGCCCAGCCAAGGCCATCACTTACCATGAGCACATAGCGAAACCTGCGAGCTTTGGCCAGGCCAAGAGCACAAGCACGGAGCCTGACACCATGTCACACAGTCCCCAGAGCCCCACAGCACCTGGCACAGGCACACTCTGCAGCACCACCCCACCAGTGACACTCCTGACAGCACAGGCCACTGCTGCCTGTCCCAGCTTTGGCTTAAAGTCACCCCAGGAGGAGCTGGCAGCAAGCTGGGATATTCCACTGCCACCTTCACACCCAGCACCGAGATGAAGAGCGGGGTGCCTGACAACCTGCTCCCAAACACAGGACAGAGGTGTTTCTAGATGTGTGTAAGATATCACAGGGAAGGGCAGGGATCTTTGGGTCCTCTCTAAAGAATTTTCTACTTATTCCCACGAGCACCTAGGTGCATCCTTCTTGCAACCATGACTCCATCACACTGCCAGACTCCTCCAGGCCCACTCCTACCTGTGCAGTGCCAGCAAAGAAGCAGGCTGGTCTTACCTTGGTGATGAGGTGAGGATACTTGAGACAGGCTAATTGTAGAACAGACTCCTTCATCTTGCTCGGATTGAGGGAGAGCTGAGCAGGGTCAGATTCTTCTTCCACAAAGTGCAGCAGGTTCTCCACCTCCCGTCGAGTGAAGTTCAGCACTGGGTTCAGATCATCCACCACCCGATCTGGAAAAGAGAAGGAATGGAGTGAGCCGAGAAGAGAAGAGAGCACTGCTTGCCTGTTGCTCTCCCTACACTTCTGTCCAAATACAGCTCCCGCCTTGCAATCTACACAAACCTCAGAAATATTCTCTAAATGTCAGGGCAAGGAGAAAAATCAACATGTTCAGAGCTGAGCCTATTTGATCAAGTCAGGCTGACAAGTGCCTGTGCTCCAGACTGCACAGCAAAGCTGTGTAGGTCACCAAGCTCTTGGCAAACGAGAACACAAAACTAATTATGGATTGTGTCCCACCTCATGCAACAAGGCTGTAAACATACACATCCTGGGACAGAACTGCAGCCACATCAGTACGTGTTCTCCCACAAATCCCACCAAAAAGGCTCAAATTAATAACTATGTACTAAAATGGAAAGCTCAGAAAAGCAGCCACATTTCCTCACTCACAAGAGCCTGAATGCTTTCCTTGAACATTCCCTCCTGCACACAGGTCAAATGGAAGCACATGGAGAAAACATCTCTATCCAGGACTCTCCTGGAACCCAGGCCAGTTGCCACGGGGCTCCATTCCGAGTGCACAACAGCAAACTGAGCTGATCATGCTGGGCTGCTGCCTCTGGAGTTTTGAGCAAAGAAGGAGACAGAGCTCCCTTTGGGTCACCACAACCCGCAGCCGCACATTCTATGAGAGTAGCTTGACAACTGGCACAAGCCAGCACAAATGATGCTTTTAGTACAAAGGCAGGTCAGAACCACAATGAATTCATTACTCTTGACAAACACTATCAGTCAAAGGTATCGATATATGTTTTAACTTAGCTATTTTCCCTCTCTTACTGCAGGAAAAATGGAGTTACAGAGCTATTTAAGTAGTAACACCCAGTTTAAGATGAGAAATATCCAGGCAGAGGGGAAAACAGGATGAGCACCCCCCGAGTCTCCAGTCTGTTGCAGCAGCCAGAGGAGGAGCAGGGAAAGTAAATGGTACAGCAGTGGACTAGGACCACAACCTTGCTGCAGGATGCTGGCTCTACCACCTTGAATTTCCTACAGGATCCCATGTCACTGCCAACTCAAACATCAAACATAGCCCTGGGATAGTGCCTGTCACCTCTTGGTCTGTTTTTGAACCTCAAAAAGAGAAGTTACAAAACCTACAGAAACAGGACTTCCAGGAGCTAAGAGGAGTGAAAGCTGAGAGTGGAATGTGTTCATCCGTGCTTACCTGACATGCCCTGCTTGGAGATCTGACGGTCATAGATCTTCTTCTCCAGGGTGTAATCAGAAACCAGCCTGTAGATGTGGCACGGTTTCTTCTGCCCATAGCGGTACACCCGGCACACGGCCTGGGCATCGTGGCACGGGTTCCAGGAAGCATCAAACACCACCACTCTGTTTGCTCCAATGAGGTTGACACCCAAACACCCAGCACTGGAAAATTAAGGTAAATTTCAAACTGCTGTCCTGGTCAATTTCCAAAACTTATAGGCAGGGACAACCATCACAGCCAAGAGTCCATAAAGGATCTATGGAAAGTTTCCTCCAGTCAAACTTTAAACTCAAGTTTGGTTTTCAAGACTGTTAAGCTGTTGCAGAGGCCTAAGGCTGAAATCCTACGTTCCTGGGGAATTCAGAAGCAGATGGCACTATCATACCACGGAAAGCACATTACAAAGGAAGTTAAGAACTGAAAACCCACTGATTCAGAACATCAGTATGAATCCTCCCCAGTGCCCCTCTGCTCCAGCCAACTCACCGTGTGGACAAAAGGAAAAGCCAAACAGAGGCATTGCTGGCATCATTGAACTGGTTAATCAGCCGTTCCCTTTCTGAGGCAGAGGTGCTGCCATCCAGTCCTGAGAAGGGAATTAAAGATACATGTAAAAGCTCTGTATGTTTGGGGGATTTCTATCAGAATAAACCCACCTTCTGAACACTGAACTTTGAAACTGGGTCCAAACCAATTCAAGTCCAGGATCCTGTAATCCAGGATCTCCACTGGACCACTCTGCACCTGTAATATGCCCAAAAAGGCAGGAGCAATGCAGCCAGCCAGGCAGGGACTTGATCAACTGAAAGCTTGTCAAGGCCAGGCCTGTGAGCATGACAACACATCTAGCCCTTTAAGGCTCTGCTTTAGGCAAGGTGGATAGCAAGCAGGAGCAACAGGAACAAAGGCCTCATTTATGCAGGAAGCTCCAGGAATCAAGAGAAAGCAAAATTGTAAAGCCTTTGGCAAACCCCCAGAAACTAGACCTGAGCACAGAGAGTGCTGGTATAAAGGAGTGCAGGGGGAGTCATGTCTCTGTTCCTGGGCAGCAGCTTGCTTCAGGCAGCTCTGCAAAAATCAGGAACACCATATCCACTATTCTTCTCAGTCCTGGCCTGTAAAGTAGCCACATAAAGCAACAAGCCATATCAGAAAAAGATTTAAAGCTGGGGAAGAGGGGAGAGGAGTTCACAGCCTTGAGCAAGTGAAAGCATTCCACAGTGATTTTGTTTTGGGAAGCAAGATCTAGCAAATAGCCAACAGGAAGTAAAAAGTATCTTTTGCAACTTTAAAAAAGCAGTAGCGTCTAAGTGAGATGTCAGAGACGTCTAACATCTTCTAAGTAAGATGTCAAAAGAGGATTTGGAAACTACTGCTTAGCTGCTATCCAACTGACGTTGTCTTCCAAAACAACTAAAGCAAGAACAGTCTGAAAGAGGTTCATCAGAAGAATGCTTCAGCAGAGCATTTTCACACCCAAAGACAACTAAAAGAAGATGGTGGGTGACTTTCAGGAAAGAGTCCTTCACACAACCAAACAGCGTCACAACAAAAGACAGGAGGACTGGATGCACTCACTGTAGTAGTTGATGTTTCGGACCCAGTTATGAACTCCTCCATCCGAGCCTGGAGGACTCGGCATCGGTCTCTTTGCCAAAAACTCCTCAATGACAGATAAGGTGGACAAACTCTGGCTGTAAAACCAAGATCTCTGTTCAGGAAAAAGCCCCCCAGCAGCAGAAATGGAGCATCAGAACCCTTCCCCAACCATGACTGTGTTGATGGTTGTCAAACCCTGTTGGCAGCACACCCCCCACTAGTAAATGTGACAGTGGCAGAAGTATAAAATACACAGATGAAAATCCACATTAATGCCACAAAGGAGAAAAGGGGAACCGCCACACCATTCATCCTCTGTAAAAACCTCCTAGTACCAGGGGGGGATCCAACTACTCCAGTATTTAACGACTGCAGGATCAGTTGGTGATGCTCTGCTTACCTGAAGACCAAGATCTTGTCTCCAAGCTTCACACTTTCCTCAATTAGGTGGAAAAGTAACACCATCTTGGGTGAGTTCTCCAGGACTCCCGTCTGGTAATCACACAAGATGTCTTTGGCCTACCGAGAAATGGAAGACTGTTACAGGGGGAGTTGCTCATTCCCTCTTTAGCTCAACAACCCTGTCACAAGCTGAGAGAAATAAATCATGACAATGAGGTTATTTACATCCAGTTGTTTGAGGTGACAACGTTACTCCCAACTACTGCTGCCACCTCCCATTCCAGAAGCTCCAAATGACAAACTTCATCGACAAATGAGTGTCCTCTTAACCTCTCATGACTTTCATCTCAAGAGCTTTCCTCCATCCTTCTACATATACCACCATCTTATTTAGATCGAACTTCACCCTAACACCTTTATTTAGAATAACAATGTCCACAGACTTTTTGTGCAGATGAGAACAATGACATGAGTGCTGCCTGCACTTCTACCTCATTAGAGTCACAAACCCCTCATGGCACCATGCAGATCTGCTTATCAAGGTGATCTGTGCTAAAGAGAACATAAAAGAAACCCACAACTCAGAAGAGTCTTCTCTTGACTCTGCTTCACAAAACTGTCCAGTCTTTCAGACTCTCCAAATGAAGAGTTTCCCAGCAGTGACACTCACCCACTCGTAAGTTACAACCTGATTTGCTCTCTCCTGAAAAGGGTTGAAGCCAACACTCTGGAGGAACTTGCTATTAGTAGCTTCTCCAACTGGTGATGCCAAAGCATTACTCTCTGTTTTGACTTTAATTCCCTGAGGCTGGCAGCGGGAATTAGTGCTTGCTGTGCCAAGGTCATCCACATCCAAATCCTGCTCGTTTGCCAGATTCTCCTTTTGCAGAGCTTCATACAACACATCTGGATGGTTCCAGATCTGAAGGGATAAAGAAAGCAGTTAGACCTGGACTGGTCTGCTGCTTGCCAATGATTGTAACCTGAAAACCTCCCCAGCTATTCAAAAGGAAGAATTAATACTTCTTCTGGCTCTCATATCTTTAAAAGTACCCAGTTCTTTCCTTGAGAACAAACCAGGAGGTCACTGTGCACCCCACACAGCACAAAGGCAGAGGAAACTGCCTGTTTTCACTAAGCAGCTAAGGCTATGCAGTTTCATGTATCAGCCCAGACTGTTTCAGCTGATGGCAACAGGTTTCTTGCACAGTTTGAAAGAGACATTTAACATCCCTGCACCTCAGCTCTGGAAGCAAAGATAACACTGTTGTACCACTGCAGAGCACTCTGGGAAGAGATGATGTCCCTGGCCAACCACACTTTCACGTCCTCTTTTGACTTATATTCCCCTTTCCCCAACATATTAGAATCTTTCTTTCCATCTTCTGCCAAAACCTACCTTACAACAGACACAGAAAGCTTTGAGTGGGTTCAGCCCCAGCCAGCCACTGTTGCCTGCATCTCGGAACCGGTTCATGAACTCGGTGTAAAGGGCCCGCTGGATCTTGGACAGACGTACCAGAATGACGTGCTCTTCCTTGGATGGGAGCTGAACCTTCAGCACGTTGTGGCCTCGCCTGTGGAGGAAACAAAAAGGGTGAGATAAATACAGGGAAGGGAGTTTCTCAAGATGACCTCCCTGTTGCTGCCTGTAGGGTAAGATTTTGACTTCTTGCCCACCCAGCTGCAGGGAGAAGGACCTCTAAATTGCATGTTTCTCTAATGCATGACACTTCTGAGATACTCTCCCTGCAGCCAAATACCAATTGTAAACACAATTATAAAGATCTCAAACATTACAATCCTGTAGCACAGGTCACAGAGTTAACAGGGTGATGAAAGTCCTGTTCTCCGTGGTAGCTGCAAACAGAAAAAAGACATAAAGTCTATTTTCAGCTCTGCCAATGATTAAGACACTCCAGACCAGCATCTTAGAATCCTCATCTGAAAAAAAAATGCTGACTTTTTCGAGTGGTGGAGTCACATCACTTTTCTTAACACTTTCATGAAACACTTTCATGAAACACTTTCAGATCCTTGGATAAGGATGTCACAAAGAGCACATCCAAATTGGCTATTAAGCCATCAAAATAAACCTGAGCTCACTCTGGGGCAGTTAGAGATGTAGTTCTCCATTACCAGAGTCTGTGGTACCAAAGCAAACCAACTTTACAGTGTGGCCAGCAGGGCCAGGGCAATGAACCTCCCCTTGAGCTCAGCACTGGTGAGGTCCTGCCTTGAATCCAGAGTTCAGTTTTGGGCCCCCACTACAAGACAGTAAGGTGCTAGAGCATGTCCAGAGAAGGGAATGGAACTGGGGAAGAGTCTGGAGCACAAATCTGATGAGGAACAGCTGAGGGGGCTCAGCCTGGAGAAAAGGAAGTTTTGGGGGGACCTCTCTCTCCCCCTCTCCACAACTACCTAAAGTAGGTTACATCCAAGGAGGGAACAGTCTCTTCTCCCAGGTAACAGTGACAGGACAAGAGAAAATTGGCCTCATATTGTGCCAGGGAGGTTTAGATTGGATATTAGAAAAAATTTATTCATGGAAAGGGTGGTCAGACATTGGAACAGGCTGTTCAGGGAAATGATGGAGTCACCAGTCCTGGAGGGATTTAAAAGACTCGCAGGTGTGGCACCTGGGGACAAGGTTTAGTGGTGGCTGTGCTGGGTTAACAGTTGGACCTGACGATCTTACAGGTCTTTTCCAACCTAACCGATTCCATGAATCTGTAAGGCAGCAAGATTTAGTTGTACCGCACAAACTCAGCGAACGAGCCTGGTAACTTACGACGAAGGAGCTGTTCGCACGGACCACAGCCCCGCGGACTCACCGCTGCACGAAGCCCTCCAGCAGGCTGTGCAGGACGTGGCTGCGGTAGCGCATCAGCCGCACGTCCTGGGGCGTGCTGTCGATGCACTGCCCGTTCAGGATGGGCCGCTCAAACATGTTGCTGAATTCCTGCCGCGAGCCCAGGAAGTCAGGCCGGACAAAGTCCACCATGCACCAGTACTCGATGAGGTTGTTCTGGAGCGGGTACCCGGTCAGCACCACCCGCCGGCGCGAGCGGATGTTCTTCAGCGCCTGGGAAGTGCTGGCGTGGCAGTTCTTTATCCGGTGTCCTTCGTCACAGATAACCACATCTGGGCCGGGCCGAGACAAAGCTTTCTCAATCCCTGAGGACAAGGGACATTAAGTGTTAGTTAGAGATGAATAAGACAAAGTTCTGGTTTTACAAGGTCATCAGCTTCACAAATGTCTGAAAGACAAAAAAAGAAGTATCCACGGGTGCAGAGAGCGAGGCTGATGCAGGAGATAACAAACCAGACCCTAGTTCTGATTTAGCAAAATGTGGTAATGAGCAAACATGACTATCCCTTGATTTCTGTTCAATGACTTGCATCGCACCAAGTCAGGTGTCTCGCATCAAATCAGAGTGACAAATCTCACACTGACAAATCCCAGAGTTCAGTGTACTGAATTCCACACTTACTTGCAGGTCTTTCAAAAAATTGAAGACTCAGACAAAGCTCAACAACCCTCTGCCTCCAAAGACACAATCCTGCCTAGCAAAGTTCTATCACACCATGATACTAAACACAAGTTGATTGTTTCCTTGTGCTGCCACAGCTGACAGCCAGCTAACAGCAGGGTCACACTCTCCCTCTTGAGGGTTGGCTTCCCACCTTTCAGAAGCTCCTGCTGCCGGTCTTCCTCATCCAAGTCAATAATGACAGGGCCAGTTTGTTTCTTTGTTCTCTTCTTCCTGCCAGTGGCAAAGGACTTCTTCAGTGAGAGGAGACGGTACATCTCATATCCCATCAGCAGCACACCACCTTCTGTCACCCAGTCATTCACCACCTTTGCACGTGCAGCTGTTGTCCTGCAAAACAACCAAATAAACTGTAAGCCTTACTCCAGTTTTGGGCTGGATCACTGGATTGGAGACTGCTGAGAAAAAAAAACCATTCAATTAATTAAAGCACTTTTCTCACATCAAACCAGATGGAGGTTTACAATGAAATTTCTCTAGGAAACAGATACAGAGGGGGAAAAAGCCTTTTATGTGCTATGGATAGCAGGACTGAGAATGACAAATCCTTACAGGAACTGAAGTGTAGAAGTTTGTCATGCACAAAAGCAAACACAAGAGTTCCCTTTCAACAGAGCTGTTGAGTTTGCCTCTGCAAAGACCATTTTCAGAATGAGCTGCCAATGCACATGGTTGGAATCTTTGAGTTGTTTACCCCCTGTTGCCTCTTTAAATGCTCCTGTACCCCAGGCTTCTTTCCCTTCCAGCCTGCCCAGAATGGGTTCAGATCGAGACATGGTCTTCACTCAGGCCACCACAGTACATCAGATCCTGGCCAAGAGTAAATACATGGCTGGGGCAGCATCAGCACATTCAAATATATCCCACCCAGAAGGTGAAGACATCAACAGGTAGGTGTATAGACACAGCCAATGAACTGAGAATTCCCCAGGACCACTGCATTGCCATGATCCATGCACGGAAAATAACCCAGAAAGAAGAAGTCCCTGAGCCAAGAGCTCAGAAAAGCTTTTCCTGTCACCTACTTGTGTTCATCATTCAGGATGTGGACTTTGAAGGTGCGGGGCTGGACCTCTTTGGAGTCATAATCAGCAGGAAGGTTTTCAGGTGCTGGGAGCCACATGTTGAACTCTGCTAGCCAGTTTTGGAGAGTATTCACCTGAAAAAGTTAGCCATGGAAGGATTAAAAACCCAGTTGAGTCACTTGGGATTTTTAAGAGCAAAAATGAGATAAGGGAATGACACCCAGTGTGCCCAGATGGAAGCAGCAGCTCGCAGCATGCAAATTCAGGAGCACAGGGAACGACAGAGGGGGAAGAGCAGCAAGGATGTGATAGGGCTTGATGAGTAACGGGACACTGATCAACCTTCTCCATGCAAAGTAAGAAGTGGTGCAAGGAAGCCCCTCAGCCAGCCCTTCATGTGGCTACTTACAGGTACAATGGCAAGAACAGTCTTTGCCTCTGTGTGCCGAAAAAGTACGTCCAAGAAAGAGATGACCTGTATGGTCTTGCCCAGGCCCATGCTATGTGCTAAAATACACCCAAACCCACTGCTGGTTTTAAATCTCTCCAAGGACTCCACCAAGTTGTCATAAAGGAATCGGATCCCACCAATCTAGGCATAAAAGTAGAAGACGTGTTAGAATGGTGGCAGACAAAAAAGCCCAAGATGGGTATGTTTTTACAGAGTGGCAAGTGTATGAGGACCATGAAAATGAAAAGGGGATGTTTCAAGTTCACTAAAGTACTCTAATCTAGGGAAGGCTCAGAAACTCAGTATTTCTAAATGCTCACAGAATGTCTTGAGAATATATCAATAAATCAAAATTAATTTGTAGCCGGAGGATCTGAATTTGGGTTGATTAGTTTGTTTAGAAATATAATTTTAGTTCTTAAACGTTCATCTAAATATACAAAGGTCTGATAATAACAACAGCTGAAGTTATACAGAGCCTTGGCCTTCTTCTAATTCAGTTTTATCATTTGACTGTCCACAACAGTCACCACCACAACCAGACCGGTCACAGGGCTCAACAAAGAAGTTCTGCTGAGATTCCCAGGTAGGCTTGCCCAAATTTATTGCATTTTCAAGGCTAACAAAGCCTACCTGATGAGGTTTTACTGCATGTGCAAGCTGGGGAGCCAGGAAAATGTCCTCCTCATTTGGTGGATGATTGATGTTGACGATGACTTGCCCCAGAGCATCTGACTGATTTAAGGCATCATTCACATGAGAGCCACTGCTCTCTTCACTGCCATCCTCCTCCCCATCATTGCCAGAGTCACTGCTGTCCACAATTTGGAGGGTATCATCTTCTCCTGAGCTCAGCTCAATCACTTCTGGAAAGTAACCAAAACAGGAGAGAATAAGGACCAAGTTAACTCGACGTCAGGGTTTAACATGAATGTCAGGAAATAAATACCCCCAGCTTTTGCAACTCCACCCTGGCCTAATGATGTATCTGAACAAGCAGACAAGACACAGGCACACCCAGGCCCCTCAGACCAGCATATGAAAGCATCAGTTTCCTGGCTTCCAGATGTTTCAGGGAACATTAACTTGGGTTGATCCAAAGAGAACATGAGACAGTTTCTAGGGGTGTTTTACATTCTCTTCCATGTTTCCTTAATTCCCAAGCCCAGACATGAGTTTTATCTACTGATGTAATGCTGAAGGATCACCAAGGAGTCTGGTTGTATCCATCTGGGACAAGGGACACAAAAAACACTTCCAGCTGCAGATCCAAATACTTAGATGCTCCTTTTACACACAGTAAATGCCACATCTCCTGTAAGCATTCTTTAGCAATGCACTGAACAAAGTTAAGTGCATTTATAAACACAAGTTCACAAGACGGCCTGACAGGCCATTTTGTAAATGTAATTTTAGGACTCACAGGCCAGAACTGCCCATATAATTGGAAACCAATAGGCTGACTACAAGTCTGAAGTGATTCACCGCTGGAACATCTGACCAGATGAAAACAGACTTGTGGCTGAATAAACAGCATATTGTGAGAGGAGCAGGCTGAGGCAACTGGTCACTTACCATCTTTAATGCTATTTTTTCCTTTAGTATCATCTTCACTGCCACTGCTGGTACTGTCGAGGCAGATCACTTCCTCAGCCAGGACCTGAGGGGGGAGCTGGGTTGCCTCTGCTGTTCTGAAAACGATGTCCTCTACAAACATAAAATACAAACAATAAGTAATTCATAATAATGGGGAAGGAGACAAAACTATTCAGAAACCAGACAGTATTTCCTTCCACTTTAGCTCCAATAACTTAGTCCTGGAATTTTCCAGAACAGACTCTCACTGTCTACAATCCTGCTATGACTCAGCTTCCTGGGTCACACTCTCCTCCATTCTCAATATGCTGAAACAATAGCCCATTGCTGATGGCACCCTCTGTTTCATGCCCTGACTGGGGCACACTGACCATGCAACATGCTAAAGCCCTTTGTTTCTCTTTTTTTTGGTCTAAGTAAAAGCTCTGTTTCATCCAGCAGAGAAAGTACCAATTGCTGAAGGGATGATAACTGCCCTTTTTTTAGGGACACTGTAATAATTACATCTCACATATAAACAACTTTTGCTGATCAAGAGCATTTGTTTGTATGTTTTAAGTGCTGCCATGTGGAGGAGAGGCTAATGGGGCCAAACAGCACCACTGCAGTGACACAGCAAGCAATGACATTCTTCTGAGGCTGAACCTACTCTGCATAAGTTAAAGTGTTTTAAACAGCTCTTACTCCTTCTCCCACACATAAAAGTGTTTTTAACACTAGCACATAAGGGAGAATATATATTTCCTCAAGAGGCAAGGCCAACTCAAGAATCCCTTACCCTTGCCCAACATCCAGCTGCACTTCTCTGCCTTTTACACCTTTTGAAGCTGTGCTATAAACTAAATCACCGAAATGATCCAGACTGGGAAACAATGCAAGGTGACATATTCACCCAAAGACATGAATGATGCTTAACTATTTATACTGCCTGCAACTCACTGTTTGCTGAAACATGCAAGGAAGGCCAAGGTTACATCACCACCATATATACTCCCAGTCTACTGTTCCACTATCCCTAGTCCCAGACCATTCCCAGGACAAACAGGATCTGGCACCTGTTGATTTAAGCTCCCTTACCAGCTGGAAAGACAAGAGAGCTCTGTTTCAGCATCCCCCTACACACGCTTAATAGGTGTCAAAATATCTTCAACAAACATTACTTGGCATCTTTCACCAAGGAGCCACTGTATCTTGATACAAAACAAGTGCAGAAGTGGAACTGCTTACACTGAACCTACAAGTGGTTTGGAACTGCTGTTATTTTACATTTCAAAGTCCAAGTACAGCATAGAATCACAAAATGTTTGGGGTTGGAAGGGTCCTTCAAAGGTCATCTAGTCCAACCCCTCTACACTGAGCATGGACACCTTCAGCTACATTTGACCGCTCAAAGCCCAACCTATCCTGACCTTGAATGTTTCCAAGAGTGAGGCATTTACCACATCTCTGCTCAACCTGTGCTAGTGTTTCACCATCTTCATTGTAAAGCACTTCTTCCTTGTATCTAGCTTGAATCTACCTTCCTTTAGGTCAAAACCATTACCCCTTGTCCTGTCATGGACAAGCATGGCACTACCTTCTTTATTAATCTTCTAGCCTTAAAACTCTTGCTTTGATGGCATCTCCCGGTGCTTACCAGGAAGAAACTCCAGGGGTACAGTTGGTATAGAGGCCGGATAATCCTTCCGCTGCTGCTCAAGTCGTTTCCTTCTCTCCAACTCTTCCTGCTGGGCTGCCTTTGTCACAGCTTCCAGTTGGTCCTCCCGTAACAGCTTTCTGAACACAGGGGCAAACGTGATTTGGTTACACTCAATTTCCTCCAAAAACGTGAATGGCTGCACAGCTGCTGCAAAGATGACTGACAAGCTCCAGGTATTCTGTCAGCCACACAGAGTAGGAACATTATCCCCCTAAAGATATGGGCAAACTCCACAGCGATTTCAACACTGTGCTTCCCAACTACAGGTAACACTACTATCGCTCAAGGAAAAGACAAAAGTTTGACAGAAGCAAAGTCATGGAAGGAGGAAAAACGTAAGTGGATAAGCACATATTTAAAGTAGGTTACCAGAGGCTAGTCTTCTGCTTGAAAGGATGTTTTTTATTGACATATGCAGTTTATAAACACAAAATGCACTAAGTCATGCAAAGAAGATATATGGGAAGCAAATGCATCAATTCCCCCACAAAAAATCATCACCCTGATTCTCTTCTGACAGCATTTTCAGGAGCTAGGATCTCTAACGGTTTTAACACTTGCTTCAAGGCATTCTCTCAAAGCACCTTCCCTTTACAGATTATTTTATTTACTTCCAGAAGTTGCTTTTCCCCTGCTTCCGTGTCACATGTCGAGTCCTGGAAATGAAGGTACTTTTGCCAGAGGAGAGGCACAGTACAAGCAGCGGTAAAATCTAGCTCCCTCAAACTAGCCTTTAAAAACACCCAACCCCATACTTCAGGGACATCCCTGTCATCCCCATGAAGTCTCATTTTCCAAGGTCTATTCAATGCTTCAGCTTTAAGAAAATCAATCTGCAAAGCTTAAATAGGAATCAAAGGTCACCAGCACAGGGCATGAGAGCCACTTACTGCCACACGAGTTCCTGCTCCATTAGTTCTCCTCTGAGCTAATAAAATTCCCTCGAGCAAAATTTCCTAGTGATCTACCACCTCACAACCTGTCCCAGAATATCTGGTGAATTACACAATCAACCAGCTACTGCTTTACAAAATCCAGGTGAAACTGACTTCCAACATTTCAGTCTCTAGCTGTAGCATCAACATTCCTCTCAACAAGTACCCAGGATAGTACAGGAACGGACTGTATTTTAGGCTGTTTGCAATAGGATTCACTTCAGCAAATATCTGAAACTGGTATTTACTTAATGGTGGTACTGTTTTTCAATTACATCTCTCAAAAGACAGCAGCAATTACACAATTTTTGCAATATATTCCATAACCAAATATTCACTCTTCTGAAATACCAAACCAGTCTGCACCCACATGCAGCACTCCAGTCTGAGATCACTCTACTCCCACCGGTGAAATCCTAAGGTTTTGGAAAAGAAAAACCATCTGGTTTGCCAGCAGTGACACAACGTAGCTCAGAAGCAAAGTGCAGAGATTCTGTTTTCACCACCATATGTGACCCGAGCTCTTTCTGTCCTGCTGCTGCTGCAGCTTACCTTATGTTCCTCCGCATGTGAGACGGTTTCTGAGCCCTCTTCTTTTTGGTGTCCTCAGAGGCCAGGCTCTTGTGCTGGTTCTGCAAGAGTTGCTCTGCCCGCTCGCTCTGAGATGAGGTAGTTGAAGTCGAGCGCTGCCATTCTCCATCCTCCGCGTGCTCCGCATGGTCACCACTGAACGCGGCTTCCTGGGGCTGGTCTGCAAGGGCAAGAACATGACATGGGAACAGCTGTGCCAGGCTGGCAGCTGGCTTTTCCATCAGCATTCAGCAGGATCTGAGCTGAACAGAAACCGACAAACCCTACTCTCACCCATTTGCAGGCATGTCACTGTGAGGGTCAAAACTGGGGTCCTTTCTGACAGTCAAAGAGAGTTAAAAGTTTTTCAGTGAAGGGTCTGTCCCTAGTGAAAGCCGAGACTAACACCCCTCAACACAGCCCTAAAGTGTCCTGACAAGAAAACAAGGCAAAAGTATTTAGGTCCATGTGGAGCACTTGCTATCCCAATAGTCTGTTTTTCTATGAGGGCCTGATAAGCTCTGGTTAAAACAAGGAACTTGAATCTCTTTTTCCTCGTTTCACATCATTCAAGTAGGGCAGAAATTTCCATCTGTATGATACCCGTGTAACCATCTCCCAAGCCAAGAGAACACAGTATGTAAAAGGTTATCTGGTTCAAACACTGGGTCATGGCTCAGCAGGCAGCTCAGTGGTTACAGCACCAGGCTTCACTCTCAGGGTTTAAATGGTAATTTCCAACAAGCTTTTTGTCAAACAAAACTTAAGTGGCAGTACTCTTTCTACATTATAAATCACATGCATTCCTTTTGCTCTTCATTCTCCTATTTTCAGACTTCCATTTGTGCCTGATTCCACTCTTAAAGCACAATGTGAAATGACACCTTGTTCTATGTGACATTTGGCTCTGCAACAGGCTGACAGTGACCAAGCTAATGCTCCCAGAGCAAAGAAAGGAGATGCTTCTGTTCAAAAGCTTCCCTTGAAGCAAACTGTTTCTGACAAGCGTTGTAATAGCTTCTTTGAAGCATCTTGTCCCCTTGTGTCAGGCAAAGAGATGCCCTGAACTACATCTTGTAATCAGCTTTCTTGCTTACATTGTGTATCTAAGCTAATGACTGAAGTGAAATGACACTTAGACAGAACTTTGAAGGAAAGAAGACATCAGTGCAGAGGAATGTGGCAGATGAAGTGATACAGAACAAACAAAGCATCACATTGTTACTCAGGGATCTGGAGACAGAGAGCATTCTTTCTCAAAACGCTGGGAGCTTAAATGAAGGATGCTACAGTACAGCACATTGCACCTACAGCTGTCATGTTGATAAAATTAAATTAACCTTATCTCCAGTATCACATCTTAAAACTGAGATGACAAGAAGTAGATTCACAGCTTATTCAAAAGCACTAACTTTGCAAACTTCCTCTCCAGACATCCCACCAGACCCACCCCAGCATTTGCTGCAAGTCTATGTCAGAACACATTTAGGACTTCAGAGCTCAGCCCACCATGGACCAGTACCAGCAAGAGCAGCTCAAACATTTCGGTGAATATCTGTCTCTGCAAGCCCTACACATACTGGAAAACCAGGTATCCACAGCTTATGGGATGGAACAGATCTCATGATGAATGCAAGGAGAGGTATGCATATGAAGATAAAGGCAAAGGGGTTCACTGCTACAAGCACAGCAGTTCTACCACAGCCATGGTCCTGGAGCCCTGTCCTCCCACCATGTCTCTTCAGAATTACAAGCTGAGATATCAAGCATCAGGTCACTTGCAGACAGAGAGCTGTGGTGGGAATAAACCCAGTTTCTCAGGCTTCCCAGACAACAACTCTGCTATTTGAGCTACAGACACATTTTAGTCACATTACCTGCAATTCTTCAGCACTGTTTCCTTCCCCCCACCCCTCTCGACTCCTGGTTATATAACTAGATCAAAAGATTGGATGAAATAGGGCAAAGGGAAGCAGGGAGGCTGCACACGTGATCACATGCTCCGGGATGAGTCATTAAACCTGAGACAAACACTGCCATGGTTACACTGCTGCCATCTCACCCCGGGCCAGGAGGACCTTGACAAGGCACCAGACAGCACAAAGCCATGCTTGTTTGGAAGAGGAAGCGCTTCCCTCCCCACACTCCAGCAATTGCCCACGTCACCTCCAGCAGCCACTGCCACCTGCACTGTGCCAGGCAAGGGTGTCTTCAGGACAAGGGTGATAATAGCAAAACCTAAAGGCTCAGGAGCCCAAATTATTATGTCTCCTCTATGTTTTCAGATGTGTTATGCGATCCCTATGTAGACTCATTCCATTTCTGCATTTTACCTTTTCTTTCCTCTTAATGATATGTATTACAAGCTCTGGTGAAACCTACACGCAGCTGGATCAGATAGTGTTTTTAAATATAATTCTCATCTGACCAGGAGCCCGAAGCCTAAAATTTGATGATAAATTTCGTCCCACTCTGAGTACAAGCCCCCATTCGCCACAGCCATGTCTGCTCAGGCTGGTGTTTGTCCTGCCAATACAAGTTCTGAGGTGAAGAACACAATCTGTGCCTCAGCCCACATTCCTGCCACATATGCATCAAGAGAGCTCTTCCACGCTAGCTACAGCTCCAAACATCTCACTGATTCAGCTGCAGCGGGATTCAGGGGACAGCCGGCTTCCCAAAGGCTGCTCCTATCCTTTCCACCACCATGAACAAAGGTTTTCAACAAGTTTAAGTAACACAATGATAAAATCACAAGTCTAACCTTGCAACAGCTCCCACCACACCTGTGGCATGAGCTGGCAGTTACAAGCAGGAATTGTTTTGCTGCTGCTTTGTATTAAACTCCTGATTATGTGCAAAGTCTAAACCTAACCCAGATGAAAAGCGCGGCTCCCCGCTGCAGTCGCGTGGCTGCTCTCCAATACGGTGAGCTCCAAGCTGTGTAAATGGGACCCACACTGGGACAGAAACACATTAAGAAACAATATCCACGCACACAAAGACCTATTTTGTGTAAGAACAGGTCTGATCTTTGCATTGGAGGGAGTGTTGGAACAGCCTCGTTGAGCATGTCCCATCAGGTAATCAATGGAATAATCCTGCCCCAATTTTGCCAAACCTACATCTACAACTGAAACGCAACTACGGTTTTGTAACAGGAGCTCAACACACCATTCTGGCATGGTTATACAAGTAGTGTTTTACACAACACAAAAATTAGCAGCCACGTTTGCATGCTGACAACTGTCTGATCATGCTGGAGCTGCTGTGCACTCTAGGAAGACCTGGGCATTCATCCACATTGCCAGCTTGAGAAGAGCATTGCCACCAGCCTGGGGGGGTGACATACCAGCACAGCCCTGCACAGCAAGATGAGCCACATCAGAAAAAGCAGCTGAAGTCTGCCCAGCTGAAGACAGCTATGGGTCACGTGTGGTTGTAGGCAAGGGTGTAAATCCATCCTGAGGTTACACTCTGTGGGTACCAAGAATCACCCAGTTCGTGCCAGCTTTACTCCATGTTTTGCACTGTCCTCACCAGATCTACAAAGAGGATTTCCCAAGGGAAGTGGTGGTAGCATCAGTGCAGCTGCTCCTTCAGGTGAGTTTTAGCTCCCTGTCTGAGAAAACCCCAAACAGCTTCCAGGGGCTATGGACACCTGGACACACCCAGGCACTCTGTCCTGCAAGATACCCTGAATGCCAAGAGGGGCAGAACTATCCTTTCTCATGCACTTTAGAGGTGTACCTGCACCCTCAAAACCCAACAGACCTGGTTACAGCATGGCTCTGCTTTGTGCTGCAGACCAGAGGCTGCCAGTTTTCTTTGCTCAATAAGCAGCAGCAAGCACCACCCACAGATGTACATACAAATAGGGGGGAGGTGTTTGACCAACACTTACATGGCACAGTATTACAGTTTAGAAGTCTCTGTAAGAAAGAGAGTCGTGACTGCTGTGGGTAACGCTGCTTCAGATGTTCCTGTCTGGTGTGACTGCCAGAGCTGTCCCTAAACACTGCACACAGCTGTGACTCATAATGTGTAATACAGCAAAAGATTTGTCCCACAATCAGGCACCTCCTACTGCAGCCAAGCTCACCTCATCACCTCCTTCTCAAACTTCCATTACAACAGCACAGGATTCAGCCTGGAGAATATTCTCTACATCATCGATTCAGCAGTGAATTGCTCTAGACAGAGCCTGCTCTGCAAAATGGCTCAGCTTGCTGCCAAGCGTCATGAAGCAGCACATTGTTTTGAGGTGTGACATTTGTGTAATTAACACTGTCTTCTGACACCAAGGTAAGTGAAAAACAGTGTTACAGCCGATCTCCGTGCTCCAAGGTAGACCTCGGTAAGTCCAAGTGTCTGCACATCAACAGTTTGGCTCTAGCAACAGTCAGCACTCTTACGAGTACAGAAATTCCCATTCAGAAGATCTGAGGGTCTCTCACCTGAGGTTGCTGCGTAAGAAGATCCAAGACACCCCTCAGTGGACAAACCACTGTGTATGTTGGTGACTTTCTTGCCTGCCCGGTTACCAGCCAACTAACAGGGCTAGCTAGAGGTAAGTACACCTCCTCCTGG
Source organism: Hirundo rustica (assembly GCF_015227805.2). Lineage (NCBI taxonomy): Eukaryota > Metazoa > Chordata > Aves > Passeriformes > Hirundinidae > Hirundo > Hirundo rustica. The sequence goes on along the minus strand of NC_053461.1, from coordinate 6,287,323 downwards.
GAGACCAGCTTCATTGCCAGGCTAACTCCAGTGACTCCAGGGAAGACATAGCACTGAAAACCAGACACTTGCTTATTTCTAAAATCATTTCACTATGGAAACTCAGGACACCAAATAGGATAATATTGCTGAGTTTTCAGGCATTATTTCCTACCCTAAGGACAGGGATCTGCATGCATGGTGAGGAGGGTAGCTGCATGCAGAGCAGCGAGCAGTTAATTCTTACTTTGGGAGCCTTCTTTTGTCCTGCACAAAGAACAAAGAGCAGTTAAATATTATTGCAGGCCTTTTGGGAACTTCTGTGCAGTTTGTGGGCAAAAGCCTGTCAGAGACTAGCTAATACTAGCTAGTGCTACTACAGCCGGTACTGAGCTGTCAAAGCGGGAATGGGAGGAGCACCGAGGGATGGCACAAGAAAGTCTAATTGCACAGCTCCAGCTGTAACTCAGTCCCTGACACACTGAACTACAACTGGAGTGCCAAAGGCTGGAGGATCAACTCCGCAGAGCAAGCCAGACTGCAAAGGCTCTGCCAGCCCGGAAGATGCTCTGTGGGGTTATGTGATGTTTCTCCGGTGTGCTGGGAGCTGGAGTGGTGGGTAGGTGATGCCAGAGTGCACCTGGCTCACGAAGAACAGCAGTCCTCTAACTGCAGCACAGCAATCAGTTTGGAGGCTGGCAACATGCAGAGTCCTCTGGCTCATCCTCTACTCAGCTGTGCAATATAAATGAAATATTTTCAAAATACTCTTTGTATGCAACTGGTGCAGCTGTTGCGTGGATGCCACGCAAGAAGGGAGAAGTGGTGTCTGCCCAGAGCACCTCTCACAGAGGTGGCATTGCGTGAAAACACTTGAGCATCACAAGGCTGGGCTGGAGGCAGAAAATTCCTTGTGAAACCCCTCTAGTACAGCATAGGTGAAAGCAGGGGAAAAGCTCAGACTCCCTTCCTCCGGGCTTCACCTGTTGCAACACCCAGGAGAGACACAAAGACGGCACACGTCAACGCCCGGTTGCTTCCGCCCAAAGCACTGCGAAAGCCACCTCAGAGGGGGTCGGAGCGGACAGAGCAGACGCAGCCCCTTCGGAAACTCGGGGCTCTCCCCGGGGCAGCCGCTGTCAGGGCAGCTAATTAGCAACAAGACTTTGTTCTCCTCGGAAAATAATCGGGCTCAGTCTTCGACGGCAGAACGCCCCTCCCAGCCAGCAGCGCTTAACAAAGCCCATATTATGTAAGTATTATATAACCCGGCACACCTGCCCCCCGGTGCCGGCCGCGCTGCCCTCAGCACGGCGGACCCCGCGCCCGGCCGCCCCTCGGCCCTCGGCGGCCACCGGCAGCTGCCAGCACGCCAGCCGGGACAAGCCCTTTGTCCGCTTGTGCACACAGGAGCACGGCTGTGGGAGCTCCCGGGCCAGGCGCTGCACGCTGGCCGAGCGCGGAGCCACCCCGGAGCCGCGGGCAGCGGGAGCGGCAGCCCCGGCCCAGGCTGGCCCCGCCCGGCTCCAGCGGGACGCAGCCCACTGAGCACAGCGGCGACCCGGCACTGCTCTGGCTCTGCTGCCTGGTGTCCTGCTGAGTCACAGCCATGGTACTGCCCGGCACAAAGGCGTCTTTCGGGCTGAGCCTGCTCCCAGGGGAAGCTTCCCTCGCTTGTCAAAAAGCACGTACATCTTCATTCCGGTCGCTGACTTATCTAGGAGTTAACCACCCCAGGTCTGTCGTTCATACCGTAACCAGACACAGAGTCTGTCATGTTGGTATAACAAAGAGCGCTGCTTGAAGTCTGAGTAACATGTTTTTCATTTCTCTAAGTATCAGTACAGTGATCACTCGCTGTGAGTTCAAGACACCTACGTGCAATCTGCAGATTGCTGGTGAGGGATGGCAGGCTCTGCCTCTGTCCCCAGCGCAGGACACCAGAGGTTGGAGGGAAGAGATAAGCTCTAAAGAAAAAGCCACCAGCACTGACTCTGTGGGCACGAGGAGAGAGACAGATGACGAGTACGCACAAATCAAACCCATCTCCAGTCTCCTTTGGCAAGAAGTGAGCCCAAATCAATGGAAAACTTTAACAGATAAATTACAAGGCAGCACTGCCCTTCTTTTTTCCTTCAGACATCTTCCAGCATATCAGTTGCTGATGAGGTTATGCTGCAGAATAAAACTCCTTTCCTGGCCTGAAGGAATTCTTCAGGAACAAAAGGCAGCAGAATTGAAGGGCAGGAGCAAGGAATATATCACCCAAAAACCAAAGGGCAAGGAAGCAGCCAAGAAGTGCCAAGAGGCAAACTGGAATATCCAACCGCCAACTATGGTGACAGGCAATATATCTTCTAACCCTGAGATTATGCAAGCAGAACCAGGCCCCAAATACCCAAGAGATCTTGTTCTGGCTGTGCCTCAGTGCTGTGGACGCTGAGACCCAGGTTACATAAACACCAAAGAGCACTTATATAACTGCTGTATAGCACAGGCTTGCAGGCACTGGCACCCCATTGCCACCGGAGTGTGGCAAGTACCTGCTCTGAGATCCAGCCCCTCCAGGATCTCCTCCCATCCCTGCACAAACCCCCGAATGCAGCCCAGGTGCAACCCATCAGGTTGTCCTCCCTTTCACAGGCTCCACAGGCTCATGGTTACTCTGGAGCACTGGGCAATCCTGTATCCATTTCCAGCTGCAATATGTTCAGAAGAGGGTTGTGAAATCTCAAATCAAACATTTTCACAGTGCTTTGAGACAGCAACACACCTGGAGAGATACAGAATGCCGCTACCTGCCATCTCTCTTCTGGATATGTAATCAAAACTACTTTTCCTGATGAAAGTCCTCAAACATAAACTGTCCCCTCCTGCTGTGCTCCCTCTCCTGCACAGACACTGTGGGCATTAGTAAAGACAGGAAAGGCATCCACTGGGGGAGCGAGGGAAGCAGGGATCGGTCACATTTGTCCTTTAGCCAGGGGTGTGCGAGAGCAATGAGTTACATAAAGCTACTGCTCTGGAGTCAGGAAGTGTTTCAGGCTGTGTGCTGGAAGTTTTCAACAAGCTGTGCGCAGGAGGGAACTGAAACCTCCCCTTTCTGGTTATCCCAGTTAACTAGTAACCCAGAATAGAGTTTTGTCAACCAGATTATGAAAATTACCATGGGGATCTAAACCACAAGTAACTGGATTTAACCTTATTTATTTTCACAACAGTTTGAAGCTTTTTTTAAAGAAGAGAAATATGATCTAGTTTATTGAGGAGGCTAAACATTGATTTCGGTAACAAAGATAAATTTCCCCTTTCCAGCTTCAGAAAATAGATGCATACGGGGGCTTGACACATTCCAAGCACAGTGAATCCAGCTGGCTGCTACCATAACTCTTCTAGGGATAAATTTCAGGGACTAAGAAAAGAGGACGAGTAGGGGAGCAAGCATTCTGCATTATGCAATGATTACATAAGCATTAATTTACACTAGGTAGCTGCGAGTTGTAGCTTTATACCAGCATACTCTCAGAGCCATGAGAAATAATAAAGAAGGGATTATTGCTGCCACACACTTTCAGGGCCACCAAAACGGCAAACAACAAGCACCAGCTGAACTTTAATCTCTGCCTCAAGCTCTCAGCGTAGCCTTGCTCAGGACCTGCTAACAAGGACAGGGAGAAGACAGGTGACACTCATTCCTAATTTAAAAGAGCAGCAGGGGAAATAATCCCAGCACAAGGCATCCTCCAGCATCTGAGTCTTCCTTTGTTGCTGCTCCTCATTGCAGTGGTATAAGAGAGGAGTGATTTCAAAATTATAATAGTGTCATTTGCATTCTCATCAGTGTCAAAGGAGTTCATGGGCATGAAGAACTCCTCACAATAACCTGTGAAACACCCTCCTGTCCATCCTGCAGGCATTAGTGCTGGGTAACTCAAGTTTTTGGCTCTCTGTCCTATGCTCTAACCAACTATTCTCTTTCTTCTCCTTAAATATAATTTCCTCCTTGAAAAAAACAAAACACAAATAGGGATTTTTTTTAGAATTGTAAGCACATAACTTCAGCTACATTCCCTTTTTCTGCCTCAGTATCTAAAGTAATTTCAGAGGAATTTTTGAGGACTCTGTTTAATGAGGAAGGCATTACTTGGGAGAAAAATTCAAATTGTTGAGTTGGAGCCTGTGTGCCACCACATTCCACTGGCACTTCTCTCAAGAACTGCAGCCAGAAAAGTGACCAAGAGCACTGGAGAAAGTTAATAAGACCAGGATGAAACACCGTCACTGAAAGAATAATCTGTTTCTAGTTTTCCTTTCCAAAATATTGGTGCTGCTAAAGGAGTTTGACAAAAGGCTGCAATGTTGTTTATGGCAATCAGACTCAAACAAATTGAAATCACAATGTCACAAGGATCCCCCCACCCAAAATACCCAACACCCTAAGAGCTAAGCACATTAAGCCTGGAAAAGAAACAGGTACTTGTTCCTTTGTAAGGTTGCTAAAATGATAATTACCTCTATGGTCAAAAAAGAAAAATATGTGTATATCAGGAGGAAATAGGGATCTTTACATAAAAGACATTTTTCTCACAGGACAACAGGGGGATAGGTAGTTTGCTGTAACAAACCTTAATTTACTAGCTGGTGGGTGCTACCATAAAATAATTAAAATTTGCTCTGATTTTTCCGAAACATTTTTAAAATAACAAAAAGGTATCACAGGACTGTATATACAGGTGCTTCCTACTTTGGAGACCCCAAAGAAGTGTTCAGGCACCTGGAGTGAGGAAAAGCCATATAAACCAGAGAGGAAAAGAAACATTGCTCAGTGGTTGAAGCACAAAACCAAGGAGGAACATAATGTGTAAGTTCTGCACAGACTCACTCAGTGACTTTGTGCAGTTTATCATCTCTCCTGGGACAGAAAGGTTGTGCAGAAGTGTGATGGAAACTCTCCTGGATCCACCAGCCAAAACAGAACCCCATTAGATCACTTAAAAAAGCTTCCTCAGAGAGAATATTCTACTGCTAGAGACTTTGGTAGAGACTGTGACAAACCTTGCCCCAGACTTTACAACTTGACCAGTGCAAAGAGGAGTTAATCTGCACTTTTGCTCTCTTACTTTTGTATAAATACCTTTCCACCCAAAATTTCTGAAAGGCCTCTAACCTTGTATTCTCCCTACATCTATGACCTATAGTCTAATTTCCAAAAGCATCTTTCCTTCCCTGTCTTCTCTTTTTATACCTATTATCTAGACTAAGTTACATAAGCCACTTGTATCATCACCCAGATTCCTCATTTATCCAAACTCATTTTCTATTGTAATTCCTTTTTTTTCTCAGTTCACACTCTCCCAGAATTAGCTTCTTTGTCCTGTCACCACAACCAAAGAAATAAGATGGATTTTTTTTTCCTCTAGAACCCCACTTCCAATTAATGGGTAACTAATATTGCATGGCTTATTTCTGTGAAAACTCCTCATGACAACCACACTGTGCTTCTGTAATAGACCAGGAATCCAGAGCTGGAACTCCTGGGGACCATTTTTGATCAGTCTGTTAGGTTCACAGCATGACTTTGGAGGTATCTGCCACATGAACAAGGTGCAAGAAGCTTGGCATCACAAAGTACCTCACCTCAAAGTAAGAAGTTAAATTACAAATTTAGAAAGTTCTTCAAATCTGAACCAAGTTTTTTCTCTGACACACAACATTCTCCCACCAGCAAACAAATTAAGTGGCAGCTATCCCCGAACTGTAAACTCCTGTTAGGATTTCACCAGTGTCTTCCATTTGATGGGGGGAAAAACAGCCAAGCAGCTTTTAGTCTCTTAGGCACTAATTAGGGGATCTGGAGCAAGCACCAACAGCTCTGCCTGGTGCCCAGATTGTTGCCCGGTCAGCAAGTCACCAAATATTTCACTGACAAAAGAAGCTCTTGAAACTCTTATCAAGTAGGATGTTGCAGGGGAAGTATACACACAAAGTTGAAGGGGGTGGGAGAGAGGACAGTGGATAGAAAATGATACTGCTATTAACAACTGCCTCCTCTCTTGGAAAAAATAACTTTCACAGCATTACAACAGCAGCAGCAACAGTAACAGCCAGATTCAGAAAGTCACATCACCAAAGACTTCAGAATTATAGAAGACTGAGCTTCCTTCTCATGTTCTCTCTATCAGGCCAACAGGGACTGCAAGGCTCTGAAATATCAACCTTTTCCACCCCTGCCTGGTAGGGGAGCACATTAAAACTTGAGACCTACAGAAGAGCCTTGGTTCCTGATGCCTTTTTACTAGCCACTGACTGGAGTGCTCCAGCCCAGGGGTGAGAAAATGAATGGCCTGTAACGGGAAAACAAGAGGGAAAAGAAAACAAGGGAGAAAAAGAAAGAAAAATCAACCCACAAAATTCCCCCTCTGTGTCCTACCTGGAAACTGCTGAGACTCATCCAAGAGTAGCATGCTGCTCAGTGCAACGAGGCAAGCCCTTTGCTTGCACACTTGCTCACCGCGGCCGTGCACTCTCAGCTCTTCTGCTATTCTTGTCTCAGGGTCTTCAGGACAAAAGTTTCCAGTCACTCCTGGGAACTCCTTATCTCTGCCCACAGCCCAGCGAGCACTAAATCCACTCTCACTGGCTGTTGAGTTTGCAGGCGGGAAAAGACTCCTGATAAAGCAGTCCAGGGTACAGGCAAGGAAACCTGCTCTTAAAGTTTCTGAAAATAACTTTGGTAAATAGCTCCTAGTGCTTGAATTCACCCAGCTGGTGTGACGAAGAGCAGTACGTATATATCCTCCCTGCACCCAGCCGAGACGGACCGGGGTCACTGTTATATAACTAGTTAAATATGCCTCGTGTTCAGCCTAAATAAAAATTGCCACTATCTCCTCCCCTGCTTGGAGAGTCAAACAACACAGCCCTGCCCGAGTTAGCTGCTGCACCACTGGGGACCGACGCCTGGAGCTGTGCTGCCGGGACGGTTTGGCTTCTGTACGCGCTCCCGATCAGTGAGAGCAACCTCGGTTATGCCTGGGAAAAGAGTTTTAGAAGAGAGAAGAGGAGCGGGGAGGCTGAGTGGGTGTGTACGGGGGAGGTCTCTCCCCTCTGGAGCAGCAGAGCTGCACGCCGTACGGATCAGATCCCATTCACTCACCCTGTGATCCAGTTCAACTAGTGGCAGAGACCAAGACAGAGAATAAAATAAAAATCCTTACATAACCGTGCAGGCTCCGGTGGGGCCCCGCACAAGGGGAATCCCAACAGACAACAGGACGTTCAGAGCAGGGGACACGTAGGACCCTAACTCTGCTTGGAGTTTCAGAGCACGTAAGGAAAAGTGAGTGCGAAGGAGACGCAAAAAAGAGCACAGCCTTTCTGGCTTTGAAAACAATTGTGATTTCATGAGCTATTTGCATGGTGCCTGCTAATTTGCAAGAAACCTGGACAACTGAGACTGAAACTTGAGCAATCTGATGGAGCTGGTAATCTGTTTGCACAGTAACGGGTAAAAGAGCATCCTGTTCACTTGGTTACATCAGCAGCTTGTAGACCACTGCAGTTTCTCAGTTTTTAGGAAAAAACTTTTCAGAATTTGTGGAGTGGGAGACTATTTTATGTGAGCCTGACAGACAACAGGACGTTCAGAGCAGGGGACATGTAGGACCCTAACTCTGCTTGGAGTTTCAGAGCACATAAGGAAAGCGTGAAGGAGACGCAAAAAAGAGCACAGCCTTTCTGGCTTTGAAAACAATTGTGATTTCATGAGAGGCACGAGAGAAAATAAATAAGTACAGAGTAAGTCCTTTAAAGCTGTGGTTGAACCCCTAAAGGCTATCTATCCTACCTAACGCTCATCAGCTTTACAGAGACTTTATCCATGCCCAATTCCCTTCACAGGCATACCTAATACCAGTAATAAACAGCAAACCTGGACTGAGAGACATGTAATGAAATTAGCTCACTGGTAGTGAGCATTTGTCCATGTAACAAAGTCAGCTGTTTACTGAAACAACTGGTGAGGGAGTGCTGGGAAAGCCAGGATACACACAAGAAACCCAAAGCAAGGCGGTGTCCGAACAGCCCTCGCACAGACCTGCAGGAGTTCAGGACAATGAGCTGCACTCATCACTGCAAAAGCTGATCTAAAGGTCTGCAAGCACAGCCAGGGCAGAGCCCAGTTCCCCTTTCTTTGTGTGACTCCAACCATTTTTATTTGACCTTTTATTTGAGAGGGTAGCAGGGCACTATGAATGCTTGTTGCCATCAAAACACCCTCAGTGCTTCAGGGTACATCACAACTTTGAAACAAACCCAAGATGCTTTTTCATAATTAGAGCTATATAAATTTTACAAACAAAAAACCAAAAACAAAACCAAACCAAAACAAACAAACAAAACCAAAACCAAAAAACCAAACCAACAAACAAACAAACAAAACCCACAAAAAAACCCAACCAAACAAACAAAACTGTATTACAATTAAGACACTCAGTAACAAGGCAGTCTTTCACCTATGTCACAGATTCAAACAGCCTGGCTGGCACACGATGTTTATCAAGGGGGAAAAGAAGGACAAATGTATTAAAGAAGTGCATAGCCAAGGATCTTGTAACAGGCTTTATAAGGACTTTGTAGGGTTGGAATAAATAAGCAAACATGACCTCAGCATCTGACCTAACAGATTTACAAAACTGGAAAGCAAGACTTAAAAACAAGCACTGGTAAATACAACTGGGTATTTGCAAAGCATGCAGCGCTGGTTTTGGCTGGGAGAGAGTTAATTTTTTTCATAGCAGCTAGTGTGGGACTGTGCTTTGGACTTGTGTTGGAAATAGTGTTATAATAGAGATGTTTTTGCTGTTGGTGTGCAGGGCTAATAAAGAGTCAAGGCCTTTTCTGCTGACACTGCCCCACAAGCCAGGAAGCTGGGGGCGCACAGGGAGTTAGGAGGGGACACAAGTGGGACAGCTGACTCCAAGTGGCCCCAGGGATATCCCAGACCATATGGTGTCAAGCTCAGCATACAGAGCTGGGGAAAGGAGGAGAAGGAGATGGTATTTGTCTTCCCAAGTCACTGTTACTGATGGAGTCCTGCTTTCTTGGGGATGGCTGAACAGTTGCCTGTCCTTGTTCTGCTTTGCTGTTAAACTATCTTTATGCCAACCCATGAGCTTCATCACTTTTACCCTTCCTCTTCTCTCCTCCATCCGATGGGGGATAGTCAGTGGCTGTGTGGGGCTGAGCTGCCAGCTTGGGTTAAACCACAGCACATCCATATTACAGCAGTCAAGCATGAGAAAAATGGTAGTTCAAAACACTGGGGCAAACAGGAAACCTATTCCTGTCCTTCTGCACACAGCAATAAAAAGGGAATGTCCTTCTTCACCTTAGTGTGCAAAATGGAAAAGGAATTTTTCTAGTTCTTCTCACAACACGCTGCTGGTGAGGCCACCACTGTTAGCCAGGATAAATACATATTCACACAACCAAGAATGAAATCTGCCTTGAACAGTCAGTTTATAAAATGATCTCCTCATGGAAGGTAATCTTGTTATGGATAAGTCCATTTACTGAATAGCTTTTCCATGAGGCCAGTCTCATCTGTAAAGAACAATGTTCTCCCTCCCCTAGAGGGTCTGAAATCTCACCCAGCTGTCACACCTCACCTTCCTCATCTCAAACCACACTCTCTTTGCAAATGGACAAACTGTGCTATACCACACAAGAGGCTTCTCAAAAAGCTTTTGTGACCTGAGAGATTCTCTTGCTAACAATTTAGGAGATTACCTCTATTAAACAAAACAAACCAAAAAAACCAAAACCTCACCAAAAAAAGTGCCAAACACCCGCCCCCAACACGATGAAGTTTGTATTTTCATAGAATATTAAGATAAAGGGCCTTCAGAACACGTTTTTTATTTGGCTGACAAGTGTTTCCAGCAGCAATGTCAGCATCCCTGAGCACTGCAAAATTAAAAGCATTGAAACTCATACCTAAGCCTGTCTACACAGAGAAGTAACTTCACTGTAAAGTGTTTCAGAACACTAGTTCCTCCATATAGCAAAGAACATTATCAAACTGAACAGTTAAAACTAGTTAAACTAAATAAATTTCAAAAAAATGTCCCAAAACATGCATTCTGCATTCAGTTCAAGGTGGAGTAGCTCCTTCCCCAGCCCCATGCCTGTTGTCCACCTTGAACCTCTCACCCCTGCTCCACAGGCTGAGCAGCTCCATGACTGTTCAAGACTGACCTGACCCAAGGACAGCACCCGAAAGAAGCACTGGATCTATGATGTGCCACCCTGCTCTGGGCCCCTGCAAGCTGGGGTGGTTCCCTTCTCCCCAGGCTGTTCATCCTCATCACTGCCCCATAAAGCAGAAAAGACCTTCCTTGCCCACCCTCAGCTGCTCCATGCTGGCTGCACAGTCCCTTCCCCACCCCACAGCTCTCTCCCAGCCACACCCCACAGCCAGCAGTCCTTCTGCATACCCCACTGACCTCCACTGGACAGGGAAGCTGCCTACTAACCCAAATTGTTTGTAAGTTACTGAAGGTGAACTAGGCTCGGCAGCCACATTTCACTCTTGATTAGCACCTGCTAGTAGCACATACACATATCATTAAGGCCACTTTCCCTGTCCTAGTTTCCATGTTGTTTTAGCAACACTGAAAACACACAAGAACACCAGGTTTGAGTTGGACACGGTATAAGGTGTTGTTTATCCACCGAATCACACTTGGACTCCACAACACTGTGTTGGCGAGTGAGTATTGCTGGGCTTTGAGAATCATTTGCTTTTTAAACAAACACTGCAAGGCAAATAAAAATTCTTTTTAACAAGATCTAAACCAACCATGGAAAACCAGACAAGTTTTTCCATTGACTTTAGTGAATTTTAGACAGAACCATAAGTCATAAAATTTGATAATCTGTTTATTCTCATTTTATTTTATAAATATATGTCTTGGTAAATTTTCTTTCCCAAACTCATCAAATCATAAGTGGGGGGAGGTTGGGAAGTTGTACATAATGTAACAAAAATCTAATTGCACAAAATACAGGAAGTGACACAATGCAGTGCCTCTTGCAAATGCTTTCACACTGTCACTGTGGCAAAACACACTGCTTGAGATTCCAAGGCCTTCAGAGGTTGTTTAAATGTACCAAAGAAAACAAGCTGTTACTAGACAAGATGTAATGATTTAAACTCGAAGAATTTATACCATAGATATTTATCATCATTTTAAATCACAATTAAATCCATTGAGTTACAATCTCAGTTACATTCAAGAAACTGATTCCTCATTTCTGTAACCTGCTAAATTTCTCTGCTGCTGTAGATGACACAATGTATTTGTGCACCACTGAAGAATTTTTTGGTACAACTTTAATTTCATTCCATTCATTTTCAGCTATGTGCAAATTTGGCATAAATCACAAGCCGTGTATACAAAAGTACCACTTTAAAATTGCTTCTAACAGTGCAATTATTTTTACATACTTTACATAGATGAAGATTACCTGCAGATGTTTTAACTGCAAAATTTGTTCTGACAGAGATTTAAACTAGAAGTTTCTGTTCACTTAGCCCAAAAAGATTTTATCTTGTAGCTTTCTCCTGTCTCATTCCTATTTGCATATTTGCAAGTGAAAATAAAATCCTGACTCCTACTTAGAATTTTTTTGAGGCTGAGTCAGTGAACTGCATATTGAAGAAAATGAGAACAAGACATTTTAAACATCTGCAGTACAAAATACTGTTAATAAGAAATACTTTGATCCAAACAATGAACCAGACACTTCTAAAAGCTCAGTGTTGCAATTTCGTTAAAGCCTAAGTAAGAAGTTGAAAAGATAAATAAAGGAAATAACTGCGATGTGATATTGTGTTTTAAAATTGGAACAATACTTCTAACTTAATTAAAACAGTTCCTCACCTCCTTCCACATTTTTATTATTTAATATTACACTGGTACAACGTATAGCTACATGCACATTTTATTTAACCAGTCATTAAAACCAGCACAATACCACATAAATTAGGGGAAAATGAAATTAAGGACCTTGTGTGGTTTTAAACTCAGAAAATCAAGGAAGTGCTTCACCTAGTAGATTTGAACATAAAAAGGGTGCTGCCTAAGATGTAAACCAGAGGATTTTCACTTTGGCTTCTTCACACTCATCAGCTGAATTTGGCAAAGTGACTTTGCCACTCCTTACCTGTTCAGGAGGGAAAATACCGCATTACAAATTTGCTAATTAGTTTCCATGTGATTTCATCACCATTACAGAAGTCCCCGATGAGGGAATACAGTATCTCCTAGCAATGGCAAGGCGTGGTAGAAAGCTGAGTCTGAACGTACGTGGGGGAAAAAGGCACCAAACAGGACAGAGGAGCAAGTGAGACTGTCCTTTGTTAGAGATTCTCTGGCTTTATGAAAAGAAAAACCAAGTTTTTGGCATATAAAGCACAACCTCTATATCCTGCAAAGCTTATCAGAAAAGCAGGAAGACAACTTGGATTATCCCTTGTTCAGCTAATAACTGCTCATTCGCTGACCCTGCTCCCCACACATTCATGCTGCTCTCACATTTGTGACAGCTTTAAGAGAAGAGATAAAAGAGAGGCAAAAACCCCCAAACATTTGAGAAATTCCATATACATATATATAGAAAATGCAGAGCCATGGATGTGGGCTGCCCCTGAACCGCATAGAAAGATTTCTATTTTGTATTCCATCATACGCAATAGACCAAAGGGAAGGAGGGAGAAAAGAGGAGCAAAACGCGTCGCTGGTTAGATGTGCCAGTCCCTGCGCCCAATTGGCGGCTCCGAAGGAAGCGGAGCTCTGGCGTCATCGCCTCCTTTTAAAGAAGCAAAGCAAGTCATTACTCCGGGTTATATAACACCCAGACGATGCCAGACTTCGTGCCACCCTCTCAGAAAGGAAGCCGCTGTCAGAGAGCCTGGGAGGCGGGCAGGGGAGCCACCGACGTTTTCTTTCGGAGCTTCCCCTTGCTCGGGATAAGCCCAGGACACCGGGGAGGAGCGGCGGCGTTCGGACAGAGCAGGCAGCTGGCCAAAGGCTCAGCGACCGCCCTGCAACATCGGCAGTCCGCAATCTCCTGAGCAGGGGGCTGGGGGACAGCACTCCTCAGGATCTCATCCTTCCTTCCCTCACTCACCCTGCTGAGAATAACCTAGTTCACGGGCTTAGTTAGCATGCTGGAATCGGTCAATAAAGCCCCCGAACATCAGGCACTTCTCCTCCCACGCTCCTCCCCATCGTTCCCTGATTTACTGGCGAACAGGCTGTAGGCAAGGACCTCTACCGTCCTCCCACCACCGAAACTGCCCCAACACAACAGAATGCCCAGCCAGGCAATCTGCAGCTTCACAATCGGCAGAAGGGGAGATAACAAAGCATCCAGCGCTGCCTGTTCCCAGCAAAGCACCCTAGAGGATTTTTCTTTATCACATTTAGTGAGTCCAGTAAATCCAGTTCAAGGAAGTTGGGTGCTGCAGGGTCTGCACAATGTGCTGGGGACAGGGACTCTCTCTGGCTGGGCAGGACCAAGCCCCTCAGACTGCACACACAAACATCATTTTGCTCTGACACACACACTGTGCTCCCAGGAAAACGCCAGAATAAAAACAACAGGTAAAATCTGCAGCCTGCTGTAATGAAGCAAAGTTCCCAGAGAAATCAGCGGGGCTTTTGCCTAAACGAGAGTCAAACCTCCTCTGCAAATTTCAATGTAACCCTTCAGTATTAGTCAGAAACCAGGACTACTAAAACTGCCAATGCTACCAGCCCATCCATTTCCACCTTTGAAACTACCCGCATCTTTTGTATTTTATTCAGCTGGATTGTGGAAACACAGAAGCCAGCCAGCTCCTAAGTTTTGGGGTCTTAGGAAACCCACACAAGTCTTGAACATAAGGTTTGTGGACACAGGGAGTATATGGTGAACAGACACAAAGCTCTTACCACTTTCAGGAACTGAGAGAACAACAAAACCCCCTTAACTTCTTACTTACAGTACATCACCTGAGAAATACATCCACCGTCTGCAATTGGATGCACATTTACTGAGTTACCCACAACCATCTGGGACTGAGCCCCACATTTCTGCACCTATATGATAAAGAACATTTAAACACTCTGATCCATAAGAATAATTTTCTAATTAATGCAGTTTCCTACAACAATTTGATTAAGTTTAAACACATGTCAATAGGCAGGATATTAGTTGACAAGTAAATTATTTTACAGGTAGTGATGCTTTTGTACCTCTTATGATACCACACAAGCCATCCTCTTTGCAGGCAACTATTGGCTTGGAAGACAGTCTACGTAAACTTACTACAAGCATGAAAACATACCTGGCTTGTAAAGAACATCGAAGTGCACAGTGGGACATGGAAGTTCAGATACGGCTCTTTACTAAGACCAGAGCCATTGCATAGGCAACAAACCTAGACTAGAGCAAAGGTTTGTTTCCCCCAGGATATGCCCTTCCAGCTTCCTTAGAAATAGTACTGGTGGGCTCCAGAGGGAGCTGCACCCACCCACAAGTAACCAAAATAAAAGAATCTACATAGGGAAGTCCATGAAGAAGGAAAATGTGAGATGTTAATCATCCTTCCCCAAGAAATCCACCTCGTGCACTGCAAACATCCACTTGTAGATTAAAGAGCAGGATAATGATTTATGGGGACTCACCACTCTGGCACAGGTACATACAGAACACACAGGAGTTTACAGTTAAAGCCCCCCTCATTATTGCCTTCAGTGCTTTTCTAGATAAGAAAGTCCTGACTTTTGTTTCTTTCCATACCTTTTGCTCCAACTCACCCATTTCCAAACAATAAAAAGAGCCTGCTCTCCACTCCAAACTTAGTCTGATGGGCTCGTGCCTTTCCTTAGCCCCAGCACATGCTTCCAGCTGCACAAGGACAGGAGACCAAAGCACATGTCACCAGTCTGAGGCAGGAAGCACACAGCAAGCAAAGCCACCGTGCCACACACTGCAGCAGATGGAAGCAGGGTTCCTCAAAGAGCAGCTCTGGCCCCGGAGGCTGCCTCGACCTTGGGATGCCCATCTGACCTTGGTGCCACCTGGAGACACAGCTGTGAAAGGCTGCTTTCTACAAGGAGTGGAAAGATTAAAGCAGTACCTAATTGCTCCTCCTCTTCTCAAGGAATAAATTTAAGTTTCTAGCAGACATGAAGGGCAACTTAAAACCAGCGTTTCCTAAAAGAAAGTGTTGTGCAGTCTGGTCAAAAGTAGAAGGCAAAAGGTTTCAAGTTGTTGGAACAAATCTCCATTTACCAACACAAGCAGGATCATTCATTTCAGGTAAAAAGTGCAGGGAAATTACTTTCTAACAGCAGTTTCTTTTTTCTTCTCCTTTTTATCTCCAGCAGGATGGGCCTTTCTATATATCTGCATATAAAACGATATAGAATATGATACCATTTAGCAAGAGAGGAGACTGTCTCCATATTCTTCCTCTGCCTTTCTCTGTTTCATACAGGTAAGTATAACATGACCTAATTTATAAGAATAATTGCTGTCAGAAAGAAAAAAACTCATGTATTTGAGGAGGAGGAGCCTGCAAAATGAAGAGACTTATACCAAAGACTTTACTCTCTTCCCAATCACACACACATCCAGCTGGGGACTCCCACACACCCCAGTTTTTTTTTTGTTCCAGCACTTTTTTGGGAGAAGAAAAAATAGAATGCTTTGTGGTGGGAAGCACATGAATGACACCATCTCCAAAATGAGCAGAAGATCTCTGTACCTCAAGGAGGTATTCATGTATCATTCAAAGAAATATTAACTAACACTTCCACATGACTTTAAAAACAGACTTCCAAAATAATTTCAGCTTTAATAACCCCAGGTGTCAATAAACCATTTAGTAAGTATGGCATTAATTACTCATTTTTCCCATCAGATTAGACAAAGAAATTGCCCAGGCAGCTACAAATTGATTTTCCTTTCAATGTAATTGCACCCCGCAATGATGATCCACAAAGAGCACCATATTAAACAAAATCCATACTTGCTATAATTTCAGGCCAAATTTTTTCCCCTCAAAAACCAAGTGAAAATTGTAGGAAAAGCTGATCAAGCAGGACTCATTTAAATGAACAGCTTTTCCTCTGGTGAAGGTTCAAGGGAAGCAATGATCTTTTCAAGCCTGGATCAGCAGTGAAGGCTGAAGTCAAGAATTCCTGCCTTGGTATCAAGGGGGGAAGCTCAAGGCTGTGAATACCAAGTGGCAGCTCAAGTTCAAGCAAAAGCAGCTACTGAAATACATTGTGGATCGTGCTGCAGAAAGGAAAAGTAGCTCTGTTTGAGCTATCAAATGTCATAAGCAGGATGAGCAGTTTTAAGAGGCTAGGGTGAGGAAAAGGGTCTCTCTTCCCCCTCACTCACCTCACACACCAATCTCTCAGATGTTCTGCGGTTTCCTGATGCTCTCACCCTGCCAAGGAGCTACAGTGTGAAACATCACTACACCCATGTGTCCTCCTATTCCTGTACCTGCTATTCTATCACCAACCAAACTGTGCTTCTCATTCACTCCTCTCTAAGAGTCTGCATGTCCACAAAACCCTACACAAACCAGTCTTGGTTTGCTCCAGCACTTTGTCAGGGAGTAGGAGGAATAGTATGAGTCTGAGCTGGGAAGAGGGAGCTCCTCCAGTTCTCCAGTAGTCAAACAGAGATGCCACAGAGCTTGAACATTCCCAGCCCTGGGAAAGAAAGAGGGGACAGGAAAGGAGAAAAAGTGCACAACACAGGGCAGGAGACAAGGCCAATTCCACAGAGTTTGTCTTATCACAACAGTATATCTAATATGTTATTATTTGGGGTTGTCTGGTATCTTTGTACAGTAGAAATTGCAGCACTACTGTAGTACTGGAAAATTGTTCTCTAGTATACCCTGAAAGCACTGATTCCAACCCCTGTCTGCTGTTCCATGCACCCTGTAATGCAAACACAACCAGGAGCCTTTGAGGACAGTGTCTGACTGCTTGTGCTTATTAAGACATCTTTGAGAGATGTCTTACTTTTACCCAGAACTGCACTTTAAGAAAGTGTTTAACCCATATACTCAGAGGTAAGAAAACAAGCAACTTGCCATCACTATTAATAGCAGAATTACAGCTATATGTATGAATAAAAGATAATGAACTCCAGAGACATCAGTCAGAAAAATCCAGAGACATTCCCGAAGTGGAAAAACAGAACAGTTCAGTGGGATTCATTCAAACACTCAACAGCTTTCCCAAGGAAAGCTCTGATGTATAAACAGTCCATGCATTTGAAATTATCTGTAAAAACCATACTGGAGGTTTGTTTCCTCTTTGCTCAAATTAGCTTTAATTCCTATGGAGCCCTACACAGCCCTGAGCAACAACCAGGATCAGAGAAAAACTGCAAGACTTGAAACAGCCCTTTATCTCTCCAGTCATCAGTACATCACATTTCTAGTGAATACTATTTAGGAAGTTAAGAAAAAAAGTTCCTAGCAGTCACGCATTGCTATCACAAAATCAAACATGATAAAACAGGTGCTGCAACCCACAAGTGATGAGAAAACAGACAAAGTGGGCAGGGATGACAAGGCTGGAAAAGCAGTGGCAGCCTCTGGCTAGGACTGAAGTGTGCTGCTGCGATGGGTGTGCAGTCTGGCAGGCAGGGAAGGGACTGTAAATGTCAGAATAGGTATGTTCTGGAAGGAGCACTCTAGGAAAAAAAATAGACTAAAGCTGTAAGAGCTCTTGCACATGATGTTCAGGTTCATTAACTGGCCACCACTGAAGAAATGGATAAAGGATGTAAGCCATGTGGTTATTAGCTCACACTTGCTCAGAAATATTCAGAAATCTAGCTTTCCAAGCTCTTTTGTTTCCTTGAGGTCAGGGGCAAAGATTGAAGAGCTGTATTCTTCAGTACTGAAAGCCTGTACCATACAGGTACAAACTAAACTCTAGACCACCTATAGGACAGCTTATACTAAATACAAATAAAACTCAGTAGAAATGAGAAAAATGTACCAAAACTGAAGATAGCACTCAAGTACCAGAATGTAAAAAGAATTCCTATGAAACTGAAACTAGGCACAAGGATTAACTCCACGCACAACAAGTATCAGAAAGATAAAAACAGGTTAAACATACAAAACACAAGTCACTGCTAAGTCTGAGATGATACTATTGACCACCATCAAGTGTGGATAACATTACATTAACCCCGGAAAGTTCTTAAGTTATTTGAGCCACCATCAATACATGGAAATCCTAAACAAACTAGTTTCCAAGCAAACAAATAACAATAACAAAAATGTTATTTTTGTAATTGATATAATCACTATTATTTAAAACAAGTAATCAGTTTCAGTTTGGAGAAAATGTTTATGCAGCCTGTCACCCTTCCAAGGAAATAGCCTGTGAAAGATTAATAATCATCTAAAGCCTACAGTGCTAGAAATATGCATGAGCCCATCCACAAGGGAAAGATCCCCCTAGGATCCCCAGTGGGATCAGAACAACCACAATACCAGGAGGGGAGGAGAACAGCACAGCTGGGAATAGGGAGAGCAAAGTTTTAACACAAATTATTAAAATTAAGCTTTTTAAAAGCTTTGTAATATAAACATTAGAGCACTGCGTCCCTTCTTATGAATAAAACTGTCTGTTTCAAATATGATATTTATGAATGAGGCTAGTCTACAAAGCAACAGGACTATAAACATCAGATGGGGAAAATAAAATGAACCTATTAATTCTGAAGTTGGTTATATTTCATAGACTAAAGAACAGGAGACTGGATTATATTAGATCTAAGGTGATACAGATGCCAAATGACATTTTGGAGGCAGTGTGTAGCTGTAAGGAGATATCAGGAAAAGAAGACTGGACACCTCCACAGAAGATAATTATACATCTAAGCAACCAGAAAGCATTCTGATATTGTGGCAGACAGAATTAAAGCTGAACAATATGAAACCTCAGAGGCAATCTAGCTTTGCTCAGCCTCACAAAGGGAGTTTTTCCCTTGTACCTAATGAACAACCACAAAAATATTTTATGTTAGTTTTATGTAAATTGTTTTTACTGTACCTCATTATTTTCTACATTTGTTAAAGTTTATTTTAATTAGTCACTACAAAAATATAAAACAAATATGTTTCTAGTGTTTTAACATGAAAATAAATAGCTGTCATTAGCAATTCACAATGTTCTGTATACCTACAGTGATCGTTTGCTTTGGAAAGAATAGTCCTGGCAAACATCTGTGAGTATTCACTCACAATAATATAGATGTTGATATAAAGCATGTAACTATGATAAAATAACCATTGGGAATGACCCACTTGGACGTGACATACAGACACTCCCTTCTGTTAATAAAATTTTGCCAACCATGTTACATTTCCCCCTGCTCCACTGTCTGCAGGGTCCTGTGAACAAAGTCATCATCATCACCAGTCTCTGAGACAGAATCATCTGTAACTCCCATCTGTGTTGATATTGGGAATTCCCTTGTTTCTTACCTGAACTAAAACTTCCATTTCTGTTACTTTCTCATTAGAAAAAGCCATCACGTGAATAAAAAAAGAATACTTTTTTGTGTGTGTAAACATTTTTATAAAAGCAGTTAAAATCAAAACAGCATCATCAAGTAGCACATGGCTGAAAGACTGTAACAACAAAACAAACAACACTTGAGGACAACAATTTATTTTGAAGCCAAAAATTCTTTAGCGACTAGAAGAAGAGAGAGAACTATCTGTTTTTAACACATTCTACACTAAGTAAAGGAAGACTACTCTTGGTTTAGGTCGGTATATTCACATACCTGCATACCCTTTGAAGTTATTTAAAATTGCAATTTTAAAGGAAGCAAATAGAGCATCCCCTTAGGCTCTAGCTACAGTTTTGTGATACAAAGAGTTTGATGGCAAATTCAGCATGGGCAATTCCCACCTGAGCTCTGCATTCCTGTCTGTGCCCTAGAACATCAACCCTTCTGGACCAACAAACATTTCTAGGATCATGCCACGACCCAGAACAGTTATCTAGTAACACTCAAATGTCAGCTGCACAGCACAGGCCCACACACAGCTGTACTAGCCCTGACCTGAATCACTCCTCTCCTGAAGGGGAGAGTAGGGCAGGTAGGACTAGCTGAGGATGGAAGGTGGCAATTTAATTATCACTTCTATCTTTCAACTTGTAAAACAAACAAAGGAGAACCCAACCTGTATGCTGGCAGGAAAGAACATTTTCCAGCTGTTAAAGGTGATTATTGTGAATGAGCAATAATTGTCCATAGCATCCATCAAATCGTTTATGTACGGGGCAAGCCAATGACAAATATATTTCTTTTCACCACATCCTTTAAATAATACAAGTAATTGTAAATCGACATATTTACTTCTTTATATAATTGCTTCTCCAAAATTTGAAGCTATTTAAAAAATTCTATCCTAGTTACAATTTATACTTGTGGCTTGTTTTCATGATGGCAATATTTTATGGCCAGGAGATCATATTTAACGTACATTAAATACCCATTTAAACTAAACAGCCACATAAGGACTTCCTCCTGCTGAGAGCTGGACAAACCCTACCCCTCACACAATCTCCCAAGGGGTGGCAGCCAGTTTTCTATAACAATGTATATTCCCAACCCCATTCACTCACTGCTTTCATCAAGTAAGTCCTCCTCGTCATCCCCATCATTGTCCTCCTCCATCGCCTCCTCCTCATCTTCCTCCTCCTCCTCTTCCATATCCTCCTGCTCCAAGTCCGGGTCCAGGTCTGGATCACTCCCTGAGATTGACTCGTCTGACATGATTCCCAGTGGTGCTCCTTGTGCATTACCTGCTCATGTTCTACCGTGAGGCAGCCCTGGAAGGACACAAAACAGCTACGTGAGCCCAGCAAATCCCAAACTTTGAGCCTCAAGGCTCAACATCGTAGCAGCATTACTGCACATAAAAAACAAAATCAGCCTTTTAAATAACAGGCTTAGATATCAGACAGAGCACAAAATCCTGTGTAGAAAACAGACGCCATAAGAAATGGAACATAATGATACAGGCCCAGCATTGAAGAAACTCCATCTCTTCGTTGCTATCCTTGACATGCACACGGCAGGAAGATTCCTGGTATCAATGCCTGATTATTCAGAGATGCAAAAAACAATAAATTATGTGAACAATTTCAGAACACTACCATCCAAAAGGATGCATACAAAACAGGATCAGTGCCAGGATCCCCCTCTGGACACCTGTTATCCTGATCCCTGCAAACACCATCACAGTGTGCAGATGTGGCTCAGAGACAGAAACCCCCTCCTGCCTCAGCTGTACCCATGCAAAGGTGACCCAGCTCCTCATCACAGCCTGGCTGAACTCTGATTCAGCCACACAACAAAAACAGTGTTACCTTCATAATTCGGGCAGAAGACAGCAGATACAGTTCTAAAGGTCGAACTCCCTTTGTAAAACAGGGCAGGAAGAAGAGTAAGCATGAAGGATGGACCAGGCAACATTTGCATTTCCTTTCTCTCAAGGACACAAACTGGGGCTGGCTGTGCATAACTTCTCTGTTACACCACTCCAGTGCATCACAGCAGAAATTGTGGTAGAACACAAAAATAAAGCCTGAAGAGAGGACCAGGGCAATCCCAAAGTTACCAGTTTATCTGTTCAGATCACGCACTGTCACTTCTGGACAGTGATGGGTACTCCTAAGCACTCCTCTTCCATACACACGGAATGATCCTAAAGGAGCTGTGTAAGATGGATGAAAAGAAACACATTGGAGAAAGGAAAATAAAGAAAGCATCTTGATCTTAGGGAACATAAGCAAAGGATGTATTCAAAGATCAAATATCTTTGATCAATTCTTCTGCAGAGGAATTACTACCCACACATTCTCCAGAAAGCTTTAAAGAAAGATGGAGGAAATGTTTCCTCAACACTCACTTCCCGCTGCCCCCTACTTATACCACATTTCCACTGTAAACTATAAAATGTTTGAGAATTAATCAGCCAATTAAAAACAAACAAAAAGACTAAACCCCAAACTTCTAATCAGATAAGGCAATTCAAATATCCATAAATACTTAAAATTTCATTTAACACTTAAATTTCATTTTCAGCTGTGTTTCAGCAGTTACCAGATTAACTCAAAAACCTGAAGATTAAAGACAACACCCCTGTAGCAGGGCTGAAAATCTAAGTGTTGAATATGCTGAATTATTCCAGCTGAAGTCGTCAGCTCCTGCTCTGCCCCTCAATAACATTGAAGAGTGCGAGAAAGAAAGTAAACGAAGGAAAGAGAAGGCTTTGCAGAGATTGACTTTGGAACAGGAAGTCTTTTACCACTCAGTCCCAGGACCACTTTACCACCAGGCAGAGACAAGTCCCTCCACTATTACACGTCACACAGAATAAGTTGGCTTAGTCGAGCAGATGGCAGAAAAGGCCAAAACCTGAATTAGTTCAAGTGGAACTGTGCCAGTTTACACAAGCCAAAGATATTAATTCAGCTTCTGTGGTCTCCTGATGGGCAGGTACAGTTGCTGTCAGGATGCTGCAACACAGGCACCTCCAGCATTCCTTGTTTTCTGAAGTCTAGTGACTTCAGCCAAGGGCTGCATACACAAAGCCATCTATTATCAGTAGTTTTTCCTAACAAATGTTGTGCTCAAGTCTATGTGTATTTCAAAACAGTGGCTTATTTTTTCTTTTACATAGAACCAACCAACCAAAAAACCCACAAACACTGCTAATATGGCAGGAGTGAACTCTCCTCCACAAACAGAAAAAGCAGAAGTGCTATAATGTCACTAAATGCTCCAGGTCAAAGAATGACACATGATAAGAGTTTCTCCCATCAGTATCCTCCTGTGTGTCATCCTCTCATCTTCCCTCATTTGTCCCAGAACCTTAAAAGAAAAAATAAAACCCTGAACAAAACACAAAACATTCTCTGAAAATTGTTTAAAGGCAAGGATATGAGTCCCGGTATTCCTACTGATGAAATCGAACCCAGTGGAGAGCAGCTCTCCCTCACACTGGAGTACAAAAGGGCTCGAATCTAAGCTTTATTTTTATTTAGCAATAAAGCACACGTTCTGTATAAGCCAACTCCTGACACCTGCTCGGCAGCCCCGGCAGTATGCAGGAGAGCTAAACAGAAGCTTTTTCAAAAGACTTAATTAAACCTTGCAGAGCTGGGTGAAACAAAGACGGCAAACTCCTCTGTGCCTACTGTGGTGCAGCCGTTCCTCCGTGCCCCTTCCCTCCCCCGAGCCGGGTCCCAGGAGGGCTCCCACCCTGCCCAGTGCCCAGCCCAGAGCCTGCCCTCGTTTCTCACCGATCTGACCCACTTCGGAGCCTCTCACCAAGGGGAATTATACAACAGGGCCAGATTGTGGCCGCTACTGTTCCGTGGCTGAGTTATTCCAACCTGCCCCGTGTCCTGCCCTTGCACACGCAGGCACACCGCGCTCAATGTTTAATCGCTGGAGGAAGGGCACTTTGCGAGAGATAAACTCATTACCTGCCACAGGGCTCTTCCCAGCCCTGCACTGGATCGGCCGGGAGCCGGCCCCAAGCAGGACGTGTGCCTGGGGAGGGTTACAGCTCCAAGAAATCCAGATGAAACCCTCTGCACCACCCTGACAGCAGATAGGCTGACAGCCTTCCAGCACAGCGCCTCAGCATTGGTGAGGCTGCTGAGAAACCGGGCTGAGATTAGGGGGAAACACTTGGAAAAATTCCTCTTGCTAACTCAGGGAGGAGAAAAAGAGCTGTCATGTTTATCCAACCCAGAAGTTAAACCCTGCAATCAACCACACATCAAATTAACATCCAAGACAGCCTCTCTCATGTATTATGTCCTGTCTTTCAACAAAGATAAAAATAGTTCTGAAGTTTTTTGGGCTTTGCTTTTTTAAGGTAGAACACTTCCGATAGTAAATGCCATGTGCTGATGACTGCCTCCTCCTCAAGCCTGCACAGGAAAGAGGCCACTTCTAGATGAGGAAACCTGGAGAATTTGGACACATTTCTGTTGTCCTCACGTTTTACTTTCACCCTGCAAAGCTTTAAAATCACTTCTCACATATGAAGTTGAGAGAGAAATGTGAAAGCAACTTTTCCCCTTCTACACTATAGCTGTTCCCAGCAGGGAGGTGTATGCCGTGAGCCAAACTCTTAGGTGAAACAGCAATCATCGGGGGACGTGGGGACTTAGGGCATTTCTGTACACCACTTTCATCAGAGGATCCACTAGCACTGTAAATACTAAACCATTATTTAATTAACTATTACAAATACCATCTAGTAAAGAACAAGGATGCAGGACAAGGCAGAATGGAGTCCTTCCTCACGTGAGGAGAAGGAGCAGGGTTCCTCTGTATGTAAAGCCACAAAACGCAGTGACTTTACAGAAGCTCTTTGCCCACTACAACACCAGTGATTTAGGCACAGGCCATGCTCATTCCTGAGTACACAACCATCCCATACAAATCCCTTCAGAAAGGGCAGATTTAACACTAATGCAGCTCCAGTGCTGAACAGTAAAGAGGATTCCATCACCTCTCCAACCTCCAGCCAAGCCCAATATCTGGGACTCATCAAGACTTGTCCTTAAAGCCTGTTTTGTAACCAACACTTCACGCTTCCCATTGCAGTGCCTGGTCACAGAAACAGGATCAAGCACCCTGGCAAATCACAAGAGGATTTGCACAGACAGTTTAATAAAAACAGGTATTTCTAAACCTGTACTGCGTAACACTCTTCACTGTCTGTTACACAGTCATGTTTTATGGCAATAATAATTTCCTTTCATGTTTTTCTTTTTGTTTTGCAGCAAAAAAGTAAAATGGTTGGCTGGGGCCATAAAATTCCTCTTAATACACTCAGCTCACACACAAACACTCCAAACTGGATGTGTATGAAGGTAACTGCTGGTTCCTCAGGGGAAATCTCATCTGTGTGTTAGACCACTACTAGCATCCTTTTGGTACCTCATAAGCAGCCTTCACTATCTAGCAGAACATTAGTAAAGGAACTATAAGCTTAAGCTTGTCTATGAAAAAAAGTTTTATAACAGTTTGCAAACAATAACTTGCAATGTTATTGCAAAATAACAATTAATATTTCTCTGTTCCACTTAAAAATTTAGTAAATGGTTTTGAACAGTTTAATTCTAACAAACACTAGAATTTCTCTAATTTACATTATGCAACATGTTAACACCTCTATTAAATTTTCTTATAAAAAATGTGTCAGGAGGAATCACTTAAAGGATAAATATTTTTTCAAAAGGAGCCAACAGTCTTACTGTACTAGTCCAGCAGACCCCTATATGCTTTAAACAAAGCAAAGAAGTGTTTACTGAAAACCCAAAAGGTACTTATTCCTCCCAAATTGCATTTAAAGCCATCCTTAATTGATTATTTCGGGATTTAAATCCCTTCTTCCTTTGCAGCCTGAGACTCCAGCTATGCAGTTTCTCTGCCGTGACTCACAACTAACTGGTGGCCACACTCTGTTGGCTGAGAAGGAAGAAAACAATTTTCCTCCTTCATTTCATCTTGTTCAAATCACAAACTAAGTAGCATTGATGCCCTCTAACTGATGTGTTCTCCACGGGAATATTAAACTGAAGGAAAAAGAAGCAGCCTGTGAAACCATAAACTGGGGAGCATTCGCTTGCCCTGCACCACCCTTCCAAGGAAAGCAAGTGTGCTTCTCCCCACCCCACATAAATACTGGACAATGGATCTAGTCTTCACCCACACTGGATGTGAGTACTAAGGAACCCACTGTGATTTGTGGGGAACAGGAACTGAGAGAAAAACATAAGACTGCTTTTGGAAACACATCCATATATCAGTTTTGAGAGCTGCAGGACCTGCTCTTTTATTCTATGCAGGCTAACAATCTCCCTCCGAAAAGGCATCACAAAACTAAAACCAGCCAGAAACTGGTTGTTCCCTGACAACATTAACAACAAAAGCTGCTGCAAGAAAGGGTAGGAGAAATAAAAAAAAAAGACAAACCCACACAACAACAAAAAACCCCCCAAAAGACATAAAATCAACCCATAAAGAAGGAAAAGGGAGAGCTAATCCTTCCCCTCTGCTGACATGACAGTGCTGGCACTAAGAATATGACAATGAACATTACATAAGGCCTGGCTCCCACTGCGTTTGGAACAAAAAGAGCCAGTGTGAGTCAATGACAGCATCTGCAGCTCCTTACACAACCTGAGCATCCATCACCTGCTGTGGGAGCCGCCCTCCAGCCACAGGGTCCTTCTCTCCTGCACTTCGGGAGGGACTGGGAACACCCTACTGCCGGCAGTGGCAACCTTTTGTAACCCTTAAAGAAAACCTGAACTCTCCATCCGATGCCAGGACTGCCTTCCCCACAGACTTTGTGAGGTTCTTCACCTCTGGACACAGCCAGCAGAAATGGGCAAATGTTTTCATATTTATGTATGTACATGTAGATATGTATATAATTATTTGCCTAATCACTGATGCATTGCTTCTAAAAGCAATTTTGTTTAATCGTATCAAAGCAGAAACTGACTTCCTGTGAGTCAACTCTCTCCTTTCAAACACTCAAAATGTCCTCACCAGTGAGCCACCATAGAAGAGCAGTTTTGTTTTTTACTGCATAAAAGTTCAGGCTACCTGAAGCAAGAAGAATGTGATCAGTTTTGCTTCCAGTAATTACTGACATCTAGACTAACACCATCACAAAATAACAAAAAAAATTCTCTTACTTCACAGAATCTTTTAGCTTTGCCAAGTTCTATATAAATGGCACTTGCATGACCTGCTAAAGGACACTCTCCTTCCCTGATCACTGCTCCTTTCAAAGCAAACCGCGTTTCAATAGAAAAGCCACTTTTGAGTGTGTTTTTACATGTTTTTGCCTATGCTGCTACAGATATAAAAAAAACAACCAAGACCTGTGTAAGGAGTAAAACCCTGAGAAAATATTTCAAATGGTGAGGAAAACTCAATGGCAGGGCACAGTATGTCAGGATACCACTTAAACTCAATACATGTTATACAGGAGATTAATTTGGGAAAGACTTGCCTACCTTGGATTAATGATAACCATTCTCAAATTCCAAAAGATAAGTTTGAAAAGTCAGCTCATGGGAGAGGTTTGCCAAGCCTTCTCTTTGTGAACACCCAAACTATGTCAAGACATGAGCCAATTCCCTGTTGCAGACAGGTATTGATATTATAAAAGAAAGGCCTTATAAAATATGGTTTAGGCCCTGCTACCACCCTAGCTAAGCTAGAAGTAGCTTGTAAGTTTCCATAAATAAAAATTATAACAATGGACACAACAACCAATTCTTAGAGAGAAAAGTAAGTTTGCAACTGCATAAACAATGAATTTGTCCCATGAGAATAAGTGAAGAAAATATGTAAACATATCTAGAGAGAGAAAATTTGACAGACATACACAACAGCCCTTACCAACCAATGAACTGAGTTTCATTGTATTGCTAACCAATTAGGTTTAACACAGTGCCTTCTGCTATTTCCCATAAATACAAGCTTTCTGAATGAAGAATTGGCTTTTCTGCATGAGAAAACTGAGTCTCATCTGCTGATTTATTCCAGCAATTCCCAAGCAGGAAAGATACAGATAACTGGATGATCCCTCTGGAATTTAAGTTGTCATACATAGGTGCCAGAGAAGAAGTTACATAATAAACCAAGACTAAATTACACTGTCTTTGGTCGCAATGCAAGATGTAACCAGAAGTATGTATTCTATCACCTTCTGCTGAAACCAGGTGGAGCAGTGTTTTTCATCTCTTTTTTGGGAGGATATCCTCTGTTCATGGGCCAGCTGTTAAAACAGGTGAGGCGTTTTCTTTATCTTCCACAGCCCATCCTCCCTCCAGGGGATATCTGCTGTTAATGGGCCATTGAGTCTCATTGCAGGACTGATACAATTACATAATTCCACTGTAAAATGCTCCACCCATGGGGAGAAGCCAAGCATTCCTACCTGGATAAAAATCTAAGATTTAGAACACCAGAGCAGCCTTTTCCATTGGATTCCCAAAAGAAAACTGGACCCATCTACAACACCACTGGACCTTCAGAGGAACACTACACCCTTCTACAGGATCATGGCTTCATCTGTCACTCCAGGAAGACTGCAGCCACCATTTAATTAGACTGTGACCAACACCCTGACCAACAGAGTGTTATATTCTGACTCTGTCAGTGTTTATTTTACTAAATTTTTACTTTAATTCTCTTATTAAAGAATGGTTATTCCTATTCCCATATCTTTGTCTGAGGGCCCCTTAATTTCAAAATAATAATAATTCAGAGGAAGGAGGCTTACATTTTCCATTTCAAGGGAGGTTGCTGCCTTCCTTAGCAGACACCTGTCTTTCCAAACCAAGACATGCATAAACAGAAGCAGTGGAACAGAGAGGAGCAAAAAGGCAAGAAAAGATCAGTCACTGTCAGTCTTTGAAGACAAGCTGTGGCTTTGGTCATTGAGATTTGCTAACATTATGGTTAACTGCAAGTTTTCCAAATGTTAAAAGGTCTGATGTTATCCTATTTTCTCAGTATCCCACACACACTTCTGTCTTTGCCTCCCAGAGAAGCACATTTCCCTACAGGGGAATGATTCACTGCCTCCAGCTGTGTCCCTGCTCAGGAAATGAGCTTTTCCCATCAGCGGCAGTCCAGGGCAGCCCACCATCCCTGAGAGACAGATGCCAGTCACATTGCACACTGGCATCACCAGGCCACAAAATAAACACAACTGAACTCTGCCTTGGGTCACAGGTCTGCATTTCAGTACAAAGAATCACAGATCTGGGAGTTTGGTTTTGATGTCTCATCCTTCTCCCTCTTCAAAACTGGACTTAAAATCGGAGGTTCTGGTTTATGTAGTTTGTAAAAAAAGGAAGAATCCCACAAGGGTTTGTTCCTCTTTATTCCCTACCCCACCTCCAGCAATGATAATTACACCAGGGACAAGGAAGTATTACTTATGCCACCTACATTTTACTAAAGAAACTTGAACATGAACAAAAGCAAGAAAGAGGAAAACCAAAAAATCCTGAAGTAGAAGGAAATGGAAATAAAGAGTTTTGAACTCATGTGATACGATAATTAGCATATGTTAACCCAATTTGCTGCCAAGCAATCAGACATTAAACTATTTTTTATTGAATTCCAGCACAGATTAAAAACTATTAAAGTCATAAACTTCCTTCAGAAGTCATTCCCTCACTGCAACACTGCACAGCGCTGGAAAAACGTAAATGTTTTTCTGCTAGTTTTGAGAACAAAGTAATCAAAACCTGTTGATTTTTGCCTTTCCCACTAAGCAGGTCAAAATGAACCACTTACACTGATCTGTATCTATCCTGCACAAATACATCTGCTTTGATAACACCGAACATTGACACTACAGGCAGCTTACATGGAAAACAAATGGATGAAAGAGCCTCCTGTGGTTCTGTCCTTAGTAATGGAAGCGCCACTTTGGTTGTGCTTTGCTGGCTGAAAACTTCTCAATGGTTTGGACAGGCCTGAAAGGGAAAAGAATGGAGCTTACTGCCTCTCCCCACAGAGCACAAATAACCCAACACACTGCTGAGGAGATACATATTATTTCAAAAAAAAAGAATATATACAGCTATGAGTCTCATGATATGCATGTTCAGCTTACAAAATTGTGAGTACACAACTCTACATAGTGGATTTTACTTCCAAAAGAGCTTTAAAAGCAGCACAATGCAAGTTGGGCCAAGGAGATACACAAATATTAGCAGGAAGGTAATATATCCTAAGAAACACCATACCCTTTTGGTAAACATATCCAACTGTCCTGACCCAATTTATGCTACACAGGATATTAGCTACCAACCAGCACAAGCATGCCTAGCGTTAAGCCAGGAAGGAGCAACTGAAAAGGGACATATTAACAAATTACTGTAAAACACTGTATGACATAAGCACCACAACAATAATCCAGGGAAATAGCTGCTGGCTACCAAATGTAGCTCTTTTAGAGTAAAAATGTCACTGCCCCCCAAGTGTTTAAATTCACTTAACTTTTGTAAATGCTAGCAATGTCTTTTGCAGTACTTGCTCTTACCAAACACACAACACTGTATATTTGTACCTACACAGAATCCAAAATGCTACATTTTCAAGATTCAGAAGCAGAATGACAAAGAGCATTTGGCTGTGATCTTCAAAAAATCTACAACCTTGTCAAGTGCTTTCCCCAAAGGACCACTTTTTCTATCAAAGATCATTTGGCATTTGCAAATACTGCCTGACTGGAAGCTGTGCCCAGTGAGCAAGAACAGGGAGAACAGCAGGAAAGCCAGGTCTTCTCATGTCCTCTTCAGCTGTTATCCCAAGTGAAGACAACAAAGCTGTAAGAAGTCAGCATCCCTACACTCAGATGCTGTTACCTCCCCAAATACAACAGGAATGGAATGTCTTGCCTCACCACTATTTATCTTCCCTCCTTTTCAATTATTAGTTAGATTATTGAATCATAGGACTGTTTGAGTTGAAAAAAAGCCCTAAGATCATGGAGTACAACCACTTACCCAGCACTGTAAAGTTCACCACTAGCCCATGTCTACAGGTGCCCTATTGACACATCTTTTAAATCCCTCCAGGGCTGGTGACTTCACCACTTCCCTGAACCCTTTCAATGAAGAAATCTTGCCTAATATCCAATCTAAACCTCCCTGGCACAACCTGAGACCATTTTCTGTTATCCTGTTGCTTGTTCCTTGAGAGAACAGACCAACCCCCACCTGGCACCTGAAACTTCCTTTCAGGGAGTTGCACAGGGCAATAAGGTCCCTCCTGAGCCTCCTTTTCTCCAGGCTGAGCCCCCTCTGCTCCCTCAGCTGCTCCTCATCTGACTTGTGCTCCAGACTCTTCCCCAGCTCAGTTCCTTCTCTGGAGAATCTCCAGCATCTCAATGTTTTTCTTGTTGAGAAAAGCCCAAAACTCCGCCCAGGATTTGCGGTGCCTCACCAGTGCCCACCACAGGGGACACACTGCCCTGGTCCTGCTGGTGGCACCAATGGTGGTACAAGCCAGGTGCCACTCACCCCCTTGGCCACCTGGTCTCACGTTCAGCCACTGCTGACCAACGCCTCAGATCCTTTCCTGCCCTCAGCTTTCCAGACTCTCTGCCCCAGCCTGCAGTGCTGCAGGGGGCTGTTGTGGCCTTCCTGCCCTCCAGATCAACGCTCCTGCCCAAACTGGTGTCACCTGCAAACTTACTGAGTGCCCCCAATCCCCTCATCCAAGTAACTGATAAAGATATTAAATAGGTGTGTGCCCAACACCAAACTCTCAGGAACCCCACCAGTGCCCAGCTGGATGTGGCACCATCCTCCACCACTCTGGGATTGGCCAGGTTTTTTGCCCAGTCATTTAACTGAACTTTTTCATTTCTCTAATTGTAGAAATTTTTTATTATTGTTGATTTGGGCTGAAGTAAGAAATTTGCATAGTAACTACAACTCTTATTTTGATGGAAGATTTTGGGTACAGTTAACACCATTCTTTAACAGAGAAAACAAATTACATTGCACTTCCAAAGGAGATTTACTGGCAATGCTGTAAAATCTCAGTCAACTTCATTCATAGCTGTCTCCTTACTAGGAATGAAGGAGGCAAATGATAAAAGTTAAAGACTTTCTCATCACAATAAAGAGATATAGATTCACAAAGAGGTTCCACACAAGCACAGAGGCAGAGTATCTCATTCTGTTAAAATAAGCATTTCACTGACCAGAAGTATTGATTTAATTGAAATATAAGATCTCCTCTCTTGCTTTTTGTGAGTGCTATGGTAAGTACAGGAGGAAGGAAAAGGCACCTCTAAACAATTTTTTGTAAGGGAGCAAAAAAAAAAGCATTTTCCTACAGAGTCTGTATGACTAAGCAGATTACCCACTTCTCCAGTGTTCTCTACTCATTACCTGGGTCTTACTTCTCTCAAGCAGTTAACTATTGTCATCATAAAATAAACAAATTCAGATCACAGATCCAAACTACTCCCATTCATCGGAGAACAGGAAGTGAAGTTACAGTTGACAGAAACTTAAAAATGCTGGCTAGGGTGAATCTTACTATGCATTGTCCAGAATTAAGAGCTCCCCCCACTAAAAAAAAAAAAAAACAGCTTCCCCAGGAAATTCTTCTCCAGAGATAACAAGACCACATACCAAGACTGAGGGAAAAATCAGGAAAAAAAATCTCTTTTGTGATAATAGCTTCTCCCCAAATATCTGATCTCAAATGCACTCCTTCAATTCCAAATCTCCTCTATTCCAAGCAACAACCATCTTGACACCCAGTTTTCAAAGCAGCTGTTGCACCCTATTTAAAGCCTTTGTTATACTTCATGTGCTAAGCTCAAATGGCACTGGTCTTGTAAGGTTTATTTCTTGGTGCTGTTCCCTAAATTTCTTGACACCTACGGACAAGGAACCTAAAATCCAACCGATGTCACCACTCCTACAACAACTTCTCGATTTAAGAAAATATTCTTTGTTCCTGCTATCTCCTCCACCCCAACATCCCCTACAAAAGCAAGCTGATTTTTCTTACTTCCTATGCCCAGAAGCTTGTGTTTGGTTGCTGAGGTGCATTCCATAACCCGGGCACTTTCTTTAAGGAATGAATATACAGCTCTTTCTACTTTGGGAAAGGAGAAGCCACAGCCAGCTGTCTTTTCACACAAGTGTTAGTGAGCAATGCTGCAAGAGTAATCAAACCTCTGGGCAGTTACATTACTCTGGCATTGCTGTTCCTTTCACTTCCATCAGCGGGTGATGCAAATAATAAATGCAAAGACCGAATAAAAGAGCACACTAAACAGAAGACAGCAAGCAAATCCTGCTGCTAAACCCACCAATTAGAGAGACAGAGACGTGCCTTGACACTGACAGAGAGTTTTCAGATTTCACAGGCACCAGAAGGGTAATAAACATTTGGCCTTGATTAAATTACCCATTTTCCCTCTTGCTGACTGCAGCCTCCCAGGCCTCGGACACATTTTCTGCAGCAGCTGCTCTTTTCCCAACTCACACACTTCTACCACACCGTGCCAGCACAACCCTCTGCGTGGCTGGACAGCAAACTGATTCAGCGGAAAACCTACCTGGAAGCAAAATTCAGTTCCCAAATGTGATTTACCACGAAGTTTCACAAACAGCTGTGCAGGCACAAAGGGAAAACAAAAAACAAAAACCAAACACACACGCAAAACAGTGAGAGGGTGAGAACATGCAGCCCTGGGTATGGGCTGATCAAGCTGGAGTCACTGTCACCAAGGCCATGTTCCAGTGCAGGGGACAGACAGCACTTCTATTTGAGAAAGTCCTTGTGACAAAGATTCCTTGCCTTCAAAACTCCAGCCCAAAGGATGACGCGTGTAGCCAAGGTAAGATAATCTCAATTATCTCTTTCTTTGAATAGTCATGGCATCACTATGTGGCTTGTGTAAACTGGTTCTGAACTTCATTTTGCTGGACTTTTTCAATTGCAAAAAACCACTGCAATTGCCACTCAAAGCACAGAAGTATCATAAATTATATCATGCAGGCAGACATCCTTGCTGTGCACATCTCTCTCCCCACAGCAAATACTCTTAAAAACTGCCCATGCCTCAACATGTAGCATCTTTAGAGAGAGCCTCTGTTGAACAGGTCCTTCCAATTAGACAGGAGCACCAGAAAAGGCAGGATAAGGCTCTGTGTTAGGGAATAGGAAGACAAGATGTCCCAACCTTGAGACACTGGTAACCTGCGCTGACAGAAATTTCTCTGGGTCGGGGCATGTTCACTCCTAAATGCACTCGGGGGGACTTGTTAAAGGAACACATCTATGGGGTGACAAAGGGAAGAGATTCAATCTGTGCCATGAGAACAAATGGGTAATTCCTTTAACCTCATGAGAGGAATTTACTTTGGCCATGATGACACTCCCCCCAACTCCCCCCCAAGGTCAAGGGCTGATTTTTAGCACCTGAATAAGAGAATCACTTTCTTTAGCCCTCTGCCTTTCTTCATTTTCTTGTTGTATCTTATTATGTCTGGGATAAGTAGATATTCTTGGGCTCTCCTAGAACATAGACCTTTCCCCAAAATGCAACCAAAAGCCACTGCGGGGATCTGGCCATAAATACATCCTGGTGTACGTAGCCTCTCATGCACATCCTCTGCATTTGCTTTGTGTTTGTTTCACTTGAACTTTACCCAAACTGTTCAAGAAGGCATAAACATCCTTGGCATGAGGTCCTAAAAATCTTCTCTCATCCTTTCTTCTCACAAGAATGAAGTTGCCACTCCAGAGACCACTGCTCTTGGTTTGAATTTTCTGACCCAGGCCACAGGTAAACTATTTCACATTCTATGGTTTACACTAAATAATGTCACAGCCAAACACAGATAAAAGTGAGATGTGACAGGTCCCCTCAGCAACCATGAGAAAGATACCTGTAGATATCCTGTAGAATACAAGGGGAGTTCCAGTACATTAAAACCAAATGAAATAAAAACTCCTGAAATCCTTATCTCTTGAGTTCTACAATCTCCACCAATCCCCAAAATCTCATACTGACTCCCAGACAATTAACTCTGTTCACCTTCAGTCTTCCCTGCCATAAAGCAACTGCAAAGAGAAGCCAGCAGATCATTGGGGGGAGGGGGGAAGGTAAAGAAACTGTTCACTTATAACCATTTCTGTCTCTCTTCACTGCCTCCCTTCTCTCTGGCAGCAAAATGGGTCAGACAGGATAACAGGAAGGAGAGCAAGAGATGCAGAGGAGACACAACCTCTCCAAGCTGCAAGGAAATTGAAAGATAAACAACTTCCCTCAACAGAAGGATTTACCTCTAACTCTTCCTGCACAGGCCAACCCAGGAGTGGAAAAAAAAATATATAAAAAATACAAGACATTGCCAAAATAATAAAATAAGTCTTAGAGGGGAAAAGGTAACACTTGGCAAACCACAAGGTGCCTGTTCAGGAACACCCTTTCTGCACAAGGGCTGTCAGTGTAGGCACACATTCCCTGACAAGATTGAGGGAGTGCCCGGGGAAAGGCCACACAGGGCAATCTGCCACGAGCAGAACATCCAACTCCTGCACTTCCCACGACCCTTCCTCTGACACATGACTGGGCATGCACCCATCCTGTGATGGGGAAAAGATCAGGATGTCTGGAAAGGTGCCTACCAGGCACAAGCTACTGTCACAGCCAGACTAGTTTCCATTGTACTTCCAGAAGGGTTTAGGAAAACATCCCAAACTAATTGTCCACAGAGAACCCACAGACAATCAGTAATCTCCCTAATGGCGAAGGCAGGAGAGTTTTTACATAGTTTTTTCCTCTCTACATCCTTCCCTGCTTTGGCAGCAGAACACAACAGAAACCATTCCTCTGGTGGACAAGGGAGATACTGAGTTCATGCTACCAGAGACACACAGGGCACAATTTCCTTATGCATCCACACTCAGCTACCTCTGCCAGCAAGAGCACATGCAATTTCTTCCCCCAATGAAAAAGCAATTTCTACAGAATGTAAAGACTATTCACTACTGGACTAAACATCTTCAGAGCACATTATCAGATTTTTTTTTTTTTTTTTGA
The DNA here is from genome assembly GCF_015227805.2 of Hirundo rustica. Taxonomy (NCBI): domain Eukaryota; kingdom Metazoa; phylum Chordata; class Aves; order Passeriformes; family Hirundinidae; genus Hirundo; species Hirundo rustica. The sequence goes on along the minus strand of NC_053461.1, from coordinate 6,251,580 downwards.
GGAAAAACACCGGGGAAGATATTGCGACCTCTTCAGGAAATTAAACAGTCACCCCTGTCCTTCCCCATCACCAAAAATGACAGTGCTTCCCAAAAAGAGAGATCACAAATATTTAATTTAAGTACATGGTGCATACAAGCACATTTCTTCCCCCAAGGGGAAACATACACTTAATAAATTCCAAAGAGTGCTCTAAGAGAACAACTACCACCACCAGATCCTTTAACTGGCTCCAGCACATGCAGGAGGAGTCTGAACTCGGCTGGGTGAGATCTGTTCAGCAAGTTCCAATGGCCCTGCACTTGTATGGTGGCAGGCACACTAGTACATTTACAGTGCATTTCCTCACCCATGTCTTCCAAATGATACTCCATCCTGACTTGATGACTTCAAGAGAAGGAGACATCTTAATTTTGCTTGATACTCACAAGCATCTTCCTAATGTCTTCAGTGGTTGATCACATTCACTGTTAACAATCTGTGCCTTCTTCCTAATTTGAAATAATCTTTTTAACTTCCAGGCACCGGCTGCTGTTGTATCTTTTTCCACTAAATTAAAGAGCCCTTTGGTACACAGCTTATTTTGCCCATCTAAAATTGAGAAACTTTTAAATACCTTGTGATAAGCTAAACCAATTGAGCAGTTCAAGAAAAAGTTTTATAATGAGCAGCTTAATCCCGCAACACTACATCTTTCTTGCCTTTGAAAATCTCTTTAAGAACACCAACATTAAACCTTGTCAAAATACTCCACAACTGATTTCACCTCTATGTCCTTATTCAGTATTTCCTGTTATTATGAATGTACGTTAGTATTAAAAAAATTAATTAGCTTATTTTAAGCTTTGAGGACTCACTGCCGTATATCTGCTCTGCTCCTGCCATCCTTTCCAAGGTCACTGGTTTCTGGAAGCACAATTCTGCATTCTAAACCTACAGCCTCCAGTCTTTCCCATAATGTGCTCCAGCTCTATGAAAACATTTGGCCATATTAAACCCAGTTACCCAAACAATTCAGAGGACACTATACAGCTGCTGCTCCTTCTTCATGCTTCACCACTCAGGCACAACCTTTACATAATCCACAAATTTGGATTTGTTTTCTTCCAGGCCACTGACAAAAATACTACAAAGCTCTGGACCTACTCTAAATCCCTGAAAAAATCCTCCATTCATATTCTATTTTCCACATCTACTGCTTTTAATCCAGCTGTTGACTCACAGATCATACATGAAACTGCGTGTGTTGAACAAGATTCACTTTTCAACAACACCCTCACTGACTGAAGCAGTCGTGGGAATATATTTACCACACAAATCCCATTTGTAACTATGTTTGAGACAAGAGATTTATTAGAATTTTTTGATCTTCCAGAGCACTGCTACTCCCCAGCCATATAAGAGTCTCTTTTGCTTCACTGATTTTTAGTAAATCTCACCATCAACCTTCCTCAATCAATTCCTTTTTGAGCAACATTCCATTTTCCATGTTGACTCAGCACACAGTTGGAGCACCTGTGCTCCACTATCCACACCCAGGCTTTGACAGGTCCATGGATTTTGTTTCGTTTGGGGCTTGGTTGGTTGTTGTTCTATCAGCAACAAATGGCTAGAGCAATTCACATAAGAGCAATACATTTTAACAGCCTATTTATTATGGATTCAACAACTCCAGATATAATAACCCACACTTCATTGATGCTGATGTTCTGGGTAAGACTTGAGAAACTGGAAAAAATCTTTGGTGAATTACCATGTCTCTGAAATGTCATTTCCATAGTTCTGTTGGGCTAGGAAAGTTCTCTTCACAAGAATTTTAGATAAAAAATTTCATTGTGAAGAGAAAAAAGTCAAGTCAAAATTATGTTACTTCCACCATGTTTCAACTACTTCCCATCCTGCGTTTGCCCTACAAACTCTCTGTACCCAACCAGCCAGGTTCTGCATTTTCTGTTGGTCAATTCTGCCCTTGTATAGCTCCACTTCTTTGTTGATTAGATCAAGCTGGTTTGCCACAGAGAACACCAGAGTAAAGTTTTCTGCCAAATCACTACAAAACCCCTTTAACTGCTTTTATAAGTCTAGTGCCTCTCTTATATAAAGCATGCTGTTTTGCACTTGACTCGACCAAAGTCCTCCTGGTTCAGTGTAAGTTTCAAGGTACTGGTAACCAAGAAAGCATGTGGGCATGTTGAGCTTTTCCACCTACCTGCCATCAAAGCTCCACCAGCATAGAAGCAGTTACAGTGCCAGAAGAGAAACTGTGTTACTATGCTTAATTCTTGGCTAGCTCCTACCAGTACCATTGTGTGTGCACGCCTGGAGGAGAAGGAGGAGAGAGTAGCTCAAGTCATACCAGCAAGAAGCTGGTTCATCTCATCAACTCTCCTCTGTTTCAAACAGGTGTTCAAGAAGCAAATGGTAACTGCACTTTGCAGCTCAGAAATTCTTCTTAGGATTCAGGGCAGTAGTAGAGGACACTGTTTGTATGGTTTGAATGCTGTACTCCACGTTCATACCACAAGCCGCACTGATTGCATCCAACAGATTTCTTCAGCCTGGTTTCAAAGTAACTGGCTAACAGTGTTCCCCTAAAGATTTCTGCATCTTTGAATGAGATCTTCAGTCATGCAGTTATTCAGCACTTTTCCCCAGCACAGGATCAATACTTCCTCCAGACAAGTGCCTACCAGCCTTTACATCTTTCCCGATGCTTGAATAACTGACTGTCACTAATACAAAGCTTGGATCATTCTTCCTTCCTTTGTTTGTGCTTCTCAACTTGCAGATACGCTCTCAGAACAGCTTTGGGATAAGCTGACAGGCCACCCCAGAGGGCTTCAAATCACGGCTCCTACTTGCAGGTTTTAGAGCATGCTGAAAATGCTGCTGTGAGGTCTGAGTGATGGATGTAACACTTCAAGTGAGTCACAGACACCTCTGAAATGCCAGAGGATTTCTGGAGGTGTCAGACTGACCCCAACTCCAGCATTACCACTGAGTAAGAGCAAGATTTCAATTACTGCAGCTGCTCTGAGATTGCAATTGCACTGAATCAGCCTTGCTCACAGGACTGCACAGAAATTCTGCTACTCCACATCAGGCATAAATTGAGTCAATGGTATATGTGACCTTTAAGAATTTCTGAAAGGTTATTTGCTATACCTTGAGATATTTTTTCAAAGTAACAAATCTTACTGATATTCTTATGCAGTTTTATATCTGCATGAATGAAATCAATGTATATGTCTTCACCCTTCCCCCCCCCATAAAACTTGTTTCAACTTCAGATATACCAATTTTGTCAACAAATGTGCAGTTGGCATTTGCTGGTTATCACATACAAAATACTGATCAATAATTCACTATTATTTAGAATGTCATGCCACCAGCAAGCTGGTTTTAAAAAACGATGACTTAAAAAAAAAAAACCAACCAAACAATACCACCACATTCTCAAAAACTCAACCAGCTTCTAAAGGTGCCTGTTCAACAAATTTTACCTTCTCATGGCTACCTGTAATTCCATCTTCTTTCTTTTCCTGGTATATAATGACACCTGATTTCATCAGCTAATTCTGTCCCTTTCTCAAACAACAAACGGTTGTTTCTTATTTCATCATTCCCCTTCATCTTTAGAATTGTTTCTTAATAAGCATAAAGCCCTACAAATTAAATGTGAGGTTTCTAAAAGTTAACAAGAAACAAAATTTTCATTCATTGTTTCAAATCACCTGAATAGCAGATTCTACACAAGTCTTCTTGCGCTGGAAAAAGTACTCAATAAACACTGATTTGGGGGGCAGGAGAACCCCCAGCTCTCTATAAATTGTGTTTAAGCAACATTTTAGCCATATAAAAATAACAAGTTCCTGTCTTGAGATGAGCATTCTCTGAAACAAGCTCAGCTGTAATTAACTCAACAATCAGATAAATATAATGCAGAAATTATTTTGTGTAAGCAGAAGACATGTCTCAAAACTGTATCTGTACCAGGGATCTACGAATAGCGAGCAGCATGTAACCTCTGCAGGAAGTAAATTCTGGAGAATTAGCTTTAAAATAAGAGACCATATTAGCAGAGAATATTTATCCCACAGAGTATTGTCTCCCAAAAACTTCTAAGCACCTGATGGAAACGAATTCAGAGAAATTACAGGAACATCACTGCATGGTATCTAACAGTATTCTTAAAAATCTGGTATCCAACTGTTTCTGTATTGTTACATTCTGGATTTGATCAAATGGGATTCAACTCCATGCCCATGGGAAAAGCCTGCCACTCCCTTCCTAGCAGAGTAACTTGATACATCTCAAAGAAGTGTTTGAAACAGCAAAATTTTGAGAAACAAAGTGAAGGCAACGCAACAGGAAGACCCATCAGGTAGGAAGTCAGGATAGCTGTGACAGCAGAAGACTTAGGGAGCCAGGGAGCCAAGAGTCACACGAGTGACAACTGGAATATGTGGAAAAAGATGGAACAACCACTGTTCAGGGCTGCAGGTGGTGCGATTTGACATGTGTGTGCACCTACACACGTACGTGTGCACACGAATGAGGCTCTCTGCAGAGCTGTGTGGCAGGAGGGTGAGCATATGTGCACAAATACACCCCTGCACACAGGAAATGCAACACATGGTGACAGCCCTGGGCTGTACCAGCAGGAGCACAACCACCCTGACCCAGGGAAACCGTGGCTCCCTGGCACTCAGCACTTTTCAGAGGCACTGGAAACACTACAGGCAGTTTTGGGCAGCCCCAGAACATGACCGGCACTGATAAACCAGAGTGGGTTGGGTGGAGGGCTACCAAGATGCTCAGAGGGACAGAGCTGTGTGAAGAGAGGCTGTAGGAGATGGGGAGGTCCAGACTGGAGAAGAAAAGGCTTTGGGGAGCTGACAGAAGATCTGCTGGACCTTCATGGGGGTCTGTGCACAGGGGCACACAGCAGGACATCAGACACAAACTGCAACGGTGCAGGTGTGACCTGACCTAGAGAAAAGGTCTGTTGAGGACACTCAAGCAACCAGAACAAGGACACAGAAACTGACAAACCTTTGTCTTTGGAGGGTTTAAGACCTGAATGAACAAAGTCCTGGTCTGAGCTTGGTGTACATTCCACTTTGAGCAGCAGGTTGGACTAGACACCTCTTGAGACCCTTTCCAGCCTGAATCATTCCATGTCAGCTTGGATCCCAGAGAACACCACGAAGTCCCCTTACAAATATACCGTGCCAGGTTATACCTTTCAAATCTTCACTACAATGTAACCACTACTGAGAGGAGACAAAACCTATACTGTTTGGTTCATCTCCTCACAACAGCACAGGTTCCCACCCAGAATCTGCAATAACCTTGAGTACCAAATCTGGAATTCCAAGAGATTTTAGAGGTGCAGAAGTTACCAGTTACCTGAGTTCAGTACAAATGGAACCCAGTGCCTAAACATGCAGAGCTTTTTTGGGAGAAGGTGGTGTTTACTCCGAGGCAGAAAATGTCACACATCCACAACAGCTCTTCCTTAAAGTAGCAACCGTATATTTCTTGAAAATTTCACGTTCAGCACCTACCCTCAAGGAACAGTCCCTACATTCTGATGCTGCAAAGGCACGGGGTAAGAAGCTGCGTTGTTCTCTCTGTATATTCAGGGTGTACAGCTCCACACCTGGGAAAAGAAGCCTCACTTAGCAAACCAAAACCATGCCAGCTCCCACCAGGAGCACTTACAGTAGTCTAAGCAGACTGTTTTGGTTTTATTCTTCTGCTGGGTGCTGCTGCCCCTAGAGCAGAGTTACTTAAAGGCTGTTAATTCTAAATTAATTGATTCTGCATTGAAGCACACAGAGACCACTCAAAAGGCCCATCACTCTAAGTCAGGAAGGGGAGCTACCACCTTCAACCAGGCAGCAGAACACCTTAAACCAACACTGAACTTTCTGCAGTGATTTCCTATAGGCTAAGTGATTATTCACCAAGCATGATGCTTGCATAACCACACAAAGAATATCCAATGTTAACAAAGCTATAAAGACAAGCAAATGTAACCATCCTATTAGCATTAAAAAAAAAAAAAAAAAAAGAAAATAAAAAAAAAGAAAAAAAAGAAAAAAAAAAAGAAAAGAAAGAAAAAAAAAGTTACTTGTTTTTACTGTTTGGTGTTTTGGGGGTTTTAGTTGTTTGTGGTTTTTTTTTTTTTTTAATCAAAATTCGCCCACCTGCACATAGACTGGAGCAATGTAGTAAGAACTTTTTAAAGCACCTGTTTTGTACCAATCGACTAAGAGACAGGAGAGGATTTCAGTGGAGTTTATGAGCATCTCTCAAATGTGAGCACTGAAACATACAGTCACCCAAAACCTACTCCTCGGAGGGAGCAAGTTAAAAAAGCTGTGAGACGGGATTGGGAAAGGAGAGGTAACAGGATCAGCAGCACCAGCTCAGCACACCGAGCCTTCCCCTTCCAGAGCCCACAAACAAGTCTCACACAGACAATAAATTAGGACTTTGCATGTCTGTTTACCGGTCCCACAGACCATGTTTACCAGCACCACAGATCACTGCTGCTGGGCCACAGCAGAGCGTGACAACCGCTGTGCCCGGGCTCCGCCAGGCCCTTCCGTCTCAGCACCGCGCTGCTAGTACGGGCGGACCCCGGGGAGTCTCGGCACCCCACAGGGGGCATGCGCACCCCCCGGCCCCCACACAATCAGAACCGCGCTCAGGCCCCGAAGGAAGCTCGGCCCGGCGAGCTCCGGGCCGGCCGCCCCGCTGCCGGCGGCGGGTGCAGCCCCAGCCCCGGGCCCAGCCCCGCAGCCCCCGGCTCCTCGCCCCGCACCGGGACCCGCCCCCCGGGCGGCCCGGCAGCACCGCCCCTCCGCCCTCCCACCCCCGCAACGCTCCCGGCCCCTCGGACCGCGGGAGCCTCTTCCCCGCCGCCCCCACTCGGCGCCCACCGCGGGCCGGGCGGGCGCCCCGCGCCGCTCCGCGCACACCCCCGGCGGGGCGGGCGGGCCTCCGCCGGCGTGCCCCTGCCCAGCCCGCTCCCATTGTGGCGGCGGCCCTGCAGCGCTGCGCTCTCACCTGGGCGGCGGGCGGGGGCTGCGGCCCGGCGGCCCCGGGAGCTGCGGCCGCCCTGGGAGCTCCGGCAGCTGCGGCCGCCCCGCCGCCTCCTCCCGCCTCCGCCGCTCCTCGGGCTCCGCCGCCGCTCGGGGCCGCCCCCCGTCGCAGCGCCCGCCTCGTCCCCCGGGCAGCAACAGGCGCCTCCGCCGCGAAGGTTCCGCAGGGCGTAGAAAGGTTCCCCCCGGCCCGCGCGGTCCCTGGGCGGGAGCGGCATGAGGCGGCATGAGGGGCCCGGGCTGCTTCTGCCGGTGCCATCGGCTGTGAGGAGAGCCGCTGCAAGGGGCAACCCCCCACCGCCCGCGGAAAGCTGCTCATTAGCCACAGGGACCCATGGCCCCGGGCGCCTCTCCTCCAGCCGCCCTCAAGGCAAGGACAATAAGAAGCTTAGTTCTGGGCCTTGGCCCATCAGGGTCAAATCGCTCTACATGCGTAAAAACCCGTCAGGCTCCGAGCCCCTGCTCTAGCGGTGGGCTCTTCACAGGAGAGAACTTTTTCTCGTACCCAGTGATACAGGTCCCATTTATCCTCACCACTGGCGTTCCCTGTTCTCCTGCCACGAACCTGGCTCTGCTGCCTCCGTATCCTGCCCACAGGGACTGGGCAACCATCACTGGGCCCACCCAAACCCTTCCCCAGCTCAACATTCACTCTTCCTTCAGACTGTTAAACGCCAACCTTTCTGCAGCCTCCTCAGGTTTCTCTAAAATTCAAGGTCTCACATACCAGGGGGACCCAAAAGCGCAGGCAGGCAGCATTTCAGATGCGAGTGCTGAGAAAAAGGTGAGCTCATTGCTCATCTCCATGGGCTGGCTGTGGTCCCACAGAGAGCCCAGTGTATCCATAGCCTCTGTCACTGCCAGGACACTCTGCTGACACCACACTGAGGTGCTCAGCCTGCACAGCAGCCTGAGTTCCATATTTTTGTGTTTTACAGGGAAGAAAAAGGACAAGGCCAGCAAAGAAAGTGCATGTCTGGTTTCTCCGTGCTCAAATATCCAGAGCAAGAAAAATACAAGTGGGAGACTGGTGTTTGGATCTGGATATGTACTGACAACCTGAGCGTCATCAATGTAACTCAACTGTGAGTACTTCAGGGGCCTACTGGGTTTTGGGGAAGCCAGAGCTTATCCAAAATTAAAAGGCCACAGCACCACAGAGCCATCTCACAAAGAGTGTGCCCCAGAGTACTTGGCAAAGACATGAAGGGATCACTGTAAGCCTTTACCCTTCTCCCCATCTAGACACATCCAAATCCTCTACGGTACCTTCTGCTGGTAAACCTGATATGAAAGTCCAGATTTTCCTTCCCTGCCTCAGCCTGTCACACGCGGGAGGCCTTCAGAGAGAGGGATGGTGGCAGAGACCTCAGAAGCAATGGAACAAGTCCAAATTAAAGCAGGCAGAATGCCCCCAGCAGAGCATTGAGGAGTCCTTATGGGTTTTTATTCTGTAGGACAACATTACAATGTGTTATGCTTCAGGCATTTTCCCCACAGCAACTCAGACAAGCCAAGCCCGCCTAAGGGTGACTGCTTCACAGGCCACTCCTCTAAGCCCTCCAGCAGCTGAGCACCTACCTCCTCCTTATTTCTATCAAGTTAGCTAAGACAGAAAGCCCAGAAGGTTATTTTTAGTTTCTATAGATGTACAACCACTATCTTTCACAGCCAATGAACCTTTGCAGTGGGATGCCCGTGTTATCTGGTGGACACATTGGGCTGGGTCTGCACAGGGAGCTGCCTGCACAGTCCCACTGCACAGCTCATCCCTTCACACAGCTTCACATCTCCCAAGCTTCCCCGGCAGGCTGCTCATGGTGCAGCCTCAGATGCCACAACCAAAAACATTCAGTCCAAGCAGGTTATGACTGCTGGCTTGCAACACTGAGGCTGAAGTTGCACCATCCAGAGAGAACTGAGGTCGCCAACTCAGGTGTTATTTCTCAAGGAAGTACCCTCAAGTCCCACCACACACAACAGCTCTGGCTCCTTAAACAGGTACCAGCCGTCCTTTACCATCTCTGGTGGAGGATTAGTTTGTAGCAGTGACTCCTCCCAGAATAAGCAAATAAATGGTCTGAAATCTTCCAGGTGGGATCAGTGGTTGTCCCATAACTTTAGTGGAGCAACCACCTACACAACCCCCCAAGTGCTTTCGCAGTCTTTCACACATCAGCCATTGACAGAAGTGCTCTACAAACAACCAACACCGTTCCTCAGGCCAGTGCTGGTTGCTCACCACAACACATGACCTCTGCCCTTCCCTCATGTCCTGTGCCTCAGCTGAATATGACAGGGCACCTGCAGCAGGTTTTGCTCTGAGCTGAGCAGGCACGCAAACACTGGGAAATTCCTGTAGGTGGATGTTGGGAAGCACCAAAGCAAAGGGACATAGAGCATTCCTCCTGCTTTACCAGGCTCCTGCTCTAGCCTACAGCAGTTATTTCAGTCTCAGAGTTGACACTTAGCTTTTTCAAACCCAACCAGTGCATGGACCCAAGAGGACACCCATAAGATCTGAAGAGCAGTTGATTTTGACCTCAGTATGTGGGGGTGGAATATGTGAACAGCAACAGAACATTCCCCACCTGGGTCCCAGGCTTTCTCCAACACCCCAATGCTCTGGGTCTCCTTTGGAGATCCCTGCACATATCCAAGGAACAGCAGAGCCATATCTCTAGGGATAAATAAAGCTGACTGAGTGATGCCCTACAACTGGATCCCTAAAGAGCAGGGCAGACATTGTCTTAATACAGGAAAGGCCATCAGATTTCAAAGCAAGAGCTTCAACTTCTGACTCTTTAAATGCTCATATCATTTACAGTCTGAATGGGGTTCTTGGGCAGTATCAGTTACATGGATTAGGAGCTGTAGAGGACATAAGTACAATTCCTCTTCCTGAGGTTTTTACAGCTTAATGGACAGGAAGCATTGTTGATGAGCCTCCAGCTTCTTACACTATGACCAGAATCTCCCCATCTTCCCTTTGTACTTTTTTCTGCCCTAGAATCACTCTCAATTAACAGTACAAAAATAAAACCGATGTCATCCATCTCTCCTAAGCTGTACATGCATTATTCATCAGCATGCCCTAATTGATTCTCTTATAACCATGAGCACTTCTGCACTTGGCTGTGTTCTTCTTATCCAGCAGAGCACAATTTATGAAGTTTTATTCCACTTGGAAAAGGCACTTTCAAAGTGGTACCTTCCCAGACTTTTCTGATCAGAACATCAAGTTGGATCTCAATGCATAGAGACTTCAGTCCTCAGTTTTGTGCCCAGATAAAAGTGTCAATCAAGTAACTCTGGTGCACTGATGCTCAGTGTCCTGACTGGGAGGTCACTACTTTCTGGATGCTCTGGGCCTTCTCCCCCGCAACAGGATCTATACAAGAGGTAAAAGGGAAGATTTGAAAAGGACTCCACCCCCCTGATTAAATGCTCTGGAACACATAATCTACAGAACATGTAGGGAGCCAAAATGCCCTTGCAACAGCTTTCCATGGAAGTTATAGAAGCATCTCCTGAACTTACTCAGCCAGAGGACAAGAGTGTCTGAAGGCTCCCTCTAGAGCAAGGGAAAAATACATATCCCATTTACATGATGATAATTCAGCTTTGCCTTCAGCACTTTGACACTAGAATACCTCTGGATTCTTTCATCCTAAGATTTGACCAAGATTTCTGGGAACTGAAAGCCTGTGACAGAATGCTCAGAAACAGCACATGCTATCAAGGTGCAGTCCAGACACTCAGTGAGATGAGCAGGTCTGAATTTCACTCTGCAACCCAAGAAGATACAAGTCAGCATACGACACCCTATACAAAGCAATTAATAAATCAAATCTCACCATTGGCACAAATGTGTTTGGTTTGGTGGGACCACACATCACGGCAATTTCTTCTCAAGTGCTCTATTGGCAGCACAATTCCTCCTACTGGTGGATGTGCCCTTTCTTAGATCCTTCTCTTTCAAATGTTATGTCAACTGCCACTGAAGAGACAGAGACATCAGCGTGCCATGGTGACGCTACTCGTGCTCCCTGGAGACCTTCTGTGGCCAGGGGTGTCACACAGCCCTCTGCATCACACCCCCATTCACCATTAACCACATCTGAGTTGCCTCCTTTTCCACATGCCTTTACTAGTCTCTGATATTCCTCATTTCTCTGGCGCTTGTTCCAGATGCTACTCTCTGGTCCCTTTGCTTGCTGCTGCATTATCCTATTGTGAAAGAAAGGGGGACACTCCAATCACTCCCTCAACGGGAGCCCATCCCAGCTACAGGATGGGAAACCTGATGGTGCTGCCAAGCTCTTTTCATCCTGTGAGAAGTGCTCAAGCAGCCATGCAGGGGGAAGTGGAAAATCGGAAGCAGATGTTCACTCGGTTGCTAATATCACAACGTATCATTGAGCTTTGTGCTGAAGGACTTGGTCAAGGAGTCACGAGGGAGCCACAACTCAGAGTAGCCTGTTAGGCTTGCGGTACTCCAGCCTCGCGGGCATTTAATCAGCGTCATGATATCCGGGCTGCGTTTCACCTGCGCTTCAACACTCAGCCTGCAGCCTCCTCTTCCCCCGCTAGAAGGGGCTAAGAACCTGCCACTGCAGAGCAGGAACAAGGGAGTTTCGCTATGGGCAAGTTCAGGACGAATCCTACCACACGAAACAAGCTGAACACTTCCTCTGCCTGTTAGGCTCTGCGCTAGCCCGACCCAGAAGGGTTTCAGCGTCCCTACAAAGCAAGATCTCTCTGCTTGAAAAGCTGGCACTTTGGTTTCTTCACTCTGTGGTGAGTTGCTTTGGGGAGGATTTCAGTACTGAAACGGTGTAATGTCATTGTATAACTCAGCACAGCACTGCTCACTTGAAACACCCTTCAGCCGTCAACATTCCATTTTCAAACACTGGGTGCAGGAAGGTAAAACAAGGCACCACCTCTTCCAGATGAAGCTGGAAATTTCAGGAAAGTAAAGAAATTAGCAAAGATATGATGATATAACAGGAGGGAGAAAGACCTAGACAGGTCTTTCATTGAAGAAGCAATTTTATATTTAAAGAATTATAAGTAACAAGTTTACAAACTAACACAAGGCAACACCTTATTAGAAAAGGTCACACATCTGCTCCTGGCAATCCCCAGAGCAGGGTGCTGGCTAGAACCAGGCTCACTCTGCTTGATCACCCACTCCAACGGTGATGTCTGTGAGGCCAGCAGTGAACCCCCAGATACCCACAGTGCCCACACCTCCCACACAGAGGTGCAAACTTAAACCCACAGCTCCAGCCCATGCAAATGCATCATTGAACTACCTTTCGAAGGCCCAATAGCATATTCACAGCAGCGGCAAAAACATTTGATGTAGCTTTCTTCTTGCTCTGCTTTACCACAAATGCAGAGTGTGATACAACTGAGAAGCAAACAAACAAATAAAAAAAAATGTAATATTATAAGAAGGCATCACCCTACTTGCTTTTAAGCCCAGCCTAAGAAACCAGGCATCTCCACAACACCCCCGCCCCAATTTCATCCTGCTCCTTTTAAGTCCTCCTTCCCAGACAGGTGGTTACAGCAGGTACAACAAGGTGAGCACAACAGCATCCACCCTCACACCAGCCCCTGAAATGTGCTGACCCCTTCCTGGCCAACACAAGCTCTCTGCACTCCAGGATGTTTCATTCACTTAGGACAAGAGGAGAGTACAGAGTTACACTCCCTCACCTTCCTTAGTGGAAAATAAACCCACCTTCTGGTCAGGAGTGCCCTACTCCCAGCTGTGCTTTCTTTGGAAGCCACAAGAAGAGGGCACTAAGTGCTTTTGTATTTCTAGCAGACAGCTCTTGGCTGGTCCTTACTGGGGGCACAACCAACTTTTACAACACTCCAAGGAGACAAGGCAACCTCCTGCCAAGAGAGGAGCTGGGTCACAGCTGGGGTGGCTGCTGTTCAGTTTGCTTTTGCCTATAGCCAGCTCTACTTTTCGGCCATTAGCTGAAGGGCAGGGGAGATGACACAATGCACAACCAATGTGAGTAGGTTTTTACTGCCAGTGCTCTGCCAGTACCTCCTTTTCAGTGCTACAGTGAGGTTTTTCCAGAGGAATTAACTTTGATAACAGTTCATATAAGGGTGTTTTCCCCCCGTGTGACAACACTGTCCCTGTTGGGCTGCAGATATCAGGGCCATAGTGTCCCTAATGCCCTGACCAGCCTCACCTAGGACTTGCACCCACACACCCAGCCCTGCTCATTAGCACAGGGGCTCAATTTAAACCCAACTCTGGGCACTTAGTCTTGATCTATGCCTGCTTTGATTTGTTTTGGGTCTGGCCTGCAGACTTTCCCCCCCATCCTTAACTTTCACTCTGCCTTTATTGCCATGAGCTTATCTGATGACCTGGGACCTTGGTGATGCTGCTTGCTATTCCTCAGCCTGCCTAGCTTTTCTGGCTCTGGTGTTGTGATGCAAGCACTGGTTGGGGAGACCCCTACCCTGTGGGTCCTGGGATCCCCTTGGCTGCTGGTTTCCTGCCCTTTAAAGAACAAAATGGATTTGCTGTTGATAGAGAAGTGAGGGACTATTCAGCCTCTGCTCTTCTCCCTGTGGTTAAACCTGGTGATCCTCACCCTCAGAGTATGTGTTGATGAAGACCCTGGGGCTTTACCAGGTACAGGGAGAAAGGCTATAGATTGCTTCAGACAGTGAGGTTTTTTTGTTTGTTTTGTTTTGCTCATTTCACAACTGTATTTTAATTGATTAGCCTGAAATTTATCCTTACACAAGGGTGGCACAAAAGTGAGGGGTTTTTAGGAGGTGAGAATGATATGTGCAATTAAATGACTAATAATAAAAGACTTTTTGGTTTTGAGTAGATATGCAACAGGCATAAGGGGTATGAGTGGATTATCAAGGTTTGGGAAGAGAATTTAGTGTCATATCAATGCTGATAAGACCTACACTTGTTTCTTCAATCTGTAGACTCATCCAGGATTTATTATTAAGCCATAAAACAAGGTAGGCAACTTTCCTCTCCTTTTCAATACACTTTCTACTCTTTTGTTCTTCATATAGGGCCTAATGTTTAGTTTATTAGAACAGTTGTGACCTCTACAAATTCTTTAAGCAGCCTGCATGTAGGGATTGGTGTTGATTTCTCTTTTCATTTATTAGCAGTCATGCTTCTTTTTAGTACCATAATCCTGAAACAATGGACCATGTGAGACTCCTGGTCATGCACATGATTGCTCAGGAAATGAGTGGCACCAGGAACTGCTCCTTTCCCTACACTCCCCTGGTATCTGAGCTTGGCTCTCCCCTGGATCCCTGCAGGCATTGCCCACTATCCACCACGCAGAGCCAGTTGTTCTAGAGGGGAGTAATCATACTAATGGCAAAAACTGGTGTGCTTGAAAGCCACAATTCATTATGCTCTTCATCCCAGCATCTCTTGTGTTCTTCACAGCAGTTATTTCTGCTTCTTCACTCATTGAGAATACACAGGTGTAGTTCAGTGCTCTCTGCAGCCTGCTCTCCTGCAGTGGGTGATATCTGAGTTTTGAAATAGGCAAACAACATAGTAGTTAGTTTTTCTTCCACAGCAGGTGAATTCGCTCATTTGAAAAGCAGTCCCTAAACAGCAACTGTTGAAACTACGTTAAACAGTGTTTTCTTTTTCATTGACTCTTCTGGCTTTACAGTTGTTTCTGAGATTTAGGTGCTCAAGGAAGTTTCTGTTTCAAAAGCACATTTTCATTCCTGCAAGGTTCAATCTCTGGGGCATGACTTGACTAGCAATTTTGATGGTGGATGTATTTAAGTAGGGAAGTTATGGAACTGCATATATGAAGGAGGTAATTTGGGGCTGCCTGTATGAATAAAATGTCCTCATATATAAAATGTCCTGATACATAAAAAACACCAGTAACACACTGTGGGATATGGGGTTATGGACAGCAGCACTGAGGCTTATCCAGTCAATGGGTATCCTTCTTCTGTTAAGTTTTGGTTATGTCTGGTTGAGACTGAAGGTATAAAAGGGGAGTGATTCCTACAATAAAGAGATTTCCCTGCATACATAAGGGGGTCCGTGTCTCTTTGTTCCCCATTGTTACAACACATGATTTCTTCACCTGCATGGCTGGAGCCATGGTCAATGACCTTCCTTGCTCAAATGCCAGCTAGGCCAATGCAGCAGGGAGGGGAGGACAATGCAATCAAGAGGCTGGACAATTATTTTTGGGAACTTTCTGTTTACTGACCAGCATAGCAGTTAAGGTGACAACATACTTGTTGTAAGAGCTTTGGAAACTGTGCTGGGCTCCCTTTCAGGTACTGCCTGAAAATGAATGTTACAAAACACCAATTTGTTCTTTTTATAGTGCAGGGACATATATTTGGCATGTGGGGAAACATGACTCAGATCTTTCCCTTTCTCCAGCTTCTGATAGAGGAAGCAGCCTCTAGGATTCCCCCTCATCACCCTGTGTGGTTACCCAGCACAGGACCCATGGATGTGTCCAAATACATTTTCTGCCTTGCAGTTGTACTGTGCTGCTTCCTTGACCCTCACCACCCACCTTATGGCCCTGGTGAGAACAGAAGTGGGAAGTAAATTAAGCCATACAATTTGTATTCCTGTCTGCACTCTGGTCTAGACCACATAAAGGATGGTTTTGAAAAAGATTAATTTGCTGAAGTTAATTGGCATTAGGAAAGGCAAGGTATCAGTAACAGCTTTGTTTCCAAGCATCTAAAATAACTATACAAAAAACCAAACCAAAACAAAAAATTAAAAAAAAAAAAAAGGCGCAAATTAA
Source organism: Hirundo rustica (assembly GCF_015227805.2). NCBI lineage: Eukaryota > Metazoa > Chordata > Aves > Passeriformes > Hirundinidae > Hirundo > Hirundo rustica. The sequence goes on along the minus strand of NC_053461.1, from coordinate 6,235,640 downwards.
TCAGCAAAGTGTCCTCACTGCAGCCAAGCTGCACACACACATGGAGAGGGTTTTTACAGGTGGCTGCAAACCCCTCATAGCAACCAGAATTATGTGTAGTATTAGGGCAAAATTAAAGAAAAAACACAAAAGAGGAGACAGAAGAAGGCAGACAATGGCAGGACTGTAGATGCAGAGGGTCAGAAGTCAGCCAAGTGATAGGGAAGTTCACCCAGACATATTTGTGTGTACCTGCCACCAACTTCCACAGCCCTGGTGTGCTTTGCCACAGAGTCACAAACGGACAGGACACAGGCAGAGGGCTGCAGCAGAAGCTGACACAGCTCCTTTGCACAGCCCCCTGTTCCACAGGAGTGAAGAGCAATGGGTAGAGCAGGTTTTTCCACTGATAGAGACTCCTGGAAGACCAGCAGCCAGAGCAGGTGTTTTGGCACATCTGCTGGCAGATGAGCTGGAGGCAGGGACTCTGGCTCTTGGGATGCCTCCATGTTATCAGATCTGTGTCCCTCTCAGGGCTTTGCAGGAAAATTGCAGAGCTCTTCAGCTGTTTCAGGCTGGAGATTATTCCACAACACACAAGCTTGTTTTTCTTAGTCATCTTTCATTTTCTTAGTAATTTTCAGCTAGTCTACACTCTGTATTTAAAATTGCTTGTGTACAGTCTGGGTGCAGAACTGAGCAGAATGGATTGCTCCCAGCTGGTATCTGTGTGGGAAGGAGACTGCTGAATTCCCAAGAGATGTTTGGGACACAAGTACTCCCAGCAATTCCCCAGCATCAAGTGATTTGAGATGGGATGAGAGGCATGGACCAGAATTGGCAGACCTGGATTCTGTGACCGTGGCTGAAGCACAGGGTGAAGTCAGAGTTCTTTCAGAAAAAGCAGCTCAGGGATGTGGATGCTGCACCTGACTCTTACATGGGGAAGAGGGGAGCTGCAGCCCTCCCTCCAGCAAATCCTCCCCAGCTCAATACTTCCAGGGGATTATTCCTGACTGAGCAAACCCCCCTGCCTCAGACACTGTTTCCTTAGGAAGGAGGATACAAACTCTGGGATTTGATGGTGTCTGCAGGGTGACATATTCTCCTATGTGCACAGGATAAGGGTACAACTCCACCAGCTACAGAATCTATATGTTACTAAAGTCTTGGCAAAGGTTCAGCCAGAGAGGACCAAGAGTGAAAAGCTGCATTAGGAATAGGAGCAAAAAATTTCTTTGTAAGTGTGGGATGTCTACAAGCAGTCCAGTAAGACAAAAGGTTTTGTGAACCTGTCTGGAAGAAAGCTGCTTTCTTCCTTCTCTTTTCCCACTTTCCAAGGCTCTTGGGAGAGTGATGCTGGTCAAGTCTAGGCAAAGAGGGAACTAGATCAGAAGAGCTGGAGCTGTGAGATCTCAGCATTCTCTCTTCTCTTTGTGAAAGGGAGAGATGGGGAGTTGTGTGGTTGGATCTGGAAATGTTGCTCTAAAGCAAACACTGAATATTCACCATCTAAATGGTGGATAACTGCAGCTCACTTGTAAAACCTTCCACAGCAGGCAATGTTGTTCTCTGGAGCTCTCCCTTGGGATCCATCTTCCAGGGGGTTCGCTCCTCGCTCATGGCAGTTTTCTGTACCCCAGTAGAATGTAACAGTGGTTAACAGTGAGGAGTGGGGGGAGGCTGTGTCTCAAGGAGCTCATCTGGCCTGATGCACCTGTCTGCTACAAAACAGGCTGGGAACAATCCCAGCCAGTCTGCTGGGAGAGGCTGGGATGAAGAGAATTCAAAGTGTCTATGGTGAAATCCTGCCTTTATTATCCCAGCCACTAACATCCCACATATTTCAAGGAGACCAGAATTTTACTCCCACGATCCAAACACAAAGCAAAATAAATCTTTGTACTCTCAGCCACAGTGCAAAACTCTGATTTATAGAAAATAACATCCAAGCCTTGGAGAGTGGCTAAACACACCTCCTTCTTCCTTCCTAGCTTAAAGCTTTGCATCTCTATTGCTAAAATCTCATGTGAGTTCTGCTGTCCAAACAGCCTGTAAAAGCCATAAATATCTCTCATTATGTCCTCCCATCTTTTCAACTTCTCTTCGGGCCAAAGCATTGTTTTCCTTGCAGACTACACCGAAGACTGCTGCTCAGGAACTACATTAAATATAATGGAATTATGATAAGTACACAAATGTTACACTAAACACAAATATAGGCTGTGAAATAAGGTAATACAGGAAAAATTCCTGTTGATCCTGTCCAGTTGTACTGGTGATTTGGTATGTCTAATAACTGAAAATTTTCTTTTTTCTCTGGAGAAGACTTGATGAAAAGAGGGGCAAGATAAAAAAATCCAGGGGAGAAAAAAAAAAATCTTCACAGGTTATGCCAAAATGATTCCTCCAAAATGTCCCTATTTTATAATTAGTAGCTTTTTATTGCAATTTAACAATCATATTATTAAGCATCCAGTCAGAGACAGACACGTTGTGCAAATGCACAGTGCAATATTGCGAATCAAGTGCACTCCCAGGCTGTGAATGGTATCCACTTCTCTGTAACTGCTCACCGATGACATTGGTTTTTGATAGTTTGTTGCTCCTTTGTGTCCAGAAGTGGTAGAAATGTGTCTTTCTCAGGAACCTCTTCCCGTACAGGGCAAGTGTTACACATATGCCTGGTGGTCAAACTGAATGGATATGCAGGTATTTTATACAGTAGTCTATTCCTTTTGGGATGTAGATAAGTGCTGTATCCTTATCCTTATCCTAGAACCAGCATTGATAAATGATAACCACAAAAATATCTGAATGTCCTCTCTGCTTCTGGAAATGCAGAGCTTTGCATCACCCATTTGTTGTCATTTGCAGCCATCATTGCACAACTGAGCTGCCCTTAAACTCCAGAACACCACACAGTTGTTATTAAGACCCTTGGTGGAATCCTACTGGCGATTGAGAGATGGGGTCATTCCAAGTTCTAATCAGAAGCCGAATTTATTGAGTATACAAGGCATTTATAGAGGGGTTTTCTTGTATGGCACTTATATAGGCTTCTATTTTGGTAACAATTTCTCATTGGTTATGCATTCTTTATGACATCAAGTCACTTAGAATCATTATCTCATCACAAGGTTTCACAACATGCTTCTTGGTCACTTATTCCCCAGGGAGTCTCTGTCTGTCTCTCCCACGGTTTCTGCTCGATCAGGCCTAAGATATCAGGCTCTTTTATCAGTTCCATTATACTCTCTGTTTCATTCTCCATAGAATCTCTCTGTGATAAAACAACTCATGAATACAAAATTAACATTTGCATGTGTGCCTGCCACCATTATAGCCCACTTTCACCAATTTGCCTATTGCTTCCATGTGCATCAAAACCTGAGACATAAATGCACTTGACCTAACTCCTATAGGGAGAAGTCATGAAGGAGGCAGATATAAAATCTGTACTTAAGGCCTGATAAAAAGGGGAAAAAAAACCCCAAACTCCCCAAAAACCCACAAACAACTGACCAAACAACCAACCAAAAAAAATTAACCCCACCTTCCCCTTAAAAAGGTTAGTAGTCTTGAAATTATACTTTTCCTTGGTTCTGCTTAGTCTTTGTTTTTTAAGCTGCTGTCATTACAAGTAATCCCTAAGATCCTTGTTGCTGGAAAACATAAGGAAGAATTTGTTTGTATTCCCAGTGTGTGTCTTGCAGGCATTTCATAGCATGCTGTGCATAGTCTTTTCCTTCTGTACAAAGTTTTCTTTGCTGGTTGTTTCCTATAGTAACAAAACAGATAAAAAAGGGAAAACCCTTGTTAAACCACAAAAACTAGCAAGGGATTTTGTGTAGCGCCCGAAATGAACTTTTAGCTTTTCCAGACAGAGAAATGAGTTTGGTCAGGAAATGATGTCTTGTTGACATTATGCCACTTTCTGTGTACTGTCCCCCACTTTTCTCATGTTCTCTCTTGTATATTCTCTGTGCATGGCTTATCTGTCCACTTCCAGTCTCCCAAAGGCTCTTTCCTTTCATACCCCTGGATCGCTCATATATTACAGGACACACCAATAACCTCACCTTTCAGTAATTTGGGAGAAAGGAGAGGCATTAAAATCTGCTTGAAGTTGCTGGGGGCATGTGAGAAGCTGAGCACAAAGCTCTGAGCAAGGCTAGAGTAGCAGCATGCTCAGGATTTGGGGGCCACACTGCTGAAAGCAAGAAGTGTATGTCAGGGTATACTTCATGCAACACTGATCACTTTGTACTATTTAACTTTTTTGTTGACTTTCAGCCTGCAAGCGCAGATGTGCTGTCACTCAGATGCTCAGCTAGGCAGAGCTATATGCTCTTGGCATCACGCTGTGTCTGAATGGAGCGTTTTGGCACCGGCCTGTTTGGAAGAGAGCTTTTTGCCTGATCATGTTCTCATTAGTGTCTGAGCTGATGAACGACATTCTTCTGCATTTCCATGTTCCTAGATATAGATCTGGCTTCTCTCTTCAGTCTGGGCTAAATGCTCGGGGGGAGCTGGCTGGGGAGCATGTCTGCACTGCTGAATCCATCCATGCAAACAAACAGTGGGAGAGCCTGGGGAGCCACCTGCCTGATGGCAAGTCCTGTACATCCTCTGAGTGTCCAGAAGAGTCAGTGTAGTTGGCCATGGTGAGATCCTTGATACTTTCAAGAGTGAACTGCTTCTATTGATCTACAGTAGTAAAATAAGACACAATGGTAGCTCAGCCACTGCCAAAATGTAGGTCTCTCCCTGGCCCCTCCTCATAAATAGCTTAGCTGGTTTTAGTTTGTGTTGCTGTTTTAGCTCCAGCCCAGAGAAAACCTGCCCCAGAAGTGTTGCTTCCTATCACTCTTTCCTCCCCCCACAAGCTTGAAATCTTTTTGCAGTAGGTGCCATCAGCCTGCTGTCGCTGTTCCCCTCTGTATCTCTGTGAGAAACTCCTTGAGCTTTGTTTGGCCTTTTCTGCTGCAAATCCCAAATGCTGTCCCCACACACAGGAGCGGGCATAACGAACCTCTCCTGCCTTTCCCACCGTCACTCAGAGACAGCGAAGGAGCACAGGCAGAATTCGATTGAATGAACACATTTGGCCTGCCCTTTTACATTTGATGTCTCTCTCCAGTTGTTGGGTGGTTTTGCTCTGTGTGTGTGTGCTCTAAGCACCTCGGCCCCGGATGATTGCTTGTTAATTTTTGCTTTGGGCTATTTTGAGCTTTTTCCTCTCCTCCCGAGAGGACGCTGGTGGGGTGTGATGATGCCGGTGTGCCACCTAGTGATTGAACTATTCCCTTGTCACACATCCTTTATCGGAACCCTCAGTGCTCGTATTTTGGCTCCATTTGCCCACGGTCACCTGGATCGCAGGTAACCTGTGGCAATGCCTGCAGCCCCTTTGCTCTGCTCAGTCTGTCCAGGCAGAGGGGATCCCACTGAACTGTTTTCCCCTGCTTATTTCACTTCGTACCTTTTTTCTCCCTTCATACCTCTTTATCCTGTATTATCTGCAGTCTCTCTGATGTGGGCAGGAAACGGGAGATCATTTGAGGGGTGCTGGCTGCCAGCTTGCAGATCACCCATGGTCATAATCTAATCCCTCAGGCAATATTTTTGTACAACGTGAAAATTTAGTACTAGATACATGTCAATCAGATGCTCCGGGGGAGTCTAGACAGTGTTTAAAGCCCTTTAGGGATGAGGGGTATCATTGCAGATGTTTATCTGCTTCACACCTCATAAAACCACTCCTGAACTGTTTGGGCAGACCCGGGCTGGGTGAGCAATAGATGGTCCTAGGGGTGGAATCGAGGATTTTTTGGCCAGGGTTTTGTTCCTGCTGCCAGCTCCCCAGATTCCCAGAGGCACACAGGAGACTGGCAGGGTGGAAGGGGGGAGGGCACGCGGCAGAGAAGTGCATCACAGACGCGCTCTGCCCCCAGGTGCAGCTCCCCAGACGCCTGACCTCCCGCCCGGTTCCTGCAGTGCCCTGGGGCACGGGTGTTGCAAAGGAACAGCCGTCAGCTTACGAGCAGCTGAGCAGGGCAGGTTCAGACCCTCCCAAAGGTTCAGGTCCCGGCATTGCACCCTTCCCTGGATGCTGCTGGGAAATCCAGCTGCGTGCTGGGTGCAGTTGCAGCTGCAGGGTGATGCAGAGTGCTGGGAAGGGACTGAACTCTATTCCGGGGCTCGCTGCTCACCTGCTGTGAGTCATGCAGCAAAATTATGCTGCAGAGGCTGGTACTGCTCGTCCAGTAACCGCTGTCACAGCTGCCCTTCAATAGGAGCTCAGCTGCAGGGAGAAACACGGTGACAAGCAAAATGAGCCCCACAGGAGGATGGGGCAATTAATAAAAGGAAAAGCGTAGGGAGTCAACAAACTTTATCACTGTAGATCTGTGTTGTAGGTCAAGATGAGCAATTAACACTCCTAAAAGCCTAAAGAATCTGTTCTCTCCTAGTATCGCAGCTGTGGGGAGGCGTCTCTGAATGTTGTGAGCTTTTTGACAAAGACCTTTTTCTCATTCTCAGAGCGAAGGTCCGTTCAGGCAGAAGGTGAAGCTGCTGCCTGGAGCTTGGGTCTGGGGCTCTCTGCCTTTGCCAGCAGCTGTGAGAGATGAAGCATCCCAGGCACTGTTCCACCCCTAGCTGTACTCAAGGCATCCTTTGGAAACACAATTTATGTCTTCCTGGCTTCTCCAACAATGCTGCTCCTCCTGTGATCCCACAGCTAATTGTCCTTAAGTCTGGAAGTTTATGAGGGCCCCATGTAATGGATTTATCCTCTCCTGGTAAACTCTCCTGTGAGGTGATCTGGAATGTGACAGCAATGGGGAGAAGTGGTTACTTTGTTCAAGGAACCTCAAACTGTGATTAAGCCATAAGTCACTGTTACTATCAGCTGGCCATCCTGTGGAATATGTTGTTCTTCTGGCAGGGGAGCCCAAGAAGGTGAACCTTCCCTTCCTTGCACACCACAGGCCTCTCTCTCAGCTACAAGATCCCACAGGGCAAGAGGTGCCAGCTCACTGCTGGCCTCTCGTTTTTATTGCTCTGCAATCCACGACCATATTTTGCATTTGTTTTGTGGATTTTTTTTCCTTCAATTGCATCATTAAGGCGAAGGGTTGTTGTGAGGGTGAGGGCTTACTCACTACATCCAGTGCTGCAGGATTCCCACTGTTGCACTCATTATCCTGGAGTTAATCAAGACTGACAGTCAAATGTTGTAAGTGTGGTAGCAGAATCTACCTGTGCAAACAGTGCCCGGGGCAGGGATTTATGCAACTGCAGTGCAAGAAAATGGATTAATGTGGACATTGCAGGGCATCTTAGATAGGAATGGTGCTTATGAAGCTTTTCCTCGAGAGGGAGGACTCTCTTTTTCCTTATTTACTAATTTTTTATTCATATTTATTCTTCTAAGAGAAAAGCTTCTGCCAGTACCTGGGCAATTACTGGAGCACAGCAGCATAAACTGAGATTTCATTGCTTTCATGTTGTCTTGTTCCTGACAGGTGAGCCAGCAGGACTCCCACCTGCCTTGTGGGAAACAAGAATGTTGGACTGAATCCTTCCCAAATATCTTTGAGGTGTGGAAATGCAGGAGCTGAAGGCCTGAGGATTTAGGGCAGTTTGTAGAGGAGGCTGTAGCAGAGCTGTGGCACAGCCAGGGGGTGGCTGCAAGTTGTGCCCTGTGCCAGCAACGTGCCAGGCTCTGGCAATGACCACCAGGCTCTGAATCTCCTCACTTGCTCAGGTGAGCTGGGAACTGAACACCACTTTCTCTGAGAAGAGATCCTTTCTCCAGTGCGCCATAGTTATGGCAAGAACTGGAAACCCTAATTTTGCTCTCAGCCCTTTGAACGTGGGGAGGAGGGGTGGGAATGCTGACCTCTGCAGCTCCTCCTGAGCCTCCATGGCCGCCTCGAGGTTCCTTGCAGGGAGAGAAGAAGGTGCAGCTGTGGATGTGATGCTCCCTGGATAATAACGCTGCAGGCAGGTCTGATACTTTTGATGCTCCACCTAGCCATGAGCGCCTGGGTGAGGAGTGTACTTTTCCAGATCTTCCCTCAGAAATGGTAACTTCACTGAGAGCAAGTGGATCTTTTCCATGGCTAAGGACACAGCAGGGCAAGGGACCGTGCAGAATAACAGTTCATTACCCCTGTAAAAGCACACAAGAGCCGGGATATTCCCACTGTGGAACCAACAGACAAAAACAATCCCAGAGGAGACGACTTTGCATGTGGAAGGCACACAGGGATGGGGCTATACAGTGCTGAAGGGTCTCTTTGCACGCAGACTCTCTCTTATTGCAGGCAGGCACATAACTTCTGGAGTGACAGAGGGAAGGACTGGGGAGTGTATGAGCTCTCTGGAGCTTATAATGAGCAGCTGTAGGAGGGGTGGGAACGTCGGAAGAGGAATTTTCCTGAGACACTCAGGAGAGACCGAACCTCCTCTTCCTCCTTTGTTACGGTCCAGAGCAGAGGTGGAGGCGGGCGTTCAGTTCCGCTGTGGGGTTTAGCTACAGCTGCCAAAATCAGCCCTCGTTTAAGTGTGAACAAGCAGGGCGATGTTCCTTTCTGTGTTGGAGACGGGAGGAATCACTCCGGAGCATCGGCATCTGAGCTCTCCTGCAAGCTGCCCTCCCTCTGAATCACCTCGCTGTCCAGCTGGAGGTGACCTAATGGGTGAACAACATTCAGCCCTGAGAAAGGAAGAACAGCTGTAGCTGGTGATGGTCCCGCCGTGCGGCTGGAGGGCGGATAGCGGCGTGCCCAGAAACACGCCGCTATCGGGGCGTACACGCGGGTATCGGGGCCGACAGCTGCTGCTCGGCGGCTGCTCCGTGTCACGCCGTGCCGCGGAGCCAACAACCTCGCCCCTCTCCCTGAAGAACGCCTGGCAGGGCACCGACTCCTCCGCCCGGAGCTACCGCGCTGGGCAATGGCGGTGCACACCGAAAACTACAGCTCCCAGCACACCCTGCGGCGGTAACACCTGGGGAGCGCATGCGCCCTGCGCGAACTCCCTTTCCCGGCAGGCCGGCCGAGAGCGTGGCTCCCGCCCCGCTCCCTCACGGAGTGACGCGCGCGCCGTGACGCAGCGCGGTGACGCAAAAAAGTGTGCGCCCTCCACAGCGATCGCGGCCGCCGCGGGGTGCGCGGGGCCGAGAGCAGGGGCCGGGGGCGGCGGCGGCACCGCGGGGCAGCGCGCAGGTACGGGGATCGGGGCGGGCGGGATGCGCCGCCGCCGCTTGCCCGGAGCCTTCTTGGGCCGGGTTGGTTGGCGGCCGCGGCCTCCGTGCCGGGCAGGGGCAGCGGCGCGAGGTGAGGGGGGGCAGCGGCGCGGGGTGTGGGGGGGCGCCTCAGGGGCGCGGGGTCGGCTGCAGGTCCGCCCCCGCGCTAGGGGGCGCCCTTGGGGCGGGGGGCCCGGCCCGGCCTGTCTCCCCCGTCCCGGCCCGTCCCGTTCCCCCCGCGGGACCGGGCCTGCGCTGCCCCGCCCGCCCCGGGCCCCCGCGGCCGGCCCGCCCCCTGCGCCTGGCTCTTCCTCCTGCGCTGGTCCCGCTCGGGCAGGAGGTTCTCCGGCTTTTCGCTTCCCCCGCTCTGGTCTCCGCCGACCTTTAAGCGTTGGGGCCGCCGTGAGTTCCGCCGAGCCCGGCAGTGCGGGACCCCGCGGGAGCTGTCACCGGCCGCCCCTGCGAGGTGCTGCCCGCGTGTTTCCTCTTCCAGCCGCGCGAAGAGGAATTGATGTTGAAACCGCGTGGGGCTTTTTTTTTGTTTTTGTTTTTTTTTTGTTTCCTTTCTTTTATTTTGTAGACAACAGAAATTTGTTCCTGTTTTTTGGGCTTGTCCTGCCAGATCAGAACGTAATTCTAAGTTTGTTTTGTAAAAGGAGAAATTCCAGGAAATGGAATAACCTTGTCGTTTTCCCTATCCTTAAAATGCCTTTATTAAAAAACAAACAAAAACCCAAACAAAAGAACAAACCAAAACACAAAAAAACCAACAACAGAGTTTTTAAACAAGTATTTAAAAGTAACAGGGATGTGTTCCGTATAACAGTCAATTTGTATCTCTGTTAAACAGGGAAGTTGAATAAACTAAGACTTCCCTCAGTGTAGGACACCAAACCATGTTTTTGTGCCCCAGATATTGTGAGGCTTTTCTTACTTGGTAGAATGTTATTTCCCCAAGTGAACTTCAGTGTTGACAGTTTGTGATACTTTAACTTCCACGTGGTTATTTCAGGCTCAACAGGTTTAGACAAATAGTTGTCAGATGCCTCATCTCTTTAAAGGATATTTGTGATGACAAGGAGAACTTTATTTTTTCTTAAAGTAAAAAATTCTTTGTGTTAAAACATTAGAATGAGAGAACTTAACAGATGTACGGCTCAGCTTTGCTGGGCAATTAACTAGATTGTAACTCATTAGTGTTACATTATTACATTAGTCTCCTCTACATTGTGTCCTCAGCCAGACTTAGAATTATGTTTGGGAGCAATGTAAAACTGGAGTATTTAAGTTGGCCCAAAGTGCAATTAGAATTTGACTTGCCCCTATGCATGTGGAATTACATATCTTCATGTAATTTTTGTCCATTAATTTGATGTGCTCATTAATTTAAATGTGCTGTCTTCCTACAAAGTTGATTAAAATGGTGGTTTTCAGGAGTGTTTTTTTTTGGTTGGTGTGTGGTGTTTTTTTTTTTTTTTTTTTTTTTTTTTTTTTTTTGGTGTGTGTGTGGTTTTTTTTTTGTTTTTTTTTTTTTTTTTTCCTCCCCTTGAGGTATATTTTTGGCTTTATTATGTAGCTTATTCATTTTCCATTTAAATTGCTACATTAGGCCTTTTGCATCCATTTCCCAAATAGCCAATCTGTTGGTTTTCAGATTTTACGAGGATATTTATATTCACGAAGAGGTTTCATGCTTTAAAATGTTTATCTGTGGGAAGTCAGCGTGTTCAGAACCTCCTAATCATTTCCCTGAACACAGCATCAATAAGGCAATGAGCTGTAGTGGTGTTGTGGTTAATATGAGGCTCCAGTGGACAGAAGGGTGGAGCTGAATTGCTCCAGCTGTTCCAGGCACTGAATCAAGGTTTGTGGTTAGAGGTCGCTGGGATTTTATTTCCTTGCTATTCAGAGGTGTCTCACGAAGGTGACTCAAGCACTGAAGTGTCTGAGGTTTCAAAAACATGTGAGTACCTTGAGGAATCTGTGTCTCTACTCTTTGGCTTTCCCTTTTATGTCAAATCCTTACTTCTAAGCTCGGAAGAGTGAAATGCCCATAAAGCCTTTGCTGTGGCACAGCAATACCAGGTAGTGTTTAATATTAAATATTAATATTACTAAATAAATATATATGTAATATATACATTTAATATTAAAGCAGTACCATGTGCACTAACCTCTGTGTGCTGAAACAGGCACGTGTGGGCTTTCAGTGGCAGTGGCCACCGTGGTAGTTAAGACTGCAAATATTTGTCTTTCAAAGTCAAACCCTTAGAGTAAGTGCTTTATGTGTTGTTAATATTGATTCTGAATATATTTTGGCAGTAGTGCTGTTTGGGGGGAAAAAGTCCCATTCCTTAGCTTATTAGATGTTCAAACCGAAATCTGTAGTAGGCTGTGATTTTCAAAACTTACTAAGAGAAAAAAATTACATCCCCTATACCCCCTCCCCCCCGCCCAATTTAAATCTGATCGACTCTGCTGGTTCTGGGTTAGCAATTTAAGATGGAATTTTTTCAGCAACTTGTTCAAGGGAAATAGTGAAAGTCAGAGCTGTTCTCCCAGGTTTCCTCTCCATCAGGCCAGGTGTGTTGCTGACAGTTACAGGTTAGTTCACGTTATTTATGTTCTTGTCTTCTCTGCAGAGCTCTTCACTTCGATTTAAGATGGGATTCTTAAAAAAAATGAGCACAGTAGGAGTCTATGTGGTGCCATCTAAAATAATCATATTTATTTGAACAGATTAGGAGGGATAAGCCTGTGAAAGAGAGGAGATGCCTTGGTGAGACATTCAGTGTCACTGCTGTGTCCTGGTAGAAAGGGTTGCATTTTTATGTTGTAACTTCATTTCAGGAAAACAGCTCTCTGTCAGCACCAGTTTTTTAGACCAATAATGTGCTTTTTTGAGGCAATACTCCAGTTTTTAGGGATAGCTGGGATTTTTCACTTGATTTTGGTACAGCACAAGGTGTCCCAGAGGGTGGTGGGGGCGGTTCCTGTGGTCTTCCTGGCTGGAACTTTGTTGACCTGTTGGAGGTATAGCTGGACCTTTGCCATTTTCCAGCAGGAGCAGTTAAGAGTTATTAGAGGAAGTAAATTGTCCTTCCAGATTGCAGGAGAGCCTGCACAGGCCTGGTACAAGCTCTGAGGTCACAGGGCTGTTTTTTCTGTGTCCTCTTGAGTACAGAATGAAGGTGGGGATATCTGAAATGGTTGAATGTGGATTCTGTTACAGCACTTGTCTTCTGAGGCCCAGAGTGGATTTGTCTGAATGTTTTTCTGTGATATTTAAATGTTCTGAAGTGCTGCTAGCAAGTGTTGTTCAGTTAATGAAAAAGGAAATGGAGCTTTATGAGCTTAGAGTAGTTTTTATTTTCAGAGGTGTTTTGGGGGGGTGTGTGTGTGCAATCTTACAATGTTTTTGCCTGCATCTAGGTAGTGTTTCTTCCTAAGCAATTTATGCATTTGCATTGAATTTCCTGATGTAGTTCTGAAATGAATGAATGAATAATGAATGCCCTAGATAAAATCATAATTACATGCAATTTAGGAAACACCATCCTTCTTCATGCTTAGGTAATTTTTTTTGTTAGCATATGCCCACTTCATATAATACTTATCAAAATGGTGTTCTTGTAGTCACAGATTTATCTTTTTGTAGTCTTTGGGTGATGAATTTTGTGCAGTATCTGTCAGTTTAATCTTCAGCCAGTGTTTTTAACTTTGTTTCCCATTTAACTAACCAGTCACAGTACATTAAATTCAGAAGCACCTATGAGACAAGAGGTAGAACTCTGAGATGGTTCATCCATTCCCTGAGTGAGGAAGAGTTTTAAACCAATTGGAGGTGTCCAGCATACAGTTAAATTTATGGTGACGTTTTTCAGAGACAGTTTGGGCTATAAATGCATATGTAATCTATGCTAGTCTGTCATTTGACTGAGTCCTGAGCATGTATTTCAGGAGCTGATGTTTATGTCACTGTCTTAAATACTTCTGTATTTAAACTTCCGTGTTTAACACTGGTTTGAAAATGTCCTTCTCTGGGTCAGTTATGACAAATGGGTATTTAATCTCATGACAGATGGATATTGGCTATCTTATGGCTAATGAAATGCTGAAAGTCTCTCTGTGTTTTTGTGAAGAAATCTGTTTTGTGACCTCTCCCCATACAAATACAAAGTCAGTTCATAAATTAGGTTTGGGTATTCCTTCCTCCAGAAGTTACAACTCACAGCAATCACGGTCTGTCAGGTTGGAAACTAGGAGCACAGCGGTGTCTTGAGACAGATTTTGTTCTGTTAATATTTCCAGTAGGTTTTTATCAGATCGACAAAAGCTGACACCTGGAAATTTAAAGGCTTAAACAGAACCTACAGTGATAGTTCCCTTCATTAAATGGTGCTTCAACAAGTCACTCAGTGCTGTAGGAGTTTCTCGCTTTTGAGGATGGGAAGATAAATCTACTGTCAGCTGCTGTCATGCAAGTAAAGGCTGATAAATCTGAGTTGCTCCAGTGCTCCCTCCTGTGATCATCCTTCCTTCCTCCTGGAGCTGTTCTGGAAACCCTGAACCAGTGGTGCCTGGCTCTTTCCCACCACAGCTGTCCTGGGGCTGCTCCCTCTGCCTGCAGTGCTCAGGGACTGCCTCTGCTCCTCAGCACTGAGGACCTGAGGAGTTTGTTGGCGCTGCCACCGATGGCTGCAGGGCGTTAAACTGGGATAATGACACTGATCACGATCTTGCTGCCCTGGCTGGGTTGGTTCTCGAGTAAATCACCATAAAGGGTAACTCAGGTCTGCTCCTGGAGTTGAGGCAGAGCTTGTAAACGGCTCAGCAGTGAGCACAGCTGTGGTGAGCTGTGCATTCCAACCAGCCTGGTCAGGGCTGGGGAGCACCAGTCAGGACTTGTGTTCAGAGGTGCACATGTTCTTTGGTCTGCAGGCAAAGGACCAGAAAGAAACTTTCACCTTTGAAAGCACTGTTCTGTCACTTTATCTTCTCACTCCTTTTTGCTGATTATTTGCTTCTTTCAAATGACTTGTAATATTTGATTTGGATTGTTTCAATGAATACAGTAAAAGAGTGGGATTTCTTGCTCATTTTTATACCTTTTTTTTTTTTTCTGGTTGTTACCTCTGCCTTAGGCTAAGCCATGACTTCAGGATCTGGGCATGTGGACTCCAAGGCTGAGCTCACTACTTTGCTTGAGCAATGGGAGAAAGAGCATGGCAGCGGGCAGGACATGGTCCCTATTCTCACCAGGTAAGATCTATTGAGCAAATCCCTAGAGCTGAATATCTGAAATTACATGACAGCAGCTTTTACCATGTTTCTTGAGGTGTTCACATGCCTGATAACCTGTAATTAATTGTCTTGGTCTGGAAAATGAACTGTTAGTGTGGGTATTTAAATAAAAAATTTTAGTAAGAAATTTATATTACAAATACGTCTTACACAGACTCTCTCTAAAACATTAATTCTCTGAAATAGTAGAAGTCAGGAGCATCATTAAATGCTTGAAATAACTTTGGTATCTTCACTTGGAGCTTTTAAAACATTCATTTAGATGGGAAGCAAGTTGTGAGGGGTTTGAGATCACAGTGACATTGATCAGATTAAATGAAAGGGTGAGTAGGAGGAGCTATATTGAGAAGATATTAATGAATATCTTTTAAAGTGAAGTTTAAAGTGAAATTTTAAAACCTCATTGTTTTTTAAGCTGTGTGATGATTGACTGGCATTGTATTGTGAGAAAGATATTCCCTGGACCAATAAATTATTTGGGGTGGTCCAGGTAACACCATTAATTATAAGACAGTATCTCGCACGAAAGAAAGATTGGAATGATCAGTTGCATTTGTGGTTTCCCAAGCCAGGCTTCATTTGGGTAGACTGACATTACTCCTGCTTTAAGGGGAGATTTGCAGAAATTCCAATTGCTTACAGCTCTGCTGGCAGATCCATGGCCTGCCCTGTGTGTGCAGAGCTCAGCTGCTCTGCAGTTCAGGAGCAATCCAGGTGCCTCTTCTGCCTTGTTGGGTCGGACAAGTCAGTGCACAGAGCTGGAGCTGGCACTGGGTGGAAGTAATAGGAATCTGGTGGAGCTTCTTTGCTCAGGTCTGTGCTCTGCCTCACCTACTGGGCACAGCTTTTTTGCTGTTCTTGCTGTGTTTTAAAAATAGCAGCACAGGAGAGGGACATGACAGCAGAAACCCAGCCCTAAACACTTGAAGTTTTGTGGGTCTCTTGAAAATCATGAGATATGTTTTGGTATAGCTGTGTACTGTCTGAAGGAAGCGTGTGCCATTTTAAGGGGTTTTTTTTGTAGGCATAACCAGAAATTTACTGTATTCTGGGAAATTTAAAGACATTTGAATGAAGTGTGGGGTTTTTTTGTGCTTATAGGAGTCTGGCGCTTCTTGCTCCCACTCAGCTCCTGGAGCTCCCTACATTATTTATGCTCAGCTAAGTCTGATAACTTTGTTGATTCTCAAGGTTTCTGTGCAGCAGGCAGAGTGGTTATGAATGGTGAAGGCTTGGGTATTTTTGCTTTGGTAGAGATAATACAGATTTATTTAAGGTAGCAAGGGGATCTACTGGCTTTGGCCAGAAGTTAAAATCAGAAGTTAGATTTACAGTGCTTCAGTTATCAGTGAGAGCCATGTTTCAGTTTGTAGGAGAGAGTTTTAGCTGTTTAGATATTTAGAGTTTGCGGGTAGAGATGCTCCTGAGAAATCCTCACCAACTGGAGCTTGCATTGGCCGATGTCCTGAGGCAGAGCCCTTGCATGTTGGTTTGGTCTTAGGGCAGAGGGAGCTGTGCTCGTACTTGGTGTGTGATATTTCTCTGCTTTCTTCCTCCTTGTGATCTAAATGGAAGAAAACTTCCCTGTGTGGGTGGGGGTCTGTTGAATGCTGAGGCAGCTCAGGTGAGAGTGCAGTAACAGGACAAGGACAGCAGCAGTAATAGCACCAGTTACAGACCAGAGCTGAGTTGTCATTTCCAAAATGAGCTGTTTTTCTGGATTTGCAAACACTTGAGTGTTAGAAGGTATGAACGGAAGAAATTGCTTGGAAAGCCTGTCAGCAAACAACAGATAAGTAATATACATAGTTTTCAAAAATATTGTAAATTGAAATGATCCTGCAGTAGTGCTACTTCATAGACTGGATGCAAGTCATGTTCAACCAATCAGGCAAATCCTGGGACTCAGATAATTTATTGCATCCCAGGAGCCTCTTTCATCAAGAGAATAAATCAGCAGTTCAAGCCTGTAACTTCATCTCCACAGCCCAGCCATATTGTGGTAAGGGATCCTAGAGCGTCTTAGGCTGTTGCAATCTGCTGTAAAGGCTCAAGCTGGTCATTAATGCCAGGTGATGACACAGAGTAGGATTAGGATGGCTTTGTTGTGTCATCTAGATCACTGGGGGCCTTGCAGAGTTGGCATACTTTTCTGTATTCTCCCTACCTCTTCCTTCCCCATTCCCAAGGTGAGCTCAGTTTGTGGCAAGTGAAAATGAGGATCTGACTAACTTTCCAAAGACAGTTGTAAAGAGAAAAAAAAAAACAGTTAGAAGTGAATGGCTCCATGTAAATCCTACATCTTATCTGCAGACTAGGAAGTGGCTGCAGAACCTGTATAATGCCAAGTGAATGAAGGAAATCTTGGAACCAGAATAAAAGTTGTGTGGTTCTGTGAGTTGTGTTTTGTTACAGCCCTGTGTACCAGGTGCCTATGTTAGAAGGTGGGAATGAGCCTCAGTAATTGACACTCAGTTGCTTCAGTTGAGAATTGACAAAGTTGTTGATCTAGATACATTTATCTAAGTCAAGTCACAAAACACCTTTGTATGTGTTAATTAAAAAAAGAGTATTGTAAGCAAGCTTGATTTTTTTTCGAAAATCAGTTTGACAGAGGCAATGCTTTTTTTTGTCAAACAATTGTGAATAATTGTCTCAAAACCTTCCATAATTAGTGGTTCATGTTTGTTTTTCATTGAGCCTGTGATAATGTTGTCCCTGAAAGCACTGGGAGCTGGCTTGGTGTTTGGCTGCCTACCCAGACAGGATGCACTGGCCAGAGTGTTGTGCTCACTTCCCATGCTGCTTGTTTGTCCTTTCTGGCACTTTACCAAAATGCTAATTATCACCTCAAAAGACCTGACAAGGCGAGAGTGCTGCTTCCCAGCTCCCCATTTGTCTGAGTTTTCTGTCAGCAGACATCCCTCAAGCTATTAGTTCTCAAGGGAAAAAAATGAGGAGCTGGCAGTGGAGTATTCAAGTTAACTTGCTTTTGCCAGAATTTCTTGAGAGCTCAAGCTGTGCCACCTATTATTAACAAGGGACACAATTTGCATCCCTTCACAATCAGGCTTATAAAAGTAAATATTGGACCCCCACAGCATCAACAGTTTGTTGAAAGATAATTGTCAGAACAAAGGCAAGCAAGAAAGTTCTCTGCTCATTCTCAGTGAGGCAATTTGCTGTTCCTTGAATCTCGCAGGAGTCATCCTCTGTCACACTGGCAGGTCAGTGTAGCTCACAGAGGCAGGACTGAGTACATTTTTGCCTCTAGCCATGCCTGGGAACACTGGATATTTTCTGGAAAGTAACTGGAACGGAGTAGAAGTCAGCAGTGTTCTGTAAGGGAAATCCTCTGTGAAAGACAAATATTTTTCCAGAGATTACTGCAGCCTTCCAGCAGTTTTCCCTCCCCTGTGATAAACCCTGCCTAGATAACTACTCTGAGATATTAAGAGCTTGTTTTAAAATGCTGTGCTGCACATAGATGGGAAAGGAATCAGGTTTTATACTGAGGAAATGAGAGTTAATTTCCTAATGCTTTTTTCAATTGAATTGAAAGCATATATTGAATATACAGCATATATTTCTGCTGTAACTGCATGGAGAACGACAGTGAATGACTATGGAATTATTTATTGCGTATTTATTGCTTGAGCATGAGATAGTTTTCCTCTTTTTGATTTTGTGTAAATAAAAACAATAATTAATTTCCTTACTGCTCATTCTAAACAAATTAGAGCATAGGATTTCTTATGTCTGCTGAAGCTGCTTCTCAGTTTAGGGGAAGGCATGCCTCCAAAACAACTCAATTTTGTTTTTCTGATACAGAGGAGTGTTTAATGTGTTTTGAAGGTCTGTAAACAGGGAGCTGGCTGAGTTTCTCCTTGTCTTATCCGTGGTGGTAGCTGACGCATGGTGAAAAGTTGATAACTGAATAGAGGTTACACAGCACTTCATAAATGTTAAATACTTTTATTAAGTATTTATATTTAATTCTATAACAATTGAAATTTAATGTGCAAAGTAACAAAAAACTGTGCAGACAGTTTGAGCAGCTGCCCCTGTACAGACTGAACAGGGAGGAGGACTGTGTCACCTGTTCAGGACTTGCTCTGCTGCAAAAGAAAGACACTGTGATGGTGAGAAGTACTGCTCAAGCCCTTTATTTACTCTGGTTCTCTACACTGTGTTGTAGAACACCACAAGGAGTTTAACATGAGTAAATAAGAGGTGTTGGCCCTTCAGAGTGTCATGTTTATGCATTTATGGGGTGTTGCTATGGGTTCAGTGCATTTTGGAGCTGAAAATGAGATGAGATAGTGGAGGCCAGTGTTTTCTCTCCCTCCTGTTGTGGACAGTCAGAAATCCTCTGATGGCACGGAGCACCAAGTGGAAGCTGATGGGCTGGTTTGGAGGGCTCAGACAGGTCTGTGGATGTGAGGAGCTGTGCTCCAGGAGTGTGAATTCTGCTCACTTTGTGTTGTTCCTGCTGCAGAATGTCTGAGCTGATTGAGAAGGAGACTGAAGAGTATCGCAAAGGGGACCCAGACCCGTTCGATGACCGACACCCAGGTGAGGTGTCCTGCGTGGTTTTGGCAGCACCAGCTGCGTCCCAGTGCTTACCTGGTAGCTCATATTCAAAAGTAAACACTTTTTAGCCTGAATGTGCCAACTGCTGATTGTGGTCTGACCCTGCTTTTGCACTGGGAAGTTGTGCTGTGTAGTGCTGACACTAGAGCATCTCCCTTGGTTTGAAGGTAGCAGTTCAGTGTTAGTGGTGGCATCCTGAAGTGGGAGGATGAGAGTTTTCCTGTTTGTCCCGCAGGTCGGGCAGACCCGGAGTGCATGCTTGGTCACTTGCTGAGGATACTCTTCAAGAATGATGATTTCATGAATGCGGTAGGTTTGCTCTGAGAACTTTCTCTGTCAATTCCTTACACCACCTTACTGCTTTTATTTCCTCTCTGCTGGTTGACCTTGGTACTTGTTTAATATTTATTTTAGTGGGGTCAGAATTCTCTTTTCCTTAATACTGGTTTTTAAGGTGGGTTTAAGAGTGACTCATTTGCCACTGTTAAAGTGACTCAAGGAAAGGGGAGTTGATGAGCTATTGGAATGTGTGTAGCAACAACTGAATTAGTTGTTTTCAAGGTTTATCAGTCTCTTTAAAGAAAATGGAGCTTCTCTAATACAAGTCCAAAAACATAATTTCTTTCTATAATGGAAACAAATCCCACTAATTCCAGTGCCTTGTTTCTGAGTGCATGGAACTGCTGGGCTGCCTGCAGGAGCAGAAGAGCATATCAGCTCTAGAGGACTCAGGCAGAGAATCAGGAGGCAAGAGGCTGCCTTTCCACTGGCACTGCTAACCTCTAACATGACTTAATAGTTGGAATTGTTACCTTTGCATCCCTGCAAGCACCTGTATCAGTACACACCCCTGGAAGGATTCTGACAGGTTGCTTGCATGTCTCTCTATTGTCTTAAACTGCAAGCGATAAGCAAATACAGGTGCAATTAAAAATGTGCAATTTCTTATGTTAATTTTTTAGTTAACTTTTCATGTTTGCACTGTTACTGTTACAGTTTTTCAAGGCACTTGTCTTTACAAATCAGTTCAAGATAGATGTTTAGTCAGTGAACAGCAGATCAGAGGCTCTTTGCTTCTCTGAGAAGTAATTTCAACTTCACTGAGGGAGCAGGCTAAAGGCTGGTCATGTTGAGATCCAGGGCTTAGGCTGGCATTCCTTGCTTTATTGTTTTGCTGCTGTGGGAGCTGTAAGGCTTTCACTGCTCTGGGTTTGGTCAGAGTTGAATTTCAAACCAGTGCTGTTCCTGATCTTCTCCAGCTAGTGAATGCTTATGTGATGACAAGCAGAGAACCTCCACTAAACACTGCTGCCTGCAGGCTTCTGCTGGACATCATGCCAGGACTGGAAACAGCTGTTGTCTTTCAGGAAAAGGTATCAATCTGTAACAAGTCTTGGGGTTTAAGCTTGCTTTATTTTGTACTCCAACAAGATTTCCCAAAGGAGAAACCAGTAAAAAGCCATATGGAAATCCTGTGTCTGGAGAGAGCCTTATTAATGTTTTGGGGATTTTTGCGCTTGGTTTTGTTCAATTAATCAAATCTTGAGTATTTGATAGCTTTTTAAAGTGTGATGTGACTGATTCAAACAGAGGAGCTGGAACTTAATGTAATGTTTTGGGAATTGTTCTAATTTAAATTGTTACTTTATAGGCCTGTGAATGGAGCAGGCTGTATGGAACATGGAGGACTTGCCCAGTAATCCCCAGCTCCAGCAGAGCCATAGCTTTCCTAGAGCTGAGTGATAAGCAAGTCATACTTTAACTAAGCAGTCTAAAATCCACAAGCTTTGTGGGGATTATCTGCAACTGTGATGGACAGCTGAATCAGACTTCAGCATGTTGACAAATTAGTTGTTCTGAAGGAATGCACACAGAGTGGAAAGTGAGGAGAAAGTGAATTTCGCTTCAAGCCACAGTTTCCTCATCTGTAAGAGTTAATGTTTTTCTGAAGTTTGGAAATGAGGTAGTGCTTTATATAAAAGTTCTAAATTAATTTCTCTACTACTGGAAATATGCATATAAATGCTAAAGCATGATAAAAGAAAAGAATAATGTGCTCCCTTTGTGAAAGATTTAATTTAATTTGAGCTCTTTGTGATCTGTCCAAAAGCTGAGGCTGGGAAGCCTTGATCAAAAAACAATTTAAAACCAAAATAATAGTTCCCCATTTGAGGAGAATATAGCTATTTCCAGAGACCAAAGCTCTCTGTAAACTGAAATGAAATTAAGTTTTGCACTTAGTGACTTTTTTCCTTTTGACTTGAGAGTACCTAGAGCTCTGTTCCAGCACTTACAGCTCCTGTACACAGGAGGCTTTGGGAAGAGGGTGCTGTTCTGTCACAAAGAGGCCCTCTAGCGACTCAGGGATTGATTTCACAGCTCACCAGTTAGAATTCTTTTTATTACATAAGAGCACTGAAATAATAATGCAGTTGTCTTTAAATATGTAACAGACAACTCTAAAAATCAGTAAGCTGAGAGTTCCTATTAAAATGTGTCTCTTCATCATTACTTTTCACTCATTTTGTACCTATAATTCAAATTAGTCCAAGATTTGTCATGGTAATGATACATTGTTGTCGATGTTTCCAAATCCAGTGGCAATTTAGAGGAAACAGATAAATCTTTTGTTCTAAACCATTGCCTTTTTAATTGTCTGTTTTAAATTTAGCTAAATTTAATTTTATTTGATGTAAGTTCAACACAGCTTCTTTGAAATTTGCTAAATTGCTGGAGGCTTTTCTTAGAAACTGACTGGAGCTTTGGGCTTGTTTGTTTGGACTAATTCATACCTGTAGTGTTTTGCTGCTTCCTAGGAAGTACCTTGACTGGCCACTTTTTGCAGGTGTGCAAATCCAAATACCTGATGCCTGGGCACAGTTTTATGCAGCTTAAAGTTCTAGCCTCCCACTCCTTCCTCTCCTTCCTTCCTCAGCCTGGTCATTACCAGAGATAAGAGAGAATTCTTCTCAACAGGTGCTTTCACTGGGAGTTAAAGATGAAATGTAACTGTCAGAACTCGTTCCTTGTTTTCTCCCTTCTAGGAAGGCATAGTGGAAAATCTCTTTAAGTGGGCACGAGAGGCTGATCAGCCACTGAGGACATATGCAACGGGACTGTTGGGAGGAGCTATGGAAAACCAGGACATTGCTGCAAATTACAGGGATGAGAACTCACAGTTGGTAATGATCTCTCAATCACTTTCCTTTTGTGGAGTACAGTTACCTCTTTATAGTTTTTATTTATGGGAAGCTCACATTTGTGGGTTAATATGAGTCTTATAGTGGTTGTAATACTATCTGTAAGAGTCATGGTTTCCATCCTTTCCTGTCTGTGTTGGAGCATGCAGCCTGATTATTCTGTTAACAGCCATTGTATTCAAAATGCCAATGGAAACCTAAGAAGTCAAATACTTTTATTTTTTAATGAGGGTCATATTCATACTTTCCTTAAAGAAGAATTTTCAGAAGCTCTACGTCTGTAACTATTGCACATTGTGATTTGCCCACCAGACAGAGGTTTTAAAATGAAAGGTAAGTCAACATGGAGACAACTGTGCTGAAATTGTGATGACTTCTCTTCTAAACATGAAAAGTAAAAGCATGACCTTTGGTTTTGTGGAACTGCCATTTACCAATGCTGCTGTTTCCAAAGGGAATGTTGCATTTATTTCAGGCTGGGCAGAGATGGTGGAAGGATGCTGCAAGCTGGTATGTGGTTCTCTTAGCACCAGTCTGGCTCATCTGCTTTTAATGTCTTTCCAGCCACTTCCCTTTCACATGGGAGACATGGTGCTGATATTTTAGAATGAAGGTAGCTGTAGCAAAATAGATTTGAGTTCTCACTCACTTTGAAGTTGTTATTTCTCTGGGCAAATGTACACTACAGTACCACTTTGTGCTGTGGAGGGGTTATATGATGGTAACAAAAAATACAGCTGAGGTGAGTTGCATGATCAGAGCAAGGAGTGTGTGTTCTCAGGAGTGCTGCTTTTCTGAAACAGGTGGCTCTGGTGCTTCGTCGGCTACGAGAGTTGCAGGTCACGGAAATGACCACAAAACAGGAAAACAAGCGCCCCAGTCCTCGGAAAGTGCCGTCAGATCCTCTGCTGCCCCTCGATGAAGAGGCTGTGGATATGGATTATGGGGATATGACAGTAGATGGAGAGCAAGAAGAAGTTTCTGGTGATATGGAGATCTCCTTTCATCTCGATTCAAGTCATAAGACCAGTAGCAGAGTAAACTCTGCTGCAAAGCTAGACGATGGGGGAGTGAGAAAAAGCAAATCAGGGAAACAACACGAAAGAGACGGTTTCCGGAAGGCCAAGCAAAAGCTGGGCTTCTCCACCTCGGAACCGGAGCGGATGTTTGTTGAACTGTCCAACAGCAGCTGGTCAGAAATGTCCCTGTGGGTGATTGGCTCTAATTACACACTTTACCCCTTGACTCCTGCCATAGAGCAGAGGCTGATTCTTCAGTACCTGACTCCCTTGGGGGAGTACCAAGAGGTGAGCATGTGAAGGTGGGAGGAAGCACTCTGTGCTCTAATTCTCTGTACAAAGCTGAGTGGAATTGTGGGGGGAAATTGGCAGAACTGTTATATCACTCTCTGATATTTCCTGTTGTGATTAAGACTGGTAACTTTTCCAGAGTTATTGATGACTTCTAAATTTATGAAGTCATTAGTTTGAATATTACTTGGTGGGTAATATTCAAACCTGAACCTAGCAGATGTGTGATCTGGTAGTTGGAGCATGGCTCTGGGGATTTTGTCCTGTGTTCCTGCTATATTTAGTGCTTCCATGAAGCTTTGTTTGAAATGCAGACATTTCTCCTGTTTCCTGCAAGTAAAAGTCTGAGGAAATAATCAACTAGAAATTCTAAAGGAAGTGGTTTGTGTAACCTCTGTTGTAGTTCTATGGAGAAGTGACAGGGCTGTTATGCAGATGCTTTTGAAAACTAATAATACTTAAATGGACAAAATAATGTGGCTGGGATTTACCAGAGTGTAGCGTGTTGTGTGGTGGTTTTTTTTGGTTTTTTTTTTTTTTTTTTTGTGGTTTACCTTAATTTGTAACAGAACGAAGCAACACAGTTTTGCTTTGTGGTAGACGTTATGTGTGTGCCTTGTTTCTGTGAGAGTCAGGGAAACCATTACCCCCTAACACCCCACAGGCAGACTGGATTGCTTCATATGCCAGCAATAACAGGCTATAAAAATAGGAATTACTAGCGTAAGGGCATTACAAAGAACGATGCAAAGGGTTTTAGTTTGTTGCCCTGCTCTCCTGTTTTTTCTGTTCAGTTGTTGGGTAGTTGTCTTTGCACAGATGGAAGGTGGAGCCTCTCTCCAGGGTGCTATCTGTGTGGACTTCCATAGCCGCACTTGGAGGAGAGTCTTAAGATTTCCGTGTGGCAGCTGCCATGCACCTTGCTGCAGTCAGCAGATGTATTACAAGAGGTCTGTTAACCTTTATTGCTTCCTATGGATGGAGCTGGTTACCTCTGACCTCTCATAACAGGTATCTGCTAATAGGGGAAAATTGGGGGTTTGAGAGAGTATAAATCAAAAGAGACCTTGTAATTCTTGTGAAACATTCAGCTAGTGTCCCATTTTTATTTTTCTCAGCTGCTACCCATCTTTATGCAACTGGGGTCAAGGGAGCTGATGATGTACTACATTGATTTGAAGAGAACCAATGATGTGCTGCTCACTTTTGAAGCCCTTAAGGTAAATGACTTTCATAATATATAAAATGTACCATAAACATTGTAAAAACATGGAATATATGTTTGCTATATGTCAAAGGCAAATGCTCATCTTCTTTAGGCTGATGTCTTGCAGCATTCCCTGGGCTTGGAAGTGGCTTCCACTCAACTTGAATGCATTGCAATTTTATTTTTTTAAGTGTCAAGCACTTAAAATGAAAAAAACAGGAATGGAAGGAGGGAATAAAAACATCTTAACTGTGCAGGAAAGGCCATTAAGTTCACCTTTCATCTACCTATTTGAAGATGATAAAAGTTCCTTTTTCTGTCAAATGATTGTGTTCCTGCTGCCCTTAGATGGCATTCCTGAGTTATTCCACTGCCTGGCATCTCAAAGGACATTTGTGAGGGGTAAGGGGCATAAGCATCTTACTCCCAGTATGACATCTCTGAGCTCAGTGGTTGAAGTTAGTTTTTGTGAGTGGTCTTTAAGGGTACCTCCCCAAGGTAACAAGCCACACAAAATAGCCACACAAAATATCCTTATTCAAGCCAAACCTGCAGTGCATCAGCACAAGTTAAACTTTTCTGTGCATTCTTTCTCTCTTTCACAGTAACTTCTCTGCCTCTTATCCCCCAGCGTCTTCCTCTCTGTCTCTTTGTCATTTGTCTGAGAAGTTATTTTGAAGGACTAGTGTTCGTACAGTAGCTGTAGGTTACTTCAGTAGAGTGGGGTTTACAGTGGTTTTACTGTTTCCTCTTCAGGTGTAGGTAATACAGAAAAAGCCATGTGCAGTACACTTCAGTGCAGCTGCAAATTTCTCTTTAATTGCCTTTACACATAATTTTGTAAAATTCCTTGTGTCAGCAATATGTCGTAATCAAAGTATGAATGAAAATTTAAGTAGTAGTGATAATAGAAAGTGAGTGAACTTGAAGACAATAGAAAGACCTTAAGGTGGCCTGTTGGATAATTTCCGAGTTGCTCTGCTTTTCTTGTATTTCTTTTGCAAGATGTGTAAAAAAAAGTGGTAGTGCCTCTTTTGGTTTTGTTGTTGGGATAAATACTACATTCTGGATTGAATGTAATGGGAGGAGGGAGTGAGGTGCCCAGATCACAGGGCGGTTACTTTTCCTGCCTTCAACAAAGGCAGAAAAACAAGTCTGTTTTTTCTATGGGATGGGGATGTAATTGATGACAGTTTGAAGAATCCTAGTCTAATCTGCTTTTATGATTCCTTAGCATTTGGCATCATTGCTGCTGCACAACAAGTTTGCTACGGAGTTTGTTGCTCATGGAGGAGTGCAAAAGTTGCTGGAGATTCCTCGTCCTTCTATGGCAGCAACAGGAGTGTCCATGTGTTTGTATTACTTGTCGTACAATCAAGATGCTATGGAGAGGGTAAGAGTTGTTCTTGTGCTGTAACTGCAGTGATTCCCATCGTTTCTCAGTGTTTCTACCTGTGTTCAAGCAGTGAATGAACATCTCCTAAGCTTAAAAGCAAATTTACGTGGATGATTGATGTATGCAGAGGCATTGGGTGGTATATGAATAAGGTGTATGGTTTCAAGGTGTGTGTATATTATGATTAACAGTGTTTTGTTTCAAGGGTGTGGGTTTCATTTCCTAGGGAATTAACTGAAGACCTCGTCAGCATTGTCCCAATACTTTAATCACCTTTTTTGTTCTATTCTTCCCTCTTTCCCTCAAAAAAATCACAACAAAAACCTCCTTCATCTTCATTTGCCTTTCTTTTCCTGTCTGTTCCAATGGACTGCCAGGCTTGGGATTGTTTTTCTCCATGCGTGGTTCCAGATGTTATCCCCAGTATGCTCAGGGACCAGGTTGAGCAGGTGTCTGTGGTACATTTTGGATTTCAGAGGAAGCCAGCTTAGGGTACAGTCCCTTGTCAAGCAGCCCATGGCAGACCTCAGGGCTGAAGCTGGTAGCACTGTATTCTTTGAGTACATCCAACACCAGCAGAGAAGAGGTGGAAAACTCTGCCAACTCATGGCACACAGCAGCTGGTGCCAGCACTTCAGTTCCTCTTGTCACTGACCCTGGGAGAGGGTTCCCAGTTCCTCCTCAGTAGAAGTAAACAGGCAAATGCAGAAGTGCAGTTCTGAGCACGTGGTCTGCACATCTCGGAGGCAAGGTCTGAGAACAGGAAAAGACTGGCTCAGTTGTCTGTTTCTAGAGAAAAGTCAGGTTTTAGGTTTGCATTTGGCAATCCTTGCGATTCCCGCAGGCATTGGTGCTGCCAGGGTTTGCTAGTACCTCAACATAGCGTATGGTACTCGGTTACACTGGGCAGAATTTGTGTGTCTTCTGTGGAAACTTGTCTGCCTCTAGGGAAGCATTCTTTGGATATGTGGAGTGGTATGAAGAAGGACTCTGCAATTATACTATGCTAAGGCTGCTGAATTCATTGTGCTTTGCTCTGGGAATGGGCCAATTTCTAGTCCTACATTGCCAAATCATACTCTTTATTAGTCTAACAGCAGCTTTTTTTACTGGTCTGGAAATGGGACTTTTTATTTCGTGTCTCAGATGTCCCAAGTCAAGCTGGGAATAACTGATACTTGTCCTCTGCTTCTCAAAGAATCTTCATTCTCCTTGGACCAAATCTCTTAAGAAATCTGAAGTCCTCCTCAAGAATGTTCTTTTGCTTTCTAGGTGTGCATGCACCCCCATAATGTGCTTTCAGATGTGGTGAACTACACCTTGTGGCTGATGGAGTGCTCCCATGCCTCAGGCTGCTGCCATGCCACCATGTTCTTCTCCATTTGCTTCTCTTTCCGTGCTGTCCTGGAGCTCTTTGACAGGCACGACGGGCTGCGACGTCTGGTTAACCTGGTAAGGGCTGTGGCTTTAACTCTGGAACAGGGGTTTACTGGCGGGTTTTGCACCCTGTAAGTGCAACTGTGCAGAGTTTTGTTCTTTTGTTTGGTTTTGTTTGGGGTTTTTCTTCCTCTAATCCCAAGAGATGGAGAAGTGGGTTATCTATGCACCACTCACGTGCATCCTTTTATCTTTATTATTTTTATTATTATGATTATTGTCTAGAGACTTTCTACCCTTTGGGACCTTTTTTAGTGCAACTCCTGGGTTAAGCAACACTCATTCCAACCGTGGTGGTTTAGTGGTAGTGTTTCTTACCGCTCCACATAGATGTGCACCCTGTTGGATGTGGATGAATACAGCCTTGTTCCAGGAGAGGAGTGGCTGTGTGTGTGCTGCAGGAACCACTGTACCTTCTGGGCACAAGTTCAAGTCATGGTTCATGTAGAAAAGCTGCAATGCCTGCAGGGTGCTGCTGTGCCTAACTCAGGGACATCAGTGCTGCAGGGTGCAAGCACACTGTGTAGTGCTATTATTATGCCCAATAGCACTCAGCACAACGCTGCCTCCATACCCACACTTCTTTAGCCTAGAAAAAAGGAGGCTTGGGGTGATCTTACCACTCTCTACAACTACCTGAAAGGTGGTTTAGTTATGTGGGGGTTGGTCTCATCTCCCAGGCACGACTGACAGAACGAGAGGACACAGTCTTAAGTTGTGCTGAGGCCTTTTAGGTTGGATATCAGAAAAAACTTCATTGAAAGAATGTTTGGGCACTGGAATCATCTGCCCAGGGAGGTTGTGGAGTCACTGTCCCTGGACACCTTTAAAAAGAGATCAGATGTGGCACTCAGTGCCGTGATTTAGCTGATGAGGAGGTGTTAGGTCATAGGTTGAACTTGATGATCTCAAAGGTCTTTTCCAACCTAGTTCATTCTGTGATTTCTGTCTTCACAGATAGTGAAGGAGAGGGCATGGTTCAATTTAGGCTGTTTACCCACGCAGAGACACTTTTGTGTTCAGACAGCTCTAAGTGTGCTGCTGTGTCCTGTACAGTAAAGGCAATGTGTTTGGGTTTGGTACAAGAGCAGTTGAGAGTTGTAGATGCTTTTTTCCCTGAACACTGAGCTGATTAAATTTTTTTCCCCACACCCAAATTCTTCCTGAAGATAAGCACTCTGGAGATCCTAAACCTGGAGGACCAAGGAGCCCTCCTGAGCGATGATGAGATCTTTGCCAGTCGCCAGACGGGGAAGCACACATGCATGGCCCTGCGCCGCTACTTCGAGGCTCACCTTGCCATCAAACTGGAGCAGGTGAAGCAGTCGCTGCAGCGCACCGAGGGCGGCATCCTGGTCCATCCTCAGCCCCCCTACAAGGTGAGGAGCATATTGCAAGCTTTTCACATGTTGTGCATTTCTCAGTTGAATCCAAGCTGCAGACATTTGTAGATACCCTTGGAAGCCAGTGCAATCACTGGGCAGGCTGCAGTTGTTTTACTTGTGCTTCTTTCCTGTCGTGTGGGATGGCACTGTAAGGAAAATACAGGGGACCTTTGAGGTTTGTCTGAATTACATTTGATTAATGTAATTACTCCTGCTCATGTGCTGTGGTTCCCTTTCCATCTCTCAAAAACTCCAAGGCACGTTGTTTTTGATACTTGTGGGGTTTCCAATGCTGTGAATCTTTGAAAGGACAAAATCAGTATGTGTATAGAAGTATATAATGGTGAAAAACTCAGAAATAAGTTTAATTTGATAATGATAACTGAAATGTCTTTTGGACACCACTGTTTTTAGAAATTACCTGTGAGATCCAGATAGATAATAATCCAGTTTTGACCATGATTTTTCTTTCCTGATTTCTCCCTGAAAAGCTGGTTTTGTTGGTTTGTTTTGGGTTGGTTTGTTTGTTGGGGTTTTTTTAAACTAGATTTTATGGTTGCTGGTTTTGAAAAAGTACATTTACCTGTGGTTTCTGATTTAATTCACGATGATTTTCTGGAGGAGCTGAAATAAGAAAATAGAAGGGAGTTTTTGCTTCTGCAGAAATCACTTCTTTTCAGTAACTAAAGAAATGTATATAAACTGTTGCTTTCTCATGTAAATAAAAATATTGAAAGGCAAACTTGCTTGGAATTTTCACTATGTTTTGTAGTCAGAACTTAGAAACTGTAATTGAATCGTTTTAGCTACCTTTTAAATGTTTTAGCATAAATGTATATTGAATGATGGTTTAGTAACTACTAGATTAGTAGCTTAAAATCAGAGTAGAATTTTAATTTAATGTAACTTTTCTTAAGTTGGCCTTAGCTTTCTAAGACTGTAAAGAAACTTAGAGGATATTATCCTTAAGCCTATTATTGTATATTATAGTGACAGTTGCTGTATTCTTTTATAACTGGGGAATAAACCAGAAAGTAAATACTTAATCTGCAAGACACAGTGGTAGTCTAATCTTAGAGATGCAGTTTTCAGTTAAATCCCTGCAGTGGCAGGTCTGATGTGTGGGTTTATAACCCTTGTGATGTAATGGTGTCCCTTCCCTGCAGGCGTGCTCCTATACCCACGAGCAGATTGTGGAGATGATGGAGTTCCTGATTGAGTATGGGCCAGCACAGCTCTACTGGGAGCCAGCAGAGGTTTTTCTCAAGTTGTCTTGTGTCCAGCTCATGCTTCAGCTCATTTCCATTGCCTGCAACTGGAAGACGTACTATGCAAGGTGAGCTGTTTGCTGTTGTGCTCTGTTTGAGGGCAGCACATGACATTTCCAGGTTTTCTACCCTGATAGTGTTTAAAACAGGCACATGCTGGTTAGTGCTGTTAGGGCCTGTGCTGTGGCAGCACAGTGCTTATCAAAGCTAACTCTGGGGAAAGCAGGACTAAAATCTTAAGGTAGAGAGAGGGATCTCAAGAAATTTCTGAAGAGCCAAAATGCCTCAGGCCTCTGATTACTATGACTGATTTCTCAGAAAAGCCTCATCACAATTCTGTTCCTCTTTCTATCTGTCTCAAAATTTGTTTACCTTTTTGTTAAGAGAAAGGCTAGAAAATGCTCCAAGAAGAGGGTGAAATCAAGACATATCTTAATCCTGGAATGAGGTGGACCAGGCTCCCTCCTCCTTATTTCTGCTGCCTACAGGAGCTCCTTACCTGACTTAAATTGAAAGCCTTTGAAATCTGTTTTGCTTCTGCAGTTCCCTGCCTCCCTCCCACTCTCAGGTTGCACTCTCCTGGGTAGTTTGTGTTCTCCTGTTTCTTTCTTCTGCAGCTGTTTCCTAATTGCTACCTGGGTTAACTCCTGCCTTTCCACACAGGTTATATAGATCTCTTCTTTTTTGCATTTTTCTGCTCTCACACATCTTGCTGCACATCCCTTTTCACCTTCCACACACCTGTGTCTTTCTTAAACTGGAGTCTAAGTTGGTGCCCTTTTGACTATCAGAGTTGTCTGGTTTGCTGCTAAACAGTTTCCCTGGGCTTCAGAAAAACTTCCTTCCTAGTTAACTAGTGACAGAGTATTTTGGACGGCAGTGTTTCCCACCTAAGATGTAGAGTTAGATTAGATTTAGAAGTTTAATTTAGAATGCTTTCCTTAGTAAGTCCTAACATTCTTATTTTTATGCATACAAAACTACTGTGCTTTTAGGAGCCTGTGAGCCATGTGGGATAAATGTTGGCAGACTGCAGGCAATGGTGTGCATGTGAGCACTGCCTTCTATGGAGACCAGCCCTTTTCACTGTAAAATCAAAAGGCACCATCAAATGCAGCAGATGTGACTGATTTACTTCCGTTTCTTGGAGCAGAGTTAGTTGAATACTATTTTATGTTATTGAAACAACTCTCTACATGCAATTCTAAGAAGTTCTTCTGTTGCTGTCTTCCAGGAATGACACAGTACGATATGCTTTGGATGTACTGGCCATCCTGACTGTAGTTCCTAAAATCCAGTTGCAACTGGCAGAACCTGTGGATGTGTTAGATGAAGCTGGATCCACTGTTTCCACTGTGGGTAAGCTGAATATGGTCCTAATGTCTTACACATTTCTCTCTTGTCTTCTGCTACATGGATTTTGGCTGGCTGTTCCTCATCAACAGGGAGACAAGGGTTAAAATAATTCATGTGCTCAGAGCTGCTGTCAAGGATGCAAATAAATGGGAGAGTGCACTGTGGTTAAAATCGTGTCTTGATTAGCATTGTGGTTGGGTTACAAATTTAGAGGCAGGTCTTTCTCCTGCACTTGTTTTCAAGAGCTCATTAAATATGGGTGGAGGCAAATATACTTTTGTAATGGGACTATTAGGTTTCTTCTGTTTCTCAGAAATTTAGGTCTCCTGAGGATATGGCATTTGAGAGTCAGGGAGAGGAACAATTATTGCTGTGTGAGTTATGCTCTAACTGGTTATCTCCAGGTTCAGCATGTAAATGAGTGAGACGTGCCTGGATCAGATCCAAGGCTTCTGTTTTAACTGGAGCCTCACTTTTCTTTTTAAGAAAATAAAAATAAAAGGCAGGCAGAATACTAGATATAGGCAAAAGATAGTTTATTTTAAACAAAAAGTCTCTAGGCAAACACCAGTTCTGTGAGGGTTTTGATATTCTGAAGCAGACATGAAACTAGCAGGAATTCTATGGGGAAAAAAAGTCTCCCTAAAGTTTCTTTTTTGCCTGATTCCTTTTGAAAGTTGTGATATGATTTTGTCCTCAATGACTTGGTCCACTTCCTTCCTCTTAGTGTTTATACAAGAGAGCTCTATGCAGTAAGAGTCAGAGCTTTTCTGTGCATCTTGCTCTGTCCAGATACTTTGCAAATTTTTTTTACTCCTGGGCTGTGCTTGATCACCATGTCTAAGAGATTGTGTGACACTATCTACTGATGATGAGGTGGAGGACCAGCAGTGCAGGGAAACATTTTTCTAGGGAGGTAGAAAGATATGTCTCGGACTAGTTAGCAGAACATCAGGAATTTCTGGTTTTGAATTTTGAAGAAAACCTATTTTCTTCAAACTTGTTGGAGGACTCCCTTACTTGTCTGATCGCCTTGTGTAAGATAACATTTTAGAGTACTAAAGAAACAACTTCTTTCCCTCACCAGGTATTAGTATCATCCTTGGAGTTGCTGAGGGCGAGTTTTTCATCCATGATGCTGAGATTCAGAAATCAGCCCTTCAGATCATCATCAACTGCGTGTGTGGCCCAGATAACCGGATCTCCAGCATCGGGAAATTCATCTCCGGCACTCCTCGTCGAAAGCTTCCTCAGGCCCCCAAGAGCAGCGAGCACACGTTGGCCAAGATGTGGAACGTGGTGCAGTCCAACAACGGCATCAAGGTGCTGCTGTCATTGCTGTCTGTGAAGATGCCGATCACTGATGCCGATCAGATCCGGGCGCTGGCCTGCAAAGCGCTGGTGGGGCTCTCGCGCAGCAGCACCGTCCGGCAGATCATCAGCAAACTGCCCCTGTTCAGCAGCTGTCAGATCCAGCAGCTGATGAAGGAGCCGGTGCTGCAGGACAAGCGCAGCGAGCACGTGAAGTTCTGCAAATACGCCGCCGAGCTCATCGAGCGCGTCTCGGGGAAGCCCCTGCTCATCGGCACGGACGTCTCGCTGGCGCGGCTGCAGAAGGCGGACGTGGTGGCCCAGTCGAGGATCACCTTTCCTGAGAAGGAGCTGCTGCTGCTGATTCGGAACCACCTCATCTCTAAGGGCCTCGGGGAAACGGCGTCTGTCCTTACCAAAGAGGCCGACCTGCCCATGACTGCGGCGTCTCACTCTTCTGCCTTCACCCCTGTCGCGGCTGCCGCCTCTCCGGTGACTCTGCCCCGCACTCCTCGCATGGCTAACGGCATCTCGGCCCGTTTGAGTAGCCATGCTGCCGTAGGTTCCGCTGCCACCTCTGTCCACGCTCAGGCAAGGCCGTCTGCGTCCCAAGGTCCACCCGCCCTTCCAGGCCCTTCTTACGCCAGCAACTCTCCTCTGATTGGCAGGATTAGCTTTGTCAGGGAGAGGCCGTCTCCCTGCAACGGCAGGAAAATCAGAGTGTTGCGACAAAAATCGGACCATGGCGCTTACAGCCAGAGCCCAGCTATCAAAAAGCAGCTGGACAGACACCTTCCTTCCCCACCCACGCTGGACAGTATAATCACAGAGTACCTTAGGGAGCAGCATGCCCGCTGCAAGAACCCTGTTGCCACCTGTCCCCCTTTCTCTCTCTTTACTCCCCACCAGTGTCCTGAGCCAAAACAGAGGCGCCAGGCGCCCAGTAACTTTACCTCACGGCTGACCCGCAGGGCGGCCTTTCCGAAGTACGGAGGGGTGGATGGTGGCTGCTTTGATAGACACCTTATATTTAGCAGGTAAGGAAGAAAACTTCTCTTGTAATCCCTCTGAGTGTACCCTGTGCCAGAAAGCCTTACCTGGATTCAGGCTGTGCAGTCCCATGGTGGAGTATCTTTGGAGACAAAAGAGTTGTCATTGACGGTGACAGTGAGAGAGCCTTGGAAGACATTTTTAGTAGTTGTTCTGTTTGTCTTGTGCTTAGTGCCGACCCTTAGTACACAAAGCACACTTTATTTTCAGTAGCAACATTGACTAATGAAGCTGGTTGCTCTTTGTTTTCCTTTGGAAGGTGAGTATGTAGCACCAATTTTATGAGAGTGTAACATAGCCTTGAGGATGGTTGGCTGACAGATGCAAGACAGTGAAATCTATATTTTGTTCGTGCAACTGAATCATCAGCACCACAAGTTGCCTTTTTATGTGGCCTTTCTCGAGGTTAAACTGGAAGGTGAGGTAAAGTTTATGAAAATAAAGGTGGCACATTCATGAAAGCGTCTTCACAGTGAAAGCAGTGTCAGTGTGGGAAGTTATGATGCCAGGATGTTGTTTGGCTCATGTGACATCTTCTTGTGCTAAGTGTTTCGGGACTGTTAGGAATGTTTTTGCTAGCTCTCTGTACTTACCCAGGTGTTGGCATTACAGGTTTTCCATCAATCCAGCTTTGAAGATGGAGTCCAAGTGCTTCAGGTTAATGATGTGCTGTAATAGAAGTACCACGTAGTGGAAAACAAACCCTGAAAGATTGCAAACACTGTTGCAATACTCAAGCATTAGTCTTCAAACTGACACTTGGCTTACTCTAGAAGAAAGCTTTAACTTGTACCTGCGTAATCTTTAAGGGCTGGATTTAATATCATCAGACCACATTTCAGTTTTGCTTCTCCCCTTTGGGTTACCCATGTACTTCTTCCTTCTCTAGGTTCCGTCCAATTTCTGTGTTCAGGGAAGCAAATGAGGATGAGAGTGGCTTTACCTGTTGTGCATTTTCTGCGAGAGAACGATTCTTAATGCTGGGTACTTGCACGGGGCAGCTGAAACTCTATAATGTGTTCAGTGGACAGGAAGAGGCCAGTTACAACTGCCATAACTCGGCCATCACGCACCTTGAGCCATCCAGGGTAAGGAATCACAGACCTGTTCTGATTTTTAGCAGTTCTCACTGCCTAAGCCCTGGGTATGTTCATCTGAAATGTACCCACTGGCTGCCCTGCAGTGCCTCTCATGGAAGTGCTGACAATAGTTGCCTATTCTCGCTCTTGTGAGTTCTACGTTTAGGGTTTTTTCTTCCCAAGATAATAAAGAAGATACACGGTGGCTGTGTACCTTCTTAAGAAATGAATATTTAAGTGTGGAAAATGCTTAAACTGACTGTTACACATTTATCCATGTGTGAGATAAAATACCAGTGTTTATATATCTTTGCTGGAGAAAGAAACTTTTCAGGGGATGATTCTGGAAAGAAAGAAAAGATTTATAAGCAGAATGGACTCCCCTCATGGGGCATCAGAATTCAGCCATGGATTATCCTGATTTTATCTGCTGTTAACATCATAGATTGTTCCTACTGTTACCTGTAAAGTTTGTCTACCAAGGGCTCTTTGTTATACGTAGTATTAGATACTTGGATTTTATACCTATAGGAGTAGTATTAGGCACAAAAGTTGCTCTATCTTGAGTTAAAAGTGTACAGGTAAAATTATAACCTCTGTTTTCTCTGGTGTTCTTTTCCTTTCCTCAACTCCAATCTGGAAATCCAGGATGGATCTTTATTGCTGACATCTGCTACGTGGAGCCAACCTCTGTCTGCGTTGTGGGGAATGAAGTCTGTCTTTGATATGAAGTAGGTGCACTCTGATTCAGCTGTGGGCTGTGCTGCAGTTGGAAGAACTGTTTGATACAAGAATAAACTCAAAAACAGAATAGTACAGATCTCTAAATGTCTCTTGTGAAAAACAAAATGTGATCCCTTTCTTATGTTGGTAATTTCCCTATTTTATTTGGTACAGAGCAAATTCTAACTGAGTTCTACCTGAAGTCCTGTTTCATGCAAGATAGATCACTAAAGTCGCTGTTACTCCTGAAGGCAAACAAATGTTTGTTTTTATTCTCATGTTTGTAAATTATCTTGGCAATCTTTGTGTAGCCAGGTCAGAATTGAACTAGCATGGTGGTTTGCATGGTGAAATTGTCAGACCTGGACTGCAAACTCTTTATAATCTATTGCA
Source organism: Hirundo rustica (assembly GCF_015227805.2). Lineage (NCBI taxonomy): Eukaryota > Metazoa > Chordata > Aves > Passeriformes > Hirundinidae > Hirundo > Hirundo rustica. The sequence goes on along the minus strand of NC_053461.1, from coordinate 6,199,390 downwards.
GTATTTACAATTGTTCCTTTCCATAAAAAAGTTGGTGGAAAACTCTTTCATTTGTCACAGGTTTGATTGTTGTCTACTTGAGTTGTAAACAACTGTTTTGGTGTGGCCTGTGTGGGGTCAGCTAGAGGCCTTTCTTCAGAGGAAAGGTTCAACTCCCTCAGGCTGCACGTGTTCCAGTGTTCACAATGCCATCCATCTCTGATTTCTCCTAAGTGTGATATTGGAGGTCTGAATTTACTTCTGCACTATGATGTGGTCAGTGGTAAAGGAGAGGGATTTCTACGTCTTTTCTCTGCTGTTGAAACCTGTGCTGGAGCTTTTGGGGTTGTTTGGATCATGTAGAATCTGCAATTCCGTGACTTCCTTACTGACTGTATCTGCAGGCATTCCTTCCCGGATGACCACTATGTGGAGTTCAGCAAGCACTCTCAGGACAGGGTCATTGGCACAAAGGGAGATATTGCACATGTAAGTACCAGGAAAGCTCCTGGCTGTGAAGCTCTGGCAGAAATATAATTCTCCATAGGATATCTGTTAATTGACGTGAGTGCTTTGATGCTCTGTGGAACTGATGAACTTCAGAGGAAAGCTTTGAAAGTGTCAAGTAACTTCTCCCTGTTCCTGAGGGTATAAACTTGCCCATCACAAGCAGTGTGGATGTGTTGCCTCTGGGCAAGTACCCTGGGCAATTTTAGATTTTGCTTTGTTTTATTATTTGAGAGGATTTGCAGGATTTTTTTTCCCCCTCTGAAGTTGCTTTCCTAGCCCTGCTTTTCAGTAATAATAATAATAATAAAAATAAAGTTCCACTGTAAACAGTAGCTCAGTCAACAGCTGTGGGAAATGACCTATTAGAAATGTCCTTACTTTTGGTAATTTACTTAGTTTTGGGTTGTTTAACTTTACCACTGTATCTTGAGAGTACTGTTGTAGTGCTTTGCATGAATTCCTGCAAATTGGACAGACAATGCTTCAGAGAACTTCTGCTGCTTTGCAGTGCCAATTTGCATTTGTTATAGGCCCTGTCTCTCTTAAAGGAGAATTTGCCTAAAAATTTTCAGTGAAATGTAATTTACTCAAATTATTTATCATTTCACATGTTACTCTGATTTGTTTAAGTAAACTCTCTATTCCTGCCCAGTTTTTAATTTGGATTTAGCTGGAAGTTTGTGTATTGTGTTTATCTGGTAAACAGATTTGTTTTCCAGTTCTAGAGAACATTTTCCTTTGTAAGTTTGAACAAGAGCTAATCTCTAAAGGATATTACAGATCAGATTTATCTGAGGAGATGATCATAAACCTTATGTACTAGTTTAAAGCCCTTTTTTATATTCCAAAAGTTTCTTGTGCCAAAGCTCAAATTTGCCTTTCTGTGTAAATGCCAGGAATTTTAAATAATTTTCTATAGTTTCTGGCTTTTTCCCCCCCCTCGCTGTGTGCTTTGGAGTTTTAATGTTTGTAAATACCATCTGCTCTGAAAGCAGTTCCATTTCTGAAATGGTTTCTGGCTAAGTGGTACCTGGTGATTGCATCTTGCCAGTCCTCATAGTGGGGTGGTTTTATTTGGAACTCACCCTGATTGTAGAGAAATGTGGCAGTGAACCTGCGGTAAGCCAAGCACTGGCCAAAACTTGTTGTGAGGCTTGGTTCCAGCTGTGAAAAACTATTCAAGGGCTGGTAGGAAGGGTTATTTATGGAATGCTGTCACATGAGATGGAAAATTGGAATGGGGTGATTCTGTAAGCAGTGTAGGAAGGGGAACAGGGGGATTTTAGGCACAGGTGTATTACAAATTGTGACTAATCTTTCTTTTTCTTTTTAACCTAAAAGATCTATGATATTCAGACTGGCAACAAGCTATTGACTCTGTTTAACCCAGATCTTGCCAACAACTACAAGAAGAACTGTGCCACTTTTAACCCCACTGATGACCTTGTCCTAAACGATGGTGTCCTCTGGGATGTCAGATCAGCACAAGCCATCCACAAGTTTGACAAATTCAACATGACTATCAGTGGTGTTTTCCATCCCAATGGGCTGGAGGTCATAGTCAACACTGAAATTGTATCCTTTGGGCCACTGTGGGGACTGGGATGGATGAACAAGTAGCTGTTTGCAGAGTTGCATGAATGGTCTTCTGTGTTACATGTTGTGTGTGGTAACAGGAGCCTCTATCTGTGAATCAAGGAAAAGTAGGGACTGTTAGGTAGCTAAGTTAAACCTAGATTCTGCCTCTAATGCAGTCTGAAGAAAATACTTTTATTACAGAGAGAGCAAGAGAGATTTTCTCCTCTGATCCACTCTGTAGCACCTCAGCTCTCTTCCCATGTCTTGACAAGATCAGGCTTGAAGGTACTGCAGTCACCTCTCATGGCTGGGAATGGCATTTTAAGTCAGAGCTTTCTCATTTTGAGCACATGGAATGGAATTGTAGTGCCAGTGTCCAAATCTACTTCCATCATATTTGCAAGACAGCGACAATGAGGTTCCTTGAACGCAATTAGCCAGTTCTTTGCCACTTCATTGAAAAGGGAATAGAAATTTTCAATTTTGTTCCTCCTTAATCTGTGTTTTTTCAGTGGGACCTCCGAACTTTCCATTTGTTACACACAGTACCTGCACTGGATCAGTGTCGTGTGGTCTTCAACTATACTGGCACGGTGATGTATGGAGGTAGGATTTCTACCCTTACATCACTCTCCTGGGTCACCTCTTGTGAGATAAGTAGATGCTTGTTCAGTGAAATGGGAAGCTTCAGAGGCTGTGTAACCCCAGGCCTTACTGCCATATGTGAACTGGTTTTTTTCCAGGATGTTCATGGTGCATGTATTGCTGACAAAGACAGTTTTCTGTAACATCAGCAATATCATAACTAATTTGGGAGATTAAAAAGCAACCTATTGTCTAATGGCAGATCCAGTGATGCTTGAGAAAATAATTTTGTCCTCTGTATTAAGTTTTGATGATCTGTGGTATCAATAAAGGCACTTCTGGAAGAGCAGATATTAAATGGGTCTTGCCAAGCTCTTAAATCTAAAGAAAATTCATGTCAGAATCTGATTTGATCTGAAGTTGATTAATGATAGTGACTAATGGAAGGCACATTTGTGGGATAATCTTTCCTTGTTTCAGCTATGTTGCAGGCAGATGATGAGGATGACCTTCTGGAGGAAAGAATGAGAAGTCCCTTTGGCTCTTCTTTCAGGACATTTAATGCAACTGATTATAAACCTATAGGTAAGAGTAAGAGAGGAGCTAATAGCTTTGTCTGGAAGTTTGGAGGTTTTTTGAAAGTTTGCTTCGTAACATTCACTTCTCTGTGTATGTGTGAGAAAACAAACTGCTGCGTCCTGTTCTGGAGGAAGCACAGGAGCTGGGTTTAACGCTGACATAGTTTCAAGTATCATATCCCATTCAGTGTGTGACTGCCTTACTTGCTTCTGTTCAGCAGTTCTGTTCCTCTCCTCTTTCCAAGTAAGGCATAATCTGAGACACTAGGTCACTTGGCCAGGTTGGCATTGCTTCCATTTCTCATGGGGCTCTTTTTTTAGCTGATGGAGCTAAGCTAATTGCTGCGGTGGACATAAACAAAGGTGGCTTTCGCCGTTGAAGGGTGGCATAGGTCACAACTCAGTCTCTTTGTTGCCACCTATTCTGAAGGATGATCTGCTGTTTACTGTGCTGCTTAGGGAAACCAGTAAATGTATTATTAAGGGAGGAGGCACTGTGCAGAGCAGGTTAAGAGCTTACATGGCTGGTTTTTTACAATGATCTCCAGCGTTTCTATTGTTTATTACAGGTTGAATTACCTACATTCATTTCACTCATTTCAGCTGTTTTGTGTTGTCCCAAGACTGGATTATTTGCTTTTTGACACTTCTTTTTCAGTGAGCATTAAGTAACCTGCAGTTAAGCACTGAGTTTGTTCTGTGATGTTTTCCAGCTACCATAGATGTAAAGCGGAATATCTTTGACTTGTGCACAGACAGCAAGGACTGCTATCTGGCTGTCATTGAGGTAAAGCAGCTAAAATAAACCCTGGTCTCTGTAGCTTGTTTCTTTTTTTGGAGTTCCTGCTGTGAAATTCGTGTCCTAAGCAGTGGTGGTGTTTTGATGGTGCTAAAGATGCTGTTTGTTTTTTATTCTGTGCCCCCTGCAGTTTTGTTTTGCTGCCTCTTATTCCTTAAATTTCCAGACACATTTGCTTCTCTTCTTCAAACTCTTCCCACTTTAAAATGTAGATATTTTCTTTCTCATGAGCATAAAGAAAAAAGTGGTTTTTTTCCTTATTTATGGCAATAATATCCTATTATTGCAAATTAAAATGTGTGCTGGACTGAATAACTGGGAAATGCAATCTTTTGAGGGTTTCCTACAGAGCTTTTCTGTGAATTACTCTTACTGTTCTTTTTGCACTTGTCTTCCTAGCAAAATCCCAGACCCTAAAGATTTGAAGCAAAAATTACTGAGCTAAACTTCTGGTTTGTTAGGGATGCAGTTCTTTGCTTCATACATAATATGTTGTCAGAACCCAATTTCTTGAAGCCTGATTATGTGCGTGTAATGCCAAATGTAGTTTGTGAACCATTGATCCCTACAGACCACAAAAGCAGCTCAGGAATTTGTAGCAGGGCAAATTTCATGTTTAGCGACTGAAGCTGGAGATGGACAAGGGTTGTGAGACCAAGAAAATTTTCTTTAATGGGAGTTATTGGAAATGTTACTTGAGGGAACATGGCAGGTCTTGAAACCAGAGACCCATTTTTAGTGTGAATTTTAATGCTGCTGGTGAATGGGAGGGAGGAATTTTGGAAGTGTTGCTGTGATTGAGATCAGATGTAGCATTGACTATGACAGCTGAGCTCAGTTCCTGTGGTTAATTTCTGTGTGGGCATCTCCCCTGCAGAACCAGGGCAGCATGGATGCCATGAACATGGACACGGTGTGCAGGCTCTATGAAGTGGGCCGCCAGCGGCTGGCAGAAGATGAGGAGGATGAAGAAGAAGATCAGGTGAGAAGCATGGCATTGACCTGGGTGTTCAAGAGTAGCTGTTAGCCCTCTACATGTGTTCATGTTTTACCCAGAAAGTACAGAGGCCTCATTTGTCCTAATGTGAAATAGATCACGTTACTATCAGTGTAAACAAAGACCTTCTGTGCAAAACCTGTGTAACAGGTAACCTGTGAACAGTAACTTTGTGTGCTGTAAACTAACACAATCATTTATGATTTATTCATTTCCTTAAGTATTCAGTCCTGATCAGAAGCTTTGCTTTTTGTTCTGCTTTTTTTAAAGTATTTCAACCCTCAATATAGACAGTAGTGCTTAAGGCTTTCCTGTTTTCAATTCCAGTTCTCATATTTGGACATAATCTATCACCAATTTCTGAAAGAGACACATCTTATGACTAATGCAGTGAAACTGCACTATACTTCTGCACAGCAAAAGGTTTAAATAATTTTGAAGAGGGCTGTAGGTTTTCACTGGGATGTGTTGGTTTTCCTTCTCTGATCAGCTGTTTGATCTCTGGCAACTTGACAGAAGAGCCCAGAGCTGCAAGAAGTGCCCCTCAGGGTACAGCTGGTAGAGTACACAGTAGCACAGAATGCTTACTCCAGTAAAGTGAGAATTAAAATTCCACAGAATCAATTTGTAGCTTTGTGGGTGTCAGGTGGTTTGGGGGTCTTTTTGAATAGGCAAAAACCTTATGCTTCCATTCTGTAAAGATTTAAAATGCATTATTCTTTGCTCTTTGATGTATGCATTCTAGTAAATCATATGTTTATAATTCTAGTAAATCATACATTTGTGTATCTTGTGAGTAAAGCTGACTTCACCTTTTCCAAAGAAGGTAATACTTTGGTGTGGTTTTTATTTTTTTTTTCCCTGACTGTGGAAAACTGAATTTATGCTATTCTTTCTATCTCTGAATCTTCCTATTGCTAGGTTAAAATTCCTACTTTCTAGTTCAGAAGGCTGGAGATAAGGTCTCAAGAAAGAGTAACTTTCTTTGCAGTGAGTTGTTATTACGATTTCCCTGTAATTCTGAAGATAAAACTGTAGTTCTGGTTTGGGTGTAAAGTGTCTTTCCTGGCCACTGAGTGTGCTGCAAGGTTGCAGTTGAAGTCTTGGCATTCTTTTGAAATCATTGGTCACTATATCTATTCATAGATTGGATAGATCAAAAGAATAGAATTTCTTGGGAAGCAATGAAGAGGGAGGAGAGATGATTGCTTGCTCCTTCCTTTCTATATCCCAGCCATCCATTGCCATGGGCAATATTTGCTATTTCTATCTCCACTTCCACTGTTTTTGTTCACTTTTACAATATTTTAGTATTCATATTTTCTTTATGAAATCTCCAAAAATAGTTTGTAACAGAAATGGGTTTTGCATTGTACAGTGATTAACTAGCAGCTGCCAGGGCACTGCTTTACAAAATCACTGCTAAGTGTTGACTTAAGGGAGATGTGTTTGTGCAAGGCAGTCAATGGTTCCAGGCTGTAACACCAGGTAGCCAGCAGAGATAAGGGATCTGCCATCCAGCAGATGTGCCTGGGGGCACTTTCTGTCCTGCAAATAGAGGTGGCCCAGGCAGGATCTGTGTGTGGTAAAAGCTTTTCTGTGAAGCTGATGAAATGTTCAAACAAGGCTGCTCCTGGATTGATTTGCAAGCTAAGAGTGATTAGTTGGTATTGCATAACTGCTGCTTTTTATGGCCTCCATTTCTGGGGTTTGTACATGTTTCCTAGACAGCAGCTTTTAGGGATGGTTATAACCAAGTTTCTTTAGTAAGAGAGATTTGGTTTTAATATAAGCAACACTTATGAACCCAAATTCAAGTCAATGTACATATATCTAGCTAAACATAAACTAAACCCCTTGCTCTTTGTCCCACAACTGTTCTGTGCTTTTTCTTCAGGTTTGTTTTTGTCTTAGGTTTACAAAATACAGTTTTTGTCTCTGTAGAGACATCCAACATTGAGCTAGAATTAATGGAGGTTTCCCTGAATAAAGACAGGATCTCTTTGCTACACTTCTCTGAGAAGTTCCCTGATGGAAGGATTTTTGTTTGTGTGCATATCCTCACCCATATGTAGATGTTCAATATTTGCCTAGATAGTTTCTGTGATTTAGCTTTTGAAAAATTTGGTGTAGCATTTCAAACTTGTTGGAACTTCTCACAGATAACTCTAAAACCCCTTCTGACTTAAAGAGGATGCTTTCTGATCTTTCTTGAGAGTGGTGGTGGGGGGAAATGTGTATGAATTAACATGAATCTGGTCAAGGTTTGTGAGGCAGAAACGAATCTGTTTGACCCCTACCTCTTCACACCTTGACTTGATGTATATTTGGATTTTTACGTCTGACCTACATGGGTCCATGGGTCCGTTTTTTTTTGCCTGTACAGAAAGTAATGACTACTCAGATAGAAGGGTGGCTGATAGGCAAGCCTTGCTCAGGAGACATGTCATGCACAATGAAAGGGCTTTAAAATTTTTGCTGAGAGAGATGAACTATGCAGAAAAATATCTGCCTGACTTTTTTTACCTTAAATTTTGGTGCCTCACTATGTCAGTTCTGACAAATATCAGCTGATGGCTCCATGACAGCTTTTTCAGAAAGTAAAGACTGAGAGTCTGTGAAATGGATCTAGCAGGCATGTTTGGCCTACAGATATCTTCCAGTTCCTTCTGTGATTTAAGAAACAAAACTACTATGTTATTCCTCCTATCTCAAACCAACCTTGTAAGATCAACTGATCTGCTACATAAATAGCCCTCAAATTAAATGATGGGGGTGACTCAGTGGCTTGAGCTGCAGTGAATGTTTGTGGGTTTGTTTGAAAGGCTGGAGGGGCAGCACCAGTGTGACCTGGTTGTTCCCTGTGCCACCCTTTCCCTAGGTATGGCCAGTGATCCAGAGCTGTCAAACAGAACAAATGCTACTGAGCATTGATGCTCTGTGGTCTGCACTTACTGTGCACTGAGGGAAAGTGAAGATGTAACATGCTTAACAAGAATCTGTTTGCAAGCTCCTTCGTTGGGTGTTTTACTCCAAAAATACCAGTGTTCCTGCCTTGAACTTCCATGGGTTTTGGGAAATATTTCACTGCTGGATGAGTATCCAAATGTCTCCATCAATAACCAGCAGTCTTACTCACAAGTATTTGCAAAACTGTGTTCAGCATACAGGGAAATAGGTAAGGGTTTCCTATTTTTCAGTCTGACTGCAAGACCTACCTATTTTTCCTCCTGTATTTGCCACTGTTCTGATACTCTCCTTCAGTTAGATTTAGTGAAAATAAGTCGCTTGTCTGAGCTCCTGGTACAGATCTTGGACCATCTTTTTGTTGTTAGCTTGCTTTATTCTTACTTATTTCTCTTTCTTGGCTGATTGGTATCCCTTGTTTCACTTGTTAATCTACTGTCTTCTGTAGTGAGACAGAGGAGGACTTTCAGAGGAAATGGCACGTAGCAGCTGCCATGGGCTAGAAAAGACGACTTCAGAAATATTGTGTGCTCAGAAAAGCTCAAACCAAGGGAACACAGAGTAGACTCAAAACTGAAACTCAAGTCTGAATGAGATGATCTGAGTGGGTTTTAGGATTTTCAGTCTGTGCACTTTTATTTCCCTGTTTTAGCTTTTCTTTCCAGATTAGTTGTTTAAGGCATGTTTTTCTCTCTGTGGTACTTGGGGGTGATGTTGCATCTGTAAGGCTCAAGCAGTGTCCTCAGTTATTGTCATGTTCAGAGAGATTTATGGCTTCAGCAGCACATTGCTTCACCTAGCTGTCCCTGTCCTATAAAGTGTGTTCTACTTCTTTTGCCAGACCTGAAGAACTGTTAATTATCCTGCAGTGCTTCTGGGCTATCGAAATGGTTGATGGTAGGTGTGTAATTTGTCTTTTTGCATTGGTTTAGAAAATTCTAGGTGATGGGAAATAAGCTTTGTTGATAAGGCAATAAAGACTCGAAAGACAATCACTATTCCAACACATGGTTTAGCCAGGGTGGAGAATGTTTTCCTCAGCTTTCTCTGTGGTCTTTGTGATCCCAGTTTCTACTTTTGTTCTAGGATTCTCCCCCTGTCTGCCTGCAACAATAATTCCAACAGCAATTCCACTGTACTTTATTGCTGTTGTTTCATATAGTTGGTTTGTTTTTTTCATGTGAATACTTACTTGCTGAGGGAAGACCCGACAAACCTTAATCCATATTGGCACAAATATTTGGGAATCATCAGACCATGGTGGTGCTTTGCCACTACAAAGTGACTAGAATGATTTTTGTCACCAGGGACCCTAAAATAAGGGTTTGTTTTAGGAGCTGTTCCTGTAATATTTGAAGGTACAGTTTGATTTCAAATCTTACTCAGGGATAAAATGGTTTACAGAATAATAGCTCTGAATGGCTATTTTCAGACAAATGTCTCAAATGATAATAAATATGTGTCAATTGCCCACCTTCATAAAAGTCTTTGAGCTTAGTTGCAGCTGGGAAGGCTGAGTAAAGACTGGTTTCTATCAAAGACCTTCTTATATAACAGACACATCTTTTTAACTGGCATCCTCCAAAAAAAGATATTTAAAAGAACAGTGCCTGTACTTTTAACTGCATTTTTACATACTGTGACTGCTTTAGGTTTTGAAAAAGTAGAATAGGCTATTTTCAGTAGCTCTCAGGCAGTGCAAACAGAGGAAATTCTTGGAAAGAGATAAGTATTTGGAGTTTCCAGAAGGGCAGACTTAGTATTATGGAGTAAAACAGCTTCAGCAGAGATAAAAACATATTCTGCCTGTTCAGTGACATAAATCAAAAATGTCCTTCCTCTTGCCTAACACATCTTTCTAGAATTCCCACAGTAGTTGGGATGCAAGTAAATAAAAGCTGCCTCAGCTATGATGAGAAATGCCAGTCAGAGGCTTGAGAAAATAAAGGACAAATTCTTGTCCATAAAGGAGCTCATTTACCTGCCAAATTCTTAAATTCCTTTATGCAGTATTATTCTTTGTCATGGAATCAACAGAATGAATTAATTTTTGTAAGTGAGAGTGTGAGATCAGTGAGAGAAAGGAAAAGAAACATATTGAGAAATTGTGCCTAGTTCTGTACTGCTTACATTACCTGTGAGCCCTGCAGCACAGAGAATATAATGACAGCCTCCTTAGAACCCCTTTATTCCAGGCATTAAGGAAGGTACCAGCACATGCCTCAGAGGACAGTGACTGGAGCCAGGTTGATTATCATCAGCTGCAGACAGATTGAAATGGAAACACTTCATAGGCAAAACCTGAGTTTGCTCAGAAGAGCCCCACCTGAACCTCTTGATCCGTGTGAGGTCCATTTCCCTAAAGCTTTTGTTTGTCTGTATCATGGATGATTTATCTTTCATCTCAGGTAAGTAATCATTGTTAGACAATCTTACACAGACTAAGAGATTAACTGCTTTTTATTTCTTCACTCCATGTTTTGCCTCTGTGACATTCTGTACGCTGTGTGCTGTTTCCTGTTTTAAATCTGCACATACCTACACCTGCATAGAAGCCTATGGTAAGATTCCTTGCTTGTTACATATGGTAACTTCTGCACCTTCCCAGGCTTCTACATTTTTAGCTCTGAGACTAATGGCTATGAAGAAGTAGAAATTCTAACCCTGGAGTAGCCAAGAAGGTAAAAGTAGGTGTAGCCCTTTAGTGTGAAGGAGAGGAATACTTGGAATTAATTTATTGGTACATAACAGGAATTACAGGTTTGCTAGCTGAGGGGAAGGATGGACACTAGGTAATCAAGGATATGGAAATCCTTACATGCTTGACCAGGGAGTCTGTTGGCTAAATTTAAGCTTTTTGCGCTACCCATTGTCCAGGAGTGTTAAGAAGTGGTTGGAGGGGGAGGAATTGGATAGAAACTTTTAAGTGACTGAAAACCAGACATTGTCACTCTTGGAAATTACACAGCAAAGGCCCAGAAAGTACCAACATGGTACTCAGCAAAGACTACAGCTGTCAGAAGGTGTGACAAGGGGAGTGTCTGTGGAGAAAGATAAATTACTAGAACAAGGAAAAAACTTATTCCTCTGGGTGATCCATTTTCCACTTGTTTTTGAACAATGGTCGTATGTCCTTTTTTATGAAAGCGAAGCCCCTTCCCAAGCAGGAAATAGTGAGTAATTAAAATACTGATAATCTGGAAGGGATCAGATTGCTGTAAGAGAAACTTGGGGAAGGAGAGTGAAGTAAACCAGTAGGCTGTTTCTTGCAAAAGCAAATAAATTAACGAAAATAATGAGACTATGGGAAACATGAATTCCTTTAAAAAGAAAACAAAGCTAGATGAAATAAACAACTGCTAGAAGTAGGTGTTACCAGCAGATAATTTGACTTGGCCAGAAGCAGCCAAAAGTGAATTAAATATGAGCTGAAACATTTGAAGTAGTGGGAAAAGCTTAACTATCACTGGTTAGTGTTTTTGCAGATAGCAGAAAGATAGATCAAAACAAGAATAGAGTAATACAATCTAGCATGATCCAGACTGAGAGGTGCAGTAGAGATTGTGTTTTCAGAGGGAGGAAGTGTTGCTGGAGAGCAGCTGGAGGTGAGAGGTGCTGATGGGGGGTGAGCAGGGCTGGGAAGGAGTTCATGGAGCAGTCCCAGGAAGCTGGGCAGAACTCTTGATGTGCTGCTTGGTTTTGCACTGTGAATCAGCTCCTAGTGGAGGAAGAAGCAGTCAACGAGGTACAAGAGAAACAAATGAAACTTTTTGTAACAGCTGAAACTATGGCACATCAGTAAAGGATCAGTGACCTGTAGATCTCAAACCTGAATCAAAATTTCCAACCAAATATCAACAATTGAAGAAGACCTGTGGGGTCTTCCTTTGGCAACTAAAAGCCAGTCTAATGTGAATTTGAGAGACTGTGTAATCTGCAGAGGAGAAGTCTCAAATTCTGGTCATGTGGTCATGACAAACTTTTGGATTCAAGAAATGTAAGAAAGCTCAATAAAAAATGTCTTGAGAGTACTTAAAAGCAGGCTGGTATATTTTTATATACTGCTGATCTGCAGTGCTGTTAGTCATACTTCCTGAAGCACTTTGCATATACACTAATTTAATGTTAGAATACATTGCAGAAATCTGTTAAAATCAAAAACTTAAAGTTCTGCTTAGCTAATATGTATGTTGTATCAGTTTGAATAAGTGAAATACTGGAGTTTTTCTGAGCCTTTGAATGATTTTTGAGAGATGAACTCCAGTGAGTAGATCAAGTATCAATAAGCTTTGCTACCCAAAAAAGACAAACTTGTGAATTTTGTATGTGCAAGATGATTGGTCAAGGGGAATGGTAAGAACATTGATGATGATGATGAAAGCTTATGAAGGGTGTGCCAACAAGCATCAAAGAACAATACAGCAGGAAACACATAATGCTTGAACAAGTGCAAAGGGTATTTATTAGGCTCTGAAAGGGCTGTAAAGACTGGCAATATGAAGGATTAGGTCAAGTAGGTTTTTTTGTTCCAGTGCAGCCACCCCAGTATCTGTCATTCCATTAGGGGATGTTGTTTAGTTTTTTTCCTTTGAGGCTTATAAATGGTAAATTAATTGAACCAAATCTACTCTTTCTAGAAGCAAACTGGTAGTAGAGTTAAGTTACCAGTAATTTGCTGTGAGATGATCTCGAGACAATTCTTTGCTGTGTAATCAACTTTTCTGGTTCTGTAAGTTTGTGTCCAAGTTTTCTTGTACTGTTACATCTCTGTAAATTTTTCCTACACAAACCTGGATATGGTTTGGAATAGCTGTCTTGTCTTTCCTTGGGACATGGCACAAGGGTTTTTTTGTCTGCTCTTACTCAGAATGCTTGTTGGAGTCCCTGGGGAAGGTGTGCCATCTTCTCTGTGTAGGGATCCATTACATGAGACAGTTGTGGTGCCTTGTGAGGATTCATCCTGGATATCACTTACATGTGGTGGTGTTAGACTGCACCTGGCACTCCCTCACCCCTTTCTCAGCTGTGTCCCTGGGGTTGGGTTTGGGAGCAGAAGCTCCAGGAGCTTTGTTTGGAGAGCTGTCCCCAGGCTCTGTGTGGAGCCCTGTGCTCTGGCCGGGAATGCTGGGGCTGCAAAGCTTCTGCTCGGCTTGGCTGAGGAGCTGAGGCAGAATTTATTTGCCTGTAGCTTAGCAGAAGCTTCGCAGTGTCCAAGTGGTGTTTGGGTTCTTTCAAACATGACAAGGTACAGGTTTCCTCCTCACTGGTGAAGATGCTCCTCTTGAGCCCTGTGATGTGTCACCCCTCCAGCTCTGTAAGGATGTCACTGCCTCTGTCACACTCACATGCGACTTCTTGTAGCATGAGTTACATGCTATTTTCTGTTTTATCGAGGACAGATACCATTTTCATCCCACCTTACTCTTCTCAGGTGGTTTTTAAATGAATGTGGGCTGACCCTAATCACCAGCTTCAGATTAAGTAATTTAAACTGTAAAAGTGGAAACATTTCATTTTTCCTGTTTGTATTTTTACAAAGTATTTTTTTCTTCACTGATATAAGCCTTCAAAGTTAATTTGCAGCTAAATATACAACCTTTCATTGTAATTTGTCTCTTGCTTTTGTCAGCCAGAAGGGATTGTTAGCTCTATACAACTGTATTTAATTTCATACTGTATTTGAAGGGTGATGTTGGCATAAATGCCTTGCCTTAAGCTTGAATTAGAATGTTAATGAAACAGTAATTCAATTTCCAAAAAACGTTATATATGAAACATGAAATCAAATTCAGTAGTTTTGACATTTTGAATCCTTGTGGACTAGATATTTAAGAAAAAAATACTTTCAGAAATTCCACAGGTGTAGAAACACAGAAGGGGACCTAACTCATTTCAGAATCCTTCAAGTTTTACCTACATGGACTCTAAATGGATCTTGTAGGCAACATACTTTTTTCCTAATATCTACAGACATGTAGATCTATCTCCAGATACTGAGGAACTTGGTTTAATAGTTCTAAGATTTTCAAATAAATTGATTTTTATTTTCTGCTTCAAAGTTATTTAGACACTGAAAAAGGAAAATAAACTCTCCTGCCTTTTCAGTTTTTAATCAGCTTTTCAATTCTGAGTAGAGTAATAAAATTTAAGACATTGGTCTCTCTGCAGATACTGCATAGAACAAAAAGAAATACAAATTATTAAGGCAAAGCTTTTATACTCAATTCAGTACGTTTTATGGAAAATTATACTCAGTATGGCACTGCAGTTTAAACCTGAACTGCAAGAAAGATGTTTCCTCTCCCAGTGTGTATAGTTATGTCTGTTTATCTAAGGACTCATTGACTCAAAGTAAATTGTAATTTCTTAAAATAAGCACAGGCTTTAAAACAGGTTGGTTTTAATTTTATATTTAATATAAACTCTTTCATAAAGGAAACTGTATGTAGCACACCATTGCAGCTTTTACACTGTAATTTGCATTTAAGAACGTGGCACTTCTGGTCAGCAGCAAAGACTTGGCTGCCCTTTGCAAGTGAAAAAACAATTCAATATACTCGGGCTTTGCCTTTCCTTATTTCTTTTGCCTGTGCCAGATGTTGGATTTGTGTGGGTGTGGTGGTTTTTTATAGCACTGACTGAAAAAAAAGTAGGGTTTTTTTCTTAAAAAAAAGATGGGGAGATGACAGTAAAGGACTTTCCTCTGTCCCTTTAGATGTGAAAATGGAGCAGTGTAAGCAGTGGGAGTGTGGTGAGCTTGAGCACCAAAGGAACCTTTGAAATGGGTTGTTAGATGTTTATCTTAATTGCTTCCTAATTTTGCAAAATGTGTCTCCCCCAAAACAAGGGGGCAGTTAGACTGAATGAGTTGAATTCTGTTAGAGAAGCGGCTGTGACTGAGGAGATGTGCAGGTGGATTGAAGCTTTTCTCTCAGCCCTGGAGTGCTTTGGAGCTCGGCTTGTGGTGGCAGTTTGTCTGGAAGAAGGGTAGAACTGTTACAGCTCCTTCCCACTCAGTCTCTCATCCACTGCACACGGATTTCTGGATTTCGTCTGTACAATGAGGAATTCAGTTGCTTTACTGAATGCAAATTCTTATGGTTTGATAAAGATCTTGATCCACAGGTAAATACCAAAGATGAGGCTTCTGAGCTGCTTTGAAAAGTTCTGTCATCTGAAGTTGAGTGATTCAGGGACTGGCTCAGGCAAAAAGTATCTTTCCCTACATTTTATACCTCATCTAAATGGCAATGACAGAGACTGGTGCATGTGGTTTGATGTCAAGTGGAGGCTTTGGTCCTGCTGAAGCTAAAGCAGTTTGCACAAGACTAGCAGCAAAGCCATGGATTAACAGGTCTTACTGCATGTCCTTCTCGAGGGTGCATTGTGGTGACACGTGTTGGTGGCTGGTCCTAGAGAGCAGATTGAGCCAATGGTACCAGCATTTTGCAGTTAAGATTTTGCAGGCCTGCAGGTGATCTGGCACGTGTGATATTCTGAAGCTTTGGAGAGACTGCTTAGATGGGTGATGGGAGAGTGTCTATCATGTGTTTATAATGTCTGATGGCTGGATATGGAGACAGGTGAAAACTATAGGTTTTTCTTCAGTTCCTGTTACTCCATTTTACATTTATCTTAATGTCTGCAATGGACTGTTTTTGCTGTCTTTGTAGGAGGAAGAGGAGCAAGAGGAAGAAGATGATGATGAAGATGATGATGACACAGATGACCTTGATGAATTAGATACAGACCAGCTGCTGGAGGCTGAGCTGGAGGAGGATGAGAACAACGAGAATGCTGGTGAGGATGGAGAAAATGACTTTTCTCCCTCCGATGATGAGGAGATTGCCAACCTCCTGGAAGAGGGAGATGAGGGTGAAGATGAAGATTCTGATGCTGATGAGGAAGTTGAGCTGATTCTTGGAGATAGTAAGTGTGTGCCCACCTTGGTGACCTCGTCCACTGCTTAAGGTCCTGACAAAGAGGCAACATCTAAATTTCCCCTGAAATGACTTAAATGACTTGTCCCTGGCTGGTATGAGTGACAGGCCATCATCATGCTTGCTCACCTGGGGCTTCTCTTAACAATCTGCTGGTAAAAACATCTCTTATGTGAGAGAACAACTGTGCATTCTGGAAGAGGAGGTGTCTCCTTTCTTCAGGTGTTCCCCAGGTGTCTGTGTGTGTGTGTGAGAACTCCATGTGAAGAAGCTTTGTCTGATTGCTTGCCTGTCCTGCCCTTCAAGGGGACATGGGTTTAACTCTGACCTGTCTTAACTCTTCACCTGTCCTGTCTACCTCGTGTGAGCCTGTGAGGACAGAGAAGCACTTTTGATCCTTGGTGCTGTTTTTTCTCTTTCATCATTGCATAAAGTGCAAAGACAACGTGGCATTTCTGACTTCTCTTCCTTTATTAGACTATGCTGAAGCTAACATAACTTTTGGGTTACAATTTAAATTGTTCTATTTTTCTGCCACTTCACAAATACAGTGATTGAAAAATACAAAGTGTGTGTGTGTGTGTGTATGTGTGTATAGAAAGGTCTGAACTTTTTATGTAGCAATAACATTTGGAAAAATGCTTTGCAAGAAAGACGGTGAGTATGATAGCATCAGGCTTGGGATTTGTGACACCAGAATCCGTTCCCTTTTTTGCAGCACAATTTTTGAGTATGTGCAGCCAAAACACTTATTTATTTTTAATTTTCAAGCTGTAGAAATGGACATAATAGAGTTACCTTAAGTTAAAAGGTTGGTAAGGATGAGTAATTCCAGTGTGCAAGGTGTTTGAAGTCCTGCAGTGATAGATTGATTCCCATCTCAGCTCTCAGGTCAGTCTTCCCTGCCTGTGAGCTGGAGGATGAAGCATGCCAGGCCCCTCCTTGGCAGTGCTGTGCCTGGCAGACTCATCCATGTCTTCTGCAGCAGGGTAGCTCAGGCACTTTTCAGGATGTGGCTGCATGAGGTTGCCAGAGTTGTTCTGTGGGGTCACTCTGCTGTTCTTTAGAAGGAAATAGGTTTATACTCTAGGGCCATATAGGGGTATTTGCACAGCTCAGTCATTAATAGCCTCTTCCAGCGCAACATTTTGGGTTTACAGGGAACCTCTGTGTCCTAGTAGTGGACAGGATCTTCGTCACACAACTCCACTTGTTTTTCCTCAGGGAATGCAGGGCCAGAAGCTCTTCAGAGAGTACCTGGGGTGCTGTACCTTGAATTGTCCAAGGGGCAGATTGGCCAGGATGTTCAGACCATTTCAATAACTTCCTGGAACAAACCAGGGGCTACGTGACAGGAATACTCTGCAGAGCATTGTGTTCTGAAGTGGCCACATGTGTACATCATTTATGGATAGAGCTACTTGAGCAGAACTTTGATCTGTCTGACTGTGGAGCTGCAGCCAGCCCATCCTGTGCCTGATAGGTTGCTTAGCAGCAATTTTGGGAACTCAGAGCAGGGAGTGCAGCTCTGCCAGGCTGATGCATGCATGGTCCTTGATGGGTTTGATGAGTGGGGTTCTGTGGCACCTTCTCTGTGACTTCCTCTGAATTCTTTCTGTTTCCCACCCAGCAAAGAGCAACTAAAATTTTCCTCTGGTTATGCTTGTTCCAGAATTAAAAGTTGTAATGGCACTGCCAGCATAGCAAGGACTGGCATGGGGTGCATTTAGAGTGTTCCCTACTGCAGATTCTTGCTGTATTGTGGGTGAACCTCCATAACACACAGTGAGTGCTTCCAAAGCAAAATAATTCAGAGAACAGTTGAAACAGGGCAGTGAGTGGCATTGGACCCTTGTGCTTTAGAAGAGGTTCTAATTCCTCTTAAAATAATCCATGGAGAACCTTTTAAGCATGAATTCGTCTTCCTTCCCCTTTGTTACAACCTTGGGGACCTTGGATCTATCTGTCAAAGCAGTTCATGCATTGTGCAGATCTTTCAAGAGCTTGTTCCTGGGCCAGGTGGGTGTAATTTTTGAAATGCACATGTGACATAGGATGGAAGAAACATATAGAATTCTCACCAGCAGCATGGCTGACTCTTGATTCTGATTCTTCTTTCCTTCTGTAATCCAAAACGTCAACTTCCAGGCAGGTCTGTGCAGACTAACTATGCCAAGCAGTTAACTGCAGTCAGGTTTGCTTGCAGGCATAGAGCTCAGAACTGGAAGGTTGTGTGGTGAACTGGGGAACAGTGAGGAGATCCCTTCTCAAAGCTTTCCTCTGGGTTTAAAAAAACCCAAAACAACAGACCCCCCCCCAAAAAAAAAAAAAACACCCTCCAACTTTCCCAGCTTCTCTTCTCCAAAATTTCTGGATTTTTATCTTGCTTGTGCTTCTTTCCCTCTTACTGTGTAAGCGTGGCTGCTGCAGCATTGGCTGGTGTTTTCTGTCTTCCCAACATGGCTGTGGCTGTTCTGGGAGCACTGATGACCCTTCAGCTTAGGCTCAAGCTCAGGAGGGATGGTGAGATGGAGAATCCCTTGCTGATCTCAGTGGAAAGCAGCTGGCTGATCTTCAGGGAGGAGGGTTCAGGGGAAGGGTTTGTGCCCTCTCTGCTTGCCTGTGATTTATTTTTTTTTTTCCTCTAAGGGATAGCATCTGAGAAGGGGGTGAACCTTCCAGGAGGTGTTTCTTACTCTAACAGGCATTTTAGAGATCCACCATTATTGAGATGGCTAAGTGGAAGTCTTGGTGTCTTTTTTTTTTTTTCTTTTAAACTATTTTTAACACCCAGTTATCTGCTGCATCCAATGAATTTGCATAAGAAAAAGAGCCAACATCACCTCTAAGGTAAGGCAGGAGCCCTCTTGCTGCCAGAGCTGCTACCACTTCCCTCTTGCACAACTGAGGGAGGACAGATCTTACCTTTTAAGATAAAAAGCAAGTGTGTGTGTGTGTGTGACTGCTTCTGGTAAATCCCTTCATGTCTTCATTCTGTACCACAATGAAGAAAACCATGAAAACCACAATTTGCAGGTCACCTTTAGGAAGTGACCTGCAGTTAAATTCATTACAGAAACCTTTGAGTTGCTAGAGGAAGTTTCTAGTTGGGAGGGTGTGGATTGCTTCCACCTTAGCGGGGTCCAGCTTGCTGCATAAGGGATTATTACCTTGTGCACATCATGCAGGGCCCAGGCTGGTGGAGCTGTCCAGCTGTGAGGAATGACAGCCACATCTGTCCAGCTGTTGCCCTTGGCTGTGCACAGGAAGCTGTGCAGGCAGCTCTCTGCTGGAGTCCTCCCCACCTTGTCAGGGTCAAAACCCGCCAGCTCGTAGGAGCTGCACTTGCTAAAGCCGCTCTCCTTGAGCCTCTGTTGTAAGCAGGGAAGGAAAGCTCTGGTGCGCATTTCCTGGCTGCTTTTGAGTGCTTTGGAGCACTGATGGTGCCCGTGCCAGGGAGCCGAAGCCTCGGGTGGGGTGACCATCTCCTGTGCCTGGCAGGTGCCCGTGTCACACAGCAAACATAACCCACGTGTCTCCTTTGCAGCCGACAGCTCGGATAACTCTGACCTGGAGGACGACATCATCCTGTCCCTGAATGAGTGAGGAGCGGCTGCAGGGCGGGGAGGGGGCAGGAGGAGACGCTCCCTTCCCAGCAGAACACCAGAGACCAAATTGGAAACCGACTCTGAGCACCCCAGCCCTACTTTCCTGGGAAAACCTGAGGATCTCCTGCCGATCCGCTGTGTTGGTTTGAGTCAGTTTGAGGCTCGGGCCTAAGTCTCAATAAAGAGACCTGGATTTAGGCCTCATTTCTCTCTGCCTTTTTTTCTCTTTCTTTTTTTTATTTTCTTTTTTTTTTTTTTTTAATCTTTCATTTTAGGCTGAGATGACTCTTCAAGGAAACTTCTGAAGATATTTCACAATATATTTTCTTTGTATAAAGTTCTTTCCTAAAGAACAGAAATAGTTTTATAAAAAAAAAAAAAAGAAAAAAGAAAAAAAAAAGGCAAGTGTTCTAGTGAAGAGGGAAGACCTTTGTATTCCTGTAGTACCTTGTTACCATGGGGTAGGTTTGGGGAGAAAAAATTGTTTAAAATTAAAATAAATTAAAATTTATGCAACTAAGTGAAATAAGAGGATCATGGTTTCTAATATTGTTGAGGAGTGAGAATATTTTTATTTTAAATATGATTTTATTTTTCAAAAAGAACTACAGGTGTTAGGCCTGCTCATGCACCAGTGTGTTCCAGATGCTTTTGTCCTCCAGGGAGGAGCCCCTGGGGCGTTTGCTAACGTTGATTTGTGCTGTGGTTCCAGCTATAGTGGGAGGCTGAAATCCTGGCTGGGCCTAGTCAGAGCCTGGTATTCCTGAAGACGTGGGAATCTGGGATTGAAGTTTGCACCCTTTTTCTCCCCTCTGCCCTTTATGGTTCAAGTTTTTTAATCTTTCTTTCTTTCCTTCTTTTTTTTTTTTTCCCTTTTTTTTTTTCCCTCTTGCCCTCTGTGTGGAAACTGCAAATTGAAGGCCTTTTTCTTTAATGTAAAGTGTATTTATTAAAAAATTAAATACAAATCCTGTCTGCGTGTATGGCTGTGAGTTGTAGCCATGCAAAAGCAGTTCTCTACATGCCTGCAGGGCTTGGCTGAGAGCAGCCAGGTGTAGCTGGAACCTGGCTTCAGTAAGGAATGGCAAAGGAGACAAAAAAAGGGACTTGGGAGCACAGCAGCTGTGGGTTCCAGTCTGATCCCTTTCCTCTGACGGCCTGGAATTCTCAGTGGCATCCTCCCCACGCTGAGTGGGAGCTGGATGGTGCCCCTGGTGCTGGGCTGTGCTTGTGGGGGGAGCTCTGGACTCTGCACTCCGCAGTTCAGGCAGGGAATTCCGCATCTCCCGCTGCGTGCCAGGAGCTGGATGCACCACGGCTTCCTCCTGTGGTTTGGCAGTGCCCAGGCTGCCCTGTGGCTGTCAGGGCACAGAGCAAATCAGCTGCTCCTGTTGGGGCATGACAAGAGGCCCTGCTCTCAGGACAGGAGGAAGAAATGGCGCTGGAGTCTGACTTCCCAGGGCAGCAGCTCAGGCCTGTGCTCAGCGCTGGCAGGTGAACGTGCTCACTGCTTGCCTGGGCAAGGCCAGGGCTGTGCTGTTTATTCCCAGGTGTTCCGATAACATCCACTCACCTTTTAACCCTTTCTCTGTTTTAGCCACTTTCAGAATAGGGTTTCAGGCAGAACAGGGAACTGGAGAATTCTCACTCTGACACTGCAACTGCTTTTCCACCAAGAACTGCTCATTTCAACTAAGACTCAAGGTCTTACTGCTTGAAGAGGAAGGATTTCCTTTTTAACTGAAGGAAGGGATAACTTTTTTCCCCCTCCAGCATTGCATCTGCTTCATGCACTAACCCAGGGCTGCTTGTTAATAATTAAAAAGAAAGGTACTCCTGCAACTTATCATGGATAATTGTACCTACAGTCGATAAAGATGAACAAGTGACTACTCTAGCATTTAAGACCAGCAATTGGAGCACCGTTGTGATTAAATGAGGGGATTGAAAATCAGATATGCCACCCAACAGCTGGGTAGCCTCTGCCTTATCAGAAACCATCCCATCCAGCTTCACCATAGAAAAATGTGCACCTCAGGAGGAGGAAAAAAAATAAAGCATGTACTCAGCTACTACTCCCAGGGAGATGCAATGCCAGATGTACATATCTTGTTCTGGCATCAAATCCCAGCTGTAATTGGCTACATCTGCTGCTGGTTTGGGCCTGGCTGTTTCGGAGAAATTTACCAGCTGCTTTTGTGAGACACAACCAAAACACCTGGGATGGAGCTCCTGCGTATGCATTTGACTTCAACCTGAGGTGCTGTAAGTATCTGAGCCTCCCTCCCCTCCCACACCTGCCCTCACTCCACTGGGCAGAGCCAAAAGGAGTGGGTTTGGGCCTTACCCTGTGGGGTACAGGTCAACCCCCCAAACTGCTGAAGCAGCCCCCCAGCCCCTGTCCTGGGCAGACTCGGCCTCTCTGAAGTTAAATACAAACCTGCAGAAGCTGCCTGCAGCCCATGCTTCTGCCTTAGTTCTTGGGGTGTCACTGAAGAGTTCTGGGGAACAGGTGACTGCATCAACCTGGGTGCAGAGTGGAGTTCAGGACTGGGGACTAGCAGGAATTATTTAGTTTTTGTCAGGCCATAATTCTGCAGCTGCTTGGGATGGGGAGAATTCTCAGCATTTGGAAAATCACCTGCCAACCTGGCATCATGATTTAATCTATTTAAAAGCATGTTGCTTGGAAAGAATCCTATAATCTTCTGGAATACTCACAGCACATGGCTGATGTGGTGCCATGCAGTATTTCTGCTATGCAGCAGTTACAGACCCTGGCTTAGGGGGTGGAAGGAGATTCAAATGTCCTGCCAGCTGGCTAAGACACATTCCTACCCTCCTGCACCAGAGGGGAGCAGGGATGATGCCGTTTCCTCCCACGATGTGAGCAGAGGAGCCCAGCACAGCCTGTGCCCTCCTGGCAGCGTGGTCACTGCACTGGGACCCGAGTCCCTGCTTGGCCCGTTTGGTGCAATGTAACACCTTTCCATGGAGCGCAGCCTGTGGAATGCCCTGACAGCACTGTGGGAGGGAGCAGCACATCCCTGCAGGGCTGGGGTTAAAACATCTCCCACAGGCCAAGGCTGGGAGAGCAGCGTACAAACCTTGCCAAGTGCAGTAGCTGATGGTAAGGACTGAGGCTCATCAGCACTGGTCAGAACACGTCTAGGGTTAGCCCTCATCCCTGTTTCAGTAGGAAAGACAGCCAGAAACTGCTGTTAGAGAGGCCTTGTGTTTGCTGAATGGATGCTTAGAATAAAAGATGGGGTACCTCAGGCTAAGCACGAACACTCTGAGCCCAGCCCATCCACCATCTCACACTCTGCCCTTTGAGTTTCAGTCACCCCCGAGGAGCCAGGCACCATTACCCTGCCATTATCACCTCACTGCCCCACTGTACTGGGCTGAAAGGCACCATCCCCCCGAAAATAACCCCAGCACTGCCCTAGCCAGCACCTTCCAGCATCACCAAGGAGCTTAGGCCTCTCCCCATCATGTCGTCTCCCTAGAACTGCTGCCCATCCCAGTTTAAGTCTGTGATGCTGTAAGATCCAGCAGAGTTATTTTGCTGTAACTGCCAACCCTGTTTCAGGTCTGCTCCTCTTGGAATCAGCCTGGATGCATCGGTGAAGGAGGGGATGGTGGACATGGGATGGGCCTTTGGCGTTGGCACAGTCTGTTAAAGCCATGGTGTGGCTCCCTTGCCTTCTGGGGAGCAGGGAAGGCTCAGGTCCACCGTGTCAGACCACCTGAAGCTGCTGCTTCTCTCCCAGGTGTTTTTTCTGTAACTCTCCAACTTCTCCGTTGCACCTGTTCATTTTGGTAGGAGGGAGATTTGTTGGTCTCCCATGCTTACAACCATCAGCCACCTCTCTGGGAACAGAAATCCCATCATTCAAATCTCACCCAACCTTTGTCTGCTAAACAACCCCGCATTATTATTTACTTAGTTCACAAGGAAAGTGGGAGATGGGGGATTTTGGGCTGTTCCTTTGCTTTGCCAGCAAACAGTTGCAGCTTTCATAATACACTGATTTTTTTTCCTTCCCCTTCCTAACACTCACACACCACAACACACACAAGGCCACAGCACAGCACCACCACCCCAGTGTCTCCAGCTGCCCGGACACCTCCAAGGCAGGATACTCCCACAAAAGGCTCTAATCGCTCTGGGACCGGCCAGAGGGGTATTTAATAGCACCTGGTTTCAGATAACACCAAACCGTAACAATTGTTGACATTTGGCACCGTCTGCCTTACAACAGCATCGGGGCCTCACTCACGAGGGCGGAGTGGGTGACCCTGTAACGCGTTGTGAAACCCGGGCAGCCCAGTGCCACCAGTGCAGCCCGGCTGCTGCGGGCACTGGAGCTGCTCCTCTGCTCCCACAGCGCGTTCCTGGAGCCCTGCTGTCCCCAGTGGAGCACTCAGCTCCCCTCTGACCCGTGCCTTCACGGAAGAGGCATCGAATGAAACGCAACCCCCCACCCCAACAAAGCGAGCAGTTGTTATTAATAACCCATCATCAGCTGGTGATGTCCCTACATCTGCGGGGTTAAAAAGTGAAAAATAAAAGCATCGCTAGACTGAGTTACGCTCCCTACTAAATAGGTCATGACAGCAATCATACCTGAGAGGTTTAGAAGGGCTTTTGGCAACCCTCAGCGAGTTGCTGGGTCACAGAGATTGGTTCGAGTTGTCTGGTTCTCCCATGAATTTGTTCGCTTGCTTACCATGAGAAAAACAACAAAAAAACACCTGCAAATCTAAAGAAACTTTAAAATGTAGCCTTTTTAATCCCACACAATTTTCTGTA
The DNA here is from genome assembly GCF_015227805.2 of Hirundo rustica. NCBI lineage: Eukaryota > Metazoa > Chordata > Aves > Passeriformes > Hirundinidae > Hirundo > Hirundo rustica. Next base: position 6,175,030 of record NC_053461.1, on the reverse strand, counting down.
AGTCTCCTAAAACCTACAGGCATAATTCTAAAAAATAAAACTATCCCCAAACGGAACCGTGTTGATTTTAACTCCAACTCGGACTCATCACCACATCCTTATGCTGCTGAGCACTCCAAGGGTCTGGCCTCCCAGCCAACCACCTCATTCCACAGCAAAGGTGATGGATCAACCCCATTTCAGAGCTCAGATTTTCATCTCTAGTGGTTCCTCTGCCACAGGTCACCTGTGGTAACAGGACACATTCTCAGCCAGACAAGTTTCCGTCTTTTTTTGTAAGCCTGCAAACGAATTTAAATTTTAGAAAACAAAACCCAAACAGCCGTTTATCTTTCAATAAAGGATTTCACGTAGTACAACATGATTGACTGCAAACGGGCACCTCCAGCTCACCAAACACCTTCATGCCCCTGGCTTGTCCACATGGAATATGGGCCCAAGAAGGTTCCCCCTTAAATTACCTTTTTTTTCCTTCTGCTTGTTTTGCCTTTTATAAAAATTGGGAATGTCAGACCTTTTTTGTTTTATCCAAGAACTTCTATAACTGAGACAGGTGCCAGGCGGTCTCAAACCTCACCAGCGTGAATGTATGCTCCACTCCTCAGTAGCAAACTTTTTGCCAAGTATCAACTAATTTTTTGGTGTGTATGAAAAACACTTTTATTCTTGATCAGGATTTGCTTCCTTGGTAGCTGGCTTCCTGGGAAGCTTCTGTTCTCAAATTCAACAGCAAAGCATCCAGACTCAAATTTACGAAATAAAAAGCAAACAGGACAAAAAAAAATAAAAAAAGAGAACCAACCTTTCAGTCTTTGATACAGCACAAAGAACCCCCCCTTTCTCTCCCACCTTGCAGGACACATCTAAAGATGAACGGAGTGCTCAAGGCTGGGATCTGGGAACTGAACTGGGCTGCAGCACAGGGAACTCACCCTTCCTGCACCAGAAGAACTCGGATACCGCACAAGTTTAGAAATCCATCAGTGAACAAGGCTTTACTGACAACTTTTCATACAGTTAAAAAATAAAAATACAGAACAACAGCGGACAGTGTCACATATTAAAAACGAATAAAATGGGCTCTATTTAAAATTTTAATAGATATTATAGGTATTAAAATTAATTAGAAACTAAAAATCTTACCACTTCGGTCAAGGTGTTTTGCGCCTCAACCAAAATGATCAGCCTTAAAAACAACTGGGCTGTGTGACACACAAAGAAAACATGGAATTTGAAAAGACAGTGTGGGCTAGGCAGTGTCTTTGACTATAACTATCACCATATGTTCTTCTTCTAACTTCCCCAATGTCCTTAGTGCTGACTGGAGGTACTGCTGAGAGAACTCGCAAGGAGGGAACGCGTAAAGCATGCCTGTGCTGTCCCTGCCCTTCGCCCCTCCCACGGGCAGGCTGATAACCCCAGCAGCCTGCTTCTGTTTCAAGTAGGAGACCAGATTCCTGAGAAGCCGTCGCTGCAAGCCAGGCTCTACCACAGGGAAGGTCCCCTCGGCCCCTGCCCCTGCTGGGGCGGACTGGGTGGCCAGGAGCACGGCGTAGCCATTGGGGCTGCCTTGTTTGATGCGCCGGGTGACTTCATCCAGCTTGGGCTGGTCCAGCCGAAGTCTCTGAGCGATTTTGAGCTGCGTCAGCTTCCCGCCGGATGAATGGTCTTTGAGGAGTCCATTGATGACACCCAGGTCTCCCTCCAGGATGTGCATAGAGGTGGGGAAGCAGCTGTTTTTTAGCACAAGAAGCCCGTTCCAAGCAAGCTGCAGTGTCTGAGCATACTCTGATAAATTCTTTAGCTTTTTGGTCTCGGGTTTTGGCTCCTCGTGAGTTTTTGATTCCGATTCACCAGTTCGATGATTGCGTTCGCTGTCCCTTTTTTTGGGCTGGGGAGCGTCGGCTGGCTCGCGATGGGGTTTCTCCTCAGCCGCGTGACGATTGTTCTGGAGCGAGTTGCTCTGCTCTTTCTCGGCTCCGGGTTCCGTAGTGTGATTCTCCTTGCGGGCCCTGTCAGGGCTGCGGTCTAGAGCTGGCCCACCGGCCTTTGTCCTGCTTCTGTCCTCGTAAGGCGAGTGAGTAGTCCTCCCGCGGTCGCTGGAAAGGCTCCGGCGTCTCCGCCTCTCTTCCCACGGTTTGGGCACGCCGCGGTCGCCGTCGCTGCCCCAGCGCTCCCCGCTCCGGCTGCGCACGGACCGGCTGTAGCTCTCCAGGTTGTTCCTGCGTTCGGCGTTTTTGGCAGGGCTGGCCCAGTCTGCCTCCACAAAGCTCCTGTCTCTGTCCGAGTACAGGAGGTGCGGAGGAGTCCTATCCCGCACCCTCAAGTCTTGCTCCAGGCTCCGGTGCCGGCTGTACCCGTCAGCCAGCAGCTCGTAGTGCACGGGGAGCGGCGCGGGCTGGTACTGCTGCGGGTACCTTGTCTCTTCTGCTTTGGCAAAATCCACCCGGAGCCTCCTCTCCGGTCCGCCCAAGGGAAAGCCCCTCATCTGCGCGCAGGCGGCCTGGGCAGCGTCCAGGCTCTCGTACTGGATGTAAGCGAAGCTGTCGCCCTTCACGTAGTCAATAGTCCTGATGCTGCCAAAGCGGTCGAACTCCCTGGCCAGGGCGGCCAGGGAAGTGCTGGGGCCAAGGCCCCCCACCCACAGCCGGGTGGTGGGGTTGGCTTTCCCGTAGCCGATTTTGATGGGGTTCCTGCCCACAACGCGGCCCGACATGGCCACCTTGGCCCGGTGAGCCATGTCCAAGTTCTGGAACTTGAGGAAAGCGTAGGCGCCGCCCTGGCCGCGTGCGGGGCGCTTGATCACCACCTCCTCGATGATGCCGTACTTCTCGAAGGCGCGCCTCAGCTCCACCTCTGACACGTTGTGGTCCAGGTTGCCGATGAAGAGGTTGCGGGTGGCTCTCTGGTCGTCCTCTGGCATCAGGTCTTCCTCGGCCACGATGGGGTAACTGTACGGGCGGCCGCGCTCATCGTACAGCCCGTAGTAATCCAGGGCCCGCTCCCGCTCCCGGGAGAGCCCGATGGCGGCCGCTTCCAGCGCGAAGGCGGCGGCGGCGGCGTGGCGGGGCCGCGGCTCCCGCAGCAAGGGGCTGGTGACCGGCGACAGCGAGCGTTGCTTGTATTGGTAGGCGCTGTGCAGGGGCGGCAGGTACCCCAGCGGCTCCGGGGAGGGCGCGGGGGGCGGCGTGCGGCTGCGCCGGCCCCCGCGCAGGTACACGGGCTCCACCTTGAGCGGCCGGTCGTAGAGGAGCAGCTGCCGGGCCCGGGCGTGCCGGCGGGCGTCGCGGGCGTCCCCGGGGTGTCGGAAGTTCACGTAGGCGACGCGGCCGAGTTCGGGCGTGTGGGAGAGCTTGACGCTGATGTCCCCGGCGCCCCCGCCCGCGAAGCGCTGGAAGAGGCGGAACAGCCCGTCCTCCAGCAGCTGGTCGGGCAGGGCCGCGCTCAGCCCGCTCACCAGCAGCGTCTTGTACTCGCAGGAGCCGGGCGGCTCCCCGGCCAGCCCGGCCGAGCCCCCGAGCGGCGCCAGCAGCAGCGAGGGCGCGGCGCCCGGCGGCGGCCCGGCCAGCAGCAGCGACGGAGCTACCACGGCGCCCGGCAGCGCCTTGGCCTTGGGCACGCCGAGCGCCCGGGACGAGGAGGAGGAGGAGGACGACGGGGCGGCCTGGCTGCCGCCGCGGGCGCCCGAGGCCGAGCCGCTCCCCGCGGGGCGGTGGTTCGAGTCGCCGCCGCCGCCGGCGCGCTCATCGCCGCGGTGGCTGCGGGAGCTGGAGCCGCCTCCTCCGCCGCCGCCGCTGGTGGTGGTGCCGCCGCCGCCTCCGCCGCCGCCGCCGGGCGTGGACTTGTCCCGGCTGCTGCGGGAGGTGCCCGAGCTGCGGTGCGGGCCGCGCCGGCTGCTGCTCTCGCGGTCGCGGTCGCGGGGCCGCTTGGCGGCGGCGGCCGCGCGTCCGCCCGCGGCCCCCGGCGGGCTCGAGTCGCGGTCGCTGCCGCGCTTCATCGCGCCGGGCCCGCGGCTCAGGAGGCGCCTCCGGCGGCCGCCGCCATCTTGGACAAAAGGGAGCGAAGGCGGCTCCGGCCGCCGCGCCGCGCGGGCCCTACGTCATCGCCCCGCGCGCGCCGCGCCGCAAGCCGGCGTCACGGGGGCGTGACGTCACACGGCGCTTCCCGCCGCCCGCGCGCAGCGGCCGGGCGGGCCAATCAGGGCGAGCGGCGAAGCCCCGCCCCTCGGCGGGCTGAGGGGGCGCGCGCGGCGCCGGTGCGCGGCCGGAGCGAGGGCGGGAGGGACGGGGAATGTCAGGACCCGGCGGGCGCGGGGTGTGGCGAGGGGCGTGTCCCGCAATCACGTCACACGGCACGGCTCCGCCCGGTGCACACCGGAGAACTTTAATGAAAGTCCCGTACAAAGCGCGGGGCCGGCGTCGCCCCTCAGAGCCTCGAGGTCGCCCCTCACAGTCCCCTCGCAGCCCCGGTCTCGCCCCTCAGAGCCCCGGGATCGCCCCAGAGTCGCCCCGGTCTCGGCACTCAGAGGTCTGTCCGGGCGCCGGCCGCCCTCGGCGCGTACTTGGGCATCAGTTCGTGGATCCTGCGGATGAAGTCGGACTTCTCGGCACAGCCCTTGCACACCTCACCCCAGTCATCCAGGATCCGCCGCAGCTCCTTGACGCGCAGCTTGCGCAGGTCGGTGGTGCTTAGGTCGATCTGCTTGTCTGCGGGGAGAGCAGAGCTGTACTCAGACATGCCAGGTGGGTGAGGAAGCCAAAACCCAAGGGGGAGAGGTGCCGGGGGTGGAAGGAAAGTCTAAGGTTTTGGACAGCAGATAAGGCTCTTAATGCTAAAATAATTAGAAGACAGAAAGCTTGGTTGCAGTTTAGATGTGGGAGTTCCACAATAGCCCTGAAAGCCCCTTTATTATACGAGCAGCAACACTTCTCTTCCACTGAATAAAAGAAATGTAGAAGAATGATTTCAAGGGAAAGATAAAAAAGTGACAACAACAAAAAGCTTTTTCAGGAAGCAACATGGCCTTAGTAGGAGAAATAAGAAGTATAAAGACCCACAATCCAAGGGGTGTCTCCAGGGGGTGCAAGGGCAGCAATAAGGGAAAGCAGAAGGAGGCATTTCTATGCCTGTTTTTTGTATTAGTCTTTTCAGGAAGACGAGTCATCTGGGAACACGAGTTCAATGAAGGTGATGAGAAACAGAGAGTGGAATGCTCTGAGGAGACATCAGAGGAGGTGAGAAAGCAGCATTTATCACCCCTATGCTGGGAAAAGGAGCGCAGCTGGGACTGCAGAGCTCAGCCAAGGCCCTGAGCCCCGGCACGGTGACATCCCCCCAGCTGCCAGCAGAGGCTGTACCACACACCCTCCCAAACACGACATTCCACACAGCAATGTGAGCGCAGCAGTCCTGCTACACCTGGGACTTAGTTATTCCAGGGCTGCTCAGAGGCCCTGCAGAAGCCAGGAAGGGTTATCAGCCAGCAATCTTACCTGAGTATCTCCATGGGACTCTCTAGGGTGTTCATGGAGAGCAACTGAGGTTGTGCAACCTAACTAGGCTACAGAACTCAGGACTGAATAGTTTTAGGATGTTGCTTCACCCTCAGTGATCCACACCCCAACAAATCACGGGCATTTCCTCTTGTGCAGGCAACTCACCGTATTTTAGTTCACAGATCTGACTGTCTTTCTTCTTTAGCTTCTCACAGATCTTTTCCACAGGGATGTGGTGACTCATGGGCTTTGATACCTCGTTAATGATTTTGGTGGCGGCATCACTTGTGGCCCCAACGTAATAGCACTAGAGGGAAGAAAAAAGCGAAGTGGGCATGCATGGGAAAAAAGCTTCTAAAAGCAGTTCTCTGTCCCTGTCCTCATCTGATTTTGCAGCTGGATGTTTATTGTTACAGGGGACTGCCAGAGCTGGGCGAAAGGAACCTAACTGAGCCCAGAATACTGAGCAGGTGTTTTCCATTCCACTGATTTTACAGCTGCTGAGGCTGGTGGTCTTGTTTCTTAACTTTATAAAAATTGGACAGTCTTCATTCAAAGAGCCTCTCTGAAGTGTTCCCCCTCAGTTTGTCAGATGGTATCCCTGTATTCTCTGAGGAGAGTTCAGGGCCTTTTCCTTGGGCCTCTGCATTCACAATTTGCCTCTGGTTTTAGTTAGGGCAATTTGGTTGTCCTTTATTTAGCTTTCAGCTAAACAGCCAAAGAGTATAAATATTTTAACAGATTATATAGCACCCCAAATACCATTTAAGGGACAGGGAAGCCCTACAGCAAACAAAAGCTTTGTAATCTCCAGTGCTTCAATAACAGTGAAATACCAGCCAGTCCAATCCCTGTTGAGAGGGTGGTGGTTTTTTTTCCTTTTTTTTTTTTTTTTTAAGTAAAGAGATTGAACTCCTCAAGTCCTCTCCTACAAAAAATACAGGACCAACTGTAGCCATGGAGGCAGCAAAAACAGCCCCTGGGAAGCCACATCGTACAAACTCAGTTTCCCCTCATTTGCAGGAGGCAAATATTACTGACCCCCCACTACTTACCAGGCGGTTCTCTTTGCCCTTTGCTTCTTTGCAGGATTTCAAGAGCTCCTTTTCAATACTGGAAGGTGTGAATTCAACGTCATTGTCCTTTAGACTCTGGTAGAACCTTCCCAGGAATGTGACACACACTGGAAGGAAAGACAGATGGAGTTATCAGCCAGAGCAGTAATCTCATGGCAGCTCTTAGAGGACATTTGTAGGGAAATGGAATTGGGGGGTTGGATAACAGAACTTTTCTGAACTTCACCCATGGTTCCGAAAGTCATTCAGAGCACACGTGAATCAACAACGTGCCCTGGTACTTTTGGTGGGTTTGTGACAATCTGAGAAATGAGATCCATGGAAGTGTCCAGGGGTCTGTACATTGTCCCGAGTGAGCACAGGATCATATGATGGATACAAAACCACACCCATGAAAAAAATGTATATTTAAGTTGTCCTGCTGCTTTGGGAAGCAACTTGTAAGAACACAGGAGTCAAACCCAGTGCTGACAGAAAACCAACTCTGTACATAATCCTCTGAGACTCCCCATGTGCTGACTTCAGTAACAGGGTATCACTGATTACCAGGCTGCTTCAGCTGAAATTACTTCCAAGAGAAAAAGAAATGTGATCCCATGCTATGTACACATGGCACCTTTGTCCTTCTTTCATTTCCACAAGCTTCTGATGCGGTTTCAGATGGAAGGAGGGAAGACTCTTAGACATATCGCAACTCCCACAAGTGCAGCTGCAGTTGAGAGGACAGATCCAGGTTGCTGCCCATGGGAAGGGCTGCACAACTTGGTCATTGCTCCTTCCCTTGGCAGCAGTCGTTCCACACGTGCTCCAAAGTGCAGTAGCCCCATGTGTGGCTGGCAAGGAGGGCAGGCAGCCTTGGGAGGACTGAGGGACACCCTGAGTGTCAGATTTTGGTCATCCTGCTGCTCATCTGTGGATATCAGCATCACCCGGAGCGAGCACTCTGCAGCTCCCCCAATTCCTGCTCAGCACCTGGGGATTCTCACACCTTCCCATGCAAGATGAGTGCCAGGATCTGTTCTGCCCCTAAGGAACAGGCATGAGTTATGTCTCTTATGGGGTGTGTTTACCCCAGCAGGAAGGGACTGACAAATATTGTCATTAGCAGTTTGTGTTCAACTCAGAACACAATGCATTGGCACAGTAATTGGGCAGGACAGGAAATGGGAGTATGGCCATCACAGACTGAGTAGAAATGCACTCTCATTATATTAAAACTAGAACTAATTATAACGTGGGCCATTTTGGAAAACATTTTTGTATGCATACAGCACCCTTATTTACCTCCCACCAGTCTATCGCCAGTCACAGACACTGATGGCCACTTTAAGCTCTTGCAAGCTGAAAATCTTGGGAAGAAAGAACTTGCTGCAGGCAGCGACACTGACAGCCACCGTAGGACAGAAACACGTTTCCAGCCTAGTGCTGTGACAGCAGCTGGAAGTTTTGATTTACGGGGTTCCCTCCCCTCACTCTGTCTTACCATAGAGGAGGGATATTACTATCCCAAACTCTCAACCAGTGAGAGCCCCACCTAAGTTCTTTTTGCTTCACTTGGGGAATCTGTTCAGTTCACTGCACAGGAGCAGCTTAATTTGCTGTGCAGCTCAACAGGTTCCACCTCCGAGGCGTTTGTATTTCGTGGTACACAAAGGGCGAGACTTGATTTGATCAGGTGCTCACGGCTCCTGGCTGAGCGCACTGAGAGGACTCCGAGCACTCCATGAACGTAATACTGTGATGACTAAAGGGGGAGTCCCGGCGAGGTCCGGGTGAGTAACCCTGCCCTGGTCACCGTCACCCGGCCGGAACAGCCGGCCGGAAGCTCCGCCCCGCCGAGCTGCCACAGGGCTGATCTCCAGGCCTGGAGACGGTCCGGTCTCTCGGAGTCGTCGCTTCTCTTTCCCGTGGAGACTCCACCGCTAAGCCCGTGGAGAGGGACCGGCAACTTCCCGGCAGAGCGCAGTACCGTCGGGAGGGAGATCCCGTCCCCGGAGCGGGGCACGGCTGGAAGCCCCGCCCCTCGCACCGCGCGCCGCCCGGCGCATCGCCCCGGCACCGGACACTCGCGAGCACCGGACGTCCCCGAGCACCGGCCCAGCACCGGTCGCCTGCGAGGGGCGCCCAGCCCGGCCCGCCTGCACCTGGCCGGACTTGGGAGACTTTTCCTGCCGCTGGAGGCAGCGCTCCCGCCGGCCCGGCCCGGCCCGGCCCCGGCGGCCGAGCTGTCGCTCGCGGCTGCCACAGCGCCAAGGCTGCTCCGCGTCCCGACCCCACAGCCCGGCGGACGGGCCAGACCGCGGGAGACGACGGCGAGGAGCGGCCTCCCCCCGCCGTGCCCGCGGGCCGGACCCGTCCGCACTCACCCTCGCAGTCCCCGTCGCGCAGCGCTCGGCCGCCGGCCGGCAGCAGGAGCAGGGCCAGCGCCGCGCAAAGCCCGTGGGCCGCCCGCATCCCGCCTCGCCCGGCAGAGCCCGCCGCACCGGCACCCCCGGCACCGCCGCCCCGCGCCGGCTGCCCCCGCCGCCGCCCCATTGGCCCGCTCCCCGCCCGGCCGCCACGCTCTCCGCTCCCATTGGCCGCGCCACCGCCTCCACGAGAGAGTTGGCGGCCGCTGATTGGGAGCAGGCGGCGGAGGGCCGGCGCGCGGCCCGGGTCCCCGCCCCCCCTCGCTGCCATCTTTGTTACGGGAAAGGGCCTCGCGAGCGCTCCCTGACGGCTGCTGCGGGCGCCATCTTGGAAAGGGGTAGATCCTCGCACCACTGGGCGGGCGGGGCCCGGGCTGCACACTCCACCCGTCTCCCGGCTGTGGCGGGCCGGTGTGGGGCAGCGGAAGGTGCGGCTGAGGGGTCGCTGAGGCCCCCGAGTAGCGTGGAGTCGGCGGGGCAGAGGAGCCGCGTGGGATGGGTGTCCCGTGAGGGGTGGGAGCGGCAGGGACGGGCTCGGTGCCTTGACGGGGACGACCATCACGGGTGGCTCTGGGTACACCCTGTGAGGTACAAGGACTGGATGCTTTGAGGTGGGACAGCTGAGAGCTCAAAATGGCAGCAATGTGTGTGCTTGGTTGGGTGTTTTTGCAGAAAGTGGGGGGTTTTTTTGTTTGTTTTTTGTTTGTTTGTTTGTTTTTGTGTGTATGTGTGTTTTGGTTGATGTTTAGTTCCAGTTTAATATCTTAGTCACTGGGCCTGTTACCTTTTGTTCAGGGACTTAGGGCAATTCTTGTGGTTGTCCTGTTCTGGGGCTAGGGGTTGGTCTTTTCCAACTCAGAATATTCTGTTCCAAAAGCCCTCATAGTTTGTGCTGTTAACGACCTCCCACAATCCCCAACACTGAGTTTATAACTGAAATCGCCTTGAAGCTGGGAGAGGAGCACACGCCTGCTGATAACTTCTCGTGTGGCTTTACGTGTAACTCCGTGTATCCTGGGCTATCATTCCAGTGAAAGAAGGGAGAGGCAAAGTCACACAGCCCCGTGCTTCAGCAGGAGAGCTTCCATGTAGCTCCCTGGGCTCTCTTGCACAGGCGGCTCTTGAGGCAGCCTGGTGGGGCAGCGCCTAATCAGAATTTTCTTGCAGCTCATCAGGTGCAAGTGATAAGCCTGACGAGGAGAGACAGGCAGTGTGGGGAGGAGGAGCGCCTGATTCAGGAAAGGTCACAGCAGGTGAGCAGTAATTAGGACACTGATTGCCAGTGAGAGTACATCGTGTGTTTATTAGGAGAGGTGGTTTTGCACATTTCTAGATCTTGTTATCTCTCCATATATGGTTATTAAGATCAATATTAATATATTAAGCCAGTCCATAATGCTTTCCAGAATTACTCAATATCAGTATACTTTAGGAAGATTATTGGCTTTTTGAAACTTACCCTCATTGCCCACTAAAGTCACTTAGCTGTGCACAGAAGTGATGGCTTAAAGTGTCCTTGTTTCTTTCTATCAGGATAGAGGCCAAAATAACTGACATGAAGTGGCTTCTTAATTAAGTGGAAATAGGGCTTAAATTTTGGAATTAGGAGACTTTAGGAGGGTCATGAGTTTACCTATCAAAACAGTGCAGTTATGAAACATCTTCAAACTAGGAACTTTATACATTTTTATGGAGCAGGAGAGGAGTGATTTTATTTCATTTTGGATTGGGAAATGAGCCTCTGTATTTCAATATGGGATCCTCAAATGGGTCTGAGGAAGAACAAGGACTCTTTTTGTTAGTTTTTTTCCCCTTGTTTTTATTTATAGTTTGTTTCAGCAGCTAGAATAGATTCCTTGTATTTTACCTTGTGCTTGTTTTCGATCCATGGTGAGGTTTTTGGGGCTCTGTTTGTTCTACCACCCTCCAGGCCCTGTCTCTCTGGAGCATTAGGGGTTTGTCCTGGCTGCAACCTGGGTGATGGAGAGCTTGTGCTGGTCCTCAGTGTTGTTTCTTTCTGGTATCCAATCTAACCCTGGTCTTTGTGAAGCCATTCCCTTGTGTCCTTATCACCCCAGGGCCTTGTCCAAAATCCCTCTGCCACTCTTGGAATGCCTTTAGGCATTGGATGGTGCTCTAAGGTCTGCCTGGAACCTTCTCAGCCAATACAGTGTGCTGGAGAGGTAATCTGGCTTGGTGGACCTGTGGGGATTGGAGTCAGTGGAAGTGCAGGTAAACAGAAGCTGTTCCTGGCAGCTCTGGGGGCTGGGGCTGTGCTGGCTCAAATCTCTTACAGCCAGGGCAGGATGAAGGGCACGGCATCGGCTGCTGGGCTGCGAGGACAAAGAACTGAATTCTGTCAGGGGGAGAGGAAGCAGTTTGGGAAAAGGTAATGTAGTACTGCTGTGAGTGTATGCTGAATAGAAGAAGTGTAATAGATCTACTATTCCAAATTTGGGGTTAATTTATGTGGGATTGACAGTAAAGCCTGTCAAAAGGGAGAAGTGGTGTGTGAAGGTTCTCATAAGACACCTGAGCTCAGAACTCTGCCTTGTGAGCTGTGTTTGTGTCCATGGCTTCTTAAGAATCATCTACAAATGGAGGCACATTTATGCATAGGGTGTCAAGGCTGAATCTTTCATCCACCAGGTTAGAGTCATTTCTAGAGGTTTAATTTCTCCTCTTATCAGCTTTGTAATGAAATTCATACTGAGTCGGGCAAGTCATATATTGAAACTGTGCTGCAGTTTTCTTATTTAGATAAGAAGAGGTATTTGGACGTGGGATTTAGATTTCAATCTGACTAGTGGCAGCTTAAAAAAATGCACGGAAAAAATCATTCTGTTGGTTTTAACAGAAACTAGAGTATTTTTCTAACTCTTGTTTAAAGCTGAGGGCTTCACACATCTTTTGTTGTGCCAAAACACAGTTTTTAATTCCTGTGCTTGGTTAATAGTTTTTATCTGAATAAATAAATACTTACTTAGATTTAATAAGATTTAATAAGCTGGCTTAGAAACAGTCTCAAAGGGTCTGATTGAAGATGGGGTGAAGGGTCTGGAACGTAAGTCCTAGGAGGAGTGGCTGAGGGTACCAGGATGTTCAGGGTGTTCAGGTCTTATCTCTCTCTACAGCTGCCTGAAAGGTTGTAGCCAGACGTAAGTCAGCCTTTTCTCCCAGGGAACAGTGACAGGAGAAGAGGAAATGGTCTCAAGTTGTGCCAGGGAAGGTTCAGGTTGGGTATTAGGAAAAAATTCTTCACTAAAAGGATGGTTAAGCCCTGGAACAGATTGCTCAGGGAAATGGTAGTCACCATCCCTGAAAGTGTTCAAAAACCAAGTGGCATTTCACAATATGGTTTAGAGGGCAGAGTGGTATTTGGTTGAAGGTTGGACTTGGTGATCTTGGAGATCTTTTCCAACCTGAATGATTCTGTGATTCTGTTCTATGCCTAATACAGACTTCTTCAGGCATCAGGTGAAGATTTTAGCTGAGCCACACTTTGATACTTTAGGTGCACTGAAGTACTGTGTTACAGTTTCTCTTTTCAGTATTTGTACCTGGTGTGTGCCAAAGGTGCCTTGGCAGTCCGTGTACATCCTGGGGCTAGCTGAAGAGTCAGAGTCAGACTTGCTGCTAAATGTCTTTTGAGACAGACTTCAGAAGTTTTTTTGTTGATTTGTCAAGACATTAAATGAGTTATTTTGTCTCCTGTACAATGACCTGATTTACTAGTGGTAATGGAAGAAAATTTGAGATTAGGAGGCTGTAGGAGTCACCATAGCACTGAATTCCCAGATCCTGTGTTCCTTCATGTTTTAAGTACTATTCTTTCACATCTATTCTGTTAAAATGATCAGTATTTAAGTATTATTGCAATCCAAGAGCAGCAGTCTTTTAGGCAGTGAGATAGTGATAGGAAGTGGCACCCAGCCCCTCCACAGCTGTCCTCGGGAGAGCTTTGTCTCTGAAAGCACTGCCCCAGAACTCTGCCTGGGGCTGTCCCAAGTGCCATGTCCATTTACCTGACTAGACCAGGAGGGGGCCGTACCTGCTGCTTGCTTCAAAAAGTTGGTATTTAATAACACTGCCAGCTAAAAGAGTAACAGGGAAGCACTTCCCTCACCACACACAGTGTCCTTTTGGTTGTCCCCCATTTTTCTAATTTACGCAAAGGTGGGAAGTGAGGGCTGTTCCTTTTCTCTTGGGAAGGTTTGGAGCAGCCTGAGGATAACCCTGCCTCGAGGACAGCAATGACCATACAGCTGTACTGTTTTAATATCAGGTATTAATCTTTAATTCCACATCACAGCAGTCGAGTGAATGGGTAAGGGAAAGGAACCCAAAACAAACGGCAGATATTTACATCTAAAATTCACACCACTTATTTGTTGCTTCTGGAAACATGCTATCACAATATATACAATGAAGTACCTTTAGGACACTTGTACAAATTAATTTTTTTCCTTTTGAATTTGATTTCCATTATAGATAAGATAGCTGTTTTCATTTTATTTTAAACATGAATACACAAAAGAGAAGTGGTTAGAGGTTTTTGCCTTTTTTTTTTTTCTTTTTTTTTTAATAAGCACAGAATGCCAGAGGTTAAAAACACATTTACAGGGCAGAATACCAGTCAGACATCACAATCTATACATTTTTTGCTCAATTTCCTGTACAAATACACAGCATTCAAATGGGGGTATTTACAAAGAAGCATGACCAGAGGAAATTTTAAATATCACATAATTTGTTTCCCAAAGGCTCTTGCTCTCTCCAGCCTCCCCAGTTTTGGCTGATACTCCCACAGAAGGGATATACAATATCCCTTACGTAAAAAAGGGTAAGTAAACTAAAAACCAAACAGAGGAGAATACAGAAAAGAATCTGAGTCTTGCATACAGCAATAAAACCAACCCAAGTATCGGGGGAAAGAAAAACAAAAAACAAACAAACAAAAAAAAAAAAAAAAAACAAAACAAAAAAAAAGGAGGATTCAGAGAAATTGTTTTAATTGTTTTTCTTCTACCACTGTAGTTCCTTCTTTCTCAGTTTTGTTTCAGATGGGGCCAGCAGGTACACTGATGATGGAGAGATTTATAGCAGAATTCCACCAATTTTTCTTAGGAATGCACATGCTACTTTGTTATGCAAAGAAAACCCAATGAAGGCAAGTACACTGAGGTTTGAATTAGAGTTAGGTATAGAATGTCAAGGTCCTGTTCAAAACATCCTGTTGCTGTGGTTTATACAAGGAATCTTCAAATCCTGTTGGGCAAGTGCAACAACTGCTGTTGCTTCCACCTATGCCAGGACTGAGCTTGATGCTGGAGTTGTACTATGCAAAAAGACACCTCACCCTACAGAGAAATAGTAATTCCAGGCAATATTAGTTCCAATATTCACAAAATCTTAATAATAGTCTTTCTATCTTCTGCTCCCTTTAAGGCAAACACTGAAAAGGGAGACAGAATAACAGAAATTTAACTCCAAAGAGGCAAAATTTGGTAAATTCAGCAATTTATTCCACCCTTCTTTCTGTGGACCTGCCATAAATTAGGTATTTGTATACATCACCTGATTGATCTTCAAACCTTTGCAAATATGTAGGAATGCCGGACTCCCCAAATGGACCCACTGCTGTTGTACCAGGTCTCTAATCAGAGTGGGATGATGCATTTTCAGAGACTGATTAGAGCTCTGGTGGGCAGGTTTTCCAGCTGCCTGGGACTCAGTCCCATGGTAATTGCATTCTTGGTTCTGCGAAGTTTTATTTGCAAGACCTGCTGGTTTTTCGCATTAAGGAAGCTCGGTAAGTCACTACATTTACTACTTTTAGTCTTGCTGCCAGGAAAAAAACAGAAATGGGGGCAAGGGAGATGGAATTAAAACTTAGTTCTTTTAAGAACTTCACTGGAAGAGTCTCAGTGGGATTGGAGGATAGCGTATGTGAAAACATTTCACCCTTTTCTAAGGAATTACCTTGACTTACCTTGACTGAACACGTCAGTTGTTTTCCTACATTTTTTCTATACCAGAGATCCATCTTGGTTTGTTAACATTGAAGACTGTCCTAGCATTGGAGAACTCTCCTTCCTGCTAAAGATGAAACATCCACTATAGGCCAGATTTTATTATCATTGTTTAAATTGTGATATAATGATTACAAGCTGCCTGTGTTAGTAACAAAATAGAGGAAGCAAGAGAGACTTTGTTCCAGCCAAATAGGCCATTTAAGAAACAAATCCAAACTTATTAGTTTTGCATGGGCTAGAGCTTGAGAAAGAAAACAAACAAATCCTCTTGTAGTCCCCTTCATACAACTGCTGAGTCCAGACTTTATACAGCCAGACCATCTTTAGCCAGTTCAGAAACCATGTACTCTGCCCAGTCACTGTATTTAGAGGTAGTGCTAAAGGTGACCTGTAAAAGTTTATAATAATCCTTTTTTGCTTCTTTATGCTGTTTTTAGCAGGAGAAACTGAGCGGTTAGGCAAGAATTCAAGAAGTAACTCAAGTGCTGTTCCTGTTTCTGGCACTAATTTATATGATGGAGGTCTTATTTGAATGTGCTTCAGATTTGTCAGTGGTAGGAAAGAGGGAGGGCTGTTTCCATTCTACAATGTGCTTTGCAGTCTGCAGGTGAAAGGGTATAGGAAGGCTGAAATGTGTGTGGGTGTGGCAAGGGAAAGGAAGGTGGCTTGTTCATCTAAAAACATTAAATATTTGATACTATTTTGATTGAAAACTTCTTGAAAAGTATGAAAACAGGAATAAAAGGTTTCGTAGAACCAAGATCTGTTCTTTGTAAAGAACAATACTACCCACAGATTTTTTTCTTTTCCTTTTAAAAGGCATGTTTTGGGTTCATAGACCTGTACTGTCTTTAGCTCTGCACAGTTCTAATTTGTGTGGTGTGGCTTGGTGTCCCTCCCAATGTTCTTCAGCCCTTTCTAGAGCTAATCAATAAAAAACCATGGGATGGAGAAAGGCTGTACTGCTGCCTAAGGAGAAAAAGAAATCAACCTTCCAGAAGAGAAAAGCAGCAGCTCTTACTACACATTCTAAAGAAGCAAAAGAGGAAACAAACACTTGTTCTTTACAGGTCCTGACTGTCCTTTAAGGTCCCTGACTCTGGGGTGTACACTTGATACCATTGCTTGAGCCTTGGTGTTTTCTGTCTGCTCTGAGAGATGGGAGATTCTTTCTGCACACCAGCTGCAGTGTGTTGTTGGGAGGGACTGAGGATTTTTTAGTTAACAGGAATGAATCTCAGCTCCTGGGTGATGGAAGTTGGTGAGAATTATGATGTTCAGCCCTGAGGCAAGGATTGTTGGATATGATGCATTTAAGCCACCTTTTCTTTACTGGCTGGGTCATCAACCAGTTTGTGGCATGAGAAACTCAATTTGGTTGGTTTTGTTTTAATCTGGAATAGAAATGCTGGTGTCAACAGCCTGCCCAAAGCTGGGCATGGGAAAGGCCTACAATGAGGTTGTGGCTCCAGTAGCCGCCAACCTCCTCTCATTCGGTAGCACAGATGAATAACATGATTCCCATGAGAAAAGCAGGTTGGCTTAGCCAGTGAAAGCAAAATTTAAGAAATGAAACAGTACATAAAAAACAAAGGAGGCAGAGTTTGTTTGAAATGATATCTTGGAGATCAGTGCATCAGCACTGCTTAGATTGCCTCAGCACCTATGAACCAATGCAGGGAGATCACTGCACAGATATGTACAATCCTGCTCTCAAAAGAGCCAAATTCTTCTTAGAATTGCCATCTTTCCACTGCCTGCAGCTCATGCACCTTCCAGCCTGACAGTTCATAGAATCCCTGATTTCAGCAATGAGCTTTCAATTCTGTACAGCAAAGAAATATGTCCCTAGTGCAACTGCTTCTACTCATGTGCGTCTCAGAACTGGGAGGAAAGCAGGTTCAAAATCAACTTGCCACATTCCCCCCGTTTTTCCCTCCACTTAAAATTGTATTTTTCAGCTTCTGCAAGTCTCTATGGCTCGTATGCCGTATGATGTGGTTAAGAAACTGCAGAAGGAATAAACTGTCCACTGCACAGAAAGTTAAAAAACATAACGGAAAGGTGTAAAAAGAAATTAAAAAGGAAAGCAGCAACCTGCCATGCTGGCCCAATTGCTTTTGTGGGCTTCAGACATAACCTTGCGGCAGTAGAAAATCGGTTTGCTGTTCTCCGAGTCCTGCTCTCTGTGTCGTATCCAGACCTGGAATGCCAATGCCAGCTGCGTCCCAGGAGCTGTCCCTACTGCTCGCTGATGCCGTGCTCCCATGCCACCCTGGCCTGCTCTTCCTTTCCAGCACTCACTGGTTGGGACACTTTACGATGCAACGGGCGATGTTTGTCATCATCTTCAATTATCATCCCCTCCTCGTTCTCCATGTTCGGCAGCCGGGAGTGGTAAGGTTTGGGGGGTAAAGCAGGAGGGTCCATGGTGTCCTGAGGAATGACTCCAGATGGAGCGGAGTGGCTTCGGCATGGCTGGGATTTGAGCGACTCCAGGACATCGGGCTCAGAGAGACTGTACCTGACAGGGAGGTAGGGTGTCTCTAGATCTTCATCAGTGTTCCAGGCCTGGCTGGGCACAGAATCCATGGTGTCTGTGCGAGGGGGTGGTTCAGAAGAATGTCCAAAATTGCTCTCGCTCAAGGAAGAGACACCGCTGCTGGCACTGCCGGATAAAGTGGAGTTACTGCCATCGAGACCAGACTGCGGACTGGTGGGCGATGCAGGGATAGGATGAAGGGGAGACTGGAGAGAAACAAAACCAGGTTAAAATTATCAAAGGAGGCAATGCTCAATCTTATATGTTGATCCCCATTTCAGCTTTTGACAGTGTTAAAAACTGCACAGTTCCATTTGTGTTCAGAATGTCAAGGACTATTGGTTTACATGTATGGAAGTACCACTTGTGGGCAGACAAGTGCACTCAACAACACCAGAGCTGTTAGAGAAACAACAGCTGAGGTGATAATTGGGGTGCTGAAATCACAGCATACAGTGCAAAAAGGAAAAGGGAAGGACATACAACCCGTGAGTTATTTCTATAGCATTCAGCTGTGGAATAGGTTAAGAGCTTTCAGTGGGTTTTCTCATGTGCATATTTTCTCAAATTAGTAGCATGTTAAAAATAGTGTTTCTGTGTTCAGAAGCTGCTTGGTGGGAGCAGAGAAGGGGGCAGTCCCTTTCAGGAGCTCGTTGTCCTACATCCCTCTCTGCTCTCCTGCCATTACCTTGCGCAACGTTCGTGCGGGCAGTGCTGGAGGAGCATCACTGAGCTGGTGGTGGAAGGCATCAAAGTGCAGTGAGTAGTGTCCTGGAACGAGACAAGGGTCAGAAATGCAGACTTGTGCTGTTTCATTGCAGCCACAGAGCTGGGTTTAGCTCTGCAATGCCAGGTAACAGCTCCAGATGCCGCTAACTGCAGCCTAGGGCTGCCTGTCTGATGGGTACTGCGGAGTGCATCTGTCACACACAGGCTGCTAAGGAGAAATTAAGTGCAAAGAGAAGTTTTTCACTGCTCCATTATCAAGGATCATGGCAAGGCAACAGGCTCTTAAACAATGAACATTTGAAGTTTCATTTAATAGTTTTGTAAGCTTAAATTACTGCTAAAGTTGGTCATTGGTAAGAAGCCACAGCAAGCTTCAGCACTCTCACACTTAATTCTTAGTGCCTAAGTACACACAAGTCCACATTGCTTAAGGACTAGCAAGAATTTGAAGATTTGGGAAAAAAAAAAAAAAAAAAATTGAAAACCAGCAGACCAGGAAAGACTATGGGGTGGTTGTTTTTACAGAGTTGGGGGGTTAAGGCTATAGTCAGCTTTTAGGTGGTCTGGATTTGTGCGTGTATGACTGCAGGCATTTGCAGCAGGCCTGCTGGGCACGTCCTTACCATGGGGCAGGCTTCGGGGAGGCACTGGTGGGGCCAGGATGCTCCCAGCGTGGGCAGACAGGAATGGCAGCGCCTCTCGGCTTCCGCTGTCCAGGCTCCAGCTACTGGGTGCTGCTGGCACAGCTGAAGGATTGAAACAGATGTGACTGGGGTAACAGGACTGGGAGTTTGTGGGGTCAGCACTGGCTCTCCAGTGTGCTCTTCAGCAGCAGAGACACAGATTCCGGGGACTCAGTGAATGGCAGGATTGAAAGCACAGAGAGGCTACAGAGTGTTAAGTTTAGAGATGCTTTGTTAAGGAAGTGAGAGTTAGGTGATTGCAGGGTTAGTCTGCCCGGCTCCCCTCCATCCCTGGGCTCATTTCTAGCAAATCTGAAGAGCAGTAGGAGTCTGGCAGGTTTCTTTGCAAATCGGTGTGGAGGTAAAAATGAAATTCCACCAATGGAACGGTGGCTGGATCGCAGGTGTGAGCTGTCCTGCTTGGTGGGGAGCGGTGAAAAGATAGCATGGCAAAACCCTCTGGAAACACAGGACTGCCTGTGGCTGCACTGCAGGCTGTGAGGACACGAAGGAAGTTATACCTCAATCCATTTCAATCTGTTGCAAACAGAAATAACTTCGAAGCTCCAATTTACTAAGCTACAGAGTTGATCAAGAACTTTGATGACAAAATATTTCAAGACAACAGTTTGGCCTCCTTGTATTACAAAGTCTCCTGAAGAGATCAAGTCTGTGAATCGGGAAATACAGAGAGAGCAATGCTAGCTGCATTTAACAGAGAGTGAATCTCATCTCCATGGACTTGGTTTTCATAGAAATAAAAGCTGCTTCTTGACATGAACATGAACCTTTTTCAAGATCTTGAGAATTCTGTCAACCTTGATCATTGTTAAAATGCACCTTCCTTCCTTCCAAACAAGACTTGATTTATTCTGAGAGGAGACAAGCGATAGTTGTATGTTTATTTAAAAACAGATAAGCAACTGCGATTTTTTCAGATTAGCAAAGAAAGGAAAAAAAGGTAATTAATTGAGCCTGTCAAAGAAAACTGAAATGAAAATAGCTTCTTCCATCTTCAGTTTGCAAAATGGAAGTCTGGAGAAATAAACATGGAGTTTGACATCTGAAGAGGATTTCTCCTTAATTAAAATGCCTGCAGCCATTTTTGATGCATTTCTTTCTAAAATGACTTTGAAAGGTTTATTTTTTTTTCTCTCTAGTTCATGAGTTAGCACAAGCACGGGTTCTCCAAGGCCTAAAATTCCCTAAAGTAAAAAAGATCACAAAGTGACAGCTTCACAAGACGGAACAAATGCCATGAAAATATAAAAGTAAATGTTTTTTTTAGAGACTCTCAGCCTGAGAAAGGCATATGAAGGAGACAATAAGAATCTTGACAGAGAACAGGTTCAAACCAGGGCCTACCTCTCTATACAAGTAATGTGGCTCCAGATGGTTTTCCCTGTATACGTGCCAGAGTGCTCTAATTTGCATTACCGCAATTGGTGTCAAAGGGCTAAAACAGAGGGACAAGATGCACAGCAGTGGCAGCCTTGCTCATCTCTCTTGGCATATCCCAGCATCAAGTGAACAGGACAGAAAACTTGATTTGTTAGGCCTGTAAAACTATTGCTGTGCTTGTTGTTCTGGATTTTTTTTTAAAACACTGAGATGCAGAATGAGAATGTGAAGAAGAACACACGGCACCCCAGTGAAAAATCCATTTCTGCTTTCTCAGTGTTCCCTCATTCACAGCTTTTTGAGTATTTAGGAGTGCTGGAAGAAGGTGAGATGATTTTGAAGAGTGGCTGCTGCCCGTTAAAACCAGTGTTTTGGCCAAAATGCTTCAGGGAAGAAGCGAAGCGGGGAGCTCCCGGTGCTGTGACTTAGCCCACGTCTCTCTCTGTGACTGTTCAGTGGCTCGGTGGCCAAGTTTAATTAGCAGGGAAGCTTCATTTGACCCATCCTGCTCCGGGCAAGTGATGTCACCCCTGTCACTGGGAATTACCCAGCAGAACTTCTGACACTGCCAGGAGCGGGTGGGGGAAGTCAGGGCCATGACTGCTCACAAAATCCAGGGCAGATGGATCCCAACTACATCGAGTGGTGAGGGTCAGGCCTGCCAACAGCACCTGGAACTGCATTTTGCCACCAGTCAGACACAAGAGCTGGGATTCCTGCCTCACCATCCCCACTGAGCATCACCTGTATCTGTTGTGGCTTCTTAGGGATTCTGTCTTTGATCTTTTGGCACTGAATACCACACTGCGGCAGAGTATCACCTACTGATACAAATTCAAGTATTTTTTCCTAGATAGACAATAAATATTTTTCTGCCTTCCTTTTCCAGATCTTTCTCCTGTCCAGTACAAAGATCTCGACCATCTCTGTCGTAAGTTTGGTTCAAATGAGTTTGGCTAAGCTGGAGCTCTTAATCCCTCCAGCCCTTAGTCTTAACTCTTGTCATCACTCATCATTGTCATCATTCTGCCATTTATTCAGAACTGCTGTTTGGTTTCAATCTGCACTGCTCATGTTGAAGTAGGGGATTCTGATTTATTAGAAATTCTAAAATAAAATTTCAATTTTTTTTTTAAGGTACAGTTTAGTTCTGGCACAGTTACTCAAATAAAAAGACAGATAAAAATCTGAGTGTATGATGTAGGTCAGATTAGAGAATTGCAGTGGTCTTTCCTGGCCTTAAAAATATTTTAAAATACCATTTTTCCCAGCCACACATGACCGTTGCTTGCTTAGGCAGCCTCCTTGTCTCAGATTTTGATTCAGGAATTTTGCCCTTTCTGCTTTTTCAGAATGCTGCCTTTCAGATAATTTTTGAGCCCATCGTTTTGTCCATGTCACCTCCTTCACAAGCTGCTCCTTTTCTCTTAAACCAAATTCTTTGTCCTCTTTCAGCTTTTGTTTTTTTCCCTGCAGGGACTCTGCCTGTTTTTTTTTTTTTCAAAGGAATGAGTTTAAAAAAAAGCATATATTCATAATGATAAATAAATATAAAACTACCTCAGAGAGGGATTACAGGGACTGTTTGTATTTTGAGCAATAAATGTGTATTAAAAAACAGCATAACTCATGAATAAAAAATATAGTCCAAATCTTGTGCTGTTCTTAGATAACTTCTCATTTGCTGCTTTGCAAGTTTGCTTGACAAAGGCTGCAGGAATTGTTTCAATAACAAAATGTTAAACTCAGAAAGCTTTCTGAAACAGGGAGGTTTGTGTCACCCCACCCTTCTGTGAAGGCTCTGAAATGACAGTAGGTTGAAAAGAAGGCCCAGTTAATTAAACTGGTAATTAGAAAAGTGTGAGAGAAATGCACTCTGCCAGGAAATGTAGCAGCCCATTTGTTACTTGCTGTAGCAGGACCAGAGGAATAATATTTTAGCAAGCATGCATGCTGAACAGGAAAAGGAGTACCTTTCTCAGCCACAGACAGGTTGGGATCACTGCAAGGTTTGCATGGTCCAATCATCTGCTGGATCAAGGCGCGCTGGAAATTTGGAGGCTAAGAGAGAAGAAATCAGCAAAGAAGAGTTAAAAAAAACCCCCAAAAGTTACAGAGCAGCTGGGGCAACATGAGGACTTTGTGTTCCTTTTTTTAAGCAAAGAAGTTTTTTTAACTAAGGATTCCCTGGGAACCTTAGGCTATGCCACATTGGCAGGTACTGCAGTGCAATGTGAGTGGATCTCATCTCATCTCATCTCTGGGGTGTAACAGCGCTGAGAGCCCACAGTTCTGCCCTCTGGAGGAGTTATTTCAGACTAGCTCTAGCCTGGCCTTGTGCCCGTTAGCAGCTGAAATACATTGTTTGCCCTCCGAGGCTTATCTTTGGTTTTGTTTGAGCGTTGACTTTGCATGCTTTGAGACAGCACTGCAATGCAAACTGAAGTGTGATAAGTGGCCAAGATCTGGAGATTCCCTTCAGAAGGGCAGGCCAGGGCAAGATTTAAATGCTTATATATAGGCATCCTTTTCAATTTGTCCGGAGGAATTAGGGCACAGATTTTTTTGGAGACTCTGTATCAGTATATTATTTCAGCCTCTCATTGTTTTTGATACCTCTGGAAATCACCATAAATTAATTTAGAATCAACTTGGAGGCTCGACTGCAGGATGGATGGTCATGGTTCTAAACAAATAAAGAAAATGCTGTGACTACTTGCAATGGACCAGGGCTCACAGGATAAAGCTGGGAAGAGAGTCCATTTTCACAGGACATATCTGCTCTTTTAATAGTCACTACAGTTTGTATCACTCAACCATCACAGTGGGTGCCTCCAGGGGTGGATTAATTGGAGGAGTTCTGCTTCACTTCTGAAAACAATCCTAAGTTGGTGTGCTTTCCAAAACTAAAAAAGCTTTAAGGTGGTCAAAGCCAGCAAAAGTTCAGCCACAGTTTCAGGTGGTTGAACTGACGCAGAAGGGACGCGAGCTGCTACCTGTCCGTTTTCCATGATAGCTGCGGGATACATGGCGCTGCTCGGTCGGTCCCGGTGGGCTGGCAGCAACATCATCATCTCCCGAGAGTGGCGGTACTTATCTGGTAGAGAGGGAGAGCCTGTAAACAAGTGAGAAAAATCACGTACACGGGACAAACGACAGCCATGTCTCTGCATGCCCGGGGATCTCAGTCCTCCTGTGCTCTTGGCTGGGATGCACGAGCTCACAGGACTCAAACACGGCGCTGAGCCCACTAAGCAGCTGGCTGTTGGTGGGTGCGTAGCACGGGGATGGAGGGAGAACTGGCTGGTTGCGTACAATTAAGGACATACCACGTAGGGCGTGTAAGGTGCGTGGCTCTAGGTGTATGTTGCAAAGTGCTTCCTTTAAAACGTTAAAAAAAGTGGGCATGTGTGGAATTAGCTGTGGTGGTGCCCTTGCCCCATAAATATTGTAGAGTTACAGAAATGCCATAAAATTGTGGATTTTAGGACTGAATGTGGGAGAAAGGGATAAAAGCTTGACATACACCATTCAGTTAAAGCAGAAATCTGTGGGAAAATACTTTATTCCTTGGTTCTGGATAGAGATAAGTGTTGCCATTTAATTGAAGCTATCTTGGTCAGCTTCCTCTTGTTAAAGCAAACCAACCCCAGTAATAAACAGCATATTCTACAAATGTGAGAGGCACTTTGCTTACAATGCTGCTGTAATGATGATTACTACTGTGTTGCTGGCCTGAGTCCTTTGATGATACCAGACATTTACCAATGCTTAGAGATTTATACTAAGAATGATAAGCTTGATTTATCTATTAGTTATCTGTATTGTTGTTAATGACAACTGTATGACGAGATATTGGGGTACTTAATGTAACAGCTTCCTGGCAGGTGGAATTACTTGGGACTCGTGTTCTTGAAGATGAGTGCCACGTAACAATGTACCTTCTGATGTGCAACAGCTGACAGTGGATTTGCCAGAAGAATGATTCTCATTAGAGACTTCCTAAAATCTGACACTACTGATACACGTGGCCCTTGGGAGGTACAATATTAGGCAGGAACTGATGTTGTGAAGCTGCTGAAGTGAGCTGTAATTTGCACTGATTGTTTGACTGCGTCACAAACACGCACTGAACAGATGGCAGCACACAGCGCATTACAGAGCCATGCCAGCTTTTGGGGAATACATGCCCCCTCTGGCAAACTTCCACAACCACACACATTACCTGGACAGCACTCCAACATATGAGCAAAGGCATTGGTGCTGGTCGATGCAGCTTTCACCCCAGCAAAAGCAAACATGCAGTTTTGGGGACTAATATTCAGCACACAGTGGAAGGAACAATGTGTCCAGCAGAATGCAGGATAAAGTCCTACAATTGCAACAATTCCATTGGGGGGGCAGATGCCAGATTAATCTACACCCCCACTCTGACATGAACAGTGGCAGAGTATCTGCATTCTAGTCCCGAACTCATTTTCTCCCCAGACATAGAACAAACATAATTAGACGACATTCTTTGCTTTTATGTACAACATCAGCTGGGAGAACACAGCGTTAATGCTTTGTGCTGAGTCTTTTCCTCACAGGTCACAGATAGTCCCGTTCTGCAGGACAAATGTTAAGATGCTGAACTTTTAGGTGTGCCCAGAACTACAGCACAGCACAACCTACACTGCAAACTTTTCCCTCTTTATTTATCTTGTGATCCTTGCTCTTTTATATCAAATATGCAAACCACCTCTACGTGCTGTCAGTTTATATGGGGTTACAGCTTCAAAAGACCTTGGACTGCAGGACCTGAAAAATAACACGTGCTGGGACAGTGTAGTTTAAAAAACTGGTACCCTAAATTTATCGCTAACTATAGCTATAAAATGGTAACAGATTATGCCAAGTGCCCAGTCTGCAAGCAAATTATAAGTATTGCTGCTTTGGACAGAGAGAGAGCACAATAATCATGGCTCCTTTCAGGGACTGGCAAAACCTAAAAAGCAAAGTCAAAAAAAGCTTTTAAAGCTTCCACAGCAGCCAGTGGCCATAATAAAATACTGCAGCATGTGCCAGGGCTTACTCCTTTTAGCATGTAGCTTGGTTCACTTGATGTGTGCAGCACCGTAGGTACTTGCTAATGAGAAAGGAAAAGATGTGCTAAAGCCAGAGATAATTTTGCTTTTTAAATTATAAATATTTTAATCCAGTTGTGTCAAGTACTAATTTTAAGGAATAAAGCAAACATTAATGTAAATTCCAAACTCATTAAATCTCTTCTCCTGGTTCATAATTTTTATTATGGTTATGAAAAGTTTGTTCCTGCACCAAATTTTATTTTTTTGATTTAACAAGGAAGTTTTAATGCAAGTACATGTATTCTTGCAAAGTGCTGAGTAAGACACCAGGACTCATTTTCTACACTTTAACGAGGGGCAGTGTTGAAGAAGCAGTAGGGATGCCTTTAGAGGCCAGTCAAGTGTCACATGGGAATTGCTTTTTGAGTGCATTGGAGGAGTCCGAACTGTATTTTAAATTAAATTACTGACAAACCCTAACTCACTCCCAGCTCTTTCCAGGCCTTTTGGAGTTACAGTTTCTCGCTTTCTGAACCCTGGCTTGTGTAATCTTTTCACTGTAGTAAAGTTCAGCAGTGCCTCATGAGCCACCTCAAATGAAGCCAAACTGAACTGGATTTCTTCTTGACCTTTTACACAACAACAGTGGTGCTTCCCTGACAGGGAAGAAGCTACTCAAGGGTCAAGCCAGGTGAAAACTGGGAGATACATACTTGTAATAAAGAGTAACTACTAATGCCTATTGTTAGCGCAGAATTAGCAAATTCTTGCAGTATTCTGATTTCAGTTCTATTTAACGCTTCTGCTGTAACTTGTGTATATTATAACTAAAGTGTAAATTTTGATTCCTTAATCTGCAATTCAGGGATAAAATCAAACCACTGAGCAACTTTCCTGATGACTATCCTTTAAAAATTCTTTTTAGATTAATAGCTTAGTTATTTTCTTTGGACAAGCCAAATAATCACCTGTGTTGCTGTTTCAAAAATCTGTAAAATGGTAATTATTTTGGAAGTGGAGGACAATTTAAATTCCTGCTGAATTCTTAATACAAAAGGCCATGGCTTCCTTTGGTCACTGATGGAACTAATTTGTTATAAAGATATCCATCTCCTGTGGAAAGGACTCTGCAGTAAAACAGAGAAGGTGGTCTAAATACCTGCATTATCATTTGAATAAATGAGAGAAACGTTTAAAAATCAGACTAAACCCTAGAAATACTACCCAATCATGCTCAAGTTAAAGCCACAGGTGACAAAGATGTTAAGCTGATAAATTTAGGTGGCCTTTATGAAATGAACTGTTGGCCTTTGCCCACTTCCCATCTGACAAGTGTTCAGCTGCAGCATCGTGACTCTCGTAGCTTTGTTGGCAGTCTCAGCAGAAAGGCCAAGGGTTGGATGGGTCATGGAGACTGAACTATCCTCTCACCTCTAGAGGTGGTCCCTCCAGGACAGAGATGAGGCACATGGGTGGGGGCAGCGTGGGGGAACTTGCACAGCTGCCGCCCATGCTGTATCTGCTCTGTGGGTAAATAGAGGGCTTCAGCCTCCAGGGGTGTCAATCCAGCACCTTTCACCAGCGCTAAATTAAAAAGAATATGAATAAATACAAAAAAAACCAAAGGGAAAAAAAAAAAAAAAGGATAGAGGTGCGTTGGCAGAGCTGCACATGTCATGTCTGTGAAGTACCTTGCTCCAGCCAGTGATACTGGTCTCATTTTCACAAGCATCCAATTCACCCAGTTAAAAAAAAAAAAAAAACAAAACAAAAGGAAAAATCACCAAGGAGAAGAACACAGCTGCATTACCACAGTGGAATTTAAGTGTAATGGCTTTTTCTCATTAGGAACAGCTCCATTTTCAACAGCAGTGTTGTAATAACCAGAACAGTGACTGCCACACTGGGAAACACAGATTGCATCTGGGACCTTACTAGAAGTGAAATCCCATGGGTGAGTAATGTCTGAATGCTGTGCTCACCTAATTTAAAAGTGAACAGAACAGCAGAGAAGAAACATTGTATCACAGGCTATATAAATATTTTTCAAACTCATTACTTCTCTTACTGTTTCCCATTTGAAATGTCTGGGTCTCATCCTTGGGAGGTGCTGTTGGCTCACCCAGCAGCCCAGGCCCTTTGGAGCGTTCATCACGTTGGTTTCTGAACAACAGTGGATAATACCATAAAGAGGGAAGCTGTTGATGCTGTGCAGTCACCAGGCTCAGAAAGACTGCCACAGCCTGTCACAGCCTGTCACAGCGAGCCTGTCACTGGACTTCTAAAGTGGAAAACAGCGTGGAACAGTACAGCACCAAACCCTTCAGATCCCCCCAAAGATTCACATGCCAGCTGAGGCACATCCACTTAGGGAGGTCTTCCTGAGATGATAGCCCTCTCCTCAGTTCCATCTTCCCTTTCCTCTTATTCCAGTTTCACCTGGTTACTATTCGTCATGATTTTCCTTCCAGCCCTTGGTAATCAGTGCAGCTATTTGCCTTTATTTGAAGATGTTCACTTCTCACCTTCCTACTCCATCTGATCCCTCAATTAAATCACCTTGTGCATCTGTGTCATAACAACAGCCAGTCAATTACGATTTTACTGGCAGATGGAGCAAAAAAGCCCCAAGGCTGCCTGAGAGAAAGGGCTCTTCGCCAGACACAGAATTCCCCGACATGGAAAAAGGAGTAAGATTTAAACATCATCCTCTATCTCTGACTATATCCTGGATCCCTTCTTCAGGTGCCTGTGAAAAGGGGTGTAGAACCTGCAACTGAGAATCCAAAATGAGAGGAAAAACCCCAAAACCTTGAAGAGAAGTTATGAAAGTCAGGAGATCACACGGAGTGGTTTTGCTTCAGCTGGGGAAGAAAATCATTAGCAATATCAAGACCAGCTACTGTAACACAAAGGCAATATGAGTACCCCCAGAGTATGCTTTTATATTTTTTCTTTCTTCAAGAATTTCCCAGCAGGGAAGCCTTTCTTTATCTCCACTATTTAAAATTCATATCTTTCAACATTCACCCCATACATCTACTTTTGTATACATATGTTTCTGCTAAACTGCCCCAAGTTCTTTTTTGTCATAATTTCTTTAAGCTTGTAAAATGATTTCTTTGCCTTTGTCTTCATGATCTCTCTTTTAAGTACTACAACGAGGACTACTGTTTTCCTTTAGACTGCCTGCTTAAATTTTGTGGCGGAACAATGGAAATCATTATGAAATTCAACTGCCTGAATCCAGCATGTATTAGAGATACATTTGAAATAACAGAAGAAAAAATGCTTAAATGGAAAATGAAACCATTTGTAAAGAAAAAGTATTGAAGAGGTATTTACATGTCCAAAAGAGAAACTGTTACATGTCAGTGTAGGTGGTGTTTCACCGGAAAGTCAGCAAGGTGCCAGGTTTAGGGAACACCTGCAGGTGCCCCCCATCAGGGCCTGTCCATGCTTACCTCGAGCACTGGAAGGGGCAGAGTTAATCATCTGGGACGGTGCCGAGTGAGTGGAGCTCAGGCTGGAGGTGGAAGGACTGGCCTGGGATGAGGATAAAACAGAGACAGAGGTGACTGAGCCTTGGTACCTGGGCTTGGAGTAAACAAGCTGCAGGAGGCAGAGAAACCGTCGAGAGAGACCTGAGCACATCGGTGCCTTAGGGATTTTCCTGTCTCGGATGAGCCAGGACAGCCTCTGCCCAGCTTCAGTGCAGCGTTAACCTGCACTCAGGACTGTGGGACTCGTTCCACCTCCCCAAACCAAGAGCAACACTAACTGCACATGTCCTACGGGGCAGGTGAACAAAATGGGACAAAAATCTCACTTTCTGAAAGCAGCAGGGTGACGCTGGACAGCAGAACCACAAACACAGATTACTTCCCAAAGTTAATCTAGAGAGTTACTGTCATCTTTCTTGAACAATTTTAGGTTCTACCTATTCAGTTCTTTGAAAAAACTATCCCAGACAGATCCAAGCATGTGCACACAAAGTGTACTGCTCCTAAGCAAAACCCTCTGGAAGATGTTCTGTGCTGTTCCCAGCCAGTGCTCCTGGTTGTGCTGGAGCTGTACCTGCATGTGGTACATATCCTCAGCAGTCTCCCCCACAGAGCTGTCTGTCAGGATAACCAGGTTTCCTGTTTCGCTGGAGGTGTGCGATGACAGAGAGGATGAAGAGTGTCGGACTGAACCAAGCATGTTCAGTGGGCTGGAAAAAAACCACAGAGCAAGGGCATAATTATTTTTTGAACCTGTTTGCGAAGCCTGATTTTTTCT
The DNA here is from genome assembly GCF_015227805.2 of Hirundo rustica. Lineage (NCBI taxonomy): Eukaryota > Metazoa > Chordata > Aves > Passeriformes > Hirundinidae > Hirundo > Hirundo rustica. The sequence goes on along the minus strand of NC_053461.1, from coordinate 6,145,311 downwards.
AGTAAGTACTTGCAGTTACCTGCTGCTTTAGGTCACCTCTAGATGTCAAACACGTTTAAAAATTCAGGCCAAATAAGCTCAAACAAATCCATAAATGTGGGTAAATATGAATGAAGTGACAAGAAGATTATAGGTAAAACAGAATAATACATAGGATGTTGAATTTCATGACCCCAGCCCAGGGCAATGTCGTATCATGACCTTGGGTGCATATTTGTTTTGTTTATGACAGAACCTACTGAAACCACTCTCATTTTTAACGCTAAGATGAGTGGGAGCAGCTAAAAGAAAACATTCCAAAGGAATCCAAGCACAAGACACACAGGTCAAAATCCAGTTTTCCTTATTGCATGCAATGGGCCTCAGCATTACAGTTGAAGGCAATTTTGTAGCTGACAGGAAATAAATACAGCCCAGCTGGTGTGCAGGCTGCACCCTGATCTCCTTCAGGGAATTAACTTTTCTCTGTCACTCTGAACCACACACACAAAAATACATTGTACACTACAGCATTTCCCTAGTTTGTCCTAAAAACTAAAAAAGCCTTTACAAAGTGAGGAATTTGCAGAAAAAAAAAAAATGGTATCACCCAGACACTGTTTGTCAACTGCTAAACCATGGGAGCAGTATAAGCTACTCTGTTTTAATAGTATGAAGAATGTCACCATCCTTTGGCATTCATGGACCAACCTTCCACAGCTTTTTATGCCAGCCTTTAAAAGCAGCTAAAATATAGTGACCCAATAAGAAAAATAAACACAGAAAAGCAATTAGCATTTTCAAATAAGCAATGTTGGCTGGATACAAACCCCTCTATTTTGTCCTTATAATCCCAATTTTTATCCTCTGTTATTATCTCAGATTGAATATAGGGGCATTCAGTTTGAAAAAGCACCACAGGGTCATTTTTTGATGTACTGATCAAACCACGGTGGCTGCCTTTCTTGTATTTGGCTTCTGATTTGGTCAGAATTATAAAAATAATGATGTTAACAATTTGGATCCTTCAAAATGGGTACATATTGAGTTGGGTTCTAAAACAAGCCATACAATTTTCCTTTCATGGTAGATAAGGACCCAGTTATTTGCTGATGGTGCAACACAAGTAGGAGAGGTTGGGACCACCGAAGTCAGCTTGAGCCTGGAGAACCGAGTGGCAGATTTGTGTTTCTGCCTCTACAGTAAATAAAGTGATGGAGTCACACCTGGAAGTGTTCAGCATTTGCTACAAATTTGCATTTCTCAACCTTCTTATTCCAATTCTCCAACTTCAATAATTAGCACCGAATGAAGACAAAAGACACTTCTGGCTAAACTCAGGCTGCCCCTGCTGCAGTACTGCTTAGCACTCCTTAGATCCTGGACCCTGGTGGAAGAGCTGCAGAGCCCTGGCTCTTTGGGAGGAGGAGGGGGTTACCTGTGTCGATGCACCAGCTTGATGCTCTCCGGGCTCATGGGGCCGTGGGACACCAGCACGTTGCTGCGGGGGGTGCTGGAGCCGGAACAGGCTGGGCTCAGCTTATCCAAACCAGGTAACTCCTGCAGGGCAAACACACTTCAGCTAAGTCAGACATGGAAAACTGCACCTTTTCTTCATTCATGCTACTTCCAATTATGGCACTTCTTTTCAAGTGAACATCCAACACCTCCCGTTAATCTTCCTCTGTCTTACATAATTCTCTGCCATGTGAGATAGCAACTGGAAGTTAAGCTTTACAATTGCTCTGTGATACAACAGAGAACATGCAAATGTTAACAATTCTTGTTGAAAGGCCAAGTAAACGTATTTTCTACAACTACCTTCTCGCACAAAAATCAAGAATTCCTTTGGGAATTTGGCAGTCCAGTAGGTTCAATCAATGCTGTTCCTTTGTGAACCTTACTGCAGTCAGCCCAGTTCTTTTGTGAACCTTGCTGCAACTGACAGATGTTTAATCATATAATTCAAAAATGGAGAAGTGACTATTTGCTTACATGGTACAGGCTGGATCGCATCATCTGAAACTGGTCTATCAGTTTCTTATGCAGGGGACGCATTTCTGGGTGTACAAATTTCTCATGGACTGCCAGACCCACTCCTAGGACATGTACCTGTGAAAAAGAAAATGCAACATCAGAAACCCAAATAAGTTGTGTCTAAGAGAGAGAACAGAAGCCTGTCCTACAGTTCTGGCATTGTGCAAGGAATATGCCACTGTCCATTACAAGACTGCTGCTAATTAAGTAAGCCTTGGAGTCCTGGCAAGTTCATACTACTCCAACAAGTATTTAAGTGTGAGACAAGTACATTTGTGTCAAGTTGCATTGTTTTTCTTAGGAGATAACTGCAAAAGAATACTGGCTAGATTCTCTCTGCAGAGTGAACAGCATTGTGCCCACACACAGATAATGCCCTGCGACAAAAACTCCTCCTCCCAGTGCCAGGGACAGGATCTGAGCTGCCAGCAGAGACTTCTAAAATGAGTTTCTGATAATTGAGATGAACAGCAGCAGTGTGGCACACGCAGTCACTCCTCCTGTTCCTCATTAGTTACTTCTAAAGGTCACTTTTTCAAAGGTCAAACATATAATATTAATGATTGAATGAGATTATATAAAGTCTCAGATGAAAGAGAGTAGCGGTGATAGGAGGCTTAAAATGTATCTAATTCCCTACATGATCCAAAGTCTGTACAAACAATAACTAATTAATCTTCCAACATCTCCTGAGGACTGAAGGGAGATAAGCATTATTTTACAGATGGGGAATCTGAAATACAATTCAGTGATCTGCTGAAGAACAAGGACTAGGAGCTCTACTCAGATTTGGGCGCATCGTTTAATGGGGTGTTATCTTGCCAAACTTTCAGCTGAGTGGGATGTGATTATCTGATTTCATTCCCATCAAAGCATCCCACAGCTTTATCTACCAAGATGATTCTAGGAGACACCATGGAAAAATAAAACTGCAGATAATATAAACAGGCATTAAGTTTTCATATGTGGCTCTGTCACTTTAATCTCAAGCCTGACCTGTCCTGCCTCTGATTATCTTTGAAATTTGCTAGGAAGGCCTAGTTCAAAATGCCAAAAATTAATGGCAGGCTTGAAATGCAGCAAGATGTCAGTTGGATAACAAATGTGGAAAACAAAATGAATGTACTTTCAGCTGAGCTTCACCTCACATCCCATAAGGTGAGTGACTTGTCATAATCTCCTTGCCCACCTCCCTCTTGTTTTTTGTTGGAATCTATTTAGAACTCTTGTACCAAAAATCTTTGCTCCTGAATTAATCAGTTGGATCTGATGTTTAGACTGACTGCTGATGAATCCAGACAATGTAGCAATTTTCTTCTGCACCTGAAAAACAGTACCTGTTCCTGCATGAGTTCCTTGAGCTGTGTGATCTTCTCTGCATCTCCGGGGTGCTTTGTGATATAATCCTTATCAAAAAAGGCCTGCAGAAAAAGGAAAACAAAGTGCCTTTTGCTTACAGGAAGGTGTTTAGTCATAACTTGGAGTCAAAGGATGAAAGGAAAAGGTCCAAAAATCTTAGGAAAATGAAATATATTAAGATAACAGCAGAGATTAATTTTACTGTTTTTTAGAACTCTGGGATGCAGAGAAAATGGTGGTGGCAGCTGAAACAATTTTGTTGCATCATGACTCTGACCAAGTTTCCCCCTGTGACAGTGATGAGCAATACCACTAAGCCTTGTATCTTCCAGTTATTTGAATGTAATAGTTCCCTTCACATAACTGCCTAAAGCTAAAGGAATTTTTTTAGTAAACTGGCAACTAATGTAAAGCCTGAAGAGTGTTCTCTCCATGGCTCCATTGTGAAGGCACATCCCACACCCCTGAACCACTGCTGCAATTTTCCAGTATTTTACCCTAAACCTACCTTTTGCATTGCTCAGTTTGAGCAACAGCTTGCCAGAGATTATGCTGGATAACATATTGTATTTAACATCATTTTAGTTCTACAGCAAGTCTGAAATTAGCCCATCAGCAAAGATAATGCTTCAATAGCATGAATTAGTGGTTTTTCCTGATTCCAGACCTAATCAGCCTCTATTCCTAAATGGATTTATAACGTAAGCCGTATTAAAAAAGTAGCTTCACTGTTTTACCTGCCAAGTGAGGATTTCCAGGTAAACAAAGTGTCATTTTTCAGAAACCCTGCTGTTACGTGTACAATTTCTGTGTGAGATCCCAGGTCCACCCCATGAGCCTCCTTGCATGTGGCTATGCAAAACTGATGTGGAATAACTGAGTAGGGGGTGTAACCCCATCCTTAGAAAATGCACATGAGAATTTCTTATATTATTAAACCATACCATCACTGAAACAGAAATGCAAATAAAGCCGAGGAAGGGTGATACTCAATGGGAAGCAGAGCCCAGCTCACCTCCTGGTACCGTGCAATTCCCCCGTTAACGGCGGCATCAATCACTCCGTTCAGACACATGCTGAGAAGATTAATGTTGCCATGCATTTGTTTATGCTGGTACTGGCTTATCAGTGTCCTCAGCTCCTGGTTTTTGTTCTCAACCACTTGAATGGCATTTTCCAAAGGACTTACTTCAACCTCAAAGGCAATAAAATATACTTTAATTCTGTGGACACTTCACTGAGATTTATCTTCCTTGTAATAAAATGATACTCCAGGATTCTTCAGTGAGCTCCTTTTGCTTTTACTGCTTTGTAGAAAATTAACTACATTAACAAACTCCACCCTTGGCAGTGCTGGATTTCAGGTCACTCAGTTGCAATAATAGATGTCTTTCTATGTACTGAAGACATGGCAGCAATGCAATTATTCCATCCTTTTGGCACTGTCTCCATTATACTATTAGCTCATACAATTCCCCTTGGGTACATTCAGCAATTATTAAGATGAAGTGGTAGAAAAAGGATATAAACACCATTTTAAACAGCAAGATTTCAGCCCAAGAAATTTTAAGCTGCCTATCCCATGTCCTCAGTAACTCATCATTTCAACCCCGAATTACAGGAATTCTGAATGTTACCAGTTCTCTTCTTTCCACTTCAAACCAACGAGAGATCCCAGGCAAACTGTGAGTCAGGGTCAGAGTGGTGCGCTCAATCCACAAGCTCTGCAAGGAGTAATTGAGGCTGTGAGGAACAGTGGATCACAACCACATCCTCTGTGCTCTTACTACAGGTGCAAAGGGGGCAAGGCTCAGAAAAGAATGCATTAATTCTGTAGAGGGTCTTCCTGAAAGTCACTTAAACGACAAACCAGGAATTCACTATGCTTGAAACAACACATTCAACATTTCTATTCATTTTGAAAACTTGACCGAGAGTTGTGTCATCGGACCCAAAAAGACATTGCTGACCTATAAGTCAGTAATAAAAAAAAAAAAAAGTCCAGCCAAACAAACAGCCTTTGTTATTTTAGTGCCTCCTGGCACTAAAATAACTCATCTTTAAACTAGACGATGTTTTAATCAGGTCAGAGCTCAACAGTATTCAATCAGACCATGGACTTTAACTTACTTGAGTTACTGTGGTATCTTTGGCTATCAAATCAGGCTCTATCAGCATAAAATAAGACAGTATTCACCTCGAAGAGATGAACACTCAAACACTGCTTATTTGCTACTTTACTTGTACCTTAAATTCGTTCTCCTTGTCCTTGGGGCCCTTGTGGAAGGGTCTGTCATAGCGGAACTTGCGGATGTTGTTGACGCGGTAAAAGCTCTTGATGCGGTCAGGGACGCGGTCCATTTGCAGCACGTCTATATTGTCTGGGATGGGAGTCACCGCATAGATCTGGAGATCTGGTAATTGTGCAGTCAAAGAAAACTTCATCCATGTGTTTGGAAAGACAAATAGAAAACAGCAACCCCCACAGGAGGCTCCATTTGCTGACAGTGTCCTTACGGTTCAAATCCCGCACAGCATCCATGCTCTTCTCACAGAAGCCAAATAGTGTGGGTTCCATGACTAGGCTCTCCAAAGTCCCTGCAGTCCCCTTAAATGTGATGTGGTTCAATCTTTAAATGCACTGAGCATTGTACTGGGTGTACCAAATCCCAGTACAGGTGACCAGTGAGAATAATGAGATTCAAAGCCTTGGGCATAAAAAGGTTCAGCAGTTTTAAAGAAACGGAAATTGTGAAAAAGTAAAAATACTGATGTAAAAAAAATAAGCAGAATGGAAAATAGTGCTTTGGAACTAGTATCTGTTCCCAATAAAATATGGGCCAAGAGAAGGTATCTGCACTCCTAAGGACACAAACTGTGCATGATGCCAGTGCTGTTGGTAAAGCATTAAACATGGATATGACCAAGCACAGCCCTTTCCCTTCTACATGGAACATGACCTGCATTACTCCCCAGATAAAAAGTCACCACTCTCTCCAACACCACGTCCCACAGTGAACCAGTTACTGTCTGCTGCAGCCAGGGTCTGGTTTTGTCCATATCCAGCTCTACCTCTGTGCTCTGCCCTGGCTCCAGGGAGAGTTTGCCCTTTCACAGAAGGATACACTGGGCATCGCACTGCAATATGGAGTCATCGGGGTGGTTTGGGTGCTGCATTGCAATGGCTTGGGGGAACTCGCTCAGCATCCTCTGCTGGAAGGCTTCCAGCCTCTCATAGTCGTGGCCCCGACACACATATTCTTTGTTCTGTAAGAAGGACAAGCATAAATTAGTGTCCTTAAAAGTAGGTTAAATTCTACTGACTTCTATCTCACTTTAAATGTTACTGCAAAGATAAATGATAGTGGCAATATACTAATGTGAGAGTAGATGTATTTTATCCCTTCCTTTTTCTTTACAACGTATTTCATGAAGAAGTGATGAATGAGGAGACTATTCCACTCATCTCTAAACAGCACAATACCTCTGATTCAGGAACACCCAGCATTCAGTCTTGTGGTCCCCTCTTACCTGCTTTTCAGAAAAGTCACTGTTTTTAATTGGACTATACTGAAATGTATCAACTAAAACTTAAGTCACCAGCTTGGCTGTTCTACGCTGGGAAAGCTGCTGCCGAATACAATTTACACCAGATGGATAAAAGTCCTGAGGATCTCATAGAACAGAGAGAGATATACGTTTATCATTTTATCAGTTCTCCTTAGAGAGAAGTTGCAACAAACTATTCACAAAGATCTCTGTTTAATCACTGCTGTATTATCACAGCCATACAACCCAGCCCTGATCGTGATGAACAAACAATACATGCTCAGGAGCTCCCCTGTCTATAGTACAGTAATACAGAAAAGCTTTACCAAGAATTCTCAGTGGCCACTTAACAAATTCCCCTTCGGCCCTAAAAGCACTTTCCTCTTGATGAACAAAATTTCATTTCTGCTAATAATGGAAAGTTGCATTTAAATATGACTCTTGAGGCATTAAACCACTTGTGCAGAGTTCTTGGATGCTTTTTCAGCCATCTCTAACTCCAAACAGCATAATACAGGATTTCTAAAGTCCTCAGTGTCAGGAAGATTGTATTCCAGTGTCTTAACCCTCACAAACCACAATTTTCTCAGTGTTAATATCTCCTGGTGCAAGACCAATCAAAGCAGGCGAATTCTCTAATTTTGGTAGTTTAAACTCTTACACACATAGAATTACAGAATCACAGGGTTGAAGAGACCTTCAAGATCATCGAGTTCAACCCAGCCTTAACACCTCAACTAAACTATGGCACAGAGTGTCACATCCAGTCTTTTTTTAAACACATCCAGGGATGGTGACTGCACCACCTCCCCAGGCAGATCATTTCAGTACTTTATCACTCTTTCTGTAAAAAACTTTTTCCTAATGTCCAACCTATATTTCCCTTGGCACAGCTTAAGGCTGTGTCCTCTCATTCTGCCTGGAGAAAGAGACCAACCCCACCTGAGCACAGCCACCCTTCAGGGAGTTGTAGAGAGTGATCAGGTCACCTCTGAGTCTCCTTTTCTCCAGGCTGAACAACCCCAGCTCCCTCAGCTGTTCCTCACAGGGTTTGTGCTGCAAGCCCCTCACCAGCCTCGTTGCCTCCTCAGGACATGCTCAAGTGTCTCAACGTCTTTCCTAAATTGAGGGGCACTTGGACTTTTTTAAACATCATCCTACTGGACTCTGCCCATCCATCCAACCATTCCAGGTCTCTCTGCAGAGCCCTCCTACCTTCCAACAGATCTACACACACTCCCAGCTTGGTGTCATCTGCAGATTTACTGATGGAAGATTCAATGCCCTCATCCATGTCATCAATAAAGATACTGAACAGAGCTGGCCCCAGCACAGACCCCTGAGGAACACCACTGGTGCCTGGCCGCCAGCTGGATGCAGCACCGTTCACCACCACTCTCTGGCCACTCAGCCAGTTCCCAACCCAGCGAAGAGTGCTCCTGTCCAAGCCACGGCTGCCAGCTTTTCCAGGAATATGCTGTGGGAGACAGTGTCAAAGGCCTTGCTGAAGTCCAAACAGAAAACAGCCCTTCCTGCATCCGCCAGGGGGATCACCTGGTCGGAGAAGGAGATTGGGTTGGTCAAACACGACCTACCCCTCCTAAACCCATGCTGGCTGGGTCTGATACCCTGGCATGAAAACTAGAAGAACAGGAATGGTTTTCACCTTCATAAAACAATTTGAAAATTTAAGAAACAAGAACAGCCTTTTATTTCTTGCATTTAGAATTTGCAGTATATTCGAGAATGTGTTTTTAATTGCTCTGGAAAAGGGATGTGGCCAAGCAGTTCTTGATCTTGTAGTAAAATTGAAGGGAAAGTAGAAAAACCAGATCTTAAAACACAGCCAAGGAGTTCAGTTATCTTTGGCTTTGCGTTTCAGCTTTATGGAAAGGATCTCATGTTCTGGCTGTGACATGTGTCACTTTGTATACAGTCACAGCAACCAGTGGACTGGGAGAAGAATCATATGATGAATCTTGACAGTTCAGTCCGTAATGTTGAAACTTTGCAGCTATTATTAAATTTGGAGTGAGCCCATGTTTGAAGGTGAATCTCTTCATGACACTTACTGCATTCTGTCTTAGCTTTTGATTGCAGCAATCTAGAAAACCGTAATCCTAAAAATAAAGTTATTGTGATTCTAAAAATAATGCCCTGAAAACACCTCAAAGCTAAATTTAGTAAGACTTTTCAGACAGATGCCTACAAAAGATCTCAAAACATGGCTTGTCAGGCCTTACTTGAACTTGTGGTAGCTGGAAGATATGGACAGTTTTAATTTAAATTTACTTATGTAGAAAGGCTAGAAATAGGATGCAGAATTCGTAGAAACATGAACAATGACTTTTCTAGACAAAGGGTCTTCAGAAATGAAAGATGCAGAAAGAAATGGTTATTTTCTGTCTTAAGCTATACAGCAATAGAAAGATACATGAGAAAAGGGCTCGGAGTTATTTGATCGCTTTAAATCACTCCCGTATGCACTTGAAGATTTTAAATCCATGTAAATCTTTTTCTTCTCCAGAATAGCTGCTTCCACTCTCTTTACAGTGTGATCCATGCTGATGTGACAGATAATGGGCTTAGTCTGTGCTCCACAATGCATGTGCTGTATGGATCATTAGGGAGAGAAAGGAGGAGGATGACTTTTAATGAGATTGCTACATTAGTAATCTGCTATCAGAAGTACTGCTACCAAATATAATTGCAGAATTAACAAGGATTATAATTATGTACGCTTGTGTTCACTGGTAATGTCTCCAGCCAGGGATCCACGTTTGTTACAGCGCGTTGCAAAGAGTCAGGGCTGAGCACAGGAAGATCAAGCAGTGTCACACACCTCGGCCATGCAGGATCCCAGGGAAAAGGGAGGATCCACAAGATAAAGAGATAAGCTCGAGTCACTGACGGTACTTCAGATGTCAGGAACACTTGCGTGCCATGATGACTGTGTCATCACTCGCTGAAACATTTGTTGTTAAAAATTAAAACCAGGAATTGTCAGTTTTCTCTGGAGATCTTCATGAAAGGGCAGCTCCAGGTTCACACTGCAGCACCTGTCCTTTCTTTGGATTCCTCTGCAGGGGTCTTCTACACACTGCAGGCTGCTGCATTCTAAATTCAGTGACGAGCAGCTGAGGGAGGAGGGGCTCAGACTGGAGAAAAGGAGGCTCAGGGGGGACTTTCTTACCCTGAGGAGATGGCAGCCAGGTGGGGATGGGGCTCTGCTCCCAGGGAACAAGGGACAGGAGGAGAAGAAACTGCATCAAGCTGCACCAGGGGACATTCAGACTGGAGGTCAGTAAGAATTTCTTTGTGGAAAGGGTTGTTAGGCATTGGAAAGGGCTGCCCAGGGGAGTGATGAAGTCACTATGCCTGGAGGTGTTCAAGAAACAACTGGATGTGGCACTTGGTGCCATGGTCTGGTTGACAAAGTGGTGATTGGTCAAAGTGGGATTGATGGTCTTGGAGGTCTTTTCCCACCTAAATGATTCTGTCACTCTCTAATTCAGGCACTGTTCACCTTCAAATAACATGAAACTACCACCCTTTATCCACTGACATTTCTTCTCCTTGACTAATTTCAACTTGCCTTTATTACCCCTGCCTGTGTTTCCAATAAAAGACTATAATTAAACCCCAGTGTTGAAATGCTTGGTAAAAAAACCCAACAAACAAATTCATAATCAGAGGGAAGTATAAGAGGGCAGCTTTCAAAATGCCTTGGCTTTGTTTGGCTTCATCCTGTGTACCTCGATTGGTGCCACCTCTTGTCAAACCATTCCTTCAAAGAGAACACAAACCATGCACCTCCACTCCTTGAAAGCTTCCAGTTACCTTGTCCTGTCACATTTGATGGCATCTGCCATCAATTTGCAGGCAGCTCTTGGAGCACTTGTCAGATTACATTCCTTCCTTGCTCTAAACTAGCAACAAGACATTGTATAAACAAATACCCATTTAAAGTTTGATTCCTCATTAGGAAAAGAAGAAAATTTCACTTTTTAAATGGATTGGTACACCAGCAGACAATGAGGTCCAAGTAAGGACATATTCAAAGCTGTTTGGCTTTTTGTTGAAGAGAGGAAATTTTCACTTGCTCATAGCATAAGAGTCATCATAAGGCTGGGATTAGAATTCTGTCAAGTGAGACTTTTTTTAAAGTGTGATAATTTGAGATGATGAAAATTAGTTGTAATGACCCAACATTGCTGCAATACAGCATTTTGCTTAATATAGAGGCAATTTGTGCTGCATCTGCAGATCATCAAAAATTCACAGTGGCGTGAGTCAAATTTCTCATCTCTGTTCCCAAGAACATTCCCAGTGGACCGTGTCCTTCAGTTCAGCCAGAAAACTGTTTTTATTTGTGCAGGCTTAAAAAAATATGCTGAATGGTGGAAGACATCATATCCCCAAAACAAAAATACAAAGCCTTAACAGCTACTCTGAGCATGGTCACTTTATCACATCCTGTATAAGTTTGGCTTACCCGCAGGAAAAATGGGAATTTTCGACCATAAAACCCAACTCTGAAAAACTCCGGTTCTAAGCGCTGCTGTTCCATGATATTGTCATAATAGGTAGCTTCCATTTTCTGTGGAGGAAAGAGATAGCTGCTATCAGCCCCTTAAAGCTGCACTTAAACCAGTAACATCTCAAGGCTCATTAAAGTATCACATTACTCTTTTAACCCTGCAATTTTCTGTGAAAAGACCAAAATTCTGTTAAAGATAAAAATTATTAATTAAACCAGTCTACACGGTGGAACTGACTAGAATATCACCATGCTCATTTTACATTTTGGAATATGACATGACATTTTCCTGGTTTATCTTATTTTAAATTAAACACGTCTTGCATGTAATCTTCTTTGCATTGCAGAATTAATGGCAAAGCTGAGACTGAGATCCACGTTGCCTGGCTCACATTGTCCTATTCTCTCCTACAGATCAAAATCCATACCACTGCCTGGAAAATTACACCTAATTGGGTTTGCCTTAATTGAGTTGAGGGGCATGAAAAAGGATAAAACAAAATTAAGTCTTCTACAGCTCTGTGCACCAGAAGGTTTAACATGGAAGAAAAAGGTGGTTGGAGAGAGGAAAGGGACTTTTATCTAGCTCCAATAACTAGTTTTGTGGCATTGTGCCAACAAAGATCAAGAGTGGGATTTCCTGACCCTTTGGCAAACTGAACCTCAGTTGAAAGGCTCACAGGAATTTCACTGTAGCAAAAGGTGGCTCTTCAAGGAGAAGAACCAGTTTGACACCATTGCTTCCACTGCAAAGAACCCTAACTATAGCAATATTGCATCCCAGTTTGTGCTCAGTTCTCACAAACATGAACTCCTTTTCCAGAAAGGAGAAGGTCCCAAAGTCATTGCAGGAAGCACCAGGGAATGTGGTGTGATGTGAATGGCACAGGGAGCACAGCCAAGCTGGGCACGCGCTCTCTTTGGGGCCACTTTGGAGAAAACAGGTTCTTGAGAAGCGCAGTTTACCAGACATTGGTAGTCAGATGTCTTCAGATAAAAATAAACTGGACTTTTTAGAAAGAGAATTTAAACCACTGTCTTTATCCATGCAGCATAAATCTCCAATTTGGATACACATATGCTACCCCAGGTGCCGAGGAGGTGAACTATTTTCACATTCAGAAAGTTTTAAAATAACAACAGGAACTTCAGCTTTTTCTGATTAAAGCACGATGCTGCAAATGTACCCTGATTTCCTCATGTGTTTGGTTGCACCAGAGGACCAGATCCTTGTAAACTGATAAGAATGCCATAACATTTGCCTTCTTCATTTTCTCTCTCTTGTTCATCTTATCTCACTGAGGCACAAGCTGCCCTCGATTCTTTTGGAATTAAAATTAAATATGTATTAAAAATAGGGTATTTTATGCAGAAATGTATGTAAATAAGCCATTGCAATAGCAAGGCCAGCTTCTGTGTGTCTGTGCTGCCTCACAGGATTTTACGGCTACCAGACTTTGGAATTATTTCAGTGAGCCTACAAAGTCCTCAATATGAATCAATGGCAAGGAGTCACAGTGAATGGATGGAACTCTCACAGGAATGGGATTATTTTTTAAATTCAGAACGCTCTGACAGGACAGCAAAACGCTCTGGGGAATGGTGCAAGAGTCTGCAAGGAGAGAAGGCGCTGCCACTTACCCGGATCCAGCTGAGGCTCTGGTAATCGTAGAGGCTCTCGTACTGGATGGCCAGCTCTCGGCACAGCGGGATGCCGAACTCCCAGCTCTGCGGGGCCAAAGCAAATCACACTCACAGCAAACACAATGCTACTGCCAGCTCAGCTGAGAGCAATATGGAAACTCAATGCTGGGAACTCGTTTGGTACGAAACGGCAGAGATTAGATGTGAAAATGCAATGCGATGAAACAATTTCCATTAAATGGCAGATCGATTCCTTCTAAAAGATGGGAACAGAGGCATATGTTCTGTGGAAATTACACACACATGCTGCTTGTTCTGACAGTTCCTTTATGAGACTGGGAACTTATCTGGAGAAAGATAATAAAACTAACAATTTTTCTTTGTGCCAGACACCCCTTCAACCCACCCCCAACAGCTCCTTTGCTTCCTGCACTAGAACTCTCTGGAGTACAGAGTTAGGGCTTGGCTCCCCAGCAAAGTGCTCCCCTTCCCACTGAAAGCACAAACTGTCAGGCACTGGGAGCACTCCAACACACAAAACATCCTCAGAACTGACCTGCATTACTGCAGACAATATCCATATTCAGAAAGCCACATTAATTCCTTCAGCTCCCAATCCCACACAATAAATCTCTCCTAGCACACCATACTCATCATCCCAGGGCTCAGGAGGGAGAGATCCACATTGGGCACACCCACACTGACAGAAAGACTCTCCTGTTACCTCAAGCGGCTTTTTTGGAGCGCTTGTTTTACACGGAAATCCCTTCTTCCATCACCTTTTACCTGTACACACTGGAAGCCTTTTGGGGGAGTGGCTGTTTCTTACCATGCTTATGGTAAAGGATTTAGAACACCAGGGTCTCAGCTGAACCTTTACTGGATTAAGTTTCATTATGCACTACTGGGCTAATTTGCCTGTTGTTTTTACATGGGACCCTGCTGTAGTGAAAACAAAATTAACGTGTGAGTTAGAGTGTCACCTTAAGTTTTAGGAATATTAATAGCAATATTGTAAATTCTTGGTAACAGTCATTAAAAGCAATTATGTAAAATATTAGCACTTAATATGGGGAAACAGGTTTTCTAGTTACATGTACCTTCACATTAAAAAGTGAATCTCCACACTGTTTGATTTGATTTATGAGGCAGTTTAGTGCGTTTCCCTTTAAGCCCACATTTCTCTCCATGGTAGTATGTTCTCTCCATACTACCACTTCCTTACTACATGTCTTTAGCTTCAGTTAAAACTTCAATAAAAACTTGCTAAATAAAATATTGTACCAGAATCAATTTGGGTATTTTGATAGTATTTGTAGTTTGGGAGAATGGGAGGCCTGAGATTTGTTTAGATCAAAGCAATAGATACAAGATGAAAGGAATTGAAATACCAGTTTCTTGGCTACTCTGAATATTAGTAAGGTATTTGTGATCTCAGATTAACAGGATTTTTGCTGTGGGTTGTCAAAGTCCATGACACACAAACTGAATCCACTGAACTGAGATCAACCATAGTCAGTTAAGTGTTTGTATTTGCAAACTCTAACACCACTGCATTTTTTATGGTTGCAGCACATTCTTTTAAGAGATACTAAACATAGATTTTTCAGTCCTCAGCTGATCTATGTTCACTTCTAAAACATCTGGCCAAGAAGAAATGGCTTTTTTCCTTCAGAGAGTGCGAGCAGTCTTACTTCCAAAGGGGATGCTGGGACTAAAGCCTACCCAACTCTAATCTGTGTCCTGGACAGAAGCAGAAAGCTCACTGGCTGTTTTCCCTCCAGGTGATCTGAGGGATGTAACCTTTTCATGCTCCTTTCCTGATGACAATTAAATTAACAACATGTAACCACATCTGATTTCCCTATATACTACCTCTTCTACGTGTACCTTGATCCCATCCCTGTCATCCTAACTGAGGCTCTCTCTTTGTTTCAGTGCCCACACCAAGAAATTCCACTGTGCTGAGTGTTCTGCAGATAGCAGATGAGACAGAGAAGTGAAGGAAACCAATATGCAGGTAACTTCCTAAAGAGAAAATGGTTTGTAGACATTTGAAAAGAAAAGGAATGAATGGATATCCAAGTCGCTGTAGCTTCAGTTTTAAAATCTGTGATGCTAATGAGTAACATCTTCACAGTAATTAATTAATATGTAATTCCTTGTGACATGCAAGTGTCACTTCCCTCTTCAAATAACTTCCTGATGTCTCCACTGATTATTTTCCTCATTATTGCTTTCTCTTTTGCTGACCTCTGATGTGTTTGCATGTTGTGCATCACGTGAAAGCCACACTCATGGGGCATTTATTGCAGCTTTCTCCTATGGCACCAGCTGACTGCACACAAGGGGGCACAGGTAGAGACAATCAACCCTTCTGAATGCCAGCCTTTGTTTACTCACATCCCAGGGTGCACATTTCTTTTGGAAATGACTCCCATGAGGGTACACAAGAGAAATGATTTCAAGTGTTGAGTATGGAGCACACGATCAAAAACGCGGTGCTCAGTTGGGAGCACTGCTTTGGGTCTCTGCGTGCACTTGGCTGCACCAAGGAGAACAGAGCCTGCATTGCCATGGTAGGAGCTGGTCAGAATTGTCAGTGAATAAATCAAGCAGTGAGCTGGACAGAAAAGGGTTGTGTCATTTTCGAGCTATTGCTGTGCAGAAACACGATCAGTTGGGTTCAAACTGTTCCATTCACAGATGTCTTCAACTAGAGAACTTTTGAGTTTTAACAGTCAAAAACGTAACTGAGGATTAAAAATATCTTCAATTTAAGTTATGTACTTGCACAAACTACCAGCTGAGCCACAAAACAATTCACAGCATAGCAGCAATCAGCAGGAAGGGGCACATGACCAGTGAAGGCTAAAAGGGCTCTGGAACACCATGTTCCTTCCCAGCACAGGGCTGCTGCTGAGCTGCTGAAGGTGGGAGTCATTTCTGCAGCCACTGCAGCACCTCAGGCCTGCCACGGGCTGTGCCACCAGCATATCACAAGACACCCTTGGAGCCAGTTTTCCTCCCATTCCTGTCCCAAGGAAATCTTCCTACTAACAAATGCAGAATTTTTACGCTCTGCTTTGACACCATCACTTGGTGGAAGAGGCCGGGAGCAGCATGAGAAATGGAACTCTGGAAATGCAACCGAAGGACAACAACAAATCCTGCCCTGCAGAGCCTAAGGAGGGACCATCTCAGGATAGTGCAGAAAGCAGCTGTCAGACACAAGCAGAGGGAAGCAGGTGTCTTCCATTCCCTGAGCTGCTCCCTCACACAGCAGAAGTGCTGAAAAGGAGGATTTGGCTTCTCAGCACCTTTCACTTCCATAGCCTGAGTGACATACACACTGCTTAAGTGGATTATTTAATCATTCAGCTACCATTTGTAATAAAGGAGGATTAAAAGACAAATCACAACCAAAAACATCCAGTGGGGAGAAAAACCTAAGAGGTTAACACTCTATAATCTGTTAGGAGTTTTATAGCCTAATTACATCAGTCAGTCTTTACTCTCCTTCACTGTGTATATGGATTCACTGCTGCTGTCAAAAATAAAGGCTCTCTTGCTTTTCATAGTGCCTCTATCATCTTTGTCTAGTCCAACAGTACAGTACTGCAATATTTGCACATGCCAGTAATTTGTTTTTAAGTGCAGTCTGAAAATCCCATAAAATTTCTGAAATGAGAGAACCATATGCAGTGTTTATCACAAAAGAGCAACTCTGGCAGACACATGAAAAAAATCTTAATCACTTCCTCATAAATGGGCCATTTCTTCCTTTACACAGGAACCTGACTTCCTTCTGCAGGTTCTGTAGAAAACGTTTCTGCCATATGCAACTCCTATTACCAGGACTAGGAATGAATTATCTGGAATGGCAGCCCCATAAGAACCAACTCACATTTGTATTTAATGCCACTGTCATTGCCATCACGGACAAAATCAACCCCGAGGCACACATACAGATGTTATCTCCCAGGAACATAAGCTGTAGAAATTTTCCTAGAGAAGGGAAAAATTTGAAAATACTCCAAGAGATGATGCCAATTTTAAGGTTCACCTCTGAAATATTCCCAAAACACCATGACACAAGGGACTAAAACATCAACCTCTGCAGTAATTGAAAAAAAAAAAAAAATTAACCGTGGAAAACTCATACTCAATATATGAAATTGAAATGGATTGATTTTCTTCTTGTGCAGTGGATGGAACTGCACTTTAATTGAAAATCACTTTTAAATAAGTGACACTGAAAGGATTTAAATCTTTTTCAATAAAGAGACCCCTATAGCATTTGCCTGCCACTTCCTTGTGTAGGTTAAGCACAAATCAAGTTCTTGAGGGAGTCATAGCACAGCAGTTTGCATAGACAGCTACAAAATGCAATCCTGCCCCCCAAAAGCCGAGGAACTAGCACTCTGCCACATCAGCTGATGCAACCGGCAGCCTTGGCTTAAAGGTTTAAAAATATTCTGGTGTTTGTCCTGTTGGCTTCCCTAATGCATTCCAAATGCCAAACATAATAAATACCTTTTCTCATCTGTTTTTTTTTTTTTTTTTTTTCTGTCCAGAGAGCCAATTTGTCATGTTATAAATCCTTTTGATACAAATTTACTTCCAGACTACTGAACTGAGATGATGGCTTGCAAGCCCTAGGTCAGTCAGGAAAAGGGAAGGAAGCTGCTGGAAGAGAGAAGAAGTTGGCATACCTTCCCTTTGTTGAAGTAATGGATAATCTTACGGCACAGACCTTCCTTACGTTGCCACTCTGACTGAGATGGGTAATGCAGGAACTCTCTCAGAGGTCTGTCCTCCCACTGAAGCAACTCACAGTACAAAAGCAAAGTGAATGCAGCCTCTGTAGGAAAGGCAATTACGGAACGCTGAATCAATGACAGCAAATAAACACAGCCAATACTGAAAGGTCACAGACCTGCCTCTGATACAGTCTGTGATTTCTGATTTACAGTTTGTGAAAAAAATCTCAACTCTCAGAGGACCATTAAATTATTCAATTACTTAAAATAGCAGGACACGATTTTTAGGTACAAATCTGTCAAGTTTCTTTTTACCGGCTACTTGATTTAAATGCACAGTCAGATGTTCAGATCTGTAACTAGATTTGGGGCCTGCAGCTGTAAACAGAGCTTGGACAACACAGTATTAGAGTCCAGACACGTTCCAAGCGCTCCCCCAGCACTGCAAGGCGAGGAAATATGACAAGTGATAATATAATGGTGGTTTTGCTAATCTTCCTCTACATTTCATTCCTCTGTTGTGATTTTTTTTTTTTTAAATCCATCTTCTCCAAGGACACTTTAATGTAAAATTCGAAGTGTAATGCAATGATCATGTGGTTATGTGGGCATAAACAGACAGTATTTAACTTAAGGAGCTGGGCCTCAGCTTCTTGCCTTCCCAAGTGCTATAACTGACTCATGGAAATTCTTTCCAAAAGAATGAACCAGATATTATAACATCAAGAGAGTTAAAAAATGCCATGAGGACTTCAGGCAGACTCTGTGGGATGTTGTCCCTCACCTGTGTAGTTCTCAGCCTGCAGGTGCATGTCACACAGCTTGTGGATATAGCGGATGTACATCTCCTCCTTGTTAATTTCAGATTTGTAGAAATTCTGTGGAAGAAAACACAGAGTTGTTACTCCTGAGACTCTCCCTTCATTCAAGCGCTCAGCAGCATCTGTGGAGGCACAAAGTTATTGAAAAGAGAACATATTCTTAGTGGGAAAGAAAAGTAATAATGCTTTTTATGTTCACACTGACCTAACCCACTCATTTTTTTGTGGCATTATTTTTTTCTCAAAATGAAGGTAGACAAAAGCTGAAAGAAGAAGTGAGAGGTTGTAGAACCTGTGTCACAGGGACACACAGAGCTCAGCTGGACACAGCCCTGAGGTGCCTGCTTTAAGCAGCGAGCAGGACCAGAGGATCCTCACATCCCTCATCCTTCTCTTCTGTCATCCCAGTGCTTGGATTCTGAAGCTACACTTGCCTGGCACAGGTTCCCATCCCAGCCTTTCCCATCCCAGTTTCAACAAGATTGCACAGTATGAGATAAAGATAAAGGAAAAGATAAAGAGATAAAAGGAAAAAGGAAACATCTTTACCATAAGGTTAACAGTGCAGCCAATCTTCTTGTTTTCAGTTTCATCTCCTTTCATACAATCCCTAAGAAAACAGAGCAATGTTGAAACAAACATCTGCCAAAACAGTCCTTTTAAAATAAATTTGAAGCTATTTTGTCTTCCAGGGTTTCCCTGGATGACAAACAACAGATAATCATATACTACATTTTATAAAGTTCCTCTGAGAACATTTTCCATGTTAGGGCTTAGATGATGTGAGAACTGAGCATCCCCTTACAAGTTTGCATCTGCAAACAAGCCCCTGAAATGAGTGTTCCTTCATTTCTTACAAGAATCCGAACAACAATCAGATAACAGTGGTCAAAAATAACCCAAATGCAAGATTTACTGTAAAATGTAAACATTTAGTCCTAGTCAAAGAGCTGGCTTCCATGAATGCAGCTCTGCAGTGTGGTGTGGCACACAAGGATACAACCTGAGGCATTTAGACTAGATTTCTAACTTTTGCACAGGTAAGTTACGTCACAAAATTATCCTTTCTGGAATATTTAGAATTATTTCTATTCAAACAGTACAAGAGACTAAATTTTTAAAGCAGTGACACAGCAAACCATCTTGAGAACTGCTACAGCTACTGACTGGCAGCTGGACTCTAAGAAATGCCTCTGTATTTCCAACGCCACATTCCAGTTCCCTCTTCTGGGAATGACAAATCGGCTGCAGATTGAAAATCAATTAAAAACTGGCCTGGATTTCTCAATTAAGCATGGAAATATATATCTGTGTGTCAAAGCTGCCTTGCTGGCAACCGTTTATCATTAAAAAATAAAAAACAGAAACGAAAACCACACGACACCTCCCACCCTGCCCCCCCAAAAATCCCCAAGCAGCTCCCCTGCGTTCCCTTTAAAAGTGTCTCCAGTACCTGGTTGTGCACAGTAGTTGTAGAGCAGTTGTTGCCAGGAAAAAACCAGGAGATTGGATCAAAGTGGTAGGGATAACAAAAAGAGCAAACTAAAAAGCACAGAAAAGGATTTGGGACTGCAGAACACCCAGCCTAGTCAGAGGGTTTCACCTCTAATGAGCAGCAGCAGAAGAAAAAACTATTTGAACTCTTGTCAGCAGGCTAAAGATAGAAATATCTGGGGCAGTTCTATATAGGTTCAAATTGTCTATTATTAAAAACACCCCTCTGAGTGTGTATGTATATATAAATCGAAAGTTAAAATATTTCCTTCTAACTAAGTCAAAGCTCAGCTGCATTGACACAACAGTCCTGCAAACTTCAGTTTAAAACTAAATGAAGGCTGCCTAACTTCTAGTGAAATCTTGCTCATGAGCCACCAGCTGCTGTGTCAGAGTTCCCAGATGGAAGCTCTCCAGCCCTGCAGGCTGGGATGATGCATTCAGCACACCTTGGTTCAACGAGGCTTTGGGCATCACTCTTTAGGTGAATTAGGTGAGATCATTTCGGTGATAGAAGGAATGAACGTTTGAGCAGCCTGAATAAACCTCAGCACAAAGCTATCAGGAACGAGCACACAAGAATGAGAATAAGGGCTCTAGAGATGAGGGTCTGGGATGTTCGCTCAGAACCCAGCAGTGATGTGTTGGCTTGCCTGTATGCAGCTTGACAGTCAATAAAAATGTTCCCTGTAGGAATTCAGTACCATGTCTTGACAAAGAACGTGTTTTTGGGGTGCCAGATACCTGTAGTCGAGCAGACGCTCCATGAGACGAGTGACAGATGTGACAAAAGAGATTCCAGTCTCCCGCCAGGTTTCCTGCTCAATCTTCTCCAGCAAACTGTTTGGAGATGGAAAGACAGCAGCTGAGGCTTCCAGGGAAATGGTACAGTGCATGCAGACCGGAACAGACAACTTGGGTTCTCCCTCAGAAAACAAATTCCAGAAGAATTAGCATCTTACCTGGGATAAGGCCCAAAGAGTTGGGTTCTAATCCAGGCAGCATGAAGTAAAGACAAGGAAATTACAGAACTGACACGCAAAAGGGAAAATATCCTCACATTGCCATTTAACAGATATGAAAAAGAGCAACACTCATGGCAATACTCCATTCCCACATTATTATCTGTAGCTTAAATGCTGCTAGCAGCAGTCAGAGACTGAAAGGGAGTCCAACCTACTGCAAATATTTCTTCTTTGCTCATCCCTCCATAAATTTTCATCTCTAATCAGCAACCAACCAATCCTGAATCACATTGTATTTAAACTGGAAATAAAAGCAATCTGCTCCTGCCTAGCACAGACAGTACAGTGAGCACCCGTCTCAGCCAGTTGTGAAGGAAGAGAGAAGGCTGGAATGAGAACAATGAGCACTGTGTTTAAAGAGTGAAGAAAGAAAGCAAATTCACATGCCAGTTTCCCTGAAACTGGATTTCCAGTCAAGGAATTTGCCACTACAAGGAAAGAACTTCTCTTGGGTGTCACATGCTCCAAAGGGACAAACTCTTCAGTACTGGGATGATTTGTAGCTGAGGGAGCTAATTCCCTTTTCAGCAGTATAGTTGAGACAGCAGAATTCAGGGTCAATGGCTTTTTTCACACAGCATTTACTAATTTGTGGAATTTTTTCCTCATATTGTTCTCAGACAGCTCAGTGGCAAATATAAGTAACTGGTTGCTGGAATTCCAGGCTGTGTTTCTTGGTAATGCATCCAATCACTATCATCTAAAAATGACTAAAAAGCGACAGCCCTTGAATTCTTAACATTTCAAGTAATCAATATCTTCAGCTGGAACAAAGGCACACTATTCCTCTTGCCATGTGAATAAAAAAAAAAGAACAGATATTTCCTTTCCTTTATCCCTGAAACAGACTTACTTTATCTGTACACATAAGATCCAAGACTTCACAAGGCTGAATATACACAAATCCAAACTGAATACATTTTCCTACTTCCTGAGGATAAGTACATGGGATGGGCAGGCTTATCTAGCTTGAAATGAATGAATGTGCAATTGCAATTTCAGAAACACAATAATTGGTTCCAGCAAAACTAAGGTTTATGCCTCAAACAGCCAGTGTGCTATTGGGGGCCACGTAAAATTGTCTGGAATATATTGCTAAAATTCCGCTAATGATCTCTCTGGCTCACTGGAGTATTAAAAAAATTTGGTTAACTGGTCTGGACTGTCAAGAGTTCAAAATAATTCCCTCTGAAATAAACTAGGAACACTCAAAATTTGGAGACAGATCAGTAATCAAAGGTAGTGAAGTGTAAAGTCAGACATAAAATCTTCACGTTTATCCTTCTGAGTACGAATTATTGGTGTGAAAGGAAGCGGAAATACAATGTCACAATGGACTCTGAAGGAAGCAACTGGCAACCGTTGAACCAACCAAAACATGGCCTTCAAAAATAGGAGGAAATGCGAATGCTGAGGAAAATCTCCTTTGCCCTAGCAAGGCCTGACTCAGTAGATAGCTCACTGTCCTCTAAACAATCCCCAGGCCAGGGTCTCACTCACTGCTACGGAAAGAGAAGGGCCCTGGCTCCTCCAGCAAATGAATTTTTGATAGGAGGATGATAACCTGTGCAGCCTTTAATTAGATGTCACAGAGAGAAGACAAAGAAGAATTCAAGTCTCTATATTACTTCCAGGACTCCTTTGCTGAGCCATTCCATGGAGAGCTGCCAGGAAACCCCTTCCCTCCCTCCCCAGAGATCAGTGCCTGGCTCTTCCAACAGCCCTGCACAAGAAGAGGAGCATGAACTGGCAAAGCTTACAGCAGGCTGAAGAGCTCCCTGTAGTTCTCATCACCTTTTCCTTCGGACACCAGGCTGTCCAGCTTATCGATCAGCTCGGCCTCCACCTGCAGGAAGCGACCAGATCCAGCACTCAGACACACTTCCAGGGAAGCAGACGTCAGCTAAACTGGATCCTGAACTGCAGCAGAAAATCCAGCACCACTGCTCTGCTCTCATGCTTCTGCTGCTGTCATTGAGTTGCAAACATTACATTGGAAGATTATTTGTTCATTAAACCCCACTTTTTAAGCCTCTCTATATGATTATATGACACTTCTGCTTTTTCTTTCACTTATGTAACGGGCCACAACAGCATCATTATGTTTGTCTTAGAAAGATTTTGAACACATATTCATTTCAACCCTAAATATCAAGTGTGGTATTTAAGTGCAGAAATTGATGTACATAACATTAAAAAAATAATTTCATGCAGTCAGAAATCTTGCAGAATACAGTTTCACTATTAGTGAAGACAGAGGCTCCTAAAGGCTGAAACCCTTTGCAGAAATATGGCTTTTATTTAAAGACAAGCATAGTTTGAGCTTCCCTACATCTTTCAGCTGCCAAATTGCAAAGGAAGTAAAGATGGGGAGGAAAAGCAAATCAGCCAGTGGCACACAAATGGACTTGGTGCTCTTGCTGGTTTAATGAAATCATTAAAGGGAGACTTGATTTCATCCCTGATTCAGACTGTATTGTTCTCCAGCCTTGCTGAAAAAATAACCTTGTTAAAACATGAACTACTGAAGAAAATTTAAAAAGGGCTTGAAAATGAATTTTCAGGGTTTTTATATTTTCTGACAAACAACTGAATATTCAAAAGGTGAAGAGAAGCTCAGAATTAAAAAACCCCCAAACCTTCCCTTTGTTTGTGATCTACAGTGACAACAGAAATCAGTAATGCTTGTCCAGTTCTCCAGCATTGTACTGGAAAGCAAATAACTCCCTGGTTCCAGCAGATAATGGTAATGAGGTTTATTATCTCTTGGGATATTTAAACATTTATTTAATCACTAATACAGATGATTATTTAATCTTTAACCTTAGAAAGTTACAATATATTCTTCATAAAACACGGTGAAAATTTGTTCCACGGGTAATTTAAGAAATTCTTGGAGCTGTAGTTTAAAAAACATAAGTGAGAATAAAAATTAAATGAAGATTATGAAGAGTTCATCTTGATACAGAAAATATAAATAGGCCAGAAACTCATAGGTGACTGTAGGTGCCTATTACTGTAAATTCCAGAGAAAGACCGTTCTATTGTTATGCTAAAACAAGTGGAAAGAGGACTATGATCAAAATGCTATTGCAATGATAACAATAGTAAATAGTAACAATTGCAGCAATCACGGGAGTTGAAGAGGAAGGAAAACAAGCTCCTGGTAATACTTTTCCACACAGCCTTTAATAGATCAGGTTGTGGGAAAGGTCTGCTGGAATGATTCTCCTGGAATGATAGATTAGACCTGGCATTTTAATGGCTGTGCAAATAATTAACATCATGAATGATGATAATTTAATGGTGATTTACTCCTTCAGAGCACCTCTCTGCAGATAGTGGCCCCCAGTATTGCCCCAGTGCAATGACAGTGAAGCACTGTCATCCGAGGAGCCAGACCAAACCCATCCTCCTTTAGCAATGCTCTGCGCTTCAGGGGTGTGGTGTGCTGTGAAAATCTAAGCAATCCTCTGACCATGACTGGGAAACAGAATGATGAAAATTTCTCTCCCTGATTTGCAATCAGAGCTCACAGCAGGTGGAAACTGCAGAGCTTTTGTTGGACTTAACCCTTCTCGGAAGAGCTGCTGCAATTTCTGAAAGTAAAAACAGCTCCAAAGTCTGTTCCAAGCCATGGTATAATGATTTAATTATACAATACCACTTCCTAGCTGCAAATTGAAGACAGAGAAGCAGAGAGCACGGTTTTCACAAAGACTGGCTAAATCTTTACATCCCCATTTTTGGGTCTCAGTCTGACCCATTTAATGGCTGACTAATAATCTCAGTGAAACCACTGGGAGCAGTGACAGCCCAGCACTTAAAAAATTCTTTTCCCCATCTGTGATGTGCTGAGTACATCCCTCCTCTTCCCACGTTCATGGGAAATGCAGTTTGCATTGGTTAAACAATTTTGTGGGTCTCGTGATAGTTTTGTGAATTAGGTCTCGAATTTTCTGCACATATTTACATGACTCCTTCACAGTCAGAAACAGATCAACAAATACAAACTTCCTTGCTTCCATCTGGACACTGCAGACAGACAGAGCAAGAAAAGGAAAGCCTGGGAAGTGCCCTCACCTGTTTGAAGTTGCCATTCTTTCTCTGCTCCCAGTCCATCATGTCATGGAAGATGGGGATCATGATATTCCGGACTTCTGGTTGTGGAACAAGTGTAACACCCAGAAAGGGGCCGATCATTCCCGGAATAAAGTGGATCTTGTGCTCGCCTGTACAACACAGGACAATTGTAATGAAATAAAAGCCTTTGCTATCTGCCACTGAGAAAATAGGGAACCCTCACAATAATGATATTTACACAGTAATAAGCACGAGCATTATAAAAGCAAGCATTCTTTTCCTGAAAAGGAAGGAAAAAATCAGTATTTGCTTTACACCATTTTTTGCAAAGTCTCAAAGAGCATTTCTAATTTCACTGTGAAAGCCTTCAGCAAAAATTGTCAGTGTATTTTACTTGCAAAGGAATTCAAACTGTCAAAAGTAACCAAACTAAACCATTCTAACTGGGGGAAAAGAGGCCAGGGGTACTTCTGATTCATGAAGATTTTGAAAGGGCTGCTGAGAACAATGGTACTTAATAGAGCATGTTTAGATTTCAAGGAACTACAGAGCTCTTGCTCACTGCTGTCTCCATTTTCTACCTGCCACTGACTGGGACCAAGTGGATCTGCTCCAGGAGGGACCCGAGGCACTTTGCTGACAATCCCTTCTGAGCCACACTGCACTGCTGCAGAGAGAAACTCAACAGAGCCTGACCTGGAGCAGCATCCAGTGATAAATGTCTGCACCTACACATCTCAAACTGCCTTCTTGCTTCTCAGCGGAGTTAGTCCAGCACCATTTTCTGGGTATTGGATCTCTGTTATCTTGGAGGATCTTCTATTCTCCATATGGACCCCTTGAACCATGACTGGTTCTGGCTGTATCATTTTAGCTGTGCAAGACAAATCAGGCTTATTCTGTTTTCTTGCTTCTGTAGCCTTCCTGACTGCTGCCTGAACTTTGTCCAGCTTGCCTTGGGTTTATTTTTTTTTTTGTGTTTTGTTGTTTCTTTTAGCTGTAGAAAGCAGGACTGGGCAAACTAACCTAGAATCAAGTTCACTTAGGGAAAACACCATGACAGTAATATGATCCCTCTTCTCTTACTCCAGATTCTTACATATTTCCTCAAAGATTACAAAAATCTCCTTCATCCATAGCACTTTACAGCTCTCCTTCAGCTGATAATCAGCATGGTACATTTGTACTCTTTGCTTTTTTTGAATAGCAACTCCTACCTATATTCCTACACCTAAAATGTTTGTATTTGGCTTGGTGAATATTTTGCTGCCACATTATTAATTTACCCAATCTGACTTGTGTCGCCCCTCTGCTCTCTTAGAGATTTATCCCTTCTCATATCCTTGCATTTGTGATCTCTATCAGCAAACATTTTCTTTTCCTCTAGAATACAGTGCAGAAGAGAGTTTTGGTGGGAGAAGTGCTTCTCTTCAGAGAAGCAAAGGATTCTGTGATGCCACAAAACATTAAAACAATTTAAAAATCTGACAGAAATGGGGTTTTCCTTTGGCTTTGGCTGTCAGGTGAGAGAGGGAGAGGCTTACCCAGGTTCTGCCACATGCTGAAGAGCTCATAGGCCATCATCACTCTCATATCACCATACCTGAGAGAGAACAGAGACACAGCTGCCCAGGGAACAAAAACTTGCAAGGCAGCGATGTGAAAAAATAACCCAACATTAAAAAAAATTCAATTTACATTTATGACAATGTAAGAATATCAAACAACTTGACTAATAATCACTGATTGCTGGACTGGAAGATCTAGTTATTAATTTCCCAGGCATTTCCACATCCCAGGTTTCACAATAAATGGTAGGAAAACAAGACTCTTTTTTGAGGTGGGAACCCAAAGAAGCATATCCTTACTTATCCAGAATCTTCTTCCTCTTAGGTGGTGTGGCATTTTCTAGTTGGAGACTCGGCTGGTTTATAAACAAAACTGCCAGGCTGAAATAAGAGTTCCACACCTGGGACAAGGGAAAGAATTTTATAACATTACACTCTAAGAGTAAGTTTTAAAGAAGTGGAGAAAGACATAGACTCCTTCTGGTTATCAAGGGGTAATTTCATCAACATGCCTCTTACTATGGAGATACAAATTAACTTTTAAGGGTACAAATGGATTATTTAGAACCTGTTGGGAACTGGAATTAAAACCCCCACAAAAGCAATGCCACTGTGTTTTCCTCAAGAATGAATAAACTTGGTGACATCAGCAAACTTTTAAATTGTTTTTCTGTAGGTTGAACAGATTTTATCTGTCAAGAATCCCCAGAGATCAAATGATATCATGAATGAGACCCCCTGTAATTTGGGGCTGTTTTCCCAGAGATGAGGTTTTTGCCAGCTTGGTGTGTGCACTTGTGCCTAGGTGCATTGTCTGGCAGCTCCTCCTTACTAACACTGAAATTGCTGCCCATTTGCAACTACATCAGACACAGGGACACTCCCTGGGATTGTGTTCCTCCAGGTTTTGTGTCATCAGCCAGAGAGACCTCTGGGAGAGGAAGTTCATGAATTCCCCAACTTCAGGAAAAGCATTGCCTGAGCTTACATTGCATTATCCATCAGTCTGGAAGACAGCACTCTCAATTAGCCCCATGCTTATGGAATTACTTGTTTCCTTTATGAGGGACTGAATTTTCCTGATTTGATCTCACACTGTATCTATTCTACTTCCCATCAATTCCAGATTCCATTCCTGTCCTTTATCAGTTAGGTCATTTTCCTGACAGACACTCTAGTAAATGCTGCAAATATCATCAGCTAATGCAGAGGGCAGTTCCTGTTCCTTTGTTGCTGCTGGTTTGGAAAGATGTCAGAACATTTTCTGAATCAATTCTTACTTTAAAATCGAAGTCCGTGTCTGTGAAATTCTTATGCAGGGCAGAAGACAAGTACTGAACTGTTGTAACTATGATACTGCAGCCAAAAACAAAGAGAAGAAAACAAAAAGAGAACATTTGAATATGGAATGCAGTGTATTATAGTGGTTGGTGGTGCTGGTTTTACTACAGGTACAGAGAAGAGCATTTCCTGTGTAAACTGTGATATTTACAGTGAAGTCGCTGTTCTATGTTTTAATGAACAATTTGTACTAATTAATACAAAATTTTGAACTTTCACTATTATTTTAACTTTTAAAATTTACACAGGAGCATTTAAAATCCTGTCTATTTTGCACGGCTGGGCCATATATCACCAGGAAAATGGAATAATACACTCTTTTTCCTCCTGTTCTAAGCAGAAAGATCTTTTTCCCCAGAGGAGAATAGCTCAAAATTTTTGAGCTGTCCTTGTCACTGTCTATACAATGGTCCTTTATCTCACTCTCATTCAACTCAAGATATTGGCGAGTATTTTGCCAATATTTGATCCTGTGTTATTTTTTCTTGGTGGCTACATACTCCTTGGTGAAAGGCCATTAAGGCACATGTTAGATTCAGGAATTGATAAATGGCATGTAGACGAGGCAACAGCAGTATCAAAAGAAGAGCACATCTCTGATTCATGTGCAAGCCATACTCCAACAGCACTGCTAAAAGTAACTGTCAGTCTAAAGCTTTGTGGCAAAATTATGCCCAAGGGAACAGGTAACCTGCAGCATCTGAGGCAGCTACTGTTCCAGGTGGATTTCTTTTTTCTTACAGAACTTCAATGAATCTTTATGCTTGAATTACTGAAATCCTCTTCTTTCACTTCTCATGAGCAGGGTGGACTTGCAGAGCATTCAGCTCAGCTGAGCAGGCAGCCTTTGGAGGATTTGCATGGTGTTTCCTCAGAGCAGGAATGCTCCAGCTGTCACTCAGTGGGAATTCCACAGCTAGTTTAGCTAAGGAATCCAGTGAATGATTCCAGCCACCCTGTGTTCAACATTGCTGCCGAGCCAAAGAGCACAGTACTTAACCCAGCAGAAGCAAGAAACTGAGGTAAAATGGAGCATTAAAATGGCAGATGACAAGTGAATTGAGAAGGAACTCTGTGTAATGCTCTGGTGTCGTGGCTGGGGTCTCCCCCTTTTCCAAATTACCCAAATGCCTCTCCTCACTTGGCTAAGGAGGGATGTCCATGGGAAAAACCAGATATTCAGTGCAGGGATTCCCTGACAAGGGATCAAGAGGCCCATAAACACCCCTGGTGTGGGAGCTGGGCTCATAAACACTGCTCTGTGTGCTGGAGCTGCTGGGCCTCTCACCCTCAGCACAGCTCCCTCAGCTCTGCCTTTAACTCCTGCCTCTGAGAACACTGGTGGAGTTTAACAAACCCACGAACACACAGCTTTGATCCAGAGTGTTCCAACAACAGCACAATGAGGATGAGCCCTTCAGAGTGCCTGTCTTGATGCTCACACCTCAGTCTGAGGAAAAACACTGCCCCAGGCTTTAGCTGCCGTGGAATGGCAACACGTTACACCTGCTCCTCTACTTACTTGCTGGTGAGCAGCCTCATCACCATCCAGTCTCGAGGAAAGACACTCATCTTCATCAGGTTCCGAAACACACAGAAAATCTTCAGGAGGAACTCCTGTCACATCAGGAAAATAATTTAAATCCACAGCAGTTGCAGGTGAATCTACTTCTTGATTGTAAGAAAGACAATTAAGCTAAGGGTGCTCTACTTGAGCTTTGTGTTGCAAGGCCATTCACCTGGAAGCATCATACATTGGAATATGGCTCTATTCCTTTTGTTCGCATCTAATATACAACTTGGAGCTTCTTTAAAATCTTCAGTTCTACAGGGAGATGAAAATCTTCCCTATGTGCATAATTATATTTCACTTCTCATACTATCACCCAGAGTTCCAGTGCCAATTTGCAGCTATTTTCAGATATACTGGACTCATAAACACTTTTTAATGTATTCATTTTATTAATCTATCTGTCCAAATTTCTTTGGACTTATGTCACAATTTGAGAACTAACCACACCCCCGAGCCCAATAAAACTCCTACGCAGGCTTTCTAAAATAGTAACAGAAAACTCCATTTTTGGCAACACACAGCAGCAAAGAGCTATTAGACAAGTCAGATGAATGTTTGCTTTCCAAAAAAAAAAAAAAAAAAAATCCCCAAACCTGAAGACATTTCTGTTTTTTGATGACCTGCACCTCCATGTCTGTACAGAACAACAGTGAAGATTAAATGTGACCAGTTGTTGGCCTTGCAAACTATGATTTGGTTGTTCTGTTTTCCTTCCAGACAAAATTGAAATAGCGAAATTGGCAGAGCAGGCACTCTTCAAAACCATACTACCATTATGCCTTAATGGAGGGTGTGTGATTAATATCTTGATGTAACTGAGCTCAGAGTAAAGCATTAGAAGCTCCTTGACTTTTGGCCTCATTTTGCCCGCGGTGTAACAGTGGTAAGTGAATAAAATGCCTCTCCATGCCAGAAAAAGTATTGGAAATATTTTAACAGCCATATTTGATGGGGGAAAAAAAGAATAATATATACCATCTTCAGCTTTTGTGGTACTCTTGGAACATATAGTCAGATTGTCAGAGATACAATAGTTCTTTTGGGCATAAAGACAAATTTTAGTTCAATGACCTTTCCACAAGTCTGACATAAGAACTATAGTTTAGATGGCTTTAAAAATAACTATTAAAATTTATTATGAACTATTTTACCAAATAATTTCTCTGTGAGCAATTTGAAAGTTACCAGAAAGGCAGCAATCTCAGATAACTATCAGCCTGAGATACACTGAACCCTGCAACCTAAAGATAAGAATTTTATCATTCCAGTTCATCTCCCTGATTTATTCAGCTTCTCTTTATGCACACAAAATATTTAAAAGCTGAAAGTCTGTCCAGGAAGGACTTCTCACTGCTTCTCTGTTTCATTTGTTAAGATAAGAGATGTTCCTGCCACATTCCATTGTTATTGTGCATATACGACTGTCATGCTAAACAAAATCGTTTTATATAAAAGCTTGTCTTTATTTATAGGACCAGTCTGCCTTTTGAACAGGCTGTTGCTGGAGATACTCCTCTTCCCCATCCAAATTTGAGGTAAGTAGTTCTGCTGGTGTGAGGTGTGAGATGTGCCATTTCCAAATGTCAGAGGTCTGTGCCCCTCACCAACCCCTGCTGTTCACAGAGAGCCATAATTTAAGCTGATGTTTGCGAAGCATGTAGCATGGAGGTTACAGCTTTCCTCAAAAAATATTTCATCTGCTAGAGACATTGTAACCCCCAAAAGGCTTGACATTCTCTTCTGGAATAAAATCAATACCCTTGTAAGAAAGCTCCAGTGCATACTGAAGGTGTAGTAAAATGCTATACAACAACTGACTTCTCATTCACAGGATTAAAAACCCCACGTTCCTCAGCCTGTGTTTTATATGTAACAATTACAATATCCTTTATGTCCAACAACATCTATCTCGGGACTCTATTTGCTGTTTTAAAGATAATTTGGTGCCCTGTGGTCTTAAACGTGTTTTTGTAACACTACACCAATGATTGTAAAAGTGAAAGGAAGGTCCCTGAACAGAGCGCCAGTGGATGGGAATGATTAACAGGGCAAGTGATGCTGGAGGGATTCCCCTCTGCTCTCCCATTCTGAGGGAATCACCCTACAAACATCACATCCTTTTGTACCTTCAGTTCATCCTTGCTTTGGAAGTTGTCCAGTAGGTGCTGGAAGTGAGTGTCTGACATCTGACGAAGCAAAGATAAAAGGCAGGAGACATATTCTCCCTGTTGACCAAATGAGAAACTCTTTCATTCAGACAATCTGCAATTTCACAGACACAAAGCTTAACCCGGGGGAAGGTATAAAGGGAGGGGTCTGAAATGGCCCCGATGCCTATGAGGGGACAGCTGACATGCACGGAGACTGAAAATACTTCAGGTTACCAGTTCCTCAGTTACTGTTAATAAATACAGGGATACACCTCCAGGAGGCTCCTCCACAGATGCCAGTTTTAAAGGTCTTTTAATCAAAGTTGTGGTCTCATAAAAATTAGTTTAAAATTATTAATACAGACATTAACAAATCGCCCCCTGAGCATGCAGGTTTTGACAATACCTTTTTCAGTACTTTAAATATACAGTGTCTGTCAGAGGTGTGACTGCAGCTCATGCCAACAGACCAGCAACCATTTGAACTAAGTGACTCTGACCAGTAAAGCAGTGACAGCTTGGGATCAGGCTGGGCTACAGAAGGTGTCTGGAAGCTTATAAATACACGGCTTATTAGTGTTCACCAAGTTCTGTGCTGTCAGAGCTCCAGTACTGACAGGACTGCAATCAGATTTCCTGAGCACAGGCTGGGTAAGCCTACATGAGCTGCAATTACATTTCTGTAATTCCGCAAAGCAGATCCGCCCTAACCAGTTACCACAGCATCCCAAAGTGTTTTCCAAAGAGAAGCTCCCCCATTTTACAAATCTGAAAGCAAAGCACAGAGAAGGTAAGCAATTTGTCCAAGAGAACAAGCAAAGTGGTGCCAAAACCATCAAGGCTGGGTTTGTTGACTGCCAGTCCCTTCCACAACACTCTTTTTTTCTGCAACGGAGAAACTAATTTGGAAAATGCACAAATCTAAGCCATATCTAATAAGACTCCACATATCATTGTGCTGTGAAATGTAAATTGAGGAGCAAATACAAGGGACTGTGCCTTCCATTTTATTGTTTTTCTAAATGGCTCAAGCATCTACCTGGAAGCTTTGACACAGGTTTTGCAATAAACTTTCCAGTTCCAGGGCTGAACTTCACTAGGAAGAAAGATGTGCTCTTCTGTGTGGGCTGGCATGTGGTAAAGAGCAGTAAGTCAAATGGCAGCAGTAAAAGGAAACTGAGATATTACTGGCCATTTGCAAGCCTGTGTCTTTCTTGTCCTGTATCAAAGAACATCTCGTTATCTGAGCTAACAAGGAAAAATCCAGCCTTCTCTCTTGTGTGAGAAGTGCACCTTAGTGCACATCTGCCCCCAGCAGCACCGCTGAGGTTTCAGCCATTTGCTAAAAAAACAAGTCTAAAAAAGGATGTTCTGAACAGCAGCTTAACATCCTACATTGAAAAAGCAGCATTAGAGACTCCAACAAACAAAAATACGCTAAAATAGGCTAGAATAGAAAAGGACATCAATCCAGGAATGAAGAAGGGTGAATAGCAAAACTCTGTTCTTTTTATTCTCTTCCATTGCATGTCAAAGAAAAATTTCTTCCCTGTGGCTAAGGCTGGCAGCCTGGGTAAAGTGGTGGCTTCTCCCACCAAGCTCAACAGCTCGCTTGACTTACCATCTCTTAATTTCTTTTGAAAATGTATGCTGTGTTTCATTTGCATGAAATAGTCAATGACCCTGGACAGAAGCTCTCCAGGGTGTTAAGCAAAGGGATTTAACCACAGAGCACTGTCATATCCTCAGTTTTGGGGTCACAGCCTGATACTCCTCATAGCCCTTGGTGATACCACCTTAGGGGTGAAGCCCCAGACAGCTCCCCAGCACCTCAAGTCTTAAGCAATAACTCTGAATCACAGCTGCAAAGACAAGAAAATAATCTGGAAATCCATTAAAGCATCCTGAGCTCCAGTGCTTCCTGCAGCCCTCACTGTGCAGAGAGGAAGGAATGGGTTTGTGGCTTATTAAGGGAAAGAGACAAAGCCTTGGGCATTCATGCAGCAGAGATGATGATGAAGGTGCCAGTGGTGGTGAGGGACTGAACCAGAGGTTAGAGAAGCAGGAAATAGAAACTGATTGTTAGTTACTAACAGTGATTTCTGCTGTGCACTGCGGGCAGCGCTGCCCTCTTACCGCCTCCTGAGACTGCGATTTACTCATGATTGTGAGCAGAGTTTGTAACAGCACGTCCAGGAGGCTCTCCACCATCATCTCAACCTCCTCCACGACATCTCCCTCCTACAGCAAGTGGTGAGCAAACAGTTAGAAGCTGGAGAGATGGAACAGGTAAAGGCAGTTCTGAGTCAGCCATACCACAGGCTTGCTGGGACAGAGCTCACAGAAGTAAAAATTCCTCACTGGTACCAGATCCTGTTGTTCTGTCAGTGTATGTGTGTTAGTTACCTTGACAGTCTCTGATGGAAACATTCAGGGTCACAGCCATAAAGGTTAGTCTATAATCAAAGGTCTAGAACACAACAGGAGCAAATTATGTTCAGGAACCTTTACTCCATGATACCTTTCATCTCGTTACCTCCATGATAGCTTATTTCCATATCTTTCATCTCGTTCCTTTCACACAGAACCATGGCTTGTAATTGGAAATACACATTGGTATGGATTATAATTAGTATCATGAGCTTCCTACTTCAGTCAGGTGGGGAAACTTCACCACCCCCTCTTTGTGAGCATTGCTTTACATGATCCAGTTACCATTTAAGATCAGAGTGTTATGACCGTCAAAGCTGGGTGTTGAAACTCAGCAGCAATTTCCAAAAGTAAGTGGGATTTCATTGATTGGATAATTTTAGAGTATTCTTTTCATGTGAACCACAAAGTGCTAGTTACTGTCTCTCACAGAACTGCAAGTCCTTGAGCTGTGTAAAACTTTTAAACTCCACTGGCATCTAAGTTCTGGGCTTGCATGAGCAAATTAAACAGTGTCAAAGCTGGTAAGGGTGTATGTGATTCCCCCCTCGCAACAGCAAGCACACTGTGTAATGAGGCTGCTCTGAGTCACACACAGAGCCAGACCCTCATTTCAGACCTTCTCCTGCTGGCAGCACAATCTTGTTTTTAAGGTACTTTGAAAAACCTGTATTAACCTATAAAAATGTCTCACTCTTCATTTTACTAAATCAGTGGTGCAAACAAAAAATTAAAACCAAGTAGCAGATTTACCAAAGAACTGGTCTTGATTATGGAGAAGATACTACTGAGGATCCCAGAGCAGATCAGCAGCTCCTTCTGCTGTCGTAGGTGAAGGTGAATGTGGTGAAGGACTACAGGCAGCAAGATGCGCCGGGACTCTGAATGAAGGAAAAACGTTTCAAATGTAAGGAAAGAAAACACTTACAAACAATTACAAGGGATGGTTTCAACAAAATTCTGTGGTGTGATCATTCTCACCTTGTACTGAGTACAATAATTTAAGTACACTAACTTGAGGTCCTCACTACAGGAAAGAGAAAACCCAGTGGAGCTGTCTTCCACTTTACCTTCATAATTTCTTTCATTCAGACCTTTACGTATGAAATACACTCACAATCTTCACCTATTTTCCACTGAGTTCTTAAAGATTTCTTAAAATTCTGTTTTGAAAGTATATGTAAGCAATAACATATTTAAGTAAAATTTTAAGAATTTAAGAGTTACTAAAGTGTCGAGCTAAAGAAATACTGAAGTTACAATGTAAAGATTAAAGATACTTTAAAGGAATGTGGTGGGTTTCTCACGTGACTATCCCCACTGTTTCTCAAGCATAAGCTGGCTGGAAAGTAGATTGTCTTCCTGTCCATGATAAGAGCAATGCAAAGTGTAACGTGAGATTTGTCAGTTTCAGTAATTGTCTTACTTTTTAATGTATGTTTACTTTAATGGCTACAATTTATCTAGGATGGATTTATAAACATTTCTTACCATAGCAAAACTTGTAAAGTATTTGTGTCGAACAGAGTTACAGAATATTCTGAGGTGGGACACACAAGGATCACGGAATGTACAGTTCTGAGGTGAAAGCCCTTGTGAAAAGAGGGCTCAAACCCACAATGTTGGCTTTACTGAATGAATACATTTATCAACGGCGCTGCCAAGAGAAACAATTACCACCATTACTGGCATCCAGCAGGGAATTATCTGCAACAAAGCCACCGCAAAGGCCCCCGAGGCGCCGCTGCCCTCAGCGAGCGGCAGCCCGAGCCGCGCTCACCTGAGAAGGAGAAGAGGCGGCTGTCCACCGTGCGGGCAATGGACTGCAGCTTCACCACGTCCATGGACTGGCCGATGTGCACCGTGCTGGGCATGCTGCCCAGCGTGCCCCGCACGAACTCCGCCACCTCCTGCACCGTGAACATCTGCAGCAGCTCGTCGAAGATGGCGGGGAAGGAGTTGAGCAGCGCAGCCTGCGGATACGGGAGGGAGCTCAGCGCACCGAGCCGGCAGCGAGAGGAACGCGGAGCGCGAAGGAGGTCCCGCTCTGTGCTGTGCTGCCTGGAGCTCAGCGTGAACAACTCACGTGCGGCACGGGCAATTCAAGCGCTGCCGCGACGGTAAATCTTAGCACAGGTTGTGCACACAGATACGGCTTCAAAAAGCTGTATTTTAGGATACAGCTTATAAAATAAAAAAAAAAAATGGGGATATCGGAGAGCAGAAGATAGCCCATTTTTGTTGATTTACTTTTGTCAGTTAATACAACACTTGCTTCTGATTGGAGAGTTCTAGACCATTTGTTTGTACTAAGCAACTACCTAAGAGAGTTAAAACTCTTCAGAAAATATTCTGAAGCGAAGGACCTGCTGGCAGACCTTTAACCAGCTCTGCCATGTGACACTCCAGGATTTCTGCAGCAGGGGTGGGGTGTGAGTCCACGTGAAAGAGGCACCACATCATGCGAGTGTGCATGTGATTCTTGCAGTAACAGACATTTCCAGTAGGCTGGAGCTATCCTTGAAAGTGCTTCTTAAAGTGCAGAAATGGTGTCAGCACAACAGCAACAAAAATCTCTTCATGTCTTATTTCCTATTTTGCAATTAATTTTTTCACAAGAGTAGAAAATTCCATGCATCACCCTATGCTCAAGTTCTGCACACTTCATCTTCTATCAAACAACTGCCACCACCCTTAAGTTTTAAAATTCTTCCCTTCTTCTACGTCCTAGCCAAGCTCCACACCTGCTTCCTCAGTATAACTATTTAAATTCCTCGATGGTTGTTTACTCGAACCAACCTCGCCTCCACTCTTCCCGTCCTGCCGTTCCCACCTCCCTTCCCTGAAGCTCTCCACACAAACCCCCAGTGATTTCCTGCCCAGAGTCAGATTTACCAGACTTCACTGCAGCTCTCTGTTCAGCTTTGCCCTTCCAGACTCTCACCACTGTCAGTATTTCCTTTTCCTCAGAGATTTTTTTGTTTTCTCATTGCATAAACATTTCTGTATCTCTTCCACATTGACATGACTCTCCTAATCCATACAATCCCAGCCTCCTTCTTTGCAGAGTCTTTTTTCCTTCAACAGTGAAATCTATTTAATAGTATTTGAGCAAAATCAAGTCATTTTTACAATTAACATGGTAGAGCTCATTAAATTATTTTGAATATAAATGTACCTCCTTCTTCCACTCATTCTCTCTCAAAATCTTATTTTACAATCAACTCAAATTACACAAACCCCTACAAGGCCTCCTGGGTGTTGTCACCTATTTGTTCCCGCATACCTACAATGTACTAGCAAAATAAATAAGTATAAATTGTTTCCTGGTACTCTTGGAAGGCAGTAACAGCCACAAATCCAGTCACTGTCTTTATCTTTGGGATAATACAAGTGAAATCACAATATTGGCCCAACAAATCCTTACAGTTTTCCTAAACTTGCTATTACTCCTAAAGCAGAAAGATTTCTGTATCCAAGCAATCCAAGGGGAGGCACGGGATCTCTTCAGGAAGATTTGGAGCTGTCCTGAGGTGACATCATTTCAACAGTTC
This sequence comes from Hirundo rustica, assembly GCF_015227805.2. Classification (NCBI taxonomy): domain Eukaryota; kingdom Metazoa; phylum Chordata; class Aves; order Passeriformes; family Hirundinidae; genus Hirundo; species Hirundo rustica. The sequence continues at coordinate 6,107,401 of NC_053461.1, read as the reverse complement.
CTTGAAGGATCCCATTATTGCACAACACCCTAAAATATGCTGGACCATTACTCATGTCAAGCTAATTGCCTGGGAGGAAGGAAATCAGTTTTACTCTCATTGCCAAAAAAAGCTGAGATACTGAGATCTCTCAAATATCCTGGAGAAGAGGACAAGTGTGAGGGAAATTATCTTTGCCAAGGCCTCAAGCATTTCTGTGGGTATTTAACAATTGTCCAGATTTCCAGAACTAATAATCAATAAGGAACAAATGCTTGGCTCCCCTGAACAATTTGACTTTATATAATCTTGTGTACACCCTCAGTACAGTCTTTTTGGTATGTGGATGCCATAAACTGCTCCATGAATAAGTGAAATATTCCACATCTCCAAGTTTTAAAGTACCGGCCACTTAAACATCAAACTCCAGTTTATATGCAGGAAAAGAGTGTTTGGGGTAGGGTAAAGAGACTAACTGGGAACATCCACAATGAGACACTCGAGCAGTGCTGGGGATCATTACTTACAGAATTAAATGTCGGCCTTGTTGTGCCCCCAGCTTTTTGTGGGGCACCTGTCCCGGCTCCGCTCGCCTGCCCTCCAGGCTGGGGGGCCTAGGGGGCAATGGGATCAGGGGGCAACACAGTGGCAAGGGGGAAACAAAAAGTAAACTTTTCAAAGATTCAACAAGGACAGGCTTTACAAATTACAAAAGTCCGAAGTAAGAAATACCACAGCGAGAGAAAGGAGGAAAAAATATTAAAAAGTGAAACCAAGAGAAAAAGGGAAAATCCCCCATCCTCAAAGTGACTCTCCCTCTATATTTGGGACCAGCACAACTGGAAAACATTCAATACTGTTTCCATTCAACATCACTTTGTCTGCAAAATTCTGTGCACTGATTTCTCTTGTTCCTGGCACGTCTTATTATACCCACTAAAGGGTGATTAAATAAAACATTAGAGCAGCTGTTCTCAAATCTTTCAGAGCAGCTCCTGAAGAAAGAGATCACTCCACTGGCAGCTTCCTGAACCAGCAGAGTCACTGCTTGGCTGCAACGTTCACAGCAGCTGCTTCTCTGGCAAAATGCAGCAGGTGTTCAAACATCTGTAATTCTGCATTAGTGATTACAAACCACCTTCACATTACCAGGGAGCTCTGGGTGCTCCCTTCTGACATTCTCTGAGCAGAGGCATAAAAAGAGCATATTTGACATTTAAAACAAATGATGCAGTATGTAATTCAGTACCAGTGGTCTTAAAAACTGAACCCAAAACTCAGCAGCATCCTTTCTCCCTTCGAGTACTGTCTTCAGCCCACACAGAATCTTCATGAAGTCCTCTGGGCCAGATTTAACGATTATATAACATTAAATATTAGTATGGGCATCACAACATGTTTGTGGTCGGGCTGTGCATGATTCTGATTGGAATTTTAGCTGGAATTGTTCATCTGAGTGCAAATACATCAACTGAACTTCTCACTGTGATGCTGCTGTAAGTATTGATTTGAAGTACTGTAATGAAGGATTTAGACATTCTTGAAGCCAACCATAAGACCGAGGAATGAGAGAGACTCGAAAACTTAGTTTATTTCTGCCAACAGCAAAAACGGCATTCTCATGTGAGAAGTCACTCCCTCTTAGAGTGCCCCCAGTCCAGCTCACCTGTGCAAAGCTGCTTTAATGCCATTAATGGGTGTCTTGTTTTCCAGCTTGCTTAGGGGGAAAACTCCACTGACCTGCATTTAACCCCGTGTGCCCACACCTCCTACCCGTGCAGGAACAGCTGCCTCGTGGTTTGCCAGTGGGAGTGTAGGAAACAGCAAACCTGTGTGAAGATGAGAGTCTCAGAGCTCCTGCTGTCCAAGCTGAGCACAAATCTGATGGACTGGAAAAGCTCCTGGATGCTGGAACGGAACTGCTCCTCCTCCATTCCACAAGTAGCTCTGGAGTAAAGGATCCGAGATTGGACAATGAACTTGAAAAGATATTCCAAGGCCTTAAGGAGCAGGAGAGGAAGGAGATCAAGACAGAAAAAAAGAGAGAAAGAAAATAAAGGAGCTTTAAAGAGAACCAGGAAAGACTCTACATGCATAATAACTAAATTCTTGAGCTTTAGAAAGGAGAATGAAAAACAGGTTTTATAAGTTACATAATTCAGTTGAGGAAGAGCTACTCTTAGGCAAGTACCCATTCTCAACCAATAATCTTCTTTAATTGCATGTCCCACTAACAGAAAAAGTATGCATTTACATCAAAGAGGCAAATCTGAGTTACATAATTTGAGGAAAACTTTGTTCAAGGTAAGAAACATCTGGTTTTCTCATGACTTGGCACAATGACTGAAGCGTCTGAAGAAGCTGTTCTGTTTTCTTTAATGTTTTGTAAATGGCATTATTTAGAACTGCATTTATTTGGCAGCAGTGACCATGAAGAAAACACATTATTCTGAGCAGCTGTAACAAGTCCCTGCCCTATCAAGAGTTCTGAGACACCAGCCCAGCAAGGAGACACTTCACACACCTCCAGAATGCACCAAATATCAGGGACAGCACTCCTTCCTTAGTGCTTAACAGGATTCACCAGCAAAGCAGGATTAAGGAAGACATAATTCAGGGTTTGATGATATCCTCAAAATCCAGCACAGGAAAACAACAGGCTGGAGATTCAGCTATCATAGGCTGTACAGAAACCTTAGTAATATTTCACTGTATTCCATGGAAAATATTCTTGTCTCACTTCAATGCTGGGAAACTGAAAGTTAATTCAAATACAAATTTTGCTCCCAAGAGATATTTTTGCACTCACAAGAGTCCCTCACTGAACCACCACCCAATATGAACTGCTATGTTGGAAGTTTCAGAATGCCACAGCTTTAAGGGTATAGAATGGGAATGTGAAATTCCTCATCATGGGTTTCAAAATGCCATTGATTCTTACAGCCTTTCCCCCCCCGCCACCCAGAAATAATGGGAACTTTGGTAATTCAGCAGTTATTATTTATACTTCTGTACTAAACCATCTCCCAGTGAAGCTTCCTTACACTGAAGAACTTCCTCAGGAAACATCAGCTGCGTTCCTGGCTCGTTTCCAGACAAAGGGCAGTTGGTTCCCAGTCAGCTCTCCAAGGCTGACATCCCTGTGCTAGCACCAAACCCAGCACATGCTGTGCTCGTAGGAGCTGCTTCAGGGGCGCAGCACACACAGCCAGAAATCTCTGATTTGTGTGTGAGCCTCCATCATTCCCTGTGGAAGGTGAGACAGCAGGGCTCAGAACACTGCACTTCCTTAGCACAGACAATGAAACCACACAGGCAGTGAACCAAAGAGTCCCCAGAGTTTGCACATAGGGCTGGGATGCTGAAACACAAACCAAGGCTGGGTAGCACAAGTCAGCACCAGGACTAACTTTGGCTCTTGCTACCTCTAACATCACAAATATGATGTGCATTTGTGCCTAAAGACATTCAAGTGCACTGAGATAAAATCCCAGCTTTCAGTGATGTTTGGCATGGTACAAAAGATCAGTGCCAAATTAAACTAGGTCCCTTACAAACACAGTCTGTTTGTTCATGTAACAGGTGAGCACCCCTGCCCTGGGACCAGCAGGGAAGACTCAGGGAAAACCTCCTGAGGGAGAAAAGCCCTTGCTGTTGGTTCCCTCATCTAGGCAAAACCTACCTCTAGTTCTGCTGGAAGATAACTGAAGCTGGAAGAGCATTTCCTTGACACAGTTCCTTAGTTCTTTATTTCCTCAGGGACAGCAAAACTGGCTGTGGAGCCATTCATGGAGACTTGGTTACAGAAGTCCCCTGGGAGGCACAGGCAGCTGTTCCTAAATGCAGCTTTTGTGGAGCTTTGTATAGGACACGATAAAGGAGCATGGTGCTGTGTTCTAGGTGGAAATGTCCTTTCAGTTATAACTCCACCAAGCTGCACAGGAGATTTTGAGAATTAAGAGCAGTCTTGAGGGAGGTTAGAAATTTTAGAAAACCTCTAGAAGTCTCTTTGCTAATGCCAGCATTTGGAATCAGAATGCTATGAGACATTTACGTGTCCATCATCAATGTACACGAGCAGCCAGGAGCCGTAAGAGTGCAGAGTATTTCAGCACCAGCTTTAGGGCACTACGCTGACCAGATAATTTAGGGAAAAAGGGATACAGAGCTGTCCTGTTCTCTCAAAGAGCTGCTAATGCAAGGACTGTGGTGAACACAACAAAGACCATAGAAATCCCCAACAGTAGAATCTGGTACTAGCAATGACACACTAGCAATGATAACGTCTTTGGTACAAACTTGTTCCAAATGCCTGAAATAAAATCTGGAAACAAAGAAGGAAGTCATTCATTTCACTGTAATTGGAAAAGATAAAGACCTGAATTTGGGCCTGCAAGGGGTACCTGCAAAGGCAACTGTCTGAATAAGATGTGACAGCAGTGTGGGTGGCAGAGGATGTGCTGTCAGGCCTGCACAAACTGCTGGTAATTTTAATTCCTGTGCTTGGAAAGGCTTGGGCTGTCAGGTCTGCAAACTGACCTCCCTGACAGAGGGAACAGCCACGTTCCAGCACTTGAGAGCCCCAGTAAGCAAAGATCTGCCTTGGAGGCCGAGACACAACGTACCTCACTCACAAACTGACTTCCCTAATAACCCCAGCTGCTGAAAGGCATTTCAACATTCCTGTCCTTACCATTTCCAAACAGGACTGGGACAGGGCTTCAACAAATGCACATCACATAGGGACAATGTTCTACATCTCTGTTTGCTGCACTGCATAAAGCACTAATCAGTGGTTTGAGAGGCAAGAAAACCTCCTTGAAGTCATTCCAGCTGGAGATCTTCCTCTCATCTCATAACTTGAATAGCTTTTTTTGCAATTAAAAGAAATAAAATAGGAAAAAAAAAAGAATGAGAAAGTTGCTAATTCCTTGAAAAGGCATCTTTGCCCTATTTTTACCATTCCATATGAATTTGTGGTTGAAAATTCCAAAGAACACGTTCCTAAGCATGTCAATATCTACAAAGACAAAGTAAGCACTGGTGTAATGCCTGAATAGGTGCACCTGAGTAGGATCCTAGCAGGGATCTGGAAAGGGAGATGATGGCATTGGCAGTGTCCTTCACCTGGGTTTCACGTATTTGTACTAACAAGTGACAAAATCCAAGTGCTGATCACTGCCACTGCTTCCAGTTCTCCAAGTGCCCAGATTCAGTACACCGGCCCCCTTGGAGGCACAAGGTGCAGGTGGGCATTTACTCAAAGAAAAACATCTTCCTGCAAATGTTGGCATCTTATATTTATGCACTTAACACACTTCTAGGCTTTCTATTACACATGGTTAAATGAATACTTCATTTATTCTCCCATTTCTCTGTAATAGCACCAAAACATTCCCGGTGTTTCTCACAGCTGTGCCTCCCTGGGACATCATGCTCCCATCACAGAACCATAGGTCAGGTCCTGTGCTACTTCTGAGGATTTACATCCAGTTAAAGACTCATTTATCTACTGCTTAAAATACTCCTGGACTTCAACCCATGGCACAATGGGGCTGTGTCACAGCCAGAGATGAAGAGCCAGACTTTGATCCATAGCACCCGTGCCTGATACACTCAAACCTACTGCTGCATGGAGGGCAAGGTGTAGCCCACATCAGTGGAGTATTTATGCACTGGTCACAGATGTAAGGCCCATCTAAGTTCTCCACAGGGTTGCAAAAGGGCTTAAGGGGACTGAATTCTCTCAATTTTTTCAGCACAAGAGTGAATCTCCCCCTAAAACTCTAATTGTGGCTATATATATAAACATCAGGTTAAACAACGCTAGGAAGCCAGTGCCACGCTGCCCTTGAGTCCATGCAGAGCTGCCCCAGCCCTGCTGTGGTCCCAGAGGAAGAGAGGAGCAGAGAGCAGCTCCCGTTGGATACCCACCCTCATTGCCTCCTGGATGTGGTCCTGGCGCACGAGCTCGGCCGAGCGGTCCATGTACCACTTCAGACACCGGATCAGCTCCCTGGGGCAACAGGCAGTGAACAGAAACCTTCAGCAGCAGTTGTGACAGTCATCCAACATTTTGGTTTTAGGGAGAGGTCTCAACCTCTCTCATTTCACTTTGTTGCAGTGGTCAGTTACAGCTGTCCTGGATACTGAATTTACATAGTATTTACATTTATTTAAGTTTCAAAACCAGAAAATGATTTCTTATCTGTAATTGACTTGGACCGTGAGGAACACTAAGAGAACATAAAAAAGATGTTATTAGAGAGATAGCTTTGATAAATGCATGGTTCTAAGACCAAAATATACTTTTGTTTTAATAAGAAATCCCAGCTCTCATCTCAGTAAGAGGCTTTTAGAAACTGAGATCACAAAGAAAATACCTGCATCTATTTTGCTAAGTACACAAGACCATCTGGACTAACTTACAAAGCTGTATTGAGCCCATGTTTTATTTCAGACATCAGACTACCAAAACCCATTTGTTTTGTCTGAAAGAGGTGCTAATTAACAGAAAGCAGAACACTTTTATACCCTCTGAACACCACTATCCCTTCCAGCATTGTATACGTGTTGTATATATCTTTGGGTTTTCACCTGCCATTGCTAGACTATTTTTATATTTATTTTAATTACTCAAAAATGTGAATTGCTTAAAAGAATCAAAAGAAATTATGAGCTGTTTTTTATAGTTTACTGTGGCCAAAGATAGAATATACTCAGATATACAAAAGCAATGGTCTAAAAGAAAGAAAAAAAAAAAAAACACTCTGAAGGGTGACTGTTACTGCTTTCGGTCTCATTCTCTGATGCAAGACTCCTTTAAATAGCAGAAAATAAGGCAGAATCTTCAAAGTGACAGTGAAATTTAGATTTCTGATCTACTGAAATTAAATTGTAACCAAATGGAACATCCTATGTGAATACCTGTCTACTTTAGAAGTCACAATTACTTCTCTAAGCTTTCACACGAGTCGTGTATCCCAACATCCTTAAGACCAGGAATGCATATGCTCTTGGTAGCTCATTTGTATAGACTACAGACTGATAATGAGTTGTTCCTGAGGATCTCTTCAGTTTGAGGAAAAAAAAAAATAGAAAAGTTTTGCCAGTCCAGAAGGGCAAGAGAAACGCCCAATGTGGCCACACTCAGCCAATGGTGACATTCAGCAGCTTTTCCCTGCAGCTGTGCTGGCAAACTTCCAGGCGAGCAGCTCTACTTTTGGGGACACTGCTGCCAGGAAGGGTGTGATCCTGATGGTGCCACCGTTCCCAAGCTTGCTGATGCCACCTCTCCAAGGGAGGAACACAAGACCTACTTGTAAGCCAGAGCTCCTGCAAAGTGCTTCTGGATGTAGGTGTCCATGACGGGGCGGAAGTGGAAGTACTTGCTGTCCCGGAGCAGGTTGATGATGAACACCTGGGGACACGGAGAAGGGAGCCCAGCTCAAGGAACTGCACATTGCTGCCAAGTGTTCCAAGGTAAGGAGCATTCAAACACGTGAGCTGCTTTAAACACAGTTGTGTTTTCAGGTGTGACTGGTTGCTTTTCCTCCATGACAGCAAATACTGCTGCTGGCCCATGAGGTCAGCCTGCCCTCCTCACCCAAGACCATTACAGAAAACAGGGCTGGATCAGCTGAGTATTTCACGTTTGACAGAAGCACAATACGAGCAACACGATCATAAGAAACTTAAAACTCACTGAGCATGAGATAAATAACAATCCAGCAGCTTACCAGAGACTGAAAGACCAACAGACCGTACTTCTCTGTGTTGTCATCCAAAACTACAAACAACGTGTCCAGAATATCTTGTAGGAACTAAAATGACACGAACAAAGAATTTCAACTTAAATTGTATTCAAAAGGTTATTTCTCCCCTGCTTTAATTAGTTCATGCAAGTTCGAAACACTTGCCAAGGACAAATCACTTCAGGTTCACCCATGTGATGTGACAGATTTTAATTTGATTTCACTAAGAAAAAAATTTTCTCTTTGCAAGGAGTATTTTCCCACAAAAATGATAGAAAACCAAAAAGTAAGAAAAATGTACTGATTTATAATTTTGACTGAGTGTTCCTCTCACTTTAAGCTGACTGGAAGTGCTGCCTGACACCGGTAGCAAAACAACTCGCTCTCATTCTCAAATCATTGGAGTCCCAGGTACTGTGCAGCATCAAATTTGAGGCTGGGCAGTACATTAAATTATGTTTAATACTGAAATTTTTGTTAAATGACAGAAAGTAAAGCTTTTCTAACAAGCATTAATTGGGGCAAGTTAAATGTTGCCAATTGCTTCTTTCACCCTTAACTCCACAGCTTGCTGAGCACTGACAGTTCAGTGACTTTCCTTCTGAAAGCACGGTCTCCAAAAGGATGCGTGTGAAAGAGAGTGCTGGAGATCGTTAACTGCACATTCTCTCATGATTTTTTAATCTACTCAAACTTCTGATGTAGACAACAAGAAATAAATTATAACAATTTATGAAGTCTCTGGAATGATAAAATATCTTTTTTTTTGGATTTATGACATTCTGTTCTTCATATTCCAGTGCCAAATGACAGCTGATTTATGGGAAGAATCAATTACTTCTCCCCATGAAATAATTCAATCCATATCTTTCCTTTTCTTTCTCTGTAAAACCAGATAGTTGTACTGCCCTACAAACAAAGTGTACAAAACATGACATTCTTGAAGAATTCCAATATAAATGGGATTTGTGCTCCCCTATTACTGTGACCAAGAAAAGTAACATTCTAGATATGGCAACAATCAAATGAGTTACAGTGAAGTGGCTTTAATGATAAACTACTTAAGTGATGGGACTTGTCTTCAGCTTCTTCTCCTTGTTGTTTGTGTTAGAAATCAGCTTTTACTTCCACATTTATAGAAATAAATCCTAGGAAGAGTCCCCAGCACACCTAAGGTTATCAGAGGCATATCTGGAATGCACTTTGTTTTGCTGAGACCAACACAAGTATTCAAACACAGCTGGAAGCTCCTGGGCCCTAAGGAAGCTCAGGCCACACAAGATTATCATGTAGAGCAACAGTGGCTACAAAACCTGGTGAAATAATGAGCTGATGAGCTGGCAGACAAAAGGCTGGTGCACCAGAGAGCCCCTGCCAGGTCTGTGTCTGCACCAGCAGCTGCGTGGGACTGCAGACTGGAACCACTGGTGCTGAGGGCCCAGCACATGTGGCTGAGAGCGTCTGACTAAGGATTAGCTCTGCTTTGATCCCACAGACTGACTGTGCACTGATATCTCCAGTGTATCTTGCCGTCCAGTTTCACCTCATAATAAAATCCCAATTCCTACAGGGTGGAAGTTTACAGTGTGAATCGAAAAGCACAGTGAGAGGGAGCCTTCAGAAGTGGTCTGCAGGTCTGCACTCACTGCCTACCACAGATACAGCCAAAGGCTGCAATTTCATGTAGTACCTTAACAATCTCCTCGCCACTGACGTGTCTCAGTCTTCCCAGAATATCCATCACTCGATCTGGGTAAGCTTTCCATTTGAGCAGGGCAAGCAGATCCACTGCAGAGAGAGGGAGGAAGAGCTAGAACCACCCACAGGGGGAAGAATGGCAACCCCAGACCCACCAGAGGTTCATCACCTTGCACTTCACCTCCTGATGCAGTCCACACTTCTTGGGAAACGACATATATACATATTCATATATATATATAATGGAAAACAAGAAGTACAATATGGAGTGAGTCAATGCTGCTAATGGAGAAAGAAATGGAGGAATGGTAAAGTGCTTTAAAAAGAGTAAAGGCTGCATTTTTCCCTGTGTGACTTGACACTGCACTGTGGACAATCCACTCCTGTCTGCTCATGTAAAATATCTTTACTTGGCTGCTCTGTAAAAGCCAAGCAAAAGAAACTCTGCACTGTGTGAAAGTGCTAATAGTGATTTTTTTTTTCTCTCTTTCCTAATTCCTGCTGCCTTGGGCAGCTCTGAGGGATCAGCAACTCACCATTCTGGGTCAGTTTGGTAGAAGAGAGCTGTGTGGAGACTGAGAAGGTCTCTTTGGTGCTGCGCTGGAAGATGAGGCTGGAGGGGATGTTGGGGCAGCCGTTGTAATCCTCCTTGCAGCAGGGCAGTCCCAGGTACAGCGCGTGGTTGTTGAACGTGCTGTTCTCATCACACTGTGGGGACAGCACAAGGGATGGAGCTGTACCTTGTCCATCTCATCCCACATGCCCACAGCCTGTCAGCAGTTCCCCAGCAGTGCCTGTGTTGGGATTTTTGTGGGGGCACACCAACACTTCTAAGGAAAAGCTGTGCCTGGACATGCCCAGAGCAGACCCAGCTCTATCGAGTGGGCTCCAACCACTGCCTTGTTAGAAACTCATCAGATCTTCCAGATGTAAACTTAGTGCTGCTGCCTGAAAATTGTACTGAACAAATAAACCCAGGTGAATCAGCAGGAAGGAAAAACCCCAAAGGCCAAATCTCTTGCTGCAGGGCTGCCAAACTGTGGCACTGCAGCACGAGGCATTGGCATCCAGCACAATGTCATCTTACAAAGGCACAGAGCAATGCCTGAGGCTGGTAGAAGTGCTGATTGCTCATGAACACCAGCGTGTTTGAAGTCAAAATGCATGGGATTAATAGCAGATAAATCATCATCATCAGGACGGAAAAGGTGAGCTGCACCTAGAATAGGACAGAGCACCTGCTCTATCCAAACCATGTGGATTTGAATGTATAAAATTTTGAAACTACTATTAATCTGTTCCTCACACACATCTAATAAGGGGGAGAAGGATAATGGAATGACCATTACTCATTTACGTAATGAATTAGAGATAAGCAGTGAAAAGTCTGCAGAGAACTGGTACCTTATAAACATAAAGCTCATGGATATCATCCGACAAGGTCGTGCCATCATCTCTCATCAATGGGGTGAATGCAAAACCAAAGAGCTTCTTTTCTCCCTTGTCTTTTGCTGCAGCAAGAGATAGAAAGAAGGAATTTATTTGTGCATAACCTCTCTGTCAATATATACAAGATTACTCACCAACTTCTCCACATGCCTAAAAGAAAACAAGCAGCTTACAGAACAAACAACTTTTCTAGTTCTAATTTCTTTTTTCTAGTTCTATGTAAAGAGCTGACAAGCTTCAAATCAAACACAGACATGCCAAACGTAGCAAAATCGAAACTGTTTATCCTGCAAAGAAAACACTCTACAGAAAAACACAACAAAAGAACAGCAGGGACAAACATCTCCGGAGTGCTCTGCCCCGCACTGATCGTTCTCTGCGTTTTTAGCGCGCTGTTCGATAAACTCAGCCAAAGGCTGCTTAGCAGCGCCCCTTCGCTGTATTTCAGGCTGGCCTCTCTGTCCTGCCTTCCACCCCGGGACAGCCCCATGCAGGCAGCGGAAGGAAGGAGCCTTTTGGGGCACTCACTGGAGCAGTGGCGGAACTCGAAGCGCAGGTGGGAGCCGCGGAAGCGGTCGATGGGGATGGGCAGTTTGATGATCTCCCCCCAGCGCGGGCTGTTGTTGTGGTACAGCACGAAGGAGTGGTAGGCGCTCCTGCTCGGCTCCCCCGAGCCCAGGCTGATGCAGTCCTGCCACCAAAGCAAACAGTCGGGCGTTAAACACATCACATCGCCGCCCAAGCGTCATTCTAGTACCCAGCGACAACCTTTCTATAATTCATGGCTTTCTGTAGACATGAAAGAGTCAGAAGCAGAAATTCAGACACAAAGAAATGTGAAATCTTTCAGGAGATCTTGAAACTTTGTTTTGGGTCAAAGGGTGAACTAAGAGACCTGTAATACTGGACGAATCCTAGTATCTGAAGTTATTATTTAAGCCAAGCTTTCCATCAAACACTGAGTAGATACAATAAACGCGTAAGTCCAAATATTTACAGTTGAGTCCAAAAAACAGAACATAACAGGACCATCTAGTAATATTAGCCTTCTGTGAAGAGATATTTAACCAGATTTCTGCTTCAGTATCTCAGTTCAGAAGTGGTAACTGACCTTTCCAAGCTCTTTACAAATGTTCATCTTTCAAAACTACGACTATCCAGCCTCACCAAGAATCCCAGAAAATTCTGATCAAGTTCCTTCCTCAGTGGTAAGCAAAGAATTTCTGTGTAATATTCATCACCTAAAAACATAATTGGATCTAAATTTCTACCTTCAGGTATAACAAACTCAGAGATCTTGCCCAATCTGTGCTTCACAAAATACAGATGAAGAAAAACATGAACTGATATTGTTTAGAAAATAAAAAATCCTTAGAATATAAGTGAAGGGAAATAGGATAAACATTGAAGTTCTGAAATAAGGACAGTAAAGGGTCCTTTGTGATGAAGACATGGAGCAGGAAGCACTTTTTTTAATATATGAGCACTAAACCATGCTCTAGACCCAGCACTGACTAAGAGATCCAGGAGATAGAACATCCCATAAAACCAAGCAGAAAAAAGACAGCTTGGAGGTTCTTCACTAGCATGTCCAAGGATAATGAATCCAGGAAGAAACAAGTTAAGCAGACCAAGAATAACCCATGTAAAAGAAATTCTGATGTAAAAAAGCCCCATCGAACAGTATGATGACAAGAACTGCTACTGGTCATTTTCCCCAAGACATCTATAAATTCTATCCCAAGAAAATACCAGAAATGTTGATTTTTTTTTTTTTAATTTGTAACCATCTAACTGCCCGGTCAAGAACATCCCATTAACCAGGCCCAGTTAATTCAACCTCTGGCAATAATCTGCTGGCTTTGAGGAAGTGAAGCACTTGTGAAGGAGCTCAGAAGGGAAGAAAAGCTCTCTGGAATTCTGAGATTCAATGCAAGGACAGCCTACGTGGACAGAGACTCACTGCAAAGGCTCTGATCCAAATGGAGAGACTCAAGGCTGAACTCACACAGCTCAGTCCTCTCAAATAATCCTCAGCAACCACATGGGATGAGCCACAACCCCACATTTTTTTAATACAACAAGAATTAAGTGTTGCAGATAACGACAGGTTAGTAGAGAGCAGTGCCAGTACTGCAACCCAGAACACCTGTAAGATCCCAGTTCTGTTCTGTAGCAAGAGGAAATGGTTGGGCTTCAACACAGCAATTCCAAAACCTCATTCTGCATTAGGCTATTAGGAGCAAACAAAACTGTTTCTATTTCCTCTACAAGGTGCAGTAAAAATTCAAATTGTAATGTGAGCTTTTTTTGTTCCATCAAGAAGCCACCTGCTCTGGCCAGTCTTTGAATGCAGCTTCATGCTAAGAACTTCAAGTAAATGAATAGTCTCTCCTTCTGGTTGTTCACTTAGCTTCCACGCAGTTATACACCAATCTACAGTCTGAGTAGGGCAGACTTGTAAATCTTTAATTCTAAATTGTGATCTGCAAAATACAAACTACATCAGACTAAATCTCCAGTCACCTGGTAACCCTGAGACCCAGATAAGCAGGGGAATTAGAGGGCAGAGGCAGGGAAGAGAAGCTAAGCTAGAAAAACTATCAGGACATTTCTATTGTTAAAAATTGCTTTGCAATTCATAGGCTATTCCTGCTACTGGAACAGAAAGAAGAAAGAAGTGAGAAATGTGTCAAAGGATTTTATTTTTTTTTTAATTTTTCAGACTATATTGAAAGATACTAACAATTGAGCAAGACTGTTTTGAGAAGGAAATACTCATTTTCCTTTTGAGCAGCACTACATTCTGGAGGTAATTTCACTCCTTTCAATAGGACTATTTCTGGATCAAGATACGCTTAGCAGCAATGAGGAGCTGAGAAAATTCTCATTAATGCTGTGCATGGTTCTGCTAAAGGCTTCACAAAGGCACAATTCAGATTTGGTTTGTGCTGCTAGTTGGGACAAGTTTAAGGATTTTAGTGTAATATCAGATGAAAACACTGCCTATTTCCTCCTGTCCTGTGTAACTCTGCACACAGTGTCTCTGCTGGCAGCTCTGCTCCAGAAAGGCCTTGGGGCAGGAATGGGGGAGGGTATTCCAACCAGGAACAGCATCCAAGATTCCAGTCAGGATTCCAAGCAGGATTCCAGCCAGGAGTCCAACCAGGAATATCAGTGCTCCAGGGTCAATGAACTCTCAGGGTTCTGCCCACATTCACAGACGCCGTGAAACACCGGGAACCAAAGATCTCCCAGACACAAACCAAGTGTCTTTGCTGCTTTGACTGCAACCATACAGAGGAGCAATACCATAAAAACTGGGACGGAGAGTTTCTTTTAAATATGTGGCCTAAATTTTAAAACCCCACAAACATCCTTTATATGTACAGTCTCTCCTTTATGGCAAATCCTAGAATGATTTGGGTTGGAAAGGACTTTAAAGCTCATCTTGTTCCAACCCCTTGCCACAGGCAGGGACACCTTCCACCAGAGCAGGGTGCTCAGAGTTCCATCCAACCTGGCCTTGAGCACTTCCAGGGATGGGGCAGCCACAGCTTCTCAGGACAATCTGCTTACCTGATTTTTTTCTAATTGGACTGACCATCCTTTACAGTGTTTGTGCCATGCCTGTCCCACTCTCCCAATGTAATTTACAATATTAATAACAGGCAAAGATAGTGAAAAAACAACTTCATCTACGTGAATGACCATTCCAACCAAAATCACTGAGGTTATGACTGACAATGCCTAGAAATTATCTGGCTTTTGTATGTAATCGTTGTTCACCATTATGTAGATTGGCATTTGAAGATGCTGATATTGCAGTTTGAGGGACTTCTCTTTGTCCTTGGCAGACTGAAATTAACTGATGATTAAAACTCTGCCACTCAATTTGAAAAGCTTAGGCAGAACAGGAATCTGATCTTCCAGCAGCAGCTCTGAGCACAAACGAGTTCCTTACAAGAAATACATTTTACTTTAAAAAAAATCCACAAGCAATTGTAGTAATGAAAGCTCTCCTTTCAATTAAAACCAGAAGATTGTGGCAATGTATTTGGTACACACTTTTAGGTGTTTAGATTCTCCACTGTAATGGCTACAAAGCCCATTTTATTGCAGTGGATGTAAAAGAAAAGGGAGGGGGAAAGTTATTTCTGATCACTGCTCATGCTGAAATACTTCTTGTTTACTTCTCTATATTCACAACCTCCCACCCACCTCCTTGTCTTCAATAAAATGAAAAGAACAGAGGGGGTAAAACAGGAAACATAAACAATCCCCATCCACGGCTGGAATGGAGCCAACCCAGGGTGAAATTTTATTCAAAGTTATTTTGCAGAACTACATTCAGCGCTGTAACCCAACAACTCAGATTTAGAAGTCTCCCTTGGGACCACATTTCATCATGTTGCATGACACACATTTAATTTTAGATATGCCATACACTCCTCAGTTCTCATTACAGTTACTCTATTTTTTTTTTTTACTTTAGCCATTGACATTGCTTTTGGAAATCACGCAGGCTGATTTTCAGTTTATGAGGATTTTCTCCAAGTCTTCTCTCCCCATGTAAGGGAAGTGCTCCAAATCCTTACAGATTTACAACTGACCAAAATATAGGGCTTACAAATTTCACAGTTAAAAAAAAAGAGAGAGAGAGCTAGTTTTATTTTAGCTCTTCCCTTGCACTAGAGACTCTGGAACAAGAGGATGTGTCCTTGCAGGGAGCACCTGAGGCTCTCAGGGAAAGGAGCACTGACCTTCAGGATCTCTCCATCGGCATAGAGCACGTACATGGTCACCTCGATGTTCTTCTGCACGCTTTTGCCACCCCTCTCGAAGTCCCCCTTCTCCAGGGTCAGGTAGAGGTCATTCCTGATGTCACCTGCAGGGACAGAGTGGAGCCACAGCCTTAAACTCCACAGGGGACGCCAGGGCTGTCCCAGCTCCATTCTGCAAATCGTTCTCTGTGTTCTGCAAGACGATGGCTGATGCCCAAATCATTGCAAGCAGCAAGTTAATTGTTAATAAGGATGAACAGTTTCATATCAGTGCAGAAAATCAGACTGTTGTTAGTAATGCCTTTAATAATGTGAATTCAGAGTCAATACTGGTTTTAAGTATGTAAGTGAGGAAGGGGAAAAATCCTCTTACTGCTGTGCTGTGCCTTGTTAGCTGACAAAACATCCTGAGCTCCACACTCCCTATTTCCAATATATTTTACAAAATATAAGTATTTTTGTGATGATCAGAATAACATTATGTTCAGTTAACCTTTTCAAGCATTTTCCATATTTTTCCTAATTTCCTTTTATCATAACAACAAAATAAAAGCAGCCTTTTTGGGAACCCGATCACAATTCAGTTCAGATGGATTAGGAAGGAATTATAAGTGTAACTCTGGCTAGATTTCTGGCTGGCCTCTGGTATCCATATGCATGGCTATATGAAAGCAGGCAGCATGGACTCTTGCCAGCTTCTCACCACGTCATTTTCAGGAGCTTTCAGACCAAATTACTATATTCAGAAATAGAAATGCTTGTGTCTCAGTATCTTGTTATCCTGAATTTCACAGGCTCCAGCTCACTTGGTTTGATTTTATTTTAGAATCTGATTTGGGAAACTGCTTTCAAAGCTAATTTGGTCAGTTCTAAGGCCTACACCAAAAGGACAGCAGGTAACACCTATTTTTCTCTAAGATTTAGTTACTGACACCATTTTATGATGGTTCATACTTAACACTTTTTATCTACTTGCCAGAAAGGCAAACACACTGAAGGGCAATATATAAAAATACAAAACACCCCCAAAAGCCAAACAAACAAAAACTCCAAAACCCAACCAACCAACAAAAAACCAAACACACAAAAAAAATTTAAACCCTTTCAAGGCAAGTATTCTGTTAATCAGCCCCCAAGACACGAAATAACAAAGTAACAGAACAAAGCAGAGACTCCTTCCATGTCTGACTTCTTCCACTTGGAGAAGCTGATGCAGTTAAATCTCTCTATTAATCAGAAGCACAATGAAATAAGGCAGCATTTGCTTTCAGGCAATGAGGGTCATCCTTTTGTGCCCCTCAAAGCAGCGCTTCAAATTCTTCCTCAAGTCTAAAACCCCACAGAACTTGGTCCTTAATCTACTGTAGGGACAAACAATAGAAGCTTTCAGTCCTGCTTTTGCTTTCAATTTTATTTCTGGAGATAAGCACAACTCTTTCAGCACGGGAAATCCAGCTCTGTGGCTGCCAGTCAGTGTTTGCTGGTAGGAACTCTCTGTGAAAGGGAATCTGTGTGCAGAATGCGCTCCTTTTTCCAGGAGCCTCCCTCTCCTGCAGGGCAGTGCTGGGAACAGCTCCCAGCCAGGGAGCATCAGCAGGGAAAAGATCACAGCAAGAGCCTGGTGAAAGACCTGGGATATTGGATCTGGTTTGGCTTATCAAAGCACAGCATCAAATGCAACAATCCAGGGGCCACAATAAGAAAATTATCTTAGGGTTCCAAATCAAGCTGAGACACCTCTATCCTGATTATAGGGATATCAAGGAAATACAAAATTCAGCAAAAAATATGGTTTAAGTTGGGTCTTTTGTTTTGAAAATGCTCCTGCTTAACAGACTCAGTCCCTTTTCCTCAGTAATTTGCACAATCAGGAAAAAAGTTTCAATTTGTATGCCGTAAATCTTAATAGAAATTAATTGTACTCACTATAATTAGCATTTTGGAGCTTCCTACTTATGACCTCTTTTCTGGAAGGCAGTCTGGCTACACAAAGTCCAATGTCAGATAGCAAATAATTTTCTAGCCTAAATTAAAGGCAGCATTTGGTTATATATAGCATCTTATCTTCTATTAAGCTTTACAGGAGGGATATTACTCCACTAATTAAAATTAAAAAAAGCCTGTGGGGTGGGGTGTAGAGGGATCTTAAAACCAGTGGATTTTCATAAAAATTAAGGAAAAAGATGGGAAAAAGTAATGAAATATAACAAAAAGTAATGAAATATAACAGTGCATCTTCTCTTGTAAAAATTGTCTATCGGATCTTCAAAAAATACAAAAGGTCACCATATACAGTAAAAATAGGAAATAAATGTACCTAATAAAGACAAAAAGCATTTACCCATGAGGTAGGGTGATTTTGGTGGAAATCACCTTCCTACAAGGATCAATCTCCTTTTCCTAACATTTCAGTTGATCTGAGGCCTCACGAGCCTTTTGCTTTTCTCCATTTGCTTGTGGTTTGGAGGGGTTTGAGCTCTGACAGCCCAGTGGGGGCACAGAACCCAGAGCAAAGGCTCGAGCACAGGGCAGCTGATTGCAATCTCTGCTCTGAGTGCGGAAAGCTCAGTGCCACGCTGGGGCAGTGGGCACGGGACACCTGGCACGAGACACCTGGCATGGGACACCCGGCACAGGACACCTGGCAGGAGACACCTGGCACGGGACACCCTGCATGGGACACCTGGCACAGGACAGTCTGCACGGGACACATGGCACGAAACACCTGGCACGGGACACCCTGCATGGGACACGTGGCATGGGACACCCGACATGGGACACATGGCACAGGACACCCGACATGGGACACATGGCACGGGACACCTGGCACGGGACACCCGACACGGGACACACGGCACGGGACACCCGACACGGGACACACGGCACGGGACACACGGCACGGGACACCCGGCACGGGACACATGGCATGGGACACCCTGCACGGGACACCCTGCACGGGACACATGGCACGGGACACATGGCACGGGACACATGGCACGGGACACCCAACACGGGACACATGGCACGGGACACATGGCACGGGACACATGGCATGGGACACCTGACACGGGACACCCGGCACGGGACACTCGGCACAGGACACATGGCACGGGACACATGGCACGGGACACTCTGCACGGGACACACGGCATGGGACACCCGGCACGGGACACTTGGCACGGGACACATGGCACGGGACACACGGCACGGGACACTCGGCACGGGACACTCGGCACGGGACACATGGCACGGGACACTCGGCACGGGACACTCGGCACGGGACACCCTGCACGGGACACACGGCACGGGACACATGGCACGGGACACTCTGCACGGGACACACGGCACGGGACACCCTGCACGGGACACATGGCATGGGACACCTGACACGGGACACCCGACACGGGACACCTGACACGGGACACCCGGCATGGGACACACGGCACAGGACACACGGCACGGGACACCCGGCACGGGACACCCTGCACGGGACACCCTGCACGGGACACACGGCACGGGACACACGGCACGGGACACACGGCACGGGACACATGGCACGGGACACTCTGCACGGGACACCCTGCACGGGACACTCTGCACGGGACACCCGGCACGGGACACATGGCACGGGACACATGGCACGGGACACTCTGCACGGGACACCCTGCACGGGACACTCTGCACGGGACACCCGGCACGGGACACCCGGCACGGGACACCCGGCATGGGACTGCGCCATGGTGGCATCTGCAGAGCGGCCTGGGCAGTTCCCAAGATAGGAACTGGGGCACGTGGCTTGCCTGGATTCATTCCATTGGCAAGAGACAAAGAGATAAATAATAAAGTTTATTTTAAGATGTCAGACCTTTCATGCACAAACAGCCCTGTGCTTGTGACAGCAAATCCTGCATTTTGGGGGAAAATCAGGCTGGTACCTCAGCTCGGAGCACAGAGGCCTCAGGCCTTCCCAAACAGCAGCACAGAGCAAAAAACTGGGTGAGCTGTGACCTCCCATCATCAGAACAGGAATAAAAGGTGCTACGAGGCCAGTGGGCCACGAGCATTTATAGAGCAAAGCCTGCTGCTGCCATTTGAAGCTGAGGCCTCTGTGCTGGGTGGCTGTCAAGGATGGACTGAAAACCTCACGAGTTTTCAGAATGGGAGTGGTTTCAAAGCTCCATCTCACTAGAACCGTTTTCCAGCTAAAAACAAAAGTCAGCTTCTTTTTAGCATAATCCATGCACTTTTTATATCTATGGTTACTGACACTAATTCCATATCAAATGCCTTGAAAGCCAGTATTTTCCATTATAATATTAAAGAATAATTTTCTCATGTCTTATGGGGCTCTTCCTTTATCAACTCCCTTCACCTTTATTGGGGTTTTGTTTGTTTTAACCTATTTATGTAGCCAAACGTCCAACATACAGTTGTTTAAATTATAAATCATAAATTATACCTTGGGGAGGTTCACTTGTATTGAAAGGAAATCCTCTCTCATATCACCTGAAATTATTTTAATGGTAATGGGGGCAAAAAGGAGTGGTGGAACAGGCTACATGAGCCAAATATTGATTTTGCATTTCAGTATAAAGGAATGTACTGGAAGACTTCCAAACAATTAAGATTTTGGACACTGAGAACAGGAATGGTCCCTGTTCTGTACAGAAGAATACTGTATCAAAAAAGGGTACATAATTCACAGAAGTTTCTGCAGGAGAAAGAGACACACATTTCTGATCATTCAATTCTAACTTCTTTTTTCTGAGCCGTCAGTGTTTTGTGACTTTGTGGA
The DNA here is from genome assembly GCF_015227805.2 of Hirundo rustica. Taxonomy (NCBI): domain Eukaryota; kingdom Metazoa; phylum Chordata; class Aves; order Passeriformes; family Hirundinidae; genus Hirundo; species Hirundo rustica. The sequence goes on along the minus strand of NC_053461.1, from coordinate 6,086,942 downwards.
TATGTAATATATCCCTGCAAGCTGAGAAAAAGTGGCAGATCCCAGAAGTCTGCGTGTGTAGGTCTAGTTTCAACTAAGTAAAATAGCTATTTATCCACAGAATATTGGATTTTTTGAGGTGAAAGTTTAGTCTTTTACAATTTAGGCAGCCAAAGGAAAAAAAAAATCAGAATATTAGTGTTTAGGTCTATTTTTATGAAATTGCTGAGCTGGTCCTATTCACTTAGGGGCCCACAGGTATCTGCAGGACTCTCTAACACACCTGGGTTTGGCATCTCTTCAAAAATAGTGGCATTTCACAGAAGAGTGAATGGGCAAAAAAGCTAATCAGAGTATCTTCCACAATGGATTCCGAAGAAAACCCAAACCTGTGCAGTTATGTCCCATCTATAAATGAACAACCAGAGCAAATCAGCATCACCCCACTGACCTGAACCAGGTTACAGCAGCTCAAGGAGGAGCTTTGAAGCAAATCATAAAGTGCAGAGGATTTCTGTTCCTGTGCAGTGCTTTCACATGTGCTGCCTGTATTTGTTTCAGCTCCTTGCAGGGGAACTGCTCTGATTCCTGGCTGAGGCTCTCACATTATCCTGGACATTCCCTTTCTGGATGGCTCTTCCCTGGAAGCTGCTGCTGAGCAGTGATGGGTCCCTGATCTCAAACAGCAAAACTGCACCCTCACCTGGAGCTGCAGCTGCCTGCAGAGCAAACACACAGCTGCCACTAAAGGACAGGGACTTCAGCACAGCTGAGGCTGGCAGGAGCAGCTCTGTGCTCCAAACCAAAGGGACAAGGACAAAGCGGCCGAGGGTCACCGGGAAGGGTCTCCAGCACCCCTGTCCTGTTTTCTGCTGCCCCTCAGGACTCGTTGGCAGTCTCATCCTCCCTCTGTGTGATTTCCCCTGGCTGTAGCAGCGACACCCCCTGTGACATCCCCTCCATATTCCCGCTGCGTTCCTGGCGCAGTCCCACACTCTGGAGATCACATTCCATCCATTTCAGCAGCTCGTTTCTCTGGCCCTTCACCAGCCAGCCAGCAGGGTTTTTTTAAGGCCTATATTCTTGAAATAGCTACAGTGAGCAATTATTAACATAATTGTGAGCAATATTACAGCAGCAAGGGGAAACAAAGCTTTTATCTGCTGCCTCTATGGCAAATTAAATTAGCTTTTTTTTTCCCCTCTAAAGAGAACATTATGCAAGTTAAACTCCCTGTGTTTCTCCAGCTTTCACTGAGCAGAACACAATTGTTTCAAAGAAAAGGGACAAGCAATACTTATTGGGTTATTTGCTACCCATTGTTTGACTTCTATGTATAGAAAAGAACTTATACAATGCCCTTTCTAAATGCAGTGATTTCCCTGGAATAATTGCCTTTCAGTAGAAGGAAGTTGTTTTTTAATTCTTTTTGTCTCCTCCAACTTTCCATTTCTACGAGTTTATTTATGATAATAATACTTCTTATTCTCCCTGCAGACACTTTTTGGTGATAACTATTACATAATTATGTCTTTTGCTCTCGTTAACACTCCTGCCATTAACATTCTGAGAATGGCTGATGGATTTTACCTTATCCTTCCCTCCACGACTTTGTGCTCACTGACTGAACAGATGCTGAGATGTTTCTCACTGATTCACCCGCCACAGTTACTAATTTTGCCTGAAACCCTGCGGTATGAAGAGAGACAAAGCCTCCACCTCCCTGTTACCAAATTTCCCTGTGATGTTATGATTCGCTGTCTTTATCAATCCCAACATTCCATGGAAGAGATGAAAATGGAAAAAAAGCAAGCAAAAAGCAGACATTACACAGAAAAGCAGAAACTTACACCCAACAATCTTCATCTCTGCATCAGAAACAAAGGGGAGAGGATAAAGGGAAAGGAACAGGAGAGAAGCCAGGAAATTAAGACAAGGAGAGAGAAAAAAGAGAAAGAAACATCACTCACGAGTCAGAGATGAAGCATGCACTTTTCATCAGAGGATCAAAGGAAAAGACAGAATACTTATCAGCACGTGGGCAAGGGGAGGGATGTCCTTGGGGGACTGACACACACCAAGCCTGTGCAATGGATTTCTGCACAGCAAGTTCTGCACAAAGCCCAGCTGCAATCCCCAAGGCGCAGCAGAGGCCTCACTGCTCTCAGCTCTGGGAAAGGTAAAACTGGCAGGATCGGATGCATGGCCTTAAACCCAGGAGCAATTTAGAAAAGGAATAACAAAAAAACCCAAAAAAACCCCAAAAACAAACCAACAAACCACAAACAAAACCCCACCACAACTTCTTCAGGAGGCTGCTTTGACCAAATTTTGCCAAAAAAGATAACTGAAGTCTTTATGATGCTCTTGTCAGATCACAACACAGTAGGAAACAAAGAACATTTTATCTTTACAAAAGAAGGCAGGAAGGGTTGTTTTGCAGAATATTAAGCTTGCTCTGCATAACCATGCACGATACAAACCCATAAAGACCAGTTTCACTTTGTTTCTTAATGATGACCAGCTACCACTGATGTTGCTCCTATCTGAGGGACAGAAAAAGAGGGCTTGATACAGGGAGCTAATGCTACAGTTCAGAAAACAAAAAGGGACAGGAAAACAGTAATGAGACACAGCTACAGGATTTTAACAGCTGAGAAGTGCACATGTGAAAGGATTTCCTGTTAAAAAAGAAAACTAAAGCATTCAAACCTATGACAAAAAAAAAAAAAAAAGTTGGAATGCTAGAGCTATTTACTTTTTTACAAACAGATTTCTTGGTTCAGCAGAATGATCACTGCTTTTTTTAAAAGTACCCGGTGACATAGCCTTTATTAATTTATTCATAAAAAACATTTTTACACTGTCCTGAAAAATCTGTATCCACTTGCAAAATACAAGTCATGAACTTTCTGTGCTGTTTTCTGGAAGAGGAAACACATTAAACCCGGTGTTTAACAGCAAACAGTTCTGAAGCAAAGCAAGGAGGAGCTGCTTTGACAAAGCCTATTAAAGCAGCCGACATGGCTGAGAACTGCTAACGTGCATGACAGGCTTCACTCTTTGGCTGGGGGTTTTTTGTTTCTTTTTTTTTGGTCATGTGTGTCCCCAGTGAATTATTTTCAACTTTAGACAATACTCATAAAGCTAAGGAAGAATGTTTGATCCTGGCTGTAGAAACATAAGCACAAAGTCAACCGATAGACATTCCTTGTTCATGTAGCTGGGCTAATCCACCTGAAAGGTAACAGAACCTGAATGTTCTGTCCTGGATGTCAGGCAAACACCAACCCCAACTGGATCTGCTGTTTTAAAAGCAAACAACAGGCAAATACCTGCTGTCACTTGAGTATATCAAACATCCTTTGATTTCCAAAAAACTCCGATTAGTAATTAGATTGAACGCTGTTTGCTGCATCAGTGGAGTTCCATTACACTTCCATCTACTCATTTTCCAGAGATTTCATTATTCTGGAGAATACCCAAGATTGTGAAAGCCTTTGTTTGGAGCCCCATTCGTGACTATCCCTCTCTTCACAGCTCCTCTCTGCTCTGGCAATGTCCTCATTTATAACTCCAGTGAAAGTTCATTCACCCTTCCTCAGCTGCTTTGCTTTCCTTACTCAGTATTTACAGACATCTACAAACTGCCTTTCCTCACAAACAGAAGCATTATTCTTACCTAATTATTCTTACAATGCCTAAAGCTTTGCATCTAAACTCAGTGTATGAGCACCTCTTGTAGCACACCTGGAATCAAGGAGAAATTCTGTGCCCAGATCCTCTTGTGAGGCAGGAAGCATTTAACAGCAGAATGGTGATCCTCTCACACATTTGATTCTATCAATCAGCATTTTGGCCTTTTATATATATGTGTGTGTGTGTGTCTAAATATGTGTATGAGTCCAATTCCAAACAGGTTATCATCTTAAAACCCCAGTGTCTTCCCAAAAAGAACTGTAGCTCTCACAAAGAGAATCTGGAAAATTGGATTAGCTGCAATGAATGGAGAATTTTAAAAGCTTAGGGCAGGAGCAGTTTTTGTACGAGCACTGCTGAGCTGTTTGCTCAAGCCCTGGCCCAAAGCAGCAAATACAGGGGACACAGTGTGCATTTTCCAGAGGGCCAGGGCCCAGAAAACAAACAAACAAAAAAATTACTCAGCGGAACACTGAGGACACGAAGCTGTTCCTTCACCTTCAGTGGCCTCAAGCACCTGAGGTTCAGCTTTATCCACTGAAATGGAGGATCAAGCAGTTCTTGCAGGAGAATCAATTCCCTTGCAGGTGTGTAAATGTGACACATCCAGCTGTGATCTCAACTACAGCTCACCTTGCTGCTGCTGTGTCTGTACCTCAGCCTGCAATAACTCATCTTTTCCCTATTTGATTGCTTTGGGTTATGCCTGGAACTGCTATAAGGTCACTGAGAACCAAAATTTATAATTTGCTTTATAGCCCACATCTGCTGCTGCTCTGTTAGCACCATTTTGAAGCTCATTAGTAAATATACAATCCTTTGACTCTTTAGTTTATAGGAATGCTTCCCACCTACTCCCTATTGTATTGTGGTTTCTGAAGAGCTTCCATAACGAGGCCACAACTACTTCTGGTACTGATGTCTCACTGCAGCCTTTTGAGTAATAAAATCTGATGTTTTTCCCATTATGCTTTCACCAAATTTCCCATGTCTGTAAAGTCATCCTTCAGCTTGCTCATCGCAGCAATGAAGTAATAGTTCCAATGCTACTAATTAGCAAACCCATTTCTTACCACCCTGTAAAGTCAAGCCACTGTAACACCAGATTTTATGTGGTTGCATGACTGCAACCCACATTCTGGGTTCTTCTCTAAATGAACTCTTGGCTCTGCTGGGGCTGCCAAGCCAAGGATTTCTGCAGCTGCTGCTCCAGAGGTGAGGAGCAGAGGAAGCACAGCAGGGCTGCAGCCAAGACACTGCTGCTCTGTGAGGCCAGAGGGAAAATCCAACCAGGGCTGCACCTTCTCTGCTTCTCATTACAAAAGGACCACAGGAACTCAAAACCATCAAGGTTGCAAAGTGGAAACACATTTTTTTTCCCTGGTTTTGGATTGTTGGGAAGAGGAAATTTCATGCATTTAAAAAGAAACATCCCCTATGCTGAGTGTACGAGAGGAATATTAACTGGCAGGGGTCATGGGGAATATCAGTGCAATCTTTGCAGATCCCCTTCTATCCATGTGATTTGAACTACTTCTTTGGCTGCAATGTCTGTTCCTGACAATGTTTTAGCAATTGCCTCCCCAAATCTGGCATTTACTGATAAATAAGACAACTCTGTTACAAGTCTCGCTCAAGTGAAGTGCCCATCCCAGTTGCACTGGATTGGAAGAGTACAAGAAAAGAATGATATTTTCAGCTTGGAGCTGCTCTGTTTACCTGGCATTATAACATCAGGAAATCCCAGCTTCCTGGTGACAGAAACGCCTCTGTTAAAGATCATGGGGTTTTCCCTTCGGATCTGCTCCATGTCACCACGAAGAAGCTGAAGAGATATTATAAGTCCTGGAAAAAAAAAACCAAAGAAGTTCATTGTTTCTGACCTAAGAATTAGATTTTGCGTGTACAAAGCATGCAGGTAAACTAACATTTTGCTCCACAGTTAATTTAATACAATATACAAACACAGAGTTCTTTTCTCCCTTGGAGTAACTGAAAATTGAAATGGAGGAAACAAAACTGTTATAAGGGATCAGTTAAGAACACAGAATTATATTAAAATACAACTCCTAGCAGTCAGAATACTTAATTTTGCAGACATGTCCCAGGCTACAGAAAGTACTTCCACTATTTCTATTCCTCACATGCAGCAGGTTACAACACACGTATAAGCAATGCCTCCTCTGTCTGAGGGATCACCAACCACACAAAGCTCTGGAACATTCTCTGAAGTGCTTTTAGTCCTGCTTTACACCATGAAAAAACCTTAAATCTCCAAGGGTATCTGTTCCACTCATTTCTTCAATTGCTTCGTAGAAGGATGTTGATTTTAATGAAATTCCCAGCAGCTCCTCAACGTGTTTCAGAGGTGCCAACTGGCCAAACTGACTTCAGCAAGCAGCCCTGTTGTCGAGTGTATCATCTGAACAGCTGGACTAGGAATAATTACACACTTAATCTCACTCCAGCTGTTTTCTCTACTTGCTTTTAATTTACAACATAGGAGAGTGTACTGGTAAAATTACGAAGTCCAGCATTACCATACAAAAAAAAACAACCCAGGGCTGAGCTCAGCCATTTGAGCCCAGTCTCACCTGCTGAGCACACTACCAGCTCCACATATCCATGAGAATTACTTGCACAGAGCAATTTTCCACATTCCTTATCTCCTGCAGCGTCACTCGGTTAGGAGCTCCCTCTGTCCTCTCTGTTCACAGCCCAGAACAACACCCCCCAAACCCTGCCTTGGATGCACATTTTTGCACGAGCCATTCAAAGTCCTGCTCTTTCCTAAGCTCAATATCTGGGCTTTGTGACCAACATTTAGTCACCATTTTCTCTGACAAGTTACCAGGGGAACAAAAGCAGGAGTATCGTGTACCTCCCCACCCACTTCCTGCCTTCTCCCCTTGAAATCATTTTCAAGCCTGTTGTTTGGCTCCAGCCAAATTCGGCAAATGAGTAGATACCCAGATTACATGAAGATTGTATAAATTAATGCATATTGGGAGTTGAGATGAAAAAAAGGAGCACAAACCCTTAAAACGAAGGAATAGGGAGGCCAAGCAGCCAGCTGGACAGTCAGCATGTATGGGCTCCAAAGCTGCCAAAACATGGACATGCAACTGCCCAGCTGGGTAGGCAGGAGAGCACTGCAGGGAAAACACAGGCTCTGAAACCATCTAAAAATCCAAACCCTTTGAACACCAATGTATGAGGGTCTCTGTGTGTAGAGGTTTCAGAGCACACAAGAGACAGATGTTCAATAGAAATCAGCCTTCACTGATTTTGCCACTTCCAGGAAGACTTGTTCATTTTATGCCCTTTATGTCCTTTAAACCAATGAAAATAAATTTGAAAAATCCCAGTGTAAAAGAACTGGAGCAAATTTGGAAGTTCAGATATTTTGCTCAAGTTTTCAAGGTATAAAGGATTTAGGGAGATCTTTTAATGATGACTAGTGGATAACTTTAACTGTAACAGGAGGAGGAGCAGGGAATGAAACCAGCTTTACACACAGTAAAACTCCAAACTTGCAAAATGTTTTATTTGCTTATTGTTGTGCTTAATCTCTTCTATGGGAGCGCGCACTGCATATTCCACTACAGTGTCTCAACATGCAAACAAGCAAAATTAAGAAAAATTTAGTATTTGGACATCACCGTGATTCAGGCACTCGGTAACGAATGCAGAACTGGCTATAATGAGGCTGAACTGTATCCTATCAGCTGCTTCATTTGGAATGGGAGAGCAGTGATATCTGTGAATTAGCAACTGCAGACATCATTACAGGAGGTAAACAGATAAGACAGGATTTACTTTCCCTATTTATCTGTCATTAGCTACGAAAGGAAAACCTCACATCTCAGTGAATTTCTCTGCTACAAATAAGCAGCTGTTTCCTAAAGGAGCTGTTGCTCTGACAAACAAGCACAAGGAGATGTTTACCATAGTTGGAGCTGGGGGCTGTGTATTTGGTGCTGGACTTGCGGATGATATTTTCATGGATCTGGCACCACTCGTTTTCATTGTTACACCTAGAACAAAAGAACACTAATTCAGGTTAAATGCTTTCTGCTCAACCATCCTGGAACACGACAGTCAACTTTGCTGTAGAGATGATATGAAAGCTTGTAGGGCTTGGATGAAAGAGAAATACCACATATCTCTTATTTTTCAAAGTGGAAGGAAATAAAATATTCTCTAATAGTGATGTCCTTTCAATGGAGCTGGTGGTGGCTCTTCTGCCACCAAAGCCATCCCTCTACTCTTCAGATTATGACAGAATGAAGAAAGCTCTGGACATTCTAGCTGAATTCTGTCATGTAGAGAATGAGTGCTACACTTCTGTTCAGGAGCCAAATATGCAGGAATTGAAGTGCCACTGAGACAGGAACCAAGGAAACCAGCCCCACGTTGAGGTCACAGGCTCCTGTCCCACAGGATGGGAGAGACCTGGAGTGTCAGACTGGGGAGAGAAAGGCAGAAAACTGAACTGACCCTCTTTATCAAGTCTGACATGAAAGATGAGCCATATCATCTTCTCTCGTGAAAAAAATGGCACCTTGACCACAGACAGTGCCATTGGTTAAAAAAGAACGGAAAAGCAGTATGTGCTCAAGTCTAACTGCATTTTAAATACATCTGTGCTTTATTTAAATCACAACAGCAAGATTCAATGATTCCCCATGAAGTCAGCAATTTTTAACTCAGCAGCAACAGTGAATCTCATTTCTCCTGAAAAGCAATTGAATTAAACAATTAATTGAATTAAACTTTTGTCCTCTTGACTTTTAAAGGTTAAAAAAAAACAACCAACCCCAACTAATACTCCAGCTCCTAGGAGTTTTGAGAAACAAATCACTTTGTAAAACTTCTCCAAGGATATTACCATTTTCCCCTTTTTTTGTTTCAAGAGTACAACATGTCAGCACAGCCAGGGTAAGAGACACACTAGCTCCTGAGAAGACAGCGGGGATGTTTTTGTTTGCTGCATTATGTAACTGAAGAACAGCATGGCAGAAGAAATTCAGCCTATCTACAAGTAGGAGCTGGTAATTTCCTACAGCTTCAGTCTTGCAAAACTATGTGCTGCCAAGAATAATGAGGTAACCCCCAAAGCCCGTGATGGCACAATTACTGACACCCCCAAATGTTCTTAGAACAGCAAAAGGAACAGAGGCGACATGGAACAAATGAAACACACAGTACATTTCACTTGCTCTACTGCCCACCCCCTGTAAGTACTCTGTCCCTTCTGGGAGGAGACACCAGTTCCCACAGAGTCACACAAAGCACAAAGTGGCCTTGAAGAACTGCACAGAATGATAAATTGTTTGTATTTGCACTCCCCAAAATGATCCCTCAAAACCAAAACACAACAGAGCTAAGGCATTAATGGAGAGTACAAACCCCCTGCCAATAACTGTGGTGGTGCATGCTAATTCAGCACTCATCAAGAAAAAAATAATTATCTTCATATTGTCAACACATTAACAGTCATAAATAATATTCTCCTAAAAGCAGAGAGAGAACCTATAGCACAAACTCTATACCATCCTCTCTCCTCACAGTTACAAATGTCTAACCTGTGGGCATTTTTTAGTTGCTGTACCAGCCTAAGGACTGCAAGTTAAAAGAGGTTTCAGCCTCCAAAGACTGATGCCTGCAAATTAACCTGCAACCAAGTTATCCCCAAATCAATCAACTGTAAAGGCAGCTTAAAGCCAGGTTTGCACCAGCTGCCAGTGGAAGCTGCACTCTGCATTTCCTGAGTGCCAGGAAGGAAGATCTCCCAGCTTTGACAGGCTGGCCTGGAGTGTGTCTTACTGCGCTCGCATTTCACCTGTCCAAATACCAAACACTTGAAAGAATCTATTTCTCCTTTAAATGAGATTTTTCTCCTGAGCCATCCATCGCCTTTGAGGCCGGCTGGTTGTGCAGCAAATGCACATTTGGAATGTTTTCATCCCACAGCAGCCCGCGGTGTCAGCAGCTGGGGACAGCAATGGGATGTCAGCTCTCACCCAGCTGGGCAAACAGCACCAATGGAACTGCAAAAGGGAAAGGCATTCAGGCTTTAACGGGTAAGAATTTTAAGCTCTATGGCTGGAGAAGGAAGGAAAAAAAAAAAAAAAAGATTGAAAGAAAATAGGACACAAAAAAAGAAACAGAAATAGGGAATATGGAAGACAAATGCATGAAGTTTTCAGGGGAATTGTAAGATGGACACAAAGAGCAATGTTCAATGAGCAAAAAAATTCATTAAAGATAAAAATTAATACAAAATATTAAGTCGAGTTATTTCAGAAAAAAATGGACTGAGAATTTAACTTTCATCTCACTTTTAAATTATTTTGCATATTAAAAAGAATAATAAAAGTAAACCTTTATGCTTTCGCATAATGAGCTTATAACTACAGCTGTGGTACTCTATCCTCTTAGGGAGATTTTAACATGACTGTGGGATTAACAAAGAGGAAAATCTCAATTGTGAGAAAAAATATTTTTCAGACATTAATCTTTAACAATAATAAGGCAAGCCGAGAAAGATTGGTGAAGTAAATTGATTTTTCCCCCCTCCCATAAGCATTCTCTTGTAGATTCAGCAGAAGTCTCCATTGACAGACCGTGTATTTGTTTCAGCCTTTGTTAGGTTTTTAGTCTCAATTTTTTTCCTGCTTCTCCCTGTGAAAAGGCTTTTCTAGCAGCCTCATTTGTGGCAGCTGTAAGCTTTAGCCACACAGTGTATAAAAGGAATGCTTTTTACTGCTCCTCGAAAAATACAAATACACCTCTCTCCTTATTCATCTTTATGATGTTTTGGAGTTGGCCTGAGGCATTTTAACAGTAATCAAAATGAGAGCAGCAGGTAAGAAAATCAGTTCAGGGCTGTTTAAGTACTCATATTCAATTTTAAACTTCCAAAGGACAAAACCCTGTCATTTCAATTGTAGCCTGTGAACACAAAAAGGCAGGTTAGCTAAAGGAATGTGCAAAGAGAAGATGCAAAAGACAAACCTGTGAAAACTCTGTCATGAAAGAGCAGCTATCAAAGCTGCACAGGGGATGAGCTGGTGCCCCTCAGACAGATCCATGTTCCCTCCTGAATATTTCTGCAGGAGGTTGACACAGAGCACTGCAAACAGCAGTGACACAAAGGAACGATGCACAAGCCTTGCAACAGCCCAGGAGAGTGCTAACAGTGATAGAGAATTACAAACATCTGATTACAGAGCTGAATTCAGCCAGGGGCTCTCCCTGCCCACGTGTGGAACAACTGGTGCAAATGTGCTGAGGAATTTGCCAAAAACAGCTGGTGACCTGGGTGCTGTGAAGGGAATCCATGCTAACAAAATACTGCAGACTAGCAGGAAGAAAAGGGAAGCTCTGTATGCTGTGATTTTTATTTCACCGCTGTACCAAGACTTTGGGTTGCTCTAAGGGGCTGTGTGACTCCACTTGTCACCGACCAAGTCCAGTGTTTCAACAAGCTTTTTCTGTTTTATTTTTCAGAAGCTAAAGAGGCATTAAATGGGCAACAAAACAGAAATCTAATCATCAGAATGTTCCATTTCTGTAAACATTCAAAATGCTGCAGTTGCAATACATTAACAGCGTATCTACAAAGCCAATAGAACCATACAGCCAAATCCCACGGGTCTGAGAGAAGCTGAATGTGACAAAAAGCCAAGACTGGCCAGACTCTACTGACAGAGAGAAGAAAGATGACATTTTCTTCCCTATAATTTGACATTTTTGCTACAATTTTCCTAACTTTTGGCAAAGGAAGAATGAAAGAGCTGACTCTGAGAGACTTTTGTTTGGACTTGAGAGATTTCTAGTGTGTGAAGAGACATCCAAGAATCTTCAGTGAACAGCGAAAGACATTTTTTCATTTAGTTTCCCTTGAAGGTCACATTTTCTGCTGCTGAATGCACTTCTCAAAGAATGACAAAGTTCCATAACCCACTAAATTTTCTTATTACTCTCAGTAGTGGCCACAGACCACAAAGCAGTGTCAGATGTGCCTCAGCCCATCTGCAAAGCAGATCTTTCCAGTATTTATCCTCACTGACAAGGGATTTAAATATTCCCTGCAGTCTCCAGTCGGTTTGTCTGTGGCCTCTTTATTACAACTCTGAGACCACATTTCATAATAAGAATTTGCTCGTTCAAAGTTCAAAATCACAAATAACTGACGACAGATTCCTGCTCAAAAAAACATTGTTTATTTTGAGAATTTTGGTCACACACTGTTGACTTCAGTTGTTTTCTACTTCTTTTGTTGGCTGCCATGAGTGGTAAGGAATAGCAGATGAGGCATGAGTTATTATTCACTTCATCAGACGAAATGCAGCACATTTCTTTGGGTTTGAACTCAGCAGATCTTAAATAATTCACATTAATAAAAGAACGGCTTTGCAAGTCACGTAGATTTGGGCAATACTCAATAACTTCTGAGGCATTTCCCACACCTGAAACATCTGTGGATAACATTCATTCATCCCTCTGAGCTGCTGGAATAACAGAGAAGCAAAACATTTCCTCCTAGGAGTTACTCACGTGTAAACTTTGAGCACAAAGTCCTTCTCCTCCTTGATTTCCGAGATGGACTGGAGCACATCCATGATGCTCAGCACTGCACAGCCGTAGGGGCGCCGATAGTGCAGGTGGGGAGGGCCTTTCTTGGAGTCATTGAGCAGCATGCGCCCTGAAAGGAGGGGATTCCAACCTCAGGGGTGGACACGAAGCCACATCCCGTGTCCACTGCCCCTCGAGGACTCACAGCCAGCACACTGCAGCTCCAGGCTGAGACTCCAGCCTGGCTCTGGAGGAGCTGCAGCTGCCTCTCCCCAGCCCCACGTGCTGGGCTGTGCTGGTGCCAGCCCAGGGGGGCTGAGCAGGACTGGCACAGCACCAACATCCCCCTCCTGGGGGCAGCTGTGGGAGGGGACACAGCCAGGACAGCTGACCCACGCTGGCCGAAGGGATGGCCCACACCACATGACAGTGACAAGGGAAGGAGGGGTGGGGACATTTGTCACTGACGGGTTTGGCTCTGTACACTGAGGCCTGGCTTCCTGGGAATGGCTAGGCATCGACACTTGACTGAAAGTAGAGAATGAATCTTTTGTTTTCCTTTGCTTTATCAGACTGCCTTTATCTTCACCCATGAATTTCCTTCCATCTCACTTCCCCCTCACCCCCATCCTGCTGATGAGGAGAGTGACAGAGAGGCTCGGAGGGCACCTGGGGCCAACCCACCACAGCTTTTCACTCCTAAACTTTTCAAACCCAGAAGTCCATTTGAACCTACATCTCACTCAGCCAAAACCAGTCAAGGGCAAAGTGAAAAGCGCCATGTCTGGCCAGCTTTGATTTGCAGCTCCATGACAGATATCCGCATCCAGCTGGGCTGACTACAAATCATCTGTGGATGAGCCAAGAACATGGCTCGTACTCACCAGCCTGACCCACACAGAGATGCACTGTGCTCCTTCCTTAGGGGGAACTATTTGCACAAATTCTCCTTTGATTCAACTGCTTTAAGGGAATGTATTCTATATTGCATATAACATATGTAATATTATATATTGGTTGTTTATCACATTTGGATGGATCCTTCTTGGAGCACGGGAAGGAGAATTTTGAGGTACAAAGCTGCTCTGTAATTAACTCTGTAATTAACTTCCTATTACTGAGGAAGTTTTTAAATAGAGCAAATGATGCCAAGGCCAGAAAAATCACTGTGATATCGAAGTGAACTTGTAACATTACACATAATAATTTGTGCAGCCCTTGCATCAAGGTTAATACAGCATCTTTCTCCAAGCTTCATTTTCTACAAGCTTTCTACAAGCCTCAAGTGATAACAGAGCAATTCTGACATGCAGGCTCTTATCAATGGGAAGTCAGATAATGAAACCCCGACCCCTGACACATTTCTGTCACTGAAAGCACAGTGCCATTCCCAGGACAACACACAAAGCTCTCTTTGGAGCTGCTGTACCTCAGGAAAGGTGGCAGTGGCTGGTAATGGGTGTGAGCAGTGACTGGGCTGGCAGCAGGCTTAAAAAGCCTTTCCTTGCAGCACTGCCTGGCCATTATTCAGTCACCTGAAAACCCGAGACACACGAAAGGCACTGCATTCCTCATTTGTTTACAATAATACAGCTGAGGAAACTGTCCCTGCTGCTCCTACTAGACACTGTTAGCAATTTAGGCCTAATATTTAAAATAAATTATACTTAACACAAGTAAAAGATGTACTTGCACCACAGGCTCCTACAGCAGCAAAGAAATCCAACAGCCTCTGATTTACTCGACGTGGATGGTCAGACATGCTGTAACCCAGCTATATCACCAGTAAAGAGATCTCATTTGAAATTTTTAAACATTAAACAAAAAGTCTTTTTACTTTGTCCCTCTCCTGTAGATGTGGTGTTTATCAAAAATTCTGTTTCAGACTCAGAAAAACAAAATCTCTGTTAAACACTCATCAGTAACTTTTTAACACTTAGCTCCATATGGTCTGAATGTCAATCAGTCTGTGACTGAGTTTTCTAAATGTGTAAATCATTATAAAGTCAGCTAATTAAAACAGATATAAAAATAAGAGCTCTGTTTATTACATGGATTTCAAGCACTAAATCATACCGTACCTATTCGGATTACATGGGCAACTATGTACAAATCCCTCTTCATGTCCTTGCTGCTGAGATCCTGAAAGATTGGAAAAAAGAGAGACATTTCAACGTAAGTGCCTGCAACTATAAATGTGGATGAAAACTCTGTTACAGAAAAGCAGGTCAAGACTTTTAAAAATGAGCTTTAAGAAAAACCAAATAGGAGAAGAACCTACAGAAGAAAAATAAGTGTTATTGACTCTGAGAAAAATTTAAAAATAAAGAAATAAATTAAGAAAATACACATAGGACACTTTTCAGCAGCATTTCGCATTCACATGTCAGAGGCCACCTTAATTGCAATTTCCTTGGTATGTTGTACTTTTCATTGATAACTTCACAAACAAACAACAACTTCTGAGAAATTCCTCCTGCATTTTTTTTTTTTTTTTTTTTTTTTTACAGGAAAGGTCTAAGAAACATTTCTTCCTAAAAACCCAGTTTTCCCTACGCCACTCACCTCCCAGACAAGACTTTAAACAGATACTCTGTACTGGGAGAATATTCATCCCTGTTTTAGACTAACACAAAAAGGCTCCTCGTGCTCTACAGCAACAGCTGCTGCTTCTTTCCCTACTAAGTGCTGTCATCTCACTGTCAGGTACTACTTACACAAAAATTAACCAGAACAGTCTCTGATTCAGATAAAATCTCGTGGTTTTCTTTAAAAAGCTCCTCAACCACAAGTTATTATAACCACTGTAAAAGGAAATAATGCTATTTTTACATAGAGAGGGGAGGAAATTTCAACTGTGGACATCTAAAATCTGTTATTCCTAATCTGAACCAGTTTAGAATTAAAACCTGCATTTTGCTGAAAGCTAAAATATGAACCTTAAATCACACAGCGAATTTCTTTCCCATGTGACTTGAGAACCCAAACCTCAGCCAGTGAGATTATGATGGAAGTGCAACTCCAGGTTACACAGCACAATAAAAACTGGCACAGTGACTCAGAACTAGGCATAAAGGGAATTTATCCTAAGGAGGAGATCCAATCCCTTCCCAATTGTGTTATATTGCTAAATTACAGCAGGCAAGTAATAAATTCATGGTGGTACCTCCTTGCTGTCTGAAAGCAGCTCTGTATTTCCCAGGGCAGCATATGCAGGGAGCTGCACAGCCACTGTTTGCGATGCTGCTAATCAGCAGATCTGTCTCTCCAGAGCCAAAAAATGAAGCTACATAAACCACTCTTAGCATCTCGTCCTCAGGCTCCATTCTGCTGCTGCACCAAGAAGGGAACACACTTTCTAGGCTTTCTCCACCACCCAATATACCAGGGTAACATATGGGAGCCTTTATCTTGCCTGTCTTGGAGACAAAAAGTTCAACACTAAAAGGGATTTGACATAGTTTTTATCTCAGTAATGCCTGACAAGACATTTCAAACAGCAAAAAACCTTGGAGGTAATACTTAATGCTCTAAGAGCAATGCATTCCTGAAAATATCCGTGCTTTGACAGGGGGAATTTTATTATACCATCAGATTACCAGTTATAATTAACAGCAATTTAAAGAATTATTTTTTCAAAGGGCAGCTGTCAAAACATCAGAAAACGGCAAGGCATGAACATATTGATGAGTTCACACTTTAGCTGCCTTTCCAATTTCACAAATATACTGTGTCACAGGCAAAAGACAAAGAACGTGGGCCCAGATGGCCTTGCATTTCAGTTTGTACAGCACAGGCTTTTTACAAGGCAAGAAATTCTTACTATGTCACGGACCAAACAATCAAAAGCCCCAACCCCTGCGAGGAAGTTTTCAGATAATTCCTCTGCAGAGAATCCAGCCACATCTCCCAGGACAGGGAGAGGATAAACTACACTTACTGGTTATTCTTAGGACTGCATGCACAGCGTGGGTATTTCCCACACCCTTCTGAGCTTCCTAAATGATACTGACTGATACACAACACAATTTCATTATAGTCCTAACTGAATGGCTTTTTTAGAAAATCATCCCTAAATTTTCTCACCTGTATTGGGTATGGAGGAGAGTTAGTTACTCTACAATAGCGGTTAGTTCTTTACAATGCTGGTTTCTAGAAAGGTCTGCTTGTGTGTTAAAAGAACCCCAACACCATCACAACCACCCCCAAACCACTGGAATCAAGGATACCTGTCTGCCACTAATTAGTTATTTAATTGAGCTGCCAACCTCATAGGCCAGAGAAGAAGGTATTTATCAAAAATAACAACCTTGTTCCATTTTAATTCAGACCCAGGAACGTTTCTAACGCGTGCGCAGGCCGAGGTTTGCTTGAGTGAGCTTTGATCTCCACAGCAAGCAGTTTCTCACCTTTGCTGTGATATGACAGGAGATGTAAAACCAAAGCCTGGGTAGTTTTCATACCTTACACAAGGAGACAGCTGAACCCTTGGACGTAACAGAGACAGCAGGAGAAGACAGGGAGCCCTTGAATTATCTAAGATATGGGATGCTTGCCTTGGGGAAAGATTAGAGTTTTAGAAAGATACAGCAGTGTGGTGAGGGAGGGCAAGGAAATAAATAGATTTAAAGTCAAGATGAACACAAGCTTGGGAGTGGACCTGAAAAATCACAAAACTATCTTATCTCAAAAGCATTTCATAACTAAGATGGTTATTCAAAAAAGCAAATATTTACTGCTCTTTTACTACACACTTTGGAAAGTTCTCTGAACACATTAATGAAAAATACTGCTTTAGAAGGGTGAGATTTTTTGCACAATTATAATTCCCGTTACACAGAGTACACATTCATTATAATTCTTGTTACGTAGAGTACACGTTCTGTAGCAGATGAGTGAGGGAGCCTGAGCATCCTGGAGAGCTGAGGCTGCAGGACCTCTGGTATTTTTGCAGTGACGGGGAAGGGAGCTCAGGAGATATCACTGGTCAGAATTGGGGTTGCACTGGCAAATGTCTGCAACCCCAGGGCTGGCTGCTCTTGGGCTATACTGGCCCTGCTCAGAATATGCAGCAGGTCTCTCCTGGAACTCTGTTATGGCCTTGGCTGTAATTTATCATCCCTTTTTAAAGGGTTTAAGGGCTGGTTTGCAGATCACCATAGCAAAACTGTTTCACACCGTTCACCACTTGTTCCATGACCCCAAGTTGTGTTGCATCGGTGAAGGTGGGGAAATCTTTTCCAAATTGATGAACCTCAGAGGCCAGAAAGTGCCAAAGCTGATACAAAGTCTGTGCTGCCTTTTGGGGTATTCCTTAGGGCAGCTCCCAATGCTGCACTCAGCTGACCCAGACACCAGTGCTGAACCTTAACCCTGCCCACCCTGTCTGGGCAGGGCCAGACTCTGGGTGTGAGTTACCATCTCTGGGGTGACACTGTCTCCTCTGCTGGTGTTTTATCAGCTGGCAACACTGCACTGATGGTAGAAAACCAGAACTGCTACTGAGGTCAGCATCCAGGTCAGTGTTACTTTTGGACTGCATCTTCTAGATCCAGACGGAGACAGAACTCAGCATCCTTCCACCTGGATCTATTCCGATCCCTAAGAGGAGGAATTCTGCTGCCTTCCCAAGGGAGAGAAGGGAACAGTGCTGGGCACCATGCCTGGTTCAGTGCCCAGCCCTGCCCAACCTCAGAGAATGTCACTGCCAGAAACAAAGCTCTGCCATCTCTCCTCTTCACTGAAGGTAAAACCCCTCCTGCTACAGAGCTTCCAGCATGTGCACTAACTAAAGGCGAGTCACGGTGGAAGGTGATAATCACACCTGGGATCTGAGATTCCTTACAGTTCTTCTGGGAGGAGCTGTTAAGTTTCAGAGTCTCTGAATTTTCATATTCTTTCTGAGAAAAAGCAGATAGAGTGATGGTCTGACACTTGATTCTGAGGGAATTCTAAACACAACTTAAGACCAGTGCAGAAGGGATTTCTGACAGGGGCACGTAGGGACAGGATAAGGGATAACACTCGTCTGATTTTCATTCAGAAAAAAGTGCTTTGTTCAGGCCATCACAGCCTTTTCCCCTACTCTGTCATCTAAGAGCACAGCACATCCAATGAAAATATTCAGAATTTCACACTATCTGCAGGAACAAATGCAAGTACTTCAGAATATTCACTTCGCCATAAAAACAATTTAGAAGTACATTCACTTTCTATGTTAGCATTTAGTCAAAACCATAACAAAACTTAGAAACTATTTCTGTTCTACTGATTATATTGGAGAGGAAGAACTGAGTTTCCTTCCCCTCAGGAAACCTCCAAGCCCACTCCTGTGAGGGAGAAGAAAGGGAACAGACACGTACTGTGAAAAGTGCACACATTCGATCGATCTTCTCTGGATTCCTGGGCCCTCCGTTCTTGTTTAACCTCACCATGAACCTCTCACTGAAAAACAAACAATGGTAGAAAAACAATGAGCTTCTCATGTACATACTTCAACAGAAAAATACAGGTAGATTTGGGTTTTATTAAAAAAGTCATGCAGTGGTTGCTGTAATTCCAAAGTCCGGAAAACAGTATTCAGTGGTCTATATAAAATTATGTGGAAAAGTTAGAATTTTAATTAGTTTGCTACTAACGCTTATCACCTCAGAGACTGCTGAAAACGCCACAGAGAAATCCGTAAGAAATAGATATATGATGATTCTTTTGAGATGTCAGTAAGTTAAGAACATTTTATCAGATGCTTTAATGACATGGTAAAATCCATTCTTTCAGCAAGAATTTTGTGATGAGTTAAGTGGAGAGCAGGACAATAGCAGAACTTCACAACATTACTCTGACAGTCACATTACAACATTACATCTTCATAGCTACCTCTATCTACCTAATACATAAATCAATGTTACATATTGTATTTTAAATTTCCAGTAAGATGTAGTCTTGAACTTTCAAAACTGGGGTTTTTTTAGGTTTTTAAAAATTACTATTGCAGCTCTAACGAGCATTTCATTTTCATACAGGAGCTGAATGCAATACTGTGTGCCACAGAATCCTGTGTGGACTGTCCCTTGGACAATGGCAGGGAAGGGGCTGACGAGTCTTTGAGCTGAGCTGTCTGTACGGATCTCATTCATTAACTAAAGCTGTATTGCTTAGTGTGCTTTTAAAGCACCCAAAGAGGGATATTCTGGGGACTCGCTGGTCTCTCGCAAGGTTTTCCTCCATTAATAAGTGGAAGTCTTTTAAAATTTGCAATTCATCTTCTCCTTGTTAAAGCCATGGAGAAAATCTGGTTCTTGTCTCCCTGTTCCAGCGCATTTCAAGAAATGAAGCAGCCACCACCTCTCTCACCTGCCCATTGATCACCATTCCCTTATTCCAGCACCACTGCAGTAACAACCTTTACATTCCTTCCTTTAATTTCCAGCTCTCCCTTGAGTCCTCTTGAGCTTGTGTGAATAAATAATTAAAGGGACTTTGAGCCAATTGCAGCACTCGAGAACTGTGGAACAGGCAGAGGCATTTGGCCCAAGGAGATCCACAGACAGGAGGCAGAGAGTGGCACAGTGACAGGGCAGCAGTGCCAAGAAGCCATCCCAAAGGACCAAGCCAGACCCAGTTCTCCCTCTTTTCCTTGCACATCACTTCTCCTAAACTTGTGGGGTTTTTTCTCATCTCCAGCACTCCTCTAATCTTTGATGTTACTACTGATCAGGAACAGGTTACTATTATTCTGCTGTTATTCTGCTAAGGGCTCACTGGTAACTGACCCTGTCAGGATCCCTGGGATGGTACCTGGAATAGGACTGGAACCTTTTTACACTGGTAACCCACATTATGAACTAGTAATTCATCTGTTTTCTGTTTTACAACTGTAAATTTATTTCTATATCAGAACAAATCTGGAAGAATAACCCTGTTTCCAGTGACCTGAAAATCCACTGCCTTCATCTATCACTGCAGGTCTGGTTTTAGACCAAAATACACACTTTTAGGGTCAAGAAACTTAATGGGAATTCAGTATCTTAATTTCTTCTTTTAAGAGCTATGTCCTTGGAAAAAGTTGAGTCTCCAGTCTCAAGATTTCCTCAAGCTTATCTTCTGCACAAGGACAAGAGCAGGCACAGAATCTAGGCAACATTAAGTCCAGTTTAGTAAGACTGAAATATCAAATCTGAATAAACTCCATGAGGGAATTAATTAAAAGCCCAGCAGTTATACCTGCCAAATGAGTGGTGGAAATGAAGCATGGGAGGTACTGAGATGCAGTCTGACTCCTTGATCCTACTGCTGCCCAAACCCAAAAAACCCACAAAACACCCACAACCAAAACCAACAACCCAACAGAAGTTTTAAGCTATCCTGAATATACACCAAAATCAGTTCTTTTGCAGAAAATTGGAGCTAAATGCATCAAAACAGAGAAAAAAATGAACATTTTACCCTGCTGAGCTCAGACCTAAGACGTGCCACATCAGAAGCAGCATCTTAAACAAAAGCTTATTTATTCCTCTTGCTCCTATATGCTATAAGCAAGCTCCAATTACTCTAATTGCAGCATCTCGTCCTGTGCTAATTCACATCACAGTGAAACCACCTCTTGTTCAGCACTAAGCCAGGGTTTACAATCACTCTCATGATTAATAATTGCTACAGCTACTCAAATATAAGAACCACAGCTCTGACAGGCAAAGTCAAACAGCTTCTTGTTCATTCACTTGAAAAGGAGGAAAAACGAAAGGAGTGTAGTGTCTCACTTCTTGGCTTCCCCAAAGTGACTGAAAAGCAGGACCATACTGAACTCTGCAGAAAGGAAGGAAGCCATCAATGGTTTGGGATGTCACATTTCCAGTATGAAAAAGAGGGCAAACAGGGACAAAATTTCCTGTTGGGTGAGCAGGAGTGGCACTGTGCCCACAGGGAGTTGTTGTTGTTGTCGAGGGTTGTTTTCGATGTTCCTCGCACAGTGTGTGAAGATGACAACAAAAGGAAAGGGCTGGCAAAGAGCTTGGGCTGGACTGGTGAGCCCCTGGTATTCATTCATGGGCACTTTTCATTACTGGGGGTGTTTCAAGGCAAAAATCCTGACTAAGCATCCATTTGGGAATGTAGGTACAGCATTAATAAATGCGTAATGCCAGAGCTGTGGAGATCTGCAGAGAGGCTGCAGATCAATTTTCTGTTTGAATTGGAGATGGGTGATAAACAACACGGGCAAAAAAAAATTAGTTCTTTAACAAAGTATAGGAGATTGGTTTTCTGAAGCAGGGACAGCAGCACATTAGGGCTTCATTCTCCTTAGGCAGAAACCTCACATCTTACACCCTTCCCTTGCCTTAAATAATGGTCCAGCAGCTGCTTCTCCCAGAAACCAAACCTCCTTCACCCTCTCCATTCCACTGTGCCACTGAAAGGGTAAAAGTATAAATGCTCCCTAATTTGTCTTATTTTCCTCAGTGCTTCTTAATTCCAGAGCAAACTGGGGGAACGCTGAAAACCCCCAATATTATTAAAAATACCTCAGTCCTTTCTCATAAACTGTATTTAATTGGGTTTTCAGAATTTAGCATGTGGCCAACCCCTCCTAAGAGCACAGGTTATTTTAAAATACATATTGCTCCATGCATGACACATGTAGAAGTGCTCAGGGAAAGGGGTAATGCGGTAGCAGAAAGGATCATAACAACTTGGTGTCTCCCTAGATTTCTTTCTGACACATCTAGTGTCATATGTAAAACCTTACCTATGTGCAAAATACAAACGGAGGAACGAGAATCTGAAAATGCTGGCACAGAAGTTTGCAGGAATAAGCTACAAACACTTGCCTAGCCAGGACAGTTCATCTCCTTTCAGTCCTACTGGTTAAAAATAAATTATAAGCATGTTACTATTTAATTTCTCCCCCACCCCCGTCCCTGAAAACTCTCTAGTATCTTCTTTAAACAATGTTAACATGCCTGAACAATAATTCTAGAGTGACATTTGAGCTGACATATGAGTACCACGAACATTTGAAGGTGCTACTGTAAAAGCACCGTATTTTGTCCCAGATAAATCTCAAGAACAAGCTCCACACAGGTCATCCAGGAGAGAGCTTGGGATGAGCTGGTCACTCTATGGCAACTAAACCTTGCCAATATTTCCCTTCAAAATATCCCAGTCTTGCTATGCTCACCACGTTTTGGGCAGTTTACCTCATCAGGGCCATCAAATACTGCATTCTTCCTGCCTCTGTGTGCACAAGCTCTACAAGGACGATATGCTGAGCAGATAAATGGAATTATGGTAGGAATTACTGATATAGGATCAAAGCATTTTCTTAAAGCTGCAAAAAAAGGAGTTTGTTTCAAAACAGGAATTAACTTAGGAGAGAAACACTGTGAAAAAGATCCCTGGGGCTTGGTGTGGGAAGGGGAGAGAAACCGGTCTCAAAACCTTACAGTTTGGACAAGCTAATATTTGCATGGTTTAACTTAAGAAGCTGTTCCTGTATCAAAGAAGAAGTGCACTGACCCAGCAGAGCAGAAGCTTTAAAGCCCCAGGGCTGCAGCATTAGCCAGTTTTCCAGAAAGCAATTACTGCTCCCCACCATCCTGTTTGGAGGCTGAGGGAAAACCAGGCTCTGCTGTCCTGGCTTTCCATTTGTGCTGCACCCTGCAATACAGTTAATGATAAATAACCACATCAGGCTTCTCATATTCGCTTGCACAACTTCACACAAAAAAAGAATAGACTTTTGTTTTCATTCAACTGGCATTTGGAAGTTTGTCCAAATCTCTCGAGTTTGTCAACTGCATTAAAATTACCACAGTCAGTGACTGAAACGGTCATATCAGGACAGCACTGCAGCCTGATGCTTTTGAGAACACCCTGTAGGAACTTCCTAAAAAGGAAAAAAAGCCTCACTTCAAGCCTTCTGAACTTTATTTCATGAGCATGGTCTCATGTTCATCAAGAAAGCATACACCTATATTGATATTTATCGTGAAAAATAATGGGTTTTACTCTCAAAATATGATTTAAGCAGTAGGAGTATCCTCTGAAAAAGCTTTTCAAGTTTATTTTCTGCTCATTGCTATAATCTTTCCGAGCTGCTAATTTTTGCTCATCCTCTTGGAAAAAAAATCTAGGTCCTTACAGCTGCTGTAAAACCGACCTAACAACAAAATCTCCCAGAGCTCCACAGGACGAGTCTCCATTCTCAGTGTGAGTGCCACAGGAAGCCAGAGCTGTACAGAACGGACCCGTGTGTGTGAAGAACCCAACTCCCACTTCCAGTGCAAACCAAGAGCATCTCCCAGGTGCCAGCAGTGTCCGAGCAATCCATCATCGACAGCGGTCACTGCCGAGCGCCGGAGACAGGAGCTGAACTTTCAGTTTGCTCACTGTCTCAGCAGTGACTCAGGGACTATTTAAAAATCTTCCTTTTCAGGCGAGTTCCAGGGAGTGTGTTTGGTTTTTCCCCTTTTCTTTTGTTGGGGGGAGGCAGGAGAGTTCTTTCCCGAGCTATCCAGCAGCTCTGCAATAACCCCGCTTTCACAGACAACTGAGGCACAGCGCACTGCTTTGGTTTATGGAGTGTATTTTATAAAGACATCTTAGAGAAAAGATCACCAAATCTGTGAGGGAAATGAATCTGGCCCTGAGAAAACAGCTCCAAGCAACGCAGTTTGCTTCCCAGCAAATTCAGGCTTAATGCTCATGAATTATTAAATTACCACATCGGTGAGGAGCCCCGGGGGAGGATTACAGAGCTTACAGTAAGACTGTTACTGCAAACACTGGGTTTCCATGGAAACAGAAAATAGTGAAAATAACTACCTGTCATTTCTCTCGCCGCGTTCAAGGGAAAACCA
The DNA here is from genome assembly GCF_015227805.2 of Hirundo rustica. Taxonomy (NCBI): domain Eukaryota; kingdom Metazoa; phylum Chordata; class Aves; order Passeriformes; family Hirundinidae; genus Hirundo; species Hirundo rustica. The sequence continues at coordinate 6,062,823 of NC_053461.1, read as the reverse complement.
CCACAATGTTCAAGTGGTATTGAGGCTTGCGGGGGGAAGGGAGCTAAGCACCAATTACATTCTCCTTGACTTCTCGTGACTCTGCCACACTTGAACATTTGACACCGTCAGGAGGATTTTTCTGTTATTTCCATCGTGAAAGGTACATATTTTAGCTCCCGAAAGGGATTCTGTCAATTAGAAAATGCTTCTATTTCAAAAAGAAAGGAAAAAAAAAAAAGAAAAGAGAGACCTCAGTCATCTAGTGTGATTCCACAGTGAGGGTGACTTTAACTAAAGGCAAGGCAGAGTGACCCTGCCAGGTGGCAGGTGAGGGAAGCTTTGCAGGGAAGACTTCTAATTTTGGATCACCGCTATTTTGTAGAATAAGGATTTGATCACCAGCTCTACCCTGGGAGAAGCCAATGGTTCTGAGGTTTGATACAGCAGCTGTCACATTTAATTCTCGCTCCACAAGAGCTTTGCACATGACAGTTTCTGTCAGGAACACAGAACTGGCGTTTTTGAGGGGGAATTTTGCCACAGGAGCTCAAGCTTAACAAGAGGATTCCATACACAAAGCCTTCCTACAGATAATTACTTGGAAGTGTTTTCTCTGAGCTCACTTAGACATTTAAACAACACAGATTTCCCTGCTGCCCCTCAAGTGAGCAGGATTTCTTCTGGCTGTGTGTGTTCACAGCACACTGTCATCCCTCCTAATCAGGAAAAGGGAAGAAGTTCCAATGCCTGCAACTCATTGATTTCTTCCTGTTAACAACTGAAATAGCAAAATAACCCCGCAGAAAACTCTATGTCCCTGCCTGTTTGTATGTCATAAAGGCCCCACCTGTGGGGGGAGAAGGATGGTGGTGGTGATACAAAATAAGATGGATACTTGTAAAAGCTCCTGCTTTGGAATAGCTACCTATTCATAATTCCATCAGAAGTACGAAAAATAGTAATTTTATAGAAAAGAATTAATATCTCTAATAATACCACTTACATATCTTACAGCAACTTTCATATACAAATCCAGATAGTAGCAGTTTCTTTTGCATGCACTACTAACGAGATAGGATAAACAGGAAAACAAAGCAAATGCAGATTCTAGAGAGATCCAGGGAATGAAAATCAGCTGAAGCAACCAATAGAGAAAATGAAAATGCATCACTCCTCCTGTGTCCTTTTCTAAAAATCTACCCACCAAAAGCCCTTATTAAATACTCCACAGGTTTTGTCTTCAGTGATGACAAAATTTGTGTTTTTCAGAAGTTCTGTGTTCTGGCAGAAAGGCTCTTTGTTCCCGTATGTGTGAGCAGACTTCAGAGACACACAGATCGTCCATGGCCACTGCAGGGACCAGGACAAGGCCATTGCTGTGGGTACCAATATTGCTTCATGTCTGCTGAGGCTTTGAGGAAGTTCACCTTGAGCAGGGTGAAAAACTCCTGCTGCTACCATTACTATTGCTACGAATTATCTATTGCACAAAACTCAGAAAAAGACTTCCCTTGAAATACTAAAGCCACACCAAACTAAAGTACAGGAGGAGGTGATGGGGGATTAGCTATCCTAACAGATCAGATTGCTAAAAGACAGGTAAAAATTGAAAGATGGGTTTTTTTCATGACTAAGCAGAAGAAAAAACTCATTAGTTGGTAAGGTAAATCCCTGGGAAAATTTTCTGAATATTAAAGAAATAATTCTGAGTGATACAAAGTTTTTGGGTTTGTTTTTTTTTTTTCAGCAGACAAATCATTATAGTGACAGGGAATAAGAGAACTTTTCTATTTTAAAATAGTAATGCTATTAAAAACATAACAAAAGGAAAATTTAGCGCATATTGCACAATAGAAGTAAAACATAATTGTCTACTTCCTTACATAGCAATAAAGGAACATGATAATATTTTAAAGCAATTAACTGGGGATAAATGCCCACACATTGTCCCAGCAGTCCCAGAGCCATTACTTGAGAGAGAAACAATTCAGAAAAAGGATCTTCAGGTCAGCCCCATATCGTGGAAGAGAATGCAGAACGGTTTGACACAGTTTTTACAGCAGATCCTTCCACATTAATCAACAATTTCTCTTTCACCTATTCAACTTCAAGCATATTTATCTACCCACTGACCCTTCTTTCATTTTTCTGACCTTATTAATGCCAGTCTTACTCTTTTTTATTTCACCTGACCCCTCTTTCCGCTCCCAGCTGCCAAAGCTCCCTCTGCCCAAGCCGAGTCTGGTCTCTAGAACGTGAACAAGCTCCCAGCCCTGGTCGGGGCAGGTAGGGCTGCTCTGTCCAGGTGTTCCTGCATTAAGGATGCTGATCCTGCACATCAGAGCTTTGAGAGGACTCAAACCCATTCCTGGACAGGACTCGTGGGAAATTTGCCATTGCATTTCACAAGCTGGCTCAGTGTTTGAAGTGGAACTGTCTGCATTAGCAAGTGCTACAGGAAAATTATTCAAGATGGCATGTGTAATCGCAATGTAATTTTAGATACACCGTTCTTGCTAACATTTTTTAGAAGCTGATATACATTCCCATTGACAGTTTAAAAGTAAAAAAATAAAACATGACTAAATGATGATGAGACCCATGGAGCTAATGGCCATCATCAAATACAAACAGAGATGAGGGATTCCTGTCAAATTTGTCAAGGTAACCTTCAGCAGCTTGGTACAGATCTGTATTCTGACGTCGGAACTGGGAATACTGCGTCTCAAAAACTCCTACTACAGAAAGAGAGAAAATCAAATTCCCTACAAATTCATCATTTCTAAATCCAGTGTTTCCAAAAGGTGCATTTATTCTACTCTACCTAAACACTGGCACAAACATTTTCTTTTAACAGCCTCCCCCTGCCACTCAAGTGCAGTATTGGGACTTCTATAGGACCAGGTTGTACAAGTGAGTAGCAACTTGAGAAAACACCTAACACTCACACACTGGTTAAACCAAACCCAGCGTGGTCATGCCCCTGAAGTTTACTCTTTACAAGGACATATTTAAATTGATAACAATGTTCTCTAATATTTTTACACCTTTAGTACCTTGAACTGTTTATACATTTGTCTGCTGATTTTTATCACAGAAAATAATTTGGTTGGAAAGCATCCCAAGATCCAGAGATGAGTTACACCATTACCTGTGCAGTTACCACCAAACCCCACTGCAGAGCAGCACTAACAGCCAAACATTGCCACTGAACATTTTTTGACTCAGCCTTGAAAAATAGGGGCAGATGACTTTATGTCAGATGACTTTTGAGCAGCTGAATCCAACTATCCTGCTGTAGACCCAGAGCGTTTTTCCAGTCCATAATTATGTTTCCAAACCATGTTTCTCTCCCGAGAACTGCTTTGTCAATGGTGCTAAATCCTTAACACAAGACTTGGGACAGACTGTACCGCTCACATTCTCCCCATCATCCACCCACAAGCTGAGAACATTTCCACAAAAAACATCTTTCCGTATCACCTATTAGCAAGAGCTTTAAAGAGCAAGCTTATGCTTTTTTCTCATTTTGGCTACTGCTTTTAAATTTTAACACTGAAATAGATGTTTCCCCATCAAACTCCTAGCCTGTGTTGCAGTGGTGACAATCCTGTCTCACCCCAAAGACACGGCAGATATTTAAAACAGACACTGCAGAGAATACCTGGTCTCTCAACAAAAGCTTTGAACACTTTCTGTAAAAGAAATGCCCACATGGACTTCCTCAGTCACTCCCAGCACCACGGGCACCCAGCACATCTCCCAAACCCCCAGTCACGAGGAGGTCGCTGCTATAATGGGAATGGCAAAGGCTCAGCAAGTAGGAGGAGGCAGGTGGAGGAGTTACCAGCAGAAATATGCACAAACACCATTTTCCATGCATAATTACTGCTTAGGCCCCCAGATCTTCAAATTCAATCATATCAGAGTTTCTCCTTTGTTCTTTTCACTCTCCATAATTAAGGATATTTCTAGACGACAAGAAAATTTTAAATGCCAGTGGGGTGTAAAATAGGGTAACTGGTTGAAGATGCAGGCAGAAAGAAAAACATTCACATGTTTAAACATAAACTTTCTAAAGAAAAAATAAGATGGAAATTTATTTATCCTTTTCCATACTCAAAAGGCTGAGAGACTTGGGATGATTCAGCCTGGAAAAGAGTTGTCCCTTCCAGACTTGAAGGGAGCCTACAGGAAAGATGGAGAGACTCTTTACAAGGGCTGGAGTGAGAAGACAGGGGGGGAACAGCTTCACACTGAGAGTGGGTTTAGGTGAGGAATAAATTCTCCCTTGTGAGGGTGAGGAGGCCCTGGCACAGGGTGTCCAGGGAAACTGTGGCTGTTCCATCCCTGGGAGTGTCCAAGGCCAGGTTGGACAGTGTTTGAGCAGCCTGAGATCATGGAAGGTGTCCCTGCCTGTGGCAGGGGGTGGAAATGAGATGGCCTTTAAGGTCCCTGCCAACCCAAACCATTCTGGGATTCTATGAGAGTGGACTTATCAAGCTCATTTTCAGAAAAAAACCTGCTATCATACTTCTGAATGTGTGATTTTTTTAAAATTATGCATATTGCCATGCATTTCCTGGAAAAAAATGAGTTATTATATAGGTATCTAAACCTCACTGCTTTACTGAATTTAATTTATTTTCACCCACCAAAATCATGCTAAAAATGTCAAAAAATGTAAATATATCTCTTATTTGTTGCATCTTTCTAGAACAAATAACGCCCTGCACCCCTTTGTCTACCAGTTTCCAGCTCCTTTAGAGCAGTTTCGTCCTGCTGTATCTCTCTATTTTATCAAGTTCAATACTTCTCTTCTGTTGAGGCAGGAGGTGCATTCCCATACAACCAAACAAAATTAGCTGGCTCTGGTGTGATTTGTGCTTGACAAATCTATGCTGACTTTTGCTTACCATCTTGTTAGCTTCTTAGTGCTAACAAGTAGTTTATTTGTTCAACAACTTTTTGCATTTGTCATCAGATTGCAGCTGACCTTCTTAGGGAGATTGAGGCAAAGCAGCCATTAACTACTCCAGCTACCTTGGAAACATCTGCTCATGGCTTAATGTCCCCTTTAATCTGTTCAGTTATTTCTTGATTTTGTAAAAAAAGGGGGTTTTGCTGGTAAAGCATTATAGAATTATCCTTTTTGTTGTTGTTGTTGATGCCCTTTTCTAGCTGTATTTTTTCCTACAAGTTTGTCTCTTTCCATCCTTGTTTGTGCAATTCCATTTGTCCTTTTTTATACTGCCTTCCCAACTCCATTTCACCACAGAACATGAGACAGACTTTCTGTTGCTCCCATATATTTAATCTTTCCTTCATACTGAAACAATTTGCTTTTGTGCTCTTCAACAGGATCATTCGGAAACAGACAACTCTCGGATGTAGTTTCTCCATATCAGTTTCTCCATCTCTGATCTTTATTGACACCTTCCTTCCTGAATTCACCATCTTTACAGGAACATTTTCTTTGCTGCCTTTTTGATGTTACTCTCAGCTCGATCATTCCATGATCATTTATCCCAAGCTCTGTCTCACAATGGGGTATAATCATTGGCTATAATCCAAACTGGATCAATTATCACATCATTTTCCAGTTACTTCCACTCAGCAAATAAACCGAGGTGTTAAAGATGAGTCACGAAGTTGCTAGACTAGTGACTTTTGTATGCAAGCAAGAAAGAAATCCCAAATACTTTAAAAAAGTCAAATAAACTTTAATCCCTTTTTCTCTGAGCCTTCAAGTTCTATTTACTTACAAGTACTGCTTTTTATATTTCTGTCAGACTAAAAATAAAGTCACTTTTTCCTTGTGTTTACCTCTAGGTTTTGACCCCTCTGATGGCAGTGCTGTTATTCCTGCTGTCCATAGCTCCCCACTGTCATCCTTTGTCTGCTCCTCCTTTGCTGACAACCATTAAACACAGGAACGTTTTTGTATTCAGAGCCTGGGAACCATCTCAAGTGGTATTTCAGCTGCTGCTCCAACCTTCAGATGGCTGATCCACACCTGGCGCATGCTGCTACCTCAGCCCTTGAAAAACACTGGAACTTTCAGCAATTCTTCACTTAACCTCGCTGGGAAATAACTCCTGGCAGCAGCAGGTTCAGGGAGGTTTGTAATCGAGCACATGTCCAAGGCAGTAACGCTGAAAGCCACTCAGCCTCCAGCGTGAGCTGCTTGGGTAAGAAATTTATCAAGCTCCAAACCATTTCAGAAGTCAATTTTTCCCTTCCATTTAGAGTGCAGTGTGCAGAAGCCTTGTTTGGGTTTTTTACCTTAATGTACTATTTCCCGAGAGGAAAGAAAATGTTTTAAAATAGATATAAAAACATCATTCTAAATTTGTAGCAATGTGTTTGTCTATTTTCTGGTTTCTTCTCCAAAAAAGAGCTCAGCCTTGTTACGTATTTCTTCCCCAGCACTCTTTAAGATGTCAGAAAATGTAAAAATTATGCTGTTTTCACTACAGCAGACCACTGATGCTTAGTGCAGGGAGCTAAGTAATAACAACTGTTTGCAGAAAAAAAGTATTACTATATATATTTAAATTTGCCTGAACCACTCTTTGTGCTTTTTCTCATTATAACCACAATTTTCTTATTTTTTTTTAAACATTGGCAAAACTCTTTCCTTAAGGCTGTCCACTCAGTGTTTACATACAAACTGCAGCCCAAGACAATTCAACTCCTTTCAAAGCAATTTCTGCTGGCAACAGCTTGTCCACCTGTCCCCCTTCCTCTTCCTGGCAGCTTTTCTCATCTAAATTATTTAATATTTTACTGCTTTGCAGTAGGAACTAGTTGGGTGTACTTGGTTTGGTTTTCTATTATCACCTTTCCCTCTTAACAGGTATTTTCTGGTCACTCTGTCAAGAGAGGAATCATAGGCACGTCCTGAACCGCATCACCTGGAGTGTCCAAAGGGGACACAGAGGGAAGGGGTCAGGAGAAGCCTTTAGAGGAGCAGCTGAGAACCCTCGCATTGTTCAGCCTGGAGGAGGCTGAGGGAGACCTGACTGGGGCCTTCAGCATCCTCCTGAGGGGCAGGGCAGGGGAGGGGAGAGGAGAAATCTCTGCTCTCTGTGCTCAGGGACAGCAGGGAAGGGCTGGAGCTGTGTCCGGGGAGGTTTAAGCTGGATATGAGGGAATCCCATCCAGTCATCAGAGCTTTCTAATACAGACCAATATTTAGTGGGATGTACTCTGTAGAGATATAAAACTTTCTCACTTACTCTGAGCTTTCTTCCAAAGAGAGGGGAGAACAATCTGTGGCTCTTCTCTCACTTGGAAACACATTTAAATCTAATTGCTAAAAACCAGGAGCGTTTTGACTACGGCAGCAAGTGACTGTCACGACATGCTTTTACCAAAACCCAGAACACCACACAAATATGGTCACATCAGCCCAAGCTGCATTTGCTAAACCTCCAAGACACAAAATAAACGCTGCAATGCTGTTCTACATCCTCTGATGTTTTCAAAACCCGTTTGTAAGAGAAAAAGCCAGCCCATCTCATGTTTGCTAGCACTGATACCAGTTAGTGCAATAAACTGAGAGCACAGACAGGGATGAATGTTAAGAGTTTATGTTGAGAGCAACGATGAGAAAAAGTTATTTTGTGACAGGCCTGGAAGGCAAGGAGTGGAGGAGAGTTAGAGAGGCACACAGCAGTCCCTTCTCAAACCAGCCCCACAGCCTGGCCCTGTCATTATTTGTGCTTCTTAAACAACAGCCCTAAGGAGGAAGCTGGGAGACAACCAAGACCTTCAGTAATGTCTGGAGGCAAAATCAAAAAACTAAAAAAAGTCAACCATTCTGTGCCTTTAATGCTTCACTAAATTTCGTATGCAAAGACCAGTACTTGTGATATTCCCACACAGGATTGCAGGACCAACAGCTCCTGATTTACCAGCTCTGTCCTTCCAGCTGGGCCACAAGAACACACCACGTGTTTATCTCCAATACATTTGCTCTGCTCACAGCTCTTTTCCCAGGAAACATTTTGGCTATTTGACACGTTCCTACCTGATTTGTTTGCCTTCCCGGACGTCGTACAAAGAAAAAAAGACGTCTGTGTCCTCTCCAATGGTGTTGTAGGTGAAGCTCTTCAGGCTGAGAAAGAAGTGATGAGGCACTGGCATCCGACAGGCTTCCCCGTGCCGCTGACGGATCGTGTCCACCTGATTCAGACCAGGGAGAGCCATTATTCTGTATATATTCTGTTCGATATATTCTTCTAAATAAAGGACACCTAACCAGCTTGACCATTTTAACTGAGATCCTGCTCTCCCTCCTCACCATCAAGTTAAAGCTTAATCTCAAATACATTCTGCCTCAGAGACAGGTGCTAGATTAAGCTTTCTGCCTCTATTTTTAACACTTCTAATTTGAATAGACTGATGAAACTGTGATAAGTTTCAAGTAGATACAAAAAAATGGTTTATGCATTGAAAACTTGATTTTATCAAGTAAACCAAGTCAAACCTATTTCTCAAATTTTGCCTTGATTCTGGTACTGAAAATGGATTATAAGACAGTACTGGGGTGGTTCCTGATGATTTCCATTTAAAGGGAATGGACTTGAAAGCATTTTTAGTAACATTTGTTACATTCTTTCTTTTGAACAGCTGCAATTCACTTTTAGAGGCCATTTATGTGACCATTAGGATGAGAGCAGTGACTGTCCCCCTGTACTGGGCACTGCAGAAGCCACAGCTTGAATCCTGGGGCTTGAGCCCCTCACTCCAAGGAAGAACTGAGGTGATGGAGCCTCTCCAGAGAAGGAATGGAGCTGGGGAAGGGTCTGGAGCACAAGTCAGATGAGGAGCAGCTGAGGTAGCAGAGGGGGCTCAGCCTGGAGAAAAGGAGGCTCAGGAGGGACCTTATTGCCCTGTGCAGCTCCCTGAAAAGAAGTTTCAGGTGCCAGGTGGGGGTTGGTCTGTTCTCTCAAGGAACAAGCAACAGGATAACAGAAAATGGTCTCAGGTTGTGCCAGGGAAGTTTAGATTGGATATGAGGGGAAAATTCTTCACTGAAAGGGTTGTCAAGCACTGCAACAGGCTGTTCAGGGAAGTGGAGTTGCCATCCTTGAGAGATTTAAAGGATGTGTAGGTGTGGCACCCAGGGACAAGTTTAGTGGTGGGCTCGGCATTGCTGGGGGAAGATTTGGACTTCATCTTAAGGGCATTTTCCACTCAAAACCAATCCATGACTTGGAACCAGGCTTAACAGGCCAGTTTGTCCTGCAGGTATAAAAAAACTTAACAAGGGCTGATAACATGGGCAAGCAATCAAGCCAAACAGTAGAAAGGTTTACTCAACACATTGACCTACTGACAGCAGTGAATGCTGCATGGCCAAAGAAAAAAAAGTGTAAATAAATGGATGCTTTCCGTTTTTACAGTGCTTTACAGCCATTCATGCTGATCTTAATAAACAGGTTGCATGGATATTGTAAGTTCATTATGCTCATCTCCTCTAAATGCATGGACAGGTAGATTCTAACCAAAAAATCCTTTAAATTCCAGACTTACAATTCAGATTTGTACCGGTTTAAAAGGAATTTTGTTCTGGATTTGAAATTAAATCAAAGGAAATCATCATTCTTTAAAGACAGGTACCTGTGGGAGCACAGATCTCTGTAAAGATCAAAGCCAGATTCCATGACCAGGACTGGATTATATTAGTACAAAAAGGATGTGTGGAACAGAAGCCACAAAGCCACGTGTTAGCAGGTAGGGAGAGGAGTCACATGGCCAGAGTGAGGCTTTTGATCTCACTACACAATTTTATCTTTTAAGAACAACATGAGCTCAGGAAAAGAGATCTAAATGGCATTTGAAGAAGGACCTTAGTGACCTAAATGCTTGGGAATCTTCTGAGGAAGTGTTCTATGGGTAAGGACTTACTCAGTAATCTCCATCATACCTTCACCTACATTCCCAAGAACTTAAAGACAACAAAAATTCCAATATGGATGGTATTTACCTGTGATGTGCTCTGCTGGACACTGTGTCTACTTGACAAATGCTGTGGAGATACAAAATAGTAAAATTTAAACCTTTTTGAAAGTAAGAAATATTTACATTATATTTATGCAGCATTAGAACCGTAATTCTAAAATAAGACTTTCAAAATGATTACCAGCTTTTCATGCCTTTTTTCACAGTGTATCATCACTCACAAGTCCACTTGCTTTCCTAAAGGCTTTCCTCAGTTAAGCTGTTTTTTTACCTAACTATTTGAATTTACAGGAAGTATTTACCTCAGCTTTTAAAGTAAATGGCCATCACAAGTTAGGCAGAATTTAAAAAAGAAATGCTATTACAGTGTTGGAAAATTTCATTATTCTGTATAATCTCTGTCTTCTCTTACTAAATGGGAAGATACCTCACCACTAATCCTCATCTCCTGGTATGCTGTCTGTGAAAAGGTGCACTTGTTAAAAAACACAGGCATCTAGAAAGAAAGATGGATTTTATATGCTGTTAAAACTTTTTGCTCTAATAAGAAAAAGAAATCCTGAAAATTGATTAAAGACTCTTCTACAATTTCAGCTGCCCAACACCTATAAAGAATCAATATAAAGAGCTACATGTCTAAAAACTCAGAGGATGATGCTGTATTTAAAGCCTTTTATGCTAGAAGGAGATGTTATAATCAGAAAATGGACTGCGAGACTCACTGAAGCCATTTAATCTCCAAAGGGAGATTTAAATACTAATCTAAATTGAAAAGGTTTCGGGGAGCTTTTAAAAAAAACATCATTAATGATTCTGCCATGCTTTTCACTGCACATCATCTTAATATTAGCTTTTTAAACCGAAACATTAACATTGACACTACCACACATTATTAAATACTCTCTTCATTTGCCCCACCTCTCTCCTTCTATTACAAATCCAACATCTTATTCTGACAAAACGTTTACACTCCGTATCAGAATTAGCAGATCAACAAACACGAGGCTTCAAAGGAGGTGAAAGTAAAAGACTGCCCACAAAATGTATCTGGCAATACTCTTAACCTACCACCGCCGTCTTTCACACGGAACACAAATAAGATTTCTTACCACAAAAGGGGAGATGAGAATAAACCAAGGAGATACTGGGGCACGGAGGGAGCTGGCAGAAGCGCTCACTGAGCCCCTTTCAATCCCTCCCCACCAGTCCTGGGGAGCTGGAGAGGTCCCAGCGGAACACCAGTCAGCAGCTGGCCCAGCCGGCCAAGGACGCCCCTGTATTTGACACTGGTGGTGCCACATCTCAAATCCTCCGTTCAGCTTAGGGCTTCTCACTACTGGATCAGCTATCAGGGAAAATTTTGTCACCCAAAGTGTTGTCAAGCATTGGAACAGGCTGCCCAGGGCAGTGGTGGAGTCCCCACCCTGGAGCTGTGCCACCTGGGGACAGGGGCTGGTGGGGCCTTGGCAGTGCTGGGGGAATGGTGGAGTGAAATGATCTGAAAGCTCTCCTTCCACCTAAACAATTCTGTGACTCTAAATGGAATATTTTGACATCTGTTTACATTCACTGTTATAAAAATGTCCTCTTTCACACTCTCAGTAGAAAAATAATGATCTCCAGCTCCATTGTTTGTCTAACTATTGCATCATCTTCTGGATGTGAAAGTCTTCAAGTTGGCTGAGTTGCCTATTTAATCTTTTTATCACCTGCCACCACTTAGAAAGATCTGGCATAGAAATGACCAGTTATTTAAGGTATTCAAGGTAACCTGACTTCTTTTGATTAAACAATCTCTAAATGCAAGTAAGAAAGAGAGACACTCAAACAACACAAATGTGAGGGGTGGTCTGAAGAGATTCCTTAGCAAACACTGCTGCTTACAGAGTGTACACTGAGGTAAATCTGTAACAATTAGTGGTAAAAAGCTCAGGTTTTAAATTTCTCCATAACCAAAAGATTAGATTTGACTAACTCCCTGCTTTCATGCTTCAGGACCACACTATAACAATACAATCACTGACTGAGTTAATTCATGTGCCCTTGCCTCTGGCCAGGCAAAGAGCCCAGAGGGTACGTGCCATTTTTGGGTACTTGGATGGCAGCGTGACTGAAAATAGCCAAAATGGATTTGTCAGGGGTACATTATGCTGGATCAAGTGATTCCCTTGAGGTAAAATAACCAAATCAGTAGATGAGGGAAGATGAGCGGCTGTTGTCTCTCCCCAGCTCAGGGAGGCACTCAGCATTCCTGTACCCAAGCTCTGAACTTACATCTGCATGGGCAGATTAAACTGTTTGATCAAAAACCCAACAAACAGCAGGATTTTCAGGCTCCAAAGGTAGTGGCTGATGGTGTGTATTCTTCAGGGGTCTGGCCTGAGACCCATGTGGTCTAAAATTCCCAGATGATCCTAAACTGGGGGCAGGGTCCTGCTAAAGCAAACCAAACATAAGTCAGGGGAGCACTCGGGCCGCAGGGACATTTAACAATTTACTGTTTCTCTTATCAGGAATGGAGCCAGTAGACTGAGAATAACATTTCCTCCTTTTCCCTCACCCCTGAGTGAACTACAGCTGAAATACCGCATCCAGCAAAAGCCAGCGAAGCAGCACAAGGTGCTTGAGGAGGATGGAGAGAATGCAGCATTACAGGGCTGGAGAAGTGGGTGACCTGTGGCAGCCTTCCTGTAACCATGAAGTCCCTGGCACAAAGAGGTAGTCAGGCTCACCACAGAGCTGCACAGCACATTGGTCAAAATCCTGTGGTCATCAACTACAACATGGGATATCCCCATGCTCCAACAGGGAAAAATGTAACTCCATGGGGGCAGCCATCAGAGCACGGATCCAATCCTTTCCTGTCAAGAATTTCAAGATCCACCAAAAGCACTGAGCAACTGGGGCTGAATTCAATATTGACCTTGCATTGAGAGCAGGAAGTTTGCCTAGACCTCCCTGAGGCCCCTTCCAACCTGAAAAGCCTTCCAAAGTAATATGAAAATAGGATTGTTAAGAAATTATCCATCTCCCTTCTAAAAAAAAAAAAAAAATGAATTCATTTTACCTTTATTTTTCCCAAAAGATAGTTGTCTGTAAAGGTTGTGCAAAGTTTAACAGGTACAACGCTCAGTATTATCTTTCCTCACCCAATTCTTAAACTGATTCCTTTCTATTGTAACCTAGTCCTATTGATTCTTTTCTTATCTGTCATTAGGATGAAAAATTAATCAATTCAGCTTGTGATTCCATTATAACCTCAAATCTCCTCTGCAGAACCACCTAAGCTTGCAGTGTCCCAATCTGTACTTCAGAGCCAACAACTGACTGCAGGAGTTAAAACCTTACATTTATGATTCTCCCTGGTATGCTACATTTTTTCATATATTTCCTTCAATTTCTCGATATTATTTGGAATTCTGATCCTTCCCTCCACGGAAATAATCAGAAATACCATTTCCAACTTTGTGGATTTTGTATATTTAGTAAGCAGACTCCTTATTTCAGCATCTTAATTAAACTTGAAGGACTACAAAATGGAGGATGACCCCAAGAAATTCTAGTAATTCACCCGTCCTCCTATTTAATCAAATTATTGACAACCATTCCTTTTTTTTTTTCTGAGTGTGGGTTTTCTAATTAGCTCTGTGTTTACATTAATTTCATCTAGAACTGATGACCTTTGGAGAATTTAAATTAAAACAAACATTTAAAACCTTTATCAAAATCTAAAGATGGCATCAGCTGCTTCTCCTCTATCCACTAGACTTATCTATATTCTGGATCTTTAAAAATTTGCTTATTCTGGACAAGTTCACACTCACTATTACTCATGTCCTTGCTGCAAGTAATTATGATTTTATTATTATTATTATTTTCCAGCATTTTTTACAGGGAGAGAACCAGCTCCTCCTCCATCACTTATTTTTAAGGTGTGAAATTGGCTTGCCCTTTGCTGGTATTCTGGAACCATACTCATCTTCTCAACGATTATCACTAACATGTCAGATATGGCTTCTCCAAAGATCCCAGCTGAGATGTACATCATTCCAAATCCCCTGGAACTGAAAACTTCTTGATAAAGTTACCACCTTACCAGAATTTAGCGAGGCAAGGAGGACATTAAAGGCCTCCTGTGCCCGTTGGTTTTCCCCAGTATAAAAGCTTTCCTTTAGCTTCCCAGTTAGTATCAGGTTATTTATACAAAACTGTTTCTTGGTACAATTGACCACATTTGCTTGTTATATTTGAATTTGTGCACTGCCTTTCTAATTTTTCTATTTACCCCTTTGTGCTATTCTATTATACTTCTCCATAATTATGTCCTTGTAAACTGGCTCTCAATAATCTCAATTTCCCTTTCCCTATAATGCCTGGAGGAAATGAAGAATTCTTAATTTATCCAACTTGGCCTTTTAGTAAGCATCTTGTGGTTTTGTTCTTAATTTGCTGAAAGAGCTGTCAATTCTTCTTATCTCCATTTTCTCACCAAACCTCTTTCTCATGACATCTTATCTACCAATATCAGTTTTCAGTGTTGTTCTTCCTCATTCCTTTCCTAACAATGCCTGGTGAGTGAATCCCGTCATTCCAAGGCAGTCTTAAACTGCTTTCATTTTCATATTCTCATCTGACTTCTTACTGGGCCCTAGAACCCAACATACACAAACCTGTTCTCTGTCAATCTGCTTTGTTTTACAAAGAACAACCAAGGAAATCACAACAAAGATTTCATGATCTTCCTGTCCAGTTTGTACCCAGTTGTTTTCCTTATCTAGTACAGTTTTGGGTAACTGAATTCCTATTTTCTTGACTACTCCTTCTTACCAATCACATTTACCATTTGAATAAACAGTCATGAGGTGATGGCAGCATTAATTTGAAACTATTTATTTATGTACTCTATTTTTTTTTTTTAATTACCAAGTCTGGTGACTCCTGTCATTTCTCTCACACAGTTGGAAGAAAAGCCAAAGCTGCAGCAGTTACACATCCAACAGCTGTGCCTTTCATGAACCGCCTGAACTTGCCCTGAAGACACATACCCACTTCAATAACTTCACAGAAAAGCTAAACCTAATTAATCACCAGCTTTGAACATTTCTGATTTGTGAAACAACTTCAGTCATTTGTGCCTTGTAACCCCGCCACTAAAATGTTCCACCCAAGTGTTCCTGACATCCTGCACTTCGTGTTCCTAAATGACAACTTCAATCCAGTGGCAACTCCAGCGCTGAGCTCTGTGGCAGAATTCTGAAAACATATTTCCTCACCATTCAAAAGTAATGTGTATTTTTAAAAAGTGCTCTGTCATATTCATTAAAGTCACAAACACTGTCATAGGGAAAGGACAATTTGCTTTCCTTCAGGAGCAAAGCAGCAATTCCTGACAAATGCTGTGCATCCTGCAGCCACTGGCATTTAGCTCCAGAATGAGTCACGTGGAGAGCAGGATATGCAAGGCCTCAGAGCACAATAGTTCTGCCAAAGAGATGAATACAGCATCACCCAGCAGCCACAAACACACTTAGCAATGAAACATGAGAGCTAAAAAGGAGGCTTGAATTTAACAACTTCCAATTTATCAAGAAGAGCACTGCTAAGTCTAATGACTGAGTAAAAAATGCTCGAATCTGTTGTCACAGAGAGAGGAGTCTGATGTGTTATCTCACCCACTGCTCTGCTAATGAGTGTTTTCTGGGTTACATTTAACATCCTACAATCCTGAAAATATAAGAAAGTAATCTGGCTCTCACAACTATTCCTGCAAGATTATTTTACAATGTAAAACCTCACTGCTCATTTGAGAATCCATTAAGTATTTTGTAACAAGTAAGGAGGATTCTCTCCCTGGGTTTTTGTTAAATAACAAAACCAATCCCCAAACCACATTAAAAATAACCCTAAAACAACCTAATATACCAATACACCAATATATATATTGGTATCTATATCACCAATATACCTTTCCTTCATTTTTTATCAAAGTTAAAAAAGGTACCATGTTTTCAGCTGCTTTGGTTCCTGAAATTGCCTCCTGACTGTGAAGAGATGTGATTAGACAGCGCTGTCCTCTTGCATCTACTGACTCCGGCAGCAGTGAAGTGTGAAGTGAATAATGCTGCTGTCCTGAGCCCTGCCCAGGATGGAGCGGCACACAGACAGTCACAGGACTAAGGGGTGACATAATCAGGCTGCTCTGGCAATAAAAATTGCCTGCTTGCAGTCCTCCAAGTATTCAGAGTAAAAAAATGTGCAGAATAGACCGCAGAGTAATAAACTAATCCTTAGTTAGCAACTAATCTCACACCTGAGTCTTCACTGATGGAATTTGCTACTGAGTTATTTCCATGCTGTACTGAAGGAAAACTCTGCTGTACTGGCACCAAGCTCTCCTCAGACCATGGCAAATTAGGAATAAACCATGAAAATTAGCAAGATAGACTGGTGTATGGTCATATTTCTTATGCAATAATTCTTACTTCTTCCCGTGAAACCCACTGTTATACAGAGCAAATAATCCAAACCAGCAACAGCACCCAGCTTGTTTACAAAACATGCCTTTGCTTTAAGGAAAAATCACACCTTGCACACCAAACCCATCACCAAGCCATGGACCTGTCTGCCCCTAATCTTAAATAGTTGAAAGTCGAAACTGTTTTAAAACAGGAAATTAAAAGCTTCTGACAAGTGAGTGACACGGTAATAACACTATGTAGAAAACAACTATTTTCTCTGGAAGATATTAAGTGAAAAAGTTGATTAAAATAATTGCTGAGGGTTTTTTATTTGGCTTTTTTCAGATGAAACTGCATATGAGGAAGGATCTTCATTCACTTTCCTGAGTTTTCCATGCTGTTTCTCCCTCCAGGTGCATCACAATCCAAACCAAAATTATCTGTATTAGTCCTACTAACAGAGAATCCAAACACAGTTAAGTTGTAAAATGCACCAGTGGCTTTACAGTTCATTAATGGCACAAATCACATTTCCAAAACAATTTCAACTTCATTATGTACAAACAGGACTGTACAAGTGACTAATAATGACAGAATTTGGAACTCACTCAAGGAATTATACTACTTCACCTGAAGATCCAAATATTCTCATTTAAATGCACTCCATGCTTTCTAAGGAGCGCTGACTTACAACAGGGACGGCCTTAATGTTCAAGGATTAGTTTTGCTTAAATTAACTTATGCACTGGTCTCCCTCCTCTCTCCCCTTTTTTTGTGAGCTCAAAAAGTCTTTGCAACAGGGCAAAGATGTTTATTATCTATGCAACCCCTAACTCAGACTTCTCACTTAGGTATTCTTCATCTGTAAATCTGCTCAGAGAATCTAATAGCGGCTCTCACGGACTTTCGGAACTCAAAGAACATTCCAAGAGCTAACACCATGTTAGTTTGTAAATTGAAATGAAAATGTATCGAAGCATGCCACTGTTTAGGGTACCAGAGACACCGTTCTAGTGGTCAGGGTCCAAATGAGGAAGACATTTCACTTACAACAACATTTAAAAAAAGAATACATGTAAGAGTAAAGAATAAAAATAATTTTCCCTTCTTTCCCTCTCGCAGTGAAAACTCAGAGCAATCTCCCACAGAATTTCTTACCATTTTATAAAGGTCTGAAACGCTGATCTGATCTGAATCCACAACCTCGAAGTCCTTCCGTGGAACTAAGTCCAGGCCCAAATGCCTGCAAGAGAAGGAAGGAGCAGCGTCACTTGGCACACGAATGGTCACCAGCACCTCCTGCATGTGCCTCCTCCAGGGCAGGGGCATGGAAATACTCAACTATTCCACTCCTACTGCAACTGTTAACCATCAATTCGAAAGAGAATTTAATGCAAATATCAAAAAACCCCTCTGTCCAATGCAAACTTTTTACTTTTTGTTCCCTGACTTCAGTGGAGCTCTGGCAGTTAATGCAGGGAAAGTTTTTGGCCAGTATGTTGGTGCAGCAGCCAAAACAAGGTGATTCTGTACATGGAAATGGAGCAGGCAAATAAAGTTCATACTCTGGGGTTGCACCTGAAGTATTTGAGTAAGATCCTTCACCACTTAATGAAAAAGTTCCATTAAAAAGTTCCTGTACAAATGTGCCAACAAATCCCAAGCCTTGGGAAGCTGCTTTGATATTCCTGATGTGCATAAAACTTCACCCCCGTGTAAACATAGGTATTTTTGTTAATAAACAACAACTGCAATAACAATAAACTTAATCCATATTTGTAACACACAGAAAATATTTTTCACTATTCTGAACAGAATTATGTTTTTGCTCAAATCAAATATATACACTGATTTAAAAAATACCAGTGCAAAGATGACTAGTTAAGGAATTCAGCTGTAGAGAAGGCAGCTCAGGTCACAGCTTCACAGAAGCAGCAGACAGAATAAGATATGCTTTATCCAGACAAATAAATGGAAACTGTTAATGATTAATTAATAGCTATAGACTGCAGAACAAGACAACCTTAAAGGTGACAAACCCCAAGTTTTGCTCCACAGATCTTCAGCTTCTAAGGCACAAAGAGTTCTGAACATTACAATAAACATGCATTAGGAGTAAATTTTTTAAAAACCCAACCCATGAATTAACCATTTTCCTGCTTTTGCCTTATGTAACTTAGATCCTTCACTTCTAGACATTTCATATTGAAATTCCTAACAGTCATAAAGAAAAAAAACAAAACTTCAGAAGAGGTGCCCTCACGAACTACCTTGGCACTCCTTCTGTCACGAACTATAAAAGAAAAGCAAAAGTCAATTTAATTTTGTAATCAGAGAGGGAAACATTCTGCACAGACTTGTTCCTGATGGCAAATGAAAAATTTTATTAAGAAAAACCTCTCTGGTACTTTAGAGTAATTGTGTGGAGCAATAACAGAAGGCTCCAGGCAATCCAGTGCCTCTTTCTGAGCAATTGGCTTAAAACAACATCCAGGGAGAGCTAGTGGTTTGGAGGAAGCTCAGCTACTTCTGCTCACCACAGTGCTTTTAAATGCCACCCAGAAGTTTCCAAACTCCATCATTCCTTTTTTGAAACTTTGCCCAAGCGGGTTTTCCTTCTTTATTCATATCCCTACACCATCCCATCTCCAAAACATAGCTCAGCCCTGTTCACTTGAAACGCCCTACTGACAAACATTCTCAGT
This sequence comes from Hirundo rustica, assembly GCF_015227805.2. Lineage (NCBI taxonomy): Eukaryota > Metazoa > Chordata > Aves > Passeriformes > Hirundinidae > Hirundo > Hirundo rustica. The sequence continues at coordinate 6,043,706 of NC_053461.1, read as the reverse complement.
TCTCTTCTCAAATCAATTATATTTGCACTGGGAAAAAAGGGTGCAGCTTTCCTTCTTCAATGCAGTTTCATAGCAAATTCTAATGCTACATTGTTAATGTCATGGTTTCACACTTTGTTTTCCTTAAACCTATCAAACATAGTTTATCTGTGGCCCAGGAGCAGGATCTGAAAACTGCAGCTGCAACGATGAAAATGATTGCATCTATTTACCAAATGAAAAAGATTAAAATAAAGACACACTAGGTAATCCTTACCTGCAGCTGCCAGTTGAACCTACTTATCACAGAAAGTAAAAAAATATAATATTAAAAAAAAGGTAAAATCAATCAGAGATCACTGCAAAGTTGTTTGTTTGTTTTTTTTTTTTTAAAGTTACTGCTCAAAGTCATTCACAGAATCTTTCCTGAATGTGAGTATCTAAACAACCTCCAAAACATCCTGTCACCCACATGTGTGCACAATTCCAGCCCTAAAGTACATTGATAAAGGGAGTTCCCCTCAGCACACAGACAAGAACCAATTATTCCCTACTACCATTATCAAGCCACTGTGTGTGCACTGCAGTTCCAGGGCAGTCACGGAGCTCTATTAAAGTTCCCCAGGAAAACCTGGCCAAGCCAATCCCAACCTGAGGAGGTTCTGCTCACATCATTTCAGCTCTCTGGAGAGCTGGGGTGAAGCAGTGCCTGCACTCATTACTCAGAACACGATCTTCTGCTTAATAATGTTCAACACAACTGCGGCAGCATCCCTGTGAAACTTAATACCCTATTTTTAGTTAAATCCCTTAACACCGTGGATTTTCAGCCCAGAAGATTCTCATTCTCTAATACTATGTTAATCCTGCACAACACTGGCTCCCAGGGTGTCTTGGCTGGAGCACAAACATGCAGCCATTTACCGTGCAGGTGGAAGTTCAGGTTTGTACACTCAATTTGTATCAATTATTTTTTTGCCTGTGAAGGACTGACAACATAATGACAGTCAGTGGCCCACTTTCCCTCTCTCTATCAAATACTGGGGGAATAGAGGAGCCCCAGCTGCCAGGCAGTATTTCTCCAAAACAGAGCATGCATAAAAATTACATAATATGCTGGTTTGTTTATTTGACAGTTCCTGTATTCACAATACTTTCTTTACATGCAAATTCTTTTATTCTGCCTTCACACTGAACTGTCCTTCAAAAATATTTCCCAAGTATACCTATAAAATATCCCCAAGTCCATCAATTATCTCTTGATTGCATCTGCCAGCTGGCATTTAGACATTCTTCCTCTCCTACACAAAAGGCTTCACAATTTTCCTTTTTTTGGAGTATAAAAATTTTAAAAATCCACCACCTAAAATCTCTAGATAATTTTCTGTAAAGTAATATGAAATCAAGCCAACTGACAAAAATACAGGGCTTCTTAATAGTGAAAGGGATGAACACACAACTCAAGGTTACCTGGGCTTCTAGAAAAAAAATCAACGGGTTTAACAATAATTTTGAAGAATAGTCTTAATTTCCATTACATTCATTTATTTACAAGACAAACACTACAGCATTTATAATTCCTAAAAATCACAAGTCAGGACAACTCTTCCTGGAAGAACCTTGCAGAAATACGTCATTTGACATAAAAAACCCAAAACTTTCAGACGCAAACTCGGTCTTGAAGAACAGACTGGCAGAGCTCATCACATCTCTGGAGGGTGCAAGATCTCATCCCCTTTGCTCCAAAAATGTCCACTTTACCTCAACCTTCCCAGCTTTAATTTTGCAGCCACCACTTCTTCTTGTATTCCCTCTCTCAGTATATCAAAGCCCCCTTTAACATCATTTGTATTTCCCTTACACAAATAAAGATGGTGAAGGGAAAGAAAATGATCCTGGCAGGGACTCACATAAACTGTGCACAGATCTTTAAAATAGGCTTTGAAAGAAATACAATACAGAAATCCATGGAAAATTAAATAAATGAAAAAACCATGTTTGGCAAAAAGGAGACTCTGCTAATACAACCTGATACTTTTCTTTGACAGAATTAACTCAAAACTACTACAAAAAACTGCAGGGGCTGCAATCTACGAAAAAATTAGTAAAGTACTGTATTGCTACACAGGAGATTAAAATTTCTTAAAATGAAGATGATGAGATGAAGGTAAATAAACTTAGTTAGGGACTGATAAAAGGGAATTGCAGCAAATACTTCTGAGCATGGCGATATCAGGCTACAGAGAGGAGTTATTCAGGTCTTCCTCAAAGACTGACTTGCAGCAAAGTTCCTTATGCCTTTAATCCCAACTCAATCATTACTCCAAGCACATTCAGGAGAGGGAAAGATGCTGTACATTCAGACAGGAATGGCAGCTGCTTCTCCTGTAATTCTTGAAGGCATTTCTTTATTGCTGTTCAGGCTGGTCACCCCTGTTTTGATCTCCTTTGATGCAATGACAGCTACTGCAATAAAATTGCCTTTAATTCTCCAAGCAGGTATCATCTGTACTTTTAATTCTTATCTCCAGATGCATTTTACTAACTTAATTGTTATAACATTACCAAAAAGTCATTCTTACTCCTTTTATGTCAAGAAAATATGACAAGAGGATAAATCACTCTGAGTCCCAAAATCACCTGAGGGTGAGCACCGAAATTTAGGGCTTTTTGAAATGAAAGACTGTGTTGACTTCACCGGATCACACAATTCCTGCCCTCTACAGTTGTGGATGTCAGTACTTAGTAGGTACTAAACCAACTGCTACTGGCTTTCCAACTGCAGTTCTGAGGTAGGACAAAAATCATGACCTTAAACGTGTGTTTCATTTTCTTTGTATGACAGTGTGAAAGATGTATTGCTAATATTTTGCCTTTTTTTTTTCTTTTTAAGCACTTATTTGTACCTTTTGGCTACCTGTGGGTCTTTCCGTACAGAATTTATGGCAACTATTTGGAAGATTTCTTTTAATGCAATGATTTTAATAACATTTTATGGGAAAAAAGAATAACCTTTGACTAAAAAGTAATATAAGCCTACAAACTCATTTTGTTTATGGCTTTTATTTGTGAAAAATATCAAGGTATTGGTGGCTCCCCCCGGCTCTGTTTCTGACCCTAAATATAGAACATGTATTTCTTGTTTATAGGGAAGGAAGTGTCTTCCCTGAGTATGCAAGGAGAGCTGGATGTTTTCTGGTAATCTCCTGACAGGTGCTACAGTCACCTGAAAGAATCAGCCCAAAAGATCAGGTGAGATGACCTCTGATTTTCAAGCTGAATTACTTTGAAGAAAGCTTCATCTGCCTTTCTGGCACACAAGGTATTGCACATACTGCCACAATTAGCTTTTGGCACTGAAGCAGAAGCTGAGGGTTCGCATTTCAAATAGAAACTCTGGTTTTGATGCAAAAATCTCTACAATGAAACAGCTCCTCATCAGCAAAAAAGCTGCATTCTTGTTTCCCGTTCTTAGCAATAGTAAAAGTTGAAAGATTTATCCATTCATATACAAGCAAAAACCTAACAAATAAATTTTGAAACCAAGTACCTATTTTACTTGAAAGATGAGAGAAAATAAGTCGAAGAACTGAAGATTCAACTTTATAATGTGACTTAAATGAGATGATAAATAGCAGATTTCAGCTTCATAATGTTTGTTTCCTGCTTTACAACTTTTTCCTTGTTATTCACAGACCGTTGGGCACTTCCAACAGCATTTCAGACTTCCATAGATCAATATTATGGTCAATTGTATCAGAGAGAAACATGCTAGAAAGCAGGAAGTATTTGCAGCATTCTGTATAGAAACCCAACAAGATAAGCAGGAAAGAAAACAGCAGATAAGATTTGAGCTGTGCAAAAATACACAAAGAGATGTTTAAAAGTGCAGGTCTAAAAACCAACAAGGTGCTCGTCTGAAGGTAGCAAATTCTGATTGGGAAATACAAAAACCTCTGTAGCAGCAATATCAGCCTTGCATGTGTACAAACCTAAGCTACCTGGGGGTAGGTGGAACGAAGAAGAAAACACAAATGAATGAATGAATGAATGAAAGAAAGAAAAAAGGATGAGTCCAGGACCTTTCTTTTGTACGGGGCAGAAAGGATGTGTAAGCAACAGAAAATGGAATTGCTACAGGAAGGAGCAATCAGTATTGTGCTAGAAGAATGATTAGCAACAATACAGGAAGTTACCTGCAATAATTGTAAAATAATATTCCCACTTTTTAATAGGCCAAACTACAGAGCAAAACTTCTTAATATTTACATCAGCACAAAAAAACTAAGCAAATAGAAGGTCTGAAAACAGTCTAAATGAATTCTTACACCAAAAACAAAACCAAAAAACCTGTAGCTATTGATCCAAGGAGTTTATCTGTCCCTTGATTTCCACAAGCTCCTACCAGGACACAAGGGATGGCTTCCAGAGCCACTGCCAGCATATTTAAAGGAAAATTGTGTCACTGAGACACACAAAGCAGTCACACGCAGACAAGAGATTTCACAAGGCAGAGGTCCTTCTGAACCAGCTCCCAGCTGAGAGAGCAGAGAGAAGAGACCCCTTTGTTTATTTCTTACTTTTTATACATTTCTGGGTCTAGCAGAAGATTGGCTTTTTGGGGTTTCCATCCCTCAGCCTCAGTGGCCAGACCAATTGTCAGTTACAATTGTTTTCAGATTAGAAATATGCAAACAAAGGACAGAGAATGAAAAACAAAGGATTTGTTTATGTTACATCTGTGGGAAAAGGTAGAAAACTGCTCTAATATTCTACAGTAACTAAAAGATCTGACTCTATTTATGAAATTCAAAAAGGCCTTAAAAAAAATCAGAAAAACCAGGGTAACATAATTGTACCAGTTTAACACAGTGAGAAAAAAACCCATCCCTAATTGGTGATGACAAGAAGTGTGAGTTTCATGTTTGCATCACTCCTTCCCAAAGAATTCAATCCACTGATGATCAAGGTCGGGATAAAAGTAGCCTCTCACTAAATAAGCAAACATGTTACATATTACACGTGTGAGATTACTATTTCCTGAAAGCTGCTTGGCAGTGGAATATCTCCTGTTACATTGTACTGTCTTGAGTAATTACAGCCCTGCTCAAACTGCAGGGAACTCAGTCTTCTCAGACAACATTAATGCACATTAATAACAATGTTTTTTATTTATTTTATTTGCAAATCTCAGGTATGACAGAACAGCAATTAACACTGTTACAATACTTGAGAAAGGGCAGTACTGTGTGAATATGTCTACAAAAATCATTAGTGTTTTTAGCAGATTAACACAGGTGGTTGTAAGTTTCATGATAAAACTCAGGGGGAACAGAAGAAAGTGGCAGAACTCTTACAGAAATTCTATGGAAAAGAGTGATGTTGCAGAAATACTCCCAAAGTCCCAGACATTTAGATTTAAATACTGCATGTATCTCTGATAGCATGCATCTCTTGTTCTAGGGAGTTCACTACCTGTAGTAAGGAAACAGAATTCTTTTTTCCTAAACAAGCATCCTGAGTAGATAAATATAATTCTGAACATATTTACTGAATTCACTGATGCATCTCCATAATTTTCATGCATTAGATTTACCTTTATAGTTTGAATTACATTCCTATTTAATGGTTTTACATTAAAAAAGGTCTTACAGGCACCTCATGGAACAACCCACTCTCTTCACTGCAGCATTGCTGTCTGCTCTCCTCATCTTTTTTACCTCACAGCATTTTTTGCAGCTTCCCGTTGCTAATTTGATCCATAAACTCTGAGCAAAACCAGGCAGGCGTAATGCTCAAAACCAGCCTCTTGGTTCCCATTTACTCTGCTGGGAATAAGAATGGAAAATATCTGGAATTCCGCACTGCAGAAAGACCTGATGCAATCTATTGGTCTATGTCCTTCAGAGCTTTCTTTCAAGAGAGGAATGAGGTGCAGCAAGGGAGCTGCTAAACCTTCAGCAGGGTGCTCAGGTATGTCCCTCAGAGGGGGTTTTGAGGTAGGTGACCAAGGAACAGAGTCAAACAAACACAGCTTAATGAAAAACACTGGCTTCCAGGAGTCCTCCCCACTCCCACGTGCTCACCAGCACCAATCCCACCCCCAGGGAAGCAGCTGCTGTTTGGGAGTGAGTGTGTCACGTGTGTCACGCACAACTCACCTGTGTGATCCACATCGCAGGACACACGAGTCTGGCCAAGGGCTGGGCTTTGTCTAATGGCAATTTATTATCATTTCCACGGGAATGAATTGCAGCTGTCTTTGCCTTTAAAAGAATCTCTCCACACAATCACCATGGAGACTCTAAACCTCTGAGAAGCATCATGATACAAAAAGTCTAAATATCACAGCCTCAGCTCCAACGGCCCTGGTTAACTGAGATTCTCTGCTTTTTTGCACCAACTATTAAAATACTTCCTCAATGGAAGAAAAATGTGTTTTAAGTACCTCTGAACACATCCTCTAATATTCTCTAGGTTGATACCAAGTAAGTGAAGCGACTTAATCCTTTTTTAAGTGCAAGGAGCCCTAGGAAAGGCCTACTGGTAAACAGCTCATTTCACACCAAGAGCAAAACTCACTGTTAAAAAGTTATACTTGATTTTTCAAATAATCCCAAGTTCTCCCTGTGCACAAATACTATTGGAAAGCAAATTCTGCGTGGGGTTTTTTGTTAATACAAGTTACTTGAGAAGAATTAGAAGAAACAGGAGCCAGTACTTACTCATTGCCCCAGTCCAGCCTCACTGTGAGGTGTCTCTTGACCTCTCGCACCTGATCCTGGGTCAGGTGGCCCGAGAGCAGCTGCCTGCGGAGGTCAATGAGCTCATTCATCACGTGCCGCAGCTTGTAGAAAAGATCTACCTTATGTTTCTGTAAAGGCACATTTTTGGGAGGAGGGAGGAGGAGGGAGAGGGGAAAAAAGCAGGGGAAAGAAAGAGATGGGGAGAAAGTAAGGTTGGAAAGACAAAATGTAAGAAAGAGAGAGAGAGAGAGAAAGAGAGAGATTAATAAGTTACCCAATTTTCATTTAATTACCCTAGAGGAACATCAATCCAGTTTTCATGAGCCTTAAAATATTTACATCAAAAAGTAATGTTAACTGCTGCAATTCACACTAAATAGCTTCTTGTTCCTGAGGTTTAGGCTTAGTCTGCTAAGAGGGCCATTTTCTGACGGAACCTAATGCAAATAAGAGGATTCATTAGGCACAGAAGGAATCGCTTATTCCAGTCATACAGTAAATGTAAAAGTTTAGATTTAAAGTGATAGGGAGGTGAAAAAGCTTACTTCTTTCAGCAGCTAACTGAATGGCTCTGAGCAGTCAGCAACAATCAGTCATCACAACAAATAAAAGCATTTTTAAATTATTTGTGATATTCCAGTTACTAAAATTCAGCCAGGTATGAGGGGGAGTGTGTTTGTAAAAGTTCATTACCTGGCACTCCAATAAGGACTAAAGCAATTAATAATAAAATCCCCCAGGAAAACTATTTCAACAGAGAAAAATTACCATAGATAATATAAAAGCCTCCCACACCACCACCATCAGTAAAGACAAATAGAAAATACCCCCAAAAACTTACACAACTAACACCGTGATCCTTTCCAAAAGAACTGTTATTATTCAACTATGGAAAAAGTCCTCTTCACCAAATCCCCAGAACCAGACGGAAGTGGAAATATTTTTTCCCCCATGCAGTAAATAACTACATGTGAATCCCCAAAAAGGAATATTTGAGGCCAACAACCAAGGCCACCCATACGATAAGATAAAATAAGGACATGTGTCCAGACTACTCCTCTCTGTGCTGGGTCAGGACTGTGTCAACGGGGGCTCGTCTCCAGTCAGTCTCCAACACTGCATAAAACCACAAAGGAGGAGCCCCAGAATGAGAACACCATCTCCTGATGCAGCTGGATGCTGTTTCTTGAGCAGCTGAGCTCCATTGCCACTACTTTGCAAAGCTTGTAGAGTTTGAATCTCGCTTGGGAAAACAGAGGAGATGGACTGACACGGAGACTTCATCAGCTGGCACTGCCTCGATCACGTCTCTGCTTCTACAAGACTGGGTAATAAAAGCTCTCTGAATAAAGACACCTGCACCTACCAAGACTACATCTGATAGAGGAACATCCACAAAGAGAAACATAAGTGTTTACTGTCGCAGCACACTATTAGAACAAGTGTTTTTCACTTCTTTACCAAAAATAGCTGAGATGAGATGAAAAAAGAACTTCCACCTACTTGAGTTTGTTTTCCTGTAAGACCACTAGATTTGCATGACTTAGGAAAACAGACATCAATGCAATCCATTTTGATAAGCATTTTTAAAATTTTTCTGAACCTGATTACACATCTGTTTTGCTGAAGCAGGTTAAGCACAGATGGCATAATCAGTGGTTCCTATCTAACAATTTTGAGATGAAAAGATGCACAATCTTTCAACTCTGCATCAACAGTGGTTCTGGTCCTGCTTGAAAGAAAGAAAATCAGATGCCAGACCTAACAGAAATTAATTTCTGGGGCTGAAAATATTTATGCAAGGAAAATAATCACACGTAGTTGATAAGTATAAAATCACTTGATTTTGTTTAGTTTTTATTACTAAATGTGATCACAAGTAAATCCTAGATAAGCTGACAGTGGCAGTAGGTATGGGAAATGTCCATTTTTAAATGCCATTTATGTGAACAAGAAAAGGTTGTCACTTTTAAAAACACAAGATGAAAACAATTGAGTTCGATAGTATCAAAAAAGCAAATTAGGTATATTTTAATAATAAAACTGTTGGGAATGAAATTCTCATGAGAATCAGGTCCCAAACCATCATATCCTTACTTCCCAAATAAACCTGTAAGAGAGCCACTTTCTCACTCCTGTGATGATGGTTCAAGGTTATCAGAGCAGCCAGGTCCAGAACACCGTGCTGGTTAAATTACAGCATGTTCTACGGTTATATTTAAACAGTCGTTTTATACAGGAGTATCAGAAGTACTTACTTTAAATACAAACAAAGGAGACTACGGAACACAAGTGTTTCACCTGCTTTAAACTGCATGCACAAGTATTGAGAGAGAGCTAAACACAGGGTGCCCTTCCAGAAAATCCAAGGTCCAGGGCAAGGAAGGGAGGAAGAGAAAGTGGAAGCCAGCAGAGCTGTGGCTGTGATCTCAGGGAAACTCTTATGAAGAACCCCAGATGCAAGATCCATGAACAGTGAAGGAAAACCCTCATGAGAGAGAAAGGAGAGCTACAACAGAGTTGAAAGTGCTTATTCCAGGCTTGCAGGCAGAAGGGAGTTTGAAGCAGTCAAAAATCAGTTTCTAACATCCCTCCTGACACTACACGAGCCCAGGGATTAATGAGCTTCATTTGGGAGGGAAGGAAGTAGGGAGATATTCACATTTTAATGACTTCTCTCTTCCAAGATTAAAAAAAAAAAACCCAAACAACCTTCAAAATTCAACACTAAGCTAAGTTAATCAGGATTCCTACCCCTGTGTAAAAAAACCCTGTAAAACAGATGGCCCCGGACACATTTACAGAACCTGCCCCGCCCCTCCCAATCTCCCAATCTTAAGTAGCAAAATCCTTCAATTTTAGTTAGAGTAGCACCATAAACAAATGTGAAACTTTATCATCTTGTTAGTAGTTATATAAAAGATGGGCAAGTCGGTCTGATGCGTAAGCATTCATTCTGTCTCAGAGTTAATTTTCATACAAGCTCTCATTTTTTCAGTTGGTTTTATCACAAGCTCCCAAGCAAAGAGCACTTTATCAGTCCATTCAGAATGATCTGCTGTGTGCATTTAGAAACATATTTGGAAAATCTGGAATATAAAAGTAAGTATTTCTGCAGAACTTTTATGGTAATAATTAAAATGAATCACAAACAAAGAACCTGGATGGCTTTAATGAATCGGGACTCTCCTCACAAGCAGCACAAGCCCTCTCACATGTCTTGTTGCCTCATTTTACTATCCCCAGATACAAAAACAGTTTCTGTATTTCTTTGATCCCTTTCAACTAACACGGCATGCTAATCAATGTCTGGATAATCTTCAGATATGCAGCTATCCAAGAAGTGGGACTCTGGCAGTATTTTCTCTTTCTGTTAATGACTCCATATTAACTCTGGAATTCAAGAGCCAGAAGATGGGTTTGGTGTGGAGCTTCCCCCACCCAGCCCCTCTCTCGCTCCCCCTCTCCAACAGGCCAGGGCAGGGGGAGGAAATGACAATATTTGTGGGCAGAAATAAAGACAGGGAGTGTACACACCAACCACCATCCCAGCAAAACAGACCTCTCTCAGGGGAATTTATTTAATGCCAATTCCAATAGACTTGGGTGGTGAGATACAAAGCCACAAAGAACCCTTGCTCTTAAGCACCCCCCTCCCAAGCCCAACATTTTTTCCCTTTTCTCCCAACTCCTCCAGCCCTCACAGGATCATTTCCCCTCCACAGCAGCAGGAGAATGGAGGGGTCAGTCCACGGCAGCCCCTCCCTGCCCAGCCGGGTCACAAACCCCAACACACCCCAGCATACCCCAGGAAATTCCCTCGGGTGGCTTTGAAACGCTAGGGCTGCCTCTGTCACGCCTCTCTAAATAAATGCCACATAACATGAAAATATATAACACACTGCTATATTACAGCAGATGACCTACTTAGAGTCATTTTGTTACCACGACTTCATTTAGCACCGCTGTAAAGTCAGGATTTTACCTCTTTTAAGAGCAGTCCCTTAAGATGTTTTCTATAAAACTGCCTTAAGCTGTAATGGGGGACAAAGGCGCAAAATTATTTTCCTTATGAAAGCAAATGAGCGGCTTTTCCCAAGTTCCTTGTTTTGGACTTTGGTATCTACATTAGATATTAAAGCCTGCAAGCATCATCGGGACATGAAAGGAAATACTAAAGCTAGAAACAACACAAAAATCCTGCCTTTCTTCTCAGCTTTGTCAGGATGATTTGAATTAAGCAAATTACTTTATATTGAAACTCTGTTGGAATTTAAAGCTTTTTACAATATTTATAGCTTAGCCTTACACAAAATCTGTAATATTATTACCGTGCAAACCGTAAAAATCACCTATGAAATTAGCATACAACAAGTGCCAGTTGATCAATAAAGGTCAGACTACAGGTCAATACAAAGTTGTCTCAAAAATAGGGAAAGGAATTGAAGAATAAAAATTTGTGTGGGAGATGTGGACTGTACACAGGTGTCCTGACTGGCACCCACAGAAAAATCAATTTGAGAACACAATTAATACTTGCACATATTCATCAGTTCTCCATATGTGCCTAGACAGCTGCTCCTCTTGGATTACAGAACTAAAATGGACTCTAAAAATAGTTAAAAAATACAGACAACAAATAAGAGAAAATAATATCAAGCAAGAATAAAGTTAATAAATTACAACTTCTCCTTATTAAAACTACAAACTCCATTTACTAAGGGTCGAGGAAGTACCATCCTGGGGTTTTCACAAGAAGCTGGGTTTGAGCCCACCCCGCTCTGACAGGACACCATTAAACACTCAGAGAGTCACTGGATCATAGAAATGTTATGGTTAGAAAAGACCTCTACGGTCATGAAGTCTAATAAACATCATTAGTCTTCCAAATCAAATAACAGACTGAGAAAGGCATGTCAGTTTTAGGTGTATTTTCATTCTTCTATCCTGAAATTCTATTAGTTCTCAATTTATTCATAAGAATGCATTATCATGAATCGTATTTATTTTGTCTAATGAATATTCATAGCTTTTAGCTTCGAACAGAAATTATTTACTCCAATAAAAAATCTTTCTAAATTGATTCTCTACTGTATTCACAGAGGGCATTTCAATTCGCAGTGTGTAATAAAGGCCAGTAAATCAGAGTGGCAAAAAAAAATAACTTCTTCCGACTTTTGCCATTGAAAATCAGTAAAATAGCTTAAAATATTGACATGTGACAAGGGAAGCAGTAAAAAGAATGATGTAACATGAAATAAAGCAAAAGCAGAGAAAAAACAACAAAACAAAGCCTGTACAAGACAAACAGAGATGTTGCTACAAGCTTTTCCTTTATATTAGATTAAATAATGTGCCTGCATTACCATATATCATACTTCAGTACTACAGTAATTTTTTTCTAGATATACTATGTCCTTATACTTCTTCCAAAGATCTCAAAAGCTGCAAGATATATTGAATTTACATCAATAACTTCACAAAAAGCTTCCTTGCACTCTTGGCAACAATCCAAGAAGAAACTAACAATCCTGGCTTTTCCGGGGCAGCAAAATAAAACAAAATTCTCAGAAGATTGAAGCCTGTGATATGAAGCCCTAAATCACAGAGAAGCTGATTTGATACAGGCACCTCACACTAGCAATGTACATGCAAAGTTCTCACCCCTCCTTATTCCTCCCCATTTCTCCTAACTCTATTAGAAATTCCATTTGTGCAGCGCTTGTGCTGACCTCCCCCTCTCCTGAGGAGCATTTAATATGCTTTACCAGAAACCTTGTGCAGGAAAGCAACAACTGGATTGCCTCCAAAATAATTTCAGAACTCCATTGGATTGGATTGCACATTTAAAAAAAAAAATTAAATGCATTCAAATTCTTTACGACAAACCCAAAGCAGCAATGGTTTCTTCTGCTCCAAAACCAAAATGGTGTACTTCAATCAAAGCTATCTGCCAACACATGCAAACACTTGGTGATACCTTTCATATGTTGCAAACCAAGTACCTACACAGCCTTCCACAGCTTTAAACCCCTTGCAGAGGGGAACCCAGGTAGCACTGCAGCAGTAGTAGCACTTAAGGAACAGGACACAGGAGGACAATCCTCAGAATGTCAGCAAAACTCTTCTGCTTTGAAAAAAGCTGCTCTCTTTCTTCAGATCTCCTATGAAGGACAATATTTAAGCCTGTTGTCACAATGCTCTCCCTTTAACAAACCAACCCAGCTCAGTTCAGAGCTCTCCACAGAATATTATGAAGAAAAATGTCTTTACAAAGGGTTAGCCCTAATCTACTGCTCTTCTTCAAGAAGTTTTCTCCTATTTGTTTGGATCACCTTGCAGACCTTAAACGCTTAGCTCACACTAATGTGCAATTCAGAGCCTATTTTTATTTATAATAACTCAGTACAGTACAAACAACTTCTCCACTCTAAACATCACTTATGCCACACATGTAAATAGCTCTGAGTACAAGTTATTACTCCCTGGCAGTCAAGATGTGCATCTTGACTCTCACATCTCCTCCTTATTTACAGCTTCAGATGCCTGAGTTGTCTAATACAGCAACTCGGGACAAGCGCAAGATGACAACATTTAACAGCTACAGAAACAAAACAAATATGAGACAATTCTGGTGTCTGACACTTCCTGCTATCAGTTCTCATAAGCTGTTGCTACTCTTAGGCATCACCATCACCAGGAAATGCACCTTGGCCACCATGAGATAGGTATTCTGGGGCTAAATTAGAGCTCTTTACCTTTTTTGGTTAACAGAAAAAATAGGATGCAAAGAAGGGAGATTGGTCTTCTTCAGGAAAAAATATAAGGGGCCCTGTGTGATAATTACTGTGAGAAGAGGAAGAATTTGGTTGAAGAAATACCCTAAAGTTGCCCTCTGTGTAGAGCCCATCCCTACTCCGGCTGCCACTGCTGAGAGCTGGAGAAAACTCCACCTAATGAGATTGTGGCACAGCCTGCAGCCACATTGCTTTGTTGAGATTGAATGGAGCTCCTCAACAACATTAACCTCATTTCCTAACATCATCATCAACTTTTAACAAAGCTTAAAGAAATGGAATTGAAGGAGATAAACTCAGAGGTTTAATTCTTCATTTCTATAACACTGCAAAACAAGTGACATTAACACCCCTTTTCAATCCATATTACATTTACTGAATTCAGTTCCAAATCCTTTGGATATTAAATGTACTTACCCGTTTTTATGTTGTAAGAACATCTTGTTCTAGACATTCTTAAATGTAAGAATGTACTGTTTAGGATAAATTTCCATTCTGAGGAAAAAGAAAGATGCATGCAAGGCTTTTGCTGTTTAATTAAGGATGATTCCCCCCAGCCTTGAATGCCTCCATCATGACACAGATGTGTTAGGACACAACACGAAGACAACACATTCTGTTTTATCATATTTCTTCAGAAGTATGACTAACAAGACTAGATACCTTAAGTTAGCCTTCTGAAAGAAGAAGAACACGAAAGAGTTTGTTTTTCCCACTGTGATCTCTCTTCAGGTTGTGATCCTGCTCCCTCCCCTCAGGATCCTGAGCTCTCCCATCTCAAGGCCACTGCTGCTAAGGATGCCTTTGACCCTCACATCCCCAAACTGCCCTCCCTGTGTGTAAACACGAGGTCCCAGCAGGGAAGGAGCTTTAACAAGCAGAACTAGAATTGGTACCAAGTGTTCCCTGCTCACATCATCACCTCCTCTTGTCCTCGTAGACTTGTGTCCCCTATTTACATTAAACCCACAAACATTATGGACCTTTCCTCTCCAAAACACATTTGCTGAATCATGGAGAGGGAGAACTGATGGTCTCCAAAAACAGCAAAGGAATTTCTGCTCCCCTCAGAAGTTCTGGTCTCGCAAAGCTTGGAATATTGGAAAATGTGTCTGGAAGAGGAGCACCCCCAAGCTCCTGCTGGGATCTCCTCACAGCCACCCCAAATGCCTCCTGCAGGAAGCACAGAGTGCCAGCACACCCCTCTCATCCTGACGGGCTGGAAAAGGGGAACCTGGGCCACCTCCACCTGATAAAGACCTAAACTTGAGCCAGATGCTGCATTCCACACTAACTGGTGCAATTCACTGTAAGGCAAGCAACAAATGAAAACATTCTGCTCTAAAAGAAACTGAAGAAGTATTGGATAAGTGTGGGTGCCTCCATATTTCACACTTTCAGAAGACTTTTTTGTTACCCTGGTTTTTCTGAGTTTCTTATTAGCCTTTTGATTTTCATAAATGGAGTCAGATCTTTTAGTTACTGTAGAATATTAGAGCAGTTTTTCTACCTTTCCCACAGATGTAATATAAACAAATCCTTTGTTTTTCATTCTCTGTCTTTTGTTTGCATATTTCTAACCTGAAAACAATTGTAACTGACAATTGGTCTGGCCACTGAGGCTGAGGGGTGGAAACCCCAAAAAGCCAATCTTCTGCTAGACCCACAAATGTATAAAAAGTAAAAGAATAAACAAAGGGGTCTCTTCTCTCCGCCCTTTCAGCTGGAAGCTGGATCAGAAGAACCTCTGCAGAAATCTCTTGTCTGCGTGTGATTTCTTTGTGTTTCACGGTGACACTTTTTACTATCATTTAAATACAAAAGAAATTAAGGTATTCAGAGGAAAGCTTCCTACCCACAACTAAATGGTTACATTCTTTTGCAAATACAACATAACCCTCCACAAAAATCATATTTTAAGGTTATTTTCTGCATGACAAAGCATTATATTACTTTTCACATCAGTTTAAAAGTAGAGTTAAATGCTTTTCTTTACACTTTGACTAAACATGACGTATTTATTGAAGTGGTCTTAATAAATAATGAACACTCATACTAATTGATAATAGTCATGCTAAGTTAGAACTTGCACGATGAATATCTTTGAAAAAATTCAAACTGATTACACTCTATTACAAGTTCTGTCAGATAAATAGTTTCCCTTTCGCAGTGCCTTACTGTGCCAAATTTTCAAGCAGAAAAATACTTACCCTAAAGCACTTCCATTGCATTTAAATCAAGCATCTGCTCTCCCAATGCTACTGACATTCTTAACAGGGAACTTCACATCCAGTAGGATGTTCAAGGATACAACCTGATACCTTTTCCCAGTTCCTCTCACACAGTGTCCCACAGGGCACGAAATTAATATTCCCCTTCACACATTGGAGGGCTCTAGAAGGAGTATTACTGCTTTGGACCTGACAAACACAGCAGTTTATCAGAGAAAGAAGCTCAAAAGAAGTCCCAGAGTCTGTAGGATTGGGTCAGTACAAGTCATCTTGAACGTCTCTAACAATTCTTTGTCTTTGTCAGGGTCCTTGCCAGTCATGCCACACGAGTTCATTATGTTAGAGAAGATTTTGCCAAAAGCCATTTTAAAGTGGCATCAGGGACACTTAAAACACTAAGAAAGAAAACCACAAACAAGACACACACCATTATTCCCACAAAACACAGACCATTATTTGCAAACTGGTTTGATTAGCACATTTTGTAATTAATGATCCTGGGCATGGTGCCACCATTTGTCTTCCAACATTTCTGTGAATTCCTAAAGAAAATTGCTGACTGGATTTCATGGTTTTCCAACTAAACTGTCCAATGGAAATTCAAAACAGTAAAGACATTTCAACTATTCCTCTCATAGACAGGTTCCAGTAATTTTCATTTCTCTAAAAGAAATTATTTCAGCCTCAGAGGAACAGTTCTAAGGAAAAAAAGTCTGGGTTTGCAAAATCTGAGACCACTGGCCAGCAGAGGAAAATCCTCTACATGGGAAACGTGGCACATTTACCAGCAATTCCAAGAGAGATTGATTCATTTCTACTGCTCCACACAGATGTTTAGAACAACTCTAATCTTTCCTGGAAGCCCTAATTTTGTCTCTATAAAATAGATATATAAAATAATAACTTGGCAGAGTTGAAAAAACGACACAACTGTTTTCTAAGATTAAGACCAAGATGCACTGAAAGTATGTACAACTTACTTGTAAGCCTGGGATTTTTTGGAAGGGAAGCTGATCACCCAAATTGTCCTCTAACTTAAAAATCTACGGATTTCAAAGATTTCTGTTTCTGTTGTGCATTATAGTACAGTTATTTCTGTTCAAACACCAGATACAAAACATAAAATTGTGAGAATATGAAAATCAAAATTCCCTTACGCGTGAGGATTTTGTCATTACTGAAGTAATGATTCTTTATGGCTCTTGGAGCTATTTCAGTATATGCAAATTCCTGTCAATTTATCAACAATTTTAACAGCAATGCTCAATGATGGCTGAGACATATTTTAGGCCTCTCATCATTATTAAAAAAAAAAAAAGAAAAAAAAAGAGAGAGAGAAAATAAATGCAGGAGCCACAGTTCGTTTCTGCAAAAGGTCTCTGATGTTCCCATTTTGGAGCATGACAGGAGGAGAAATGAGGTGCAGAATAAAGGGATTCCCACACTTGAACCAGCAGCTGTTACCAGTGACTACATAAATGTCCTCTCCCTTGCTCAAGCCTGGATTTTAGTGTTTATACATGATGAACAAAAGGTTTCTAAAGAGGAAGATCCAAAGAATCTCAGTTGTGGCAATGACCAGCATCACTGCCTGGAGCCTCGATCTCGTGAGAGCAGGAACTGGGATATTTGGGAACCCAGGACAGACATTTCTGGACCTTGCAGGATGTGGTGGCTGTGCTCAGGTGCAGAGATCCCGATGTTTTAGGGATGATGCCTCCAGAGAACAAGTAACAAATGGAATTGCACTCCATGATCTACTCAGATGCTCCGTGAGAAGAGAGTTCGGGTTTAAGAACAGCCAGAGCTGCTGTTAGGAAGAGCCAGATCCATCAAAGTAAGATTTCTATAAACAAGTCATTTCTTCTGCAGCTCCACACATAGCCTCAGGAAAAATACTGGGAAAATAATAACTGATTCAAATGCAAGCTAAGCTACTTCACCCCATGAAAGAACATGTGAAGCTGAGGAGCTTTAAACTCTGGCACTGAGCTGATAGCTATCCCATAATACAGCAGGACTGAAAACAAATTACAATTTAGTAGTTAAACAAAAAGCACAAAAAAGAAAAGCAGAATGCAGCAAATAGAATGTAAATTATAAATAAAGCCTGTTTTCAAATATTTGCTTTCACACATTCTGTAAAATATTTAAGTTTTTGGTAAAAAAAAAAAAAAAAAAAAAGTTCAAAGATGAGAAACAGAATTACAAATAAAAAGCTAAGAGAAAATAGGTAAAACTCCCAGGATAAAGAATTCATTCCAACCTCTTCAATTTAAAAATGTTTTTTCCACATATGTGACAAAAGCAGTGCAAATATTTGTAAAGGGACCTGTGGCTGGCAGCTGTTAAAACTGAAAATTTCAAAGACCTCAATAACACCAGAATAAAAACACGTTTTTTGACTCTGGGCATCTCATTACTGTAAAAAACAGTATCAAAGCATTCCTGTTAGTGTGGAAGTGCAGGTAACTTCTGAGCTTTTTTCCCATCTGTTTTAAACAAGGTCACCTTCTGAGGTGGAAGTTGGGTGTTTTCACTGGGGTTCAGGATGCTCCACAGACAAAAGCCAAATGGAAAGGTAGAAAAATATCACAGCACAGGGAGAATGGTTAAAAGCTCCAGATAATTAATGACAGCCAAGCAGTGTCAGCAGCAGTATCTGCTGCCCAGCACGTCTGGCACAGCAGGGCCCTCCAGGACAGAATGATTCCCAGGCTAAACCTGCCTGAAAGGCAAAGAACTGCTCCTGACTCGCCCTGACACCTTCACCAGGCAACTGAACCATTCCTGGTGATCTCCCACTCCAAGATATCCAAAATATCTGCTGTTCCCTGCAGTGTTTGAAACGTAGGAAAGCCCCTCAAAAAAGGTATTGAATGTCAATCTTTTCCACAGTTTCATATAAATAGCCAAAAAGCATGTCCTCATCAAGGAGATAAGTCATCAAAAACCACAAAGAATGCATTTAAAGGGTACAAGAATTAGCACTTCATCTCTGAAAAGCATCACTAGACAAAAACTCCTAAAAAAAGTTAGTCTTTTGCATACAATGTTCTTGCCTGAAAGAATATAAAACACATCAGTGCAGCACATCCCCTGCCTCATAGCATTTTCTTGTTGTTGTTGTAGTTTAGTAATGCTGTTTTTCAACACAGCTGGTCCTGACTAAACAGATTTAAAGATTCATCCATTCCAAGACTATAAAGGATTATTGTGATTATCTAGTCTGACTTCCTGCAGGGCACATGCCATAGAAACCTGCTCACAGATTGCTGCAACGTACTTCCTCCAGGATAATGTGGCAACAAATCATTTAAAATAAAACCCAGCCTTGTTTTAAAGATATCAGTAATAAAGAAACAACTGCTCTCCGTGATTAATTTATTGCTAATCGCCCTAATTATTAAGAAGTGCCTTCAATGCTATTCCAAATTTTCATGGCTCTGCTTTGTAAATGCTGGGCTTTGTCCTGTATTTTTTCTTTGATAGAACTGACAGATTGTTGACAGATTACCTCAATTATCAATCATCTACCTGCAACCCTCCTCCATGTACCCATTTATAAGTCACAATAGGCTGACTCCTCACTCAGCTTCTGCAGTTCGTCTGAGCAAATGTGCAAAGTAATCTCTTCACTCTGTCAGGCTTCTGCTGGAACATGATTCTCACTTTTATTTATTTATATCTCTATTTTTATCTATTATACATCAAGAAGACATGGATAAACAGGTAATTCTTTCAAGCAATAATGAGAATATCCAGAAAACACGATATTTTTTTAAAGGCTGGATTTGACTCTGACTTTTTAGTCTTTTAGAAATGACAAAAAAATTACAGAAGTAATTTAAATCAAAAACTTGCAGGAAAGAGAAATTGAATAAGCTCTTGCCCTTGTTCACAGCAAATAGGATAAGGACTAACAAGCAGGAGGGAAGACTGAGCACAGGCTTCAGAAAAAACCTGTAACACATATGGGCCAAAAAGTACTGAATTTTTGAGAGGCTGCAAAATATCCACTGCTGCCGTTTTTTGGTTTTTTTTTTTTTTTTTTTTTAAACAGGCAACACAAGCAGCTGTTGAAAATGCCATAGCTAGACATTACCTTGTAAAGGACTCAGATGGATGAGATAACCTGGAGCTCCACTCCAGGTTCCCCCTCCTAGGACTCCTGGCCATCGTGGATCTTTTGGGACCTCGGAATCTTTTGGGCTGTTCCCTGTCTGTTCTGAAGAGGACACTGCAGAATGAGGAGCAGCTGCCCAGCAATCACCTCATTAATTTATACAGAGAATTTTTTAATTATTCTCCCCCTCTGTCCCTCCAGATGCCCCATCTAGAAAGGCAACACTTCTTATCCTCTTAGCTGTCAAAGGCAAGGAAGAGGCTGATGTTGGATTGGTTTGCCATAATAATTTTTCACCATGTTAAGTATCACTGCACCTCAGGACACAAACACCATCTGTGGGGCCTTTCTATATTTGGATGTATTGGAGTTGGTGCTGTTTAAATGAGCCAAGTATCTGACAGAAAGCACACAATTTCTGAACTAATCATTGTTTAACTTCCTATTTCTGCATCATCAGCAATTCCTATGTCACTGATTTTTCCTGATTTCTATTAATAAGACTGGTGAATAACAGATTAGAACACATCCCTGAAGGTCCTGCTACAACCAGCAGCACTGAATAAAAAGTCTCCATTTTCAACTGCTTTTTTATCAATTCATCTGTTTTGAAACCATTTAGTAAGTGCTAGATTTAATTCTACAATGTTAATTTCTTTAATCATTGCGTCAAGGGAGGGTTAGTTAATGGCATCAGTTACTGGAAATTCTAACTAGATAAAAGGGAAATGTTTTTCCCTTGTGAGTGGTCAAAATCTAGAACAGAGTTTTGCCAAGAGATGTGGGTTCCTCAAAAATATCCAAAACTTAACTGGACAAGATCCTCAACAACTTGCTCTAATAGGTCTGCTTTGAGGATGAGGTTTGGAGACCCCCAAAAGTTCCTTCCAATCTATCCAGTTCTGTGATTCCATGAATATAAAACTGAAGACACAGCAGTAAAACTCCCCCTGTGAGCCAGGAGAATGTTCTTCACCTAATTCTGATATTTAAAGCTGAAACTCCATGATGGCAATAACAAGCACAGCAACAATCAAGTTCCACAACAGAAGAGCCTGCAGTTTCAAAAATAACAACTCTTCCATTAGACTATTACCAATAATATAAAACCTCTTTTTCTTGGTAACCACTCAGTTATGACATTGAAAGTTTACACTGTAGCAGCACAGCCCATTTATTCCACCAGAAGCTCCTGTCTGGATTGCCTTCTGGTTCTCAACGTGGATGAAGTTGTACTGCAATCTTTGCTATGGCAGGAGCTATAAAATCACATTTCTTCCCTCTACACAGCCAAGAAAATGAATACATATCCAAGAAAATGAATTTTTTGGTTAGACAGAGTTCGAACAGGTAAAGAGGTTCAACGTAATAGGGTAGAGGGGTAGAAGGAAAGGAAGGAAAGGAAAGGTGATGGTTAAGTTTATTCAACCCATCAGAAGGTCCTGGCCAAGCCAACTTGAGGATCTCTAGCAAAAGATGTTCCATAAAGCACAGCTCTCTCATCTTCCCTAATAAAATGGAGGAACTCCATTAGAAAATGGTGTCATCCACCGCACAATAATGTTCTCAAAAAAGCAGCTGATAGTACCAGTGTTTGCATTGGAAAGCATAAATGTACAAATGTTAAACCCAAAGTATAAGTGTTTCAGCTTATTGTGCATGTAAGAAAATTCTGGCACTTTTTTTTTTTTTTTTTTTGGTAAAGCCTGTCAACTACCTAGATATGCATTTCCCAGATCTACTCACAAAAAAAAAAAAATATTGGAAAATAGCAGTGGAATGTGTTAGAGGTATTAAAAAATTGTATCTTAAAAGAGGGTATGGCTTTCCTAGGATAAATAAAACTGACAACTAGAAAAGATTTGTTTTAGATTGCTTCACACGAGAATTCTTTTCAAAAAAGGAAAGTACACAATGTCTATGTTTCCTCTTTCTGCAGCTATTTTAATACCAGCATTCTGTTCTTTATTTAACACAGCAATGCAGTAGCTTCAAGAGAAATATCAAATCACAATTATGTTCCTTCCAGAATACTATGCTGTTAACAGAATAACTGTTAAACAGAAGCCTTGCATTTAGCTGTGTTTCTAATGTAGATGTACAAGATGACAGCACCAGTATCACAGGGAGAGCTGACAAGCCTGGCAATTATTGTCAGATCCGAGACAGAACGCTCACCAGCTACTTCAGAGTGTGACACCAAAATCCAACAACGAGCCTAAGTGGCTCATTAAAAATCATACTCCTGACTCTAAACTTGTCAGTGATGCTGTTAGTTCTCCAAAAACAAACTGCCATTCTGTTTCTGCTCTGTGACACAAGGACCAGACAAAAACTGGCAGAAAACTTATTGTTTGGTTTGTATCTCCTTAGCACTCGATTGGTCACAATATTTTCCTCTTTTGAAAGGCAACTGGATATCCCCATTTCCCTGTTCCTTCTGTCCCTTCAAGCAATAACTGCAACATCTCTTGCCACCACTCCTTGTCAGCTAAATGAATTGTCCAGTCAATTTTTTAATTGTAGGAAAAATTAAGTCAACACTTTTTCTTCTGTCCTCTTTCGTAAAAGCTAAAGTAACAACTAAACAGAACAACTGAGTTATTGAGGAAAGGAAGAAATTTCAGGAAATAAAAGAAAACACATTAAAGTTCAAAATAAAGACTGGGATTGACTGGGAAGTGCCTGACAGGGAATCAGGGAAAGGGAGATGAAAAGTTAACGACAAGTTCAGATTGGGATCCTGTGAAAACAATGATGGGAAAGAGTCAGATGGAAGAAATGGGGTAGCTGAGCTCACTGCATAAAAGTACAAATCAAAGCTTCCCAGTATTTAGGGCGGGGTTTTTGTTGAACATCTGAGGCCAATGAATAATTGATAGGAGTTCTGACAGACTTGGGGGCTGAGCCTCAGAGCAGTGATGAGCCCGCCTGAACTGGGCTGCCGCCCTGCACAGGGCTTTGAGAGCTCCACAAAGGTGACAGGGTTTGGTGTCTTCTGAAAAATCCCATCTTAGGTAACAGGCACCTCCCTATTCAAAGTGAAGGTTAGTTCCTTTTTTTATTTTTTTAAATTATGTTTTGGAAATATGAAGATGTACTACATCTCCCTAAGGATCCAGCATGTCCCATAACTTCCAAGACTTGAAGTTTCCACATAGATTTAAATGAAATTAAAATACTAATAATACCTATATACAATAAAGTTGTTTGGTAGTTACAAAAAACCCTGAATTGACACAGTGAGTAAAAAATTATTTTCCTCTTCCCTCTCTCCCATTCCAACAACTATTCCATAATTAACATTTTTATTTATAGTAATTTCATTAACTCCATCATGAAAACCACCACACACCGGTTTCTTTGCAGCATCCTTTTCATTAGTGAACACGCAGTCAGAAAGACTAAAAAGAAACCTTTGCTGCTGCTCTTTCCCTGTTTACCCAGAAAATAAGATAATTTTCTTTTAGTGTTATAAGCCACTACTCTATGCTACATTTTAGAAGTTCATTAAACTCATCTAAGCAGCTTTCCAAGCATGTCCCTTTAATGAGAAAATAACAACTCCATTTGAGAGTACCAGTAAAGGCACTTAGCAGCACTAGGCACTCACTGGGCAGAATCTCACCTGCAGAGAAACTGCACTGGAAGGTAACTGGCCACAAGCACTTCAAATTAAACTTGAGCTATTCAGGTCAAAACAAAAATTCTGACACCAAAAACGTTACTATTTTAGTCCTTAAAAGTGGTAGCTTCTCTGTGTAATTTAAAGTGGTAGCTTCTCTGCACTCTGCATAGCCCGGTCACATACAGGCCAGAAAGACTTTATTAATTATTACCTCAAGTTCTGAGACTACTGAAAAAAAAAAAAACAACCCCAAAACCCACAGAGAAAGGCAGAGATGGATTCCCATAATAAAATTACTGCCTTCAAACCTTTACTGGCCTACTCTAAAAAATTATTAAGTGCTGTCAGTAATAGGTGTGGAAATGTGCAACACAAGGATCACTTCTAGGACTTTACCACCTCTTTATGCACCTGTACACGGTAAAGTGAGCTTAAGCTAATTCATAAAAGAAAGTTGGAAGAATTATTCTTAAATTAAAGAAGCACTTTCTGTAATATGATAATAGTAAGGATTTCTGATAAGCATCACTGGGAGGGCACCGGCACGGGATCAAAGGGAGGGGAAGCTCCGACCCGCGGTCAGCTGCCAAGCGGCTGCCCAGGCTGCTCCGTGCCCACCCCAGCGCAGCTCCCTGAGGGGCAGGGTGGCAATGTGCCCGGCAGGAGCGGGCAGCAGGGGACAAACCGCCCCTCCCAGCAGCGTGCAGAGCCCAGAGAGGCGTTGGCTACGTGCGCTTTGCTCGCGCCAGCGTGCAGGCCCAGCGCTGCTCCTGATCGCCTCCTGCACAGAGTGCAGAACAGCCATCCACACACCCTCCGTCAGCTCTGAGGGCGTCTCAGAAAGAATAAACTGAAATCTGCTCCATCAGCCGCAATTTCACTTAGATCAAACAGCCAATGCTTGAACAGCAAAGAGCATAAAAGACACCACTGTTTGTCCCGCTCTGTAAAGTGCTTTGAACTCAGACTTCTGTTGCTTTGCTAAAACAAACACACACTTCAGATAACCAACTCGGGGCTCAGCATCTTCCAGATTTATGAGAAGCTCCTTCGGCTCAGAGAGATTGCAAAACTCACACTCACCTCAGCAAAACAAAATGAAAAGAAACAATTAATATAGTTATATTAGCCCCAGGAAGCCCTGTGCCAATTCACACGAGCACACAACCTTAACTGCTGTGGGTAAGACTTTGACCAGAGAGTAGACCTTAAATACCATTTTCATAAGCAACTAAAGTTCTTTGAACCTAAAGCTATTACTTCTCCCTCATTCCTACAGCAGGGGAAGTTCCTGGATTTCCCGCAGCTGCTGTGCGAAGCCCCCAAGCCCCCCAGCCACAGCCCTGGGGGATGCAGGATTTGCCTGGCTGGTGCTGGGGCACCTCCAGCCCTCGCTGCGCCCTTGGCAGCAGCAGGAGTTGGTGTTGCAGCAGCACAAACGACAGACCACATCCACAGGAAGCCACTGATACAGAGTTATATTATCCGAAAATAATACAACCCCACACATGATTTATGTTTTCCATTATCCCAGTGACAGTTTTTTCTGTAATATGTATTGGATCTCATCTAAACACACTGGATCTTGACCTGTTAGTGGCAGTGAGACCCAGCAGTAAAAAGAAAATGAGAATTTGTTTTATAAACTGTTAGGGTGCCCTAAATACCTCTTGGAGTTAATTCATCATATCATCTGATAGGGGTTTTTTCCCCTCAAAGGCAGTATGTTATATTCAGGGATAAGCATACATTCAGAGTATCTTTCTCACTAAACAGTCCAGTGATGGAAGTGATAGCAGCTAAAGACTTTGAAATCAAACTTGGCAATCGGTATTCTTTTTATATTTAATCAGCTTTTATGACTGAACCCAAAGCTGTATCTATGACCAAGCAGCAAGCCCAAGGCTCTACTCTAAATTAAAAATCAAACAAAACTACTGTGAAATTTTCAGGAAGATGAACGCAAAAAATGTGAAAAGCTGAGTTCAAATTCTCTCACAGAAATCTTTCCCAAATTTTAAGTTTTTCTTTCTTCGTAATCCTCCTATTTTAAGCAATCTCTATGTGTAAAACATAGCATGATTAATTTTGATTAAGCAATAAAGCTTTAGGAAACAGACAGGAGAACTTCTGAAAGGAGAACACATTTCTCCCAAGGCCATTAATCACTATTAGCATTAAAATAAAAACGTAACAACAACCATCTAAGAAATTATGTGAGCAGTTTCCAAAAATACAACTTATATTAATTTTCCCCTTCTTCATTCCAACAGTCACAAAAAAACTGTGTTAGGAGAAATCTGCTCGAAGAGAAAGTCAAAAGCTCAAGAAAATGTGGATAAACGACAGCTGAAATTAGCCTTGCTTCCTGTGTCTGTGCTTTACAGTCAGTTTTGATTGCATGACCACATCCAGAACCTCTCTCTATTTTGACTGACCCAGGAACAACCATTCAGAATTTCATTACCATTTGTGGCTCAAGGTACAGTTTTTCTGTACAATTATTCAAACCTTACCATAAAGGTAGATATTTCCCATTCCTAATATTTCTACTAAGCATCCAAGTGTTTTAAACCTACAATATTTTAATGAAAACAAATGCAAGACTGGAGATGTATTACCTTGGTTTTACAGAGATATTGAAGTTCTTATCAGAACCCTTAGCAATGAAGCAGACAGGACTGGGAGCACTGGCATTTCCCTGGTCCTTGGATGTTTGCCTTTGCCACCCTCCTTATACCTCTAGAACAGTTTCAATTTACCTGTTATCCCTACATTGCATCCAGTCATGTGGATGGAAGTTGAAATAAGAAAAAGAAATGGATCTTTAATCATCTTAAATATTTTCATTTCACCTTAATACCTCATGTAAAATTAATTGCCAGGCTTACAACCCAGTTTTTAAATTAAGATGCATTTTTTTCCTGTTTGTTTATCAACCATTGCCTCCTCTCCAGCCAAATGCAACAATGCAGAGTAACCAGATTTGGCAGCCCAAGTGCTGGCTGTCCACTGCTGCAGCCACAGCGTTTGCTCACTGTCACTCCAGTCACAAGGGTTTAGTCCACTTGTGCTACACTGATCCATATAACACTGATTTTTCTACTCCTCTCACCTGTGAAACTGCTACCTGCTCCTCTCAGAAAACAAATATAATTTTATTATATATATATTTAAGCTACAATAACTATTAATCATTGTAATTGTTATATGCTAATTGCCTTTTTCTCTGTCTTAAGGATAGAAAGAGCAGAAAGTGACACAAATCAGGGTAAGACTGAAGGACACCTCTTGGTACCACATGGACCATCCAGGCTGCCAAAAGGACAGATGTTCTTTGCTTTTCTCCTGAAAAACAATTTCTATCTTCTGTGAAGTTAAATCCAAATGGTCTTTTTAGTTCCAGTAAATACCCACTAGAGATATCAGTCTTGTCCTTTGCAAGCCCTATCCATGTGCAGAACCTTGCTCACTCACTCCAAACAGCCAGATTGCCAGTCTTTTCGAGCCCTTACCCCCTTATCTTAATTTTCTGTTCTTTAAAAACCAAACTAAACTGCTGCGTTTTCTCAAAATATATCTTTGAAATACTAAAGTCAAACCACACTACCACTTGTCTCTGTTTCAAATGCAATTCTGTAACATCAGCAGACTTGGACCAGCTCAGGTGATTCTCTTCAGTGACAGAAAAAAAACCTCTCAAATTTCTG
This sequence comes from Hirundo rustica, assembly GCF_015227805.2. Taxonomy (NCBI): domain Eukaryota; kingdom Metazoa; phylum Chordata; class Aves; order Passeriformes; family Hirundinidae; genus Hirundo; species Hirundo rustica. The sequence continues at coordinate 6,016,489 of NC_053461.1, read as the reverse complement.
TTCAATTTTTTTTTATTAAAACCTTCTTTCCTTCACTTAATGTAATTCAACATTCAGTATGCTTATAGTGCAAAAGAAACTGTTTGAAATCGTCTGCAGGTCAGGCACTGGTTTCCCCTGAGTAAATTCTGTTTCCCTGTTGGATTTTCCCAGCTGGTCTTAAACCAGCATTCAATAAAATCAAATACCAATGTTTAATATCACACAAGTTCTTTACACGTGTACTGTAGCACTGTTTGCAGCATGCACACTGGATACTGTTCTAAGAGGCAAGAGCTCTTTGTTAATTACAAATCAGCCAAGGCTTGAAAAATTTAATCTAAAAAACCCCCTTCAAATCCCCACACGATTTGCTATCAATGTCAGTATCAGTAATACAACTACTCTGTTCTATTTACCGAAATAAAAGACCACATTATAACCTCCCATACCAATGACTAAATAACATTTCCCTACAAAACAAGAGAGATTATAAAGTACCCTGCATGTCATTTGTCACAGTAGGACTTGCAAAGGACACCAGAAGGTGACTTACATTTAATTCTGTCTTTACTTTTAAAATCTATTAAAATCTATCCATCTCCTTGGCAACTCAAAACATATATTCCTCCCACACAGTTTGATTGATAGTTCATAGTTTTTATTTTACAGCCAACCTTTTGTTTGTTTGAAAATACATGAAAACTGTCTAGCTGATCCTAATAATCTTAAATGATACCAGAAATCTGTATGTAAATGAAAGGTACTGCATATATGGCTCCTTGTTATACTGTTGTTTAAACCCAATACACTGCCATAATATCCTGTGCTCTTCAAAGCAAAGTAACTTTCAAATCAATTATAACAGATATTATCAGATTTTAATGGTGTAAGACTGTCTTACAAATTAATTTTATTTTACTCTCCCAAGAACTTGCACCTACTTTTAATTCCTTAGAGCTCAGAGTCTTCCACAAATCAACTATGAGAGACTGACTACATAAAATTTCTTAAAATTAAGGAAGGAAAAAAATGGAAACCTGCTATAACCTTGAAATATGAACCACTTGAACTGAACTTCAGCAAGTCAGGGCTAAGGGGCGAAATACTGAAATGGATTGCATTTTATAGCAGGAACTTAATAAATATTAAGCGTAATTTGTACATGAATACAGCTCTTCCAAGGAAGAACTGTAGAGAGAGGTCATGACATCCACTAAAGACCTCCAAGAAACCATAACTAATAAATAGATGTAAATTCAAGTCTCAATTTGACAAAGCAAGGGAAGAACTTCTACTCAACTTTCCAACACACCTAAGCAGCATAAAAGTCTCTGATTTTACCTACAAACCCTTCTAATTGCCTAAGATAATGAGCAGCTATAAATCACACTGTGACACTTTTACACTGAGGTCTTTATTCTGGTCCCCACAATTCAAGAAAGATGGGACAGACTGGAGCAGGTCCAGGGGAGGGGCACAAAGATGACCTGAGGGCTGGAGATCCTGGCCTGAGAGGAAAGATGAAAGCAGCTGAGTCCTTTCTCCCTGTGAATCCCATCCCAGTACTGCAGTACCAGCACAGCCTCCCTTAGAGAATGAAGGCTCTCAGGGAAAAGACACAGGGCAAGGGGTGTAAATTGTACCAGGAGACTTTTCCTCCCAATACAAGAGAGAAACAGCTTTCAGTAAGGACAGCCATTCACTGGTTTTGGACAGGGTGCCACAATCTCATGTAGGACCCCCTTCTGACAAAAGGTTGGGCCAGATGAGATTTCAAGGTCACTTCCAACCTAGAACATTACACCACGGTTTATCTCCAGCTTCCCCCTCCATGAGTAAAGATACTGAATTATAAAAATATCCACCTTCAGCATACAACGCTGAAGTGTTCATCACTCTGCATTCTCCAAATCATTCGGTACACATCCATCACAACCCAATCAAGAAAAATCTTCAAGTATTTTCTAGTAATCAAATAACAAATCTGCTAAAAGCCTCAGATTCAGTTGCTAAGCAATGAGATGATTTCTCAGTGCACTGTTCCCTCTGAGGAACTGAAGAAATAGATGCTCCTGGAAGTGGAAATATTTACTCTTAGTTTCCCTTATATGCTGTGCAGCACTTCAGGAGACCCATCAGCTGCCCCAAACTCCTATCTGAGTTCCTGGTCACTCCACGAATGTTCATTCTTCACTCCAAACGTAGAAAGATATAAAAATATCCATCCCACTGCTGAACACTATTATCCAGAATCCTGTCTTCTAAAGTGATAACTGAGTCTCTCTGTTGGAGTCAACTGAGGCCAGACAAGCTCTTCAGATTCTTTTAAAATGACTCTCACAAACCTGAACAATCACCCTAAAGGGATTTTCCTTCAAGGTTACCTTGAAAATGACATGAAAATGAGAAAGAGGAAAGAAAGCTATGTATACAACCAGTTGCATTTCTCTCCATCTGTCTTGGTACAAACACCTCATCTTTCCAGCAGTTTGCCTGCACGGAATTTAAGGGTGTATTGAATATGCTCAGCCTTCACTTGAAGGAATTCTCTTCCTTGAAGGGAGACCTTCAGATGCAGCACATCCTTTTTAGGTCATGTCACATTTTCTTCTGTCTATGTATTTCAGAAAATTCATCACCAATTCCATGTTTTATCAGCTATGGAGCAAAGCACATCTCACTGAATAAAAATGTCTCCTAGAACACTCCCCATAAGAGTAAACGACCTTAGTGATTCAGTGAATGGCATTTTTCAAGATGAGTTTTAACTAGTGCTTCAATTTTAGGGACAAACCCCACCCAAATCACATAGCTGCAATTGCACCAAGTCCTGCTACCCACTCTCTTCCTTAATAGGATCCCTTAGGAAATTTTAATGGAACCAGTGGGAAATTGGTTTCACATTGAGCTGGCAAAAATTCCATCTATTCCTAACACCATTAGGTCTTACTCCTGAAAGTAGACAAGAAGTTTCCCCACACATCCCCCGCTCCCCTTTGCATAAAAGTAGCAAAAGAACGTTATTGATCTGACCAAACTCTAAATTGGGCAATTATGTTTGGTCTCTCTACAGTCATCTGCTCCTTCAACAGAAATAGTCCTCACATCACATCTTAGACTCTGAGGAATTTTTTTACAGTTAAAATAGCTACTGTGCACCAATAGTGAGCTTCAGTGATCTCCTTAGCTGACTTAAAAACTCACAGGAGTCTTGTTTGACCTAATTAACAAAAGCTTACAGAGAACTTGCAGATCCTTTATTTAGAAGTAGTATAAAAATAACAAATCTTATCAACACATACAGGGTAAGAGAGAAAGTTAACAACCTTACTGGTATCATTTTGCTGTCTCAACAGAAGTCAGCACACTGGTGTGGGCAGCTACCTGAGAGCTGCACACACCCATTTCACTGCAACAAATGCAATTTTGCATCTTTAGCCACCTCTGTGCCTAAACAAGTCTCCCCAAGGTTTGCTCTTGCTCTTCTGCTCTCTCTTCCTTGTCCCTTTAGAGTAGGCACAAGAAGAGATCCAGCTGCTTACAGTGGTGCACTAATAATCTCACTTTTCCTTCCTCCTCCACTCTAAATTAAGTACAGGACTGGGGAAGGGAATCACTGGCATCTTTTGCTTATTGCCTTGGCAATACTGGGAAACAATAAGTAAAACCCTCTTCGAAATTGCCTAGGCTTCCACAAAAGGACACAGTTATTGTGTCCAGATGAATCTAAAGAGCAACAGAGAGTATTGGAACCAGGCAAAACAACAAGATACTGTGTCTGGGCACCTGCTGAGAGTATCCAAACTGTAAACACACTCACTAACACACACACATCTGCGGTTAGCAGGTATCACATTATCAGCAACTCCAACACAGTACAGATTTTAAACACTGAGATCCACGCTCAGTGAACTCTCTCCCAATGATTTTTACAACAGCAGTGAAAGTAGGAAAACCCAAACCAACTAGGTCAAATAGAACAGTGCCAGAAATTAACTACTAAATCTCATTGTTTCAGTGCTCATCTCTGGAAGCCTGGACACAGGATACAGCCTGGATAAACAGACAGATCAGAAGGCAAAGAACTGCTTTCCATTTTCCAGTGGCATGACACTGCCTCGTCTGCACACAGATTACATATTGAAATAGGGGGAAATGTGCTCTCCAGATAGAATCACAGAATGGTTTGGGTTGGAAGGGACCTTTAAAGCACATCCAGTTCCACCCCCTACAATGGGCAGGGACACCTTCCACTGCCCCAGGCTGCTCCAAGCCCTGTCCAACCTGGCCTTGGGCACTTTCAGGAATGGGGCAGCCACAGCTTCTCTGGGCACCCTGTGCCAGGGCCTCACCACCCTCACAGCATAATTCTTTTTCCTTGTATCTAGTCTGAATCTGACCTCTTTTCATTTACAATCATTACCCCTTGTCCTATTGCTATGGGCCCTGCTAAAAATCTGTCCCCAGAACCATTTAAGCTGTATCATCTTTACTCCTTTATTGAATAATAAATATTTAAGTCTTATTCTTGATTATTCAATTATTTTTAAAAATATTATTTTTAAGTGGGCATAGAATTTTTAACAAGATCATAATTTTTGCTAAAAATCCTACCAAATATAAATAACAGATTCTGATAGTTTCCACACCAGTTTTATTTGTATTGCTTTCCAGCTGGAGAAAAATCTCTGGCATTTTAAAAAAAACTTGCCGTTTTGTCAGCATTTAAAGAGTTATATGATCAAAATCCAACTACTCAGAGCATAATTTGTTATCACAGCAAAGCAGAGAACACATCATACATCTTCCTATTTCAAATTGATTTCAAGCACAGCCCTTTCTCTGTGAACTCATTACAGACAAATGCCTTTTTCTCCTCAGACTAAAACTTGGCTTTCACCTTGATAGCAAAAATTACAAGAATATCACAGCCCTGTGTAATGAAATGATCTCAGGCTAACCTTTCTAACATATATTTCTCAGAAATCTAAACCAAAATTGCTGCACAACTCCTGTAACTCAAACCCATTCGAGCTTCCCCACGCACAGTTTATTCCCAGTACTAGCACGGACTCTCTGTGGTCGGAAGGAAATGAGGAAGATTCCCAATATTTTACACCAACTAATTTTCTGTGACTGTCTCAAAGCTGTGCTTTACTTCACCCTTCCATTTCTCACTGTTCTCCTCCTCCTTCCAATTTTCTGTCAGCAGAGCTTTCCTTATCTTGGAACAACATAACATCCCTCTCCAGGCAGTGTTTTAATCACTGCAGGTTTCCTGGGTATTACATCCCAGCTCCCATTATTTAACTGAGAAACAAATACAAACCTCACAATGCACCTCAACAATACTACCAAGGGGGATTTTTAATTGGAACAAACGTGATCTTTCAAGCCACAATCCAGGTAGGGAGCTTACCAAAAAGCATGAGATGAACATTTGAGCCTATTTGGAGGTGTTCAGAGAGGCTGCCACACTGTTTGGCAGCCCCACCACCCAGTGGAGTGCCCTTTGCAGGCATTGACCTACTGAGAGTGTCTTTGCAACAACCAGCACTTGAATTTCCCCTACAGTAAGAAACTTTTCTACAAAGCTGACTAGGCACAGCAGCATGATAAATAACGCTAATTACATTTCTTAGATGATTCTTATTACAGTTTGGAAATAATAAAAATTTCTGCTGGTGCTGATCCAACAACAAACAAGGATTCCCATTTAGTCTTTCAATATATTTTAAGGTATGTCCTTACATAGCTTCCAGCCTGAACACCAAGGATGAAATTGTAACCCCAGCTCTGCCACGGGCACCTCAGTGCATTTCCTCAGGATTCCAGTGTACAGCCCACAGATGGGACAAATGTCTGGTACCCACTTAACAATGGTGTAAATTGTTTTTCAGCCAGGAAAACTGTGGTACAGTATCAATGGTCTGGAGATAAGAAATCTCTGAAGGTGCTCAAACATTGGCAGCCTGGCCCAGGGATGCTGCAGAGTCTCCACTGAGAACCTGGCTGGTGCAGTCCTGCCAGCCTGGCCTTGCTGACCCTGCTTGAGAAGGCAGCTGATGATCTCAAGAAGTCTCTTCCAATCTAAACCAATCTGTGATTATTTCTATATTAGGATTTTTAAACTTTTTAAGTTTTTGGAAAAAAAACCAAAAACCCACAACACAGAACAATGTGTTTTCGACTCAGAAGCCCTGCCAGTCTTTCTCATCATGGAGCAGATGCCTCCTTCCAAAGTTCTATGAGAACAGTAAATTCTTTCCCCTGTTATTTAAGAATACAATAATGTTTTGCACAATGTTATAAGAAATATAATGAGCTACAACAGAAAGCAGTCCCAGAAAGAAAAATCACTAAATGAAAGTCTATAGCTAGAGCTTTCTCTCTCCTTCCCCTCAAGGAACTGGTGTTAACAATAAAAAAGAAATACTTTAGTAGAAAGAAAGTTTAAGTCGTTTGTAGGTAAAATGGTTCCCCTTTTTCCAATTTAATACCATTGCCAATATTACTGTTATCTCCAGCTGACACTGAGGGAAGAGGGAGAAAAGAAAAATCTTGCAGGAAGAAAACAGAAAAGATCCCTTTATCCCCATACACCAGAGAGGCAAGTATGTGCAATGGGAAAAGGAGGAGTACTAGGTGTAAAGAGTGGTATAAAACACGGTATATACCACATTCCCTGCCCCTCCTCCATTAGATCAGAGGCTCCTTTCCAAGAAAAGGCCCCCATAGAACTGGGACCATCAAGAGTAAAACTGATTTCCTAAGAGCAGATTGCTTTCTGAAGTACAGAACACAGCTGGTTATGCTGGAGATGCACTACTCACTCCCCTGGATCATTGCTGGGTTTATTTCCTAGACATGTAACTGTTGTCACTGCAGGTTTAAATGAGAAAACAAAGCTGCTGCAGCTCTGTGTAAATGTATTTCTCTAAAGGAAGGAAATGCAAGCTTAGACCATCTACAGTTCTTGATCCTAATCCTAACTTAAAGGCTTGCAAGTACTCAGCTAAAAAAGAGAAAATAAAACCCATGAAAAATATACCTTCAAATGTTCAAATTTTTTATCTGCTGTGTCATGGGCTGTAGCTATTAAAATGTAAGAAAAGAAGAGGGATGAAAACAGTAGGAGACATTATGTGGCAGCAACTGAAAATTATATAAAAAAAGATGTGTACAAACTCAATACACTTATCCTAGCATTTACTTCTAATTTATGGAGGAACAATTGTACAAAACGTCCTTTCAGACTTTAGACACTAAAACAACAACTTACAAACTGTGCTGAATAATTTTTGAAGTCTCTAATGGGACTTACAGAAGTATCATTATTTCTTACATATTTAATAGCACTTTGAAATCGTTGCCTTTTTTAATAACAATAAAGCTTTCAGATCTAAAAGGTAAATTCCAGAACTGCAGAAATTCCCAGCGTAGCCCACGTGACTCTCACATGAGCCATTACTCTGCAGTTAGGGAAGCCCCATTAAATACAAGGAATCCAACAATTCTGATATTGATTCGGATGGATTTTGAATGCACAAAGGCAGACAACGTTTCTCCCAGGGTATTGGAGATGTGCGAGGAGAGGAGCACTGCTCTTACCACATACAGCTGTTTCCAGAGCACGGCCCATTCCTGCAGCGTCGCTGTGACTTCAGTCACTACAGAATCTTCAAGAGGAACAACGGTTTCATATTGCCTGTAGAAAGAGGGGGGGAAATTAGGAAATGTATCCTGGACAAGGTAGAAAAAGAAATGTGACAGCACAGTAATTTGTAGAATTCTAGAACTTGAATTTGTTCAACATAAGGAGAATATCTTAAGAAGATCATTTTAAGTGTTGTAAACCTGAAGCAACTCCAGAGTCATAGCAACTGTTCCTCCGTTACATTCCCCAAGATTAAGCTTATGTGAAGCATTTCCTGGTTACCTGTTCAGAACACATCATTTCTAATCAAGGTCAATGAAAAGTTTTCATTACTACAGCATGTTAAATTAACTTGCCTGTAAAGTGGGGTCCTTCACAATTTGGATCCTTTCCCTAAGCCAGTCCACCTCTTTTTCCCCCTCCAATAATGTTAGCTAATATCATAACTATCCAAAATTCCTGCTGTCTACCATCCCGTCCTACACAGAAGGTTTTTTCAGCGCTGCAGATGAAATCTGAGGGATCTACCCTCTAATCAAAAGAATAAAATCTGTTCCTTTGTGGTAAAGATTTTCCAAAACCATTAAAGGAGAACCACAAGAGTGGTTTGGACTGGAAGGGACTTCAAAGCTCATCTCATTCCACCCCCTGCCGTGGGCAGGGACACCAGGTTGCTCCAAACCCCGTCCAGCCTGGCCTTGAACACTTGCAGGGATGGAACAGCTTCTCTGGGCAAACTATGCCAAGGTTTCACTACCACAGCCTAGAACAGGTCTTCCTTAAATGTAAACCCATCATCCCCTGCCTGATTCCTACAGACCCTGCCAAAAGCCCTGTCCCTGCCATCTCACAAGCCCCTTTAGATTCTGAAAGGACACAAGCAGCTCTGTCCAGAGCCTTCTCTCCTCTCCAGGCTGAACAACGGCACCCCTCCCTGCCTGTCCTCACAGAGATGGCTGTGTGGTGTTCAGCTACCTGCCAGGTTCAACACACGCTCTGTTATTTCACAAGTTCTCAGAATGGTACTTGAAATACATTCTGAAATAAAAAAACATGAAATACCCGTGCCCCTCTGGTTCAGAACCGCATTACATTCTATTGTATCAATTGGTGCTTTGATACTTTTAAACAGTATATGAGCTTTCCTAATAAGTATATCAGCTTTCCTAATAAGTACCTGAACTGGTTGCCCTTCACAAACTCTAAACTAACATCAAGGACCAATTAACTACACATCACAGGGAACTGCTCCTTCCCCTGAGGAGAGTACACATTAGCAGTGGTTATTCTATGCAAGAGATATCATTTTATTACACCCCAAAATTATGAAGCATCAGTACTACATCTGCCCTTACAACGTTTACTGAGGCACTTTAGGAACAAATCTATAATTCGAATCTATCAGAAGTCACCTGTTTTTCTGCAGGTAGTTCACTAAGTGCCATTTAATACATTTTATCTTCCACATTTAATTTGTTGCCTCAGGTCACTGTCTGAAACATTGCAATTACAAATCTCCACGAAGCAGCCTTTATCTGGAATATGCAAGTAAAAGCAGCTGCAAAAACACAAGATATTGATTTCAGGAGTCTCAGTCAATTTCACAGGAAACTTTGCATGTTCCAGAGCCTCCAGTCAGTAACTTCCCTGACACGACATTGCCACCAGTGCTGTTATTCTCCTGAACTGAAATAAACTCACTGCCAGCAACACAGGAGCTACAAGCAAAGAGGAGGACAGAAGTTTTCAGCAGTGCACTTCAGTCACTCTTCGGGCAAGGTAGGGAGGGCTGGAAAACATCCAGGGTAACACAGCCACCTGTCAGCTGTGACTCTGAAAACCTGTAGATAAATGAGATGGGCCGTCTACTGACTGGTGTCTCCGTAAGAAACAGAAAAATACAGGATTTTGCCAGGGAGAGAACAAGCAGAAATGGAAGAACATAAGTAGAGTTCTTTAAATGCATGTGTTTCAGATGATACCTCTAAAGTTACAATTTTTTATGAGCCAAAGCAAACAAGAGTAACCATTAGACCAGGTTTTTGCTATAATAAAAACAACAAAAAAAATCACTCCCCAACTCTGTAGAATTACATTTATTTTCAAACCCTCACTACACCAAAAAAAAAAAAAAAAAAAATTACAATGAACTAACATGTCTCTGTAAGTTTCAATAATTATTTCTGGAGCTTCTTAAAAAGAAGGAAAAATACTCACCCTCTGTTACTGACAATTGCCTTCTTCAAGTGAATATAATTTGCAGGAAAAATCCCCTGCAAGAGGAAAAATTCTGTACGTTAGAAAAATACATTTGCAGTTTTTAGCATTGGTAACCTAAGCCAGAATAAATAACTGCCAATATATCTATTACAAACCCCCTAAGCAACCATTGTGTCAAAGCTGCCAGTCGAAACTCCACATTCAGATTAGTAACAATCGACTGGTTTAGTCTGTCTTAGACCAGGACAGCACCCTGGACCAAACCTCCACCTGGGAAGATCAGAAAAGTGGCAATTCTGCAGTTGGCAGCAGAGCACCAGCAGCTCCCAGAGCAGGCAGATAGGGGTGACACAGACAGAGGCTTCAAAAGACAGATTAAACAAAAGCTAAAAGCCCACCATCAAATCTGCATGGAGCCCCCATGGACAGAAGTATTCTATTACTTGCATACCCTGGAGCTGTCAGTTTTGCTCCCTTTCCAAGGAAAAGCTGTTCAAACCCACTTGGAACACCTCTGGTTATTTTTGTTTTGCTGTTCCCACGAGGGCTGGACTCTGACCTTGCTTGTGCCAGAGTGCTCTTGTGAGTTGAGACATGGGGAGAAGGAGTAATTTAATCCAACCTTTTCCCAGTGTTCCACATTCTCTGAAAGGATGCAGCCCTGAATCCTCACAGCAAAGTCTGTCAGTGTGTAAGAATACAGAAGCAGCATTGGAAATCTTTGGATTAAAAACCAGCTGACAGCCTCTGATAAAAATGTCAGCATTCAAGTGTGGGCTTTCAATTTTTAGAACTTTAAAACCATACAATTTAGGAAGAAAAATTTTCAGGAAGGGGGGTGGTTTGAAAGGAATACTAAGTAAAAAAGATTCCAAATGCTAAGGAAAATTCCTTCTGGTCCACAGGCAAGACTAAAATTATAGAAGGAAAAAACTTAACCGAAGAGGAATGGCTTCACAAGGAAAACAGCAAATGTGCTTGCTTTCAGTCACATTAAAATCCGGGAAAGGAAGAAATGCTACTTCAGTTTCTTGTTTGGTTCACTTCCAGTTAATGCTGCCTATTTCTGGTATCTAAGAAACCAGGGAAGGTTTGAAGGGCTCTCCTATCAAACCTGAACAAATACACCAGCAAAAGTACCAATACACACAATGACTGCAGACAATTCATTAAAAGAGTGTTATAGCCATGACAATGTAATACAGGTAATATTATATTCCATAATACAGGTAAACGTGAGCAACCTGGTACTTTTCTCTCTTTAAACACAAGTAATATTTAAACCAACAGATAATGAAGTGAAGCTCATACAGAAGCACCTACTGGCATGTTTGGATACAAACATTTAAAAAAAACTTAGATGTACTCACAAAAACAATCATACTACAACAGTCAAAAACGTTCTCCAAGAGCAAAAACAATAGAAAAAAATGGAAAATAACCAAATCCAATGGTTAAACTGTAAAAACCTGAACCCCCCGCAACAACTTAAAAAAATCCTTTTTCAACAGACTTTTTTCAAAGTTGTCTTAGATTAATAATTCAACTTATTAAATGTGTTCTTAAAAATGCTGCATTTAAGCAATGCAATACAACCCACCTATGCTTTTCTTAGGGGAGTAGGGTGGAGAGGATCAAATTGGATGAGATTTATAAATGTTGAAAAAATTACATGTTACATGTCAGGAAGGCTTCTGATCCTTGAATGATTAATGAGTATCACTCAATTTAAAAAGAAATCCAATCCTCCCACAGGAAAAATTTAGAGAAGGATAATTAAGTTTACAGGGTTGCAACAGCAAAATGGATTTAATCTCCCATTAGATTTACAAATGTATTCATGCTTACCTTGACACAGGGCTTCTTAATGGAAACACCTCTGTACCAACCTGAAACCAGATAGAACACATTATAATTATTTGTGGCACTGCTTTCTTTACATAGAAGCAAACTGACTACAACTATGCATTTGCTGAGATCACCTAAAAAATCAGCTGTGCCTCGCATAGGTGGAATATTTAAAAGATTTTTTTGCTCAGGTTTTTTGTAAAAATTACTTTTATTTTGCTCTGCGATGATGACAAACCCTTAACAACCAGCAATGCTCTTGTTTCTTCCCACCAAGAATAAAAGCGGATTTGCTAATCCCTGCACTAATAATCCTTAGTCACTGTGGCAAAGATTCATTCAGTGCTCAGGGAAGAGTCTGCACTCAACACTTCTCTTCCAGGCTGGCACATGAGTCTTGTTGCAGTGTTTATCTTGACAAAATCTCTAGACTTCAGAAACCTGTAAAAGCCATTATCATACATTTCTAGCGTGCTTTAAACAAATATAAATTCTTTGCATGTATCTGGTCTTCTGTAGGTCTGAGTAGAGAACAGGATTTTAGGATCTAATTTACACACCCCATTATTATTATTATTATTATTGTATCCCCCATCAGGAAACAGCTCCAGACAGGATAATAAATGAGGAATAAAACACAAAGCTGCTAAAGCTGCAAGTCAAACACAAGAAGCCAGTTCCTGCTGCTTCCCCCAGGTGACAGCAATGTCACTGCAGGATTCAGCCGGGAATAAAGGCACTGAAAACGTCACCCAGCCGAAGAGTGGAAAAGCAGCTGGGCCTGGAGCAGCCCCAGGACCGCAGGGGGACAGTGGGGGCCAGTTCTGGGGAGGGGTCCCGCCCTCCCTGGCCATCCCAAATTCCTGAGCAAACTTGGCCAGGCCCAGCCCCGGGCCAAGCTCAGCCTCAGGCGTCGTTAGCAACTGCGGCCAGCGTCAGCCAGGCACAGCCCAGGCCTGCCAAAAGCCAACACTTCCACATCAGCTGCATCCACTCCCCAGAAAAAGTCCTCCCATTTTCCCAGTGAATTCCCACTTACTGTCTTTCCCTCCCTTATGTAAAACCGCCCTGGCAAAACCTGACAGTAATTTGCTATGGAGAATAGAGAAGAATGGAACAAAGTAACCGGGTATTTTGTCTCTCGTAGAAAAACAACTTCAGATTTGGTTGAATTATGATAAGAGTCTCATTGGGAGGATCAGATGTGGGGAAGAAGGCCTTGAATTTGCTTTAAACACAGCCTGATAGTCTTGAATTTTTATTTTGTTTTAAAAGAGAAATCTGACTCAATATGAATTCAAGACAATTGCAAACCGTAGTACAGAAAAAAATAAAATCCATCTTCATTACACAAACTTCTCATGAAGATAGGACATAACACAAAGGTTTGTTTTCCTAGGAAATCATTGTTTATATATATAAAAAAATATTGTTGTTTTGAATTCATTTTAGTTGATCAAACTTCAGGGCAATCATTGCAATATATACATACATGCACAAACACATACAGATCCTTAACACGAGTGATTTCTAGAACTCCACACAACTGTGCCCACACCTGCTTTGGAACAACAGATGCTTCGTATTTTTAAGGTCGCAGAAAAAAAAATAAATGCATTTATCCTGTGATTCACTGTTACTAATATTAAATACAAGTCTGTACCTCAGGAATAACCAGACATTTAAGCTCTAAGACAAACAAAATGGCAAACTTTTTGGTAAATGGGGAAAAAAGTGATTTTATTCAAGTTTGTGAACAGACCTGTAAAAGAACAAAACCCAGGGAAGGGAGTGACCATTAATAATCAGATCTGCAGGGCAGCAAACAAAACACATTTCCAAAAACCTACCTCTTTTCTTAAGTTCTTGTTCCTCATTCCAAAACAAATTTTCAAAGCTTACAAGCTCTGTGTTTACAGATTTGTGAAAAACAGGCAGGGAAGGACCCTGAGAAATCCTCCAGCTCATCCAAGCCATGTCTCTCAACCTCTCCTCACATTTACTCTGGTTTAAACAGCATACAATTATTTATTATACCTAGGTTCTAAGGTATTTCTGCACAAATCCCAAGAAAGCTCTATTTCTGTTACTCCACACAGACCAGTTTGAAAGCAGTGGCGTTGCACAGGAAACTTTTTAGAAGAAATTTCTTCTACAGATCAACATTGGCCAGTAAAACTGAGGGTAATGTGGAATTTTGGTATAATACTTGGAAATCTGGCATATTTATGTCAAGTGGAGATTGCAAATCCTCACTGGACAACCTATTTTGGTGGCTCAGATAACATACATGCCCTTTACAACCTGAATTTTCTTCGATGCTATTTGAATATTTATTTTTTTCTTTTGGACATCATGGAAAAAATTTTGTTGACTTCCCACTTATAATTTCCTTCATATCTTTGAGAAGTTGTTACATTTCCTTTAATCTTACAATTGTGCTCTCCAGATCTTAGTTGTTCTTTTATTGTTTTTTCCCCTTTTTAATGTGGTATAATTTTTTTCAAGTCACCCCTCTGTATTTTGAGTTTCTTTCAACCTTGTGCAAGCAAGAGGCAGTCGAGGAGCTCAGCAGAAGCTGAAATCCCCACAATGTAAAATGCACAAGTCCTTCTGTATCGCAAAGTAAAAGCTATGGGAAAAGGTACAATGCTTTTTTTTTAAAAGGTGCATTTAGAAAATTGCATCTGCATTACATTATTCCCTAAAATGAACTAAACCTGCATTCTGGAATTAGTCTTAAACACATTAATATTGATGTAATCATTTATCTTAAAGAGCATTTGTTTTGGAGGATTTAATGACAATAGCCATCAAATCCAGGCAGGTGCTTCAGCTAATTGTGATCCCAACAAGCACTCCCTGGTCAGACACAACACTGACCAACAAGTTTAAGAGGTCACTGCACTGTAAATAATAACTGTTAATATTTCAGAGTTAGGACATGCATTTAATAGTGACACATGTTCTTTACAGGGTACTGACTTCACAGAAGTGGTGAAGCAGATGGGATTTAAAACCAAGAGGCAGAAAAACACAGCCATAAAGTGACAAGAATTTTGTGAATAAATTAATGTGAAATAATGATCACGCCTGCAGTGAGGCTGGGAGGGACACAGCTGAGATGGCTGACCTGAATCAGCCAAAGGGATATTCCATACCACACACATCATTTGGTACAAGAAAACCAAGAATTAGTCTATCAGAAATGCCACTCAAAAACTACCTGTACCTTAGAAATCCAGTGGGGGAACTTGAAGCCACATTAGAGAATCTGCAAACTGTTGGATAAAGACGGAAAACCTCTCTTTCCAAGGGTGTGCCACACTCAGGAGTCTCGGCAATAGTGCAGCCCTAGTTAAGTGGCAAAAGTAGCTCTGGGGCAGTCCTGCGCATCTCAACCTCTTCATTTCAGTGACTAGAAGAGCTACCAATATGATTTTTTGATCTTTACTTGAAAGTGTGGTGAACGATATTCTTTCTAAAAGCCATCTCTCAACCTTTTTCAGATTTCCACTTAATCCACAAAAGGTCTGCCACATGGAAAGAGCTCATCCCTTTAGAGGACTCAATAACAAAAAAGCAAAAGGGTCCTAATTGAAAGATATTGATCTATTTTTCAGAAAAATAAAGTTCAAGTATCAGTGTTAAGTAAAGAATAATGAGCCGCAGACTGTAGGAAAAATAAATTCTGCATATAATTTCTTGACAAAATTCTGAAAATAAACTACATAAGTATTTATGGTAAATCCTAAAGCTAAATTTTGTTCTTAAATAAAGTGCTGCTAGTAGAATCTGCCACAGGAACTCGAGCATTCTTTGCCCTACAAAAATAAATGTACTTGGCAGTAATGTAAGCAACCCTCACTCCAGGAACAAAGCTGTCTTTTGCATATACAAGCCAATAAACAATTGTTTTTACCTTGTTATCTGCAGGTGAACTGCTGTGCAGAGCTAAAGGCACCCAAAGTGACCCAAGTTATATCTGCTGCTTAGGCGTCCCAAATACCTTATTTTGACCATGCTATCAACTGCTGGAATAACAGAGGGAAACTTTAAATATATTTTATGCATGGTTTAAGAACATAATTATTAATGTACACACATGAAAACCATGTAGATAAATACTTTTGTGGATAGCAGAATTTGCATGGGCAAGATAATATTCGTTTAACTGGTGCTTCAGGCATCAGCTGGTGTTTCCATTCTTCAGTGAATACACAAAATTCTTAAGGTAATAATTACAGTTACTGAAATTATAGCATTTTTAATCTAAAGAAAATTGCCCTCTAGCAATAAAAACAAATGGACAAAACAGACATTTTAAAGTCTGAATGCCAGATGCTAGTAACTGACAGCCACTGCCTGTGGCAGAGCAAAGGCCATGTGCTTGAGAGACAGGGTGTTCTTTAGAATGCACAGTCCAAATGTGTATTTCAAACCAGGAGCATGCTCATGCTTTGCCACTTGACAAAAGGAAGCTCCATCCTTCAGCATTTCCAAGTGCCACACTAATGTCCCTTCAGCTCCTGCAGGCACGGCAGGCAGAGCAGAGAGCTCCACTTGGTGTTCCAGCCCTCCCTCGGTGCCAAGATCACAAGTGCAAGGGCTCAAAGAGTGGAACAGAGAGAGGAAAAGCTGTGAATGACAAGCAGAGAGCTCATCAAGAGTGTCTTGATGAACGTTTCTAACCTCTGAGTGAGACCAGTGGAGGATCTGAGAGCCCTTGGTGAACACCTCATGCTTTACAGGTGGTGTGTTTGACAGAAACAGCCATCACACCTTGGGAGCCTCTGGGAGCTGCAGAGGAAAGGCAGGCACCAAGTCCATGGGTTTGGTTCACTGGAATAGCGACTTAGGAAGGGTTAAAAACCAGTGATTTAGATATTTGTGGTCTGATATGAAGGCACGTAGAAGAGCAGACGCAGAAATTTGGGGAAATCCAAAAGTTACAATTTCGAGCATGTGAACAAGATCCAATTTAAAAAAGACAACTCTATTTCACTCCATTTCATTTAAAAATGCGTGGACAACCACAATATTTTTTAACATGTTATCATTTGGTATTTATATTTATTAACCTTAGAGACAAATACATGTATGTGGGTGGTGTGTATGCACTTACACTTGTTTCTTTCCTCTGCAAATATCTATAAAACTTAGCTGCAGTGGTACCCAAAATCTTGAAATAGGAAATTCCCTCCTCTTGCATTTAATTGCTCTAAAAGCAGTTTCTTTTAGAAAGAAGACTAAAAGATTGCTTCTTACTGCAGTAACTGCTTCTTACACCAGTCACTACAGAAGAGCACTCTTTTATAATACAAATACAGTTATTCACTAAGTTATGATTAAAAATAAGCACATTCAGAAGTATAGCTACTCTTTGAATCTTTGTCAGCCTTGAATTCTTTGGCGAGTCTCTGAAATTATAGTTCACATCACTAGAAGTTTTTGTGTATGTGAATCTTTTCAACTCAGACAGAAAAATCCCCGCTGCAGACAATTATGCATAAACTATTCAAGAAGTGAAGCTGAAACAGCAATGGATCTCCTGTGACTCTCACAGCAGTGACCCTTATTTTGTGTGGGTTAACATTATTTTATCCAGTCTGTCTACACAAAAGAATCCCCAGCAAATAATGCAGAAGTAGAGGACCCTGTTAAACAACCACTTAGACAAGAATGCTTAAAAAGCAACTGCTTTTTTTTTTCCTCCCTTTTAAGAGCCTACTTTGCACATTTAGTGTGCTTTTTTTGCATAATTCACACATGCAAGAGCTGCAGCACAGACCATCTGAATATTCAAATGAGTTTCATAGTGTGGAGTTCCAGATGTTATTATCAAAATTACTGTATCTTTTTATACACAAAGTCCATGGTAAAGGCACCTCAACCAAAATGACAGGATAGAGGGCTTAAAAAACAAAACCAAAAAATTCTGTGCAAACCTTTTTCCATCCAGGAAAATCCTGCCTGAGGACCTCCTTTGTCAGCAATTTGAAGACTGGCATGAATTGCTTTTGAGGAATCATCCTCAAGACTATCAGCAAAGGAAACACTCAAAGCCTAATTATTTTAACACTGTAAAGACAAGTTGGATTATCCATTTGTTTTCCATAAACAACCTGCTCCTTGGAGATCAAGCTTTTATTTCCCAGTTTTAAAAATTTCCCAGAAATGGTTGGAAAATACCATGACTGCTTTCAACAATATACAATGTTTAATTCCCTTAGAGTTATCCCCTCCTAAGCAAAGGGATACTTTTTTCCTGAGCTTGCACCACGTTCCAATTCACAAGAGCTGGTAAAATAACTGCAGTCTGCCCTCAGTGCATGAGCACAGCTTAGCCCATCACACCACTCGTGGTTTTTAAAAAACAGCATGGGATTGTTTACAGCAAGCTTCTTTGAGGCTAATTTTCTCCACTGCACTGCAAAGCTCTCATTCAACAGAATTTTTACAAGTGTACATTACTAGAAAAATTAGCATAAAAAAGGTGACTTTTTTGCGATGATTTAAGCCAGTTGGAAAACAAACACCTGAGCAAAAGAAAAAGCATCAAGAGCAGCAAAAGAAAAATTCCAGGCATGAGAGAGGCCAAGCAGAGTCTGCTAAGCATGCAGAAGGTCTGGGGAGCAACATTAACACTGGAGATGAAAAATTACTTTAAACTGAACAAACAAAAAACCACATCTACAACTTTGTGGAACATTAATTTGGAACTCAAATTTGTGGATCTGGGTTTTTAATTTGTTTAACACTTCAGGATTAAGGTTACATTATTCCACCTCAGACTATAGTGAAACATGTTCTTATGCTGTATCTTGTCAACCTAGTTCTCACCAGACATGTTTTACAACACTCGCTTGAACACTAGGATAAGAATAATTCTCCTTTTACATACAACTTCAAATCACATTCTTTGTTGTGAATAAAGCAGAGCGTTAGGATGTTCAATTTATTCACACACGGACGTCTCCAGCTACACAAGAACCACAAAATTTACAATGACATTTTGCTTTGGGTACAAAAACACACATCAAGATAAACACAAAAATCTCCCCATAACCCATATTGTTTTACATTCTTTCTGGTATTGCTAATCTATTTAATAACTAATATTTTCAACCTGTTCAGATGTTTCTAAGTAATTAAACTGATACACTTAATAGAAATGCATAACAGTAACACTGAGAAGATATAGTAAAAAAAGATACTGATTATATACTTTACATGATGAAAATTCAGTGTAAGACCCAGTTACAGTACAACAATCAGGTCAGGGTTCAAGATTTTCTGGACAGATGGTTAACTTCAAACACACTGACCCCCTATCAGACTGGATTAGTGCCAAGAGCACTCAGCCTTTCCTACGGAAAGTGGGTCAGAGTAGGTTTTATTCAAGTGCTTTGATTTGATGCATCATGATTTCCAAAGAACTTATTAAAATCTACTAGGTTAAGATATCTGTATATTCTTACATAGAAAACAGGGTTCCTTCTTGGACATCACACTTACCTTCACATTTCTCCAGGATCTGGACAGTTTCACCTAGTTCCAGGACCAAACCTTGCGGAACAGTTCCTCGGAAGCTGCATATCACTAGAGGGTGGGGAAAAAGAGAGACACATATGAGGCTTGGATCTTTGTGTGAATTTTTCTTCTAAGCATAGCCCTTTAGCTCATTCCCTGCATAAAAATAGCTCTTACATAGCTGCCCAGAAAACCTGTCAGCCAACTTTTCCTGATCAGGTATCTTTATTCCAGCCCTTATCGGAAATTAAGGTCAACAACAACATAGAAGCTGAGCTTTTAAAAATGTTTTTAAATTAAGCAAGGCTTGTAATCACTTTAATCAGCAGCCTCTGATTCATATTGCACACAAAGATTTCCTTGTCGCACAATTCTGACTCTTGTTCCCAACCCATCAATGAAACAGGCTGCCCAAATTGAAAAGATTACAAAAGGAACTCAACTCCAGCAATTACTTTTCTCCAAGATGAAATTATTTCAAATACCATCTGTGCATCTAATATACTGCAAAATCCTATGATACCATACATTATACTTAAGCAGATATATGAAAGAATACACAAGGATCTACTTTTCATAAGCACTAATATGATAATACATCTTGCTTTTCCAGGTATCTTTAATTTTCATTAACCAGGGAAAATAAGAACCCATCTTAATGTTTCAGAAAATATTAATATAATAAATAAAAATATTAAATGAAAAATATAAACTTCATGTTTAAAAATTCACAGTGTACAATGATATATTTTTCAGCTATATTTATCAAAATACAGCAGGGACACGGGCATGGGTAGTTCCCTCAAACATGAGATGTCAGAAGAAAGGGTGAATTGCAGGTAAGGTCCTACCTCCTCCCAGTCCCAGCATTAAAAACTCCCCCAGAGTTTTTAATTTACAGATTTAATGCAAGCACTCCAGCACGTTGTTCCAGGTAACCACACAATCAGGAGAGTTCCCTGTATGTCACCCACACCCCGGAGCACTACAAATGGAATTCCACGAGTTGAAACAGTGACCCCCAGTGGGCACCATCCTTTTCTCCAGTTCCAGAGAATGCTCCCCTTGGAATGCAACTCTCCAGCTGTGGTCAAGATGTTCCCATGTGACGGAGGCACATTTCACAGAATATTCTGAGTTGGAAGGGACCCACCAGGACCATGGAGTCCAACTCAAGTGAATGGCCCATAGAGGGACCAAACCCACAGTCATGGAGTTATCAGCACCATGCTCCAACCAGCTGAGTTCAGCTCCTCCCTAAAGATCTTCCCATGCCAAAGCCGTGAGTCCCTTCTGACTGCACATAAAGCAGACATGCTCAAGTCCAGGGGAAGAACACCACAGAACCCAAGACTCCCATCTGCACCATGTACCACGAGGTAGGTCTCTTGAACCTTGCATTTCTAAGAAAAACAGAGACAAAACTTCCACCAAAACAAAACTGCATTTTAACCCTATACACACACTTCATAATGGGCAAAGGTAAGAAAGAACAAACTACACCTGCCAGGCAAACACTCACACTGATGAGGCCAATACAAGAAAGAGAGAGAAAAATACTACAAGGAACTAAATGGCATCAAATGTTTGCATTTCCACTGTGAGACTCAATGCAGGATTTAATCCCAAGAGTTAAGAATTCAGAATTTCATCAACAAACCTAAACTGCTCTCTCAGCTCTTATGGCCCAGCAGAAGTCACCGTCAGTTAAATGAGGCTTTAAATTCTTGTTTACATCAGAGGCAGGAGGAACACAACAACTGGCTCCAGACTGGAATAATACAGACAGCATAATCCAACAAAAACTAAGCTCATCAGCATTCTGGATCCATTCTTCACCCATGAAGAAATCATAAATATGGATTTCAACCAAAGAAAAACTACTTAAAGCGTCTCCCAAAGTGCAGGAACACTGACAACTGAAATGATGAACTGGCAGGACATAATCAAACCTCCAATGGCTTTTGCTTCTCATTTCTCCCCCCTTTTGTTTTCTTTTTTGCCCCTTCAGTATTTTAGATAGCTGGATCCTTTAAGTACAGAAATTGTTTTATTTTTTCTAATTGGCAATTTTACCAAATCAAGAAAATACAATTGATTTGCAAAATACAGCAATGTGCTGTATCAAAATGTGGTTTTTTTAGTTCAAACCAACAAAACCACTAAAACATTCATGTATGTCTCAAAAAGGGGAATTTCAAACACCTTGGGTAAAAAGCTACCTTTGAAAACACCACAAAACAAAACGGAGAAGTGTTTATACAGTAATAAGATATTCATTTATGAGAGTAATTTTAGATACACTATTAATTTTAATTATTAATGTAGGCATGATACTATTAAAAACCAGTTTCCAGTCCATTTTCATCTTTTCTGAACGTGCCATGGATCTCATGACAGACACACCAGTCTGGGACATGTGGGTGTCAGTAGCTGTAGACAATAGAAAAGTTAAATCATGGAGGAAAAACAACTCGAGTGGTCTTACTCAGCCAAGCCCAACAAAAAAAAGTAACTCTGAAAAGCATTATTGCATGCTAACACAGCATTAGGTGCTCTGAATTGCCAAACAGCAACTGAGTTCCTATGACAATTATTTATTATATTAATGCTACTGAATCAAGGATGCAGCTGGGAGAGAAATGACCAGGTTTTGGCCATCAAATACCTGCCTATTATGTAATAACACAGGTGAGTTTGGAACAAAAGCTGAAGGAAAGGTACCAGGAAAAGACAGTACTGGGGTTTTTTGAACTGCTGATAAAATATTTTTTTTAAATATGGTCAGGAATGGTGACTAATATATTTAGTCTTGTAGGAAGTAATTTCAATAGATGTGTTAGGTTACAGATACAAGCTATTCATTTTTAAAAGGATTCTACTGGTCACACACAGAACATCTGATACAAGGACTCTACAATATGTAATCGGCTCTTTAGAAATCAGAGCACCGTATTAATAAAATAGACAAAGCTCTTTCCCTAGGTCTACTTCACTCAAAAAAAAAGAAAAAATAAGCAAAAAATCACAAACCAGAAATGAACTGACCCCATCAGCTCTAGAGACAATCTTGGTGATCATACTCAATCATAAAATTAATTCTCACACAAAAGTCACACCCCCCTTCGTTCTCAATACAACAGTATAGAATCTAATTCCTTTTGTAATCATCAATAAATTATGTTAGTCTCTTCTACTTGACAATTTTTATAATCAGTCCATGGGATTGATGAATAGCAATATAAATATCAAAACAGTGGAAGCCAAAAAAGTAGATGATTTTCCAGCCACACTAAATCAAAATCAGGAAAAATTAAAGAATCCAAATAAATTGGCCCAATAGACCAAACTGTCTTGCTAAACTGTGTAACGAGAACAAAATGTAACATTTCTGAAATAAAAAAGAATAAAACCCAACTCCTGATTATGACAGTCACAGAAATGTAAGGCTCTTTTAGAGTCTGATTTATTATTCCAACAGTTACTTCCAAAAAAGTTATGGCTATTACTCACTTGTTAAGCTAAAGAAGCATTATGCAAGACAATCTTATTTATAAAGTCCCTTTTAGGTACACAGTTCCACTTAGAAGCATTACTTGAAAAATATGATCACAAATATAAATGAGAAATACAGAGTAATTCAACTATTCTGAAGAAAATCATTTACAGAGGGGGCTCTGACAATTGATTCCTTTCCTTTCCACAGAGAAATTCCTTCCCCTACATGATCACCCACAAACTGTCCATCAATCTGTAAGCTTCCATCATTTCTCACAGGACTCATGTCCTCGGTCACCAGAATACACAATAATCAAAATACACATCAGAATACACATCATCAAAATAGGCACAAAGCAAAGCTTCTACCCACCAGTTTAGAGACCAGACTGATCCCTCTTGGACTCCAGGACACACTGCTGAAATATTTAATATCCCTTTTCAGACACGAAGCCCCTTGCTATCATCAGGTCTATAAGGAGGTCGTAGTTCCCCTCACAAAGTCATTTCAACCTGCAGTTAAAGCCAACATTCTGCTCCAGAGGAAAGCTGTGAACAAGCACCACACGCCATGTGATTCAGGAATTATCTCCAAGACTCAAGTCCCTTATCTGTGGTATTTAAACTAGACCACAGCGAAGGAAATCCTTCCCTCCTCACCTCTGGAATTTACCAGTAAGAAAGGCACAAGCCAGTTCACGCAGGCAGTGACTCTCATGCTGTACCAGAACGCAGGAATGAATTGTGGGGTACAACACCTAAGAACAGATGGCATTGGAATGATGTTTTCAAAAGTCAAGGATCCAGGGGATGACAGACTTTTCCTTACCCTTGGGTATGGCCTGACACAGTATAATATAAACAGCTGCATTGCAAGTCACCAGCGGAAGAGAAACTGCATCAAAAGATAAAAAGGACCTGTTAAGCCAATGCATCTTTGCACACCTTTGATTCCTTCGTTCACATAGCAAGGAGCACAGGAGAAGATCCAATTGATACAATTCAGGAGGTTTTACAAACTGTGTTCTCAAACATCCCCTGTCAATAGCTCTTGAAGAAATTGCACTTGGTGATAAAGTGGGAAGGTGTTTGCACAGATAAATAATCAGCACAGTGATGTGAAATAAAAGAGCCATTTCCCTTAGTGAGGACAGATTGAGCAGCAAGCTCTAAGGGGATCTCTGCTGGAATCTTTCCTGTTTCAAGTACTCCTAAATGATCCCAAAAAGTTCATCATTTAGAGAAGCCACAAAGTTTATAAGGCCGCTCAGGCTATTTGGAGCAATATAGAGTTACAGATGGACCCAAGCTCCACAAGCAGAACTGGCAGATGAGCAGTGTTCAGTTCACCTGCGTGGTATTCCATGAGGGATGAACAATCCTCACCTCACACAAAATCATCTCCTCCCTTGCTAGTGCCACACAGAGTGGAACCCTGGAATGTCAGAGGTCTCACCACTGTCAGAGACCACCCCACATCGCACACAATATTGTCTTGGGGAAAAAGGGAAGGCATCATTATCCACAGCACTGCGTAAAATTCCAATGAACCCCATGCACCAATTTTCCACTCTGTCAAAAGCTAATCCTTCAGCAAAAAGGACTGAACAGCATAAGAACAGGTAGAAAGCAGTGAGAGGACATAGCATGGGCTGCATAAGGGCTTTTACGTGTCTGATTGTCAACCAAGATGGGACTGCTGGACCAGGAAGGCTGAAAGGGTGAAGAGGGGACAACTGACAGAAGGTGCACAGGGAACCACGGCTATCCACCTCTTCCAGGTCAAAAAGCAGAGCCGTGTCAAAGGAAGCAGCAGGGCTCAGGACTTTATTAAATACTTTTCCACACAGTACATAAACTGTGAAGCTCCTCATGAGATACGGTGGGTGACAGAAATTAACCAATCACTCGAGTTCCAAAGCCAACAGGACAAATCCATGGACGTGCCCCAGCCCCTGCCCTGCCAGGCCCTGTCCCAGGAAGCGCCGGGGCCTGGGCAAAGCTCCCCCCCGACCGAGGGCACGGCGGGCTGGGAACACGGGGCCGGGAACACCGGGAACCGCCGCACGTCCTCAAGGAGCCGCCCTGAGCTTCTCCTGTCCCGTGCCAGTGACTGCTTTGGGACCTCATCTGAACAGCGGGGTGGGAAAGAGGAGAACACAACTCACGGAGAAGTGCTGAAACAGATTTCACCTGCGTCGTTGTTACTTTCTGCTACCGACCACAGAGGTGGTTTCATTTTTGCTGTGATATAATTTAAAATGTATCTTCCTCTTATAACTCTTCCCAGCTCGGGTTCCTGTGCCCCAGCCTCCCTACCCAGTCTCACCTGGGCTGCAATGCTGCCACTGATCTTTTTTTTTCCCTCAGATAATTACCTGATAATTTCCCTGATAATTACCACAGGAATAGAAATGTCACACTTGGCCCATGAGCAGTGGGAAAACCCAGGACAGCAAGAGGGAAACGCCAGAGAATTACGCACCCCAACACATCCAGCTGCTCATTCCTTTAAAACAACTTTTTTTTCCTTAGCATTTACGTAAAGTTATGCAATAAACTGATGGGGATATATGCCTTCTCATGTACTTTCTTATTTTTTTACCTATTTCTACACATTTCAGTGAAGCCTACAAAAATATGTTGATCTTGCATAATATTTTATTTTTACTACATAACATCAGTTCAGCTCATGAATAATTTGTTTATTTTCATAAAGGAATGAGCCCTTTCCCTTCCCACTGTCCAAGATGTAATAATGAAAATCAAAACTTATTTAAGTGAGGGCTGAGAAACAAAATGAGTTCAAGGGCTTTCCACGCTTACATTGTTTCTTTTTTCTTTTCCAAATCTAAACTATGTCTCAATCATTAAATTGGGCTTTAAAAAATTATTATTTATTTCCCGGGTTTTCCCATCGACAATAAAAATCATTGCTACCGGAACAGATTCGATACGCTAAACCACATTTTGATTTTTCTTTATCCTAAGATGTTGGTGAGGCCATGATTTAATGGACTCTATGTGTTAATTTGGGGGGGGAAATTTGTAATTTTGTGAATTTTCAACACATCTCCAATAACAAAAGATAGATCTTCTTGCACTTTGTGACATTTTTTTTCCAGTTCTCAACTCATTGTTAATATTATTATCTATCTTACTAAAATTCTGGCAGCTTGCAATATTTTTAGATGACACTTGCAGAACAAGTGTTTCGGGTTAAAGTATATCATTTAATTTTTATTAAAAATTACTGAGTGTACCACACTCAGCTTGCAGTTATTCAGATTATACCCTGACCATCTCTCAGTAGATCTTCAGCTAAACCCATTTCAGGAGGAACGGCAGGGAGAACACAG
The DNA here is from genome assembly GCF_015227805.2 of Hirundo rustica. Classification (NCBI taxonomy): domain Eukaryota; kingdom Metazoa; phylum Chordata; class Aves; order Passeriformes; family Hirundinidae; genus Hirundo; species Hirundo rustica. The sequence continues at coordinate 5,990,392 of NC_053461.1, read as the reverse complement.
GGCAGAGGCACAGCTGCAGTTGTACTGCTCCATACCCAAAATACCTTGACAAGGTATAACCACACCCAGCAGACGCTGAATTGTGTTCTGTGCTACAAACGTCAACGTTCCCAAGTTCTCTGACAGTGTCATTTATGCTTTATAACACATAAGCATGTTTTAAACTCACACCTCTATCACGCCAGCTAAGAATTTGGAGTATGTGTTTACTTAGGGTAAACACAAACTCTGAAATTTCACAGTCCTCACACAGCATTTTGTATTCAACTACTACTCATTGTCACCAGTTAACACAGAACACAAGTCAAACTCCAAGTTTAAGACTGACTAGTATTAAAGACTGAATTAAATAGTCAATCAGTATTAAATGACCTAATATTCAAGAAGATTTAACTACTCCAAACTGATAAACTAATGTTATGATGAGCATGTATCTTTCCCTAAAACAATTTTTCATATTATTCCAGCTATTAAAAGAGTCTAGTATGACACAATATATTCTAGGTTAAAGAACTGGGGGGGGGGGGGGGGGGGGGGGGGGGGGGGGGGGGGAACAAACAAACAACAACAACAAAAAAACAACCCAACAACAACAACATCCCCTTTATTTTCTTCCCTGTAATACCCAGATGATAATGAAGGCTCCATGTAACCCAAGAGTCACCAGGTGAGACCAAAGATGGCTCTAAATCCAGTACCTTTTCCCTAAGAGAGGCTAAAACAAGGAGGGAAAAGAAAAGTATTAGAACAGAGCAAGGATGTGGCTTCCCTAACCTAAGCTTGACACATGTGTGGACTGGGTCTTTCTAAAAGAAGGTTTTTATTCGTATTAATTTTATGTATGTATTTCGTAGCATTTTCCATACATTTTCTTCTATGCAGCCACCCAAATGTTGTGGAACCACACCAACTTTTAACAGCCCCATCAGCCCAGAACTCCACAGGACTCTCCCATCACACAGAAATGGGGGCTCACTTGCTTGGCTCCTGTGTCACCAACGCTCCCAGGAATTTATATAAATGAGCAAACCAACAACTTTTATTCTTCCACTCCATGGTATCTGTGTTTTGAAAATTTTCTAAGCTACCTTTGCTTCATTTTAATTTAAATGTATTTTCCAAGGGCAGATGTGGATTTTTAGCATTTAGGGATGGCAGAGGGAACGGTCTCCAGGTCAGAGCAGGATGACTGGGCAGAAAACCAACGCTGACACAAATTATCCCAGAGAGGACAAGAGAAGCGAGATTTAGCTTCACCTTTTGTGAGGCAACCGTGCTGCACGACCACGCCTACCGGCAGCACTGAATAAACACTTCCCAAACCTCCCCATACCTTCCAGCCTGAGCCTCTCTCAGAATCACAAACCTTTTCCCAGAAAAAAAAAAAGCGGTTCTTGAACACAGAAAATTGTGGGGTTAATAATTTAAAATTACAAGATGTAGTATATGATTAAAAAACAAACAAACAAACAAACAAACCCTTCACATTTGTATAACAAAATTAAAGGCCAATATGATTATTTTTTTTCCTTTACGGAACTGCTTGATTAAACCTGGCAGATTCATAGATTGCACAGTTAGAGTCTGATAATATTTGACAAGGTAGCAAAACTATGAGGAAATGAAAAGAAAAACATTTCCATTTTATTCTACAAATACCTACAATAATGTTTTCACCCTCACAATACACTTTCCAAGTATTTAAATGATTAATTGCGGGTGAGGGTTTCAATTATTTGCCAGAAATGAATCTGAGACTTGCAGATTTATTTGCAAGCCCAGGCCTCGTTCAGCAAGAACGTTCACGAAGAATACAGCAAACAGACCCCAGGCCCAGCACTTCTAAAACATTCCGCTGTTTAAGCAAGATGACAACATGAATAATTTACGTATGGATGAGAGGATATATCCAATTACACCCTAAAAAACCCAAATAAAACATGAAGTTTTTGCAGAAGGGGCATTTCTAGCAGAATGCACTAGTACACACGACACAGAACAGGGCTCTAATGCGATTGGAATTGCCAGGCACTAATGTAATACACACACACAAAAGATTATCAAAAGCTGATTAAAAGCCATCCAAACATTACAATCGAAGAGCAGGGATTAAACAAAATACATGATTTAGAAGAGGGGTAAATTTTTTTTGACCTTATTAATGGTCTTTATGAACTTTTCTGCCAAATCTTGATGAAGGATGATGAACTTCAGAACTGAAAGCAAGGCGTTACACTTTGGGTTCTGTGTATTGCCAAAATTACAGTACAATTAAGTGAAGGTATTTCAGGCTGCTCGGGGAGCAGTGGCAGTTGCTAGGCAGCATCTGCTCCTGTCAGAGATGCCTCTTTCTTTGTGCAGTACAGAACCTCAGCCAGGAATACTGCCACCAATGGATTATTCCAAGGCAGCTTACTGCCATCACATGGCATCTGCAAAGTGCTCACCCGCTGCCTAGCAACACCGCCTCTTTCTACTGAGTCATACTAGCACCAGGAAAATATTCCTGCAAAAAAAGAAACAGATGCCTGAGAAGAAAGGTGATCATTCAGTAGCAGAGCAAAGGATTGCGAGCATCCTTCCCCTGCCCTCCGAGATAAAAATAGAGATTGGGCTCAAAAATCATGAGCTGTTTAAAATAGTTTTGCACATCCTGGTGGCAGGAGGTGGGAGAAAAGTAACGGACCAAAAGCCCACAGTGTTGTCCACTGGTCATGAGCTTCCAGCTTTGCAAGGATCTATCCTGTTACTTCATCCTCTTCCTGTCACTCTCTTCCATCAGTTCATTCAAGTCCCTCACCTATACATTATTCCCTCTATGCAGGAAGCAAATGCAGCAGGTTTTTTCTCCCTTTTAAAGAGAGACAAGGGCTGTTTCAACTTCTGAAACCTTCTCCCTCTTTCTAATACCCAACTGGCAAAGAGGAGAACACTGAGCACACTCTGCCCAGAGAGGTGAGGAGCTGTTCTGCACTGCAGTGTTTCACAGGCTGCAAATGTGAGCCTGTTGAAAACTTTACTGTTCAACACCGGAAAACAAAGTAAGAAACCAGTCAAGTTTTGACTCTCCTGGAGGGTGGAGATTGCACCACCTCTCCAGGCACCTTGCTCCAGGGCTTTCCCACATGCACTGTGGGAATCATCATCCCTGACTGGAATTTGCTCCCGCGGCTCTTCCTTTCACCCTGCAACTCTGAGAAGTTCCTGGCTCTGCCTTCTCTGTGCCTCCCGAGACAGCAGCTATCCAGGAGCCAGCCCATTTCCCAGGCTGTACCACCCTGGATCTTACAGACCCTCCTCACCTCACCCCTCCTACTGCGAGGTGCAACCCCAGAGCACCTAAAGGAGGAAAAGACCATTTCCATCACCATGCTGGTGCCCAGGAACACAGCCAGAGACGTGGCTGCCTGCAGGAGAACACCACTGGCTCATGTTCACACATGCAAAACCTCAGGGATCACCCCACAGCACCTCCCAGCCTGTCCCATTTTGCACAGGCTACAAAGTGAGACTTTCGGACCTCCTGTCTGTTAAGTAAGTTCTTAACCCATTAAAGCTACCGTGGCATTTCTGGTCAGTTTGCACATTTCCAATGAGCAGCAGGAAGGGAAGAATAGGGCAGATTTACAAAAAGTATATTTACCAGCACACAGCTCCTGCATTTTAGCTCAAAACTATTTTAGCCTATACTGGCTTCCACACAACTACTTTGCTGAAGACAGCTATGAAACCTATCAATCCACCCATAAGAACTTTGAATTTTTTTTGTTTCTGACTAAAATGCAAAAAAAAAAAAAAAAAAAAAAAAAAAAAAAAAAAAAAAAAAAAGACAAAATTGAAGATACTTTCTTTTCATGATTTTTAACTCTTCCAATCTTGACTGAAGAAAACATGCGTTATTTAATGCTATGAAGAAAACATGCGTTATTTAATGCTATCAATATCATCTGAGATGTTAGGGAAATCCTCCTTTTCTCTCTTTGTGCCCTCCACAGATGTTTATCTCATTATTATTACTATTTATTTCATTATTATTTATTTTTATTTATTAAACTATTTTTCCCCTGTTAAAAGGAGAATATGGTCTTCTGCCAGAAATATAGTCACTCCAGAAGTGGGAGAGAAAAAACCCAAGCCAAACCAAACCAACCCAACAAGATCAGCAGTGGCAGTTTGGGGCCTTGCTGTGATGAAGAAAGAGAGAGAAGCCTGTTTTCTACCTCCTCTGCCTCAGAGTCCAAAGAGAAGCCGATTCTGCAAGAGCGGTGCGTGAAACACAATCTTCCTTGGCATAAACCCCTTGGACCATAGAGATTACCAAACATTTATCTGTCAAAAAGAAGAAAACAAAACAAGCCATCCCTCCCCAGCAGAGGGGCCTTGGCCCTAATCCCGCTCAGATCAGCGCACTGGGAAGGGCTGAGCTGGAGCGGCAGGAGCACGGAGGCAGGATGGATGGAGGGCTGCAGATCACCAGGCACTGCACTCCTCAGTGGGCATGGGCGGTTCCAGCAGAAGCTCTGCAGGCACAGCAGTGCCAAGCACAGCAGCCACAGGACCTTTCCAGGTCCCAGGACAGCTCTTCCCACTCTTAACAAGTCCCTGCTGGAGGAATGGCCTTGCAGAATCACCTCTAAACAGAGGCACAAGCATGGAGAGGATTCTCCTCATCTCTCATCAAGCCAGACCCACAGGTAGAGTCCAGCTCCATTTTGTATAGCAATAGTAGATGTCAGGGCAAGACTATTTCCCAAAAATACTGATCCTGCTCCAACAGGTCCCACAGAACTACCCTGTTGTTTCTTTGGTTTATCAAAATTCAGGTCACCAGTTATTCAGATTGTGGGCATTTAGAGAGAGAAACGAAACACAGAGATGCACCAAAGTTCAAACCACAGTTTTCAGTAACATTTTTTCCCAGTAATTAATTAATTTTTGGGTTATTTGTCCCACTCCGGCTGATACTTTCTCACCGGAGCCTACACTCTCTGTCCATGTACCACAGCCACACATACACAAAACAGTGCCTAGGTGAAGTGGGCAGCTTTCTGCAGGCACTTCCACAGGTATTTTTCTCCACAAAGGAAGAGATGGGTGAAACAAACACCTCCTCCTACCCTCCCACATGCAGACTCAGTCACTGGAAACAGACTTTGCTCCCTACAGGGAGAATCCAGCACTGTCTGAGTTATTCTCCTCTGAAAGGCTCTCTGCTCCCTTCACCACTTGTTTAGGCAGCCCACCCAGTACTCACCCCAGCAAGGCAAAGGACCATGCGCACTGACACCCAAACTGTCATATATTAACAGTTCTGGGTTTCTCTGATAGGGATTCAAGGCTTCCTTTATCAGGTTCAGAAGACTAAAAGTGCAGGTACCCATAAACATCTTCTTCATAAACGTTTTGGGAGGGAAGAAGGGCCCTGCTGCTCAAAAACACAGCCACAAGAGGTTTCCAGAACAGTGAGGCACCTGCTAAAGCACTCTGTGCTACACTCTGGCAACTTGGACAGCTCAGAGACTTACATTCAACAGAAAGAAAAGAAATAATTCACCCCTCCATCAACTGCCTACTGCCAACACTAAAAGCATTTAGCGCCTAAGCTTCCTTGCACTGAAATAAAAATAAATGTTTGCCTGGATGTTTCAGAGAACACCAGCTTACCTCTGAAAGCACAAAGGCCTGCTTTTAATCACCAAGAGTTAGCTGGCACCACTTGTCATAAGCTTTTCTTAAGGCTTAATATCCAGAAAGACTCAAGAAAAGAAAAAGTAGTTAAAAGCTGAAGAAGGGCGGAGGGAAGTCTTATCCTTGGAATAAGTAATCACCTCCCAACTGCACTGGAAAACACCCAATCTGCTCAAAGCCTCAGTTCCCTGCCTTCCAAATGTATTCCCTAAGTTTGGACTAAGGACTTACTGTTTGAACAAACACTAAAACATGTCTAAGAGGAAGCAATTATGGCCAAAAAACTTCAGAGATATTTTCAGGATCTCAGAAGATCTCACAAAGTTCATTTTGACATGGAAAAACTTGAACAGAGGTTTGATTTTAATATCAAGCACTTGAGTGAGATATTTTCTATTTGCCTTGAGGTTCAGTGAGCAGACAGATTTTGAAACAAAACAAAGTGAGAAATGTTATGAGAATAAAGTTGATCTACAACTTCAAAATAATCAGCGGGAAAAGCACTGTCAGTCACAACTGGTTTTGCACCAAGATCCCAAAGTATGCTTCCTTTGACCTCTTTCTCAGCGCACAGCACAGCTGAGAGAAGAACACAATGAAATAAATAACCACACAAATTTTAAAAAAAACCCAACATATTTGGAGAAGGAGGAAGAAGTTGCATCAGGCTCTTGAAGAGCTAAGTAATTTTCCACAGACTTCCCGTTCCTTGGTGTTTTCGCACCCATATCTGAAAAGTGCTCCCATTTCTCAAGAAAACAAATCTATGGAATACATACAGCCACCAGTAACACCAGCTGTTAGACCCTAAGAGTAACAGCTCTTCTGTATGAGAATCATTTCCAAATAATTGATTAATGTGTTAATCAGAAAAGTTTATCTATCTGGTCTACATGTCACTGTTTCACATGAACACAGAAAACTTCTTCATTCCGAATTATCCCCCTCTTGTGGGTTTTGAAATGCCAGCAAATACATGGCAGAGAATTTTATAATTACAAGTTCTGGTAACAGTTCTTACATGTTTCCCCGATGCCTACATTGGAGTCTGGCTTGGTAAGGGCAGAATTGATGTAAAAAAGGCTTTGCAAGGGTAGTGAGTCCGGCTGAACTATGCCATTGACTGTGGCCAATGGAAGTTGCTTTCCAAGGATGAATAAAAGTCACCCTTCCTTTCTTCCACATACAACTGCAAACCACAACCTGCACCATCACCCCATACTTACACACCAACTTCCCATCCCTTAAGTTGTTGAAAGGAGAAATTACTTTAAATTTCCTCACTAATTTCACTCTGAACAATCTCCCTTCCTGTCCTATAGGCTTGACAATGAATCTAAACCCAAAGCACACAGTAAGAAACACCTGATAGAACCTGATTAACCATTTGTTTCAGTGACTCAGAAGCTTTTTATCTGCACTATAACACACAGAAATTCCAGTTTCAAGTTCTTCCCCACCCAGCCCTACTTCCATTAAACACGCAGGAAAAGTCCAAGATTGCCAACTCACATCATAAAATGTCCCTTGTTATTGGATGTATTGTTAGGTGAGGAACAGAAAGTCTGAACACCAAAATACTTCAACCCTTAGAAAACCATTCTAAAGACAAAATCCCCTCTGCACGGGGGAGGAACTGCTTTTGCCCCCACCCTACTGGCCAGTGGCAGAAGTTCTGCAGGTCTTAACTGAATACCTAATACAGAACAACAAATAAATGCAGAAAATTACTCTAAAACCCATCAAATCATCCAAAGTTAAACCCCATATTGGACTGCTATCGCTTCTTACTCCAGGATCACTTCCACATTCCCATACAAACCAGGCAATGAACTGTTAAACACACACATCTCACTTCTTGCCTTTGTGAGCAATTTGCTTCTCATCTTCATTCCTCCTGTATTTAGAAAGTTTTGGCTAATTTCTAAAGCAAATGCATTTGTGAACAACTGGTATTTAGATATCTCGAAGAGTGATATCTTACAGGTTAATTCTCATCCAGTTCTGCAAAACGGCTCTCCATGAGAGCTCGTCCAACCACAGTGTCTTTGGCTTAGTCTTTTCTAGAACAGAGGAGCCAAAATATATTAATCTCTTGCCATAAAACAGGACATTTAATCTCCAAGTTCTAGCAGCACCCACAGAATTCCAGCTTTATCCAGCTTTTAGACTGGAGCTGAAGTTGCCCACCACATTTAATGACACTTGAGTAAACTCTCCTCTCTCTACTGATAGTATCCCATCGGTTGCATCTTGGGAGCTGCTCTTTTCCAGAGACATTTCAAGGTGTGATTCATTTCCCATCCAGTTAAATAACACACATATATTTCCTTTATGATCCCTGATTGACAAATTCCTTTGCTCATTCTTAAGGCCTACAGGTAACAGAAAAAGGCCCTTCAGAGCAAAATACTGAACAGAAGTTACTCTGGTCCCTGGATCATCCCGTTTTCCTGATGAACAAGCAAGTCCCCAGGTGCCAGCACCACTTCCCAATGCAGTGGAGCACAGAAGATTTCAAAGTGCACCCCTGCACGTAGCTTCAGTTCCAAGACACATCCCTGAAGAATATCCTTAGTCACCTCCCTCCCGCTGCCAGACAATTACATCTCCTGGCACAGGGACACAGGAGAGAAAATGAAATATAACCTATGTCCCTAACACAGCACCTGATGCAAGGATTGATATTGCTTGGACATTTTCCTAGTTTGGGAGAGGGATTTTTCTCTACCTCTGAAACTTTTCATTTTTAACCCAGTGAAACCACAGTGCCACTCACAGCCCCCTTCAGCAGCTGCCTCTTGTGTTAACAGATAAGGTAGGCTCTTATGCCAAAAGCCCTGGGGAGGGAGGGAAGACTTTTCTAAGTTCTGCAGTCCTGTTTTTCCGAGCATAAATATGAACTGGAAGTCTGCAAGCCAAGGCTTAGTGACGGGGGAGAAAAAAGAAAATCAAGATACTGATCAAAAAGCTGCAGTACAAAACTGTAACTAGGACATTGTGATGTTCCATCCCTTCTGTGTAAGGGCAAGGGAAAGTTTAGTTGTATTTCTTTGTGCCTATGGATTTATTTTTCATTGTTGCCAGTTAAGCAGTGAAAATAAAGATTAAAAAAGCATTTTGAAGTAAAACAACAGATTTTAACCCTAAATCTTTAAATAAACTAAAACCAGATGCTTTTAACATAGGCAGGTCCTTCTCGTCTCTGAGTTAATACATAATTAATATGGTCAGCCATACAAAGTGGCTTGTTGACACAGAAGCAACCACATTAAAAAAAAAAAACACAAAAAAACCCAAAAACACTCCTTCCCTGAGGGCTCATTGCACAAAAATAAAACAGCAAAAACTGACAGCCTAATGAAATAATCAGCTCTTACACAGTTGCCAAACATTGTTTAATAGAGAGTTCTATTTAACTTTTTCTTTTAATACATTAATAGTTAATACTTTCTTTTCAAGACTAAAGTAACTAACCAGATCACTTTAATAAATATTTTCTTAGAGACAGAGACTGCTTTAAAAATGCTAAAACACTAGAGGGCTAGAGAGAGAGTTATCTTCAATAACCAGTACAGAATTCCTATTAATTGTGTTCATAATTGGCCATCTTAAGCACCTGTGGAGGAACTGTCTTCTTTGCTTCAGCAAGTCTCAAGTTTTGAAAGCAGAGTTAGGATTAGAGGCACCGAATATAAGTATTTCTAAATAGAGGGGAATTACTCACAACAGCTACCAGGTAGTTGCTATAGCAGCTGAGAAATAAAATCAAGGATGATCTTCAAGGTTGTTAGGAGAGCGTTTAATTTATTTAGAAATATCCTGAGCAATCTTTTAATATCTTCGCTGCAGATGCACGCAGTGATTTGTATGAGAATTGGGCAATACAACGGTGTTCTACAACTGCAAGTGCGGGAAACTTCTTTAAACTGCAGAGAGACAGGCACAGAGAACTTCAGAACTGGCCAACGCTCCCATCAGGAGATTTAACAAATCCCCCTGCAGCCAAGAGCCTGTGGCTGCACAGCAGTGTCTGCTGAGGGGCTCCAGCAAGCACAGGAGCAACACCTTTGATACTCCCTGGAAGCCGGTGCAGAACACAGAGCCCCTCCAGAGCCACGTGTGGAGAGGGGAATGCGCTGTCTTCTGAAGGAACAGCTCTGAATTATCACCTCTGAGCCCAGGTAAGGCAACAGAGCACAACTTACTTTCAACCAAGACAGCAGCATCAGGATGAACCACTTTAAAAGGTACTCTCCCTTTCCTGTCCAGGGCCTGGATGCCCAGATGTTCCTTTCTATTCCACCACAAACCTCTTTGTGGTATTTCAGTTGCAGAAATAACTGATTTCTCTTCCACCCAGCTTACATCAACAGGGACAGAAAGTTTATTGCCTTCATCCAAAGGCAAATCTTAAAACTCTGCATGGTTTAACAGGAGCACAGACAAAACACACAGTGGTTTTTTGGACAGAGACTGCTCTAACCAAATCCAAACTACTAAAGCCCAAAGGCATAAGCTCAGAACAGTGACTCATGCCAAGAAGATTATTTTTGCACATATTACTTGTGGAATCAGGATAATTTACACTGCTATTTTTTCCCCTCTTTTCTTTTTTGTCTTTTTTTTTTGCTTGTCAGTGCACATCCCAGCAGCAAACCCTCAGGTCCACACTTTCTGCAGACTATTTGCTTCAAAATGCACAAAAATGACCCCTCCAGCCAGCAATGACAGATGTACTTTTGAAAAACTGTTATGCCACTCCTCACTTGTAGTAACTAAACTTCAGATATAAGCAGCATTTTTCACCTATTTTCCCCCTCTGGAGGATTATCAACAAATTTCAATTACAGGAAAAGTAATTAAAGCTACTCAAGAATAAAAAAGGCTTGCCTAGAGATCACCAAAACTTGCACAACTCAGCTGTTACCTCAGCCCTACCTACAGGTGTGTCGTCTGCAAAAGAAAAATCCCCATCCTTAGAGAAATATTCTCCAGCCCAGGGAACACTCAGTGAAATCACACTTGTTTTCATTCACTGCTCTCCCTTCCACATGCCTCTTCCAGACTTGTTTACAACCTGAATGGAGATTTCCCTACTCTTCTTTTCAAACGTCTGCATTGAAAAAATTAGTTCACCCATTTTTTTTGGATCAAGGTAAAACAAGGATTTTCTTATTTGAGCACATGGGCCAAACACAGACACGCACAACACTGAATATCGAACCCTGCGACAAGGCAAAGAAAAACAATTACAGAAACAGAAGAAAAACAACAAGATTTGGAAGAGAGATAATTATTTTCTGAAGCATCCATTACAATTATAGCAGGCAGCTTCATCCTAGAGATGGTAACAGAGATGGCCTTTCACCAGCAGACGAGGTATGAACAAAAGTACAGCACCAACTCCATTAAAAAAACCACAGCAAAACAACAACTTTGTATTCCTGGAGCATCCAGCTGGGATGTAACAGGGCTTGTTAACTTTATGTGCTCCCAGTGACCAACAGGCACAGCAACAGGATTGGAAGCAACAACTTCCAGGTGTTATTTTCTGCCACTTGTTTACATGACCCTACGCTAACAGGTTCTCATCTGATGCCGCGTTTAGTTTTAGTTCTTTAAACAAAAGTGATTTACTTCATCTCTCTTCCCTTCATCTCTTTGCTATGAAGTGGGATGTACTAAGCAAAATATTTGCTGTACAAGATGAAAAATTAACAAGAAGGATTTTTTAAATATAAAATTAACAGAAAGCATTTTAATAAAGAGGCATTAAGGCTTCTAATTGCTCACGAGTTAATTGCCAAATCCCACTTTAGCGGTTCCGGTTAACAGATCATGTAGCAAATTTGTTGATTTAAAAAAAAAAATTAAAAAATTGTAGAAATCAATCAGCACTGCACACTGTGGAACTTAAAAATCAATATGCACAACTGGTAACTATAAATTTAATGAGGTGTTTAGGTAACTAATCAGGGAGTGGTAGGAGCTTTTATTATTATAATACAAGTTAACAGTTTAAAAATAAATAAATCGAAACGAGCAAGAACGAAGTAAAAGAAATTCTGTATCTTCCATTGCATTAGACGTAACATCTCTGCTCTTATCAGGGATTTAACCGCTAAAATAACAAACCAAAGCCGCCAACGGTGATGCCTCAGATTAGAGCAACCACGATGCCAGACGACCGCAAAACCTGATTTACCAAAACAACGCCAGAGCAGCGCAGTCCGCACGCACCGAGGCGCCGGGGCCCCGCTCCCGGCCCGCCGCAGCCCCCGGCCGGGCAGGTGCAGCACCGACGCCCCCTAAAGACACCGCGGCGCCGCCGGCCCCTTCCCAACTCCATCCACACACCGCCTCGCTCCGCAGATGGAAACGCAGGGAAAAGGGAACCGCGCGCTTAAGTAGATTAAGGGCTCAGCGACTCGTTTTCTGATTATTTGTGCGATCCCGACCCCAGCGCGGGCCCCCGGACTCCCGGCTCGTCTCTCGCTTCGCCGCGGCGGCGCTCGGGGAAATAACGCGAACCGAGGCACACGCAGAGCACATCCAGCGGCGCGGGCAGGGCAGGGCAGGGCAGGCACAGCCGGGCAGCGCCCGCAGCCCTGGGCGCAGCGCTGCCCCCATCCCGCCCCCGGCTCCACCTGAGGGGCAGCGCCGCGACCACCGCCGGCTCCGGGGGAGGGGAACAGCCGCCCCCCCACACGCACAGCACAGCCCCCGGGGTCCGGCGGGGAGAGGAGGGATGCGGCAGCACCTACCCACGCCGTATTTCTCCTCCTCCGTGGGACTCCACATGCTGCTGGATGGCTCGGCCGCGGCCGCCGGTCCCCGGGCAGAGCGCGGCGGGCGGGCGGGCGCCGCTCATCGAGCGGGGGCGGCTTCTCCTCCCCCCAGCGCTCGGCGGGGGCGCCGCGCCGGCAGCCCCCGCCCCACGCTCCGGCCGGGGCCGCGCTCAGGGGTCGCTTCGCCGCTGCCGGGGGGCGGGGGGGAGGTCGCCCCCCGCCCGCCCGGGCAGCACCGGCCGCCGCGCCGCTCCCCTCCGCGGCCGCTCGCCGCCGGCCCGGCGCCTCTCCTCGCGCGGCCCCCGCGGGTTCCGGCCCTGCCGACGCCGCGGCCCCGCGGAGTTCGGCGGCCCCGGGCCCCCTCCTCGTCGTTGTCGTTCTCCTCCTCCTCCTCCCAAGCCGTCGCTCCCGCCGCCGCCGCCGCCGCCTGAAGGACTCGGGGCTGCCGCGCCCCCCCCTCGCGCTCCCGGCGGACCTGGCGCGCACGCGCGCCTCGCGCCGCTCCCCCCTCCCCTCCCCTCCTCGCGCGGCCGCACGAGGCGCGCGCGGGCGCGAGGCGCGGGGGCGGCGCGTGGCCTCTGAGGGGGCGAGGGGAGCGGCCGGTCCCGGGACAGCCTCCCGGCCCCGGCCCCGGCCCCGGCCTCATCCCCGGCCCCACCCCATCCCCGCCGCACCTGCCGGCCCCAGCGGCTCCCGGGAGGCCGGCCCGCAGCGCAGCGCCGAGCCCGGCAGCGTCGGTCAGCAGCGGGGCCGGCCCGACCCCCGCCCGGCGCCCCGGGCTGCCCGTGACACGGCCCGGCCTCTGCCGCCGCTGCCCCGAGCCCGCAGGGCCGCGCTCAGCTACCCCCGGCAGCGCTAACCCAGGCGCCAGCAGCGCTGAGATCAAAATTTGGCTGATACTGTCTTTAATTTTCTTGTCGGTATTGTTAATCTCCAGAGCTTCGAAAGAGCTGGCAAAATTTGCAGTTTCCACAATGAACGTGTACCCAAAACGGGAAACAGTCTTTAGATTTCATCTCTATGTTCAGCTTCTACTTCCTTTCATATAAACTGAATTTGAATTCTTCACAGCAGAGGAAAAGCTGAAATAAGCTATACAAAAATTTTCCTGCAACTGAAATTTTGCTCAATGCGATATTCTGACGGACCAGTGCCCTTGACCTGGTCACAGCCTCCCCAAAGCTTAGGGAAAAAAAGCCACTTTTTATACAGCCTTTTCAGAAACCTTTGTAAACAATCTGCTTGATGTGAAGTTTTAGGATTGCACTAAACTTTTTAACAATATAGCTTTGGATGTACCCAACACTTTTAATAGAATATATGTTCTCTGATTATATAATAAAACAGAATGAAAGTCATCGGAACTTGGGTTGCTGTGGAAACCTTCATTTTTAAATTTTTTTTTACATGTGCAACTACTGTTTCCCCATCGAGCAGGGCCAGGTTTCTGTTTGGGTTTTGGTTTGGTTTTGGGATGTCAGGTTTTGTTTTCTCTGTGTGGAGAGCAAACAGCAAGTGGCTGAGGAGTAAGTGTACTCGTACATTATTCATTTAGAAAAAACAACTTGCTCTATCCTACCTTAATTCATATTCACATTTAGGCATTTGTATTTACAATAGCTCCGTTCCTTCCCTTCCTGATGTACTCCCACAGCATGCAGAAATAGCTTTTTGAAGGGACAAAGCATGACAAAGTCATCGAGTTGCATCTGTTGGAGGTAGGCTGCTCCAGGGTTTGAGAAACTGGTTTTGGTTTTTCATGTCTATATATGTCAATAATAAATACCTTTGCATCTCTGCCTAGTACTTTGGGAACAGAAAACCTCTGTAGTGACAGGAAATAGTTAATTCTTCCAGGCTCTTTATTCCACAGTCCCTCAAGGATTCTTCTTGCTGCCAAGCTGACCAGTACTTAAACTGATACTTTTCTTGCTTAAGAAAAAACACAGCAGATTTTTTTTTTTTTTTTTTCCCAAACTACAACCATGTCTGAGTTGACTCTTCCCTTAAAGTAAACTCAGAACGAAGGTGAACTTGGGAAGGCAAGTGAGAACCTTCTAAGGTTAGAAAAACCCTGAGGAGGATGCCAAAATAGCTGGACAGAATAGGACCTGCAAGGACCTAAAAGCCTACAGAAAGCACTTTATTTAAAGGCCATGTGCGTGATCGTGGACAAACAAATGACAGCACTAGCAGGGACACTCACAGTGATGGCAGATTACCTGTATTTGAAACATAACACATATTACTGCATGTTTATTCCTGACTCTTCTGCACTGCTGCTGGCGATACCTGTTTTCAGAGAGAGAGTCAGTAGATGGCCGTATGACCCATGTGACTTCAGGAAATAAAGAAGTCAATGTACTGAGCTGTAGAGTCAGTGGAATGCAAGTTTGCTTAAGTTAAAGTTACCAAATGTATTTACACCTGTTCCTCTGCAGACACCCCTTTAATGAGGCTCCTATCACCTCCACAGAAATACTGATTGCTTTAGTAAACACTCTTAGCTAAGTGTAGCAAGGAACAAACATCTCACCCTCCCACGGAGGCAGAGCCACAAATCTCCCAGGCACCAAGCTGGAATTCAGGATTACCCACGTGCAAAGGAGGGACCAAAGCAAACAGTGACTGCTGCAGAACAACTGTTTCTGCTGTCTCTTCTCTCTCTCAACAGAGCTCACTCCTGCCAGCTTCAATACTCATACTACTTTGCAAAGCAGGAAAAGCAAAAAAGTACTGTAGCAAGCAGAAACAAGAAATTCTCAAGGTTATATGCTCCAGGGTTTTCTCTTGCTTTTTTTTTTTTTTTTTTTTTTTTTCCCCTTATAAAGTTTGCACATTGAAAACACACCACATAATTGGAATCCAAAGCCTACTTCTAGTTAAGGTTTTGTTAAGAAGTTTTTTAAATTGGCATCAGCAATCAAAGTAAATTGTAAAATCTGATGTAAATGTCAGAGCTACTATGAGAAGAGCTTCTGATGGTGGGCATTGTGGATCCCAAAAATTAATGGTTTTCAGAGAAAAGGGGCCTCCCCTTGCAGAAGACTTTGAGAAGCTGTTCTGTCACAAAACTCCTGTGTTGCACTGTATTGAAATAAAGGCAAATACAAGCTTCAAGACCTTGTTTAAATGAACAAGTCAGCTCATCAGAAAAGCACTAATCTCTTGAAAACACTGTCTAAAGTTACTTTATGTCCGCTGTGTTCAGGAGCTGTCCTGTCAGGGCTGTTTTGAGTTGCTTCTGGTTCTGCTACTGCAAACACAATTGTCCTTATCCAAACAGAGCAGGCAGCAATGTTTAACACAGTGTTAATTAAAATATATTAGAGAGTTCATCCTATATTGTCCTGTCTTGCCATAATATAGATGTGATCTGAAAGACAGCTGGCTTGGGATTGGAGAGATTTGACACAGTTTCTTTCTCTTAAATAGATCAAGGGAGCTGCACAATCCTTTCAAACGCTCTGTAAGGGACAATAGAAGGTCAGAGTGCAGAAAGCAGAGAGATTCTTACACCTCCCTGCACGCAGCTTTCTCTCAGTTATCCCAGCCTCAAGGTACCACAGAACAATTCACCCTCCTGCCCTCTTTTTCAGGTACGTGCAGCCCCACACTTTACCCTTTCTCCCCATTCTCAGGCCCACAGTTGCTGGTGACTTCCATTATTACTTCAAGCCTCTGTTTCAGTAAGCTGACCCGGGACCCTTGCCATCAGAAAAAAAAATCAGGGAGGCGTTTCAACTCCCTGTGACAGATCAGACAATTTGATTGCATTCCCTCCTTTTCTACACTTGAGGTTCTGACTTCTAATTTTTGTTTCTTTAAAGTTCATATTCTTCCCCTGTTGTTAAAATGAGTTAAGCCACTAAATAACTTGACTTTCCCTTTAAATTATAAATTCCCCACCTTGAAGGGAGAAACAAAGAGATGCAAAGCAAATCCACTTTATCATCAACTGTGATGACCTCACAGGTCCTTTTGAAGCACCAAGGGTTTCTACTTTATGCCTCAAAATAGGGATTCTTGTGTCCCAAGGACTGAACTATTCTTCCTTTGGTGAAGTCATCTTCTAAAAGTTTTAAGCAGGAGGTCTCAGATTTTGATGTACAGACCCAAATTCTATTTTTTGTCCTATGGCACAGGGCCATCTCATGGATTTCTTCCTTATGAGGGATCAAACCAGAAACTTTGGATTCTAAATGCAGCAAATGACAGATTTTTTCTTCAAGGCATCAGTGTTTGTGCCCCACAACTTCACACACCTAATTATTGTTTAATCGGGATGACTTCTGATTAGTGCTCAGGATTGGGGAGGATGTTAATGTCCATTATCTTTAGATTATTTCCAAATTTTTAATTCAGAAGGAGTTGCTTATAAACAAATCTGCTCCCAGCCCTCCACATTACTCAGAGTGGCAGGAAAGGGAAGCAGGACTCCATACAGCAGCAGAATTCCCAGCTTGCTGCAGTCACCCCATCATTTATTCCCTACGGAGGAAGTGCCTGAAGTAGCAGCTCATGACCAACAGCAACCAGCACACATTTCACTTCACCCTGTGAGATGCAGCAAACAGAACTTTCTGATAATCCTGGGAATCTCAACTACAATAGTTCTGGTCCTCCGTTCCAGTATTTTTCTTTCATGCAAAAAGGAAGTCAGCATGAAATATTCCAGTACTCCTCCTATTTTTGGTGTTGTCTTCCTCAGAGCAAAGGAGATCCGAAGTCCTGGGGGGCAGAAAAGGAGATGTTTTCACACCCTTCCACAACATTAGACATGTGGGGTTAAGCCTCACCTAATAGAACCCCCATAAAAATGTCCACTGCGACGAATTTGCACAAGTAACAAACATACTATTAAAAGTTACTTTCACTCTAGTTTAAAACAAATTATGAAACCAGAAAAAAACAGGATTCACAGAAGGACAAGTATAGATCAATGTAGTTGTGCCAGCACCTAAGTTTTTATGTTGCTTGCGTAGAAGGTATCTGGATTCAATCAGGAGAATAATAACGATTTTTTTTTTTTTTTTTTTTTTTAGGGAAAAGGAGGAAATGGACTGACTAATACCTTAATACCAATATGTCAAGTATGACTGCCAAAAATTTACAGTGCAAGTGGTAATTATTTAGTCAGATAGACCTTTATATAAAAAATATCACAGATTATGCTGGACAAATGTTTTTCTGGTACTAAAGAAACAGAGTATTTTGCCCTTCAATTAGTTAAAAAAAAAAAAAAAAAAGGAAAATATTAATTTAAAACTTCTTGTGCCATGAATAATTAAGAAATTTGAGGAAAATACTATTGCAGCTTCATTTTCACTTATCCTTACTACTCTCACTACAGCAAATTACCGATTAAAAGGGTGAGAAATCATAGATGTTAATTAGCACTGTTGTTGCAAATTTATACCTTTTCCTATTAATTTCTTTTAATGTTCAGGATATAAGAAACCCTACCACAAGTAATAATTAACTCCTGTCTTATTTTGTGAAATGGGAGCTCAAATAATTTGTGAAGTCTCTTTGTGAGTACGATTTTTTGGGTCTGTCTTTTTTTTTTTTTTTTCCCATTTAATTTCTGACCTTATGAATCTCTAATAATTTATTGCCATGAAAGAGATCTCTTTCACGCTAAGAAATTCATACTATTGAAAGACAACATCAGAGAAGCAGTTCCATCACTCACGGAAATGAGCGCGTTGCTGTTCCAGAGGCTGATTAAGTGACTTGAGCTATCACACAATCAGCCCTCAGCCAAATCCCTACCAGGGTTCGGACGGGGATTTTTAAGCATTCTCTCTGATGCCACGGCTTTGTTTCGGGGTACCACAGAACCTCGGTTTGCACACAACATCCAACACATCTCCAGGGAACGGGGGCTGAGCGTTCCGGAGCTGTGCGCTGCGATTTGCGCACGCTGCGCTGTGCGAAGGGCGCCAGGGGTGCCAGGGCAGGGCAGGAGCCCCGTGTCCTTCCCGTGCTGTCCCCTCCCGCAGCGCCGCTCCGTCCCCCGCCAGCCGCAGCAGCCTCAGGGCCGCGGGAACCCCCCGGGGCTGCCCGGAGGAGCCTCTGCCGTGACCCGCCCGCTCCGGCCCCTCCGCTCCCGGCTCCTCGCCCGCTGTCCCTGGTGCTGGAGCCGCTCCGGCCGCGCCCCGCTGGAGCTCGGAGCCTTCTCCGGCACCGGAGACCTTCAGCCGAGCTCCCTCAGCGCTCCCGGCGGAGCGGGAAGAGTCTCCTGTTCCCACACCTCGGTATCCTGGAGAGGGAAGAGTCTCCTGTTCCCACACCTCGGCATCCTGGAGAGGGAAGAGTCTCCTGTTCCCACACTTTGGCATCTTGGAGAGGGAAGAGTCTCCTGTTCCCACACCTTGGTATCCTGGAGAGGGAAGAGTCTCCTGTTCCCCCACCACGGCATCTTGGAGAGGGAAGAGTCTCCTGTTCCCACACCTCGGCATCCTGGAGAGGGAAGAGTCTCCTGTTCCCACACCTCGGCATCCTGGAGAGGGAAGAGTCTCCTGTTCCCACACCTCGGCATCCTGGAGAGGGAAGAGTCTCCTGTTACCACACCTCGGTGTCTTGGAGAAGGAAGAGTCTCCTGTTCCCACACCTCGGTATCCTGGAGAGGGAAGAGTCTCCTGTTCCCACACCTCGGTGTCTTCCAGGAGCACCAGCCCTGCCAGCCTCGGGCTCGGGGAGCAGCCTCGGCCCTGTCCTGTCCCTCTGCAGGGGACATGCTGTGATTTGGAAATAAAACCAGCACTAACATAAGCAATTGGTAAAACTGGAGTTTAGAACTACTGAAATGGATAACTGGGAATCATGCTGGACCTGTCTGGGCTCATCCCATTTTCCCTTATGGGAATGCTGGGGCAGGAGTGCAGCTGTGGGCACAGCTCTGCAGCTCAGCTAATGATTACAGAAATACACAGTCCTGGCAAGGTGCTCAATATCCAAGGAACACTGTTAAACATTACTATTTTACTGTGCACCTTAATCACACATTTATATTTCAAAAGCAAATATTCTATGTGTTTATCCGTAAAATTATTTTGATTACTTCTAGCTACATAAATTCATTATTGTACATATGTACAACCAAAACAAACAGTACATTTTTATAGTAAAATAAAGAGTGTATTTTTCTTTTATATAAATATTACAAATCTTTAAGAAATTCATTTTGTTAAGATGGGGACAGTTGAACTGTCATTAGTTTGACAGAGAGCCAAATCAGGTTTCCAACTCCTAGTTTCATGTGCCCAGAGTGACAAGTAGTTGACAGTTAAGTGTTCATATAAGCTTGATATTCTAAAATTAATTTGAAATTTATCCTTGTGAAAGGTATTACTGTATTCCAATGTTTAAGAGATATATTCTATAAGTGTTCCCAGCATGCCAAAAACACTTTAGTCTTCTATAAAGCAGACTTAAAATTTTGTGTCATGCATGCCTCAATACAATGACATCCAAAGACACCCACATGTCACTTAGGTTAATCGGGGGGGGGGAATCTGACAGGAATTTATTTCGTGAGCTTTGACCTATATAATGAAACCAGACCTTCTTGAGCAGAATAAAAGAAAGCAGAATGTTTTGTTACCTGACACAGCAGAACAATGAGTCAATTGTAGCAATTCTGCAGACTGGCATGTCCCTGAGTAAAAAGGATGAAGTTACTGTAAATCCATCCAAATACTCACATCCAGCTCTGGGAGTGAATCAGCACAGAGTGACCAGCAGCTGATTCATCTAAATAACAAAAGCCCAAACACCTCAGCTGTCCCCACAAAGAAGTAATCAATAATCACACAAATCCACTCTCCTGCCATAACGTCCTACAGTGCAACTGGCCAAGAGCTCTTAAATACACCCAAGTGGTGTCTTCTGCTGAGAAGCAGAGGAATGACAGCCACACATCTTCTCGATGGTGTTGAGCATTCCCTGTTCCTTAATGCCTCCTGACGCTTCAGCAGTACAGTGAGTACAGTTCTGAGAGCTGCTCACCATGCAAAAAGGACACGGACTCGGGACCCCCCCAGCCCAGTGAGCAGCCCCAGGTAGAGCCCAGCAGTAACAAAGCTGTCTGGCTGCTGCAGACACACAAACAGTTCATTCCTGGGAGGCACCTTCCTGAAAACCAGCAAGAGATGTCCTGATGTCTTGAAGTGACTGAGTCGGGTGATTCAATCAGTCAGCAGGAGCACCAGCCTCAATTATGGGTGGTATCCACATGGGGAAAAATTGCCCTCTGAGATTGCTTTGTGCAAAGGCGAGAGTGTGTCCTGAGTCTCCTGTAAAGCTGTGCAACCAAATTGTAATTCTTTATGCTCTATTAACGTACTAAACAAATAGCAACACAAATCAACATAGCTGCCAGCAGCAGGAGTGCAGAGCTCTCCCCAAAAGCCCTCCCAGAAACATTCCCTCTGAGGGCAGGCCCCTGAAAGAGGGAAGTACATTCACACTGGAAAACACTCAATGACAGACACGGGATCTCACATGCAGGGAAAAAAAACCCAAGGAAAGCAGTTTAAAATGATCCCTCAGAGATCAGCTATGACCCAGGTACTGTTTCAGCCACAAAAATGGCAGTTTGCAGTTTTTAAATCCCTTAATTCCTTCAAAGTGAAGGGAAGGCCTGGAGAAGAGTCTGCAATAGCTATTTTTTTACACACTTTTACCCACAATGCGATACAGATTAAAGGATGGATTCAGTTAGAAATATATATTTTTATATAATTCATTAATTATCCTCCATCATGTGGAAGACCACCAGGTTTTGGACTGACTTTGGCCACTGCAACTGTCCTACAGAGAGTGAACAACCTTACATATTTACTCAGCAGTATTAAACCCAGCAACCAACACAGAAATAACATGCCTGGCAAGCAAAGTGCAAACATAGACTGCAAACAGACCTCTCAACTAATTGAACCTGCTCAGATTATGAAGATAGAATTCAGACAATTTTTAATAATTCATTTTTTCTCCCTACTGGTAACAGAGTAGGGTCTCCAAGAGTTTGCACTCAGCACACACTGCTACAACTGTGCTACTGTTTAGAATGAGAAGAGCACAGATTCTGATGTAACTTTTACCTTTTTTCCTATGAATATGAAATCTTTTGGCCTCTGGTGCACCTCTCCTCCCTGCTGCAGTTCGAGCTGCTGGGCTGTTCTCAGGGTGCTTGGCCATGTCAGCTTGAGCTGAAGCAGGACAGCTGCTCCCCGTCACCCTCCGCACTCAGCGCACAGTGAAGACCTCAAGCTGCTCTCTGGAGGAGCTGAGGGCAGGATTTCCAGGATCCAGGTAATCTTCCATTAATACTAATTCCACTGCAGCCTGGTAAAATCTGTTCTTCACCCACTGAAAGGAATTCGCTGTGACTTGCCTGTTTGTTTGGAACTCGTATTAATTGGTGCAATTTGCAAACTGCTCATTCCACCACAAATAATGAAAAAATGTATGTACCTTTTATTGGATCAGCTCAGGTAACTTTGAGGGAAAAAATGGACACATTTTTGGGTGCAAAAGCCACTGAAGAAATAATGTTATTAAAATCACTACCAAAGCACTGAACCAGGCAAAGACTGGAATTTATTACACAAATATAACCTTTTATAGCTGGAATTATGCAATACAGCTTTTCCCTGAAGAGTAAAAAAATATAACTAATAAAAGGAAAAATAAATAATATATAGCAAGATCGGGAAATATTTTACTGTTGTGTGTGAGATTGCTGTCTGAATAGATAATAATTAACATGCATGTCTAATGCACCATTTAAAAGAACCCGATGAAAACATCTAAAGAAAATTATAATGAAAGTGATAAAAATAAATTACTGAAATAAAGTGCAGAAATATAGTTTTACTCATGTTATGAAACAAAGAGAATAAAAATGTGAACAGCGTGGGCAAAATGGAATTTGTCTGAGATGAAATAATTTTGGAGAATAATGAGCAAACAAATGAGTTTGCTCAAAATTTTCAAGAGCATTCTAATACTGGATTTAACGAGAAAGCACTTCAATTTTATTGCTTCTAGAAATTGTGTCAGGATAGGAATTAACTCTCTGGACAGCAAGGAGAAAATAAATGTTCGTGTTGCTGGTACCATTCACACTCTCATTAGTGTGAGAGCTGCCACATTTCCTTCCAAAACATTTAGCCAGTTCTCACTAAGTGACACCACTGTGGGACCATTGGGATCTCGATTTGCAATGAGAGGAGCTGACCAAACAACCTTGGAGCAAATGCACATGAGATAATTCAATTTAAATTAAACAGAATGGGGAACAAACATTGGGCTTTGTCTTGACTTTAGAAGAATCTTTGGGTAACTGTGGTAACTCTTTACTGAAAATAATTGGACTGAAAAAGTTTTGAAATGAAACACAAAGGTTTAGAATATATTTAATTTGTAAATAGATTACTATTTCTAAAATGTGAGTATTAACAAAGAGATTTCAGTAAAACTGGGCTCCAAAGTAATAACCACTCCAAAGGAGGTTAATAGTGAAAATGAAAATCCAAAGAGGACTTTTAAAAGGTATGAACTGGAGAGAGACAGGTACGACTTACAACTGTAAAATGTAAAGGAAGAAAGTCAGAACTTCCAGAAATCGATCTGAACTATATCAAGGAAAGAACAATAAAATCAAAAGAATTTTCAGACCTGATTTTTTTTTAATGGCAAAAAATGGGAGAACATTACAAGGAAAATGAGACAGAGCTTAAAAGTAATCTAGAAAATAAACCCCCCTTCTTTTACAGTTTTCTGTAGGGTGTGTGGCACGTCCATGTGCTGCATGGCAAATTAACACCATTTGGTGTCCACAGGAAAAGATTCATGGGGAGGAGGCAAAGGTTGAAGAGTTCAGCACAACCAGGAACAGCCACTCTATGGCTCCAAATGTTAAAACATCTGAAACCTTTTTTTCAGCCCTGTTCTGAAATCAGAAATTTGTAACATATTTCACCTTCACATTCCAGTCTGAAAATGAGACAGATTCAATACTTGCATTTAAATGGAAGAACAAGTGATCCAAGCAACAACCAAGCTGTTGGACAATGAGCAGAAGACACAGTTGCTGGTAGATCATTATCAGTCCAATGTCCACAAAAAGATCTTGTTTTGCAGTAAAAACTCTGCCTGCTATTAGATTGCTACTGTAATAAAATAAACATTTTATTCAAAGCATTTCCCCCTATTTCTTTACTAAATACACTTACCACCATTTTCTTTTGGGGAGAGGAGTAATTACATACATTGTTCTTCCCAAACACAGAACGTGACTGATGCAAACAATACCCTCTTATGGACACTTCTGGAGAAATTTAGCACAGTATTAGGAGATAATTCTGAGGCCAATAAACCATCTTCTGATTATAGCCAAAAGCAGTTGTAAATTTTTCTTAATATTACAAATATTATACTAGAAGAGATCCTATAAAATCAGAATGAACTACAAGAAGTCTGTACACAGTGAGGTTGCCCACAAAGATAAACAGGGTGAGCTACCTGAAGCTAAGAAGTCCCGTTTTTCTGTTTTATTCTAAATACATGTTTATGGGAATTGCAACCACTTGATTCAGTGGGCAATCAAGGTTATGTGATTCACTCAAGCAAGCTATAAAATAATGATGGATCCTACACAGGGAATTTTGCATTCTGAAGCTGTGAGACATCTGATAAACTCCAGGAAATTATTTCCACCAATTCAAACCTTCACAATCCACAGATGTCTAATTTCTCTAGGATTATTTGCTGAAATATTAAAAAAAAGGATATATTTACAACAAATATGAATCATAGGAGGCTTCCCACTAAATGTCATCTAAACGCATTTGCTGAAGTGTTTTTGGCACAGAAGTATTGTAACACTGAAAACCACAATGGTAATTGTCATTGCTAAAATCCCACTGATGTGTGTCTTGGGCATTCCTGATCTAATACAGATTAATAAAACACCCTGGAGATTTCACCGCTGCCACCAGCAGCAGCTCAGGCCCCACAAGTGAATGAAGCGATCAGAGCCTGCTCAGAACTGCAGAACTGAGCCCCACAAACCTCCCACTGCTCCGAGCCTCAGCGAGAGCCACACCGAGCTCAGATGGATT
This sequence comes from Hirundo rustica, assembly GCF_015227805.2. NCBI lineage: Eukaryota > Metazoa > Chordata > Aves > Passeriformes > Hirundinidae > Hirundo > Hirundo rustica. Next base: position 5,965,782 of record NC_053461.1, on the reverse strand, counting down.
CAGAGGAAAAGGAAACTCTTGGAACCCTGGAAGCTGAAAACTTCAGGCTTTCTGTGCTGCCAGGCACTGACTATAAAGCAAACCCTGCATTTGACCTGAGGCTGTGGAGAAGGCTTCCAAAATTGAGTGACAGCACTGGGATTGTGGGTTGTAGCTTGGGTAGAAGTGTATAATGTCACTTAAAAAAACCCTTAGAGTTTAAGGCTTTAGAATATAGTTATGTATATAAACTATATGGAAGATTTAGGGTGTAGGCCAGTCCTTCTTCTTCATGGGTAAAAAAAATCCACATTGCGGACCACGGGTGGTTGGTTATTGGGTTAAAAGTAAAAATAATTTAGGTGTCATTTCATTATTGGACAATTTGTGCTTAAAGGACCTTGGAAAGAGTTAGAGACCGAGCCATTTTTTCACTTTGTTAGCCAGAACTCACAGCTTGTGAGACTGTAACATAGATAAGAATTTATAAACAACTGAGTCTGAACACAAAACCGTGTCTCTCGAGCATTTAATCCCAGCTCTGACAGAAGAAAAGAAGATTAAAAAACCCCACAGGAAACATTTCCCTCTAACTGATTTGCATGAACCTAATCCCACTACAAAGTTTTGCATCCCTCTCAGGTTGCAGCACACCGTGCCACTTCTGATGTCCACCCTTCCCCATAAAGAAAACAGAAAATAGTCAGGTAAAAGAGCCAAAAGAATATAATTTGAGACCTGGGAAACAAAAAACCTCCTAATATGGGTATTTAAAGTGATCGATCTCTTTAGCTCTGTCAAAGAGCTCTCATGTGATCATGTCTATAAGCACATACACAAGGAGTTTTCTGATTCCTCTTCAAATCTGACAGAGGCATTCTGAGGTTCAAGGCTGGTGAACTGTTCAGACTGGAATAGCTGCAGTTTGCTAACCATGGGAATAAGCCAGCACAACTCACCAGAAGATGCAAAATATTCTTTATTTCCTCAGCCTTTCACTTGAGGTTGGCTGTCACTGGGAGAAACATCCATTAGCTCAGCATGAAGGGTCTTGAGGCAATTCTTGGTGAAATCCTCAGACTCCTGCTTCTCAAGGGAGGTTACTGTTACCACTTTCTATAGAACAAATTATTAAGTAGGTGATTCTAACGAAAATTTATTTTAATTATTGAAAATAAAAATATATGTATATGAATATACTAGCACATACAGCTATTATTTTAAACTTACATCACTAGAGGCTACCTCTGCACTATAGAGGTTTTCTATCAATAAGTGTTATGTTATGAAACAGACATTTCTAAAAATTAGAAACAATTTTTGCATCATTTTCCATAAAGAATTCCATTTGTGCATGAGTCAAAGCAGAGAAGCCTTATCATTTATTGCCTGAACCAACCTAATGATAGAGAAGATCTCCACAAAACACGGCTGCCTCGGCATTTTCACAGCCAGGAAAAAAAATTAGCTGTTAGGATCCTGTCACTTCTTTTATTTTTGTGGTTCAAAACTTCCTTCAAGGTTTAGTAACCCAAGAGATGCTACAGACATGACAACTCTCACTGGGATATCCCTTGGTGTCAGTGGGCAGTCCCATCTTGATGTGGTATTAAAGAGAGACCTACAGCTTTAGGTGTTCATTAAGAAATGCAGCTGCTTGAATCTGCCCAGAGATTTGGAATGGTTCAATAAATCCCAGAAAGGATGGTTTGGCAAACAGGCTATCAGAAAAATGGTCAATATTGACCACTGGGATTCCCAGGAATTGGCAGTTTTTAACATTCACAAATCAAATTATATCTACTTGATATCGCTTACATTTGTTTTGTTATCCTGTTGTCTACAAACTTGCTCTTTCCTCTCTGACTGTCATCAGTCCCCAGTGTCCTCAAGCCTCTTTTTGCTTAGAGAAAAGGACTTCTAACACTATAATTTCTAACAACTTTTCTAAACACGTACAGCTCTTGAATCATACAAGCCTTGACTCAATTACCAAGTGGCTGTGACTCAGATGCTCAGAATTTTTCCAATAAGATCATGACTTTATGCACTTTCAATACCAAAGTGACTTTGTGATGCTAAAAGCAGTCACGGTATTTTGCCATCTGCATACTGGTCCCAGTTGCCAAAGGGATATTCACAAACAGACCCAGGGGGTCTCTGTGGAACAGCTCCCATGGAAAACGCTCCACTTTGAGCAGCCAGTTTTGTTTCTGCTCAGTGTTGGCCTTCTGAAACGTGCCAGGTATATTTCTACTGGCTGTGCACAACATTTGGATTACGTCTTGCTTTTCTGATGATTCACTGGGTCAGCTCATGCAATTAATGTTCTCAGGGATTTTTTTCAGATTAGGCTGAACCTGCCACAGTTTTTATCATGTCAGCAGTCTCTACCAATTACTTATGGTGCTAAACACTTGCTGTAGCAAAGGCCTTGATTAAAATGCTAAAGGAAAAGGCCTCATCTCAGGGATTTGGTGCACCAAGCTCACTTTTGCATGAGATTTTCAATACACAACTCCATGAACACAGCTGCCTGTGGAAAAGAATTGCTTGTGCTTGTCACTGCCCTGGAGTGAGGAAAGCTCAGATGCAGAGGATTAAATTTGGGTAGATGATTTTTGCATTTTCTGAGAGCAGTTATAGGGAGCAAGGTAGCCAAGGTTTGTAGGGAAGCAGCAGGTTTGGGAAGTTCCTGTGGTTCCAATGGACTCCATCCTTCCTCAGGGGTCTCTCCAGTTGAATGTGACTCTAATGATTCCTAGAGAGAGACTTCAGCTTGGTCACACACTGCAAACTCCTCCTGTGCCTCTCCATGCCCCCACTCCGGGTCTTCAGATGCAGGGGCCGATCTGAGCCCAGGCAGAGGAGCTGGAACAGCTGCCAAGAGCCTGAGCTCCTGAGCACAGCAGGAACAGAAATGGGGAACAGGGCAGACACTAAGAGCTGAGCTTTCTGCCTCTGCTCCTGCAATGAACTTCCCATAACTGGGGCAAGCAGGAGCCTCTCAGACCACGGCTCCCCTTTCTGTTCAGCATTCACATCCCTGTCCGCTCAGAGCTCCTGCACAGAGGAGTGAGGCAGGAGAAGTCCTGCCCAGCAAAGCCCTTGGTACTGGGGACACTCACTCTGCTCTGTGTGTCACTTTGGTGGAGCTCTGCTGCAGACCAGGAACTGACATTCTCCAGCTGCTTAATGGACATCCACAGGTGTTCCTGGGGTGCACATCCACAGCTCTTCCTGCAGTGCATATTCTAGTTTAATTCTGACCAGAAGGAATTGAATCTGTGTGCTCTGAGACACCACTCAGTGATATGAGGCTAGGTGCAGTAAATGGCAAGGACTGACATATTTACTTCAAAATTGCATTGAATGTAGATGCACTCTGTGGTAAAAACAGCATGTTGAGCTTTATAATGAATGTTATCACAAGGTAGACCCTGAGATTAAAAAAATGAAATCAAATGAAAAGCAGAGAACACTGTTTTGGAATAAAATGTGAAGCAGCTCAAACTCTCTTAATTCAGAGTAGAGCACTGGGCTTTGCTTTGAAGGCAACTTGACAGATATTAGACAACTGACATGAAATTACACATACAATGGTACTTTTACCACAGTGAAGGATGTGCCAGAAAATCCTGCCTTGTCTCAGAGAGTGAACACATTCCCCTGTGCTCTGGGCCAAAATCAAGAATCAGTGAAGTAGGATGAGGTGCTTCTGTATCCTCCTTAGATTGTAAAGCCACAAGGTATGGCATAGATAGAAGATTCAGCTGTCCTAGGAGCAGATCTAATAATAATTGAGTAGGGCATTTATCACAGAAAACAGAATCATAAAATAGTAATTTACAATTAGTTCCAAATCAGGTTAGAGATAAAAATATCAAGCTAATTGGCTTGCCAGGCAATAGAGAGTGGGAGGATTCTACGGCATTTCTGGAGCCTTGGTTCCCAGTGACTCTGTTGCTTGACAGAGTAAACCTGGTTTATGTGAAAAATGTCCTTCAAGAACCTCACAGAAAGGAACAGATACAATGAAATTCCTCAAGGAAATAAATCACAACTTTACTACTGCCAGGACAATCACTTACGTGGCTAAAAAGTTCAGCTTATTTAGGGATGACTGTATTGCCAGACTAGCCAATAACAGGAGAAACTGCAGCCTGAAGCTCCTATGAAAAGCCAATTTTCAGGGGCTGTGGTTCATGGCTTTCAATTTTATCCCTGCTGTGAAAACTGATGTTGAAAAAAATCATATCAAATTCTGAACTTGTATAATTGCATTTCAAATTTCATACACAAGTACACAGTTGACTAGCAAAATTATCTTATCCTTAACCTCAACAGCTTTAAAGAAGGCCATTTTTTGCAATTTAATCTCAAAATTTGTTTCATAGGCAATTTCTATGTTTCTCTTGTTGTTCCAATTCTAGCTTTGCAATTGCTGGTGATCCACATCGGCAAGACGTGACCCCAACAGAGATTTTCAGAAGTATTCACTTCACTTCAGAGCTATCTAGAGCCTCGTTACATACTCCAAGGGGACTCCTCATACCCACCTTTGAGAGGACTTGAGGAAATAAACTCAAACTCCTGGAACTGGCTGCATGGCTCCACACCAGCAGCTACAGCCACGTTTTCCCAAACGCTTCACTATCCTGCAGAATCCCACCAGCAGAAATGAGCACTGATGGTGCTTGTACAGCAAACAAACTTTGCAGAAAACCTGGTCTGGGACTTCAGAAATGTGATGAAATCAGGGAAGAGTGCTCAGGCACAACTGTGCAGGTACCTGAGGCTGCTCTAAGAACTAATTTAATTAAATGGCAATAGCAGTGCATGCAGGAGATGTGAATCACATTTTAGGGATTATCTAAATGGGAAACCAAATAATTGTGGTTTATATTGAGATGGGAAGACAAAAATGTAAATTATACCTGTTTAGGTGTGGTACTGAGTTGGGCCTGATTATGCAAGTTTTAGAGATAAAAAGATTTTGAAGGTGTAGATTTAAGTAATACCTAAACCTCATTTAAAGTCCAGGGAATTATATGAATATGTAGCTGTTTAAATATTTTGTCATTAACTCTATAATTCAGATCAGATTATCAGAAATATTCAATAAATGCATTTTAACAGTACTTTAAATATACAGTATATCCTTCAGGTCCCTGAAGCTGATGAAGGTACCACAAGGAACACATTTATTTGAGCCACAGGGGTGGCTGCTGCCTCCCAGAAAAAGGAAACACCAGCGTGGAGCTAGGAGCTATAATTAGAGGCAGAGTGATAGAGGGAAACGGGGAAAGGACAGGATGCAAGGTACAGAGAGTTCTTCTGAGGTGTCAAAAAGTCTCCCTGTAGCTCAGGAAACAGGGTGGGAAGGGAGCACACAGAGCTATGATGATATAAAGTTTAGCTGCAGAGAACTCGAGGGATAAAACCGGATGAAATTGCACTGAGAGCTCGTGACAGGAGTCCCCAGTGAGCCAGAGCAATCCCTCCCTGTGTGCTCGGGGTTTTGTATATGGAGAGAAGAAAAAATGAGAATCTATGGCTTCACTGATGGGTATGAACAATTAAATGTGCACAAACCCAGAGTCCAGTGACACACACACACACAGGGGGGTGCTGAACCTTTCAGAAGAAACAGAACAAGTTTTGGGAAAAGATGCTTCAGCACCACTCCTAGAGAGCACTGTTAAAATTCCACATACCCACAAAACAAAATTGGAACGAAGCAGTCCTATTCCATCACTGTCAGTGTGCATAAGAAGCAGGATTGCAGGATTTCCCTCCCTTGTTGTCTAAGAGCTGTGGTCAGAGGTTCGCTGGATCATGTGTGACCAACAGCTCCTTGGAACGGCAGCCACCGTGTCATTCAAATTCCAAACCTAAGATTAACATGCTGCTGCAATAGAAAGCAAGCTAAAACATGTCATTAGTGGCCTTTCACTGATGTAATTTAATCAATTTGCAGCTTCAGAAGGAATGAATGTAATCCCATGGACACTGCCAGAAAGCCTGAGCTATGTACAGTGTTTGGAAACAAAAGGCCCATCATCTTTCCCTAGTTATGTGCTAATGCTTTGATTTCCAAGCTGAGGATTAACACTCCCTAAATTTCCCCAGGTAACCACACCCTGCATGCTCCACGCTGATTTGCTAGCTCTGAGTAAAACTCACTGATTGTCGTTTCTCTGATTTGGAAATTCCTCTGAGACTAGAATCACTCCAGCCACTTTGCACTAGAATTGCTGCGGCGGCTCCGGGTCCCAGGGACGGGCTGTGCTCGGGTGCCTGAGCTCTGGCTGTGCGCAGATGTGCTGCACTGCAGGAACAGCTGCACAGCTCCCACTCCTGCTTCTGACAGCAATCATCTGCAGGCCCTGCAGGGGCAGCTGTGCTGGCCAGAGGTGCAGAGAGAAGGAGCTGAGGGTCCCGTGCTGCGTGAGCTCCAGGGAGCTCAGAGAGTTCCAGACCCAAAGTCCGTGTGTGCGCACTGGCTCGAGCACTCTCAGCTGCCCTGGTTTGCAAACAGGGGCCACAAAACTTCAAAAGCTCCGTTTGCAAGAGGCTCACACAACGAGGAGTTGGATCCGAGGAGTTTCACAAAACTCTGAGCACAGCCACAGCACGTAAACAAGGACCCAAGGTCTCCAGCCCTGAAGAACTTCCAAGGCGAAAGCCTGTTGGTTCTTTCTGCTCCTTCCTCAACCCCCTGCTCTGCTGAGAGAGAACAGAAGCACATCACAGCCAGCACCCTTCAGTGTGCGTTTGCCCTTATTCCTGATGAACACGCTTGTAAGAGTTTCACTCTGTGCGTACTGGCAACGAAAGAAAACATTCAAAGATGAAAGAAGCAAAAAGAAAATGGAAAAAAAAAAATAAAGATTGTCTTGCTTGGGGATTGGATTACATGATCTCCAGAAGTCCTTCCCTGCCCTAATAATTTATCCTTTAATCACTTAAGTTTATTCACACATCTCGATTCTTCTCTCCTGAAAGATCATTTCCATACAGAAATATGTAAAGATATAATTACATTTCTAAACTATACTTCTTCAGCATACCCAGTGCTTGTTTTCCCAATGTCTCAGCACATTTGCTGCAGCCCATATCCTTCACACAGCAGCAACACACATATTTTTGGTGTAAATCTGTTTAGCTCCATCCAAATAATTACTAGCAGAGGATCTGGGCTAATACATTCAGTAGATAAATTGTCTTCTACCAGCCTACAGTGTCTTCAAAGCTATAATTTATCTGCACATTCTAGAGAACAAGATAAGAGTCTCAGGAGACATTTTTATCGAAGAATCCCAAGAATCCCATCCCCAGTCCCTCCACTCCCTCCCCCCCCCGCCAAAAAAAATAAAAACAAACAAACATCCAAACTTGCCTTTCTGTACAGAATATTAAAAACTTACTGAAAACTTCACGTGGCACATGGAGGACACTGTTCTGCTTCGATGCAGAACTGAAGGGGTGAAAAGGGGAACAAAAATGGAAGGTCAGAATTTTGGAATGGTTAGAAAAGTACATGAATTATTTGCTCAAAAAACTATGTATAGGAAAAAGTTTTGGGAAATCACACATGGAAAATAATTAATCCACCCTGAATAAACAGATGAAACTACTGTCTTTCACAGCTATTCCTAATTTTTTCTCAAAGCAGTATTTTTTTCTCCTGCCATTTTTGTGTACTGTGAAAACAGTTTTGAATACAAACCAGTCTGTTCATTAAGGCAAATCAAATATGGATAAAAATATTATTGCTGGCAGTATCTGCTAAGCACAGCCCCCTGCCTGTCCTGAAATCTTCCTGCATGCCGTACCAACTCTTGTTCCCAGCAATTTGTCCAGCTTCTCTTTCTTATCCAAAAACAAACCAAAAATAGGAGCATGAGCCTCCTGCACTGCTGCCCCTGCCCCAAGAGCCACAGTTCTCCATATCCTGGGAAGTTTCCCGCTTGGGATCTGCAGGCAGTGGGTTCCTGAGGCTGCACACGTGTCAAGGGTGACGATGGAGCACAGATCAGCACATGTGGCGCTCACAACCAGGTCCTGCTAGGCTACCTCGTGGTGACGGATTGGAGAGCTAAAAACAGGATTATTCAACTAAAAGGAGAGTTTGCAGTGACAGAAACATAACATGCGCTTTCCTGTTAAGGCAAAATCTGGGACTTGGATCAGCACGAGAACAGAAGGAGAAGAGGCACAGCACAGCTAAACCAAAATGGTGTCAGCAGCACGTCCACAGACACAAACACCGCCGAGGGAGATGACGACAGCTTGGTAGCCAGAACTGTGAAAGAAATTGCACAAACCCTACTCTAGCAATGGGGAAAAAAAGTTTCAGGGTTTCTAATCCTCTCTAACAGAGAGGATTAGAAACATGCAAAATTCAGGTGGCAGAATGAAAATTATAAAAATTGCTGTGCAGTTCGGGGTGTCTGTCACACAACCACAAGCAGGTACGTGAGGAGAAATTCCTGCCACTCTTAAAGGAGATACAAGAGCTTAAAAATTTATGAAAATGCGCCAAAAGGGAGAAAATACTTGAGCTCGTGCACTTTCTGCTCCGTGGTGAATGGGAGAGGCAGCAGGTTGACACCTGCCACGGCCCACTGGGTGCAGCCTGTCGCAGTTACCAGCCCTGGGCTGGAGATCAGAGGCAGGTACAGCTCCTCTGCCTGCTGCAATAAATCCAGAGACTGCACTGCAAACAACTGCAGGAATCACTGACATTTCTGCCTAACTGAACCCAGGCACCTGGGCCTCTGCCCGAGAAATGATCTCGGAGACACAGACACAGCTCCAGATCTGCAGCTGTTTCCAGGATTTTTTAACTGAGAGGAACAGAAGATCTTTATGGCACTAGTCAAAGGCTTACTCTGAAACTGCTTCAAGCACTGGCACAGAGAGACATTTTCTAAACATATACTACTGGAGAGAAATGCTTCCATAGCACCATATGGATTGGTATGACATATAAATGTATTTTTTGCTATTGCCTTGTAAACTACAATAATTTAGAGCGTGCTTAATCACCTTCAGTGACAGCTTCTGTATTGAAAGCAAGTGTTGAGTTTTATCTTTAGCTGAAGAGAGGGATTTTTTTTTTTTTTTTTTGGTAAAGTTCTGCCCAAGGTAAATGAAATAAGAGAATGATGTTCAGGAATGTGTTTGTTCGGTTAGATGAATTCAACATTCAACAATTAATTGCTCATGGATTATATATTTTCCCCCAAGCAGACAAGGATCTTAAGATAACCCTAAGGTTTCATCATTTTTTGATACAGACCATATGGTTATATTGGGTCTAAGCCTCATTCTTGGCATATAAGAATGAAAATGTTGCAGTTCCTAAAGAAAAAAGGGAAAGCAAAAATTTAAGAGAGAGAGAAGGACAGCGTCCTACGTATCTTTCAAAAGAATTACAGTTTTAGAGAAGAATTATCCACTCTACATAATAAGCTCTTTCACTGCCAAACCTCTTTTATGTCCTAGCCTCAAGGAACAGCTTTTTTTCAAAACAAACAAATCCAAAACTTCTCTTAGGAAAGCAAACAGCCTGAAACCCAGGAGGATCCGCTTTGGTACCTCTTCCCAACCAGAAAGAGAGGAGAGGAACTGGGAGGAGACACAAAACACCATCCCTGTTTCCAAAAGGCTGCTGAGTCATGTGCCAGGCAGCCAGCTCTTCATTCTTGTCTGTTTTGTCCCGTCACATTGCAATGCTGCACGAGCATCGTATGCTGCTAAGATCAATATTGCCGGTATATTTTCATCTCCCCCAAAGCAACATATTTTCCACAGTTTTTATTTCAAGTTCGACTGAATTACAGCGATCCCTGTAAGTTATCATCCTTCTAATGGCACGAACTGGCACTGGCGCTGCAGGAGCCAGGGCATATTATGGACTATTTCACTTTGTTAGCTGAGGAAATCCATTCAGACTTTTATGCTGAGTAGTGCAATACTAACACAAGGAGACATTTAAACAGTTCAAGAAAAACACCTCTGTTTTCACTTTCACAGACATTAAACAGGGTTTATTTCCTTCTAGGACTCACAGAAGATTCTGCTATAAATGTGCTAAAGCAGGAAAATATCCTGCATGAAAACTGTTCTGACACTTGACATCAGGAGATGCAGTTTTAGTTATGATTTTACCAAACTTGACTCATTTAGTCTGATCATTCTGAGGCTAAACATCACCTGCAGGGTAATTTCTCCTCCTTTGCAGACAGATGGTTTAGGTGGTTGTGACAACAAAGCCAGAGAACGAAAACTTGTTGGCTAATATACAAAATAAGTTCGGGCAACTTTTGAAAAGCAACCAACTCAATTTTCACCAAACTTTCAGTGCTGGGCAATGGCCATGCTGCTACTGAAATCCACATTCCAAGTCCACGCACTTCCTCACCCCATCTTGTCCCAGAGCTCTCAGGCTGTTCTGCTCAAAAGAAGCCAACGACCACCTTGGCATATGTTTAGAGAGCAGTCTCAAGAGAACTGCAGAACGCCAGACAAGCCTTCAGTGAGCTCCAAAGGAATAAATTAGAATCATCTCCAGTTTTAGAAGAATACAGAGACTCCAGAGCAAATGAAAAGGAATGCTCTCACAGTCAAAATGGCTCAAAACTTGAGTAATGACTCTTACCTGCATTAATTTTTATGCATAAGAGCTTTGCATAAAACAGAAGACTGGCCACTCAAGTTACTCCAGTAGTCTTTCTGCATAAAATGTTACCTCTATTGCACTTTTCTGCAGGGATATTTTCATTTCTTCTTTTTGATAGAATAAGTGAATTTCTCATTGGAAGAAGCCTTCTTTGTTTACTCCATATCTTAAGCAAAACCAAACAAAATAATCCTGCAGGTATTCTTTACTCTTTCTTTGTGTTATTATTGCATTTCCTTCACATTAAAATTCAAATCTAATCAAGTTCCAGCTGGGAAAGCAGAAAGCACGAGCTCCTCTGGAGCCTTGTCAAGGGAAGGGAGGTCCCAACCACCACGGAGGGACAGGGCTGGAAGGTTTCCCTGGAGCCAGGTGTTCGCTGGGACATCACAACAGGGAGAGGGAAGTTTGCCCTGCCCAGCTGCTGAGTGTGCAGAGCCAGTACCAGGGGGCTGGAGAGGAACCCCTGCCCCAAGGCAGAGCGAGGGCACATGAGGTGATGGGGTGGAGCTGCACTGAGATCCCTCAAGGAAGACAGAACTGGCAATTAAACATCAAACCAGGACACTTTCCCAGGCCAGAAAGATTCTCAGACGTACTCACAAAAAGGGAAGAACTCCTACAAAACAGGCCTTTAGGTACTTGCAATTTAAACTCCTGGAGTCAGAATTTAAGGAGAGAACAATGGCGCAGAGAGAAGCCAAAGTTTTGTGAATATTCAAAAGGATTTTTCTGTCACATCACACCCACGTAATGGCCATTAGAGATGGCAGAAGGGTTAAATACACCTCTCTGAAACAAAGGCGAAACGTCACTACTGGAGCCTCTTGCTTGGTGCTGGATCCACTTTATTCTGAAAATAGCATGTGCTAACTGGCAGGACTTGCCAGCACAGCTGAATTAGTCAGAAAAGCTGTCAGGGAGGTGGGAAATCTCCGAGTCTCTTTGCGTGCTCCAGGGCTAGTTTCGCTGTGGCACAATTACAAATACACAGCTGTAGGATCTGCTGTGCTGCTGGCTCTGAAACAATAGTTCAGGGTGTACTTCAGGAGTCTGGCAATTAACGCTAACAGGAGCTGCAGAAAACACACTGAGGAAAGCACAGGCTCAGTTTTCTCCCAGGTAAAAAAACTCACACAGATGGCTCATGCTTAAGGATAGAATAAGTTCTTCAAGCATGCAAGTTTCAGAGTTACTAAAGCTGGCTGATTGTCGGAAGTCACTGCTCTCCCTCATTGCTCAGTAATAGTAACAAATTTGTTAGAGACATTCCATATAGATCAATATATTGGCAAATGTCAACCTTTACAGAACAGTCCCACAAAGGATGGGTAGTTACAGCAGAGAAGCCCATTCCCTTGCCAGAGGTCCTGTCAGCTCTCACAGAAGTGACACATCAGGCCAATCACCATAGACAGAAATTCAAAGATCAGGACTCAAGTCATGGTAAAAGGCATTCTGCGGATGAAAATCACGAGGTTTCAGCTAAGTCAGCCTTTGAAACCTTTAATCACATATGCATAGTTTCTCTGTACATAAATTACACTGCATATTCTTTCCACATCTTTTGCATAAAAAGTAAAAAGAGTTTGTGCATTGAGACCTAGTGGTTCCCAGATTTCTATTTAGCAAGGGGTCTGGGGGAATTCTTAAAAGAGAAAAAGGGAGAACACAGGAAATAACCGCAATGACGAGAACATCTACATGGAAAAACAATGATGAGATCATTGGGCAACTTTAAGAAATTAGCCACTGATTAGTTACTAATCCTGGGTGATGTTCTCACCACCTCTGTGGTCTGATGGTATAACATTACCAGCAGTAACCACTCACATATCCTGTTCTTTGCATTTCTGGAATTAAAGCTCTTCTGATTCACCCTGAGGATTTTGCTCTCTGGGAACAGACCAGATGGGTTCTCAGAGATCTCGAAGTTGTGGGAATAGCTCCTAAAGCTAACGAGACTTAGGAAATGCAAAGGTTGTATGAAGGCCAAATGCATCTACAATGACCAATGAACAATTCTGGAGGCTCCAGGTATTCCTTTCTTCTCTTCCTTGTTCTTCCAGGAGAAGCAGGTGAAAAACCTGAGGCACGGAGCAGTCCAAGCTTTACTGAACCCAACTAAGCCTCCACTGCCTGACTGCAGGTAACAACAGCAAGGCTACAGAAGTTAAAGTTGCCATAAGACAATCCAAACCAGCCTTTCCCACTGGGGTTTGAGAGGGTTTAATACCCAACAAATCCAAGCTGAGGGACTCCTGCTTTATGCCTATCAATAGCTCAGTCCTTAGAATTCACCCTGAGCTCTGCTTGGGGTTCCTGACCTCAGTGCATCTGCTTCTTATGCATCCTTCAGGTTAGACAATGTCTTATTAAATGAGACTAAAATATTCTAACATCAGCTTTACACTTTGCCTTCATAACTGGTGGATTAATTTGTAGATACACTCATTTGAATTATTTTGTTGTTTCAGTCTAAGCTGAATCAGTTTGGTTACTGCATTTTTCACCTTTGAGCAACTTAATTTATACTTATTCTGTTTTCAATAAAACCTAGTGAAAGCATGGAAAAAATTACATTTCCTAGATCATATGATAGGCTATGAACACATTGGCATGGACAACCTCAGATAAGAAATCTCTAAGGCACTTGGCTTTGCTTATAATGTAAAATTTATTTATATCTAAAGGGAGCTATGACCCGAATGCCACAGTCTGTGACTGTGAAAAATAGACAATGTAGAATCAGATGAGAAATAATGGAATTATCAAATTGGAGAAGGGACCAGTATAAAAACTCTCAGATGGGGGTTTTGGGGAAAAAAAACAAAAAAACCAAACAAAAAACAACAACAAAAAAGGAGGCTAAAAACCTTACAGCTGTTCTGAATGAGAAAATGCTGTGCATGAAGATGATCACTACTGGTGTTCCTCAGCTTTGCATCTGGGACCGTGTTTATTTAGTATTTTAATGAATAGTGTTGGTTCAAAAAGTAGGGGAGTCCCTGATGACTGAGGGAGGCATAGCCAGCATATGCTGAGACTACAGCAGATGCACAGGCTATCATACACAGGAATTTTATTTGTGGAGGATCTTGTTTAATAGAGTAAATAAGTAGGATAAATATTTAATAATACACAGCTACTTGTAATAAAATAAAAAGGTTACTATGAACCTTAGCCTTACCTGTGGCCAGTGCCAGAGGAAAAATCCTTCTCTTTATTAGGAAACCTGAAGCTGATCCCAAGTCCCCTGGGTACCGTGGGCAGGATATGGGAGTGCACAGCTGGGGAGACAAAGGCCAGGAGGAGGCAGAGAAGTATCGACCACTGGGTCATTTACCTCCTCTAGAACTCTGGGAGTGGGGTTTTATAAGGAATAATTTCCTCAGTGAGGCCAGTGTGAGGGACCACTATAAAGAATTGAAAGCCTGTCTTTTTTAAGAAGAGTAGAACAGCCAGCTTGTCTAAAAAAAAGGTGAAGAAGAGAATTATTATTTATTTTAAAAGGAGAACTACTTAGACAAGTGAGGAGGAAAGGTTAAAACATCTGCATCCCAAATCAATGGCCAGAAACTGGCTGAAATAAAATGAAAGCTGGAACAAGATTCTGTTACAGTTCTCCAAAAAGAGCTTCAGGGGCAACTTAGATTTCTGAGACTAAGCCTAATCCACTTGCCAGAAGGATTTATACTGATATGATTGCTCATGATAGGAATGGCTTGGACTCTTGACCCAAGTGATGCCTCTTCCTTTTATTTCCTTGGAGCTTTAACAGAGTGGATTTCCTCAGGGCTGGCTCAGTATCATTGTGTGTTATCAGACAGAAGACAATGTGCTACTTCAAATCTGATGCCATGTGGCTGGAATTTCAATTACACACTGTCACTTTGGAGGGATCCTAAACCTCTTTTCAAAAGTCAGGCTGCAGTTTTTTAAAATGGATTTGAGGGAGATTTGGCAGAAGTGGAATATTTAAAATGACTACTCAGATTTCTTTAATTTTAATCCTCAGATTAATTGAGTATCAGTTGGTGGGTAAGCCCAGTGCAGAATTTCTGGCATTTTGGTTTCCCCTTAAGCAGTGGTTAGCAAGGTCAGCCCATTAGATTCACTCCCAGTTTTAGGCTAACACAGTATTGGTCGTGGTGTCTTCCTAATACAAGACATTGAGCTGATAAACATCAATTCACCTTACAGGTAAATATTTCAGCTGGCAAACCCTCTGGGGTTCTTCAGATAAAAGCTGTGCAAAATGTGATCTGTCCCAAGATTAGTACAGCTTGATTTGGCGGGCAAAGTAGGAGTTTTGTGCCACTTGAATTTTCCTTGGTGGATCAAATAATCTTTCTGCATTTTGGTGTCAAGGATTTTACAAGGTTACAAGTCCTCAATAATTAATCAAACCAGTTGAAAAGTTGACTTTCCATGACAACTGTAATCAATGGTGTGCATCTTCTGAAAGAGAGGAATTTATGAAAGAGAATTGCACTAGTTAACTCTTGTTGGCAGAGATGTCTATAAATAAAGAGTAAATAAACCTCCCTGCTGTACAACCCTCAGCAGGGAGCATTACTGGGCAACAGAAACCCAAACAAAACAAAGCCACTTTCCTGCATCTTAGGAACTTCACTGGTGGTGTATATTCACATTCATGCAGATAATAAAACAATTTAATGGGGAGGAAAAGAAGTTACGGGATTGCCAAAGTCATTACAAAGATGAAAACATATTTTTGGGCTTGGAAAACACAATTTCAGATAGAAGCTTTGAAAGGAATAAAAAGTTCAGAGCCTCCTAAGCATGAAAACAATAAAACTGACTTTTTGTGTTCTTATTGAAACAGAGAACAAACACAAAAAAAAGCCAAAACCCAAACTCCATTCAAATTTCAACTTAGGGAAACATAATGAACAGGCAATTTTAGTCCATTTTTTCATCAAGGAAATGAACAACAAAACCAGATTTTTCTTGAAACTCTACTCCTATCTTCTGTTTTTTCCTTTTGTTCCGCCCACAACCTCTTGATTGATTTGAGAACTCATCCAGATCCTACAAATTCGCAAAACAGGCAGTTTGAAGGGAAAGCACTGACACAACACACCTCAGAACAACAGAATGAGTCCTGATAAATAAACACATGGAAAGGAAAAATTGTTTTGAACCTGCACCACATTAGATACTGGGGTCACTCAAGTGAGATGGGAATAAGAAGATAATATTTTTATGAATATCAGAGCTTACAGAACTACCTCTATCATGTCTCCACATAAATTAACAGTAAAATACTGCATTTATATATATTTTTAGACAATTGCAAAAACCCACACCTCACTATGTGACATGCAATGCAGCCATAATTTAACTCCTGCAGAAATAATTGACTGGTTTTACTCTACCAGCAGGACAGACGCTGATAAAGGTCCTCATTGGGCTGGAGCCAGATGAGGAGAGCTCTGTATGGGGTAGGGAGGGTGATCAGCCTCAGGATCACATAGCTCATACCTGGGAAAGAGCCTTCTGCACCATTCACCCAAAAAAGTCAGGCTCCTAAAAGCAGGTGTGACAACAGAGAACATGGAGAGCAATGCAACCTTTCAGCCAATCAACAGCAGAGACTGAAGAGTTTTCTCAAAAATCAAATCACCCCTGATCTAACAAACCCACTTGCAAAGGAATTTCAAACCTGGCTTCAGGATAAATGTGCACTGCAGAGAGGCCCACAGAGGGAAGAGCTGAGTAAGTGCTGGAACTGGAAACAGCCAAGGGAATCACAAACGCTCATCAGCTTTACTGGGGGAAAAGTGGTTATGGATTTTATCCTCTAAGAGAGCACCAAATATCACCAGCCCTCAAGTGAAACTCAAACCTTGCATGGATGGCATCTCCAACACTCTGTGAAGTTTTCCTCCCTCTTTTTCTCTTCAGCCTCCTTGATTTTTTTCCTAGCCATTGGCCAATTTGTAATCTCATGGCAAGGGCCCTTCCCTGGCAAAGGAGTGACAAAGGTTTGAAGTCCATGGAGTCCCTAAGAGACAAAGAACCAAGATCTGCCATGTGGGGCACTGAGCACCACTGCTCTTCCTCTCAGCTTTGATCCTTTTTCATGCTGATCCTAATAGTGCCTCTGTGCGTGCCCCACCAAGGTCAGGCACCTCAGAGGCCAAAGACCCCTGAGTTTATTAATCCCAAAGGGAGACCAATATGTACCAGGGCACTGGGCAATTATTTTGAATTTCATGGAGTTCCCCCAGGAAGTGAGAGGTCAACACATGATTACAATCCCCTTGCCCTACTGCTGTCCTTTTGTAAGCAGTGGAGTCTCAGGAAGGTTGGGAAGTGTCTGGTTTTTATATGCATTGACATTCTGAACATGCCATGCAGAAAACCAGGGGATTGGTAAAAAACACATTTTAGAATAAGTTATACAGTTTGCTCTTCCCAGCTTCCAAAAAGGAAACAGCAGTTTACAGAGGAAGCACTCTCTTGTGTTCACATTAACTTTCTGAAGCTGTACTATGCAATGTTCTTGCATTAGAGCCCAAGGAATACTCAATGTCATCTTCTAAACATCCATGGGACTGGGGCAGATTTCATGGGAGATTCAGGTTCACTGTAGGAAAGAAACACAAGTACAAATTTACACATTGCAGAGTGCAAAACCACATCCAGCTATGCCACAAGAAGTGCCCAAAGAATCCAACTTACTAATTAAACAGTAGCTCTGGAGGAAGGAACAAAAGTTTTTTCTTCTCCCTGCTCCTAAGAAACCCTTGAAGTCAATTCTGCCCTTGTGCAACATCACCTTCCTCAGAGCAGCCACCCAGGCCCAGGTTCCAGCTAAATGAGCTCAGGCAGAGCAAAGGGAAGAGCTGCTGTTCCCAGTGTCAGGAACCAGGTGCCCTGTGGGTACTTCTGAGTTCCTTAATTGATGGAGCTCCCGTTTCTACCTGAGCATGCACATCCCTCCACCAACATCCTCCTGCACACTGCTTACAGAAATATTTCACCATGCAAATATAACTCTGAAGTTTGATCTGCAACAGCCTGAAACTGTGATTTTAGCAGTGTCCTTAGAAACAGGCCCTAAACTCCCTGGGAATCCCCAGATCACAGTGGTTACTACTCTGAGTCAGGAAATGTGTCTCTAGAAACTACAGACCGGAGACCTGGGGAATGAAATGGATTCCAAATGACTCCCTTCCTCCTCACACAGCCCTTCCATTTACTCATTGATTTTAACAGGGAATAGTTGCTTTGTTGCTGGACTAACTTGCACAGAACTTTTAAACTAGCCACTATATTAATCTCTTAGTGTGCTCTGAACAGAATTTTAAGATTATAAGCAAATAAGATTTGTACATTTACTATCAAATACGGGGTTTTCTTACTTTAAACATTCTGTAAAACAGAATACACACAAACAAGATGGGTTCTTGTTCCATTTTTCTGATGGCTGTTCTTATGAAGCTCTCCCAATGGCTTTCACTGCACTTTAAAAGCTGGATTTGGTTCCAGCACCCTCTGAAATCAGGGGACCCTGGACTTTCTGTCTCAATTGCAATTCCTGTTTGAAGTCATTCCCCTGTGCTCCCTGGGATGAGTAAGAGTTGAGACCCATCAGTTCTAGCTGCAAAAGCTGTAGGGTCAGCTCTAATACATACACCAATTTTCATCTTCTTTGCCTTACAGCAGGAGAGATAGAATATATGGTACACAATACTTGGGGTTTTCTTCTTGCCATATGGACTTCAGTTAATAACACAGAATTTGAGCCATAAAATGTCTTTAAAATTTTTCTCTCCCCAATTTACAGGAATGGAACTGTCTGCCCAAATGTAGAAGATAAATTTCAATGACACTTGAAGTTTTTTTCCTCTTTTTATGCTACTTAACTGGAAGACAGCTTACACTATTTTCCAGGAACTATTTTGGAGAAACTTAGTTGCATCTGGAACCTCTATTTTAAATTTGTGAAATTTTAATGAAACCAACATGAATAAAGGAAATACTGAGTGCTTTAAAATCCTACTTTCCCTGACATAAGCCCAAAACACTTTTAAGACTTCATGAGGAAACTACACCAGAAGGGACCTCTTTAACCATAATCTCAATTTCTAGTGAGGAAGAAAGGGTGAACAGACACAAGGCAAAGGTCCTGCTCTGAGGTTCTGCTTTCTCAATGCAAGCAGAAGGGATTTATGTAGGGAGGAAAGGAAGGAGAACATAGGTCAGAAAACTAAGGATGAAAAAGCAGCAAAGAAAGAGGAAAGAGACACTTCAATCACAAAATGGAAGGTTAGGAACAGATTTCTAATCCTTACTTGCTCACCAAACTTCCCCCAAGGAAAATTGCTTAATTCTTCTAATTTCATTTGCCTTGTTGTGCACGATTTGTACTCTACAAACAATTTACTGATCCTCAAAGTACTCTGAAGTTACTAGAGTCTTATTAATAAAGATGAGACTGAGTTATACTGAGGGAGGAGAGAAAAGAGAAATTTAGAAGAAAGAATAACATGGAAAGGATTTGCAGATGTTTTGAGTTATGATGCAGCATTAACACAAAAGCTAAATCAAATGGATGCAGGAAAATGCATCAGCAAAAACCTTCCAGCCCAAGCTGTCTACAAGACTGACCACAGAGAGGTTTGTAGGTGACCCACTGGTGACCTTTGGGTCTTTGTCATCCATGATAAAGGGTTACTTTCCTAATCCTAATTCATTTCCAAGCACAGCAGATTAACAAGGAGGGATCACTATCAAACTGAATAATCTCCTAGCTCTAAATAATCACAGAGAGAGGAGCAGAAAAGGAACCATAGTCATTTCCTTTTAATACTGTGGATGAGGAATATGCAGAAAACTAACACAGAAAGGTGCTAGCATGCTGTATTTTCATAACAATTGGATTTTTTTTTATCCTAAAATGAACCCAGTCAAATTTAAAAAAGTAGTCTTATTTATTTCACCCTACAGTGTTACCCACACACAGAATTATTCAAGATAAGAGGAAAATTATTGGTTGTCTATCTAGCAAGTTAAATCAGATTAAAATACTATGTGAATTTTAAACAGAACTGTTCCTACACACATTTATTTCAGAGGAATTTAATTTACTTAGAGAGAATTAAGCTGAAAGAACCAGACTTGCTGAGTTCTCAGTAGCAGGGTGCCCAAATTCAGCAATGCTGTGTTTTATGGCTACTTTTCAGATTTTCTTAGGCCCTGGAAGTCACCTTCCTTTGCTGAATGTCAAATTCAGGATACTTACGTGCTGTGGCTGCTCCTACAGCTCTTAACTCAGTTCCTGCCAGCTCTCATGTACTTCCAGTGAGAATTCAAGTCTCCAAATTTTTTATGTGCACACAGACATACAAATGCAGTTTCCTGAATTTAACTGAGAAAATTACAACACAATCTAAGCCCCTAAATTCTTAGAGAATTAAAATATAAACCATAAAACAGAATGGGAAATTTGGCAATTTTACCTTAGAGCAGAGGAAGATTAAAAAATATGAGATATTAAGAGGAACAATATTTCCTACATTACACAAAGAAACACCTGAAATGTGTGAAATACAAAAATATACTGGCCAATATCCAAATCAGTGCACCTGTTAGCAACAGGCATTGCGTCTCAGTCTAACATCAGGAGCGTGTTTGCTCAGATCTCATCAGCTGCCCCTCATTACTGCCTGGCTTTTTCCAAAATCTTGTTTTGCTTTTAAGAAATAGTGCAAGTTCTAGAAAATTTAGAGGACTTGGGATCTCATTTTTCTATTGCTCACAGCATAACTCCCATTAATCAGCATAAATTTTCCTTCCTGTGGGCAGGAACACAATCTACCAGAGTGGAACACAACTCTCCCTTTGATTCATTGGTGAGACAAGGCGGGCAGAGAGGAATTGGAAACCCCTCCCGTTTCTGGGTGATGCTGTAAGATCACTGCTCAGGGCTCCCAAGCACACAGATAAATCTTCCCCTGGCACAGCAGGGAAAGAGTGAAGCAGGCATGGAGGAGCCTCCCAAGTTCACCTGTCAACAAGACAAACTCAGCAAACCTTGTTTGCTCCCTCAGATCCATCAGACATTATTTACAAGATTTGTGTGCTGTTACTGCCTGTCCTGTGATGTTTTATACTCATCTGGTCACTGAACACTGCCTGTTCTGTACAGCTGAATTCCAGCCCAGCAGCCAGCCAGGGGAGAAAAGCCATCCTAATCAGAGGAAACGACAGAGGCATGACAGACTTGTGGATTTTAAGTTGTGGCATAAGAACTAACGTTAAAATATTACTTCCATGAGTAATTTTACCCCTAAATCAAATGAAACCAAAACAAAATGAAAACCCACAATAAATAAAATCTCAAAAAAAGGGTAATTTTGAGCTTGCATACAACTCTAACAATACCAAGCCGTGTGCGTGAATCAAAAGAAGTGCCTCTCACAGGAGCAACTTGCAGGTAGCAGTGGGTTGTTCTCATCATCACTGACACGTACCTGGTGCTTCCCCACAGAGCTCTACTGCTGTGTCATCATCCTCCCACCTCCCTCCATCTCCAGCATGTCCCTGACCCATTACCTGAGGAACATGGATCTCTCTCTATCTCCTCCAGCATGTCCCTGATCCATTACATGAGGAACATGGATCTCTCTCTATCTCCAGCATGTCCCTGATCCATTACCTGAGGATCATGGATCTCTCTCTATCTCCAGCATGTCCCTGATCCATTACATGAGGAACACTGATCTCTCTCTATCTCCAGCATGTCCCTGACCCATTACCTGAGGATCATGGATCTCTCTCTATCTCCAGCATGTCCCTGATCCATTACCTGAGGAACATGGATCTCTCTCTATCTCCAGCATGTCCCTGATCCATTACCTGAGGAACATGGATCTCTCTATCTCCTCCAGCGTGTTCCTGAACCATTACCTGAGGAACATGGATCTCTCTCTATCTCCAGCATGTCCCTGATCCGTTACCTGAGGATCACAGATCTCTCTCCATCTCCAGCATGTCCCTGATCCGTTACCTGAGGATCACAGATCTCTCTCTATCTCCAGCATGTCCCTGATCCACTACCTGAGGAACATGGATCTCTCTCTATCTCCAGCATGTCTCTGATCCATTACCTGAGGAACATGGATCTCTCTATCTCCTCCAGCGTGTTCCTGAACCATTACCTGAGGAACATGGATCTCTCTCTATCTCCAGCATGTCCCTGATCCGTTACCTGAGGATCACAGATCTCTCTCCATCTCCAGCATGTCCCTGATCCATTACCTGAGGAACATTGATCTCTCTCCCTCCCTCTGCTGCTGCATGTGTCACCCCCATCTGGATCTGCTGTGCTCGAGGTGAGAGCTCTCTGCCAGGAGCTGCCCTGCACAACTCGCCAGAGGTGTCCCTGAAGCCTTGGCTGGCTGGTTGTGCTACCAAGGTCAGTGTTCATCACTCAACACCAACCCCTTCATTGTTCCTGCTGCACACCAGGGAATTGCATTACCTACAGGTGAATTACAGTCACGGTGGTACTTTAGCCAAGAGACCTTCTAGACAATCACATTAGGATTAATTCAAATCTCCCCTATTTTTTTGTTGTTTTTCTTTTCCTTCTAATGTCTGGAGATGGTACTTTGTCCTGCTTCTGTGATCTCCTTCTTTTAAGATTGATTTTCGGTAGCAATTTTCTCCTATCTGCATTTCCATGCAACTCAGAGGCCCTGCAGCAGAGCGTAAACCCATTCTAAAAATAAGGTGGCCTCACAAAAACCTGAAGCTGTAACAGAAGAGGCCTGGTGAGCCATGAGCACATCACAAACAGCACAACAGGGACCGTATGGTACACAGCAGCCCTAAATTATTCTAGGCACAATTTTATCTTAAGCAAGCAGATAAAAGATGACTGTTGGTTTTTCAATCTCTAAAGATTTAAAAGAAATTCACCTTGGATTAGGGTAGGGACCATGTATGAAAAGAGACAGACAACAGATTTCTCTATAGGAGTCATTTTTCTCATGAACTTATTCTGATATTTCTGTGGGTTCCTGGTTACTCAAATTAATGATTCGTGACTGCTTTCAACATTTGCAGTATTAACTTACTGGATCAGAACCAAGGATTTATAGCTTCCTTTTGGAAAATCAGAAAAAAAAGATCATCCACCAACATCTATATGGAGGCCTTAAATGTTTTATAGTTTGTTTTGGTTTGGGGGCATGTCCTATGTGTAAATCACAAATAATTATCCAGACAAACTTTTAAATAACTTACCAAATATGCAGGTACTGATAATAAAGTGAACAGAAAAGTGCTAATCTACAAGCTACTAATACCACTCACTTCTTAAGGGGAACTGGACTGCAAACTCCATGTTTAGGTCTGCCCATGGATAAAGAGAGAACTCCTCTCAAGGCTGTGGATCTGTTAGCACAGCATGCACAGGCTGGTTATTTTTAAGAACTCCAGGAATAAACACCATTAAAAAATTCCCAGTCTCAGAAAGTTCATCAGCACAATGTTAAGTTCATGATTAGACATGGCAGAGGCTAAGAAAGCATCTGCCATGAAAGGAGTGAAAAGCCTAGAAGAATTTGGTTTTGTTTTAATGCACTGTGTGTGGCTACCAGCTAATGAAGAGTCCAAAATTCAACTATGTGCAGAAAAGCTTCCCTACAGAGTCTGAGAACGGATGACCTTGGAAAAATTGTGCTGGCCAGTCCATATTAACACGGTGAAATGGCATTTTACCTTTTGTCATCTCCATGCAGAATCTCAGTGAACTTCTGAGGGAAGGCAAACTGCTGCAAATATCACAGTTGTGTTCCCACTGTATCTCTTCCCTCTTTTTTTTTCCCTTTAACCTGGATCTAAACATAGAATCAGAGTCATTAGGTTGGAAAAGACCTTTAAGATTATCGAGTCCAGCTGTAAACATAACACTAACAATGCCACACTAAACCATGTCTGACAGTTCTGTCCTGCTCCCCCTGACAGCAATTCCTGAGATGCTGTGACCCTCAGGGCAAAGGAAGTCATTCCTGAACAAGGATCTGGACACTGCATCCTGATCAAATCCACAAGGACAGAGGAAAGGATTAAGACAGTCTGCCTAGCTAAGCTTGCATATAGAATAATTTAGACAGTTTTCAGTCCAGATTAGTCTCTGCTGGTATTTCCTCTAATATTTAAAAAAATTGTTGAAAAATACTACTTAAAAAAAAAAAAAAAAAAAAAAAAAAAAAAAAAAGAAAGAAAGAAAGAAAGAAAAGGCTGATAATTGCAATAACTCTGGTAGTTTGCTTCCTCTGCCAAACCAGAAAACTTCTTTAACTTTTCTTCCTATCTAGAGCACAGTCTTTGGTTGCTCATGCAGAAAGCTGGCTTGTGATTATTGGAACACTCTGATACCTGGTATGTCAAGTATTTATACAAATAAAAATTCTATGCATGGTGGGGACACATAGAGAACCATCCTGGGCCTCTGCCATCATCTGTGTCAGCACAGAAAATCACACTATTAGACTGTAATTATTAGATACTGACATCCACCTCACTCAGGATACTTTTTTTTTAATTTTCCTTTTTTGTTATTTAGTGTCAGTTTAAAATTTAGGATGAAGGCAGGACTTGGATCAAATGAAAAGGGAGAAATGATCTGAATCAGAACATCACTCTGGGCAAGTGCCACAGATAACCAGCTCAGGTCTGTTATCACCTGAGATGATCCCATCTGTAAATCTGTAGGGCTGTGGTCTCTTAATCCCTCAAGTTTCCCTCCCTCCTGCTCCTTTTTATTCATTTTAAGTTACTCCTCCAAATTTTCCTTTTCGATCATCTGAGCAAGCCAACCCTTCTGCGTGTGCTCATCCCTTCCCAGCCCTCTGGTCCCCAGGGAACAACAAAACACTTCAGTGCTGCCCTGAGAAGGGAAAACGTGCAGGCAGGACCCAAACCCCTGTGATCCAGCAACAGGCTCTGTGGGGGAACGGCAAAGAGAACATGGAGCCAGGGAGTGTTTCCTTTCCACCTCCGAGCAGGAAGTGACACCAGTTGCTTCTCTTTGCAAAAGCAGTGAATGAATTTCCATTTCTCATGGACTCTGGGCTGTCAGCCACATCCTGCTCCCTGGAGAAGGAGGTGACACTGCTCTATTGCTCAGAGAAACAGGGGACCTGACCTTACCCTGCCTGCTCGAGAGTGAACCTCAGCTGCAGCTTATAAACTGTCCTGCCTCTTGTGCTGACCTAAATACTGCAAACTGTTTGGTTTACAAATATATCAAGGGGAAATTGGTTTTGCCCTTGCCCTGCATTTCCCCTTCTCTTCCCAGTTTATTATCTCTAACATATTTCCCTTATCCAAACTATAGAAACTTGTTTTTTGCATAACATATTTTAGTCACTTGCTGGAATTCATAGGCTTGTGAGGGGACTCCATCTTCACTGTTTAGGCGGCCAGCATTGAATCAATTTATTTATGTTAAATGAACAATTAACAATAAAAAAATTAAAATACTCAGGTTTTCATTAATGTTTTAAGGCTACTTTTCAAAAAATAAAAATTCAGCCTGTTAGGGAAAACGTTTCTTGTTACAGCTTATAATGCATAAAATAGAGACTCACCTCTTCTGACATTCATTTTCATTCCACTGCCTTTTTGTTCCATCAGACTATTCCCTCTGCACACCTGCTCTCTATCTCCATTTGTCTGATTAATTATCCTCACTTCTTCTCTACAGGCTTTGACAAGTTCTTTTTTCTTCTTCAGCTTCATCCCTGTTTTTCGCCTTGTGGGGCTGAAATCTCCACCCTAAATATACTGGCTCCTCTCAAAATGAAACAACATAGAAACTACCAACAAACAGTTTTAAATACACAATAAATAGCAGAACATCTTGGCTATAAACCATTTTTTTGAGATTTCATAAATTAAACATTTTTCAGAGTAGGAGATGGCTGAGGGTTTTAGGTTTCCATGTGATCAGTGCTCCCATGGAGAAAAAGCCAGAACCAAAGAAGTCTTTAGGACAGCATTTCAAACATCATTTCCCTTAGATGACAAGGATTCTGAATTGATAATAATTTCTAATATGAATGCTGAGCAGCATTTTTTTGTATTTGAAAGTATCACACAAGTGCATCTCAGTTTATTTTTTCCAACATCGGAATTGCCTGGTAGTATCTGCTATAAATTAATTCTTCTCAGGATTCCACAATTATTATTCCTCTCTTGTCCTGCTTTTAGTTTGTTGAACCTTGCCAAAAAAATTGTGCTGTTAAACTAAGATACCTGTGCTTCATCGCTTATGCAGTTTTTAATATGGAAAAATTTAGATTTTTATTAATAAATAATTGAGAAGCAGGTATATCACTGTTGGGGGTTAGATTTCTTCCTTTTTTTACTTATAGAACTTTTCCCCATAAGTTGTTAGCAAACTAACTGCTGGGTACTCATGGGTAGTTAAGCAAAACAAAAGAAGTGGCCGAAGAAGGAAAAGAAGGAAAAATAAGGAAAAAGTCAGAAGGGCGTGTAGCACCTGGCTACACTTCTTTTGTCTCTGGGCGTTTCTCTCAGAGGGGGAAGGTACCGAGAGTTTTTGGGGCAGGTAAAGGAGGGGGCTGGGGCAGCTGGGCTCCTTCTCAGCATCGGAAGGAGCAGAGTCAAGCTGTTGCTGACTGTGGGGAAAATTCACTGTCACCACCGGAGTCCAGTCCTAGAGACCTGCCACCATCTGCTCGTGTGCCCAGAAATGCTGTGCTCGCCTTTTCCTGCCCTGCTGGGGCTGGGCCGGCTCTGCTCTGGGTCTTTGCTGCTCCGTAACCCCGCAGCCGCTGCCCTGCCGGGACCTCCCGCAGCTCCAGCTCCCACCGGAGCTCCTGCTCCCCCTCATCCCCCAGCCCGGGATCCCTGCTCATTCCCACAGCTCCAGCTCCCACCGGAGCTCCTGATCCCCCTCATCCCCCAGCCCGGGATCCCTGCTCATTCCCGCAGCTCCAGCTCCCACCGGAGCTCCTGATTCCCCTCATCCCCCACCCCGGGATCCCTGCTCATTCCCACAGCTCCAGCTCCCACCGGAGCTCCTGCTCCCCCTCATCCCCCAGCCCGGGATCCCTGCCCATCCCTGCGGCTCCAGCTCCCACCGGAGCTCCTGCTCCCCCTCATCCCCCAGCCCGGGATCCCTGCTCATTCCCACAGCTCCAGCTCCCACCGGAGCTCCTGCTCCCCCTCATCCCCCAGCCCGGGATCCCTGCTCATTCCCACAGCTCCAGCTCCCACCGGAGCTCCTGCTCCCCCTCATCCCCCAGCCCGGGATCCCTGCTCATTCCCACAGCTCCAGCTCCCACCGGAGCTCCTGCTCCCCCTCATCCCCCAGCCCGGGATCCCTGCCCATCCCTGCCCTTCCAGCTCCCACCGGAGCTCCTGCTCCCCCTCATCCCCCAGCCCGGGATCCCTGCTCATCCCCGCCCTTCCAGCTCCCACCGGAGCTCCTGATCCCCCTCATCCCCCAGCCCGGGATCCCTGCCCATCCCTGCCCCTCCAGCTCGGTGCTCCTCAGGGCCCTGCAGGGGCACGGGGCTCAGGCTGCCCCAGGTTTGTGAGGCAAATCCTCTCCTCCAGCCCTTCCCTCTCGGCCGAGAAGGCCCTCACGAGGTTCCTGGTTCTGTTTTGTTGTTAATGCCACAGTTATTGTTGTTTGTTTACCTTGTTACACGTACTGGTAAAGAACTGTTATTCCTACCCTCATATCTTTGCCTGAGAGCCCCTTAATTTCAAAATTATGATAATTCAGAGGGAGGGGTTTTACATTCTCCATTCCAAGGGAGGCTCCTGACTTCCACAGCAGACACCTGCCTTCCAAACTAAGACAATCACCTTCACAAAGGTGGGTTTGAGTGTTCCTTGGGAAGCTGTAGTAGAGGGACCAAGACGGTTGGGTGTTCAGGTGCACTGTGATACCTGGTTCTGTGTTTGGTTTCCTTCTCTGACCAAAATCCATGTCACCTTTCCAAGTCTTTCAGCTCCAAATTCTCCAAGAACAATGAGTCCTTGAGTATCTCTGAAATCAGAGCAGTCTCACTATTCTCCTTTCACCATTTTGTGAGACTGGTAGAGGTTTGAGCATCACCATGGGATGGGACTTTGGAAGCAGAGAGGGGGTGAGTGGCACCAGGACGGCGAGAGCCAGACTGGGTCAGTTGTCTTGTGGACATCACACACGCTGTCCCTCCCCTTGGGCAGAGGGGAACGTGGTATGAGAAAAGGCCAAATTGCACAGAAACATTTACAAGCAATTGCAGAGCCTGCCATTCCACCAGCCTTTTCTTCCACACAGATCTAAACCACTCTGCACATTTCAGATGATCATTTCATTCTTTTGCCATGGGGTTTTGGCTGTGATTCATTCTTTACATTTAACAAATGTAACAAAGAGAACCAGATCACATATGTAAGGTGAGTTGTGGGTGTCCTGACAGAAAGATTTGGCCTTATATGTCCCACCTCCAGATATTTCTATTCCTTTTTTTTTTTCCCTCCCCTCCAAGCATGTTATTACTGTCCATGAGTCATTTCATTAATCCAGAGAGAAGGCCAGAAAACAAGTGAATAAACACCCTGCTTCACAACCTTCTGCTGCACTGTTTACTTCTCTGCTAATGAATGAACAGCTGAAAACCAGAATTATCCTAACTGGGGACATTCAAAGGGACATTATCTCCTCTTTGTCAATGGCTGGTGCCTGGCTCAGCCAGTGACTACACTGCAGGATCAGAGGATGATCTCTGCGTGTTCCTTACAACCCTCACACAGTGAGTGCAATCACTGTAAATCACAGAGCAGTCACAGAACAGTCTGGGTTGGAAGGGACCTTAATCCCACAAACAGTGGAAAGGAACACACATGCACGTTGAAAAGAAGAGCACAGGAATCTTTTACCTTCCCTAGTAAAAAAAAAAACCAAAACCATTAAAAAAGGTGTGAGAAACACTAAGAGCTGTGATGCCAGACACAAGGGCCTGCCTGCAGCAGCACGAGGTCAGATCTCATGTGAACCAGGCTGGAACAGCCAATGCTCCTCCTCCTGGGCTTGGCTTTATGCACATGGCCAGGGCTCTCCATTAATCATGGGTACGGCTGGCAGCCACCTGAAATGTCCTGCTGCCCCTCCAGAGCTGCCAGAGCCATCCTATCTCCAGGGACATGAATAAAGACAGAAGAGCAAGACTAAATGAGAAACAAATTAGAGCAGCCTCAGTTTTACCCTCCCAATGACAGGAATTCAAGGTCTATGTGCCATCACGGAAGCTGGGTTTCACTGTCCCTTGCAGTCCTGCAGCTGCAGGTGCAGATGAAGTGATGCTCAGTGCAGCCCACGCTCCACCCCAGCTCGTTTGGGATTCACAGAATCAACGAGCCTTGCTCAAAAGCACAGACAGAGCTAAACCTTAGGACCATTATTTCAAACACTCTAAGGTGTTTAGTAAGTCCCTTTCAACTTCCAAGGGTAAGAACCATTTCCTTCATAAAACACTAAGTAACATGCAGATTACCATGAATTATTTTCAAAATGAAGCATGAAGCTAAGTTTGTGCACTTTACATATTCTTTCCCCTTTGTTGCTACAATTGCTTGGGATTTTGGAATTTAGTCTAACGTTTATATTTCTGCACTTTGATGAACAGTTGAGTATACCCTGCTCTGATCCACTTTCAAAGAGAATCCATTAATTTTTATATTAAGGAGGGTGATGTTCAACCCCTCAGCTAAACACACAGTCCAACAAAACATGAAATTCAACATTTCGCTGATGAATTCTTTTCCTGCTCCCACTGCATATCAGGACAGCAGCTTGTACACGACTCCTCGTGTGAGGGGTGTATTTCCATTTTTGTGACAACTGGTCACATGTGAGGTTTTTGACCCAATTGTACACAAAGAGATAAAATATATTCCTGGTCTGTAATACTGCCACAGCACACTGAGTTGTGTCACCTGAACGTCTCAAGACTTACAAAGGTGGACAGAGAGCCTCCAAACCTATCTGAGACAAGGTGTTAGCATCCTTGTGGCTGGCAGCATTTGAGATTGAGAGTCACAATTTCATCACATCCTTTGATAGCTTGTGACACACAAACCAACAACAAAGCTGGCACTCAGCACATCAAACAGCCTTTCCCTAATGTAAAACTATTTCAACAGAGCAGTTTTCCTATAATCCAATTGCTGCAGAAAAAAAACAGAAGAAACCCCAAATATGACATAGAAGTGGTCACGATCTGCCAGGCAGCTTCTCACAGCACTGAAGTTTCCTACAGAGCCGAGGTGCAGATCCTGAGCAACATTTACAGACCCACAACTCCCCGTCCTGCCAGGTCTCACCTGCATGTGCCGAACACCACAGGCAATCCCAGCCAGGGCTCTTCCATCTGCTGCTCTCCTCCTCTTCCTTGGACGAAGCAATGCCCAGTGGCAGAGGGGAAAGAGAAAACAGAGAACAGGAACCACACAACATTCACTGGCAGAGAGAACCTTACCTGCATGATGCCGTGGGAAGGGGCAAAAGGGAACTCGACAACAACATTTTGGAGGTTTTGTACCTACTTCTATGTACATAAATATCTATTTGTGCTTCTGAATTGAAAGCATTCAGGCCACAAAACTTGAAATACTTCTGTTTGTACATTAGTATATATAACTTCAAAGATCAAAGCAACACAAAAATCACTCTTGACATGGACATCATCATCATCCAAACAGAAAATTAGCATGGCTTTTTTTTTTTCTTTTTTAATCATTTAGGCAGGATGGCATTTCTGATTAATAGGAATTTGAATTAAATTTCTCCTTTCATGTATGCAGCAGTTAATTCTAATCAAGCAAGCTCAAGGTCTTCCGTTGCCTGGATAGTACTAATTAGATTCTTCCACATTATGACTTCGTCATATGCATCCATACATGGCATACAAATAACAAATTTCTTTTTAACAAATACAGATTTTCCTTTCAAATTCTCACTGGAAATAATTTTCTGGTGGTGGGAATAATATCTGCTCCAAAGGAAAACACAAAATCTCAGGAAGCCTACAAAAAAAATTATCAGGCTTAAAAAAAGATGCTTTGAAATTAATTTACTTAGTACAGAACATGACCACCACGAAGGTTTTGCACAGAAATAAAAGTAATACTTCATATGGGACTGTGGTTATGGGAATAAGGTTTGATGTGTGTGAGTGGCTGCAGACACTATAAAACAAACAGTATTAATCAAGTAATGAGTGATGATTGCTGAGTGCCTGCTGGCCAGGCACGTCACTGTCCAACAGGAGCTGACGGAAGCTCCAAGGAACAGCAGCAGATGCCTTGTGACACAGGCATGCACCTTCTGAGCTAACCACTGCTCACTGGATGGCTGCTCCAGGATCCTCAAGGAACAGCTCAAAAACTGACTTAGTGCAGCAATGACAAATCATTGGAGAAAACATCTGATACCTCTCCCGAGTGCCAGCCAAGGTTTGAGCTGGATGCAGAGAATCTATTACGAAACAAGGAGGCAGACCGAGCTGAGTCACTCGAAATCAGGAAATGCAATTCCTTCCTACTCCTCAGATTTAAAATATCCTACAGCATAAAACTTCTATAGGAATTTTTTTTAATGCATAGGGAAGAAACCGAAATACTGCAGTCAGATCTCTCTAAAGGAAGCATTCATGACTTCCAAGCAGTATAAAATACATCCAGCTATTGAAATCAAGGAGGAGAAAAACAGAGGATTTAAAAGGAAGATAACCAGACCATCTCATTTTACTCTTTTTAATTGGGTGCATTTCTTTGTAGAGACCTTTTCTTTTCCTCAGAGGGTGATTTTTTCCTACTATTAGCCATTACTTGGAACTTTCCACCTCACTGTTTTACAGACAATGAAGTTTTTTGCTTCCAGCCAGGTAATGGGATTCCTTGAAACTCTTCCAACCCTTTACACCACAAGGAAATTCAGAAATAAAAGAAGTGGTACAACTGCTACTGAGCCAAGAAAAGAGAAAAAACCCTTGCATCATGGAATGGTAGCCTTGGGACAACTAATTAGAATTTTATTCAAAACAAAAATCAAGCATGCAGTGGTCAAGTGCAAGATAGAAATGCAAAATTCCAAAAGCAAAAATGAAAGGTAACTTCACCTTACAAGGTTTCTGCAAGCAGTTCACTCAGGCAACTTTAGGAGAGCAGAAGTTAATCTGCAAACCTTATTTATTCAGTTATTAGTTGCTCTAAAAAAAAAGCTCTATTTATTTGGTTCATTAGCAGCATTTACTCAATAGTTTCATTTATAAACATCAAGCTGATCCTTGCTTTAGACTAACTCAGAAAAAAACCCCTGGAGTCTGTACTGTAGATCTATCTTTAGGAAAACATAATTATTTCTGAATCCGGGAACTGCTCTGGGTTGGAGCAGCAGCTGATATCCTAACCAGAATTTCCTTGATCATTACTTAAGCAGTAGCATTTTTATTTAAAAAAAAAAACAAACCACAAAACCTTAGTCCTCCTCCCCCACCAGTATTTCTCTTCTAACACATTCCATGCTAATTTTAGTCTTTTGAGAAGTTTTTTTCCAGATCAACCCACTCTTTTTCGCATTTGAATAATTTTCAGTTTTTAAAAGAGCTCAGTTTTAGCAGGTGCTTCAGTAGCTAAGCAATAAGAAGTCTCTTGGGAACATCTTCCATGTTTCCCAAATGGATTAGCCTGAAAGTTTGGGGAGAACACATCAGGCAAAATACCTATGCTGTTTAAGAGTTTCATTCCAGCTTTGAAATTCAGAGAAAGAAATGCAGTCCCCAAAAGAAGTCCCCAAATTTGTGCTCCCTGTTAACAAATGAAGAAAGGGCTGCTAGACTGGCAGTACTGGGATGGACCTCGAGGCAGGAAAATTCAGACACTTAGAAGCCTAACATGGAAGCAAAGAATGCAGCTCCTCCTTTTTGGCATTATTGAGCTTCCCTGTAGCCCCAGCACCAAGAATTCTCAGTGGTTTGCACCCATGGGCCCAGTGAGTGACTTTCCCTGGCTCACA
The DNA here is from genome assembly GCF_015227805.2 of Hirundo rustica. Lineage (NCBI taxonomy): Eukaryota > Metazoa > Chordata > Aves > Passeriformes > Hirundinidae > Hirundo > Hirundo rustica. Next base: position 5,933,029 of record NC_053461.1, on the reverse strand, counting down.
GTGGTGTCAAAGCAGCAGAGGTTTCACCAGGGCCAGCAGCCCCACAGAGATAAAAGATGTTTGATATCAGCAGCTCTGGGAGCTGAAGTGAAGGTCAAGATACCCCTCCCCAGATAAAAGACAGCCTGGTCCTTTCTGTCATCTCCAGCGATTTGAAAGACACTCTTTCCTCTTTTGGCTCTTGGAAATTAAAACCACTGCAGTAGATTTCAGCAACTGCTCCTTTTTGTGGTCCCAAATAGCAGGAGGAAACCCACTGACAGTGATGTCTCTGTCCCATAATGCAGTTAGAGCAGACCTGTGAGACTCTGGCATCTGGCAGATTCATGAGGCAGGAAATTTTAAAATAAATTTAATGCTAGGCATCATTTACAGATTTACCAGAATAGATGTTCATCTACAGTCACAGGGTTATCTTCCCCATTTCCCTAGAGTGCAGCAACATCCTCCTTCTCCAGTGCTAAAAAAGACTAATAAAGAATTGAATCTATCTTGCTATATCTGTACAGAGGTAGCACTTGCAGTAAAAAAGTAAGGTGGAGTAGAACACAACAGCAGACATTTCTAATCTTATTTTTCAACATGACATATTATCCCCCATTTCTGCTCCCTTTGCTCCATTAAATTCCTCTAACCACACAAAGTGAAAAGATATAATCCTATTTTAAAGCTGGACTTAATTCTCAAAAAGAGTTTTCTTACCTGGTGCAAAGATTTCAGGGAAACATTTCTTCAGAAAATGTTATTACCTAGGCTTGCTCTAACCTCAATTTTCCAAAGGTGAGATACATTTAAGCACAAAGCTGAAGACTTGCCTGTTAGCTTGCAAGAATTTTTAACAAGTTATTTTTGTTTTGGGATTTTGAGTATGTGTTCTCTGTCTCTCAAGTTTGCTTCATTGCCTTCATCCTTTTTAGGCTCTCTAAAAGAGAATTAACTATGTCCATTTTCAGCTATGCCAGCTCCACTATTGAGAACAGTTGGGTGAAGAGGGGAAACACTGGAACCCAGGAAAAAGAAGATTCTGATATTTCCACAATAAAACTCCCCCAAACATTTATTCCTAGAAAAATCTGAGTTCACCTGCACATGAAGTCATTCCCTGCTTGCTCCTTTCTCCTTGTCCCTGAGGTTTGTTAGCTGAGCTGGCTCCATCCTTGGGCTAAGCAGGAGAACACATCAGAGCAGCTGAGCACACATTAACACCTCCTCCCCACCTGGGCCACGGGTCTAAAAAATACAAGTGCTCATGATTCCCTGCAAATAATTAAAACCTTTGGCTCTCTCCTCCTCACTAAACCTTTCTCTTCTCAAAAGCACCTTTGTCTAAACACGGGCCAAATAAAGTGTGAATTGAAAAGAGGACAGGGAAATTAGATCAAACTGAGTATGTAGCATTCTCATTATCCCTCATGTCAGACAAGTCAGAAGCACTTACGTAATTGGGCCTCCAGACTCAAGGCAGTGAAGTGTTAAGACAGAAAAGCAATCCCAGGACCGCATGCTGGGTTTTGACAAATAGAAAAACACAGAATTAGGCCAAGAGCTTATCATGAATGTGAGTTTTTAATTGTACCACATCAAACCTAGGTTCACCATGTGGCACATGTGGACAAAGAGGCAAGAAAGCGTGGAATACAAAAGCTGGGAAGGAGAGGAAGGGAATTTCCACACTTTTGTGCGTGGATTGGAGCAAGAGCACTGGTGAGAGGACATGAACCACGTGTGTGAGGAGCAGTGCAGAGAAACACAAGAGGAAGCAGTGGGCCATGAGCAATCGCTGGGAAAAGGGATGGGGGTGGGGAATTGTGCACAACCCTTTTTTTAGCTTCTGCCGTAAAAAATAAATAGACCTTTTAATCTGTGTTCTCCTTGAAGCCTTCTCTATTGACCATTCATTTCTTCTGTCCCTTCCCAGCTCTTTACCTCCTCTATATGGCTGATGAATATGCAAATGCATAATCAGTTCTGTAATAGCCTATCCTTTCTAAAAACAGGCTATAAATCTGGATCCTGAGCAGCAGGTTCTAAAAAGACTATTATATGACATGGCTGGGGGAAGAGGCAAGACCCAAACACCAGCACCAGCTCACCAGGGCTCTTTATAATGTGTGTGAATGCAGGGAGGAGGAGCCTCCTGCCCAGAGCCCTGCTGGCAGCCAGAGGGACACTGCCCTCAGCAGCGCCACAGAGCAGGGCCTGAGATACTGCAGGGGTGGGGAGCTGATGGCAGGGGTGGGGAGCTGATGGCAGGTTCAGATTTGGGGAGCTGATGGCAGGTTCAGCTTTGGGGAGCTGATGGCAGGTTCAGCTTTGGGGAGCTGATGGCAGGTTCAGATTTGGGGAGCTGATGGCAGGTTCAGATTTGGGCAGCTGATGGCAGGTTCAGCTTTGGGGAGCTGATGGCAGGTTCGGGTTTGGGGAGCTGATGGCAGGTTCAGATTTGGGGAGCTGATGGCAGGTTCAGATTTGGGGAGCTGATGGCAGGTTCAGGTTTGGGGAGCTGATGGCAGGTTCAGATTTGGGGAGCAGGCTGGTTTTGGGGAGCTCTCCAAGCTGGCAGGGCAGGGGCTGGTGGTGCAGTGGGGTTGGGCAGAGCCGAGTCCATTGGATGCTCCGTACATCCCCACATCCCCACGGAGCACACAGGCCCTGCTGGGGAAATGCTGACACCCCAAACCCGGTCCCTGGCAGCCCCTCCCAGCTCCAGGTAACACAGGAGCTGTCCTGCTCCACTGGGCTGCAGAAGGCAGCGGTGCCTGGAGCAGAGTGGCAGTTTGAGGCTCCAGACATCGCAGGGCAGCTGTTTCCCAGCTCCCAAGGAGTCTCCTCCTTCCCCCTGTCCAATACTTGCATCCATTTCCATGTCTGCCATTTTGAGGCCCTTCTCGGTTCCTGTAGGGCTTTACAGCATTCCTGGGCGCCGTCGCTGCAGAGTAAAAGGCAAGAACTGTTAGGCTGAGTTTAATGAGATGGGATTGTCCTGCCACACAGGAACACAAAGCTGAAGGTGCTGTGCCAGATGCCTCAGATCCAGCTTCTGATCTGCAGTAAATGCTGGAACCCCACAGGCAGGAATCAGGCCCAGGTGTGTTTTGCAGGTTTTCTACAGAAAACCACCCAGGAACAGACACCTCTTGGAGATCCAGACTGAACTGACAAGCCAGGAGGGAACTGAGAGCTCAAACCTTGGCCTAGGCAGAGGAAAAAGGCTGGTTTGCAACAGTTTCAGTGGTGCTGTCCCTGAGGCAGATAAGAGAGCACACTGTACATTGCTTGCCCTGGGAACATCCATCACCCTGATGGGGCACAGAGATGGAATGGCAGCAATAATGTACACACCTCCCTCAAAAAATTAGATAAAGGGACAGAAACTTGGACCTGGCTCTAAATCCAACTGTTGCACCCTGAACACATCACAACTCTTCATTTATAGGTAGTGAATAATATTTGCATAATTCATTGGAATAATATGGCAAAACAAAAACATACAGGACATGCTATAATCACAGATACCTGAAACATTAAATCATTTAAAAATACAACTTTACAGAGATCGATATTTAAAACCAAAACCTTGTGTTCTTACAAAAATGTTCAAAGTTGGGCAGCCTTTTAATGTGGACATCATGGAGCACTTTCCTTCTCCCCTTGCCTGTCACCTTCAACACAGATGTATCAATGCAAACTCTGCAACAACTCAACAAAAACAGGGATGACAGAAGGAAGGAATGTTAAAACCTAATTTTAATAAATCATGTTACAAAACCCTAAGTCCAGTTCACAAAGGAGAATTGAGGTCTCACTCACCATTCTGAACATGGGAACTGGGCTCCTCAGATGAGGTCCAAAGCCTCGAGCTGAGCTTTGCTGTGTGTCACTCTGATCTAACAATTCAGTTCTGCTCTGGAGCCCTGTTTTCCTTTTTGTCTTTTTACATTCTTCCAAGCCTATTAACACACCAGTACTCTGTGTGCCTACCACAAAGGTGTATTTGCCTGCACAACTGGAAGCACATAATTTTCATCCCAGAATCTGATAATGCTTTCACAAACATTTGCTTCACCTAAACTAAAAATAAAGCCAAACCCCAAAATACACTGAGAGAAAATATTTTGATCACAAAATAAAACATACCAGCAAACCAAGGCCAGGTTCCCATGCTATAAGAATGAAAATAGGAAAAAACCAATGGGTGGATGTACTTAGAAGTAATCTTCCTTTAGTGGTGAAAATCTTTGGATCCTGAAACATCACCAAATCACCATAAATAAAGTTGCATCCTCCCCCTCCTGCCTTCAGGAAACAAACCAACCCCAACACCCCACAATTTGCTGTGATCAGCACAACTTAGGCACAGGATCTGGAGATAATTACCAGAAGGGTTCAGAGAACATGCATTTGCCATATCTTGCCAAATTTCAGAAGTCTCTCTTCTAAAGCAATCCCCCGTGTGTGCAGCTGTATGCCCTGGAGGTTGTGGATCCAAGGGGAGCAGCAATATTCTCTGCAGGATACTTACAATTACTCAAATCCTTACTGAAACTCTTCATATAAAGTACCAGTTAAATTGAAAACATTACAAGAGAGGGGTCTGACAGTGGCAAAGACACAACATGATGGCTACAGCTCAGAAAGTTTACACGTTATCAAATGGGAATCCGTGACAACTCAAATCTTCACGTGAGTCTGACTACACAAAGACTTTCTGGAAATGGAAATGTATGGATGCTTTTTCCTGTAACAAGAATAACTGTCTACAGTTTAGGTGATATTCTGTAAGCATAGGAGGTAAGTTTGGAAATAGAGACTATTACCAATTCTACTAAACTACCAAAACACTCTTAGCAGAACACTTGGCACTTTTCTATTCTCCAGATTAAAACAGCAGCAGAAGTTACTCTTGTAGATGGCTGTTAAAGCCTCAGTGCATTAGGATGCCGAGACCGCCTCCTGTTCTCTCCTCTTGTCCCACAGTTAAAGCCAAACCAAAAAGCTGTAACGTTTCTGGCATTACTGTACCTTCCCTTGCAATATGCAACAGAATCACGTCAGATCCATTAGTCTTCAAAAGCAAAGCCCTGATTCAAGTTATCAAAATGGTAGCACACTGTTCCCTCTTTGCAGGATAGCATCTTCACGATCTCACTGCCTCTGTGGCGTGGACTGAGGCGATCATACGATTTGAAATTGCTCTGTTTAACTTTTACACTTCACCCACAGGTCCTTGGCTTCTGCCCTCACTGGTTGTTGCAGCCGGGAGCGGCCGAGGAGGCGCCCGTCTGCTTCTGCTTCTTGCGGCGCTTGTTCAGGAGGCGGTTGTTGGACGTTTTCAAGTCTTTGATTTTCACCTGATCATAATCCACCCTCATGGTAGCCAGAGCACTGGTCATCTCCTCCTGAAAGCAAGCAAGCAATGCGGTGAAGGCCTGAGGCGGCGAGAGCACGGCCACCCCACACCGCAGCCCGGGGAGGAGGGACACCCGGAGCCTCTGTCAGCGCGGCCAGCGAGAGCTGAGCACGGCACCGGGAACAAGGGCTGCCTCCACCCAGGCCTCCCTCAGCAGGAACCCTTCACCTTGTGAGAGCTGAGCACGGCACCGGGAACAAGGGCTGCCTCCACCCAGGCCTCCCTCAGCAGGAACCCTTCACACCATGGGAGCTGAGCACGGCACCAGGAACAAGGGCTGCCTCCACCCGGGCCTCCCTCAGTGGGAACCCTTCACACCATGGGAGCTGAGCACGGCACCGGGAACAAGGGCTGCCTCCACCCGGGCCTCCCTCAGCAAGAACCATTCACCCTGCGAGAGCTGAGCACGGCACCGGGAACAAGGGCTGCCTCCACCCGGGCCTCCCTCAGCAGGAACCCTTCACACCACCAGAGCTGAGCACGGCACCGGGAACAAGGGCTGCCTCCACCCAGGCCTCCCTCAGCAGGAACCCTTCACCCTGCGAGAGCTGAGCACGGCACCGGGAACAAGGGCTGCCTCCACCCGGGCCTCCCTCAGCAGGAACCCTTCACACCATGGGAGCTGAGCACGGCACCGGGAACAAGGGCTGCCTCCACCCGGGCCTCCCTCAGCAGGAACCCTTCACACCATGGGAGCTGAGCACGGCACCGGGAACAAGGGCTGCCTCCACCCGGGCCTCCCTCAGCAGGAACCCTTCACACCATGGGAGCTGAGCACAGCACCGGGAACAAGGGCTGCCTCCACCCAGGCCTCGCTCAGCAGGAACCCTTCACACCACATTTCACACCGGGGCACACGGGACACAGCTCTGCTGGCCTAAATTCCACCCCCTCCCTATGCCCAGCACTCCTCCCTGGCTAGCTCTGCGCCCCCACACTAAGATATTCAGAAGGATGTGCTTCAAATTCACACATCTCTTAGCTGGAATTAATGCTTAAGTACAGGAGTATTTTAAACTTTTTATAAGGCTGTAAAGAAAAATCTGTTCAAGTAAACAAATGCCTAGGCATTTGGAAAGGAAAAACAATTCGATATCATGGGTATGTTGGTAGCTCGAGGGAATACCTCTGGGACCTATACAAAAGCATAAGCATAAGAAATTCTAAGAAACGTGGAAAATAAGGCAGCTAAGTGAAAATATCTGCTTGATCTCTGACTCAGAAGGTAAATGTTGCCTAGGTCCTAGAAAATTTTACCATTACACAGCTCAACAGCTGAGATTATACATCAATGATTTAAATAAAATCAGTACAAAATACACTACAGGAATGTAAATGACAGCAATTGTCAAAATTCTAGGAATTTGAAGTGCAGAAAATTCAGAATTAATTGTGAAAGCATGCCAACCTGTTAAAGGCCAGCAGGAAGGAGTTAAGACTTTCAGTGTGCCCTACAGTTTCACTTTGTAGGAAGCATTCAGCAGTCATTGGTACACACAGTAGGTGAGGCACCTGTTTAGATTAAGGAAAAGACTTTTTTTTTTTCCTCTCCTCCTCCCCCCACCAAATATCACAACAAGACAAGACTAAGGTTATTCAGTGTTGTTCCACAATTCAAAAGCACTGCACAAAACCCGAATGCAGCTCAGCCCTCCCAACTGTCACCCTATGTTTTCATCACATTCTTCACTGCCATGAAGCTCAAGCTGCCCCAGCACTGTCTTTCTCCTCCCTGGGCACATGCAATGGCTCAGGAGGAGCATCATTAATGCCTTTGATCATAAACACCATCTTTGTTGATATCTGGTGCAGCTGCAAGGCTGCCAGATGAAGCTCAAATAGCATTCCTTCTTTTTTAAAATTCATCATATACGCTACTGTTGTAAGCGAGACTGTTTATGCCTCCCTTGTTTGACATGATTGTATTCAAAATAGCCACAGTATCCAAGGAAATGCACATCCACAGAGAAGGCAGCACACTTCATCTCCTATCACACTCGACTTAAAGAAATCTGAATTTGGATTGACTCACTTTAACTTCATCCCAGTGGTCTTTGTCCTCTTGCAGGACCCGTGCAGTGTGAAGAGGAGTCGGTGGCACTGACATTGATCTCTGAGAACAAAGGAAAATACCAAAAGAAGTCCTGAAAAACAGTATCTGGGAAGTGACTTCTTGTTCTTCTTTGTGTATGAAGGGCATAAAACTTGCTCTGATGTTCTCCAATGGCCCTCATTTTTCCTGCTTCCAATCACTCCACAAATGAACTCATGTTTGTAGCAGAAAAGGACTACATTCCCCATACAACATTTAAAGAACAAAAAGAAGGAGAAATCAGTGCTGACCTTTCACTCTACTCCCTTCCAATCCAAACAATTTATCCAACCAGTGTTGGATAAAATTTTTATGTATATTTTAGATTTTAACTGTCAGTTCACTGTTCATTAGTCAATGCCTTAAAGTGGTTAATATGACCTTTCTCTCCTAGGATTTGTTGTAGGAGACATTTTCTTGCATGTATGCATTAACTGAGACTACCACTTCAACAGACTAAGTGAGCCCCAAAGAGGAAATGTCACAATTCTTCAAGCAAGGCACAGCTCAGAAGACAGTGCAACCACGTGGAACTGAGATCTCTGCTCACCTGCCATGAAAGATCAGGAGATCCTTTACATCAGAATAAGGGACAATTTCTAAAGCATGAAGCACAGTTCCCTGACTAAACTCAGCAAGAAGCATGGCAATTCTTCCCAGTCCAGAACTCAAACTGTAATTTCATTTGGATACTCCATTTTCCTTATGCTTTCTACCCAAACTTGCTGTTCACTGCTGTGGCATCCCACAGCTGATGTCAACGAAGTCTAAGAAGATCCCTGTACATCCCTGTCAAACAAACCTTACACTGGAACCAGTGCTCATGTTCACCTGAGCTCAGAGCAGCAGTCATAGAAGTGGAGCAGAAGTCCTGACTCCTGCATCCTCCAGCTGGATGTTTTATCCAGCTGGAGTACATTCATTGGAGTACTGGAGTACAGTTTTATCAAACACAGCTGGGACAAGAGAAATGGAAAACAAGCAGACTGGTTTCAGTGGCATCCCTGTCCTTGTGGAAGGTGCTCCCCTTTCTGCTGTGAGCTGCTGCTTGTTAAAAAAAACTTATACAGAAGGAACTAAGTAAGTCTGTACTCCACCTAAACTGACAATTTTTGCCTAGTTAACAGCAAAATACTTCTGCCATCCATCTCCTTAAAAAATGAGGGAGAAAGGATAAAAAAAAAAGAGACACAAGCAGCCTCCTCCACTGCTTGTGCAACTCCTCAGACATGTTTCCACTTTGGGATTTAGGAAAAGGGAGAACACAGACATTCACTGTATTGGTCTTTCCCTCTCCCTCCCTCTGCTCCCTGTGAGCAACAGGTTCAGCAGAAAGAAAAGCCAGCCTGCAGCTTTCTTCCAGGAAGGGTATTGGAGCAGGGCTCCAATTGGAGTGGGTGCAGCAGAGTCTGCAGACCTCGTCTCTAATTTCCTCCTCATTAATTGGCTCTGTGCACATTCCAAGCAACAAATGTTGCTGTAGGTGGTGGCTTCCTCAGCTTTTAGGCACTCCCTCCATGAAATTCCTCACCTGCTGACTCCTGAAACACCTTCTTGGGGCTTCAGACACTCAGAGCTGGAGGTATTTATTCTGAGCAGAGATTACACTCTTTATTTGGTTAAAAAAGACCAGAAACATTGTCTGGGGTCTGTTCTACAGAGTCTTTACAAACTCAGCTTCTCAGTTTTCTCAGCTCTGAATAACAACACCTTTCTACTTCATCAGGATGTCTTACAGCTGCATTTCATCCGATTCCAAGGGCAGGGCCTTGGAGGAACGGGGACTATCAGCCACACTTCTGCTTCTGTCTCATCCTTTGAGGCTCAGCACGGACACACCAGCACTATGGGAACAAAGGGCATTCTACAGCAGAAGTGATTCTGTTCCTGGCTGACGATTTTTTGGGTAGCGAGAAGAAGACTGATATCTTTTTAGACACAAATGTGAGAAGTATAACCTACTATTTTGAGGGACACCTACAGAGCAGAGCTGGTATAATGAAACTCAGTTTTGTGACTTCTGGGATTTGTGTCTCTTATTTGGAAGAGTCCATATTGTCTTAATAAAGTAATTTTTTCCTTTTTTTCCCCAAAAATTTCCCCAGATTTCTTTTAAGGAAGTAAATTAAGAAGTAAATTCAACCAAGGCATAGAATGGAACCTGAACTGGGACCATTAATAGCTCTCACCACCCTACCTGGCAATCTCTCAGGGCAATAAGAGACCCTTGCTCCTCCCCCACGTATTTCCAAACTCTGCCAAGGATGAGAATTCCCACTGAGCACAGGAGCATGTTCACCCTAACACAGTTATGTACAATGGTGCCTGAGACCACTAATAATAGCTCTTTAAATCCTGCACTGATGAAGTAAGCACATAGAGTTTATTTTTGTATTTTTAAAGAGAGTAACACAGGCATATGCTGCAGAGTCAACAGAGACTGCCTGCTCACAGAATATAGAGACATCTTCAGCTGTTGCTTCCAAGGACATGACTGTGGGTGTCTCCCTTTGTGTGTCCTCTGCTAACACCAAGAATTGTGGTTCTATGGGCAGGTGACCCTCTCTGGAGGGCACAGGAGGTTAATGAAGGGACCAACAGTAGTAACAGCCCTTCTCCTGCTGTGTGGAGATACACCTAAGTTCTGCCTGGAAGGATCGATTCCTGGTGTAAGCAGAGATATCAGACTCACATTAATCCAAGGGTGATTCATAAACTGAGAGACTGTCATCCTCTCTGTTGGGTCAGTCTTCAGTAAATGGCGAATGAGTTGTTTGGCTGAAAAACAGAACCAACAGGGCATGGTGTAGTCTAGGACTGCATTCTCAAATCACCTTGGGAACACAAGGACCTGCTGAATGAAGAAACACAACTTTGCAGAACTGAAAACACCTCCCAATTGCTGTGAATTTGTTAAGACGCCACATACAGTGTTTAAAGGGGCAAACCAGGAAAACATCCAAAACAAGAGACAAGAAGGACTGGGGATTCCAGCTATGCTCTCAACATCACCAAACCAACCCCTTTGAGAGTAACAACTGGAGGAAAAGAGAAGCACAGGAACAGAAGGCTGCTAAGCTGCCTGCCTCAAAGATGGGACCAAGCTGGGCATTATGGGCTGACTGAATACATAAGTTGTTGTTTTGAGAAATGATGGAAGACAACAACTAGCACAGGCTGTGGAAAAAAGGGGCAACAAACTTTGACAACTGAGAGGCCACTAAGAAGATAAAAAAGACAACTAAATGGATTGCACAAACAGGCTTTGCAGCAGCTTTCTGTGAACATGGGACCTGCCAAAGCAAGAGCACTAATAACTGAGATATGACATGGTGAGAGTCTAAACAAGAGTTTCATTAATGTGGGTGAACAGACTGGAAACACTACATCCAAAGGAAGTTCTTTAGAAGGACTTACACAAAACTTCCTTAGAGAACCTATAAAAACTTCTAAATAAGAGTTCTCTTTTAGGAACATCACATGTAAGATGACTAAATGCTTGTAAGAAATTGCCAGAGGTACAAGTTTAGTTTGTTGAGAGAAGCTGTAAAGGACAAGGACAGCATAAAGCAGGGAAAAAAGCAGCAGCCTGCCAAAGGTGCCTCATCATCCTAAAGAACACGCACAGATGAGATGATTTTAATAGGCTCAGAGGTAGAGGGCCCCTCTCTCCATCCACACAAGCATACAGAAACCCTAAACACAGTCCAAGTGCATGTTCTCTCACCGGGCTTCTCTGGTCTGTTTTTAATGCTGGAACATGAACAAGACCCAAAGTTGAGAAAATATTTAGCCAGAAACCCATGGGTAAAACATCTCCCTCAACAATGTTCAGCAGGCTGTGCTGCACACACAGCCATGAGATCCAGTGAGGGCTGAAGATGCCACAGAGCACAGCGGGGTCCAAGGGTAATTTTTTACTGCCAAACAGCAGACAAAACCAGGGGCATAGCAATATAAAGGGCTTGTAATAAAAACAGATAAGCACAGACATTGCTGACCCTTCTCTTTAATATGACAGGCAGGTGAGACTTCCAGCTTATGAGACTGTCAGGATAAGAGGGAATCAAAAATAGCCACTTTCAGGACACTGATTTGAGCCCAGCGGCTTTTGATCAATGACCTATACAAAATAAATTGCTGACCTTGATTTAACTGTCGGCTGACAAATTCCCACATCCCAAAAAGCCAGCATGAAAACTTGCCATCCTTGCTGGCTGGATCACCAAGGAGGGCAGAGACTGAATAAGTTCTTAAGACAGTTTGTCTTTCTTCCAGTTCAGCTGGTATTGGAGCTGTCCTGGCTTTCTCCTTTCTCAGGATTAGAGACTCCTCTTTCCAGAGGGTTTAGTATCAGCATTCACTAACACTAGCTGGATTTTGAAAGAAGTTTTCAGTAGTCATTTACTGTTTGTAGCACTGAGGTTGCTGGCTGCTATTTGAGTTCCCAGTCATTCTCTGCAGCACCTTACAAAAAATTGATTTACATCGTAGAAGAAAGGGAAACAAAAGCCCAGACAGATTTTTAGAAGCAGTATCTTTGTAAGCACTGCACGCCACCATGCTCACACTCATCAACACCAGAGAGGATTTTTACCTTCCTCTGATACTTCAGCCCACTCTGGATTGGGAAACCCATATTGCCCCATCCGAATTCTTCTCTTCATCCCTGGAGAAATGGCTTGACCGGTGTTTGAGTAGAATGGAGGGAACCCACACAGGCTGCAAGAGTGGACAAAAGAATTTTTCAACTAGAGAAGTCCTTTCACCTCTTAAAAAATTTTATTCAAGCTTGTATTCTACTGCAGGCTGCATGAGCCCAGTGAACAATTACTTGTGAGTGCAGATTTAACAAGCTGTGCTCTCTTTCTGTTCACCAGGTTCCTTCCCAAATACTTACAGAATATATGTGATGACACCCAATGACCACATGTCACATGATTTGTCATACTTCTCAGGACCAAGGACTTCTGGGGCTGGGGAAGATGAAAACCACAAGTAAACAGAGTACCAGGTATTTCTTTTCATCTCTATCACCTTTTAAGTAGCAGAACACTTCAACAACAGGTATCAGAGGCATTTAAAAAATGCAACTCACTGCAGGAACTGGGTAGCACTTTCAACTGACAAGTTCCCAAAGGCATCTAAAGTAGCTTTAAAAAGCAGGAACAGAGCTGGAAAAATGCCCTACTCCTCACCTTGGTGTCTCTCTGCTCAAGGGAGTACTAAGATTACCAAAAGGCAGAAGGAGCTACAGCTAAATGTGTACAGGGAGACACTGCACTGAAAGAGGCAGGAGCATATGTTCCAGCAATCAGAATAGAAAGGCCCTACTGGAGCTGTGATAAAATTTTGAATGATATCTGGGTGGTGTGATTAGCTCCAGCAGCTACAGGGCACTGCATTTTTCTTTGGCCTCCAGAGCATTATATTTTTCCCACTAAGTAACAAAATTAGACAGAGATACATTTAGAGGGGATTTTTTTTTGTTGTCCCCTGGGGCAGGTGAACTGGCAGGGAGCTTGATTTTGTAAGGAAAATTATTCTTTAAACACATGAGCAATCATGCTGGTTTATAAAAAGGTGTTGAGAAGGGAAATGTCAGCTTGTTTATACACAAATATAAAGGCATAAAACCCTATGTGTGTAAACTCTTTAACATTTTATCACTAAATCCAGCTTACAAAAATACAGAAGGCATCAGAAAAGGAGTACTGCTAACGTGATTATCTGTTCACAGTGAATAAGTCTCTTTCAATACAGAAAACTATACAAACTTTAATCAGAGAAGTAATTTTTCAAACAAATGAAGTCCTTTTTGCAGCAAAGAAATTCCTAGCATGGACTGCCCCAGTCAAATCATCTGATGAATGACTATTAACTCAAGACTAAAATGAGTGCATAAAGGACAGTGTGCTGTGGCATTCATTACACAGTGCTTCAGCTTTGGACAAAATGAAGGAAAAATTCTGCTATGATTAAGTCATGTTAGTTCTTTATTACTAATACCTTAATTTGCCAACTTAAAGAAGTTTCACAGCTGAGGCAACACGCTTTTCTTTTATTGCATTAATTTAAGCTAAGAAAAGTTTTGTACAGAAACACCCAAATATGGGTGCTCAATTCAAATTATGGCTTTTATTGCATCGTTCAGAGGAAACATCAGGATTACTTCAAGTGTAATCAGGAGGAAATCCCTCTTTCTCTTTGTATATCCTCATTTGTATCTCCTGTGAAGGCTGTTTCCTCTGTCACCAAGGCAGAAAGCAGGAGCACTCAACTGTACTGGAACCAGACCAGGTTTGGACTGGATCCCAGTTTAAATCCTGGAGGCTAACACTTCACATTACATCCACAATAGAAAACTTCCCACCCACTGTAAGAGAAGGAATGACTGAAACAGAAATGTGCCTTGGATAACTCACCCACATAATAAGGAGTGTAACAGGGGGTCTGCAGTGCATTTACGGTGGTTTCTTTGGCAAAGCCGAAGTCTGTGAGTTTGAGCACGGTGTCTTTGTCTTTAGATGTGTAAAGCAGGTTTTCAGGCTGGAAGGCCACCAGAAGAGGATAAACAGGACAATGAAGAGATGTCTCTAACAAGCTGACAGGTCAAACCCACCACCAGCATTTAGGTCTTCTTACTTCTGTCACAACCCCACCAAACACACAGCATGTTCCCTCCCAACACGCAGCAGCACTTTTCCTCAGACTAAGCATCAACATCCTTCTCAGCAAGGTATTTGGGAGAGCTAATCACAAGACCCTGTCCAGTGGACATCCAGTCTGGCTTCTTGAACCTTTCCCAGTTCCCTGCCCTGCCTGGGACTGATCTGTGTGGTGACAGCAGCTGATCCTCAGCTGAGGGGCAGGACAAAGGAAATCCTCAGCCATCCAAATTAACTGATACAGGCACAGTCCCTTTGCTGCTCCCCCCTCCTCTGTCTCCTGAAACCTGAGTTAATTCCACTCTTGCACCACACTCCATACAGGCAGAAGTGGCACAGAGGGAAATACAAGCTCTTGTGCCCAAGAACAGGGACAACAGGGTATTTCCATTATCTGCAATTATTCAGCTCCCTTCCCAGTTTACCCCTTGGTGACACCACGATGTGTCAGTTCTCCCTCCAGCTAAACACACAAACACCTGTAGAAAATTCACCAGCTCAGAGCTGTGGAATTGATCTGCCGCCTCTATCATTACATGTCTTGCTCTCCAGCACATTCCATTCCTCCCCGTGTCCCTGCGCTGGAAGTGCAGCAAGTTTGGCTTTGTTCGTGCCGTGCACTTCAGAGCATGAACACAAAATAGGACCCTACAAACTGTCAACCCCCTACAACGAGACTGGGGTTCAAACTTTACCTCATTAAACACTGGCAGGAACTGAGATCTCCTTACTTCCCCAAATATTCACACGCTTATTGAAGTGGGTTATATGCATAAACTTGATATTATTCCTCCCAGAAGTTTCCCCCTTTTCTGAAGGGGGTTTTGCAGTTTGGGGCTTTTATTTTTTTGGTTTGGGTTTTTTTTTTTAATACAAGTATGATGATGAAGTAACTAATAACTGGCAAAGACTGCACATAGAGGCATCTACAAGTTATGGGTTCACTTGAAGCAGTGCTATTTTCTTGCTAATTGATGGATTGCAAGTGGGCAGTATCTCTTTAACTAAGCATCTGACTATCATGAGATTTTTTTTCTGCATTCCATACACAACTGGAAGGCATTAGCACACATGAATATTCCAACCTTGGACTAGTTGCAAACTGGTGAGCAAATCCTTTCTCACACTGGCAGACGAACAGGAACGCTTTGACCATCTGACTGCACTCCCAGTTCTGTTAAAATCCCTGCTGCCCGGTTTTTTCCCTGCTGTAAGCTCTAATCCCCAGCCCACACCCCTTGGGGCCTCACCTTGACGTCTCTGTGCGCGATGTTCATGGAGTGCAGGTACTGGATGGCTGTCCCAATGTCTCTCATTATTTCAGAGGCCTCTATAAATACAGTTTTAGAGAAAGGTCACATTAACATTCCCACTGTAATTCAGGGATATGCTTGGAAATGCTTATAGCTTACAAATAGCTTGCTGGAACATGGGGCAAGCGTCAAGACTAGAGAAATCCTAAAATTAGCCCTGACAGCTGTGTTTTGGGTTTGCAGGCACCAAGCCCCCAACTGCCCGGCTGCTCAGTCTCCTCCAGAGCAGGCGCTGCAGCCCAGCAGCTCAGACTCTTCAGGAGCCTGGAAATTTGTGCTTTAATTTGCTTACCAAAAAAAGCAGCAAGAGCAGAGCAGGTACACAAGCAGCAACTGTTAAGAAAGGAGCCCCAGCCAGAACCTTATCTCTAATTGTCCAGGACATGTCCTGGGTTGCTTGAGACAGAAATTTAACTTTCATCTTCTAGTTCAGGGGTAGGAGGATGATCTATCAGATTTTCTAAAAACAGAGCTACATAACAATATAGTCATTTCAGGATAGGTCACATCTTAAGTCCTCACTGTCTTTAGAAGTTTTTCATCAGGAGGAACAAAATCAACATTTCTATACAGCAAAGCCCCAAACTGCCACCTTTGAAAGAATATATTTCAAAAATTCAACATAGTCCCCATGGGAAATTCTAGCAGTGGAGCTGCCTTGCAACAGCAGTGCTCTGGGAGTCTGGAAGGGTTCAGTTACACATGGAGGGGTTTCAGAGCAGGGAGGAATGACATTCTCATGTGAGCATTATATCACATCTCCACTGCAGGGAAACAACAGAAACTTCAACCTGATCCTCTGGGTTCTGCATAGGCAGAACTTGTATTGCAACCTGGAATCCTTTATCACATGGCTCGATATTTGAGACTATGCAATCTCAGCCAAGGACAATCAGAATGCAGAAACACTCCTGTTCTTTGGGGAAAACCTTGCACAACCTCCTCCTTCCAGGTCCTAATGGGAAGCTGTGGCTTTATAAACAGGCAGTGAACCTGGGGAATCCAGTGGCACAGGGCTCATTTACCTCAGGAAAGAATGAAGGTGTTTTTTTGTTTAACCAGGTGATTTCTGAGTAAGTATTTACAATATTATACAAGCCTATCTAACGTAGAAAAACAATGCTTTTAGTAGAGTGCAGTTGCTAATGTTCATGGAACCAGTTTTCTCCCAGGAATTTGTATTTTAGAGAAGAACAAATAAAGTTTCTAAAAATGCTCATTTTCCCTGCGCAAGTCTCTCACAGGACTAAAAAGGATTCATCCCAGGCTAGGAAACACAAGAGAAGAAAACAGACTGGCCTCTACACCAGATCTGCAAAATAAGTCGCAGTAATTTACAAGCCCGGGTATGTATTTTTCTGCTTCTAATAATTTTGTCAGGCCAACAGTCACAAACACTATCACCTTACAAACATTAATGGTTTTATTCTGAGCAGAAACAAGCTCTTGTCTGCTGTGAGGGGGCAAGGAAAACCCTAGTCAAGCAGACCTGTGTTTCTGTCAGTAATAAATAGCAAAGACAATAAAAATGGCAAGACTGGTCTAGTGCAAGCTCTGTCCCTGCCTCAAGGCAGGGCTTTACACATGCTCCTACAGGAGGCAGGTTTGTTTGCAGTGTGGTTAATATCGCTTCCTTTCAAGCAGTGCTTTAAATCCCTTGAATAGGAGATGTTTCATCAGCTGTGATCTGCTCATTGTACTCATGACCCAACAATGTGCAGTGACGCTGCTTGAGGGACAGCCAGAGAGAGATGACAGCAGGAGCAGCACTGATCATGGCAGAGGTGGTCTGGCACAAGACCAGGGATCAGAGGAACAGATGCTATCATGGTACAGAAATGAAAAAGCTGAGTAGATTTGTAGAAAGATTTTTCTCTAAACCTTTCATATTTTGACTGAACTTGGGCAATTCTCATAATCCCTGGCTCTCAGGAACTTTTCATAACCACTCTTAACGAACAGTGGGATAAATAACAATAACAACAACAACAAACACCACCATGAATAAAATCAAAGAAAAAATCCTAAAAGGAAGCAGGGGACATAGAAATGGAGAAGAAAGAAAAAAAATCTTTCACAAACTTTAAAATTAAACTTGTGATGTTTCACCTCTCTCAGTGAAAGCTTGGTCTCCTCTCTCCTGGATCCTGCTAAACAGCTCTCCTCCCTCCATGCTGAAACAAAGAAGACAAAACCCCCACCTTATATTAGCAGAAAGGACAAAATTAACACCTGACTGTGCATTCATATAATCTCATGGAACCACAGCAGGAAGAGATAAAGATTACAGGCTGCCTCCTATGCCAGTGCTTCCTAAACAATCACACTCACTTGCATCAATGCAGAAAGGCATTCTGCTATGGCAGAAATAGAAAGTAAAATAAGACCAGGGAGTTTTGATGCTTTCAGTTTAATGAACCCTGTCACAGGGAACACGACACACAAAGATGGGAAGTCAGATATGCCAGCACTGGGAGGCTGACAAGAATCTTGTTTCATGTGAAGGGTGGAGAGGAAGAAAAAAAAAAAAAAGAAGCAAAGACACCTCAAAGAATTATTAATTTGTCCTCAGTTAAAAGGACAAAAACTGTGGTATTGGAGACTAGGGAGAGAATAGGGAAATTAGAGTCAAAATAGATACAACAGGACAGATCACCTTGGATCACTGGATTTACATCTGAAGTTGGAAGCTGATCACAACCAAAGCAGAACGTATTGGCAGAGATGTCTTTCAAAGGTGTATTAATCAGTCAATGCTTTAATGAGTACAATTGCTACAGAGCACAATGAAAATTTGTTTTCCGGTAAAGGCTCCTCATTCTTCCAGCACACAGGATGCCTGGAGCAGCTGCACATTTCCTTACCAGTTCCATAAAGAGAACAGGAGATTTCCTGTGCAAACCAAAACTGTGCTGCTGAGAAACCCCCCAGCTGTCACCTAAGCCAACACCTTCTCCTGTTTCCTCCACCCCTCCAAAAGCGGTGCCTGGTGAGGGGCTGCTGCTGGTCCATACCATTCCATGACAATGAGCAGGCATCTCTTCCCGTGATGGATATTCTCATACACATCCAGGACATGGACAATGTGAGGACAGCCCGAGGCTCGCCAGTGATACTCCACCTCCTGACGAGCTTTGGGGTTGTCATACAGGAGCTGTGGGGAAAGAGCAGAGAGCAAAGTCAGCGAGGCACCATCGTCCTGCTATCAACTGACACCAACACACACTGGGGCTCAAAGATGAGCTCCAGATGAGAAAACCTCCTCCAGCCAAAGGATGAGAATCCATCACGACATCTGCACCTTCTCTGAGCTGTCCAACTTGTTCGACTGAGGAATGCAGAAAAAATTGGTCCCTTGGAACTGGAAGGGCCTTGAATGACAGTAAGGAGGGATTTTGAATCTGAGATGGAGACAGGTCTATCTTACCCACTTCTGGATGGGAAACAGCAAATTTTTCTTACATGTTTGCTTAACTCTTAAACAGAGAATCCCCCTGCTAAGGACAATAACTCTCCCACCTGCCCCCAGCTGCTGGGAGAAGAGACTTCCAGGTGGGTGCAGTGCCAATCCTGTAAGTTGAGTGAGACTGGAAACAATGAGGACTTTTACAGAGACTCTGAATGTGCTTCTTAAATACTACACACACTTCTGACCCCCCCCAAGGTAAGAAAGGGACCTTTGGCTATCTAAATGCTTGAATTTTTTCTGTCCCATGCAAGGCCAGTATATTTTAAAGGCACTGATCTCTGGAAGGGCAGCAAGAGCTCATCCCTCCTGATCTTGCAACCTCATGCACAAGAAGCGCGTCCCTCGCTGTCTGAAGCGCTGCTCTGCGCCCGACACCACAGCAGAGCTTTTGTGCAGTAGGGGCACATTGCTGAATCGTGCCTGTTCCTGTCTGCCTCGGCTCCCCAGACACTACTAACACTTTGTGACAGAGACTCCCTTTACTGCACATTTGTACAGCTCCTGCACAATGCAGCTGTGATCTGAGTTTGATACTTTATGCCCTATGGTAATAATCACGGTGATGATGGAGCAGCAACAAAACCGATCCCATATAAAGCATCGTTAAAGGTAGTGAAACAGAATAAAAAACAAGCAAAGAACAATCACCTCTGATATATTTGTGTTAGAAAAGGCTCACAACAACTATGGGGGAGCTGTTTTCAGACAGGCAAATAAAAAGTATCTTTGCTGCACTATTAGGCCTTAGCGTGAAGCTCGCTCCACTCACATTTGCTATCAGTGAAAACACAACTGCATGATAATTGCTGAAAACAAGAATTAACATGTAACCTGTCATTAGGGACTTATGAATCAGAGCAGGAAACTGAAATTATTTCTATCCAATAGCCAAGTTAAGCCACAAATGATGTCACAGGCACCTTCAATACACAAACATTAAAGGTCTCAGGAAGGAAGATACAAATTCTGTTTACTTTATTGTCTGTTACTTATTCAATACAGAAAATTCACATCACTGGGAAAAAAATCTTACACCTCTTTGCTGCTTCAGCACCCCTTTTCAGCAGAGCTGACACAGTAACATGGCAGGAATGGTCTGCAGCCCTCCATACAGTGCTGGGGAAGTGCTCAGGAACAACTGGAAAGAGAGTAAATGCTTCTCTTCCAGGCTGGGAACAGGAAAAGGCTGACAACTACTCCTCTGCTGAGCGCACATTTTTGTCTTTCTGTGAAGCACACAAAGGCTGCAGGAGGGGACAAGTGGGCTCAGGAGGGCAGCTGGCTCTGTAGCTGAAGGTGCAGGAACCCCACACCGTGCCCAGCCCAGGCATTTCAGCCGGGCTTTGAAGACTTTCAGATTTTTCACCAGATTTTCAGCAGAGCAAGGGGCTGGAGGAGCTTTCTGGCCAAGTTCACTCCCCTCGCAGCCACCCTCCCTCTGCAGGGCTGTCATTCTGCACCCAGAGCACACCCTTTTGAGGTCACTGTCCGCCTCCTCCTTCCTGCTCCAGCCTGCCTATGGCCTCATTTCCAACACAAATAACTTCCTAAAGAAAGAGATGGCTCCAGTTTGGACAAAGAGCCCACTAGTGAGTCCAAGTGCGGTTGCTTTGCCTCTTTCAGCCATCAGCCCATTCAGCAGCCCTTCCTGCACAGCCACTGTGTTCTAGCTCAGTAGGACTGTCCATCAGAATTTTCCCCTCTGCCTTTCTGAGTTTGGGCTGTTGCCTAGAGGTCTCTTCCAAAGTTCATTAAATTATGTGTGCCACAATAAAGCCCAAACACCCTCAAGACTAAGCAGGCCTTACAGTGTTTATTGCTTGGATATTACTGGATTAATGCCACTTCTGAGCAGGACGCTTCCAAAAGCTTCTCTTCTATCCTGTGCTACTGATCAAAGGTTCCCATTCTCTACACCAATGCAACTGCACTATCATCTGCGTCTATTGTGCTTGCACAGTGCACAGAAATGCTGTTTTCCAAGCTTGTACTAAGTGCTTATGAAAATTGTTTCAGAGAATTGAATTCTCAGTCTCTGAAGAGCTTCTACAAGGCATTTTGATGCACACAAGGATGCTGCAGTTTCTTTTCTCCACCCTTCAAGTGAGTTTTGTACACTTCTTCGTGCCAAGATTGAATGTACTCATGTCAAGATGACACCTGGAGGAGCAGAGAAAGGGAAATTCAAAAATAAAGAGCAGATACACATACCAAGTAACATCTGATATACCATCCAACTGTTTACCTTTGGAGTTCTCCTTCTGAACTTTAAGAATAAATTAAATCTCCTCTTTAGGTCTAAAACTGGAAGGCAGATCTGTACCTTTTAAGACATTTTAGAGACACAGACACTTGTAAAATGAAAGCTGTGTAGGGTTGAAAGCACCAATTTCTGCAAAATTTAGGTGATGATTTAAAAGCAGTCTAAAATTTAAATAACACAAACTTGCAAGGAACCTAAATGGATATTTTGCCATCTTCCTGAGCGCAAAGAGCAACTGTACTTCTGTTGCTGCAATGGGTTTGATAAGACTTCAGTCAGGTTCCCTGATACTGTACAAAAGTGCAGAGGCAGTTGTGAACAAACCCAGAATTTCAGATCAGTTTTCCTGGTGGTTTGAGGGAAAAGCAGCTTTGGGAACAGGAGCCCCCAGTCACTGCCCTAAAGCTCCCTTGGGGTTCAGCTGAGTCACAGCATGCCACGACAGGCTGTGGGCAGGATCATGAGCCAGCCCAATTTCAAAAGCACACAAACCCCAAGAGAAATACTCCCTCTCCCAGTTTCTCATGAGACCAGATGGCACAAAACACAGCAACCTTTGCACAACTCCAAGAGTGTGTGGTCAGACAGCACAGTTTGCACCAGGAGCTGCTCAATACAAAAACAGGAGTTTTGTTGGAGCTCAGCATCACCAAACCACTGCCGAAAAGCAGCAGATGAAACAGGGAGGTCACCAAAACCAGGGGTGATGGATGGAAGGCAAGAAAGTATAGGATGTGATTCACACAAGTGTCCTCAATATCTGAAAAAGCTAAAGAGGGAAAAGGGCAGCACAGTGGGAGCGCTCAGCCTGTTCCTGAGGAACAGCAGAGCAGGTGCCAGCAGACACTCCAGGATGTGCTGCCAATTCAGGGCTGGGCAGTGCAGGGAGGCCTGAACTCTTATTCTAGGGCATTGGCCTAACTCGGGTTGGGGAGCACCTGCCAAACAAATTCTAAACTGCAGTTTGGAAGGCCGGCTCTGTGGAATTTCTTCCTGTGCAGAATTTCTTGTTAGGAAAAAAAAATAAGTCTAAAAAGTGATACAGTATCTTCTAATAGCTTTTCCATTGATTCAGTGTGGTGTACACAGGGAAGGACAGCAGGAACCCTCATACCTTAATGGTCTGATCTATACAGGAAATAACCTCAGGGCTCCAGGGACTGGCAAGTGATCTTCTGGACTCTGAAACTGTAACAACTGAGGGGAGATATCCATGGGGATGGGTAGGGAACAGGCTGAGGACAGGAAACAACCACTTCTTAGTGACTTTCTCTTTAATATGCCCTGCCAGATTACACAGATTTCTGTCAGACCTGTCTGCTCCCTACATAGGAAATTAAGACCTCCACTATGCTTCTTTATTTATTTTAAACTTCAACGGTTCTTCCTAGTTTCAAGCAGGTGCTGTGCTTGGATTAGAGGTATTAAAGGCTCAATTCTCATCTACTTCATGTGCTACACTAAAGCAGCATCTGACACTGCAACCATGTCTTTCTGATATACATCAGTTCCAGAATCTGAACTCCCCTTGCAAGACAATCAGTTTTATAATCTCCACGCTATCTTCCTCACAGGAAGGCTTCCCATTATTAAAACAGAAATGGAACCTGCAGAAATATTCAGTCCTAATGGTCCCTCAGCACGCAATACTGACATATAGGCACTTGTATCTAGCTTATTTATGTTTCTAGCTGGGAAATAAAAGTCTGAGGGGATAAATGAAGCAGTTTTTTGCTTGCTTTCCTCTTTGTGTGCGGCTGTTACCAAAATGCTGAATTCTACAAATAGGTCTAGGGAACTGAACTCGCAGTGATGCACAGAACCTGACACCATTTGCAGCAGAGCAGTTCTTCCAGTCTCTTTTTATTCAAGAGGGGTTGACAGCAAAAAGAGGCTTGGATAATGTTTCTTTCATTCTCTCCCTCTCCTATGCTACTAAAAGAAAAGGGAAAAAAAAAAAAAAAAAAAAAAAAAAAAAAAAGAGAGCTATCAGTATGGCCTTGGACATTCTGTCTTTTATTACATCCTGATTATTTCCAATATATCTTTTAATTCAATGTGAACAATCTTTATCTGTTTCCAGGTCTCTTCAGAAGGGATAAAGCCATCCTTTGTGTTAGAATACTCAAGGAATTGAAATGATCAAGATTTCCTTCCTCACACATCAGCAGTGCCCATCAGTCAAGCTTCAGCACGAAGCTGCAATGGCAGCCCAGCGAGTGGAGAACCCAATCCTGCACAATTCTCCAAGAACCAATTTTGTTCTTTAAAATGAAAACAACACAACATACTTCTGCTTGAATTATTTAGTACTGAAGCATCAGTCTACAGCTAAGGGCTAGGGCGGGCACAGGTAGAGGGTCGTGTAAACATTTCACATTCGTGCTGTTATTTCAAATCCCGTTTAGGCTGTTGCAAATTTAACCTGCTTGGAGGCTTCACCGAAACAAACTGTCATCCCAATTCCTGCAGAGCTGTCCAAGCTGCCACCACAGCTGGCATTCCCTGGCCTCTCCATGGGGACTCAGACAGACAGCCAGTCCCAAAGGTGGCTTCTCCAAGCTAACAATGGGAACAACAGTCGAGTAGCACAGTTTCCCATCACTCCTGCCTTGTGGTATCGAATCCTTTCCCTACCCTACTGAGCGTCAGGGTTGTAGTGCACCAAAGACCCTTCTCTATCCACCTCTTCCCTCCACTCTGCCAGTCTCTACTCAGCTAATCCTGGAAATGGCAAAAGCTGCAGCAGATCTTTGGGACCTTGGCAGTGCTAGTGAAAGTGCAAAGGACTCGGGGAGAATTCTCTGCACATGGAGCTGAAACCAGCTCCCTGCTGACACACACGACTTCAAGTTCCTTACGCACATGCTTTAAAGGGAAAACAGGAGAAAAAAGTAGAATGGACAAAGATAAAAAGAACAGGTTATCAGAGATTTTTCTTTTTCCTAAGAGTTTGAGCACTGGACGTGCAGCAAGTCTCTGGAAGAACTTTGGTCACTCCTTGGTTTCTCCATCCCTAGAGAGCACACACCACATTAATATTATTTTGCTACAAGCCTCTCTCCTGCAGTGAATCAACCAGGTCTCTTAAAAATATCTTGATGTGGTTTCTGAATTTTATTTCTTGTAACAGTACTCGAGTCACCACCAGGCATTCGCTGTGACTCTACAACCTGAGGTAAATAAATGAGACATAGCACTATTAATGCTCTAATTACACATGCAACTAGCCATTCACTCTGCAAAGGTCACCTGTCTTTGCTCATAAATGTTAGTGGAGATACAAGGAATGCAACTGAAATGGCAAAGCTAGGGGCCAGGATACATTTCAAAGGTATCCCCTTGCACATGTGAGGTTGGCATAAAATGAAGCACAAAAATGAGCCAAAACGCCCACAAAGAAAAGTGACTTTCCTGATACTCTGATAATCTTACATGAATGTATTTGAACTGCAGTGCCAAACACATGCAACTGTACATTCAATACCGTGGAGTATATAGAGATTTAAATAAAAAGCATGCTATGTATTTTGCTAGAACCATATTGCTTTGTATTTTAATACTGTGCTTGTTCTGTGTGGATGGAAAAACATTCCTACTGGCACTGTAAGATTCCAGCTATTCTCAGTTGTGACAGGCTACAAAACAGCTGCATGTGGCTTCTGTTGTATTCAAAACACTGCAAATGGGTTTTAGAAGAAAAATAAATCACCAACAGCTACTAACATGCTGCTACCAGACAGGAACATCCTCAAACACTCGTTTATACAAGAATGCCTAGAAATCAGCTCCTCTTTCTACCTTCTCCTGATAACAATTTCAACCACAAAATGCTGTTTAGCTTGCACTGACAAACTGCACTCAATATTCAGTAGCTGGGGAGACCTGCTGTAAAGCCCTTTCCAGAACCCAGACATGCTAATCTGTGATTAAAATAAAATAATCTCTAGCTCTGCCACTATTTTCACTCTTCCTAAATTTCCAAATTGAGGAAAAGGAAATCTAAAATCCCAGCTGAAAATTATGACAGCTCTTACCTTATAATTTCACTCAAGTATCTGATATGAGGTTTGCCATTGAAAAGCGAAATAAGAGAAGATGAAAAAAATCCCAACAAAATAAACAAAACCCGTAAATGTCTTGGTTTAGAAAGACAGCTGTCTGCCAGGGAGAGCCAGAGCTTCACTTGGAATGGAGAATGTAAACCCCGGCTCTCCAAATTATTATAATTTTGAAATTAAGGGGCATTCAGGCAAAGATATGGGAATAGGAATAACAGTTCTTCACTAGGAATATTAAAAATAAAAATGTAGTAGTACAAAAAAGCAAACAAACAAAAAAAGAAAACACTGACAGAGTCAGAATGCAGGCTGACACCCTGTTGGTCAGGGGTTGGTTGGTAGCAGTCCAATTAAGGTACAGCCTGTTAAGTCAGACAATAATATAAACACGCTTCCCTGGTGTGGAGACTGTTCAGGCAGAACTAATGTAAATGTGCTCCCCAAAGAGAGAGCAGCCCTTAGGCTTGAGCTTGTGGCAATCCCCCTAAGGGAGAAACCCTGGCAGACAGTTCTCTGTCATGGTGAGAAAATGTGTTACCCCCAAGAGGCTTTGCAGCAACTATGTAAACCTTGTACCCTGCTGGCCCTTAACCTTTGCTCCTCTCCCCTGAGCTCTCAGATGTTCTACCCCACCTCCTGCATTTCCCATACAAACTCCTGTTCCCTCTGACTCTCAGGCTCTTCGTCACCGAACCCCTCCAAAGGAAAAGCTGAAGGAAGCCTCCTCTGGAACTCCATACAAAGGCTCCGTCTCTTCCTTCAGCGTCGACCCAAAGAGCTGATTTCACTGAAGAACTTGAAATCACTCAGCAGCAGTGGACACACCTGGGCCTCTGGGATGTCCTTCTACGGACGCTTCTCCAGGAAAGTCACGGCACTCTGACCACCACTTCCTGCCACAATAAATTAAGTCCTGGAGTGACAGATGTGGTTCTTTTGGAGCAAAGATGATCCTGTAGAAGGGGGTAGTTTTCCTCTGTAGCTCCAGGGGTGGTGAGATGGATCCAGTCTTCCTCTGGGAATCCAGTGCAAACAGGCTGTGCTGGTGTTCTGAATCTCGGGTTTTATCCAGGTAGGAATGTTTGGCTCCCCCCCTGGGTGGAGCATCTCCCAGTGGAATGATGTAATTGTCTCAGCCATGCAGTGAGCCTCGATGGCCCATGAACAGCAGATATCCCCTGGAGGGAGGATGGGCGTGGAAGAGATGAAGAACACTGCCCCAGCTGGTTTAACAGCTGCCCATTAACAGAAGGCACCTGCCCCCTCCCCCTGGAGCTATGAGGAATTGGTCATAGAAGAGATAAAGAAAACACCTCCTCAACTGGTTTCAACAGATGGCAATAGAATACTTTTGGTTACATCTTGCACTGCAACCCAAGACACCAAACAAAAACAAAAAACCAACCAAAACCACCAACCAAAAAGCCACAAACCAACCAACCAACACCAAAACCAAAAAAACCCATAAAAAACACCTCAACACAAAACTTCACTCCTGCCAGCCATGAGTTCATAAATTCTAATAAAATGGAGTCAGCTGACTTAGCCTCAATAATTTATACAACTCAATCCTTGGCTGAGCAAAATGAATGAACCTTGTTCATGACACTTTGCTGTGTAAGAAAATTCCAGCAGTATGAAATACTGTGGCACTTCCTCACATCTTCAGCCAATCGAACTCTCCCTCTCCTAGGATATCAGCTATTCATAGAACACTAAAGTAAATTCAAAACTACAGTTTTGATCTTCCAAATGTCCAAGATCTCTATGCTTTGAATCAAAGCAAATAAAGGATCACTTCAAACTTTGAGTACCCTACAGCAAACAGTATTGACACCTCCATAGTGAAATCTCCCGCAATGAGGACACATCCAGCCTGTCCAGGACTCAGAGCTGTCTTGGGGCCAGTCTGAGACATACATATTTCCACAGGAACTATGGCCACCACAAAACACTCTGTATTTTCTGAACTGCCAGTTGTATTTCCTTACCTTTGATGTTCTTCTGTGCAATGACTGTGATACAGCAATACCTCCAGAATACACTAGCACTTTTTGTGGCCATGAAATGGGCTGGAATGTGACCCTCTCACCTCCCCGTACTGACAGTCACAATTCCTAAGCTCCATTTTAACCATCCCTAATCCCCCCATCCTCCCAATAATGATATCCCACACCATTTGTTATATTTTGCTATATTTTTGTCTTACACCTATGTTTTTCTTTAATAAAACCATAACTCCTCTAACTAGCAGTAACATTCTACACATGTTTTTCACAGAAAGAAGGGGAAAGAGCAAATATAGATGTTATTTAGCGTACTCTAATTTCAGTTCTAACTGTATTGAAAATCACCTGTACTACTGCATGGGACAGCAGGGCAATGATACCAACACCAGTAAGCCATGGCACAGCTTTGCTGGAGCAGGATGTAGCAGAAGGAACTGAGAAGACCTAAGTCTGATGTTCTCTTTTCCTAGCCTTCACACTAATCAGCAGTATGAAAATTAACACAGATATGATAATACTAAGCAAGGTATAAGCAGAAATTAGGAACATGTTTAATCTCATTAACCACAGCTAACAGTAGCTCTGAGAGAAACCTGAGCTGTCCCCCAGCCCTCCTCTGTATTTTTGCATGTGTGACTACAGTCATGAAGATTAAATCCCTCAAGAACTCCCAGGGAGGCTTTGACAGAAGCTCTTTGGGTTGCCTGCTGGATTCCTGCTGTGGCCATTTGCCAGGTGTCTGTCTTTTCACCCTTCTCTGCACCCAGCCCCATTTTGGGACAGTTGATACCTTAATGACCTTCCTTCCCCCCGTATCTGCAGCTCTGTTCTTCACGGCCCCACCATTTGGCAGAGAAACTCAGAATTAAGATACTGTCCTGTCACACCACTGCCCACACACCTGAACTCCCTTATAGCTGACTTCCCATCCCCTTCTATATGAATTTCAGGTGCCATCCATGCATGCAAAGCTTGGCAATGTGCCACCCCCAGCCTGCTCTTTCTCAGACAGGTTCCTCCGTGACATCTCCTTCTTCTACACCCACGTTTGTGCATTCTGTCGCATGACCAAGCAGTGTCTCTCTCCTGCTGCATAGTCTGTCTGAAGTATTCCTAAATCATCCAAAGAACCCAGAAATAAACAAAAACCTCCCAAATCTTCCTTCTCCCATTCCATGGGGCTCATCTTCCTTGTTTAAGCATTACCTTAGGAGGAGACTTGCTAAATCCCTGACATCAGTGGCACTGACAGCAACTCTACCTCACGTCTCTCGCAGCAGAGATACTGAGATCTGACCCAGTTCTTGGGAATCTGACTGGAGTGACTCTGGCCAGTGCAGCATCAAACACTCAATCCTAAAAGCTGTCACCCGTGGCAACTTAGCTCATCTACAATAATGAAACAAAGCCCTAAGGCCTTCAGCAAGGACATCGGTAAGATTTCTTTAGCGCTTCAAATCACTGCTATATGTTTTCACACTTGCGTCTGTGCAAGCTCTGCCGTTGGCATTTTCAAGCAAGGATCTGTATCTGTTTCTAAGGCACAATCCAGTCTATACCTCTGTGGATGGAAGCTTAATGGCCCTCCAGGCATAAAGATCCCTGGAACTGCTTATTGTGTACAGCCACGACATGACAGAATAAATAGTGTGACTGTGAACAGAAACAAAACTCTGTGGCATTCAGCAGAGCTAGAAATGCAAAGGAAGCCATTAAGAGAAAAAGTAGATTGTTCTCCCAAGACTTCTTGTCCTTATTTTGTCTGAATATATGTTCTAAAGCTAAGTAAACCAGTACCCAGGAAAGGCAAGGAAAGAAAAATACTCCAGGAGGAGGGGGAATTCAACAGATGGAATCAACACAGGCAAGTGACACTGCAGTAAAACTGTTATTAATGTTACAATTCTCATTGCTGGCTTTTGCCGGGTGCACTGGCTCAGCCACTCCTGGTTACAGCTCTGCTTTGCCACAATAGCAGCAGAATCCAGCACGACTTTCCTTTCAAGCCCCACAGCACACTCTTGGAGCAGCGAATGCCTTACAGAACTCATTACTTGATTAAGAGCTCTTTAATATCCACAGTGCTGGAAAACACTTCTTAGAATGCAGCTGGGATCTGCCAGTTCATACATAGCCATACATTCCTTCCCATTTCCTTTCTGAAACCCTAAACACTCTGCCAGCTACCATTAATCAAGATCCCCTCACCAGGTTAATGTCCCATCCTTCTAACCCACAACCTCCTGACCACAGCTCCCTTCTCCATCCAAACCCAGCATCTCCCTGGCCCATCCAGGCTCCCACCCTGCCTGTCTGAGCACCCAAGCCCTGGAGACTCTCCTGCAACAGCTGAGAACTCCTGTTCCTGGCAAGTCACAGCTCCCAGCTACTCCAGGCAAGCAGACTTTACTTCCCCAGTGATCCCAAGGAAAAGGAACATCTCTCTATCTTACTGCCCACTTTATTTCAGTTCTTAGCTACATTGCCTCACTCTAAAGATTTTCCCTATACCAGGATATGCTGTGGAGTGAGAGGTGTGAGGAGAGGGCTCCTTCCCCAACATCCATGTTCCATTCCTTTAACAGAGGTTAGACAGGAATGGTTCACGTTCCCTATAACCAGCTGACAGGAAGCAGTCAGGCACCACAAAGGTAGACCAGAGCAGCTTAAATGCAAGGGTGTTTTTTTTACCAAAATCAAAAGCATTTCCTTCACATTCCTGAATAATTCCTCTCTCCCTGCCTTGTGTTGGCTGTACACGGAAAAGGAAGAGGAGGAGGACCTCAGGAATATTTGGAAGTCTGATGTTTTGACATCTTATCTAAAGCAGCATCATGATGCTCAGAGGACTGCACAGGAGTCAGAAAAATGAGATGTAGCAAAAGCACAAAAATGAAATGAAATTAAAACCAAGAATTATTCCAGGAATCAGATCCTTTCCATCTTTCCAAGCTGAAGCATATCAGTTTCCCTTTCTTAAGGCACTGTCCTTCCCCTCCTCTCCCTGCAGCAGTAGCTGCCTGTGGTACACTGCAATGTTGGCTCACTTCCACAAGTCAGTGTGTCTGAGAGAGAGTCTGGTTGAGGCAGGGGGAGGAGGGAGTGACAAAGCTGGGGCAACAGAAAAGGGACTCAGGAGCCACCTGCTTGCTTCCAGTTAACATCAGTACCCTGGAAACAGCTGCCCCATGGAAATGTTCCTGACTCCTGAGGTGTTGCTGTCACAGAAGCAATGTGTGTTCATCCAGCGTCATTCTCCTGGATGTGACCCACCGGGGAAACAGGAAAACATCCCTGCACTAAAGCCATGTTAACAGGGAAACAGATTGCCCGAGCGTGCAGCTGCTGCTCCCTCCACAGAGCTGCTCCAACGCTTCACAGCAGGCACTGGCAAGGGGAGAAGGCACTCAGCCATCCCTCTGCTTGGGAAGACAGATCCCCAGGTGGAGACTGCAAGGGTAAGGGGAATTTGCAGATTTTGAACATCCTGCCACACCCCAGATGATCTGGATGACACCTGCTTAATATGCAGGAGTCTGTCCAAGAGCTGTCAGATGGTGGTAATTTCAACTTCCATGGGCTAATCCTTCTCCCATCACCAAAAATGCTTTATGTTTATTTATATATGGCCATACAACACTTCCCCCAAGCAGGGGCTGCTTTGAAAACCTTTAGAAACCATCTCTTGACCCATCTTCACCATTTCATGACCAAGGGAGGGTGTTATTTGTTTGTGAATTTGGACACACACCTGACCCTCCTGCCCCTCGTTACTCTCTAACGGAAGTTACAAGGGTGCAGCAGGAGACCAGCTCCTAAGAGCATCCCAGAGTCCCTGCCTCCACAGGCTTCTCCACTCCCAGTGCCCCGTTTTGGGTGGGGGAGAAGAATCCCTGAAGGTCTAGGGAAAGAACATCCAGACAGTGATACATTGTTCTCATCACACAACTGCGCAGGGAGAGCTCAACCAGGTCATCAAAAGCGA
The DNA here is from genome assembly GCF_015227805.2 of Hirundo rustica. NCBI lineage: Eukaryota > Metazoa > Chordata > Aves > Passeriformes > Hirundinidae > Hirundo > Hirundo rustica. Next base: position 5,901,759 of record NC_053461.1, on the reverse strand, counting down.
TCCCTTTCAAAACACTTCTTAATGCTAAATTATGATATCAACTACTGCAGGATCTGGGGACATTTTTCAAACCTTAAAGCATTAAAACTCAAAACTCCTGAAGTCTCAGTTTCTTCTTAGAAGTGACTATTCTAAACTAAGAGGCTGTGATATTTTGAACATGGGGGGGTGCTCTGCCAGAATTCATAATTATCTATCACTATCTGTATTTCCAACTGCAAGATTAGAACTATTTTAGTCAAAACTAGAAGTTACCACATGAAAATATACAGCAGATTGGTAGAAAAGCATTCAGAGGTCCTGGACAGAACCACAATGGAAAACCACCAAGACACCCTGGATTTCCAGATCAGCTAAATTCCTATTAAGTCTGGCTGCAGAAATCTACTTCCAGATCCTTGCTCTGCCTGAATTAGATGAGAGTCTTCCACTTCATTACCTGATTCCTTCCAGACCTTACAGAGAACTCTGCATGCCTACAGTGTGCAGTGTCTCCCAGTTTTGACACCTGAAACAAAGAAGGCAAAATAGCCCTGTATTCCTCAGAGCCCAGCTGAGGGGGAACCACTGTCTGTTTTGGGCAGGGTATGGCTATTCTCACTTCTTGTGGGGAGTTCTAAAAGCTCCTGGGTGTTTCTTAGTGTGGGGGATGCTGTTGTATTTCATAAAGTTTTCATGCAATCACAACAGCATTTCCTGCTCAGTTTAAACGGAGGTATTTCCAAAACCAATTGCCACACAACAGAAGAGAAGGTGAGCCTTTGCAAGAAAACCTCCTCAGGGATACATGGATTCATTACAGGGTGAGAAGGATTCAGAAGAGAGCCTGAAAAAGGGAGATAGCCCTGAGGCAAGTTCCATGAGAGTGGCAGAAGCAGAGAGCTGCACCCAGGACTCTCAGGGGATGCCAGGCCAGAGCTACATTTACTTTCCACATTATACACTGGTGTAGAAAGAACTACTGGAAAAAACACTCCTGCTATTTCCCAAAGGACTGTTACAGGAAAAACCTGTTTCACTCATGTATCCTGGGGAACCTTCCGTGAAATGACCACAAGAACTTGGGACTTGGAATGTGAAAGTGAAGCCTCTTCATAACTCTGTAACGTGCTCACCCAGGCAATTTCTAAAAAGGATGATTTGGCCTCTGAATCAGAAAGAAAAATCATCTTGCCTGTTGAGAAAGATGGAATAAAGTTTGGCTGTGGGAACAGGATGGAAATCTGGATGCTTAACTCAAATGACTAAGTGCCTATTTTTCAGGACCCAAATTCTGGCTACCCCAGAATAGCGCCAAACCCACAAACACAAAAAAATAATGTTATAAAAAATAAAGTTTCATATACAAATTAAGCAATTATTTAGAGGAACTAAAAATGAAACAGAAACCAATCCCAGAATGTGAATCAAGTGAAGTGAGCCACAGAGCCTCCTTTGGACATGTCTGGAAACTTGAAATTCTATCATTTACCACAACCTCACCTCTTGCTCTGCCCAAAAGAGGTCTGGCTACAACTTTTAAAGATGCACAGTGCCCATTTCTTTGGAAGCTTGAAAATAAATTATCCCCACCTTTAAGCTCTGTACAACTCTGCAGACCTTGGCCTCGAATCCCTGGCTGTTTTGCAATGTGTGCAGTAATTTTGTTCTCCTGGATACAACCACACAGTTGTCTTACATACCTTGCAAAAGGTACAAAGCCAAACAGATATCTGGCAGAAGAAAAAGATAGAAAGATATTTAAATCCCAGTGCTCTCTGGCACTTGAAAGGTGAAATTCAAAGGTTGCATTCTGCAAAGATACCGTCAAATGTAAAGACTACAGATTTAAAAATAGTCTCTAGTGTTGTACATTATTGCAATATTTCTCAGTCCAGATTTCATCTAGGCTACATATGATAACATTATCTCCTTTGACTATGCAAACCTTCCAAAACACATTTGTTCCTGCCTGTCCTGAAATCCAGGGCACACATTCCTCACCCTATCTTTCCCATCTCCATGCCCTTTGCCTGTTAATACTGTTGCCATAGATTTTCTTATTATCAATAATCTCCTGTGTTTGGTGCACATTTATTATTTATTGTACCTTTAGCTCAGACATCTAGTTTCCAAGTCTTTATCATTTGGGTAAAGTTAGTACAGAACTCACAGTGGTAGCTACCCGTTCAACACATGGAAGAGAGCAGGCATCACATCCACAGTCCCACGTCTTCCCTCCCTCTGTTCCAGCCCTGGAGCCTCCCATCCCTCCTGCAATACCCCAAAAAGGATCCTTTTCATTGCTCAGAGGACACAGGGCTGGTGGTTCCAAAACTCCAGAAATGTTTAAAATTTTCAGATACATTATATTCTTTTACACAGTTGAGCTACTAATGCCAGGTCAATAAAAATTGGAAAGGAAAACCCAGCCTATACAGTTTATTTTCCCACCAGGGCCATTTGCAATGTGCTTGTGACCACTGCACACACAGAAGCACCTGTAAGAGAAGCTTTGGCAACTCAAACCCCTGAAGTTCTGGTCCAGTTTAGGCAAATGAGATAAATTTTATAAAGAAAAATGAAGAAGTAAAAACGGAATCATCATCTTTGCATGTTCTTGACTAAAAAATAAATCAATTAGCAGTAAAGCAGACAAGGTCCAGGTGGCAGGTTTCACTGGAAAGGCTCCAGAGGAACAAAGGGAGGCTTTACTGGCAAGGGACTGATGGCAGCATCAACAATAACCTGAGCACCACCGGACCCCTGAGCAGTGCTCCTTGAAGGCTGTTGTGTGATAGTCTCTCCATGTGGCATTGAGTCCAAGTTTCCTGAGTTCATGGGCCTGGAATTGCCGGGAAGATTCCACCATGGATTTTTCTGACAGGATAATGTATTTACATACAGGCAACCCATGGGCTGCTATGGCTTGGTCAAGAGCCTAAGTCCTTGCCATTAAGAGACTGGAGTCAGGAATCTCAGATCCTTTTCTGGGCCCTCTTTTGGGACAAAACCTGTCTCTGGATGTTACTTTCTCATGTTTTACTGCAATGGGGTGCTTTGGCATAAATTATTTGGCAAACTTCAACAGAGATGACAGAAACTGTAATAAATCCTAACAATATAAATTCTGTGCACACGGCAGAACTGAGCGATTCCATCAGTTCTGCTGTTTCTCTAAACTGTTTTCTCGGAACCATTTAATACCCTTTCAATAAATACATAATAAATAAAATATTGCAGAAAAGAAGAGAACCATTATCTTCTATTTGATAAGAACAGGCCTTTGTGATAATTACCAAAAGCCAAATACAGATTTTATATGATTAAAATGGCCTTTCTAACATTTGTGACCTTCAGGATTGAGGTGCTTGAGTAACCTGAGTATTGTTGCTTTTGTATGTATTAAACACAATATAATCACACACTATTTCTCCCCCTTTAGCTTCATCCTTAGACCAGAACACAACCTGAAGCCAGTCAGGATGCAGGCTGGGATGCAGTGACAGGAACTGCCATCTGCAGCCCCTCCCCTCTCCTCTGCATTCTGCACAGACACTGGGAAGTGCAGCGTAAGAAAGAAGTGTCCTGTGGTTTAGCCACAGCTGAATGCTACTCTAAGAAATCCAGGTTCTTCTCTTGTTCTTCCTGATGTCTCAGGCAATGCTCAGGAAGTCAGCTGAGCCACACAGGTACTTTCTGATTGCCTGTTCCTCATTTCCCAGGGCCTGGACTGTGGCGGGCTTTGCCAAAGTCCGGGGCACTCCCAGCTGGAACACAGCGAAAAAAACGCTCGACTGAGTTCAAGTGCAATCTGTACCTGGGGGGAACTCAAACCACGCCACCCTCATCTGAGATATTTCATATGCAGCTCCCAAAATTGGGTGGAATTTCACAAGTTTAACCTATTCACCTGCTCCACATACACAAAGTAGAGACAAGGCAAACTAATCCTAAAGCCATGTTGCAAAAATAACAGTGATCCAGCCATTAGAGTGAAAACTTCTCAAAGCACAATCAGGAGGAAATGAACAAAAACCCAAACCCTGTTTTCAGAGCAGATCTAAGCTAACCTGAAATAAAGAAATCCATGCGCTGAACAATGACAATGAAACCAGCTATTGAAATCAATCATTTACCACTCTAATATTTTTTGTCTGTGCACTGAAAAATCCTTAAGTGGGATAAAAAATACAGAGTGCAAGACAGTCAGAAGTATAAACACATGGATCCTGACATCTCCTACATCTGAATGCTCAGTTTACCAACACGAAACTGCTATTTATGAGGGAGCTTTGTGTACGTGAGAGCAAGCTGATCATTACAGATTTGGAACTTGGCTGAACTTGGGATGATTTTAAGGGTGATGGCAAGACATGCCTGGACCAAAACTGACCCCTCAATAAACCTCAAATCCAAGTAACAGGCAAATCACTGGACACCAGATCTGTATTTTATGTAGTCAAAACAACTTTTTAATCTAGTCTTACTACTGGAAAAGGTTGAAAAAATTCTGCCCAAACAACTCCTATTTCAGTTCAGCACAGGAAAAACCATCTTCCAAATTTGTCAGAATACATGTGAGGCCATGCGGACCAAGGCAATCCCACCAGGAGGCAAAGATCTTGGTCCAGCCCAATTCTGCCTCTTTCCAGAGGCACAGTGGAGTTCCCTGGAAAGAGCACTCACAGCACTGACTTCACAACAGCATCATTTTTCCTGACATCTATTTTTTTCCTTTTTACACGAGATTTATCACATTAGCCACAGATCTGATGTCTTCACCGAGATAAACCACTCTCTCAACTTACAGATATTTTGCCTGAGCAAGGACTATGACTTTGGTGGTTACTTTTGTTTCTTTCCACAATGAACTCTGATACTGCCCTAGAGGCTAATTACATCAGCAAAGCAATCAGCATTCTGAGATGCCTTTTCCTGATGCTGTCTTCAAACCCCATCTGTTCAGCTTTCATCAGTGCTCTCCCTTCAAGCACCCCTTATCCAGAACGATCTGCTTTGGAACAATTCAGATGCTTGATGTTTCCTTGATAGGCAGTGTCACTTGCTGCTGAGATTTGCAGGCTGCAAAGGCAGTTGCAGCCACACATCGAGTGGTTCCAGCACTACTGTAGCGAATCAGATCAACCCTGATACACCAAATATAACTGAGGGTCTCCACAGAAAGTTCTTTAACTTCTTTAACGCTGCTGTGCTGTCATTAATTAATCCTCAGAAGGGATAAACTCAAGCATCTGCATGCAATAGGCTCAATATTTTACTTCTGCCTGTTTCTCCCATCTTCTGGAGAAGTACACGTCTTCCAATTTGTTTTGATTTTGTAACATCATATTGATGACTTTGCTGTTATTAATCTGTACCTCATACTTCTGCTTGAAAATCATTTACAAAAGCAGAGGAATCGATGACTTAATACAACCCTCAGCATCTTTTACTGCAACTTCTTCATTTGCTTTGCTCAAATACAGCCTAACTTTTCTGCTGTAGTAAAAAATCAAAGACTTGAATAAAAGACTTGCTCCCATTATTAATGCCTGATTAAACCCATAATCAAAACTGGGAATTATCTTCATTTCAGCATTATATTACACAAAATTGTGACACTACACTGCCTTAAAAGAAAAGTAATTTTTTTACCACTCTGATTTTACTTTATTTTAACTGAAATCATAAAATCAAGAATTCTTCAATAATAGACTCATTTATCTGATTGCTCTCTTCTTTCAGTAAGGGCCATTACCTCCACATCTTTCAGCCCCACTATACTTATTAGTTGGTTTTATTTTCCTCAGTTCTACAGGGCTACACCAGATCATCAGTGGAGCAGATCACCTCACTTTTTTTCTCTACAAAGTCTATGGGTAAGTAATTTGCTGCCTCTTTTTCTCCCATTTCAAGCTATCAACAAAAAAGGTGAAATTAGAAGATACTTATTTCACACTTCCTGACTTGTGGGGCAATAAATAATACATTATATTTTAAGAAGAGAATTTTAAATAAATCAAACCAAAGAAGCCCGAGACTATTTGGCCAATTCTGTGGCTTTTATAATAGTTATGTCTCTTGCTCCAGCAGAGACCCCAGCTCAATAGCAGTGTGAGGGAAGGGGGAACAGGCTGGTGCACAGGAGCAGCTCTGGGAGCAGCCAAGCCTCCTGTGAGCCATGCAGTGCAAACAGGATCAGATTTTCAATCAGCCAGCTGCAGACACAAATCCTTGCTGCCTTCCCGAAATGAAGGTTACAGGCTGAAGTCTGACTCCTGTACTCGATGTTGGGTTACAGCCCTCATAGAATCACAGAGTGTCCTGGGTGGGAAGGGACTCACAGGGATCATCCAGTCCAGCCCCTGGCCCTGCACAGACAGCCCAACAACCCCACCCTGTCCCTGAGAGTGTCATCCAAATTCTCCTGGAGCTCTGGCAGCCGTGGGGCCATTCCCTGGGGAGCCTGTTCAGTGCCCCACCATTCCTGGGAGAAGAACGTTCTTCTCATATCCAACCTAAACCTCCCCTGGCTTCATGTCATTCCTTGGAGTCCTCTCACTGGTCATGGGAATGAAGAGATCAATACCTGCCCTTCATAAAGGATGTTGAAGACCCCTGTGAGGTCTCCCCTCAGTCTTCTCCAGGCTGAATAGAACAAGTGCCCCCAGCTGCTCCCTCATAAGGAACACTCACGCTGAGAGACTGAGTTGGGCCCATCCTCAGCATCTGTGGGTCGTCACCCAGATCACCCCCATCACCTCAGCTGCTCTCAGCCTTGGACCTGGGTCAGCTCAGCACAGGAGCCATTTGGGAGGTGGTGCTGGAGATGCTTCCTGAGTGGAGAGCATGTGCACTGGGGGAACAGATAGACACACCCCAGAATATTCCTTGTCCTCGTGCAGCCAAAGCCTATCCTTTGCATGGAGTCGTTGTGGGGCAGTGATTGTGCTCTTCCCCCAGAACAGCTCCGTAGGCAGCAGCCACTGCACAGGGCAGCAAAACTCACAGCCCAGCCTGGAGGGAAACAGCACAGGGAGCACTCCCCACTGCTCCCCCAGACTCCTAAAACTGCACGGAAAAGTCACAACTGCATGTAAAAAGTACTTTGGCCAAACAGCAGAAATACTAAACGTGCCTCACTGCTCCTCCAAGTCTTCTGTGGGAACACCTGAACAAAATAACAAGGTAAACTTTGGCAAGGTAAACTTTTATTCTGCTGAATAAAAGCCTCACATATCCAAATTTTTCTACTCCCATTTTGGCAAATTTCAAGATGTAAAATATAATCCTGTGTGGATAGAAGGAAGATGTAAATGTTGAAGTTGGAACACAGATCTCACGGGGACAGTGTTAAATGAAAGAACCTTGGGTTACTGGAGGGTCAGAGGCACAAAGACAGCACGGTTACTTGGAACGGCAGCAGCACCATCTGCTTTGGGACTCCTCTTTCCTATATTCTTGATTTACAGAATGTACAGAGGCCTGGGTATTCCCCAAAATGCTTACTGACTTCTTCTTTACAGTCAGAGCTTCAAAACTGAACTCCCAACTCAAGCCAAACTCCAAGAGGCTTTTCAGGAAAAAGGCAGAAAGGCAGCTAACATTTTGGGTTTAGTTACTCATCCTACAAGTTTGGGTTTCTTGTATATTTGCAGTTACTAACGAGCCTCTAGTGGGCTACAGTTCCCAGTAATTAATGATTACTTGTTCCCTTTTCTCTAAATAATACAAATTTTGGCTCTCATGTTCTTACACAAAGATATATACAAACATGAAAAAAAAAGGGCAAACCAATGTATTTTATTTTGAGCTAACAAGGTCCATGATTTCATTAAACAAGAAACATGCAAATAATATACCTGAGCTCATATTTCTACATAACTAGTGAAAATAAAATAAAATTAGGGGGAAAAGCCTCACTAAATGAGGAGCATATCAACTGTAAAGAAAAAGAAGAGATAATACAGTTCTATCTTGCCTCAGAAAAAGTCCAAGTGCAAATTCTGGTTTTATTTTTAAAGCAATTTTATATTTTCTCTTCTTTGGTGCCTTATTAAAAAAAGTTACATATTGAAAACACCAAATTTAGTAGTTTGGAAAAAATTAGCAGCAAATTTAATCATACTTCAGAACGACAATTTCTATTAATTGACAGCTAAATGAATTTAAGAAAAAGGGAAAAAATGTAAAGAGTGATGTCTCACAGATTACTTTCCCCTCATATAATTTTTTTAAAAAAAATTTGAAGTTTTGGAGTGGAAGCAAAAGTTGACATTTACTGACATTTAGTCGTTAAAATGTAATCCTTCCAGAGAATTAATAGCAGAAAAAGGTGGGGGTGGAAAAGAAGGGAATCAACTTCTGCTCTGATTCCACAGAAGAAAAAAAGATAAAAAGCGTGGAATAAACTGAATGAAAGCACAAACCCACGAGTATTTGCAGATGAAGCTCTCCCAAACAAGGGGGAGGACGTCAAGAGTTCCCAGGAATACTGATTTTGGGCTCCCTAGAAATGCTCCCTACAAAACAAGTCAGCTCTGGACCTTTAATGGCCACCAGTCTCACCAGGGAGGGAGAGTTCATTGCCCCTGATGTCTCAGCAGGAATCAGTGACCAATGCACACTGACAGCTCACAAGGTGCACAGGATTCCCTTTGTGTGGCTAGGAAAGTGCTTTATAAATGTAACAAACTCATTTTCTAAAGTAAACAGAAAATTAGAAAACCCCCACAAGTTTTGAAGCAGCGACACCGACTGCTCTGTGCAGATACAAAGCACCAGTCAAGATTTCTGTATTATCATCATCAACAAAACGTGCTCAGGAAGCTAAAGGTTGCTACAGTCCACATGTAGAAGGCATTTCGATGAATAACTTGTAGATTTAGATTAAATGTGGTACAAAGGTGTAAATTATCTTATTAATTTTTTTTAAATGAAGTTTAAGTATCATTTGAAGGCTTGAACCTCAATGCAGCCTAATATGTCAACAGAGTCATTGCATCAGAAAAGTTCCTCCTAGGAATGGTTTCAAGTTAAAAAGTTGAAACTGAGGGAGTTCTATCTTTTGTGGAAAAAAACCCCAAACCTGGTAGACTTGGGAGCTTTAAAGGATACTGGTCTTCAGAGAAGGTGAGGAGCCCTTGGTAATAAAAAGCAACATAAACCAGAACTTTAATTTATATTAATATTATAGTAACAGTGTTAATCTCAGCCAAAGAGCATTTAATGCTCTTGTGCACAATAAAAGGGCAATGACAAGCAGAAGTCTCCTGGTAATCCCCTACACAGCAGGGAACCAAGGGATGATGGAACACATTAATGCTATTAATTTTTAATATAAAACAGAGCAGTGCTCCTCAGTGATGAAGGTGGTGTGTTGTGCACACGAGAAGTTGGTGGCCGGTGGTGACAGTAACAACACCTCCCCCTACCAAGCCATTCCGATTTTAACTTGCTCAAATGCAGATGAAGATCAAGTTTAAAAGACAGAATTTTCCCTTTTGGTCTGCCCAGTCACAGCACCCTCAAGAAGCAGAAATAAATATCTGGAACTCGCATGACTGAGTTAGAAAGCAGTTGTTGAGCACACAACACAGTCACAGCACACTGAGTGGCCCCAGGTGTTTGAGTTTAGACGGTTTACATAAACAAAACCAGAGAACACCAATCTCCTCATGAGCTTTGATGCTTGGGATAGATGGGAAAGAAGACATGGGAGAAGCTCCACATGAGCAGGACCATGGATGCTGTCCCACGCTACCCCCAGAGGTTTCTGGCACAGAGCCGTTTCTCACACTGACTGCCCAGGCTCCAAGCTTGAGCCATTCTCCTCCTCCAGAACTGCCCTCCTGTGAAACCTGCTCCCTTCTCGTAGGATGGAGGAAAAATCCTGCTTTGGTTCTAGACCCAAGCAGTCCTACACAGCCATTACCTTGTATTGCCAAAAAGGAAGACTGCCACAAAGAGCAAGAACCATTTAACAATAAATTACTACTGCTGTGTTGGATGTTTTATTGAAGCATCACTTGTATCACTTTTCCTTATTTTCCCTGGGAGACTTGGCTTTTGTGCACACAACATCACAGCATTTACCCTCCCTCACACCTCCACAGCTGATTCAGATAGCAGAGGGCTGGGGAAGACTCAGAACTAATTGCTCTTGTGGAAGGTGTTTTATCAATAGTGTATACTGCTGTTTTCTCCTCCTCCAGCCAGAGTACTGTAAGAGGCCAGTTTTTGCAGATATTGAGTGTCTTGTCCCATTTTTCAACAGTAAGACACAGAGACCCAGCCCATGCCAAGGCAGTCACACCGGTCACAAGATACACCCTGGCAAGAAGAGTTTCTGAAATCCAGCTGGAAAGGAAAGTCACTCACATTCCCTCCACCTTCAAGAGGCCTTTAACAACAGCATCTCAGCACCAGGAAAAAAGTTATTACAGGGCTGAGAGACTGGAGAAAAATTCTACTCGATACCAACCCACCAGAACTGGGACTGTTTCTAAATTAATTGACTTGCCCCATACCCCACTCCTACTTTGGCAGTCTGCTTCCCTGCACTCTGGTGCCAGCAATCTTGGGAGATGTTGGGAAACCTACTCTGTAGGTTTTCAAACATTAAAAAAAAAAAAGAAAAGAAGAAAAAAAAAAAAAAAAATCAACTTTAAAGCCTCCCAACTAAATGTGATAAATCTGGAAAACCACCTAATTCCAGTACACAGGACAGCTGTGCAGTATCTTGCCCTTTGTAATCACAACTTATGTACCATGAACTCTGATGCAGATAATTGTTAATTGTTAAGAAAGAGAAATAAAGAGTAAGAATACAACCAACTACCAAAGTAGTTTGCAATTCTATTCTGTGTTCCAGATACAACGCTTAGCCTTTAAAAGTCAATAAATAATAGGCTTTAAAAGCAGATATGCAAAAATTGAATTAAAACCCGCATTGGGGTGCACAATTACATCATATATTTAAGCCAGTTTAAAGTACTAACTACCCATAATATCTCTAAAGTTTCAGCTTCTGGTTTTAACTGTCTTTAGCAGTTGGGTTTTACCCTAATTCATATTAAAGGTGAAAATAAGGAGTAGAATGTACCTGAAAAGAAATTTCAATAACATTACACTGTTTACATCTCCACAGGCCAAGTCTCATAAAGTATCTTCCTGCCCTGCCCTTCAGAGGTGGGGGGAAAAAAAAGGATCTAAGTGTGAATAGCTGTCGCAAAAAACCCCTATTTCATCTTATGTTTACACCCAAGTTTAGACAAGTACAAGTTGCCCGGGAAGACACACCCTTATATGAAACGATTGTGCAAGGGATGGACGTTACCCAGAGGCACAGCCACCAGCAGAGCTGAGGCCACAGCTCCATTTCCCTCTCCTGAGACAGGAAGATATTGTACCCCTGCAGCAGCAGTACGCTTAACACAAGAGAAACAATAATATGCCTTCTGAAGCTCAAAGTTTCATTATTTATCCTGACAGTTTTGTATTTATCAGTTGTAACGACACGATCTGGAAGATCACAGCCAAATTTGTACAGTATATTAAAACCACAGGGGGTTTCTCCACATTTGAAATGCTCAGAGAAGCTCTGTTTTCTTTCAGGATCTTCACAGCATCACAGCCTCTCAGCTCCTGGGGCAATGAATTTCACAGGTTAACTGTGTTTTAGAAAATCCTTTTAAACAATGCAATATTCCAAGGTCAATAGCATCGAGGCTCAGTTCCCACCCTAAGGAAATGGGTGCCTCGCAAAACCCAACCAAGCAGCTTTAATTGGAGCAGGTTTCACATTACTGGGCAAGGTGAAAGGATTGACAATTTTTCGCGTTCTCATTCACAGGCAGGCACTGAACACGGGTCAGAAAGAATAGTGCTCTGCTCCCCTTTATCACAAACCTACTGCTACAGGGTTCGTATGTATGCAAAAGCCCTACTCTGTCCACAGAAAAACTCGTTTAAAAAGCAGAGGACACAGCAGCGCCCTCAGAACAGAGAGAGGACTTTGAAAGAACAGGAAGCTTCAAAGCATCAAGGAACCATCAAGCCCCATCTACCTCCCAAGTGTCAAATTCTGACCGTACATTGATTGGAAAGGGAAGAGCAGAACAAAATGAAAGGCTTTTACTCTTCACGAAGACAATGGGGACGTTGTGCTGTAGCGTGGCTGCAGCAAGGCCAGTACGTGGCACAGCAGCTGAGCCAGAAAATGCAGCCCCCTTCCCCTCCCTACCTTGGAGCTCTGACATCTTTGGTGCTAACAACTCGTTGCTGTGGAAACCAGACTGCTTCTGACAAAGCCACATTGACTACCAGCAACATGTGGGAAAATGGAAGGCCCCGCGAGGAATCAATCCTTTACACGAGAATAAATACAATTTTGGTTAAAAATTAAGCGAGTAAAGGGAAGTATTTCTCAGCGCTGGAACGACGGGCAAGGAGAACACTGGCAAACGTCAGGCCTCGTGGCACTGGAAAGGGATCTTAAGGACATTTCGTCCCTGAAATATAAGGTAGATTGAGGGCTAAGGAGTCCAACAGGAGTCCAACACAGAACACAGGTGTGTGAGGCAGCTCCTCCCTATCCAGTTTTTAATCGCTCTCCTTTGAAAACAAAATTACACCCAACCCCACCCCACAGTACAACAGAAGCCAAGGCTGGTACAAATCAGCCCTGAAAGGCTTTCGCAAGGCCCAGAGTGACTCACACCTGGGCAAAAACCCTCACCCAGCCAAAACCTCAGCACAACACAGCCCTGGCCATGGAGATCGTGAGTAGCTCCACGCCCTGCCATTCCCAAACAGCTTCTGTATCACAGAAATGCCATCCAAAAACCCCATAAACAATCCTTTTTTTTTTTTTTTTTTTTTCTGATTTCTCCCCTTACAACAGTCTCAATAAGTCTGTCCTCAGCCCTTGTTGACTCAGATCCCAGGAGTTCCTTCAGGGCCTGTTACTTGGAATGCCAGCATCCTTAAGAGAGTATTCAAGAAAAAAAAAAATCCTGGGAAAAAACCCATGGAGAAGAGCCAGAGTTTGAACTGGCAAGACTTAAGATCTGTGCACGGTGCAACTTTAATAAGACTGGCTCCTTATCCAGATCATCTGAAATTACTCATAAAGATAGCACACTCAGAGTGGTTTGTTTGGTTTTGGGTTTTTTTTTAAAACAAATTCAGCAAGAAAACTTCTCTGGAGGAAAATTTAACTTTCACACAAATTAATATTTGGGTTTTCTCTTAATACAGGCCATGAAAGCTCCAGTGCAAATTGCCAGGTATCACAAAGATTCAGGAACTCGGAGGCCACTCGTGATTTACATGCTGAGCAAGAATCCTCTCCCCCTTCACTCCCGAGGTATTAAAATGCTGCAGTGTTACAGCTTAATCTCATTTATGGAGCTTTGAATCATCTTAAATACTTAGGAAGTCTGTGTAAAATACCACAATCCCTGCAGTTTATACACCCTAATCCAAACAGACCACACCACCAGCTTTCACTGCTGCTGATGGAAAGAAGTTCTCACGGTTTTCCAATTAATTAAGCAGGTCATCCACTCTGCATCTCCAGCACTGGCCACATCCCTGCCACTTCCCTTCCCATCAGTGTCACTGTGTCTTCGGAGAGTGTAAGAACCACACAGACTTCAAACAACTCTGCAGGACCAAAAGACATAAAAGGCACAAAGCTCTGCAGACAGATGTACTGTTGCTAATAGAATATTACACAGCATCCTAATGTCTGCTGTTCTAAAGACACATTTAACATGGAAAACCTCCAAAACAGGGAAATGTATTCAGGGAACTTCTTCAGGGTCAAGCGACTGGAAAAATATTTAGGGATGCAAAATGCTGCATGATGGTGTAAATAAATCAAAGATTGTATCACTTTTTAAAGAAAAAGATAAATCACTGCATACAGTGAAGGGATTAAAATAGAATAATCTTCATAGGCAAGATATTAATCCACTAACTTCCTCAAATTCACATTGGCTCTTGCTTCTAATAACTGTGGCACCTTCCTTTTCTGTGCTTCCCACAGAATTTATCACAGCATGAACATAATCTCTGCTTTCTGCTGAAACTGAACCGGCAAAAAAGACAACAAAAAGCCATTTATTCTCAGGCCAGGTCACACACGGGGTGCTACTACAGCCAGAGGAAAACACACATATGGAAAAAGGGGTGTGTGTGAGCCGTGACGGTCAGGAGTGGACCTATTTCTTCCCAAATGTTATCGGGTTTTTCAAATTTGGGAAGCTCTGTGCATGATATGACCATAAGTAAACGAACCTGAAGCACACTTGCATTGTAAATGAAGTTTAAAATTCTTGCATATTGCTCCTTTGCACTTAAGCTGATTTGTGAAATCCAGTTACCTGTAACGAGACACCCATTAACACAAATCAGCGAGGTTTTCCTTTGGATAAATGGCACAGGAGGATTTATATTCTAAAGCGACAAGGGGGAGGCAGAGCAGAGTCCGAGGAGGGTGTCAGGCGCTCAGTGGCATCTGACCGAGGCACACACGTGCTCTGCTCTCAGCACCTCCCCGCAGCTGCAGTGAGACACTTATCTGGAGCATTATCGAGCCTTTGAACCTGGCCAGGCGGGGAACACGCCTTGATCTTCCCCGAGCTTTGCTGCCACTCGAGTCAGGCTGTGACTTGTGCCAGCTTGCTGAGAGATTGGGGGAGAACAGAGAAGGTGCAAAGTAGCATCAACATAGTTTTGCTTTTTCGAGATGACTTAATGGTTTCTAGCATTTGGCTTTCTGTTTCTGCTTGTTAAGCTTAATGAATTGCCACTGGGGGGAAAAAAAAAAAAATTTACATACGGTTTCATTATTTCAGACCGAGCCCATCTTTTTAGTTTTTAAATTATTTGCTGTATTTCAAATAAAGACCAGACCAGTCAAGAATGTCAGATCTTCAAAGTAAATTGATAAGTCCTCATTTTTTAAAAATTAACCAGTCCAACTGACACTTTGAAAGGTGCCAGTCTGGCCCCAATAAGTACAAAGTGCTCAAAGACTCTGAATGACTCACTGGTTTAAAAACAATTCTTCTAGCAGTAGAAACGACCCACTTTCTAATCGACTGGAAGTTATTTTAGGTATTTTATGCATATTTACGTAATAGTCTCCAAGACTGGCACTGAAGGATAAAATTCGAGACCAGTCTGATGCTATCCATTTTCTAGGCACTCCTCTGTAGACAGGGCTGCCATTTAAGTGGAACTCTTCTGAACCCATGTTCATTCCATGCTGTGTCCAGCTTTGATCTACAACACAGCTCCTGGACTCTGCTACTCAGCCTAAGCTGTGTTACTGACGCTGAATTTACTGTAGCATGAGATAAACCAGCATAAACACTCTGCAGGAGACATGATAGGTAAGAGAGAACCACAGAATACTTCACTAGAAAGTGCTCATTTCCTCCAGAATTACACGATCATTCCAACAGAGCTGCTTCACCCTGGATAAAACCTAACCAACCATTACACTCGGTTCCCCAAACTGTCATCACAGCTCTAAGCTTAGCACACCATTATTCCTCCTTATGCCAAAAATGTTGAGATGTTTCATTCCTAATCTGGCATAATTCTCTTCTAAAAATGCAATCTGCAGCATCTAAGAAGATTGTCACCATTTCCCATTCTACAAGCAATCAGCAGCCTAAAATAACCTTCACTTTCACTGTGTACAGCGCTTTCTCCACTGCTGCATCATTTTCCTTGGTCATCATCTTACTTCAGGCAGCAAGTAGGGTATTTTACAAGCACCAGCTATTTAGATAACGTGCAAATCAAATACTTTGGGCTGTACAGTCTCCTGTTATGAGCAATCATGACCTGGCTTCAGGGTAAATGAACTGAAAACAGACTATCCCAATATTAGCTTTAATAGTTTTAATCAGAAACATTAAAATTGAGTGAGAGACAGAAGCATAGCTCAAGACTAAATGAAACTGAGGCAGAATGCCTGTCACTGTCCACAGGCAAGACACCTACAGAAAGCAGAACAACAGTCTCTGGATAGTCCTACGTGTGGGTCCCAAGAATCATTTTTGGAAGGAGTTTTTTTGCAAAATTTCTGTCTCCATTAACTCTTTTCTTTCCTTCTGAGAAGAAAGTTATACTAATACTTTTATGCGTAACAGCAGAGACTCCTACTCTACAGTTATCATTTCTATCATTCACCAAACATTCCTCAAACCTAAAAGGCAAGGAGGGTGTTCAATTTTGTGTTTGCTTTGTGCTTTATTTAACATTTGGGCTATGCCTATTTGTCTTCAAATCAGCAAGTTACAGTCACTCTTCTGCTGGCCCTCAGCAGCACAACACATTTTCCATGAGGCAGAGGATGGCTTAACTCACTATTTATTCTAGAGGATAAGGTCTGTGTAGATGTGGCACTTGGGGCACGGTTCAGTGGTGGAAGTGATGGGTTAATGGTTGGACTTGATGATCTTTAAGGTCTTTTCCAACCTAAACAACTCCACAAAGTAGCAGGTCCATTCATACACAAGGAACCTGGAAGTGTCAGGTGGCTGGAGGCATCTGCAGTACACAGGGGATGTGCCCAGTGCTTAGGGAGGAGCATTTTACCACTGCTGCTCAGGATTTCCTCATCCCAAAAGTGCCAATGCACCCATAACCAAAGTATTCAGCTTTCCTGAAGTTCTAAAGGTCTTTGCTTTGTGGATATGCCTGAGTTGTCCTTCCTTTCCTTCTGGAAAGAAGCACCATCTGTTTGCTGAAGATGAATAGCATAGCAATGATGTGCAACACGGTTTTTACATCCTGAAACATCCACCAAAATCCTGAAGCTGCAGAGCAGAAAAGCCCCAGTACCCTGCAGGAGGCTCTCTACCTCTCTGTTCTCTCTGTTCTTATTATTTCTAAATTCCAGTTCTGAGCCCTTCCTACCATCTTCCAAAAAAATAAAGGAGATCATCAAATACATTGAAGTATTATTTTGACACCATTTAGCAGGAATTTGTGCCAAAAAAGAAATGAGGGAGAAAGAACAAGGAGCTGTAGGTTGGGGTTTTTTTAATGGAAGGCGAGTCCCAGGAGTTCACATTTATCCTCACAGGTAACCAGTTATTTTGGTCTCCTCCTCTCCCTAAAAACAGTGAGGAGTGCAAACACCAGCAGAGAACACTCAGGCTGATGTCAGTGTTAAAGAAGTGGAGGTTAAACTTGCCCTAAAGCCCCAAAAGGTAAAGTGAACAGAAGGGGGCATGCTGGCAGAGAGGAGATAAAAATAGAAGAGTGACTAGACTTCACTTGACAGCTATTTCTGGATCAACTATGGAAAGAGATCTGAGAAGCTTTTCTATTTCTAAGGGAGACAGAGACCAAAACATAGCTACCTTCTAGAAGGCCACAGTCCTGCACAGCAGTTTTGTTTATGCTTCTGCTTTTCTAAATCCTTGTGTTCTCGCTATTTGGAAACAGTGCTGTTCAGCCAAAATGTCATTATGTGTCTAAGTGAGAAACCAGATGAGATTTTCTGGAGCAGGACAGCAATGCGTGTGGCATTTCAATTTAACAGAAACAAAGCTGACAGCACATTGTAAACTGGGCTGCAAATCACAATGCCAAGCACAGTAAACTAAGCCACACAGTATTTTAGGAAAATAACAAAAACCCTGCAGTATCTCCAAAAGGATGTCTTGTGTTTTCCCACTCCAAAATGATTAGTGAAATTCTAACCAGTTCCAATTATGGATATGGACTAACAACAACAACAACAGGGACCTCACAATTACAGCATGGAGTGCTTGACTGACGTATGGCTCTGGGGATGAATATTTTTGCACGTTCAAGCCCTTTCCTCTTGAGTACCTCTGCTAAAATTCCTTCCATTGAGAAATTTCTATCCAGACCCTGGCTGTGCTAGCTTTGTTCCCATTTAAAAGAAAACCTGCAGGCAGAAAGCAGTGCCATCTGCCCAGTCAGGAGCTGCTTTAATGGGCAAGTTTTATGTGAAGGGGAACAACCTATTACACTTTATCTTCAGCAGCAGGAGTGATGTTCTTCCTTTTCCAGGAGCAGGTTACAGCAAGCACTCTCATGCCTGAAGTATTTGTCCACAAATATGCATAAATCTCAATGGATATGTGCAAGCAACCTCTGGAAAAAAATCCATCCAACATCCCTTTTTTTTCATGTTCGACTTGAATCTTTCCATTTCTCTTTACCTGTCATACCAGTTGGGTTTTTCCTGTGACAGCTCCATCAGCCTCCACTTTCTATTCCTGGGAGTGAATGATAACCCCGCCATTGCACCTGAGAAGAGCAAGGAGTGGCAAGGCCCTGTTGTCCCTACACAGAAAATTCTGCTCTGAAGCTGTTTCTGAATATTTTTTCCCAAGCTTATTGTCCCTTTTACATAACTGCTTTGGCTAGATTATTTGCTCTGAAGTGTCACCTGGAGCAGGTTTGGAACGTGTGTGGCCCAGCTCAGGTTTCACAAGAAATAAAGGAAAAACTTTCTCTGAATATTTTAATCCTTGCAAGTATCTTCAGGACTGGGAAAATATCTTTCTATTCCTGCCAATTAACCAAGCAGAGTTTTTATCCCTCCTTGTTGGGTAATCTTCTCACTAGACCATCTTTGCAGAGAGCAGTGGATTCTCTCTGGGCTGCTGGCAGTTTTACTTAATTGCATGTTTAACTTTTTATTCAGCACTTAAACCCATAACGGTGAGAAATGCACACATGCAAGCAGCAAACTATTATCTGCCATTCAAACTCCCTAGAGAACTCATAAACATCTTAATATTGCTGCCACACTTCTGTCCCTTTCAGAAGAAAGGTGCACACATTCCACAGCTGGATGGGAAACAGGATGACAAACACATTAATGGGGTAAGTTCAGTGATACATCAGCTATTGCTGACTTGTAACGACTGGAGAAGTGGAACTTTGGTCCTCAATATATATTAGAAGTTCTGAAAAAAATCAGCCAACTCAATCAGTGCTAAACACAAACGTATTGGAGACTCCACCATAGGTTCCTCCAACCCATCAAGCAGAAGACAGCAGTTTCCATTCTCTTCTCCTTCTCCCCAACTCTGAGGGTTAAAATTAAAAAAAAAAAAAAAATTCCAGATGCTAATATACATTGGAATATATTTCCTACTTCATTCCAGAGGTACAAAATTTTCTCTGGAACATACTTGTTGCTACTGGATTGCCCTCTGGAAAGGCAACTTCTGTTTTAAAAATGCTTCCAAGCCCTTACAACTGCAAAACCTTTGAAGTATGAATGATCAAGCAGCAACAAAGCCACTGAACTCTTCAGAAACAGCAGATCAGTTTCATCATTAACCATTATCCTTCACCACAGTATGCTAAGTCTAGAAATGAAAGTTGCCATCACTCCAGAAGGACCTGATTAATGGATCACCTTTGAGATGCAAAGATGTGACACTGCCCATGACAGGTGCACATAGCCCAGTACCTGCAGTCTGTTTGTCAAAACCTCCAGTTCCCCTGTGACAAACTTCTGAGTCAGCTACGTGAAGCAAATACAAGAGTGTGATAAAGCACAATGGGAATGCTGGACACATGTGAATTAATCAGCAAATTACTGTATTATAAGCTTTTCTAGTTCTGCTATTAAATTTTTTTTCAGTACCCAAAGCTGCCAGGTACTTCCAGGCTTCTCTATCACAATGCAAAGGCTTTGGTGGGGAGAGACCATCTCCAGGCCTTGGCTGAGCCTCCAGCTGACCACTGGCAGATCCACTCTGCTCCCAGCACACATGGAGTGTGCTGAGGGGAAGGAAGGACGCCTGAGAGCCTCCTGGACCCATCAGATGAACACCAGCAAGGAATCTGTAACACCCATAAGTAATTCTCATGACAATTACTTCAGCTGCTCTCAGTCTTCTGGTACTCAACCATCCTGGGTCATTTAGGCTGCCTTTTTTTTTTTTTTTTTCCTCTCTCCCTAATAATGTGGTTTTAGAGCATCGGGGATATTTTCAAGTTTACAAGCTGCAGAACAAAAGGCAAGTGAGCTTTATGCTCGCTAATGAATGGTTATTGCTCCATTTATTTAAGTGGTACTTATCACCATAAATATTTACTAAAGTCACTTGCCCTACTGGTGTAACCACTGCTTTCCCAGGAAATATCTTTCAGTAAATGGATTGCAAAAATAAAGTAGGAAAATAAATGAACGCCTAGAAATGCTCCTTAAGAAAAGTCTTCAAGCAGAGGAAAGAATAAAGATCAACGAACATTTAAGTATTTCACAGCTTAGGCCTGTTCACAAGATCCAAAATAGTTTCCTTTGTGAGTATTGGATAATATGTTCATTCAAAATCCAGCAAGTTTCCTTCCAGAACACACCAGGACACTGTTATCTCCCTGCTCGTCTTTTAAATATGAACACAAGAATTTCACAGCTGATAACATTGTTCTGGAAACTACACAGAATATTCCGGAAAAGGCTCAAGCTGGGACTCCAGGGTTGCAACAACAAATGTTTCCACATATTCAGATTCTTCACTCATCACTCTTTATGAAAGGTAAGCAACAGAACAAGGAGCTTTTACAAGGTTCTCCGAGTGAACTCTGCCCTCCAAACCATAAATAAGGAAAAAAAGACAAAACACACGTACCTTCAAAGCACATTTCTGGCCTGTCTCCTTGTTGAAACATTCCAGTACTTTGCCATTGATTCCTAACCCTAGCACACGTTTGGAGAGTTTGTAGTCATCTGTAACTGCATGTTTTTTTATCTCTAGTTTGACATGGGCCGTTCCCCCAGGCAAGGATTTCACGCTGCTCTTGCTCTCCACGTCACTCTCTGCCTGGGATTCCTGTTCACCTTCACTTTGTTCCATATCAGGGAAGAGTCTGGGACGACAGAGATATCCGACAGATTCCTGTGGGGTATCCTCAGCAGAGCCCTTTCTCTTAAGCAATCAAACAGTCCACTTGCTCGCCATTTAGTCCTGAGTAAAAATGCAAACAAGTGTTAGTAATTGATGTCAACTAACTGTTGTCCCACCTCACCCCTTTTCTCTTTAACAAGGTGACCAGGTGCCAGAGAGAACAGAAATGGATGGTCACCTCAGGGAAGCATTTTCTGGCTTTACAGACCAGTAGCCCCAGCTGCGATACACACAGCTCTCAGTCTGCGGGTATAAATCACTGCTTTTACTGCAGCAAAAAGTAACTGAGTAACTGCTGAGTCTTGGAACGACATTACAGCTGAGCTCTGTACAAAGGAGCAGAGCTTTGAGCTTATAAACCCTTATCAACCACTTGTTGCCTCGGTGTTTTACGCAGAAATCCTCACAATCCATTGTGAGGATTCCCTGCCTCATCCCGACACTCCCAAATTACGCAAGAGAACCACGAATACCTGGACCGAACCCCAGAGCGGCACTGCCTGGGCAGGCACCGAACCCCGGGGCTGTCCTTTAACTGCCTGGGTCCACATTCGAGGGGCAGGGACCACCAAACCACCCAAAACCTGAACTCCATGGAGATGCCATGGCGTGGCTCCCAAAGCCGAGCGGGTCCCGCCGGGGACTCGAGGGGGATCCCCGGGGCGGGTGCCGGTGCCGGCAGCCCCGTTACCACGAGCAGAGGGGCCGCTCCCTCGGTCCCCCGCCGGAGGGCGGGAAAGCCGTGAGGCGAAGCCGGGAGAGCGGGGGGGGCGGCGGCGGCGAGAGCCGGCCGGGGGCAGCTCCACGCCGGAGCTCGATTACCTGCCTGTGGCGGCGCGGCCCCAGCCGAGGCTTCCCGGAGCGGCTCGGGGAAGGCGGGCTCTGCCTGGGTCCGCCCCGGGCAGGTGCGCGCCGCCTTCCCGCCCCGAGCCGCGCCGGGACCGGCCCGAGCCCCCGACAAGCGGCCGGGCCCGGGCCGGGCCCGAGCGGGGAGCGGGAGCTGCCTCGCCTTCAGGTTCCACTGCTCGGGCTCCCCTGAACAGCCCTGGGGGGGAACAACCCCCGCGGTGATTTTAAGGTGATTTAGGGCGGCGATTTCAAGCACGATAGTCATTTATTGGGGTAAATGTCCCTGATTAGAGGGGGGAAATGAGGCTGCGGCGGCGGCTCCGGGCTGGTACCGCAGCGCGCCCGCGCGGTGGCACCGCCGGCCCGGCCCTTCCCTTCCCCCGATGGCTCCTCCGGGAAGGGGAAGAATCGCCACGTCCGCTCCGGAGCCGGCGTTAAACCCGCTGTTGCAGTGAGACTCGATAGCGGGCAGTGATCCTTCAGGCGCTTGCTCACCGAAAGGATGCTCTCACTACATGCAGTCACTAAACGCGACCAAAGACGCGGGTCAGCGTTCCTCGGCACTTTCGGATGCACAGTCAGGATACTAAAAGTGATGGTTCCCACAGCAACTCATCACTGGTGCACAGAGTATGGTTCCAGGGATGTGAAATGCTGAGCTTTTTTCCCTACATGTGAAGATGAGTCACGCATCGAAATGGAGCTGTATTCGTATCACTGGAAGGAGCTTAAAGTTCACATGCTTTACAAGTTAAAAATACATTTGTCATTTTACATAACATAACGGCATCTGGAGTTCTAGCAGTTAGGAAAATAATTAAAAGGGCTAATGAGCCCTTTCTCTAAGGAATAAAAATTAGTTCAACTTAGCAGGATGCAGGTCTGCAGTACATCACCATGTGATGTGACGCTACAGCTACTCTGCCTCAGGTTTCCCTTCCAGGCTTTCAGCAGTTCAGCTGCTGGAGGGCCTGGTCCCGATTCAATTCACCTATTCTGGGCTAATCAAATCCCTGAGGAAAACAGCTATTTCCAATCTTTTCAGGTTTAGCTGTCAGCCTTCTTAGTCTTTGCATCACCTCCCACTGCGGTAGTCTCAGAGAAATGTGTATGTAACTGTGAGCTCCCGTGTTGCAAAGCTTCAATAACATGGTTCTGCTTTTCCTTCCCATGGCTTCTGCCTGTCTGTGCTTTTCTGTTTGTCCCAGATGGTAACTTCCTTCTCTTTGCAACAGGTAACTATTACTCCTCTTCTCTGCACCCAGTCACTGGGGGCCAGACCCTTCAGAAAACTTCTAAATCTCTCTGGTCTCTTCTGCATTTCTTAATTTAAAAACCATACTTGCTCACACCCATCTGAAGCTCCCATCCCTGGCCCCGCTTTGGATCTTTCCATGCAACTCTCACCCAAAAGCCTATGGCTGCCCAAAGCAGGCAGGAGTTACATTGACTAGCACATTGAAGCAGATAGAAGGCGATTTATGGCTCTATTCTAGGAAATATTAAATGTTGCAAAAATTCCAAGCAGATGTCTACTTAAGGGGTTGCTATTTTTTTATAGTGTGTCAGAAGTAAGGAATTTCATTAAGAAACTATGACTCTTTCTAACTATTACAAGAATGAGTTTCTAAAAAAAATAAACTGTGCATGAAAAGCAAGGAAGGAAAGATGAGGGAATAAGACAGGATATGTGAAATTACTTGGTTCTACATGTCTTAGTTATGAGCCGTCTCCTGATGAGAAAAGTTAAACTGGGAGGATACAAACCACATTTTTCAGCTCACGAGGTATCTCACTGGATGAAAAGCTTCTTTGGGTTCACCACCTGGTGTTGCCTGGATATGCTCTTGGCAAATCCATCATTCTACCAGCAGCCAGTAATAAGTTTAAACAGGGCAAAACACCTTAAAAACCCAGTGTGAATAATGGTTAATAAAGCCTTACATCAACCCTCTGCTGATTTCAACCACCATAAACTCCTAAAAAGCCTTTCTAGCGTCAGCCCATGTATCAGACAGTCTGACTCTACATAAGGATGACCCCAAAGTAAAAAGCAGCTCCTTGAGCCTCTGTGTTCATGGCAGGTAGAGCTCCATTAGCATCCTCTGGAGATGCTGATGGAGAACAGACCGACAGGCCCACTGCAGTTCCTTGAGCCAGGGGACACTTTTCATTCAAATGGATGTTTTTATTTATTGATATTTGCTTTTTGAAGTTAAAAAACCCAAAAACCAAAAAACAACCAACCCTAAAACAGGACTATTACAGGCTAAGAGCCCACTACAGCAAAAGTTCTTTCATCTTCACAAAAAAGCCTATCACTGTAAATTAAACATTAATTCTATTTTTACCAGAAGTCCCCAACAGCAGTAACAGAAAACTATTTAAATTTCAAAAGAGAATTTGGTAGCTCAGTTATGCCTGCTTTGTCCTAAAAAAAAAAAAAAACAAAAAAAAACAAAAAAAAAAAAAAAAAAAAAAAAAAAAACAAACCACCTGCTTATAGGAGAAACCAGCAATTAAGGCCCTGAAGCTTTGGGGCAGCAGCCCCTTTCCTCTAACCAGCATCTTAACCTGGTGAAGCTTTTTATTTTAGCCATCACACAGTTTGGATGTGTTCTCCCTGATATTATCATGTCTTGGATGCCACACATATCTGCTTTACAGACAGACAGAGAAGACAGAACAACTTTACAGATAGAACAACTTCACTTGTTTAAACAGAGAAAGTTAATTCTGGCTATTCCACTGGGTATTTTCACTGCCTCTTTGCCGTGCTGCAGCAACTCAATAACTGGGATCAAAGACATTTCAGACTTTCAAATGTCTCATTTCCTAATAAAAACGAAATGAAATAACTGAGTTTGCTGTCATCTGGAGAGCTAGGAAAGCTGAGGTCATCAAATGTTCTCTGAGGGATGGCATATCCTGAGGAGGGATATCTGAATGGTACAGGGATCTCCGTGTCCTTATATACAAAAGTGATTTCTTTGGGGGTCAGCCCTTTGACAGCAATGTCTCATGGAAATCACATCAGTGATGATAAATAAATTAGCTGAAAAACAGTGCGTTGTTTTTCTGAAACTTTGCTTCCTCTGAGTAACCGCTCTCTATTTTTTCTGCTGTTATGAGAAATCCATGCTCACAGGATGCGTTATATAGATGTCACCAAAGAGAAAATCCTCTGTGCTGTCAGGTTGAAGCGAGGACATGGCTTTGTCTGGTTGGGCGGTTGCAACAACCTTATTAAATCCCCCAGGAAGTTCTTCTGAAACTGCATCTGTGATATTAAAAGAAAGGGCAGCTCTACAGAGTAATATTTTGATATGAAGGAGAACAAAAGCAGCCTCTTGTAGGATCTTTAGTTTAGTCTGTCATGTACACAGTGGTCTGAAACACAAACTATATGCATGGGTTTTCGCTGTCTTTTGGCTCTGCTCGGGAGGTATCTGCCTCAGACTTATCAAAAAGGCATGAAAAAAAACCAAACCCAAGCTCAAAAAGCTCATCAGCAAACAGCTTGGCTCTTCTCCCCTGGCTGACATGAAACCAGGTTTATAAAGCTCTTTCACAAGTAATGATCTTTACTGATGCTTTGTTGCTAGAACAACTTCTCTTTTAGCCTCAATGCCCCCTGTCCTTGTGTCTGTGGGATTTTAGCATGGTTTCCAGGAGGAATTAAAACTCTGGCGATGAAGCAGCTTCTCTTTAAGGAAAAGGAAGTTTCGAGAACACCACTCTCACCATGTGCAGAGCCTGTCTTAGTACCTGACTTCATTCCTCAAGATTAACTCCTCCATGTTAGCACATAGCAGGTATTTTCCTGCAGAAATACAGACAAAGATAGAAAAGCTGCTTTTTTTATGCCCAGTCTCAGACACCTTATTACAAGTGCCTTGTCTTGGTCATTGAGAAGGTTTTGGGACACTCCATCCATGTTCCTCCACACCTTATGGATGGGGAGATAGAAGCTGGACATTTCCCTTTCAGCAGACAGGAAAAAAAAAAAAATTAAAAAATACATTTTTTCCCCAGAAGAATCATAAATCAAAAGCATAAAAAACTTTCTAATCTGTCTACAGGAGATGGTGCTTCATTTTATGCTGCAGTGGAGCAGAAGAAATTAATCTCTTTCACTGAAACATCCTGCAACTAATGGGTATGACAGCATTGCCTGGTAGTCCTGGGGTGGCTTTCCAGAGCACTCAGGAATACAATTTTTGCAGCATTTGAATCAAGCAGCAAAACAGCCAACAGGTGCCACACTGCCATCACCTTCCAGGTCACCAAGTGCCACAAGCCTTGGGACAACAAATATACTGAGTTCCTTACAATAACCCAGGCTACTTTTTCACAGCTTGAAATGAAACCCATTCCTTTCTGCACACCCTACTTCTCACAGAGCCAGCTCAGAAGTCCCCGTATCTATGGCACAGCTCACCCACACCCTGGAGATTCCTCCATTGTTACTCACAAGGTTGGGAAATAAAACCCACAACGTTAAATGCACCACCTGTTGTTGATTACAGGAATTGGTGCTGCTCGAATAACGAGCTGCCTCCTCTAAACAAGGAACAGCTGCTTGATGTTGGTAACGTTGGGTCACTAGAGCTTAGGGCAAGCGCCAGGCAACCAAAGGAGTGACTTACTTTCAGTCTTTCAAGCTACTGGTGAAACTAAATTCAGTCCCCAGGCACACAGACCCCTGTCAAGAGTTACGATTCTGGGTGACACTTTTAATTTACACCAACTCTACAAGATCACAGGGATGTCCACGCCCAGCAGAAGCCGTGTAACACCTGCAGTGAAGGGACTCTGGCCGCCGGTTTTCCCAAGCACATATTTAGCAGCAGATGGTGCTGTTGTGTCAGTGAACTTTCCTGAGGGACTATACCTCACTATTTCTGGATTTTCTTCCCTGACTTTATTGCGAGCTTTGAGCTTTCTCTGATACCTTTCATAACTAAAGCCAGCACTCAATGATATCACCAGTATTTCTTATTATTCAAGATAGTACTCTGGAAAGGCGTTTATATGAATAAAAAATGACTTTAAACAACTAATTTGTGTGAATGGCAGCAATTTATATTGACTGTGCAGGGCCTGGCACATCGGGCACACTGTGCTGTTTCCCTTTCGGGCATTGCCTTGTGCCCGAGGAGCGCCAATGAGCACAACGTCCATGTCGAGTGATGAAGCACTGCTGAGTGCTCCTGACTTCAAACCGATCACTGATTTTTTTTTTTTTTTTAAGATAAACAGCCCCGGAAGAACTTTCCAATGCAAATGCAAACCCCTTTCATTGATGCGCGCACCCATCAGCTACTCCGAGACAACGCTCATCTCTCCGGGACCTGCAAGACCGAGCAGAGCGGCCCGGGTCCGGTGACAGCGGCTGGAAAGCCAGTGCGGGAGAGCGAGGCGGGTACCGGAGCAGGCGCTGCCCGCACAGCGCGGAGCTCCCGCGGGGATCTTCGCCCTGCACAGCTCTGAGCGTGGCTTCCCTGTGCCGGAGACACCAACGGCTGCTCGGCCCCCAGCACGGAGCCTGCACAAAAAGCCTCCTCCAGGCGAGGATCACCACAGTGGAGCCCGATTCTAAGAAGAAGAAAGATGCAGACAGCTCCTCGCTGCCGGCGCCGGGCTGCAGCGCTCCTGCCGGCACACCGAGCTGCGATCTCAGCGTCCCCCCCGAGGCTGACGATGAATTAAATACCTTCTGAACGTGCAGGTTCACTGTGGTTTGCCGGAGACAAGAGCTGCTTCCACCTCGGTAGTCTAGATCTGTTCAAATCCATCGTGCAGCATGCTGCACCACCGACAGAAGGTTTAAAACCACCTCGGATTCAGATGTGAAGGGGCACAGGCACGCAGGTAACCTCTGCAACCCTGAGCCAGGCCTACAAAGGGGCCTCGGAATGATCGCCTGAATGTTGTGCTTGCTGGGCACAGGAAAGGTGAGGATTGAAATTCCTCTGCCGGCCTCTCGCCTCCCCTGTGAATTTACACACATTCAGAGAAGTGTGAGCTGAAGTCTGGCAGGCTCAGAAGCAAACTGGTCAAGGAGTGTCAAGTGTCAAGGCAGGCTGACATTTCCACCCCCTCAAGATGGCCCTCAGAGTACTTGGATGGATGGATACTCGGGATACTTAGATGACCCTCAGCACCTCTCTCTTCACATAGCTGGGTATTATTAGCAGCACTTATTACTGCACTGCCCCAGATTCAGGACAGAAAACGGACGGAAGTGTGCAGGAGGCTGAGCAGCTCCCACATGAACCTGCAGGGAGTGAAAGGCTGAGTCAGGAGCTGAACACTGCCCGCCTGCTCTCAGGCTCATGAGGTTAGAAAGGAACACCCTTCTAACCTCACCCAAATCAGCATCCTGCCTTCCCCTCTGCTCCCGGCCCCATCCACTTCTGAATGTTCGGAATGGCGCAATGATTACTAATATTTTTGAGGTGGCAGACAGACCACTCTCATTCTCTCCTATCTCTAATAAGCGAAGATGTGGGCAACTCGGGGCAGGGAAAGACAAAAGCAACCAAGCTTTTGTTATAAAGTGTTCAAAATATAAAAGGTTCAATAGCCCTAAAAGAAACCGAAATATTTCCTCGTGGGTTGCCAGATTTGAACTCGACAGTGTTCTGTAAATGCAGCACAAAACGGCGGCGGCGTGGCCTTTTCCAGGAGACTTCGCTGCGCTGACACCTGATTCTCAAGAGACCCGCAGGTGACCAAGACGACCCTTTGTAGAAACCTATACAGCGTGACAACCACACAACCTTTGCCCAGAGCGGCAGACCCTGCGGCACAGGCTCCTTACTGGGCACGTTTCACAGGGAATTGCCCCAGTGCCTGTTTGCCCCTCCCCGAGCAGCCGCTGCACGCTGCCCGAGCGCCGCGGAGAGGCGCCGCCAGCTCGGGGAGGCTGCCGAACCGCCGAGGAGGGGAGGCATAAAACGACACCGCCAAACTCCAAACGCTTAGAAACAAAGGGAAACCGAAGCCCACGTAAGCGCGCGTAAACGCCGGGGAGGCGCGCACAAGGCCGGGCAGGGGGCGGTGGGCGCTGGCGGCCCCGCCCCGGGCCGGCCCCGCGCATGCGGCGGCGGCGCCCATTGACAGCGCCCA
Organism: Hirundo rustica; assembly: GCF_015227805.2. NCBI lineage: Eukaryota > Metazoa > Chordata > Aves > Passeriformes > Hirundinidae > Hirundo > Hirundo rustica. The sequence continues at coordinate 5,872,864 of NC_053461.1, read as the reverse complement.
TTGGCGGCGCCCGGCGCGCCGGCCCCGCGTTCCTGGAAAGTTCTTGGAAATGGATCAAAGGCGTTTCCACGAACACGCGCGGTGGCGGCCCCGCACGGCTCCCCTCCCCTCCCCTCCCTCCCCTGCCTGCCCGCCGGGAGGGCTTCGCTCCCCTCCCTCCGTCCCCCGCCCTGCAGCATGGACGCGGCCGTGCTGGACACAGCTATTTATACCTTCTCTCTCTTTTTTTTTTTCCTCCCCTCCCCTCGTGGTTGATATAGGAAGAGTGATGCGAACACAATACGATTCCAGGAATCCCTCACTTCCTGGAACAGATTAAAAGGGACACACAAAAGATTACTAAGGAGGTTTGCCTTTTTTTTTTTTTTTTTTTTTACCTTCCTTCCACGGAGCTTCATTTCTCCGGAGCCAGCGCTGAGACAGGTCGCTGCTCCGGCTCTTCCCGCAGCACTCGGGGAGATCTTATTTATTGGTACCTATTTATTACTATTTCAGAGTGCTCTGAAGGAAGATCAGTTCCTCTTTAAAATATATGTAATTTCCTTTTTCTCTCGTTATTTTTTAAACTTTTTTTTTTTTTTTTTTTTTTTTTTTTCCTGGCTGCTGTTTTCTGGAAAGCAGAACAAGAACACGTTATTTTTTTCTAAAGCACCGAGAGCACACGCATTTTCTTGGCCAAAGTTGCTGAAGTCTTTGTCGGACAGCTCGTCTTCTGCTTGGCTTTTCCTGGCTCTGGAACAACCTGCAGAAGGGGTTTGCTGGGACTCGCCAGCCTTTTCTCACCGTGAACCCCAACTAGAGGTTGAACTCGCTGCTTCGGGGAAGCAAAGAAGGAAAGAAGAGGAGAAATCATTTCCCCCCTTCTTGAAGACTTAATGCTTTTCCCTTGGTCCGGGAGTGACATGATCCTCTGTGTTCAGGGGTAAGATACTTCGCAGCCTTCTGTGAAACGCTGTGCTTTGATAATTATAATTAGGAAGGATCTCGGGGGCAGTTTTTCAGCTCGTGTGTGTTGCCGTGTGTGACTGTAATGGAATGGGAATGACTTTGGCCGGCTCAGTGCTGAGTTCTGTGTGTCTGTGTTTTAGATTCCAAGGCCAGAATCATGGAACCATAAAGTATTCCTGATTTCCACGCTTTCTACTGCTAAAAAACTTCCCGGTACTCCAAGTCTTAGTGAGACTAAAAAGAACTTGGAGTGTGTTGTTCAGTGTGGTGGACGCAGCAGCAGTGCAGGCTCCAACCCAACACCATAGGTGCTCTCTAAAGTCCTCTTGGAATCAAACTGCTTACTGGAGGAAAAAACCCACAAAATTTGCCTGGAGTTTTAAGTGCTTTGATCTATTTCTAAGGAGGCATTTATGTTAAATTAATGTCAATTCCATGTCAGTTTAAGTGTATGTACATGTACACAGCTTTCTGTAGAGTGAGAGCCACAGGGGTACATGGAGATAGTTCCACAGCTGCCTTCAGGAGAACAGGTGACATCCAAGTGCCTCCTCTGATATCAGTACTGACACACTTCAGTGTCCCTGTGACCGGCTCATTTCATCAGATGAGGAACACCTGGTGTGCAGGAATCCCCTGATATTTTTTCACACATGCTGCATACTTGGAAATTGTGAGCATTTGTTTCAGTCTGAGCCATCATGTCAGATTTTCCTATCACTCCGCTGTATGGTGGATTTTCCTCAGAGTAAAATCTTCCTTGTCTGCTTGCAGTGACCGAAGCACAAGGGATTTTTCTGCCATTCCCCCTCCCAAAATCTGTTCCACAGACAAGGAGAGCTCGTGCTTACCACTGATTTCCTACTCTGCAAGGGGGTTTGTTTTCACTCTTGTTTTCAGTCTGCAGCTGCAGTTCCTATAGCCACGACAAAGTGAATTTAGTTTTCAGCTTGGCCTTTGGGAAACCCTTATCTGAAGCTTTTCTCCAGGGTCAACATACCAGAGCTACTGCTTCCCATGCCCACCAAGAACTTCTTATGGAGCCAGATATGTAGATGTTTTCCTTCTGCTGCTTATTTTGAAGGCCATTTATTGCTCCATTTTCGTTATCCTCTAGGATTTCGTAGATCCTGGACTCCATACTCTCTGGCCGATTCAGACCAAGCTCCCACTGGAGTGTTGGGATGTGGCTGATGGAAGGGAGAGCAGCTCCACGCTTTTCTTGTAGTGTTTATACTGTGTTACAAAGTTTAACTTATCGGCACAGTAACTACAAAGCCAACACCAAATGCTATCAGACAGATCTGATTCTCCTGAACTTTCTTGCCATTCCAAGGCTTTCTGAAACACTAATTGCCAAAGCACAGGGAAGTTCATTTGGTGTCTCTCTGGAGAGTGCACCCAGACTCCCAGCTAGACATGCCAAATTTCACATGGTTCTTTGCTTCCTCCTCACAGCTGTTGTACGAACACTTGGCTCTATTCAGTCCTGATTCTCCACGTCTTCCCTCTGCTTTCTCTCTTACAAGCACTATTTGAAAATCTTTTCTTTGCCCCACCAAAGAGCCGACTCTTGCAAATGTTCTTCATTACTTGCTGATCTCTCTGCTCTCCCATTCCTGTGCTTGGAGCTGCTCTGTTTGTTCCTGGCAGCAGCTCTTCTTTCTTCAAGCTACATACAGAGTTGTTTAGGACACCAGCACCTCCCAGTCTGTCAAAATTTCTAATCCTTCTCCTCTCTTCCACCATGCTCCTTTGAGCCTACAGCTGCCCTGGGAGGTTTTGTAGGGGCATAAGGCCGGGGTATAGAAGGAAAATAGGAAATGTGTGAGCCCAGCCCTTCTCTGGGATGGATCCCCACAGTGCCTGCACAGGGTCTGGGCTCCTCCACCCTCAGTGGGCACAAAGTGTAAGGCAGCAGAGCATGAGTACAGTGGGAAAACTCATCTCAAGCACATGGGCCCTGTAAAAGAAACCTACTGAAAAATTCACACTATTGATGTGGTTTTTGGAGGACCAAACTGAACGGGTACAGCCCTCGGAAGTAACAACTTTCCTCCTGATTCATGGCACACGTTTCCCTGTATAGCTTTGCTATCTCTCCCTTCCTTCGCCACCTCTTAGCCAATTCCTAATTTCCTCTCTGAAGGTGGTATATAAAAAAAAAAGTTCCATGCTATGAAAAGTTTTCTTTATGTTCCAAACCCTTCTGGAAGGGTAGGCCAGAAAAGTAGTCCAGGAGAAAGATAAGTTTGGAGAGATTTGGCACTTGGACTGCAGTATTCGAGTTCTGGGGAGTGAATGGTGCAGGACTGATTTTCCTTAGTATCAGTCAGTCATTTTCAGCTCAGGGAACAGGTGGTATGAGAGGCATTGCTCTGCCAGCAGGCCTGGGACACCCTCTTTGCATGGCACCCATTGGCAATTAGGTTCAGCACAGGCAAGGATCAGAATCACAGAACATTCTGAGTTGAAAAGGACTCACAAGGATGATTGAGTCCAGCTCGGAATGACCTGTATGGTGATCAGATCCACCACCTTGGTGTTATTTGCACCATGCTCTTGGCAGCTGAGCAGGTTTATGGTTCTCCTTGTGTAAAAAGGGGGTAATGGAGAACTGGGAATCTCCTTTCCCCAAGGAGACAGGTAGCTAGGCATTTGTGAAGATCAAGACATTAAGAGGGAGACATCGAAATATCTTGAAAAATGAAGCCCTCAACACCTATAAATGTATCTCCAGGAGGATTTAAAAGAGAGCTCAGAGCTTTTCCAACAATGATCTCCAGGTACAAAAATATATCCAGATCTACAAAAGCCCCTGAACATGCAGGTCCTGTGACCCAGGGTGACCAAGGGCCAGCAATCACTTTTATTCAGCCTGGCTTCCTACCCATTAATAGAAATTAAGAAACATATATATTAGATACCATGAAAGCCAAGCAGGTATCCTTCTTCTGAAATGTGATTTGACACATGGAAAAAGAAAGAATGTTCTTTCCTAAATACCAACAGAATAGTCAGGGGGTTTGCTATGTATTGCAAGGGCAAGAAGTATCTCCCTGTAGATTTAAATTTACCAGCGCTTTTACAAATCCTTACTCCAAACCTCCACGGTTTGTTTAGAAATGCAGAGATGTGGAACTGATCATGGTTCTCACAAGGTGTGAAAGTGCTTCCAGGTTCTCTCTAATCTACTTTCCTCCCACATCTCTTCTTGTTCTCTGTCCCATACTTGAGTCTCAGCAGTTTGAGGTGGAGGAGTGCAGCTATGATCAGGTGCAGCTCAGTTTACAGCACATTTATTTATGTACCTGAAGTGTCCCTGTTCACACAGAGCACAGGGAAGGAGGAAGATCCAAAGGGAAGCACTTGGGACTTCAGAGTCTCCTTCTGCTTCTCTTCAGTGGTGTGGGAGGAGGCTGCACCCTGTGCCATCACTGTCAGCTCCAGTGGTGCTGTGGCAGTGTCACACTGAGGACTGGGTGTATTTCTCTCAGCCATCTTCTCTTTAAAGTGTCTGAAAAACATCTTGGGTGTGTTGGGGATGGTGGGGGGATGTAACACAGGACATGCAGCAGGACAGGGGACACAGAGGCAAAGAGCTTACACACACTGGGACAGAAACTAATTTTTGCTCAGGGGCTTGCCTGGGAATGAAGACTTTCCTGGCCTCTGACATCCCTCCTCTCCCTGGAGCTCTGCTTTCCCTTAGGAATCCCTGTGCTGCTGAGGAGCAGCACTCATGACCCATGAGAGCTCCACGCTCTGTGGAAATGCATTCAGATTCTGAATAGCTCCAGCACTTTAGGCCATGGGGAATACATGTTCTAGCAGCCTGGCCATGGCAGAGCCTCCTCCTGCAGTCCTGCAGGGATTACAGCCACACTGACTCCTCCATCGAGCTGCTGAACGGTGGGGTGTGTGTAGTGCACAGGCTTGGCTAAAACAAGAATTTCCATTGTTCTCCTACATGATCAGCTCACTCTGAGTTCTGGCAGATTCATTCAGGACCGGGTCATCCTTGAACAGAAAGTGGGTAGGACAAAACCCAAGATATTCCCAATTCTGCTTCTAATTATATTGCAGTAAATGACAGTCCCACTGGCAGAAACAGAAATGCTCCAGCATTGTAATCTTGTAAATGAAGCCGTAATGCTGTTATAAACCTTACTGCCCCTGAAGCTACATATTAAAAGGCAACATCTAAAAATATCAGGTTCAAATCATCCTAAATGGTAAGACTGACCACCTTCTGTAAGGCCAAAGAGGTAAGCTCACTGTCCCTAAGGGCTCATCTTTAGCTTTGTTCCTTCCTCCTCCCTTGCCTCTCTCTGAAACAATGGTGCTGAGGCTCTGTTTGGAAAACATAACGTGTTGTAGTACAATGGAGCATGCACTGAACAGACCCTGCAGCCGGTCTCAAGGCAAGGAGAAATAGCAGAGTGTGCCTTTCATTTCAGACCTCATCCTTTGCTGGCAGAGGAAAAGATCAGGAGACTGTCACTCAGGGGCATTGAGGAATTGTCAGAGCCCATCATGCAGCCTCTCCCAGTTATGGCCTTCCAGGAGGAGTCTGTGCCTGCCCTTGCACCTCCGGTTCCAGACAGCAACCCACCTCAGACACGGGACCCTGAAGAAGACCTTCTCTGCATTGCAAAAACCTTCTCCTACCTGCGAGAATCTGGTAAGACTCAATTGCAAAATCACAGGGTCAGAAGGGTGCAGGGACACAACTCCACAGTCTGAGCACCAGAAAGAATCTCCTGATCCAACTTCAGACAGGAACCTGGTTCTGTCACAGCCAAGGCTGGCTCTTGTGCACACAGGTGTGTCTGCAGTCTCTACAAACTTATATCATGAACTAATTTATTGCCTTATCTTTTGTAACTGAACCGGGAAAAGGAATTGCAAAAAGCAAATCACTTTTTCTCTGTAAACTGCAGCTGCTGCAGCAGCCGCCAGCCTCATCCCAAGCCCCAGCACAGCAATGGCAAGCATAGGCAGGAAACCCTCAGAACTTGGGTCTTGATTTATGAAAATCTTGCCAACTCTGGCTCTGGTTGCTTCCCAGGCCCTGAACGTGGTTATCTTCAAGGCTTCACTAGATACACTGCCAGTCCTATAATACATTCTTTCCCTAAGGAATTCTTTCTGGGATGTTTTTCCAGGTTGGTACTGGGGTTCCATCACCGCCAGCGAGGCCAAGCAGCATCTGCAGAAGATGCCTGAGGGCACCTTCCTGGTGCGGGACAGCACCCACCCCAGCTACCTGTTCACGCTGTCCGTCAAGACCAACCGAGGGCCCACCAACGTGCGCATCGAGTACACCGACAGCAAGTTCCGCCTGGACTCCAACTACCTGTCCAAACCTCGCATCCTGGCCTTCCCGGACGTGGTCAGCCTCATCCAGCACTATCTCATGTCCTGCACGACGGAAAGCAAGACCGAGGCTCCCTACCCACCTCCGTCTCCTCTACCTCCCCTGCAGAAAGAGGTGGCGGCAGCCGCGGTGCACTTGAAGCTGATCCGGCCGCTGGGCCGCAAGGACAGCATTCCCAGCCTGCAGCACCTGTGCCGGCTGCGCATCAACAAATGCACGGCCCGCGTGGAGCAGCTGCCGCTGCCGCGGCGCATGGAGGAGTACCTGAAGCAGTATCCCTTCCAGCTCTGAGGCGTGGCCCTTCTCTCTCAGGCACCGAAGGCAGAGACGCAACCACGAGAACTTTGTGTCTCCGTCCCGCTAAAGGTGGGCACGGCCAAGACCTGAGCGTCAGCGGGGACTGCATCCATCTTTCCTCTTCCCTTCTCTTCACGTCCATTCCAGCCCCAGGGAGGAGTGGGTCGTTTCAGTGAGCAACGGGGCACCAGCTGAGCTCTGACCCTCGGGCCGTGCCCGCAGTGGCTCTGAGAAGCTCTGTGGGCACGGCCACACTACTTGAATGTCAGAGCTGCCGTGACACCGGACATGTTAACGTCGTTATTTTTGCTATTTATTTCCATGGCAGTTTCTCTCCTCATGGTATTTTTAAAGCACCTTTTACTTTAATGTGGTTTTTTGTTTCTTTTGTGGAAGTAGAGATAGCATAAAGGCTCCCAGCCGAAGCTCTGTGGGAATTTGGATTTGGATTCACATCCAAACAGCTTCTGTTTGAGCCTGTCCCTGTGACAGGTTACAGGAGTCCACATCCAAGCTCTCCCAGGCTTCTGGAGTATGTAAGACTCAGCTGACTGTATCCAGACCCACCTCTACAGAGGTAAAGACTATTTGTTTTTTTCTTCCTACAGAGGGTATCACAACCTCAGAGCACAGTGGGAACTCCCAGAGATGTGTGCTGCATCACAAGTGGACAGGAGACTTCTTTGAGGAAGAAGCTCTTCTTCCTTGAGAGCTCTAAGCAGAGATCTGGACAGTGAGGTTGGGCCAGGGAGCACTCATCCCATTTTTTTTCCATCTTCTCCATCTTCAAAGGAAGTTTGTGACAAAACATTTCAAAACTAGTAATTAGAAACCAAATTTTCTCATATGCAGTCACAAGGATTTAATTTCAGAGCACCGTGTTTGGCTTGTGTTTTCAAAGTGCTGTTCCCTGACCTTGCCCTTGCCTGAGACACAGGACAGGACCAGGCTCTCCTTGAGCTCTGCTGGGCTGCACCAGCAACACGCACAGCTTCAGGATATATATATATATATCTATATCTCTCTTTCTGGGCACACTTGGAGGCACCCCAGCCCACAGAGCTGTCCCTGCTCCCAGGCTGCCTCATGCTCTGCGTTAGTCACCAGCCCCGCCAGCTCCGGGCTGGAGCATACACTGGAAACCACAGTGCAGCCAAGGTCCAGACCTCTCCTCCCCGCCTCTGACTTGCATGTTTGTTATCCCTAATTAGGCTTTTGGCTCTGGGTTTCATTCTCACACCCTGTCCCTTTACTCCCTGCAGATGAGGCACAATGGCTCTTCCCCTGCTCTTTCACACTTGGGATCTGCCCCAAACCAGCACAGACAAATTGCCCCTTCCTGTTCATTTGCTGAATCCCATCATCTTCCCAGCCCTGACATCGATGAGAGTAGAGGAGGGAACAGACAGGTCTACAGGAATTATTATCTGGCTTATTTTGCCCCTAGGACCCCCTGACTTGTTCTAGCATGAGTGAACATTAAGGATTCCTTATTCATCCCTCCCTGGGACTCTCTCTGAGGCTTTGTAAATCAGAATGGACAAACCCCCAGCTATAGCTGAGTGTTGGTAGAGAAGATGGAAAATGATGGGATGGTGACCCAGGAGACAAGCTCAAAAAATGGGGGAGTTTCTTCCAACCTATCTTAAAGCTGCCGAAAGGGACAAGATGGCCTGATGTGCTTAGTCAGTGTCCTTTTTGTTTTTTCTCTCCACATTTATACAAGTTTGTGCTGTTGCAAGCTTTGTTTTTGATACTTTGATGATTGACAGTGTGCATGTGTGATGTCAGGTTTGCTTTTTGGTATCTCCTTCCCCCTTGCCCTCTATGGCAGCAACCATGGGAAGGTATTGAATGAGAATGAAAACGTAGAAGGCAAAAAGGAAAACTTTTTTTTTTTTTTAAATAATATGAATGATAAACCACTGAAAAGGCTTCCTTTTATCCAAACACCTCTATCAGCCTGAGGACACTGGGAACAAGAAACCACAGCTCTCCAAGGAGCAGCAGTGATATCAGGAAGCCCACAGAGCTCAGCCACAGGCCTGGTAACTACAGCTTGAGAAAAATCAGTAGGAGCGGTGTACAGCAGGGAAGGGCAGGTTGTTCAGCTCTCTGAACCTTGCCTCCTACTTGATCTGTTCTCTTGGGGGTGATGGGGAGGTCAAGCTGTGGGTTTGACTCACTGCCCCCAGAGAGCCCAGGAGCTCTTGGCTGACCCCAAACTGAAGGCTGTGAGCTCCCACGGGCAGGGACCAGCTCTGTTCTGTGTTTGTTCTGCATTTAGCACAGTAGGGATCTCTAGGTGCTACTGCAATACAACAAATAAACAATACAGTTACTCCAAAAAGTCAGTCTCTTCTATCTTGAGACAGTTTGTTAAAAATCATTTGACTCTGGATTTTAAATAAACATTTTAAATATACCTTAAAGCCACTCAATGTAAAAGTCTTTGGTAAAATCCAAATGGATGAATTCAATTTCTGTTTAGAGAAATCCTCCCCAAGAGCACAGGGCAAATCTTTGCCCATTTTTTTCAAACAAGACAAAAAACCTTTTAACAAAAAAAAAAAAAAAAAAGTGCTTCAGATATTGGGAGAATAAACAAAAGCCTCAGCGTGGGCCTGGTTCCTACTGCACACAGATGAGCAGCAGCAGATCCCAAGTCCCAAGTTAATAAGGACCAAAGGAACATTTTTTAATGATGTGGAAGAACACAGGAATGATTCTTGTATTGTTTCTGTGTGCCTTAGAAAACCAGTACAATGCAGGGGAAAGAAGACAGAACATAAGTGGGCAGACGCTGCTTTGGGTGGGAGATCCAGGGCAGATCCATTTCCCCTTTTCTGGGGCCCTTGGGCTGCAGTGTCCCTGTACCTGTGGTCTGGCCCTGCAGCCTTTCCCCTCACATCATCTGAGACACAGACAGCAGGTGGGGAAACCACGGGGATGGGGATCTATCCTGTAATGTCAGAGGGAGAAGAGGACAGCCTGTCTGTCCAGCTTCTGAAACACAGGGAACACACTGAGCTAACACCACTGCCAGGAGGAGACTCCACCGTGGTCCCTCCGTGCTTCTCTTCCAGGAGAGATGCCCAAGAGATGTCCCTCCATCCTGCCCAAAGCAGGCATAACGTGCTCCCAGACACTGGAAAACGGAAAACACGCCCAGGAGAAAAGAAAAAAACAACAAGCTGGACTATTTCCTCTCCCATCCTTCTTCCTCTGTGAATCAATTGGCTTCAAAGTTCAAAATACTGCTTTAAAGCATTCCTGAAGCATGTGCTGTGCTTCCTATGCCAGCCATGGAGCTGGCATTCCCTAGCAAATACCGTTTCCACAATCTCATCAACGTGAGCCTGGATAGATTTCCATTGCACACCAAACCAGGAAATGCTGGCAGTGCCATAATCTGTTCCAGATCAAGCTGTTAAATAAAAACAATCACATCCCTCTTGGTTTAATGGGAAATATAGAAAGAGAACTGCATAGGATAGAAACAAAACACAAAATAAGTGGAAACATGAAAACAAAAGGAAAAGCCGCATCTATCTTTAAAAAGAAACTTTGCAAAGCTTGGGAAAACCTGGAAAGAAAAATGCAGCATTTCTGACACATTATTGAGTGATTTCTTAGTTTCTTAGCTGGGCTAAACTCTTCCTCTGAGTACACACATGATCCCTGCTGTTCCCTTTCCACAGGCTGAAGGTGGAGATGATTGGCGTGAGCCAGGCTGGTCCAAAGCTGCAGTCACACATGGTTTTACCTCATCAGCTGTTACCTTAACAATTCCCACTCCTGCACCTTCAGCACATTTCGTTAAAGCAAACAGGTTCGTGTTCTGAAAATTCCAGTGCCAAACCTCTGTGAGCTGATTTTTACAGTTGAGTTCCACACCTCTGGAACCAGGAGCCTTCTAATGCACACTGGCCTTTATCAGCACTGAAGTACAGCTGCAGCTCCTCTCCCACTGACACCTGTACGGTTTGTTGAGCCAATGCACAACAATTTGGATTCTCTCTTGGTTTACACTTTCTGTCTGCAGATAGAAACATGGGTATAAAGCCCTCACAGAGTCTGAAAAGCAGACTGATAGGACTGGGAATAGAAATCCCAGTCCATGAGTGAAACCACACTGCCATTGGCCCAGTGCCACAGCAGAACAACCCTGCAGTTTGTCGGGCACATATGGTATCATTTTCTGTCTTAAATCATCAACCTTCTGAAGGGTAAAATAACCAGTTCACATGCACACATCCCAATCCTTTTTAACTTCCTGAAATCTTAGTCCTTTCCCCACATCCTCTCAGGTGCCCAACATCCCCCAGTCCAAGCCAGGGGAACCAGCATCAAATCAAGTGCATCAGCAGAGTGTATTTACTTCTCTCAGGACAGACATGGTCAGGTGTTTCCAGTTACTGACTTATCACATGTCATTTCTAGTCCAAATTCCATTGTCAGTCTTACCTACTATCTATGAAATTAAGGGAATTAAAACCGAAATTAACTGGACACTTTGGTTGTTCTGCCAAACATGCTCTTGTGTTCAAATCTGTCAGAAGCCAATATCACAACCCTCTCCTATCTGTGCTCATGGCTCTTGAGACCCTTGCAATCCTGAAGAAATTACAGTGTCCTCTTTCCCAGCCCAGAAATCATCAGCAGTCCAAAGGTCTGGAGCGGAGGGTAAAGCAATATCCAGTGAAGATGTGCCAGAACAACTCTTCATGCCAAGTAACATCCTCCAGCTCCCTCAGTTCTGGGCAGCATTGTCCCAACACTCACATCGTGCTGCCAGTGACCCCCACCCATCACTCACAGGGGTAAACGGGAGAAAAACACATCAGTCTGGGCAGCTCCTTGCCAAAAATACCCTGCCAGAGATAAAAATAAGGTATTACTTAGAGCTCTGCCCTGTCCTTGGGCAGAAACGTTCCCCCTCTGTCTGCTCACGGCAAGCTAGCTTGGAGTTTGGAAGAGGGAGCCCAAGGGAAGGCGGTGCTGCCAGCATTGCCCAACGCACGGCAGCCAGGAGGCCCCGGCGCCGCTCTCAGCGTCGATAACACGTTCAGACTCAGACACGTCTGTTCCCTGCCCACACCCAGACCTGCCTCTGTGGGTTTTTTATGGTGCCAGAGCCCAGGGAACAGGAGCACGTGGAGGCACGGCTTTATCTGGAGGCTAACGCTGCCTCGAATGAACCTCGTGTTGATCTCCCGCTTGCCGCTTCCCGAGAAACACAAGCGTCATGTGGCTGGTGCTGCTCGCTGCACAAACAAGTGCAGCCAGGGGCCCTCGGCAGCAGGCACGACCCTGCAGCATCCATCAGACATCTGTCATCACCTCTGCTGCACAGCAGAAAACAAGCTCAGGGAAAAACGACAAAGTGGCCCCAGCAATAAAATTCGAGTCTTTCAGGGTTCAATTGTGTGGACTAAGGAGTCTACGCAAACGTAGTTTTGCAAACTTTAGCAGGAGCTAGTAATTTTTTTCTACTTGAAAAATAACATATTTTGCAGAAGAAAAGGTTATTAGTAGGCAGCATGTTGACCAGAGAGAAGAAAAGTAATTTCAAGGGCTTCGCTGTTAGTCTGGGCATTAAATTTCAAAAGAAAACTATGGAAAGTAAAATACAATTTGGGCTTTACATCATAACAATCTTAACATAATAATTCAGAGTGGCTTTTTGGATTTGGAAAGGGAGGGAAAACTTCAGAACTCCAGCTTATATTCACTACGGATAAGACAACAAAAGAGGAAGTTTTACTGCAAACCACTGCTGGCTTAGTCCTTCAATTCCCCTGTAACCAGTTGTGGCAGTAGTCTCAGCTGGAGACAGGCTGTTGGCCCATCGATTCCCCCTGTTGCAAAATCCTCATTTGATTAATTTAAATATAGGAAAGAACAGACCCAAGGGAAGCAGCCTGGCCCAGCAGAGGAAAGGGTTCAGTCAGAACTGCTCCAGCCTGACAGACCAACCTAGATTTGCAGAGAAGGGTTTCCTTTCATGAACAAGAACTACCTTCCTACTTTTGCTCCTCTTCCTCAGACCTCACTGGCAGGGTTTTCCCCTCAATGCCATTACTTCCTAAATGCACTGTAAATGCACTTTGCAGCAGCTCAGATTTGAGTTGCAAAAACCGAATACAATTGTTAGGTTTTGTCAAAACAGCTATTTAAAGAGCCAGGAAAGGCATTTGTTTTAATGTCCCCCCATGGTACTACAGTGACAATAAAAGCTTGAAATAATACTGGTTACTGCAGCATTAGATTGCCCAAACAGATCATCAGAGATTTGGTATTTCTCAAAAACCTGATATAAATATACCAGATGGGAAGACAAAGGAAGAGCTGATCAATCAAAACTCAGTGGCAGAGCTCGGCCAGGACCGAAGTTCCTTGGACTCTGGCCTGGCCTTCATGTGACTGCCTTGGTCTGGAAGACATGCTGCAACTTTTCCAACTGTGGCTCTTGGAGAAATGCTGCCCTTGCTAAAAGAGCCCTGCCATGGAAACCTGGAAAACACAACAGGCTAAATCCAGGTTCCTTTCCCAAGGAGTGGGATGGGAATTCATTTACTTCAGGTCTGAATTTGGTCCACTTCATATTCCTAGTTTTACAGACAAGAATTTTATCCCTGGTGAAATTCTGACATGAGCTTGTCTGCAAGGGAAATTGTAGCACAGAAGTGCTGCTGATTTAACACAAGAAAACCCTTCCCTTGCACACTGTCCCCAGCATGCACAAACCCAACATGGAGGTTTTTCTTTTAAAAGCAGAAGGAAAGCCCATGGTGCAGTTTACAAATAAGTTCTGGCTTTCTTGATTTCACCAACAAATTTTCCAGTCAGAACACATGCAATGCCACTTCGGGACGTAAACATCAGCCCGTGTTAAACTGAGCAGCCAAGCCTGAACTGATCTCAGCAACCTTGTTTCACCTTGGCTAGGACTGAGTTTTCTGTGAGGACAACTCCTAAAAACAACAGATCTGGGTTATATCTGGGATAAAGAGACAGCAAGACCCACTACTCATCTCCTGGGACGCCCTTCCCTGCCTGCTTCTTGTGGGCTCGCTCAGTGCAAAGGAGCAGAGATTTAATAGCTGATCACAGACTACAGAGTCTTTAATGTCAGGGCTGTTTCCTCCCTAGAACAGCGATATGCTCTGAAATCCAGATTACAGAAGGCAGAGCTGTGTTTATACTTGTTAGAAGTTACCCAATTTGGCAAGGATTCTTCCCATCATGCAAGTGTCACCACAGCCATTGCCAAACACTGCAGAGGCAGAGTTCAAAACACAACCTCCAAGCCTGGAAATATGATGAAGAAATATGTTGCCCACTGCACATGCTGTATGTTTGCACTTGTCTGAAAGTGCTGCTCAGCACTAATAAAAGGTGTTGTTATAATTAAAACATAAATCTGAAAATAGCCTGAAGCATGACCTAACATTGTTTATTAATTTCCAGGGGAATTTTTTTTTAAAATCTCTCTAACTTAATGAAAATACCTCACTCTCGTCTAAGCCCTTGGTTTTGGAATACTCCTTACATTCTTTTAAGATTCTTTGCACTTCACCTCTTTTAGTTTTGTTCCCTCCAATCCTGTGCTGTGGAAGTCACCTTGACTGAGAGGCACTGGGCAGCATTTTGGGAAGAACAGGGACAAAACAGCACAGCGAGGCTGGGGATGGATCAGCAGGGGCAGAGCAATCCAGGTGTGGGCCGACACAGAGACTCCAAGTAACTCTTTTCTTTCCAAGAATACAGGAGATTGAAGGCTCCCCTGTGCATGCAGAACCTTTCGTTGCTGATGAAAGCCTTTGGAGCCGGGTTAGTGTGACCTGCCAGGCAGCTGACTCAGGATTATCCGCAACAGCCGCTCCAAGCCGGAGTGTGCAGATGTTGTAACGCCCTCCGTGCCCCAGGACACTGAAAACCCGCTGAGAGGAAGAGTTTGCCACGGAGGTTGCAAGGAAACACTTTGGTGCAGAAGGTGTGGATTGTGTCACGCAGGGAATAGCTGCACTCTCCACTCCCAGAGCAGAGCCCCCTGATGACACAAAGTCCCCACTGCTCCTTCAGTCACCTCTCTTCATCCACAGCAGCTTCCATCTGACATGCTTATCTCCCCCGGCTGCACTCAACCTTCTAGCTTGGCTCTGGGTGAAAGGAGGAATTTCCCAGTGCCTTGCCAACCCATGGCAGGCGGGGAGGGGGCCTGGTCCATACCTGCCCTGGTGCCTGAGCCCCTCCTGTTAAGAAGTGCCACGTGAAGAAGGCACCTGGAGGCAGTTTTTGCGTCCTTTAGCTCTCTCCTGCCTGGCTGGAGAGCACAGCCTGAAAGAGGAGACTTCACTACATAAGCCAGAACAAGTCAGGCACGCAGCTGAAAACAAAATAACTTGTACCAGTGTCAGGTGACAGGGTGACACTGACTGGTGCAGTAAGTGAAGCTGTCACATGCTGGCTTCTGCTGTTTCCTAACATAGAAGTGTGTTGTCATTAACAGAAAATATGCATTGATCGTCACATTGGTATCGGTGCTTATACAAACCATCATTCCAAAGGGATGGTTCAGCACAGCTACTGGAAGTGAAATACTCCACCCATCTTGGATGAGAGGAGAGGTGGGTCCAGAAAATGCCACTCTATAACACAACCAGACAACCCCATCACATGTTACCAATCCAGACCTACTTGACTAATAAACAATAATATATTACCCTGCTGATGCTTCTCTACCCAGTTTGCAGGAGGCAACAAGCAAGATTTTGCATGTTAATTTTGCAGTTTATTCTGTATTTGCCTTTTGGCCTATAATTACTCCAATAATCATCTCCTTAAGTCTCAGTTCTTCTTAGAGGGATTAGCTGATGGAAGAACAACACTCCTGTCAAAGAACTTCTTAAACCAAGGACAATCTTTGTCCTGTGAGTCAAAAGGAACATTCTCTTCTTATGCTTGAGTTAAGCGAAATAGGAAACTGTCAAGGAAGCTGTTTTTTCTCTCCTCCCATTTCCCACCATCAGCATCGCTCTTCAGCCTATTATTTAGGTGAGTTTAAAACCAAAAGACTTACGGGAAACACTGTATATCCTATAGTGATCCCTGTAACTAGCATCACCAATTCCTGCTGGAGCAGAAACAGAAAGCTCTCAAAATTCCCCCTTATTGACAAAACAAATGACCAAATGCAAAGGGAACATATTACAGGCACTGGTGGTTCCAGGTAGCCCTGGATCTCATGGAACAACCCAACAAACACCGTGTGACGCAGCCAGCTGAGGTCAAACTCCTCACGGGGCTTGCCTTGCCCAGCTCCAGAGATATAAATATTCCCAGTGCCTGGCTCTTCCAAGGTGTTTGCTTTCCAAGATGGGCACTGCAAACGATGATGTCATGGAAACCAAGGTATAAAGGAATTACTTTTTTACCCTTTCCCTCAAGCCTTCCTAAGGCTGATAAAATCAGTGCAGCAGTGCGTGTTTGGAGGTAGCTGTGGATTAAAGCCTACAAGTTCTGTCAGGGAACACAGACTTTTCATGTCTCTTTTGCCTTGTAGAGATTGCTTTTTGATGCAAAGGGAAATAAGTCTAATGAGGTTTATATGTTACGCTGCCAACCAAAGGAAAAGGGGAAAGCCCAGGCCCCTCTAGCCTCTCTGCCATTAGGTATTTGTGCCAGCTGGAATTACTGCCAAAGAAAGAGCCCAACTCATTACTGGGGAAGACACCCCCAAAACTCCACCTGAGTGAAGAATGCCAGTGAGCAAAGATGGTTCCCACAGACTCTCTTCAGCTTCGTCTCCCAACCCCGGTTTTAAACCTTGGGACCAAGTACTTACACCAAGATGACTGTGTTAAAATCAACATTAAACGTGTTCTGAAGTCCTGCCCCATGGACACAAAGCCCTTAACTTGACCCTTATCCTGAAAGAAACATGGCTGGGATACCTTCCAATAGCAACAAGGAAAAGGAGGGTGGTACAAGGGTAGAAGAAAACCTGTAAATAGTTAAAGCAATGACTATCCCTACAGCAAAATGTCAGATACCGACAATCTGCACTGAAAAGTCTCTGGATTTTTAAATTTTTTGATTGTTTATATCTATGAACTTCAGCAACATTTCTTTTCTTCTTTTTTTCCTCCTTTCCCACTTGAACTATGTGCATGTCCAAGGAACATAAGGAAAATTAGCAAATAGAGGAAGTTTCCTCTTTGGTTCCTCTTTTTGTTTTGCAGACATGTTGGGCTTTTGTGTGTCCTCCCCATGACCTCCGGTGGGGAGGCAGGAACAAAAAGGCTGAGGACACCAGGGCTCAGTGTACATCTCCTGCATGGTTCTTGACAGAAGTGCCTGAATGGGTGGAGTTTTCATGTTATTTCTCATTTCTGCTCCCTGCGTTGGTGATCTTCTTCCACATCATCAGAAAGTATCTGAGTGATACAAAATTATCAGTGGTGACCAGCCTGACCTTGAGACACACAAAGGCAACAGCAAGGTTCAGCAGCTGAGGATAAATTGGGATGCTAAAGGCACTTCGAACAGTTACCAAGTAACAATTTAACTTCTGTTTTCAAAGGCCAGCTGTCCCTGCCGAAAGTGGGTCATTTCTTCTGCATCAAAATCAAAGCAGCCCGACTGGAGCTGTGTTCACTCAAACCAGTTGTTCTGCCTATACCAGGCAGTCCCTAGTGCTATTTTCCACTAAAAGCAATCCTGTGCACCTTGTCAAAACCCCTTCAAAGCACCCAAGAACAGAGTTTGACTCATTCCTCTATTCCCAGGATTGGCACAGGGCTACACGAATGCTTCACGTTGGGTCAGTGGATTTACAGACAGTGGTGTGGGGACAGGGGCTGTCCATAGGTGGCCTGGGGAGGACCCTGGGTGAGGGACCAGGGCACCAAACTGTGCTCAAGTCCCCCAGGCTGCCTGCTCTGACCCAGAACCTCATTGGCGCCTGGCTGGCGCCGCCGCAGCGGGAACGGCCTTTATGGACAGTGGGCAAAGCGCCCGGCGCCAGAACAGGCAGGGCTCGACCTAGGCCTGAAGAGTCTCACCCAGGGCAGCTTCCAAACAACCCCAAGAGCAATCCCAGAGAAATGCTTATGGCAGCACGCAGAGGGGTTGGTTCTCCGCGCCGCCGCCTCCGCTGAGCTCAGCCCCGCACCAGCAACCTCGACACAAAGCAAGTGAGGCCCAAAGTTACTCTGTGCAAAGGTGACTCTTTCTTGCCCTTGCAACGCTGCCTCCAATCTGAGCAAGAGTGATTTCTAAGTGACCCAAGCTCCCTTCTTCCCTGCACTGCCAGAGGAGACAAGTGCATCGGAGTGGCAGGACCATAAAGGAAAGCACCAGTAGTTTCTCTTGACCCCACAGCAATCAACGCCACATTTCTGATCCTGGCTTTATATGCTCGGGAGGCAAAGCTTCCCCTGGCTTCTCACCATATAAAGTCTTCCCTTGGTCCTTTCCCTCTCAAACTGTGAACTCTGGCTGGACCTCTGGCCCCAGAGCTCGCACCCTGTGCTCTGTTGCTCTTGCACAAACCCCAGGGCTGTGCTCAGCGCTGCCCAGCCCTTCCCCACCATGGTGAGGCAGCTCTGCTGCCCAAGGAATCGCTGCTGCTCCCCTGATTTGCTGGAATTCAAGGAATTGCTGGAGCTCACCCTGATGGAGCAGAAGCAGTGCAGCACTGGAGCACCTGAACAGGTCTGACTCCTCGCTAATAAGCTTTTCATGGAAAGTTAGATCCTGTTACTAATAACATCTAGCTACACCCTCCTCATGACAAACACCTCTTCCACCCTTTGTTTACTTGTCAGAAGAGAGTTAAGCTGATTTGCCTGGAAAGGAACCAACTACAAGCCAGCATTTCCTCATGCTGTCTTCATACAGTGTATCTGATTAGTTTCACTTCCCTGTGCTGTTAAATGTCAAGTCCTTTTGTTATGAGTATTAGACTTATCTATATATATGAAAATATATATACAAGTACCATTCTTATTTTTTTGAGTCTCCAATGCTGACCAAAGGAGCTTAGAAAAAAAAAAAATTAATTGCACTCACCCCACCCCCACCCCACCCCCCCCCGCTTGGAAAAGTACTTTTTGCCTTTTCTACATGGTGCACTAATACTTTGTAATGTATGCAGAATTCCTCCCATATTGTGGAAAATGTGGTGCAGCTCCCAGCTAAGTCACCCAGGCGTGTGGGAAAGGGCAGGTCACAACCACTCTATGCAGCAGTGGCTGTAGACAGCCTAACAAAAGGCTTTGAGCTGGGGATGGAGGAGCCAGTGGGGGAAACTCAAGTTCCTGGGGTAGGAAACAAAAGCAGAATCCTTTCTGGTTTTCTCTAGCCAAGAAGCAGGGTTATATTTGCTGCTGGTTGAGCATGATCAATGGATCAAGTGTGACATCAAGAGCAGCATCTCCTTCTACTTAAACTCTGAAGGGCCACCTGTGCAGGCAAGAATACTTTAAATCTTAGTGCCAGTGGCACCTGAAGTCCGAGGTGAGGCTCACCCCACACTACAGAGTGGGAATCAATCCTGAGTGATAACTTCTCTGAGCAATAGTCTGTCCTGCTGAGAGCCCAGCAGACCCTGCAGGTGGGGTGGCGTATCCCTGCACCTCAGAGCACGCCAGATCTCCCGTGTTTTGCTTTCAGTTACAGACACGAGGTAATTAAGTCATTTCAGCGAGTTACATAAAATTGACCTCTCGGAAGACACCGAGTACACAGAGCACTAAGCACTTTAAATCCAGGCACTGCCTTAGCTCACTCTGACTTCCTGACAAAGATGAGCTCCTGAGCTCATGGAGCTGAAGCCAGAGGCTCCAAAGGTTTGCAGCCTTCAGGAATGCTCTCATGCAAAGCAGCATTTTCCTCTGTGGCAGGTTGAGTCTGACAGCACCAAAGCACCTTCCTGTGCCTGCTCACACCTCAGTCTGCACCCACAGGACACTGCACCCAAAGTAAGCTGGGGTGGGAAGAATCTTACAGATCTTCCCACTGCTGTCTTATACCCAGACTGTGGCACAGGCAGATTTTTCATCTAATGTGAACTCCCTTAGGCCCCTGACATAAGGGCTGAGGGAGTATCTTTCCCTTCTTCCCTGGTTGCCCTCTGGCATGAGGCAACAGATATTTAGTGCAGATAAAAGATACCAGTGATTCTGTATATATCAAAACATCTGTGAGATGACTGATCCAAAAAGATCAGTCCAGGCCCTATCACTAGCCCAACCCAGAAGTACAAGCGAGGAAAAAGGTTAAATCACAGCTACGAAATCTGCAATTCGGGTTTGTTCCTTTAAAAGAGCAGAGAGGCAGGAACCGTGCAAGTAAAACAGCGAAAGGTGAAGAGAACCATCATACAAATGGGAATATGGTGTAGAATTACAAATCTCTAGTGTAAGGAAGGAGTGGACAAATATATCTATTGAGCCTTTGGGTCTGTGGAGATGAGCAGGATGCTGACAGCACCCACAGGGTGCCCGGGGGCACAGCACCACGAAAGGATGGCCCGATGTCTTTACTGCACAGGATGCTGCATTAACACCCTACCGATGTGATTGAAGCTGTGTGTAACACTGGCACCCCCTCCCTTCCCCTGTCAGGCTGCAGAAAGAAAACCGAATGAGCTCTTAAGGCCATGCAGGCTCAGGCAGCCCTTCCCCCATCAGCTTTCCGTGGAAAGCCCATCGCTCCCTGGGGTCATTTCCATTGCGCTTCAGCTCTTCCAGGAACTGAGCCGTGCTGACAGCAGTCCCTCCTCTGCCGCACGCCTAATCAGCGCACCGAGGGAGGCATTTCTAAGGAAAATAATTGAACAGCTTTATTGCAAAGAAAAAAAAAAAAAAAAAAAAAAGAAAATGGAGAAAACCTCCACCCAACCAAAATCTACTGCTTTGCTCTAAGAGCAAATTCTAAGAAACACAGAAAGGAAGATGTATCAGCTGGAAATAGTACATAGGGAAGCGCACAAAGCTGAAAATGAACTTTCCCTGGAGTCTGGAAAGAGCCACACCTGGCCTGCACCTTACACTGACATGGGGTTCTCAGTTTGGGAAGCAGAGCTGAGAAAGGAGGTAAGATGGAAGCCTTACACATGCTTTTAGTGAGAGCTGTAGGGAAAAAAATCCACTCAGAATTCACCTTGTGACAGCAATTGCTGCTCACTGTGCAAACCCATCTCGCAGTGAAGTGGGGGCTGTAAGGCCAAGGACACCGAGCACACAGCTTTTATTTGTGCAGCTCCAGTGGTGTGCGCTCTCCTGCTCCAGGCTGCTGGAGCAGATGGCTCTGAGCTGTGGCACTGCAGCACCTCCTGCCAAACTGAGGGGAGTGAACCATGCAAACACCCCCATCTGCATCCTGGCAGCTTTAGGGGCTCAGTGGGGTGAGGCTGTGGGGTCAGGGAGGGCTGTGCCAGCAGGGGCATCGGCCCCTGCATTGCCCTTTGCTGTTATCACAGATGGTTTGTACAGCCTTTGAGCTGCTTAAACATCCCCTTGGGACTGAGAAGCATCGATAAAGACAACTGCTAATGCCTTATTCTTGGAAATTGTGTTGTTTCTAAACGTTTCACCTGCTTCTGCTCCCTTCAGCCTTCTCCCAGACAGTCTCATGCAACAGGAGAACAAACTAATAACCAAGAAGGCAAACAAAGAGGGAGAGATACGTGGTCTCAGAAGGCAATTAGTACACTGGCACCACATCATGCTGCTGCCATATGGTGCTGTGAATACCTCTGGAAGCTTCCTATCCACTGCTGAGCAAGAAATCTGCACAGGCCTCCCCCAAACCCCACCCAGGAGCCAGTTCACACAGAAAACCCTCTTCTGAGGACAGCACTAATTTCAGGCTGGACAGATGTCTCCCCTGACTAACGAGGCAGGGAGTGTCATGCCTTCTGCACCTTCTTTAGGACACCACAGAGAGACAGGACAGTCTTTAAACATTCCACTGTAACTATTCCCACTTGTCTCCAGCTGCTCCACGCTCCTTGCTGTGCCAGCCCCGGCTGTCAGCTGCAGTTTCGTGGAGCCCAGCAAATGGGATTTTCCACTGCAAGTCTTGCCATGACAACGTGGCACAGAGGAGGAAGGGCAAAAGCTGCTTTGCTCTAGGAGCCACAACAGCCCATGGCACAACCCAGCTCGCTAAAGGGCCCTGGGTAGCTGGTCCAACCTGCAGGGGACACAGCCATGCTCAGTGTCCCAACCGCAGGCATTGCTCATAACTCACAAGGAAACTTGCTCAGGCAGGAGCTACCTCTGCATTTAACATCTGAAAGAAATGGGGTTCTCTTACAGGACAAAGGAAGTATTACAGCAATAAATTTGTGTGTTTAGGGAGGGTGAGGACCTGTTTGCTTTAGGACTCCAGTTTCCCATAGGAAAAGTAAGCTGAACATCTTCCCTATCCTTCAGATTAGGTAACAAATTCATAAAAAATTAACTCCTTGACAGCTCCTTTGAGGAATCACTGCACGGCTTATTTGAAAGCAAGCAGCTGGAGGAGTTAAGACTTGTTTCACCCTTTGCAGACGCACGTAACAAACGAGTTACGTGCAAACTTCAAAGCAAACTTTAGCTAGAAGGAAAGTCAATGGAAAATACAACAATGCGTGGATCAAAAATCCCTCAGGAATTCACAAACAAACAAGATAATTGCTCTACTTCTCTGCCACTGATTTATAACAGCAGCAAGAAGTTTCTGTCATCAAACCACCCCTCTTTCTTGGCAGTCAGCAACAGCTGAAATGCAGGGTCTATCCACGCAAGCAGCAGCTGATAACTGAGAGAATAATGACATGGAGCACCTGCATCAGCTGCAGAAAGAGAAAAGGAGAGAAGAAAGAATATATCTTCCCCCCACCATCTTCATATAGAATTTTCTGGTTTCTCCTCAGCTTCATCCTGTCTCTTTGCTGCAGCAAAGCAGCAAGTCACAAACCCAAGGACTCCTGTGAATTTTAAACACATGCCTGCATCCAAAAGGAGAAAATCTGGTGAACGAGGGAAAAAACAAACATTAAAGAAAAACTACTTCTGCTATTTTAGCTACATTTAGGCTCAATGGAGATGCTCTGAAAGATGTGGGAATAACTCCCTCAGAGCAGAGCATCTACAAACAAAGGAAATATAACTGATCTCCCAATTCTTCAAAGACTTTGCACAGAAAGGTGATAAAAAAGGAACTGAGCCTGCATGGGGAAAAAGGAAGACTCCAGCTGAAGATTCCACAGGCAATCTTTTCTTCAACAACTTTATTCACTAGCACCTGCATCAACTACACCCAGCAAAAACTTGGGGAGACCAGGAAGGTGCTGTGCCAAGGAATCACCCTCTACCCAGCACTCACCCTTGTGGTATAAAAGCACAACAGGGAGAGGGGTTGAGGGAGGGTGGAGTGGAGGGGCTGAGCTCAGGATTTCAGGTGTTTCCAGGTGAGCAAGAAGCAAGAGAAGCCCCTGCAGACCAGGGTGGGAAGGATCAGGGCAGAGCTGCTCCTGCTGCGGCTGCTGGAGACCCCAGGTTCCAGTAAGTGCCCCACTGTGCCCTCGTCCCACGCACCCCTGATGGCAGGGATCTCTGCCCACCCCCTGTGCAGGGCACGTGAAGTTGTTAGAGGGACATTATCCTAGCACAGCGCTGCAAGTCTTTTGTTATCTTTCTAGGAAAGAGCTGAGCCTTTTCATCTCCTACCAAAAACTGAGAAGCGAATTAAATGTTAATAAAACCTTAATAAAGAGCTACACTCCTGCATTTTAATTAGTTGTTCATAGAAACCAAACACGTGTAATAGACTAAGAAAATGAAAGGCAACAAGGAAGTTGCTATGGCTTTGATGGAATAGCTACTCCAGCATCATAATCCTTGTGAATGCTTTAAGGTCTTTTACAGCTGCCTCCCCCATGAACACGAGCATATGCTTCTTCCCAAACCCAGGGCACACATGAGCTGAAAAGACCTTGTTGGTTCTCATTTTATGGAAGTTTCTCCACAGTGAAAAATACAGAGGAAATAGCAAAGAATAAATATCAAAAAGTCTGATCAAACATTAGAAGCAGAACTGCAATAAATAAATGGGGAGAAAGAGGTTTGAGGGCTGACTGGTATCTGAGAAAGGCATTAAATGTGAAAGTAAAGAAACAATTTGCGCTAAAGTCTAGGGGAAAGCTGATGGCATTAAACAGCCTCAGAGGACAACACACATACTGGCTGGAGCACAATGTGACAGAGCTGTGGTTGTCACCCTAAGCCAAAAAAGAGCAGCAAAATTCAGGGTCAGAGTTGGTACAAAGTTCACAGGTCTTCAAAGAGTAGGACTAGACTGGAAATAGTGTGCAAAATTCACAGCATTGATGAAGTCAAGGCCAAGGGGACTCATCTGGTGTGGGCAGAAGGCTGGAAAATGTGAGTCCTTCCCTCCTGTTTTGGAGCAATTTGTGGCAGGTTAGCTCACCTCTCCAGGAGAGAGACCCCTCCACATGTGCCTACCCAAAAACTGAGAAGGCAGGCACTGTCTGCAGCATTGCTACCATGAGAAAAGTGCCTTGGAAGCCAACATCCAATCTCTACACTTCCTCAATTCCTTGCTAATTTGAAGTCAACCCAAAGCAAAGTCAACCCAAATGCAGTAACTGCATGTAAAAAATATGTTTAAAGCCAAGTGCTGTGAGAAATTCACTCCTCTCAGGCTGCCAGCAGCATCCAAAATAATTTTAACTTCTAAGTGGGCAGTAAGAATAACATAAATTTGTCAGTGTCATGCTGAGTATTTTCCTTAGAAGCTCTGCAGGGCTTGGGAGAAAAGTTCCCATCATCTCCTGCTTTGGAAGGAGGGAACATGCAGCAGAGGCCTGAACTGGGACAGGCCAAGGACTGATGAGTCGTGGCACTGGGGAGCACCAAGTGTGGGACAGCAGCACCAGGCAGCGGTACTCAATCTGTCTTGCTTATTCAAGGTCATGTGGCTGTGGGAGGTTTCAGGGTCCCAAAATCTGTCCGAGCTCCTGGCACTCTCTCAGACTCCTACCATGGAGATGATGACTGATGGCGGGAAATTTTGACCTTTTAACTCCATATCCCTTTTCTAAATTCCTGTGGTCACTACTGCTGTCTCTTACGTAGCAAATTCCTTCTCTCGATCCCTCAAGAAGCCCAAACAACATTCTGTAGTAAAGAGCTGAGCGGAGCACAAATCTCCAGCCCCCCCAGTCTCTGGCAATCGTCCCAGTCCCGTGGCCTGACTCCAAACTTTTGCCCCCCGGCCACGGGGGAGCCTCAGGTCACCGGACGAGCTCTTTTGCCACGCTTGGAATGGCAGCGAGAATTCCCTGAAGCGTCCCGCAGGGCAGCGCTTCTCGGAACTGGCGCTGCTGACTCGGGCCGAGCTGTTCCTAGAACCGCTCCCCCCGGGAATGGGGGCCAGGCCCCGGCAGCGGGGAAAGGATGGCAGCGAAGAGGCCACCCCGCACACACCCTTCAGCTCGCCAGACATGCCCTTCTCCTTCTTCACATCAGTCCCAGCAGGGTTGTTCCGACCTTCTTTTCTCAGCGCCGGCAGCGTGGATGAGCCCGGCTGCAGCCTGTGTGCACTGGCGGCTGCAGCTCCCACCTCTCCCTCGGCTCCCACCGCTCCCTCCTCTCCCTCGGCTCCCACCGCTCCCTCGGCTCCCACCGCTCCCTCGGCTCCCACCGCTCCCTCGGCTCCCACCGCTCCCTCGGCTCCCACCGCTCCCCTGCCTTCCCAGCTCCTGCCGTGTCCCTGCTTTGCTTTCCGTGATTTCAGCCCCTGCGAACGACAACGGCTCTGCCAAAGGCAGCAGCCGCGCCCGGGTATCGCACGGAAAATCCTTCCCGGTCTTAGCACAGGTTATACCGGGAAACATCAGCGATAATAAATGTTACCCAGATGGAAATCTGCCATACAACAGCGCGGTTTTAACTAGGCTGGGCACAATCTCCAGGACTGTTATGGCAGACGGGCACAAGGAGCACACACCAGGGCAGTCCTGGGCCCGCATTTCATAGAGCACATTTTCTACCCCGGGCTTTTTCAGGAGCCACCTCAGCTCCTAACTCTGCCTCAATCAGCTGTGTGCACAGCCAAGCACACACCTAGCTAGAAAATTTATTTCTAGATAAATAGATGGCTATAGCATGAGCCAAGACATGGCTGGGACCATGTTCTTAGCTAATCCTATGCAATTTCTCTGGTTTGAGAAAACTGTGCTAAGCCAATGGAGAAGGAACTTGGCCACAGTCTGGGTTGCCCCAGCACAGCATTTAGCTGCAGACAGATTTAGGGTTTACAGAAGGAAGCTTGCTGAGCACCTGGCTGACAAGTAACAGCCAGAAAAA
Organism: Hirundo rustica; assembly: GCF_015227805.2. Classification (NCBI taxonomy): domain Eukaryota; kingdom Metazoa; phylum Chordata; class Aves; order Passeriformes; family Hirundinidae; genus Hirundo; species Hirundo rustica. Next base: position 5,846,851 of record NC_053461.1, on the reverse strand, counting down.
CCCAGGATGTAGTGGATGAAAATCAGGAGTTGAAGGAAAGTAAATAAACTAAATGGATTTCCCTGCTGTTGACAGCACATACTTTTCCTTCAATCATTTGCACTGCCATGAAAGGTGATGATACTGCTCCATTTACCGCATTTTTCCTGGCCTGTCCCCAAGGCCACAAAACAGCGTGTTTATTTGGTTTTCCATAATGTCAAAGAAGCGTATGTGGGTAAAACAGGAAGTTTACTATGGCCTTTCGCCTTTGGGATCTTAAACCAAGTATGACAATTACAATGAAAAAATATTTACAGCTGTCTACACATTACTGGGGGAGGGCTTTTGGAATAAAGAGGACTTTCAATCCCACATCCTTCTCAACAGCTTCCTTAAATATTATTTATTACACACAAGAGGAAAAAGAAGAAAATGTCAAGATTTAGACTGTATGACGATCCCAGAACACACGACTGATCCTTCCAAGCCATGAATCACAGACGAGTGAGGCACTGGTCCGTGTGGAAGAATTCCAGCTATAAGCACTGTTGTTAGAGAGCAGGTACCTGGGGCCTCTGTGCTCACACACCAGTTTACATGGGTGGGCAGAAACTGCAAGGAGCAATGATGTGCAACACTGCCTTTTCCATGGCATCCAAAGAAACATTGGCTTGGCCTATCAGCATTCCTTGGAAACCTCAACAGGCTGGAACCTCACAGACCTGTACACCTCAAGATGTGGTTTGTAAAATCAGGCCTTTGAGCAGGCATTGTGCCCAAAAGGCACTCTGGCCTGCTCTTCCCAGCCCCATGGTCTCCATGGTCTGTCTGGTGGACAGTCCTTTTCCTGGTTGTAGTGGCCAAGGAAAAAGCCAGAAATCAAGAGGATGGTGAGCCTGACACTGTCAACAGCTTGGTCTCACTTTTTCAGAAGGAACAACTGCAAAGGAAACCATTCCTTGCTACACAAGTGGAGAACAAACAGCAAAAATCCACATTCCTTGAGAGGTGAGAACATGCCAAATGGGGAAGGCAGGAGCTCTTGCTGAAAACCCACCCACACTGACTCTGGACAAACCTGCACTGGCTGTGTGACCCAGCAGCACAATGTCTACAGTGACCCCATGAGATTGCAGAGCCTGACTTCTCTGAGATCCAAGCCTCTTTCTGACACAGAAAGAAAAGAAGAAAAGACATCCTAAAACACATCACCAGAGGCACCATTAAGCTGTGTTAACCAGTGGCTTTCAAGCTGGAGCCCTTAGGACAGGGGGATTTCCATGGATTACTGCTGCCATCCACAAAAGATGACTAACTAGAGAATGCCTGCTGTCAGGAGGACGTTCTGGTGGCAAGTCTTGAGTTACTCATGTCAGATGTGTTGACAACCAGTCCCCTAAGTGATGAGTGGCAAACACTTTCCCTGGGTCTTTGAATGCCTTGGGTGGGAGCTGACAGGTGATGCTCCTCTTCCTCCACCCATACACCGAGTTATATTCACTCCTTCCTAATTTAGCTCCCCCACTTAAATTCCAAGCAGCTTCCTTGAGAAGTCATCTCTAAAACTGAGACTAAAATACAGCAGGTCCAGGAATGTGAAACAGGTTACAGATTCATCCTGGATAAGTGAAAAGGCTAACCATGTTCATAACCCCCTCTGCACAAACATCATGTAAAGAATGCCCTTTAGAGTGGCAGAATGGCCAGACGTGGGCAACAGCTTTAAGGAAAATTCTCTGGAGGTGGGAGCTGGGCCTCATCAGCTCTACTATGAGGACCCTAGGAGAAACCAACCTATTAGGTATTAATGTATGGATATGTGGGATAAACATGTAATAGACCGTTACAGAGAAAATGTCTTCAGTCGAAGTTACAGCTGCTGTAACTCCAACTACTATTAAATTACAGACAACGAAAACAATACTCTCACCCAGGCAGAGCACATGAGGTGATTTTACTGATATGGGAGGAGAAAGATGCAGGAAGCACTCCAAGAAATAAAACCACCATCTTTTTTTCTTTCTATTTAAAAACCCAGCCATCATTCTTCCTTACTCTTCACTTCAATTCTGCTAGCCAAAACAGTGAAATTTTGAATCCCAGAAAAACAATCCCTTATGCAATTCCACCCTTTAGGCAGTGTAAAACTGCACAAATTGAGTGCATAACCCTGCCTTTACATATTAACTTCTCAATACAGTGTGTACCATCACTGCTGCCAATTTGCACACACATCATACTCCTGATAAATCATTGTCCTTAATTCTTTCTCCACAACTTTGTGGTGCTGCTTTGTCTTGCCTTTGGCAGGACCTCAGAGCTTCCACCTTTTCTCAGAAAACAACTGAATCAGCCGAACAAAATATCCCTTCTTCTTCATTCTGGATGTACTCTTTCTGAAGCAATCAAAGCACAACTATAAATAATATTTACCCCTCAAGATGGTGATTAAAGGTGCTGATCACTGCTATAGCATCAGACACCTGCCTTGTACCCTGTGTTCCATGGGATGGGAATATAAGAAAGGAAGCATCTAGGAGGGAAGAGCTGTCCTCCACGTCCCCCTTTAGTCCTTCTGGGTTGTCAGAGTTTAAGCACAGCACTAAGCCTGTCAGAACAGCCGTAGCCCATTTCTGAGAACTCCTTCAGCCAGCACTCAGATAACTGCTGAATTTTTCCAGCAAGCCACTGGTGTGCCAGGCTTGCCTCACAGGACACAGGACTTTAATTTTCTATACACATCCCCAGCAGGTCTTTCTGCCCAGAAAGCACAATTCCCCACAGAGCTGGTTTCCAAACAGAATTTGGATCGCCAGGATTTGATTTTATCGATACTCAGAAATTCTGCACTTTTCATCCCCCAGCTACACCTATCACAGCTGGGCAGCCATGAGATTTATCACATCAGTTTATCATCCTTCTCCTGTGATGAACTGCAGTTCCCTGCTGGGGCTCCTGGAACCAAGACTTGGGCAAAAAACCTTGAAAGCCTGATCCAAGCAAATTGCATCAATGCTCAGTGATGGCAGCGTGCCAGAGCTAAGCACTTCACTGCCAATTAGTTTATCAGGAGCATCCAGCCAGTGTGCTCATCTTTCCAGTCCTCTCCTCTGTCTCCAAGTGCTCCACCTTTCCTTCTTCCCCTGCTGAAACATCGGGGCAGCACCCAGAGAAACACCTTCTCTTCTCACAGGGCAGTTTAGAGAGACAACAAGGGCTCTAAGGAGCAGGCTGTAATTAAATGCAGTGGAAAACAGAATGAGAAACCATGGCATAGCACTGAGATGCTTTAGGTGGTCCAGACTGGAGCATTTCTCAGTTGCTCAACACAGAAACATGGAGCCAGTGCCTATATGGAAGGGTAGGAGGCAGCTGGAACAGCGCAGCGTGGGAGGGATGCATTCATTCTCCTCCCTTTCCTAGGAAGGCTGGGGAAATTAAATCAGGTCCAAGAACTCTTTCTTCTCCATTAATGCTCATCCATCACCACCTTTTCTGCAGTCCCTCCCATCCTCCTTGCTGCAGTCACTTCAGCCAGCAGCCAGGCTCTTCCAGGAAATCAGGGAAGAGCAGAATCCCTCAACTGCCAAATGCCCAATCAGACAGTGGGGCAAGAGGATTGTAAGAGGAAACACTGCTTAAAAAAGAAACTTCTTACTGTTTCTTGGGATCTGGCTTCTGTGTAGAATGACACACAAACTTACAACACACACAGTGAGGAATTCAGATTAGGGAAGTACAGAGAGAAGAGGAGACAGTTCTGACCCAAGCTTGAAAACTTGCAGATCCTCAACAGGTTGTGCTAGGAACTAGAAGGAAAAACCAACCTCTCTTAAATGTTCCTACTTGAGGAGCTGCTGGAAATTTTGTTTAAACTGTTGGGGGTTTTTTTGACACAGACAATCTCCATGCCTGAATTTGAGGTGGGAGGAGGAAGTAAGTGGCCGCCAACATAGCAAAGCAAGTCAGATCTCACCAGGGACAATCCTGAGTAACAGATCCTGAATGGAAAAAATGAACTCATGTCTTCTAAAGGGGTGTTTAATTTAAAAAAAAAAAAATCTCAAAACCAGACAGAGCTCTAAACTCTTATGCCGTTAATATCTCGTAGGCTTATTTTCAATACTTCTCATCCATATGATATGTGCACATAAAAAGATGCAGTGCACTTTTGTGAACTTAAATACTGGAAGGGTTAAACAAGAGCTGCTGAAAAAGTCTCTAATTCCATAGTCTGGGTAGCAGCACTGCCTTGTGCAGCAGAGGGAATGCTTATTTACAGGCTGCTCCCTGCAGCCAGCCTAAAGAACAAGTGATCAGGGATTACAGCTCACAGGACTCTGGCAAACTTGATTCGATTTATTGAATGAAGCTTTCCAAACCTGGTCATAAGATTGCCTTTCATGTCTCCCTGGATCATATGCAGCCAAATACAGCTACACCTGAGAGTGCCTTTGCCATCCTGTTCAGAGGCCAGGATTCAGCTCCTAAACTTGGAAAGGCATAGTGTCTCTAAGGGCACAAGGGGCAAACACAAACTGACCTGAGCTGCAGGGAGAGATGAATAAAACAGAAAATATGGAACAGTTTACTAGAGGTTTGATTTATGACTCAACAGTTTGTGCAGGCTGCCCAGGAAAGGCTAGCAACCTGAAACTGATGTAAAAATAGAGCCTTTAAAATCATTCAGTACCAATAAAACCCCTGTAACAAATCCACCGAACTTCAGGTTGTCACCGCGCTGGGTTGCGACATTGTGGAACTTCCCAGAACAAAGCTTCTGTCCCCAGTACTGAGACAATTGCGCAAAGCAGAAACACCCACTGCTGTCACACGGTGAATCCTGCACACACACACAGTGTCACTGCTGTCACACGGTGAATCCTGCACACACACACAGTGTCACTGCTGTCACACGGTGAATCCTGCACACAAACACAGTGTCACTGCTGTCACACGGTGAATCCTGCACACACACACAGTCAGTGCTGTCACACGGTGAATCCTGCACACACACACACAGAGTCACTGCTGTCACACGGTGAATCCTGCACACACACACAGTCAGTGCTGTCACACGGTGAATCCTGCACACACACACAGTGTCACTGCTGTCACACGGTGAATCCTGCACACACACACACACACACTGTCACTGCTGTCACACAGTGAATCCTGCACACACACACAGTCAGTGCTGTCACACGGTGAATCCTGCACACACACACACAGTCAGTGCTGTCACACGGTGAATCCTGCACACACACACAGTGTCACTGCTGTCACACGGTGAATCCTGCACACACACACAGTGTCACTGCTGTCACACGGTGAATCCTGCACACACACACAGTCAGTGCTGTCACACGGTGAATCCTGCACACACACACAGTGTCACTGCTGTCACACGGTGAATCCTGCACACACACACACAGTCACTGCTGTCACACGGTGAATCCTGCACACACACACACAGTCAGTGCTGTCACACGGTGAATCCTGCACACACACACAGTGTCACTGCTGTCACACGGTGAATCCTGCACACACACACACAGTGTCACTGATGTCACATGGTAAATCCTGCACACACACAGAGTCAGTGCTGTCACACGGTGAATCCTGCACACACACACAGTGTCACTGCTGTCACACGGTGAATCCTGCACACACACACACAGTCAGTGCTGTCACACGGTGAATCCTGCACACACACACACAGTCACTGCTGTCACACGGTGAATCCTGCACACACACACAGAGTCACTGCTGTCACACGGTGAATCCTGCACACACACACACAGTCACTGCTGTCACACGGTGAATCCTGCACACACACACACAGTCACTGCTGTCACACGGTGAATCCTGCACACACACACAGAGTCAGTGCTGTCACACGGTGAATCCTGCACACACACACAGAGTCACTGCTGTCACACGGTGAATCCTGCACACACACACACAGTCAGTGCTGTCACACGGTGAATCCTGCACACACACACAGTGTCACTGCTGTCACACGGTGAATCCTGCACACACACACAGTGTCACTGCTGTCACACGGTGAATCCTGCACACACACACAGTGTCACTGCTGTCACACGGTGAATCCTGCACACACACACAGTGTCACTGCTGTCACACGGTGAATCCTGCACACACACACACAGTGTCACTGCTGTCACACGGTGAATCCTGCACACACACAGTGTCACTGCTGTCACACGGTGAATCCTGCACACACACACAGTGTCACTGCTGTCACACGGTGAATCCTGCACACACACACACAGTCACTGCTGTCACACGGTGAATCCTGCACACACACACACAGTCAGTGCTGTCACACGGTGAATCCTGCACACACACACAGTGTCACTGCTGTCACACGGTGAATCCTGCACACACACACACAGTGTCACTGCTGTCACACGGTGAATCCTGCACACACACACAGAGTCAGTGCTGTCACACGGTGAATCCTGCACACACACACACACACAGAGTCAGTGCTGTCACACGGTGAATCCTGCACACACACACACAGAGTCAGTGCTGTCACACAGTGAATCCTGCACACACACAGTCAGTGCTGTCACACGGTGAATCCTGCACACACACACACACACAGAGTCAGTGCTGTCACACAGTGAATCCTGCACACACACACACAGTCACTGCTGTCACACGGTGAATCCTGCACACACACACACACACAGTGTCACTTCTGTCACACGGTGAATCCTGCACACACACACAGTGTCACTGCTGTCACACAGTGAATCCTGCACACACACACAGTGTCACTGCTGTCACACGGTGAATCCTGCACACACACACACAGTCAGTGCTGTCACACGGTGAATCCTGCACACACACACAGTGTCACTGCTGTCACACGGTGAATCCTGCACACACACACAGTGTCACTGCTGTCACACGGTGAATCCTGCACACACACACAGTCAGTGCTGTCACACGGTGAATCCTGCACACACACACAGTGTCACTGCTGTCACACGGTGAATCCTGCACACACACACACAGTCAGTGCTGTCACACAGTGAATCCTGCACACACACAGAGTCAGTGCTGTCACACGGTGAATCCTGCACACACACACACACAGTGTCACTGCTGTCACACGGTGAATCCTGCACACACACACACACAGTGTCACTGCTGTCACACGGTGAATCCTGCACACACACACACACGGTGAATCCTGCACACACACACACACACAGTCAGTGCTGTCACACGGTGAATCCTGCACACACACACAGTGTCAGTGCTGTCACACGGTGAATCCTGCACACACACACACACAGTGTCACTGCTGTCACACGGTGAATCCTGCACACACACACAGTGTCACTGCTGTCACACGGTGAATCCTGCACACACACACAGTCAGTGCTGTCACACAGTGAATCCTGCACACACACAGAGTCAGTGCTGTCACACGGTGAATCCTGCACACACACACACACAGTGTCACTGCTGTCACACGGTGAATCCTGCACACACACACACAGTCACTGCTGTCACACAGTGAATCCTGCACACACACACAGTGTCAGTGCTGTCACACGGTGAATCCTGCACACACACACACACACAGTCAGTGCTGTCACACGGTGAATCCTGCACACACACACAGTGTCAGTGCTGTCACACGGTGAATCCTGCACACACACACAGAGTCACTGCTGTCACACGGTGAATCCTGCACACACACACAGTGTCAGTGCTGTCACACGGTGAATCCTGCACACACACACAGTGTCACTGCTGTCACACGGTGAATCCTGCACACACACACACACACAGAGTCACTGCTGTCACACGGTGAATCCTGCACACACACACACAGTCAGTGCTGTCACACGGTGAATCCTGCACACACATAGAGTCACTGCTGTCACACAGTCACTGCTGTCACACACACAGAGCCAGAGCCACCACTACTCCTCAGCAGGTAGGAATGGTACTTCCTCAAGCATCTGCACATGTGTGCAGCTACACAGAGCAAACTGCATTTGCAGGTGTTTATTGAATCGTACTAGCAAAAGCTTCAGTAAGCGATATTTGCAGTCATGAACTCAGCAAAGCAAAAAAATGAGATAAATATGCTGTATTGATGGATCCCTCTTCAGGCAGAGGGTTTGGAGAACAGGGATTCTGCAGGTTCAACTTTTCCTTGGCTCTGGTGACTTTGTGGTAGAGACAGGTGAAGTGAAACCTGAGTAGGGTAACTCTAACCAGAGAGTGAGATAGAAATAAACAATATTATTCCTGGAAAGAAGGGATAGTAGCTGTCCATCTGCCAAAGTGCACTCCAGTCCAGAGCCTATTAGCTGCAGATTCTTTTCTGGGCTCCACCTCCCAGTGTCAGGGCAACAGTCCCGGGTCTTGACGTCAAAGCTGCTTTTTGTTTGCTGCATAGATCTTCCCCTTGTGCAGGTTTAGCAGACCGAGGCACCAGAGCAGATGTGCAGAGAGCTCCACTCTGATCAGATCTGCAAACTCAACACAAGCCTCTAAGGAAAGTCCTCTCCCCACATTACTAATATCAACCATTCCAGTGGTGGTGGCGGGGGGGAGTTCAGTATGTCTAATTTGTTTTACGTCTGAGCTGCCCTTTTGCTAACCTTTCGTTCGATTTGTGCCCTGGGTTTTATCAGCTGTGGTTTTGTCTTGCATTGTTTAGACTGCAAGTGCTGCCAAGCAAGGAGTCTTACCCTAAGTATAAGACAAGGCTGTAAAATGACTTCCTTAGCTATCAGATATATTAGGAGACAATCCTTACAGACATGGGGGATAAACTCCCAGTGTTCCAGAGAGTGCTCAGGGATGTCAGAGGGGGAATAAAGACTGAGACCAGGTTCTGTCACAAAATCCTTCCACCTCTCCAAACTTAAGACAGCTAGAGCTAAACAGGTTGCTTTCCAAAGTCAGGAGAGCAGCCTCTCCCCTGCTCTGCTGCAGCGTGACTTGGACACACACAAACTATTCCTTGTCCTTTCACCTCGCCCTGCCCCCAAACACAAACTACCCGGTGGGAGCACAGGGGAAGAGGGACCTGCAGTAGAACTTGCTGCTAGGTCAGGCTTTCCCTGCTAGAAGCACTTTAAGACACACCTATAGCAGTCACTGTAGGGTTACACCATTCCTAATATAAATTTGACACTCTATTAGAGCCTATAGCTTTTTTTAAAAAAAGGTCAATAAACAGGAGACAAAAATGAAGAAAAAAAAAAAGCAGTCACATAAAGCACACAGAAATGGGCACAGTATACACCTGCTACAGATTTCCAAGAGGACACGCCAGTCACCTGACATGCTCATGGTTAAGATCTGACCATGTCTGTAATCCCTCCTTTCGTCAGCAGTGAACTGGGACATTCCACAACACAGCTTTTCTATTCTCCTGCCACTGAGCATCTCCAGACCATGTCCCTCCACCTGAAGCAGAGGCCAAACTCTTACTCCTGTTCCCCAAACACAGATGTGCTGGGAGGCTCTTCTTGTCCCCCCCTTCTGAAAGCTGGGAAACCTTTGGTATGTCTCAGCTTTGTAAGACACTCTAGCCGGTACTTTGTGATTCTTGCAGGAGTGCTGTTCCTGGCTTTGTACACCTGTAATTGAGTGAAAAACATGACTATTATCTCTGGCTCAGGCACGGGGCCAGCACTGCTGGGATGCAGCATTCCTGGGCTATTACTAGCTAACAAGATGAGCAGCATTTGCTCCTGCTAATGAGCACAAAAACAAAACAAAACCAAAACAGACCAACAAAAAACCAAAACAAATTTTCTATGATCTTTGCTGTCAGAACAACAGAAAATTCTATGCTCAACGCAGGCCAAAGTGTTTCATCCCTTTCAGAGGGTTGTTTTGGGAGGCAGAATGCAAGTGCCTGGTGTTTCAATAGAGTCTGGTTGTACATGTTCTCCTTCTGACCTGCACAGAAAGCCAAACTTCCTAAAGAACTAACCCACATCCAGTTCCCTGGGACAAGATATTCACTGGCTAGTGTGAATAAATCTTCATTCAACAAGACACATCCTGGGTAGGAAGAGGGAGTCCTCACACAGTCACACTTCCCTCTCCTGTCTCTCCCCTCCCCTGCCAAGCTACAGGCACACATATAAACACAGGAACTCAGTGTCACATTTATTCTCCTTTCAGCTCCTTCCAGTGTTTTCAGAGAAGCCATCCAACACAGAAGGGAAAGGTCTGCTCATTTCCACTTGCCCTCTGCCAGCAGGGAGAGACAGTCTGGAGGTCAGGAGAGTGATTTCCTACTGCTGACACACAGGTGGTATTGGGGGCAGATGTCAGAAGTCCAGCAGCAGCTTACAGCCTGATCCAGAGCTCTGCAGGGCAGTGCTACAGCAAACCAGGCTCTGACTTTCTATCAGCGTGTCCTGGAAACCCACACTGCCAGGCAGGTCACAGTGGAGATAAGCAGGACTTCTTAGACCTCATACGGATCCTTTCTCTTATCATAAAGGCTTGACAAAATTGAGCCCTGGGGATGGCTGGCAACCTGAACTTGTTCATGTCACAAAGTGCACTCTAGAACTAGGCTGTGATGCAGAGGGAGAACATTTCCAGGTACTGAAGAAGCAGCTATTTCAGTATCTCAGCAATCCCCTCCCACTCTACTGAAGTAGGTGAGCAAGTGCACAAGGCTTATTCCAAGTGCTCTCAATGCAGGAGTCAGCTCTCAAGAGCACAAAAGAACAAATGCTCAGAGTTGGGGTGTCAGGGTGGAACAGCTGCATGGGACTGGTTACTGGCCTTCAGGCTGCTCATCCCTCACAGAGTTGTATTTTTCAAGCTCTCCCTGTCACCACAAAGGCTGAGAATATGCTCAAAAATAAATAAAAAAATAGAAATCATATTCTAGACCATCTCATGACAAGAGAGACTTATAAATCTAGAGGCTTGAAGAAAAACAGCAACTGTACAGAGAGAATCCCCTGATGCCAGAGACTGAGAGCTGGAACCAGCCTAAACTAAGAGCCAGCAGCAAGGCAAGCTCACCATCATTGCTTAGACTATCTGGTTTTAGTAACCAGCAGGCTCCTTGGCAGCATGTGTGCCACAGCAGCTCTGCCCAGTCCCAGCTCCTGCCCCTTCTCTCCACCCCACACTCAGATGATGCAAGAACAAACCACCAGTCACAGGAAGATGATCACTGGTTCATTTCATTTCTAGATATGTGATGGGGTCTTTCCAAATTAAATAATAGAAACCAGCCACGTAACTGAAAGTGCTCAGCTACATCCCAGCTGTCACAGGGAGCCAGACAAAATCCTCACCATGTCCTGAGCAGTGAGTGGCTCTCCATACACTGCCTGCTGAGCAGAACTGCCTTCCCACCCCAGTTCAGAACAATGAGCACGGGCCAGGCACCCCCATGGCTCAGAGGCCATGCCTCCCTTGACTTCCCTTTCTCTATCACTTTTCTCTTTTTTTCTTGTGATGTTGGTGAAAAGACCTAAGGAAACAGAAGTCCTGGGAGGAAGTGAGTCAGGAAACCTGTACCATGTTTCAGGGGAAGTGTGACTCAGTGCTCTGAGCAGAGCTGCCTCTCCCCGGTGCCCTGGAGGAGGTGATAAGATTGTGTAATCCCCAAGATAACTTGCTGCACATCCTAATTCTGCTGATCCTCCCAGGGGAGGGGCGCTTCTGCCGAGTACTGTACACTAGCTGATTTCTTAGAATAAACTGTGACAGCTCCCTGTGAGCTCATCGCGTGGGAGGGGGTGCTGGGCTCCCTGCCTGCGCTCTCAGGAGGACCAGGAGCAACAGAAACGCCAAATTTATCAAGAGCACAGCAAAGACCTGGCAAACCTTGATTGGTCTGTTTGTTCTTCTCCAACACACGGCGTGGGGACAAGAGTACTTGACAGCCACAGAGGAACCAGTGGAGGGAAGGATAGGAAGAGAGAATTTAAGAAAGAGGACAAATGTGGTGGACACGAGAAGGGAGGAGGCAGTCTATGCTGCTCAGGACTGGGGAGGAGACAGTCAGGAGCACAAGATACTGGAGGAAAGAAGCCAAGAGTGCAGGCCAAGCAAAGGAAAAGAGAAGGGCAGGGAGGATGGAGATAAGCTCGCAGGGAGAGTCCCTTAGGAGTGATGAGGAAAGTGCAGCGATGACAAAATGTCCCCAGGGTGGAGAGAGCAAAGAAACCTCACACTGAGGGAAAGAGGCCTCTGTCCCTTCGGAGTTCTCAAGTACACACCAGAGCCGGAGATTGTGTTTCTGGGTCTCCGCTCACCTCTAAGTGCCAGTCCTGAAAAACAACTAAAGCCTTAAAGCCAGGGGATGCAACAAGATACAAACCATCCCCCTTTCCCAGCCTCTTTCTCTCCTGGCACGGGCTGTGCCAGCACTCCCAAGCTGTGCCACTACAGCACTGGGTGCAAAGGGTCTAGGACAGCAGTAGGCTTCTGGAAATTTCTGCTGTACAAGTAAAGCTTGCAGGCACCTTTGGGAGCTTGAGGGCAGCTGAACTCTCAAACTCCAAACCTCTGCTCTCTGGAGAGAGAGCCTACAAAAGAGCCTACAATTTTGCCTACAAAATGGTTTGGGGCAAACAAGCTACTGAACATGAACGAAGAGAGAAGGAAGCAGGAGCCAACAGTGATCGAACCATCCATTTCAGAGACTTCTATCCCCAGGTGAGGGGCAGCAAAGCTGCTGGCTGAGACTCAGAAGACCTAGAGCTTATTTCCCTGTCTGCCCAGACCTGTCAGCTATCCTGAGACAAACCACTTGTACACCCTGAGCTTCCAGGCCCCTTTTCCCCCTTTATTTGCCTCACTGGTATCAAATACAAGCTTCCCGGGAGATGGCTCCCTGTAACATTAGATGCATCCCAGACTGCAAACTGTTGAAAATGGGTCTGTAATGGAAATGATAACGAGCACTTTAGGTTTCAAACCTCATATTTCTAGGACAATTGTCACAGCTCATATGACCAAACATTCCAGGGCTAGCAAGCCTGGGAAGAACTGTGGATAGAACCTGTGTGCAGGGGAGCAACTGACCCTGCAGCTTCTGGTCACAAATGAGGAACATTTTTATCATGAAATGTAAATCAAAGAAAATTCTCATTCTTCACCCATGAAAATTCCAGGCTGCCGGAAAACAATTTTTTTTGGAAATTTGTGAGTGTTATCATGGGCTCATTCCTTATTTCACTGATCAGAAATAGGACGAGAGTATTTTATTCTCTTTATCTGCAAGGCCACAGTGCAAGGTCCAAACCCATCGGTATCATGCCTGGGAAGTGTGAGCTAGTTATTCTGCACCCTGCAAACACTCATCCACCTTGTGACCACATCACAGGGATGGAGCTGTGTCCAGACAAGCAGCTACACACAGATTTCTGTTTAAATGATGTTCTGTGGGCCTGACTCAGCTGCTGACACCTCCTCACCACACAGGATGCCTGCAGTCTTTTGCAGCAGCTCTGTTTTTCCCCTCGAATCTGTGCTAAAAGGAAAATATCAGGTGGAAGCTATTTTTCTAGTTAGTGTTTTTCAAGATGCTGCCTGGCCTAGATCAATTCCAAGAACCGAGGCAGTCAAACAAAGAAACCCTTACAGGCTGATCAGCAGCACGAGCATTGCTGCTCTGGCAACTTCCCACGCTGTAAGAAGAACGAGCACAAACCAAAATAAGACCACACGCAACAGAAGGGCTGAGCTCTGCACTCGGGGAACTGCCAGTGACAGCACCTCCAGCCCCTCTGCACCCCCACAGCTCCAGCACCGTGCCCCTGCCTCCCTGGAATGCCCACTCCAGGGGAAAGCTGCTGGTCCCAAAGCACAGCAGCAATGGGCCAAGCTGCAGATGGGCATTCAGCTCCTTCCCCAGGGATCACACCCCACAGCCTCTTCCCTGCCTCACAGGGCTATGGGATGCTGGCTCTGAAGCCTGAAATTCAACTGAGCAGCAGCGAAATCCCTTTAGGGGACAGGATGAGGCAAAGCAGAGTCTTGTAGGATCCAAGTGCTTCAGCCCTTCTTCCTTTACCCTCTGTGACAGGAAAACAAAGCCAAACAAAACCAACCAGTCACTTCCATCAACTCTGCACAGGAACAAAAATCATCTCAAGTTGTCTCATTACATGCAGCTACCAGGGTTTTGCCACCCCAGGTTACCCCAACATCTCCTCTCCTTTGGGTACCCTGTGCCAGGTGCCCATGCTGGCACTCATGGCAAGTTTGTTATTCTTTCCCAGGTTACTGCAAAGAGGAGCTGAAATCAGAGGCCAGCTCTCATCAGAGCTCCATTGAGAAAGTAAAGTATCAGTGATGATCTGTGTCAGTTGAGAAGTCTAAGCCAGTTTTAAGCACAGGGAAAGAAATGGATTTTTTTTTTATCCCTTGAATAAAGAAAGCCAAAAACGTTGAAAGCAAAACCTTTGGACTACTTCTATTAATTGCATCCATGGAAATAACACTAGACATGCCTACATCTGCCTGTTCTGCTCACTTTAAGCTGTTTCCTGATCTCATCAGACTCAGCTAAATTTGGCACTGGGTCTATGGCTGTGACATTCACAGCTGGGGAATAACAAGCTTTGAATCAGTCTAAGTAAGGAAGCAAATGAACCAGTGCATTTCCAGTGGTCTGGTAATAGATTGTGTTTCTGGAGCTCTCTTTACCTGGGGACCCCATGGGCACTAATGAACTCTCAGAATGCCCAGCTGAACACAGTATCAGTATGTCCTAAACTACTCAGGGAAACTGAGGCACTGGAGAACCCATCATGCAACAAGAAACAGAATCCAAATTACAGGATCATAAACTATGAACTCCTCCTCTCTATCTGTAACCCTCATAAAAGTAATTTCATTTAACTGAATGGAATTTACCCAATAGCATGGTTGTTATATGGTTCTAAAAGCATGAAATCAAACATTCTGCGCATCAGTACACAGCACCAAGCTGGAATTGCCCTCTCGAGGTTTTTCTTAACTAGGGCAGTTCTGGGGAAGTCTGTGGCTGAGCTCTCTGCTCTGCAAAAGGCACTTCCCTCACTGAGCACAGAGGACACGGCCACTGGTACAGCCTGGCTGAACAATGCTCTGCTTCAGCTCTTTTATTGGGAAAAAGACCCAGTAAAAGGGATCCCAGCATAAGTCTGGACAGCCTAAGTTACATCAGGGATGCATTTGCTGATGCTGTGACACTGCATTTCAGAGTGGCTTCCAGACACACGGCACCTTTCTGAAAGGACATATTTTGTATTGGCGCAGTGAGGGTTAATCCTGGCTGGGGAACAAGCAGGATCAAGATCAGCTCATCTTTTCCACTGAAGCACAGAGGCTACAGAAAATGCTGTTTTCTCGATGCTCCTTGTCTCAGTGACTTCCAGGAACAGTGATCTAAACTCAGCTGCTCTTCCCAGCACCAGCTGAGGGGGCGGCAGGGGATGGAACATTGCCTGTTCTTGGAAGGCAGGAAAAAATAAGGCTCTGGCAGAGCTGAGCAAACTCTCCTCTCTCCCCCCTCCTCTCCCCAAAAGATTCTTTTCAGCATCTCTTAATGCCTCACAGTACAGCTGGGTTGGTTCTCCTTTTATCATCAAGCAAGCATAAGAGCAATGCAAGAATGCAATTCTCAAGCAGAGAGAGGTCAAGTTAATCAAATAAATAACCAATAAGCTCATCTCCATGAGCTTCCACATGCCCCATGATCTTGCTCAGATTAGTGAATGACCTACAGTACTTTTTAACATTTTCCTGTTAGATAAACACAGAAAGTTATAGAGCCATCCAGCTCACAGAAACTATTTTTGGCTGCTTTATCTTCAAGCATTATGAATTCCAAGGGATGATTGGATATTTGGACTTCTCCCAGCCTAGCTGACTGTGAAGGGAGCAGACAGTAACCTCATTGCTATTCTTCTGTGGAAACAAACATCTTTTAGACATGACAAGTATCTGGCTTGTAGGTACAGCACTCTGAATGAGACCCAGGGAAATGGAGCAGTCACCAGCTGTGAGGAATGTGAGAATAGCCTTGAGGCACAGAAAAAAGGAAAATAGAAACCAGAATGACTTTGTTTCAGGGTTCCCCACAAGCTGCCCTAGAAATACAAGGCAGCAGCACAGAGTTATGAACAGAGGGAGAAATCCTCTCACCAGGTTTGCAATCAGTGCCACAGCTGGGTGAGAATTCTCACAGCTTTCAAAAAATTCAAGCCCGACCTTGCTGGAAAATACAAGAAACCCTGTGTCAGCTGTGCTGGGAGATGTGACACCCGTGTGCCCGTGTGTGTGCCTCAGCTGGCACTCAGCAGCGCGGTGCCCTGAGCCAGCCCCCGGGGGATGGCAGTGAGTGTCCCCCCGAGGGGATGGCAGTGAGTGTGCTCCCCCGGGAGAGGGGGTGGCAGTGAGTGTCCCCCCGAGGGTGGCAGTGAGTGTCCCTCTGAGAGAAGGGATGGCAGTGAGTGTCCCCCAGAGTGGGTGGCAGTGAGTGTGCCCCCAAGGGGATGGCAGTGAGTGTGCTCCCCCGGGAGAGGGGGTGGCAGTGAGTGTGCCCCCGAGAGTGGCAGTGAGTGTGCCCCCAGGAGAAGGGGGTGGCAGTGAGTGTGCCCCCGAGAGTGGCAGTGAGTGTGCCCCCCCAGGAGAAGGGGGTGGCAGTGAGTGTGCCCCCGAGAGTGGCAGTGAGTGTGCCCCCAGGAGAAGGGGGTGGCAGTGAGTGTGCCCCCGAGAGTGGCAGTGAGTGTGCCCCCCCGGGAGAGGGGGGTGGCAGTGAGTGTGCCCCTGAGAGTGGCAGTGAGTGTGCCCCCCCGGGAGAGGGGGGTGGCAGTGAGTGTGCCCCTGAGAGTGGCAGTGAGTGTGCCCCCCCGGGAGAGGGGGGTGGCAGTGAGTGTGCCCCCGAGAGTGGCAGTGAGTGTGCCCTGGCCATCCCGGGACAGGGCCTGGCCCGATGCCACCAGGGGCTGCCCAGGAGCTGCTCCCCGAGATACAGGAACAGCTCAGCTCCCAGATAAGGCTCTGTCTCCACTGCAGCCAGTCTCCCACCTTCTGCAAACTCTCCACGCTGCTGTTTTGTGTCTGTCGGGTGTTTCTTTCAGCTGCTGGACAGAAGGAAAGTTCCAATCTGCCTGGTTACACGGGATGCTGGAGGTCTCTGCCATGCCAAGGCCACACACCCAGGTCTGGGGGACAAGCAGGCTCCATTGCTATCTTACACGGGTTTTAGGGATATTAAAAACCCCACCCAGGGCTTTTGATAGAAAAAGAAAGCACAGAAAGCAATGTAGAGTGAGCAGCAAACCACAAGACCAGGTTACAGGTTGTTGAACATATCCTCCTCTCTGATTTTCAGGTTCTTAGAGATTGAAGCACCGTGCTGTCCCTCCAGGACTTCTGGACTCCACAGCATGACACACCATTTATCTCTGCTGCCTTCAATTAGGAGCAGGAAGCAGAGAATTGGGCACTGGGCTCATTTTTAGCTGTGCCAAACTGATGACCCAGCTCCTTGCCTATAAATCAATGTAGATGTGCTCATTTATGCTCTGTGAGAAACTGGTTCATTAGCTAGAATTAAACAGAGGCCCAAACCATGCCACTTAAAACTTGAACAGTGCTCTTGAACACCCTGTTCTGCCCTGGATCTGGGATTTGCTTGGTGCTTTCCTATATTTAGCATACAGTAATGTAATTGAAGCAATAAAATTAGACCCACAAATAGACTGGTTTCTCAGTACTTAATCAAGGACCTTTTCCTAGAACTGTAGAGGGCTGAAATTAAAAGAAAGGAATGTGTGGTAATCAGCCCCATGGAGGCAGGAGGAAACCACCATGAGTTTAAACTCCAAACACACATTCTGGCCAGCTGAATGTACCCTTGTTTAAATTGAATGTGGCTTTACAGTGACCCAGGCAGGGTCACACTGCATGAACCACTTGAGAATGCACAACCCACGTACAGGGAATCGGTGAGCAAATACAAATCACGGTCTGGGAGTCACTGAACAATAAGAACGTCCTTGGAGCCCCCATTATAATGGATGAAGGGAACAACAGGTCCAAGGTACCTCTGCAATAACAGGAACCTCTGCAGCAATGCTAATCCCTCAGTCCTGTCTGTGTGTGAACAGCAACAGGCAGAGAAGTGACTGAGAGACAAAGCCAGCATGCAAACTGCAAAATGCATGAACAAGGCAGAAGTCACACTGCAGCTGGAAAAATGGCAGGAGCCTGCAGCACAGCACTCGTTCAGATTCACCAATAACAGGTCTTAGAAGAGAAACTGGAAGACTTCCATTTTCCGGCCTTTTCTTCTGAATAATATAATTTTTACTGGGGGAGTGCTAAAGAGGAGAATTACATTTAAAAAGAATTATTTTCTATTACCCATTTTCGTGTGATTATTATGAAAAATATTCTCTTCACATTCGAACCTAACAACTGCTAAAAGAACAAGACAAAGAAAATATTCTGTAAGCAGAAACACAGTCAGACATTTAAGAAGCGCTGAAATGCTTCAGAAACTGCAAAGCCTGTGGCTGACATCTGGAGCTTCATTTTTATGGCTTTCTGCAATATCAGCACCCCAAGCCTCACAGTGCCAGTTAGGACGTGCAAAGACTGATGCAGAGCTAACACCTAAGGAGATACTTTAAAATGTATTTCTGAGCTGTATTTCCCAGTTGGGGCAATACCCTTGAAGAGTTCAGCTGTACCTCCCCATCTCTTCTGCTCTCAGCCTGCAACTGTTCTGCAAACAGATGGAAGAGCCTGTCACGCTCCCAGTATGCCCCTAAAAACATCCTCCAAGCAGCTCTTGCCAAAGAAGTTTTACGACTGAAGTTACTTCCCAGATGTAGAAGACACTGATTCCTGGAAATTTCTTTCTGCATAACATGGGATCTCTGCTAGATCAGACAGATAATGTAGTGAGATTAAGAGTTTCCCTGAACTGGTTTCATTTACTGCATTCCCACCCCCAGGAGATAAGGACAAGCAGGGCCCCCAAGCTCATTCCCCTCCCTCTCCCTGCACAGGAAAAGCAGCACTGGGCTCTAAAACTGCAGCTAAAAATCACCCACTGAAAGCTCCAGATACTGAGAATTGAAAGCTGCCCCAGGAAAAGCATTTCTTGTGTGGTGCAGATCCTTTCCAATGCAGGTCTACAAAGCATTACAGTGTAATTAAGCTTCCATAAATACTAATAATTCCATCTGTAATTCAATTTCTAGCTCTTACCATTCATCCAATAATTAATATTGCTTTCACATCAGCATTACAGATACCAGCCTGATAACAGGAACAAAAGATTAGGCTGAGAAGCTCGTTTGTGATGAATGGAGATGAATAATACCAGGTGCAAAGTGCAAGAGTACAGAAGCTGAATGCCCCTATCTCAGAGCTAACTGAACACACAAAGGCCTCTCTATCTGATATTCACAGGTACTGGCATTTCCTAGAAGACTGAGAAGAAATAATTTACCCTTAAATTACGAAACACTCACTGGAGATGTCAGTACATCTGAAAAATGCACGTTAAATAACAATTCAGGGAAAAGCACTCCAGCATTTTAAGAAAAAACAAATTACCTTCCTAGCAAGGCAGCATTAAGGACATAAAGTGGAATTACCACCTCTGCATTGTGGTGAACCCATCCCAGCAGAGGCACAGAAGAAGCTGCAAGACAAAGCTGATGGGAGGTGGGGGATTTTGCATATATTTATATATTAAAGATATAAATATCTTTTATCATACAATTGAAAGCAGAATGAGCACGTGAACAGTGTAATGCTTCACTCTCAGCCTTGCCTTCTTGGCAAGGGAGAGAAGCAGGCAAAGGCTGCTCCTTTGATGAGGTTTCCCTCTCCTGCTCCACCCTTTTGCAGTGAGGAGCTCAGTGGCCTTGGTTTGAAAGCAGCACCCACACATGTTTGTCTTGTGTCTTTGAAGCTTCCTTGGGCAGCATTTCACCCTTTTATGCTCCAGTTTGTTGTGCAGGAGCAGTCTGGGCTGCCAGATCTCATCCAGACCTCCAGCCCGTGGCAGGGAAGCTCCTGGTAGTGCCCCAGTGGAGACACAGCCAGCGCACAGACCCTTCCTAAGTTCATCTTGGGAATCCTGGAGGAGTAAGAAGGTGGGAAAACTCCCTCATTTCACAGGCTGCTCCACAGAGCATCCAAGCCCTGCAGCTGGACAGTCCATGGCAACCCCAAAAGCTCACCTGCAAGCAGACCTTTTCTTCAGAGGGAGGCTCTGAGCTGTACAGACTCCATGCCCCCTTCCTCACCATCAGAGGAGGAATTACTGATTTCAGCATCTGCATCATCATCCTGAACATTCCCGCAGGAAATGAATTCCTATGTGAGCAGGAGCTTAACTCACTGGTGGACAGAATATCCAGGAATGAACAGCATGGGACCACCCCCACTTCCAGTGAATCCAAAAACCACACTGCTTTGGGGAATGGCGGCCTGGAACCTCAGCCAGCCCATTTCTCTCTCAAGTCAGCAGCACTTTGGGGCTTTTCTTGATCCAGAGCCTTTTTAAAATTTATTTATTTGATTCCATGACTCCAAACAACCTGCTCCTAAAGAAGGTGACTTGTCATTCTGTCCTGTAAGAGTAATGACAGGCTGTAAATCCAGCAACTACACAGAGGGATCATCTCCCCCAGGGCTTCTCCCTAAGCCCACAGAGAAAGAGGGAGATGGGAAAGGAGCCCTTCAGTCTGAAATCCCCGCATGATTGTTTTGCTTTGACTAATCAGTTTTCCTTTTGGCACTTTAAAACCCCAGTGTTCTGGATTTCCCCACTATTAAGAACTGCCACATGCACACCACCCATCCTCTCAACACCTCTGCTGAGGCTCTTGCCTGCACGTTATCTGAATGTGTACTTTCTAAAATGCTTATTACCAGTTAATATTTTGTAATACTTTTCTTTTCCTGGTGCCTAATAATTGAGAAATTAATTCATTGTCCTCCTGTGAATCTAGTCTATTATTCTGCTGTCATCCAAACACGGATCAGAAATACTTACTAAATGCTTCTACTTATTTTCCATCATCATTAATAATTGCAGCATTTCCATTTCAAAGAGACCTTATACAATTCCTTTTTCTGTTTCAAGCAGAATGTTTAAATTCTTTAGCACCCTTGAAGATAGCAGTCAAGGGTAATTTTACATTTTCCTTTCTAGTTTTCTGTACTTCATTTCTAATTTATATTAACTGTGCTCAGCTCACCCTCCCCTTCCACATTGCTTTCACTTTTTTCTTCCTAATGCTGTCTTCACCACTGAACAATGATCAGCTTTTATGAAGATAATTCTTTCCTGAGGGCAGATCATACTTTTTTGCACTGTTTTTAAAGAATACCTAAATCTAACATTGTTTTCTTACACAACACTTGCCAAGTTTAACTCAAGGAGTCTTTTAAGTTCATTTGAGTTACATGCTATGGTATTAGCTGGGAGAGTCTTCTTTTTACCTAGGTTTACCTTTAACAAGGTCACAGTCACGCAGCCACTACCAGCTTCCAATCCAGCTCTGAAATCCTTTGCTCCCAGATGTGCTGGGTCTGTTCAAACACTATTTAATGGTTCCTTGGAAGCCCACACAGCACATCAATCCTCCCACTCTGGGAGGCTGTGCCTGCTGATTTGTGTAAGGAACCAGCACACGTTAATCTTCTCAGGATGCACATTGCTGGGTTCCTGCTGTCACTGAGTCAGTGTGGCACAAGGGACTAACACGTTCCTTCACCCCCAGCACCGGGTGAGGACACTGCTGCTCTCCTTGGCATCAGAGCATCCTCCCAGTGCTGCTGGACTTGGACATTAGAAGTGTGCTCCAAAAATGGGTGTGAGTGAAGGGAATTAAAATATTATGGCTGGAAAACTGCAGAGAGGGACAAAGTAAGAGCCTGAATTGTGCACAGTGCTGATCCTGACGCAGGCTGACAGCTGGGGATTGAGACCCCACTGTCTCAGGGGGACTGAGGCAAGGACAAAAGGCAAGGCAAGAGGAGAGATCATCAGTGAAAGAAGTAGAAATATCTTCTTGGGTCTCTTTTGGCACAAAACCCTTCTAGGAGGAGGCAAGAGGGGAAAAAGACCACGTGAACAACAGCATTTCCTGAAAAGCTTTAACTCCTAGGACCATGGGTATCACATGCCACCCAACAAGAAATTATTGCTCTCAGTCTCTGATGAGGTGTTTGGTCCAACTGTTCCCTCCTGGCACATTCACTGAATTATCCTATGCAAAGACAAAGACAAAACCTACAGCACAAGACACCTCCAGCAGGCTGCTGTTGGGCCCATCAAGGATTGGAAAAGCACACAATGGCAGGAAGCACGTGACACTAAAGGCACAGCTTCCTAGAGGTATGAAACAGCCCCTTTGCAGCTCTGCCCTCAACTCCAGGACTGATGACAGCTGTCACCAGTACCTGTGGTGGCTGTTCCTGCTGCCTGTGCACTAGAGCAGCCCAAATCTAGGAAGCCCTGGCACAGTTACAACCACTGGCAGAATTCCTCTTTGCTACCACTTAAGGCAGGAGGAGTTCTGAGAAACTGCTGCCACATGTTCGCTCCATGACTCAGTGTTTAACCAGCAGCTCTTACTCACTGCTGGCTTCACTTTTGGAGAGATTGTGGTGCAGGGTCCCACAATCAATGTCCTGCAGAGGAAAGACCAGAGCTGGGAAACTGAGGCAATACTCATGTCCATGAAGACATCTAAATGTTCTTCTGGCTACAAATGAACAGGAACAGTGGTACTTAGGAAGGCTCCTGTCCTTTGGGTCTCACTGAGCCCCTCTTACCGGAGAAAAGTCTGTCCCAAAGCCTTCAAAAGCAGCCCCTACCAACTCTGAGACTCTGGTGACAGCCTGGCTTTGCAAGCAGCCACCAGTGAGGTCAGTTCAGCTGTCTGACACCTCACCCGTGCCACGTCCTTGCTCGCAATGCTGTCACTGTCGGGGTGAAGCGCCACTTTCACCACAAACCCACAAGGCACCTTCCCTTCCCCTCACTGGCCCTGCCTGGTGGTGGAGGTCACAGAGCTCTCCAGCAATGACTCACTGTGGACAGTCATCAGGGAACCCTGTGCTGATGCCCAGAGTGAAAAGGTGTCTTTGTGGGTAAGTTTTTCCAGATCAGCACCCTGACCCTCCATCCAGGAGAAAGGCACTGAAATTCCGTGCTCTGTAATGCTCCCTTCCACACAGAGGGAACTTAGAGGAGGAGGAGTGAGAATGCTTGGCATAATGGGAAACATGTTTGGGGAAACCAAGGAGCTTCTGTCCCATTTCCTTGTTCTCTTCTGAGCAACCCTAATGTTTCACGCACGCAGGTAGGGATGGATTTGTTTCCTTTCACTACACGTGGAACTGAGAGACAAACCAGTAACAACCCTGTGCTGATAGAGTTATCTGGGGAAGTCAAAGCTTTCACCTATGCTCAGGTAATGGGGGAAAGAACACTAGGAAAGGGGATACATCCACTTTTCAGAGAACACTACAATTAACTGCTCTACTAAAAATTAACATTAAGCACAATTCTCCACTTCTTTTTTCCCTGCTCACACAAAAACAAGCAGTGCTATTGAGGAATAAATATTTGGAATGAAGCAACACAAAGTCAATACAGCATCGTTTTGCTGCAAAGTGCTGCAGCCTCATCCCCACTATGTGCTGAGCAGAGCTGTGTCTCTCTACCACTCTGTCAGGAAGGAAAGGTCAAGTAGATGAAAAATTAGTCAGTACCTGTTTCAGACATCTTTACTCTGCCAGAGAGATGTGAAGGAGCACTTCTGCAGACCAGACCTTGGGCCCAAGCTGCTCCAAGCACCCTCTGCAGGAGACTAACTCCTGATTTACACCCAGCACCTGAGTAATACTTAACAGCCCTCAGCAGCCAGGAAAAGGCCTGGTCACACTGGTCACAGGTGTCCCCATTTACCACATCAGTCATTAAATACTTCACACAGAGATCAACCTCCCCCAACATGGGCCAAACTCAACGCAGAACACTGGCAGAACCCAAAAACAAATAAACCAAAACCCAAATAACCTGGTCATTGTTTCTGTTGTCACTTAAAAGAGAATGAAAAAAAACATTAAACTCTTTGATGCTCCACAACCTATGACGCTCTGTGTTCACATCATAAACGCAGCTCTTGGATCTGTCTCATTCAGGTAAAGTCACTGAAAAGCCCAGGAGCTTGATGTGAGCTGTCAGCTTCAAGTGAATGCATGCCAGCAGAGCCAGGGGTGTGGAGACAACACCCACATGAGCTGGGACGATCAGAGCAAGGGATCCTCCAAACCGTTTGGCAGAGATTTTATCAGAGCTGGGCAGGCACCAGGCAGAGCCTGAGTCACTTGGCAGGAGTCATCTACCATTAACCCCTGCCAGCAGTATCGGTCTGAAAGTGGAAAATTATAGGTGTGATGCAGATCAAAGCATCTGAGGGGTTGTGCAGCTGCTTCACCAGGTGTCAGAGCAAACTGTGAATGTGTAAAGCCCTCAGAAAACGGGTAAAACAAGAAGCACTACACCCTTCACAGTAACAGGCTAGGAGTACCTCACACAAATATCACTGAGATCTTCCATGACATTTGCAGCTGAGTTTAACTTTCACCAGATGATGGCCTGTCTCTGTGTGAAATCCCTTACTTTGAGTGAGTGAAATGAAAGGCAAATGCCTGCAGGGACTGCACTGCTTCTTCTGGTCAGCAGCAGCACAGAAGAGTCAGACCAAAAGGCACAACACTGAGGAGGAGTAGTTCCTGATTTGTACCATTTTTTTCAGGGCATTACATCATGTTAGTTCACTTCCTCAAGCAGATTTCTTCTCCAAGGTCTGACACCACTGCCTTAAGCATAGTTTGCAGCATCATACAAACATCCCTTTCTTCTTGTCCTTCCTGATTGTTCAGCTACATTGAAATCCCACCTCTGCACCTCTGCTGACTGCTGCCCGGACTCCCTTCCAGTCAGATGTACAAAAGAAGTGTCAGTATCTTAGGTTGCAAGGCAAAATGTAACCAAAAGTATGTATTCTATCACCAGCTGTTAAACCACCTGGGGCAGTGTTCTTTATCTCTTCCACACCCATCCTCCCTCCAGGGCATATCTGCTGTTCATGGGCCATCGAGGCTCACTGCATGGCTGAGAAAATTACATCATCCCATTGGGAGATGCTCCACCCAGGGGGGGAGCCAAACATTCCTACCTGGATAAAACCCAAGATTCAGAACACCACCACAGCCTGTTTGCACTGGATTCCCAAAAGAAAACTGAACCTATCTACACCATCACTGGAGCTTCAGAAGAAAATGACACCCTTCTACAGGATAATAACTTCAACAGGACCACATCTGTCACTCCAAGAAGACTGCAGCCACCATTTAATTAGACACAAGGTGTCAGGTTGTATTCTGACCCTGTCAGCGGCTTGGGTTTTTTTGTACTACTACATTTTTATTTTAATTTTCCTAGTAAAAACCTGTTATTCCTATTCCCATATCTTTGCCTGAGAGCCCCTTAATTTCAAAATTATAATAATTCAGAGGGAGGGGGTTTATATTCTCCATTTCAAGGAATTCTGCTGCCTTCCTTAGCAGACACTTGTCTTTCCAAACCAAGACACATTTTGGCACTCAATGTGGGGCTTGAGGGCATCGAGAGGAAAAGGGTGAAAAAGGAATAACAGTTCTTTAGTGACCTAATTTTTTGTGTGATGGATATAGAAACCTTGTGAGGTGGCACCATGGTCTAGCTTACCCTAGTTTGGGTGGTACAGGGTCATGGCTATATTTCTCGCATTTGCAGGCCCTTAGCAAAACATGGGCCCTGTAACTGAGGCTACTGTGGCTGTCATGCAGTTTGCTTTATGGGTTAATAAGGTGTGGAATTCATGGATTTTTAACTTCCTCTGGAAGGCAGGCACAGGGATACACTGCTATCACAGACTAAGTGTATGTTTTTGGGGTTACTTTAATAATCGTACCTATTGTGAGGAAATGACACCAGGAGGAGTTTTCTCCCAGCCCTTCACCCAGCTCTTTGGATCCATCCCACCCCTTTTCAAGGGGTTCAAATCTCTAAATGCTAATGATATCATACAGCTGCTGGTGTTGCTGATAGGCCTTTTCTATTTAGGATTCAGAGATAAGGGGACATTGACTTGAATAATCACCCTGATACCTACCCCAGAGAATAAGGATACTGCCCCACAGCCTGCCTCAGAAATAAACCACCCAGGTTGGATGGGGATTCTGGTGAAGGAGATACATGAGTTGCTGTAGGAGTACACTTCCCCAGCGGGTGGGAAACCCTCCCCCTGCCCCGAAAAGGGAGAGGCTGAGGGTGCAGCAGCAGAACCCACAGACGTTACAACTGTCCAGGTTCCAGCTGAGCCACAGGGGCAGTCACAGCCAGCAGCAGCTGCCCCTGTGGAAACAAAGAAGTATAAGATGAGATCAGAGCACCCAAGTAACAAGGATAAGAAAGGAAGGTCCTCACAATCCGCAGGGGAGCCAAAAGTTGAGATCATCACCGAGTCCCTGTTGTATAAAAGTCTCCATAATCTGCAAAAAGACAGTGCCCATAATTCTAGACAGAGAAGTGGACATTAAAATCTGCTTCCTCCTTAGGAGCTGGGCCATACTTCCCAGCTGGGCACTGAGCTCTGTATTTCCAAGGCTGTGGAAACCCAGGCATAGCCAGGAAAAGGAAAGATGGGGGTAACCCCCACTTCCTGCTGCCTTCTTCCTCATTTTATTAATCCATTTTCTCATCCATCTGTTCCTTCTTTTGATCTGCTGCATCCTCACACTGAGACTGCAAACAGTGAGTGAACTGAGCAGGGGAGACCCTCCACATCCAAAGACCAAGATTCACCCCCTCAGGTATTTTTACAACGAAGT
This sequence comes from Hirundo rustica, assembly GCF_015227805.2. Classification (NCBI taxonomy): domain Eukaryota; kingdom Metazoa; phylum Chordata; class Aves; order Passeriformes; family Hirundinidae; genus Hirundo; species Hirundo rustica. Next base: position 5,819,911 of record NC_053461.1, on the reverse strand, counting down.
GGTACAAAATTTGAAGATGTGGCACTGGTTATAACTGACACAATTCAAGAACAGGCTGACATCACTTGAACCTGAACCAAGCCACAGAGTTGTGCCAAGTTCCCTCCTGCCACACTCCCCGTCTGCCCTATTGAAGGGTGTTTATACATCCCCAGGGCTAGCCTGTCTTTCAGAGAAGTGGCAAGGTGCAGTCCATTGGGGGTTGGAACTCTGCACTGCAGAAGTAACACCAGGCTCCTAATGCCTTATGGATAATGGCAGAGCTTGTTTTAGTTCCTCACTTTTCCTTCAGACCAGGAAAAAACCATCTCAGCACAAGTGACCAACTGCACTGGTACAAAGAACAACCCCAGCTGCCAAGCTGAGTGTGGAGACAGGAACGGCTGGTGGGAACACGGGACAGGAGATGGGGTGTCTTTGCACCAGAGCTACACTAATGTCCTAACCGAGACACAAATGGGGGATATAACTTCTAGATAAAGGCCTTTCATTATTCAGTGCAGGGATTTTATCCCTTTAATGGAAACATCTTGACAAGCATTAGTAGGAGCATTCAGATTACAGGGCAACAGTAGCCGTGTTTTTCAATTTATCTTGCACAACACACTCCATACTCAGTTGGTTCTGACTGAAGAAACAGTTCTGAGTTCCTTCAGTGGGATTTATGAACACACCTTTTGCCGTTCATGTACTCCACCCTTCACTGCTTACTGTCCAACTGAGGCTGATGCAACCAGACCTGAACAGGTTCAAGGAGAATCTCATTGCAATGACCCTTACCCCTGGCACCAGTAGAGAGAATGAAACTCAGCTTGAGGGAGGAGCTGAGCAGGTCATTCTGATAGGATAAACAGGAACTGTGGTAAAAAAAAAGGACCCCTTAATTAGGAAAAAACACCTTGAAGTTTCTTTCAACCTAGTTATGGGTACAAACCAGCAAATACCATTCACCTTCCTTCTCTTACTGGAGAAGTCTGCCTTTCCATCCAGCTGAGGGTGGGGTCAGACACCCACTGGTGGCTTTCACAAGCTCCCAGGTCTGTGGGGCAGCCCTGCGGTTGTGTAAGCCAGGCAAAATGGGATTTTGTGGCTCAGTCCTACAGGCAGCAGAGACATGTGGCAGTGACACAACAAAAAGAGACATGGAAAGAATTTTTCAAACGTCTTCCATTATTCTGAGGGCACTGCCACTCTGCAGTGCCCACAGCTGAGGGATGCTCGATATGATTTACAGAAATATACAAACTCTTGAGGATCCACTGTTCTCAGCTCAAACACCTGCAAACTCCTGAAAGTTTCAAAACTGAGTGTGTACTCAGGGCAAAACTCCAAGTTTACAACTGCTAATTTTTCAGAATTCTTTCAGTCCTCTCTCACATCCACTACAGTTGATTACACCCACTGCTCTGGTTTGGAGTAAACAGTAGCAAAAAGGGAAGGCAAATGAGATTTGAGCCCTTTGTTTCGGTTACTTCTTTTTGCCAGAACTAATATAATAAAAATAGCCCCTCAATGGGCAGAAGTTTCTTATATTAACTAAGAGAATTAGAAGAAAGGGCATGAAACCAGTACAACACAAGCACCTTCCTTGGTTTCATTTAAGATGTGAGGGAAAGAAGAGAAAGAATGGAGCAGCAGAGGAAGAAAAAGACACGGAAAGAAATACAGAAATTTGTGTTGACTATATGCTCTCTACAGATTATTCTCTATGTAAAATTGACAGAAAGTACAAAAGAATTTGGGGAAGTATCAGAAGGAGATAGATTCATCTTAATTATGATTTCTCAAGGCTTTCAGCTTCTTAGTCAGGAGCATTTGTTGTATTCTCCTCTTCTATTTGCCAAGAGAGAAGACTCTATGTAGGCAGTTTCTCCAAATGCCTCTGTGTTGCTAAGGCAAACATCCTACGAACAGCTTAGAACAAAGATATTCTTGTCACAGCTGAACAGGCATTGTTTGGACAACTGAGGAGAAAACTTTTGTCTCCATAGAATAATAAGTCTCTCCATTTTTCAATTACTGCAGAAAAAAGAAAAGTGAAAGAAAACCCCTTTTCCCTGCAGACTACAGATGTAGGACTCATAGAATCCAACTACTACATAGAGTCAAAGCTGGATGTCTGCAGAGATCAGCTACCCTGAAACTCTCCTGCAGCTGATTTGTACCTTGGCTATTGATTGCTGATTACTGCTGCTTCACCTGCTCCTGCAAGTCACCCACCTGTCAGGCTGTCTAAGGCATCTGCAGGCATGAAACGAAATGAGACTGTGTCAGAGAGAAAACTTACTACTGCAGGCTCCTCAGGCTCCTTTACAAAGCTCCCTTGGTTTCCATTTCTCCCTTTGAGACACTGCTCCAGAAACTCACTACAGTGGTTGAAAATCTAATTTCCCGGCTAAGTTTATTAATAGCAAATTTGTACCACTTTGTCCTTGTGCCAGCATTGATCTTTATTACAAAGGACTTTTCTTCCCTTCTAGTATTGGCAATGAAGTGTTTACAGAGAGACATCCCATTCTTTCCCAGGCTTTGTTTTGTAGGCAAAACAAATTCCTCTTTTTTGGTTTTCCCTCACCTGCCAGGCTTTCTGTCCCCCATTCCTCCTCCCAGCCCTGTTCTGCACCTGCCCATTTTTGGGACTGAACCCCACTGCAGTTCTTGGCACACTCCTGCAGCTCTGTTTGAACTCCCTGTTTGCAGCAGGGCTGTGTCCCTGAAACCATCCTACAGCCATGTGAGCCCCGACTCTTCTCCACCAGACATTCACTCTGGAGCTCCTCTGGCTCAGGCAGTGATGAGAGAAGGACAGAATCTCCATTAGACACTCAAATCCCAGACCTGTCCTACTCAGAAGTTCACAGTCCTTACCTGGACTCTGCAAGTTCTAAAATACATCCACTGAACCCTCTTTGTTGCCATGAGCAATGGGAACATCCTTCTCCTAACAAGGCTCAGTTTCCCTCAGGCTTTCCTGCTAATGAAACATCTGTTCCCTACTCATAGGCAAACTCACTGCTGCCTGCATTTCACTGCAGTTTCCCTGCAGTTTTTAATATCATGTAGCTGTGCTGTCTTCCCAGATCCCAGCCTTTGCCTTGCCTTTCCAAGATCCAGTTTCAATATAAACCCAGGCTGGGAACAGTGGCATATGAAACACCAGTTAAAAACAAGCAAAGGCATTCTCATACATGCTTAAAGAATCAATTTGGACATAGCTAGACCCAGATCTTAGCCTAGGAAATAAATTCTTCCATAGGCCAGATTGCTCCTCCACTGTGAGTGCTACTCCCAAACTGAACATAGTTGTTCATAAAAAACCAAACTGTTTCTGCGTATCAGTTCATTTTCTTTTAACTACACAGTATAATAGCTGCATGAATTTAATTGAAGACTGATATACCCTTCACCTGTGCTGGGATCCACACTGGAATGTGGTTCTCCAAACTATGGGTTCCCAGCAGTGGCTGCAGTGACAAAAGCTGTAAGGTAACCACAGGAACACTTTCCTCCAGAAGAGCAGCCAAGGCCCACCCACCAGACATCCCATTTCAATGTAAAGCAGGACAGGAAAAGAAACTCTGGCTCCATTAATTTTGTGGCCTCCCAGTCATGCAAGCCACCTTCCCTGCTCAGGACATCCCGGGGCTCTTTGGAACTTGCTGAATGTTTGGGCAGCGCTTTGGAGAAGAGAAACAGGCATGGTGACATTTGGCATTTCCTGCAGGTGAAGCGGAGGAGGCTCCATGAAGAGCAGGCTGCCCTGTCCCCTGCGAGGGGCAGGAGGGACAGCAGCACATTCCTGCCGCGGGACAAGGAGGATTCCCTGAATTCCCTCACACCTGACACGATGTGCCACAAGCAGTGCAGAGCCAGGGAAGGGCAGCTGGCACACTGAGGGGATTTTCAGGACTTTCACTAGGCATTCTTGGGTTTAAGTGAGAACATCTAAGACTTCTCTACTGACAGTCCTCAGGAGTGCAATGAAGAGGCCTTTGCTGGGACAGGACACAGAAAAACCTCAGCAAAACTTCTTGGGAAGAACTTCTTAGAAGAACCAACATTTTCTTTATTTTTTTCTTTTGAAAGAACATTGATAAAAGTTCCTGTCAAAGCTCCTTGGAACAGCCTTGCTTCTGGCAGCTCAGAAGCTCCATTCCATAACTTCCAAGTTTTATCTTAAGAGGTCTTTATCCCACATGCATCATTATTACCTTGTCCTAACATGATAAAAACAGTGAAGTATTTTATTACTTTTCAGATCATTAAGACAAATTGCTCTTTACTCCATTATAAAATGTTACCCAGTGCTCTAGATTAAGCCATTGCTGGGTGTTGTAACGACAGTGCCAGATTCTATTACGCTGCAAACAAGGCAGTTCTTGTTCTAGGGAATGAGATGTTTCAATCATATTAAGCAGCTGCTGTTCTTATTGATTAAAAAAAAAGTAACTAACTACCATTTTTTTATATAATACATGTACTGTGACCTGCTACCAGGCTCTACTTAGCAACTCAACAGGAAATATAAGCATACAACAACTTAAAATCGATATAAATCAAAACAAGATTTCAGAAATCCCAGAGCAAAACACTTCTAAAACTCAAAATCTGGGACACAGTGTCCTCATAGGAAATTTTAAACATTATTTCATTCAGATTACAGGGAAAAGAAAAAAAAAAAAAAGGCCAAACAATCTTTATGGCATCAGAACTTCCCAGGAAACAGCAATTCTGAGATAGACTAATGTGCCTTAATTCCAAGAAGCCAGAGCAGGATTTTCTGCTGGGAGCAAAGTCCAAGAGGAGCTGGATGTTTGGATGGAGGGAATTCTGCAGGGATCCACAGTACAAATAGGGAGGTTACGGCAGGGCAGGCACAGCTGGCCCCAAGCCGAGCAGAGCCTTGCTGGAGCAGTGAGGCACTGCCAGATGGGAGAAGGAAGGAGAACGGGGGTTCCCTTCACCCTCTGTCCCCCGGCTGCAGAGAGCAGCAGGTCAGACCTGGACAGGGAGAAGTGTCGTGCTCTGCGTGGGATGTACCACCCCATCCATATGGGAATGCTCATGGCTCTACTGGCCAGTGCCCACAACTTCCAGAGGGGCTCAGGAAAAGGTCCAGCATCAGAGAGTGATGGGGCCTCTCCTCCTGCCTCTCCACACTCTGCAGAGGAAGGTGCCAGCAAGCAGCAACCCCTGAAAAGACGGGATTCCAAGAAGCTGTTTTGCGATCAGGACTCCAACAGGCTACAGGACATTCATCTTCATCTTTTAGTTTTTGTGCTCCTGACTACCCTGACCTTAACCCTGTCCCTCCTTAGCAACAAAATTACATAATTACTAAATTAAACACTCAATTTAATACTTAACTAATGCTATTAAATAATCCAGCTTGCACAAGTTACCAAGACCACCTCTCTAAAGACAAAATTTTCACTCTCAAAGTACTTATGGCCTTTTTCTTCCCCACACAGGCAACAGCAGATGGAAAAGCCAAAATAAATGAATAAGTAACTACCTCCATACTGTTGGCTTTATTGCTGGTCAATAGGGCACACAATCAAGCCCTGAAGTGGAACAGACAATATATTTGCTGGAGTTTATTGCACAACTCAGAACCTGCATCACGTGCGCGTGTGTGTGTGTGTGTGTGTGTTGCTGAGGTGGAAAAAGTTGTGCTGCTGAACAAAGGGTTACTGTCTGCTAACACAAACAGGACAAAAAGCCCACTGACCTGGAAGTTAAAGTACAAAATCTGCTTTGAGCCTGAGTGCCTGCGGCCCATCCACATTAAATGAAGAAGCCTTATCTGAGTGAGGAATGAGCTTAATCTGCTCTTCTCAAGCAGAGAGCACAAGCCAGCACCAGGACTCCACCCAGCGAACCCCACTGGCTGCCAAATCACTGAAGGACAGTGCAGGACTCAACTGCATTTTAGAGGGGGATTTTTTCTGTCACAAGGTTACTCCAAATTATCCAGCATCAAGAAACTTATCTATGCAAGCCAACAACATTGGCTGTTGGAGAGTTACACAACAAGATACTGGCGGGGGAGTAGAGAAGGGAAAACTTAGAGGGAAATGGAGCAACCTGCAAGGAGTCTCTAAGCACTGCGGCACAAACACATCACAAACTGCAAAGACTCAGAGAAGGATTCCAGAGAGGCAGCAAGCTCAAAGTCAAAAGGTGTGGTGAGAAGGTCAGTGCTGGTAAGTGGCACAGCAATCAATACAGGAGAGGAAAAAAGATTAACAGCTTAACAGCCTCCAGTCCCTGGAAAGACTTAAATCAATGGATGCTGGTTTCACAGAATACAAATACCACACAGCACCAGGTGTGCCAACTGGAATGACTGGGATGACTCCACTGAGGTCAATACGGTTGCACCAGCTTGCTCTGGGTTTACATCTAGAACATCAAAGTACTACGCAAACCTAAGTAATTAATCATCAGCCAAATGCCAGGCCAGGAATTTTATAATAATTCAAGCCTCTTTCAACAAACCAAGCAACTGTGTTCACATTCCAGCCAGCCTCACATGAGTATTCCAGGAAGAACAGAGACGATGGCAGAAGCCATTCCCGCGGCAGCACTGCTGGGTACTGCAGCTCCTGCAGCAGCTCACGCTGCCAAGGTGTGCCATGGCCACAGGCACTGTGCTCCCAAGCTGATGGACACGTCCCACTGGAAGCATGCTGCTGGGTATGTACAAAACACGGGAGACAAGCTGACCACCAAGAAAGGAAGCAGCAGCTGAGGAGCTAGAAATATAGAGAGCAGCTGGCATAAAGTGGGAATCAAAAATCTCCCACTGCTGAGGACATGCCTCGAGAAGCAGAGTTCTGTCTCCCCTATACTCACACCCCCTGGCAACTTCCATAGAAACTGTGTTTATAGAAACTCAGGCCAGTGGCATACAGAGTGCTCTGCTCTGCTCTTGATGAACAAGAGTGCTGTGCTCTGTCCACTGTTGCTTGCCTGTGCTCCACCAGGAATCCACCCACACTTGCTGAAGTGCAGGAATTGAGCAGAAATGCTCAGTTTGCCTCATATATACAGCTTGCACCTTACAGAGACTCAGTCCCACACTTCTACTTATGATTTCAGAGTGGCAAAGCAGGAATGTGGTAGCACAGGCCTTCCCTCCTAAAACCTCAGCTTCATTTTAACACACCCTTTCCCAAGAATCTTGTCTTCCCTAGATGAGCTTCATGTCATGGTTTCTTCACCTCTCCTATCCTCCAAACAATCAGCAATGTGTGTTCCTACAGCCATTTAGCAATTGCTGTGCCAGTAACACTGTCAAAGTCACCTTCCTGTCACATCCCCACACCTCAGCTCTCAAAATCAAACATTTCTCTGGTAACAATCTCTGCTTTCTGCTCTCGAGGCACCATCATCCCTCCAAGGAACAGCTGGGATGGACACTATTTAAAACACCAGTAAGGGGAGGAACAAGAATTGCTGTAGCTGGGTTTGCCAGAACTGCCACTAAGACTGTTTGAGCTCTTGCTGTGACTCTGCCATGGCTCTTCCTTTGCTGTGCCTCAGTTTCTCACCACACCCGTTGCCACTGGATATTTGGATGGAAAACTCTTCTTTGCCATGTTGCAAATTTCAGCCCAGGACCTGATCCCTGCCATGGACACAATGATCTCAGAACATCCCAGCTGTCACAAAAGAAAGGATGCAGTGTGAAGCTACTTATGTAGACCTTTGAAGCAAGCTGAACCCAGAGCAAACATCGAATGGGGCCAAGGCCCCTTCCTCCCCAGGCAGCAGTTTGTTCACATGCAGTGGTTCTAAGGCCTTCCACCCTGGAGTAACCTTGCTCACGGTTATCTCTGTAATGCTGACAGAGCAGCTGCCACTGAAATTACACCAATTTGGGCCTGCTCTGCCCAAAATGCTGAGATGAGCACACAAAACACTGCAGGGTGATCATGCAGGTGTGCTGGTGAAGGGAGCAGATGAAGCAGATCTCTAGAGCTAGAAGTTGCTGCTTAAACAAAGCTACAGTTCTGACATCAACCACACTAACAAGATAAACCACAGAGACCACAATATGTGGCAGCACTTCTCTGCATCTGTCTGCAGCACAGCACACTCGTGGACTGTCAGAGCAGCATTAGCTGCTGTGCACAGGTTGCACCTTCCCAGCCCTCTGCAGCAGCCCCTGTCACGCTCTCACCATGCTCAGAGAGGCACTTGCTGCAGAGAAGCGACTGCGGGTGCTCTGCTCACTCCCACATCCTCTGGCTTTGCACTGGAAAGCAGCAAAGCCAATCTGGTTCATCACATGCAGCAGGGTGCTGAGTCCTGTCACCAAGCAGCAGGTGAGATGAATTTCATAAAAGTGCCCTCTCTGCTCACCAGAGACTGGATGGACCACACTGAGATCTGCCAGCAGCTGCCAAGGAACAGAACACGTGACGTGACCCTCCCCAGAAAAACATCTGAAACTTCTGACACTGAACTCAAAGCATCTTCCTATGGAAGAGGAAATAGCCTGGAAAATAAGGATTAAGTCTCTCTTGGTACCTCATTATCTTCTTGAGTATGAGAAGCTTTCTTATTTGTTCCTAAGGATTGCAGTTTATTAAAACTTAAATACAGTTTTTGGCAACTTTCACAGACAAAAACAACAAAAAACCCAAAACAAAACAAAAAAACCCCACCCAACAACCAAACAAAAAACCATTTAATGCAAGTTTTGGCTTGGTCTTCACTTGGGAAATGACTGCTCTATAACAGAGTGAGCACTAGCAGCTTTATCATCCCACTCACCAGAGGCACAAGTATCACCCCTAAGGAGTCTGAAGCACACACAGTCCCCTTACATTTCACAAGCAGGGAGGGAGGGATGTGCAAGCAGCCCACAAAAAGAAGTGCTAGAGTTCTTTGCCCCAGAAATGAAGACTTTGAGGAGATATAGGAACAGACTACCACATGGAAGGTGCTCTAGGGAGAGACACAGCTGTTCTCCACCTCAGAACACTTCAGAAGTGCTCTGCCATGTGGAGCTGCCATGACAAAAGAAAACTTTCTAGCAGATAGAACCACAAAGCACCAGATTGCATGCTGAAGTCCTTACCAGCAATGGGAGCCTCTGGGTCAGGCTGGGCAAACATTTGTCAGGAATGATGTAAGGCAAGTTGATGCTTACTTGGATGGGGAAATTGGGCTAGATGACTGTCAAGTTCCCTTCCAAGCCATTTTGATCTATGGCCCTCCACTGAGGAACTGGGTGCTGGCCAGTAATCCACATACACAGAGTCATGTGGGACCCCAGAGATGCCCTGTGTCACCCTAATGCAGTCCCTCTGTGTCTGTCAGTTCCTCCCATGGAAAGCAGTCTCAGCCCTGTAAGAGCACAGGCTCAGCAGAGAACACTGTGAGGATAAATGTTTGTCCCCAAGGTCCCTACAAAGTCCCTTTCACCCCATATCTCAGGTGGAGACTGAAAGCACAGTCAGTGCTTGCACCTCAGGGCACTCACATGGACATTACCCCAGAACAAGAACGGGATCTATCTCTGACCTCCAGCCCCAGGGGGGCTTTGGGCCTCCCATTCACACCAGGAGGTACAGCCCCACTCCTGTGGCACAGCCGAGTCCCCTTCCAGCCTCCCGACACGAGCCCATTGTGGAATTTGTTTCCCCAGCACAGGAAGGGCAGTTAAAGCCCCATTTGGAGCTGCACCTATACTGCAGGGTTCTGCTCACCCGTTCTCGCTCTCCCTGGGCCTGCACCGTGCCCAAAGCGGGGAAGCAGAGGCAGGAGCGTCTCCAGCACGGACACAGCTATTCTGGGAGCGCAGCTCCATCTGCAGGGCTCTGCCAAAGCGGCTCCTCCTCGGGGAAGGGCAGGGTCACCCTGTCTCAGCGTGCTGCTGGATGCTGGCTGCTGCTTCCTCTCCTCGAAAGTGTCTCTGCTCAAGAAGCCGCTCGGGTGGGCACACAGCAGGCACTCGAGTCCACACACACACACCATGGCTCGCTGAGCCAAGAGGGCAAGGGGCTCCTGTACAGAATCCCAGAAAAGCTTATTTTGCAAATTCACCCTGAAGGGTCCAGGGACAGAATGACCCAGCTCAAGGAGTGTCCAGGGGTAAGTATGGGGTCAGAGGCTGATGGTCTGTGGGCACAGGGGCGGTACAAGGGCAGGGCAAAGGGCAGTGACCTATAGGGGACATAGGGGCCGACCATCAGCGATACCACAGCCACTGGGGAAACAGGGAAAGGAGCAACCTCAAGAACTGGGAAATACATGAACCATAGAGGTGGGCAAGGCCCATGGGCCAATGGGAACAGCAAAACTGAGGCAGATTAACGTAGTGCTGCAGAGCACCCCGGGGGAGCCTTCTTCCTCACCTTAAGCTATGGGGCATTTCTGAAGCCTATGGTAGATTCTTCCAAGGCATTGCCCTAAAAGTTTCACTGACAGGCTCAAGGGCCTCTACATCACCCCAGCAGACACCTCACTCCCCAAAACACAGATGTGAGCACAAACACAACCATGCTCCTCAGGGTCCTGAAAGCAAAAAAGTCCCCCCTCTGACAGCATCACCTCAGGAATCAAATCACCATTTTGACACAGTTCCCAAGACCCGGTAAATTCCCAGAAAGTTCAATGTGTCAGATGCTGGATTATGCAGAAAGCCAAGGGAAGCCTCAGCCTTTGTGGTTCCAGGGAGCAGCTCTGCCTGGGCACAGGGCTCTGCCAATGTCCGCTCTGCCTCCTGCCCTCAGGCAACACAGACACAGCCCAGGGCTCCAGCTAGGCTCCTTAAAACCTCCAAAGAGCTTTGCAGCGCTCCTGTACCAAAAGGAGCCCCGTGTAAAGCACCGAGGAACACGCTGTACCACACCAGCACATTCCCTCGGATGTGAGTCCAATAGGAACATCCAGCCTCCTGGGAGGAACGGCAATTTTTCCTTTTATGAAAAGGTCAGCCCCACCATGTGATTTTCCAAGATATATAACCGCTATGCAATGCAAATACATAGAAATGCAAGTGTTTTAGTGATAAATACAGGAATTTAACACTTGTCCTACTGGGTTAGACCAATAGTCTGTGTCGCAGGGGATTTGTCCTGTTCAGGGCTCAGACAAGGGATTGACTGATGCTTCCAAGAAAAAGCACGCTGCCTTCTGCAGTCCAGCCACTGGCACTCCTAGAGGGCCACCTATCACCAGCCTGCTGCAGGGCACCAGCCCAGCCCGTAAAGAATGCAGCACGATGCTGCTTGACATTCCCATCAGCCCGTGAACTATCCAGCTCTTAAGGCCTCCTGTAGAAGCAGGGTGTTTATAATGCTCTGTTTCATAGATGAACACTGCTAACACCCAGAAGAAATCTGAGAACTAATTTCTTTAAAATTAATTTTTAAACAGTCTGACAAACTGAATTTTAAAAATATTATTTAAAAAAAAAAAATCCACAACCACACAGAATATCACCCCTTTGACTGTACTTTCTACTCATGGCTCTAGAAGGCCAGAAATGAGCTGTACTGAAATGGTATTTCCAAATCTATGCCCAAGTGCACTTGAACCGACCTGTTTTTGTTCTCGCCTTCCCTGGATTTCCTCTACTGTGTTTAACCAGGGTAGGTACTGCAGGCCAGAGGAGACTCACAAATTCAAGAGTGTACAGGACATGGTAAACTACTGGGGTGGATAAATGTGGTGTGAGATGTATAATGGGTGAAAGGCCAGTCTGTGAAGAGAGCTGTGAGTAGGGAAAGGTTCCAGCTGGAACCCAAGTGCTGGTTCATCAGAGAGAGCTCAGGTGTCTGTGGGAAAGCAGGGCTGATGTTCAGGAGTTCAGGGGATGGAGGAAAGACCCATTTGAGGAGCGTGGGAGAGGCAGAGGGGAAAGGGAGCAGATGTATCAGTGCCCATGTAACACCCTCTGAACCTGCTGCAGCCTTCCAGGAGACTCAGCTTGCTGCTGCATGTCCTGCCTGATGTCTGGCTGTGCAGCCTGGACACAGCAGGGCCCTGTCTGGACACTCCCACCCCTCCTGAGTGCTCACCTCCACTGGCTCAGCAACTGCTTCCACCTGGACTGGCAGACCAGACCCTTTCCTTGGCTAGCCTTTCCTTCCTTCCCTGGCTAGCTACGGTCCAGAAGGGAACCTGCACCACTGGAACCAGCAGCAACAGCGAGCAGCAGCTTGAATTTAATCCTGCCATTATTTACACGGACATGATGTTGACTCTCCACTTCAGGAACTCTCCTCAGAGCTGTTTCAGCCCTAGTCTGAGTCACGCTTCCCAAAGAGACAGACCTCAGCTGTTCCCATGCCTGTCAAGAGACTGGGTCCTACTCCAACCTCAGCTTGTCAAATTTTGCGCAGGTCATTTCACCTCCTATTTTTCAACTTCTCCATCTGCAAAACCGGAGTAGTGACTCTGGCCTTCCTCTGTACAGTGTTGCAATTAAATGCCTCATGTGGAATTTAGGCATTTGTATTACTATCAGAGCAACGTGTGGGTGTCAGATGTTTATTCAGGCCTGCCAGCATCTCTGAATAGCTGCAATGAAATTCTTTTAAGGATCCTGATCTGAAGCACTGTCTTTATTACAATGCTTTGACTCTTTCTGACAGCATCCACCAAGTGTCAAGGGCTGTAAATTCAGGTGCTCTAACACGTGCACTGATCCTTCGTGGACAATCACTCAGCAGGAGTGTGAAACAAAGGCTGCTTTGCTATTGGAGCATCAGGATCCTGGAACAGAACTGCATTTGAAATGTGCACAAAGGTTATGTCCTGTTATACCTGCAAATCCATGTGCCAGTATAAGCCAGGGTTTGGGCTTATCATCCTATCTGGTCACATTCTATATAAATGTATCTGAAGGCCAATTTAAAAAATATAATTCAATTTTTTCTAGGCCAAACGGGTGATCTGGCACGTTGAAAAGTTGTATTTTTAATCTGGAGCTGTGAACTCTTCTGTCTTGGGTCTGGAGATGATTGGGTCACGTTAGCAGAGCAGACTAAAATGTTTCATGCAGTTCCCTGAGGAAGGTGAAACACTTCAGCTCAGCTGAACTTCTGCATCTCTGGATGAGCTCTGTGTCAGGAAATGAGGGGTCTGTCACTGTATAGAGAGTCCAACTCTCTGGGGAATGGAGATTCCTTTCACAAGGCAGAAGGAGTGTTCAACAAGCTGCTCAGCCGGGCTCAAGAGCAAAAAGCATCCTGCAAGGAGAGGTATGTCTGACATAGTTGTCAGCTGCTTTGTTTCTGGATGTGCAAAAACCTGGGCCTGTGGGAAAAAGAAAGACCAGAGCTTTAAGTCTCACTAGGGACAATATGCCTCTACCTCCATCCTATAAAAGCAGTCATTTTCCAATGGCAATAACCCCACCAGAGCCAGTCACCCCATCAGAAACGCTCACCTGTGTCAGCATTTCTGACTCAAACACTTGCCAGGCTGCCTGAGGATATCAGAAGGCTGATACTGCCAGGGAGCCCCTATTTTGCCAAAGACAAAAGGACACAAAACCTCCAAAAATGCCAAGGCAAAAAAAAGACTTACTTGCCACAGAAGTCCTTGTGAATGGCACGGAGGGTGAGCAGTAAGTCTGGGTGTGCCTGTAGCCAGTGCTCCACCATACCTGGATGCCTGGGATCAACTTCCAGAAACACGCTCCTGAAAAGACACATTTGGGAGTACAACTGGGGAGATGCACATTCAGGTTGCTAAACTGATAAAAATGCAGATATTTCTTTCTGTATGACTCTGACCAATGCAGGAAAAGGTCAGTAAACACAGTGCAATCCAACAACCCTAAACCAGATCATAGCTGTCCATGTAAGATGCAGATCCCAGCTGCCTCCTTCAGGGGAGAAAGTGTTGATGCTGGGGGGAATTCTCATGGTACACTGTGTGAGCAGTTAAAGCCTTGTATCAAGATGGAATGAGCCCTTCTGAAGTCCATTCAGAGATACCACCAGCAATGTGTTTCTGAAACCCCTAAATATTTAAGGGCAGAAGGCAGTTTTTATGCTGCAGGAACACTGGCCTGGCAGCCTGAAATCCCTCTGCGTATAAGCAGTGAGAGGCATGAAGTACAAGTCAGAATACACATTTTTCCACACTATATGTCTCCATAGATCAATTAGGAAAACAACACCAGCATTCAGGCCTGCACAGAATTGGTCAAATAACCTTAGTTAGGGCACCAGGATCGGACCTGGACACTGCAGGGCTATTTCCAGGCTTTATGGCACTGGCTCATTCCCCATATCCCCTCTGTGACAAAGCAGAACCACCCCAGCTCACAGGCACAGGGTGTGATGGGGCTGGTTATGGCCTGGGACACAGCAAGAGACACATTTAGCAGGCAAAGGACACAGGCCAAACCCCATCAGATGCTCTCCTGAGAACTCTTAAAACATCCCACACTGAATAATCCCTACAAATCCACCAGGCTAACTGCAAGCTGGGTGTGGTTCTCATTTCTGACCTTAAAAAAACTTCCACTCCTCAATGCAGGCTCCACTTTATTAAACAAGCAAAAAGAGAAGGAAAAGAAATCATTTTAACAAACAACCCCACAGGACTGGTCTCTAATGCTGGGAAATTCTGAGAAGCATCTTCTGCTCTTGTGGTCATGCAAAGCATGAGGAATTAATTCTGCACGCACTATGCCTCTCAACATTCCCATTCTTCCTCACAAAACAGCAGATTTTCAACGACTTCTCTTATGGTGGCCAAATGTCAGGAACATTGAACAGGATGTGTGAATGCCCTGGCACATGAACAGTACACTCAGACTTTTGGGTATCAGCATGTTGACCTTGCAAATGGATCCCACATGACAGAGAATAGGAACAATCAGTTTTGAATATTAATCATGGAGAAAATTAACATTTAAGAAACTATCCCTGTCTGATCTTTCTCCTGCAGTATTCAGCATTGTATACTGGTACAACAAAAAAGTTTCCCCTAATTAAAGGGTGGCAGGGGAGTGGAGATCTTTATCCACCCTCAAAGAATTCTCCATTGCTTCTCCTTCCATCAGTTACTCACCTTAGAAAGCTCTCCTGCTTTCTGCACTGTCTTTCTTGGCTACTCTCTTCCACATTCTTTTTGTTGCTGCTTTGACCTTCAAAGATTCTCACTTCACTAATAACCAGGAAACACCACCAACAACCAAGGAAAGGGTTCCTACCACTCTATTAACCAAATTTAAGCTAATTTTGCTCACACACATGACGTTTTAAAAATTGCTGTTATTAACTGGGCCAATGAGGGGACAATTTGGCAACTCTGATTTGTTTTCATACAGGCAAGTACAGAATTTACAGAAGAGGATGGATGAAAGACATGAAATTCAAAAGGGGGTAATGCTTACCCAGAAACTTTCAGAAGAGAAGGAGCCAAAGCCAGAATTGTTTTGATGGCTCTCATGCCATCATCTCCCCCATCTAGGGCATCAAGGTCCTCATAGCTGGAGTGTGGGAAGAAAAAGACATGTGACAGCAATTCCTGAGGCCCTTGAGAATGCATCACCCCACAAAGAGAGGTGCACCTGACACACCCAAACTCCAGTGCTCCAGAGCAGGTGACAGCACTCACCCCTTTTATGGGAAACACAGGGAGGGAGCAGGCAGCTACCAATGGGCTGAGAAACCCCACATGTAGCACAAGCAGAAAACATCCCATGAAGTATTTCTGAAAATGAGGAGCCAACTGTAGCTGGGATCTCCCAGTTCCAACGCACAGGTCTGCTCTCTCTAAGCTGGCCAGAGAGCGAGGGTGTTGTACAGCAAGGGCTTGACTGATTCCTGCCAAACACCAGCTCAGGCTGTGGCTAACCCAGCAGAGCCAGCTGGCATGCAGAAAGCTCAGCTGTCAGAACCTGCTCTGGTGCACATCTCATACAGAGCTGGGGGCAGGACCTTCTCCTGACACGCATGACAATTAGCTTCAGATTGCGAACTTGCTAGTTTCAAACTCTGTGCTTTTTCTATTTCAATAAATCCTTAAAACACTTCCATGTTGCTTCAAGCCTGTAAGCAAGCCTGTATTATTATATGCCAAATAAACACACCTATATTTTGCATGTGTACATTACATTTGCGTGTTTTGTGTGCAACTGTGTGTAGTACAAGGAAGCAGACAGAAAACCTTGTTTCAAGGAACAGGAGAAGAAAAATCTCTTTGTCTGATTACCGGAGGATTTCTGCATCCAGGGAAGCCATGTCTTCATGGAAAACATATGGGGGGTTACTGACTATTACATCTACGGGGCCCCAGAGCAGCAGCTGTTTGGCAGAACCTAGGAAAGAAAAAGAATCACAGGATCTTCCCTGTAAGCTCAGTGTCAAGACCCTCTCCAGGAAACTGGAGCCTCTCCAGGCACATGTAAATGTGTTTGGCTCTGCTTTTTGGTAATAAAAATTTATCCTATTTCTTTCTGCAATAGTGTGCCTTGTTCCCTGTTCCAGGAGTGCAAGAGTGATATAAAGGCAAAGTATCATTTTTTTCATATCAAGAACCTACTTAACAAAACATGTTAAAAAGCTCAGGAGCTTAATGCCCTGGAGCTCCGTGCCCACCTGGATCTAAAGCAATAACCAGAACTCAGAGAGCCCACAGAGGCCTAAGTGTGAGCTCAGACTGGCTGTCCAGATGAACATCCTTCCTCTCACAGAGCTGCAGAGCCAGGGCCCTTCAGAAAAACAATGGGCTGCTCTTCTGCAGACCAGGAGCATCTCCCTACGCCCCCTACTGCTGTCTGACACAGGCCAGCCCTGAATCAGACCTCATGGAACCTCGTGAGTGTGACACTGT
Organism: Hirundo rustica; assembly: GCF_015227805.2. Taxonomy (NCBI): domain Eukaryota; kingdom Metazoa; phylum Chordata; class Aves; order Passeriformes; family Hirundinidae; genus Hirundo; species Hirundo rustica. The sequence continues at coordinate 5,803,096 of NC_053461.1, read as the reverse complement.
CCTCGGGCAGCCTCTTGGCACAGGGCTTTCAGCTCTAAGAAACAGCAGAGTGTCAAAAACAAGTGTCAGAAAGGTGTGCTAATGAACCCACAGTGCTGCAGCTCCTGGCTCCACAGCTGCTAACAAACAAGCACTAGCCACCGAACTGGACAGGCCCCACCAAATGTTAGTTTGAACTGCTTTCAGCTGGCTCTGGCGAAGAAAAGCATCCTTTCCTGGTTGAACTATCCTAATTTCAGGTGGGCATTTAATCTAAGCTAAACATGGGCTCGTTCTAGCATCAATGGAGAGACAGGCATGTACATGTTCATCTAAAGCCTCCATGTCAGGAGTCATGGAATGATTTACACTCTTTATATATTTGACTCTCCCCAGCAACAGTAAAGAGCAAATTGGGACACCTAAACCCAGGAACAATTCACTTTCTGATATAATCAGGGACTTTTGTCAGGTGATCATCAGCCGTGGAAATCTCTGCAGGGAAAAGCTCCACTGGCTCACTTCTCACTGATCTTTTTTCTCTATTCAACTCTCTTCTGCCCCCTGCATCCCAGAGTGCTCCCTTGGCTGTCTCTCATGCCTCCCTCCACCCATCAAAGACACAAAGGGGGTTATAACAGTGAAAAGAGTTACTGTGTGAAACATCTTGGTGGATGATGTGAATCCTTTCTTGGAGATGCAGCCTGTAAAATTCCAGATGCAACAACAGAAAGAAGTAAGATTAAGAGGTGTATTTGTGTTCATGAGCAGTACATTCCACAAACAGATCATTAAACATTGCATCTCTTATCTGACACACATATATTCACAGCTGTCAAGATCTTTCCAGCATCTTCTCTCCTCCCACCCCAGTGGCCTTACACACAAGTTCTACTCCCTTTGCTGAGGGCCTGTGGTCCTGTCCTATCAGGATTCACAGGTATCAGGAAATGGAGGGATTCCTGCACCGTGTGCCACGTACCCAGATGGATCAGGCACTGGGATTGATCAGTAAGACTCACAGAAGCATCTAGAGAACACATCTAGGATAAGGAGCTCTGAAAAGCAGGCAGGATCTAAGATGGGTTCAGCTTATCCTGCTGGCTTCTCTCCCAAGAGCTACAGGGCACCATGCCAGGGACAAGATCACAAAGACGCAATTAAAACATCCGTGGAGAAATACGAAGCTCTCTGACATGGCATTTATACTCCCTCATCTGCTCTTGAGCCAACAAGCAATGTTAATAAGCAAGACAATTTTCCCCAGAGGCCAGAGTTTATCAAGGAGACAAAGATCTGGCCAGCTTTTATTACATCTATGAAAAATTGCAACAGAGTTTGTTTGACACTGACACATTAGGAAGAAACCTCTGCCCCCCATTCCCTGTAACTGGGCTAGGGGGTAAAGGGTAATAGTGAGGTGACCAGTCTGGGAAGGGCTTGTTCATACTCAGCCCTTCAGACTCACACACAAACGCAAGAAGTGAAGAAACGCAGCCCAGTGCAGCCAGCACCAGAAGCAGACCCCCAGTACTGGCAGCAGCTTGGGAAGAGGGACATGTGGGCCCGTGGACAGAAATCTCAGTTAATGAGCACCTCTTGAGACTCAGCCATACTGGACTCCATGAGAAATAGCAACAGGAATTCTTTTGGAGAGGGCTCTAATTAATGCCTAGGGCCCTGCAGTTACTGAGGACATGCATGCAATGTGCAGCTCATTTGACAAAGCCTACAGAGATTCAGAAACATACTGAGATTCCAGCTCTGGGCTTCCCTGTGGCTGTGATGGTCCAGAACCACCAGCTGAGGAAGGGGAGCTACTAGGAAGGACAAGGACAACCAGACATCTCTCTGACTTCAGCACATGGTGTGTGTTTGAGCCAGCAGCTCTGAACATCCATCCTGCCACAACACTGGGGTCTGAACTGCACGGGATGCAGCAGCACCATTCCCACAAACCACGACTGCAGGGAAGATGCTGAGGGACACCACGCAGCACATCAGAGGAAAAATGCTACTTGACTGTTGTCTTGGGTTGAAATGCAAGATATAACCAAAAGTATTCTATTGCCATCTGTTAAAACCAGTTGAGGAGGTGTTTTCTTTATCTCTTCTACGACCCATCCTCATAGCTCCAGGGGGAGGGGGCAGGTGCCTTCTGTTAATGGCAGCTGTTAAACCAGCTGGGGCAGTGTTCTTTGTCTCTTCCACACCCATCCTCCCTCCAGGGGATATCTGCTGTTCATGGGCCATCGAGGCTCACTGCATGGCTGAGACAATTACATCATCCCACTGGGAGATGCTCCACCCAGGGGGGGAGCCAAACATTCCTACCTGGATAAAACCCGAGATTCAGAACACCAGCACAGCCTGTTTGCACTGGATTCCCAAAAGAAAACTGAACCTATCTACACCATCCCTGGAGCTTCAGAGGAAAACTACCCCCTTCTACAGGATCATCTCTGCTCCAACAGGACCACATCTGTCAGGAGGACTTAACTGGACTGCTACCAACACCCTGACCAACAGTGTGTCAGGCTGTATTCTGATTCTGTCAGTGTTTTCTTTTTTGTTTCCTTTTTTTTTTTTTACTACTACATTTTTATTTTTAATAGTCCTAGTAAAGAACTGTTTTTCTTATCCCCATATCTTTGCCTGAAAGCCCCTTAATTTCAAAACCATAATAATTCGGAGGGAGGGGGTTTACATTCTCCATTCCAAGGGAGGCTCTGGCTTTCCCTGGCAGACACCTGTCTTTCCAAACCAAAACAACTGTGCAAACACTTTTGGAGGAGTAAGGACAGGACCAAGTACAACAATAATGACAGAGGGAGCTAGAGAAAGAAAGAAAACCTCCTAAGTGACATAAACATTCCTACTTCAGTCCTGAGTTTCCTGAATTCACAAGCAGGGGTAAGAATAGTTACCAAAAAACACTTTGAAACCCCTTGATGAACAGCATGTGAATACCACTGCTCTATTTAGGATGCTGTCTTTGCAAAGCATATTCATAAGCCAAAGAAATATACTTTGGTAAAAATAAGCTACTTTTTTTCTGAATTGTTACACACTTTAGGAGTTCAACAACTAAACATTCTCTGGTTTCCAGTGGTGATAAACATGAACCACATGTACAAGTATTGAGAACTCTTGGTCTTTCTCAAGCAACAAATTGCAAAAAATATGAGTAATGTACCTATGTGCGTTCTCCCTGGTGAGATCTACAGCAGCCTCCTCTTTATCCATGGCTATGACTCGGCCCTGGAAAAGAAAAAAAATCAACAAACCCTACCAAGCAGGTGTTATAACATCAAGATTCCCGAGCAGACACGCTCTGCCAAACATGCAAGATCAAAGCTAACACCACACTGCTCACTCTTGGCTGCTGAAAGGAACAGCTCCTGAGGAATGCATGCAGGGCACAGCTGGGATCACGAGTGGCGTGTGCAAGGCACTAAGGTGACTGAAGGCTCTCTGCAGCACAGCCAGCAGTCCACCAGAACAGACAACAACAGAGCCACTCACCTCACCTGATCCCTCACTGCTCCTGGCAGGGTGAGAGCCAACACTCTGGCTAGACTAGGCTAGGCACAGACTGCAGGAAGGTCATGTGGCTGGATTTACCCTCCCTAGCACCGACAGCATCCCTCTCACCACTAACACAACCACTTCTGGCATTTCCCATCTGTTATGCAGATACCTTTTACCCAGTTACTCCGCCGCAGTCCTTACACCAGATTCACTGCCTGCATGTACTTGACTGTGTGTCAAGTATTGGAGAGTTCTCCAGCATAATGGTAAGAGACAGGGCTCCACAAAGAGAGTTTTGTTTGACCTTCAATTCCACCTTGGGAAAACCACAGGCCAAGGTCTAACTTGGTTTTGCTTTGCTCAATGTTTATTTAAGCACAGATGTTGGTAAGGATTTACACAGAGGACACAGGCTTGAAGAAACTGCTTTGCATGTGGAGATGATGGTGTGATTTGCCATCACTCCTAAGGGAATTCATTTAATGGTTCCAGGCCAGCACCACACACATGAAGCTCATCCTTAAGGTGACTCACACAGCTGAGACCATGAGAAGTTGCTGCTGTTTTCTCAGTTCCTTAGTGCCAAATTCTGCCTCAAACACTAAGGAGATTACGCAGAGTGTAACTCCACTTAGCTGTCAGTGTGGCTACCACTTATTCTAATCAGTCAAGGCTCCTTATTTCCCTGGGCACAGCAGTTTGGGCTGGGAAAGGACTGTTACGAGTTACAGAGACAGACTGACACAGCTCTTTAAGTTAACAAGCAAAGAAAAGAGCATGAAGCTCTTCTCCTAGCTCGGGAAATCAGTGCAATTATACTCTGAAGTCATGCAGCTCAAATATTAACCTTCTCAGGTCACTGGGAGGAGGAACACCCCTTCCATTAGAGGCATCAACCTCTAATTCTTATACAGCAGGACTTACACTTCTACAAGAGGAGGGGCTGGCCGCAGCAATTCTCATTCCTGAGAAGGAACTGGCTGGTCTGCAGTTCTGAGGAGAGGGGAATACTCCCTTGACCACATGCAATTGAGATCTTGGATTCATTTCTCATTTTCTTGACCAAGAGTATCTCCATAAACGTGTTACACACCACAAGAACCAGGGGCAAGAAGGGCTTTGGTCACCCAGGTCTCAGTCCCCTTCCTGCTCTTTTGATTCTGTTCAGAATCTGTGGGTCGTTACTAGGGAACAGAAGACTACAGAAACGTGGTTTGGCAGTTGTGGCAGGGAGATTTGCTTGTCTTATTGATCCCAAGTACTGGCACTGCCATGGTAATGCCTTTCCTGTATCATTTAGTGTTTAGTTCCCTAGAGACATGATCTTTTGATTCACAGCAAGGTGGTTTTTGGAGATGACTGCCTCATAAATTCAACTAACAGAGTGCGTCACCACGCCTCAGACCCTCCTGTCCTCAGGCCAGGTTAGTATCTTAAACCAACACCCACCAGTGCTACAAGGTAAGGTGATTATTAGTGAGCTACAGCAGCTCCAGAATGAGCACATTCACTTTTTCATTCTGGTTATGTTTCTGCTATTCCTGCAGACAGATGGGGAGAGGGACCAATTCCCAAACATCCCTCCTCTACCTACTAGGAGCTTACAGAGCCTGTCAGAGACCTGAGCTGCCAAAGTTCCATCAGAGAAGTTTGTGACATGTCAGTGAAGATGAGCAGAGTGGGACTGTCCTCTAACACAGGCATTTTTTACACCAGGAGCACTGAAGGGAGCTCACCTGTGGCAGTTTACAGAGCAGACTGAGAGCAATTGCTCCAGAGCCACAGCCAATCTCCAGGATCACAGGATGAGGAACAGGAACTGGGAAACAGAGGGCTGAATGCTCACATCTCTGAAATTCTTCCTCCACAACTAAAGAGACAAGATCCTAAGAAAACAAACAAACAAAATTACAAAGGGAGCTGTTTTGACTCACACCTTTGTGATCTGAGGACTGAAGTTTAAATTTCTTGACTCTGTACCCAATTAAATGTATTTTTGTTGCTAATTTTAAAAACACAGATGGTAGTAATGGAACTGACATGCCAGAAATCCCTTCAGCTCCATCTGCCCCACAGGATGCTTTGATTAGTAACCAAATCCTCAGGATACAATCTCCCACAGATCCTTTAAAATCCTGTAGCACTGTCGGGAAAAACAGTAAAAAGGTAGCTGGAGCACGTTATCTTCTGCAACACCATTTACTCCAAAATTTTGACTTTCAGAATTTGTAAGCTTCAAAACTCAAGATTTCTACACAGTCTCAGTAGGCAGGTGACCAGGACAGCTCCTAATAGCATCTAAACCAGTAATCCAACCTGCAGATGAGAAAGTCAAGGCAATGAGCTACTAAATGATCCAAATGAGCAGCTCCCTGCATGGATTTCAGATTGTGGACTCCTACTACATTTTGTTGCTATAAAGTCACACGGAAAAATTTTCATCCCTGCTCCTGGATCTGTATGCAGGTCTGCCATTTCTGTCTCCTCCCTCGCATCACTCGTATTTTTTAAATCCCTTTGCCATGTTATATAAAATCCAACGCAGCAGGAGAGGTCTTAAAGATTTCTAAGGTTTGTGAAAATGAGCTGTAACAGAAAGCACACATGTGCCTCCCTCTGACTGCAGCATCAACTTTCATTGTTATTCACCGGAGAAAACTGTAAGCTGGGAACCTTATGAACACCTTGAGTGCATCAGCAGCTCAGCAGGGGCTCTCAGCTCCCTCCCATCCTCGTGCTTTCAGAGCACAACAGCACACACAGGCCTTCCTGCCCTAGGTGCTCCCAACATGGCTAGGATTTTCCACTTGGGAGGGCTGCTCTTGGAGCTCTCCTGTAAATACAGCAAGTTTAACAAAAGTTACAAAGAATAACTGGAATATATAAAAGGAACAAGTCCTGGCATGCAGGTCAGTTTCTCTTTTACTTTACCATGGCTTTTATCAGGAGCCTGAACTGGACAGGCTTGTGCATAAGGGCAGAAGCCTTTCCTTGGATCTCAACTGGGGTGCAGTGCAAGAGATGCCTTGTGCAAAGCTGCAGTATTTCTGTAGAGATTCATAGCTGTTGGCCATCCTTCATGACAGGCCACTCCACATGTGCAGTAAGTGGGAAGGGAGATGCAAACAGGTATAAAAATGAAGCGCTCAGGTAGACGAGCTTTGATGAACCATCCCTGGAACAGGCAAGTTTGGGGACTGATATGGAAATATACTCAGCCAGGGATGAGGAGCCACATCACAATGTGCTGCCCTGGTCACCGTGTCATTACTGGCATTGCCAGTATGCCAGAATCACAAATTCCTCACTGCTTCTCTGAGATTCCTTTCCTAGACAATTATGGATGAAAACAGTCTCACAGGCTCCCAACTCAGAGGAAACTATTACAGGACTCCAACAGCAAAAGGGAAAAATAAAGACCTTATCTACCCACTTGTGTGAGAAGTGGCTTTGGCCATTCAAACAGCTCCAGATGAATCAGCGTGAAAACACTCAGGCACTGCAGACAGACAGAGATTGAAACCGCAGCTGCTTTGGCAAAGCAGGTGAGGTGCTGAGGATTCCAAGACCACAGAAGAAAAGGCACACAAAAAATTCTGCTTGGCTATTAAATCACTTCTTTAAAATACCAGCTATTTCTGGACACTTACAAACATTTCCTGGAAATCTCCACAGTAACTCAGAACCATCTGTTCCCAGAGTAGCACAAGTTACAGATTACAAATGTCCAAATGTGACTTCCATACACTAGAGCTATTCTAACCATTTATTAACTTCCTTAAGGTTTATCATTAGTAATTTCAAGCTTGATGGGTTTTAATGGAATGCCTACTTTACACATTCCACAGTGAAAGCATTTTAGTGTGCCTGCCAAAGCTCCCATTTAAACATGACTGATTTCAGGTTTTACCACATAAAATATAAATAAAATGGGATGTTGATATTACTTAGGCTTTGTATCCTGTTTTTGACTGCCTTACTTCATTGTCTTGGTTATTTCACTACAATTCTTACTGAGGCAAAGGCTGGTTTTCTCATAATACACATTTACCATAATAGTACAAAAGACATAAAAAATAATGGGACGACTAAAGGAATGGCATCATTTGCCAGACATTAGTACCTCACTACCATAAAAGGCTGGATAATTTTTTTAAACCTGATTGACAAGCAAAGAAGATGTATTCTAACTGACAAACAATCAGGAAAATCCAGCAACCATGACACAGAGTATGTCCAGTCATCTCACTCCCATTGCCACTAGGTTTCAGGAATGATCAAATTATCAAAAATTGTTTTGAAACTGTATTCATCAGATTCTTCTGAGTATTTTTCATCTTCTAGCAAATGATACAGCCAAAATCAGTGCTTCTCCAATCACACCATCACCTCCAAAATATCATCACTGGAAATTGATAAATTGATAAATTACAGCACTTTGCAGAACACAGCAGCACCCCTTTCAAATCCATCTTGGGAGAGGAAGTATTTCTGGCTGAGTATTACAGTGTTCATACAAAGACTACAAAACACCCTGCAAGTCAGACATTCCCAGCCTTTGCACAGGAATCCGACTGGAACCACAGCTGGGGAAAAGCAACAAAGAGGCTGATGGTGCTAAAAAGAGGTGCCTGGGACTGGCTCAGAGAAACTGGGACTGGGACAACAGCAACAACAACTTGACCAGGTAGGATAGCCCGTGTCTTCTCAGATTGAACAGATTCAGAGTACAAATGCCTGCTAACATGCCAACATTATCAAAAGCCATTTTAACCACCATTTTAATCACCAGCTTTGAAGGCTGAGATATGAAATTACAAAAATTCCACTGGGAAATAAAATAAAGCACTTTGTGACCCAATTCCATATTTGCCCACAGCGTGCCAATCACTGGGTAGAATGAACTCTCAATTGTAGAGTTATTAACATCCAAATTACTGCTTACAGTGTGAGTCATTATTGTCTGTTACAACCCAATCTACAACAAAATAAATTCTGCTAATTTTGCCAGTGCTACAGGTACTGGCAGAACCACTTTCATCCTGGAGCCTCGTGCACAAACATGTGGGTATCAGTGTGATAATTCTGTCAGAATGGGGAAATGGAACATTCTGAAGAATTTTTCTCCTCTAGTCTCTAGATATTTTCTCCTCTGAGCAAGAAGCTCCTTCCTGCAGCAAAAGTCAGTTTTGGAAGCAGTGAAGGGACTGAATGGCAAAGAGAACCAGAAAGACTCTAAAATCCTCTGCCTGCTTTTGCTAGCAATAGCAGCAAGGTGGAAGGGAAGGAAGGTCCCCTACACACTTTGGGCAGCCCCATAATGGAGCTGTTGACACCTGCATGCAGGGAAAGAGTGCACGTTTCATTCCATAGATAGGTGAGCAGAGATGTTCAAACAGCCAGGAGGAAGAGACAGAAGTCACATGGAAAAGTGGATTCAGTAGCCCCTGCTTTCCCGTGAAGCAAATCTTATTTACGGCCATAAACTAAAACACAAAAAGTTTCACCTCAACATGAGGAAAAAGTTCTTTACATTGATGGAGACAGAGCACTGGAACAGCTGCCCATGAAGTCTCCCCCTTGGAGATATTCCAACCCACCTGGACACATTCCTGTGACACCTGTTCCAGGTGACCCTGCCTTGGCATGGAGGCTGGACTGGGTGATCTGCAGAGGTCCCTCCCAACCCCAACTATTCTGTCATTCTGTGATTACCTTGTGCTTGCATATACAGGGGACACAAATATTTGCTTCTCATGCTACCTAATTTCCGGCACTCAAGGGGCTCTTGAGCTTTTGTCTCTTAGCCAAACCACTCACAGGCTGTTCTCACCTTGTGATTCCAGGAATTCTTGCTTCACTGCCAGATTCACTGCAAGTTCACACATTTATTTGGGTTTCACCACCCCTTTCTTCCCCTCGAGTGCAACAAATACAAAACTTTGAACACCTCCAGATTCTCCTGAGCCTCTGCCTCACCTTTCCACTCACAAGTGTGGTTCCCCAAGGCCCCCATCACCCTCTCTGTTCTCACAGGCTCTTGGTGTCACCTCTGCCCTGTGGCCAGGGCTCTGGTTCGCTGCATTTCTTGGAACTGCAGCTGCACAAAGCAGTGTGAGGCCAGGGGCTGCCAGCACCCAAACCACAGAGGCTGCACAGCTGCGGCCCAGGCAGAACCAGCACGGGCTCAGCTGAGTTCCAGCCCCGAGACAGGGAGGAGGCAGCAGAGATTCCTGGGCTCAAGGGTGGCTGCAGAGCTGAGCACAGGGACAGAGCTGAGGGCATCCTCTGCTACAGCTCAACACCCAGGAATGACCCATCATATGCTTCTGCCATCGAAAAGGACAAACTAAATAAAACAAGAGGAAGTGAGGAATGGGAAAGGCAAGGGTGGAAGTCACAAACTCCTACTGCACTCTCTACAAGCACCCTCTTTCCACACCCCAGGGGAAAGCAGGGAAGACAGGATTCCAGGGGTAAGAGCCAGGGTGGCAGGAGACTCTCAATTCCCAGGTGAGTCAGCTGGAAAAGAAAAGCAAAAAAACCCAGAGAAAGCCTGGTAACTTTCACTCTGCTCTCACACACTTTCTGGGAGTGTTTCCCTTATTTGTGTGCTTTCCAGAAACTTCTGTCCTCAGAATCCAGGACTTACCATAGAACCTGATCTGATATATATTAACCAAATCACCTCTCCCATCTTGTTTGCCCACTTGGTCGCCAATCAGCACATGACAAACACCAGGAAGCCAAGCTGGAACCACAACTCCATGGCAATGGCCCTAGAAGATCCCTGCCATATATCCCACTTCCAAAACGAAGCCACCAAACCAGCCCACTGCTTCATGGGCAGGCAGGGGATTTGTCCTGGGCTCTTCTGCCTGGCATCATAGTAGGAAAGAGAAAAATCAGAGAGTCACAGAATTTTCTGAGCTGGAGGGGACCCACATGGATCACTGAGTCCAGCTCTTAAGCAAATGGCCCATGTGGGGATCAAACCCATGGAACTCCCAGTATAAATGTATGGGAATCGAAGCATCTGAATTACTCCAGAAGAGCCAGTGATCCTGAGAGAAAGGGTGGCTTTAGGCATTAGCAATGACAGACAAGCATGTCAAAGCACACCTAATACTGAGGAGCAGAGCTCCTGGTATCAGGGGACATGCCACGTGCTGCTTCGTCTCTTGGAGCAGAGGCTGTGACAGCATCCAGAAATTACTTTACCAACAGGCAGCTCGTGCCCAAGAGAAATTACCACAGCTGTCACGTCTAAATTTAGCCATGCCCGAGGGGAAGAGTGGATCCAAGTCACTGTACACTGGACATACCTCACGTGTCCAGCACAGAGCTCTAGCCTGACACACCTCTCCAGAAGAAAGGCATTTTCTTTCTCTGCAGATACAGGTATTGACCACTGCCAGACACAGCATCTGGACAGATGCACTAGTCTAGCTTCCTAATCCCTAGCTCTAGTTACTTGGATGTTTGAAAAGAGCTTGGGGGAGGAAATGGATTTTTCCCCGCCCCCCCCTTATGTGGGAATCTCCTTGAGTCCCATCTGTCACAACCATTTTAGAGCTTGTTTTTCTCTAGTTCTAGTCCTACATCCTGCTTTCACTGCTGATGAGCTACAGGACTCAGTGGAAATGCATGGAAACAGGAGGCTCTTTCCATCATAACAGGGAGATTAAAACCCCCCAAACACAGGCATTAACAACAGAGAGATCTGTGAGAACATATTAGAAAAGTCTATAGAAGTTAACCTGGGGGACAGGTTTGTGCATGACTTAAAAGATCAGCTGCTGCTTTTCCTGCCTTCAGCACAAATTTTAACTTTAAATTTCTATTTTTTAGTCTGTCCTGAAAATCACCAACTTGGAAGTAATTCTCTCCACTAGCAGAGCCTTGTTTTTTTGTATAAGAAGCCAGCAGAAATTACCACCACAGTTCATCTAGGCCAGTCAGCCAGAAACAACCCTGTTTCTTTCATCATTTCCTTTTGAACAAGAAGAAATCTGTCTGGGAAAACACTCTGTCCTGGTTTTCAAGTGGCCAGCAAGAGACTCTTGCTACATTGTTTCAGCATTTAATTACACTCTCCCTTGAGATGTGCACCTTTTCTTTTGGCCTGCATTTATAGTACCTATTATACACTTGTCTGTGAAAACAGAGATACTTCAGTTTTCAAATTTCTGCTGTCTGTGCCAGATAATTTACCCCTAAGCTCGTCTTTGATGAGCTAGACAGCCTTTAACAACAAGGCAGACTCTTTCAACCTATTAATCCACACACTGTTTTTTTTCCAAATCTAATTTTCCACTTCTTCCTCAAGCAGTCAGTAACATAACTGGACATAATAGCTCTGCAGCTATTCCACTACTGCAACACTCATTATTTAATGCTGCTACGTGCACGGCGCACTCCCCTGTCCCACATGCAAGGATCTCATCAGCCCACCAGGCAGCAAAAAGTGGGTGTTCCTGGTCAGCCAATATCCCTAAGATACTGGCGGCCCCAAATCTTTCTCCAAGCCCTTCCGGCAGCACAAGTGCTTAAGCCACAAGGCACAGGCTGCTCTATTTGTGTCTCTCTCTGTGATCCTATTAAACACTTGTGGCTGGCTCAAAGGGCAATTCCAACTGCTCTGCACCAACAACAGGCTCCCTTTGTGATTTCCATTCCCCAGCCTCTGTGCCACAGCCCACCTGCAGAAAATATTGCTCTCCTCCAACACACTGATGAAGTATTGCCTTTCATATGGGCAAAATCTGATCTGTGAGGCCACAACAGCAACGCTCCACCTTTAGCACATTTGCTTACAGCTCTATTTTGACAGACAGCAGATAATTTTTGATTTATTAAATAATGCTCTACTGCATGTTTAATATGCCTTATACAAGTCGACACATATTTCAAGAAAGGACCTTAAGCTACGTCAAGACAGAGCACTATTCGTCTTCTCATTTCCCAAACTGGGAAGCCCATTACACAAAGGGGAAGCAACCTTCCCTTGAAGAGACAACTGCTCAGAGGCAAAACTATGACAAAAAGCCAATCTCCTGACTCTTGATTAATGGCTGTACTCACTAGACAGTGTGACCTTTAGACCCTTCCAAGAAGTATCCATTTGTGGTAAAGAAATTAGGGAAATGAAAGGACATTTCTGCATCAAAGGCTTCCTTTCAGCACTGATTGGAACAGAAAATATATCACTGCTTTGATATGAAACACTGAGAGAGAAAGGGCCTACCTTGCAATTTATTTATTTGCATATACAGGTCAGGAAGGGAAAATTCTCCCTTCGCTGTGTGTTGGACCCTCTTGAAAGGTTAATGATTACGTTTATCTCGGAGTTAAACTTCATAAAAGGTTTCTCTGCGCCAATTTTTGACTTAAGTGCTTTTTCAGAACACCCCACGCAGTGAATGCCATTCCACAGGCAGGTGCAAGTAAACAGCACTGACTTCAGGTTTCAAGCATGCAATCATGGGAAAGAGACAACCTACTTTGGGAAACAAGCAAAAGAGCTTAAAAATCACAGGTGGAAAAAGAATAGACAGAGACATAACTAAAAATAACAAATGCTGTAGTGAATGATTTAAGTGTTGTACAGTAAAAACTAAAGCTTCTCCTTTATGCTTTAATTAACAGGCAGCACCGGAAGCAAAGGATGCACTTTTCCCATGCACAATACAAGATCTGCTGCCACATGATGCCAGGGAGGTTAGACACAGACAGACTCCAAAGAGGATTAAACAAATCAGTGGGAGCCAGATCCATTAGCAATTATGAAGCAGGACGGCCCCAAATCCAGCTTTGGCTAAGAACAGTCCTTAACTGCTGACTCCCAAAAGAAGGGACCCTTCCTTTTCTCTCGTCATTTTGCTCCCACCATCTGCTACAGGAGCCCGGATCAATAGTTGCGAGGCACAAAAGATGGCCATTTGTTGTTTCCACTGAACAATGAAGCCTTCTCAGAAGCACCAGAAATCCAGGGATAACGCATAGGAAATCGAGCCGCCAGGAAGGTGGCGAGCGTGAGCCTGGAGCGCCCTCTGGGGATCCCAGCCGGGGATCCCGGGGATCCCGGGTATCCCACACCCCGCCTCGGAGGAGGCCGAGGCAGAACCGTCCCTAAGGAAGTCGTGGGGAGGATCACAGAGCCTGCGGCCACCGGACAAAAAAACGAATGACACGTTCATGCTGGCTGAATTCTCCTCTTCCTTGTCCTATTTCTCTCAAAGCAAGGCCTTCTAAAATTTTAGCAGTTAAAAAAATACTTGCTGTGGGAAAAAGTCCTTCTTGTCCATTAATAGTGAGGGAGCAGTGTTGAGACAGGGATGCCTTGACAGTACAACAATCACTTGAAAAAGATAATTCACTGTGCACACCCCATAACTTTGGTCCAAACGTTGCCCAGTGCAGAAGCCTGGCTCCGGTGCCACAGGAGGAAAGCCGGGAGGATGCCAAGTTCCAAAGGCCCTGACAAACCCACTCTGCACTCACAGCAGCCGGCCCAAAGCTTTCCTCCCAGCAGGCCAGAGCTTGAACAGGACCTGCTCCTTCCCCGCTTCTGGCTGCCTGTCCCCTCCCCAGCCAGATTCCCATGGAACAGAAGAATGAAGCCACATGTGCTGCAAAAATATTCCCGGAGGGAGAGAACAGGAGAGGGCTCAGCTACCAGAACGAACTGAATAGATGACATGGGGGCAAATTTCACACGAGACAGAACTGAGCAGACAAGGGAGCTTCTCTCTCTGCATGTGTCTCTGTCCCCAGGCCTGAAACAATGCTCGCGGTTTGGGTCATGCTGTGTTTAATTTCATGCCATTACCAAGGCGCTGGGAGCAAGAGTCATAACTCTTCTGTTGCAATCATAACCCTTCTGTGCAATCAGTGACACACAAACGTGTGTCACAAACATGGCTCCCCTTCTTCTCAGACTCAAATCAGCACACAGGAGCACCTGCAGAAGCTACGTACAGAACATTAGGAAGAGAATTCTGAAGCTGCCTGTGTATGTGCACTAATGAGTCAGTTTAGGGGGTCACATTTTCTCGGCCAAAAACAAGACACGTGGCTTGTGTGTGCAGTCACAGATAAACTTGAACCTGGGATAACAATTAACTACTTCCTAAAGAACAAGGATTATTTACAGAAATTCTCTTGTGAAAAGTTTCAGCGCTACTGGTTTTAAGAACACTGCAGACAAATTCTAAACAAAAGGAAATCAACAGATGCAATGAACTTTAACATTTCTGAAAGCAGGTATTTCCACTGCAGTTTTCAAGTCCAGTGAAGGCTGAAAAAAATTATTCCAATGAAACAAAACACAAAGCCCAACCCAAACATATCATACAAAGTCAGAGATTACCAACCTTTCCTTGCAGCAGAAGGAAAGGATCTGGACACCACTTTGTGCAGAGCTTACACACAGGACACAGCTCCTGGAAGCAGCACCAGGCTATAGCCACATCCTGCCACATGCTGCTGAAAGGCTGGGTTTTGTCCCCGTGGCTCTCCTGTCACAGGAACCTCCCCAGCACATCACAAGCAAACTCTCCATTGCCCACAGAGCTCCTTTCCTGAATCATTATCATAAACTTCTGGTCTTCTGTAATAAAAGCGCTAAAAATGTGCCTTCATATCAAGTTAAGTAACACAACAAATGAGGTTTTGCCAGAGACAAGGTTTGGGTTAAGCTGTTTACACTCCATTTTTGTACCAGGGTATGTTAAGTGGTTTCAAATGCATTCCAGTTTGGACCAGCGGAGTTCCTTTTACCAAAATCAGACATGTGGGCTCAATTAACAACATTCTCAGGCATTGGCCAGCCCAGCTTCCACTCCACACAACAGGCCTTTGTTTTGAGCCTGGCACTGCACGGGGACAACAAGAGCACAGCTCCAGAGGAAGCCTCACCAGCAGATATTCTGACTTGCAGAACATACAAGTTCTCCCTGATTTCAATGCTCCCATCGCATCCATGAACTAACTGGGATTTGAAGGTTGGACATACCTTCTCGAATCACTCAGAGCAGTAATACTGTTGACAATAACAAAGCCAACCATTGCTGGCTCCATCTGGCAGAATTACTTCTTGGAGCTCCACCTCCAAACTCAATCACCACAGACTGATCGATCCAGACCAGGCAGAGAGCTCTCGCCTTCTCTGGACACACGTGTCAGCACTATGATCTAGGGCCCAGCAGATTCTCCATGAGGTGCTGCTGATGTCCCACACCAAACCAAGACTCTGGTTCTAAATATTCTTCCTCTCTCTGACTTTGAGAGGATGTCTGTGTTGTAGCTAAATGCTCTGGAACTGTTCCCCTCATGGATTTCAGTACCACCCTTTTCCTCAAAGGGCACAAGAGAAGCACAGATTGTCTTTGTCCTTAAATTTTTGTTTCATTTGTGCACATTACAACAGGCAAACAGTTGGAAGAAATGACAACTACACTGAAACGGGTTTAAGCTTCTGGGACTCATAAATGGACAAGAAGGTAAGAAGACAAATTCATCTCTAAATGTTAACACAGGCTCCAAAAGAAAACAAATTCTCAGAAGGTAAAAGAACCCAAACCAATCCAAAATAAAAACAAACAAAAAACCCACCTTGCAAATCCTAAACCCTCCTGAGGACTAGTAAACAAAAATTTTCCTTGCTAGGATGGCTCATGTGCTGAAAGTGAAAGCTAGGCTACTGTCACCATGGCAAGTGTTACCATGTAGATCTTAAGCTCTTCCACAGCAGTAGGAATGCTGGGGAACACGGACTTTTAACTTGCTCATGCATGGCTGTCCTTTGCATTCTTATGACTGACAGTCACATTTAATTCCAGCCCAGGTCAGAACTTACCTTTCAGTCTCCTGTATTTGTCCAGAAACCACCATGGAGCCATGACACAGATGGTAGGTGCCACTTCCTACCAGCCAGCAAATGGACACTCAGGCTCTCTGAACTCCATTACTGTTTTCCTACTACTGCAGGGTTCTGCTGGCAATCTCTGGACAATGTTTAGATTCCTGCATGCACTAAGTCACTGGGATATAGCAGTAGATGTTTCGAACTTCTCAAGAGTCCTTACTATAGCAGAACTAAGGAAAGCAAAGCCACATCCTTCCATCAATGGTAATCGGTTTCTGTGTAATTAAGGGAACCTTGCAACATCCCTCTCGCTGAGGCAGGAGGCAAAGGTTACCAGCATCACAAAGGTTTTCCAGATCACAAGCTTTGAATCACTCCCATTCTGAATGGAGCGATCTGATTTCCTCATTGCTGCAGCCTCACAACAGGCAAGATGCCTTCACAGCAACGCCCTGATTGTATCGTGCAACTCACACACCCAAGCCCGCCCTCACCACATTCCCCATGTTCGTACCTCTGTTTCAGGCCGTGGAATAAATACTGGGGGTCTCATCTTCAGGGTCAGGTCCTGGAAGTCCCACTCTCCAAGCACGTACTGCACTGGCATCCTGCGGCAGGCAAAGGGAGTGGGAACGCTTTGGGACTGTCCTGGGAGAGCAGAGGCACTGTCGTGCCACGCTTACCTCACTGCTAACCACAGCCCTGCCGAGGGCCAGCAACTGCATAAGCAATGTGCACGCTGAGGGAGCGGGGGCAGCTCCCTTCACACAGCACAGCTTGTTATCAAGCACTGGGATTGGGAACTACAGGTCAGTCAGCCCCACCTCGGTACCAGGGAGACAGGGAACAAAGAGTCCTCGAGGCTGTGTCCAAACGTGCTGGGTGCAGGAAGGTGACTGGGAGTAGTCAGCATGGATTCACCAAGGGGAAATCATTCCTGAGTGAGCTGATAGCCACCCATGACACAATGACCAGCTTGGTGCATCAAAACCACGTCTTGACCTTCCCTAGGGTTCTGGCACTGTCTCCCATATCCTCATATACAAGCTGATGCAGTACAGACTGGATAAATAGGGTGGGCTGGAAGCAGACTGAACTTGCAGGCTTGGAAGGTTTACTTCAGCAGCACAAGGCTCAGCTGAAGGCTGATTCCTAGTGGAGCACCCCGGGAGCAATATCCCACAACACCTTAATGTCTGGGTGAAGGGACAGAGCACCCTTGGCATGCCTGCAGTGACAGAGAATAAATTGGGAGGAGTAGTTAACGGACCAGATGGGTGTGCAACTTTTCAGAGAGACCTCTGGAGAAATAGGCTGACAGGAATCTCATAAAATTCAGCAAGGAATAATACGAAATCATATAAACTGGGGAGGAATAACCCCATGCACCAGTACAGGCTGGGGCCTGACCAACTGCAGTGGTCTTGCAGGTGGACAAGTTGTGCCTCTCACCTGAATCACCATAAGAGACCATCACAGCACAGTTACTTGACATCTGAGCTGTCTTCCCTCTGCTGCCATTCTCCTGGCTGCTTTTAGGCTGAAGGAAAGCCCTCCAAAGGAACAGGTACAAGAGGATGCTCCTACCTTTGCAGCCGCTTGTGGCTCAGCTGCTGGATTTGCTCCTGCTGCAGTGCTGTAAGTGGAGTGTGGAGGCTTTTGGAATCCAGGCTCTGAAACTGAAGACAAAGTCACTTTAAAACCTGCCCACCTGTGTCAGGTGTTATGTGGGGTCGTTGGTTGGAGACAGACAAACAACACAGCTCACCCAGGGTCCTCGACAAACAGCACGTTTTATTGCTCAGAGCTCCTTTTAATAGGGGGTTTGAATTTCCCAGGCTTGGATAGCCGATTGTTTGGGATCTCTGCACTGCCCAGTCATGTGTGTGCATGCAGGGTTGAGAGGGGCTGGCTGAGGTCTCTGTTTGAGTTCAAATCTATCCAATCATCGCCTTACCCAGGGACCCGTGTACTTCTGCACTAGGCAAGCCAAAATGGATCATGGCCAGATTCACCTTATCCAGCTACAGACCGGCTGTACTGTGACAGGAGCATCCTCTGCCACCCTGCCAGGGGCATCCTGCAGGGTGATAGAGCATGCTGACAAACACAATTGCTTGGGACTGCTGGAAACCAGCTGGAGAGAATCAGAAGAACCCATCTGCACGTTTAGAAACACACCTTTACAACGGTTCTTCCGCTGCTTCTTGGGGTTCACAAGAATAATTAAAATTAAGAATAACTTCATCACGCAAGTCAGTGTGGATGTTTATGTTACACTTCACTTTCGGGAAAGAGAGGGTTTAAGAGACCCCTGAGTGTTCTACTGGCAATAATAAACTACTCCTCACCCTCTCTGCCATCTAAGGGAGGATAAGTTGGTAAGTTGTTCTACTCCTGCTAAATGAGATAAAAAGGTAAGAGATCCAATCAAAATGAACAACTGAGAGGCACACACAGACCTTATTCTTTTCCTGTTACTTAACTGTTTTTGCTCCCAGGACAAACGACACAATATATTGACTGGATTCTTGTGCTTCAGGGATCCCATTTGTCTCGAACACCTTCTGCCAATAGCTGACCATATCAGTGGCAGTCACGAGCCCAGGTCCTGCACTGCAGCTCCTCCTCAGAAACAAATGCTTTGGACTGAGGACAGCACCTTTACTTGGAGTCCCTCGCCCTGGCACATGCTGGGGTGGGAGGTTCAACTTCCTGAGCAGTGGATGGATGAGGCATCTCATTGTGGTGAAGTTTCTGGCTTCCACACGCGTTCCTCGTTGCCACCTACTGATGGTCAGTGCTGAGATTCACCTGGTGCTACCACAGGTCACTGGCTAAGCACCAGCTGACCACAGTCAGTGTGTTCTCCACAGGGCAGCATTTGCAGCTCTTCCAGACTAGAAAACAAGGCAAGAGAAGAATGTGAATTCCTCCGGCTACTAAACAACAGGTTCCCCTGTGACAGAATGCAACTGCTTGCCCTAATCCCAGTCCACAAACACAAAACCAATTACTCACACCGTACCAGTAACAAAGGACTCCCCAAGAAAAGATTCAGGTGACAGCCAACCAGCTAAGAATTGCAACCCACTTCTCCCCAGAGCAGCCCAGCTCCAGAGGTCAGTCCGTGCCCATGGTGGCAGGGCAGAAGTGAGCTGCTCTCACACAGGCACAGCTCTTCCGCCTGTCTGTAGTCCCAGAAAGCCAGTGACACACACACTTCAGATCCAGTCCTTGGCTCCCCACCCCACAGGTGGGTCACTCTGGTTTCCCTGGAGGAAGACCAGTCTCTCCGAGATTATTTCTTTTATTCCCCTCTCTGTTCATAAACCACAAGTTGGAGGTTGGCAGGGATGTTCACAGAAAACCTAGACTTCATGGATCGAAGGTCTTTCACACTGTCACCATCCCCAGAGGGCAAACAAAGGGGCACAGAGCCAGAGCTGAACTGCTCAGAGCAGAGCTGAAGGAGAAAACCTCTCAATGTACTAGAAGGAAGAGAAACACTTGAAAGATGCAAAGGCCAGAAAGGGCAAACCCTGCTAGAGGGAAGTCGGTCTCTTAAAGCAGAGGAGAGGCAGAGCCAGACAGAGGGGGAATAAAAACAAACAAGATGACTGCAGGAGACAAAAGAAATGAAACCTTACAAAACAGCTGCTGCATATCACACTTGGAACTGTGTGAGACCAACAGAACAACAACCACATTCTCCTGCTGTGCTCCATGAGAAATGAGGGCCCTTCTCCTTTCTGACTCACAGCCCCTGAAGCAACTATGGATTTCCCTGAGCACTCATTGCCATTACTCTATTGATGGCTGCTTTTCAACACTGTCTGAGAGAGGCAACTTCCTCTACTCCAATTTCTCCAAAAAACCACCACACAAACAACTGCCCCCTAGGAATGCTGCTGCAGGAAGAGCTGGGGAGACCAACTTGGCTCCAGCCTGGCAAATGCTGGCACCACAGTCCTGCTCCTGCTGCACAGGGAAACCCTGGAACACTCAGGCCTGCACAGCCCTCCTTTGTAAAATCAAACACAGCCCAGGGAAGCACAGAATGTCTGCTGCAAAGATCTGCAGATTGTCTTACCTGCTACCTCCTGGCAAAGGGGTGGATGCTCTAAGAGCTCTTTTTACCATCTGCATTACTCTCAGCAGAGAGACAGTCCCCATGAAAACTTGCCTTTCTGTCAGCTACATTATTTATTTGGGAAGCTTCCCACCTCAATCTTATTTACTGCTACAAGAGGTACACTAGAAGAATAAAACACTAACAACCATTAGCATTCTAAGGAAGACAGAGAAGACTTTAATTGGCAGTAGTAGAAACAATTTGCACAGAATCACTAGGGTTGGAAGGGACCTTTGGAGATCATCCAGTCCAACTTCCCAACCAACGAAGGTGACACAGGAACATGGCCAGGTGGGTTTAGCATATCTCCAGAGAGGGAGACTCCATGAGCCCCCTGAGCAGCCTATTCCAGTGCTCTGCCACCCTCAGTGTAAAGAACTTCTTCCTAATGTTGACGTGAAACTTCTTGTGTTTCACTTTATGGCCATTACTCCTCATCCTGTTGCTGAGCATTACCCTCTTGACTGCCTCCTCTGATATATTTATATGCATTAATGAGATCCCCTCTCACCTTTCTCTGGACTCAAACAGGCCCAACTCCGGCAGTCTCTGATAAGACATACACCAGAGCCTTCAGCATCTCTGCTGCCCTCTGCTAGACCCTCTCCAGCGGCTCCTTGTTCTTGTCTCTCGTAATAAAGGACACCAGCTACTGACGTGAAGTCCCTGTATGCCACCTCTCGGTACAAATAGCTGCCTGCACACAGGTAGGAAGCAGATTTCCTTTCCCCTCTGCAGTTCCGTGGTTTGTTCCTTTCAGCCCCAGCTGTCACTCCCTGCAGCCTCACACAGGTGGCTGCGGAAAGGCCCAGCCACTCGCACTCTCGGCCCTGCCCCACTCACAGGCTTCAGCACGGGCCGGAGCTCGCACTGCCCCGTTCCAGGCGCTGTCAGCGTCCGGCTGAGCCAGCCCCGCGGCCACACAGGGGAGGGCAGCCAGGAACTGCCGACCCGCGCCGGCGAACGAGCCATGTGAGCAGCGCCGGGACGGAAGGCGGCTCCTCTTCCAGCCTCTCCGCTTTCCCTGCACACGCAGCACCATGAGCACGGTCGGGGGCTCCCTTCGCCTGAGCGGCGAGAGCGGGCCCGGGGCTGCTCTGAGGCGAGCGCACGCACAGTGACGCCTCACCTCACGGCTCACGGCGCGGCCGGGGACACGGCCTGCTCCCTCGGAGGCCGGGAGCCCAACCGGCTCCCAGTGGGGCTGGGGGCGCAGCCGGCTGCCTCGGGGAGCGGGGCCGAGCACGCAGCCGCCTGCGGTCCGGCGGCACGGCCGTGAAGGAGCGGCCGCGCACGGATCCGCTCCTCAGCGCACCGCCGGCCCGCCGCCGTCGCGCGCACGAGTGACAGCCGCACCGACCAATCGCCAGCCGGGCCCCGCGGGCGCCGACCAATGGCCGGGGGCTCCGTGCGGCGGGGCGGGGCCGGCGGTGGTTGCGCGCGGAGCCGAGCGGCGCGGCCCGGCCCGGCCCCCGCGGCCCCGGGCGCGGCCCCCGGCGGCCGCTCCGCCCGCGCCCCGCGGGACCGGACCCTCGGCGGGAGCGCGCAGTAAGTGCCGGCCCGGCCGCCCCGGCGCGGGGGGCGCTTCCAGGGACGGGCGTGGTGGGGCCGGGCCGCGCCGCGGGGGTGGCCGGCCGCGCCGTCCCGTCCCTATCGCGGGCGCTGCGGGGCCGCCGCCGCCTCTCGGGGGCCGTGTCCCGGGCGGGCCCGGCGGAGCCGGCTGTGAGCCTGCGGCTGAGCAGCGGGAAGGGCCCCGTAACCCGTTATCCGCCTGGAAACTTCTCCTCGGGAGGGGAAGGAGGGACTTCCCGCAGGGACGGAGCCCCGGGCGGCGGCGGGGCGGCACTGCCCGCACGGGCACAGCGCGGTCGCCGCCGCTCCAGTGTGTGGGAGCGGGGTCAGAGGAGCGGTGGCATCGCTGGGGGAGAGCCCCGCGCCTGGAGCAGGGTGGGACGGGACCGTGCTCCCATCGAACAGCGGGAGGGTGGCAGCCGGCGAGCTCCGGGGCAGCGGGCACGCACGGTCGGGGCTTCCCCGCTGCCCTGGAGCCTGGTCAGCTCTGGAGATCCCAAAAGTTCCCCCGCTGGGAAGCCACGTCCCGTTGCCAGCAGCAACACGGTGTCGCTTGCATTGCTGAATTACTAGAGATACCTCATCTTGATCAAGTAATGCAGAAACTATAGTTGTTATTATTCTTCATCCAGAGACTCTTTGACCCGTCTTCATCCCTGTGACAAAAATTGCTGTTCTGTCACACCCAAAATGAAACAGCAGCACAGAGAGATTAAAGCTAAGACTTCAGAAAAGGCTCAGGGTGGGGCACAAAACAATTTTCTGCATCTCAGAAGTGGGCAGCGCAGAGATCAGTTTGGAAATGCTGGCTTGGGAGAGAAACGAGCGTGTTCTCCTTATTTGCAGACCCAGCAGAGCCCAGCACAGGGCAGCCCTGGCTGTGTGAGGAGCTCTCTTGGTGCAGGCAGTGGAACAATGCCAGCTGGCAGCAGCTGAGGATCTGGTTCCTCTTCTGTTCTATTTGTGCATGGGCTATGCTGGAACCTGCCAGTGATAGGTAGTAGCTGTCCCTGGCCCTACAGCTGCCCTCAGAGGCTTGGAGTGTGCTCAGCCTGCAGATCAAACTTCCAGCACCAGAGTGACAACTGGGAAAGGAAGGTGGTAGGGAAAAATGATCCACCCCAGCTCTGCCGTGTACGCTGCAGGCCCTGGGCCATCCTTGCTCTCAGCCTCCCTCTCTGTGTGTCTGCAGGCCCAGGAGGAGCTGGGGAGCAGAAACAGCCCTATCTGGACCTGGAAGTGGTTGTTTAAGCCAGGTCAGAAACCTTTGACATCCTGCTTTTAGAGCTAGGTCTGTGGGCACGGGAATCCTTCAGCATGAGCAAGACGCCAGGAGCAAGAAAATGAGCCCCCATTCTCCCTCGACCAGGTTTTCAGCTGGCTCATTTTAACACAGCCTTTTTTGGTTTTTCAGAACTGACACCACATTCAGCTGAAGGCTTAACCCGTTTTGTTTCCAAAATTCAGGAGCTGTCCAAGATCTAGAGCCATACTCTGCAAAGCCCTTGGGCCTGCTTCACTCCTTTCACTTAGGCTCTTTTTCCCCTTTTTATTTCCTTGGTAGTGGCTTTTTTAAAAATGGGTATTATCATTATGGAAAGTTTCCCTGAATAGCACAAATGGATTCTGCCTGTGCAGCTGCTCGATCTGCTCAATAATTCCTTGCTTTTCTCTGCTGGGCTCTCACTGCTGCTGCTGCTGTTATTATTGTGACACTGATTTCAAATTTGCCATCTTTGTGCCCAGGTGTCCAGTACACCTGAGCTCTGCTGTGGTCAGTGATGGCTGGAGAAGTCCAGGTGCCCCGTGGTTTAAGCAGAGTGCAGGACTTAATGGTCAGTGAAGGGCACAGTGCCCTTCAGCAGCAATGAGCTCGTGACCCAGCACACTGTTAGGAGAGACCAGAGCAGAACTGTTACTGTTCACATTTTTCTGGAAACTCCAGAGAGTTTCACAGCTCCCACAGTCTCCCAGGCACTTCAGAATTCCCCTTTGCTTCACAAAGTTGTTTCCAGGGGGCCGGGATGGGGCCTGCATGGCATTTACCTGCTCAGGGAGCTGCAGGACGAGCCGAGGTGACCACTCCAGCTCGGACTGACCACGGCACAGCCTGGTCCTGCTTGCCTGGGCTGGCTTCCCTGCTCCAGTTGTTAGTGGCAGATGTTGATCACGCTGGTTCCTGCAGTTGTGGACAGCAGTGAGGCACCACATTATGGGAACTGCTCCGTAACCTTGCCTGGAATGGAACAGAGCGGAGCAGAACAATGGCTCGTTCCTCTTTGCAGGCACATCTTTTTCTGCTCAGAGCTCACTAACCCCTCTGTCCCAGCTGCATTCCAGCCCAGAGATGTAATGTCTGCTAAACTGCAGGGAAATCGCCAGAGAAATGCTACAGAAGTTCTCAGATCAGCTCAGCTCCAGAGGTAGCTGCGTTTTCAGGGAAGCAACTGACGATCTCAAGTTACATACAGTGCTCTTACAAGCAAAGTGTGCAAATACTTCCCATAGGCTCATCCCATGGTGTTTTGCAACTCTTGATCATTTGCACAATGGAAGGATGAAGCAATTAAAGCCTTTCGTGTTCTCAGCATGAACAGATCTATCAAATTTCACAACTCCAGTCCAAAATTGGACTAATTTTAAAGTTAATATTGATAATTGCCAGTGCATGACTAAGCTTGAGTGGGTGCTTTCATGAGGGATTGAGAAATACTCGGTGTCTTTAGATGGAGGATTGATGCAACCCACCCTTTCCAGAGCACATGGGATGAGCAGTAGCGGTGCAAGGACTCACCACAACAGGGAACTCCTACTTTGGATTCAATAAAAAGCACCCTGAGATACAGAGTGTCATTTTATTGGGCGTGTTCCCACTGATAAGGGGATCAATGCAACTTTCCAAACATTAAAAGGAAGAGACAGAAGCAGGAAAATGCTCTATCCTAGGACAGATAGAGACCATCTGGTGCAGCCTGGGGCACACCAGAGACAAGGGTGCTGCGGTCATCCCCACACAGATCTCCAGGTTACTGCAAGGAGGCAGAGCTGAAGCAGTGAGGGGAGAATTATCACCAAGTGAATCAGGCATGATTTTGGGGCTCTCAGTACACTCAAAAAATGTTTTTCTTATTTTGAGCAGGCATTCAGAAACTCTGCTGGTGAACTGGGGAGCTGTGGGAAAGGTTGTGCCTGTGTCCAAGAGCTCTGCATCGTTCATTTGTTCTCATTCTCTCCTAGGCCGAGTCCAGTGTGATTCCTACCCTGAAGAAAACCCATCAGTGGTGATGCTGCAGCAGAGGTCTCACGTGAGGGCCCTCGATGGGAAGGGCAGCCCTCCACTTCTGTAGCTGATGGGAGAGGACAACAGTTTGGTGACAGGAGCTACCAAGAGCTGGCAGGATGAGTTACAGCCCACCCTCTGTGCATGACTTGGATCACAGCACCCCCACCACGGCCAAGCCAGGCCCAGGGACAGCTATGGATGTGACTGTACCACAGACACCCACCATAAGCCCTGAGACTACCAGCTTCAACAGCACCAAAATCCCAGATGTGGCCAGCACTGCGCCTGGCATGAGCACCATGCTGCTTTCCTTTGGGATCATTACTGTGATTGGGTTGGCTGTAGCAATGGTAAGAGAGCCCAGCTAAACATCCCTGTCTCTTGGGGGTGGAGGGTGGCTAGAGGTTCTAGGACTAATTTGCACTGAATAATTGATTTACAGTCTATTAAAGTCTCACCCAAAACTGCTGGGAACTGATAGTTCCTGAGATGCCTTTCTTTTTAAGGCCTTTATCAAATGCTCCAGTATTTTTGCAGTCTCCCTGAGATCTGGTCCAAATGGGAAGCTCAGCAGGCCTAGGAGAAACCATATGTAGTATCGGTATTTGTTTTTAATAGCAATAGGAAGTTCAGTTAAAAGGAAAACAGATTTTGTTCTGACTTGTTACCTGGAACAGCTGCATTGATTTAAACCTTCTGTTGGGCACCACAAGAAAGTTTATCCATATTAACTTTTCAAGCACACTGTTGGAACCATGTCTGTGGACGTGGCGTAATTCTTTTTGAGTTAAAGTGGCCTGAATCCATCTCAGCAAGGCTCACCCTGGACTGCTTTTCCAAGGTTCTGCATGCTGGGTATCAGTCCTTGAGGGTTTGGTATGTCACTAACCTTGCCATTAATGCTGTGGGCAGAAGCTTCCAGAAACCCTGGTTCTGAGCCCACCGTGGGCAGTGCAAGGGCTGCAGCTCTCCTTTTGTGTAACCAGATCATTTCCCTGCCAACAGAGAAGGTAGCAGCAAGCTCCCCTTCCTCGTACACGGAAGGGCTTCACTAATACAGCCATCAGAGGAGCCTACTGCAGAATTTCATTGCAGGCCCCAGGAGGAGTTTTTCCAAAAGCCCCTAAGAAAACCTGGAAACGGTCAAAAGTTCCCAAGAGCAGCGTCCAGCGTTCGTAGTTCTCAGAACAAGGCTGTGGAGGCCCAGAGCCTCCCTTTCTTCCCAGCACAGGCTGACAGAGGCAAGTCCCTGAGCATGCCCTCCCTCTTTGCTTCTTCCCTTTGTACTGGGGAGGGGGTAGCAGCACTCCTGCGCTGCAGGAAATCTACAGATGAGAACCACAAAGGGAACCTTTTTCATCCACTCTTAAATTGCAGCATTTGTCCTGCAGCCACAGAAATGTGCTGACCTACACCTGATAATACACCTAATACTCTTCCTCCTACTAACACACCTAATAAGAGGCCGCTGAGCACTTAGTGCCAGACAGGATGTGCTGCCAGGTTCACAGTGATTAATATGAAGTGTCATTTTTGTTGTCACTTCTGCCTTCCCCCACTTTAGTGCACAGTGACACCTCTTTCCCATGTGCCCAAAATTTCTCTTCTCGGCTATTCCCCGTCCTGCTGGGACTGCTGTAATGATGCTGCTTTTTCTCCTTCAGGTTCTGTATATCAGGAAGAGGAAGAGGTAAGTGAGATCTGTTACTGGCTGGAGGGAACTCAGTGCTTCAAAATGCAGAGCGATCTCAGAGGAGTTGGGGAGAGTTTCAGTGCTGGCTGTGTGAGAACGTGGTGTGACCGAGGCTGGGACATGGCACTCCTGGGACTGGGCATCCCTCTGACACCAGTGTCAAGGACCTCACAGCTCTGGAAGGAGAATAAGGCTGAGCAGGAGGAGGTCAGGGATTCTGCAGACTCATCACACTTCACCTGTGAGATGCATCAGAACAGGAGAGGGTTATGGGTGTATAAAGATGCTGGGAACTCCATTGTGAAAGCTGTGGAGCTTGGGTTTCAGCCATTCCCAGATTCCTATGTTTTCTAGCAGCCCAGGCAGTGACAGCAGCACAGTGCAGAGATGCTTCTTCAGCCCAGGAGTTAATGTCTTAATTTCCTTGCTAAGCTCCTGGCTGAAAATAGAGAGGAGAGCAGCACACAGGGAGAATCACGTCTTGATTCTTCCATCTCACAGCAGGGACTCCAGTGAAGATCCATGAGGATCCTCCTGCCTCCCTGACTCCTTGAGGCAGACCTGGCCAGGCCACAGACTTGCAGAAAATGCTGCTGCCCACTGTAAAATTTCCAAGGCCAGCCCCAAAGCCCAAGTCTGGGTGCTGCTGCAGGAGCAGCCAATGCTGGGCCCATGAAAGCAGGCTGGAGATAATGGTTGTGCTGGTAAGCCCATGGAGAAGCAGGGGGAGAATGTGTCATCCTAACACTTTGCAGAATAGATATTTGTGGTGACACTGCCAGTAACTGCTTGTGTGTTTCCTTCTACTCCAAAACTGAGCTATAGCCAAAGGCAAGACTCAGTGTTTTCCCAGGAGCCACCCCATCCATCATCCATCTCTGAGGAGACCCTAATAATTCATAGCTCGGTCTCTTGGAGCAATGATACAAGAGCAGGAACAGTGTCCACAGGCATCCTGTGAGAATCTCTCTCTTTCCTATTTGTTTTCTGTTATTTTCTGTTTAATTTTGTGTACTTCAGTCCCAGAGTTAAAGTACTCTCAGGCCACTGGAGCTTGAAGTGAACTGCTGCTAGCAGACTGTGACAGGGCAGGATGGGCTGGTGGGGGCAGAAGGACAGGGGGAGAAGTCACAAAATGCCAAACCAGTTATGTTCCATCGTTCCTTTTGTCCGTCCACATAAAGCCTAATCTTTCAAGGTCTGCAAGAACTTAACTCCCGATTCCTCTGAGTGTAAATGCCTGCCAACACAGATTAGTGATGGCAGTTAATCCCTGTAACTGCATTCTGGGTGTTTTCCACTCCTGCCAGCTGTGTCTAGTGGGCTCTTAGCCTCACCCAGCAAGAGGCACAGGAGCAGAATCCCTGTGCAGCAGGAGAGGCAGCGTGCAGAAAGCCTCAGCAGTGGGGAGGGGAAGCAGCCTGAGCCCGTCTCAACCAAGGCTTTCCCTTCCCTCCCACGGGCAGGTTGGAGAAGCTACGGCACCAGCTCATGCCCATGTACAACTTTGATCCCACCGAGGAACAGGACGAGCTGGAGCAGGAGCTGCTGGAACATGGGCGGGATGCAGCATCTTCCCAGGCATCACAGAGCAAGGTAGGCAGCAACCACCACGAGTGGCACTGCAGCCACTGCCACCTGCACTGCTGGCTTTCAGGGCCGAGGAGGCTGTGTAGAGCTGCAGGGGAGGGAAGCCGTGTAAGACCTCAGGAGGACTTCCCCCTCTCTGCCAGCCCTGGAGCAGGGACTTGAGCATTTTGGAGTGCTTAGGGTGGACTGAGGACTCAGGCAGGTCTTTGACAGGAGGCTCTCACCATGTTTGGGTCCAGATTCACAATGTTGTCTGTTCCTTTGTCCCCACCAGCACACAAAAAGCCTTTTTAAAAGAGCCAGCAGGGATGGTTGGAATAGCTGTCTCTTACCCAGTGACAGCCTGTCCTTGGAGCAGGCACACCTTTCCTTTCACGCATTCCTCTCCCACTGCTCTGTGTTGCCCGTGTCATCCCCTGCTTTTCCCATTCAGGAGCAGGAGTTCTCCCAAATAGTTCTGTTTCCGCTCACTTTATACCTTCAGAAAATCTGTAGCAAGCTTCGTGTGGGCAGAAAAGGAAAGAGGAAATAATAAATACAACTGTAATTATAAAATATTTACCTTGAGACATTCTCAACCTGCTGAAGAGCACAAAGGAGTTGTGTTAGAATATGAAAGATAACCAACATATGGACTATCCTAGTTTGGAAAAACAGGAACTATAGTGTATAAAAGCAAAGGATCTTCTCCTCCAAGCAGCACATACTAGAACAACATCAAATCCCTCTATTACTCCACATAGGGGGCTTACCTGGAGGTCGTAAAGGGGGGAAGTTGTAAGGCCAGAGTTAACCTCAGCACAGTAAAACCAGAATTATCCTCTCCAGGGACTGGCCAGCAGGATACCTCAGATCCCTCTTGCTAATGCTTGGGAAGTATAAGAGTTTAGAGATTCAATGTAAAAAGAGAGGGAGAGCCTAAAACAACAGCTCAAGTTCAGGCAATGGCACATTTCCAGACCTTCTTGCTATCTCAAGCCTTTTCATGCTGCCTTGTATTTATAAATAGCGAGACCCAGTAATCCAATGATGTGGGGATTTTAAACCGGCATGGATGTGCTGACTTACTCTCCAGCCTGTTGTATTTTCCTGTCACAGCCTCGTTAATGCCTTGTTAGCCAGGCAGCCTCCCCTGGAAGGGCTGCATTGAGTTCCAAGCACAGCCCTGAGCCAGGCAGCCGTGCTGGCTCTCAGCTCTCCTGCTCCCCCGCAGGTGCTGCTGCCGAGTCAGGGAGCCCCGCAGAGACCCAGCCGCCTCGTGTTCACCGACGTGGCCAACGCCATCAATGCATGACCAGGCCCCGCCCTGCTCCCGGAGCCTGCTGAGAACGAGGAGGAAGAAGCCAACAAAGCAGTGACTTCCCTCAAGCATGGCTGATCCAATGAGCCCAGCCGGTCACCTGTTGGTTTGTGTTACAAACGGGCACAGGGGGTGCCACTGCTCTGGGAAGCAAAGCCTTTGTAAGGGCAGTGGTGATTTTCTGGTGTGTGTGTTAACCACTGCAAGGTGCTGAGCTCCAGTTGCTGGGCTGGCACTGCCTGGCACCACCTACCAAGCTTTGTGGTTAGAACAGTGCCTGCTTCGTGTAGATTAGTCTGTCAGAGCACAGCTCCGTGCTCTCTGGTCAGGGAAGGAGATGGGTGCACATTTCAGAGACCTTCTCCACTGGCTGTGTGTGCCCAGGCCCCGAGGAAAGCGATGGCTGAGTCTGTGCAGTGAGCACGGCTCTGGCCCGTCCTGGGCAGGGACTGGTGGCAAAGCCTCTGAGCCAGGAGAGCTGCCTGCCCCAGCTGAGGGTGACCTGGGGCACAGCAGGGACAACACAACCGCGGGATTGTCCCCTCCCAGGCCTGTGGCTGCTGATAAACACGCACCAGGGTGATGTTGAAGCATGGGGAATTCAGTGGCTTTAAAAAGTGAAACAGTGAACATATGGGTGATAACATGTTAACTGAGGAAGTGGCTGAGTATCCCAAATTAGAGCTACTGTATGGACAGAGAATATTTCACACAGCTACAGGCTGGGACTGTCACTGTCTGGCTCTGTGAGCCCTGCTGCTGAGCTAGGGATAACAGTGCTTGGCCCACAGAGAGGAGTTGAGCAGAACTAGGGTTCCAATGCCATTTATCCCCTCCTGCTTTGGCTCAGGGAAGTTTCTACAGTGCAGAGTGTTAACCAGGAAAAAAAGATTAAGCTTTAAAATACTTTCTTTTAAAAAAGGAAAAACGTGTATTGGCTCAACAACAGCCCAATGCATGCCCCCTGAGATGACTAACAGCTGGTTTGTACTTCCTTACCTGCCAGGAGCTGCAGTCAGAGCCTTCTCTTCTTCCTGCTGAAGGGAACACAGAGCTTTGCATTAGCCTCTGCTCCAGTTACCTGCTAGGAACAGGTAGGTGGGACTAGACAGGTAAGCCAGGGGTTTCCCTGTAGCATCTCGCTGCCTGTGCATCCTTCAGGGCTGCTGGAGGAAGAGAGTGCAAAGGGGTCTCTGCCCAGCCAGGCTCTGATCAGCTCCTGTTCTTTGCGTGGTTACAGGCATTTGTCAATCCAGTTTTATTCCATCCACAGCACCAGGTAAAAGGGAATCTGGCAAGCCAAAATCTGAATGCAGATCTAAAGCTTTATGCAAGTTGTTTCAGAGTGGCAATTCAGGTATCATGTGCTTTGTTTCAAGTTTGGAGCTGCCAGTTAGTTTTTGTTCTCCCAACTACTTTCTTTTCTTCCCCTGTGTGATTGTTTTTCCCACAGTCATTAAATGCAGACTCTTTCCTGGGTCCTTTTCCTGGCTCCTGCAGGGCACAGCTCCTTACCTGCATTCCCACTTCCCCTGACACAGCTTCCCACAGGGCTAAATTGCTTTAGATTTCCAGTATCCAGATGTCTTTTTAGAACTAGGGGGTTCTGGGAGTACCTTAGGGGGGTTGGAGCTGGAAAACAGCCCAGTCCTCATGGCCAGGGGATGTGGCAGGAGGCAGTCCCAGGCTGCTGCTGCTGCTGTTTGTCCCCAGGGATGCTGCTGGAAGGAAGGTGCATGGGTACAAACACTCAGTGTAATGCAGATTAGGTCCTTAGAATTTGGAGTCTGTCTGTGGGTATTCCCAGGGATCAGCTGGGACACAAACACCTCCCAACACGCACATGTCTCAGCTCCTGCAGGTGTTTACTGAGAGCAGCCACACATCTGATTTCTCCTTTCACTGCCTGCCCCCTTTCCCTGCTCTGCAGCAGTACAGGGTTGCAGTGGCAGTAGGAGAGTCCAGCTGTCTTAAATTGCAGCATTTTCCCCAGAACTCTTAGGACTGGAAGTTCAGTGGTTGTTTTAAACTCAACAAAAGGCAAGCATGAGCTGAGCTGTTTCCTCAATGCCTCAGCCCAGTGTGCTGCAGCACAACAACAAACTCACCTACAGAGGAATTCTTTGAAGCATTCTCCCTGTGATGGTAGGCTTTGTCCTGTGATGACTGCCCTTAGAGTAAAGAAGTACAGATAATGACTAAAAGAATATTATGGGTAATTGCTGGGCTCGGACTGGAGTATTCTTTTAGTTGCATAGCACCTCCTCTCACAGTTCTTGGCTGTATAGTAGCAGAAGCATTATGATGTAATTTAATTCAAGTGTTTCTGTGTTTTAAAGCATTGAAATATAATTAAACTGTTTACATGAAAGTCTAGTATGATTGTCATTTTCCCACTGAAACTGCTGGGAGTGTATCCCCAGTATCTGCTGGTAATTCCTGTGCAGTGAATTCCCCTGCTCTTTTAAAAACTGAACTAAATGTGAAAACCTTAGAAGGGGAAGCTCTCTGGGGGTCAAGGTTTCTTGTTCTACAGCACAGAAACTCAGATCTCTTCAGAAAGGCTTGCTGGAAAAGTCAGGAAGGGCAGGAGCTTCCAGCTGCCAGTCCTGGGCATCCAGAGTACAAAGAGAAATCCCAACTTATCCTTAAAGTGAATTCCTGTACAAACCAGGGGTTCATCAGCTCACCTGCAGCTCTGTCCACACCAAGGGGAGCAGAACATGAAGACACTGTTGGTATCTTTCAGATTTGCTGCTGCCACATCTGGCCCACAGCCCCAAAACTTGGGACTAGTTAGGAAAGCTGTCAGATGAAATGAAGAGGCAATGCACAGGCAGGGAATTAATTGCTAAATAGCTGTACAGCCCACAGAACAATGCAGGGGAGAAAGACTCAGCTGTGGAGACTTCTGGGTGGACACATGAAGCAGAACTGGCTTGTGTTCCAATCAAGCCTCCAAGACACACAAAGGATGGAATTAAGCATCCACATCTGGGCTTTGGTGCCTGTCTGGTTTTCTCCATGTGTGATTCCTCCTGCTCGTTATTTCTTGTTTTTTACATCAATCTGGGACTGCTTCTGAATGCCCAAATTTTTGGTTATAATCCCCAAAACTCCAGGTCACGAGACACTCACCTTGTCCAGCGATGTACGTGTGCTGAGAGTGTTGCACAAGGAGGCAAAGCAGGATCCTGAGGGGTTTTTGTTTATTACCTTTATTTAAAACAAACTTCAAGGCTAATTTGCAAGTTGCCAACACTCTCTATGCCATCACCAAAACCATTTATGGGAAACATCCAAACTTTGCTAGACAACAAACCTTGCTCACCTCCTGTGGTTTAACCAACTGCAATGACCTCTTATTTTTGGCCAAGTCAGATCAAAACTGCCTGAGCTTAAAAACACTTGACATGCACTTGCTTAAGAGGTAGGTTTGTCTACACAGAAAAGGTAATTAACCATATGGGAAATAAAAACATTTCTAATTTCAAAAAAGACAATCCAAGTGATCCAGTGTGAGATCCTAGCTCCCTGAAGATGTCTGGAATTCTGCCCACCTTTCACAGGCGTTGACTTTCATTCTCTGCATAAACATGGAAGCCAAAGTTATGGATTGGGGTTTCAACTGCACAAAGAAGAGCTCCTAAAAGAGTGGAATTCTGTTTGTTCTCTTCCTGCACTTGCACTTTTATAGAAATAAGTTCTTTACTGTGGTTTTTCAGCAGAGTGGTAAGGGGTAGCAAAGACTAGATTTTTTTTAAATTTTAAGAGTACATTGCATGCACTTCCTAGAGTAATACTGCTAGCCTAAAGCAGATGGATTTACTATCTAGCTAACACAGTTTGCATCCCTATTCCTTACCACCACCTGAGAAAGGACTGACTGATGTCACAGGAAAAGCTTCAGTCTCTTACAGATGTAATCCCTAATTCAGTTAGAAGCTGGAGTTCCAGTCTCACACTGCAACAGCTATTGCTCTCAGGTAGCAGGGGTTCATTAAATAGGCAGCGAAGCCATGTAAACAGAGTACTGGACCTGCCAAGTCAACTGAAAAATCAGGCACAGAAATTGGTAAAATATTTTGGTCTGCTACTGGAGTGGCCTTTGAACACAGACATGAACTGCAGCTGAACTTGTGTGTGCACTGAAGAGCAGCAGAATTCAGTGGAGCACCAGCTGCAACTTCAGCAGCACAGATTCACTTGTGTCATGCCCCATCTGGAGTTATCCCCAGCTCCTCCTTGTATCTGGTAGCACAGCTCATCCTGTAGCTCAGGATTTAGGTCAGTCCCTGTAATCCATTTAGTCCTTGATTTCCCTGCTGTCAGGTAGTGGAGGCACTATGTGATTATCTGTGATGTGGTTTTCTCCTGTGACCACCAAGCTCCATACACGAGAGAGTACCTTTAGGGCAAAGCAGGCACCACACAGAATTAGGACTGGGACTCTCATCACTGCTAAGCAGAATTAATGGAATCATCAGTACTAAACTGGGTGGATTGGACAAAGTGATACAAAAAGGTAAAAAAAACCCCACTTTTCCCCCATTATCTCTCCAATCAGACCTTCTTAATTCCGCATACATTTTCTTGTGTTAAATAAATACTTGCCAATGGAACAGAACTCTGATGGAAAGATAATAAATGAGTTCAATATATACAGCCATTTGATGGGCTTCTGCTATGCACCACCATAAATTTAAAGCCAATTAGGTTCTGTTTAAATATTTAACACTGTAAAGCTAGCCAATTTTACATCCTGTCAGAGATAATTGAAATATCCACTTTGTCCCTTTAATAGGCAGGCAGAACATTCAGGAGATAGAAAATAGCACCAGGATTTCTACTTGCAACTGGATATCGGAAATACCCTCAAGTTCCTCAGAATTTAACAAGTTCAGCTCTGACACTAAAAGCACAAATCTGCAAACAGTGTGAACCTGAGAGCAGCCAGTAACAACCTCAAACCAACTGGCTACTGCTTGTCTCCCAAAACGAAACTATCAGCAGCTTTTATTTGCATAGTTGTGACACTAGAGGACCCCACACACGCATGTTAGGGACTGAATTTAAATTGAAGCCTGAGTCCGTGCAAGGAAGCAACTTCTATAACTGGTTCTTTACAGACACCCCTTAGAAGGGATGAAATTCCAGTGGCTGTGACTAAGCTTGTAAGCACTGTGCACTTGGAGCTGCCATCAAACTCTGGCAAGAGACACCAGGCCAGAGGAAGTTACAGAAGGCCCTGAGCTGCTCACATTAAGATAAAAAATTCAGAATCAATCCCTAAGACATCAGGGTGCAAACTTTCCCCTAAAGCATGCAAGTCAGTGGCCACTGGAACAGCAACACAGTGCAAGCTGGAAATGCCATGAAGGTTTTTCTTTCTGAAATAGTCATGAAAGGACTCAGGCTGTCTTTCAGATGCAGTCCCTATGGGCAACACAGCAAAACTTAACTCATGGCACTGCTCCATCAGTCTGCCAGAGGTGATACAGCAGACAAGCTCAGCCATTAGCTGTGCCAATAGATTTCTTTTGCTATATCTGTATTGCTGTGTCAACTTCTGTTGAAATACTGCTCTCTGTGGCAGGGCAAGGCACCAGGTTATCCAAGTATTTTCAAGTGAAATTATTATACTCACAAAAGATACACTACAAACTGTAAAAGGCATCTCTCCAACAAGGCATTTGCCATTTCTTCCCCTAAATCCTTGTTTGGATGTTTGTGGTAAGCATGTCCACAGGCAACAGGAGAGAGCTTGGCTAAAATTATCACAAATGAAGAAACTGAAATACAACATTAAAAGTCCTGTTTGCTTTCCAGTCCTCTGGCTTCAAGTGAGACATGAACAGGTGGGACACTACTGAGCTGCAGCAGGGACGTTACTCAGACATCTCCTAAAACCAGTGGTTTTGCCAGACCTGGAACCGTCTTTTCCAGTGACTCCTAAAGGAAAGATCACAGGAGAGAGAGGGTTAGAGCTCTGGGTCCAGGAGCCCTGCATCCCAATAGCCTTTACAGAGCCAGTACAAGGTTGAGAAGTGACGAGCATCCACTCCCCAACAACAATCCCACTGCTCTTGTACCAGCTCCAGGCTAAATGGAGATCCTGACACAAATGGCCACCCTGGCAGCAGGGCTCAGCATGAGGCTACTGAGGGCCCAGAAGTGACATTTGGTGTCAGATTTTCTGGTTTCTGCTCTGCAAACACTCATCAACCACCTCTGCTGACAGCAATTACCTATTTCCTCAAATCCTCATGAGACACCAAGCACCCAAAGTGCCCTACCCAATATAAACTCCAGGGAAGTGGATGTGCAGAATGTCTAGAAATGGTGTGAGTGGGGAATGTTCCTGGTTACACAGGATTGCTGTGATTTGTGCCTCACTTCACTTTCAGGAGAGCCAAGGTGACCATTGGGGCAGCAGAGGAAACAAAGTGAGACAAAGTTGGTATTAAAAATAATGCAGGGATGGCAAGTCAGACAAAAAGGAACAAGATCCCAAAGCTGCTTCTGGGCTTTGCACTGGGCTCTTGGAATTTTTACCATAAAGCAACCTCCTTCCCCCTCACACCTACAGTCCATTAGCTAAGAACTGTTATTCAGACAAACCCCATCTGCCACTGTGGCTTAGGAGCCTATGAAGTGAGATTCATCGATCCTTCAGTAACGGTACTCAGAAAAAAACCCCAAATGTTAATGCTGGAGTTGTGACTGGCAGCACCTACAGGTAGCAATGCAACAGAGCCTGATCCATTAACAAACTCCTGCCTGCTCTTGGATAACCTGGAGTCCCCCATAGGCAGTGCCTTGGGAAAACTAGAGCTAGATCCTCAGGCAAAGGCCATAGAAAAAAAACCAGCTGGCTTTAAATGGCCCACTGGAGGCTTGCAAATCTTGCATCTTTCTAATTCGGCTCTGCATATATCTTGATTTTCTGCATAACAGACAGAGACAGTGTTTATTTCAGCAAGTCATCTGAACGCTGCAGACACGAAGCCCAGGGCAGATCTGTTCCCCACTCAGAGCTGTGCAGTTGTACCACTTGCAGGATGGGCAGGCACTTGTACCCTCCCATCCCCTCCCTAGTGCAGTGCCTCAAAAACCTCCACCTAGAAGGAAAAAAACAAATCAAAGCCTTCACTGACCAAAGCTCTGGCTCTGTCTATAGCAGAGAATCATTATGAGAGCACAGACTCCTGTTAACAAGTCTCAGAGCAGTAGCCTCCTGCATGAGTAGCACAAAAACTTGCAGGCGTATAATACCCCAGATAAACCCAGACGCATAGAATGGGTTAATCCAGAAACTACCTGTCTGCAAGCTGCTACAGCTGCACTGTGCCTGCAAACAAGCCCGAGGATCTACAGAATCCAGTAAGCCAGAACAGCGTGCTTCCCCTTTCCTTTCCCAGTCAGAAGTTTTAAGCCAGGATTACCACTCCATCTCCAACTCCTGAGCAAGTAACAACTTAAGAACTTTTCCAGAGGACTGCCTGGTTTCATCCTGTACACAGTTATCCCCACTGATATCCTGGCCGTTATTCAGTTCTCACAGAAGCACAGACGCTCCCCAAGAGCAGCAGTCCCCTCTCCATGCCCGCACGGGGCAAGCACAGCAGTTGGGGCTGCGCTATCGTGTTCTGCACGGCCGCGTCCCAGCGACCGCAGCATCCGCTGCTCCTGTCACATCTGCTGCTACCTCCCTGCAACGGCAGGGAAATGGATTCCTGCCGTCGCTGCCCCGGGCCCCACTCAGACTGAAAGGGAGAAGAAAGCACCCGCACCGGCTGCGGTTTGGGGCGATGTGTAACTGTACCAAAGCCGGGCCGGAGGTGAGCTCATCCCCTGCGAGCCTGCGGCTCCGCTGATGTCAGCGCACCACTCCGTGGCAGGAAGTGATACGGGAGCAGGAGCCCCGGAGGAAACTGAATTGAGCCACTGAGGTTAGCTCCTCTGGCATTTAACCATGTGGCATTTCCAGGGACTTTCTAAGAACCAATGGCAGGAGGGAGCAGCTGTGCTGCCACGTGGCAAACCAGGCAACATCTGCCTCCCCTGGGCTCCTGGCCCCTTCTCCCTCCAGGAAAAACATTTCATGAAGAGCTTCCTACAAGGCCCACTGAAGGTAGGACACAGATGCACACAAGTTTTCCTGGCATCTACCTCAGAAACAGTCCTGAATGGTACAGACTCAGGTTTGTATTTTCACAGTGTTCAGGCGAGGTTAGGGCTCTGGATGGTGCACTGTACGTTCCTACAACAGCGCTAACTGTTATCTGGCATCTCATCTCAGAGAAGCTTAGATAAATTGAAGTCTCCTACAGAAACTAGCCAGTGCCATCATCATCTGGGCTGCTGAGGCACCTCTGCCAGTGCCAGCCACTGTCAGAGAGCTCTGCCTTAGAGTACAAGCCACCAAGGAGAGGGGAAGACCATCCTGGAAGCATCCTGGAGTTAATCCAGAGTACCAAAATGTCTCAAGTACCAAGGGATCTTCTATCCATAGTTTTTCAAGTAAGGCAAGACATTACCAGCAGACTATTTTCACCTTTTACACATCAGACAAACAATTTCACTGAGCTGTACCTGTACCAGTGACCAGAACCTCAGATGTGTGACTTCTTGGAAAGAGTCAGATTTTCTTCCCTTCCTGTTTCTCTGCCTCCACTTCTGCTGAAGTAGTCACAACTGAATTAGAAGGAATGTGCCTGGAAGCCTTCCAAATGCTCCTCTGTTTATAGGATTTACCAGAAAGACTGCAGCCAGTGCTAGAGCTTTGGGGGTTTGTGCATGGCTTGCCAGAGCATGGCTCCGCTGTTTAGTCTCATATAATTATGATTATCTAATTTCATACCTTGTGTGGCTGGTGCCGAGTTCAAATTCAAGTCACTGCTTTCCAGAGGATTTCCTCCCTGAGACTCTCCTTCTTGGACCACTGCTTGAGGCTACAAAGAAGAAACACCAAAAATAAATAAGCATCCCCCATGCAAAATCAGGTATCAAAAGACAAAATTGCAAATATGTAAAGTAGATGGGTTATTATTTAAACAAGACTGTGCAGCCCTGACAGCACATCCGTTTGCCACCAACTCCTACATTCAACCATAGGCAAGAGCACATACCAGCGCATGTAGTGTCCACACACTTTCACAAGTCTCTGAATAGTTGTCAGAATCCATAATAAACCATCCCATTACCAGCCTTGTGAGACACAGCCCAACAAAAATCTGCCCATTGTGCAGCTGTCAAGATCTTTTTTCCATCAAGAATATTTCCTATATTTCAGTTTATTTCCCTGTTTTCACCAGCTAAATATTTTGTCTATTGACAGTTAAAACAAAAAAAATACTGGTTTTTCTTCTGCTTTGGTTTTTCCCCCAAAAAATTCTTCAGCTGTTTAATTCTGAACTGAAGCATCAGACTACTTCACTAACCAAAGTTAAAATGACCTTCTGAAATGTTAAAAACTCGAGGTCCTCCTGCTTGTCTTTGAGATTCGTAAGTTCACAAATGACACCAACAGAATTCACTGGGTAAGGTTTTGTTTTGTAAGGCACAGCCACTTCTGCCTCTGATGATTTTCCATGGAGTTTGAGGATCTCAGTTTGCACAGCTGGTTGCTTTAAGGACTGGTAACACAGGGCTTCCCTAATAAGTGTATTCAAATAACATAATATAAATTTATATAAATATAAATGGGCGTGGGAAAAGCAATGGGCTTTGAGCAAGGGCAGTGTGCTGATCTAGACTGTTACCTTCACACCTGGATTGCAGAGAACAAACAGATTTATGGAACAGTTCCCTTGTCTGGGAGGTTCTGCACAGGGTTTGCAAACAACTTCCCACTATCCAGGAAATATCTGCATGGCAAGGTCACGGTCACATTAGAGAAGACCTCTGATCACTCCCATATCCTGGCACTTCCCTGCTGGTGAACATTTCCTTCCAAGCCTTCTGCAGGGTCCTCAGAGGCTGCTCTGTCCCTCTGGTTCTGCTGAACCAGAAGTGTTCCTTTCCCTCCTGAGCACTCCTGTGCCACCACTGCTGTACAGCAAACCTATGGATTGCAGCAGCAAGTGCACAGCTTGGGTTTGGATCTAGCAATTTTTGTGATGCACACTAAGTAACCGTTTGTGGCTGTTGTGGGGTTTTTTAATCGCTCCTAATGACAGGTAACATACCATTAATAGTTCACAGGACTGAATATCCTCATTGATTAAAAGCTTTTGTCTTGTTTTCACACCTGAAATGTTTTATTCTTAGCTACTGATTCTTACGAATCCTTTGTTTGCTGCATAAACGAGTCTCCTGCTGGCAGGACTCAAAGTTTCTCCATTCATCACATTTCTCCTTTAGCTTAATTGTAAGCTTCTTCTTTTGAGACAAACTGACATGCTAAGCAATTGCTTCAGTCTTTCAAGCCTCCTGGGAAGACAACCCCTCTCTGTAAGAAAGGATGGAATCTCTGGTCTGACATTCCAAACCTGAGAAAGTGCTATACTGTGTAAGTCCAGTATGTCTTGAATTAAGTAGAGCATCTCCCCTGGGCTCTCTGAATTCTTCAAGTAGCTGAATCTTGGAGGCCATCAGGAAGGCAGTCAGAATCTCCCTAATTATTTCCAGGCTGAAAGAATGCTGTGGCAGACACAGTCTGAGAAGGGCAAACAGCTGAAAGCCTCCCAGGATCTGTGACTGGAGGAGAGGGAAAGGACTGAACACCGTACTCACCCACTTGCGGGGCCTCCCTCTTGGCCTTTTCCCAGCAGGAGGTTCTGCCTTTATTGAAACAAAGGGGGAAAAATGTCAGCTCTCAGATTTGTTGGGCATTGTGACCAAACCACTGAACATGGCCAAGGTGACCTTTGCATAAAGGTCTCGTCTCACAAGTAGCAGAAAAAGCAAAAGCTGGAGATAGAAGACAGTTGAGGAGGAAACACCTGCCTGACTGCACTGGTTGTGATTATTTGGCCGTGGTGGAGGAGAAACACTGGAAGGAAACTGCTGAACAGGCAGTGGCAACACAGGAAGGCTGGGAGATGAGTAAGGACTAAAACCACAATAACTGATTTGTCCAACGGTGGCAATTAAAGCTGAGCTGAATTAGGGGCAACTTTCACTATCTTTAAGCTAAGAGAAACACTTCTGGCAGTGCTTCTCTCCCTGCAAATGAGCATAAGCCATTTCCTCTCACCGTTCCCCCAGTTAGAACAGTCGCTTTCTTGCTTCCTTTTGGCCTTCCTCGTGGTTTCTTCACTGGCTGTGATTCCACAGCATCCTGTGGGACAATAGCTGTGTTTCCACCATCCTCCTGAGATAAAAGGAGAAAAATCACTTAAAAGCAGGATGATCCCTGAAACAATTTACATTTTCTCATTCTGGCTGGTCTTGGACTGTCTTACCCCACTAAGAGCACCCAGACCCCTGAACAGCTGGGTGTCTCTGCTTTTCCAGCTGTGAAGTGCATCAGAAGATGATCAGCAATACTCCTACCTCTTTGTCTTTTGGGCTGGGGAAATGAGTAAGTTCCAAGAACTCTGGCAAAGGGGCCTTGTCTGCTCTATCCAATTACTGGTGCAGAAACAGAGGGTGATGACATGGGGAAGGCTCCAGGCTAGAACAGAGACCTGGTCAGCCCCTTTCACACGTGTCCTGGCTGAACTGTCACTGCCTGTCACATCAGAGGCCAGGAGCTGAGATTTCCCAGGGTGCAGATCCTGCTGCTGTCCTGGGCAGCCCCAGCATTTACCATAGAGCACCTCTCCTTCCCTTGTCCTTGTTAGCAAGCAGTTTTCCAGGGCTGCCTGCAAATCCCACCAGGCATCCTCTTGGGATGATGCTCCCTCACCTGTGGCTGCTTCTTTGGTCTCCCCCTCTTTCTCTTCAGGCCCTCAGTCGGTGTAGATGAAATGGGATTCTCTGGCCCCTCGTTGCTCATGCTGGCACTCTCCACTGTTTGCAGATTTTAATCCAACAGCTTATTTTTCTGGGCTGGGAAAGAAAAGATGTCTCTTCTTTTTTGCTTTATCTTGTTACGGAATCTCCTCTACCTGCAAGGCTGAAATGATGAGAAAGAATCACGGCACGGCAGCTTGCTATTTTTTTCATCAGCTACAAGAGTTCAGGACCCAGCAGACATTTGGGAGCATAACTGTGCTCTATAAATATTCTAGAACCATTCTTTTACCTGGCCTATTCTTCAGCTTTCTGAGGCTTTTGGCCAAAGGAGCTGAATTGCTCCAGGCATGAACTATGCTAGTATCTGCATCTACCTTTCCCTGCTTAATCTGAACTAAAAAAAAGATGTCTGCAGCTCTCTAAGCTCCACTCTCTGGATGCTTCCTCTGCACAAAGAGGAAGAAGGTGGGAGATAAAGTGGTGGTGCTGAGTTATAAATGCACCATTCAAGAGTAAAGCTTCCTTTGGAGCTCTTATATTGTCAAATACCAACTCTACCCCTGAGATCAAAATCTACAGCTAAGAGAGCCTTGCATGAGGATGCTCGAGAGACCAAGTCCCAGGGTACAAACTGTAAGAAGTCTGGCTCCGGAGCCAGACAAACCTCAAGAGTTTGTTCTTAGTCACTGATTGAACAGGCACTGTCTGGAGAGACGGCCTGACCCCATCCAGTGCACTCAGCCCTTGGTCCTACATGAGGCTCACTGTTTTCTACAGGATAACACAAGCCCCTAGACCTGGATTTTGCCTGGATCTTGAGCACTAGCTTGTCTGCTGGAAGTCTGAATCAGCAGGCTTGTCAGCCCTGGCCCCAAGCTCTGCTCAGTGCCTGCTGTGGTTGGAATGAGCCCTCATCCAAATTGTTTGCTCTAAGAAATAACCAAGATAACGAGCTGTCCAGAGTACGTAGGAAACCAGTGACCTTCCCTGCCTCTGCTTGAGGTTTCTTCTCTGGTTTGCCTGCCAGAGAAGGTGGAGGTGTGACTGCGAGCCTGGACACCCTCACATCCCAAAGCAGCAGGAGAAAGAGAGACTTTGACCAGAACCTCGGCAGAGACCTGAGTCCCAGGCACATTAGGAGAGGTGGGGGTCACTGAAGTTTTGTTTGCATGCGAGTCAAAACCTAGCCAAGGATCCAAGCTCAGTCCACTTACAGCACCTCCAGACCTTGGCTTTCCTTCTTGCATGCAAGGGAGGGCTCAAGAAGATGGGAGAGGATGAGGAGGCTGAGCTCAGCTGGACAGAGGGCAGCAGTGCTGGCTGAATTCTTTTGTCAGTAGCTCTTATTGCAAAATACACAGCTGAGCACAGTGCAGTTAGGAAAGCAGCATCATTTATTGCTTAGGCAAGCAGGACTATCTAGATGAATCATGCATTTCTACCTTCCCTGCAAAACCATCACCTGAGAATTTTTTTTTTTGGCAACTCTTCACTTTACCTGTTCAATGTCTTTTTTTCCACCTGTTAAATGAAAGATAACAGCAAGCTTAAAGATCTCCTTTCCCCATCAGCCTTGAGCACTGCTGAGTCCCCAGGCCCTCCCAGCAGGCTCTACCTGAGGCAATAAAGGCAGTACTACCTAAGGGCACAGCTGAACCACAGAGTGTGACTTTTTTGCCTCAAAATAATGCTGGAGGGCAGCAGCTGGGCTCAGTTCTAGTTCATGCATGAGCGGCCCTACGGAGAGAGCTCCCTGGATGCCAGTTTGTGCACACTATTGGGCCCCAGCTCACAGGTGCTGCTGCACACTCAGCTTTTCTATCAAACCCTCTGATCAGAGGGTGATGGAAAGACTACAGCTCAGGTATCTGAGTTCAAGCTGCATCTGGAGGAGAGGCAGTTACAGAAAAAAATGTTTCTTTCTACTTGCAAGCCATGCACAGTTGCCACCAAATCCCTGAGAGACAAGCATGAAACACCTGCA
This sequence comes from Hirundo rustica, assembly GCF_015227805.2. Taxonomy (NCBI): domain Eukaryota; kingdom Metazoa; phylum Chordata; class Aves; order Passeriformes; family Hirundinidae; genus Hirundo; species Hirundo rustica. The sequence continues at coordinate 5,759,257 of NC_053461.1, read as the reverse complement.
GTCTCTTTCAGAGAAGAGCTGTGCTTTTACACACACAGTTTTGTAGTCTGATCAGATGTTCAAGTTCCAAAGATGAGAGGACCTTAACTGAGGATGACAACAAATATTTTGCCCTTTGACCAGCTAAAGTTCCTTGAAGCCTGCATTTTTCTGGTCAGAATTGGGGCTCAGCATGGGCAGGTGCCAGCATCTGGAGCTGGCTGAGGTAGAGGGGGTCATTGAGGCTCTGGACTGCCTTAGGAGGAGAAAACCCTAGTGCCTCTTCCCAAAGTGGGGGGTCTAAGCCAGGCCCAGCTCACGTCACACACATCTACTCCTGGATCCGCCCAATGTGCTGCAAAGCTGGCTTGGAGCCTCCAGAGCCTGAGCCTTCCCTCAGCTACCAGTGCAAAGGGAACAGATATGACCACAGGAATGGACAAGTGTGAAAGTGCTGCCCAAGCCAGATCCCTGGGCAGAGATTACAGCAGCTTATCTAGGGGAGGCTATGCTGATAGGGTGGAGGTAAGCATTCCCATTCAGTCTCAGCTTGCATTCTCTGCTTAGACATGCAGACTCTGACAGTGTCACTGACAGATACAGCAAGGAAACTTCCAACCTTCACTCCATATCCTAACTCAAAGTGTGCAGTCGTGACAGACACTGAAGCCATTGCTCTTACTGACACAACCTCTCTCAAGAGTTCACTGTAACTGACACCTGCATGGAATACAAATTTTGCATGTCATTATTCAAGTGGGAGTGACTGCAGTGCACATTTTCCCCCAGATGCAAAGAAAGTCAGTCCTTGCATGATTTTTTTTTGCTAAACTAATAAATACACTCTACAATGCCTTTAACATATCTTTAACATATCTGGCCAGCTTTCTACATAGGCAGGACTGCAGACAAATGCCAGAGTTGCTTTGGACACCTCTCTTCTACCTTCCCATCACCTGCCAAAGGCACATCCTTCTTGAAGCCTGATGTGAAAAGAAAAACACACAAGCAAAACTATACAAGCATCAGCCCTTAGGGCTTTTGTCAACTTTGTGACTCAAGCAAGATGCAGACAAATGAAAAGCACCCACTGCAATTTTACTTCAAATTTCTCAACAACTTTCCATGTATACGTATAAACCCCCAAACCAATAGTGAGTTGCACTGTACACCCAAAAACCAAGTGTACCTTCCAGGGGCACTGCATTCCCTGCAGGGAGTGCAGCCAGCAGGGCTGAAGCTCAGGCCTGTACCGTGTCCACAAGGGCACAAGATCTGAAAAACCTATCCAAATGTTTGTGGGCCTTAGATGACCTCGATGTCAGCCATATACACAGCTCTGCAAAAGGCACAGGGATGTGAATGCATACTTCTGGCAGTACTGAGACCTCTGTGCTGCAGAAGCGTCACTTAAAGCCTCATGTCCCAAATGCATTCTCAGGCACCTGGCAGAGGGCAGGGAATCCTCACAGCCATAGTGCTTTACACCTGATTTAAGTCCTAAGCTGTACCAAGCCAATTTTTCTCACATCACAAATTCTCAGGAAAGAAAAGCTCCTCCTGGGGGCAGTGCAGTTGTAGCCTAACACAGAGTACTGAACAGTGCCCCTGAGGTACTTTTCCCTTTCCACAGACCACAGAGGAAGCCTTGGGGATGAGGCAGCTGACTTGGGCAGCTAAATCAAATGGCAGAACCCCTCCCTGTTTGTTTCCTCAGGGAGGTTAGATTTTAGGCTACGTCCTTGGGACAGACATTGTATGACACAGGGATGCTTGAGAGACCACACTAAACTCCCCAAACCACCCATGATCCACTGCCAGAAACGCTTCTCTGGCTGCAGTGCTCACTCACAAAATAAAAGCTTACAAAGCCTTTTACAAAGGAGTAACAGGAGTGTGATCTGCATTATAGCCTTAACTCCAGCACTGTGCCTATAATAACAGAAAATATATCTCCCAAGCACAACTCCCACTTAGCAGCCCAGCACCATTGTGCTGCTGTCATGTGTGACAGCAAACCAGAGGAGCTTCACTGACACCAACATGTTCACTCTTTGTTCCCTCTGGTAAAAAGCAGAGGGAAAAATTTGGCCCAAGCCCTGCATCAAGCAGAGGAGGATAAAAGACTTTGTTAGTCAAGACATCTAAAGAAGAGGACTAGGAAGGCCAGGCAGGGAGAAAACTCTCATTCCAACAACTGCAGCAATAACGATTTGCACTTGTATTACGAGAAATTACTTTCACCTTCCGAGAAATCAAATGCTCACATCTTTTCAGATCTCACAGTAGATCAAGATATAACACAGCTCGTTGTGGTTCCCCATGGACACTTCTAGCAGAAAAGCAGGCTAGCCAAGCACTGGAACAGCTCCCTTGGGAAAGTACAGTGGCAGTAATACTCTGGCAAATGTGCCCTTTCTGCCAGACTTGTCTGTTAAAAGAGGAACTTACAGGCTACTAAATCAAGTTTGTGGCAACAGAAAGTAACTGCCATGTCTCATAAATCATTTCTCAAAATCATAACTAACCTCTCTAGGTGATTTCCCTGACTACCATGAGTGACTAAGTCTAAAGCTTCTTTGATCTTGTGCTTAAGTCTTCTAGTTCCTTGCCTGTTAAGCTTTTTTAAGTTAGCAATTTATTGTCACTTGTTCTTGCATCACCAAGTTCTTCAGCAGCAACATTTCTCTCTCCTCATTTTTAAACTCCACCAGATTACACATCTCCCTCTTCTTGCCTAGCTGAATAAACCAGCACTTTTGTTTCTTAGATGTGATCATATCTCCTGGTCATTTTGGTTGCCTTCTACACCTGTCCCAAGATGATCTCAACACTTTGAGTATGATAAAGGCTCTTACTCTCAAAACTATTCTCAGTGAGGACAGCTTGACTAACTTAACTTCACATGAATCTGAGAAGCATGGGCTAAGCAACACTTTAGGGGGAAAATTCAGTTCTTGTGTAATGCTAATAGCACTGGCTTCCAAAATGATTCAACCAGCAACCTATTCCACCACCTCCAGCATATCCTGACTGATAAAATACCCAGGTCAGAAAACAAACTTAAATAAGTTTACAGAGGACAAAAGATACAGGAACCATACAGGCTTCCATGCTTCACATCAGTTCTAGGCTTGCTCAAGGTCTGAATGAGAGTTTCTGTAGCTCAATAGAGTTACATTTCCACCTTTGTTATAGACTCCTCTGTGCCACCCTAATCAAAGCGCTCTTGTATGTCTCAGCTCCCCATGCACAAACGGGTGCTGAGCTCCCTGGGGATGGGGCTGAGGGCAGAGCCTGAGCGAGGCAAGCCAAGGCCATCCTGCCTGGGCCTGTTCTGACACAGCCAGCAAAGGAGGGACAGGAGCTCATGGACAAAAAAGCTATCTATCAGAAAACAGGGCCAGGAGCTTTTTTTTTTTAACATTAGAGACATGCACAGCTACACAGGAAAAGGGCTGATGATTACTGAGTTTCCAGCAATGATGTGGACATCAGTAGGCTCTGTTTCCTCTTTCTCAGCTCCTCAGTGCCCAGCATCAGCACAACATCAGGGCACTGCAAGAGCTCTCTTGAATGAGCCTTGCTTGATGCACTGCCTGCCAGCTTCTCTTTGTCCAGATACCTAAGTCAATTATTGCTCTGAGAGGCACCTTGTTCACTCTAATCCATACCACTAATCACAGAAATACCACCATGGTTCTGCTGTAGTTAGCCTAAAGTATTCCCAGTTCTTCCTCAGAAAAGTGAGCCTTGGCATTTGCCTGTGCAATGAGTCAAGCCACATATGCAGTCCTGGCTGTGCTGTGTCCACATGCACAGGATTTTCCACGAAGGTTGCCACAGAATTCCACAGTGAAGGGTTCAACCTCAATCCTACCTCAGCATCATCAGCTTCCAAGCCCTATCAAAGCCCCAGGCTTCTTATGGTCAGAGCAGGCAAACCAAGGAGGCAGTTAATGATCCCAGGAAGCCATGGAAAAGCACAGTGGGGACAATCAAGATCAGAAAGGAAGAGAGATGTGGAATCTCTTCCCAACTCTGAACTTGGCAAGTCGTGTAATCTATCTACATTTCACATTTTCTCTCCATAAGATTATGGAATAGCACTGAAGTATTAACACTTCCCTCAGCCTGGGATGGAGGGATTGAGGATTAAGTAATGCCTTTTTGCAGAGTGACACTAAGAACCCCTTTTTGCAGTGACAGTAAGAGCAGCAGAGAACAGAGCAAGGCATCAGAGGAATGCACAGCAGCCTCCCCCATGTCGTGCTTGGGAGCACAAAGGAGAGGCGGTGGCAAGTGAAGAAATACAGCTCAGGATTAGCTACATCCTGCTGAGCAGCAGAACACACCCTCATCCTCCTTCCCCAGGAAGCTGAAGGCTCGTGGGAGCAGTTTGGCCCAAAGCTGTCAGGTGCAGTTCCCTGCCCTGGGGGCACAAAGCATTTGAGTGGGAGCTGGGTTCCCCAGAGCCACACAGCACTTCCCACCCACTCCCAAACCCCAGCACGCAGGGCACGGCTCAGCTCACTGGCTCTAGCCAAGGAAACCCTTGTACCAGACCCAGGATCCCAAGTCTTGGGGCCTGAAACACCTTTCATTCATACTTGGGACATTTCCAGCATTTCTCCCCAAATTATCAGTGAGATAATCAGTGAAACTCCTGTAGACTCTCTAGCATTACACATTATGAGCCTGTTAGAATCCTCCTTCAGGGAATCTGTCCAAAGACCCAAATTTTTCTGAAGGACTCTTATCTTAAAAGTCTCTGTCCAGACACTTTCATCAAAAAGCAACCACCCCAAGCACTGCAGAGTTAAGTTGGTGGAGAAAAACCCAACAGTATTTACAGAACAATAACAGGAAAAGTAGAAATCTGTGTTTACTAAGAATTTAAAAATCACTGTTACTTAATTTGAGATACCATCAAGCCTTTTTCCTCTATAGAATATCTTGTACAGCTCAACCACTGACACCTACAAAGCACTGTCCACTTGTGCAAAGCCAGGAAATGGCTCTCTGCACCTCCTGCCAAGGATTGGCTTTGCGGCACCTGGCACAGGGACACACGAGGCAGCAAGTTCTGTACCTTACGCTGCTTGAAAGTAGGTTTTCTCAATTACCAACCTCCATTTCATTAATCCCCACACCTTGATAAGCCCAGGCACCCTGCAGATGGGCTCTGCATACGCATTTTGGGTGACGCAGTAAGAAAGGAACGAGATTTACCTGTTGAGAAGTTGGGCAGCACCGCTTGACTGGGCCCCAGCAGAGCTAGCAGTGAAGGCAGGAGACAAGGAGAGGTATCCAGCAGCTGGGAGGCCCCTGCACTGGCAAGAGGCAGCTAGCCAAGGTCTCTGCACACACTCATCTCAGGAGCCTTACACCGAGCCCAGCGCCGTGGGTTGCGCTCCCGGTTTGTGATATGGAAACAGCGCGAGCGCTGCCGGAGATCTCCTTCTGATGGCAGCTCTGAGCAGTGACTGCAAGCGAAACCCAGCTCCCCTAGACCCGCCTGGAATCACACACCGAACACAAGAACCAAAACCAAGAAAAATCCCCAGCCCGACCGCTCACACCAGCCAGCTTCTACGTACTGGCCCGATTACTGAAAACAAGGCCAGTTTCCAAATGTGAAATGAATGATCTGAAAAAAGGGGACAGATCATTCACGTACTTCCCTCTTTACAAATGCCAGAGAGAACCATGCTGACCTGTTTTATGAGAGAAACAAAACCAAACCAAAACAAAAACCCCAAATGGGCAGCCCCAGGAAGGCTTGTGATGATAAAGTGGTTATTAATCTGAGTGCAAAATGTGCTCAGGGCATTTACTTTAAGCCACAAATGAAAATGGGAAGCTGAGCTCAGTTGAGCATAAACGTATTTAGAAAGGAGATGTTGCATGGCTCTAAGTCATATTTTGTATTAATTTTGTGAACAACCATTAGATCTCACAAAAGTACTCAAAAGTATTTTACAAAGGAAAACACAGACTTTTCATGACTTGCCTTGACGTATTTGAGATGCCTGTATTGGGGGTTTTTGGGCAAATCACCATTAGCAAAACCATAGACTTAAAATATCTCAATCTGTACCTGCACAAAATCCATTGCAGTATCTTAGAGACAAAACCTGAGGCTTTTCTTTATGTCAAGTAGTAAATTGCTTACAGTGACAGTACCGCTGAATAAATTGAAGACCAACGTTTTTCCTCCGAGTCAGCCATACAAAAGGTTTGCATCACTTGAGCTCCTCAGTAACTTCTCTAAATCTAAATACAGCGCCTAAGCCATTTACTGCAGTCTGGAACAATACCGTTTCTTGATGTTATAGACAGGGAATGAACTTGTGGCTAAAGCTGTTCACAGCAGCTCTGAAGTGTGTCCAGTCCCTGGGGCTGCCACGTGCCCCCCCTGTGACCTCAGGATCAGCGCCTTTTCTCTGCACTCCCATTTCCCACATGTAAAGCGAGGATAACGAACCAGGTGACAAACAGTATTTTCTTTGGGAAAAGATTAATTTTCCACCATGTGATTTAATGTCTTAGGCAAAGTGGCTCAAGATTTTGTTCGGAGCTCCAAACCACTAATCAAGCAAAATCAAGATGAAATGCTAAGAGAGCCCCCTCTGATCACCCCTGCAAAAATGTCTAATCCAAAAATCATTAAATAGTGTATGAAATCAAGTACCTGAAAATTATTATCTGTTAATTTAAATGCATATAATGTAATTTATCAGATATCATCCTGCGTCTGCACTACTATTCCATATGAAAATATGCAAACTTTTTCATTTTTAATGACTTTTTAAAAAGTTTTTTTTAAATATCACTAGAGACAAAGCTATAAGCATGCTGTAGGAACATAGCGCAATCATAATGACTGAGTCAGAACTTGAATTGTTACACTTTGTACGAAATTAAGAAATCTGCATTTCATACAAATACCTCCCAGCAACTCAATATTAAACTTGATTCTACAACACTAAACCAGAGACGGTTGACAGTCCTTAAATGCTAAAGAACATTATTAATATTCTAGAAATTAAACTCCCAGTTAGGGAATGTCAGATACAGAATTGGAACATGGAGTCCTATTTAATCTTTATCGGGCACATATTGGAGAACAGTGTCTTTAATTTAATATCCACACTTCATAATTTCTTAAGTATTTAAGGCTAAGAGAAATGATTTGATCATTCTGTATATAAATGACTGACACTTCATCATTATTCTTGGACTGAGCCCAAAAATCTCACACTTGACAGAACCATCAGTCCCAGAAAATGTGTTCCTGAAGACAATCACAGAATCATTAAGATTTGAAAATACCTCTAAGATCCTAAAATCCAACATTTGAACAAATACCTCCATGTCAGCTGAACCATGGCACCAAGTGCCACATGCAGTTGTTTCCTGCACACCTCCAGGCATGGTGACCCCACCACCTCCCTGGGCAGTCCCTTTCCAATGCCTAACAACCCTTGCTGTGAAGAAATTCTTGCTGATGTCCAACCTTAAACTCCTCTGGCACAGCTTGAGGCCATTTCCTCTTATCCTACCCCTGGTTATCTGGGAGAAGAGGCCAAGCTGGCTACCACCTCCTTTCAGGGAGTGGCAAAGAATGAAGTCTCAAGGGATGGAGAATGTACCATACCCTTGGACAGGTGTTCCAGTGGCCAATCCCTCTAAACAGAGTGCCTAATTTACAGTTCCATTTGTGCTTTCAGATTGCAGGTGCTGGTTCCTGTCATACTTATCTCAGAAAAGCACCCAGCTTCCCCTGCTCAGTTACCAAGTTCACTCAAACTGCTCTTCTGAAATCATCTCCAAATGTTAGTACCTTTAGGGAGAGGGGTACCAAAGCAGTGTGACCACTGCAGGAGCAGCCTTGAGCCCTGTTAAACCTCTGCTGTGGTTTTACCGCCACAGATCACAGGAGTCCTTTAAGAACACGAAATGATGATTTCATTTCACAAGCCATCCCTTCCATCCAGTAAACACTGCTGTTTCTTTTCATTCTTTGGCCAGTTCTTCGTTGCTCTGTGCTACCCCCTGTACCTGTCCCAGAGCACCCTGGAGAAGAACAGTTCTCCTGCTATGGAGATGAGCAGCTCCTGGCTAAGGGCTGAAGCTGAATTGCTCCCTCCCCTTTTGGAGGTCCCATGAAGGAAGAACAAGCATGACCTAGACCAATCAGTAGAAAAGCAGCAGCAGCCAAATCTAGAGTACAAGGATTCCTTAGACAGCATGGGGTCAAATTAGCACAATTTGAGAGACCTGCCAAGACACTCATATTCCCAGAGAATTTCACGTATTTGCAGCAAGACTCGACCTGCACAAGGGCTAGGTTGTGCCTACAACACACTTACTAGCTTCCTTTAGGAAGCATCCAGATTTTACCACAATGCAGTGCAAGTCTCTGCCTGTACTCCTATTCCTTATCTTCACTCTTCCAGAAACCAGAGCGGTCACTGTGGCACAGTGTGAGATATACAGGCTAACACCAACTGTAGATTCATTTGTGCATAATCCCTTTCTGTTAGACAGGTGTGTATAAAAAGCTTCATTCACTGCTATCCTGATCTTGTCAGAACCTCTCATGTGCACAAACCCATATCTCCTAAGTGGAAGGAAAGCTGGATTCATAGTAATTGTTCTGTATGTGCTTATTATTCAGTCTGTATTAATGAATATTTTAACTGGAGATTAGGCTGAGCTGTGATTTCCACTAGATAAGAAATAGATTTGCCATGCTCTATTTTACCATTGTAATGGAAGTGTGCCCCACAATACTATACTTCTTAATTCTTTCATTCAAACTCTCTGGATGACACAGGGTTACAAAAGTCTCACTTTGAGAAAGTTGTGGACTTGCTGGAAGGCCTCAAAGAAAAAAAAAAAAAAGAAAAATCAGAGGCTTAGAAAACATAGCCTGTGAGGAAAAATTGAGAAACTGGGTTGTTAAACCTTGAGATAGGAGAGCAGAAAGGACATGATAATGACTTTCCAATACACAGAGTAGTACAGCATCTAGGAAAGTACTAATATGTGAATAAGATAAAGAATAAGTTTAAATTTTAAATGCAGAAATTAAGTTGAACACTGAGGAAAGTCTAATGACTTAACAGTCAGGACAGAAAAGCAGTGGAATAAGTTACGAGTTTGTGGTGCCTCTTCCCATGGAGAAACTACAAATGGGTCACACACACACACGGACTGGCACAGACAGTAATAATAATTCCCTGAGAAATGAAGTGCCTGGCAACTCCTCTCTTCTGTGACATGAAGTTTATAACTAAGTTCCAGTTAAGTATGTTTATACATAATTATCTATGAAAGGGCCAGAACAGGTGACTCCTGGGGACCAGAATGAATTCTCACTTGTCCTCCATGGCTGCAAAATCTCCTGAACCGGTTTGGTATTACTTGAAGCTTTAGAATCCAGCTGGTTCTACACCTACAAAGCTTGTGATTCATACTGGGAAAGTTAAAGAATATTTCATAATTTCAGACCCCAAATTCTGTCAATTTATTACAGGAGGTGATAGAATTTGATTCTTGCAATGGGAAGAATAATCTTGCCAAAGTAATGCCATAAGCACTGTCAGCTGCTAAGAAGGGTGACCTTTTTGTACCTTTATAGCAAGAGACAGTTACTGTTCCTGACAATGTGCAGACAAGGAAGGTGGGACAACTGAGAATGTGAAGAGGGAACAGTTTTGCTGCAGGCAAGAAAGGTGCAGCTAGAATTAGAAAGAGCTCACACTTTGGTCGATAAAGCCATGTGCAGACATTGTGAAAAATGGCTTGGGGATGGACTTGAAGGACCTTTGTAACACAAAATGAACCTTCCACCAGCAGATAGCTGGGTTTGAAGGAGGACTAGATGGGAAACTGAAGACTGGGGGTTGGTGTACATATGGAGGAAGATGAGTATTTCTGAGGGAAACAGTTCAGGCCCATGACTGTCCCTTAGGTTAGCCCAAGGGAGGGGAAGAACAGCACGCAAAGGAGGTGTGTGGGTATTTAAAGGTGCAATGTAGTGCATACCATGATTTGACAACATGTATCCATGTGCAGCTTCAAGACACCAGTAGCTGAATCCTCCTTACAAGCGTGAAAGGGACAGTGAAAAGGGAAAGCTCACATACACTCCTAAATTCTACCAAATTTCTTATGATCAGGCTGAAGATCTTTGGAATGATGTCTGCAAAGAGCCACTGAGCAAATGGATGGCTCAGCTGCAGAGACAGAGCCTGGTTTACAGCACAGGGAAAACCCACAGGCTATGCCCCTGGCAAGGTGGCTGCTGCTTACTGTTCTTTCCCATTCAATCTACAACAAACTACTTCAGAGGGAAGCCTTCCCTTCCCTGGAGCAGATCAACAGGCTTGTATATTAAGCTAAAAAAACATTGAAACACCTCAGAATTAAGGTATGAGACCTATTAGTAATGCCAAATGACCAAGTTATGAGGATGCCAGGAGAAGTGACTAGGAATTTTAGTCTCAGTACAAGCACTGTGGGTGCAGAAAGCACTCTCCAACAGAGGTATGGTCACAGTACAGCCCTGGCATTGCTGCCACAGGTACAAGAAAGCAGAGCCCTGAGTACCTGAATTTGTGTTGTCTATACCTGAGATGATTTGTAACATACTGTTTGGATAAAATTTCAGAACACAGCATATTATCTACATGTGTCCTGTTCTTACCTCTCTAGTTCCCTGTTCCTTGAGGAAAGACGTGACATTAACACACAACTGGAAAAGAACACTCGTCAAAAAATTCTGTCAAAAGGCTATTGGAGAGAAGAGGGAAGGCAAACTATCATATAACCGAAATATAAGTGTCTGGAGTGTACTCCTGCTCCTTTACCAGGCACAACCCAAACCCCGTGAAGACATCGGACATCCCTCCACTAACTTCAAGGAGATGCTCTTCCAACCGCTCCCCAAGGACGCTGCGCTCTGTGTCACCACACAGCGGCACTCTGCGCACACATTTCCCAGAGGAAAACCGGCCGGATTGTTCCCCACTACCAAGACACCCACGAGCATTTATGCTCATTGATGAGCAGGCAGGGCTTTCAGAAACCACCAGGCACTGAAACACAACGTGGAACGCGCAGAGATGGTCAAGCACCTGCTTTGACAGCACAAG